>NC_090928.1:536151494-538651494 GCF_040938575.1 Ambystoma mexicanum | reverse complement strand
TGCTGATTCTAGTCTGTGCAGCAATGTAATATACCCTAAAGTCCGGCTCCCCCATTCCCCCTCGCGAGGTTGATGTTCTCATGAGATGTGTAGCTATTTCGGGTGCTTTTGGTTCCAGATGAAGCGGCTCGTAACCTTATGGAGGGCTCTGAAGAAGGTGAGCGGAATAGTTATCGGTAAGGCGGCAAAGTGGTACAACAGTTGTGGTAGGACCACCATCTTTAAGATGTTGATGCAACATAGCCACGTGATGGTTAGTGGCCCCCAATCGACCAATTTCGATTGGAGTTTCTCCAAGAGAGGTATATGATATGATATATGATATGATATGATATGGTATGGTATGATATGATATGGCATTTGTAACGCGCCTATACACAAGTGTTTCGCCTGGTACATATCACCCAGGGTTTTAGTTAGTTGGACCCCCAGGTATTTTATAGTTTTGTGTGCCTACCTATACGCATAGGCCCCCCTGATGTGTTGCTCTCCAATTTATTAGTGTTTACTTTTAATCCGGCCACCTGTCCGAATCGGTCAAATTCCCTACTCACTGCCGAAAGATAGATGACAGGATGGGTCAGTGTGAGAAGCATGTCGTCCGCAAAGGCGGTCACTTTATGTTCGTGTCACCCAAACGGTATTCCTTTTAGATCATCTGCCACTCTTATCGCGGCCAGGAAAGGTGCATTAAGTGCAGTGCGTATAGCAGCGGGGAGAGAGAGCAGCCCTGTTTTGTGCGCCTCTGAACCATGACCGGCCCTGAGATCTGCCCATTTATTGCTAGTCAGAGGAGTGTGTTTTGATAGTTGGCCTTGACCCGGTTCAGGTAATTAGGACCGAAGCCCATCTTAGTCATTGTAGCAAAGAGGAAGCCCCACTCCACCGGATAAAAAGCTTTTTCTGCGTCTATTGCCAGCAGGAGGACAGGGACCTCTTTCAACTGCGCTTTCTCTACCAGATGGGCTATTTTTCTTACGTTATCCGCTGTCTTCCTGCCTCTAATGAAGCCCGCCTGGTCGTGTTGTATTATTTTAGGCATGATCGTGTCAAGTCTGGATGCTAATATTTTTGTGTGTATTTTGGCGTCCACGTTTATTAACGCTATCGGGCAATAAGACCCGCAGTCTGTCGGGCCTTTGCCCTTTTTATGAAGAAGTATGACCTTAGCCTCTTCCATTGATTTGGGTAGGACTTTGGTGGATCCAATATGGTTGAATAGCTTAGTGAGGAGGGGGATTAGGTTTTTTTAATGCAATTTATAGAATTCCGCGACGTAACCGGCAAGACCTGGGGATTTATTTAGTGGTAGGGTGGTAATTCGTCTATTGTTATTTCCTCTTCCATCTGCTCCCTCTCCTCCTCTGATATTCTCAACAGGTCTATCCTGTCTTGGGGCGTGGTCCGAGAGTGCTATAGCACCTAGTGCTATGTCTGTGGTTTTGCCTCGCAGTGATTTGGATATCCATATTTAGTCTATACGTGAGTGAGACCTGTGTGCATGTGAGTAGAATGTGTACCCTACCGTGTTACCCTGGATGTCCCTCCATGCGTCTACTAAGGCCAGATCTTACTACGATCTACTAGGTGCCTCCCCTTCTAACCAATCTTCTTACTTCTCCTATTATACCCTCTACGATAACTGTCTTCACTCTGCTAAACAAACCTACTTCTCTGACTTACTCCACTCCCAATCCTCCCACCCATGCCGAATTTTCCAAACCTTAACTCGTCTTCTCTCTCCCCCTACCACTGATCATTCCATTGCCTCACCTCTCTCTGCCACCGATTTTGCCAACTTCTTCTCTAACAAAGTCCTCAATCTCCGCCAAGACAATCTCAGATCCCCTTCTTACTCTCCCCCTCCCTCTCTCTCCCTCTCCCATGTCCTCCTTCACTCCTGTCACTCAATCAGAAGTGTCCCTCCTCTTATCTAAAACTCACCCTACTGCCTCTCCCGCTGACCCCATTCCCACCTCCCTCATTCCTAAAATCTACCCCCTCCTCATTCCCTATCTTACCCCCTTTTTCAACAATTGTCTAACCGCATCTACCTTTCCTTCTTCCTTCAAGCATGCTATCATCCCTATCCTGAAAAATCCATCTGCCAACCACCATCTTGTCTCCAACTTTCACCCCATTTCCCTCTTGCCCTTCCGATCTAAACTCCTTGAACGTATTGTCTATTCTCAACTCTCCTCCTTTGTTTCTACCCACTCTCTCCTCCCCCCTACTCAATCTGGCTTCCGCCCTCACCATTCTACAGAAACTGCTGTCACATCTTTCCTCAACTCTCTCGTCTCCGCCCGCTACTCGAAACACTCCTCCATTCTCATTCTTCTCGACCTCTCAGCTGCCTTTGACACAGTCAATCATCCTCTGCTCCTTAACACTCTCTCATCTTTTGGCCTCAAAGACTCTGTCCTCAAGTGGTTCTCTTCCTATCTTCCCAACTGCACCTTTGTAGTCTCGTGGGGTGGTAATACCTCCCCCACCCATCCTCTTAACCACAGCGTCCCACAAGGAACTGTCCTCGGCCCCTTTCTCTTCTCACTCTACACTTCCTTCCTAGCTCCTATCATCTCCTCCTTTAGTATATCTCACCATTTCTATGCAGATGATACCCAGCTCTTCCTTTCCTTATCTTCCTTCTCCCCCGGTATCAATCTCAAGCTCTCTTCCTGCCTTTCCGCTGTCAAATCTTGGATGTCCTCACTTTCTCACCCTAAATGCCGACAAAACAGAAGTCCTTTTCTTCCCTGCTAACACTTCCCCACCCCCACTCCTCCTCCTCCTCCTCCTCCTCCTCCTCACATTCTCTTTTCCTGTTTCCAACTTCGCATTTCACCCCACGCCCGCAATCTTGGCCTTCACATCGACTCAAACCACTCCCTCTCCCACCATATCTCTCTCACGACCTGCTTTTGTCATTTCCATCTCTATAACATCCGTAAAGTCAGTCCCTTCCTAACCTTCCATGCTACTAAACTCCTTATTTCCTCCCTCATCTTCTCTAGACTCTTTTACTGCTCCACTTTATTCTTCGATCTCCCCTCCGCTCATCTAACCCCTCTTAAATCCATTCACCACTCTGCTATCTGCTCCCTCTGCCTTCACTCTCCTCACGATCACATCTCCTCTTCTATCGCCTCTCTAAGCTGGCTCTCCTTTCACTCCGATCTCAAAGTCAACTTCCTCTGCCTCGTCTTTAAATCCCTCTATGGTCTTGCCCCACCTTACCTTTCCTCTCTCCTCACTTTCTATACTCCCCCTTCGCCCACTTCGCTCTGCTGATCTCTTCCTTCTCACTCCCCCTCCTCTGCCCTGTGCCCCATCCCGCTTCCCATCTTTTCAACTCCTGGCCCCTTACCAGTGGAACCGTCTCCCTCTCCCTATCCGTTCCATCTCCTCCTATTCCTCCTTCCGCACTTCTCTCAAATCTTACCTCCTCCAATTACCATCCTAATGCCTGTGCTGTCTCTTTCACAACAGTCCTACATCACATCCTATATCTTTACTACCTCTCCCACCACGGTCCAATACCACTCATGTAATGCCATGTTGTTCATGTAAATTGTTTTATATACTGTTTTCTCATACTTGATTTACATGGTGTTAATGCTTGCTATGTATTCTTACTGTCCTTGTGTAAAGCGCTTTGGTGTAAAGAGCTATATAAAATCTAACAAAATACAAATATAAATCTTGTGTTTTCCTTTTGGAGGTCCCCAGATGGTCCACTCGCTGGTCTCCACCCGGACGTGCTGTCAATAGAAGGGTTCCAAGCCAAGTTGAAAACCCCCCATTAGTATAATGCGGCCCCTGGCGACTTTTTTCAGACAGGTATGGATTTTTGTATAAAGGCATCCTGGCCTACATTTGGCGCTTAAATTGTTACAACCGTATATGTCTCTGCTAGGCAGAAACCTGTGCAGTTCCCTTAGGGACCACTGCAAAAAGTTTAAGACCACAGGAGTAAGTAGTAAACCCAATTGGTAGCAGTCTGCACCACCCAAATTTACCTGGTAGCTGTGGCTGAGCAGTCAGACTTCTCTCAAGAAGAGTTAGGCAGTATATAGAATATACACAATAGGGCTAAAAATACAGTAGAACAAGCAAACACTGACCAGAGCTTTGGTATAAAAGTACATCATTATTTATTTAAAAACACACTTATGAAAATACACTGGCACTAATATATCAAGCAAGTTCAAACACAGTCACTATAAGTATATACACCTCCCTAGTTAATTAATCGACAAGTCTAGGTTAAGACACCACTTATTTAGCAAAACAGAGGTGAGCGCATAACCGTAGATGGCACTCCATTAATTTGTTTAAAAAGGGAGAGAAAAGGCAGAGTAGGAAAATAACACAGTACCAACACTTTTAAGAAACCACAGCAAGTCAAGAAAGGCAGGGTCTACTGTAGGGCAAAAAGTTTATAGGCCAGGCTCACTCTTGGAGAGCAAGGCGGAATGTGCCCAAGATCACACAGTGGAAATGCACTCAAAGTCTTTGCAGAAAAGTCAAAGGAGGTTGGATCAGTTCAGAAAGGCAAAGTTAGCAGGTCTGAGGTCAACCCAGATAGAAAGTCAAGGATTTACGGGACACTTTGGATAATCTGTTGCAAGGGAGACCAGGCGGGACACAGTACCTGAAATGGTGCGAAAGCTCCAGCGGTGGCAGTTGTTCCTGGCAGCGGGTGCAAGTCGTGGCTTCAACCAAAGGAAGAGATGGTCTCGACAAGGAAGAAAGCTGGAGGTCGTTGCACTGCCAGGGAAGAAACCAGCCGCGGAGTTTCCTGATTAAAAGGTACAACCCTTTTATTCACTGTAGTGGTGAAGCGTGGCTATCCGGCCGCCGGCGTGCTTGGCGTGGGCGATTCGACCACAAGACGATCCAGGAAGGCGAAAAAGGCGAACTGGTTGGTCCCACCAGCTCAAAGGGAAGAAGACTCTCCTGGAAGAAGATCTCCTCTGTCGTCGGCGAAGTGGTGAGTTTCGTACAGCAGGGCTCCAACAGTGGTGTCGTCGTTGTAGATGGCTCAGCTTCTCCCCTCTTCGGATTCTTTAGGTCCTGTGGCGACTTCTGAAGTTCCAGTCCCCAAAGCCCTGCTTTTATGCAGCAAAACCCCCATTCATCAGCCTAGCTGTCACACAAACATGCTAAGTGGTGAGCCGGGCGGCTCAACATTGGGCCAATCACACAAGAGTGCGACTTGAGTTGCTAAGGCAACTCAGTCCAGGGTGCCTAATCCCCCTCCCACACATCCTGTTGACCCCAGACATAGTGGCACCATTTGGAGGGCTTCTGTGGAGAAGCCCGCCAAAAAGTGGAACAAAGGGCTCGACTTGGGTTAGAGTTTCAGAGGCGAACATAAACGCCATTTTAAAACCGAGTCCTGGCAAAAAGACCCAACCGAGGAATAAATGTTAAATAAATAACCCGGCGGTATCTTTAACATTGCACCAAAAAGTGGTGCGTTTAAAATGAATGGGAAAATCCCATAGGAAATATTCCAGTGGAATATTTCGCGTGGTATCCACTGCCACCAGCCAGAAACTCGACAAGGGGGGACTGGACAGTGGCCCTTTGGAAAACAGACCCAGGGGCAATCGAATTATCCCTACCAGTACTTACACAATATGATGGTTTGTACTGGTTCTGTTCACAATTTGAGACTAGTAAAGCCAATGGTGACTTTACATGCCCTGGGAGACAGTAGTCAGTCCCAGGGTATGGAGTCTATGTTTGGGGGGTCATTATGACACCCCTGTGTTACTGCACTGAGGGTGGTGTGTAACACACATACCAAAAACACATGATGCCCTATGGAGTAAAAGACCCCATAGCCCATAAAACACATTACATAGTCAAAGGACATTCTCAAATCATGCCTAAGAGTGGGAGAAAAAGAGTCTCACTCTTAGCAGGAGAAAAAAAATAAACCCCAAAAATCCAGCAAAGCTGCTGGGGGACTCACTAGGTTTGGGGAAATTAGCCTTAACAGAGAATTCTCCCCAATAGTCTCTCCCCTGCCCATAAGCACCGCCGCCAGGTATCTTCCCAAGTCGTCTTTCTGCATTGCCTTGACTGCCAGATCTAAGCCATCCTTCAATGCGATCGCTACCCTCCCCCTTTTTTGCAGGATTGTGTGGCCTGTATTACTCTAGAGTATCCCCAAATCTTTATCCTGTGTGCGTCCCGGGATTGGATATGGGTCTCTTGTAACGTCACTATGTGTGATTGCTCCTTTCGTAGGAACCTCTCCCCCTTTCCCCTTTTAATCAGCGAGTTTAACCCGTTGACGTTTAATGATAATAGATTCAGCCTTCCATGTTAACTTTTGAAGTGATTCTCCATTTGCCCTCTGCGTCTGTTGAGCCCTGGATTTCCTTGCCCCCTCACCAATGGATTTATATAGTCTGCGCTGGACGACTCCTTAACATTTTTAAGCTCCTGGAACCCTTCCATTCTCCCCCCCTTGTGGCTCCCCCTTCCTTCACGCTTCCTCCCTGGGTGAGCTCAGCAGGCCATCAGCCCCCCTCGTGCCGTGCAGATGAGAGCTGAGCTCTAAGACAGCCCCAGGTTTGCCCAACGTGGAATCTCCCATTCCCATTCCAAGGTTCGGCTCCTCCCTCCCCGCCGTCAGACTTCACAGCTGTTAATGTTTTCCTGAATCAGTGCACTTATCTTTCCCCGGGCTCACAGTATGGTCTCGGCTATTTCTCCGGTTTCAGGTTCTGCTATCAATTTCGGGCGACCGGTTTTGGCGTTCAGGCGTCGCTTTCTTCAGGCCATTCCGGTGCGTAGAATGGTGATCCTCTTTCTTCGATCGTTTAGGGCCCACTGTGGACCATTCCCATGGTTTACGAGCATTGAGACGGGGGGGCTAATCCTGTGGGGCTCGGTGGGGGTAGCTCTTCCAGGCCCAGCAAGTCAATCCCTTGTTCGAAGGTCGTGACTTTAAGGTGTCTACCCTGCCAGGTAAAACTCAAACCAAAGGGATGGGTCCATCTGTATCGAATTTGCTGGGCCCGTAGGTGCGTTAGGACTGGGCCCATTCGCCTCCTTTTGATCAGGGTGATCTGTGCCAGGTCTTCATAAAAAAATATCTTGGTGCCATTGTAGATGATGTGCCCTGGTTTTCTGGCTTTCTCCAGAACTTTTTCTTTTGTTGCATAGCTGTGGAAGGCCACCAGGACATCTCTCGGTCTGGCTCTTGGTTCGGAACGGGGTGGACCCACTCGGTGGATCCTCTCAATGTGAAGATCGGCACCTGGGTCTTAGTCAAGGAGGTCCGTGAAGATAGTGTTAAGAGTTCCTGAGAGTTCCTGGTCCTGTATTGCCTCTGGCAGGTATTTGACTCGTATATTGATTCTCCTGGATCTATTTTCGAAATCTTCGGCCTGCAGTTCCAGGTTTTGGGTGGCCACTGCCAGTGTTTCCAGGAGGTTTTTGGCTTTCCTCGCGTCTTCAGTTCGCTCCTAAATGGCCAGCTCGTTGCTGTCGACCCTCTCTTCAATTTTATTGATATCTCTTTTTATCTCCTTTATTCCCTCAGCCAAGTCTTCCCTCGGCGTGTCCATCTGTCTCTGGCCCGCCGCCGTAATCTTATCGACCAGTTCGCCCATGAATTGCTTGAGCACCGAGTGCATGACCGGTCTGTCCTGGTCTCCCTGGTTCTAGTCTGTTGCTTGAGCACCTGACCAGTCACCCGTTGGGTGGTCCCCCTCTGGATCGGCATCCCAAGCCCAGATTTTAGTGAGCGACCCATACTGACCTTTTTTGGTGTTTTTCAGGCTAGATGGAGGGTCCTTCATTCTATTCCTTGACATTGCAGAGACGTTGGATGGAGGTTTGCGTTATATATGTCGTGTGGGCCCCAAACCTGCACCAGTTAGATGGGCAGGTGTGAGGAGGGTCGCCCTTCCTGCTAAATGCTGGGCAGCTGCTTTGATTGGGCTCTGTGTTGCTCCTTTCCACCTCTTTCCTCTCCTTATACCGTACCAAGTGTTAGGGAAAATTCTCATAAATGGCTGATTTCCCTTACCTAATGAGTCCCTCGGCAGCTTTGCTGGATTTCTAGGGTTTATTTTTTTCACCGGGTAAAAGCGTGAGCCTTTTTCCCACTCTTACCTGTGTTTTGCTGTGTGTATTTTTACCATGTGTGTGATCTTGGGCTCTGGAGCCTCACCTACTTCATGAGCATAATTTTTGTGTGCGTTATATAGCACCTTCAGTGTAGTGACACAGAGTTGTCTTTCAGACTTCCCACTGACTCCATTTTTCTGGGACTGACTACTGTCTCCAAGAAACATGTAAAGTTGCCATTAACTTTATGTAGTCTCTTTAAACCACAGACCCAGTACACCCCATTTTACATGGAGTATTGGAAAGGGTTAATTCTTATCCCTTTTTGTCTGTTTCTCTTGGAGCACTGTTTCGCTCCCTTTTCATCAAGACTTGGCTGGTGGCAGTGGTAACTACCCTATTTTTTATACCGCGGTTATCTTAAATAACCATGGTATTGTTTTAGGCTATTTTATTAGCCTTGAACATAAACCCGCTTGACCAAATATATTTTATTTCGTCTCCGGCTGGGTTTATTCGCAATTTCTTTTTGTTAAAGTCTTCCTTGTGTTTTACTCTGTGCGCCAAACCAGGTTTGGTCCCTTTGTTCACCGTCTTTTCGCGGGCTTCTGCAAAGAAGCCCTCCTTAAGGCGCCTGAAAGTCTGGGTAGGCAGCATGCGAGGGAGGGGTCTTAAGACCCCTGCCATGGTTTCCCTTGGTAACCCAAGTTGCACTCCTGTTTGATTGGCTGGGGGACTGTCCTTGCCAGGTCAGCCAACCTGCTGTGTGATTGATAGCCAGGCTGTGTGAATGGGGGAAAACTGCATAAAAAGCAGGTCTCTGGGACTGGAAAGGCAGAGTCGCCACTGGAACGAAAGAACCGACGAGGAGCTGACAGAAGAGGACCCCTACAACGACTGAACCGCCCGGTGAAGCCCTGCTGCAGGTCAGAATCTTCTGAATCCGACGACGAGAGGATCCTCCAGGAATCTTCTTCCCTTGAGCTGGTGGGACCAACCAGTTCGCCCAAACTTCAAGCCAGGACCCCTCCTCTGGTCGAATTCGCTGTACAGAGCTACAGTGGGCCGGATTGCCAGGAAGGTCGGACTCTGCTTGGGTTTTAAGGAGCGCACCTTTTATTCGTTGCTTTGCTCTGCTGCTGGTTTCTTCCCTGGGCAGTGCAGGACCCTCCAGTCTTCCTACTTGTCAGTCCGACAGTCACTTCACGAACCGTGAGCCTGCAGGAACTACCAGGAACGTTTGCCTCAGCTACTGCTTCTTCTCCGTTTTAAGGTACTGTGCAAATCATGTTTCTCGTTTCATTCAACCGCGATGAAAGTGTTTGAAATCTTTCTCCAATCAGAGTACTTGTCCTTCTCTTTGAACTAACTTTTATGCCAACCAACCTCGTCCAGACCGTTGGCACGAACTTTGCCACGAACTACCCTGAACCGTGTGATCTTGAGCAAAAGACTTTTGACCTAGTGACTTTGGCCCTAAGCCTTTTTTACCTGATTCTATCATTGTAGTTCCTCTTGCTCAATTGTCCTGAGTACTTACCTTTCGGTGTGGTTCAATTTCTATTAACTTTGTCTTTCCCTGCCTTTTAAATTGCTGGCGTGCCATTTTGCTCCCACTTCATTTTGTGAGCTTAACTTGTCTGGAACTTATTGGGAGTGGTGTGGTGTATTAAGAGTGTGATTTTTAAACTGCTTTAATAATATATAACTGAAGAGTAAATACATGTATATTATTTTACTTGAAAACCATGAGTCAGTGTTTGTTTGAATCATAGTAATTGCTGTCCTTTGTGTAACTATTTGATACTGCTCACTTACTCTTGAGATGAGTCTGGCTGCTCAGCCATAGCTACCACTTTAACTGTGTAGTACAAGCTTGTACCAAAGGTGAATTTGTACTGTCACTTGTAGTATTAATTGTGTGTTGTGTTCCCAAAGGGTACTGCATATAATTCTGCCTAACACCGAGACCGGTTCCAAGTTTGACGTTTCTTCTCTCTTCGAAGGAGGCGCTGGTGCCCTGAAGAGGCTGTGTAGAAGCGTGGGTCCCTTTGGATGCCTCTTAGTGGATAAGCTTGACTCTCCTCCCAGGGGCTATTGTGGTCTTATTGAGTGCCTTGTTGTTTGCCCGCTCGGGCTCAAGAGTGTTAGGGAGAATTCTCTTATAAGGCTAATTTCCCAAACCTAGTGAGTCCCCCAGCAGCTTTGCTGGATTTTTGGGGTCTGTTTTTTTCTCCTGCTAAGAGTGAGACTCTTTCCTCCCACTCTTAGGCATGATTGGAGGTATGTCTCCGACTTGTTATGTGCTTATGGGCTATGGGGTTTCCTTTTTACTCCATAGGGTATCATCTGTTTTTCATGTGTGTTACACAGCACCCTCAGTGAAGTAACACAGGGGTGTCATAGTGACTCCCAAACATAGACTCCATACCCTGGGACTGACTACTGTCTCCCAGGGCATGTAAAGTCACCATTGACTTTACTAGTCCTAAATAGTGAACAGAATCAGTACAAACCATCATATTGTGGAAGTACTGGAAGGGGTTAATTATATTGCCCCAGGGTCTGTTTTCAAGGGGGAACTGTCCCGTCCCCCCTTGTTGAGTTTCTGGCTGGTGGCAGTGGTTACCACGCGAAATATTCCACCAGAATATTTCCAATGGGATTTCCCCATTGATTTTAAACGCACCACTTTTTGGTGCAATGTTAAAGATACCGCTGGTTTACTTATTTAATATTAAATAAACAGTTGGGTCTTTTTGCCAGAACTCTTTTCGAAAATGGCGTTCGTGTCCGTCTCTAACTCTGACCAAGGTCGAGCCATTTGTTCCACTTTTTGGCGGGCTTCTCCACAGAAGCCCTTCAAATGGTGCCACTCTGTCTGGGTTCCACGGGATGTGTGGGGAGGGGAATTGGCATCCTGGACTGCGTTGCCTTAGCAACTCAAGTTGCACTCTATTCTGATTGGCCCAGTGGTGAGCCGCCAGTCTCACCACTTACCATGTTATAGTGACAGCTATGCTGTTGAACGGGGGTTTTTCTTCATTAAAGCAGGGCCTTTGGGACTGGAACTTCAGAAGTCGCCACAGGACCTAAGAATCCGAAGAGGGAAGAAGCTGAGCCATCTGCAACGACGACACCACCGGTGGAGCCCTGCTGCAACGAACTCGCCACTTTCCCAACGACAAGAGAAGATCTTCTGCTGGACGAGTCTTCTTCCTCTGAGCTGGTGGGACCAACCAGTTTGCCCTTTTTGCCTTCCAAAGACGTCTCTTGGTCGAATCGTCCGTGCCAAGCACCCCGGCGGCCGGATAGCCAAGCTTCACCACTTTGACCGCGAATAAAAGGAACGCACCTTTTATCGACGAACTCCGCGGCTGGTTTCATCCCTTTGCAGTGCAACGACTCCATGTTTCCTCCTGGACGAGATCCTCTCTTCCCCTGGTCGAAACAATGAACTGCAACCACTGCCAGGAACAACTGCCACCGCTGGAGCTTCCTCTCTCTTTAAGGGACTGTGTCCTGCCTGCCCTCCCTTTCTTCGGTTTGCCCAAGGTGACCCTTAAATCCTTGGCTTTCCAACTAGGTTGGCCCCAGACCTTCTGACTTTACCTTCTTGAATCGCCCCAACCTCCTCTGAACATTCTGCAAAGACTTTTAGTGCATTTTAAACCGTGTGATCCTGGGCACATTTCGCTTTGCTCCATTTAAAGTGGGCCTGGCCTATGAACTTTGGCTCTACAGTACATACTGCCTTTATTCCCTTGCTGAGAACTCCTAAAAGTGTTGGGACCTGTTTTATTTCTATGTTCTGCCTTTTTCTCTCCCTTTAACTTACCTATTGGAGTGCCATCTAGGTTACGCGCTCACATCTGTTTTAACAAATCGTGGTGTTTTAACTCTGACTTGTCTAATAGTTATCAAGGGAGGGCTGTATACTTTACCTGACTGTCTTTTAACTTGCTTTTGATTTAGAGTGCTAGTGTATTGCCTAAAGTGTGTTTTAAATAAATAATTATATACTTTTTATACAATGTTCTGGTCAGTGTTTGTTTGCTCTACTGTGTTTTTAGCCCTATTGTGTATACTCTATATACTGCCCTTCTCTTCTTGAGAGAGGTCTGACTGCTCAGCCACAGCTACCAGTTAAATCGGGGTGGTGCAGACTGCTACCAATTGGGTTTACTGCATACTCCTGTAGTCTTAATCTTTTTGCAGTGTTCCACAAGGGAACTGCACAGGATTCTGCCTAACACTGGTGTACAGCGGTGGGATTTGTATTGAGTATACATTTTAGAGTGCTTCTGATACTTTAGTGCAACTAACCACAAAGCTTAGCAGTGTAAAAGCTATTTTTTAACAAGTCAACTATGGAAAGTTACAGCCAGGAGTCCCTTTCTGCAAAAACTGCTGATTGTTTAAGAGTTCTTTGTAGACATAAGGATCTTCCTCTAAAAGGCAAGAAAATGGAACTTATAGAAAGATTGTTAGAGAATCAAAGTCTGGGTAGTGGGTCAGAGGAGCCTACCTCCCCAGCAAATGGAAACCACAGTCATGAGGATGATATGAATCAAAGTAATGATAGTATTGTTGTATAGTTAGAAGAGGAAGAGGAAACAAATGTAACTGTTCCGACTGGCCCTCTGCCTGCTCTAGCACCTCAGCCTGTGTCTACTGGACCTTTGTCAGGTCCTGCATTCATTGAACTGGAAGAAAATTAGACTTGAATTAGAGTTCAAAAGAATGAGTGCCCAATCTGAACAAAAGCACAAAGAACTAAGGCTCAGAGAAATAGAGCTCAAGCATGAGCTAGAGATGAAGAAATTGTCTGTTGAAAATACTTCTCTCCCCGGATCCTCTAGGAGTTCCAGTCCCAAAAGAGATTGTGGATATGTATCAACCTAAATTGGATGTGTTAGATTGGTTGGCTATGTTTCAGTATAATCATGGGCTCCAGGACATCACAGGGAATCAGTTGCTTCCTTGGTTGTTCTCTAGGCTGCCCCCTGTTGCATCTAATGTGGTAATGGAGTTGGGGGAGGTGGATAGGATGGACTATAAATGTGTGAAGCTAGCTTTAATAGCTAGATTTGGGAAGACCCCTTCTCAGTACCTTAAGAGGTTTAGGACCCTCAAAAAGCATGATGTTTGAAGAACTTAGAGGGATGGATTAAGGGTTACAGAGTGAACACTTACGAGGGAATGAGAAATCTTGTTATGCTGGAGTCAATTTATGATGCCTGTTCTCCTGAGCTCAGACAGCACTTAGCTGATTCAAAGGAAATAGATCCTAGAAAGCTAGCTAAGGATGCTGACTTGTGGGTGGCCAGCAGGGCTACTCACAAGGATTCAGGGGTCAATCCGAAAAAGGATGAGGTAAAGCAGCCACCCAAAGTGAATCCAGAGAATTCTAATACCTCCCATACAAAAGAGGGCCACAAACAACAAAATAACCAGGGTAAGCCACCAGGGAAACCCCATCAGGCTAGTGTACCTTCTGGTCACCAACCAGAAGGAGGTCAGAACAAGCCACCATTCCATAGAGCATTTGGAATATGCTATGTCTGTAAGGCAAATGACCATGTCAAAGGAGATCCCAAATGTAAGGGTAGACCAGGGGCGTTGCTGGGGGGGGGCTAAGGGGGCTATAGCCCCTGATCTTTTGGTTGTAGCCCCGGATAGAATTTCAGGAGCTACAGCCAAAAGACTAGCTAGCCCCCAGTCCCAACAGTTCTGACATCAGCGTAGCCCCGGGTCTTTTCCAGACCTAGCAACTCCCCTGGGGTAGACCTACAGGGATCAGCACAGTCTCCTTAGCCTTCACTTATGGGCTATGGGGTTTCCTTTTTACTGCATAGGGTATCATCTGTTTTTCATTTGTGTTACACAGCACCCTCAGTGCAGTAACACAGGCTATGGCTGTCGGGGGCAGGCCAAGGCTGCGTAGTGCTGGTCGGTGGGCTAGGCGAGGCTCCCTTGGTCCTGATCTCCACCTGTTGCTTCGTTCGCTGGGTATTGCCCACCGTGCTCTAGTTGTGCTTGGGCCGAGGATCTGGGCTGCTTCCGTGAGCACTTCAGGACTTGCAGACGGAGGAGCAGTCTGCCACCCAGGGCGTCTCTGCTACCCCTGAGCTCAAAGTAGAAGGTGCCCCCACTCCCCACCCCAGGTACGCCGGGCATGTGTGAGGTCTCGGGAGCAGGAACAGCTTTCTGGCGGGGGATGGATGTGTAGCCCTGATCCCGGCCCGTGGACCACTGTTTCGCGGGACCAGAACGTGAAGGGTTGTGCCTGGGTGACCCGGCGGCCGTGGAGAATGAGGTTTAGTTACACCTCCGTATTACGGAGGTTCGCCATGGAGGGCCAGGCTCCAGGCTCTGGTGGGGGCAAGCCCTTACCCTTTTTCCAGCTGCAAGGTGTCCAGAGGCGCTGTGCCCATCTTGTCACTGGAGAACCCTCTCGCCTCCAAGCCGCCTGGGTCTTCGCCGGATCTGATCAGCAGAGCCAACTGTTCTTTGTGGACTCCTGGCCCCCCTCAGGTCCCCTCCGCCGGGTCCAGCGGGGGGCCCCCGGAGCATTGCTCTCTCCTAGGGAAGGTGGGCGATGGGGTTGGCGCTTTCAAAGGCGAGTCACCTCGCCGGCATCCCGGGGGGGGCGCGTAGAGCAGGGGACTCTCTGGGGCCTGCTCAGCCAGCACGGCCTGTAGGTATGTGAAGACACAGAGCGTGCCCAGTCCCAATGCCTCTTCCAACTCCAGTATTGTAATGAACCTGCCGTCCCTCCACAATTGTCCAACCCTTTCCAAACCCACTCCATGCCAAGCTTGGAACCTCTCTGGATTTGGAATGATGTCCCTGATCCCTGACACCCAGAGTTGACCCAGTGGAGACAGCCACGTTGTAATGCCACACAATCCCGCTCCTTGTATCCAAATGCTCCAAATGGTGCCCAAAACGGGTTGTGTTCCCTTATCCTTCACAGTAGCTTTGACCTAGGAACCCACCACCATTCCCCAACCGTTGCAGTCGTCAGTGGTAGATGTCAAGGCCCACCCATTACAAATCTTCCCGCCGTCTGAGATGCGGAATTAGAATCCTAAGCTGAGTGGCCTTATAGTACAATTGTATGTCCAAGAGTCCCTCCTCTGACCCCTCCCACTGTCCTTTGAAAGACTCAGTCCCACACTGGAGACCCCGGTTTCTCCCCCTGCCAGAGGAATAGCGAGAGAGTGCCCTTGGTTACTTTGAAGTAGGAGTCAGGGATCTGTATTGGGAGCATCTGGAACAGGTAAAGAATCTTGGGGAGTACCACCATTTGAATCGCATTCAGTCGTCCCATCCAAGAGATGGTCAGCTTATTCCATTTCACTAAATATTTTTCCAGTCCAGTCATCAAGGGGAGTGTGGGGTTGGGGGGGAATTTGCCTCAGAGACCCTTCAGTTCTCTTGTGACGCTAATGACCAGGTACTGCAATGTCCCCAAGCTAACTTTCAAGCCCAGGGATGTGAATCGCCCCACATCTTCGTCCTTGCTTTTATCCAGTGGGAAAAGGACTGATTTGCCCGTGTTCATTTTGAACCCTGCCATGCAACCATATTCTTCAATCACACCTACCGCAACCGGCAAAGAGGTCAGCGGGTTCACCACATGCAGGAGCAATATCCTCTGCATACAAGCCCAATTTGTAAGTCATCCTGCCCACAATGAACCCCTCCACTTGAGGGTCCTGTTTCAGTCTATGGGCAAGGGGTTCCAGTGAGAGCACAAAAAGAGCAGGGGAAAGCAGGCAACCCTGCCTCATCACCCTACCCAGGTTAAACCACCTCGAGTATCCAACATTCACCACCGCACAGGCTCTCGGGGAGGAGTAAATCGCCATGATGCCACTAAGCAGTCTCTTGCCCAACCCTATTTCACTAAGGACAGTGTCTAGGAAATCCCGCTCGACCCTGTCAAAGGCCTTCTCAGCATCCACGGAGAGAAGAGTGGGGTCGCCCTGCATCCCCTAAGCCTCATTTATCAAATGCAGTGTCTTTCTCCTGGTGTCTGCTACCAGACGCCCACCTACAAACCCCACTTGATCGGAATGAACCAATTTCGGTAAATGAACCTTCAACCTTGCCACCAGGACCCTAGCATAAATCTTGATGTCTATGTCTAGAAGTGAAATTGGGAGATAGGAGCCCCGGGACCGAGGATCGCTGCCCTCCTTAGGTATCACTGTAATGATGGCCTGGACAAATGAATCCGGTGCTCTCGCCATCTCCATAATATCATTAAAGAGTCGTGTCAAGAAGGAAAGCAGGACCGCAGTGAAGGTTTTATAGCATCCTGGGGTGAAACCATCATCTCCCAGTGCCTTCCCAAGCCGGAGGCGCCCTATAGCGTTCTGCATTTCCTCACCAGTAATTGAGGCATCCATGGCCCCCGAGTCAACCTGCGATAAGGACGGCAGGTGGGCCCCTTCCAGATATTCATTAACCTCCCCCATGGGAGCCTTCCCCTCACTACTCTATAGAACCTTGTAGAACGAGGCAAATGCCTTCTGGACCCCTTCCACTGTGCCCTCCCTTGTCTCCCCCTTCCCTTCACTTCCGTGACTCATCTCTCAGCCTGTTGTCCCCGTAACCTCGCGGCCAGAAGAGCCTAAGCCTCATCTCCTTTCTCATAACATTTCTGTTTCAGAAACTGTAGACTGCGGACCATCTTCCACTCTTCCAGCAATTTCAACTCTTCTCTCATGCCCCTTGCTCCCAAAATACAGTCCTCCCTATCTGTGGGTGATGACTGAGTGAGCCTTTCCAGGGCTCCTATTTTTTCCCTTAGCTCTTTCTCTACGAGCATACGTTCCCTCTTCTTGTGGGCCCCCTCACCTATCAACAAACCCCTCCATGTGGCCTTTGCCGCGTCCCATACCATTCCCTTTCTCAACTCGCCCGTGTCATTGATGGCACAGAAGTCTTTGATTCTATTCTCCATTTCTTCTTTGAACTCTGGGTCCTTCCACAACAACTCATTACACCTCCATTTAGAGTTTCTGGGGCACAAACCTCCGCAATTAATGTCTAGACACCCTGTCATGGTCTGTCCAGGTAAGCAGGTGAATCTCTGAGTCCCTCAATACCCATAGGTCCCTTGAAATATACAAGTAATCAATTCTCGTGAGAGTACCGTGTGGAGTGGAGTAGAAAGTGAATCCCCTCCCCTGTGGGTGGAAGTACCGTCATATTTCCCTCAGCCTGTACAGCTCCATGGCCGTTTTGAGCTCCACATCTCCCTGTTTTTGAGGTTCCCGTCCCACCTCATGTTTTGCCTGCCTGTTTAGACACGCATCCATCCAGACATTAAAACCACCACCGAATACAAGATGTCCCTGACGCTCGCCCAGAACTTTCTCTAAGGTTCTTTGCAGAAATCTCTTCTAACCCTGATTCGGACCATACATCGTTGCAACGGTAAACCTTGCTTTCTTGATCAAGCCCGAGATCAACACGGCCCTCCCTTCCGCATCGGACCACAACTTTGCCACTTCCATCTGGAGCCCTCTCCGGACCAGAATCCCTACCCCAGCATTTTTGGATATACCTGACCTCCAGTATTCACCTCCAATAAGGCCACCAGGGATCCTTCGTTCATCGCCACTCTGATACCTAATTTCCTGGAGGAATAAGACATCAATCCCAGACCTCTTAAATTCCCTAGCAAGCAAAGACATCTTTGTGGGGAGTTGAGCCCCTTGACGTTCAATGTACATACATGCAGATTGTCACCCCGCGTGGCTCCACCTCTCTCTGTCATGACCAAATCCTGTGCCAATAGTGAATCTCTGAAAAAAGCAAACCCCCACACAGCTAAAAGCTCAATTCCACAGGTGAACATAATAAGAGCCTTCACATCTAACCCAAACCCCCTTAACCCCATCTCTCCCCTCCTTGCCACCCCGCGGTGCTACGCCCCTCCAAGTTTGCATCTGTATTTGTATTTATTGATTTATAAAGTGCCTTACAACAAGGCAAGTCCGAACCACCAACAAGCCTGAAACCCTGGCCTCATCCCTAAACATCTCGGGTGCACCCACCCCAGCCCTCCAAACTTCAACAAACAAATTACAAACCAAACACCTTTAGGCATTTCCCACTGACAAAACCTAAGAGCACGTTTACACCCCTTAAAGGATAGAGTGTGCTCATCCTTCTCCTCTGCTGTTCGCCAGGGGTCCACACCGTACTTAGAAGTTCCATAGGCCACCTCTGTGCCACCTGAGTATGTTCAAGATGTATTGGGAGGGGACGTGTTCAGCTTCCTAAATTTCCTTGATCCCAGGATTTTTCTCCTAATACGCCATCTTCTGTCTCCTTCGTTCTCCCCCTGTGGACCCGGGCAAGTTCTTCCTCCCCGATTAGTTCCCTTGCAACTGTTTATTTCTTCCTCTGTCACAAGCCTGTACTTCTGTCCCTCGAGCTCGAAGGAAATCAAGAACAGGAATCCCCATCTACAACATACACCTTTCCAATTCTGCCACTTTGTCAATGGTATTGATTGATTGACAGTTTTTTTATATCACGCTCGTACACAGGTGTTTCAGGGTAGACACAGGTAGACAAAGCTGCCTCTTTGTGAGGGTGAGAGAGGACAGGTCCTGACAGATAGCAATTCTCGCCATTCCCAGCCACACCAGCCCCCTGGCCTTTGCTTTGTCCAAGATCTTAAACCTATCTGGGTAGTTGTGGAAGCGCGCCAGAACCGATCTCGGTCCTCCAGATGGACGACCAGCTCTGTGGATCCTCTCTATTTTCATTTCGCCAATCGAGTCATACTCAAAGAGGAGGTTTGTAATCGCATGTATCACTCTCTTGAGATCTCTTTCAGTCTCCCTGTCCTTTTCCGGCACTCCAAAGAACCAGAGGTTGTTTATCCTCTCGCGATTCTCAAAATCGTTCATTTTTACCACCACCTTGGTTTCCCTTCACTCCAGGTCACCCATCCTTACGTCCATTTGGGTCTCCAAAGTATCCAGGGAGGATTGGTTATGTTCCACCTCTTGTAGCTATTTTGTTGAGTCTCATGTTGATCATATCAACTTTGCCACCAATGTTGGCCCTCATGCCCCGGATTTCCTCCATTAGTGAGGCAACGTCCTTCTTTGTTGCCATTGAGTCCTCACCTCCGCCTTTCGTTTGTTGTTGTCTGTGCCTTCCTTCCTACTCAGGTATACAAATTCAGCAAACCGAGATCTGGGCTCCATACACCACCAGACCACCCTGGAGCAGCCCCCCCCCCACCCCAATTACCCAATCCCCTGCGGGAGAAGGATCAATGAGAAGGCCCCGCAGTGAGACGTCCAGCGGCACAGCGAGCAGTCCTTGGAGCATGTAGTAGATGGAGGGGAGTCTCTATCGTACCCACAGTCGGGGGCCCTCAGAGCCTGTACTGGTACGCTGGGCCAAACAAGTCTCCAGAAGTATGTCCCCTCCCTGTGGACTCCACCGGACCCCTTCCTCAGGGGTTGCTACTTCTTATGTAGCAGGGCTCGAGTAGGCGGACACGCGCCCCAAATTCGGGGGCCAATCAGCTCCCCTACAATCCCTTACCTATTGCGGACCCTGTTGGCAGCTACCACACGTGCCTGGGATGCCTGTAAATTCCTTCCCCAGTCTGTAGTTTAAGAACCTCTGGGTTTTTCATACATCCAGCAGCACACAGACAAAGTGCAGCCTCACAGCGCCTCCCCTAATTTCTCAGAACCCCGTGTCCAGGTCCAGCAAGGCAGGCACATGCCCCAATCCTGGGGGCCTTTACCTTTAAACCTTCCTCAGAGCTTGTTGGTCAGCCTTGACCCTCAAAGCAGGCGACTTCCACCAGCTGGAGCCGGAGTCCAAGGGGAGTCACTGCTCCCCGGCACTTTGCCCCCCTCCGCTGCCTCCACACTAAATCCTATGGACCTTGGGGCCAGGGTCGGCAAGGCGGGCATACGCCCCAATTCTGGGGGCCCTCGTCTCCCAGGCAGCCCTCTCTGTTCCCCAGCCAGCAGCCTCTGCACTCACTGCAGCCTGGGCTCATCCCTTGCAGTTCAGGCCTCCTTCGTTAGGAGCCGCTGGATACTGCGGCACCAGCCTCTCCATTGCCTGTGGGTGTCCTTCGCACACACACTATGCTTCCCATGTTGGTGCCCTAGACAGCTGCTGATGCGCCTTGCTGCCCCCCTCTTAGAGTTCCCCAATAGGGCTGGGTCTCTCCAGTTTGGCTGCACGACTGGGAGACAGGGCGCTGCCAATGACCCTGTATGTTGGAGGGGCACATGGGCCTTCCTCTCAGCTTCTAGTCTCTCTGTAGGGGGTGGGGGATGGGAGCTGGGACACCCACCTCATTGCTGGGTCAGCGGAGCCCTACCCCCGGTGTCTCCAAGCTGGTCCCAGCTCGGGCAGCAACTGCTCATTGCCTTCCCAGTATACTTTCGCTTTTCCGATGGAGGGCTGGTTCTCCATATATACTGAACTCATTTCCTCCGGACTTCACACTAAATGAAGCCTGTCGGTTCAGCTGTCCTCCTCAGGCACCATATCAGCTTTGTGGGGGGCATAAGTGGGGCACACTTACTTTATAGGGGCCTGGGTGACAGAGGAGGGCAGTCAGGAAACCTCTATTTTTTTTAAATTTCATTTATTGATTTTATGCAAACAAAACGACAAAAACCAAACAAGCAGCATAATCATAATAGTTCCATTACACATCAAATTATCTTAATCACTGCTCCCACTACCCCTCCCTCCCCCCGTGAGCCTATTTGTCAATCTCATTCAATGTTTGGCACATGCTGCTGGGTTTTGTTCTCTTCGGAGTCAGTTGGATCTGATATTACTCCAAACAATTCTGCTATTAGCTGTTTCCAAGCCAACAGGGTGCCCGCCTCCCCCTCATCAGCCTGGCTACTCGCTTCTTGCCATGCCACCGTTTCAGCCTCCGCCCATTTCTGCATGTCCTTCCACCATACATCCACCCTGGGTTTGTGGCATTTCTTCCACCCCATGGCGATCCTACGTTTCGCAAGCACATACGCCAGATTTCTCAGTTTCTCAATATGCTTAAGTTTCCGTGGCCTAGGAAACCCGCCCAGTAAGCAGGCCCAGGCCGTATCTGTGACAAGAGTAACCCCTTTATCAGCCAGTGTCTGCGCCACTTCTCCCCAAAAACAACTAATGATCGGGCACGACCAAAACATATGTGTCATGTCAGCGTTCTCCAGGTTACATTTAGGACACACTTGTCTTCCAGCGTTTCGGAACTTAGATATCCTAAAGGGGGTCATGTATGCCCTATGCGTTACATACAGCTGTATTTGTTTTAATCTGGCATTTCTAGACACTTTTTGTGGTAGCCCAGGGCACGCTCCCACACCCCAACCTCTAACGGGGCCCCCACTTCCGACTCCCAGTCCAGTCTCAGATGTGTCAAATCTTTCCCCGCCTTAGCCATCACCATCTCATACAGTCTCGAGATCTCTTGACCTCCATCGGATATATCATATATTGCTCCCAAAACTGCATCTGGTTCTTCTATCAAAACTGTCTCTGGCCAGGTATTCTTAATCGTCCGCACCAACCTAATGTACATGACATATTGGCCCGTGTGTAGCCCCGCCTCTTCGTTGAGTTCTATGAACTCCTTAATGGATCCCTCTTGCCAAACATCGCCTAGCGTTGCCAGCCCCACTGATTCCCAGTAGGTTCTAACAATCGTCCTCAGTTGATTATCCCCTCCTGTCAAAGCAACCAGCGGTAACTGCGGGAGGCACGGTATGGGACTTCCATCAAACGACAAGCCCTACGCCAAATTTTCCATCCAAGCCTCAACATCGCAGGACGCCCCCTCATTTCGGTTTCAGACAGCCAAATCATCTCTTTCAAATAAAACGGGGCGCAGTCCTGTCCAAGCACCCTGTGCTCAGGGGTCACTTCATCAGAAAGCCACTTAACCACATATTGTAACTGTCCCGCTAAATAATAAACCTCAAAATGAGGCAGTCTAATGCCTCCTTTTTCAAAAAAGTTCTGCAGTTTCCAAAAAGCCACTCTATTTCGGGTACCATGCCACAGGAAATCCCTACACATGCTGTTCAATTTACTGAAAAACTTCTTGGGTATTATGTATGGGATATTACTAAAGTAATGCAGGAGCCTGTGCAGAACTACCATCTTAAGCATAGCCCCCCGCCCCATCATCGCCAAGGGCAATCTTGCCCAGAACTGCATGCTGTTCCTAATTTTCTCGACGGCTACTTTCGTGTTATGTCTGTGTTCTTCTTCCACCGTGTGATATACATCTACGCCCAAGTAATGAAAAGAGCTAGTTGCCCATGGTACCTGTAGCACCGGTAGTCTATCTACAGGGGTCCCCTTATAGGTACCTAGCGGGAATATGACAGACTTTTGGGGGTTCACCGATATGCCCGACAACTCTGCATACCTTTCCATCACTTCAAGTATGTATAAGAGATTTTCTTCTGGGTATTTCAAGTACAGTAACAAATCATCTGCGTACAAGGATATCAAGTGTCGTTCCCCTCCTACCTCAATGCCTATCGCATCATACTGTGCCCTAAGGCATATTGCCAGAGGCTCCAGGGCTAAGATGTAAAGCATCGGGACCAGGGGCACCCTTGTCTGTTGCCTCTACCAAGTTGCCATCTCTCGGATATCACCGCTCCAGTTCGGACCCTGGCAAGTGGCTCACTTTATAAAATCCTAGTCCACCTGATATAGCCCGGCCCCATTCCATACCCTTCCAAAGCAGCCAATAGCCATGACCACTTGATCGAATCAAAAGCCTTAACTGCATCTAGAGACACTATCGCCATCTCACCCTCGTTCTTACTACCCCATTCGACCACCCGGTGAAGTCGCCTATGGTTGTGTGTTATGTTCCTGTTCGGGACATAACCCGTTTGATCAGGATGTCTGAGTCTACCAATCACTTTCTGCAATCGATTTGCTAGGACAGCCGTGAGAATCTTGCTGTCCTGATTTAGCATCGACAAAGGCCTGTAGGAACAACATCTATGCTCTGGCTTATTGGGCTTGGGCAGCGGTATTATGATCGCCTCTCTGAGTGACTCAGGCAATCGTCCTATCTCAAACGCTTCATTAAGCATGTCTAGCATTGGGGGAAGGATTTCCTCTCTGTATACTTTATAGAATTTGCTGAGGAACCCATCTGCTCCCGGGGTCTTACAGGTAGGCAGCTGCTTCACAACCTCCTCTAACTCCTCCAACGTGATTGGCTCATCTAACTCCTCCCTCTCTTCTTCACTTATCTTGGACAGCCCTATGTCTTCTAACGTTTCAATTATCTTGCGTTGGTCACCCATCTCATCATCTCCGTACAGCACTCTGTAATATTCCGCAAATTCTTTGTTAACCCCCTCTTGCGTGGCCACCTCATCCCCGTCCTCCCTAATGGTGGTCCTAATCGGAGGCCTAGGGGTCTCGCTTTTGTATAGCCAGGCCAAAAGGCGGCCTGTCTTATCTCCCGCCGCGTGCTGCCTCTCAACATATTTCCTATAATTGAGATTGCAGAGTCTTTTCCAATGCCCTGCACATTGTTTCTGTAGTTGGAGTACCAGCTCCATGTCTACGTCACCGCTCTTCAATGCTGTTTCTAGCTCAGTTTCCGTCCTCTGCAGGTCAGCCAAGACCCCGCCCTGTAACCCTCTTGACTTAGCAATGGCCGCCCCCCGCATCACCACTTTAAAAGCTTCCCATAACGTGCCCGCGGAATCAACACTCCCAGTATTCTCCTCAAAGAAATTAGTAATCTCTTCCCTTATATCTTCTCTAAAGACCGGATCTTTAAGCGCCTCCGCTCGGAGGCGCCATGTAGGGATCTTCGCCCTCGGGGGGGCAATATTGCAATCCGAGGATCAGGGGCGAGTGATCCGAGAGGACCCTGGCCTTATATTCGATTTGGGTAATCTCAGACATCACATCTGCTGGAGCAAAGACGTA
This sequence comes from Ambystoma mexicanum, assembly GCF_040938575.1. NCBI lineage: Eukaryota > Metazoa > Chordata > Amphibia > Caudata > Ambystomatidae > Ambystoma > Ambystoma mexicanum. The sequence continues at coordinate 538,627,398 of NC_090928.1, read as the reverse complement.
ATCGAGCCTAGTGTGCAGTTGATGCGGGGCTGAATAGTGCGAATATTGCTTCATCCTCCACGCATCTGTAAAGCCAAAATCAGTTAGTGTCTGCAACGCTCTCGCCGCTGGGCTAGGCTTACCCACCCCGCCATCAGATCTGTCCACCACAGGATCCAACACACAATTAAAGTCGCCACCCCAGATCACTGCACTCCCTATACACGTACTAAGATTGGTACACAGGGCTCTGAAGTATGCTGCTGTGTTTTGGCTGGGGGCATACGTATTTACTATGCATACCTCCCTGCTCTCCACCAGCCCTCACCAGCCCTCACAATATAGCCATCCTTCCATCAGTTTCAACTACCTCTTGTGTCGATTTGAACGGGACATGCGGTGCCACCCAGATTAACACACCCCGGGCGTATGCAGAGTATGGCGAGCCCACTACAGTCCCTCTCCACTTTCTCTTAACCAGGTCCAACTTCTCTCGCGTCAAGTACGTCTCCTGTAGTAGTGCAATATCTATTTTCTGCCTTTTCAGATACATCATGATTTTGTTTCTTTTCAGATAACTGTTAAGGCCCCTGACATTCCACGTTATTATCCTGAGGTCCCCCGTAGGTCGTTAGTAAGCACCCTCCCGATCCTCCGCCAATTCCGCCCCTTCATGCACCACAAGTACTACATGCTAATTCCTTCAAATAGGCTCGAAACAAGACTCAAACTCCCCAAAACTACACACACACTCAACTTCCCGTCCCCCCACCTTCTTCCCACCCACCCCTCCCCCAACAAAACCCTCCCCAACCGTTGCCCAGCTCCATTCCTGGATCTCAGGCTCCCCCACATCTAGCCCTGCCTAGCACAAGCTTCTACTCAGGCCTCAGTAGGGTAAAGCCGCCCTAATGGCCGCTGAAACTAATAATCTATTGGGGTAGGTCGTCCACATTTTGTTGCTCCTTTCAAAAAACATTACGCATACAGATGCCAAACAGTTACCAATTACAGTTACACTCACTATATTCCAGTCCAAGTGGAGCACCAGGCTCAGATCATGTTCAAAGTTCAGCCAGTTACAGTTTCTCTGTACAATCAGGGTCCTCCTCCCGCTCACCTTCACAATGACCGTATTACAAAATCTTCATTCGGTATGATCCTGCCGATCACGATCCGCTTCTTGTTCCGGGCAGCCCTGCAGGTCTAGCCATGTGACAATGTCCTCCGTGGTGTCAAAAAATAGCGCTTTGTTCTTGTGTAGCACCTTCAATCGTGCCGGATACAGCAGCATACATTTGACTCCCGCCGCCCTCAGCCTTCTTTTGACAGCGACGTAACTATACCTCTGCCTTTGCACCGGTATCGTATAGTCCGGGTATGCTGTGATGTTGGTGGATGCTCTCTCTATCGTACCGCCCTTACGAAAATATTCGAGTATCTTCTCTCTGTCCCTGTAATTCAGGATCTTCGCGATGATCGGTCTTGGCGGGGCCCCCGGCCGGGGTTTCCTCATTAGGGCGCGGTGCGCCCTCGCCACCGTAAATCCCTGCGAAAGATTCCCTGCTCCGTTCCCTTGCAGGATCATGTTTTCCACATAGTTTGTGGGGTCTTGGCCTTCTTCTCCCCCCGGAAGGCCAACCCCCCGGAAGGCCAACCACCTGAATGGTGTTCCTCCTCGCTCTTCCTTCCGCCTCTTCCACACGATTTTCCAGGTTGGCGACCTGTTGTTTTAAGACATGAATCTCTTTCGCATTGCTCGTGCGCCCTGACATCTTGACGTAGCAGGGTGAGTTCCGTACCCACAGCATCAATCTTATTCTCTAGAGCTGTGCGTAGGTCCGCCATTGCCAAGTCCCATTTAGCACTCAGTCCTGTTATAGCCTCCAGGATCTGGTGCTTGTCCCCTTCGGGGGCGTCTTCCGTAGGGATCACGACCATGCTCTGCACCGATGTTGAGGGGGTCCGCTGCGTTTTCGTGAAAGCCTCCATCGTGGGTTGCTTAGTCTTGACTCTCAACCCTTTCGCCGACATGGCGCTGCCCTCCACTCCTGTACGACTCCACCTTAGTGCAGCTGTTGCACTGTCCTTGGCCCGACAATGGTCTGGAGACCTGGGTCTGGCTCCCAGGTCTCCTGCCTCACATTCGAGATGGCTCTTCGAATTGTCTTACGGGTGGGCTATGGCCTCACACTCCTCGTTCAACTTCCATAGGCCTTGTCGCCCAAGCATCCAATGTTATCTCCTCCTGCAGTCAGATCGCCGAGGTTCCATTAGCGTTTGCCAGGCCGGGCGCTCTCATGGTGCTAGTTCGAACACTCTGCCATATTTCCCTATTGTACTATTCCTCCAGGCAATTTTCGCAGCCATGTCCCGCAGTTCTGGGGAATCAGTCTCATTTCTCCTCGGAGGCCTCTCCTTTGTTAGCCGCCATCTTGGTGCCGAAGTGGCCACACAGCCGTACCAACAAAAACATGTATATCTCGCGATTCCCCAGGACTATGAACTTCTCCAACGAACTTCACTTGGCGTGTGGCTTCCGACGCCTGATCCCCAAAGTTCTAGGCGCTCGTTGCAGTTTCAACGGGTAACTTTGCCAAAATTAAAGTCGGATCATCAGGAGCTCCTCACGCGGCACGTCCTATTCCATGGCCAGATAGCCACGCCCCCCCAGTCAGGAAACCTATATCAGCGGTCCCCCTGGTGGCTTCCTATAACTTGCTTTTTAAACGGGTCTCCCTCGGTCGGGCTCGGACCTTTCTCTTGATTTTCACACAGATCTCCCTCAGACCCTCTTTTCACATGAGTCTCCCTCAGTCCGGCTCGGAACCTTCTCTTGCCAATTTCAACAAAACAAAGTTCAACAGTTTGTGAACTTTTCACTTAACGCACATCATTTCTCACTTTCCACTCCCTCTAGAGCTTTAAACATTTTACAGAGACTTTCAATTGGGCAATCTCACTTCACCGGACCACTCTGCTACTTTTAATTTCATATTCACAGTTCTTAATGCGCTTGCGTAACCTTCATCCCTATGATACTGTCGCAAGCATTTCAATTAAACAGACTGGGCTTTCTTTGCTTCCCTCCACTCAGCAATCGTGTTAAGATGTTTTCCGTCTTTCGCACCTTTGATGTAGGAGTCAAGTTTGTTACCACTTCCGCTTCTGCGGCTCCACAACTCTGCCTTTAACCTTGGAGGGTGGCTGGTAACCTTGTAGCACTCGTTCTCCCTTCCAGCTGGGCTGTTTTGCGCAACCCTCACAGCCTTTCAGAAATAACCTCTTGCCAGGGGGGAGGGGGGGTGTCTCTGGTCTTCCTGCCCTTTCGGATTAGCCCCTCGGTTTGTCGCTCCCATCGCCCGGTTTGCCATAGCCCTGGAGGAACTGCTCCATCTCGTGCACCGCCTTGCTCAAAGTGTGTCTCAGTGTACCACCTTTTAACCATGTGGGGAGAGTTAATAGGTATGCATGTTTAACCCCTTAACTACTGAGGGTTTTCTCTCCCAGTGCTGAACCCTTTTTTGGTGATTTCGGTATGTCGCCATTCAATCCCGTCTAAGGTTTTTGTTACATGTGTTAACCCGGGCCAAACCTGGCTCCTTTTCTTCCCGCATGTGGGTGGTTATAACGCCACCAAGGAATTCTGTTTTGCTGTATGGGGGTCAGAGAAAATAACAAAAAAGAGCACATTTTGTGTTTTTTCAGAAACTGCCAATACAATGATGTTCAAAGAAGCCTGTGGTTTTTTCCCTGTAAGAGCTACCAACAAATGGTTTGCTGTTCTGAATTTGCCATTTTCCAGGCTTTCAAGAACAGATTGAGTGGAAACAAAAAAATCATTTTTATAAGGTTACCATCAGTTTTGTGAGAGGTAGGCATTTTTTCCCTTTTTTTCCAATAGGACATCCGTGGACGGAATTGAAGAGGAGGGTAGGAAAGCTGAATGGGAAGACAGAAAGGAATACATTTCTGAAAAGTAGACCAAATTCCTAGTTTAGGAAGGGGTCATTTGCGCAGGTCAGGCAACAACTATGTAGGTAGAATTCCCCTAGTTTGGGGAAGTTTTTTAAAAAATGACAGAACAAAAGGTATGTGCTGGACATGTTTGGACCTGTAAGGTAACAGGTTCTGTGAATATTGAGAAAAGCAATGCATTGCTACATTCCCCCGACTCTTCTAGTTAGGAAATCACATTTTCCTTAATGTTTCACAAAACAAGCTATAGCAAAAGCCAAAAACAGAGCCTTGGTAAACTGAATGTGTATGCTGATGGCCTAAACAGACGTACTTCGCATGTAAAAATAAAGAAAACAAATGTGGTGAGGAATGGCAAGCATACATTTTTTGAAAGAGCGCAGGCACTTTTGAATGATAGGTGAGTTGTGCAGGTTAAAAAAGCATGCAGTTCCTAAAGCAGCGAGCAACGTAGGTTACATTTGGGAAATTAAAGGGTTGGGTAACAAAGTGCAGTAGCCAATATATGAAAACGTTATCAAAACCAAGAGAAAACAACAAATGTCCTACCTTCCAATATTGCCACAGGTGTCCCGATGAAAACGGTACCTCACATGTGTGGATGCACCTACCTGGGCGCAAAGGGAGAAGGCTAAACCACTGGTACATCAAATGCCCTGGGGGAAGACTAGATTTGGCTTTGTGGACAGGCCACAGATTTGGGCTTGGAGTGTCGCAACCACCAAGGAAAACAGGGAACCCCAAGCATTTCTGAAAAGACGACACGTGGGAATCCACAGAAGTCTGACATGCATGAATCACTCTAGAATGTATTACGCACAAGGCCGGCCAAAGTTCAAAATGTAGGGGAAAAACACAATTTTCAGATATTTGCCATCAGGAAACCACCGAAACACCCAGCCTACAACATGTCCTACCTTCCCACGGTCCCACAGGTGTCCAGACGAAAACGGAACCTCACATGTGTGGATGCACCTATCTGGGCATAAAGGGAAAAGGCTAAACCACTGGTTTGGGGAGAGCTTATTTTTAGGATTTTGGTCTTGTAGACAACCTGCAGATTTGAGCCTGGGTGTTCCAGCCACCAAGGAAAACTGGAAATTTGATGCACTTCTGAAAAGAAGACACCGGTGGGGATCCACAGATCTCTGACTTGCCTGAATCACCCTATAATTTACTACCCACAAGGCCCAGCAAAGTCAAAAAAGCAAAGTCAAAACCTTAGGGAAAAATCCCCCCCCAATTTGCAGACATTTGCCACCAGGAAACCGCCGACACACGCCACAACAACACAAGTCCTACCTTCCCACAAGTGTCCCAACAAAAAAGGCACCTCATATGTGTACCTACCTGGGCGCAAAGGGAAAAGGCTAAACAATTGCTATTCCCAAATGGTTTAGGTAGAGCAAATCTTTAGGATTTTGGTCTTGTAGACAACCTACAGATTTGGGCCTCGGGTGTCGCAGCCACCACGGAAAACAGGGAACCCCCTGCATTTCTGAAAAGAAGATACCAGTGGGAATCCACAGATGTCTGACTTAGGCAAATCACCCTAGGATTTATTACCCACAGGGCCAAAATCTAGGGGGAGAAAAAACAAACTTTTCAGACATTGGCTACCAGGAAACCACCGAAACACGCAGCAAACAGCACATGACCTACCTTCCCACGTTCCCAGAGGTGTCCCAACAAAAACAGAACCTCGCATGTATGGGTGCACTTACATGGGCGGAAAAGAAAAAGTGTCGACCGTCCACAAGTCCAACAACAGTCCCAGGTAGTCCCGACAGGGTCCCCATCCCTACCCAGAGTGAAAAACTTTAACACAGCGCAGCTAGAGCTCCAGGGTGGTCGAGGGTGATATCTGTTAGGGAGAATTCTCATAAATGGCTGATTTCCCTTACCTAAAGAGTCCCCCAGCAGCTTTGCTGGATTTCTAGGATTTCTTTTTTTCTCCTGATGAAGAGTGTGAGCCTCTTTCCCACTCTTACATGTGTTTTGCTGTGTGTATTTTCACTGTTTGTGTGATCTTGGGCACTGGAGTCTCACCTACTCCATGTGCACCACTTTTTGTGTGTGTTACACAGCACCTTCAGTGCAATGACAAAGGGTTGTCATTGAGACTTCCCACTGACTCCATTTTTCTGGGGCTGACTACTGTCCCCCAGAAACATGTAAAGTTGCCATTAACTTTATATAGTCATTTTACACTGCAGGCCCTGTACACCCCTTCTTACATGGAGTACTGGAAAGGGTTCATTCTTATCCCTTTTTGTCTGTGCCTCTTGGAGCCTTGTTTCGCTCCCTTAACACTAAGACTTGGCTGGTGGCAGTGGTATCTACCCTAACTTTACTACCGCGATTATATTATATAAACATGGTATTGTTCCAGGCTATTTAAGTAGCCTCGAACATAAACCCGCTTGACCAAATACATTTTATTTTGGTTCCGGTTTGGTTTATTCGCCATTTCTTTTTGTTAAAGTCTTTCTCTGTGCGCCAAACCGTGGATGATTCCTTTGTTCGCTGTCTTTTCGCGGGCTTCTGCACAGAAGCCCTCCTTAAGGCGCCTGATAGTCTAGGTGGGCAGGATGTGAGGGAGGGATCTTCGGACCCCTGCCATGGGTTGACTCTTGTCTGATTGGCTAAGGGGACTGGTGTTGCCAGGCCAGCCACCCTGCTGTAGCCAGGCTGTATGAATGGGGGAAAACTGCATACAAAGCAGGTCTCTGGGACTGGAAGAGCAGAGTCGCCACTGGAACGAAAGAACCAACGAGGGACTGGAAGAAGAGGACCCCTACCACGACTGAACCACCCGATGAAGCCCTGCTGCAGGTCCGAATCTCTGAATCCGACGACAGAAGATCCTTCAGGAAACTTCTTCCCTTGAGCTGGTGGGACCAACCAGTTTGCCCAAACTTCAAGCCAGGACCCCTCCTCTGGTCGAATTCGCTGTACAGAGCTACAGTGGGGCAGATAGCCAGGAAGGTCGGACCCTGCTTGGGTTTTAAGGAGCGCACATTTTATTTGTTGCTTTGCTCTGCTGCCGGCTTCTTCTCTGGGTGGCGCAGGACCCTCCGGTCTTCCTACTTCTGATCAATCCGACAGTCGCTTCAAGAACCTTGAGCCTGCAGGAACCACCAGGAACATCCGCCTCAGCTACAGCTCCCTCTACGTTTTAAGGTACTGTGCAAATCCAGTTGTCCGTTTCGTTCAACCGCAGTGAAAGTGTTTGAAATCTTTCTCCAGTCCAAGGGCTTGTCGTTCTCTTCTCTTTGAACTAACTTTTCTACCAACCAACCTCATCCAGAATCTGTGCCACGAACTTTACCGCGAACTAGGAACAAGTTACTTACCTGTAACTGTTGTTCTCCAGCATGGGTCTGGCATGGATTCACATGCTCATGAATATTCCCCGTCGTCAGGCTGGGAATCCTCCGTAAAGAAAAAAATCTGTATCAGTTTTGTTTCTGATCTGTCTTTCTTAGTAGTAACCAATCACTGATCTCTGGGTCATACTGCCCCCAGTCAATGACTGCCCTCTCCCTAAGCCCCGACTCTGGCAGCCATCCTTAGATTTGGTAGCACGCAAAGTGGCAGTATGACCAAGTGAAGAGCCGCAGAGGGGTAGGCGGGAGGGTTCGCATGTGAATCCATGCCAGACCCATGCTGGTGAACAACAGTTACAGGTAAGTAACTTGTTCCTTCTCCAGCATTGGGTCTGGCATGGATTCACATGCTCATGAATAAAAGATTACATAGTAGTATACACATGCACAACCACGGGAGGTGGCAAAGGCTCAACATTAAGCATTACATCCAAAACTCAACATTAAGCAATTCTTAACTCCTCATCAGGCTCACCTTAGGCAAACAGGTTGCGCAGAACTGCTTGGCCGACCCTGGACTCCTCCCTGGAGTCCCGATCGACGCAGTAGAATCTTGTCAAGGTGTGCATCGACCTCCACGTAGCAGCCCTGCAGATACAAGCAGGGGCACACCAGACAGGAATGCCGTGGTAGCAGCGATCGCTCTGGTCGAATGGGCTCTCGGATGGCCAGGCAGCGGTCGGTTTGCCAACCAGTGACAGTGCATGATGCAGCCGGAGAGCCATCTGGAAATGGAAGTCTTCGAGAGAGCCTTTCCTTGATTCACAGACCCAATGTTCACAAACAGTTGTGACGTTTTACGAAAACTCTTCGTGCGGTCCACGTAGAACTTCAGCGCTCTAGCTACATCCAGCGAGTGCAAAGTCCTCTCGGCCGGCGTCCAAGGCAACGGGAAGAAAACTGGTAACACCAAGGGCTCGTTGAGGTGGAAGTCCGACGGCACCTTGGGCATGAAGGAGGGGTGCGTCCTCAGCACCACCCTCGTGTCATGAAAAGTCAAGTATGGAGGCTTGCGAGATAGGGCCTGGATCTCTCTCACTCGTCGTGCGGAGGTGATGGCCACGAGGAACGCCGTCTTCCATGACAGGAACTTCAAAGGTGCCAAATGCATAGGCTCGAATGGGGCCCCTGTGCCTGGTCAGCACCACATTAAGCTCCCATGCTGGGGCAGGAGCCTTCACCGGCCGGAACGATCGGAATAGTCCCTTCATAAATTCCTTCACCAGGCGATGAGACCACAAGGACGCCCGTGCCGTAGTCCTGGTATATCGGGAGATGGCAGCCAGATGTATTTTGATGGAGGCATGAGCCAGTCCAGCTTTGGCCAGCGGCAGTAGGTACGGCAGTACTTGAGGGGCCGTAATCCACAGAGGGTTAATCTTCTGTGCACGGCACCAGACAGAGAACCTCTTCCACTTATGACCATAACACTTAAGAGTTGAGGATGCCCTGGCTTTTGCAAGAACCTCTCTGCAGTCAGCCGGGATATCATACCCTCCAAACTCTAGTGCTGCAGGAGCCAGGCCTGCAAGTTCAGCGACTGTGGGTCGTGATGAAGAATGGCACCTCCTTCTCTGGAGAGAAGATCCGCGTCCGCCGGCAGCTTGACTGGTGGGGAGGTTAACAAGTCCAGAAGGTCCGGGAACCAGATCTGCCTCGGCCACGCCGGTGCGACGAGGATCATTCTGCACCTGCACTTCTTGAGCTGGTTGATGAGGCAGAGCAGCAACGGCAACGGAGGGAACGCGTATAGAAACAGGCCGTCCCAGGGGAACGAGAAAGCATCGCCCATGCTCCTCGGCTGCGGGAACCTGCTGGCGAACCTCTGGCACTTGGAGTTCGTCGCCGTCGCGAAAAGGTCGATCCGGGGTTTGCCCCATCGTCGAAAGAGCCGATCCACCTGGTCCTGACGTAGTTCCCCACTCATGGCACGAGCGCAGCTCCCTGCTCATTGAGTCGGCGATGGTGTTTTTTTATTCCTGCCAAGTGGAAGGGAACCAGAAACACGGCCCAGTGCCACAGATCCTGGGCCTCCTTGGATAGGGCTGGGGATATGGTGTCCCCTGCTTCAGTATGTAGAACATCGTGGTGGTGTTGTCGGTGAAGATCCTCACCACTTTGTCCTTGAGGGACGGAAGGAACGACTTGAGCGCCCAAAACACTGCTCGGAGCTCCAGAATGTTGATGTGGAGAGACCTCTCCTCCAGGAGCCAAAGGCCTCTTGCGTGGAGATCTCCGGTGTGGCCCCCCCAACCCTCCAGAGAGGCGTCCGTCGTCACCGTCTCTTGAAACGCCAGGGTTTGAAAGTCCATGCCTGTAGTGAGGTGAGCACGGGTACCCCACCATAGGATCGCCCGACGGAATTCCTCGTCGAGAGGGATCCTGTCCTCGAAGCAGCCCGTCGCCTGAACCCAGCGGGCGTTGAGGAACTCCTGTAGCAGATGCATCCAAAGTCTGCAAAGGGGTACAAGATAGATGCATGAGGACATCATCCCGAGGAGGGACTTGATGGACCTCACCCTGGCCAGGTCCGTGGCTAGCAAGCGCTGCACCTTGCCCAGGATGGTCTTCGTCCTCTCCTCTGACGGGGAGGCCAATTGCCCCACTGTATCGAGCTTCGCTCACAGAAACAGTGCTACTTGCGACGGAACCAGGTGGGATTTGTGGTAGTTGATGGCGAACCCCAGTTCCGTGAGAGGCCGGACTGTCCTCGCTGTGTGTTCGACGGCGAGTTCTCTTGTCCTTGCCCGGATTAGCCAGTCGTCCAGGTAGGGGTAGACGTGGATCCCCTGCAGGTGTCCCTGAACCATGAACGTGAGAAACTTCCTGTGCCCTTTTTAGAATGGGGATGTGGAAGTAAGCATCCTCCAGGTCCAACGACGATAGGAAGTCACCCTCCGCCAGCTGTCCCAGCACGTGCTGGAGCGTGACCATCCTCAATTTCTGCGCCTTGATGTATTTGTTTAACCGACGCAGGTCCAGGATGGGGCGCCAACCGCCTGTCTTCTTTCTGACGAGGGAGTACCTGGAGTACACTCCGGAGCCCCGGAGCCTTCTGGGGACGAGCTCGATGGCAACTTTCTTGAGCATCGCCCTTACCTCCAACAGCAGTGGAGGGACGTGATTCTCCTTCCTGGCAACGGGAGGAATGTGAGGGCACTTCTTTTGGAATTCCAGCGAGTGCCCGTTGGTCAGGGTGTCCAGCACCCAACGGTCGATAGAGATGGACTCCCACACGCTGACGAACTTCGTCAGCCGGCCTCCCACCGGGGTGCTTCGGTGGGGGCCCGACGACACGGCTGGGTCAGTCTTGCTTGGATGCGGCCTTGCCGCCTTGGCGACGACGGCGGGATCCCCCTTGCTTGCCGCGACCTCTGTAGGCCTCTTGGGAAGAGGAGCGGGCCGCCTGGCGGTATGTAGAAGAGCCACCGCTGGATACCTTGGAGGCACCCTGTCTGCCTCCGGAGCTCCGAAAGGGCCGTCGTTGTTGAAGTACCCCTAGGGCCCGGACCGTCTCCGAGTCGGTCTTGGTGGCCTGGAGCGACTCGTCCACCGTCTTCCCAAAAAGGATGTTGCCGTCGAACGGCATATCCAACACTCTGGTCTGGACGTCCTGGCGAAAGTCCGTCGCCTTGAGCCATCCTCGTCGTTGGAGGCAAACCCTGTTGCCCAGTTGGTGAAATCCGGTATCGGCAATGTCCGTTGCCACCGTTATGGCGTGATCCGATGCCACCTCTCCTTCCTGCAGAATTTGTAGGGCCTCCACCTTCTTGTCGTCCGGTAGGAAGTCTAGCAGGGGAGCTATCTTGAACCAAAGCTCCCTGTCGTAGCGGGCCACAATCGCTAAGGCATTGGCCGCCTTGATCGTCGTCGCCACCGACGAGATGACTCGTCGTCCCACGGAGTCCAACTTCTTGCCCTCGCTGTCCAGCGGGGAAGTGGAAGTTGAAGCCGCCGCACCCGCTGCTTTCTTCTTAGACGCTGCTGGGACGACAGAGTCCAGCGTGGGCTGGGCCCTGAGGCACAAGGGGGCAGCATCAGGGACTCGGTACTTCTTATCGTACCTGTCCCTCTTTGTGGGTGTCGTGGAAGGGTTCTTGAGGACAGCAAGCCCCTCGTCCCAGATGTCATCGAGCAAAGGCACTGCGAGGACCGTCTTCCTCTTGGCCTCTCGTCGTTGGTAAAGAAACCCTTCCTTTTTTTGTTCTTCAGGGCAGAGCGGGAAGAGCTCGGATGCCCTGGTTATCATGGTGTGAAAGGAGCCAATTTCGTTGGCTGAAGAAGCCCGAGGGGGGGGGGGTGATGACGGGATGTCCGCTGTGTCATCGCCGCCGTAGTCATCCGTCGTCGTCCGTCCCCGTCGCTGTATCCGTCGCCATATCCTCTCTAGGGTCCGGCGAGGGGGATGAGCGGTCCACAGGCCTCGCAGGCACGAAGGGCGGAGAGGGGTGGACTCTCCTCCGGTTGTTCGGAGGGTTTCCCGACGGGCCTGGTTCTGGATCCTCCGTCGGGGTCTGTGGTAATCTCGTCCTTATCTCGGTACATAAGGATTGGATCGCCAACAAAATGGCCGCCGAGCTATCCTGGGGCTCGGGTAATGGCTGTGACGGATGGGATGGCCGCTCCACTGGGCCCCCTTCGTCGCCATCTTCGATCACATCAGCGGGGACCGTCCCCTGGGATCGAACCTTCTCGAACCTCTCATTGAGGCCTATGAACCTCTCGTTGAGGCCCTTCTCGGTTTCCACCATTTCCTCCTCAGAGGCCGATACCGAGTCTGTAATGGCCACCGGCCCCCAGCCCCTCTTTTTCCACCGGGACTTCACGGGGGGTCTTAACGATGGGCTGGAAAGAGGATTCCCTCCGCGGTGGCAGGGATACTCTGGGCCCAGAGGCCGTTTCCACTGGCGTAGTCTCAGCCGGCTTCGCCAGGGTCGCAGCGACCACTTCGATAGAGGCCTTTGCCGGCTGGATCAAAGCCTGCACCACCTTAGGTGCATCCTGGGCCTTCGCCTTGGGGGGAGGGTCAGCGCCTCGCTCCCCCTTCGAGATCGACCGGGGCCGCTCCAACAGCTTACCCGGGTTCTCGGACTTCCTCTTCCCCGAACCAGAGCGCTGGCTCGTGGTTGAACGTGCCGGGTAAGTCGCGCCCTGCCTGGCAGATGAAGAGCCCGACCTTTCGGCGCTCCCGGTGCCCACGGACTCGCGGTGCTTGGCCTTCTGTTGGGACCCCGTCGCCGGGGCGCCCTCACAGGACTTAAAAGCCTGCTCTGACTTTTTCTTCGCCTTCTCACCTGCTGTGCCCTTCTCCAGCCAGGCGGCGAGGCGGGAACGACGATCTTGTTTGGTCCGTTCTGAGAGGTTCTTGCAGAACACACAGTCCTTCTCCACGTGCGTCTTGTCCTCATGAAGGCAGTAGAGACATCGCGAATGCTCGTCCTCCTTGAAAACGTTTTGTAATCCGCATCCAGGGCAGCACCTGAACAGCTTGGATCCGGGCGTCGAGCTTCCCTTGTCCTGGGCCATGTCCGTTGAGGTAGGCTGCAGATCTTCTGGAATCCTCCAAGAAGCGTAAACTCAACAAAAACTTCACCCTTGAGGGGCGTAGAAGAATTCCGAAACGGGTCCCCGTTATCGGAAGTAGAAACGGTGGAGCTTGAGGCACGATTAAACCGAACAAAATGAGAAAATCTCCTGAAAAAGCGCGAAAACGCAGCAAAAACTCGAGAGCTAAAGCACGAGGACTCCCAACTCTTGAGCGTGCGGTAAAAATCTGAGGATGGCTGCCAGAGGCGGGGCTTAGGGAGAGGGCAGTCATTGGCTGGGGGCAGTATGACCCAGAGATCAGTGATTGGTTACTACTAAGAAAGACAGATCAGAAACGAAACTGATACTCATTTTTTTCTTTACTGAGGATTCCCAGCCTGACGACGGGGAATATTCATGAGCATGTGAATCCATGCCAGACCCCATTGAAACTATTATCTTGAGCAAAAGACTTTTGAACCATTGACTTTGGCCCTAAGCCTTTTCTATCTGATTTTAACCATGTAGCCTCTCTTGTTCAATTGCTCTGATTACTTACTTGTTGGTGTTGCCTAATTTCTAATAACTTTGTCTTTCCCTCCCTTTAAATTGCTGGAGTGCCATTTTGCTCCCACTTCATTTTGTGAGCTTAACTTGTATGGAATTTAAGGGAAGTGGTGTGGTGGATTTATGATTGTGATTTTTAACTTGCTTAGAATAGTGAAATGTTATACAACTGTTGAGTAAATAAATATATATTCTTTTACTTAGAAACCTTGAGTCAGTGTTTGCCTGAATCATAGTAATTGCTGTCCTTTGTGTAACTATTTGTACTGCTCACTTACTCTTCAGTTAAGTCTGGCTGCTCCGCTACTGCTACCACTATAACTGTGTAGTACAGGCTTGTACCAAAGGTGAAATTGTACTGTCACTTGTAGTCTTAATTGTGTGTAGTGTTTCCAAAGGGTACTGCACATAATTCTCCCTAACATTGGTGTACAGAGGTGAGGATAAAAGTATAGTAATTACACTTAGAGTACTGCTATTACCTTGGATCAACTAACCACAAGGCTAACATCACTAAAAAGCAATATTAATCATGTCTGATATGGAAAGCCACAGTCAGGAGACCCTCCTGACTTACACTGCTGATTATTTAAGAAGCATGTGTAAAGAAAGGAAACTCTCTGCCAAAGGCAAAAAGATTGAATTAGTTGAAAAGTTGTTAAAGAACCCAAGTCTAGGGAGTGGGTCTGAAATGCCTGACTCCTTAGCAAATGTGGAAAGTATTGAGGATGATGCTATGTCTGTTAATGATGAGTTGGAAGAAGTAGATGCGCCTCCTAATGTAGGTCTCTCTGCACCCTTGCCTGCTCAGCAACCTCAATCCTTGTCCACTGGGACCACCACAGGTCCTACACTCAGTCCTGAATTCATTGCTCTAGAGAAAATGAGGCTTGAACTGGAGTTTAAACAGTTAAATGCTCAAACTGAACAAAAACATCAAGAACTGAAACTCAGAGAAATTGAGTTGAATCATTAACTTAAAATGAAAAGATTGTCTCTTGAAAATGCTTCTCTACCAGAGTCTTCTAGGTCTTCTAGTCCTAAGAGACCCTGTATGCCTAAAGAAATTGTGGGTATGTATGAGGTTAACCTTGATATTTTAGATTTGTTGGCAATGTTTGAATATAACCATGGTATTCAAGGTCTCGCAGGGAATCAATTGCTTCCCTGGCTCTTCTCTAGGCTACCCACTGTTGCATCTGATGTTGTAATGGAGTTGGGGGAGTGTCATGATCTCTGCTTCCAAAAGGTCAGGGTTTTCCCATCTCCCTTGGAAGCAGATCCATAACCCAGGTTCCGAGTGCCAACCAGTCCCAATTGGGACCTTTTGGACCCAGTCCTGGCGCCAGTGGCACCAGGCTCATAAATATGCCCAGTCCCAGCGCTGGAAGCGCCGGGCTCATAATGCTTGGGTGGACTTACCTGCAGCAGACCATGCTGCTTACTTGCCTGCCAGTTGAGTCTCTGATCCTCTTCTGTTTGGAACTACTTTTCCTGTTGGGTGGGGCAGGAGCCACTCCCTAGATTCAGAACACTGGAACTCTTCTGGAAAGCAGGAACTCTTTTCTTACCTAGGCGTGGCTGTGGAAGGAGACACCTAAGCACTACAGGAGGCTATTTAAACCACACCCGATGGATGAATCTTGCTTTGCGTTATTCTGCATCCTCAGCAGCAGAACGCTCATCGTGTCTTCTGCATCTGATCCTGGGCCTAAGGAAAAAGGCTTACCATTCTGAATCCAGTCTTCAGCAACACCTATAAAGACAAGAAAGAACAGGTTAGCATTATGGTCTTCATTGACAGCTCTTCACTTACCTGGTCCATCGGCTGTCACCAACGCCTCGCGCTGCATTCCGGCATCTGAAAGACAAAGGCTTACCTACTCTTCGTGCGCTCCAGAAGTCTTCACACTGCATTCCGGCATCTGAAAGACAAAAGCTTACCAACTCTTCGCACGCTCCGGAGGCCTTCGGCGCTGCGAAGCGCATCTGAAAGACAAAACAAGGTGCGTTTAAAGACATTGGGGAACTTTAATACTCACGTGCCATTACTCCTTTCCACATCTAACCCAGTGGGTATTCCGGCACCCTGCAGCCGCCCCAAACTTGTACCTGCAAAATAAAAAGACAGTTAGAGCGCATCGTGAAGCAGGCAACAAGCGCTTACTTACGTGCTTCCAGGCGCTTCTATTCATCACACGGGCTCCATCTTCAACTCACTTCAGCCCGCCATCCGCCATCGCCGGAACCCTGCAAAACAAGAGACATCATTACTAAAGACTTTAAAGACATTAGAATTACTCGAAACTTACCGTTCGTGCAGTAAACGACGGACAGCAGTCCTCTGAAGTCAAGAGGCCTGCTCCCCTTTTCCAGTGAAGAAACTGGTTACAGCACCCTGCCTCGAGGCAGATGGAGAGCACGGCGTTCACTTACCTAAGGTGAGAGCGTTAACCTTTGGGGTTCTACAGGAGAAGAGATAGGGAAGAAGAGAGAGACATTCAATAACCCAGTTCATTAATCCCACATTTTCTATCTGCAGACATCTTACCCTTCGAGCCAGACATACAGTGCACAGAGGTCCAGCCCAAAGAGCCAGCCGTGTGTTACACATCACCTTTGAAGATACGGTATACGCCCAGTCAAGACCGGCGCCTCTACGGGAATCAGGTGAGCGTTACAGAACGCAAAGCCTACCACAAAACTCCCGTCCAGGCGCTATGGAAACCTCGGATACCGACCAGCTAGCCCAGTTACTTGGGGAACTAAGGGCAGAAGTGCATGCAGCCCGTCAGGAAACGAACGCTCTAAGAAGGGAACTGATTATTTCCAAGGAGCGAACAGATGATCTCGCTAGACAATTGCTACAGTCACAAGCCGGACAGACCCCGTTACCCGCATCTGGGGGAAATCTTCCTTCTACATCCTCTATGAATCCAGTGCAGATCAACCTACCTGGGAATGTACCTCTGGCTCCGCCCGAACGATTTTCTGGTGACCCAAAGAGGTTTGCAGTATTTATCAATCAGTGCCGGTTGCATTTCTTATGCCGGCCAGCAGCCTTTCCAACTGATCAAGCTAAAGTAGCTTTCGTGCTTTCGTACCTTAGTGGCAATGCGGCAGACTGGTCGATCCCTCTAGTAAATCAAGATGATCCGGTCCTCCATGATTTCCAAGCTTTTCAGCTCAGTATGGAAAAACTGTTTGCAAGACATTCACAGGGGCAGGCCTTGGACAATGAGCTTCTTTCGTTGCGACAAGGTAATCAAGACCTTTTGGCTTATATTGCGTCTTTCAACAGACTGATAGTGGAAACTCACTGGCCTGAGGACAAAAGGATTACGCTGTTTTATAGAGGTCTACGCGGAGAGCTCAAAGATGTGTTAGCCCAAGTAGTGAATCCCCCACAAGATTGTTCGGACTATATAGACTTAGTCGTTCAAATAGATCACAGACTGCAGAACAGGAAGGCCGATCGTTCCAAGTTTGATGCTCGAGTATTTTCCAAACCGCCAACTCCTTCCAAAGGAGTAGACTCCGGGGAACCCATGCAAATAGGGGGTCTGAAAGGTCCTCTAACACAAAAGGAGCGGGAAAGGAGAAACCAGTTGCAATTATGCCTCTATTGCGGAAACTCAGGGCACTTTCTTCGAGACTGTCCGGTGAAACCTGCCAAGAAGGCAGTAGGAGCTGCAGTTACCAAAGTTACAAACTCTGAGCAGGGAAACGTCCTAGCCCGACAAGAATAGAGGTCCTCTTGCCGAGCGTGAAAACCAGTTCCGTGACCTCGCATTTCGTGATACCTATGGTCCTCATTAGCCCTGATAATCCGGATCGATTACATGCAATTGAAGCTTACGTCGACAGCGGTGCCATCGGCAATTATGTGGATCATGAAATGGTTTTGAGGATGAATCTAACTCTTTGTCCCAAGGCTGTAAAGGACGTCATTACTACGGTGGATGGTACGGAGATAGCCTCCGGGCCAGTAACGCATACCACTCAAGAAGTGACGCTAGTAAGTCAAGATGGACACCATGAGAAGATCGTGTTCGATGTGATCAAGGCCCCTCAGTTTCAGATTATTCTAGGAATACCTTGGTTAGAGAAACACAATCCTCTGATCGATTGGCGAGCAAGAACGGTCCAGTTTCCAGAATGTGTCTCTACTTGTCACCCTCCACCTGGTGTTGCACTGGCAGCAATTTCTTCAGAGACTCCCCAGTTACCTCCCGAATACCTAGAATACCAAGATGTTTTCCGGAAGGATCAGGCTAACTCTCTACCTCCTCATAGGTCTTATGACTGCCAGATCGACCTGATACCTGGATCTACTCCTCCTTGTAGTAGAATTTATGCCCTCACCGAGCCTGAGAACCTTCACCTTCGACAATACCTGGATCAATACCTGGCAAATGGGTTTATTCGTCCTTCCAAGTCCCCTGCTTCTTCAGCTTTGTTCTTCGTTCCAAAAAAGGAAGGAGACCTTAGAACTTGTATAGATTATCGCTCCCTGAACCAGATCACCGTTAAGAATAGATATCCGTTACCTTTGATCCCTGAACTCCTGGACCAAGTCAGAAAAGCATGCATATATACAAAGCTGGATCTTAGAGGAGCTTACCACTTGGTACGAGTAAAAGAGGGCGATGAATGGAAGACGGCCTTCCGCACCAAGTATGGGCTATTTGAATATCAGGTCATGCCCTTCGGACTTTGTAATGCCCCGGCCGCCTTTCAATATTTTATGAACGATGTCCTCAGAGAGCTCATAGATGTGTGTGTTGTTGTTTACATTGACGACATCCTCGTTTATTCTTCATCGGAATCTGAACATCGGAAACACGTGAAAATGGTCCTCGAAAGATTGCGTCAACACAAACTTTTCGCTAAGTTGGAAAAATGTGTTTTCAACGTGACTGAAGTTGAATTCTTGGGATTCATATTATCACCTGGCGGAGTGCGTATGGATTCAAAGAAGGTCGATGCAGTTCTCAAATGGCCATCACCATCCTCCGTAAAAGGTGTGCAAAGCATGTTAGGCTTCGCTAACTTTTACCGCAGGTTTATCCCCGAATTCTCTCGAATAGTCCAGCCCATCACTGCCTTGTTAAAGAAAAACAAACGTTTTGAATGGTCTACCGAGGCGGAACAAGCTTTCCAGGATTTGAAGACTAAATTTATCTCTGCACCAATCTTAAAACACCCTCGCCCCGAACTCCCCTACATCGTGGAAACTGATGCTTCAAGCCTTGCCATGGGGGCAGTTCTATCACAAAAGGACCCGGTAACCAATCAGTTGCATCCCGTGGCATTTTGGTCCCGCAAATTCTCACCTCCTGAAATCAATTACACGATTACTGACAAGGAACTTCTGGCTATCAAGTCTGCCTTTAAGGCTTGGCGGCATTATCTGCTGGGGGCCCGACACACCGTTACTGTGATTACGGATCACCGAAACCTGCAATATTTGAAAACCGCAAAAGCCCAATCCTCTAGACAACTCCGCTGGGCATTATTCTTTGCCGAGTTTGACTTCATAATTACCTATCGCCCTGGTACAAAAAACGGTAAAGCTGATGCCCTTTCTCGGATGGGAGTGGAAGAACACTTGATCAACCCTAAACCTGTACCAATCATTCCCGAACAAAGAATTCTGGGTGTAATCGCCACAGAATCCATAGAGGAAGTTAAGGATAAAGCCAGGCAACTTGTAACTCCAGCAGACATACAGAATTGGCATCTGCAGGGAAAGGACTTTGCAGTAAAGGACAACTTATTGTATTTCCAAGAACGATTATACCTACCCAGCACAGATTTACAGAAAAAAGTAATCTCTTGTTATCACGATACTTTAATGGAAGGACATCCAGGTATGGCCAAGACCTCAGAAAAGATCAAGCGCTACTTCTGGTGGCCGTCTTGGAAAAAAGATATCAGAGACTTTATAATGTCTTGTGGAGTATGCGCCCAAAACAAGAGTCAAAAGGAAAGACCAGCAGGCCTCTTACGCCCTATTGACATCCCACCTCGCCCTTGGCATACACTTTCTATGGACTTCATCACCGATCTACCTCCATGCTCCGGATACAATACGATTCTAGTAATCGTGGACTTATTCTCCAAGATGGCGCATTTCATTCCGCTCAAAGGCTTGCCAACAGCAGCAACTCTGGCCCGAGAATTTCTCGAAAACATCGTCCGACTGCACGGTTTTCCTTCGGTTCTAATTTCGGATCGAGGTAGTCAATTTATTTCTCATTTTTGGCGAAGTTGCTGTCGGTCGGCTCAAATTGATGTGAGACTATCGACCAGTCACCACCCTCAGACCGACGGACAAACCGAGAGGACCAATCAAACTCTGGAACAGTATTTACGCTGCATGCTGCAACAAACTGAAAAAACTTGGAAAGACATCCTTTGGATAGCCGAATATGCCTACAATAACTCTGTCCATTCGGGAACTGGGAAAACCCCGTTTTTTCTTTTGTACGGCAGTCACCCTCGAACCTCGGAGTTGGATCCCCTCCAAGATCTTGAAACACCAGCAGTAGACTACCTGCATTCTACAATCACCCAAGCCTTTAAGGAAGCTGTTTCTCACCTTCAAAAGGCTAAAGAACAATACAAGAAAGGAGCAGATCAACATCGGAAGGAAGCCCCTCAATATCAAGTAGGGGATCAAGTCTGGCTATCCACCAAATATCTACCTCTAAAAGGGCCACGCACATTCAACCCAAGATACCTTGGTCCCTATTCCATCACTACCATAGTAAACCCAGTAGCGGTCAAGTTGGACTTGCCCCCGCACATGAATATACATCCGGTCTTCCACGTCTCTCTATTAAAACCCGTGCAACCTCAAACCCGACTAACCAAATCTCCAAAACCTATCCTAGTTGATGGAGAACTCGAGTTTGAAGTCAAAAGCATTCTGGACTCCAAGATCTCCAAATCTAAACTATTCTACCTAATTGACTGGAAAGGCTACGGCCCCCAAGAGAGATCCTGGGAACCTGCTGAATATGTCCACGCTCCTCGCCTAATCAAAAGATTTCACCGAACATTTCCTGACAAGCCAAAACCCCCGGAGAAGCCCGGTTTGGGAGGGGCCTTGAGGGGGGGTATTGTCATGATCTCTGCTTCCAAAAGGTCAGGGTTTTCCCATCTCCCTTGGAAGCAGATCCATAACCCAGGTTCCGAGTGCCAACCAGTCCCAATTGGGACCTTTTGGACCCAGTCCTGGCGCCAGTGGCACCAGGCTCATAAATATGCCCAGTCCCAGCGCTGGAAGCGCCGGGCTCATAATGCTTGGGTGGACTTACCTGCAGCAGACCATGCTGCTTACTTGCCTGCCAGTTGAGTCTCTGATCCTCTTCTGTTTGGAACTACTTTTCCTGTTGGGTGGGGCAGGAGCCACTCCCTAGATTCAGAACACTGGAACTCTTCTGGAAAGCAGGAACTCTTTTCTTACCTAGGCGTGGCTGTGGAAGGAGACACCTAAGCACTACAGGAGGCTATTTAAACCACACCCGATGGATGAATCTTGCTTTGCGTTATTCTGCATCCTCAGCAGCAGAACGCTCATCGTGTCTTCTGCATCTGATCCTGGGCCTAAGGAAAAAGGCTTACCATTCTGAATCCAGTCTTCAGCAACACCTATAAAGACAAGAAAGAACAGGTTAGCATTATGGTCTTCAGTGACAGCTCTTCACTTACCTGGTCCATTGGCTGTCACCAACGCCTCGCGCTGCATTCCGGCATCTGAAAGACAAAGGCTTACCTACTCTTCGTGCGCTCCGGAAGTCTTCACACTGCATTCCGGCATCTGAAAGACAAAAGCTTACCAACTCTTCGCACGCTCCGGAGGCCTTCGGCGCTGCGAAGCGCATCTGAAAGACAAAACAAGGTGCGTTTAAAGACATTGGGGAACTTTAATACTCACGTGCCATTACTCCTTTCCACATCTAACCCAGTGGGTATTCCGGCACCCTGCAGCCGCCCCAAACTTGTACCTGCAAAATAAAAAGACAGTTAGAGCGCATCGTGAAGCAGGCAACAAGCGCTTACTTACGTGCTTCCAGGCGCTTCTATTCATCACACGGGCTCCATCTTCAACTCACTTCAGCCCGCCATCCGCCATCGCCGGAACCCTGCAAAACAAGAGACATCATTACTAAAGACTTTAAAGACATTAGAATTACTCGAAACTTACCGTTCGTGCAGTAAACGACGGACAGCAGTCCTCTGAAGTCAAGAGGCCTGCTCCCCTTTTCCAGTGAAGAAACTGGTTACAGCACCCTGCCTCGAGGCAGATGGAGAGCATGGCGTTCACTTACCTAAGGTGAGAGCGTTAACCTTTGGGGTTCTACAGGAGAAGAGATAGGGAAGAAGAGAGAGACATTCAATAACCCAGTTCATTAATCCCACATTTTCTATCTGCAGACATCTTACCCTTCGAGCCAGACATACAGTGCACAGAGGTCCAGCCCAAAGAGCCAGCCGTGTGTTACACATCACCTTTGAAGATACGGTATACGCCCAGTCAAGACCGGCGCCTCTACGGGAATCAGGTGAGCGTTACAGGGAGGTGGATAGGATGGATTATGAGTGTGTGAAGCTAGCTTTAATTGCTAGATTTGGGAAGACCCCTTCCCAGTACCTTAAGAGGTTTAGGACCCTCAAAAAGCATGATTGTAACCCTTGGGCTACCTGGGTATGTGAGTGTTTGAAAAACTTAGATGGTTGGATTAAGGGTTACAGAGTAAACACTTATGAAGGAATGAGAAATATTGTTATGTTAGAGTATATTTTTGATGTCTGCTGTCCTGAGCTCAGACAGCACTTGGCTGATTCTAAGGAGATAGTTCCAAAGGAGCTAGCGAAGGCTGCTGACTTGTGGGTTGCCAACAGGGCTACTCACAAGGATTCTGGGGCTACTCAGAAAAAGGATGAGGGGAAACAGCCAAAGAAAGACAACAAAGAGAATTCTAATACCTCCAATCCAAAAGAGGGCCACAAACAACATAAGGGTAAACCCCAAGGGAAACCAAATCAGACTAGTGCACCATATGGACCCAAACCAGATGGAGGTCAGAACAAACCCCCTTTCATCAAAACATTTGGGAAATGTTATGTTTGTGGGTCAACTGACCATGTGAAAGGGGATCCCAGATGTAAGGGTAAACCTTCAGGGGTCGACACAGTCTCCTTAGCCTTCTCCCCAGAGGAAGAAGTACCTATGACAAGTGAAAACTTTCACCTACTGGCTGAAGAACCCATGAGAGTCTCAGCCAGTGTTTCTTTAGTGTCCATGGGTTGTAGGAACAACAGCATTTAGATGTCTATAATTCCATCCCAGATAATACTAAAGAGTATTATAAAGATAGTGTTCTTTTGAATGGTCAGAAAACCAATGCCATCAGAGACACTGGAGCCAGCATAACTGGCACCCAAATGCCTCACTAAGTTAGCTGGAGGCCCTGTGCAAATGCTTGCCCAGTTACCAGCTCTCGTCCAGTGTAATGATATTACTATCAAGATACCTGTTAGTGTGCAGAGTGAAGTACCTGGGAGAGTCCTGTTGGGTAATGATCTTACAACTCTTGGAGTTGTGTCAAGCACCCCCAGGCCTCCCAGTAAAAGGAAACAGGAGCTCACAAGGTCTGCAAGGGAGAGAACCTTGAGAGGCAAAGGGGAAACCCAAGACCTTCAGGAAAAAGTCAGGCAGCACCCGTGTGCTACCAACAAGGACATCACCGAGATTGTCCAAGATCACACCTGTGATCCCTCCACCTGCTGAGACAGAGTGTGAGGTGCAACCTTGTGTGGTTGAACCAGCATCTGAAGAGTCAGATCTGGAGGAAGACACTGTCTTAGTTGGAGATCTTGACCCTGTTGAACATCCTGAGCTGCAGTCTTTACTGGCAGAAGGTGGACGCAACAGGGCAGATTTTAGCAAAGGACAGAGAGAGTGTCCTACTCTTGAAGGTCTTCGACAACAGGCTGCTAACCAACTTGATGGGCAAGAAGTTGGAAAGCACAGGTTAAGCTGGGAAGATGGCCTCTTCTACAGTGAACCGACTGAGTCTATCCCTGGGGACTGTAAAAAAATTGTAGTGTCCCTTGCTAACAGACTCCAGTTCCTATAGTTAGCCCATGAGATACCTTTGGCTGCTCATTTGAGTTTCAAAAAGACCAAGGAAAGGCTCTATCTCTACTCATACTGGCCTAAAATGGGTTCAGAAGTTGACAAATTCTGTAGGAGCCGTCATACTTGCCAACCTCTGGCAAGAGTGGAGCCAAGAATGTGGCACCCCTGGTGCCTCTCCCAGTGGTGGGAGTTCCTTTTGAGAGGGTGGGCATTGACATTGTCAGTCCCCTTGACCCTTCCACATCTTCAGGGAACAGGTTTATCCTGGTTGTAGTAGACCATGCTACAAGATACCCAGAAGCCATACCTATGAGAACTGTTACGGCTCAGGCTGTGGCTAAGGCTCTACTTGGTATTTTTACCAGAGTAGGGTTTCCTAAGGAAGTGATATCCGACATGGGATTTATTTATTTATTTATTTATATTGCGCCGGTAGCTCGCAAGCTTCGGGGCGCAGGAACAGGCACACGAGAAACAAGTGACGGGTAACTAACACAAAGCACAAGACAGATATATATAGAATATCGGACTGGGCCAGAAAGATTTATATGTTTTACTTAAAGATGTAAGTTTTCAATTGTTTTCGAAAGCGTTGATAGTTGGTTTCCATCCTTATCTGGCCCGGAAGATTGTTCCAGAGGCCTGCTACTGTGACAGGGAAGGATTTGCCTGCTCCGTTTTTGAGTCTGAAAGGAGCTTTCGTAATCAGACCTTGTTCGGATGATCTTAGCTCTCTGGAGGGCTTATATGGAATGATTTTATTTTTCATGTATGCTGGGGCTTTGCCATATATACATCTGTGTGTGAGTGTGAGCGACTTAAATTGGACTCTTTCCTCGATTTTCAACCAGTGTAGTTCTTTCCTAGCTTCGCTAATATGCTGGTTCCTGGGAATTTGTTTGATGATTCTTACTGCATTATTTTGCAGGACTTGGTAGCTGTGGTAACAGTTTTTGTTAGAGCCTAGAATTAACGCGTTGCCATAGTCGAGGCGAGATAGAATTGTGGCTCTTGCAATTGTGGCACTGTTTACCTCCGATAGATAGGGTCTGATGGCTTTTAATAAGCGGAGATGATAGGAGCATGTTTTTTTCACATAGAGGGTTTGAGCCTCGGATCCTAGAGATGCTTCCAACATCATCCCCAAGGTTTTAACCTTGTTAAGGACTTGTATTTGAGTGTCTTTGATGGTAAAGGTGTTATATGCGGGGTGGAGCTTGGATCTGACCAAATTGGAGCCAAAAACCATGAGCTCGGTTTTATTGCCATTTAGACACATCCAATTTTGATCCATCCAATTTTCCACTGCTTTATACACTGTGTCAAGTTTTTTGTTGTCCTTTTGATGGTCTCCACTTAGTTCTATTACCAGTTGAGTGTCATCTGCATAATTGGTAAAGAACGTGTTAATGTTATCAAGGACTATACATAGAAATCTAAGGTATATGTTGAACAGGAGTGGGGACATGCTAGCGCCTTGGGGGACACCGCATGTAATTACTTTTTCAATTGAGAATAGATTTCCCCAATGTACTCTAGATGTTCTATCTTGTAGGAAGGACATGATCCAGCTTATAGCTTTGTCTGAGCAATTTGCTGTTTCTTTTAGAGCTGACTTGTGGTCTAGTAAGTCAAAAGCCGCGCTCAGATCTAAAAGTATTAGTAGTCCAGCTTTTCCCTGATCAATAATGTTAAGCATCTTAGTCTGTAAGTCCAGCATAGTTGTTTCTGTGCTATGTGCTGGTCGAAATCCTGACTGTTGGTGATGGAGGAGGTCAGAGCTTTCTACATGTTCCTGAAGTTGTGTGGTGGCAATTTTGTCCATGATTTTAAGTATGAAATTGCAGTTAGTTATGGGTCTTAAGTTGTTTGGGTCCCTTTGATCTAGGTTAGGTTTTTTTACAAGGGGTGTGACTGTTACCCTTTTTATGCTTTTAGGTACATTTTGGTCACGGAAAGAAGTATTTATTACTTTGGTTAGAGCTGGTGCAAAAATGGCTGGATGGTCTAGGATCAGGTTGGCCGGGAGTATGTTTTCCGCGCACGTGGTGGGTTTCATGGATGCTAGGGTTTTTATCATATCGCTGGTAGTGATGGGATGGAATTTGAATTGGGTCGTCTGGTGTACAAGTTCCTTTGGTGTGTCTTTGGTGGAGGATTTAGAGGCAGCTTGGGATTTGGCTATGATATCCCTGGCCTTGTTAATTTTATTGAAGAAAGCGATCTGTGTTGCGTCGCATTCTTCTTGGGTGGGCGAGAAGGCTGGGGTTAAGCTTTTAGGCTTATCTATAGATTTTAATATATTGAACAGTTTGCTGGTGCAGTTGGCTGCTGCAGAGATCTGTTTATCATAGTAGTTTTTCTTAGCCTCGGTTATCATTCCTTTGTAAATTTTCTCCCTGGTTTTCCAGAGGGATTTATTGTCCACTGTGGGGTTTTTTCTCCATTCATTTTCCCTATTCCTTTTAAGCTTTTTCTGTTCGAGAAGTTCCTCTGTAAACCACTCTTGTTTTATTTTTTTAGGTCTAGAGGTTTTGGTTTGGAGTGGGGCTTCTCGGTCCACTAGTGCCTGGGATCCAATTTTATGTCCCACTACATGCAAGCATTGTGGAAAAACTGTGGTGTCACTAACAAGTTCTCTACAGCCTACCATCCACAGACAAATGGACTGGTAGAGAGGTTTAATCGTACTATAAGAGCATGATAGGTGCTTTAGAAGAACCCCTTAAGAAAAAGTGGGACCTTCTACTGCCATGCCTTCTCTTTGCATATAGGGAAGTCCCTTAGGAGTGAGTTGGTTACAGCCCCTTTGAACGTCTCTATGGCCATCCAGTCAGATGTCCATTGGTCCTGATCAAGGAGGGTTGGAGAGTGCTCCCTCCCCCAAGCCAGTCAGAGTGACTGGCTATGTGATAGGTCTCCGGAGGAGAATGTCACACATGATGGCAGAAGCAAGTGACAACTTGAAAGCAGGTCAGGCTCTGGTCAAACATTGGCATGACCAGAAGGCCAACATGGTTGAGTTTACTCAAGACCAGCTTGTACTAGTTTGGTCCCAACAAGATAGAGGGCCTTGCAGGACAAATGGATAGGACCCTTTAAGGTTGTGGGCAAACTTGGAGAGGTGAACTATTTGGTGGACTTAGGCAGACCTAAGGAGGCTCCCAGAGTCTTTCACACCAACCGTCTGAAGGCTTATGTCTCGAGACCAGATGTAGGAGCTTTGCTTCTAGCCTCAGCTCAAGAGGAAGAGAAGAGTGAACCTCTACGTGACCTCCTCAGAGGCCAACCTTTAGATGAACAGATAGAAGGAGTTAATCTCTCTTCTCAGCTGACTTCTGACCAACAAGAGGAGAGCAACGTTCTGTTAAATCAGTTTGCCTTCCTGTTGTCACTATCTCCAGGCTTGACCTCTTGGGGCCAGCATGATATTCTCACGGGTGACAGTTTACCTGTCAAAAGCAGGGGGTACAGAATGTCGGAACATGTGAGATCCCACATCAAAGGAGAGGTCAACAAGATGCTTGATCTCGGGGTTATAGAGCCCTCTACAACTCCATGGTCTAGTCCTGTTGTTCTAGGCCCAAAGGCAGGATCCAAGGAGTTGAGATTCTGTGTGGACTATAGAGCTCTAAATGCAGTCACCAAGACTGATGCCCATCCTTTGCCAAGGACAGATGAACTGGTTGATAGAATTAGTTCAGCCAAGTACCTCAGTACATTTGATCTAACCTCAGGCTATTGGCAAATAGCCCTGACAGACCATGCCAAGGAGAAAACTGCATTTTCTACCCAAGCAGGCCTCTACCAGTTTAAGGTTATGCCTTTTGGACTAAAGAATGCACCTGCTACATTTCAACGGATGGTTAATCAAGTTCTGAATGGGATGGAGGACTTCTGCATGGTATACTTGGATGACATTGCAGTGTTCAGCCCAACATGGAAAGAACATATTGATCACCTGGGATATGTTTTGCAGGCTCTTGAGCAGGCCCATCTGACCATAAAGGCCAGCAAATGTCAAATTGTTCAGAGTAAAGTGGTCTACCTTGGTCATGAGGTAGGAGGGGCAAAGTACAAGCTGTGCAAAACTGGGCCACCCCTACTACTCAAACCCAAGTGAGAGCTTTACTAGGTCTCACAGGAATTTCATTGATGACTATTAGACCATAGCTTCTCCTTTGAATGTGATCTCCTCTCCAAAATTCCCTAAAAAGGCTAGATGGAATTAGGAGTGCACTCAAGCCTTTGAAAGCCTGAAGAAAGCCCTTTGTCAAGCTCCAGTCATAAGAGCTCCTGATTATCACCAACCCTTCATTGTGCAGACAGATGCCTCCAATATAGGTATAGGTGCAGTCCTTAGTCAGCTGGATGAGAAAGGTAGGGAGCACCCCATGTGTTTCATCAGTAGGAAACTGAAGGAACCAGAAACGAGGTGGGCAACCATAGAGCATGAATGTTTTGCCATTGTGTGGAGTTTGAACAAGTTTAGACCATACTTGTATGGATCTACATTTGTGATTAAAACTGAACACCAACCCTTGAGATGGTTAATGCAAATGAAAGGGGAGAACCCACAACTTCTGAGATGGTCAATCTGGTGTCCAGTCAACTGGTCGACGACAAACTGGTCGACTGCAATTTGGTCGACACCATTTGGTCGAATGCCAAATGGTCGATTTTTTTTTTTTATTATATATATGTGTTTTGTGGGTTTTCGTGTGGGGAAAAAAAATAAAAAAGAAAAAAAAGGGGGTTGGGGGGGACCCCCCCAAAAAAAACCAAAAAATGGGTAAAAAAAAAAAAAAAAAAAAAAATATTCGACCATTTGGCATTCGACCAAATGGTGTCGACCAAATTGTCTGTCGGCCAAATGTTTTCGACCATTTGACTGGTAACCGGTCAATCTGCCTGCAAGGGTTTGATTTCACCATTGAGCACAGAGCAGGATGTCACCACCAAAATGCTGATGGTCTCTCTAGGATGTGTATAACCGACTAGAGGTAGAGATTCATCCAGGAGTGGATTAAATCCTCCTGTCCCTTAGTCTGGGGGGCCAGTGTTAGGGAGAATTCGCATAAATGGCTGATTTCCCTTACCTAAAGAGTCCCCCAGCAGCTTTACTGGATTTCTAGGATTTATTTTTCTCACCTGGTAGGAAAATGAGCCCTTTTTTCCCACTCTTAAATGTGTTTTGCTGTGTGTATTTTCACTGTTTGTGTGATCTTGGGCACTGGAGCCTCACCTACTCCATGTGCACCACTTTTTGTGTGTGTTACACAGCCCCTTCAATGCAGTGACACAGGGTTGTCTTTGAGACTTCCCACTGACTCCATTTTTCTGGGGATGACTACTGTCCCCCAGAAACAGGTAAAGCTGCCATTAACTTTATATAGTCACTGCAAACTGCAGACCCTGTACACCCCATCTTACATGGAGTACTGGAAAGGGTTCATTCTTATCCCTTTTTGTCTGTGCCTCTTGGAGCTTTGTTTCCCTCCCTGAACACTAAGACTTGGCTGATGGCAGTGGTATCTACCCTAACTTTCCGACCGCGATTATATTGGCCCTCATTACAACACCAGCGCTAAACCATGGCGCTATTAGCACCATGGTTGGTGCCGGTGTTGTAATGGGTCCGTCATGGTTCAATGGGGAATTACCACCCCATTCCAAGGTTGGCGGGGCGGTAATTCCCCATTGAACCATGGCCCTTCCCCATTCCCATTTTCGCCCCATAGGGCTCTATGGGAATGGGGAAGGCGCCAAGTACGGTACCGCAAATTGCGGTACCGTACTTAGCACCAAGGTCCCTTTGCGGGTACCTACTTTAACGGCTGGTGTAGACCAGCCATTAAAGTAGGGTCCCGCAAAGGGACCTCGTAATCAGGCGCTAATGGGTTAACGGCGCTGCAGCCTTTTACGGCGCCGTGAACCCATTAGCGCCAGGGTCGTAATGAGGCCCATTATATAAACGTGGTATTGTTCCCGGCTATTATAGTAGCCTCGAACATAAACCCGCTTGACCAAATACATTTTATTTTAGTTCCAGCTGGGTTTATTCGCCATTTCTTTTTGTTAAAGTCTTTCTCTTTCTCTGCACGCCAAACCAGGGATGATTCCTTTGTTCGCTGTCTTTTCGATGGCTTCTGCACAGAAGCCCTCCTTAAGGCACCTGATAGTCTAGGTGGGCAGGATATGAGGGAGGGTTCTTCGGACCCCTGCCATGGGTTGCCTGCGTAACCCAAGTCGCACTCTTGGCTGATTGGCTAAGGGGACTGGCCTTGCCAGGCCAGCCGCCCTGCTGTGCGATTGACAGCCAGGCTGTATGAATGGGGGAAAACTGCATAAAAAGCAGGTCTCTGGGACTGGAAGAGCAGAGTTGCCACTGGAACAAAAGAATCAATGAAGAACTGGAAGAAGAGGACCCCTACCACGACTGAACCGCCCAGTGAAGCCCTGCTGCAGGTCCGAATCTCCGAATCCGACGACAGAGAGGATCCTTCAGGAAACTTCTTCCCTTGAGCTGGTGGGACCAACCAGTTCACCCAAACTTCAAGCCAGGACCCCTCCTCTGGTTGAATTCGCTGTACAGAGTTAGAGTGGGTCGGATAGCCAGGAAGGTCGGACCCTGCTTGGGTTTTAAGGAGCGCACCTTTTATTTGTTGTTTTGCTCTGCTGCTGGCTTCTTCCCTGGGTGGCGCAGGACCCTTCAGTCTTCCTACTTCTGATCAGTCCGACAGTCGCTTCAGGAACTGTGAGCCTGCAGGAACCACCAGGAACATCCACCTCAGCTACAGCTCCCTCTCTGTTTTAAGGTACTGTGCAAATCCGGTTGTCCGTTTCGTTCAACCGCGATGTAAGTGTTTGAAATCTTTATCCAATCCGAGGGCTTGTTCTTCTCTTCGAACTAACTTTTCTACCAACCAACCTCGTCTGGAATCTGTGCCACGAACTTTACCGCAAACTACATTGAACCTATTATCTTGAGCAAAGGACTTTTGAACCATTGACTTTGGCCCTACACCTTTTCAATCTGATTTTAACCTTGTAGCCTCTCTTGTTCAATTGCTCTGATTACTTACCTGTTGGTGTTGCCTAATTTCTAATAACTTTGTCTTTCCCTCGCTTTTAAATTGCCATTTTGCTCCCACTTCATTTTGTGAGCTTAACTTGTCTGGGCTTAACTTGTCTGGAATTTAAGGGAAGTGGTGTGGTGTGGTGTATTTATGATTGTGATTTTTAACTTGCTTAGAATAGTGACATGTTATACAACTGTTGAGTAAATAAATATATATTCTTTTACTTAGAAACCTTGAGTCAGTGTTTGCCTGAATCATAGTAATTGCTGTCCTTTGTGTAACTATTTGTACTGCTCACTTACTCTTGAGATAAGTCTGGCTGCCCACTACTGCTACCACTATAACTATGTATTACAGGCTTGTACCAAAGGTGATATCGTACTGTCACTTGCAGTCTTAATTGTGTGTAGTGTTCCCAAAGGGTACTGCATATAATTCTGCCTAATATCATCCATGGCCAAGGGCGGCTGTCTCCAATGTGGGTTCACCATCCCCAAGTGCAGCGTCATTCCCAGGAAGCCCCTAAAGGGGCCCCAAACAGGGTCCCCATCCTTTCCCAGAGGGAAATTCTCTAACGCAGGCTAACCAGAGCTCCAGGGTGATCAGGGGTGATGTCACCGGCCTTGGGCGCCAGTCTCCCATTTGGGCGGACAGCAACCAAGCTCAATGGCCATCCCAGGGAGCGTTGGCAGGGTCTCAGTCCCTTCCTGGAGGGAAAAGCTGTAACGCAGCCCAGCCAGAGCTCCAGGCTGGGCTGGGGGATGGTCAACCCACATGGGAGACGGGTGCCCAATGCCTGGGACATCCCCACGAACCATCCCAGGGCTCTGGCTGGGCTGCGTTGCAGAATTTCCCTCCGGGAATGGATGGAGACCCTGCCGGGGCTCCCTGGGACTGCTGCTGTGATTGAGGATGGTAGACCCACATGGGAGACGGGTGCCCAAGGCCAGAGACATCACCCGGACCATCCTGGAGCTCTGGCTAGGCTGTATTACAGAATCTACCCCTGGGAAGAGAGGGGGGCCCTGGTGGGGCTCCCTGGAACCTCAGCTGGTCTTGGGACCTTCAACCCATATGGGAGACAGCCACCCAAGGCCAGGGACATGACCACTGACCACCCTGGAGCTCTGGCTGGGCTGCATTACAGAATATTCCTCTGGGAAAGGATAGGGACCCTGCCGGGACTCCCTGGAACTGCCGCTGTGGTTCGGAATGGTCGACCCACATGGGAGATGGGTGCCCAAGGCCAGGGACATGATCTCCGACCATCCTGGAGCTCAGGTTGGGTTGTGCTACAGCTTTTCTCTCTGGGAAAGGATGGGGACCCTGCCGAGGCTCCTTGGAACCGCTGCTGGGTTTGTGGATGGTCAACCCACGTGTGGGACCGCCGCCCAAGCCCAGGGACATCATCCCGACCATCCTGGAGCTCTGGCTGGGCTGTATTACAGAATGTCACTTCGGGAATAGATGGGGACCCTGCTGAGGCTCCCTGGGACAGCCGCTGCACTTGGGGATGGTCGCTTCATATGGGAGACGGATGCCCAAGGCCGGGGACATCACCACCGACCATCCTGGAGCTCTGGTTGGGCTGCGTTACAGAATTTCCCTCTGGGAATGGATGGGGACCCTCCCGGGGCTCCCTGGGACAGCCACTGCACTTGGGGATGATCGCCCCATATGGGAGAAAGCCGCCCAAGGCCAGGGACATTAACACTGACTATCCTCGAGTCGTCCGTCCCGAAACTCTGGCTGGGCTGTGCTACAGATTTTCCCTCCAGGGAGGGATGGGGACCCTGCCGGGGCTCACTGGAACCGCCACTGGACTTGGGGGATGATCGCCCAACATGGGAGACACACGCCAAAGGCCAGCAACAACACCCTGAGCCGCCCGAAGCTCTGGCAGGCCTACGTTACAGGTTTACCATCTGTGAAGGGATGGGCACCCTGCCGGGGCTCACTGGGACTGCCGCTGGACTTGGGGATGGTCACCCAACAAGGGAGATGGGTGCAAAAATCCGAGGACACCACCCTCAACCATCATGGAGTTCTGGCTGGCCTGCGATACAGATTTTCCCTCTGGGAAGAGATGGCCATCCTGCCGGGACTCTGTGGGACAGCCGCTGCACTTGGGGATGGTCGCCCCATATGGGAGACAGCCGCCCAAGGCCTGGGACATTACCCCTGACCATCTTGGTGCTCTGGCTGGGTGTTGTTGCATAAGGACAAGACTCATCCTGGTAAGCAGGGAGAAAAGCCCAAAGATAAGGAGGGTGGGGGATCTGATAAACCCTCCTCCCAAAAGAGCCACAAAAAGAAATTTAAAAGTCACAAGAGAACACACAGAGTAGTGGCGGTTATCCTCCAAAACAGAACTCTGGTTACAGTAAGCCTTACTATGTCCCAAGACCCAGTGGATCTTGTGTGGCTTGTGGAGCAAATGATGGCCATGTGAAGGGGGGGCCCCAGATGTAAAGTTAAAACCTCGGGGGACCACTCTGCTAATCTGGCCTTCTCCTCCTATGAGGAAGGAGAGATTACAGGGGCATCCTTCTCCTCAGACTCCTTCCCCAGTGGGATAGATTCTGAGGCAGTTTTCAATTTCCTGGGTTCCTGTGAGCCTATAGTCTCAGAGGCCTATGCTAGGAGTAGATACTCCTACCCTTAGGGATAGTGGGTGCAGAAGAACTGTAGTGGATTCTACCGTGGTATACCCAGAAGAAGTTGCCAGAGCTCCTCTGTTACCCACTAAGTTGGCTGATGGCCCACCTCTCAAGTTCCCAGTTATGCCTGTAAATCTTACTATAAATGGTACAGTGGTCAGGATTCCAGTGAGCATTCAGAGATATGTCCCAGGAAAGGTCTTGCTGGGGAATGATCTCAGAGCTTTAGGGCTTGTAGGAGACACAGCAGTCACAAACCAGGGCTTCAATGGCCAAGTCCAATGCCCAGCCCAAGCCAAAGGGGAAACCCAAGGCTAAAGGAGTCAGAAAAGATAAAAGAGGGAAAGAAAATATCCTCCCTAACTCATCTACCACTGAGGTGGAGGTAGTTGGTCAAACACCTGAACCTGACGAGGAGTTACCTTAAGTGTTTGATCCCAATGTCCATCCTGAACTACAAGGTTTGGTAGTAGAAGGGGGTCCTGACAGGTGTGAATTCAGTAGGGGCCAACGTGAGTGCCCATCTCTGAAAGGCCTAAGGAGACAGGCCTGCTCCCAGCTTAGAGGTGAACCTCTTGAGAAACATATGATTTATTGGGAAGGTGAGCTCCTCTACAGTGAGCCTACAGAGTCTACAGAAGGAGACCATAGGAGGTTGGTGGTCCCCCATGCTGCTTTTATTTTTTAACGTGTTTAGTTTGTATTCACAAACATTTACGTTATGTTTATTTCCTTAGACGACATTTTAAGTTTTGCATGTAGATAGTGATTTGTCTTTATAGTTCTATTGTTCAGTGTCATTGTTTAGCATGTTTCTTTAGACATAATAAAGATCCAGAATTGCATGATGATGGTGATCAATTTCCGATCAGTGCCAGATGTTCTTTGGAGCCACATTTATTTTTCTCCGCAGCTGGGTCTCTGTGGGTTCATCATGTTGGCAAACTGCATCCTTCGTTCTATCAGCAGAGGGCATTTCATCAAAATGTGGTGGATTGTTTCGGATTGAGTGTCAATTATGAAGAATCTACAGAAGTTTTCTTCAGTTTTTATCTGTTTTGTTTCGGCTAAGTCTTTGGTGGGAAGAATATTCAGACGTAGTCTGAGCAAGAAGTTGTGGATTGTTCTTGAGGGGAATCTTTCCAAGTAGGGTGGAAGTTCGTTAAGGGCTCTTATTTCTATGTCGGAAATTATGTTTATTTTGTCCGCTGCCTTATCAGTGCTTGTCTTTATCCATTCATTGGGCCTCATTATGAGTCTGGCGGTAGCCGTGCCCGAAAAACCGGCAGGCTGCCGCCGGACCGGTAATACCATTCCACTTCCATGATTGCCAGAATCACTGGGGCATTACAACCCCGGTGACCCAGTAATTCTGGAGGCGGAATTCAGTAAATCCCCATTACCATGGAGTCCCACAGGACTCCATGGGGATGGGGACCATGGAAACACCGGTTCCGTCTATGATAGAGCCGGTGTTTCTATGTCTGCCTGCAGGCGGGTGGAGTTGACACCTCCCGCCTGCAGGACTCAGAATTAGCCGGTCCTGAAACAGTGGCGGCGGATTTACTGCCACTGTTGTTTCCGGACCGGCTGACTTGTAATGAGGCCCATTGTCTTTAATTTTCTGTTTAGACTTCGTGGGTCTGTTTATTAGCATCTCAACAGAAATGTCGTTTTCATTCAGGATGCAAAGACACGCTTTTTCCCATAGGTCGAAAGTAGTTGGGGTTTCGGTTTCTTTTCCATGGGTGAAGATCTTGGTTGCAGGAGTTTCATCATTGTTAGTAGTCTTTGTATATGCGTCCAGTTGTTTCTAGCTTTGGATGGAGTTTAGTGATTGTAGTCCTAGTTTGTACCGTATTCTCGGCATTGGGTACCATTTGGCCACACATAATATTTTCCGCCAGAAGAGGCCTTCTACTGTTGGCCAGATTTTGGGAGAGATGTTGATTAGTGTTTAACTCCTGTATAGAAGTATGGCGCTGAGTGTTAGGGAGAATTCTCATTCAATGGCTAATTTCCCTTACCTAGTGAGTCCCTCTCCAGCTTTTCTGGATTTCTGGAGCTATTTTTTCCACTTGGTAAGAGTGTGAGCTTTTCCCCCACTCTTACCCATGTTTTTCCACGTGTATGTCATCTGCTTTTTGTGATTGTGGACTCTGGAGTACACCACTTCAGTAGCCCCCTTCTTTTATGTGTTACACAGCACCTTCAGTGCAGTGACACAGGGTTGTCTTTTAGACTTCCCACCGACTACATTTCTGGGGCTAACTGCTGTCCCCCAGAAAAGGGTAAAGTTGCCATTAACTTAACTTAGTCATTTAACCACAGATCCAGTACACCCCATCTTACATGGAGTACTGTAAAGGGTTAATCCTTAGCCCTTTTTATCTGTACGTCCTAGAGCATGGTTTTGCTCTAACATTTAGACTTGGCTGGTGGCAGTGGTATCTACCCTAACTTTTCTACCGCGATTATTCTAAATAAACGTGGTATTGTTTTAGGCTATTATATTAGCCTCGAACTTGAACACGCTTGACCAAATACTTTTTCTTTTGGCTCAGGTCGGGTTTAAACACCATTTCTTTTTGTTAAAGTCCTTCTTGTGTTTTACTTTGCGCAGCAAACCAGGTTTGCCTTCTTTGTTCACTGTCTTTTGGCGGGCTTCTGCCAAGAAGCCCTCCTCTAGGCGCCTGGTTGTCTAGGTGGGCTGAATGTGAGGGAGGGGTGTAGTCACCCCCTGCACAGGGTATCCTAGGAAACCCAAGTCGCACTTTGCCATGATTGGCTGAGGTGGTTGTCCGGGCTGGACAACCCCCCTGCTGCGTGATTGAGAGCCAGGCTGTGTGAATGGGGGATTTTCGCATAAAAGGCAAGCCTCTTGGGATAGAAGTCAGAGTCGCCAGTGGAACTACAAGGAACCGAAGAGAAGCGGAGAAGAAGTTGGCTGCTGCAACTATCCCGTCCCGGTGAAGCCCTGCTGCAGTCCTGAGCTATCTACCCTTCGACGACCAGAGAAGATCCAGTCTGAAGTCTTCTTCCCTTGAGCCTGGTGGGAAT
The DNA here is from genome assembly GCF_040938575.1 of Ambystoma mexicanum. NCBI lineage: Eukaryota > Metazoa > Chordata > Amphibia > Caudata > Ambystomatidae > Ambystoma > Ambystoma mexicanum. The sequence goes on along the minus strand of NC_090928.1, from coordinate 538,591,004 downwards.
AACCAGCTCACCTTCTACAGCCAGAGGATCCTCTTCTTGGTCGAAATCGCTGCACACGGCTGTAGTGGTCCAGATAGCCATCTGAAGAGCCTCTCCTGTTTTTAAGGAGAGGCACCTTTTATTCATTGTCGCTGCTGCCGGCTTCATCCCTGTGTGGTGCAGACCCCTCCAGACGTCCTCCTTCGCCCCAAAGCTCCAGGAATCGAGGGTCTGCAGGCAACTACCAGGAACAACTGCCGTGGCACCAGCCTCTTCATTGAATAAGGTACTGTGTTCTGCTTGAGGAATTAGGGTGAATCCCTTTTCTTCATCTCCAAGGCTTGCCCTTGTCTTCCCTCCTTCTTATAACTTTTGCTTCCTCTGTCGACAATATCTAAGTACTCCTGGCTACGTTGAATCGTGAACTGTCCGACTGTATGATCCTTGACAACAGGAACCCGGTTCCACTTGACACTGGCTCCGGCCTATTGACTCTTGAATTTCTGTCCATGAGTGTTCTCTGATTCTGTCTGCCTTGACAAAAGTATTGCCTATGACTTTTGCCCCCAACTCTCTCTGGGTATCTCAGGCGCTAAGTGTGTTTTGCCCCGGTAACATTTCTTGCCGCGGATACGCATTTATTTAGTAAGACTGAACTGTCATTACTGTCAAAAAGCGATCGCAAGTGTATTCCCGATAACGTCTTTTGTTTCACAACACCGGTCCGTTAAAACACAGGGTACTTACCTTGAGCTATATCGTACAAAGTGAATTGGTTGGTTGTAGTGTATTTTGGAACAGAAACCGAGCGACATAGCTTGAGTTTTCTCTGGATTGATTTCCAAGTTATTACACTTTATAAAATGTTCCAGTTTATTAAGCCTTTTTTGGAGGCCAACCTTGGTCTTGTCGAAGATTACAATGTTGTCCGCATACAGGAGGTATGGGACAGGAGTTTCATTTAATTTTGGCAGGTTGGATGTTGGTATCTTTTGGTTTTCAGGCAAGTAGAAATTAAAAAGGGTGGCAGCCAGCGGGCATCCTTGTTTGAGTCCCTTGGAGGTATGAATCACAGAGGACAGGACTCTGTCTTTCATGAGTCAGACTCTAATAGTGGTGTCGCTGTAGAGTGCTTTGATGGGTTAAAGCAGCTCTTGTGGGCATTTATGTTTTAAAAGTTTTTCCCACAGTTTGTTTCTATTTATGCTGTCAAATGCCATCCGAAGGTGGACAAAGATAGCATGGGTGTTGGTTAGGGTTCTGATCGACTCTTGTTTCAGGATATTGAGGATTAGTAGATTGATGTTAGTACCTACATTTTTGGCGAATCCAGTTTGTTGAGGATCTTGTTTGCGGTTTTCCTTGGTCCATTCGTTAAATCTTTTAACTAAGATTGATGCAAAGATATAATATCCACGTGGTGGGACTGCCGGAGGGAGAGGAAGGACAGGACCTGACAGGCTACATTGAGAATCTACTTTTACAAGAAATAGGGGCCGAAAAACACTCGCAGGGGTTTGCAGTGGAGCGCGCACATAGAGCCCTTATGAGGAAGCCTAAGCCTGGGGCCTCTCCCCGAGCGATCATCGCCAAAATACTGAATTATAAAGATCGCAAGAAGATACTGGAGTACTTTCGAAAAGGAGGGACGATTGAAAGGGCTTCAAGCACCGTCACGGCATATCCTGACTATACAATGTTGGTACAGAGGCAACGGTACAGCGATGTGGCAATCAAAAGGAGGCTACGCGCGGCTGCCATAAAATACATGCTTCTGTACCCTGCGAGATTGAAGGTGGTACACAAGAGCAAAATGCATTTTATTGATTCTCCAGAAGAAGCAACAACATGGCTGGACCTGCAGGGTTGCCCGGAACGAGACACGGAGCAGGCTCAAGAGGAACACGATAAGTGACTGGTACATTGTACGCATACTTATAAGGCGCAGCGTGAGCACCTTAGTGGTGCCTAGATGAAGATTGATACTGCTGGGTGTGACTAAGTATGGCTAACATTTTGTTGAGATATCATTGACTGGAACAAACTTTAAGGACTGGAATATAGCAATATGTAAACATGCGCAAATTGTGTAGCTCGAACAGGAGCGGCAAAGCGAAAGCACCCTACCCCCCGAATTATAGTTGTAGTAATAGTAGGCTAGCCACTAGGGCGGCCTCACCCGGCGGAGCTTCGAGTACAGGCAAAGGCCGGAAAGGGCTAGATGCGGGGGACCCTGAGATCCAGGGATGGAGTTGGGCAACAGTTAAGGGGAGTAATGTTGGGGCAGGGATGGGAGGCGGGAATGGGGGGGGGGAAATGGGGAGTTTGGGGTGTTTTTGGTTAAGGGGAGTTCAAAATTGGGGAACGAGTCTATGCGAATTGGAATGGAACTTAGAGGTAGTCTGCACCTGTGGGAGGGGGAATGGAATTCGAATAGGCCATGGGAGACCTTAAAATAGTTACATGGAACGTACGGGGGCTCAACAGTTACTTAAAGAGGAACAAAGTTATGCTGTACCTGCGTAGGCAAAAAATAGATATTGCACTGCTGCAGGAAACCCACCTCACACAATAGAGAATGGATGAGATAGCTGGGAAATGGAAGGGAGTGATGGTGGGCTCATCATACTCTGCTTATGCGAGGGGAGTGCTTATTTGGGTGGCGCCACATGTCCCTTTTCAGAGATTGCAAGTGATTGCTGAGACGGACGGGAGGATGGTTGTATTGAGGGGACTGGTGGAAAATAGAGAGATAAGTATAGTCAATACGTACGCCCCGAATCAGAATACAGCGGCATACATTAGAACATTGTGTACTCATTTGAGCGCATGCGTGGGAAGCGCGATGATCTGGGGAGGGGACTTCAACTGCGTACTGAATCCAAGGGTGGACAGATCGGATGGGAAGATGGATAGACCGGCCCCTGCTGCCAAGGCGTTACAGGCATTGCTGAGGGACTTTGGCTTGGAAGATGCATGGAGGGTGAGACACCCCCAGGAGAGGCAATACTCACACTATTCTGCCCCACAGCAGTTATCCACAAGGTTAGACTATGTCTTTACCTCGCCTGAAATGATAGCGGAAATCACGCAAATAGAGTACAAGGCTAGGGTCCTTTCGAACCACTCCCCTGATTCTCGAATGGCAATACTGCCCCGAGAGTGAGGATCCCGTCATGGCGCCTACGAGCGGAAGCGCTGAAAGACCCCTTCTTTAGGTAGGACTTGAGGGAGGAGATTGTGAATTATTTTTAAAAAAACACTGGGAGTGTGGACTCGGCGGGAACACTATGGGAGGCATTTAAAGTAGTGATGAGGGGAGTAGCCATAGCAAAATCCAGGGGCCTACAAGGTGGGATTTTAGCTGACCTACGGGAGACGGAGGAGAAACTGGAGGAGGCTTTGAAGGGCGGGGATGACAAAGCAGAGAAGGTGGAATTGACACTAAAGCTACAGCAGAAATGCGGAGAACACTGGGACAGATTGTGTAACCTCAATTATAAAAAATATGTAGAGACACAGCATGCGGGTGGTGATAAGCCGGGGAGACTTTTGACGTGGTTACATAAGAGCGAGACTCCCAGAGTCACAATCAGGACCATAGAGAGAGAGAGAGGACGGTAGCGTAGCTGACACCCAGGAGGGAGTCAATCAAGCATTTATGGACTATTATAGGGTATTATATGGAGACGATGGCGAAAGTAGTCGCGCCATGGTGGGAGAAACGTTGGAGGACATAGGATTGCCAAAGATAAGTGTGGAAGAGAGAGAGGAACTGGATGCACCAATTACCTTAGAAGAGCTAGGGGAGGTGGTGAGGCAGCTGCCTACTAGCAAGGCCCCGGGGACCGACAGACTCCCAAGTGAGTTTTATAAAGTGTGCATAGAAGAGGTCCTTCCCCCATTGCTAGAAATGCTAAACGAAGCATTTGAGACGGGAAGCTTACCCGAATCATTGAGAGAGGCCGTCATAATACCGCTCCCCAAGCCCAATAAGCCTGGGCACAGCTGCGGCTCCTACAGACCCTTGTCGATGCTGAATCAAGACAGCAAGATATTGACAGCTGTCCTAGCAAATAGACTGAAGAAGGTCATTGGTAAACTAATACACTCAGATCAGACGGGCTATGTCCCAAACAGAAATATTACCAATAATCATAGACGGCTCCATAGAATTGTTGAGAGCGGTGGCGAAAATTATGAGGATATGGCGATTGTGTCCTTCGACGCAATAAATGTCATGATGCCTGCCTCCAAGGAGCCAAACCAGGCCCGGCACCCTCAGAGACAGACACCATGCATTCAAGGGAAGTCCCAGCAGCCCCAGATGGGGGCCCTTTGGACTCAGTCCTGGCGCCGTTGGCGTCAGGCTCATAGGGGACATCAGTCCTGGCGCCATCGGCGCCAGGCTCATACAAAAGTAGGTTGGGAGTAGTGCTTGGTGTAAACTTAACTGTGCAGACCATGCTGCAACTTCCAAGACTGGAAGGAACTATTTTTCTAGGGACTACTTGATCTCTAGGGTGTGACCGGTGGAGGAATACATATTTCTGGGGGAAGAATACATACCTGGAACTACTTGAAAGGCTATTTAAGCCACACCCAAGCAGCAGACCACGCTTTGCGTTGTTCTGCACTTAGCAGCTGGACGCTCACCGTGCCTGCTCCTGCCTTGGTCCTCCATCACGCCTGCCAGCATCCTGGAAACACCTAAAGAAGAAAAGGGAAGAGAACAGGTGAAAACAAGAACCTTACCTGATACATCTGCACTCTGGATTCTGCACGCCGACGATCCTGCAAAGAAGGCAAACATTTTAAACGCGCATCGCGTCGCGCGCAGCACGCTGCATTTCACTCACCTGCACGTGGCGTTTTCGAGTCCTGCGACGTCCATCCGGAGCTTCCACCGCCATCCAGCACCTATTGGAAGGAAGGAGAAAGAGAGGTGAGAAGGGAAACACGAATCTAAGTAGAACTTACCTGTGGTTCAATTCCCTCTCCGCCTTCGGGTTTGTGCCATACCTTCGGCATCTCAGCACCCCGGCCCCTAAGGGGAAAAGAAACAGACATTGTATTAGTGAGAGCATGTGAGAACATTAGCAATACGCTCACTCAAGACTTACCCATTTGCAAGAGAGACACAGCAGCTCTTTTCGGGTCGGCGCCTTACCTCTGGCATTGCCGTACCCCGGCCCCTATGGGGAAAAAGACATTGGACATTAAAGGAGATACTTAAAACTGCAAAGGAATCTCTCATCGGAATTCTTACCAGAATTTGGCTTCATCCAAATCGTCTGCAGCCCGGAATCTTCTCCAGCACTTGCGAAAGAAAAGAACAGATGAGTGAATATAAACCCAAACTTGCCATAAACATTTGCGGTACGACGGGAATGGGCAAACTAGTTTAAACTCATCAATCCAGTGAAGTAACTGGAATCACAACGTGCCCCTGCATCAGAAGCAGGATGGAGAGCTCGTCATTTTGGTCCCTAAGGTGAGTCTTCGCAGGGAATCCCAAAAGGGTTTCACGGAGGGAGAGAAGGGAAGTGGGAGGTCTGAACATCACCCGCAGACTATTAACCCTTCCTTTTCACACACAGTGGGATATTCCTCCGAGCCAGAAAAGCCAGGTTGGGGAATCCAGTCCAGTCCATCTTCCAGGTCTTACGCATCTCTGCAGAAGAGGTCACAGCAGTCCCAGCCACGCCCGCGCCTCCGTGGGAGCCAGGTGAGCGTTCCAAAAAAGGCCTTTGATTCAGTTAAATGGCCATTGCTTCTTGCGGCCCTGGAGTGTTATGGGTTAGGGCCTGGATATGTAAGGTGGGCAAAGATATTGTATAGCGAACCACTGGCTAGGGTTAAGACAGGATCTGTGATATCGGTAAAATGGCAGCTCAGCAGGGGCACCAGGCAGGGATGTCCGTGGCCCCCAATGCTCTACATATTGGCCCTGGAACCTCTTGCAATATACTTGAGACAGCAATATGACATCATAGGCATTGAGGTAAAAGGGGAGAGACATCCGATATCCCTGTACGCTGATGACATGTTGCTGTACTTGCGATACCCAGAAGAAAATCTCCAGTACATTTTGGAAGTGATGGAGAGATTCGCTGGGTTGTCCGGCATAGCGGTGAACCCCCAGAAGTCTAGCATGTTCCCACTGGGGAGGTACATAGGGATCCCAGCGGAACGATTGCCTGTATTGCAAGTACCATGGGCGGTCAGTACATTTCGGTATCTAGGGATCAATATATATCATAATGTGGAAGAGGAGCATAGGTGCAACACAGAAGTAGCTATTACAAAGATTGAGAGGATCATGCAACTCTGGGCCAGGTTACCCTTAGCAATGATGGGCCGGGGAGCAATGGTAAAGATGGTGGTTCTGCCAAGGCGTCTACACTATTTTAGGAATATACCGTACCTGATCCCTAAGAAGTTCTTCACCAAAATGAATAGCATGTGTAGGGATTTTTTGTCGCATGGCATGCGGAATAGAGTGGCATTATGGAAGTTACAGAATTTCCATGACAAAGGTGGGATAAAGCTGCCCAATTATGAGGTGTATTATGTGGCTAGCCAATTGCAATATGTCGCCAAATGGCTTTCTGATGAGGAAACCTCGGAATCTAGGCTGTTTGGGCGAGATTGTGCACCATTTTACTTGAAAGAAGTGATGTGGGTACCCAGGGCGGAAATGATGGAGCGCCCTAAGATGCTGCTATTAGGGTGGGAGATATGGCGCAGGGCATGCTGGATGATGGAGAACCTGTCCCCATGTTCTCTGCAGGTGCCACTGGTTGTATTAACGGGGGCAGATGTGCAGCTAAGAATGACAATCAGGAGCAACTGGGAACCGGTTGGGGTGGCAACAATGGGAGACATCTGGCGGGAGGGCACTAGTATTACTTTCAAGGAGCTGCAAGAAGAAACTGGGTTGCACGAGGGCCAGTACATTACATATTACAGAATGGTGCAGCGAATTAAGAGAATATGGCCTGAAACAGTGCTGGAGGAGGAACCAGATGCCACCATAGATATGATATACGACATAGCAGAAGGGGGTCATGAGATTTCCAGAATATATGAAATGTTGATGTCTAAAGTGGGGAAGGAAGTCACGCAGTTGAGGATGGACTGGGAAACGGAAGTTGGTGCCCCGATGGAGGATGGGATGTGGGATTTAAATTCAAAACCCTCTGCATTGTCCACAAGGCTATCTGGGGTCTGGGTCCAAAATACCTTCAGCTATCCCTCCGCAAATACCTCCCCTCTCGAGCTCTTCGCTCCTCTACCACCAACTCACTCAGCGTCAGTCATTTTTCTAAAAAAACAAGCTTGGGGTAGATCTCTGTCTTTGGCTGGGGCCTCCCTCTGGAACAGCCTCCCTGCCACTCTAAAACTTGAGGAGAACCATCTCCGGTTCCGGAAGCACATCAAGACCTTCCCCTTTTCTTCTGCCTTCGCTCCCCCTCTCCCCTACTGGTCTGTTATCTCTTGGCACCGTGCACCTGGCCACCCTCTGTCTTTTGGGCCCAGATACCTGCTCATCCTGTCACCCTCCCGCACTGCCTCCGGGCCACCCCTTGCACTGGGGTCTGTATCTGTACCCATACAGCCCCCCCCTTTTTCTTCCTGCACTTATCAGACCTACCCTGTCTGCTGCCTTAAACCTAGCACTTGCAAATTGCTGGCTGCATTACCACTGTTTGTTGCCTTTATTATTTATTTATTGTTATTTATCTGTTTCTCCTCTGCTTCGCACTTTCCACCTCTCCCCCTTCCATGCACTTTTCCCCTCCCCCCTCTCCCATGCATTTGCGCGTTCTCAATGTCACTGGGCCTAGTAAGATCGCTGTTTTGTTCTCCCCTGTTCCCCTCCCTTGCCTTGTCACGCTCTGAAACACTTGTGTACGAGCGCGATAGAAATAAAATATCAATCAAAAAACGGGTACAGGGGTATCATAGGAAGGTGTCTAGAAATGCGAGACTGAAACAGATACAACTATATATCACGTATAGGGCATACATGACACCTTGGAGGATATCAAGGTTTGAGAATGCAGGACGGCAAGCATGCCCCAAATGTGATGAGGAGAACGCGGGCATGGTTCATATGTTCTGGTCATGCCCGGTCATAGAACGTTTCTGGACTGCAGTGAAAGAGAAACTGGAGAAAAAAGGGGTTAAGATCATAGTGGACACAGTGTGGGCCTGTTTGTTGGGGGGGGGGGTTCCCAAGATCACGGAAGCTCAAGCATGTGAGTAAACTGAAGGACCTGGCTTATGTGCTTGCAAAAAGGAGAATTGCCATGGGGTGGAAGATCTGCCATATGCCAAATGTGGAGGTGTGTTGGAGAGATTTACAAAAATGGGCTGAGGCAGAAACCGTGGTGTGGCAAGAGGCTAGTAACACAGGCAGGGAGGAGGAGACTGAGTCCCTGATGGCCTGGAAACTAATGATAGACGAGCTGTTTGGGTCAATTGAAGACCCGGCAGATGCTATAGAAGAGGAGACCGTACCACAGGATGCAGAAACAGAAGGTTAAAAGAAATAGACTCGTAAAGGGGGGAGGGTATGGATGTATAATGAAGAGGTTGAAGGTTGCACTGCTTGTTTGGTTTGTATTGTTTTGTTGTGTGAATAAATCAATAAAAAATAAAAAAAAATAAAAAATTGATGCAAAGATCTTTCCGAGTGGATCAAGCATTGCCAATGGGCGGTAGTTCTGAGGCTGGTTTCTCTCGCCTTTCTTGAAGACGGGGACGACAATCACCAGTTTCCAAGATTTAGGTATATAATTGTTTGCAGAGATGAGGGTGAAGTCTCACGCTTAGTTTAACCCAGGCTTCGGGTTGGCTTTTAATGATGGTGTTGCTAAAGCCATTGGGGCCCGGAGTTCTGGAGGAATTAAGTCATCTGATATGAGAGAGAATCTCTTCATAGTCCCATTAATTGTAGCATAGCTTCTTGGTCATGCTGGCGGAGACGATGTGGCTCTCTTGTTCTAGACTCACATTGTATATGGAGTGGAAGTGACCAATCCAGGCTTCTTCAGGGACCTCCGCGATTAGACGTCGTTCAGTGGTTTGGGTCGGGTTGAGGAGTGACCAAAGGTCCCTGGTGTTTCTTTTGTTCAGAGCAGCCAGTATGTGTTCGGCATCATTTTGTGCCATGGTTGCTCGGTTCTTCTTGAGCCAATTTCTGAATTTTGATTTTATACTTTTGATTTTTGACACTTGGTCTATAGAGTCAGTTTCCTTGGCAGCTCTCAAAGATTTACTCATTTGTTTCTTTGCTAGTAGAATTGCTTCGAAGCAGGCATGAGTGTGGACTGTCTTAGATGAACTTTGAACATTTCTCTGAAGATAAGGGGTTAGGAGCCATTCATAATTTAGTTTTTCTTTAGCGTCTCTGTTAGATGATGTAGATAGGTCTTCCAATTCTTTTATTTTTGCTTGTTGTATGCGTAATCGATTTAAGCCAATGTTGGTGGCTATTTTCAGAAGCTTTATCTTGTCTAAGGATTGGTGGGGGGTATTCCACGTCATCTGGAGTTTGGCATTGTCGCTGTTCTGGTCAGTCGTGACTTTCAGTTCTGAGATTTTGGGGTATAAATTGGGGGAGGTGTAGATGTAGTGAAGGTGTCCGCGGCATTTCCCGTTGTACCAAGTCGGCTTTGCAGGGATATCTCCTCCTGTGTTCCCGTTCAGGAGTGTTAAATATCCCCTCCGAAATGCTGCTGACCAAGATTTGGCTTTCTCGCTTAGATCGTCGTCAGGAATATTTTCCCCCGTCTTTCTGGAATAAGTGGCGATTTAAATCCCTGCAGATGATTACCTGTAGAAGTTTATGTTTTGTGTAAAGGTTAGCAATTTGAGTCAATATCTCGTCCTGAAATTCCTCGTCAGACTGGAGAGACGGGCTCCAGTAGATGTTAGGTATAGCCAGGAAAGGGGATTCCTTTGCATTCGAGTTTGTTTGATCAGTCTGGTTCTGTTTAAGAACAATTATTTGGAACCAGGGGTTGGGTGATAACGCTTCGAATTGTCTGCATTTTGCTTCGGCTCTCCACAACGTTATGAGGCCGGATTGTGGACGGCCATTGGTTTTAGTTATGGCCCGGGTCATATGTTTCATGTATCCGTCACAGAGTGGATTTTTCGGAGAGCCAAGTATCTTGGAGGCAGACTGTTTCGAAGTTTGTAAGTTCATTGCTGTCTTTTCCAAATAAGTGTGTAGAACCGGTCTTTGGGCATTATAGGTATGCAATGATTTTCTGTCGTCTGTGTTTTTCTAAAGTGACATGCGTCGGCAAGGTTAGTGACAGGTCTCGCTGGTTGTTGCTCGATTGCTGAGCACGTTGCCGATTCTTTGGTCCCCATGCCACGAACAGCCGGCCTCCACGATGGTATTGTTGCTCTGGTTGCTCAAAATGTCTGCTTCTGTTTCTTGTTTTATTTAGCTGTTCTTCTTTTTCAATGCTCTTAGTCAGTAAATTAGATTGTTTTGGCATGGGGTGCCAATTAAATCTGAATGCTTTCAGTTGCTTTTCTTGCTCCATAATTTTGAGAACAGTGTGGTGGGAATGGAGTTCTATTAGTATGACGTTTGTTTTGTCTTCGTCCGGGAATTCGACCACTTTGATATCGCTTGATCGGATGTCACGCAGAGAAGGAATTGCGTGGAACAGTCTCAACAAGTTTGTTCTGTTCAGGAGGATTAGCTCAACATTTATCAGGTCTGGTCTATAAATCTGAATTCTGTGTTTATTTTTTTTTCACATGGATTGATGAAGGTTGGTAGTTTTACAGTGTTGTTGGAGTTTTTACCTATACGAGGTCAGGTGCCAGAGGTACACCCGCGCTTCTGTTCTTGCAACGTCTCAATTTCTTCCTGGTATGGACTTTCAGAGTGGATTCGCGTAGATTCTTGGTCCGTGTAGTGTCTTCCATGATCCTGGTCGAATGAAAGTTCTGACCATTCTCGTTCCGTACTGGACATTTCTTCACAGGTAAGTATTTCATTTTTGCTACTTCTTGTGTTTCCCTCGAGATATTCATCGACAATATATAATGATAAAGAGTCGCAGCGGTCGTCCGACAACTGAGGGTTGGTTCTTTCTACAGGTGAGTTGATACGGTTTGCCGAAGGTGGTTCTGGGGGTGGATCATCGTATGTCAATAAATGTATCAGTAGGTCCAGAGTTATTTTGTCTATTATTTCTCGTTTTTCTGTTATCATGTGAACTTGAAGATTGGGGCTTTTGTTTTTCTGTACTTTGGGTCTGGTCTCTTTTGGTAATCTCCACTTTGTTTACTATGGGTATAGTTAGGTTTCTTAGAAATGCTCGTGAGCCTTTCCTTGATGGTTTATTGGTAGATTTTGTTTTTCCATGCGTATTTTCGATTTTCTTGCCATTTTTGGTTGCATGTTTTTTGTTCTGATCGAAAATCGAGGAGGTGTTTGCAGAGATTTTGGCTGGTCCGTTACTTTCGTTTCCATTGAGTCCTTCTGGCCGTGGTATGGTGCAGTTGGTATCGGCATAAAGGCGCTTGGAGCCTTTATCAGGGGCAGACAAAGGCTGGGAGGGCAAGATAAGTGTTGCAAGTGTGATTGGAAATTTTGCAGTCGTGTTAGATTCAATGGTACCATTTGTTGTTTCTTCGTTGGGGAAATTTTTCCATGGATTTTGGTCTTGGGTGTGCATTCTTTCTTGTTGTTTGCTAAGAAGTAGTGTTGTTAGCATGTTTGTGATTGATGCCTTCTCTGTTCGATCTTGTCTTGCCACATCATATAGACGATTCTGCCAGTTGTTGCTGTTTTCGGCCTCTATGTCCATTCTAGATTGAATCTTGTCGACAAACGTCTCCATGTGGATTTGTTTAGTATGGATCATTGCAATTAAAGTGGCTTGGTCGCGTATTGCTTCATTGATGCTCTCATAGAGTTTAATGAATGGAATTAGAGCCAAGTTCGAGGCAGTGATCATGGTGCTTTGTAGCTCTGCCATGTTTGTTTTTAGCCGATTTGTGCGCTCTTCTTTCATGGAGTCGCAGTGACATGTCGATTTAATTTCCAAGTTATTATTGTTTTCAGGTGGGATCTGAGATACATTCGCAGATGGCGTATGCTTATGTGATTTGGTATTTTTCTCACTTAGTGCAGTCAGTACTGAATTTCTTCTGTAATGAGAACTGCTCAGTGTTTTGTCAGTTTGGGTAAGCGAGGGTCTTTCTGGGTCTCTTTCATTGAAATTTGCAGGATGAAGACTCCAAAGATTTCCTTTCTCTTGTCTTGGTTTTTCATGATTGACTCGATTTCAGTGATATCCAGGGAAAGTTGGGAAGCATGTTTTTAGGTATTTATCGCGGAAACACTGCGGTCATCATTATTTAGTTGGCATTTGTCGTAGTTGAGTAGCCAGTGTTCTCTGGCTTGAAGTGCTCGTCTCTTTTGTGCTATTAGGGGTGTGGTCGTCATGTCTTTAGTATTGCAAAGTACAGTTGGATTGTATTCTTCCTTCACAAGTTTGTGTTGGTTTTCCATTTGTTCTGCTTGTGTTTCTTTGTATTGTTGTTGGCAAAGTGGTCTGGAATTGTCCTGGTTTCTTGGTGTTTCCCGGTGTATGGCTGAGACTGGGGAAGAGTACCGTGGAGGTCGTCGCTTTTGATAGGGTTAAACTTTTTCTTTCTTCTATTTTGTTGTTGGAGAAGGGGGTTGGTGCTTGAGGAGTACTCAGAAGAGTCTCTGTTGGCAGTGTATTTGTTGGCAGTTCTTCCTTTTGGGTTGTAGTGAGGTCATCGTTAAATGGGGAGAGCGTTTTGCTGACTCTGCATCATACACATAATTCTGGAAAGGTATGTCTTCTGCAGCGGCATCGTGGTCGTCCGTGTTCGCGATTGGACGGCAGCCGATAGGGGAGGCATACAAAGGGAGATCAACGCCCTTCTCGTAGGCCACACATCTGCGACTGTGGAGGTAAGAGGACGTCACCACACTCGGTCTTCAGGTGGCTCGGCATGCCATCCTGCGCGCCATTGAAAGAGTTGGAGACGCTTCTGGGTGTCACTGAATGTGAAAGGAGCTTTGTGCGTTGTCAGGTTTGGGGCATGGAGGGAGCATCTATACTGAGGCGAGAGATTGCAGGACAAAGTTATTTTTTTGTTTTGAAGAAGGCGCTGTGGTTCTCACGACCATGGGAGTCCCACTGGTGATGGAAAAGTTTATGAAGAAGGTGTACAAATAAAACGGGTATGACAGAAAAGAGCCGTGAATCAGACCACGGGCAGGATCAAAGGGAAAGGACCCCGCAGTCTCCCGCTCGTGTGAGTGGTTCAAATGTATTAGGTCCAGTATTCATGTAAGTTCTTAAGGCTGGTAGGGGGAATCGACGACACGGGCAAGATCAAAGGGGAGGGACCCCCGCAGGCTCCTGCTAGTGTACGGACCCCACTGTGTTCTAGTTAGTCGGCGGCTCTGTTTTCAGGGCTGTTTTCGGCCTGGCCATGGTGCTTAAAGGAGGGAGGCCGTGAATCATGATCTCAGACCACAGACGGGATCCAAGGGGGGAAACCCCTGCAGGCTCCCACTCATGTAAAAGCTCAATAAAGATTGAATCTAGTATTCATGCAAGCTCTTGATCCTGATCAGTCAGGGATTTCTGCTTTCAGCTTACCTGTGTACTGTAGCTGTATTGCTGGTATAATGAAAGTCCAGGGTTGAAGAGGGCGTGCTTGTGGCTCACCAGATCACAGCCTCGGCTCCCTCAGATCTTCAGAAAATTGTCTCATCCTCGCGCTCAGGGTGGATAGATGAGGCTTGCAAAGCCCAAAGACGGAAAGACTGCTGCCCTGACTCTGCTGCTGCTGCACCCCTGACTCTGCTGCTGCTGCACCCCTGACTCTGCTGCTGCTGCTGCTGCTGCGCCCCTGACTCTGCTGCTGCTGCGGCTGCTGCACCCCTGACTCTGCTGCTGCTGCGGCTACTGCTGCACCCCTGATTCTGCTGCTGCTGCGGCTGCTGCTGCACCCCTGACTCTGCTGCTGCTACGGCTGCTGCTGCCCTGACTCTGTGGCTGATGCCCTGACTCTGCTGCCCTGACTCTGCGGCTGCTGCCCTGACTCTGCTGCCCTGACTCTGCTGCCCTGACTCCGCTGCGTTCCAGGGATTTTATGGCACAAACAAAGAAAGAGGACAGGGCTGTCTGCTACTCGCTGCTCCACCGAAAGACTCTGCTGCCCTGACTCTGCGGCCCTTCAGGGATTTTATGACACAAACAAAGAAAGAGGACATGGCTGTCTGATACTCGCTGCTCCACTGAAAGACTCTGATGCCCTGGTCCCCCTTGACATAATTGTTCCTCTTGACCTCCAAAAATCCTCAGGCAATAGGTTCGTCCTGGTACTGGTCAACCATGCTACCAGGTATCCTGAAGCCATCCCATTAAAGACATTGACTGCCAAGTCAGTTGCAAAAGCTTTACTTGGCATATTTACTAGGGTTGTCTTCCCTAAAGAAGTTGTGTCTGATAGAGGCAGCGACTTTATGTCAAAGTATATGCAGGCAATGTGGAAGGAATGTGGTGTCACCTATAAGTTTTCATCCGCATACCACCCACAAACCAATGGTCTCATTGAAAGGTTTAACAGAACCTTAAAGAGCACGATTGGGGCTGTGGAAGAACCCCAAAGAAGAAAATGGGATCTTATACTGCCATACTTACTATTTGCCTACAGAGAGGTACCTCAGGAGGGTCTTGGCTTCAACCCCTTTGAACTTCTGTTTTGTCACTCTGTGAGGGGACCCTTAGCAATAGTCAAGGAGGGATGGGAGATGCCCACTCCCCCCATCACCACCATCGTAGTAGACTATGTGCTAGGGCTCAGAAAGAGGATTGTACGCCTGATGGGTCTGGCTAATGAGAAACGGAAGGCAGGGCAAGCACTGGTGAAACATTGGTATTACAAGAAAGTTGCCCTCATCAATTTCACACCAGGTCAGCAAGTCCTGATCATGAATCCTATAAGGCCTGGAGCTTCACAGGACAAATGGCTAGGCCCATACACAGTAGTGGAGTCCCTGGGTGAGGTCAACTATTTAGTGGACCTTGTAAGTGCAGGACAAGCTCCAAAAGTGTTCCATGTGAATAGGCTGAAGGCTTTCATTCGGAGAGTTGAAATCGCTGCACTGCTGCTGGCTTCAGATGTTGAGGAGGAGGCGTCAGAACCTCTCCCTGACCTTCAGAGGCAGTCCTTCAGATAGCTCAATTGAGGGGGTCAAATTGGCCCCCGCACCGGACTTCTGATCAACAAGCTGAGGTGAAATGTTTGCTGAGGCAATTTTCCCCCTTGTTCTCACAAACTCCTGGTTTGACACCTTGGTGCAAACATGACATTATCACAGGAGTTAGTGTGTCTACCAAGAGTAGGGGATACAGGATGTCAGACAAAGTAAGGTCTTAAGACACAGGTCAACAAAATGTAGGTTCTTGGGGTGATTGAACCCTCTAGTAGTCCTTGGTCCAGCCCAGTGGTTTTGGTTCCAAAGGCAGGCACCTCTGAGTTGAGGTTCTGTGTGGATTACAGGGCTCTGAATGCTGAAACTAAGAAGCCGAGTCGAGGAACCACTGGTGACCTGCTGGAAGGTTTGGCACCCTGAGCCCGCTGTCGTCCCGCTGGACCCCTCTCCATCTGGTCGTCCTAGAAGGTCTGCGAGGATGCTTCGACCCATTGGAATAGTGGGACCAACTATTATCATCACCTTCATCAAACCCTGCAAGTAAGCCTTCTCAGAAGTGTACTGGGCCAACCAGTGGGGTGACCAGCTTGCGCAGGACCTTTACTCTGAAACTGCCGCAGTTTCAAGGAGGCCCTTGAAACTTGGTACATCGCAAGCTCTGTGGTCACGGCACTTACACTGAATTTCGTACACTTGCCGTTCCCAGGTCTGGAGTAAAGAGAGAGCGCCCAAACCAGAGTACAAGCAGTTACTGTGTCGCCCAGCCGTGGTGACCTTGGCAAGTTCATTGCAGCTGTGCTCTTCTGTGCCCTGAAGCCTACTACAGCGGAACGTGCCTGATCCATCCAGCAGGAGCAGGGAAATTGCCACTGTGCCGTTTGGGATTCAACGCTGTAACTTCGTCGCTGAAAACCACAGAACCGCAAGATTGGCGCATTTGAACCTGCAACCGAAGTGGCCTCGACTGCCGAGGTTTGATCTGGAGTGCGTCAGGGGTTGGTGAGTAATTGCAACCCTAATCGGTGGCCCCTAGGGCATCCATCCATTTCTACGCACGAGTGGCTGCTGAAGGCCCCTCTTCTTTCCACTGCTAGTGCGAAGTAGCAAACTATTCCCAACTCTTGGAACCTGCTCTGCCCTTTTGGGGAGACCCTCCTCCAATAGTGGGAACTTGTTCTGCATCACCTCACCTGCCATCCTGATATGCTACAGACCCTAAAAAAGACCCAGTTTCGCCCATCTGTACTGCCGCGTGTGCCAGCATTGCAAGTACATTTGAGCAATAGGCTCTTCTCATTTTAGGAACTGGACAGCCTTTCAGTTGGGATTGCGTTTGTTGTAGAACTGCCTAAAGACTATGTGCACTACCTGCTTCCTTCCCTTTCTAGGTTGTGGACCCATTTTGTGCATTAACCCTTTAGGCCCCTTGGTCTTGTATATATGTATTTTAGTAGAATTGTGTTGGGTAAAAGGGTTACTGTTAATAGCTATTGTGTTGAAACTCAAAGGCCTTGAAATAAATGTATTTGTATTTTTAATATATCAACAAATGACTGGGAGTGATTTGTAAGTGTCTTTTACTCTGTGTGCTCACTGAGGTCTTTCAGTCAGCCTCGCTCCTCCAGAGACCTAGTCTTGACTGCTGCCAATGCAACCTTGATTGGTCTGGCTTGTCCAGAAGGTTACTATCTTCCAAAAAACTAGGCTGGCCTTCTGAACCTCTGCTCACCAGGTCAGAGTTCAGAAATCCGTTTTAAAAGACCCTGCCAGGACTCACTTGGAACGCCGCTGGACTTGGGGATGGTCGCCCAACATGGGAGACGAGCACCAAAGGCCAAGAACATCGCCCCGACCATCCTGCAGTTCTGGCTGGCCTGCATTGCAGGTTTACCCTCCAGGAAGGGATGGGCACACTCCTCGGGCTCAGTAGGACCACCGCTTGACTTGGGGATGGTCGCCCAACATGGGATACAGGCGCCAAAGGCCGGGGACATCGCCCCTAACCATCCTGCAGTTCAGGCTGGCCTATGTTACAGCTTTTCCCTCCGGGAAGGGATGGGCACCCTGCCAGGGCTCACTGGCACCGCCACCGGACTTAGGGATAGTCGCCCAACATGGGAGACAGGCGCCAAACACTGGAGACAGCACCCGAGCCGCCCAGAGCTCTGGCAGGCCTGCCTGCATTACAGGTTTTCCCTCTGGGAAGGGATGGGCACCCTGGCGGGGCTTACTGGGAACACCGCTGGACTTGGGGATGGTCACCCAACATTGGAGATGGGCGACAAAGGCCAGGGACATCACCCCGACCATCCTGGACTTCTGGCTGGCCTGCTTTACAGGTTTTCCCTCCAGGAAGAGATAGCCATCCTGCTGGGGCTCACTGGGAATGTCGCTGTACTTGGGGATGGTCGCCCAAAGGCTGGGGATATCACCCCTGAACATCCTGGAGTTGTGGCTGGCCTGCGTTGCAGGTTTTCCCTCCAGGCAGGGATGGGGACCCTGCCAGGGCTCCCTGGGACCGCTGCTAAACTTTGGGATGGTCGACCAACAAGGGAGACAGGTGTCCAAGCCCGGGGGCAGCAACCCTGGCCATCTGGGAACTATGGCTGGCCTACTTTACAGCATTTCCCCTCTGGGAAGGGATGGGCACCCTGCCGGGGCTCACTGGGACCGCCACTGGACTTGGGGATGGTCGTCCAACATGAGAGACAGGCGCCAAAGGCCGGCGACAGCACCCCGAGCTGCCCCAGAGCTCTGGCTGGCCTGCGTTACAGGTTTTCCCTTCAGGGAAGGATGGGGACCCTGCCGGTGCTCCCTGGGACTCTGCTCCGCTCTGCTCGGGGACGGTCGACCAACAAGGGAGACAGGCTCAGAGGCAGCATACCCAGCCATCCTGGAGCTCTGGTTGGGCTGGACTGTGTTACAGGTTTTCCCTCCAGGGAGGGATGGGGAACCTGTCAGGACTCCCTGGGATCGCCATTGAACTTGGGGACGGTGAACCAACCAGGGAGACGGGCGTCCAAGCCCGGAGGCAGCACCCTGGCTGTACCGGAGCTCTGGCTGGCCTGCATTACAGCTTTTCCCTCCAGAAAGGGATGGGCACCCTTCCCAGGGCTCACTGGGACCATTGCTTGCTGGACTTGGGGGTAGTCGACCCACATGGGAAACAGGTGCCCAAGGCTGGGGACATCACAACTGACCGTCCAGACCTCTGGCTGGTTTGTGTTACAGCTTTTCCCACCGGGAGTGGATGGGCACCCTGCCGGGGCTCACTTGGACCACTCCTGTACTTGGGGATGGTCGCCCAACATGGGAGACAGGCGCCAAAGGCCAGGGGCATCACCCCAACCATCCAGGAGCTCTGGCTGGGCTGCATTCTAGAATTTCCCTCTGGGAAAGGATGGGTTCCCTGCTGGGGCTCCCTGAGACTGCCGCTGGGCTTGGGGACGGTACACCTACATAGGAAACGGATGCCCAAGGCCGGAGACATCCCCCCCCCCCGCCCCCACTGTCCTGGACATCGGTCTGGGCTGCATTACAGCTTTTCCCTCTGCGGACAGTTTGGCACTCTGCTGGGGCTCCCTGGTGGGGAAAAGCTGTTGCGCAGCCCAGCCAGAACTCCAGGACGGATAGAGGTGAGGTCCCTGGCCTTGGGCATTCATTTCCCATGTGGATCTACCGTCCCCAAGCACAGCGGCAGTCCCTGGGAGCCCCAGCCGGGTCCCTGACCTTTCCCGGGGGGAGAAGGTTAATGCAACCCAGCCAGAGTTGCAGGGTAGTAGGGGGTCATGTCCCTGGGCGGCTGTCTCCCATGTGGGTTGAATGTCCTCAAGCCTAACTGTGTTTCCAGGGAGGCCTGGTAGGGTCCCCATCCCTTCCCGGAGTGAGAAGCTGTAACGCTGGACAGCCAGAGCTCCAGGATGGTCAGGGGTGATATCCTTGACCTTTGACGCCATGTGGGTCGACCATTCACAAGCCCAGCCTGGAGCTCTGACTGGGCTGTTACAGGTTTTCCCTCCATGGAGGGATGAGGAACCTGGTTGTATACGAATTGTTCGAATGTCAATTGTTCGAATAACAAATTTAAAGGTCAAAGGATATATATGCGGGGGGAAACCCCCCGCAGCCTCCCACCCATTCCAACCCCCACCCCAACCCCCCTCCCAATCCCCTTATATTATTATTACACCAACCCAACCCATAATATATATTAAAATGACCATACGGTCAATTGTGCAGAAGGTCAATTAGGACCCCTATTATTCGAACAATTGTGTCATTCGAACAATTGTAAATGAACAATTCGGGTAATAACGAGGAACCTGCCGGGGCTCCCTGGGACCACTGCTGGACTTGGGGATAGTCGACCCACATGGGAAACAGGTGCCCAAGGCCAGGGACATTACACCTGACTGTCCTGGACCTCTGGCTGGTTTGTGTTACAGCTTTTCACACCCCGGAGTGGATGGGCACCCTGCCGGGGCTCACTGGGACTGCTGCTGGACTTCGAGATGGTAGTCCAACATGTGAGACAGGCGCCAAAAGCTGGGGACATCACCCCTGGGCCCCGACCATCCAGGAATTTTGGCGGGCCTACGTTTCACATTTTCCCTCCAGAAAGGGATGGGCACCCAGCCAGGGCTCACTGGGACCACCGCTGTAATTGTGAATGGTCGCCCAACATGTGAGACTGGTGCCAAATGCCGGGGACATCACCCCCAACCATCCAGGAATTCTGGCTAGCCTGTGTTACAGGTTTTCCAACCAGCGAGGAACGGGGCCCCTGCCGCTAAACTAGAGGATGGTCGACCCACATGGGAAACAGGTGCCCAAGGCAGGGGACATCACGCCCGACCATCCTGCAGTTATAGCTGGCCTGCGTTACAGCTTTTCCCTTCAAGGAGGGATGGGGACCGTGCCGGGGCAACTTGGAACTGCCGCTGAACTTGGGGACAGTCGACCAACAAGGTAGACAGGTGCCCTAGCCCGGAGGCAGCGCCCCTGGCCGTCCCAGAGCTCGGGCTGGCCTGCGTTACAGCCTTTCCCTCTGGGAAGGGATGAACACCCTGCCGGGGCTCACTGCGACCACCGCTGACTAGGTGATAGTAGCCCAACATGGGAGACAGGCGCCAAAGGCCAGGGACATCAGCCCGACCATCCTGGAGTTCTGGCTGGCTGTGTTACAGGTTTTCCCTCCAGGTAAGGGATGGGGACTGTGCCTGGGCTCCAGGGGACCACCGCGCAACTTGGGGACGGTCTACCAACAAGAGTGACAGGAGCCCAAGGCCGGAGACATCACACCTGACCATCCTGGAGCTCTGGCTGGCCTGCATTATAGCCCCGGCAGGGTCACCATCCCTCCCTGGAGGGAAAACTTGTAACTCAGCACAACCAGAGCGCCAGGATGGTCAGGGGTGATGTCCCCAGTTTTGGGCGCCTGTCTCCAATGATGGTGGACTGTCCACAAGTCCAGCGGCGGTCCCATGGAGCCTCGGCAGGGCCCCATTCCTCCATGGGGTGGGTGGGAGTTGTAATGCAGTCCAGCCAGAGCTATAGAATGGCCAGGGGTGCTGCCCTGGGTTTGGGCGCCTGTCTCCATTGTGGGGCGACCGTCAACTTGTCCAGCGACGGTCCTAGGGAGCCCAAGCAACATCCACATCCCTCCCCTAAGGGAAAACTTGTAACAAAGCCCAGCCAGAGCTCCAGGACAGCCGGGGGTGCTACCCCCGGCACCTGTCTCCCATGTGGGTTGCACTTCCCCAAGCCCAGTTGTGGTCCATGGGAGCCCCGGCAGGGTCCCAATCCCTCCAAGGAGGGAAAAGCTGTAACGCGGCATGGCAAGAGCTCTAGGACAGCTGAGGGCAGTGCCCCCAGCCTTGTTCACCTGTCTCCCATGCTGGTCGCATATCCCCAGGCCAAGCAGCATTCACAGGGAGCCCCGGCAGGGTCTCCATCCCTCCCTGGAGGGAAAATCTGTAATGCAGCCCAGCCAGAACTCTAAGACGACCGACAACATTATGCCATCTGGTTGGCATTTTCTGGAGGTGGAGTTAGGGGGCTCATTGAACTGCCCCCACACCCCCATCCCACGATCATATCCCTGATGGCCTAGTGGTCCTTGCTGCTTCCCTGGGGTGGCAAACTGGGGTCAGACGCTCAATTGTGCCCCCCAGGGAAGCTGCAGGAATATGTCCCTCCCTGGGGGGGATTTCTGGAGGGGCTGGCCCAAAGGAACAGGGCCCGCCCCCCAAAACCCCAAAGTGTTCCTTGTTTTTGTTTGCCTTACTTGGGGGCAAATGGGGGCAAAACAGCATCCATCTCCCCCCAACGAAGGCAAAATATTTTCCCTTTTTTTAAAAATAATTTTTGGTGGGGGCTGTTTAGCCTGGTTGGTGGGAGGGGGGGATCTATTCCCTGGTGGTCCAGTGGTGATTGCTGGTCGAGGATCGAATGATCCTCGACTAGCAATCTCCTTGAGTAAGGGCTCGTTGGAAAGGGGAGGGTCTCCCATTTACAAACGAGCCCTCACTCAAGGGATTCAGGCTAGAAATGCCCGAGCAGCACACAAAAGCATAGCTGTGATATTTACACGCTAAAGCCTAATGGCTTCAGCATGTAAATATCACTTCCTGATGACGTCGGTGCACTTAGCGTGCGCCAACGTCATAACGTCCACGCCCTGACCTCTGGACACAGAAGGGAATGTCTTCCCCTTCAAAGCCTGAATCGGGAGGATGACCGCAGCAGCATGGGGGTGATCTGCCCCCCCCCACAAAGGTAAGCAGTGCGGAGGACAAGGTATCTCGTCCCACGCACTGGAAACATAGTGCAGAGGACGAGATATCTCGTCCTCCGCACTTAATGGGTTAAAGTCAAGTGCCTGATCTTGTTAGAGGGACATGTCCAATGTATTGCATAGGTGGTCATCCTTTTAGCCTTAGACATCCTCTTCCTCGGCCCAGTGTTTGTGTAGGAAGGGGGGCGAGGGGGAGATCTGGGAAGTCAAAATAGCCCCAAAAAATTGGATTGGATAGGGGTATTGGAAAGCGGGGGGTACTGCGTCTCTCGCCATCGAGTGTCCCTCCCCCACTCCACAAGGACCCCTCATCCAGGGGACCCGCCCGCACTTGTCCACCCCTATTGTCTGGATCCAAAGGCGATGGCCGTGCCCTGGCCAACTGAGCAAGGTATCCAAGGGGTCTGGACAGTGAAATGCATAATACAGGTTCACAAACAAGCTTAACACAGAATTGAAGGCGGAAACGGTAGGATATGTCAATTTGATCCGCTCGTCTGCTTTCCGCAGGTGTGATATAAAGGTACGCTGTCCCTCCTGTTTGAAGGTGTCGGAGGGACGTCATTGTTTGAAAATATCAATTCCCTGAGAGCAATATGTATAACCAAACAAAATTAGCCTGGAATTGGAGAAACAGGCTCAAGGATGAGGTTGTCAAATCCTTCTATAGCCTGAAGCGTGTCTTTGATTTTGTTTAATAAAATGTTCTCATCGATTCCGGCCATGGTGTGGTCATTATTGTGCGCGCAGTCTACCGAGACCACGGGATGTAAAGGCTGCAGTAAGTTTATTGCTCGGGCCTCCATGCTACTGCCAGATCTCGGAAACAAATCTGCTATTTTGTGACCCGCGATAGGAGTCATTTTCATTATGTCCGGCTGTAGTTTAGAGACACAAGATTTTTCCCATTAAAGCTTCTGCCGCACTATTAGATTATTTATTCCAAGCTTCAGGATGTGTACCCAAATTCAAAAGCAATTCTGAAACCACAGCCTGTTAGGCAGAATTATATGCAGTATCCTTTGGGAACACCACACACAATTAAGACTACAAGTGACAGTACCATTTCACCTTTGGTACAAGCCTCTACTACAAAGTTATAGTGGTAGCAGTAGCGGAGCAGTCAGACTTATCTCAAGAGTAAGTGAGCAGTACAAATAGTTACACAAAGGACAGCAATTACTATGATTGAGGCAAACACTGACTCAAGGTTTGTAAGTAAAAGAATATATGTTATTTACTGAACAGTTGTATAACATTTCACTATTCTAAGCAAATTAAAAATCACAGTCATAAATACACCACACCACTTCCCTTAAATTCCAGACAAGTTAAGCTCACAAAATGAAGTGGGGGCAAAATGGCACTCCAGCAATTTAAAAGGGAGGGAAAGACAAAGTTATTAGAAATTAGGCAACACCAACAGGTAAGTACTCTGAGCAATTTGAGCAAGCGAGACTACAGTGAGGAGAACAGCTAGAAAAGGCGTAGGGCCAAAGTCAATGGGTCAAAAGTCTTTTGCTCAAGATCACACAGTTCAGGGTAGTTTGCGGTAAAGTTCGTGGCACAGAATCCGGACAAGGTTGGTTGGTAGGAAAGTTAGTTCAAAGAGAAGAGAAGGACAAGCCCTCGGATTGGAGAAAGATTTCAAACACTTTCACCACGGCTGACCGAAACGGACAACTGGATTTGAACAGTGCCTTAAAACAGAGAGGGAGCTGAGGCGGACGTTCCTGGTGGTTCCTGCAGGCTCATGGTTCCTGAAGCGACTGTCGGACTGATCATAAGTAGGAAGACTGGAGGGTCCTGCGCCACCCAGGGAAGAAGCCAGTAGCAGAGCAAAACGACGAATAAAAGGTGCGCTCCTTAAAACCCAAGCAGGGTCCGACCTTCCTGGCTATCCAGCCACCGTAGCTCTGTACAGTGAATTCGACCAGAGGAGGGGTCCTGGCTTGAAATTTGGGTGAACTCGTTGGTTCCACCAGCTCAAGGGAAGAAGTTTCCTGAAGGATCTTCTCTGTCGTCAGATTCAGATATTCGGACCTGCAGTAGGGCTTCACCGGGCGGTTCTGGCGTGGTAGGGGTCCTCTTCGTTCAGTTCCTCATTGGTTCTTTCGTTCCAGTAGCGACCCTGCTCTTCCAGCCCCAGAGACCTGCCCTTTATGCAGTTTCCCCCCATTCATACAGCCTGGCTGTCAATCACACAGCAGGGTGGCTAGCCTGGCAAGGCCAGTCCCCTTAGCCAATCAGACTAGAGTGCGACTTGGGTTACTAAGGCAACCCATGGCAGGTGCTGCTGAGTCCATTTACGACACTGTGCGCAATGACCACTTTCCGGAAATTCCTTACCTGACTTGAGACCAGTCCTGAGAGGGGTGCTACATCAAGTTTTTCTGGATTTTTCGACCCAGAGTCCTTGCAACAGTAAAAGACACTAACCAGAGATCAGCTCGAACCTGCAACCCCTGGGAATCCAGGACTGCGACTTTTGGCGGGAAAAGCAACAGCGGGCACTCTTGCTTTGTTCTGCAAAGTCTGGGGAAGAATCAGAGTACAGGGGGTAAGTTACAGAGTTTCTAACCTACCCTTATACTCCCATTATAAGTCTATGGGCTAATAATAAAGCTAATTTCTAACACTTTTGGCTTTGCCATAGCTTGCTTGTGCAAGACATCTGACTGTTGGGGCTACTTTTGGGCATTAGTCTAACTTGAACCCTAAGCCTAAGAACCCTTCACTGGACCCAGGGGGCGTGGATAAGCGAGCCATGGAGTAAACGTGTCCTCCTGCAGATCCGGGATTGATCCGAACCAGAAAGGCGATAAAAGTTGCCTGCAATCCCCGAAATTGGAAGCAAACCGTGGGAAGGCATATGGCACACCACATGTGAAGCGCGCGCATAATGGGCATGAAGAACACATAAAACTGGGCTTTCCAAGAAACGAGGACTCGCAGCTGACGAGATCAAAATGGCGTATCGCCACAACAAAGAGATTTGACAACGCAATGTCTGCCGTCTTATCACTCTCCCCAGAACCAAGATGCGGTCAAGCTGAAGGCGGGAGACGCACTTCACGACACATGAAGGAGCGGAGACCCGTTGCCTGGAGGTCGGATCCAAGCAATCGTGAGGACGGCATCTGAGAATAAAGAAGAGGCTGACGGGCGAGTGGCCGCTGAATCGGACGATTGTGCGCACACCCTTGTCCTGGAGCCATCGGACGGCAGGAGCCGGGTGCGCGCCTCGGAGTAGAAAAGAAGTCAAAAGTCCCTGGTCAACTGGGCGCAAACTGGCCCCCCCCTGCTCGTAGCAGCTGCAAGCGGATGAGACGCTGCGAAGCCAGAAGGATACATTGTCACACAGGACACTGTTCCCCTGAAGCTGGAAGGCACACGGGAGGGGCGGGGAGCCCGAACAGCAAGCTGGAAGTACTATTGAGGCACACGCAATAGATTAACTCGGCCAAGATACACTGTAGCGGTCATAAAAGGATACATGAACGGTGGAACTCACAACACTAACTGGCTGGAGTGATGACAAAGGACACTGGAGGCTGTTGTGCTGGGGGATATAGGCAAGCTGCTGGAAGTGCTGGGGTGAGGCCGGTGTGTGACTGCAGCTTTCTGGTGGTGAACACAAAATATTGGTGCACAACACCGGCCACGGGAGGTGCCCAGTAGCCCATACGAGCGCTGCACCAGTAACCCCATTGGCACACGAGAACAAGGGAAGCCCTCGCCGGTCTGTCAGACCAATCCTGGTCTGTTGACCCTTCCACACCACCTCTTGGGGCGGACTGCCCTTGGATGCAGGGGAACTAAGGGGCCCCCAAGTCAAACAGAAGCAGCGAACTGCAGAGGATACCACCTGCACAGTGAATAAAGGATCTTAGTAACAGGAGTGAGCCCTACCTAGGGGCAACGCTTGACCAGCAGCCCCTTAACAAACAAGGTGCCATCTAAACTGCCCAAAAGTAAAGGAAAGCAGTCCACCCTGGAGGACTTTGCCAAAACACCACAGGTGATATCAGGGGCCAGCGGAACAGAGCCGGGCACGCGAGAAAGCAAGCAGATGGCGCCCAACAATCAGCAGATACTGGACGCCATTGCCGAGCTGAAAGGATCATGGGAAAGTAAAATGAGCACTGCTATCTCGGATCTAAGAGCAGCACTGGAATCTAAAATAGATGCAGTGAGCATAGATGTGAATTTGCTGCGACGGGAGGTAAGGGCGCTGGCCGAGCGCACAGGAACCCTTGAAAAGGAGGTGAAAGCTAACATAAGCATATGCACGATCAACAAGAATGACATCCATGTGCTACAACAGCAGATGCGCAATCTGGAGGAGAGAGCCGAAGAGGCGGAAGGGCAGGCCCGCAGGAACAACGTGCGCGTTGTGGGGCTTCCGGAAGATGAAGAAGAACATGCTGCTGCAGGAGATACCGGGTGGAGCGCTGAGCCAGGGATTCACAGTGGAGAGAGCGCACAGGGCCCTGTCCAGGAGACTACCGCTGGGGTCCCCGCCGCGACCTATCATGGCCAAGATCCTGAACTACAAAGACAGGGAGAAGGTCCTCGAGCACTCCCGTAAAGGAGGAACCATAAGCAGAGCATCAGCCTACATCACTGCGTATCCTGACTACACTCTCATGGTGCAGAGACAACGCATGAACTATGTTGCATTGAAAAGAAGATTGCGCGAAGCGGGCCACAGGTATATGCTACTGTATCCAGCAAAAATGAAGGTGCTCCATGGCAATAAAGCGCAATTTTCTGAATCACCAGAGGAAATGACCACTTGGCTAGATTCAAAGAATTGCCCGACGGGAGCGGAAGGCCAGAAAGAGAAGGCGACAGAAAAGTGAGCCGGAGCCTTGCCACAACTGTGCGGACGCACAAGCGGAAGATATGAGAGATAAGTAAAGCTTGTATAGTGACATTGGGAATGGAATATAGAGGATTGCATTAGAAATTTATAGGCATGCTATATGATCCGTAACTGTACGTGCTGTTAGCACTTAGCAGGAAGCAACACCGGGTGACATGCTACCATTCCCCTACAGGTAGTTTAGTTGGGATACTGCTAGAGCGGTATCCGCCTGCTGAGTACCGAATATCGGTTGTACCGAGAGGAGGGCTAGATGTGGGGTAGCCTGAGATCCAGAGATGGAGCTGGGCAACAGTTTGGGGAAGTTAGGGGGGGGTGACGGTTGGAAGTTGGGGAGTTGGGAACAGTTGGGAACCGGGAGGGAGAGAGGTTTGGGGGGAAGTGTTGGAGAGTTTGTAGTGAAAATAGTTAGAGAGCGGGCTTATATCCACACAAAAGCATACAGGGGGCGCAGGACAAGGGGGGACAGAGATGGGACAGGATATGGATGAAGATGGGAGACCTTAGAATAGTAACCTGGAACGTCAGGGGACTCAATAGCTATTTGAAAGGGAACAAGGTCATGATGTACCTGAGAAGGCAAAAGGTAGACATCGCCCTACTAAAAGAAACCCACCTAACCAAAGAGAAACAAGAGGTGATAAAGAGAAAATGGAGGGGAACCACTGTTGGGGAAACGTATTCGGGAGTAATCACCTGGGTAGCACCACACGTACCCTTCCAGCTGTTGCAGGCCACAGTGGAGCAGGACGGGAGGACGGTGGTGATGCGGGGTATGTTAGAAAACAGAGAACTGTGCATCATCAATACATATGCCCCTAACCAGGGCACATTAGCCTATTTCAAGACATTATATAGCAAAATTAGCCCCCACCTAGGAGGCGCGGTCATATCGGGAGGGGACTTCAACTGCATGTTAAATCCCAAAATGGACAGATCAGACACGAAACTAGACAGACCTACCCCCGCAGCCAAAACCTTACAGACCCTGCTGGGAGATTTTCAGCTGGAGTATGTATGGAGGCAGCAACACCCGAACAATAGTCACTATTCACACTACGCTGCCCCACAAAAGCTATACATGAGATTGGACTACATGTTCGCCACTCCGGAACTCATCGGGGAAATCGTGAGTTCAGAATATAAAGCAACAATACTATCAGACCATTCCCCCTTGATTCTGGCGTGGCGACACCAGCCCCCAGAGCTAGATTTCCAACGTGGTGGCTCAGAGCCGAAGCCCTGAAAGATAGCATATTCCGGGAGGACCTAAGTGAGGAGATAATCGAATATTTTGAAAATAACATTGGCAGTGTAGAGTCGGAGGGCACTCTATCGGAGGCTTTCAAGGTAGTGGTGAGGGGAGCGGCCATATCCAAGTCCAAGAGGCTCCAAGGGGGCATAACGTGAGAATTACAAGAGACCGAAAGGAAGATAGAAGCAATCATGAAAAGGGGGGAAACCTCACAGGAGGAAGCGGAGACTATGAGACAATTACAACAAGAAAGTAACAGGCTCTGGGAAGGATTATGCAACTTAAACTATAAAAAATACATTGAAAGGCAACAGGCGGGAGGGGACAAACCGGGGAGGCTGCTAGCATGGCTATATAAGAACGAGACACCCATATCAGCGATCGATCAGAGAGATAAAGGCGTAAACAGGCCAACTATGGGACACCCAGGAGAGCGTAAACAAGGGATTCCTTAAATTCTACCAACACGTATACGAGGACGCTGGGGAGATAGCAGAGCAGGAGATTCAGGACACATTAGCGGATATAGGATTACCTAAACTGAGTGCAGAAGATAGAGAGAACCTGGATGCCCCAATCACAATAGAGGAACTAGAGACCGTGATCAAACACTTGCCCACTAGCAAAGCCCCTGGGGCAGACGGGCTCCCTAGCGAATTCTACTAAACGTACAGACAGGAGGTGCTACCCCCGTTACTAGCAATGCTAAATGAGGCCTTCCAGAAGGGGAGCTTGCCGGAATCCCTGAGGGAGGTGGCGATAATCATTCCGCTCCTTAAACCCAATAAGCCAAGCACAGACTGTGGGTCATAAAGACCGCTATCCATGCTAAACCAGGATAGTAAAATTATTACGGCGGTGCTGGCGAAAAGACTTAAACGGGTAATAAATAAACTCATACACCCCGACCAGACTGGATATGTCCCAGGCAGAAGTATATCTGATAAACATAGAAGGCTCCACCCCATAATAGAACAGGTGGAAGGCGACACATGTGAAATAGCAATAGTCTCGCTAGACGCGGTGAAAGCCTTCGACTCTGTAAAATGGCCTTGGCTGATGGCGGCCTTGAAGGAATATAGGATGGAGCCTGGGTATCTGAGGTGGGTGAAATTGGTGTACAGCTCCCCACTAGCTAGAGTCAAAATGGGAGCTATCATCTCAGACAAATGGCAACTCAACAGAGGTACTAGACCGGGCTGCCCATGGTCCCTGATGCTGTACACCCTAGCACTTGAACCTCTAGCAATCTATCTAAGACAACAATATGATGAGATAGGGGTTCACACTAAGGGGGGACCGCACTTGATATCACTGTATGCAGACGATATTCTGCTGTACCTGCGGTACCCGGATGAAAACTTACAATACATTTTGGAGGTAATGGATCGTTACGCGACACTCTCCGGCATATTGGTTAACCCCAAAAAATCATGCATGTTTCCCTCAGGAAGATACAAAGAAGTCCCACACGACAAACTACCGACCTTCCAAATAGCATGGGAGACCAGAACGTTTTGATACCTGGGGATTAACATATATATAGGAGACAAACACAAATATAATACGGAAAAAGCAATAGAAAAGATCAAGAACGGCATGGGTTTTTGGACGAAGCTCCCCCTAGCCATGGTGGGGAGGGCCGCTTTGCTTAAGATGGTGGTCTTGCCCAGGCTACTACATTTTTTCGTAAACATCCCACACACGTTGCCTAGATGCTTTTTTGTTAAACTTCAAAAAACTATGCAGAGGTTTCCTTTGGCATGACACCAGAAATAGAATTGCCTTATGGAAATTACAGAACACATATGTTAGAGGGGGCATAAACTTGCCGAACTTTGAGATATACCATTTGGCTGGGCAGTCACAATATGTCGCTAGGTGGCTGTCAGAAGTCACGACGGCGGAATCCAGACTGTTAAGGGACGAATGTGACCTGTATTTTTTGAAAGAACTAATATGGATACCCAAATAAGAGCTAAAAGGGCAATCGAGATAGCTGGAATTGGGCTGGAAGACATGGCACAAGGTGTGCCGAGCTATGGGTACCCCGACCCCATGCTCCCCGCAGGCACCACTTGTGACTCTACGCGGGGTGGATGAGCAACTAAGAAGGGCGATCCGGAGACATTGGGAGCAGGTAGGCTTGGCAACTATGGGAGACATATGGCAAGAGGGGAAGGCATTGGATTTCCAAACACTAGTTGATGAAACCGGGCTACACCCGGGGCAATACATTACTTACACCAGAGTGGTCAAACGAGTGAAGGAGACGTGGTCCGAAATAGTGCTAGCAGAACAACCTGACACAGCAATAGAAACGATATACGATATCTCGGAAGGAGGGCATGAGGTATCTCGGATCTACGAACTGGTGATGTCTAGAGTGGAGTTGAGACTGGACTGGGAGGAGGAGGTAGGAGCACCAATGCAAGACGGGCAATGGGAAAGGGCACAGATATATCATAAAAAGGTGTTCAGGAATTCGAGACTGCAACAGATTCAGCTGTACATAACCCATAGGGCATATATGACCCCCTGGAAGATTGCCAGATTCAGGAGCACAGAAGTACAAACATGCCCCAAATGGGGGAGGTGGATGCGGGGATGATTCATATGTTCTGGGTATGCCCGGAGGTGGGAACATTCTGGGGGGAAGTTAACCAACGTCTAACTGAGAAGGGAATTAAGCTAGATGTAGTACCCGTGTGGGCATGCATGGTAGGGGGATTCACCAGACCACGCAACTTGAAACACGTGAGCAAACTCAAGGACCTGGCCTACATTCTGGCTAAATGTAGAATTGCTATTAGTTGGAAAACACGCCAAAGAACCAGAATAGAGGTATGGTGGCATGATCGCTTGAAATGGGCCGAGGCCAAAACAGTAGTATGGTATGAGACAGCCAGCAGAGGGGAGGTGGGACCTCTGATAGCATGGCGACAACTGGTGGCTACATTGTTGGGACTCACCCAAACCAGCCCAAGCGAACAGGATACGACAGAGCGGCGAAGGGGAAGAGCCCCCAGAGACATGACATCTGGAGATCATAGGAGAAAGCTCGAGTTAAAGGGGGAGGAGGAGGGATGACAGTAATAAAAATATGCAAATGTATACTGAAAAGCTGGTAACCAAAACTATTGGGAGTGTTGGTTGATATTTGATTATTGTAAAAACCAATAAATCAGTAAGTCGATGGACAATAGCTGTCGTCTATGCAAGAATATAGATCAAGTGGAAACACTGAAAAATGTAGGGCTCCAGTGCCCTAAGACCCAACAAAGCAGAGACACATATCTTCAACCTCGCTTGCAAGGGGCGACAACGCTGAATGAAGAAGCTGTGTTGAACAGGCTAATCTCAGGGGAGACAACACGATGGACCCTGACAATGGTGAAGCTAATAGAATCAGCCTTCTCAACGATAAACCATCCCGGCACACCCAGAGGGCCACTTTAATTCGGAGAAAAGTCCGACCTCGATACTGCAGTTGAAGAGGGGGACGTTGGTTCTTACGAACTAGGAAGGTGATAAAACAGGACTCAGAAAAACACGCTTGGTTTCATGAATCTTTAAGTTTCGAAGGCCCTTGTAAAAACTAAAAACCTTTTTTGATAAAAATTCAAGTAAAAAAAATAATACATTAAAAAAAATTGTTTAAAAAAAAAAACTTCACTGGACCCCAAAGACCCTACCTGCATTTCTTCCTGCATCCTAAGTTCTGTGTAGCTGTATCCTGAACTATTGGGCACAAGTCCCTATGCAACTTAGGGCTGCACAATTTTAGTTAGGGATCATCTTTGTGGACCTTTTTTGTGCACAATACTTGTCTAACCTTTCCTTTGCAGGAGTTTCTGATTTGTAATATGCCCTATAACAAAGTGAATGTATATATGTATTTAGTTGGATAGCGTTGTGTGATATGTCTACCTGCTTGAAGTCATTTTTCTATAGCGTGTTTTGGCCATAAATAAATAAGTATTTGTATACATCCTGTATAAGTGTAATCTGCGATTCCCATTGTGACCCTTTACAAGCTCAACCACCCTGAAGAACTTAGCCTAGACCGCCTGTCAGTGCTACCTAAACTGGATTGGCTACAGCTTCCCAGAGTTGTACCGGTCACTACATAGGTTGGCCTTCTATACCTCTCTCCACCAGGCCAGAGTATACCAAATCAGTCCTAACAGTTGGCAGAGTGACTTTTGATCGAGTAGACAGAACAACCAGCCATTATTATCCGTAGGCTTTAGGCGCACTATTTAATATCGAAATATAATGGAAGTGTGTGAAAAGTCTACTCACGGGATTGAGGTCCTGAACTTCCCTGTGCAAAGTCTCCCAACGCTGTCACTCACGCCAACTCGCCCAACTGCTTCACACTTTACAGCAGCGGTAGCAGCTTTTAATTACTCAGCTACTATGGGAAGTGTCAGAGTCCAAAGTAATTGCTTACAGCCCTGTTGAGGCACGTAGAACGGACCATCCCACCAAACTGCTTCACACTTTACAAAGCACTTTTCCAAATATCTGAATACCTGAATTACCACTCACTTCAAATAAGCCAGAGCTTTTATTATTTTTCTATTATTGCATCTAGTGGACATTTGGTACGGAAATCGCCACCTATTTGCCTTAAGTAATGCTTATGTTCGAGGGACCTTTATAGGGACATGCGCTGTAGGACTGCTGAGGTAGCGCTTTCAGAGGCTGCCAGTGTAACTTGGTGAAGGACACCCAGATGCCATCTTCGTACCAGACCGACCCGTACCGGTTAAGACAATAGAGCAGGAATTGCATAAGGAGGCAATGGTTCTACACCCCTCACCGGTGCACATGGACACCAGATATCGCCATAAAAGAGCGACTGTCCTATTTGGTATCAGGGCATGGACAACTCTGGTTAGGATGTTAGGGGATATGCCAAAATGGGATGGATATTTTGGGCTGGATATATAGTATTGGTTGTAGTATTTGACTGTCTTATAACTGTGATTATTTTAGCTTTGTCTTTCTTTGATCCAGAAATTAATTTGGAAAAATACCAGGGGTAGGGATTGAGCCCTGTGGGGAGGATACTTGATAGCGTATGAGGCTCTCGGAAAAGGGTATAATGCCCGGCTACTGATTAGAGTAACAATTTGGGGGGGATTAAATAGGGAGAGGCAAGTAACTGTATGGTGAGAGTCCTTATTCCAGTCGGCATCACTCCGCAGTTTCTCTGGTTGTTACACGTTAACCCTTTCCCTCTCAGGACAGCAAAGGAGTGGAATCAAAGAACGTGTTGAGCGGCGGCGCTTGGTTAACGGGGCAAATGACAAGTAAATGCTGTTTTAAGTAAGGAAAAGAAAATGAGCAAATGGCATTGGAAACCGATAGAGGAAACCCAAAGGGGTCACCTGCCCATTATATGTTTAGACAGTTTAGTAGTTAGCAGTTCCTCTTGTGACATTTTGAACTTGTGGCATGATTTGTCTCAACACAATCTATTTATCAAGCGCCGAAAGCCTGTAGGCATCAGGGCACCACAAAAACACAGGGGGACCTTGCAAAAACAGGACATCACAATAAGCAGCTCGGAGAGAACAATTGACATACTCAATTTCCAATCGAGGGAATGTTTAACTTGGACAAACTGTAGCCCTTAGGAGGGCTTTGGGGGCAGAAGGTACAAAGACGTGCAGTGGGGAGGAGTGTTTGCGACATGGCTGGAAGAGACAGCTAGGAGGAATGACGGGAAGGTGAAAGGATTGAGGTAGATTAATGATCGACTGAGGAGACAGATACAGTTTCTGCAGGTTTGAGGGGGACGGATCGAGTCTGCATGTGCCCCCAAATAGCACAGGGGGGACAATGGACAAAGACAAGGGAGAAGAGGATTGAGAAAATCAGGATAGCGACACATAAGATATGCTTGAATGTTTCACTAGTATGAGGCCAAGCACCAGAGCGAGGAAGGAGGACACACCCTTGGTAGAGATGTCACCTTTGGTGCCCTCTGCTCCCTGGGGCCACCTCCATTATATGCCCCCTCGTTTACGAGGAGAGGTACAGTATACGGAATAGATTTACAGCATTTTCAGGTCCCCTCAGACAGGTGCCATCTGGTCATGAGGACGGAGAACATCAGCGTCTGGTTACGGTTCATATTCCCTGGACACCGGGAGACCACAGGACTTTGGCAAAAGTGTTCTCTAATATCAGGGAAGAGCCCCAATGAATGGTGGAAGAACTGCAGACAGTCATGAAGTGCTAAAACCTATCGTGGGCTGAAATGAATCAATTTATGAGAACAGTGATGACACCAGAAGTTAGACAGCTGTTAGTGGGGTGAGCAGTTTGGCCAGTCACAGATCCAGGCACAGGGGAGGACCTGGTGCAGGCAAGGGAGAGGATAGTGACGGCGGCATTACAAAACCAGAGGAAACCGCACAGGAAGCCATAGGAAACTCATTTATTTCTGTCTTTTTACTAAAGGTTCATGTACAGCTCAACAACGTTAGCACAGGCTGGCAGACCAAGCCGTTAGCTGAGCTGGTGGCAAATCACTGGGTCGCTTGCCAGAAACAGAAGAAAGAAATGTTTGAGAACAAACCTATGACATTACAAATGCAGATCTTTCAGGAACAGGTGCAGGGACAGCTCCAAGGAATGGTACAACTCCCTGTGAATCAGGCTCAAAGGGGGGCCGTCAAAGGGGTTAGGAATAGAGGCAGAGGCCAACTGTGTCACAAGGTATGCCAAAATCAACAAGGCTGGTATATGAGACAGCCACAACGACGACAGTGGGGCAGTTCAACAGTAGGCTTGAGAAGCACTAGATCAGCAAAGACAGGGAATTCTGCCTAACCCGCAGGCTCCGAGAGCCGTGCTGCCAAATCCCTTGGCCTGCAATTATTAAAAGCAGGAGGGTCATTAGCAGAATGAGTGCCCTTTTAGGCAACAAAGACAATGTCCCCAAGGCAATATTATCCCCAATAACGCCCAGATACCAAGCAGGGAGGACAGATTCAAATTCAGGCAACCCCCCCCCCCCCCCCCGGGGGAGGATTCAAATGGGTTGTGACAACAAGAGAGGGAAGCCCTCATGATTCCTGTCAACCAGGAGGGTCCCTATGTTCAATGTTGGATTCAAGGGACATCAGTGCCATATTTAGTGGATACTGGGGCGAAAAGACCAGCTCTACAAATGAATACATTCCCAACATGTTCGTATTGCCAGAGAACAGTAAGGGCAGTAGGCTTATCCAACACTACTATTAATCATCAGCTGACAGAGCTGTTTACAATTACACTAGGAGCCATTACGGACCAGTATTTATTTTATTTATTTAGACATTTATAAAGTGTGCTAAACCCTGGGGCGTCAAGGCACTAGATCGCACATTTAAGGCACACGTGGTAATTAAAGTGAGCAGTTACTTAGCGCGTGGATTGACGTCTCATCATTGTGGTACAAAAGGCAACAGTAGAAACACTGTCATTGGAACATGGGATCACAGTAACAGTAGGTTTGTGGCGAACAGCAGTCTTAAGATGTTTTCTAAACACCCAGTACGATTGTTCGGCTCTGAGTGTTGGGGGTAGTGCATTCCAGGTTTAACTAGATCCCCTGCTCTCCCCTGCCTAAAGTGCAGGATGGTAAGTTGATGAGCGTATGTGAGCGTGTAGGTCTGATTGAGACGTTTTTTGTAAAGTTCTGTGAAAGATAACTGGGGGCTTTGTTGACAAGAGATTTGTGAGTTATGACTAAGGTTTTAAAGATGATACGCTCATGGATAGGTACCAGCGCACCCTTTTTCTTGCTTCATTGATGTGATTGTGCTTAGGGATGCTCAAGGCAGCTCTGAGGGTATTGTTTTGTATGATTTGCAATTTGTCCAGGTTGCGCTGTGAAGCCCCAGCTAAGAGGGCATTACAATAGTCCAGTCTCGACCCTAGGAGGGGTCTAGCGATGGAAACGCAGTTTTCAGCTGTGAGGAATGGTCTGCACGTGTTAATTAGCTTGGAGGTGTGCGCAACAGACAACGCAATCGCGTTGACCTGTTGTACTAGTGAGAGTGTTGAGACAAGGAAGACCCAAGGTTTTGACTTTGTTGGAGACCTTTATTGTGATCCCGGCAATGGAGATAGATTTGTAGCCTGGTTTTAACTTGGAAAGGGTATTATGCGTCCCAACCACCAGGATTTCCGTCTGATCATTTACACAGAGCCCGTGTGTTGCCATCCAAACCTGGATGGTGGGATTGACGGCTAGTAGGTTTTCATTGTCAGTGTCATAGTCCCCCGTTAGTGGTAGCGGGATCTGCGTGTCATTCGCATAGTTCATGTATGAGATCCCTTTTTCATCAAGGCAACCAAAGAGAGGCATTGTAAATATATTGTAGAGGGTATGGGAAATGCAGGAACCCTGTGGAATGCCGCAAGTGACAAGAACTGGTGGTGCTGCAGCGTTAGTTGAGAAGACACTCATTGATCTATCAGATAGAAATGAGGTGATCCAGGCAATGGCCTCTTGGGGAAAATGGGCTGCAGAGGCCAAGTGCTGGCAGAGAATTTGGTGGTCCACCAAATTGAAAGCGGCCAAAAGGTCAAGCAGAAAGCAAAGGGCAGGTTTACCTGTATCTTTGATTTCGACCAACTGGTTCTTTAGATCCGACAGGGCCGTTTCTTGTGCCAAACCCTGGGAGGAAGCCAGATTGGCACTGTCCCAAGAGGTTGTGACATTCTAAATAGTCTTGGATCTGAAGATAGGCTGCCCGGTCAATGATTTTCAGGAGGAATGGAACATCGTGTTGGGATGGTAGTTAATGGGAATACTGGGGTCCAAGGTCATTTTTTTAGGATGGGGTGTGACCCAGGCACCTTTGAGGGAGGATGGGGCTGAGCATGAGGTGAAGGAGGCATTGATTAAGGAGGCAATGGAGCGTGCTAATGCTTCAGCAAAGTCCTTGATAACAGTGGCTAGGCAGATCGGTCCCTAGCATCGGGAGGGTTTAAGACTGTTGACAATTTTGATAGCCTCAATCTTCTAGATGGGTTGAAAGCCGAATTGAGGTATGTGCTATGAGTGGGACTGGGACAGTGAGTGAGATGGGGATTTTGGCCAGCAACATTTGCTTGTCCAGGATCTTTTTTGGCGCATTTCTATTTTCTGTAGCAAGGCATCTTGTATGTTTGTACACCAAGTGGTGTCTTTTATGCAGTTGGAGGTAGTAGGGGTGAGTATGTCCAGCCTCTCAGTATGGCAAAGAGCTCCCTAGAGCTAGAGTTTTCTTTTTCAGTTCTAGAGGCTTTTTTTCATGAAGCATGCCTAACTTGTAGGTCCTGTCTGCTTGCATGAAGCTGCCTTTGTTAGGTTTAGTGGGGGAGTGCCCCCGTGTTTTTTTGGCCTGGCATTTCAGAAGGCGAAGGGCTCTAAGGTCGCGGGAGAACCATACGTTGATTTGAGAGATAGTTTTGGCTTTCCGCAGGGTGAGTGAGGCCAGGGAGTTAACGGCATGATTAAGAGCAAGGTTATACTGGTCCACTATGGTGGTTGGGCCATTCCTTAGTGAGTGTACTTGTATTAAATCATCCAGCAAGGGGAGGAGGCATGTTTTGGTGATGTTTTTGGTGCTGCGTGTAGCTGGGGGTAGTAGTAAGGAGCCACGGGAGGGTGGTAGGCAGGCAAGGGAAGAGTTAAAGCAATGATGTTGTGGTCAGTCCATGGGCAGGGCTGGTTACTACATATGTCAATGTTACAGTTCAGGTCAGCAATCCAGGCAAGAATTCTACCTTTGGAGTGCGTGGGATTGTCAACCTTCTGTATGAAGCCTACAGCTTTGAGGGAGCTGGCTAAGGAGAGAGCATTCTAGTTGGAGGCGTTGTTAAAGCCAAGGTTGAAATCTCCCGAAGGTTTTGGAGGACGTTTTGAAGGAGCATAGGTGGTGCAGAATATTCTCTACAAAGGGTGGAGCCAGGTGAGTGGTAGACTACATGAATGGAGATAGTGAAAGTGTGGGAGAGGCTGAGTTTGGTTGTAAGGATTTCTCCAGAGGTGAGGCCAATATTTTCTATTTCTCTGATGGGAAGTGACGTTTTGACTATAAGGGCAGAGAAGAATTCTCAATAATGTGCTAATTCCCTTCACCTTAGTGATCCCCAGCAACTTTGCTGGATTTTGAGGACTTGATTTTTTTTTACCTGGAAAGAGTGTGAGCCTTTTTTCACACTCTTTCATGTGTTTTGATGTGTGATTTACTCTTGTGTTCTTTGATTATGGAATTTTAAGATAACTCCATAGGCATCTTTTCATGTGTGTTATGCAGCACCCTCAGTGCAGTGACAGAGGGATGTCTTTTTAGACTTCCAAAAGGTTTAAATACTTTCTCTGGGATAAACTACTGTTTCCCAGAGAATGTAAACGGAAATTGACTTTACTAGTCTTTCTAAATTCCTAGACCCGGCACACACCATCTTACAATAGAGTGCTGGAGGGGTTACATAGTATCCCCTGTGTCTAAATACTCATGTAGCAGTCAAATGCTACCCTTTCATATCGAAATGGCTGGTGGCAGTGGTTTTACAATGAACTACCATGATTTTTCCCGACCGCGAGCACCAGTAGCTAAAAATCACGGGAGTCATATTTTTCAAGATGGCACCTTAAGCCCCTTTGTTTAAACGGGTCCCGGTCTTCTTTTTTCACCATTTCTTTTTTGGAAAGGTCCTTCTAGAGTTTGTCTCTGCGCACCAAACCAGGTTTGGTTCCTTTGTTCGTATGCCTTTGGCAGGCTTCAGGACTGAAGACTGCCTCTGGGTATGAGTGTCTGGGGTTGGAAGGAAGTGAGCGAGGTGCCCGAAACTCCCTGTGCTTAGTCTCCTAGGAGACCCAAATTCACTCTGGCGTGATTGGCTGGCTGACTGTCTGGCTCTTGGACTGGAAAGCAGAGTCGACCACTGGAATGAAAGAACCGAAGACGAGCTGGAAGAGGACGGCTGCTGCAACTCCTGGACCATTGGTTTGCCCGGTGAAGCCCTGCTGCATGTCCGAATTGCCAAGTTCATCTCGACAGAGAAGCCCTTCAAGGACTTCTTCCTTTGAGTTGGTGGGACCAATCAACTCGTAAGCCACCTGGATACCATTCTCGAAGCTGGTTAGGATTAACCAGGGGGAAGGACACCAGCTTGTGATCTTGACTACAGCTACTCGAACTGAAGTGACTTCATTTTGTCAGCGTTTTCCGACGATCCTGTGCAGTGCAGGAGTCCCCCGACGTCCTCCCTCTTGTCCCCACGACTGAGGCTCAGGAACAGCGAGATCTGCAGGAACCAACGACTTCAGCTGCATCTTTTGCTTCATATTAAGGTACTGTGCCAACCCGATTGAGAGAACCCATCTCTCGCAGTGAAAGTTTGTGGAACTTTCCCAACTTGCAGGCCTAATCAGCTTGTGACCCAACATATGATTCTTTTTCGTACAAACTACTTCTGAGAACTTTTGCAAAGACTTTACCATTTACTACAAGAACTGTCCCTTCCTATCCAAGACACTAGTCCATTGACTTTGGCCTAGGCCTATTGAACTGAATCGAGTCCTCTGGTGAACTGAAACTATTTGCACTGCCTAAGAAAGTATTTGTGATCTAATCTGCTAACTTGTGCCTTTTACTCCCATTCAAAGTAACTGAAATGCCATTTTGCTCCTATTTCAGGGGAGCCTAATTTACTCAGAAAACTATTGATTCAGTACTGAAGTGTGTTTGTGTATACTATTAAGTTGCCTCCTTCTAGTGAATGTTTTCTAAATGAGTGTGTAATAAATTAATAAACATCCTTGTACTGCTCACATTCCCTCTTGAGATGAGCCTGGTTGCTCAGCTTGTTAGCAAAAACTGTGTAGTACAAACTTATACCAAAGGTTGGTTTTGCTTACACCTGTAGTCCTAATTGTATGTGGTGGTCCCAGAGGGTACTGCATGCAATTCTGCCTAACAGCAACACCCCCATCCTCTAGTGTTCACCCTGTCTTTACGGAAGATGGAATACATCAGAGGTATGGCTAGTGATAGGGAGGGGCCTGAAGCATCATGGAGCCAGGTGTCTGATGGCAAGCAGGTCCAGGTTATTTACAGTAATAAGGTCAGCAATCTCGAGGGTGTGGGCAGAGGTTGATCTTGCGTTAACCAGGGCACATTTGAGTGAGGGAGTTGTTTGGACAGTTGTGTTCTTCTAGGTGAGTGTGCGAAAGGGTGAATTCAACGTGCAGGGG
Source organism: Ambystoma mexicanum (assembly GCF_040938575.1). Classification (NCBI taxonomy): domain Eukaryota; kingdom Metazoa; phylum Chordata; class Amphibia; order Caudata; family Ambystomatidae; genus Ambystoma; species Ambystoma mexicanum. Next base: position 538,550,589 of record NC_090928.1, on the reverse strand, counting down.
CTTGTTCAAAGGCACATGAGCTGGGACACATGGTACAGCCTGGTGTGTGTTTTGGTTGTTAAGTTTTCTAACGGTGGATCAGGATCAAGCGGTAGGGTGGTGCTTTGGACAGAATGCTTGTGGCTATCATCAGGAGAGTCTTGACTGCGGGACATTAAGTCCGTAGACGAGGTATAGCCTCTGGAGTCACAGGTCCTGGTGCTGTTAGAGGACCTATTCCTACTAATCCCCACATCACCTGTACATTTGTTGGGGAGGCATCTGTTGTGTATGATGAAATGCACTATCTATTGTATCCCGGAGCTGGTGTTTTTGAGCGTTTCCTCTGATATCGCTGTAGCGGTAATGGCAACATTGAGGGAAGACCAAGATGGGAAAGAGGGTTAGGAAGACACAAAAAACTAATTGATTCTGTATCGGATTGTGTGCCACCCAGGATACATACTGCGAAACAGTAAAGATAAAGGTAGACCCATTTAAGAAGTTGCCCCGCACTCCACAATACCTGTTTAAGCCTGAGGCAGAGGCAGGTATCATCGCAAGCACTGAATCATTGCTGAGATAGGGAATTATAGTACCACCAAGCAGTCAGTGTAATACTCCAATTCTTTTCAGTGAAAAGCCCGGAAAGGAAGTTTATCGTTTTGTTCAAGACCTAAAAACTGTCACTGATGTGGTGATACCTTCCTTCCCAGTGGTGCCAAACTTGGTTAACATATTGTCCAGCATTCTGTCAGAATCCACGCATTTCACAGTAGTGGATTTGTGCTCAACTTTTTTCCCAGTCCCCATACACAGTGAGTGTTTATTTGCATTTTTGCATGGAGGTTCCAATACACGTGGACCCGGCTGCCCCAGGGTTATACAGAGTCCCCAACTCTCTTTTCCGAACAGTTGAAGAAAGATCCAGCTGATATAAGGTTTCTAGGGAAATTGGTACTGGTGCAATATGTAGACGACTTCTTGGTTGCCTCCCCTTCATATGAGGCTTGTAAGGAAGACTCCAAAGTACTGTTAAAAATATTATCAGAGAAAGGGCATAAGGCATAGAAGAAGCTACAGTTAAGTACACAAAGGGTATATTATCTGGGTCATGGTGTCATGGAGAGATATTGGCTGATATCCTCATCAAGGAAAGAGAAGTTTACAAGATGGACAAGCCCAAGACAGTGATGTAAATGCAAGCTTTCTTGTGGGCAGTCAGTTACAGTTAGGGATACACATGTTTGAATACTATAGAACCTTTACAATGGACACCAGAGGCAAAGTAGGCAATTGGCAAAAGCACCTGCTTTAGGGCTGCCAGACTGTAAGAAAGGATTAACTTTGTACAGCCATGAGAGGAATGGGTTTGCCCTGGCTGTTCTCACCCAAAAACACAGGATTCATCATAGACCCATAGCCTATTATAGTAAGGAATTGGATCTAGTTGCAGCTGGAATGCCGCATTGTTTGCGATCAGTGGCGGCTGCTGCATTGGCAGTGGAACAGAGTGAAAAAAATCATACTAGGGTCACCCTTGGAGGTGGCTGGTCCACACACCGTCGTGTCACTATTATTGAAGACAAAAACACAGCGCATGTAAGTATGGAGAGCTAGAAAATATGAAATGCTTTTATTGGCTTGTTAACAATTACATTGACTAGATGTCCTGTTTTGAATCCAGCGTCCCTGTTGCCTACTCCACTGGAGGGAGAGCCACACAACTCCACCCCTCATGGTTCTATGTTGTTAACTGACTGACTGGTGATGCTCCGTACAGACATTTCTGATGTGCCATTGCCGGACTCAGACCTCACATTTTTTTGTGGATAGGCCGTGTTTCAGAAATCAAAGTGGGCAAGGGGTTTTAGGGTATGCGGTATGTGCCCCCAGGGAGTTGGTAGAGAGTGGAAAGTTACCTCAGGTAACATCACAGCAGGTGAACAAACTAGTGGCCCTCACAAGGGCTTGCCGATCACAGATTCATGGTATGCCTTTGGCGTAGCCCAAACTTTGGTCAGCTCTGGAAGCAGAGAGGCTTCATGACCTCAACCAGCAAACCAATAAAAAATAGTCAATACATGGTCACCCGATTGGAAGCCTTAATGTTGCACGTGCGGATTGTTAGGTGTACAGCACTTCAGGTATTGGATGTCCCTATCGGGTGTGGTAATGATTTTGCTGACCGAACCGTCAGATTGGCAGCTGCACTACAGGAAATTGATGCATATATTCTTTCAGTTATAACAGTACAGGAAATGACCCCTTATAATGTATTTGAAGATCTTGCATATATACAGAATGCCCTGTCTAATGAAAAGGACAAATGGATTAAAAAGGGTTGCCAGTGACATGAGGAGATTCTGTGGCGACGTGTCTCCTGAAATATTAGTGTCACACCTTGCTAGGATGTATCATGGGCAGGTACATATAGGAAGAGGTGGGATGAGTATGTTAGTGGGATGTTCGTGGTTCGCACCTGAATTTACCACTTTGGCCTAGAACGTTACAAATATGTAAAGACACCATAGAGCGTAGCATCAGGAAACAAAATGTATTTATGTTTTTATTTTTTCAAACACATGGCAAGAAGACAGAAAACAGTCACCAAGGACCATCACCAAGTAATCGCTTGAACTAGAAGATGCACACCAACCATCGACTTTCTGAGCGGGGATGGGAGGGGAGATGAGGAATCTGTGGGAGAAAACTCCATAGAAAGAACATTACGGCAAGTAATTTCTCCTTAAATGGATTGCTTCTCTCCTGCAGATTCCTTATCTGATAGACTCCCACAGCAGTAGATGAAGGAGGCGCGCAGAAAGTTAGACCAGAAGGTTTTGCAACACCACTCTGCCAAAACACGCATCAGCCATGCCAGCAACACCCAAACTGTAATGCTTAGTGAAAGTATGGAGGGAGACTATGTTGCTGTGCGACAAATATCCCCAACACTGACTCCCCTTTGCAATGCGATTGATGCAGAGACCCCCCCTAGTCGAGTGAGCCACGATGCCTGATGGCAATTCTGTGACTGCAGACTCTTAGTATTCTGCTATACAGAAGATGATCCAGCGTGAAAAGTTTGTTTAGTTGTAGCCAGGCCCTTGTGGGCTAAGGAAAAGGCCACAAAGAGTTGATCAGCTCTTCTGAACTGGGCTGTTCTAGCGATATAAAAACTTAGGGCCATTTTAGGGTCCAGGAGTGTGGTGGAGGGTAGAAGACTTTGAGGTCATTGGATTGTGACAAGTTAAACTCAAAAACAACTTTAGGAAGAAAACAGGTCTCACCCTAAGCAAGACTTTCTCCCGGAAGAAACATAGTAAAGGTGTCTTGCAGCAGAAAGCCTGCAGTTCACTCACCCGCCTAGTGGATGTTTTCAAACATAAAAGCCTCAAAGAACAAGAGGGCATTGGTTCAAAAAGAGCCACCATGAGATAACTTAACATCAGATTCAGATCCCACACTGGGACAGCAAAGGGAGTTGGTGGAAATGTATCTACAAGGATCTTCAGGAATTGTGCTATTACCGGGATCGTGCAATACAAACCTTGATCCGGGGAACTTTTATACACAGACAAGGCCGCCAAATATCTTTTGACTGTGGTTACCTGAAGGCCTACTGAGGGCAGTGACAGAAAGAACTCCATCACTGTAGTGGTGGAGCAAGAGATGGGGTCAATCCTGGGTTCCCTGCACCACGCCTTAAATCTTCTCCATCGGCAACACCTCCAGAACTTCCTCAAAGAGGTCCCAGTCATCATACCTGACATCCTCTCAAGAGCCACGCATGTAGGTTGAGAGACTCCGGGTTCGGCAGGCGTACCCAACCTTCCGGCTTGGTTAGGAGATCCGGCCACTGATGCAACCCTGAGGCAACCGGAGAAGTGAGCAGATTGCTAGATCCAGAAGATCGGAGTACCAAGTCCTCCTCACCCAGTCCGGTGCAATCAGGATTATGGATACTCAGAACCTCTTGAGCATCCTAAGGACCCAAGGAATGATGGGAATCGGAGGGAAGGCATAGTAGAGAGGCAAGGTCCCATCGACCAGAAACGTGTCTCCTAGGAATGATGGCAAGCAGGTCCAGGTTATTTACAGTAATAAGGTCAGCAATCTCGAGGGTGTGGGCAGAGGTTGATCTTGCGTTAACCAGGGCACATTTGAGTGAGGGAGTTGTTTGGACAGTTGTGTTCTTCTAGGTGAGTGTGCGAAAGGGTGAATTCAACGTGCAGGGGCTTGTTCAAAGGCACATGAGCTGGGACACATGGTACAGCCTGGTGTGTGTTTTGGTTGTTAAGTTTTCTAACGGTGGATCAGGATCAAGCGGTAGGGTGGTGCTTTGGACAGAATGCTTGTGGCTATCATCAGGAGAGTCTTGACTGCGGGACATTAAGTCCGTAGACGAGGTATAGCCTCTGGAGTCACAGGTCCTGGTGCTGTTAGAGGACCTATTCCTACTAATCCCCACATCACCTGTACATTTGTTGGGGAGGCATCTGTTGTGTATGATGAAATGCATTATCTATTGTATCCCGGAGCTGGTGTTTTTGAGCGTTTCCTCTGATATCGCTGTAGCGGTAATGGCAACATTGAGGGAAGACCAAGATGGGAAAGAGGGTTAGGAAGACACAAAAAACTAATTGATTCTGTATCGGATTGTGTGCCACCCAGGATACATACTGCGAAACAGTAAAGATAAAGGTAGACCCATTTAAGAAGTTGCCCCGCACTCCACAATACCTGTTTAAGCCTGAGGCAGAGGCAGGTATCATCGCAAGCACTGAATCATTGCTGAGATAGGGAATTATAGTACCACCAAGCAGTCAGTGTAATACTCCAATTCTTTTCAGTGAAAAGCCCGGAAAGGAAGTTTATCGTTTTGTTCAAGACCTAAAAACTGTCACTGATGTGGTGATACCTTCCTTCCCAGTGGTGCCAAACTTGGTTAACATATTGTCCAGCATTCTGTCAGAATCCACGCATTTCACAGTAGTGGATTTGTACTCAACTTTTTTCCCAGTCCCCATACACAGTGAGTGTTTATTTGCATTTTTGCATGGAGGTTCCAATACACGTGGACCCGGCTGCCCCAGGGTTATACAGAGTCCCCAACTCTCTTTTCCGAACAGTTGAAGAAAGATCCAGCTGATATAAGGTTTCTAGGGAAATTGGTACTGGTGCAATATGTAGACGACTTCTTGGTTGCCTCCCCTTCATATGAGGCTTGTAAGGAAGACTCCAAAGTACTGTTAAAAATATTATCAGAGAAAGGGCATAAGGCATAGAAGAAGCTACAGTTAAGTACACAAAGGGTATATTATCTGGGTCATGGTGTCATGGAGAGATATTGGCTGATATCCTCATCAAGGAAAGAGAAGTTTACAAGATGGACAAGCCCAAGACAGTGATGTAAATGCAAGCTTTCTTGTGGGCAGTCAGTTACAGTTAGGGATACACATGTTTGAATACTATAGAACCTTTACAATGGACACCAGAGGCAAAGTAGGCAATTGGCAAAAGCACCTGCTTTAGGGCTGCCAGACTGTAAGAAAGGATTAACTTTGTACAGCCATGAGAGGAATGGGTTTGCCCTGGCTGTTCTCACCCAAAAACACAGGATTCATCATAGACCCATAGCCTATTATAGTAAGGAATTGGATCTAGTTGCAGCTGGAATGCCGCATTGTTTGCGATCAGTGGCGGCTGCTGCATTGGCAGTGGAACAGAGTGAAAAAAATCATACTAGGGTCACCCTTGGAGGTGGCTGGTCCACACACCGTCGTGTCACTATTATTGAAGACAAAAACACAGCGCATGTAAGTATGGAGAGCTAGAAAATATGAAATGCTTTTATTGGCTTGTTAACAATTACATTGACTAGATGTCCTGTTTTGAATCCAGCGTCCCTGTTGCCTACTCCACTGGAGGGAGAGCCACACAACTCCACCCCTCATGGTTCTATGTTGTTAACTGACTGACTGGTGATGCTCCGTACAGACATTTCTGATGTGCCATTGCCGGACTCAGACCTCACATTTTTTTGTGGATAGGCCGTGTTTCAGAAATCAAAGTGGGCAAGGGGTTTTAGGGTATGCGGTATGTGCCCCCAGGGAGTTGGTAGAGAGTGGAAAGTTACCTCAGGTAACATCACAGCAGGTGAACAAACTAGTGGCCCTCACAAGGGCTTGCCGATCACAGATTCATGGTATGCCTTTGGCGTAGCCCAAACTTTGGTCAGCTCTGGAAGCAGAGAGGCTTCATGACCTCAACCAGCAAACCAATAAAAAATAGTCAATACATGGTCACCCGATTGGAAACCTTAATGTTGCACGTGCGGATTGTTAGGTGTACAGCACTTCAGGTATTGGATGTCCCTATCGGGTGTGGTAATGATTTTGCTGACCGAACCGTCAGATTGGCAGCTGCACTACAGGAAATTGATGCATATATTCTTTCAGTTATAACAGTACAGGAAATGACCCCTTATAATGTATTTGAAGATCTTGCATATATACAGAATGCCCTGTCTAATGAAAAGGACAATTGGATTAAAAAGGGTTGCCAGTGACATGAGGAGATTCTGTGGCGACGTGTCTCCTGAAATATTAGTGTCACACCTTGCTAGGATGTATCATGGGCAGGTACATATAGGAAGAGGTGGGATGAGTATGTTAGTGGGATGTTCGTGGTTCGCACCTGAATTTACCACTTTGGCCTAGAACGTTACAAATATGTAAAGACACCATAGAGCGTAGCATCAGGAAACAAAATGTATTTATGTTTTTATTTTTTCAAACACATGGCAAGAAGACAGAAAACAGTCACCAAGGACCATCACCAAGTAATCGCTTGAACTAGAAGATGCACACCAACCATCGACTTTCTGAGCGGGGATGGGAGGGGAGATGAGGAATCTGTGGGAGAAAACTCCATAGAAAGAACATTACGGCAAGTAATTTCTCCTTAAATGGATTGCTTCTCTCCTGCAGATTCCTTATCTGATAGACTCCCACAGCAGTAGATGAAGGAGGCGCGCAGAAAGTTAGACCAGAAGGTTTTGCAACACCACTCTGCCAAAACACGCATCAGCCATGCCAGCAACACCCAAACTGTAATGCTTAGTGAAAGTATGGAGGGAGACTATGTTGCTGTGCGACAAATATCCCCAACACTGACTCCCCTTTGCAATGCGATTGATGCAGAGACCCCCCCTAGTCGAGTGAGCCACGATGCCTGATGGCAATTCTGTGACTGCAGACTCTTAGTATTCTGCTATACAGAAGATGATCCAGCGTGAAAAGTTTGTTTAGTTGTAGCCAGGCCCTTGTGGGCTAAGGAAAAGGCCACAAAGAGTTGATCAGCTCTTCTGAACTGGGCTGTTCTAGCGATATAAAAACTTAGGGCCATTTTAGGGTCCAGGAGTGTGGTGGAGGGTAGAAGACTTTGAGGTCATTGGATTGTGACAAGTTAAACTCAAAAACAACTTTAGGAAGAAAACAGGTCTCACCCTAAGCAAGACTTTCTCCCGGAAGAAACATAGTAAAGGTGTCTTGCAGCAGAAAGCCTGCAGTTCACTCACCCGCCTAGTGGATGTTTTCAAACATAAAAGCCTCAAAGAACAAGAGGGCATTGGTTCAAAAAGAGCCACCATGAGATAACTTAACATCAGATTCAGATCCCACACTGGGACAGCAAAGGGAGTTGGTGGAAATGTATCTACAAGGATCTTCAGGAATTGTGCTATTACCGGGATCGTGCAATACAAACCTTGATCCGGGGAACTTTTATACACAGACAAGGCCGCCAAATATCTTTTGACTGTGGTTACCTGAAGGCCTACTGAGGGCAGTGACAGAAAGAACTCCATCACTGTAGTGGTGGAGCAAGAGATGGGGTCAATCCTGGGTTCCCTGCACCACGCCTTAAATCTTCTCCATCGGCAACACCTCCAGAACTTCCTCAAAGAGGTCCCAGTCATCATACCTGACATCCTCTCAAGAGCCACGCATGTAGGTTGAGAGACTCCGGGTTCGGCAGGCGTACCCAACCTTCCGGCTTGGTTAGGAGATCCGGCCACTGATGCAACCCTGAGGCAACCGGAGAAGTGAGCAGATTGCTAGATCCAGAAGATCGGAGTACCAAGTCCTCCTCACCCAGTCCGGTGCAATCAGGATTATGGATACTCAGAACCTCTTGAGCATCCTAAGGACCCAAGGAATGATGGGAATCGGAGGGAAGGCATAGTAGAGAGGCAAGGTCCCATCGACCAGAAACGTGTCTCCTAGGAATGAATGGATTGGGAATTCCCTTGAGCAAAACTGCTTGCACTTCCTGTTGGACTCCATGGCAAACAGGTCCACTGATGGGGTACCCCAGTGAGAAAAGACCACCTCTAGAACTTCCTGACACACGTCTCACTTGTGCAAGACCATGCTCTGCCTGCTCAGAACATCCACCAAACCTTTCTCTGTCCCCGCCATGTGAACTGCAGAGACTGAGATCTGGTTCTCTAACAACCAGAACCACAGCTGCATCGCCTCTTCGCAGAGGGGGAAGAGAGTGCACACCACCTTGCTTGTTGAGGTAGTGCATTGCAACTGTGTTGTCCATCCTAATCAGGACATGCTTCCCCTCCAGAGACGGAGAGAATGCCTTCAGGGCTAACCTGATGGCTCGCAATTCCTGCCTGTTGATGTACCATCTGGCTTCCGTCGCTGAACAAAGGCCATTCACCTGCAAGTCCTCGCAGTGAGATCCCCAACCCTTCAGAGACGCATCCGTGACCACTCGGGCATGGGGTCATTGAGGCAAGAAGGGTTCCCCGCCATGAGATTCCTGCAGTGCACCTACCAGGTGAGGTCATTGACCACAGGTGTGGATACCTTGAGGGGATCCGAAAGAGCTCTGAGGTGCTGTGACCACTGACCCCGCAGGAACCACTGTAGGGTTCTAATGCGCAGCCTGACCTCAGACACTAGAAAAATACAGGAGGCCATGAGACCTAAGAGGTGGAAGAAGGTAGCTGCTGGTAAAGTGACGTGATTTCAGAACAAGCCGACAATCTGTGCCAAGCTGTTGACTCTCTTCGAGATGGAAGGCCTTCCCTACAGGAGTGTGTAGGACTGCTCCGATGAACTGAAGCCTTTGAACAGGTGTCACATGAGACTTCTTCAAGTTCAGGGAGAAGCCCAGCCTGTGCAGTAGCAGACAGGTGTCCTCCAGATGAGACAAGACCTGCTCCGCTGACTTCCCTCGGATCAGCCAGTCATCCAGGTATGGGAATACGTGGACTGTGGATCTCCTGAGGTGAGCCGCAACTACCACCATGAGCTTAGTGAAGACGCTTGGGATGGAGGTCAGAAAAAAGTGGAGCACATTAAATCGATAGTGCTTGTCCCCTATGATGCACCTCAGGAACCTGCTTATGATGTATCGGCACATGGAAATAAGCGTCCTGTAGCTCTATTGGCATAAGCCAGTCCTGTAGTTCGAGAGCGTGGAGAATTTCTCTTAATGTCACCATTCGGAATTCGTCTTTCCTCAGGAACTTGTTTAAGGCCCCGATGTCCAGAATGGAATGGAGACCTCCTGTCTTCTTGGGTACCAGGAAATACAGGGAATACCAACCCGATCCTCTCTGCTCGGTACCTCATCCACAGCACCCTTCAACAATAGGACTCGCAGTTCTTCCTGGAGCTCCGGTCCCAGTTGGATCAGAGGTGGTGGGGGCAGACAATAACCCCATCGAACAAGCTGGAAATCCTAGGCATCGGAAGTAACTTCCTGCCAGTAAGGCCAGTGTTCTGCCAACCGCCCACCAACCGGCAAATTTTGGGAGGGGAAATCAAAGCAGCTTAGGAGGCTGGGATGCCCCCGCCACGGTCGCTTCTTGCTGGCCTTTAGAAGCCCCACTGCCCTTGCCTGGCCAGTGGAAGCTGTTCTTTCCTGCCGTAAGGTGCATACCGCCTCAAGTCCTTGCCCTAGTGGTGAAGCTGAAGGCAGGCTTGGTGGAAGAAGCTGGTCTGGAGGAAACTGTAGCATCCTGCACAATAAGCACTTCCGGGAAAGGGTGTGAGGAGAGGAATGAATGGTCCTCTCTAGCCGGCCTGTATTTTCCGGATAGAGTGGACAAACCGGGGGAACTGTAGATGGATGCTGCCACAGAGTGGTGAGAGGGTCAGAAATTGGAGGGTTTAGAGGCATATTGCAATTACTGGACCTTCATCCAAATTATCGGTAAGGGCGTACCACTGCACTGGCGTTGCTGAAGAGTGCAACCCTAAGGTGTCAATGACCATTTCTACTAGAGCCCTGAACTTGGTGTAGTTATGGGTGTAGGGCGGGCTTTGTTGGAAGTCTAGGTCCAGGTCTAGGTCCAATGAAGTATCCAGACCACTAGGTGGCCCTCAGTAAATTGCATGGTGCTCGAATAAATCAACTTCACTGATGCCCACATAGGCTGGGTCGACAACCCCTTGATCTCCATGTATCAGTGCCAAAAATACTCGTCATGGTGCTGAAAAAGTTGTACCGGGATAGAGTGGTGTAAGATTTGTCAGCAACTCTCAGCGTCGAAGGTTTGTCTCACTGCGCTGTTAAGGTTGCTGTCGATGCCGACTGGACCTGTGATGACGAAGCCTCAATAGCTGTGGCAGCACGGGAGGGACCAGACATCTATACCCAAGAAACTTCCTTTGATGACAAAGGTTTCATCAGCACTGGGGCGTGTGAGGGGTCGGCAGTACCAAGCGCCGCTGAAGCCTTTCAAGTCTGTTGTGAGGGGAGGTTAACCGCGCCTTCTGCAGCATGCTTCTTAAACATTTAAAACCTGGAGGTTTTAAATTACTCCCACTGTTGGCAGGTAGAAGGGCCTGCCGAAGGTTTACCTCGTTTGCTTGTTGAATCCGAGCTCCATCGATGGCGCCTCTTCTTTTATTTGGGATGAGGACGAGGATGAATGGCTCGACCGCTTCTTATTCCACCAATGTTCTTTTTCGGGGGTATGCCCCTCAGTTTCAGCCTCCGAGGACCAAACTGTTGACCTTGCCGGAGCTTTTGTCAGAGGTTGACTGAGCGGTTTAGCTGCCCGATCGCGTAGAGATTTCAGCTGCATTTTGGTGCATGACGAGCACTCTTCCGTCTCGTGACCCATGCCGAGGCACCAGAGACACTTGTATGGGTCAGTGATGGACATTTTAGTGCCACAGTCAGTACGCTGCTTGAAGCCCGAACTTCGAGTGACTGACATCTCGCGTCAAATGAAGTGAAATAACGGTTTTCTGACAAAAACGTTGAATGAGTCGAAGATTCACTGTGTTCCAAGCAGCGCGCTAGCGCGCGGAAATAAGGAACTGAGGTACGGGGCATAGTGACAGTTTATATACAACAACTGACATAATGTCTGGAACCGACGATCGAGTGCCGAGCAAGACGGATCGATGATCGACCGCCGAGTCAGGGTCTACTACGCCCCCGTCAAAGGTTTTCCAAAGGAAGCCGAACTGGAAGGAATATCTATCAGATGAGGAATCTGCGGGAGAAAAGCAATCCATTGAAAGACAGATTAGAATTATTTCTATTTCGAAAAGAGTCAGGGCAGATCCATAAAATAAATATAAATCGAAAAAAATGCTTGCCGTCCTGCGGAGCTGTGCCTGAGCTCACGAGACTGTTTAATTTTAATAGGCATTTTTAAGTACTCACTTGGAGCCACATGAAACAGAAAACAAGACTTTCTATGGACACGTTTTGCCCCTTTAATTATATTCAAGCTCGGAAGCAATGTAGCATAGGGGACACTCTCAGGGAGTTACAAGTAGGGTGGTGAATTATTATGTTTAAAACAATACTTATCTGACTGTCAAGCAGGGGGTGTGTTGTTGGAGGACTCGTAAACGTGTTCCTCTGTGGCCCGGACCCCTAATTTGCGAGTGTTCCTCACTTGCACCCCCCAACACGGGACCATACCGCCAGACAAGGACTACTGAGATAAGGGGCTCTCAAAGAGGTGAAAATCCAGAGAAAATCAGTTGGTAGGAACCCTAGATACAGCTTCACCCAACACGATGGGGAAAACAAAAGTAAAGGTGAGGCCCAACGGCTGCGCCGCGTGCCGCCACAGAGGGAGACACGCCCAAAGAAGGCCACATGCATCATGGGGTCTGGGCCCGTGGGGCTCACCCCAACTCCCCGCTCTGAAGATTTGCGGTTTTGATCTGTGGAGGAGTCAGGTGTCCCTCGCCATGCACGGACATTCCCTGTGCCGTGCCTCTTGCGGTCACGGCTGCACCGGGAGGCCCTGGCACCACTGGAGAGACCAAAGAGGCCTGCGGAAGAGCTCAAGATGGTCACTACGGTCCCAGAACACAGAGTCCCTGGGCGCCAATGGAGAAGAAAAGAGGGACAGGAGGCAGCAACAGTGAACGGCTTGCAGGGTGACGGCCCCCTCCTGAGGGGCGTGTGCCTGCCCGGCAGCCATAGGAATGGAGCCCCTGAAACAGGGAGGAGCGATCTTGACATCAGGAAGCAGTGTTTCCCCGGGGGCCCGGGACATAGTTGAGGAGTGAGGCTGCATAGAGACGCTGGGCTGAGAAGTGGCCCCGAAAAGAGCCTTGTGCCTGGGGGGCAACCTCCTATACTGGGGTCCACCCGGAAGTCACAGGAAATGGTGCTCCGGGCACTGAAAGGGGTCTGGAGATCCTGTCCTTGTGCTTGCAGGTGCACTGAGCCCTGAAGGTAAGGAGACAAAGTGACAAAGGAGAGGGGAGAAGAAATTCCCAGGAAGTGTGGAGGTCCACGACAAGGCCTCAAGTGCGCAGGGGGCTGTGAGGCGGGTGTGTGTCCCCCAAATTTGGGTGTGTGCCCGCCTGCCTTGGCCCCATTAAAGAAGAAATAAGACACCTGGGTGGTGGTTTGGTGGCCCTCCAGGGAGTGGACATATCTCTTTGGACATTGGTTTGACTTACCACATCCGGAAAGGCCCCGAGAACCATCTGAGACCACAGCGGATACCCTCCCCCGGCTGCATCTCTTGGGGACGACAGGCAATTTCTGGGATCTATTGGTGGTCACCCATTGGAGGGGGGGGGGTGCACCGGGGGGCCCAAGCTCTGGGGAGGTCCGCTACCTGGATGCAGTAGTTCATGGAGCCCAGAGCCCGACTGGCTGAGTTTGCATACCAGGGCACGAGAGAAAGCACAGACTACAAAAAGGGGAGGCCGATGGCAGCGGGAGGTGAAGACTCGATGGCAATGAAGAAGGACACAGCCTCATTGTTGGAGGAAATCAGGGGCATGAGAGCAGACATCAGGGAAAAGTGGATAAGATCAATGTCAGGCTGGACAAAATGGAGGAGAGGTTGCAAGACATAGAAGACAACCAATCCTCGCTGGACACCCTGGAAACACAAATAGACGTAAGGTTGGGCGAAATAGAGAGAAATCCTAAAGATGGAAGATTTTGAGAATCGCGAAAGGAGGATCAACCGTTGATTTTTCGGGGTCCAGGAAAAGGTGGGGAGACGGAAAGGGATCTCAAGAGAACAATCCACAAAATTACAAAACTCCTCTTTGACGATGACTCGATTGACGAAACAAAAATTGAGAGAGTCCATAGAGCTGGTGGTCCGTCTGGAGGCCCAAGATCAGTGTTGGTGCGCTTTCACAACTACCCAGACAGACTTCAGTTCCTGGAAAAGGCAAAGGCGAAGGGGCCGATGATGTTGGGTACAGCGAAGGTCACTATATTCTAGGATCTGTCCTCCCTCACCCCCGCAAAGAGGTTCATGTGCCTACCCGTGACAAAGTGGCTCAATGGAAAAGGTGTACGCTACAGATGGTGATTTCCGTTCTCCATTTCTTATGAACTTGACTGGCAGAAGCATAGGCTTGTAAAAGAGGAAGAAATTAATAGAGCCACGAGAGAGCTACTGGAAGAGGAAGAACGTGTCCCGGGATCCCAGAGAGAGAGACAGGCCGGGACAGAGTCTGGCGAGTCAAGGGTCCGAAGAAGAGAAAGATCCCGCCTCCACTACCGGTGTATCATGAGTATGTTCCGGGAGATGACATGGAGATGACTTAGGGGGATCTTCATATATGCTGTGACCACTTTGGGCACAGCAGAGAAAAGGGGAAAGCAGTGTCTGCACATTAAGGGCTGCAAAGTGACGAAATGTCTAAGAGTTCCGGAAAGTTTGTTTTAAAATGTTTGGCTATGTGGCGTTTGTTGAAGTTGGGGGTGGGAGCGGGAGCCCCCGACAGTGAGGTTCAATGAGCAGGGGTCAGGGTTTCAGGCCCGTTTGGTAGCTCGGACTCGCCTGGGGATGGTTAACTGGGAGGGTCAGAGCGATGTGGAGGGGGGGACAAGGAGTTCAGGGGCAGTGGGTAGAGATGGATCTTGAAAGGTTCACCAGCGTAACTGGGCTTGCAGAGTTCGGGGGGGTTGCTTTTTATGCAAAAAAATCACTGCAACATAGGTCTTACCCATGGCTGTGATGGGGGAACTGGTAAGAATGACAGTCTCAGTCTACGTACATTGAATTTTAAGGCTCCACTCCACCACAAACAGGTCACTGGTAGCTAGAGAGTTTAAAAGATCGGGGATTGATGTTCTATTCCTACAAGAAACTAGACATCAGAGGGGCGACGAGCGGAAGATCCCCTGTGGCCTTATAGGGGGGGAATACTGGGGGTCGAGAATTTCCAGGAAGGCAGGGTTGGAATTCTGGTATGGAAAGGGCTCCAGATGGAGGTCAAGAAGATATAGTCAGACACAGAGGGGAGGACTCTGCTGATATTGGGTCTAATGCAGAAAATAAGGGTTACCTTTGCAACAATGTATGCCCCAAACCAGGGTCAGAAGAGATTCCTGCTAAGGACCATAGAAAAGGTAATGTGAGAGGCCCAAGGGCACCTTATACTTAGGGCGGGGGGGGGGACTTCATTGTCTGGATGGAGGCAACTCTGTATAGGCAGACTAGGCGCAAAGGTACTAGTGAGCCTCAGGGAGGGGGAGGAGTGGAGCTTGGTATGGCATTGGAGCTCCGTGGCCTGAGGGACATCTGGGGGCATTTACATCCGCAGGAGAGGGGTTTCACTTTCAATTCCACCCCACACGATACACTCTCGAGAATAAACTACCTGTACATCAAGGGGTTTATGGGAGGTAATGCGAGATTCAGGGATTCACCCAATCTCATGGACAGGCCATGACATGGTTTCTGCAGACATCAATTGGGAAGGTTTGTGCCCTAGGAACTCCAAGTGGAGATGTAATGAGTCATTGTGGAAGCACCTGGTTTTTAGAGAAGAAATGGAGAAGAGAATTAGAGAATTTTTCGTCCTTAATGACACAGGGGAGGTCAGAAAGGGGATGGTATGGGACGCTGCTAAAGCCACGTGGAGGAGCATCTTGATCGGAAAGGGGTCCGTAGGAAAAGGGAACGTGCGCTCATAGAGAAAGGGTTAAGGGGTAAAATAGGAGCCCTGGAAAGGCTTGCTCAGTTATCAACCGCAGATAGACAGGACCGTCTCCTGGAAGCTAAGGGCCTGAGAGAAGAATTAAAATAGTTGGAAGAGGGGAAGATGATCCGTAGCCTACAGTTTCTCAAACAGAAATGTTTTGAGAAAGGAGATAAGGCTGACGCCCTCCTGGCTGCATGATTGCGGGGGCACCAGGCCGAGAGATGGGTCACTGAGACAGAGAGAGGGGATGGTAGCGGGATAGGTACGACAGAAGTGTTTGCCTCGTTCTGAGGTCCTATATAGCAGTGATGGGAAGGCTCCCCTGGGGGAGATTGACAGATATCTTGAAGGTTCCCACCCCCCTTCTTTATTGGAGACTGAGACGGAGGCCATGGAGGCCCCAATTACAGGGGAGGAAATCCAGAGAGCCATTGCGTGCCTCCGCCTGGGAAAAGCACCTGGAGAGGATGGTTTCACCCTGGGATTCTATAAAACCTTCTCAGCAGTCCTGCTCCCCTTCTTAACGCTACTTTCCAATGATATTATGGAGACAGGGAGAGCACTCGACTCCTTTGCCCAGGCCCTCATTACTGTAATACCTAAGAAGGGCAGGGACGTTAGGTCCTGCGGTTCCTACCGCCCAATCACACTCCTAAACATTGACACCAAGATCTATGCCAGGGTCCTCGCAGCAAGACTGGAGAGTCACCTACCGAAATTGGTTAATTCTGACCAGGTGGGTTTTGTGGCGGGATGCCAGGGAGCTGCCACCATGGGAAAAACATTGCACCTGATAAACAAGGCCCGGGGGATGGAAGGGGACCCTACTCCTTTCTCGGTAGATGCAGAGAAAGTGTTTGATAGGGTGGAATGGGGCTTTCTAGAGAGGGTTCTTTAAAAGATAGGGGGCAATTTATTCTTCCTGGAGGGCTTGAATCTCGTCTAATGGGGGATATTCAAGGTGGTTTAGTCTGGGGAGAGGGACTAGAAAGGGTTGCCCACTGTCTCCAGCTCTTTTTGTTCTTTCACTTGAACCCCTTGCTCAGAGATTAAGACTGGATCAGCGAGTAGAGGGGATGGTAGTCGGTGGGAAGACTTATAAACTGGGCCTATACGCAGGTGACATGTTACTCCACATTGTGAACCCGCTCACATCGATCCCAGCCATGGTAGAGGTGATTGAAGAATACGGTTACTTGGCGGGTTTAAAAAAAAAAAAAAAAAAAAAACACAAGTAAATCATTCCTTTTCCATAAGATAAAAGCAGAGATGGAGAGATGGGGCGGTTCGCATTCCTGGGCATGAAGGTTAGCCTGGGGACACCAATATTTGAGCATTGACATCACAAGAGAACTAAAAGACCTCTACGAGGCAAACTTCCCCCCCATGATGGCTGTAGTGGAGAAGGACCTGGGGAGGTAGACCAAGCTTACCTTTTCCTTGATGGGGTGACTCAACGCAATTAAAAGGGTGGTTCTCCCCAAGATTCTATACCTGTTCCAGATGCTCCCAATACAGATCCCAGGCGACTATTTTAAGAAAACCAGGGGTTACCTCTCATGGTTCCTATGGCAGGGAAAGACACCAAGGGTCTCAAATGTAACACTGAGTCTCACGAAGGATAATGGACAATGGAGGGGTGGGACTTTCAGATATACATTTATACTACAAAGCCACTCAGTTGAGGGTTCCTATTCCACATCTTAGGCAACAGGAAGACCTGCAGTGGGTGGGCCTTGATAGCCACCACTTGAGCCCTGGGATGGTCTGGGAATAGTTATGGTTTCACATGTCAAAATTACTCCTAAATACTCCCATTACTCCCAAATACAGCCCATTTGGGCACCATTTGGAGATTTGGCGACAGGGAGCGGGACTGATGGGCGTTAGAACTTGGCCGTCCCCGCTGGGTCATCCCTGGGTCCCAGGAATCAGGGATGTCATCCCGAACCTAGATAGATTCCAGACCTGATATTAAGCAGGGCTGGAAAGAGCTGTTCAATTATGGAGGGAGGGCAACTTTGTTACGATACAGGAGTTAGAAAAGGCATTGGGACTGGGATCGCTCTCAGTCTTCCTATACCTACAGCTGAAGGGGGTGATGACGAGGGAGATTTGGGAAGAGAAATTACAGAGGGAAATCACACCCTTCGAGAAGATCTTAGACACTGGTTCAGGCTCCAGGGGATTAATCAGTACACTATATAGGGCCTTATCGGAGACAAAAAGGGAGTCCTGAAACAGGCTGAGACGGTGGTGCATCTACGGAGGCTACTTTCCCAGCAGACATGGCAGAAGATGTGCAAGGGGTCCTCACGGACATCAATTTCCCGCCACTACAAATTACATGGTATCAAACTGTTACATAGGTGGCAATACGAGGTCAGACTTTCCAGGATGTACCAAGGAGCGAGCCCCATGTGTTGGCATGAGTGCGGGTCTAGAGCCGACTATTGGCATATGTGGTGGGAATGTAGGGTGGTCCAGTCTTGCTGGCATGAGTTGGATTAACGAACTGGATGGGGTTACGAAGGGGAAAGCACTGATGCTGATATTATTTGGCCTGCAGGAACAGGAAGGGGAAATCACTAGATTTCCGAAGATGATTCACAGTTTGCTCCTTGCTGGGAGGGCATGTCTGGCAACATACTGGAAAAGAGAGCTACCCCCGAGTAAGAGTGAATGGGTCAATACAGCCTGGAACCTCTACCGGATGGATCGTCTGACCGCGGCCATTCACAAAGATGTGGGGTCCGTGGAAATGGAATGGGCAGACCTCTGTGCAGGACACATTCAATAAAACAGTGGTTATCGGGCCAACAGGACATGTTAAGGGAGTTGCAAAGCCTTGAATTTCTCATAATAGAGGTTAATATACACAAAATGAGACTGTCCCTGGTGCAGAAGACTAAGGATTCCCCCCAAGATGCAATGAAGCATTGGTGAACATAAAATAGCCTTTTGTTTGTTGAGCGTTTTGGGGGTTTGGAGGCAAGGGAATGGATCAAAGGACACACCTGCACAGTTTGTTTTCTTACTACTATGTTATATCACTGTCAATCCAGTTAATGGATCCGTTGCTGCATGTGTGAAATGTGATTTTCATAAAACTCAAAAATTGGAATAAAAAATAACAGTAATACTTGGTACCCCGAGCTAAATGTAGGCCGCTATAGGGCTGTTGCCATTATTTCTTTTAAATGACTTATTGGTCTCTTTCTAACTGGGTCCGGACAGATCCCATATACAAATAAAAACAATGGCTACAGTGTATCAGAGGCTTTGCCTCCCACACAGGACTCAATATCATTATTTTAAAAGATTTAAGTTAAAAGTTGTTAAGGACCTGCCTGATTCCCCATTGAAACTGTATTTTCTTTTATTTCTCTGTGGCACTGCCTAATTCTGATTTGCAAAGCCAGTCCTGATGGGTTGGCTTTGCTGCTTGTATTTCATATTCACGTTTCTTACTATAGTTGTTGAAAAACTGGTTGCTGTTAATGCGCTTGGGTAATAAAGTACATAAATAAAAATATATATTTTTGACACTATAATAAACATTACAGATTTCCTATTAAATCAGTAAAGAAAGCAAGGTTTTTCAGAAGCACATTTTACAAATCAGACATTTCAAAATGAAAGATATATAAAAAATATAAATGTGTGTTCTACTTTCTCACCAATTTAATCATCTTTTCAAACTTTTTATCACTCGTCCTGAGATTGTGACACTTCCCCTTGGGTGACAATTCTTTTTCTGCAGCATCATCCTGCTGAGGGAAAGGAATGGAAACTTCTCAAAGCGCCATTTAATGATTATGTACTTTCAACATCGTTGTGTACCTTTACATGCCAAGTGATATACAACAATATGCGAAATAATTAACCGTCTACAATATACATACTAAATGAATACATGTAAAAGAAAGTAAGACATTGGATTCCAAATGAAATACTTAGAGTAATTGAAAAGACATTGATCTAATAAGTGAAGAGAACAGCCTGTATCAGTATACTAAGAATGCCACAGATGAATAAACTAGTGAATACATTGGCGGTTGAATTTTACAAAGAATTCTACTCTTGATGGCCATCCGAGACTCCAGGAGCATCAAGCTTAGGCCAAATTGAAGCTCTGAAGATCAGATAGAAACATGGTATAAATAATGATTAATTTAATATAATGCTAAACCTTGATTGGAAACATTGGCCTGTTTCATTCAGCATGAATGTTGATAGCAGCTCATTTTAGCAATACAACTTAAAAATATTATTCTCAAATACTACATCATAACATACCAGAACATGCTCAGCAAATTACAGGTCCAAATGCTCTCGCAGGCTACTGTTAGAATGTTGACTTTCAGCTGGCCCAATCCTCATCACTTGGTAAGCCATCGAAGTATGCCTGATAACCCAGGAGAACATTATACAGTGGAAAATAAGTGACCGAGTTAAATGTCGACCAGTCTGCCTTTAAATAGAAGTGGAGACAGCTTGTTACAATTTTGTCAGGAAGCTCAGATGCTCCTGCATGTGTTTGGTGTTAGGGGCAACGTAAAGGGTAACCCTAGTCAGTGAGATGCAGCAACAACAGCCGCATGCACAAATAATTAAGGTAGTCTTGCCTTTCCACTTTTCTTAATATGAAAAGCTCTGCATCATGTAATGAAGTAATCCTGTATTCCAGTCCCTCTGTCTGTTGGGTGTAAACTCCTGTTGGAAAACATCTCACTACAAAAGTTATTTGAGACTTGCCCTGTACCCAGATATCCAAATTTGTGTACCCAGATATCCAAATTTGCCTTTATGTGCTCTGGCATCTAAAGGAACCAGATCCGTGGTCAGTTGCTCCAGCAACTCTCCACCCGTCTTTGCTTCAGTTCATAACACAAATCCGGTGACTGACATCCTTTCAGCTTTATCAACCTCCCAGTGCTAATGTTCACTTTTCTGCCCAGCTTGGTAAGGCTTGTGTTTGTGGGGTTCTGAGCAAGCGGGATGTGGGATGGGCTCCAAGGGAAACCTGTGTTCTAATAAACTCCAATCTACTATCATAATTTTTGACATGCACTTTCTCAACTCCTTTAGGAGTCGGATTCTGACCTTTCATCACTTGAGACTTGGCTGTCTCCACTGTACTGATTACACCTGGGAGATTACCAACTCCCAGCCCTGGCACCTATCTTATCTTTACCAGACTGTGGAAGAAGGGTAAGACCTTGGCCCTCATTACGACCCTGGCGGAGTGGGTTTACGCCAGCGGTATTCGCGGCGGACCCGTCCGCCCTACTACGAGTTCCCGTAGCGCCATGGAGCCGTTTTCCGCCTGGTTTTTCCCGGCGGAGAAATCCATGGCGCTACGGGACCTTGTTGTTAATTACGCCACCGTATTTTACGGTGGCGTAATTAACGCCTTCCCCACTCCCATTATACCCTATGGGGCAAAAATGGGAATGGGGAAGGGTAAAATGGGGAATGGGGATTTACCGCCCCGCCAAGGTCGGAATGGGGCGGTAAATCCGCCAACCCCCATGGCGGTATCGGCAGCTTTCCACCGTGCTCCATGGTGCATATTGCACCGCGATCTCCGCCAGGGTCGTAATGAGGGCCCTTCTCTTTTACTCCTTTCGAAAAAAAGACCTTTAGACTCACACAGCCTAAGTGAGTTTGTTCATTTTAAACTTTAATCTGCTATCCTTTCGTTTATCAAGATGGGCTCTGGTTTAATACACCTTTTTTCAAAAAAATGATGTGTTTGATTAATAGATGGTTTAGATTAAGGTATCTTTAGATAATCTACAACAGAAAGGACATGTTATCCATACGAGATTAACCCTAGGTTTAGAAAAATGAAACACTGTTTTGTTTAAATTAAGCTCTACCTGGACAAGTGAAGTGACTTGGGGCAATATGAGTTCTTTTACTATTAAGGTATGAAATCTTTTGCACAAGACTAAATCATTTTCTATATATGTTTTTTGTAGATGCTTATGATTTTGAAACTTAAGCCCCTGATGAAGAGAGAATGTTATCTCGAAACGCGTTGGGCAACTAGAAAAAAATCAATAAATCGGAGAAGACCATCTTTCTCTAAAGAAAACGACTCCTGGAATTTTTCCTCTTTTGGAATCTTTACATATTGGAACTCTGAATCTTAAAGAGATATTAAATTGTATTATTGACTGATTCTTAAAAAATCTCTTTTTTCGTTTAATCCATTTAGGCCATATGCCTGATTGAAAGTGTGCAGGGGACGCAGTTATCCATAATTTGGATTTCTTTTGTTCTATGATTGCAGGTTTTCATACGAGCCTTTTATCGCAAACTCTTCAGTAATTAACTCCTCTGGCACATTTGGGGTACCAATTTGTAAGCCAAATGGTGGTGTATTGTCATCTGAGGGCTCATTGTCTTCATAAATTGAAGTTGGTAAGGGTTTGAAAACCTTTTCCTGCGTAACCATGAGCTTCGACAACTTCAAAGAAATCGTCGACAATGACTTCGAAGTTGGTGTCGATTTTGTCTGAGTCGACTTCGACACTGGCGTCGATGGCGATGGTGTTAGCGAGGCCACTGGAGTTGCCGACTTTTTATGATTCCTTCGAAGGACTGGATTCCTGGCTTCTCAAAGCCCCTGAAGATTACTCGACGAATCGAGATTTTTCTATATGTAGTTGCGGCTTATGCCTCAGACTCGAAGATTTATAAGGTTTTGTCACGTCTCCCAGTGTGCCCATTACTAGGCAACCCACTAGGCAACCCAATAGGCAACCCACTAGGCAACCCACGATCAGCCCACATTTACCTGGCACATTTCTCACTGCACATAGGGGCACAAGGAAACAACCTTCTGTTCAACACTGGAGAAGGATGACTGGTTTTCCAGGTGTTTTCCGACCTTCATTGTCCTGGCAACTCCCGTGGAAAATCTTGTATACCTTACAGCACCGCCGAGGAGAAGAAATTAGCCAAAATATGTAACATTGTAAAAAAGTCAGCTAGGATGGCAGAACATGAAGAAACACTTATATGGAGTAAGTTGCTTACCTGTAACTCCTGTTCTCCAGCATTGGTATCTTTCATGGATTCACATACTTTGAATATTCCTCGCCGATAGCCTGGGAATCCTTGGTTACACACTTCTTACTTTATTATATGAAGAAAAAACACAAGTGTATTGTAGTCTGTCCATGCACTTTTGGGTGCTTTTAGCCCCATTCATTGGGACGTTGAG
The DNA here is from genome assembly GCF_040938575.1 of Ambystoma mexicanum. Lineage (NCBI taxonomy): Eukaryota > Metazoa > Chordata > Amphibia > Caudata > Ambystomatidae > Ambystoma > Ambystoma mexicanum. Next base: position 538,527,906 of record NC_090928.1, on the reverse strand, counting down.
TATCTACCCTCCCCATCCCCCCGCCCGAGGCATTGCTCATATTGTAACCCGGAATTACTTATTCTGTAGCCTATAAACCTGGGGTATATACCTGGGGTGGAGGGGGGAGGCATGTGAATCCATGAAAGATACCAATGCTGGAGAACAGGAGTTACAGGTAAGCAACTTACTCCTTCTCCAGCATCGGATCTTTCATGGATTCAAATGCTTTGAAAAGTAATACATTGCAGTTCTCTTTACAATATGGTGGTGCAAAGGATGGCTCTTCTGACTATGTCAGGTAGTCGGACACCCGCCCACATGGCCGCTGATGGCCCTGTCACCCTGGTGGAATGGGCGTGTGCAGGTGATGTTAGAGGTTTCTTGGCTTCAGCATGGCATTTTGCTAATGTTGCTATCACAGATGTGACTCATATGGCTATTCCTTATTTAGCAATGGCTTTACCTTTATTTGATAGACCAAAAGCCAAAAACAGTTGCGGTGTGTGTATGAAGGACTTTGTTCTATCTGGATAGAACTTCATGGCTCTCTTTAGGTCTAAAGAGTGTAGAGCTACCTCAGCTTGCGATGACGCTTTTCGAAAGAAAGCGAGTAGCACAATAGTGCAATCTATGTCGAAATCTCTGGGCACTTTAGGGATAAAGCGCAGATTTGTTTTCATGATCACTTTGGGCCTCATTACGACCCTGTCGCTAATGGGTTAACAGCGCCGTAAAAGGCTGAGGCGCCGTTAACCCATTAGCGCTTGATTACGAGGTCCCTTTGCGGGACCCGACCTTAACGGCTGGTCTACACCAGCTGTTAAAGTAGGGACCCGCAAAGGGACCTTGGTGCTAAGTACGGTACCGCAGTTTGCGGTACCGTACTTAGCGCCTTCCCCATTCCCATTGAGCCCTATGGGGCAAAAATGGGAATGGGGAAGGGCCATGGAGGAAGGGGGATTTACCGCCCCGCCAACCTTGTAATTGGGTGGTAATTCCCCCTTTCTCCATGGCGGAGTCGGTAAGTTACCGGCATGGGCCATGGTGCCATTAGCACAATGGTTTTCTGCCTGGGTCGTAATGAGGCCCTTTGTCTTTAGTAAAACTGAGATACGGTTCCTTGATCGACAGTGCTTGCAGCTCTGAAATTCTCCTGAACAAAGTGATGGCCACTAAAAAGGCAACTTTCCAGGAGACGCATTTGATATGTGCTGCAGCCAATGGTTCAAAAGGTGGCTTTGCGAGCCCTGCCAGTACTGTATTAAGGATCTACTGTGGTGGGACTTTTTGACTGGCGGATAGGTTACGAAATAAGCCTTTCATGATGTTTGACAATCCTTTCACATATAGTGGATACAGTCTCTTCTTCTATTGTATCTAGAAATAGTTGCTAGATGTACACGGATAGACGCTTGTGACAAACCCCCGCTTGCCGGGATCAGAAGGTATGGTAGAAGGCAGTGAGGCTGTATCAGTAGGGGGCGCACCATTTGCAAATTGGGTCCATTTGTTCTTGTAGGATTTATTGGTAGAGACTGCTCTAGCTGCCTGCAGGACTTTCCTGCATTCATACCAGTGTTTTAACTGGCCAAATTCTGCAAAGTCAGGAGCCATGCCATGCATTTGAGTGACCCCGGGCCGTGGTGGAATATTTGACCCATTTTCTGCGACAGTAAGTTGGGAGCAGCCGTGAGTAGAATGTGGCAATTCTCCAACATGTGCAGGACATCAGAGTACCATGGTTGTCAAGACCATGCTGGAGCAAGGACGATGATGCAGCAGGGATACATTGTCAGCTAACATCTCTGCAGATTACTGGGATTGGAAGAAAAGCGTATACAAATAGACCCTTCCGCGACAGTGCAAATGCGTATCCCAGTGAATTTGACTATGGATGTCTGCTGGCGAAGGATTTGCATTTCTTGGTCCACTGCGTTGTGAATAGGTCAATGCGGGGTGTGCCCAATTGTCTGAATACTTTAGCCGTCTGTCGCACAGCTCCCACTCATGACATTGCTCGCCTGTTCTGAGAGGTTGTCTGCAATCGTGTTCGGCACCCCCGGTAGCTGAAACGCTTTGAGCTGGACTGGTTCGTGTTTGCCCAGTGCCACAGTTTTTGTGCTTCCCGTGACAGAGTTCTGGATAAGACACCCCCTTGTTTTCTTACATAGTATATAGTGGCCGTGCTGTCTCTCAATACTCTCACTGTGTACCTTTTTATTACTGGTAGAAACAAGTGGACTGCCAGAGCCACTGCTTTCAACTCGAGAATGTTGATGTGTAGGCTCGCTTCTTGCTTTTTCCATTGCCCTTTTACGCACAACTTGCCGACATGTGCACCCCATCCCGCCAGGGACACGTCCATTATCAAGGTCTTTTGATGTGGTGTTTCTTGCAGCGGCATGTCCTTGGATATGTTGTGAGGTCTTTGCCTCAAAAGCAATCACTGAACCAACTGAGGTGTTATCTGCACGTTGTTGTCCCAGGTTCCCTCCACCTGCGACCATCTGTCGGCCACAAACTCTTGCAGTGGTCTCATGTGCAGCCTGCAATTGGGAATTAGGGGTATGCCTGATGACATCATCCCCAGCAATTGCATACACCTCCTGACACAGAGCCACTTGCTTGGTCTGAAGGTGGCTGCTACTTGTGCAATGGTTTCCGTTCTCTCCTGTGATGGGCGAACTAGCGACTCACTGGTGGAAAATGCTTCTCCTAAGAAGACTACATTGCTGGATGGCTGCATGCAGGATTTTTTGTAATTGTGAATCCAAGGCGTGTTTGCATTCATACCATGTGGGTCATTGCTGCTGATGCAGCATGTATGGTTCCCCTCACTAACCAGTCATCTAGGTATGGGTAAATGTGATGACCTTTCCTTCACCGGCGCAAGGCATTTTGTGAAGGTGCTTGGGGCGGACCGGAGGCCAAACAGCAGCACTTCGAAGTGTTAGTGGTTGGTGCCTACTATGAACCTTAAAAACTTCCTGTGAGCTTTGTGAACTGGGACGTGAAAATAAGCATCCTGCCGATCTAACATCCTAGAAAGTCATTTTGTTTTACTTCCTTGCTGACATCTGCTATGGCAAGCATTTTGAACCTTTATTTTGTAATTAATTTGTTTAGGTTCCGTTGCTCGAGAATTGGCCTCCATTTTAAATCTGGCTTTATTACCACAAAGTAGCACGGGTAAACTCACATGCCTCGGTCCCTCTTTGGGACTTTTGTATAGCTCGTTTGATGAGCATTTTTTGTGCCTCGGCTTGAAGGAATTTTAGATGAGATTGTATCTTGAGCTTTGGAGGTACATTTGGTGGTTTTCTGGCAAACCCCAGGACGTTCCCATGTTGAATTATGTCTAGGGCCCATGAGTCTATTGTAATATGTTTTCATTCCTTTAGATGATGTTGGAGGTTACCCCTTCCTGCGCCTTGATGCCTTCATTGTTATATCCACTGTGGGAGTCTTCAACGTGCTTGTTGACGGTGTCGTCATAGGTATTGTAGACTAGGTCTTGATGCTACTTCCATCGGTGCCCGCCGACGTGTGGCATTTATTATATTTGGAGTCATGCTGGTTGTTTTTGTAATCTTCCTCTCTGGAACGAAGACAACAGCCTACGTGTCTGCGTGTTCCTGTACTCCTTGGAATTATATCCTTGGTATGACTTCATGGATCCCTGAGAGTAGTAGGAACTATGTTAATAGGATGTGCCTCTTCTTGTAAAGACCGCTGAGTGACCAGATGCTACATGAAAGGAACGAAAGATACAACTTGCCTGTAGAGAAGTAAACGACTTTGTAAGTGACTCTGTGCGGAAGTCTGTGCAGCGTAACCAACCTTGCCTGCAGAGTACGACTCCATTACTGATTTGCTTAAACACAGTTTCTGCAAGGTCAACCGCCATATTGATACTACGGGTTCAAAGCCTCTTCTCCTTCATGAAGGATGGCTAATGCTTCCTTACGGTTTTCCTCAGGCCAATGCTCCAGGATGGGTGCCATCCTGTTCTAAATCTCCCTGTCATATCGAACCCTGATCACTAGAGCAATGGCCACTTTTATAGTTGTTGCTCTGAAGGCCAATACCTTCTTACCGAGGGCATCCACCTTCCAACCTTTGTTGTCAGGAGGGAGTGTACATTTGGAAACCTGAGTTCTAAGCGTTCCTTCCTGCTGCTGCAGACTCTACTGAGTTTGGGGTAGGCTGTGCTGTAAGGAATTTGGGTGTGGTATCCGGCACCCCAAATTTCTTCTCCAGCCTAACCAGGGCTGGTTCTGAAAGTGCTTTTCATGAGAAGAAGGCCCTCCTCCTAGACAAGATCCAAGATACAAGACATCTGTCTCGTCAATTCGCCCTCCTCTTGGTCATCCTGTGTGGGAAGCATTGATATGATGGAAGTCATTTATAAAGCGACCTGTACACAAGTGTTTCAAGGCGCGACAAGACAAGGAAGGGGAGACAAAGGAAGGAGAATAAACAGCGATGTTACTAGGCCTTGTGTCATACAGATCATGCTAGTGCCAGGTGGAAGGGAGAGGAGAAGTGCCAGGGGGAGCGAAGGGGGAAGTACAATATGTAAAGCTCAAGTAAGTGCTGCAGCGGTGGCCGGCTCGAGTAAGTGCAAGGAGGCAGGGGACTGTAGGGTTGCTGATACAGTCCCCAAGTGCACAGTAAGCCTGGAGGGGCTACTGGTCGTGTAGGAACCTGGTGCCTATTAAGATTCAGAGGATGGTCAGGTAACCAGTTGACGCAGCAGACAAGTAAATCAGCAGGGGAGAGAAAGAGAGAAGGCAGAAGCGAAAAGGAAGGTCTTGAGCAGAACCTGGAAACTTAGGTAGTCCTGCTCATGTTTGAGAGAGGCAGGGAGGCTCTTCCAGAGGGAAGCATCAGCCGAGGTGAGCAATCTATCCCCACTCTCTGCCTGGAGAAGCGTCTGTCAGAAAGTTGGCGGTGGATGAGTGGAGGGCTCGGGAAGGAGAGTGCTTAGGAAGAGAGATTTGGGTGTAGTGTGTCCCCGGCCCCAGAAAGCTTTGTGGACAATGCAGAGGGTCTTCAACTTGACCCTTGCAGCCACCGGGAGCAAGTGAAGAGATTTCAGGTCTGGAGAGATATGATCCCTGGGATGTGTGTTTTTCGGTCAGGCGTAATTTATTTCGCCATGTTTAATCAATTTTAGAACTTGAAATAGGTGACACTGCTTTATGGAGCGTTTCTGTGACTTGTTAGCCAGATAGGGCCAGGAAGACAGCATGTGTGCCCGTTCTCCACCATATTAGAGAATCTTGGCTGTGTCTCCTTTAGCTTTTATTAATTTTATTAATTAACCACAAAAATGCTATCAGATGTATATACACATCTTCCACATTAATATATGTCTGTATGTGGCTTGTTTTATTTTGTGAAACGTAGGACCTATGGCCTATGTAATACAATTACAACCTTTTTATACTAAATGAAAAATTCAGTGTACTGTGTATTACATTCTGTGTGGTGATGTTAATAACCTAGGGAGTGGGACCCAGTATGAGTTAAGACAGGGCCATTAAATTTGTCTTTGAATGGTTCATCCGGGGGACTCCCCAAAGTGTGTTGAGATATGATCCCTGGGCTTGAGGCCAAGGACAAGTCTCAGAGTTCTGTTCTGGATTAGTTGTAGAGGGTGAAGAGTAGAAGCAGGAAGATTTAGAAAAAAGCTTTAGCAGTAGTCCAACCAAGAGAGAACCAGGGTTCTGGAGACAGTGAGCTTCTGGGGGAAAGTGAGAAAAGGAAGAATACCTCTGAGGAGGAGCAGCTGGTAGTGGGACTTCTTAGAGAGGTACGTAATGAGTGGAGAGAAGAAAAGAGTGGAGTTGAAGATGACACCAGGGTTTTTTGCCTCGCAGGAAGAGGGCCCAAGGAGGGCGGCCATAGTGTAAGAGGGAAAGCGGGAGCAGGGGTCCCAATGAGAAGGATCTCAGTTTTACTGGCATTAAGGCAGAGATTGTTGGAGGCGCACCATTCCGGAAAAGCGGATAGACAGCCAGGAAAGAACGAGAGAGGAGGCTAAGGGGAGCCTGGAGGAGGGCCGACTGTCATCTGCATAACACTGAAGTTAGAAGAGAAGGTAGAGATGAGGTGGGCCAGAGGTGCCAAGTAAAGGTTGAAAATCCAGGGTGAGAGGTTAGAGCCCTGGGGAACACCACATGTGGAGAGACAGGCGGGGGAGAAAAAGGACCCAAGTTGGACTTGGGTGGGTCGACCCAGGAGGAAGGAGGACAAACAGGCTAGTGCCCGATCCGTGATGCCCAGCATTGTCACAGAGACGATTAATCAGGATGGCGTGGTTAACTGTGTTGAAAGTAGAGGAATGATCCATAAGGATGAGGACAGCAGGAAGGCTAGAGTCGGGATTAGAGAGCAGGTCTTCACAGGTGTTCAGGAGAGCAGTCTCCGTGCTTCTGGCTGCTCTGAAGCCAGACTGATGGTCATGGTAACAATGAACAGGTTCAGTATGAAGAGTAAACTGGGACATGGCCAGCTTTTCCAGGAGCTTGCCAAGGAAAGGAGTGATAGAGATTGGGCGGTAGTTTCCCAGAAAAGAAGGATCGACAGAAGGCTTAAGGATGGGGTGCACAAGGGAGTGCTTTAGAGGGAGAAAGTTCCAGTGGCAAAAGAGTGATTGCAGAAATCGGCCAAGGCTGGAGCGAGGGTGTCAATGTGGTCCTTGATGGTTCTGGAGGAGCAGGGGAGCACCTGCTTGGACGAAACTGTCATAGATCAGATTTGTCTAGAAACATTGTCAGCAGTGAACACAGGAAAAAAGGAAAAAGGAGGAGGAGGAGGAGATGGAGTAGCAGCCAGAGAGGGGGCGAGAGAGTTAGAGGGAGAGGAAGAGTAGAGAGAGGACAGGATGTCTTGAGTTTTAGTGGTGAAGTGAGAAGTCAGAGCCGTGCAGAGGGCCTCGGAGGGTAAAGGAGGTGGAGCCTGCAGCAGGATTGGCCAGCTCCTTGCACATTTTGAAGAGTTTGGCCGTGTTGTTATAGACTGCAGAGGCGCGAGCCTTGATGTAAGCTGTCTTTTTGGACATGACAAAGTCTGTATTGCTTTTGGAGCAGGCGGCAGGCCAGTTTGGCAGAGGATGCGCCTGATGCCCTCCACATCCTCTCAGCCACCCTGCACTTGCATTTTAGGGTGGCAAGGTCAGAAACAGACCAAGAGTTGCACTTGGCGGTAGGCTTCAAAAGGATCCTCATGATGGGGTCAAGGGCATCAAGAGTGTTAGAGATAGAGAGATGCAGGTTAGAGAGGGCTGTGTCGGTGTGAGTCAGGTGCAGGTGTAGGAGGAGGAAAGAAAGCAGCAGCAAAAGCCTCCACTGACACCTGCTTCATGGGCCGGATGACCGAGAAGGTGAGTGGCAGTGCTGGGGTCGGCTTCACCAGGGGGACAGAGTCAAATGGCAGGAGAGCAGAAAGTGGTCAGTACAAGAGAGAGGACTTGGCCAGGTGGCCTGTAGCTGGTAGTCACAGTAAGAGAGTACAGGAGAGATAGAGAACCTGCAGACCAGGCATTCAAAGGAGGAGTAGGCCTGCATAGGAATGACAGAAGCAGGGAACCACTCCAGAAGGATAAGAGCAACTCCACCTCCTGCACAGTTGGTTCAGGGTTCAGAGAGGATCTTGCAGCCATCAGGGAGGAGTGTGTCAAAACTTGTGACAGAGCTGGCCGTGAACCATGTCTCGGTGAGAGAGAGGACATCCAGATCAAGTTCTTCGACAAGTCGGCAGATGTCAGAAGAGTGTTTGACAGCAGAGTGAGAGTAGCGACGTGGAGCAGATTGCCACATTTGAAAGACTTCCGAGGAGGGGTACAGGCTTGAGGTATGCCCTGCCGAGGTGGTAGAGGGGCCCAAAAGTGGGCAGAGGAGAAAAAAGGAGATGAAAGTAGTCAGAGAGGATGAGGAGAGTGCCAGAGAAGTGGCAGAAGAAGGAGGTGGCAGAGTAGTGTAAGGAACTCATGGTGGCAACAGTAAAGACAGACACAAGTGATCACAGTTCAAGAACAATGAACGCAGCGTGGAAAAACGCCTAACCTAAATCGATGGCAGCAAGCGTCGACCATCAAACAAAAAATAAGGCAGTCCCAGTGGTGTTGTGTCAAATAAAGGGGCCTATGCTAAGAAAAACCTATTGCCAAGTCCTTACCACTAATTATAGAAAGAGCGTGGGATAGGGTTTCCATAAAGAAAAGAAGTGTTCCAAATAATAAGTCAGGATGTGATTGCCAGCAGGGGTCTCCCTTCCCCATGTTTTCAACACAGGAGAAGGTGAGACCTTGGAGCACAGCCCACGCTCGAGCTTTTTCACCACGAGCTGACAGTTACGTTCCAGCCGGCACAGTTCACTTTCGGGCTTTCTCAGCACGAGCCGACAGTTCTGTTCCAGCTGGCACAGTACACTCTCGAGCCTTCTCAGCACGAGCTGACAGTTCCATTCCAGCCATCAGGTTATTCAATGGTAAAGTCTCTTTGCATTAAAAAGTCAATTGCCTTCAAGGCCTGATGTGTCCAACAAGCAAATACAAATAAAAATGTCCTTTCCACAGTTCATGTTCGGTGATGGCTTCGCCCCTTGGTCCCCCTCTTCTGGGCACCAACCCCTCATGTATTGTACTCAACCAATCAAGTGAACAGTTCCTTTCTCAATGAACTCTGGGTGATAGCTTTTCACTCCTGGACACCCTTGACCGTGCTCAGACCCACTTGACAAGGGGGACAATTCACTTCCCCTGGTCTTCCAATACCTGTTAATTCACAAGTCTTAATGTCTTTTTAGACAGTACTTTCAGGCTTAGTTCCCGATTGTCAGCTTCCCACTTCAGGGTTCAAACTCGCCAACTTTTACAACACTCTGCTCATGCGCACATTTCACCAAGCAGGATTAATTTCCCTTTCCTTCTCAATCATCTGTAGGACAAAGACTTTCAAAGGTACATAGGATTTTACAAGACCTCTGTATGACCACATTGACCTCTTTTCACCTCTTCCGAAGGGCTTCTGGTTCCAGTAGTTTCTACCATCAGGGTAATCACCCAGAGTTTCCTGCGTGAGCACCCACGTGGTGCCAGACATCTCTGTTACCAGGTTTCCCCCTCTTTCCTGAATCGTATCTGTAAGTCTTTCAAAGTTCAAAATAGCCGTTGGCTACATTTCGTTCAACACAGTTCGGTTTCTTATCGATTCTCCCATCGACTCTCCGGCCATGATGAACTGTTTGCCTTTCTTTATCCTTGGAGTCAAGGTTGGTACTTCCAAGAGCAGCATCCTTTCCCTGCTTGGTTATCAGCGGAGGAAGGTTTCACGTACCGTATACATCTGCTACAACACACACTGGTTATTGTTTACGGTCTAATGTTTCCTTCTTGATCGGAAAGGGCAAGGTTACTTCTCTCCTTGTCACCCTCTCGGTATTCGCTGTCTTTTGCCTCCTCTTGAAATGCTGTGCCGAGTTAGCTCTCACGTTGTGCGGTCTGCCTTGCTCGTCTTTTGCTCTGGTGCTTCACCTTTTATCCCTGTGGGGAAGGGAAAGAACGGTCAGGTGTGTGTGATTCTGGTCAATTGCCTGACCCTTGTATTGGGACATGTCAGGTAAACGTTTTTTGTGTTAATACGTTGTCTTCTGTGCTGCATGAAAGTGGTTGTGTCGGAAAAGGGGTGGGGGGCAGTATTTTGGAATATTCTACATGGTGGATGGGGAAAAGGTGTTGAAAGATGGGGGATACCGCGTCCAGCCCGTCTGTGTCCCACTCCCAGAGGACCCCCCATCCAGGTGATCCTCCCTCACTGGTCCACCTCCCAGTAACTGGATCCAATAACGATGGCCGTGTTCTGGCCACCTGGATGGCAGATTCCCAGGGACTATATAGGGAGACATCTTCAGGTTTCTCACATACCTTTCCTCCATGCGATGTAGCCACATTTGTTTCCCATGGGAACTGGGAAAGAAAGTCTACAATTCCCTGGTCTTTTCGTTTTCTGTGTTCCACAGTGAAACAATAGGATTGTAGGTCTAGAAACCATTGCATGACTCTAGGGTTGGAGTCTTTGCATTGGCTAATCCACACTAAGTGTGAGTGGTCAATAACAAGTGTGAACTTTCTTCCCAATAGGTAATACCTCAGATGTATAATACCTTACATGATGGCCAGGGCCTCCAATTCCAACAGGTTAATTTTTTTATGTGGGACCATTATGCGACTGGTGAATAATATGGGACGCTCAAATCCATAGCAAACCTGGGACAGGACAGCTCCTAATCCTGTAAGGGAGGCATCTGTCTGTAAGACAAACCCTTAGAGAAGTTGACTACCTTTAGGATTAGATTCTGACACAGCATCTGCTTCAAGGTGTTATAACATATCTCATCCTCGTCATTCCAATGAAGTTAAGTTTATCTGTCATCCAGGCTGTTTTGTCTGAAAAATTGGGGATAAACCTTTGGTAGTATCCTATTAACCTGAGAAAAGCTCTAAGATCTTTTTGTCTTGGCAGTTGGTGCATGTAAGACAGCTTTTAACATCTCATGTTATGGTTGTACATACCCGTTCCCTACGAAGAAGGCAAGATATTTTACGGCTGATTGGGTCAATCTGCACTTCACTAGATTAGCAGTTAGGCCAGCAGTCCTGATGACTTTAATGATGGTATAAAGATGGAAGAGATGATCCTCCCAAGTCTTACTATAAATGATGATATCGTCAATATAAGCCCCACAGAAATCAGAATAGGGTTGTAGGAGTTAATCCATGAGACGTTGGAAAGTGGCTTGCACAATGTGTAGACCGAAAGGTAGGACTTTTTAAATTGGAATAATCCTAGCAGTGTTCAAAACACGGTCTCCTCGTTATCTGGTCCATATCTGGGAACTTGCCAGTACCCCTTGGTTAAATCTAGGGTAGATAGAAAGGTGGCTGCTTCGGGTTTATCAATTAGGTCGTCGATGCGTGGCATTGTATAGGCATCGAAATCCGATATGGCATTAACTTGACGGAAGTCATACAGAATTTCCAGGAACTGTCAGGTTTAGTGACCAGTACGATAGGAGAGGACCATGGACCTGAGGAGGGCTCAATAATGTTAGCTTTCAACATTTTGTTGACTTCCTCGATCACTATCTACTTACGAGCTTCCAGGAGTCGCTATGGTTTTAAGTGTACCACTTTACCGTCAGCTGTTCTAATATAGTGGTATGTACCTTTTACTCTGCCTGGTTTTTCTGAGAATACATCGGGAAATGAAATGAATAAATGTTTTAAGTCCTGTTGGTGTTGAGTAGTTAACTCGGGAGGAATCAAATCAAAGTTATCTATGTCTTCGGGAACCAGACAGGGTAGTACTTTGGCATGGGTGGCTGACCGGTTCGCTTTCCAATCTTTCAAGAGATTTACGTGATATAATTGGATAGTCTGCTTTCTATCCGGTTGGGCTACTCTATAAGTACAGGTTCCCATTCATTCTACTACTTCATAAGGTCTGTGCCACTTGGAGACCAGCTTGTTCTCTGAGGTTGGTAAGAGGACCAGCCCTTTCTATCCTATGGAGAATGATCTTAAATTCACTTTTTTGTCATAAGTGGCCTTTTGCTGACTCCAAGCTTTTTCCATATGGGTACAAACTAAGTCTCGGACTAACTTTGTATGTTCTCGCATTCGGGTGAAAGTTTGCAAGATGGGGATAGGGGCTTCCTCTCGTTCATCCTTTCTTCAATGTTAATTGATTCATCAGCTTCCCCAAAGCCTAAGTTACCTCTTTCTGTTTTATCTGATTCACATTCTTTAAACAAAGAAAATAGAGCTCTTTCCAAAATTCCCAGAGCAATTTTATCTCCCTGACGTACCTCAAAAGGGATTTCGCCACTATTTTTTAAGAGAATCTTCACATTTCACATCTCCCCTAAAGTCGGGATCAATAACCCCTGCTAAGACGTCTATCCCGAACCTCCGTGCTATGCCAGATTTTGGGGCTAAACGAAATGTAGCAACCCTGAGGGGGTATCAAAACCAAGTCTGTAGGAATCATTCATCTTTTTCCCAGGGGGAATGGTAGCTTCCCTACTGCTACATATATCAAATCCTATTGATTCCTTGGTGGTGATGGAAGGGTTAGAGGCTCTCTGACGAAGGTTTTGAAATTGTAGGGTTCCTCAATTAGTTTCAATTCAATCACATCCCATACCTGACACCATATGTAAGGAACTCATGGTAGCAACAGTAAAGACAGACCCTAGTGATCACAGTTCAAGAGTGTTTATTGAACAATGAATGCAGGGTGGAAAAACGCCTAACCGAAATGTAAGGTGGGTGCAAGCGTCGACCATCAAATGAAAAATAAGGCAGGTCTAGTGGCGTTGTATCAAATAAAAGGGCCTATACTAAGAAGAACCTATTGCCAAGTCCTTACCACTAATTATAGAAAGAGTGTGGGATTGGGTCTCCATAAAGAAAAGAAGTGTTCCAAATAATAAGTCAGGATGTGATTGCCAGGGGTCTCCCTTCCCCACATTTTCAGCATGGGACAAGGTGAGACCTTGGAGCACAGCACACGCTCAAACTTTCTCAGCACAAGCTCACAGTTCCGTTCCACCTATAAGGTTCTTCGATATTAAAGTCTCTTTGCATTAAAAAGTCTCTTGCCTACGAGGCCTGATGTATCCAACCAATCAATACAAACAAAAAGTTCCTTTCCACAGTTCACATTGGGTGATGGCTTCACCCCTGGATACCCCGCTTCCGGGCACCGACCTAGCACGTATCGTACTCAACCAATCAATTGAACAGTTCCTTTCTCCATGAACTTTGAGTGATAGCTTTTAAACCCTGGATCTCCCTCGACCGGGATTGGTCCCACTTCACAAGGGGGACAATTCACTTCCCCTGGTCTTCCAATACCCGTTACACTCACAAGTCTTAATGTCTTTTTAGACAGTACTTTCAGGCTTAGTTCCTGATTGTCGGCTTCCCTCTTGAGGGTTCACTCTCGCCAACCTTCAGAACACACTGTTCATGCGCTCATTTCGCCAAGCGGGATTCATTTCCCTTTGCTTCTCAATCATCTATAGGTCAAATACTTTCAACGGTAATGAGGATTTTATAAGACCCCTGTATGACCACTTTGACCTTTTTTCGCCTCTTCACAAGGGCTTCTGGTTCTGATAGTTTCTACCATCGGGTAATCTCCCAGAGTTTCCTGCCTGAGCACCCACGTGGTGCCGACTTCTCTGTTGCTGGTTTTCCCCCATCTTTCCTCAATCTTATCTGTAAGTCTTTCAAAGTTCAAATTAGCCGTTGGCTACTTTTCGTTCAACACAGTTCGGTTTCTTATGTTTCTTATTGATTCTCCCCTCGACTCACCGGCTGTGATGAACTGCTTGCCTTTCTTTATCCATGGAGTCAAGGTTGGTACCATCGAGACCAGCGTCCTTCCCCGGCTTGGTTATCAGCGCAGGAGGCTCTTGCATACCGTAGACATCTGCTGCAACACATGCTGGCTATTGTTCACGGACTTATGTTTCCATCTGCAGAGGTTTCACGGGCCTTCATCGGAAAGGGCAAGGTTACTTCTCTACTTGCCACCCTCTCGTTATTCGCCGTCTTTGGCCTGCTCTTGAACTGCTCTTGAACTGCTGTGCTGCGTTAGCTCTCACGTTGTGCGGTCCGCCTTGCTGGTCTTGTGCTCTGGTGCTCCACCTTCTATCCATGTGGGTAAGGGAAAAGGTTGTCAGTTGTGTGTGATTCTGGTCAATTGCCTGACTTTGCCTGACCCGTTTGTTGGGACATGGCAGGTAAACGGCTCTGGTGTAAGTCCGTTCTCTTCCGTGTTGTGTGAAAGTGTTTGTGTCGGAAAAGGGGTGCAGTGTTTTAGAATATCCTATATGGTAAGATAGGGAAAAGGTGTTGAAAGGAGCGGGATACAGCGTCTCGGCCATCAGTGTCCCACTCCCCAAAGAACCCCCCATCCAGGTGATCCTCCCTCACTGGTCCACCCCCAGGAGCTGGATCCAATAGGGATGGCCGTGTCCTGGCCACCTGGATGGCAGATCCCCAGGGACTATCTAGGGAGACAACTTTAGGTTTCTCACAGTAGCTGGCAACAATGAGGAAGGTGCTAGAGAGGTGGCGGAGGAGACAGAGAGGTGTTGGTCAGAGTAGCAGAAGAAGGAATGAAGTTGATAAAACGCAGGAAACACCTATCAAAAAGGAGGAGATTGGGCCCAGTGCCCTGGACCAAGACAGTGCCATTCAGATAGACATTAATGATGGTCTTAGAGGAGTGGAAGGGGGCCAGGAGGACCTCCCACCAATTGCCACAATTAATGGGAGAAGAAAAAGGTGAGAGAACAGAGACCATATGAGGGGTCCATTGGCCTGGAGACGGAAGGACAGAGGATGTCGGTAAGAGTCTGTCTGAAGGAAGCACTGGTGTAGGTGTCAACGATCACTCTGCTCTGGTGTTATTGGTGATTTCTTTCTTTTAACAGTGACCTTGTCTGCTAACTTAACGGTAACCTTGACCACTGTCTAGCCGTTGAATCTATAGCCATCGAGTCAATTGCTCTCTGTGGGGGAGGAGGTGGCGCTAGAGGAGGTGGTGCTTGCCGAACAGGCAGGCGTTTGTCAAATTGGCCTACCAAAGTTCGCAAGAATGTGAGTACTCGTAAAGAGAGTATCATTTGTGGATGTATTCTGAAGTAGGCTTAGGGCCCAGCAACAATGCTGGGACTGGCAGCAGTGGTGGGACTGGCACCAGTACTGGGACAGGCCCTTGTGGATTTTGACCTCCTTTCAGAAAATTTGAGTCATCAGAATCCAAAAACAAAGAAGAATACCCTTGTTCAAATTCTGAGTCTATGTGGTGCTGTAATATTTGATCTGGCATGAGCTCACAAACTGGCGTTAAAGCTGTCAACCCCTTGACGGGGCAGCCGGTGGTATGTCAACTTGTCTTTGTTTATCCTGCAATTGGTGGTGTGTGATTGCTGCACAGGAATTTTCAAAACTATATCTGGTGCCTTTGCTTGGCTCTTGGGTGTTTTACCCAGCTCAGCTATCGATGAGCTGTCACTCAATGCCTTCAGCATTATATCCGCTGTGGCAGTCTTCAACGTGTTTGTTGACGGTGTCATCAACAGTATCGTAGACTAAGTCTTGAACCCACTTCCATGGGTGCTCGTTGACAAGGTTTTTAACCCACTTCCGTGGGCAGTCGTCAACTGAGTTTTTGATCCGTCTCTGTGGGTTGTCATCGACAATGCCTTTGATTGCCCCACCTGTGGGAGGTCATTGGCGGTGTCTTGTTTCCGCTCGTGGACGTGGTTGATGACAGAGGACCTGTTGACGATATCATGGATTCAGTCAATTACATTTTCGATCCACTTCCGTGGTGCTCGTCGACTGTCTTGTCGTTGAGTGACGCTCTTCGACGTTAGGACCTTCAGTCCGTGGACGATGGTCGACAAGTCTCACGTCATGGGCGGCACTGTCATAGCCATTGGTGAGGTTAGGGTTGTTGACATTGTTCCTTTCAGACACAGTTTTATGGCTTTTCTGAAAATCTGTTTTTTATGGGCTCTCCTCCGACTTAGACCTCTTTTGAGGATGGTAGTCCTACTTGCTAAACTTTTGGAGGATTCTGCTTCAGATGCGGGACACTTGCTCTCATTGAGCCAGAACACTAGCCTTCTCTGTCTGCCTATTGGTGTTTTTGCACTAAAGCCCTGACATATCCCACAGTCACCTGTACTGTGGTTTGTATATAGGCAGTGAATACATTCTTTATGCTAGTCACACTCAAACATTTTTCATGCCACAAGTTACACAAGGTTTAAACAACTTTCAGATCGGCTTTCCATTTTGATCATAAATCTGTAGACTTATCTGATTTCTTGAGGATTTCAATTGAAGGGGTGGGGTTGGCGCTAGATACTCGACGTAGCATTCGATGGGGCTAAATGCACCTAAAAGGACATGGACAGACTACAAAACACTCCTGTTATTTCTTTATATAATAAAGTAAGAAGTGTGTAACCGAGGATTCCCAGCCCGACGATGGGGGAATATTCAAAGCATGTGAATCCATGAAAGAGGCAATGCTGGAGAAATGTATTTCAATGTGGTACATCATCGAGAACCCGACACTTTAGACAGGACTTTGATAGAGGGGATGTGGAGGAGCGGGGACCTACCTACACATATGGTGTGGCTGTCCCAAACTTAACACTTATTGATAAAATGTGCTCAAAACAACTGGTAACATGACAAACTGCTCAATTTCATGCTCCATAGAATCTTGTGTCATGAGCCTGGCAGACAACTTTGTTGTTCCTAGAAATAGCACTAAAAACAGGCTACCTTCCATATGGTACTAGTAGCAAACTGACATTAGCTCCTGCAGGGAAACTTTGTTTATACAAACTGTCAACACTTGGTTATCTAAGATGTGGAACTTGTTTCGTTGTGAAAAGAAGACCTATCTAATAGACTGAGACCTTAAATATTTCTTTGTAGGCTGGAAATGTAATTAGACCAAACCCAAAACAATTACTTAAGACTACTCATGTCCAACTAGACGCAGAGCACTGGGCCTCTAAAGGGAAGAACACCCCTGCAAACTCGTCTACCTCATACTGAGAGAAGGCCATAATCGCAGAGTGGACCCCCAAGGTCTTACTCTTACATTTTGGGTCCCACTTCCTGTGGTCACTGGCTCCACAAGTGCAACAAGTCCCACTGGAACTGGACACATAGGAAAGCTTAGAGAAACCACTTGTATGCTTGGGAGGATTAGTCCCACTACCTTGCCTCAACTCTTGTGATTTCCCCTTCATAAATATGTTGTGGGCCTTCTTGGACATAGTTGTATCAGTACTCTCGCCCTCTTTCTCTCTCTACTTCTTTCCCTCCTCCTGCTTACCTGAAGTAGGCTTGTCATTATGGAACACTATGCGACAGCCACAAGTCAGCAGTAATGGCTAGACTCTTTGGATTGAACTCATTTCAGTCAACCAAATGATGCTTAAGCTGTGGGGACCAAGAGGCAAAAATATGTTCAAGGATGACCAAATTGATCATACCCTCAAAGGTGGTTACTTGATAGCCCTCTACCCAGCCACACAGGGTTTTCAAAGAATCTGCAACAAAGGCCACATATGTCATACATTATTTTCTTTTATGCTCTCTAAGGAGTCTTCCTAAACTGGAGGATAAGTTTTTGCATACGTTTTACAAAGTCTAATCTATCAGCCTTAGACATTTCCGTAATGGCACTGCAGCCAGAATGGGTCAGTCTGCTGATCAACCATGCAATTCTATCAGCATCACTCACTCTTTGTACCCCACACATGCATACTCAAAGGTTACAAGCCAATCAATTATAGCATTCTTATCTTCATACATACTTAGAAGATCTTTTGGAAATCTAGGATATGACAAGAACCCAGACCCATCTCCAGATCCTCTGGAAGAACCTTGCGATGCCTGAATCTTGGCAAGCTCCAGCTGGTGATCCCTGTCTTTCAACTCTGTCAAATTCTGATTTGGCCACATTAAACTCAAGCTCTTTTTCGTTAAGGCTGAGTTTCTCCTTTTTCAAATACAAACATGCCTCTGCCTCTGAGGTGGTTACAGACAGAACTCCATGGGATGTACTTTCTTCCTCCTCATCCTCAACATTAGCCACTGCAGGGCAGCAATTCCATTACTGGTGCTGGGTCCAGCCCCACCTCCACTATCAGGACTATCTGTTAGGATAGGCACAACCATATTCTTTTTTAAATTAAGAGTTTCAAAATTAACTCTGCTTTAGTGCCAGAGACTGTCAAGTCCCTGTCAACACATAACATTTTCAAGTGATCCACTTGGGAGGAACTTAAAGAGGTGAAACGTATTGTTTCCATGATATCTATTATAGTAGGTGACTGCTGCCACAAGGCAGTCAAATATTATAGTGTTCTGTTTAAGTATTAAACAGGCTAAAAAACCGTGGCTAAAAAACGGTGGTGTGGAAGGTTGCCCAGAGCAATTGCCAGTGGTTTAGATTCATTCAAAACCTTCCACCCATCACTTTTGTGGTCAGTTTGTTTCTCCTTGTGAGAGAGGGTATGCCCAGACGTGGGTCCCTTGCTCGCTGCGCCACAGGAAACCAGGCTGCACCTCACTGAGGAGGTCCAACAAGGCCGAAACATGTCTGGGGTTGCTTGGTTTTCTGTGCAGAGGGGACCTGGCCTGGCAGTTCGGGCTGGGCTGCTACCTTCGGTGGCGGCACCTGCTGACTGATTTGCACATGGCTGGTCCCCTTTTGCAATGGCGCAGACGGGCTAAAAAACGGTGGTGTGGAAGGTTGCCCAGAGCAATTGCCAGTGGTTTAGATTCATTCGAAACCTTCCACCCATCACTTTTGATGTCAGTTTGTTTCTCCTTGTGAGAGAGGGTATGCACAGACGTGGGTCCCTTGCTCGCTGCGCCACAGGAAACCAGGCTGCACCTCACTGAGGAGGTCCAACAAGGCCGAAACATGTCTGGGGTTGCTTGGTTTTCTGTGCAGAGGGGACCTGGCCTGGCAGTTCGGGCTGGGCTGCTACCTTCGGTGGCGGCAGCTGCTGACTGATTTGCACATGGCTGGTCCCCTTTTGCAATGGCGTAGACGGGCTAAAAAACGGTGCTGTGGAAGGTTGCCCAGAGCAATTGCCAGTGGTTTAGATTCATTCGAAACCTTCCACCCATCACTTTTGTGGTCAGTAAGTATTATCTGGGCACACCACCAGTGCTCTACACTGTGGTACCCATTACAGATAGTTTTCACAAAACACCCAGAGGTTATGTGGAGAGGATCATCCCACCGCTGTACACCAATTTGTTAGGACTGATTTTCTGTACTCTGGCCTGGTGGACAGATCTATAGAAGGCTAAATTATATTGTGACAGGGACAACTCTGAGCTGTAGCCAAACCAGTTTAGGTAGCAGTGACAGGCGGTCTAGGCTACGTTCTTCAGAGGTGGTGAGCTTGTAAAGGGTCAACAATGAGGTCACACAATGGGAATCACAGATTACACTTAAGACAGGATATATAAAAATACAATCATTATTTGTTGGCCAAAACACTATAGAAAAATGACTACTGGCAAGTAGTTATCACACAACACTAGTAAGAATAGATACATATATACATTCACTTATTAAAAGATTAAAAGGGCATAATATTCAACACAAACTCCTGCAAAGCAAAGGTAAGATTATATTATGCACTTATGGGTCCACAGAGTTTGATCCCTAACTCAAATTGTCCAGCCCCAGGTTGTCTGGGGCCTTTTGCCCAATAGTTCAGGTAAAGTTCTACAGAATCTTTGAAGCAGGACAAAATGCAGGTAGGGTCTCTGGGGTCCAGTGAAGGGTTCTAATTGTCAAAGTAAAGGTTAAACTAGCTAACAGAAGTAGCCCCAACTTTCAGAAGTCTTTTTCAAGCAAGTAATGGCAAAGCCAAAAGTGTTGGAATAAAATGTATTATAAGCCCATTGACTTATAATGGGAGTATAGGGGTAGGTAAGAAGCTCTGTAACTTACCCCCGCACACCGATTCTTCCCCAGACCTTGCAGGACAAAGGAAGAGGATCCAAGGTTGCTTTTCCCGCCGAAAGTCGCAGTTCTCGATTTGCAGGCGTTTCAGGTCTAGGTGATCTTCGGTTGGTATTTTTCACTGTTGCAAGGACTCTCGAATGAAGAATGCAGAAAAACACGATGCAGGATCCCTCTCAGGACTGGACTCGGGACACAACTGCCGCGGTCGGACCTTCCCTCCCATCTCGGGTCCCCTTAGTGCTAGTATGCCAACATTTCGCAGAGGTTAGTCTCGTAGTGCCAGCTGAGGATCGCCAAAAGTTCCAGGTCGAAACTCGGAACAGTGAAGCCGGCAGCATGGTAGCCCAAATTCTGAGCTGGTCAGACACAGGAGGGTCCCGGGACACTTCCGAAAGCTCTTAGTTGCAGGGTACCGAGCAGACGTCAGAAATTGATGTTCGCTCCACTCCAATGGTCGCAGCTCCTTCGCAGGACTTCTAAAGATCTTTGGCAAGACAGGACTCCTCCAGGACAGCAGCAGAAGTTGGTAGCCAGCCTTCCTTCCGACGGGTCTTCGGTTTCTTTGCAGGTCTCACAGCTGGATAGGATTCTTGGCTCCTTCAGGTTTCTCCGGGATCGCTGAGGAATGGTTCCAGGGCTCCTCTATTTAGCCTAAAAGCCAGCTAAGAGCAACTGCCCTCACTAGCTAATGACAGGACTAGCAGACACACACACACACCCCAGCAATGAGCCAATCAGGACCACTGGTTGGAACATTCATGCATACCACTCAGACACACTTAAACCAGTTTGTGGATTGGAACCAGACAGTCCCAGCCAACATCCTGCCAGCAAACACACACAGCTCTCCAGTAGCCTGCCAAAAACCTCTGCTTACCCGGGCACTGGAAGTCCTTATAAAGGCTAAAGAATAAAATGGCAAAAGGACAAGTGAAAAATCTTGTTGTACAGCCATGTTTGACCAGTAGCCACAGTTAGTAGCCAAACGTGGTTAAGCTAAAACAAAGTCCCCAAAAGTGGGAAAAGGTCACTGCTGCCACCAGCTTATCTTTTAGCACACCTATAGTAACCAAAAATCCTCTGAGTGTTGGTCTAGGGCAAAACAAGAATGTACCCCATTGTACTGCAGTGTAAGCTGCATTGTACAATGATAACATTACCACAAGTGATACAAAAGTAACCAAATGTAGTAACACAGTAACACGACTAAGGGAAACAATGTTTCCCAGTACTGACAGCCTGAAGGACCTGTCAGTTTCCTCATAACATATGAGCAAAAGCCAGTGTAGTGAAGCTTAAGGCTTCACTGCACTGCAAAAAGAGCAGGTCAGAATCAAAAATAAAAGCAAAAAGTTTGGGGTTACCATAAAGTTGGAAGGAAAGGTGCAGTCAAGGGAAATCTTTCCTAACGCTCGCCTTATACTTCGGCATTAAAAGGAGCCCACCATAGTCTCTCTACACTGCCAGTTCTGGCTCTTACTGCACCCTCCCTCAGGGTGTTGGCTCTCAGGGTCTCCAACCCAACTGCCTCTTCTTTTTACGGTCTTGTTTTGAACCTGTACCCAGGGATCACTCCCATAACATCTTCTTCGCTTTCATAAGGTGTTCTGACCAGCTACTTTATTTACACAAGCCTTACTTTCACACACGGTGTCCAGACATTTGGTCGACCTAAAACTGGTCGAAAACCAAATGGTTGAATTTTTTTTTTAATTATATATTTATTTTTCGGGTTTTCGTTTTTTTACAAAAATGGGTTTTTAGAAAAAAAAAGGGGGTTGGGGGGGACCCCCCCCCAAAAAAAAAAAAAGGTGAAAATAAAAAAAATAAAAAATTCGACCATTTGGTTTTCGACCAAATTGGTTCGACCATTTGTCTGGTCGACCAATTTCTTTCGACCAAATGTCTGGTAACCTTCACACCCTATGAGAATGGGGTATGTGTATCTCATCTTCACCTATTTTTTCATCTCCTTCTCACCTTTATAACTTCTTGCTCAGATATGTGCCTCTTATGCATACCCGGTGCATACTTCTTTGCTGCCTCCTCCTCGACTACCTTATTCACACCACCTCCTTTGCTTCTATTAAACCCTCCTGCTTAAATTCTCCGCCCACCTTCTCCTGAACTCCTGTCATTGCCTCCACAGACTCTCAACACCTCTTTTACTCCTCTGGCCACATCTTACCTCCTCCTTCTGAGGCACCTCTACACTCAGTGCCACTTTCACTCAACAGCCTCCAAGGCCTGCCTCCCCCCACCCGTTGGGCCATAATCCTCTCTGCTAGCTTCCTGGGCTGTTGTCCTCTCCACCAGGCTCCTGAGCTGTCATCCTCTCTACCAGACTCCCAGGTTGGCGTCCTCTCTACTAGACATCAGGGTCTTCCTCCACCCCCCGTGACTTAATCCTCTCTACCAGCCTCCCTGGAGGTCCTCCTATCCGCAAGCATCTTGGGTCATCTTCCTCACTGGCAGCCTCCTAGCTCATACTCTCCGCCAGTCTCCTGGGTCGTTGTCCTCAGGCAGCCTTCTGGGACCTTCTCTCTACAAGCATTCTGGGTTGTGCTCCTCTCAGCAGGCACCCGGGGTCCTTCTCTGCCAGCCCGTGGTTTCTCCTCCTTTCCGACAGCTCCCTGGATCTTTTTCCTCTCTGCTAGCCTGCTGGGTCTCCCTCTCACCCAGGTCCCTGGGGAATTTCAACTCCCCAGTTCCCTCTGGTCATTCCACAAGCCTCCTGTCTCCTGTTCTAGCTCATACAGCACCCTTTACCAGCCATCACCAAAATGCACAGCTCTCCTCCACAGGCCCATCTATTAGGGCGTCAACCCCACATTTAAGCCTCTCTCAGGCCTAAAGGAACTTAGGTGCGTCTCCCTATACAGAAGGATGGCCTTTGGCTGGTGCACCTCAAGCCCCCAAAAATACAGGTCTGATGTGGGATTTGGAGTTGCTTAATCCCTCTCCGTTTGCCACACCCTGTCCATACCCTGGGAGTGGACTCCCATAGCCTAACTTTAAGTGTATAAATGCGAGACCTTCTGAGGTGACTGGGTGGTTTACGTTCCTAGGTCAAGTTCGACACTTTGAACTGCAGTTTTCTAAAGTGTTTCAGCACCCACGTGCAAAGTGCTGAATATGCAGGCACATTTAACTAGGCAGTGCCAGCCATCCATTATTTCCTTAAAGGGACAGGATCTTCTATGGTGGTAGTGTGAAAAGTCCCTACCTCCCATGTTTGTCATGGGGTGGGCAGCCATTGGATACTAGTGGCTACACCTAAAGTTCTCTTCTTTCCTTCCTCTTGTACTTTTCCCCCTATTTCTTCTGTATTTCCCTCCTGTCTATCCTCTTTTCTCTAATACTGCACGCAATTCGGTGTGACTTGATTCATCTCTTACTTTCTCCACTCATATTTGTAATATCTTCTGAAATTGCAGCTACCAATTGTTTGACATGCGTAAAATCAGACCTGTTCTTTCCATTTCTGCTGCCAAAATCCTAGTATCTGCACTTGTATTAGTCCACCTTTTCTACTATTCCTACTTTTTATGTGGGACCTCCTGTGTATTGTTTGGCCCCACTTCGCCCTATCTACAACTACTCTATCCATTCAGTCTTATCTCTCCCTCCTCACTCCTCCATTTTTGCTGCTTTCCACTCTTTTTCATGTCTTTCCTTTGAATCCAAGCTTCTTTTCCATTTTCTTTGTCTTACATTCAAATGCCTTCATGGCCTCTGTTAGGCGGAAACCTGTGCAGTTACCTCTGGGACCACTGCAAAAGATTTAGGACTACAGGTGTTTGGCAGTAAACCCACTTGGTAGCAGTCTGTACCACACAGATTCACTTGGTAGCTGTGGCTGAGCAGTCAGACTTCTCTCAAGAAGAGTTAAGCAGTATGGGGAGTATACAATATAGGGCAAGTCTTCACAGTAAGACAAGCAAACACGCAACGAGGCTTCAGTGTAAAGATATTAAGGTATTTATTTATAACGGAACACCTATGGAAAACACTATGGCACTATCACGGCAAACAATTCAATTACAATTACTCTACGAAGAAGAAACGATCAATCCCCCTAACAATATTTCGACAAGTCTAGGTTCTACCGGTATCACTTATTTTCAGACAGAGGTGTATACCTTTAACCTAGATGGCACTCTAATATCAGTTAGGATGGGAGAGAAAAATAGGCAGGTTACGAAATCAACACAGTTCAATACTTTACGGGAAAAATGCAAGGCAAGAAGACAAGAACCACAATAGATCATAAAGTTCAGAGGCCAGGCCCACTCGGAGAGAGGCAAGGCGATTTGCCCCAAAAAGTCTCTTTGTGGAAATGCGTTCGAGCCTGTGTAGCAAATTGTTATTGGAAGATTGAACCAGTTCAGAACAATGCGTGAGACAAAGCTTGGAGGCGACCCAACGGAAAGGAGAGGATTAAGACACCTCACTCAAACCGATCGAAAGGGAAGCCAGGCGGACACGGTACCTTGTTTGTGGAGAGACAGCTCCGGTGGGGGCAGTTGTTCCTGGTGGTGGATGCACGTCGGGTCTTTGCCAAGAGTAGAGATGATCTCGTCGTCAAAGAAAAGTGAAGTCCGGTGCACCACCAGGGAAGAGACCAGCCGCGGAGTGCTCCGTCACAAGGCACCACCTTTTGGTCGCGGTACAGGGGTAGTGGCTATCCGGTTGCCGAGGTGCTCTGCACAGGCAATTCGACCACTGCGTCCTGAGGCGAAGAAAAAGCAAAGGGGGCTGGTTGTTCCACCAGTCAGGGGAAGAGACTCTCCGGCAGGGAGATCTCCTCTGTCGTCGGGAAGTGGTGAGTCGGTTCAGCAGGGCTCCACCGGAGGTGTCGTCGTTGCAGGTCGGCTCAGCGTTACCCTCGTCGGATTCTTAGGTCCTGTGGCGACTTCTGAAGATCCAGTCCCAAAAGCCCTGCTTTTATGCAGAAAACCCCCATTCATTCCGCCTAGCTGTCAATCAACACACGCTAAGTGGTGAGCGGGGAGGCTCACCACTTGGGCCAATCACTCCAGAGTGCGACCGGAGTTGGCAAGGCAACTCGGTCCAGGGTGCCTAAACCCCCTCCCGCACCCCTGTGGTAACCCAGACAGAATGGCACCACTTTGGAGGGTCTCTGTACAGAGGCCCGCCAAAAGTGGAACAAAGGGCTCAACCTTTGGTTTAGGAGTCACAGAGACAAACACAAACGCCTTTTTAAAAACCGAGTTCTGGCAGAAAATACCATCTGATAAACTTATTTAAGATAAGTAGACCGGTGATACGTTAGAGATTAACGAGGAAAAGTATCAATCTCCAACAATGGGACGAATCCCATAGGGTTATGTTCGGGGTCGAACATAACAAGTAGTTTCCACTGCCACCAGCCAAAACTCGACGAGGGGGGACGGGACAGTGCCCCCTCGAGTAACAGACCCAGGAGTAATCGAATTACCCCTACTAGCACGTCCATAATAAGATGGTTTGTACTAGTTCTGTTAGTAAATTTAGGTCTAGTAAAGCCAATGGTGACTTTACATGCCCGGGGAGACAGTAGTCAGTCCCCGGGTATGGAGTCTATGGTGGAGGTCCGCTAGGACGCCCCAGTGTTACGGCACGTAGGGTGCGGTGTAACACACATAGAAAAACATATGAGACCCTATGGAGTAAAAGACCCCATAGCCCATAGAACACATTGACATTCAAAGGAATTACACACATTAATGTCCAAGAGTGGGAGGAAAAGAGTCTCACTCTTGGCAGGATGGAAAAAAACAAACTCCAGAAATCCAGCAAAGCTGCTGGGGGACTCACTAGGTTAGGAAATTCAGCCTAAACAGAGAATTCTCCCTAACACTCGCACCCCCCAGACTAAGGGACAGGAGGATTTAATCCACTCCTGGATGAATCTCATACCTCTAGTCGATGACATACATCCTAGAGAGACCATCAGCATTTTGGTGGTGACATCCTGACCTGTGCTCAATGGTGAAATCAAACCATTGCAGGCAGATCGACCATCTCAATAGTTTTGGGTTTTCCCCTTTCATTTGCATTAACCATCTCAAGGTTTGGTGGTCAGTCTGAATGACAAAAGTAGAACCATACAAGTACGGCCTAAACTTCTTCAGAGCCCACACAATAGCAAAGCACTCTCTTTCGATTGTTGCCCACCTTGTTTCAGGATCCTTCAGCTTGCGGCTGATGAAGCAAACGGGGTGCTCCCTACCTTTCCCATCCAGTTGACTGAATACGGCACCTATCCCTACATTTGAAGCATCTGTCTGCACAACAAAGTGTTGGCGGTAATCAGGAGCTCTGAGTACTGGGGCTTGGCAAAGAGCCTTTTTCAGGTTTTCAAAAGCCTGATTGCACTCCTCGTTCCATTTAACCTTTTTAGGGAATTTGGGCGAGGAGATGACATTCAGTGGAGAAGCTATGGTCCCATAGTTCTCTATGAAATTCCTGTAGTACCCAGTGAGGCCTAGGAAGGCTCTCACTTGGGTTTGAGTAGTAGGTGCTGTCCAATTTTGCACAGATTCAATCTTACTGAGCAAAGGCCTTATTTCTCCACCTCCTACCTCATGTCCAAGATAGACTACCTTACTCTGTCCAATTTGGCATTTACTCGCCTTTATGGTCAGATTGGCTTGTCCAAGAGCCTGCAAAACATCTCTCGGGTGGGTTACATGTTCTTCCCAGGAATTGCTGAACACTGCGATGTCATCCAAGTATGCCATGCAGAAGTCCTCCATCCCATTCAGAACCTGGTTTACCATCCGTTGAAACGTAGCAGGTGCATTCTTCAATCCGAAAGGCATTACCTTAAACTGGTATAAGCCAACGGGGGTAGAAAATGCAGTTTTCTCCTTGGCATGGTCTGTCAGGTCTATTTACCAATAGCCTGACGTCAAGTCAAATGTGCTGAGGAACTTGGCGGCGCCAAGTTTATCCACCAACTCATCTGTTCTTGGCAAAGGGTGGGCATCAGTCTTGGTGACTGCATTAAGAGCTCTATAATCCACGCAGAATCTAAGCTCTTTAGATCCGGCCTTTGGTACTAACACAACTGGGCTAGACCATGGACTAGTAGAGGGCTCTATTACCCCGAGATCAAGCATCTTGCTGACCTCACCTTTGATGTGGGTTCGTACGTTTTCTGACATTCGGTATCCTCTTCTTTTGACTGGCAGACAGTCACCAGTGAGTATGTCATGCTGGCCCCAAGAGGTCAAGCCTGGTGAAAGCGAAAACAGAGAGGCAAACTGATTCAACATAGATTTGCACTCTTCTTGTTGCTCGGGTGTCAGATTGGAGGAGAGATTTACTCCTTCAATTTTTTCGTCCAAAGGTAAGCCTCGGAGGAGATCCGGAAGAGCTTCACTCTCTTCTTCTTCCTCGGATGATGCTAGAAGCAACGCTCCTACATCGGGTCTTGAGACATACGCTTTGAGTCGGTTGGTGTGGAAGACGGTCGGAGCCTCCTTGGGATTGCCCAAGTCCACCAGATAGTTAACCTCTCCGTGTTTACCCACAACTCTGAAGGGTCCCATCCATTTATCTTGCAAGGCCCTCTGCCTTGTTGGGATCATAACGAGAACGAGCTGGTCTTGAGCGAACTCACCCATGTTAGCCTTTTGATCGTGCCAGTGCTTGACCAATGCTTGTCCAGCTTTCAAGTTATCGCTTGCTTCCGTCATCATGTGCGACATTCTCCTCCGGAGACCTATCACGTAGTCAGTCACTCTGACTGGCTTGGGGGGAAGGATCACTCTCCAACCCCTCCTTAATCAGGGCCAATGGACCTCTGACGGGATGACCATAGAGTAGTTCGAAGGGAGAGTAACCTACTCCCTCCTAAGGGACTTCTCTACAAGCAAAGAGAAGGCATGGCAGTAGAAGGTCCCACTTACGCTTAAGGGGTTCTTCTAAAGCACCTATCATGCTCTTCATGGTTTGGTTGAACCGTTCTACCAACCCATTGGTTTGTGGGTGGTAAGCTGTTGAGAACTTGTAAGTAACTCCACAGGTTTTCCACATGGCTTTCATGTAGTGGGACATAAAGTTTGACCCCCTGTCAGAGATTACTTCCTTAGGAAACCCGACCCTAGTAAAAATACCAAGGAGGGCCTTCGCCACAGCCAGAGCTGTAACACTCCTCATAGGAATTGCCTCAGGATACCTAGTAGCATGGTCTACTACAACAAGTATAAACCTGTTGCCTGAGGAGGTTGGAGGATCAAGGGGACCAACAATGTCAATCCCTACTCTCAAATGGGACTCCCACAACTGGGAGAGGCACTAAAGGTGCCACATTCTTGGAGCCAACCTTACCAGAGTCTGGCAGGTGTGGCAGCTCCTGCAGTGTTTTTCTACTTTTTCTACTTCGGCCCCCATCTTCGGCCAATAGAAGTAGAGAGAGAGCCTTTCCTTAGTCTTCTTGAAACTCAAGTGACCAGCCAAAGGAATCTCGTGGGCTAACTGCAAGAACTGTGGTCTGTTCTCTTGGGGTACTACAAGTCGTTTGTAGTCTCCAGGTGCAGACTCGGTCGGTTCACTGTAGAAGAGGCCATCTTCCCAGTGCAACCTGTATTTCCCAGGCTCTTGCCCTTCAGCCTGAGCTTCTGCCTGGTGGCGAAGACCTTCCAGAGTTGGACATTCTCTCTGTCCCTTACTGAAGTCTGCCCTGCTGGGTCCACCTTCTGCCAGTAAAGACTGCAGCTCAGGATTGTCAACAGGATCCAGATCTCCAATGAGTTCCTGGCCTTCCATTAGCTCTTCCTCAGAGTCTAATTCTACCACACAGGGTTGTACCTCCCTCTCAGCCTCAGCTGGAGGTGGAGTTACGGGTGTAACTTTGGACAACCGCGGGGAATCCGTGTTGGCTGCACTGAAATGCTGGCTGCTGGTTTCGGAGCAGAAGTCTTAGGTTTCCCTTCGCTTCTGGTTTCTTCGAGACAGCGGCTGACAATTCCAGTGGAGCAGGAGTGATTTCCTTCTTCATCATCTCCTGGAGAGTACCGCGCATGGTCCTCTCTCTTGCGGGTCTGGTAAGCTCCTGTAACCGTTTACTAGGAGGTCTGGGAGTATGCGATACAACTCCGAGAGTTTTCAAATCGTTACCCAACAGTACGCGTCCTGGTACCTCACTCTGTATGCTGACAGGTATCTTCACAGTCATGTCGTTACACGGGATGAGAACTGGTAATTGGGGAAGCATCTGCACAGGCCCTCCAGCTAACTTGGTGAGGCGTTTGGGTGCCTTAGCAACATCCTCAGCCTGAAAAAACGATGTATCCACCACAGTTATGCTGGCCCCAGTGTCCCTAATGGCAGGAGTCTCCTGACCATTCACCTGGACACTGTCCTTATAATACTGTTTAGTATTATCGGGGATAGAATTATAGACATCTAAATTCTGTTGTTCCCACAACCCCAGAGATACTAAAGAAACGCTGGCTGAGACTCCAATGGGTTCATCTGCCAGCAGTAGAAAGTTTCCACTTGCCATTTGGATTTCCTCCTCTGGAGCAAAGGCTAAGGAGACAAGCTGGACCCCTGAAGGTTTACCCTTACATCTGGGAACTCCTTTCACGTGGTCAGTCGAGCCACAAACAAAGCATTTACCAAATGCTTTCTGGAATGGTGGCTTGTTCTGACCTCCTTCCGGTTTGGCACCAGAAGACACACTTTTCTGCTGTGGTTTTCCCGGTTGCTTACCCTTCTGGTTTTGTTTGGGGGCCTCTTTGGAATTTGAGTTATTCGAATTCTCTTTTGAGTCTTTTTTAGGCTGTTTTCCCTCATCCTTTTTCTGAGTTGCCCCAGAATCCTTATGAGTAGCCCTGTTGGCAACCCATAAGTCAGCAGCCTTAGCTAGCGTCCGGGAATCCAATTCCTTCGAATTAGCCAAGTGCTGTCTGAGCTCAGGAGAACAGGCATCATATATCGACTCCAACATAAAAAGATTCTTCATACCCTCATAAGTGTTCACTTTGTAACCCTTAATCCATCCCTCTAAGTTTTTCAACCCTTCACTCACCCAGGTAGCCCAAGGGGTACCATCATGCTTTTTGAGGGTTCTAAACCTCTTAAGATACTGGGAAGGGGTCTTCCCGAATCTAGCTATCAAAGCTAGTTTCACACTTTCGTAATCTGTCTTATACGCCTCACCCAACTCCATTACCACATCAGTCGCAACAGGAGGGAGCCTAGAAAACAACCAGGGAAGTAAATCATTCCCGGTGATGTCCTGGAGCCCATGATTGTACTCAAACAGTTTTAACCAATCCAACACATCCAATCTCGGTTCATACATACCCACTAATTCCTTTGGCATCCGGGGTCTTTTGGGACTGGAGCGCCTAGAGGAACAAGAGGAGAGAGAAGCATTTTCTATAGACAACTTTTTCATCTCTAACTCGTGATTAAGTTCTATTTCCCGGAGTTAACTCAGCTTGCTTCTGCTCAGCCTGGGCATTCATCCGTCTGAACCCGAGCTCTTGGTTTCGTTCAGATTGAGCCAAGAACCGTTTGTATTCTAATTCGAGCTTCATTTTTTCAAGTTCAAAATAAGCAGGGTTACATGTGGGACCTGGTATGGGCCCCGTAGGTACAGCTGGTAAGGCAGGTAGAGGAGCAGGGGAGACAGTTTCGTTAGCCTCTCCGTCCTCGTCAGCCTCTTCATCGCTATCATCAGAATTACGATTCAGATCAACACCATCACTGTTATCTACATTTGCTGGAGAAATTGGCTCCTCTGAACCAGTACCCAGACTTTGGTTCGCCAGCAATCTCTCTATTAGTTCTAACTTCTTGCCTCTTACCGAAAGATTCTCTTGCCTACAGAGAGCTCGCAAACTCTCAGTATTTTCACCTGACAAGGATTCTTGACTGTAAGTTTCCATCGTAGACATGTTTTTGAAAGTTGCTTTTTAGTGCTAAGCTTTGTGGTTAGTTATCCTAAAGTGTCGAAAAGCACTCTAAACTGTATACTCGATACAAATCCCACCGCTGTACACCAGTGTTAGGCGGAAACCTGTGCAGTTCCCTCTGGGACCACTGCAAAAGATTTAGGACTACAGGTGTTTGGCAGTAAACCCACTTGGTAGCAGTCTGTACCACACAGATTCACTTGGTAGCTGTGGCTGAGCAGTCAGACTTCTCTCAAGAAGAGTTAAGCAGTATGTGGAGTATACAATATAGGGCAATTCTTCACAGTAAGACAAGCAAACACGCAACAAGGCTTCAGTGTAAAGATATTAAGGTATTTATTTATTACGGAACATCTATGGAAAACACTATGGCACTATCACGGCAAACAATTCAATTACAATTACTCTACGAAGAAGAAACAATCAATCCCCCTAACAATATTTCGACAAGTCTAGGTTCTACCGGTATCACTTATTTTCAGACAGAGTTGTATACCTCAACCTAGATGGCACTCTAATATCAGTTAGGATGGGAGAGAAAAATAGGCAGGTTACGAAATCAACACAGTTCAATACTTTACGGGAAAAATGCAAGGCAAGAAGACAAGAACCACAATAGATCATAAAGTTCAGAGGCCAGGCCCACTCGGAGAGAGGCAAGTCGATTTGTCCCAAAAAGTCTCTTTGTGGAAATGCGTTCGAGCCTGTGTAGCAAATTGTTATTGGAAGATTGAACCAGTTCAGAACAATGCGCGAGACAAAGCTCGGAGGCGACCCAATGGAAAGGAGAGGATTAAGACACCTCACTCAAACCGATCGAAAGGGAAGCCAGGCGGACAGGGTACCTTGTTTGTGGAGAGACAGCTCCGGCGGGGGCAGTTGTTCCTGGTGGTGGATGCACGTCGGGTCTTTGCCAAGAGTAGAGATGATCTCGTTGTCGAAGAAAAGTGAAGTCCGGTGCACCACCAGGGAAGAGACCAGCCGCGGAGTGCTCCGTCACAAGACACCACCTTTTGGTCGCGGTACAGGGGTAGTGGCTATCCGGTTGCCGAGGTGCTCTGCACGGGCAATTCGACCACTGCGTCCTGAGGCGAAGAAAAAGCAAAGGGGACTGGTTGTTCCCACCAGTCAGCGGAAGAGACTCTCCAGCAGGGAGATCTCCTCTGTCGTCGGGAAGTGGTGAGTCGGTTCAGCAGGGCTCCACCGGTGGTGTCATCGTTGCAGGTCAGCTCAGCGTTACCCTCGTCGGATTCTTAGGTCCTGTGGAGACTTCTGAAGATCCAATCCCAAAAGCCCTGCTTTTATGCAGAAAATCCCCATTCATTCAGCCTAGCTGTCAATCAACACACGCTAAGTGGTGAGCGGGGAGGCTCACCACTTGGGCCAATCACTCCAGAGTGCGACCGGAGTTGGCAAGGCAACTCGGTCCAGGCTGCCTAAACCCCCTCCCACACCCCTGTGGTAACCCAGACAGAATGGCACCACTTTGGAGGGTCTCTGTACAGAGGCCCGCCAAAAGTGGAACAAAGGGAGGGGGGCGTGGCCAGCGCGCGGACGATGCGGACGTGAGCCGAGTGAGCTCCCGCAAGCGCCAAAACAATCCTGCATTTTCATTCTGATTCCTGGGGATTTCGTGCGAAATAAACACTGCGACCGAGCCCATAAAGCTGCGGGCTCGGATTGACGGAGGTGGTGGCACCTGCCTGCCCAGACGACGGAGATAAATCCACATTTTGCCGAAGCCCGGCAGCGGAGCTACGCGACCAAGTTGGCCACCGGTGTCTGGGGACGGACTTCCTCCGCCTGATCGAGAGGCCACGGTGGGGTACGGGACAGAACGTGAGGTGGACGCCCGGGACCATCCTCTCTTCCTCCACCGCCGAATCTCAGATTATTCACCGGCTGAGCCCCGCCAACACCCGGGAGACGCCCGGACGGATCCGATCCGTGAGAGAAGTGCGGGGGAAAATGGCGGCCCTCCTGAGGTCCCAGTGGTGTGCGGCTCCTGCCTCCTGACTCATATTCACTTTGGGACACTACGCCGCGACCGCAAACCGCGTTAGAAGTAAGTGATCGAGCCCTGTCCGCTGAGGACTGTACCGTACCAGCCAAGGGGGGACCGCCACCCGCTTGGGTGCACAGCTAGAAGCACCGGAGGTCAACACGTATTGTGGAGGCCCACTAAAGGGCGCTGGGCCTCAAAGTACTCTCGTCATATAAGCCCTAGGCCCTGGTGGAGGAGGCTTTTGGAGCTCATACCCCATCACAGCCACCATCCCACATACCGGGGGGTACGACCACTCCAACGGCATACACACAATAATTCCAGCTCCATCGTAGCAGACACCCCACTACTCCCGAGAACATGGGGAAAGACAAGCACAAGAAACCATCTACACAGAGCAGCATGGACCAGTTTGCCGTCGCTACCACCCCGGCCCCGGCGGACCCTGCAACACGACCAAACTCCTCCACGGGATATGAATCCCTCTCCTTACGGGACGTAATGGCGGCCATCGCCAACTCTCGCTCCTCCATGGAGACCAAAATAGACAGCATGGCGGCAGATGTCTCCTTCCTACGCCACGATCTGCAGAAGCTGACTTCTAGAACAGGAGTCGTGGAACACCGCATCTCTGAGGCGGAGGACAGCATCGGCGGGATCAACCGTCAGCTGTCCCAAGCCCTGAACCGCCTGAAAACCTTGGAGGCGAGAGTGGATGATGGAGAGGGAAGGTCCCGCCGCAACAACGTTCGCATCCTGGGCCTGCCGAAGGGGGAAGAGGGACAATGCACGGAATTGTTCCTGGAGCAATGGCTCGTGGACATCTTCGAACCCCAATCCTTCTCAAAATTCTTCTCGGTGGAGAGGGCTCATAGAATACCTTCGGGAAAAACGCTCCCGGGCGCTCCGCCCCGGACTCGCTCGCTTGCTCAATTACCGCGACAGGGATGCCCTTCTGCAATTGTCACGCTCGCAGGGGACGATCACTTACAACGGCTCCCGAATCGCCTTCTTCCCGGACTATACCCGAGAAGTGCAGAGGGCACGACAATCCTTTGAGCCACTCAAGAAAGAACTTGCTCAGATGAACGTGAAATACGGCCTGCTCTTCCCGGCCCAATTTAAGATCTATCATAAAGGCACTACTGTCCACTTCACCGACCCACAAGACGCCTGGAAGTGGGCAGAGGCTCACATAGAGGGCGATTGGACTGCACGACCAAGGAGACCGAGAGGACAACCCCGACCGGGGCCGAGGCGGGCCTCCCCGAGGAGACACCCAGAACGGGGGGGACAGGAGATCCCGGAGCCACCGGCACAACAAGAAGAGGAATGAACTATCTATAGTCCCCTACGAGGACCTTAGAACACTGCTGGGACACACGAGGGTGTACCGACTGCGCCGCATATACCGACGCGCAATCTACCCACCATGGAAGAAGTCGACGATGGGCGCAAGATGGGAACTCTGGGGAAAAGTCTGAACTCTCCCCTGGTTAAACCTCTCTTCCCCCCCACCCCCCTCTTTTTCTCTTGCTGGTTTCGACCCTATCTAAGCGTCTGGTTTTTGAGCTGACTCCTTAAGTTGAAGGATCAGCATGTTTGGGCGACAGGTACTTCGTGTTGGGGTGGAGTATGGGGTGGGGGTGTGTTGGGAAAGTTTAAGAAATTTTTTGTTGGTTACTTCAGGACTACCACTTGCTCATGGGCCGAACTACTCACTGTCCCCTGTTAGGGGCGTCTTGCACTGTTCCACGAGGCAACCCTGCTTCCTTAGTACAGGCGAAGAATATACCGCCATCTCTTATGAATCGCTATATCCTGAATATCCCCATCATACGTAGTAAATATCCTCTACACAAACTCACACATCCCTCATGCAGCACACTAAGTCCTTGAAACTCCTCACTTGGAATGTGAATGGGATGGGGTCAGGAATTAAACAGCGCCTTATCATGCAATTCCTAAATAGAGATTCCCCTGATGTGGCCCTCCTTACGGAAACCCACTTGGCTGGGGTAAACTGTGCCTTTTTCCAAAGAACTAACTATCGCCTTACCTTTCATTCGGGATACACAATGGGCTCCAGGGGCACCCTTATTCTGATACACAAAGTATACCATATATTCAGCATACCGTAGAACAAGATCCCAGGGGCCGATATGTGTTCATCCTGGGAGCGATCTGGGGTAAAAAGGCGGCAATTGTCTCGATCTATTCTCCACCGGGTCTGGGACAGGAATTACTGGATGACCTTACCACCCTTATAGGTAAACATCACCCTGACATATACATCCTAGGGGGGATTTCAATGACACCATGAATAACAACACTGACCGCTCTCACCTCCGAAATCGTAACCCAGATACCCCTACCAAATTAGCCAACTTTACATCTGCCCTTGGGTTCCGGGATGTATGGAGGGAGCTACACCCCGATGTTAGGGAATACTCGTTCCACTCTGGTGCCCATGGTTCTATGTCCAGACTGGATTATTTTCTTCTATCGCACACTGACCTTTATAGGGCAATGTCCGCAGAATTGCTCCCTCGGGGCATCTCGGACCATTCACCGCTTTCGATGGAAATATGTATGCAGGGCGCCCTCCCCCCCAGAACGTGGAGGCTTAATAGCTACTACCTGGGGTTCCCGGAGCTGATAGATCGCCTAGAGGAAATATCCGCCGAATACTTTGAAATTAATGAAGAATCGGTAGATAACCCCGTGACAGTATGGGAGGCATACAAAGCAGTGCTTAGGGGCGAAATCCTCTCCTGGACGACACATAAAAGGAACACCCGGCTCCAACAGATACTGGAGGCCGAGAAGGAAGTGAGCGACAAGGAGGCTAAACATATTTCCGACCCCACGCCTGACACCCATCGTTCCCTCCAACGCGCCCAAGAGCGTCTTCGGAACAGAGCGATGGATGACGCTAAGCAGGCCCACTTGCAGGCTAAAGCGAGAATATACGAACTAGGGGACAAAGTGGGCAAAATGCTCGCCTGGCTGCAGAAGAGAGACGAGGGACAACGCCATGTCCGGGAAATAGTCACACCACAGGGCGACAGCTATCACTCTGACGCTGAGATTGCGGAGGTCTTCTCGATGTTCTACGCAGACTTGTACCGAGCCCCAGCCTCTCCACTAGACCCATCCCTCTTAGCCGAGCTATTGTTGCCGACGCTCTCCGTGCAGCAGAGGGAGCATCTGGACTCCGCCGTATCAGAGGCCGAGATTTCAGAGGCACTATCTCAGCTCCAGTCGGGGAAAACACCGGGCTCGAACGGATTCCCCGTTGAAACCTGGCAAAAGCTAGGAGCAGACAAAATGGCGGCCCCCCTGCACAAAATATTTCTTGCCGCCCGGGAAAAAGGGACTCTCCCACCAGACCTATGTAAAGCGACCATCGTGGTCATACCCAAACCTGACAAACCCCCACACAAATATGCTTCCTACAGACCTATATCATTGATTAATGGAGAAGCCAAGGTCCTCGCAAAACTCCTGGAGAACCGGCTACAACTGGTTACATCCACCCTGATTCACCCGGACCAATGCGGATTTCTGCCCCACAAATCGACCCGGATGAATCTGCGCCGTCTCCATTTGGCAATGGAGAGATCTCCGATTATAATCGGACCTTTGGCCCTGCTGGCAATCGATTTCGAAAAGGCATTCGACTCGATTCGATGGGATAGCCTTTGGGAGATTATGCGCCGTATGGGATTCGGGGAAATCTTTATAGGATGGGTACAATTACTCTATACTAACATCCAAGCGGAGGTAAGGGTAAATGGATGGTCCTCTCGATCCTTCCCCTTGGGCCGAGGTACGCGGCAAGGATGCCCGCTCTCCCCCCTTTTGTTTGCCCTTGCAATTGAACCACTCGCTATCTGGCTTTGCCAAAACACAGCCTGGACGGGGTTCGGTTGGGCAGAGGGCTATGAGGACCGTACGTCTCTTTACGCAGACGACCTCCTTATATACCTGGGAGACCCGCCTCGATCCTGTCCCATCGTAACACAGCTGCTCATCCGCTTTGGTAAATTTTGCGGACTCAGAATCAATTGGGATAAATCAGTTCTCTTCCCTGTGAAGGGTGGAGAGCAGGCTATCCCGCAGGAGTGCCCGTACCGAGTTGAGCGACAAGGCTTTCGATACCTGGGAATCTGGATATCCGGGGATCTGACAAGCTATGTTGAACACAATCTCCGACCGATCACAGACCGGTTCATTATCGATGTCCAACACTGGAAACTTCTCCCCCTGACCCTCATGGGTAGAGCGGCACTCTTTAAAATGATTACCCTTCCCAGATACCTCTATGTCCTTCAAAATGCCCCACACAGAATTCCAGACTCAGAGTTTCACCTAGCAGAGACACTTCTCAGGGACCTTATATGGGGGGGAGGTCAACCACGAATAGCGTTAACCACCCTTCAGAGATCGATCTGGGAGGGGGGAGTGGGAGTCCTCCGTCTCCAAACCTACTATTGGGCATCACAATTGGCTGTAGTTAACGATCTGCTTCACGGGAATCGGGACCTACCTCACATACGTGCTGGGATGGCCACTATACAGAATGCAGACCCGCTGACCATTCTTTATCAGCCCCTCCGAGAACCTCCCCACCCACAAATACAACGCACCTCACTATGGTCTGGAGACAGGCACACCGGTTCGTTGGGTGGGATAATAAAGTTACCATCGCACAACCTCTCTGGCAGAATAATAATCTAGCTGCGTCCCGTGAACTAGAGCCATGGCCCAACTGGGTGAAAGCAGGGGTCACGCGAGTGGGGGATATGCTCACAAATGGGAAACTGGCCTCATTTGAAGATCTACAGTCACACTTCCAGATCCCTAATACGGAACGGTATCACTACATACAACTAGCCCACGCTTTAAGAACCCACTTAACAGCTGACACAAGGCTACCGGACTACACCCCCATAGGTCGCAACATCCTACCAGCGTATATCCCCACCAAATGCACTTCCATCCTATATAACGCCATGCCCTCCTTTGCTACCCCCGAACTGAATGAGCTCAAGGCGAAATGGGAAGCAGATGTGGGAGAAATAGATCCGGAGGACTGGATACAAGTCCTCATGCACCCTCGAGAGATTGCTATCTCCTCTAGGCTCCGACTGGTGCAGTTGAAGATACTGCACCGGGTATACTACCCTAGGACGCGACTATACGGCTGGAAAAGGGCCCCAAACCCAAACTGTCTCCGCTGCGGGGGGGGGAGGAAGGAACCTTTGTTCACATCTTGTGGGCATGTCCCCGGATACAGGCCTTTTGGAGTGCATGCTGTGGGGAGCTCTCCAGGGTCCTGTGTCGGACCATACCACTGGACCCAAAAGCCCTACTCCTGGGAATACCTAATGAAATTGAAGCTAACAAGTGGGAGCGATTGCTCTTACACACGGCAGCAGGGCTGATCAAGCGTAATATAGCGCAGAAATGGGGAGCCCCTGACCCCCCGACAATGGATATGGACGTGTGCGCCATGATGGAGCATAGGATCTATTTGGCAAGGGGTTGTCCCAACAAAGCCTCGAAAATTTGGGATAGGTGGGAAGAAGAAGCGAACTAAGACTCCCTCCTGCATGCTGGGGAGCGTGCAATGGGTATTATGTACTACACGCCGATATATGTACTGAGGAAGACTCTGGACCACAGCTGATATGTGTACTGCCTTTGTTGATTGAGACGGACCATGATAGTCCTTATGTTGATTTGTTTTTGTTTTTATGATTGTTGTAATACTATGATAATAATAAAATACTTTATTTAAAAAAAAAAAAAAAAGTGGAACAAAGGGCTCAACCTTTGCTTTAGGAGTCACAGAGACGAACACAGACGCCATTTTAAAAACCAAGTTCTGGCAGAAAATACCATTCGATAAACTTATTTAAAATAAGTAGACCGGTGGTACGTTAGAGATTAACGAGGAAAAGTATCAATCTCCAACAATGGGACGAATCCCATAGGGTTATGTTCGGTGTCGAACATAACAAGTAGTTTCCACTGCCACCAGCCAAAACTCGACAAGGGGGGACGGGACAGTGCCCCCTCGAGTAACAGACCCAGGAGTAATCGAATTACCCCTACTAGCACGTCCATAATAAGATGGTTTGTACTAGTTCTGTTAGTAAATTTAGGTCTAGTAAAGCCAATGGTGACTTTACATGCCCGGGGAGACAGTAGTCAGTCCCCGGGTATGGAGTCTATGGTGGAGGTCCGCTAGGACGCCCCAGTGTTACGGCACGTAGGGTGCGGTGTAACACACATAGAAAAACATATGAGACCCTATGGAGTAAAAGACCCCATAGCCCATAGAACACATTGACATTCAAAGGAATTACACACATTCATGTCCAAGAGTGGGAGGAAAAGAGTCTCACTCTTGGCAGGATGGAAAAAAACAAACTCCAGAAATCCAGCAAAGCTGCTGGGGGACTCACTAGGTTAGGAAATTCAGCCTAAACAGAGAATTCTCCCTAACAGCCTCGCCCCACCTTATATTCAATCATTTCTTTCTACCCCCCTCAGTCTCTTCAATCTCAGTCCTACTTTCTCCTTTCTGTGCCCAGACCACCATGCATGCAATCACGTTTCCGCTCCTTTGCACTTCTTGCTCCTAAATATTGGAACCCTCTTCCTCCTTTATTCGCTCTTCATCCTCCCTTCCCCTTTTAGGTTCCTACCTAAAATCTCATCCCCGGCCTATTATAACCATTTGTACTTTAACCATGTTCCATTTGTTATTGAACTTACTTGCTTTTGTACAGCACTTAGGCATCAGCTCTCTACCAATAAAAATAATACAAATGTAAAACACTTCCCATGTGTTAGGCAGAAACCTGTGCAGTTCCCTCTGGGACCACTGCAAAAGATTTAGGACTACAGGTGTTTGGCAGT
Organism: Ambystoma mexicanum; assembly: GCF_040938575.1. Classification (NCBI taxonomy): domain Eukaryota; kingdom Metazoa; phylum Chordata; class Amphibia; order Caudata; family Ambystomatidae; genus Ambystoma; species Ambystoma mexicanum. The sequence continues at coordinate 538,488,442 of NC_090928.1, read as the reverse complement.
AAACCCACTTGGTAGCAGTCTGTACCACACAGATTCACTTGGTAGCTGTGGCTGAGCAGTCAGACCTCCCTCAAGAAGAGTTAGGCAGTACACAGAGTATTCCCAATAGGTCAAGAGCACACAATAGAACAAGTAAACACTGACCAGAGCTTGGTGTAAAAGAGATATAATTATTTATTTAAAACCACATCTAGAAAAACACACAGGCACTAATAGTAAGCAATTCAAAAACACGGTCACTAAAAGATATACACTCCCTTAAAAGAATATTAGACAAGTCCTAAGTAAAGCCCCACTTATTTTCAGACAGCGGTGAGCGCTTAACGTAGATGGCACTCTAATAGTTCGTTTTAAAAAGGGAGAGAAAAGCAGAGAACAAGTTGAAACCGATCCCAACGCTTTTACGAGAACATAACAAGAGAGGAGGCAAAGTAAAACCAGCAGAGTCAGTAGGCTGGATCCGCTTTAAGAGGATCGAAACGAAATCTGTCCAAGGTCACACGGTTGCAGTGCACAAAAGTCTTGAAAAGGTTCAAAAAGGAGTTGGACCAAAGAAAGGGACCAGTTAGAGGGTCAAGGCGGCCAGCCCAGTCCAGAAGGTTAAGGAGTTATTATTACCTTGTAGCAATCTTTAGAAAGGGAGGCCTGGCGGAGACGGTACCTTAAAGTGGTGAGAACGCTCCAGCGGGGGCAGTTGTTCCTGGCAGCGGGTGCAAGTCAGTGCTTCGTCCGGGGGAAGAGAGGATCCCGTTGTGGAGGAAGACAGTAGTCCGTTGCACTGCCAGGGAAGAAACCAGCCGCAGAGTTTCTCAGGTACAAGGAGCGGTCCGGTGATTCGCGGTTCAGTGGTGAGTGGCTATCCGGCTGCCGGGTGCTTGGCACGGGCAGTTCGACCACAAACCGGGCTGGGGTGCGAAGAAAGAAAGGAAAACTGGTTGTGCCCACCAGTCAGGGGAAGAAGCCTCTCCAGCCGGGAGATCTTCTCTGTCGTCGGGAAGTGGTGAGTCGGTTCTGCAGGGCTCCACCGGTGGTGTCGTCGTGGTAGGTCGGCTCAGCTTCTCCCTCGTCGGATTCTCAGGTCCTGTGGCGACTTCTGAAGTTCCAGTCCCCAAAGTCCTACTTTTATGCAGAAAACCTTCATTCACTCAGCCTAGCTGTCACTCAAACATGCTAAGTGGTGAGCCGGCCGGCTCACCACTTGGGCCAATCGCACAATAGTGCCACCTGAGTTACCAAGGTAACTCAGTCCAGGGTGCCTAAACCCCCTCCCACACCCACTGTGGTACCCAGACAGAGTGGCACCACTTTTGGAGGCTTCTGTGGAAAAGCCCGCCAAAAAGTGGAACAAAGGGCTCGACTTGGGTTGGAGTCACAGAGGAGAACACAAACACCATTTTAGAATCGAGTCTTGGCAAACAATACCAACCGGAGAATTAATATTCATTAAATAAACCGGTGGTATGTTCGAGGCTATGAGAATTAAATAATTAAAGTTGGTAGCCTCGAAAAATGGGAACATCCCATAGGGAAATATTCGCGGTCGAATATAAAAAGTAGTTTCCACTGCCGCCAGCCAAAACTCGATCAGGGGAGACAGAGACGTGCCCCCTTGACTAACAGACCCCGGGGCAATCGAATTGCCCCGACCAGTACATCCACAATATGATGGTTTCTACTGGTTTCGGAGACCCAACAATCCTCCACCAAGGTCTGGTATGCGGTTACTTCACAGTTCACAAGGCAAGGGACCTTCCCATAGTGGTGTCTGGCAAATGTTGGCCTAGCGGGTGCCACTTGGCATCCTGATGACATCATCCAGATGACATTTATTTTCTAGTCATTCCAGGGTGGATTTTCAGACTACAGTCCTTATTATCCTAGCTTCCAACCAAGGGTAATATGCAGGGTTTCAAGCCAGTCACTGGCTCTCATTGTTCAAGAACCCGCCACAGCCTCGTACATCTCAATGGGCACTCCTGACATGGCAATGAGTTCTGCTGGCTCAGAGTCTCAATGTGAACTCCTGGCTCAAACTTTCAATGAGCCCTTCAGGTTCAAACACGCAATGAACCTTTGTAGCTCGAGTCTTAATAAACACCTGAGATTCAGCCTCTGAATGAAACCTCATTGCTCAGGTTCCGAATGAACCCTCAACACAGAGCTTCCTAACCAACTGTTGTGGCTCAGGTTCTCAATTAATTAGGAAGTCCCTGAAGATTAGCCAGAGAAGGGGAGCAATTGCCTTTAGGCCCTGTGAGAAACCAGAGGGCGTTCTCACATCTACTCCCCATGGGTGCTCTTCTCAGGTGGCCAGGGAAAGGCCATCGCTTTTGGAGCCCAACCCTGGGGGTGGAGAAGCAAGGAAGGATCACCTGGGTGGAGGATCTTTAGGGATTGGGGAGAGAACACCCGTAGGAGAGGTGCAGTATTCCACCTTTGCAGTCCAGGATAAACCTGTTAACCACAGGCATAATCATGGGTTATTGTTACCCCTTTCCCTCTGATCAGGCTAACAGCAGATGATATTATCAATCTAAAAGCTGCAGAAAGAGGTGAAAAGGAAAAGGGTAATAATGAGACATGGTATCCCCCTTTCCCTTATGAAGACCAGCCTAACACTCCCCTGGCCTTTATGGGCTATTGTAATACATTTCCCCACATTCCCCAGCATACAACACACTATGGTACAGGGAGGAGGAAGAGGCAACTCAGAGTACTGTAAAGGTCAGACATGTTCCTTAAACTATGGTCAGGCAATTGGACTAAATGACCACCACCTGTGGCTACTTAGTAAGCCCAACAGATATAAAAATGTGGGTTGTTCACAGCAAGAGAGGTTGCACATCAGTATGGAGCCAGCTGGAGCTGGAAGCTGGCACACCGGAGAGACGGGAGAGGGAGACACAAGTGTTGGACGCTGTATCGGGAGAGGACCAGAGACGCCGGGGAAGGCCCAGAGAAGGCCGGGAAGTCCTGTGGCCCCTCTGTGTCAGGCACAAGCAGAAGCTGCAGGGCGCCGAAGCGCTCCGGACGCCACAGACCCCTGGGATAGCAAGTGTCACTCTCCCTGCCCTTCGTGAGAGAAGCCCAGAGACCTTGGAGATGGGAAAGCCAAGCAAGGACGAGAGTGAAGCCAACAGGAGCTGCTGTCTGAAGCCGGTGATTTCCAAAGGGGAGCACTCACACCGAGGCGCTCTGAAAACCGGCAATAAGCCTTTCATGAATAACAAATGTTACAGAAACTGTCATAAGCACTTGAATACCGAGGCAAGGAACTTGAACGAACTGAAAGCATTCCTAAACATGTGAGTTTTGAATACTGAACAATTTGAAAGCCTTATTGAAGCAAAACAAGTAACAAGAATGACTGAATAAGCAATTTTGAATGCCACACTAAAAGAAAGAAAATTAGCATATTCTGAATTAAATAAAAGCAACGTTGTGCAGGTGACAAGTACCACAGAATGAAATGACTGAAATACAAGTATTAGCAAAGCAAGTCAAATCCCAAAAAGGGTGTGCAAAGAGTGTTGACACAAGTCAAGCGGTTAAAGGACTGCAGGTTAGAAGGAGACCTGTATTGGCAGGAGCCAGAGAAATACTGAGAGCATAACTAAGTGAATGGTGGCCAATCTAGCCACAAGCAAGTGTTGGATATGATATGATATGACATTTGTAACGCGCCTATACACAAGCGTTTCAAGTGTTTCAAGGCGCGACGAGGCAGGGAGGGAGAAACGGGGGAAGACAGACAACGATCCTACTAGGCCAGGTGTCATTCAGATTGCGCAAGTGCAGGGGAAGGGACAAAGCGCAAGGGGAGGGGAAGGGGCAAGTGCAGTACAAGGTAAGTATATATAATAAAATGAATAGGGCCAGCTGGTGGCAAGTGCAAGGTAAGTGCAGACAAGTGCTGGGAACGGGGGCTGTAGGGATACAGAGACAGTCCCGCAGAGCAGGGGTTGCCAGCGAGGCAGTGCAAGTGCAGAGTGGCTGGGCCCAGGACCGAGGTCGGCGAGAGTGGCCCAGTTGCAGATTCGGTGCAGATTCAGCGAAGAATTAGCAGGGGAGAGGGAGAGAGAAAGCAGAAGCAAAGAGGAAGGTTTTGAGGTGCTTCCGGAACCGTAGGTGGTTCTCCTCAAGTTTCAGAGAGGCAGGAAGGCTGTTCCAGAGGGAGGCCCCTGCCGCGGAGAGAGATCTACCCCCAGCTCGTTGCTTCGAGAAGCGGCTGACCCAGAGGGAGTTGGAGACGGATGAGCGAAAGGCTCGGGAAGGAAGATATTTAGGAAGAGAGAGTTGAAGGTATTTAGGCCCCAGGCCCCAGAAGGCCTTGTGGACAATGCAGAGGGTTTTGAACTTTATCCTCGCAGCCACTGGGAGCCAGTGTAGAGACTTCAGTCCTGGAGAGATACGGTCCCTGGGCTTAAGGCCAAGGACAAGTCTCGCAGTTCTGTTCTGGATGAGTTGCAGAGGGCGGAGAGTAGAGGCAGGCAGATTAAGATAGAGGCTGTTACAGTAGTCCAGCTTTGAGAGAACCAGGGCTCGTGAGACAGTGAGCTTCTGGGGGAAGGAGAGGAAGGGATGAATACCTCTGAGGAGGTGCAGCTGGTAGTGTGACTTCTTAGAGACGTCAGATATATGAGGAGAGAAGGAGAGTGTGGAGTCGAAGATAACCCCGAGGTTTTTTGCCGTGCAGGTAGGTGCAGGAAGAGGGCCAAGAGAGGCCGGCCAGAGAGCTGTAGGGAAGGAGGGAGTGGGTGTGCCGATGAGTAGAATCTCAGTCTTACTGGCATTAAGGCAGAGGTCATTGGCGGCACACCATTCCTGGATAGCTGACAGACAGTCAGAGATGATGGAAGGAGAGGAGGAGGCAGAGGGTAGCCTGAAAATGAGCTGGGTATCGTCCGCATAGCACTGAAAGTTGGGGCAGAGAGCGGCGATGCGGTGGGCAAGGAGTCCCAGGTACTGGTTGAACAGCCAGGGGGAGAGATTTGATCCCTGGGGGACACCACAGGTGGAGAAAAAGATGTCAGAGAGGAAGGACCCCAGTTGGACCTGGGAGGGTCGATTTGAGAGGAAAGAGGTCAGCCACGCCAGAGCCTGACCAGTGATAACCAGGTTATCACGGAGATGGTTGAGCAGGATGGCATGGTTGACAGTGTCAAAGGCAGAAGAGAGATCGAGCAGAATGAGAACACACGGAGTGTTGGCGTCAAGGTTCAAGAGTAGGTCCTCACGGATGTTCAGGAGAGCAGTTTCCGTGCTTCTGGCAGCTCTGAAGCCAGATTGATGGTCATGAAGACTGCCAACAGATTCAGCATGGAGGTTAAGCTGGGAGATGGCCAGTTTCTCCAGGAGCTTGCCCAGGAAGGGAGTGATGGAGATTGGGCGATAGTTAGCCGGGCAGGAGGGGTCAGAAGAGGGTTTCTTAAGAAGAGGGTGCACAAGGGAGTGCTTAAGGGGGGATGGGAAGACTCCAGAGGCGAAGGAGTGGTTGCTAAAGTCAGCCAGGGCAGGAGCCAGGGCGTCAATGTGGTCCTTGATAGTTTTGGAGGAATAGGGGTGAACCTGTTTGGATGAGACTTTCATAGATCGGACTTGTCTGGAAACCTCATCAGCAGAGAAAAGGGGAAAGGCAGAGATGGAGGGAGGAGGGGTGGCTGTAGAAGGGCCAGAGGAAGAGCCAGGAAGAGAGGGAGGGAGGTGATAGGAGGAGAGTGAGGACAGGATGTCCTGAGTTTTAGAGATGAAGTGAGAGGCAAGTGCAGTGCAGAGGGCCTGGTCGGGGACAGGAGAGGTAGAGACTGCAGCAGGGTTGGCAAGCTCCTTGCAGATTTTAAAGAGTTCGGCCGAGTTGTTAGATGCCGCAGAGATGCGGGCTTGGATAAGGGCTCTCTTTTTGGAGAGAACGGAGGGACGGTATTGCCTTTGGAGCGGCAGGCCAGTTTGTCAGAGGATGAACATGAAGCACGCCATTTCCTCTCTGCCACCCTGCACTTGCGTTTAAGGGTAATGAGCTCCGAGTCATACCAGGAGTTACATTTGGCTTTAGGCTTCAGGCGGATTCTCATGACAGGGGCAAGGATATCAAGAGTATCAGATATAGCATAGTGGAGCATGGAGAGGGCAGTGTCATGGTGGGAGTCAGCAGAATGGGGAGGGGGTGCGAAGGAGGCAGCGAAAGCCTCAACTGACACGCGCTTCATGGGTCGGATGACCGAGAAGGTGGGTGGCAGTGGTGAGGGTGGCTTTGTCAGTGGGTTAGGGAGGGTGATGTGGGAGGATAGGAGAAAGTGATCACTCCAGGAGAGAGGAGTGGAGAGAGGGACGAAGAGGGGAAGGTCAGAAGAGATCAGAGCATCAAGAGTGTGCCCTGCAGAATGAGTAGGCCCAGATGGGAGAATAGAGAGTGAGAGAGAGTCGCAGAGGTCACGAAAGAGTCCCGTGGGGGGACAGGAGACATCCAAGTGGATGTTGAAGTCACCAAGAAAGAGGAGTTGAGTGGTTGAGGACAGGAGTGAGGAGGAGAGGTCAGCCCACTCGGAGAGGAAGGAGGAGATTTGACCAGGTGGCCGATAAATTGTAGCCACGGTAAGGGAATGGCTAGGAGAGAGAGAGAGACGGCAGACAAGGCATTCAAAAGAGGAGTATGACTGCATAGGAGTGACAGTGGCAGGAATCCACTCAGGGAAGATAAGGGCTACACCCCCCCCTGCACGGTTGGGCCTGGGCACGGAGAGGATCTTGTAGCCGTCAGGTAGGAGTGTGTCAAAGCTGGTGACAGAGCTGGCCGTGAACCATGTCTCAGTGAGACCGAGGACGTCAAGGTCGAGTTCCTCAAGAAGGTGACAGATATCAGAAGAATGCTTGATTGCAGAGTGAGAGTTAAGAGTGGCAATGTGGAGAAGGTTGCCATCCTTGAAGGACTTCCGGGGAGGGGTACAGATCAGAGGTACGCCCTGTGGAGGTGTAGAAGAAGGAGCAAGAGAAGGGGCAGGGAGGGAGGGTAGAGGCAAGGTAGCCGAGGACAGAGGAGGGGGGACAGCAGGAGAGGAAAGGAAGTTAATGAGGCATGGGAAGCGTCTGTCAAAGAGGTGAAGGTTGGCCTGAGGGCCTTGGACCAAGACAGTCCTGTTAGCGTAGACATTAATGATGGCCTTAGAGGAGTGGAAGGAGGCCAAGAGGACATCACAACTGGTGCCACCAGTAATGGGAGAAGAGGAGAAGGAAGTAAAACTGATGCAAGAATTACTCTTCACTGTTAAGGGAAAGCAGTGATAATTCAGATGGAAAAGGGGTATGGGTTGCATGACCTGCGATAGGTGGGCCGCGTGGTCTGACGACTGAGCCTAGACCGAGTGCCCTACATGGAAAAGTAACTGACATGAGTAGTCGAGGATGTTTATGTCAAGAGGAGCAAGTCAATGAAAACGTACAGGAAGAGACTTGTCTGATAACAAACGTGTATTGGCGAACTGGGGTAAAGTAACCCTGGTAAGAAGGTTGGGAAGGATCCCAATCCTTGGTGAACTGTTTTATTTTGAACTTTGTGGAACTGTTTTAAACTTGGGGAAGGGAACCCTGAGAGACTTTGTGGAACTGTCTTGAACTTGGGGAAGGGGGGCTGGAAAGTAAGCCAAGAGCTGAAAGAAGCTCAGAACTTTATTTGGAACACGATTTCTTTTGGTAAAGCCATCCCTACACATTGTTTAGCTTTAGTTGTGAGGGCAAGTATAGGTTTTGGACACAGACTTAATCTTAATACCAGCTTGGTACCATTGGTGCGATCACAGTAACTTCAGAAAAGAAAAACCGCACTTTCAGGCTTAATTTCTGTATTCAGGTTTAATTTATTCTTGTTCTGTTCAAATGATTTGTATTATTTTCCATACAATTTCATGTTCTTCCAAAGCAAAAATTGGTTTGTATTATTTTCATACACATAATACTTTCATCTCTCTTATATTTTCATCTCTCAACACATGTTTCCCCACAGGTTATGCTATGGTTGAGCAGGAGAGAGTAATGGGAGTATTCACCCTTCTAGTTTGGTTATGTGAGGTTGTGTTCACTAAAGTTCAGTCTTGGAATCCTGTTGATGAGTCCTCTTTTTAAGCACTGCTCTTCTAAACTGGGGTAGAACCAACAGTTGGATGGCCAAGGCACCATCTTATTTGTTAATGTTTATCACAAAATAAAGCAACCCCCTCCTACAAAGTTGAGACCTGTTACCCACCTCCCCCTTCTGCTTAAGATGTCTTAAATGGAGAGTCAAAGGCAGGCCCATATGGAGGGAGGTCCCTCCTCCTGGTGACTGCAAGCTCTAAGGTGTCCTCCCCGGTTCCCCGATTGATCATGGGGATTAGGAGGAGAGGCTTTAGTCTCACCAGCTCCATCACACAAGAAGACTCTAGGGTAAATACAAGGAGCCAAACCTTGTCTCAACTCACTCAGTGTCAACCAGGTTCTAAAGCTCCTGTGTGTCAGCATGGAGGCTCAGTTTAATATCAGTTGGACTATGGAGTCTCCCTAATGAATAGAAAATAGTTCTGATCCATGGTTGAACAGACAGACTCCCACTTTGCCTCAACAACCTCTGTCAACCACTCTAGCCCCAACATCTAGAGCATGCTTCACCGCCAGGCCAGATTTTGGTTCCATCCTCCCACAGATCTCTTTGGGAAGAGCCATTATCAAACCAGTGGCTACGAGAGCTCTCCATATTGGGATGTTGACCCTGTCCACACTATACAAAACACAGCTGGCAACCTTTCAGGTGGATTTTATGGGGGCTCAGGCTATAAGGGAGGTACATACCACTAGGAACGTCTGTTAGGTAAGCAGTGAGCAGGCTTTCTTAAGAGCCTTTGTGCATCACACTTCTTATATCATCTGTCGTAAAGTTGTACACAGAAAGATACTGAGCGCAGATCTTAGAGCCTACACACTTTTTATTTTATTATTTTACCAACAGAGTTCAAAGTCAGAATTATCTTCTTTGGGACTTGTATTCTCAAGTGTAGTGTGGTGTATTCCTTTCCAGTCCCTTTATATCTCTTTGAGTCTCTCATTATTGCCTTTTCATGTGTTTCTGTAGCCTGCCCCTCTGTGCCTTTCATCATACTAGGTTCTTCCTCTGCTGCTTTTGGATAATGCCACCAGGTGTCTTTGGGCCTCCTCCACTGTCTGCTTGTAAAAGCAGAGTTTCTCAGCTAGGCGTATATGCTCTGCCACAGAAAGATAAAACTCTTGGGATGATATAACAGATTATTTTCCCTTTCCTCACCTATGTTGTGTCCTTCAGCCTCATTTTCATATTTCCGGTTCTGTATTGAACCCCTCCAGTCTCCTCCTTCACTCCGTTGAGCACCGTCCTCTGCGTTTCCTTCACCTCTAGCTTTCTCCACCTTCTTCACCCCTCTGTGCACCTTTATCCGCCCAAATATCCAAAGTGGTCAGAGATCAGGTGGAGTTCTCATTCACAGGAGTGATCCAATTATATAAACAGTGCTTTTGCCTGGCGATTTTGTACAGGCTTGAGGCCTTGGCAATGCATGATTTAACATGGTTGAAACGTATAGAAGGAATTTTCTGGCCTTCTTGTTTGGTCGAAATCGTACGCTTAGGGTTGGTCTGAACTCTTTGTAGGCTTGGTACTTCGGTAGAGGGGGCCAATTTATATAAAGTCACTAATGACTCCTGTATGTGGGCTATTAAAGTGCATTGGTGACAACTATGCAAAGGAAATAGCCACAGGAGGATGAATTTACACTAGTTTGATTGAAGATCTTTTTGCAAAAAATGGAGTGGTACCCCAATTTTGAGGCTGGGTAGTCCTATGACAGGACGAGACAAGTGTTTGAGAAAAATCTCAATAGATGGGACTGGTATAATAACTATTCCCATATAGCGAGATTGAAATGTTACAATGCTATCTCTATGGTAACTCACTTGTATAGGAAGCTGCAGCCTTACCTGTTGTTATGGCCAGCCCCTGTGGTCAGACTTTTTTATTGCAGTTATTCATTAATGAACTGCCACTGCTATCTGTCTGGGGTTCCCAATTGTGCTTGGACACGAAGGAGAGACATCGCTGCATTTGTGGGTTTGCACATAAATTGCAAACTGTGAAACACGTTCTGACTGAGTGTGTTAAACTGGGTCCCATTTATATGACCAATTTGGGCGGTTTGGTCTATTCATATGAATCTATTAAGACCAAAACATTTTTTGGGAATATAACTTGAACACTAAATCAACTTCTGCCCAATTGGCATTGTACTGTGTCTGGAAGCGTGTTAAGGATCTACTGGGGGACGAGACTTAGGCTCTTCCCCAGTTTTGGTCTAACTGGGGTGCGTGGCCATTACCTAATGCTGTCTGGGACTGCTGCTAGAATCTTTTTTGCACATCAATGACTTTTATATGCATTGACCGATCAGCTGATTATTGTGATTACTCAGGCTTATTGGTAATTGAGTTATTGTTTACTGCTCGTTTTATTTGTATTTTAATTGATTGCTAATTTGATCTGCTAATACCTATTACTAATATCTATATAGAGCAAAACACTTTTTATTGTGGTGTCTATTTGTGTAATTATTATTGCGAGTTTGGGCACTACTACTGTTTTGATCTATGACCTCTACAGCACTCTGTTGCTCCTGATCTAGATTTGGGCCATAGAAATATATAATAAAAAATATTACACTCCTTCTCATGATGCTCTCTTGCCACCTTCTCTGGACATTCACCTACTCCTCCTGATGGTCTCATCCTACGTCCACCTGTTACTTCATTTCCACCTCCTTCTGATTTGTTGCTTCCACCTCCTCTACCTGATATTCTCTTCCCACATCCTTCTGCTCTTCTGAACTCCAATTCACTCTGGTCACTAGCCTCCAGCTTCCTTCAAACTCCTTTCTCCATAATCTCCAATTTACCCCAATTGCCTGCCAAAACTTGCATTAAACACTCACACTGACAGTGTGAGGTTGTGTGCTTACATAGCCCTTTAGCCCCTCCCCTGCGCCTGGCTCCCTGTAAGGGCCTGTACCTGTGTCTTCAAACTAGTGGGGCCTTGGGATTGGGTAGTTCTAATTGGCTCAAGGGAGAGTACTAAATGGTAGGCAGGGACAGCCAAACCTATAAAAGTGCATTTTACCATCCTGAAATTCATAAGGGGTCCTTGTTGATAACTGCTCCTCCCATCTTGCTTTGCTATGACTGTGCCCTGGAAAGGGTCTTGTTTCATGCGAGTGGTATTTAATATGGGAGTATGAGACGAGCGGTTTTGTAGTTGTTGCAGCTTCCCTGCCGACATGCAAACCAGGTGTGCGTCAGGGAAGTGAAGGAAGCATTCTTTGATCTGTTGGTCTTTGAGCCAGAATGTTGATAAAATGCTTTGCATCCTGGCATAGACTTGTGGAGCGGGCTGTGTCCAAACGTTTTTTTGGTCGCTTATGCAACAAGGGCTTTCTAATGGGAAGTATTAGTTCACAAAATAGCTGTGTACAAGTTCTCTGGAGTGGCCACAGGAGAGGACAAACATTGAGCCAAGGACCCAAACAATCATCTGCATTTGAAATAACGACATTACCATTTATCATGAATGTGGATCAACAATGGATTTAGAGAACATTGTGCCACTTTGCTTGGAATCTCAGGAAAAACAGTCTTTAATAATCCTTCTGTATGAAATGGCAAAGCCAGATCTTGCATAATGGTGCCACAACATTAAAATAATTTTAAGTGGCGAGGTAATTCTCAAAAAGAGGACCCCTTTTACAGAGGAAATTCCCAACAGGAATAACATGTTCTAAATGAGCAGATATTACAATCACGACCAGAGTTGAGATACTCTTCAGAGACAAAAACGTAAAAGCTAGTAAGTGGTCACAGGTACCTTTAGAGAATTTATTGCAAACAAGTTGGTTTCCTTTTAATGGGAAATCGATTCAGAATACAGCACCAACAGGTAAACATCAGATAACTTGCATAACATCAATGATTTAAAATAAAACAGCTACAAAGAAGGTAACTTTTACCTGCAGCAACGTACTGAGTGTTTCTTCTGAGTCAAATTCAGTCAAGAAAATGTGTTTTTTGAATTCATTGTTCTTGCTACCTTTTCTCAATAGAAAAAGAGCTAAGAATTCCAAAGGATTTTCCTATTTACAAAACACAAAACAAGATTGCATTAGTTTATTCAACATTCCGCGAGTTAATATAGCAGCTAACAAAAGACTCAAGTTAAATCAGTCCTGTACATACTTGGCAATTATACAGGACATGTGTGTAATGCAGCTCAGAGTACACAAGGAAAATATTCTGGGGATATATCAAACCAATGCAGACAGGACAACATCACTAGCAGTACCAGGACATGCCCCAGAAATATGTTATGTTCATAGTTGTGTTGAGTGTAAAAACAGTACTATTGTAGATTTGTTGCAAAAGTGCAGTAAAACAGAATATGGCCAACAATGGGATCTGGTCCCTGAGTGGATAAGTGAATAACCATGTTTGCAATCTTTTTCTAGGATCCAAGTACTTTGAGATAGACCTAAGCTATCATGGCATGACATTTCATAGCTTTGTGGCCAGCATAAACAATGCATGGACTCCAAAGTGCACCCATGTAAATGGAAAACGCGAAGCCTTAACTCCCCGGAGGAGCAAACGCATCTGTTGGTTAAGATATTCAGTCTAATGCATTTTCACACTAGTCAGCACAGGGGACTTGTGGTGTGACTACTTGCCTTAATTTCATATGGGGACTTCATGTGGGTTGACTGTAGGGCTCAGGGACCGTCCTAAGCTAGTGGACAATGGCCCAGGGTTGTACTGGAAAGATCTCCAGGTCAACACCACTTACCAATGGGCAGTGGTTAGTTACATGCTGTGGAAAAATGCTATTGACCTTTTAAGAGCCTTGGCAGGAGAGCTGCATCTAGATGCAAGGGAGACAGGAGATAAAACAGGTGGGAGGAAGATGACACTGCAAGACTGTTGAAGGAAGACAAGAGAAGATGGTGGAGGAAGACAAAGGGGGTAGGATGACGACAACAGAAGGGGGTTGGAGGAAGACTGGGGGAGGTTGGGAGTCAGCAGAATGGTCTGGTTGGTAGAAGTCATTTTGAGGAGAATGGAACACAGAAAGAGATGCAGGAGGCTAGCAAGGTGGTAGTTAGCAGGGGAAGGAAGGAACAGGAGGGCATGTTTAGCCCAAGACCAGGGTTAGGGTTAAAGACCTGATCATAGGGGTGCAGAGGATCGAGCATGGGGTGTGGCATAAAGGGTGTTAGGAACAGTAGAGAAGGAGGCACAGAGAGGAGAGATCAAGGCCCTAGGAAAAAAGGTGATACAGCCTTCTCAAGATCTTCTATGGAAATGGGTACAGGCAAAACCAGCTAGCTGTATTTGGAAGTAGAAGAAAAGCCTTAGCTGTTCCTATCACTCATGCCAGAGATACACCTATGTCCACAGAACCTGTAGGAAGGATTGGAGATGGTCTTATCCCAATCAACACAAGACAAGCAGGACGACATTTGGAGAAATGACCATAGGGACTGTGGTGTGGACGTACCCCGAAATGTGATGAATCTTAGAAGGAGACCCTTGAACTGGTGGAACTGTTGGCAAAAGACTGTCTTGACCCTTTGTGTTTAACTTTTAACCCCTGCAGGAGTTATTTTGTGTTAAAGCCTGTTTTACTAAAGATTATGTTTGGAGTATTTGCAGACCCCACGCAGCTATGTCAAAGTGATCATAGTGTATATATTGAGAAGGTGCAGGTAGGCCCTGTTGTCATAATCTAATCTTAGGGCTAATATGTCTGAGGTGATGCTAGGGCAGATTGCAACAGGAAGCCATTGTAGACCTAGGTTTAAACATCTCCATTAAATAGAATCCAGGATCTGGTGACAGCATTGAATTGATCAGAGAAAGAGGTTTATCAGTAAGCCAAGAGCCCTCTTTGCAGTCCAAAAAACACCTCAATCTTCATTAAAATATTCCCTGCTAGAGATCTTATATGGCAGAGAAACATGGGATATATTCAAATGTCAAAGGAAACATGGGAGGAGAAAGAGAGGGCTCTGCTACTTATATCCCAAGCGGCCACCAAGTCAAAAATCACACATGAAGGCGGTGCACGAAAATATTAACAGACATCTTTCAAAGGCGCAAGAACAACAAAAATAAAATTATGACCAGCAGGAAGTAGCTAGACCTTTCTTGGTATGTGACCAGGTGTTAGTCATATTACCAAACTCTGAGAATAAAATTATCTCCAGGTGGTATGGGCCAAAAAAAGCTTCAAGGGTAAAGGTCTCCATAATTACCTGGTCTCCCTCCACGATAGAAGACAAAAGACACAAATATACCTTATAAAGCTACTAAAGATTTGGAAAGCAGACCCCATAAAATAAATTACTGTCAACCATGGCAACCCTCTTGCTTCAAAATCAGGGTAGCTATAGATGTCTCCATGAGAACCTTGGAGGCAACAGAGGGACCGCCAGGATTTGCTGATTAAATTCCCTGAAACCTTCTCAGAAGAATCAAGGAGAGTTAAAAATGTCTTCCATTCAATCTGAATCTCTCCTGGGCAGTTAGTCAACTTGAAATCTTATTCGAATTCCTGAGGTTTAAACAAAAAAACTATGGAGTAAGCAATAACAAAAATGCTGCAACAAGGGGGTTGGAACCCTCTGAGAGCCCCTCGTCCCCCTCGATCGTCCTTGGGGTCAAACCTGAAATTTCTTAGAGATTCTGTATCAATTTCAGAAGACTGAATTCCATCTCAGTCTTTGATAATTATCTGATTACCCACAATCAACAAGTTAATCGAACGGCTGGGGAATGCCAATTTCAGGGCCTGGTGTCTATACTACAGGGACGCCGTTGAGCGTGAGACTCTCATACACAGCAGCGCCCACAAGGCGTCATCAATGTCCTTCCCCAAGTCCACCCCCATCTGTTCCTGGCTGGGAGTGGGTCCCTGGATTCTGCTAACAGTATAGCCTTGTATAACCGAGGAACAAGCCCCCGAGAGCCCGTCTTCGTGATAAGGATGCACTCAAATTCAGTCAACTCCCTCTGCAGGTTATTGTCCCACTGACCGTCAATTGGGGCTCCCTTCAATTGTAGGTAGCGAAACACTGATAACTTTCTCAACAGCAGGAATTCCTCTAATCTCCCCAGTGAAATGAAAGCCCTCCCTCCCACATCTGCCCAGCCCTACTTAGGCCCACCTCATACCACAGCTGGAACGCCAGCAGGTCCTCAACCCTGTCTCGCAGCAGTGGGGCTCGAATAACACTCAGAGGTGATGGCCACGTGGATAGTCAACTACTCTTCCCCCCCTCCCTTCCAAAAGGACCACAGGACTTGCAGAACTGGGTGGTGCACCACCCTCCTCGGAATGCTCAACCTGGGCACCCATAGCCATTCCCCCAGTGAGACATGGGCCAAAATCGCATTGTCCATCGCCACCCATTGCTGGTCAGAGCTTGGGTCGAGATGGTCCACCATGACACAAAGTTGGGTTGCCTTATATGTCGAGAGGTCCAGGAACCCCACTCCCCCTCTTCCCTCAGTAGGGTCAATGTCCCGTAGGCGATCCTATGCTTGGCCCCTGCCCATAGAAACTTCAACAGCGCCGCCTTAATGTCCTCAAAGAACGATCTCGGGACCACTACCGGGAGCATTTGAAACATGAACAGGAATTTCGGCAACACCACCATTTTAATACAATTTCGGTGAGCCATCCACAAGAGCCGCAACCTTGCCCACCTCACCATATCCTTCCATACCCCTAACCATAACGGCAGGTAATTATTTGCACAGAGGCTCCCATAGTGGCTTGACACCCGTATTCCCAGATATCGAAAGGAATCCTCTTGCTCCTGAAACGGCAACCCCTTGATGTACTCCCTTTCTACCGCTGACAACCCTCCCACCAAATAGGCTACCGATTTCTCCAGGTTGCCTTTGAAGCCAGATAGCTCCCCCCCGCCCCAATCGCCCTAAACTCTCCAGTACTCATGGCACCGACTGCACCGGCTAAGTGATTCATAGCAGGTCATCGTCTGCGAAGAGACCGAGTTTGCATGTTAACCCCTTTATTCCTTCATCTTCCCTGATACCCACGGCCCACAGCTCCATAACCAGCGCATAGAGCAACAAGGAGAGCGGACACCCCTGTCATATATCCTGCTGCAATGGGAAGACCTGCAACGTATTCTCATTCACCACCACGCTGGCTGATGGGTAGGAATATAAAGGCGATCCACCCCCTCCATTTCGGGCATATCCCTATGGACGAGAGGGCCTCCCCATGAAGACCCAAATCACCTGATCGAAGGCCTTCTCCACGTCTTAGGCCAACAGTCGGGCCCCCTCTGTTGCCACCACAGGTGTGTTGATGTGGAGAGTCTTACGCATATTATCGGCCCCATGCCTGTGCATAATGAAGCCGCTCTGGCCTGCATGAATCAACCAGGGGAGGCAGGACTCCAAGCGAGACACCAGTACCCTTGCAAATATTTTCACGTCCACATTTAATGGGGAGATGGACCTGTACGAAGCACAATTGGTACAGTCCTTGCCTAGTTTTGGGATCACCACTATTAAAGTCTGGAGTAAAGTCCGTCAGTAATATGGAGCCATCACCAACAATGGAGTTAAACTGCGTGGCCAGGGGAGCCGCCATTAATGACTGATGCTGTTTACAGAAGTCCATAGAGAACTCATCCTCGCAGGGTGCCTTACCTGCTTTTAGCTTTTGAATCGCCTTCATCACCTCTTTCTACGTTACCTCTGCCTTGAGCGCTTCCCCTTCTGCCGCTGAGAGCTTGGTGAGCCATAGACCACTGAGGTAGGCACGCATCTCCTCACCTGATGCCGCCACGGCCTGGCATAAAGCTGCTGATAGTAAGCAGCGAATTGGGCAGAGAGGTTCCCCCCTTTATCCACCATTCCCCCGTCGGCTTGGCGTACCTTGTCCACCCTCTGCTCTGCCATGTATCCTTTCACCCTGTTTGCCAGGAACGTGCTGACTGCATCGCCTCTTTCGTAGTACTTTTGCAGCGTAAAACTTATCTTCTTAACCACTTCACCTATCGACACTGAATGGAGTACCTGTCTCCTGTCCCTCATCTCTCCCAGAATCCCCCCCTATTAGTGCCTTTCTGTACTAGTTGGACGCTTAAAGCCTTCAGTGCCACTCAAAGTCTGGCCTCATCCAGACCCCTCTCCCTTTTCTTCCGAGCCCCTTCCGCGATGAGTAATCCCCTGAACATGGCTGCCTCCCATATTGTAGCCATGCGCACATACCCATTGTCGTTGGCTTCAAAATACTCCCCTATCTCCTTCCCCAAGAAGTCCCAGAACACCTGATCTCTCACCAGTATTTCATTGCACTTCCAATGCGAATGCCGCCGCCGCCGCTGTATCGCCACCTTCCACTCTGCCACCACTAACTCATGGTCCGACCAAGTTACCACCTCGACTTTAGGTCCCCTCACCTCTCCCTCCCTACCTCACGAGACGAGGAGCAAGTCTATCTTAGTGTACGACTGGTGCAGGGGAGAAAAGCATGCATAGCCCCCGGGTCCTGGAAAATGACCCCGGCAAATGTCTACCCAGTAGTAGTCTTACAGAAGGTTCAGAAATTCAGTGTTTTTCTTGGGCGCTACCCTCAGGCCTCCCCCTTCACAGACCACCAATCTAATGCTGCGTCGGCCACTGGATTAAAATCACCCCACAGCGTCAGGGAAGATTTCCCTTAGGTGCAATTTTCCCTCCATTTGTGAACCCCCTGTTAGGACTGATTCTCTATACTCTGGCCTCATGTATAGAATGCCAACCTATATTGTGACAGGAACAACTCTGAGAAGCTGTAGCCAAACCAGTTTTGGTAGCAGTGACAGGCGGTCTAGGCTAAATTCTTCAGAGGTGGTGAGCTTGTAAGGGGTCCACAATGAGGGCACACAATAGGAATCACAGATAAAACTTAAGACAGGATGTATAAAAATACAGTTATTATTTATGGCCAAAACATACTATAGAAAAATGACTACTAGCAGGTAGACGTATCACACACAGCTATCAAACTAAATACATATATACATTCACTTTGTTATAGGCCATAATACACATCAGAAACTCCTGCAAATGAAAGGTTAGACAAGTATTATACATATTATACACTCATGGTCCACAGAGATGACACCCTAACTAAAAATGTCCAGCCCTGAGTAGCCTAGGGCCGTTTGCCCAATTGTTCAGGTTAAAGTTCCACAGAAGTTAGGAAGCAGGAAAGAATGCAGGTAGGGTCTCTGGGGTACAGCGAAGGGTTCTTAGAGTTAGGGTTCAAGTTAGACTAATGTCCAAAAGTAGCCCCAACAGTCAGATGTCTTGCGCAATAGCAAAGCCAAAAGTGTTCAGAATTAAGCTTTATCATAAGCCCATTGACTTATAATGGGAGTACAGGGGTAGGTTAGAAACTCTGTAACTTACCCCCAATACTCCGATCCTTCCCCCAGACTTGGCAGAACAAAGGAAGATGGTGCGACGTTGCTTTTCCCACCGAAAGGCGCAGGCCACGATACACAGGGGTTGCAGGTTCGAGCTGATCTCCGGTTGGTGTGTTCACTGTTGCAAGGACTCTCAATTGAAGAATGCAGCAAAACCTGATGCAGCACCACTCTCAGGACTGGACTCAGGTCAGGTAAGCTATTTCAACTGCAGCACCGTGACGCAAAAGTACTCCGCAGACGTGGTCGGCACAAAAATAAAGCTGGTCAGCCACAGGACGGTTCCAGGGCACTTCTGAAGGCTTCCTCTGGCATGGCACCGAGCAGACATCGGGGTTGGATGATTCCTCCACTCCAAGGGTCGCAGCTCCTTCGGAGGACTACTAAAGATCACAAACAAGACAGGGCTCATCCAGAACGGCAGCAGAAGTTGGTGGCCAGGTCGACTTCAGTCAGGTTCTCAGGTTTCTTCACAGGACTCACAGCTGGACAGGATACTTGGCTCCTTCAGGATCTCTGAGGAATGGGTCCAGGGTTCCTCTTCTTATCCTAAATGCCAGGTAAGAGCTGCTTCCCTCAATAGCAGGACTAGCCCACACACGCACACACCCCAGCAGTGGTCCAATCAGGACCACTGGTCGGGAACATTCATGCATACCACACCAACACCAGTTTGTGGATTGGGGTCAGACAGACCCAGCCCACATCCTGCCAGCAGACACACACAGCACTCCAAGTAGCCCACCAAAAGCCTCTGTTTTCCCAGGCACTGGAAGGCCTTATAAGGATGCTCCTGGCCTCTAAGGCTAAAGAACAAGATGGCAAAAGGACAGGCGAAACATCTCGTGGCACGGCCATGTTTGACCAGTAGCCACGGTTAGTAGCCTAACGTGATAAACGCGGTAAAGCTAAAAACGAAAATTTCCAAAAAGTGGGAAAAAGTCACTGCTGCCACCAGCCTGTCCTTTTAGCACACCTAGAGTAACCAAAAATCCTCTGAGTGTTGGTCTAGGGCAAAACAAAAATGCACCCCAATTGTACGGCAGTGTAAACTGCTGTGCACAATGATAAAAAGTTACCACAAGTGATACAAAAGTAACCAAAAGTAGTAACACAACTAAGGGAAACAAGGTTTCCCAGTACTGACAACCTAAAGGACATATCAGTTTGCCCATAACATATGAGCAAAGACCAGTGTAGTGAAGCTTAAGGCTTCACTGCACTGCAAAAAGTACAGGTCAGATTCAAAAATAAAAGCAAAAAGTTTGGGGGTTGCATAAAGATGGAAGGGAAGATGCAGAAAAGAGAAATCTTTCCTAACGCCACCAAACTTTTTGCTTTGGCTTAGCTTAAACCTGACTTTTTCCGGTGCACAGCCTTCAGCTGCACTCCTCTGGGTTTTCGCTAATTTGTTATGCGGAAACTGACACGTCCTTTTGCAATGTTTACCTTAGTCTTCGACTATGTTGCTATTTCTTGGTTATTGTTTATCTATGTGCCAAGGATCTTGCAGTACAGCACATAGGGGTGCTATTGTTTTATGGCCCTAGCCACACTCTAAGGATTTTTGGGTGTTTGAACAAGTGTGCCCAGGATGAACTGGTGGCAGCAGTTTACTTTTAAAGTGTTTTTCTTTGTTTTTATGTACCATACCGCGTTTGACCCAAGACTTTGGTTGTGCCACAAAGTCTTTCGTTCTGTCCTTTGAGTTTTTTTGCCCCTATGTATTCTCCCAGGTCGAGAGACCCGGGTATTCCGTATTTGGGCATGCAGCCTCCTGCGAAAACCGCATCTTTTGCAGGGTCCTGCATGTCACGTGTGCTAGTGCCCAGGAAGAGGGTTGGGACGGTCTAGTCCCAATCCGCATTCCTGGTTCCAGTATGTCTGGTAGGCCTGAATGACAGTAACCACTGTGGGCCCCGATTGGTCCATGTCTGGTGTTCATGCAAGAGAAGAACAAGTTACTTTCTTACCTGGTAACATTCTTTCGATGGGATGGTCCGACGACGTATTCCATAGCTATGACAGGTTCACCACAGCTGTGCTGCTTCGGAAAATTTTCGGCGTCCGCGTCCTGCGTCGATGACGTTGATACGCTGTCCTCGAGGGCCTCCGTCGAGCCAACGTCACCGGATTTTATAGGTAGGACACACGACGCCCGTAACCTCAGTTGTAGTTTTTTCCCCAGAACGTGTGGCACCAATCTTCTGCCAGTATGACCACAGAAAGCCTTGCGGAAACGTAAACTGCAATCGCATAAGAAATTCTGTAGCGGAGCAGGCAGGGAGGGAGCAATATGGAATACGTCGTCGTACCATCCCATCAAAAGAATGTTACCAGGTAAGAAAGTAACTTGTTCTTTGAGGGGATTAGGTCCTCTGACGTATTCCATATCTATGACAGACTCCGAACGCAGTACCAACGCATGGAGGAGGGAAAATAATTTAGAATTTAGAAATTTAGAATGCCCAATCAAATTGCAGAATAGAGGACCGCCTTGCTAAAGTCCAGGTCCTGCCCATGGATAGAATCTAGGGAGTAGTGACGTACAAAAGTATGGACCGAAGCCCATGTGGCTGCTTCACAGATGTTATGAACAGGAACACCCCTCTTCAGGGCAGTAGAGGCAGCCATACCCCTAGTAGAATGGGCCCGTAAGCCTACCGGAGGGTCCTTACCCACTAAGCGGTAACATTTAGAAATTGCCAAGATAATCCATCTAGACAAAGTCTGCTTAGTAACAGCTTGTCCTAAACACCTCCCAGCGTAACCTATAAAGAGCTGATCGTCCACTCTGACCCGGGACATACGAAAGATGTAGAAACTTAAAGCTCTCCTAGAATCCAACCTATGGAGCCTCTCCTCTTCCTTACCAGGATGCGGAGGAGGATAAAATGCCAGAAGAATAACCTTCTGGCTTAAATGAAATTCCGACACCACTTTCGGAAGAAAGGAAGGACGAACCCTAAGGACAACCATGTCTTTATGAAACACTGTGAAGGGTGGCTTAACAGAAAGTACCTGCAACTCACTCACTCTGCGAGCAGAAGTAACTGCAACTAAAAATACATTTTTAAGGGTTAACAGTCTTAAAGGACAAGAATGTAAAGGCTCAAATGGAGCACCCATTAGGAATTTTAGAACCAGGTTCAAATCCCAACCAGGCACCTGGAAAGGTGACGGTGGAAACACATTAGTGAGCCCTTTCAGAAACTGAGAAATTAAAGGAATTTTAAAATAAGAATACTCCTCAGACGAGCGCTTAAATATGGACAGCACCGCCAGGTAACCTTTAATGGTACCCACTTGCAGGCCCTTGTGGGCTAAAGAAAGCAAAAAAGACAGAACCACAGGAATGTCACATGAAAAAGGATTCACATTCTTAACCCTGCACCAGTCGCAGAACTTTGTCCAACGGCAACGGTACAGGGACTTTGTTGCAGGCCGTCTGGCTGAAAGCAACACCCCATCACGTCTTCAGGGAGGTCCCAATCCTTATACCTCAACCTTTCAGAAGCCAAGCGTGAAGACTGAGGGATCTGACCTCTGGATGGAGAACCTGACCCCCTCCCGTGAGAGCAGATTGTCTCGGTAGGGAAGACAGCGTGGAGGGCAGATGGCCAAGTCGAGAAGGTCCGGGTACCACGTTCTCCGGGCCCATGCCGCAGCAATGAGGATCATCCGGGAACCGAACCTTCGTAACCTCCGCAGCACTTGCAGGATGACGTGGACTGGAGGAAACGCATACAGCAGTGGGAAGGACCACTCCACCACGAACGCATCACCTAAGGCTCCTCTTGGAGGAAATACCCGCGAGCAGAACCTTTCGCACTTCCGGTTGACACTGGAGGTGAAGAGATCCACTTGTGGGGTCCCCCAAAGGGCGAAGATCTCCAGGAGAATCTCCTGAACCAACTCCCACTCTTGAGAGATCGCGCTCTGCCTGCTCAGAGCGTCCACTGTCACGTTTTCGTCTCCAGCCAGATGAACTTCAGAGATCGAAATTTCCTGCTGGATGGCCCAGAACCAGAGCTGCATCGCCTCTCTGCACAGAGGAAGGGACCCTGCCCCACATTTTTGTTGAGGTAGTGCATGGCCACTGTGTTGTCCGTCAGAATCAGGACATTCTTCCCTTGCACTGTCGGCAGAAAAGCCTTCAGGGCAAGCCTGACGGCCCTCAGCTTCAACAGATTGATATGGACTCTGGACTTCGACGGAGACCAACGACCGCTGACTGTCAACTCGTTGGCATGAGCTCCCCATCCCGTGAGGGATGCGTCTGTCACGATCGTCACCTCCAGCCAGGGTAGCCAAAACGGAGCCCCCTTCATCAGATTGCCTTCGACGGCCCACCACAGAAGGTCCTGGGCGACCGAGGGCGACACGTGAATGGGGTTAGACATCCTGCCAGAGGACTGTGACCACTGCGTCTTAAGAGCCCACTGCAAAGATCTCATTCGCAGTCGAGCCTCTGGCACCAGAAGAACGCAGGATGCCATGAGGCCAAGCAACCTCAAGAACTCGAACACGCGGAGACTCTGGGCATGTTGAAACTTGTGCACCATCTGCAGAATGTGATGAGCCCGCAGCTGGGGAGGGAAACACTGCCTCAGGGATGTGTTGAGCACTGCTCCGATGTACTGGAGCAGCTGGGTTGGCGTCAAGTGGGACTTCAAGTTGACGGAGAAGCCCAGCCTGTGAATGGAGTGGCAGGTAACTGACAGATGATCCAGGACTAGCTCCGGAGAGCGCGCCCTGATCAACCAATTGTCCAGGGTAGACGTGAATCCCCCCTTTCCTGAGATATGCTGCCACCACCACCATGAGCTTGGTGAAAACCCTCGGGGCGGAGGTCAATCCGAACGGCAGGACCCGAAACTGAAAGTGCGAGTCGCCAACCACGAACCTTAGGTACTTCTTGTGCTTGGGATGGATCGGCACATGAAAGTAAGCATCCTTGAGGTCGAGAGACACCAACCAGTCCTGAAGTTGAAGGGCCTGGAGGACATGAGAGAGAGTAACCATCTTGAACTTGTCCTTCCTGAGGAGCTTGTTCAAACCACGCAAGTCCATGATGGGTGTCAATCCCCCGTCTTTCTTCGGAATCAAAAAATAAGGGGAATACCATCCCTTGTTCCTCTCCGCTACAGGCACCAGTTCTATGGTGCCTTTCTCCAGCAGGGATTTGATTTCCTGCGCAAGGAGCGGATCTGGACTCTTCAAAGAGAGATTCCCTGGTGGATTGCTGCGAGGCCTCTGGCGGAAAGGAAGACAGTAGCCGTGGGCTATGATCTCCAGAGCCCACACATCTGAAGTAATGGCACGCCATTCTACAAGATGCTGTGCCAGCCTTCCCCCAACCGATGAACCATGGGACATGGCCTCATGACTGACCTGAAGCGGTTGCGGCAGTGCCTGAGGGCAAAGAGGCAACTGCTCGAGCGGCCTTGGCACCTCAAGTACCCCGTTTTCCACCTCTGGTACTCCTACGCTGGCCCCTTTGACTTGCAGCTCCCCTCGTTTTACCAAAGGTCGAGTAATATCGAAAGGAACACCCCCCCTCCATTGCTGTCCCCTAGGACGAAAAGGCAGAGGTTGGCGAACTGCAGCGCTCAACGACTTTGCTGCAGCCTTCGAGGTCTGCAACCTCTCAAGGCTCTCGTCAGCATTGCTGCCAAAAAGATGGTCACCATCAAAGGGCATGTTGAGAAGTCGGGCTTAAACATCCGGAGCATACCCTGACTTCCGCAACCATGTAAATTTGCGCATTAAGGTGCTCGCCGCCATGGACCGGCTGACGCAGACCTGACTGAACGGATTCACACATGGCATCCTTGCCATCCTGTACAAGATCAAGAAAGCCATCCCGTTCCTCCCCTTCGGGAATATGTTCAGCCGCTAAGGAAACACAATTCCACAGAGTATGAGTGAAACGTGCTAAGGCACACACGGAGTTGACTGCTTTCAAAGCCATACCCCCTGAAGAAAACACTTTCTTCACCCAACCGTCAAAACGATTGTCGTCCCCAACAGGAGGGATGGTAGGGTACGACGCCCGTTTAGCCAAGGCCGTGGCCGCCTGCACCACCAAACTCTCCGGAGTAGGGTGCACGGACAAGTAGCCGGGGTCGCCACTGGCTGGGCAGTATTCTTTCGGCAACGACTTTCCTACTGCCGGGAGACTCTCCGGAGCAGTCCAAGCCGCCGCCACACTTCGAGTACTCCGACACCCTTGACATAAACCGCCGGTACGAAGACTCGGCGTGCGTACCAGGCTCAGGCCTACCGAACTCCACCTCTGGGGAGGTGTCCAGAACACTGGCGTCATGCAACGACTGACGCAGGTCTTCAAACTGGCTATGACCAGACAATATTTCATCAGGTACCTTATCAGGAACCAAACCTTCCTCTGACCCTTCTTCCACCTCTGAAATATAATCCAGAGGCTGGAATGGGGGCACAGAAAAGGGGACAAAAACATTTTTGGACTTGGCCAAAGCCTTTTTCGGGGGTTCCACCGTGCCACGGGGTACCTCCGACAAAGCATCCTCGAAAGGCGTTGAGGGCGTCGATGGAATCGGCGTCAAGCGTGGCGCCGACGGCTTCGACACAGTCCTCGAGGGCGGTGCCCCGAGCGTGTCTTGACAGCCTCGGCGCCAATGGCTTAGAGGGTTTCCTCAGAGCTGGAGCCTCGAGTGAACCTCTCGACGGACATGGCGGCGATGGCGTCGACATCTTCGAAGAAGACCTCATAGGCTCCGACAGTCTCGAGGGCGTTGAGGACCGGGACCTGGAGCAGGCATGGCTAGAGCGATCCACCTTGTCCAATCGAGACCTCAAAGGTTCTCGATGATCGCGCCGACCACCCGAGCCCAAAGGCGTGCGAGCGGTGGCTCTAGCACGGTCACGGCCGGCTTCTCTCGAAGTCTCGGACAGACCGGAGCCCTGTGATTCAAAAATCACCAACATTTTCTTATGAAATGCCTCCCATTCGCAGGAGTAGAGTGTTTGGTGGGACGGGCGGAGTCCTCGGATGAGGACAGGGAAGGCGACCAGTGACGGCGCTTCTGCAAGTGCCTCAGAGAGGCAGAGGAATGGCGGGACCGACTCCGGGACCGAGACCCCCTGGACTTACACCGACGACGCAGAGAGTCGCCCCTCGAATCGTCGGTGGAAAGTCCAGTGGACCTCGGCTTACAGGGTTTGGAAACCCTACCTACCGAAAGCTTCTTTCGCTCCCGGAAGGCCTTCGACGTGAGCGACTGGCATTCGTCACAATCGTCCACAGCGTGGTCCTCCCCGAGGCACCAGAGGCGGACCTCGTGCGGGTCCGTCAGCGACATCTTGGAACCGCAGTCCGGACACTTCTCGAAACCCGACCGCGGGATGAAAGAAGAGGAAGACATGATACAATCTTCACAAACCAAGCTCGAAGAACCGATAGAAACTCAGAAGAACCAAGGGGTGCCGAGATCTCCAAAGCGAACACGTTCACGGAAAAAACAGAACTGAGGCTACGGGCGTCGTGCGTCCCACTTATGACATCCGGTGACGTCAGCTCGACGGAGGCCCTAGAGGACAGCGTATCGACATCATCGACGCAGGACGCCGAAAATGTTTCGAAGCAGCACAGCTGTGGTGATTACCCGTCATAGATAAGGAATACGTCGGAGGACCCAATCCCCTCAAACAGATCTTCCATTGCCTATCTGAGATTTGAGCGCAAACCGAGTCTTGGATAAGAGAAGGGACTCTGCATCCTTTCCAGGTCGATCTACTGAGGTTCACACCGAACCTCAAAAGGAGCCAAG
The DNA here is from genome assembly GCF_040938575.1 of Ambystoma mexicanum. Taxonomy (NCBI): domain Eukaryota; kingdom Metazoa; phylum Chordata; class Amphibia; order Caudata; family Ambystomatidae; genus Ambystoma; species Ambystoma mexicanum. The sequence goes on along the minus strand of NC_090928.1, from coordinate 538,462,089 downwards.
TATCCTTACTTAACAAGAAAGCAGACACAAGCAACCGCCAGTGACGTGCTTGCAAAGTTTGGTACCCTGGCCCCACTGTTGTCCCGTCGGACCCCTGTTTCCCATCGTACCAAAAAGGCCTGCAAGGGCGCTTCGCCCCTATGGAGTAGTGGGAATCTCTCTGCATCTCCTATTTACCCTTGCAAAGAGCCTCTTCAGAAGTGTTCCTGTGTCATTAAATGAACTGACCAGCTTGAACACAGGGTATAGCACAGGAACGCTGCTGTCCTGAGTTGAGACTCGAGACTCTGGGAATCGCTAGCTTGTGGCCCTGGGCCCTCTCCCACCAAAACATGTTGTCCCAGCTCCTCTGGCTCGCAATTTCCGAGCGGTTGCCACGCTGCGAGCATTTGCGGTTCTTCTGTCGCCCTACTGCGGTGACCATCGCTCAAAGTGCCTGCAGTTCTTGCCTACCATTTCCTGAGACGTGCTGCACTGGAACTATCCTTCTCCTTTCTTCGAGAACCGAGTAAAGGCTACTGTGCCGCCACGGACAATCATCTCATCCCACAGCCGCTGAGAGCCGGAGCGTCCTGAAACTGGAGGGTTAACACCGTCGAGCAAGAGGGCTAGACTGCCGGAGTTTGGCCCGGACTCTGTCGAGGGTCAGCAAGTACTTGCATAACTTATCGGTGGCCCCTTGGCACAGCCATGCCTTTTTACGAACGAGAATCCCTTCAAAGATGCTCACTTTGGCTGGGATAGCCTGTGCTACCCAGCTATTCCCGAACTCCGAAAGTCGCTCTATTCGCAGGAGTAGACGCTCTTCTAGGAATAGGAACGTATTCTTCATCGCCTCAAGTCCCTTCCTGAGCAGCTACAGCCCCCTGAAGAGAACCTGCTTTATCGTTTATGCATGACCACGCGTTTCTTAACACACAACTGTCCTATGAGCACTAGACACCTCACTTCGTAGGACTGTACTACATAAATTAGGGATTGTTGATGAAGGACTGCCTACACTGATATATGTGTTGATCTAACCCCTTTCTGTTGCAGATTGTGGGTCCCCTCGCCACATCATCAGACTTAGGCTAATCGCATTGTTGTATATATGTTACATAGTGAATAAGCGTTTGTGGTAATTGTTTTCTTGATAACTGTATTTTAATTGTGTTTTTGTTACAAAGGCCTATAACAAATGTATTTTTGATATACATCTGCCTGAGGGTAATCTGTGGAGTTTTACTGTGTGTGCTCATTGTGGGCTTCCGATCACTCTCTCCCCTCCTGAGACTTAGTCTTGACCGCCTGCCAAGCTACCGTAGATTGGTCTGGTTTGTCCAGAAGGTTCCCCTGCTCCACTAAACTAGGGTGGCCTCCTAAATTTCGGCCCACCAGGGCAGAATTTAGAAATCCATCTCAACACCCAGGATCGTGGCCCCCTCTGCCCAGTCTTCCAACATGGCAAAGATCGGTTGTAGGAATCTCACCTATCCAGCGTTTGGTGTGTATAGTGTGGCCAATGCAACCTGCACTCCTTCGTAGAGACCCTTTATCCCAAGAAACACCCCTCCATACCCCTTCTGATCTCTGCCCCCTGAAACCTTTCCCTCTACCCTCTTCCCCCTTCCCCCTATCTAAGGCGTCCGACCACGTGTCCCGTTCATCCTGGCCACACCAGTCGAACCACCAGGGACGCAACCCCTGCTCTGGCTGCATTACCTACCCTCTGCCTCCACCTACCTCCCCCCCCAAACTCTCACAGTGCCTCTCCCACTCTCTACCAGACTTAATTCCAACAAAACCCAGAAGCACCCTAAACTTCCCTCAAACTCTCCCCTTCAGCCCCACTACTCCCCCTACCCTGGGCAGAACAAAAAGCCAACTATGAGCATTCTGAAGAAAAAGGACCCCATTCATTTGCCATCTTTCCGGGACAATGGGGTGTTGAGTTTCTGAAATTTCCTGGCCCCTTGAATTTTGCACCTTCCCACTGTGGACTTCGGACCTTGTGGTTCCCGGCGAGGCTCTACTCCAGCCCCCTCCTCCTCTTGGAGGGTTCCACTTTGGGGCCCCACCAAGTCCTCCATGGCGCGCTTGACATTCTCCTCCATGACCAGCTAGTATCTCTCTCCTTCCCAGTCAAACACCAGCACAAACGGGTACCCCCCCATCTATACTTCACCCCCTTCTCCTGGAGCCAGGGTAACCACCTTTGCCGAGAGGTCCACCACCTTCGCACCTATGTCTGTCCTCATTCCTCTTCCATGATGGCCTGGATGTCACTTTTAATCATGCCAATCTCTGCAGAGCATGGATATGGTCCCCCTATCCCTTGGCCTTCACAATCTCCTCGCCGGCCTGGTATCGATACTGTGCGATGACACCTCTCCAGCTCATCCACCTCTGCCCTCCTTCCTCGGCACAATATGTTGGGTCATTCTTAGGCGAAGTTGCCCCCCTTCTTCCTCTTTCCAGTCCCAACGTCTCTCCGTGCCAAAGGGGGTTGCTGATCCAAAAAGATCTCTTCCACCTTGCCCCGTTGCCACTAGACAGATGCCTCAAAGGGCCTTAAAAGGCCAATCCTTCCCCCCAGGCTCCTTTCACACTCCCGTCCGCCCCACACTGCCCCCGCGCAGGGGGGCGGTTCTGCTGCACCTCCACCAGGGAGGTTGCACACAGCACTCCATTCTGCCCAGGCCCCTCTGTCGTCCCCCACGATATTGCCTCTTTGAACCAGCTGTTGTCACACACCTCAGGCCTCTCCTGTCACCCAGCTTGGCAGGACCGCCCTGCTCGCTGCTTCCTCCCCTTGCAGATGTCTGTGGCAGTCCTCCCTGCATGCCTCACACCTCCCCGACTTTTTATGGGGCGTTTGGGGGGCGGGGGTGCCTTAGTGTGTGCAGGCGGACTCGCCGGTCCTCGGGAAGTCACTGCAGCAGTCTAAGCACTCGGGTGTGGGTACTGCACTCTCCTACCTTGGGGATCAAATCTTCACCTTTTTCAGCGAGCCCCTAACTGATGCAGCTACCGGATCATGGGCAGCTGTTTCCCACATTGGCAGCCGGGTCCGTCTGCTACTGATAGATGGTTCTCCTATTACCAGTGCTACACTGGCCTCCTTTGCAGCCTCTCTGTCAGACGTAGACTGCCTGCTTTGTGGCTCATGTTGTTGCACCCCCCCAACTCCACCTTCCTAAGCGCCGGGCCAGTAGCGCACTGATGCAACACCTACTCAGGGTTTTGCTTCATGCTGCCTCCAGCTGGTTTCCTTTGCCGGCTCCCCGTGGGGTATGCTGCACAGCAGGTCACTCCACCACTGGCCCCCAGCCCCTCTCCAACTTCTGTGGTGAGGGGCCACCTCCCCGACTGGGAGGGCCTCCCCCGCCAACACCGCAGCTCTGTCCGCGGGAATCCCATGGATGCACGACTGTGGGGTAACAGCCCAGGTCTTCCCTGGCCACGCCACTCTCGCCATCTACGGGGCAGGCCTCAATTGTATGCGCTTCTTTGTTCCTGTTTGCGGGGATTTCACTGTTTAACCTCCGTACCACTATTTCGAGACTGCTTCACCCCTTCTCAGGGACCCTCCATCGGGGGTCCCGAACGCTGCAACTCTGCCAAGCTCCGCAGAAACTCCAGAGCAGGGGACGGAGCACGGCAATCAGGCTGTCATTTTGCCTGTGTCCCCTGATGGCCTCTCCTAAATTGTTGTATTTTTTAATAACATACTGATTTCCCACCGGCAAACCTCTGGACACGTTTGAGGATCCTGATGGTGCGATTAGCATGGGCAGGCAAACGAGCAAGGCTTTCGGACAATATACTGACCCAAGTGTGTGAGAAAGGTGGCCTGGAATACGCTGACCTCTATGCTTACTACCTGGCTGCACAACTACAATACAGCGTCTGGATGTGGTTTCCCTCTCCAGAGTTCCCACATGCTAAATTGGGGAGGGCAATAACCTACCCGAATGATTTGAGCAGACTGCTGTGGGGGAAATGAAATCCCGGGGGAGGACCGAAATACAGTCAAATACCAAATGCTAAACGTGGGACTGCTTGAGACCAATTGAAGGGAGGGGGCTTTATGCCCTGGCGGTGTGCAGAGAGTGGACCTTAAGCTCGAAAAGATATTTGGGCTCCACTTTGAGAAGCTGAGTGTGTACACACTGGGGGATATGATTCAAGATGGGACATTTATTACATGGGACATACTCAAAGAAAGAGGGGAATGGACTATGCTGTTGTATTTCAGACTGAGGGAGGCGTTGGAGGTTAGGTGGCCAAGCTATCCCGATGCACCTACAGTATCCCCCCTGGTTCAGTTCATTACGGAACCCCCCCCCCCAAGATACACAAAACTTGTATCCTCATTGTATAAGATCCTTAGACATCAGAAAGCAGATAGGCAGATTACTCTTAAAGCAAAGTTGAAGACTGTGCTGGGGAGGGGATTGTCTGGTCGCAATGGAAATTAATATGTATGCAAACACGTAGACTATCCTTGAATACCTGTTTTCATTAAGTCCGCTTCAAATTTTAACACCAGGTTTATTACTCCCCCTGCTCGGCTGCATAAGTATTATCCCGACAGTCCCGCGCAATGGAACGGTGTTCCCATGTATTAGGAAAGATTCTCTTTACTGCACCTTTCCTTCCATCTTTATGGAACCCCTAAACCTTTTGCTTTTATTTTTGAATCCGACCTGTACTTTTTGAAGCTTTAAGCTTCACTGCACTGGCCTTTGCCTTTGCTCATATGTTATGGGGAAACTGATATGTCCTTCAGGCTGTCAGTACTGGGAAACCTTGTTTCCCTTAGTCGTGCTACTATGTTACTACTTTTGATTTCTTTTGTATTTTTGTGGTAACTTTTTATCATTGTGCACAGCAACTTACACTGCAGTACAATGGGATGACTTTGTTTTGCCATAGATTTTTGGTTATTCTAGGTGTGCTAAAAAGATGGGCTGGTGGCAGCACTGGAGGGTTGGGTGTGTTTGCAGGCAGGATGTGGGCTGGGTCAGTCTGACACTAATCCACATACTGGTTTCAGTGTGTCTGAGTGGTATGCATGAATGTTCCCGCCAGTGGTCCTGATTGCTCCACTGCTGGGGTGTGTGTGTGTGGGCTAGTCCTGCTATTGGCTAGTGGGAGTTTCAGCTCTTACCTGGCTTTTAGGATAAGAATAGGACCCCGCAGCCATTCTTCAGAGATCCTGGAGAAACCTGAAGGAGCCAAGTATCCTATCAAGCTGTGAGACCCGCAAAGAGACCCGAGACCCGACTGAAGGAGGCCTGGCAAACAACTCCTGCTGCTGTCATGGAGGAGCCCTGTCTTGCTCTTGATATTTAGCTGTCCTGCAAAGGAGCTATGACCCTTGCAGTGGAGGGACCATCCATTCCAGACGTCTGCTCGGATCCCTGCCAAGGGAAGCCTTCGGAAGTGCCCTGGAATCATCCTGTGGCTGACCAGCTTTATTTTTGGGCTAACGTGCTGCAGGCGTCACCATAGCGAGTTTTGGCCTGAAACTTGGTGGATCCTCCGCTAGCCCCGCAAGACTACCTCCTGCGTAATTTCGGTGTCTTAGCTCATAGGGGACCAGGGATAGAAGGGAAAGTCCGACCGTGGCTACTGAATCTGTTTGCATCGCAGTGCGCAGTGTGTCCCGTCTGAAAACTGCTTACCTGACCCGAGTCCAGTCCTTAGAAAGGTGTTGCATCGAGTTTTTCTGCATTCTGCAACCGAGAGTCCCTGGACCAGCAAAAGACAACCGTAGTTCAGCTGGAACCTGAAACTCCTGGGAATCGAGGACCCTGGATTTCAGCAGGAAAATCAACATTGGACATCATTCCCTTTTCTACCTTACTTCTACCACTTTTGACTTTGCTATAACTTGCCTATGCAAGACATCTGACTGTTGGGGCTACTTTTGGGCATTAGTCTAACTTGAACCCTAACCCCAAGAACCCTTCAATGGACCCCAGGGACCCTACCTGCATTTTTTTCCTGCATCCTAAGTTCTGTGGAACTGTATCCTGAACTATTGGGCACAAGGCCCCAGGCAACTTATGGCTGGACAATTTTAGCTAGGGATCATCTCTGTGGACCATTTTGTGCATAATACGTGCCTAACTTTTCCTTTGTAGGAGTTTCCGATTTGTATTATGCCTTATTTTTTTTTTTAACTTTATTTTTGGATTTTAACACACAGAAACGAACAGGCCATGCACCGGCCTTAATGAAGTTCCCCAGTTAACCCCGCAAACCGCCTCCCCCCGACCCCTCCCGGCAGATCAACCGAATTTAAGTTACTGTGGCCAAGGTCAGGATTACACACTTCCGCTGGCCTCTTCTCGATATGGCGGTGATTGCTGGGTTGCGACCAGGGATGAGGTTCGAGAAGAGAGTTTGTTTGTAGTGGAAATCAGGTATGATATATAGGGTCCCCAGATATCTGGTGGGCAAGCATGAAGAGGTAAGGTCTTTATAAAGCATGTTACAACGTCTTGGCAGTAGGTCACATCATTTAGCCAGCGCTGCAGGCTTGGTGGGGGGCTGCCCCCCCCAACTGATTGCGATCCTTCTTCGTGCCAGGACCAACAGCAGATTTGCCAGTCTTCTTCCGTGAGCCGGCAGGTGTCTTGTTAGACCCTGTAGCGCCAGGGCAGGTTGAGGGTCTAGTTGCGCTCCTAAGCTCGCCGAGATTTTCTTGAGTACTTGACTCCAGAACGAAGAAATGCTTGGGCATGACCACGCTAGGTGTATGAAGTCTGCCTCTGGAGCTCTGCAACGGCTGCATGCTGGCGAGATTGTCGAGCGTTGTGAGTGAAGTTTAGCTGGTGTGTGATACACCTGGTGCAGGTAGTTAAAATTTATTTGTTTGCATCTTGTATTGAGGGAGACTTTCTGGGTAAGCTGTAGAATGTAGTTCCAGTCTTCGTCTGCTTTCGGATCGCCTAGAGTTCTTTCCCATCTTCGTCTGTGATTTGTGGTTAGGAGTGTCATTTCGGTGAGGAGCGCTTTGTAGAATTTGGAGACCAATCGCAAATCGCCCTGAGATTGTATCACCCCGGTGGAGAAGCTGCCACGCGGATGGTTGTTACGGGAAGGTGGTCAGTCTGGTTTGAAGGGTGTGTTGCAGCCGGAAATAAACAAACATGTCTATGGCGTTGTCACATCCCTTGTCTCGTGCTTGTTGCGGCGTTAGAAAAATGCCCTCGACAAAGAGGTCGCTTAGTGCCTTTTTTTGTAGTTTGTCTGTCCATTGCAGATATATTCTCTCTGGTTATGGGCATTCCCAGTATGCACCTTGCTGGAATGAGAGGAGAAAACCTGGTTTGTGTGTTACTTTTTAGGGCAATTTTCTTCCAGATGGCGTACGCATTGAGCACTATATTCATCGATGTGCGAGGCACCTGTAGATGTCTGAGAATGATGGGTCTGCGGAGGTATGGTGTCACCAGGGTTCTCTCGATCTGGACGTGGGGCCTGATAAAGTGTGTAGCGTACCAATGACCAATGAATTGGGCTTGTGCGGCCCAGTAGTAACGTTCTAGGTCTGGGAGCGCCAGACCACCTTTCTCCACGGGTTGGATCAGTGTGGTGTAGGCTACTCTTGCCGCCTTGCCTGCCCATAGCAGATCGAGGATCAGGCTTCTGATACAGTGAAGGAGCCGTTGCGACAACATCAAAGGGATATTCGAGAATAGAAATAGGAATTTAGGTAAGATGACCATTTTGACTAGAGCAACCCTCCCAGAGCGTAAGCGGGAGAAGTTTCCACCCGTTTACTTTACTTTGTATGAGCTCTATTGTCCTTTCGTAGTTGTCTTGCATGATTTCTCAGTGGGATCTGAAGAGCAGGATGCCTAGATATCTGACCTTTGAGCGTTGCCATTGGAATCCAAAGTAGTCTGTGAATTCTTGGGTGCTGGCGGTTAGAGGGAAAATTACGGATTTCAAGTGATTTATTTTTAGCCCAGAGAAATTACCAAATGTTATCACTGCCCGCATCACTGTGTTCACATTCTCTGCGGGATCTCGAAGGAAGAGGGCTACATCGTCGGCGTACAGGGAAATTATCAGGTAGTGTGGACCGAGAGAAAGGCCTCTGTCCAGGTGGCGGCCGCCGAGGTCGGAGGCCAGGTGTTCCATCACCAGAGCGAACAGCACTGCAGATAGGGGACAGCCTTATCTGGTCCCTCTTTGCAGTTGTATGTCGGCTGATCGTGTGTTTCCTAGGATGATGTTGGATATCGGGCATTCATAGAGCAGGGAGACAAAGTGGATGAAATAGTTGCCCAGGCCCATGCGTTTCAGGATGGTGAAAAGGAAAGGCCACGCGATAGAATCAAAGGCCCATTTGGCGTCGAGCAGGATGGCTGCCACCTGGGACTCTGGGTCGAGAGTCTCCATCACTCCAAACATCCCTCTTATGCCCTATGAGGTATTTCGGCCTGGTATGAAGCCTGCCTGGTCAGCTAGCACCATGGCAGGCATAAGGGGAAGCAGCCCTAAGGTCAGGATCTTCACCAGTATTTTGTTGTCGAAGTTTATTAAGGAAATAGGTCTGTATGAGGCGCAGCTTCCTTTGGTTTACCAGGCTTGTGTAGGAGAATTACATTAGCCATTCGAAGGGTTGGTGGCAGTACCCCGTTGGATAGTGCTTCGTCGTACACCTGCAGCAGTAGTGGGGCTAGCAGTTGTACAAAGGTTTTATAGAATTCGCCTATTAGTCCGACTGGGCCTGGTGCTTTGGTGTTGGGTATTCCTTTAATTGCTTCGAGCAATTAGTCTACGGTGATGGGTCTGTTGAGTGGATCTCGGAGTTCAGCGCTTGGCCAGTAGAGTTCAATGCTGTCTAGGTATTGGGCTAGGTCTGTCGAATCGGCAGTATAATAAGTGTTGTATAGCTTTTGGTAGAACTTACAAAAAGTTTCAAATACTTCTTCTTCGGTACACACTAGAGTGCCGTTTGGGTCTTATATTCTTTCAACCATGGTTGGTTTCCTTTCTACTGCTACAGGTTTTGCCAGGAGGGCTCCGGTTCTCTGACCCTCGCCATATTGGCGTATTTTGTGGTTCCCGTTATAAATTTTGTTTCTCTCTCAGCGATGGTTCTGAAGTTTCCTAATTGTGCCTTGAGTGCTGCTAGAGTTTGAGAGTTGGGAGATGATGAACATTCACGCTCAAGCTCATTCAGCCGGGATGCGCTCGACCCCAGTTCTCTCCTTTTCAATTTCAGCATCCCGTTATCTTTTGCCATGCAGATTCCTCTGACGTAGCATTTCAGAGCTTCCCAAAACGTCCCAGGCGATGATACTGAACCTTGATTTGCTTCAATAAAGGACAGAATCTCTGTTCGTAGTTCGTCTGCGAAAACCTGATCTTGCAGGGTGCCTGGTTTGAATCTCCAATTGGGCTTGTTCTTCCTGCCGCCTGGTACATTACATTCGATGGTTACTGCTGAGTGGTCTGATAGGGTTCTGGGCAGGATTTGGCTTCGCCCCCAGTGAAGCTGACTGTGTGAGGATATGAGCAGGTAGTCGAGTCGCAAGCTGGTCTGGTGGACCCATGAGTGGCAGGTATACTCGCGGGACTCCCAATGTTCGTGTCTCCTAATGTCTCTGAGGTTGTAGGTGTCGCCAAACTCGGCGATCTGAAGACTGGCTTTGGAGGGGGTGGGGGGTCAATTGATTATGATATTTGTCCTTTGTAGGGTCTAGTGGTGTATTTAGGTCGCCACCCCATATGATTGTGGCCGATCCTGCGGATTCCAGGTGCGTCATCAGCCAGTCGAAGTTATTTGGGCTATCTGTGTTTGGGCCGTAGGAGTTTACTAGGATGATTTCCTTGCCTTCTATGATCCCTCGTACAAGGAGTGTTCTGCCCTCTGTGCCTTTATCCGTTGAGATTAGTCTGAATTCAGTTTTTTTATCAATTAAGATAGCAACCCCTCTGGCGAAGGAGGAGTATGAGGCAAAATATCTATGACACCCCCAGTCACGGACCCAGCCATTCTCGGTGCTGTGGAGAAAATGTGTCTCTTGGACCAAGCCCACGTCGATCTTGTGTCATCGCAAGTATTGCATTATTTTACGAGTTTTGGTCGGCTGGTTGCCTCCTCTGATGTTCCATGTGACTAGGTTGAACTTGCTGGTTGGTGTCTATTGCTCTTGCAGAGTGTCTGCGGTCGTGGTTAGGGTATGGCATCTCTACTGATTGTGGAACGTCGGCACTTAGATGGTCCCTGTTGGGCCGGTGACTGAGTTTTGGTGGGGTCGGGCGTCAGGCGACTGTACCTCGATCGGTGCATGATTAGAACTGTGCGTCTTCTTGGTCTGGGCAACCCCCAACACACCCATGTTCTCCCTCCCTTTCACACTGGCACCCCCCAACAAGCCTGTAATGTTACACCCCCCTAGTAATATACAGTAACTAAACAGTGTGTGAGCTAGGGGCGCTAGTGCCTCCCAAGAGTGGATGCCCCTTTCCTTATTGAAAACTGTGCAAGTTTGTGCGCCAATTTGTGGCTCCTGTTATGGGTATGGGGATCGCCTCAGCCTCGCCCTCTCTCCCGTGGACCCGGCCTGTCTCTTAGGGGTTGGCATCCAATGCTGTCTGTGAAGGAGTTGACGTCTTCAGGGGAGGTGAAGAAGAACCAGTTACTTTCTTACCTGGTAACGTTCTTTCGATGGGATGGTCCGACGACGCATTCCATATCTATGACATGTAATCACCACAGCTGTGCTGCTTCGGAAACTTTTTTCGGCGTCTGCGTCCTGCGTTGATGACGTCGATGCGCCGTCGTCGAGGACCTCCTCCGACGTCATCTGATGTGATAAGTAGGACGCACGACGCCGGTAGCCTCAGTTGTAGTTTTTTCCCCCAGAACGTGTGACATTAGTCAACTGCCAGTCAGACACAAAGCCTTGCGGAACGTAAGCTGCAATCGCAAAAGAAATTCTGCAGTGGGGAAGGCAGGGCGGGAGCGATATGGAATACGTCGTCGGACCATCCCATCGAAAGAACGTTACCAGGTAAGAAAGTAACTTGTTCTTCGAGGGGATTGGGTCCTCCGACGTATTCCATATCTATGACAGACTCCCAAAGCAGTACCAGAGCAAGGAGCAGGGAAAGAATTTAGAATCAAAATTTAGAATAGCCAATCAAATAGCAGAGCAAAGGACCGCCTTGCCAAATGCCAGATCCTGTCCTCGGATGGAATCGAGGGAATAGTGACGTACAAATGTATGTACTGAAGCCCAGGTGGCTGCATCACAATTGTTGCGAATAGGAACACCCCTCTGCAGGGCAGTAGATGCAGCCATACCCCTGGTAGAATGGGCCCGCAAGCCAGCCGGTGGGTCCTTACCCACCAAGCGGTAACACTCCGAGATGGCCAAAATAATCCAGCGAGACAAAGTCTGTTTCGTCACAGCTTGCCCCAAACGCTTTCCAGCGTAACCAATAAAGAGTTGATCGTCCACTCTGACCCGGGACATGCGTGAAACATAAAAGCTTAAAGCTCTCCTAGGATCAGGCCTATGGAGCCTCTCCTCTTCCTTACCAGGATGCGGAGGATAGAATGCCGGAAGAACAACCTTCTGGGCCAAATGAAATTCCGTCACTACCTTCGGAAGAAAAGAAGGACGAACTCTAAGGACAACCCTGTCCTTGTGAAATACAGTGAAGGGTGGCTTAACTGAAAGTGCCTGTAACTCACTCACTCTGCGAGCGGAAGTAACCGCAACTAAAAACACAGTTTTCAGAGTTAACAGCCTCAAAGGGCAAGAATGTAAAGGCTCAAACGGAGCACCCATAAGAAACTTAAGAACAAGGTTTAAATCCCAACCGGGCACCAGGAAAGGTGACAGAGGGAACACATTAGTGAGCCCTTTCAGAAACTGTGAAATTAAAGGGATTTTAAAGTAAGAACACTCTTCAGACGAGCGCTTAAAGATGGACAGCGCCGCCAGGTAACCTTTAATGGTACCCACTTGCAAGCCCCTGTGGGCCAAAGAAAGTAAAAAGGACAGAACCATGGGGATGTCACATGCAAAAGGATCCACATTCTGAACTCTGCACCAGTCGCAGTACTTTCGCCAACGGCAACGGTACAGAGACTTTGTTGCTGGCCTTCGGGCCGAAAGCAACACCTCCATCACGTCTTCAGGGAGGTCCCAATCCTTATACCTCAACCTTTCAGAAGCCAAGCGTGAAGGTTGAGGGATCTGACCTCTGGATGGAGAACCTGACTCCCCTCCAGTGAGAGCAGATCATCTCGGTAGGGAAGACGACGTGGAGGGCAGACGGACAAGTCGAGAAGGTCCGGGTACCACGTCCTCCGAGCCCACGCCGGAGCAATGAGGATCATCCGGGAACCGAACTTCCGTAACCTCCGCAGCACTTGCGGGATGACGGGGACTGGAGGAAACGCGTACAGCAGCGGGAATGACCACTCCACCACGAACGCGTCTCCTAAGGCTCCTTTTGGAGGAAATTCCCGCGAGCAAAACCTTTCGCACTTCCGGTTGACACTGGAGGCGAAGAGATCCACTTGAGGGGTCCCCCAAAGGGCAAAGATCTCCAGGAGAATCTCCTGAGCCAACTCCCACTCGTGAGAGATCGCGCTCTGCCTGCTCAGAGCGTCCGCCGTCACGTTTTCGTCTCCGGCCAGATGAACTGCCGAGATCGAAACTTCCTGCTGGATGGCCCAGAACTCGAGCTGCATCGCCTCCCTGCACAGAGGAAGTGACCCTGCCCCCCCCCCTTTTTGTTGAGGTAGTGCATGGCCACTGTGTTGTCCGTCAGGATCAGGACACTCTTTCCTCGCACAGTCGGCAGAAAAGCCTTCAGGGCTAGCCTGACGGCCCTCAGCTCCAACAGATTGATATGGAGTCTGGACTCCGACGGAGACCAATGACCGCTGACTGTCAGCCCGTTGGAATGAGCTCCCCATCCCGTGAGGGATGCATCCGTCATGATCGTCACCTCCGGCCAGGGAAGCCAAAATGGAGCCCCCTTCATCAAGTTGCCTTCGACGGCCCACCACAGAAGGTCCCGGGCCACAGAGGGCGGCACCTGAACCGGGTCCGACATCCTGCCGGAGGACTGCGACCATTGCGTTTTGAGTGCCCACTGCAAAGATCTCATCCGCAGGCGAGCTTCTGGCACCAGAAGAATGCAGGATGTCATGAGGCCGAGCAACCTCAAGATCTCGAACGCTGGGAGCGTCTGGGCATGCTGAAACTTGTGCACCATCTGCTGAATGTGAAGAGCCCTCACCTGGGGAGGAAAACACTGCCCCAGAGAAGTGTCGAGCACTGCTCGGATGTACTGGAGCCGCTGTGTTGGCGTCAAATGGGACTTCTTTAAATTGAGAGGTGACGGACAGATGATCCAGGACTTGCTCGGGAGAGCTCCCCCTGATCAACCAATCGTCCAGGTAGGGGTAGACGTGAATCCCCCCTTGCCTGGGATGCACTGCCACCACCACCATGAGCTTGGTGAAAACCCTCGGGGCGGAGGTCAATCCGAACGGCAGGACCCGAAACTGAAAGTGCGAGTCGACAACCGTGAATCTCAGGTACTTCTTGTGCTTGGGATGGATCGGCACATGGAAGTAAGCATCTTTGAGGTCGAGTGACACCAACCAGTCCTGAAGCTGAAGGGCCTGGAGGACTTGAGAGAGAGTAACCATCTTGAACTTGTTCTTCCTGAGGAGTTTGTTCAAACCGCGCAAGTCCATGATGGGTCTCAATCCCCCGTCTTTCTTCGAAATCAAAAAATAAGGGGAATACCATCCCTTGTTCCTCTCCGCTACAGGCACCAGTTCTATGACGCCTTTCTCCAGCAGGGCTTGAATTTCCTGCGCAAGGAGCGGATCCGGACTCTGCAAAGAGAGGTTCCCCGGTGGATTGTCGCGAGGCCTGTGCCGAAAGGGAAGACAGTAGCTGTGGGTTATGATCTCCAGAACCCACACATCTGAAGTAATGGCTTGCCACTCTACAAGATGCTGCGCCAGCCTTCCCCCAACCGGCGAACCATGGGACATGGCCTCATGACTGAGTGGGAGCGGCTGCGGCGTTACCTGAGGGCAAAGAGGCAACTGCCCGAGCGGCCTTGGCACCACGGGTACCCCGTCGTCCACCTCTGGTACCCCTGCGTTGGCCTCTTTGACTGCCAGCTCCTCTCGCTTTTCTGAAGGACGAGTAATAGCGAAAGGAACCACCCCTCCACTGCTGTCCCCTAGGACGAAAAGGCAGAGGTTGGCGAACTGCAGTGCCCAACGACTTCGCTGCAGCTTTTGAGGTCTGCAACCTCTCAAGGCTCTCGTCAGCCTTGCTGCCAAAAAGGTGTTCACCGTCAAAGGGCATGTTGAGGAGCCGGGACTGCACATCAGGAGCAAACCCCGACTTCCGCAACCACGCAAACCTGCGTATCACGGTGCTCGCCGCCATGGACCTACAGACGCATTCAGCTAAGTCCAAACCCGACTGAACGGACTCACACATGGCATCCTTACCATCCTGGACCATAGCAAGGAAACCATCCCGTTCGTCCCCTTCGGGAATATGTTCAGCCGCTAACGCAACACAGTTCCACAGAGTGTGTGTGAAACGAGACAAGGCACAAATGGAGTTGGCCGCCTGAACCGCCATACCACCAGAAGAAAACACTTTCTTTGCCCAGCCATCAAAACGTTTGTCGTCCCTATCAGGAGGGATGGTAGGGTACGACGCCTGCTTTGTCGGGGCCGTGGCCGCTTGCACCACCAAACTCTCCGGAGTGGGGTGCCTGGTCAAGTAGCAGGGGTCGCTACTGGCTGGACGGTATTTTCGCGACAAGGATCTGCCCACCGTCGGGAGACTCTCCGGAGCAGTCCAAGCCGCCGCCACCCTTCTCTGTAAAGCCACATGGAACGGCAATACCGGGTCAGTTGGGGGACCAACATCAAGGATGTCCGTTAGATCATCCTGCACAAACTCCCCTGGGGGAGCAGACCATCCCAAGTACTCAGAAACCCTAGCCATAAGGCGCCGGTACGAGGAATCGGCATGAGAGCCAGGCTCAGGCCTACAAAACTCCACCTCCGGAGAGGTGTCCAGTCCACTGGCATCATGCAGTGACTGCCTCAAATCGTCAAACTGGCTATGGCCCGAGACAATTTCATCTGGAACCTGACTAGGAACCATGCCATCAGAATCCTCATCCGCCTCTGAAATATATTCCAGGTGGCGAAAAGAAGGCACCCGAGAGTGCTTGCTCTTAACCAGAGCCTTCCTAGGGGGTAGCCCCGTGCCACGGAGTACCTCCGACACGAAAGGCGTCGATGGCGTCGAGCGAATCGGCGCTGGCGTCGAGAGAACAGGCATCGGCGCCGAGAGGATCGGCGTCGATGTCGAGGAAATCGGCGTCAATGTCAGATGCAGCGCCGCCAGCATCTGCGATGTCGACACAGCCCTCGAAGCCGGAGCCCCGAGCGTGTCCTTCGACGACCTGAGCGTCGACAGCTTCGACGACTTCCTCGGAGCCAGAGCCTCGAGAAAGCCTGTCGACGCCTCAGACGTCGATGTCTTCCTCGAAGACCTCACAGGTCCACACGGTCTCAAACGCGTCGAGGACCGGGACCTGGAACGGGTACGTCGAGAACGAGTCTCCTTGTCCGAACGGGACCTCTCCCGTGACTCGTGCCGACCACTCTTGCGAGCGGTGTCTCTCGACCTCACGCGACTGACCCCACTCGGGGGCGCGGACGGCTTAGTACCCTGCGACTCGAGAATCGCCAGCATTTTCTTCCCGAAGGAAGCCCATTCCTCCGGCGTCGCACGGCTGGTGGGGTAAGCGACGTGCCGGGCAGAGTCCTCTGAAGAGGACCTGGAAGACGACCAGTGTCGGCGCTTCTGAGAATGCCTCGAAGAGGCTGAGGAGTGGCGAGACCGACTCCTAGAAGGAGACCCACGAGACTTCCGACGATGACGCGGAGAGTCACCTCTCGAATCATTTTCACAAAAACGAACAGGTTCGAAGAACCGAGAAGAACAGAACTCCAAAGAGTCGAGGCGTTAACCGAGATTCACGAAGCAACACGTTTGCGGAAAAAACAGAACTGAGGCTACGGGCGTCGTGCGTCCTACTTATCACATAGGATGACGTCGGAGGAGGTCCTCGACGACGGCGCATCGACGTCATCGACGCAGGACGCAGACGCCGAAAAAAGTTTCTGAAGCAGCACAGCTGTGGTGATTACATGTCATAGATATGGAATACGTCGGAGGACCCAATCCCCTCGAACTGAGTTTTTTCAGCATGCAGAATCCTCAGCTTAGCCGGGAACAGCATTGAGTATTGGATCTGTTCCACACGTAGGCGGCGCTTTACACCTGCAAAGGAAGGCTCTGCTCGACGCTTGAACCGACGGTGAGAAGTCGGGAAAAGTATGGACTTTGTCTCCATCCTATTGAATGTCACCCTTGTCTCTGGCCAGCTTGAGGATGGTATCTCGATCTCTGAAGTTTAGCAGCTTCGCAATAATGGGGCGTGGTGGCGCTCCAGGAATCGGGCGGGTAGCTGGGATTCTGTGCGCTCTGTCGACGACAAAGAGCTGGGAGAGTGCCGTAGCCCGAAGAGGTCCCTGCACATTTTTTCTACGAATTCCTCCATCTTTGTCGGGGCCTGCTGTTCTCATATGCCCACCAGCCTGATGTTGCTGCGGCGACAGCGCCCCTCCAAGTCTTCGTTTTAGGCCGCTACCTCCTTCATCTGTTGCTCCAGCGTCGTCACTCTGGTGGTTAACGCGGATGTGTTGTCGTCCAGGTCGGAGACCCTTTGCTCCACTGTATCTAGACGTTTGCCATGTTTGTCGAACCTGTGTTGGAGTAGATCCACTTTGGATGAAAGAGCGTCCAGTTTAGCGTCAAGGTTTTCCTATCCCGGCCTTGAGGTCGTGGAGGATCTTGCGTATATCAAAGGCTGGGGATGGTGTGAGGTAGTCTTCTGGTTCCGTAACGGATGATTGGGCTGTTGGTTGGCTCGCCTGCTTCGGTGTCTTAACTATGGCTCCAGTTTCGAAAGTCAGTTTCCTCTGAGCTTTGTCCACCTTGCCCATGGTTGGTGCCGGGATATATATATTCACCTGAGGGGCCAATGTAGGATTGGAAAACCCCCTTAGGCCGCTGAGCCCAGGCAGCGGCAACAGTCACCCAGGGGGGGCAAGGGCCGAGTCGATCGTTAAGTTGCAGTGGTGAGGTTGGAGGATGTTTGTTCTAGTATAGAACTCTGGGTCTGGTCTATTGCCGCTCCTTTGGATGCCCTGTCTCTCCGAGTTTCCCAGCTCGTTGACAGTTTCTGTAAGAAAGCTCCGCCAGGGTAGTGCGGACTGGGATATCGCTGTCCCTGACAAATGGTTGCGGTTCATCGGGTACGACCTGCCCAATGTTGTTGCTCTTGGGGGTGCGTCTGGGGAGTGCTGTGGTCCACCGTCGTAGTGATCACCTTGTTCACTGGGGTCTTGGAGCTTGCAGTGGCGTCCGGGCCAGGGTCGAGGCACGGCAAGCGTTCTTTGCCGGGTTGAGTTGCTGGGAGGTGAGCAAGCGGCTTGTGCTGGGACCACGGGCCTGCATGTGGCAGGACCAGGCCTGAGGTTTCCTTGTCGGCTGGTGGTCGTCTGCCTGTGAAGTTGGCCAGTTGTTTGTTGAGGCAGTGCCAAATGGGCTGACTTGGAGGGAGGGGGGGAGCTGGACAGGATGGCGGCTGTTCTTTGGACGTTTCTTCCTTGCAGTGGTTCTATGCTACCTTCGGTGTTGTGAATATGGGTCGCTCTTTTCAGTGGAGCTGCCCGATGGTGTTATGAGCGGTCCACCGAGCTCGCAGTAATGTTGAAGACTACATCCGTCAGGAGCCAGGAGGAGCGGTCCATGTGGCTGTCTATGGGGGGTGCGCTGTCGTAGCAAGAGGTGGGGGGGTAGCCGTGCCTAGTGATGCTGTTGGGGGGGTGTCCCTTCAGTTTAGCATGTCCGCGTATAAGCAGTTTATTTGAGTGGGCTACTCGCACGCTGCCCGCTGCGTGGCCCCAGCTGCCCTGCGCATGGGATGGAGGGGGCGCGCTGTACCTTGTTTTGTGGGGTCCAGAGGACCTCTACAGCAGCGCTGGAGCAGCTTCTATCGCTGGTGTCCAGCAGGTCGTTGGTGGGGTGTGTGCTGGATCTGTGCAGTGCCGGGGGCCGCCGACCTCCGTTTAGGTCTGCCGCGGGCGTTCTCGCCGCATCCTTCCTGCTGCCTGGTTACCTTGGGGGAGGAGGGTGTCCTCCACCCGGTTAGGACGTCTGGCGCCTCTTCTTCTCTGAATCGCGGCCTTCGCCGTCGGTCTTCGTCTCGTCTCCTCTGACGGTCAGGGCTGGTAAGCTGTGGCTGTTTGCTGCTCTTAGTGGGGTGCACCGCCGTTGGCTCTTGTGGGCCTGAGCAAGGGACCTGAAGGCTCTGTTTCACTGCGGGCAGCCGCTGAGTTGTTCCGGGCCGTGTTCCAGAGCCGGTTCTATTAGGGGGAGGAGTCACTGCACTCCACCGCTGGCCGTGCAGCGATTCTGCTTCTGGTCTGGACCTCTGAGGCCTCACAGGTGTAAACAGGATGCAGAGGCCAGGCCTGGGGGGACGGCAAGGTCAGGTTCCGACCCTTTATCTCCAGAATATGGCGGCGCCTGGAAGGAGGCAGGGTGTCCACTTTGTCCATGGCGGGGCTGGCACTGATCGCCTGTTGCGGATGGTCAAAGTAATGCTCGATTATACACAATATTTGCAGGATATTTGGGGCTCTGCACGGAGCTCGTTAAAAAGCTGCCATCTTGGATGGCTCTAGCCTTATAACCAAGTGAATGTATATATGTATTTAGTTTGATAGTGTTGTGTGAAACGTCTAACTGCTTGTAGTCATTTTTCTATAGTGTGTTTTGGCCATAATTAAATAACTGTATTTTTCATACATTCTGCTTAAGTTTAATCTGTGCTTCCCATTGTGTGACCTCATTGTGGACCCTTTACAAGCTCACCCCCTCTGAAGAATTTAGCCTAGACCGCCTGTCACTGCAACCTAAACTGATTTGGCTACAGCTTCCCAGAGTTGTTCCTGTCACAATATAGGTTGGTCTTCTATACATCTGTACACCAGGCCAGAGCATAGAAAATCAGTCCTAACACCATGACCCAGCTGATTTGCTTCCTGTAGCATGGGCATGTCTGAACTTGCACAATCCGAATGACAAGGCCTAGCAGGACCGTTTTTTGTATTTCTTAATTCCTGTACCCCCCCCCCCCTTTTTGTCTTGTTGCGCCTTAAAACACCTTTTGCTGTATAGGCGCATTATAAATACCCAATAAATAAAATAAATATCCATGGATACACCCTCTTTGGGAAAAGATTGGTGTGGCCGTGGGTCAGATGCTACATTGTCAGTTGCAGCATACACCAGAACTATGGTTATTATATTGGCGGAAATGGGGTCCCGAGCAGAGAAAAAGCTGATGGGCATGGCGTCTATTGTGGCGCGGTCACTGATCGCTAGGGCATGGGGGAAGGGCAAAGCACCATGTTCTCAAGAATGGTTGAATTGTCTAAACAGGTCTGAGAAGCGGGTGACTCAATATGAGTTGAATCCACCAAGCAGGAGAAGACTGATGGACTATTGGGGTCCGTTAAGGACTTTCATGGCTAGGGATGCTGAGGACACAGACGAAGATGGCGGGTAGACCCCTGCTCAATGATACGCCCACCGACCTGTTGCATTATGGGTGGGTTACCCTTTGTGTCACATCGTTGGGTGGGGGCCAGAGGGTGGTGGGGGGGGAGTTGCCATTCCCTCATGGTAAGAATCGATTATATTTGTAACTGGGGGCAG
The DNA here is from genome assembly GCF_040938575.1 of Ambystoma mexicanum. Classification (NCBI taxonomy): domain Eukaryota; kingdom Metazoa; phylum Chordata; class Amphibia; order Caudata; family Ambystomatidae; genus Ambystoma; species Ambystoma mexicanum. Next base: position 538,442,209 of record NC_090928.1, on the reverse strand, counting down.
GAGGGGTTGGGAAGATGATGTGCCAACTGTCAATTGTCCTCATAAAAGTGCAGGTGTGTTTGTTTTTTCTTTCGTATTGGTGTGCTGTTGCATAGTATTTGGGGGTGTTCATGGTTATGTTTATGTCGATGTTGTCTTGTTATAGTTGCACTGTGGAAAACAAAGCAAGATTAAAATAATCCTCTTCCAAGGATTCCTCAAGTCAATGCTCTTTTTTTTGGATCCACATATACTGGACAAAGAAGTACGAGGGGCAGCACAGGCTATTTTTATGCGTGGCGTCAAAACTAGTACCTTTATACTTTATAAACTCTGTGTTTCGGCAGCACAGGGAAATGTAAAAGACCCAACAAACTTTACCCAACACAAATATATCATGGTGTCCCTTAATTGTGTAAGTGTGGCAAAGAAAAACATATGTTGCGAAAATGGGTATTTCACCCCTGCAATACAGAACAGTCACAAAGTTAGAATTTGAAATAATGTCAGTGCTCAACTTTAGGCCCATGTGCAGTTTACTGTCTCAAGGGGGAGGCTTCTAAAAGCGGTTTGCTGTTTCTTGCTAAAACAGTTCAGCTTTGTAAGTCAGAGTTGCCTTCAAATTATTAAAGCAAGCATGGAAAATCGAATTTGGAAAAAGTGGCAAAGTGCCAATTATAGGACTACTGTTATGGCCCCTCCATTAAATTATCGCAGGGCCCTATCTTGCACAGGAAGTAAAGTCCTGTGGGATCAGCTTGGTCCTCCAAACTCAGCCCCCTTAAGGCTTCTTGACTGACATGGCCTCCTGCTGCTTCTTTGAAATACCCTCCTACTGTCTTGTATAGCTAGTTTGCAAGACCTCCCCTTCAGGTTCAACTGGCCCATCCGAGTTCCTTGCTAGCCAATCCCAACAAGTGGGTGTCTTCATTTAATCAGTAATTGTATCAACTGCCCTGTGCATTCCGTTTGTTGCAAAAGAAAACATTAGTTTTGCTAAATGTTTCAAACTGTCCTCTCTTGGAAATGCTTCCGAAAATGAGTCCCTGGTATCAGCGCATCTCAAAAACCTCTTGCCGTTAAGTTTCACTTATCATTCACATGGATTCCGACAAGCATTTACCAAAGCACTTCAGATGAGGACATGTAAAACCCCACATTAAAGTTGTAGCTAGTCGTATCTGCTTCTTATGATTCATATTGTATGACTAAGAAATGTTCCTTTCATGACATCCTTCACATTTTCAATGGACGCATTTCTCAGATTTTCTGAAACATCGATAAGTTAAAATAAGAATAATATAAACTGCCCATGTTACAGTTTACAAAGACGTGTTGTGCGGGAGAATGTGTAAGCAATGTAAGATAAAAAACCCTTTTATAGTTCTAAATGTCCTGTACGAAGTGCATAGAAAATATGTATTTTTAACATAATTAACCTTTCTAGCTTCAAGCCAGCACATCCCATGTTACTTGCAGTGAACTGTGCTTCCTTCACCTGCAAACGCAATTAAAATGCTTTTACTAATGATTTGTGTATTAATTTTAGGCTTGAAAAAAAGGTGCAGAAAGCCAAAAGCACTGAATGCACATATGTGAATATGTATCTCTCTATGTGTTTTACAAACCTCTTCAAAGTCAATAGGCCCTATTGCACATCGGTTCCAGCTATATGTATGCAACAGTGTACAATTCAATCCTGAACAAGCAACTGGAAATAAACTCACAATAGTAATCAAAAATCACTTTGCTGTTCTTTTTTAGACTTGTTGCCATAATAGATTTACTCACATGTTTTTGTCTGGATAGTTCCACTAATCCATCTGCTAAGGCTTGGGCTGTTACTCGATTTGTCTGCACTTGAGCCATGCTCATGGAGTCATACATAAATTGTCCTGCACACAGAAAAACTATCTTTAAACACAAGCACAATATATTACAAGTCAATAAATACATTCAGATTGTACAATTGATCGTCTGTAATACTCCCTTGTGAACTGCACTCATGCTATATAAACAAAACTTAAATGGTATCCGTGTACATTTGAAAAAGCAAGCACCATTAGCACACTCTGTATCAAACAAGCTTTTATGAGCATTCAGTTCACAAGGTTCAATAAAAATTATGTTCTTGAGTTCAGGATACTCTACGTATGGTATGTATCGCCTCCCAGTCCTTACTTTGTGAAGGCTAACCGGCTTCAGACAGATACATTATTTTTCTATTTTTTTTTACCCATTCCATTATTCGGACTACAAGGCTTCTCCCCTCCCTTATCTCTACCTGTGTGTTGTTCTGCACAATCCACCATATGCCAAAGGCAACAGGAGGCGTTCTAGGAGTCATGTTGATAACGTACAAACTCTGCCCATTAGCTCTGGCCTTTTCTTGTTACAGTCTACATTGTGACAATCTGCCATACGCTATTCGTACTACTGATTGGACGAAAATTCCCACAATTATACTCAAGAGCCAGAACCAATACGATTTTAACAGAATTCTCATCTTGTAAGATTCAGGAACCAAATTCTGCAGACAAAGTACAACCACGGTTAAACAGTACTGTCTTAAAAAGGTGTGTGGAGTTACCCAAGTTGCAGACTTACATATCTTCTTCTTCTTGACACTTCTTGTACATTTGCACTACACGTCAGCATTCCTCTGGTAGAATGTAATTATGGCACTGACAGAAGAAGAGCGCTGCCGAGGTGTATGCAGTGGAAATAGCTAAGCATGTCCAACGACTTTGTATTCAAGTAGCCAGTTTCTTCCCTTTTAGCTTGCCTCCCAGTGCCTTGAATAAGGATTCTAATTTGCAAAAGTAGGCTGTCCTGACGGTTCTATGTTCTAAGATCGCTAGTTTTTTTTTTTTTTTACGGAGAGTGTTTAGCCGAATATTTTTGGCCAAAAAATCAAATTGAATTTGTTATGTTTACTTGGGAGGGTTCCCACCTCAAGCCCCCTTTCCTAGTATCTAGTCCCTATTCCCCACACCCCTAGCCCTTTAATCCCCCTACATTTTCCGATTCGTTTTTTAGGCCAAAAATGTCCGGGGAAAAACAAATTGAACAAAAGCCTGGCAATTTAACAATGTCTTACCATCCTGACCTTGGGGATGTGAAAACCTCTGGACCCGTCCAAGAAATATAGAAAATGTTCTGGTGAGGATAAGTCTGCATGGTGGATATTACATTCAGAGAATAATTTCAGCAGGAAAATTGGGATGATGTCTTTACTTCCCCCTGCATACACTTCACCATATATGCACTTTGTCACTTATTTCTCCATACCTCCACTTCTCAGGTCTTTCACTTCTCCTAGCATTCACTTCATCATTACAGGCCACCCTCTTCTTTTCTAATCCTATTCTTCCCTCTAATGCCCTTCACCCCAGTCCTAACCTTACAGTTAACCTTAACAACATCCATTGGCAACTTGACAATGTAAAGATGCAGATAAAGTAAAAGCAACAGGTAAATGCATGATGAAACAAATATCTGGCGAATGCACAAGTAAGCGTCATGGAAGTTTTCTGGGGGAAGTAAAAGGAGGTTTGAGGCCATCTTGGAGTAAGATGCAGACAAGAGATTCAGAGTTCAAAGTAAAGACTTTTATTAACTTAAATATCAGGATGGAAAAACGCCTATCTTGCCCTATACTGTGGTGGGATTTCCCTACCAAACCAAAACTAAGGAAAGTCAAAGTCCACAAGTTCAACTTAGGAATCTGCCTGTGCCTAAAACCTATACTTGCCCTCACAACTAATGTTATACAACACGTGGGGATGTCAGCAACAAACAAAATAGTGTTCAGCATAAAGTTCAGAGCTTGGCCCAGATCGCAGCTTTCATCAGCTCCCTTCCCCCCCCCCCCCCCCCAAATAGAACAAGTTCCTCTCTTACCTGGTAACGTTCTTTCGATGGGATGGTCCAACGACGTATTCCATTTCTATGACAGTAATCACCACAGCTGTGCTGCTTCGGAACATTTTCGGCGTCTGCGTCCTGCGTCTATGACGTTGATACGCTGTCCTCGAGGGCCTCCGTCAAGCCGACGTCACCGGATGTTATAAGTAGGACGCACAACGCCCTTAGCCTCAGTTGTAGTTTTTTCCCCCAGAACGTGTGGCACCAAACCACTGCCAGTATGACCACAGAAAGCCTTGCGGAACCGTAAGCTGCAATCGCATAAGAAATTCTGTAGCGGAGCAGGTAGGGAGGGAGCGATATGGAATACATCGTCAGACCATCCCATCGAAAGAACGTTACCAGGTAAGAAAGTAACTTCTTTGAGGGGATTGGGTCCTCCGACGTATTCCATATCTATGACAGACTCCCAAAGCAGTACCAACGTATGGAGGAGGGAAAAGAATTTAGAAAATAGAAATTTAGAATGCCCAATCAAATTGGAGAGTAAAGGACCGCCTTGCCAAAGGCCAGATCCTGCCCATGGATAGAATCGAGGGAGTAGTGACGTACAAAAGTATGGACCGATGCCCATGTGGCAGCTTCACAGATGTTACTAATAGGAACAGCCCTCTGCAGGGCAGTAGAGGCAGCCACACCGCTAGTAGAATGGGCCCGTAAAGCTACCGGAGGGAGCTTACCCGCCAAGCGGTAGCATTCAGAAATTGCCAAGATAATCCATCTAGACAAAGTCTGCTTAGTAACAGCTTGTTGCAAACGCCTTCCAGCGTAACCAATAAAGAGCTGATCGTCCACTCTGACCCGGAACACGTGTGAAATGTAGAAACTTAAAGCTCTCCTAGAATCCAACCTATGGAGCCTCTCCTCTTCCTTACCAGGATGCGGAGGAGGATAAAATGCCAGAAGAATAACCTTCTGGCCTAAATGAAATTCCGACACCACCTTCGGAAGAAAGGAAGGACGAACTCTAAGGACAACCCTGTCCTTATGAAACACAGTGAAGGGTGGCTTCACTGAAAGTGCCTGTAAGTCACTCACTCTGCGAGCGGAAGTGACCGCAACCAAAAATACAGTTTTAAGAGTTAACAGTCTCAAAGGGCATGAATGCAAAGGCTCAAACGGAGCACCCATCAGAAACTTGAGGACAAGGTTCAAATCCTAACCGGGCACCTGGAAAGGTGATGGAGGGAACACATTAGTGAGCCCTTTTAGAAACTGAGAAATTAAAGGAATTTTAAAATAAGAACACTCTTCAGACGACCGCTTAAATATGGACAGCACCGCCAGGTAACCTTTGACGGTACCCACTTGCAAGCCCCTGTGGGCTAAAGAAAGCAAAAAAGACAGAACCACAGCAATGTCACATGCAGAAGGATCCACATTCTTAACCCTGCACCAGTCGCAGAACTTTCGCCAACGGCAACGGTACAGGGACTTTGTTGCAGCCCTTCTGGCCGAAAGCAACACCTCCATCACGTCTTCAGGGAGGTCCCAATCCTTATACCTCAACCTTTCAGAAACCAAGCGTGAACGTTGAGGGATCTGACCTCTGGATGGAGAACCTTACCCCCTTCCCGTGAGAGCAGATTGTCTCGGTAGGGAAGACGACGTGGAGGGCAGATGGACGAGTCGAGAAGGTCCGGGTACCACGTCTCTGGGCCCATGCCGGAGCAATGAGGATCATCCGGGAAACGAACCTTCGTAACCTCCACAGCACTTGCGGGATGACAGGTACTGGAGGAAACGCATACAGCAGTGGGAATGACCACTCCACCACAAACGCGTCTCCTAAGGCTCCTCTTGGAGGAAATTCCCGCGAGCAGAACATTTGGCATTTCCGGTTGATACTGGAGGTGAAGAAATCCACTTTAGGGGTCCCCAAAAGGGCGAAAATCTCAAGGGAAATCTCCTGAGACAACTCCCACTCGTGAGATATCGCGCTCTGCCTGCTCAGACCGTCCGCCGTCTCGTTTTCATCTCCGGCCAGATGAACTGCCAAGATCGAAACTTCCTGCTGGATTGCCCAGAACCAGAGCTGCACCGCCTCCCTGCACAGAGGAAGTGACCCTGCCCCCCCCTTTTTGTTGAGGTAGTGCATGACCACTGTGTTGTCCTTCAGGATCAGGACATTCTTTCCTCGCACAGTCGGCAGAAAAGCCTTCAGGGCAAGCCTGACGGCCCTCAGCTCCAACAGATTTATATGGAGTCTGGACTCCGACGGAGACCGACGACCGCTGACTGTCAACTTGTTGGCATGAGCTCCCCATCCGGTGAGGGATGCGTCCGTCACGATCGTCACCTCTGGCCAGGGTAGCCAAAAAGGAGCTCCCCCTTCATCAGATTGTCTTTGACGGCCCACCACAGAAGGTCCTGTGAGACCGAGGACGGCACCGGAACAGGGTCCGACATCCTGCCAGAGGACTGAGACCACTGGAGCTTGAGTGCCCATTGCAAAGATCTCATCCGCAACCTGGCCTCTGGCACCAGAAGAATGCAGGATGCCATGAGGCCGAGCAATCTCAAGAACTCGAACGCTGGGAGACTCTGGGCAAGCTGAAACATGTGCACCATCTTCTGAATGCGATGAGCCCTCACCTGGGGAGGAAAGCACTGCCCCAGGGACGTGTCGAGCACTGCTCCGATGTACTGGAGCCTCTGAGTTGGCGTCAAATGGGACTTCTTTAAGTTGAGGGAGAAGCCCAGCTTGTGGAGGGAGTGGCAGGTGACGGACAGATGATCCAGGACTTGCTCGGGGAGAGCTTGCCCTGATCAACCAATCGTCCAGGTAGGGGTAGATGTGAATCCCCCCTTTCCTGAGATGCGTTGCCACCACTACCATGAGCTTGGTGAAGACCCTCAGGGCGGAGGTCAATCCGAACGGCAGGACCCAAAACTGAAAGTGCGAGTCGCCAACCGCGAACCTCAGGTACTTCTTGTGCTTCGGATGGATCGGCACATGAAAATAAGCGTCCTTGAGGTCGAGAAACACCAACCAGTCCTGAAGTTGAAGGGCCTGGAGGACTTGAGAGAGAGTAACCATCTTGAACTTGTCCTTCCTGAGGAGTTTGTTCAAACCGCGCAAGTCCATGACGGGTCTCAATCCCCCGTCTTTCTTGGAAATCGAAAAATAAGGGGAATACCATCCCTCGTTCCTCTCCGCTACAGGCACCAGTTCTATGGCGCCTTTCTCCAGCAGGGATTGAATTTCCTGCGCAAGGAGCGGATCCAGACTCTTCAAAGAGAGATTCCCTGGTGGATTGTCTTGAGGCCTCTGCCGGAAAGGAAGACAGTAGCCGTGGGCTATGATCTCCAGAACCCACACATCTGAAGTAATGGCACGCCACTCTATAAGATGCTGCGCCAGCCTTCCCCCAACCAGCGAACCCTGGGACATGGCCTCATGACTGAGTTGAAGCGGCAGTGCCTGAGGGCAAAGAGGCAACTGCCCGAGCAGCCTTGGCACCTCGAGTACCCTGTTTTCCACCTCTGGCACTCCTACGGTGGCCCCTTTGACTTGCAGCTCCTCTCGATTTACTAAAGGATGAGTAATATCGAAAGGAACCTCCCCTCCATTGCTGCCCCCTAGGACGAAAAGGCAGAGGTTGGCGAACTGCAGCGCTCAACGACTTCACTGCAGCTTTGGAGGTCTGCAACCTCTCAAGGCTCTCGTCAGCCTTGCTGCCAAAAAGATGTTCACCGTCAAAGGGCATGTTGAGGAGCCGGGCTTGCACATCAGGAGCAAACCGTGACTTCCGCAACCACGCAAACCTGCGTATTACGGTGCTCGTCGCCATGGACCAGCTGACGCAATCAACAGACCCGACTGAACGGATTCACACATGGCATCCTTGCCATCCTGCACGATAGCAAGAAAACCATTCCGTTCCTCCCCTTCGGGAATATGATCAGCCGCTAAGGAGATACAGTTCCACAGAGTGTGCGTGAAACGAGACAAGGCACAAACGCAGTTGGCAGCCTGAAGCGCCATACCCCCAGAAGAAAATACCTTCTTCGCCCAGCCGTCAAAACGTTTGTCTATATCAAGAGGGATGGTAGGGTACGACGCCTGTACCACCGAACTCTCCGGAGTAGGGTGCGTGGTCAAGTAGCAGGGGTCGCCACTGGCTTGGCGATATTTCTTCGGCAAGGACTTGCTCACGGCCGGGTGACTCTCCGGAGAAGTTCAAGCCGCAGCCACCCCTCTCTGCAAGGCCATTTGTAATGGCAGCACCGGGTCAGTTGGTGGACCTTGGTCGAGGATATCAGTCAGGTCATCCTCCTGAAAATCCCCTGGTGTGGCAGACCACCCCAGGTAATCCGTGACTCTCGACATCAGGCGCTGGTATGAGGACTCGGCATGCGTGCCAGGCTCAGGCCTACCAAACTCCACCTCCGGAGAGGTGTCTAGACCACTGGCGTCGTGCAACGACTGACGCAGGTCCTCAAGTTGGCTATGACCAGAAAGGAGGCCATCAGGAACCTCACCTTCCTCAGACCCCTCATCCACCTCAGAAATATAATCCAGAGGCCGGAAGGAGGGTACAGAAAAAGGTTCAAAGACAGGTTTAGCCTTGGCCAGAGCCTTTCTGGGGGGTTCCACCGGGCCACGGGGAACCTCCAACCAAGCCGCCTCGAAAGGCGTCGATGGAATCGGCGTCGACGTCGAGCGTGGCGCAGACAGCTTCGACGGCATCGACACAGGCCTCGAGGGCAGAGCCCCGAGCGTGTCTCTCGACAGCCTGGGCGCCGATAGCGTTGACGACTTCCTCGGAGCCAGAGCCTCGAGAGAGTCTGTCGACGACCTCGGCGCCGCGGGCGTCGATGTCTTCTTCGAAGACTTCACAGGTTCTGGCGGTCTCAAGGGCATCGAGGACCGGGACCTGGAACGGGCATGTCTAGAACGACCATCCTTGTCCGACCGGGACCTCGAAGGCACCCGGTGGTCGCGACGACCCCTCAAACTCGAAGGCGTTCGAGCAGCATCTCTAGAATGGTCACGGCCAGTGTCTTTTGACGGCGCGGACGGACCAGAGCCCTGCGATTGGAAAGTCACCAACATCTCCTTTCGGAAGGAATCCCATTCCTCAGGAGTGGAATGCTTGTTGGGACAAGCAACCCGCCGACGGGCAGAGTCCTCGGATGAGGACGGGGAAGGCAACCTGTGACTGAGCTTCCTGGAGTGCCTCGAAGAGGCAGAGGAATGGCGGGACCGACTCCCAGATCGAGAACCCCCGGACTCATGACGACGATGCGGAGAGTCCCCCCTCGAATCATCTGTCGAAAGAACAGTGGAACGTGACTTCTGGGGCTTGGCCACCTTACCGACCGACAGCTTCTTCTTACGCTCCTGCAAGGCCTTCGATGTGAGCGATTGGTAGTCGACACAGTCATCCGTATCATGGTCCTCTCCGAGGCACCAGAGGCAAGCGTTGTGCGTGTCCGTCAGCGACATCTTAGAGCCGCACACCCGACCCTTCTTAAAACCGGACCGCGGGGTGGAAGAAGCCGAAGTCATCCTAAGAAACAGGTTTGAAGAATCAAAAGAACAGGATGCAATAGAACCAAGGCGCGCGAGACCTCCGTAGCAAACACGTTCACGGACAAAACTGAACTGAGGCTACGGGCGTCGTGTGTCCTACTTGTAACATCCGGTGACGTCAGCTCGGCGGAGGCCCTTGAAGACAGCGTATCGACATCATCGACGCAGGACGCAGACGCTAAAAATGTTCCTAAGCCGCACAGCTGTGGTGATTACTGTCAGATATGGAATACGTCGGAGGACCCAATCCCCTCGAATAAAGCATTTCTAACAAAAGTCTCAGGATTTTCTTGAGTTCCAAATCAATATAGGATTGATCAAAACTCGGGGTTCCCTTCCCCAAGTTCCACAACGCAGTTCAAAACACAAGATATCCTGAGGCTCCGTCCTCAAGACAATAAGTAGTTACAACATCAGGGATCCTTTCCCCAAGATATACTTTCAGTGAGATTTTAATATGATGGTGTTTCCCAATTTTCTTAATGTTTTTTGCCACACTTGCACCCTTTGCACCGGTTGAAAATGGCAGTTCAGTTAAATTCATTTTTTAACGTTAATTTCCCAAAGATCTATTCACTGTGGGTAATAATGCACTATGGGTCAGCTGGCCTTGTTAAAGTTGTATTCACATTAGAGTTCAATATGCATGGGTTTCTTAGAATATGTAATTGTTCTGTAAAAATAATATAGGTGAACGTTGCTTGGAATGTAAATTTCATTCACTTTAGGAATTGACACACAGTGTATTTAGTTAGATGGTAAAGCCTAATTTCTTTTAGCATCTTCATAAGTGTCAGGTTTCATTTCACTGTCAAAGTTTCCTTTGATTAATAATTTATTAATCAATGATAATTTATGTTTATGTCTAATATTCCCTTCATATTCCTTAACTATCATTTTATCAGAAGGAGAGTGTTCCAATCCAGCATGGTGGGAAGGAAGAAGGGAATCAATCAAGGATCTGATTGGTAGTCAAGATGTTATTTTGTGATTGGAAGCTAAGGAGACTTGGGAGCAGTTTCAAGGTTCTAAACTGCCTTTCATTGTCATACCTGAAGCAGGGAGGTCCTGTTTCCTTTAGTCTGTGTTTTAGCCTAATCTTTGTAACTTGAAGACAGACTATTTGAACTTGAATCAATTTTTGAGGAACATTCATCGTTGGACAGGACAAGCAGACTCATTGGTGGGAGCGCAGCGATCTAAAGCTCATGTGAAGATTGTGAAGTTATTTAATTTCAAAACTATTTTTTGAGAAGAAAGTTTATCCGACTTTAAAGAACAGAATATTTAATGTAGTTTAGGTATTTAGTTAAGGCTTTTTCTTGATTCTGCTCTTCTGTGACTGTTTACATAAAAAGGAGCAAGAAGCTTCAATCACACGCAACTATTTTATTATTTACCATTCATGTTAAAGTGTTATTTGACACGTTTCTAGCGATCTGTTCACTGTTTTAATTAAAGTGTTTGTGGGGACATCACGTGATCGCGGGAGCGTGTTCTCGCGAGATCTCGCGAGACAGGATCTCGCGAGCCCACGCTCCGCGGGAAAACGTTCCTGCTTCACAGTTGGCGCCCTGCCAGCCGAAGCGGTCGTGCAGGAGCGCTGCTCCTGACTACATGAGAAGGAGAGTGAGTTACAGAACTCTCACCACAGCTCCTAGGGCATAACACCACAGCCACTGGAGGCTTCATGGGGGCCCTAGGAGTCTACAGCGTGCCACCGGTGAGCACAACACATCCACAGTGAAGCAACTGGGGAAGAACAGGACTTGGTCGCATTGAACAGTGAGTAAGCGCCCCGCGCCACCAGGCCGCTTTAGAACCTCTCCACTTGTTGCCAGTCAATAAAGACAGTTAGAAACCTTACAGCGTCCTGTCATCCATTTAGGCCACAACATAACTGGCGACGAGGATACCTGAAGTCCCACGGACCCACCATGCAAGGCGCCACACCACCCCCTGCGTTTCTCCCCTTGCCAGGGACACCGGCGATTCCGTGGATGCAATGGGAACCCCTTTTTTCCACCTACTTGGAAGCGGTGGGCGGCACGCGATATTCCCCCATCAGGAAGAGGGCGATGCTGTTGAATGCGCTAGGGGTTGAAGGTCAGCGTATCTTTGCCGGCCTTAAAGAAATACCGGCGGCCGACGATGACGCCGAAGACGACGACGTTTACAAAGAAGCCACTCGTCGTATCGTGAAGAGGTTCACCAACAAGGAGAACATTGTACTGCACAGGTTGAGATTCTACACTCGCAAACAGGAAGGGAGCGAACCCGTGGATGACTACATCACCAGGATGAGGGAACTCGCTTCTCTTTGCGCCTTCGGAGAAAATGCAGAACAGGTCATCTGCGACATGCTCGTTGTCCACACCAACTCTAGGAAAGTACAGGACAAGCTCATCCAAGAAAAGGAGGTCACCCTCGATAAAGCCATCCAGATTGCCAGGGCAGAGGAAGAAACCTCCAGCAGACGCAAGGAGGCGGGAAGTCACCTGCCCGTGCCCGAAATGGCGGCGCTACAATGGAGAGGTCGCAGAGACAAGCAATCCCGCGACGGCCCCAAAGACAAAAGTCCCAGGAAAAAGGAGGCACCGAAATGCTACAGATGCGCCAGCCTCAAGCACATGGCGAACGACCGCGACTGTCCCGCCAGGAATAAGGAGTGCTCCAAGTGCGGACGCATTGGCCACGTGGCTCCAGCGTGCATGTGGCGGGAGAAAACTGTGTCCCATGTCGACGGTGACTACACCTCAACCGATGAGGATGAACTGCAGGACAGACCCATGGTTGTCATGGTCAATGCCCCCCATGCCAGAAGAGAAAAGCCCCACTGCACCATTAAAGTGGACGGCATGGAAACGCGCGTCATGGCTGATTCGGGATCCAACCTCACCATTCTGCCCATCAACACGTACAAGGAGATGATGGGACGAGAAAAAGTGGAGATTAGATCAACCAGGCAAAAACCCACCGTGTTTGGAGGGGCAACGGTCGAACTGTTGGGCTACATCAAGGCCCGCATCGATTTCAAGGGGAGGTCTACCACCACCAAAGTGTATTTTTCTCCCAAAGGTCCAGCCGTGCTGGGGTGGGATGACCAACACAAACTCAGCATGAAGCTAGATCCCAGCACTCCGGAACAGGTGCTCATGATCTCGTCAGGAGCAGCGCAAAACTACAAGGAGATCTTTCCAAGCCTGTTTTCCGAGAAACCGGGAAAAGTGAAAAACTTTGTCCACAAAATTCGGCTGAAACCCAACGCCACTCCAGTCAAGCACAAAGTAAGGGCAGTACCTGCCACCGCAAGACCAGCTTTGGACGCCCACCTGAGGAAGATGGTCGAAGAAGGAACCATTGAAATCGTGGAATCCTCGGAGTGGCTGAGTCCGGTAGTACTAGTAAAGAAAAAGTCCAGCAACGACCTCAGGATCTGTATCGACCTGAGAAGCCTGAACTTGGAGGTGATCACGGATAGCTTCCCACTCCCCAGCATCAATGAGATCGTCCTCATGATGAAAGAGGCGGCCATTTTCGCGAAGCTGGACATGCGTGATGCCTATCACCAGATTCCCCTACACAAGTCCTCCCGCCCCCTGACGGCGTTCATCACTCCTTTTGGCACCTTCCAATACACCCGCATGCCTTTCGGGTTATCATCCGCAGCATCCGCATTCCAGAGGATGATGAACTCCCTACTGAAAGGCCTCACCAATGTCTCATTCTTCCAAGACGACATTCTGGTATACGCCAAGGACAACGAGACCCATGACAAGGCACTCAAGTCAGTCCTAAGCAGACTTCAGGAGGAAGGCATTCACCTACGCCATGAAAAGTGTGTCTTCGGGGTGAACAAAGTAGAGTATCTTGGGTACTGCATCTCGAGTGATGGGGTAAGCCCCAAGAGGAACCTCATGGAGGCCATTACTGAGGCACCGGCGCCGATGTCCAAAGAGGAACTACGCTCATTCTTAGGCCTAGCTGAGTACTATGCCAAATTCGTCCCCAGGTTCTCTGAGACCACGTCTCCCATTAGGGAGCTTCTGAAGAAGGGGGCAGCGTACTCTTGGGGCCCAGAACAAGATGAGGCTTTCGGCGAAATCAAGAATAGGATTCTACACGCGCTGTGCCTTAAACCATACAACCCTGAATGGGACACATACATCATCACTGACGCCAGCGCATACGGCCTAGGGGCCACCAGAAAAAGGGCGACACGGAGAACATTGTGGCGTTTGCATCCAAGGCATTATCCTCATCCGATAAGAACTACTCTACGGTAGAGAAAGAGATGTTGGCATGCGCTTGGGCCGTCGACTACTTCAGATCATACGTATGGGGGACAAGATTCAAGCTGATCACCGATCACAAGCCCCTAATTCACATGCTGAGCCCGGGCGGCACCAAGACGGCCACCCCCAGACTGGCCAGGATCGCCGCGAAGCTCCAAGAATATACCTATGAGATACAACACATTGCGGGTTGGAAAAACGCACAAGCGGACTGCATGTCCAGGCTCCTCAACCAAAGCGCCCCCGGCACCACATTCCTGGAAGACGAATGTGTCGTTGCGTCCATCGACGACCTGAGGAACGTCGAGTACATGGAAATGAGCGAGCGCCACTGGCAGGAAGAGTTCGAGCAGGACTACGCTCTAAGGCACGTAAGCACCTGGGTTCGAAATGGATGGCCCAACGAGAGAGCGATCCCCGAAGGCCTTCGTCCCTACTGGAAGGTGAACGAGGAAATCACCGCCATGAACGGTCTCATTCTCAGAGGTGATCAAATCATCCCACCCAGCGGAATCCGCAAAGTCATACTGTGCAGAGCACACTCGGGCCATTTAGGGTGCAACATGACCAGAAGAAGGATACGCGACGCATACTGGTGGCCAGGTATGGACCAGGACGTTCGGCAGATGGTCGATAGGTGCCACGAATGCTCCAACAGCGACAAGCGCCTAGCCGTGAGGCAGGCCCCCATGCTGCCCACTGAAGTCCCCAAAGGGGTGTGGCGAAAACTGGGGCTGGATTTCATAGGGCCGCTGGACAACATGCCCCCAGAGCACAGATACGGGATAGTCTTGGTCGACTATTTTTCCAAATGGGTGGAAGCTGACTTCACCCCGGACATCACCACGGGAACAGTCATTGAAACACTCACCGCCATATTCCAGCGGGAGGGCCTGCCCGAAGAACTCGTCACGGACAACGGAGTCCAACTAGTCTCCAGAGAAATGGAAAGATTTCTCAAGCTCAACAACATCAAACAGCGAAAAGCAAGCCTATATCACCCACAGGCAAATGGCCAAGTCGAGCGGGCCAACCGCTTCATCAAAGGGGCGCTGCAACTGGCTCACGCCTCGGGCCTAGACCCATACAAGACGGTCAAAGAAGCCGTAGCAGCCCACTGTCTCACCCCCAATGCCGTCACAGGTGTTTCACCGTTCCATCTGCTGAGGGGGAGAAGGGCGGCATCCTCACTGGTACCACCATGGCTTCAGCAAGTGAGGGCGGACGAAGACGTTGACATGGTTGACGTAACGTGCCGCATGCAGCGCAACAAAGAAGCAATGAAAGCACAGGGGGATTTGCGCCGAGCCGCTCGACACACACAAGTCAACAAAGGGAATCTGGTGAAGATACGACTTCTCCACAAGGACACCTCCACAGGTTCCAGATACAGCAGTCCCATAGAAGTCATGGAGAGAGGGACAAACCACATCTGCACCAGCGATGGCAGGAGATGGAATCTAGAGAGGGTAGCCATGTACCGCAGGAAAGAAGACACTGTACACTCGCCAGGAGACACTGGAGGAGATCAAGTCTGCCAAGAGCCATACGAGAACGATCACCTCCCAAGTGGAGACATCGTAGAGCCGCACCATCACAACGACTTCGCAAGCTCCCTTCCCCCAACTACACCCAGGGGATCACAGCAAGGAGCTGGACAAAGAGAACCCGAATCACCAGCACCCTCCCAAGGACACTTCATCGATCCCGCTCCATACCCAGATCCTGGCAGGCCCCAGAGAGAGAGAAGGAAACCCAGGAAATATGCGGACTTCGTCATGGAGTGACCTCCCATTCTTTTTCCAGCAGAGGAGGTGTGTGGGGACATCACGTGATCGCGGGAGCGTGTTCTCGCGAGATCTCGTGAGTCGGGATCTCGCGAGCACACGCTCCGCGGGAAAACGTTCCCGCTTCACAGTTGGCGCCCTGCCAGCCGAAGCGGTCGTGCAGGAGCGCTGCTCCTGACTACATGAGAAGGAGAGTGAGTTACAGAACTCTCACCACAGCTCCTAGGGCATAACACCACAGCCACTGGAGACTTCATGGGGGCCCTAGGAGTCTACAGCGTGCCACCGGTGAGCACAACCCATCCACAGTGAAGCAACTGGGGAAGCACAGGACTTGGTCGCATTGAACAGTGAGTAAGCGCCCCGCGCCACCAGGCCGCTTTAGAACCTCTCCACTTGTTGCCAGTCAATAAAGACTGTTAGAAACCTTACAGCGTCCTGTCATCCATTTAGGCCACAACAGTGTTTCAAAATAGGAACAAGCGCCTTTGCAATTGTCTTTTACTGAATATTTCTGTAATGTTTAAATGTATACACGCAAGACGGCTAGCTTCGTTATCCATCTTGCGCATTTGAAATGTTCTGAGACTAGTGCGCATGCGCGAGTGATGGTGTTGACTGGATTTGTTTATTCCCGTCATCGCGCATGTGTAAACTTAGAGACATTACTGGTTAATGTCTGCGCATTTGACGGAGAGGTGTTGGGTAGTGTTTCCGTCAGTGCGCATGTGAATAAGTTGGACACAATTCATTCGCGCACGCGTGTTTAAAGTTTAGTGTTATATGGACACTTAATTCGCGCACGCGCGTTAGAGGTTTAGTGTAATATGGTTCTCAACGCGCGTGTGCAATGCGAAAGTGTCGTTTTGGTTGAACACTTCTTGC
The DNA here is from genome assembly GCF_040938575.1 of Ambystoma mexicanum. Taxonomy (NCBI): domain Eukaryota; kingdom Metazoa; phylum Chordata; class Amphibia; order Caudata; family Ambystomatidae; genus Ambystoma; species Ambystoma mexicanum. The sequence goes on along the minus strand of NC_090928.1, from coordinate 538,425,797 downwards.
TGTTTTAATGTAAAAGAGAGTGTTCAACCTAGTTTTATAACGTGCTAAAACTATAAACAGGAAGTGTTTCGAATTACCTGTGAACTACTACTCAGTTTTGGAAAAAATAAGTTAAGGATTGTGGTTAGAGCAAATGCATGAAAAAACAGTTTTAAGGAACTAATAATACAATCCTATTTCAAAAACAATTTCATGAACTTTTGCATAAGAGTCATGGACAACAAGACCTCAGAATAATTCTTTCAGAAGTATTCTTCAGTATTCTTCAAAACTTAAGAAGCAGTTACACAACAAGCCTTTCAGCTCTTCAGGGAGGCTTTACAGGTATTTAACACTAAGGGGAAATTATGGAGAAAGGTTATAGTTAATGAGATTTTAATTTAATATGTTTATTTTTTCTACAGGTTCTCGACTACAAGAGGTGTTACCAGTGTCTTTTGTTATTTTCTCCACTTCCCCCTTTCCCTTTGAGTTGAGATTTCTGCTGTTTAATCCAGTAGTTGACTCCACAGCTTTGGGGAATTGTGGAGGCTCAGCAGCTTCCGCAGACACAGGTACAGGACCTCACAATAAGTAATGGTTTTCTTTCAGTGCTGTATTCAAACAATTGCAAATATATTGTTTAAACATTGCTTTTCCATTCGGCATTCACCTGTTGTAATATATCTTTGTAGTTTGCCTTTAACGTGCCTTCATCTGCATGCAACCACTCCGTAACAAAGTATTTACTCTGATTCCAGAGTTACCAAGTCTTATGGTTTGCAAGGATTCTAATCGGAGACCTTCGAACACATATCTCACCATTCACATGACCACTTTGATACAAAATATCCTTGCGCGTAGCATCAAACACCCGCATACCGGGTTTCTGTTTGGATAGAAACTCACTGGTTGATTCTATGCGAGTTCCTGCAGCGCAGATCTCTCGGCCTTCTGGCTTTGCTTCAGGGCTCCACCTCCTGCCCCACAGGCACTCCTGGGTCGGCCTCTGAGCCCAGGAGAGCAAGCACCTTGAGCAATAGAAAAAGGGGCAGCCTTACGCATGTCTCCTTTGGTTCTACAGGGCCCCAGCTCCCGTGCCACTCTTTCCTGAACCATAAGCATGTTGCACACAGACAGCTCCTCACTGTTCTTCTTGGCCTCTCTGCTGATGCTGCAATTTCACAGCCACTGCTCCGGTCACCACTTCCCCCCCCACTCTCATTTGGTGGGGCTTTTTATACACCTGCAGCCCTTTAACAGGCTGCAGGTGTGAGTTCACAATTGGATCTACCTGACCATCATTAAGGGCACATGCCTGACCTCTACTGCCCTCAGCAGGCCTCTTCCTCGCCCAAGTACCTAGGTGGTGAAAGCAACTAGTCTTCATTGCTCCCTGTTGCTGCTTCTTCATCTCAGTTCTTTGTGTAGTTGTGTATGACGAATTCAGGGGAGTTAGTTTATAATACCCCATGAAGACGGGGAAGGGTTGGTTTGGTCATTAGGGAAAGGAGTGGTACCATGTCTCTCCCACGGGCATCCCACTCCCAGTCCCCACAGACCCTCCACCCATGTAATCCTCCCTCCCTTGTCCACCCCCAGGGCCAGGATCCAAGAGCGAAGGCCTTTCCTTGCCCACCTACGCAGAGGATCCATGGGGAATAGGAGTGATAACACCCTCAGGTTTCTCATAGAGGATACCAGAACATTGGGGCAGGGCATAAACTTACTATATCTAAAGTGAACTGAAGGTAAGGTTCATTGAGTAAAAATGCCCAAATATCTCCATTTTTGTTGCCAATGTGTTTGCTACCAGTATAATAACCTTCCAAGGTATTAAAGTAATGTCTGCTTCTTCCAGGGGTACAAAAGAATGTTTTTCCAACAGATGAAGGAACAACATCATGTCCCACAATGGACCCAGTTAGTCACCTGGGTGGACGCTGCAATTCATAATGTTTGAGGAGACACCCCATGAACGGTTGTAAGGTAGCCAGGGAAATTACTTGGTCATTGAAGGCACTCAGTGCCTTTCACTTTAAAGAGAGGGTTAAAGTTCACAGAACCACCTTGAAGCCATCTGATATGAATTCCAGTATTTTCAAGATGTTTCGCTGGAGAAACTTCCTCTATGGCAAGATGAGAAGACAGACCAGTTGTGCTTATACAATGACAGGTTGGATGGCTGGATACATCCTTCGATCTCCTTCACCACTTCTCTGGGAATGCCTAACTGAGGCAATCCCAGTACTGCAACCACCAGCTTTGAGTGAAAGATCACAACAAGTGAGATCACTGGACTGCAGAGTGAAAAAGGGTGAATTGGTCGACAGAATAAGTGATTCATGGTCAGAAACTGAAGGATTGGGAAGGAACCAAAGGATTATGAACATGTGTGCCCAATTTGGGGCCACCTGCATAACATTAGAAGCTTCCTGCTGGATCTGGCTAGCAGGAGAATTGAACGGAAGACAGAAGTCAGTGTGGCCAGGGACATAGAAGGTTTCCACTTACCAGACCCATGAACTCTCCAGTCATGCTGAACACCATGGGAGTAGCGACTTGGTGGTTGAGATGAAAAGTTTCAACTAAGGTAGACCCCTAGTAGTTCACTAGCAGTTGAACGGTACAGAGAATCAGGCAACATTCGACAAATGAGTGGAAGACCCTGCTTAAGCGGTCTCCTGTCAAGATTCTGTTGCCTTTTAATATATTCAGTTTAAACATTCTTTGTGTGTTCTAATCACAAGAACAGGTGGTCTGCCACTCTTGACAGGAGCAATGATTTAATATCTCCTTGCCTGTAAAATTGGGTGACTTTGTTATCATTTCTTAATTGGACTCTCTTCCATGAAATCAAAGCCAGGAAGACTATCAAGGCACTAAAGATTTCAGACAGGTCCCAGCACCTGGATAATTGAAGTGATTCCTTTCAAGTCCATAGTCCTTGGACTCACCTGTTCTCCAAGGACACATCTAAACCCTTCAGGATGGATCCACATCCTACATCAGATTTGCCAAGTTCATCCACAAAGGTATGCTTTTTTTCTCTAATTTCATTGGTTACTGGAATCCAAAGTTCAATTTCTTGAGGCTGGAGACCAATAAATCAGAGTATGGTGGAGAAGTACCTTCATATGATGTCTCACCTATGGAACTGTTGCTGTGCAGGACACCATATTCTCGTGAAGATCCAACCATGTTTTTGATTTTGGGAGCGTCATGAGGTTCTGCAGATGTTACCGTCATGTCTGAGCCCAAGGAAGAAAAGCTTTCTGTAGATCTGTGCAAAGGTGAACCCTTAGATAAACTTCATATTCAATTTCTTGAAGTGGATGTGGATTCCACACTTCTGAAAGACTAAAGAAAAAACTTTCAGTATGTTGTGTACACACCAGCTCTAAGGGGTTTGGACAATCCAGTCCATCCATGTATGGGTGTACTGGGATTCCTTCCTCATGTAGTAGTCCCACTACGAGGACTCGTTTTTCCCAAAAATCTTTGGGGCGAAGGACAGGCCGAATGGTAGAAACAAACTAATGTAGCTACTGATTCACTGTGAAACATGGGACACTCTGGTGAGCTTGTCAAATTGCAAAGTACAGTTATGCATGCTCTAGATCTACTGCAGTTAACCAGTCCCCATGGCAGATTGCAGCAATGGCCCATTGTGAAGTCTCAATGACAACAACTGTGATGAGTGATTAACAATTCTCTTTTTTTAGGTACAAAACAGGACTGAATTTGCCTGAAGGCTTTCACCAGGAACAGGGTGAAGAAGAAGCAATCTTGATCCGTCAGGCTGCATCTGGTCATGGCATCTTTCTGGATTAAGGATGTAATATCTAGAAGACAGCTCCCCACGTCTCGTGTGGCTCCAAATGTGGTGTACAGTTGAACTTTGTGGAAGATGTAATTTTGGCAAAGTCTATAATGTATCCTTTTTCCAATACTTTGTGGAAGCATGTATCTGACAATTCTTGCTATGAGCCTAAAAACCACAGCAGGCCTCTTCCCACTGGAATATCTGAGATATAATAATGCCTTTGGAGGGACCAGAATACCGGACAAGTGGTACTAGAATGCCAACCCCTTGATGCTAATCATCTACCTCAGAAGAACATCTGGAGATGTGTGTAGATAGGAATGATTAGCACATAAGTTAGACTTGGAGGTGAATGATCATCCTCTACCTTTCTATGAGTGGGCCGTCATATGTCTCTAGGCCTCCCACTGCTGTTGCACAAAATGCTGACAGGGGAAGGCAGCATATTTTGAAATGCATGGTATGTCAGGGCGCCAGAACACATGACGGGGACCAGAGACCATATAATTGGGGCGGGTGCCATTATAGGGACAGCGATTGTGGGGTAGAGTTGGGAGAGGAAGCCAGAGCACTGTGGGGGAAGTAAAGTGGGTGAGTAGGGGTGACCCAGAAATATAACAGGGCTTGGAGTGTGTCACCAGTAGTAGACAGTACCAGGAGCATTCAAAGGGGAAGGATGAGTGAGCGGCATGGGATGGATGGCATTATGAAAGTAGCATTGGATGTCGGCCTGGTGGAGTGGGTGCCATTTGGATCCAGATATGAACGGTAATTCTAGTGATCATGAAATGGCTTTTGTCCAGTTATGGTCCAACAATGGATGGACCCAAAAAGGGGAGTTTGTTCAGTGCTGCTTTATTTACAGGTTCCAGTTGCCAGATACTCTGCATAGATAAACAAGCACCCCTTTGATGCTGCCCCTCTCATACTGTCTTAATGAATAGCCCTCAGGTATTGTACTCTATGTTCCATGGTGTCCAATAAAGAGGCCATAGCCACTCCATCCTGGCAGGGTCCATAAAAGGCGGGTGAACCTAGAAACAGGGATTGGCTGCACAACCTAAATAGGTACCAGCTCTGATGATGAGGTTGATGGTGGAATACATTGCTTTTAAGGAGCTACCAGTCTTCTTCTCCACTGATTTAACCAGGGATGCCTCACCTGGGGTGAACTGAATTGCCCGATTAAGCCTCCAAATTGAGCCTCTAGATTGACATCACCAGGTTTTCCATGTCTTAGTGGAATGCACAAGTGGTGGACGGCAGGGCCTTAAACTGTTCAAAGGGTTTTGTCCTCTAGCATTTGTAAAGGTGCTTTCATATACCCCAGTGTAACCTTAAAGACTTACCTCCTGACATATTTTCCAACAAACACTTTTCCTATCTCATCCCAATCCAGATGAGTGTTGTCACCATAGTCTTGGGCGAGATGGTCTTCTCAGGAGACACTACTGGTACTGGGCCCTGGTAAAAATGGAAAAACTGGGTTGTCTGAAAGGGTTGCAGCCAGAGAGCTTGTAACCAGTTTTAGTACCTGGGCCTCAATCAGCTGTTGAGAAGATGATGCGTTTCCTGTGTTTGTGGTGTCTGGATCTCATGGGAGATGGAAAGCGACTGGATGAAGAGAGGTGTTTTCACTTTTCAGCACACTTTAAGGACTCCATGGTGACAATGATCGCACCTGGATCCGTCGACCATGAGATGTGTGCAAGGAGCCACCTTAATACCTTTCAAACACCAGTCTCCAGTGTGGCATGGAGTGTCTGTATTAGTGGCTTTACCTATGAGCACCATCATGGATTTTCTTTTTTAAATATCACAACAGCATGAGTAACATGTTCCCTTTTAAGGTTATTTATATTTTGTTGTGGGAGCTGTGAATGTACTGGCTGGGCGATGGGACTAGGGTGACCTAGGGGGCTAGAAACCACAAACTGCTTTGTGATTAAGTTCACAGAAGTGGGTATACAATGGATCCCACAAGGCTAATCCGTCCATTCCTTGCCATGCATATATTCCATATCACGCTGTCCCCAGCGAACCTTGGCTTTGCAAATATAGACAACAGCGTAATAACGAAGGCAAAGAAAATGTAAGCCATTGTTTTGTCACAGTGGGATTTGTGGGTTGTCCAACAGTGAGCTGTGGCTTAGGAAAAGTCTGAATCTTGAAAGCGCAGCTTCCCCAGCAGCCCAGGAGTCCTGTGCATGCTTGTTCATGTGACCAGGCAATTATCAGAATCTGGGAACAATAACTGGTGAAAGAGCACGAGCAGTCCAGGCCTTAGTTGCACCAAAAATGCATAATAAGAAATGCATCAAAATGAGAATTGAATACTGAGACGATATGCCTCGAGGCAGTGGGCCGTCCCTCTCTATAATGACCCCTTAACGTGGGTGGTGGTGCCGTTGCAAAGAGTGTCGGCCCCCCGCCGAGGGGCATATCGCTTTTGGCACCCGCGAGTAACTACATGCAGATGCTAAAGGCGATGTAAAAACATTTTTAAAAAGGGAAAACTTAACTTTACTCTGTTCTGCAACGCTGCGACAGAAGTCCGTCTTCAGTGTTGATTCTAAATCCAGACTGAAGACGACACCTGTACTCGATGCAGTGTTGTAGGACGGAGTAAAGGTATGTTTTCCCCTTTTAAAATATGTTTAAAATATCGGCTTTAGCACTCCCGGGTGCTAAAGGCAGTTTGGGGGGAGGTGGGAGGGAGCGAGGACGGCACAGGGCGAGGGGCACACAGCTGTGGGGAAGCTCGGAACGTGGGCTTATACCAAAGGATTCTGCACACGTTCAGACCTCCCCGATTGGCTGCACCCCACCCCCAGTGTACTAATGTGAGGAATTGCCATCTGGCAAGGGTATTAAAGCCCTGGCTTTTTTTATTTGTATTGATTAATAAAGTGATGCAGCAAATTCCATTTCTGAAAGGGTAATCTGCTGATCAGATTCCCCTTTCATAAGCTCCATGCCAAACGTATCTGCTAGCTGTGCTCTGCTACATTAGTCTCCTGATCTGCAGCGCATTCTCTATCAGTGGCACAGTGCAGTATCAGAGGTCACTGTTGCCCATTTGACAGCGGCAGTGACAGCCAAGTCTCTGAGCGCATAGAGCTGCATTTAAGATATGCACCCTTAAACCAAAACTATGATGATCATAAGTAGCTCATGATGGTGGCAGGGTAAACTCTAAAAATAAGCTATGCCTAAAATAAGCCATGGAGCATGGCACTACTCATGATCATTGCAGTCACATCCAAATTGACATCGCACATGTCAGATCCTGTGAGCCATCTCAGCTCTGGAAGGTAATGCATATTCTGGCCAGACAGGCTGGCCCTGCAAACTGATAGGACAGGGACCTTAGTGGTCATGCCTCTTCTTTGATCTCTTTGTGAGGGTAGTGTGATGAATTGAGGGAATTTGTCCCTTCTCCCCAAGGAGGAGCCTCCTCCTGTGAAGCTAGTGAGGTGAGCCCGCTCTGCAACACCCTCCAAAGGGGTCGAGGCAAGTGTGACCTGCCTGGGAGAGACTCCCCCTTAGGGGACAAGGACTCCCTTTCCTGTGAGGAACTCTCTAGGCCAATGTACTTGTTGGCAAAAACAGGACTATCTAACATAGCAAATACTTACAAGTAGAGAGACTTGACTGAAGAGAAAGGTAAAATGTGCCATCATCAGGAAGAAAGAGAAGTGTTTTCTTTAAAAGGAAATCACCAATCCACTGCGAAGAGTAGGTTAAAGAAGTAGTTCTCATCAAATGAGAGAGAGAAGAGAGAGGAACACATACTGAAGCATGGGAGATCCTCTGGAAGTGTTACACTAGCAGGAGGCGGAGCCACAGGAGAACACAGAGCAGGTTAAATTCAGAGTTGCCAGGGACCAGCAAAGCAAATTCTCGAAGCCAGGTGTGTGCGAGAGACAGAAAGCAGATACGACTGGAGTCAGAGATTCAGTGGTGGCGTTATCACGAGATCGTTGTTGTGGGCAGCCTGTCCGTGCAACAACACCAACACCATCCTGGGGAAGCAACATCAAACGGCATGGCTCCTCGTCGAGATACCAAGAAGCTGGGAGAAAGAGCGAGAAGCGTGTGGAAAGGACGTTGATGGGAATGAGCCGAACATTAGATGGAGAACAGGAGAAGATCCCAGGCCTGTAAGAATCCCGCCGACATTCCCAAACATTACGGAAGGTAACAAGGAACTTGGGAGGAACGGGGGGCTAAAAGGGACTCATTATATGCTCTAAGAAACTCACCCCAGTAGAAGTCAGAAGAGCTGGGAACCAAAGTTAATAAACGTGAACTGTCTTGATTTAAGAAAGAGAATAATAGACCTACCGGAGAGAGAGAGACTAATATAATTGGAATACCAGTAGAAACATGTCCCAGCAAAAGTAAGAAAAGCTTGGAACCAAAGTTGAGAATTTTGAACTGTCTTAATGAAAGAAAGAGAATAACAGACCTCTCTGAGGGGGAGATCAATAAGGCTGGGGTACCACTACCTTTGGAGGAGGGGAAGTAAACCCTGGGTCAAGAGTCAGTGAGTGGAATTTAACGAAGAAAGAATATGAACTGAAAACCAAAGAAGCCTCTAGGTTAAATAAACCAAAAGAGAGACCAGGCCATGAAACGGTGAACTATAAATGTCAAGGAAACAAGAATCATACAGATAACTTTACTTCGCCAGCTCATGCAAAGCCCATTAAGATTGATCCAAGGATTCAACAAGAGTCAAGGAAAGCAATTTATAAAGAGGAAACTAAAGTCCATAATCTCAGAATGAGCTACACCACCTGATAAGAAAAGTCAGGAAAGACTATAAAAATTGCATATTGAAGTTGGAGGGGATATACTACCTGGGAATTATGTTAACAGGGGATCTCAACTCTCTATATATGGCTAATTATGATCCTTGCTTGAAAAAAGTGAAGGAGGACTTGTCGAGGTGGGGCCCACTCACAGTATCTTGGCTGGGGAGAATAGCATCGATCAAAATGGTGCCCCTACCTAGGCTTTTAAATCTATGCCAAGCATTGCGGATTGGGGTTCCTCCCACGTTCTTTAAACAATTGAATAAGCTAATATCCGTGTAGAAAAGGAAGAAACCTCGAGTGGCCCTTGAGACTAACAGTGCCTAGAGCCATGGGGGGCCTTACACTTCAGAATTTCCAGAGGTAGTATGAGGTGGCCCAGATTTGGGTCATTAGGGAGTGTTTACAATGGATACAAGGAAGATTGGGGTGAGGATGGATAAGGCAGAATTGGGAGCCCCACTGAACGAAGCCCTGTGGTTGCATAAATCCCAAAGATCGGAAAATATGCATCTTAGTCCTATCACAGAATCAGTGGAGGAAACCTGGGACTCACTGGTCACCAAGAAGGGGATTACTTCATTTCCATCCCCATTCACACCGATCCAGTGCAACTCTCTTTATGCCTGGGATAGAATAGGAGCGTTTAAATCTTGGAAGCTAGTGGGATGTTGCAAGATTAGAGATCTCTTTCAGGGGGAGAAAACATTTGAAGGTATGTCCAGAGGAGTTCGGGGTAGCGTAGAGGGATAGATTTCATTATAAACAACTTCAGATGGGGCAAGCAGTGACTAGACCCCTAACCCCATTTGAAGCATTTTTTGTGATATCACAATCAGGAGCCAGGAATATGATATCCATGCTTTATAGGTACCTTACAGAAAATAAAAAAGAGCAGCAGTGGTCCTATGGCCGCTTGGGAATAGGTAGTTAACAGACCCATTTCGCAAGAGCAGTCAGTGTGTCCTTGGAAGAATATCCAGAGGTTGACAAGGGAGGTACAGCTCAGGGAAATGTGGAGTCAATTATGGTGTTATGGCATTACACTCATGTTAGCCTACAGAAAATATTCCCACGGGCTGACCCAGGGTGTTGGCGAGGATGTAATGGAAGTGGCGATTGGGCACATATATGGTGGTCATGCCCATCATGCCCGTCGCTGAAGGGGTTCTGGTTCACAGTGAGGGCTCATTTGCAGGACATATTTGGGGCAGGGCTAGATTTGGATGCCACAGAGTGGCTCCTCGGGCTGTGGGTCCCAGAAGAGGCTCCACATAACAAACCTATCTTTAAGACGTACACAGTGCTCCTCCTAGCAGCAAACCTGCCTATTGCACAAAGGTAGAAATCTAAGGTGGTCCCAACCGAACATGACTGGGTACGCAGGATTTGTGGATTTGTGGCAATGGAGTTGGTCACATTCTCCATCCAAATGGAATGGGCACAATTTTGCCACGATTGGAGACCAGGCTTAGACATCCTGCAAGATGACGAACAAGCTATGGTGGCCACAAAATGTGAGACTTTTGGACCTACAATAGGAGGATGGTGGTCCATTGTGGTTGAAGTAATGAATGGGGGCGTTCTGGTGACTCTGTAGTCTATAGCGAAGAGGGTTCTAGGGGTACCGGAGGGATGGGGTGATGAGGAGGCTTGGGGGATATGTTTATGATCTGCAATTGAAAAAAATGCAAATAAATACTTTAAAAAAAAAGAAAATTGCATATTAACAAGAAGCCTAAAGACTAAGAAGAGAAGTGCGTGAAGCACACATCAGGAGAAGGGAGTCATTCTCCTGACGTTCATTGTTAAGTTAGTGATCGGTCACTTAGCATTTGCTTTTGGACAGCGGACGCATTTCTTTTGGATATTTACTGACGAGCACTTTCGTTTTTCATATAGGTAGGGAATACGGGTCTACGTGATTACTGTGCATCTTTCACTGTAAATTCCAAAAATGTCGATTTTGTTTAGAATTTTTGCACTTTTCCTTGCAACTAAATGCAGGGGGAGACCCCTGCAGGCCTCCTCTGACATCCCTCCATGACTAATTACTACCCCTACTCCACTTACCATCTATAATTGTGAGGTAAAGTGCAAAGATTTGATGAAAAAGAAAAATACATTTTCAGGTTCGAAGTGATGCGATTTGACATTTTTGTCCTATCCAGGGAATACCCCATAGCGATAGGAATAGTTAGGCCTTCATATTAATATTTAATAAATACACTTTGCAAATGTCCCCCAAGGGTCCGCAACCACCTCCTGATCCGCTACAGTAGGTAGGAAATGCCCTTTGCCAGAGACAGTCACTGTGAAAAGTCAAATTGTCACAAACACAGGTAGCTTAAGACTATCCAAAGTAGATAATGACAAGAGATTGGTGTGTGTGACTACTTATTGTGCAGATAGTAATACAGTATTCCCCCTAGACATAATATCTAGCATTTGATAAAAAAAAAACAACATAATTATGAAAATCTCACCATTTTTTGCATTTAGAAAGAATACAACTATTTGTGAAAGAGCAGTCTAAACCAGTGGATAAAACAATTGGCCAATATATTGGCAGAAGCATGGTATTAGGACACTAAACATGCGCTGAGTGGGTTTGCTGTCCCATTGCTAAACCTACATGGTCATACAAAAATATTAAAGAACCATGGACAGATTGAAATCATAATCAAATATAAAAGAAAGACCATAATTCAAATGTAGCGGCAAGAGCATGGGAAAGAGAGAAAACATTAAAAAAGGAAGGGGAAAATATACGACACTTGTTTGTAATTACGTGGCGCAGACAATGTAGTAAAAAGAGACAATTCATTGAAAATCATTAGCCCGAGATTGAGTTCTTACCCAAATGTGGGTCTACACTCTTAAGACCTGTGCGGCATCCCATGCTAAGTCTTGGAATAGTATTAATATATATCTATTGTTTTGCTTGTTAATTAAAAAAAAAAATACTCAACTTAATGAGGACTAAGGCAGGAACCCATTGGGGAGTCGATATGTTTAGCCTCCATATTTTTGTTTGTTTTTTGTTTTATTGGTTAAAAAAAAACATTTTAATCTTTAACATAGATAAAAGAACAAGAGATAAAAACAGAAGAACATATTTTTTTTAAACGAGCAAATAAGTAAATAGCCAAAACAGCAAAAGAAAATAAAATAAAAATCAAGAGACAATAACAATCTTCCTAGCACATGAAATCATTACAGAGGAGCAAGAGCATCAAGGTAGAGAAAATAATTATTAGTCAATCAATAATCAGTAGGCAATAATAATTCTGTCTACCATACATTTAATCATTTAACTTTAACTTCTGCCTAATTCAAAAGAATAAACAAAGCAGCTATCAACTGTCAAACCATGCCCTTTGTACTGTACTGACAGAACCTCCCTCCTTGACCTACTCTATGAAACCCGTCCATCACCCTCTTCAAGATTTAGTTCTGTGAGAAAAGAGGTGACGGCGAGAACAATGGAGGTAGTAAGGCCAGCTGGGTATTCTGCCCAGATCTGTTCACCCAACCCCCTTTCTATTGAGCTTTGAAATGTTACCAGATGATTCCAACTGGCTCCCTGGATCGCTAAACACTCTATTAACAGATGTTTTAAAGTTTCACTCTCCTCTCCTACAGAAACGGCAACACCCCAGATCGGATTCCAATTGGCCGTATCTAATCATAACCTGCTTAGTCAAGCACAGATTCCATCGAAATCGCAAAAAGAAGCACCTTACTCCTTTCGGTGGATAGATGGCCAGAAAAGGTGCTAGTGTGCCCTGTTTTTTATGATCTGTCCTAATAAGAGAGGGGTAACCATGCATATTCTCAGTTGTGGTGAACCAGTCCCGGCTACAGAGAACCCTCTTCACTCTACTTGGATCTCATATAACATCCTCATATGTAGATGTTATTTTAGATAATAAGAGCCCACGGTAATCACACATTTCACTAAGCCATTTACATAATCGCGTTCATGTCTTCTCGGAGTGAGTTGGGTTCTGGACACACAATGGTTCTAATTAGTGCCAATATATTTCCATTGTGCACATGCCAGAAGAGATGTCACCTCCAACTCATATCTATATATCTATAGCAACAGATTTGGGGACCTGTAATAACGCCAAACTCAGGCTTGCAAATATGGCAGTATTTCAAGGAGTTGCAATGGATATACCTTCATCCCATATAATACATTTGAGATCATTTTCCTCTCATAATATTTGATAACAGCTTTTACAGAGTAAGTCCCATATCTGGCTTCAAACCTCTTGAGTTGATTTGTCAGTGGGATTATTTTCTCCTGCAACCAAATGTTTAACTTTGATGTGATGGATTTGCCAGGGTATTAAAGCCCAGATATGTTACTGATTCCACCCTCAAGACTAGTTCAGAATCAATATGCCAATTCAACTATTTATTTATGCATCCCTTTGTAAATTGCAGTATACAGGTCTTTTTTGCATTTATTGATAAACCATGACCAAGCATGTATACAGAAAAGATGTCTAATAGTCTCTGCTGACCAATCTGGGAGCAATCAACAATGGCAATTGTCTGCATATGACATACAGACTGGCCTTGTGTTGTGTATAGCTGGAGAAATAAACGTCTTTGGGCCCACAGAGAGTCGCTGATATCAGAGAGATAGAGGTTAAACAGGCAGGGGGAAGTATGTCATTACTGGCTTTGGAAGACTACTGCACCATCTAGGCGGACCTGGACCTCCGGGTTGGCATATAGTCCCAAAATCAATTTCAGTAGACCCATGGGAATGTTACAGCATCAAAGGCTGCAGTTAGATCGATGGAGGCCATGAAGACCAGGGAATATTTCACCTCCCACGCCAGATTTTGAACCATCTTCACCATCAGCCCATTCAAAGTTGTACTGAGTGCTCTTCGAAAGCCAATCTGCCACTTGATCAATCAGCCCGAAGATACCACCCGCATCTCTAGGTGTGACAGCAAGATTCCTGCAAAAATCTTGCTGTCAACATCCATAAGAGCTATGGGCCGGTAATTCAAAGGGTTCCATGTGATAATTCTGCGGCAAAAATATTGTGATACAAAAATATCGCCATATTTTTTGCAGCAAAATTCACAATGTACCCTGCGGGGGACACCCCCGCAGCCCCTGCATTCTTTTTTAATGTGCGGGGGACACCCCCGCAACTCCCTCTCCCACATAATATCCCCAATAAAAATATCACCTATGGCAAACCAAACGGCCATATTTACGGCGATATTTTTGTTGAGGATATTAATACCGGATACCATTCAAAGGGAATGTTCAGTGGGCCTTTCTTAGATACTCCCATTAATGTCTTTTTTAATACAGATTGAAAGCTTGCTGAAAGCAGACAACTCAACCTTAACGATTGCTTTATGAAAAAGATGTAAGAGTTGACCGGGGACCGGCAGGAACGAGAGGACTTAACGAGTTACAATGTGATGGGATTGACGTTTGTACACATTTTTTAAAGGTTTGATTTTAAACCAATAAAAATATAAAAATAAAATAGATAATATAATGGTAGTATGGATGATTTGGCCCCAGAAGATGCAAACTGCTTGGTTGAGATTATGCTGTGAAAGAGGGGTTCGAGAGCGTTTGCCCATATGTCTAGGTCACTCTTCAATAGAACATTTGACAATTTATTTGGGCCCAGAGTCTTAGAGGAGCTACTCCTTTGGATCTTATCTCGAATTATCTCCACCGAGAACAGTACCGGGTCCATTTTGGCCTTGGCATCCTCATTGAAACACCCCACTTCACAACATTTGGAACTGCTGCAAAAAGAAAGCAAAAATATCCAACCCATTCTGAATTCACACTATTCAAAAGCTTCCAGAAAGCCTTTGTGTTTTTGTTTCTCAGCTGCTCAAAGAGTGCCTGTGCATCAACTTGGAGTCTCCTACGTTTGGATTGCTGCATCCATTTTCAATAACTCTGCTTTTTTTGTTTCACCAGTTGCCTCACAACCTCAATTGACATATCCCCTCCTCGCTTTATGTGACCGATCTCCCTTCTCAATTGCCTTCTTCTCACCACCACCTCCTCATTATGTGTGTAAATGAGGGGTCTGTCGAACGCTAGTGCTGCTTTGCTGATTGGAGTCAACCATGATGGTTGCAAATGTTCAAAATTGGAAGGTGATAACATCATATACTTTCAATCAGCGAACACGCCTTCCACAAAGTCCCATATGGATATATTCACTCTCTGCGCCAATACCGCAGTCCAAGATACACAATTACTCCTTGGATCAACTTCTGTGTCCATTGCCCTGGCCCCCCCCGTAGATTGATTGAGGCCCCAAAAGCAAACCGAACCACCAGTTCATGATGATCACTCAAGTTGGATGGTAACACTTGGAGTGATACGCATTTCTCCCTGAGCCAGTCCCCCACAAAAAAGTAATCAATGGTCGAGAGAGAATTTCCACTTGACCAAGCCGGGTTTGGTGGGATATCCCCTTCTACCATTTCATTCAAGGGGGACAGTCCCAGATCACCCATGATTTTCAACCATTGGGAGCTATGTCGCTGCTTTTTTGTCCGCCCCATTCTCCCTCCTAGCCTCCCCGGTACTTGAACCTCCTCCCTACAATCAGAGTTCAGATCCCCCAGCACCTTCATCAGCCCCTCCACATTTTTTTTAAAACCGTTTTCATTTTCTGATTAAAGGTGCAAACAAAGAAACATAAACCAAGTGACTTCACTGTGACAATGCATTTCTAAATACGTTCCACATGGGCATTACACCTCTCTGTATTTACTCAATACTGTGGCACACCCATAATGCAGCTTGTGCACGTGCCTCTTTTATCCCCCTGCCCCTCTTAAGTGCCAAGCCTGTGTACAATTGTGAACTAACCTCTACAGTTCTCAGGTCTGGGCTTAAAGTGTCCTCGACATTGAACATTCTCTGTGTCAGTTTGTTCCATGCTGCCACACCTTCACTCCCCTCATGCATCCCCTTTTGCAGCGCTCTGTGACACACTGCCATCTCTGCCAGTAAACAAGGTTTCAGGTCTTCCCACCAAGCCTCTATCCTGAGTCCCTCAGCCAATTTCCAGGCCATTGCTATCCTATGCTTGGCCAGGATGCAAATCATATCCTTCATTTTAGATTTATTTATTTATTTATTTGCATTTTTAGATATATGGGCAGCCTGCCTAGCCCCACTCGAGAACACTCCCAGCAGACAAGACTCAGGTGGCCATGCTTGCATCAAGATCCCTCATTTTTTGCACCCTCTCAGCTATGTTCTGCCAGAATCTAACTATTACCGGGCATCTCCAAAACATGTGCATTATGTAAGTGTTCCCATGGGTGCATATGGGGCAGACTTGGTCAGCACCTCTATATATGCTTGACATTCTGTGTGGTGTTAGGTACGCCCTGTGCATCACGTATGTCTGGGCATGTTTAAATTGTGCATTTCTGGAGACTTTCTTGGTGTACAGCAGCACTCTTTGCCCTTCGGTGTCTGTGAAAGTTCTCTCTGCCTCCCGTTCCCACTGCCTGCGCACTTCCAGGTCTCTGGACCCCGTCCCTTCCAGTAGCAGGTCGTAAATCCTGAAGACCATGTGTTTCCCCTCTGATATGTCGTATAAGGTGTCCAGTGTGGCGTTGGCTTCTTTCCCTGTGCCCCTCAATCTCTTGTCTACCCTACTCATTATTCCCAAATACATCAGGAACTTTCCCTTATGTGTCTCATTTTCTCTCTCTAGGATCAGGAAGTCCAGCATTTTACCATCCTCAATGAGGTCCCCCACTGTTGCTATCCCTTTTGTCTCCCAGTGCTTCCTAATCTGTTTGATCAAACCGTGCTGTGTTCATGGTATCCCTGCTAAGGGAATGCTCCCGGAGTAAGGGTCCGGGACTCCTAGTAGTCTCCAGGCTCTACTCCACAGGTCCCGACCTAGTTTCAGTAACCCAGATCGTCTAGGCAATTCTAAATCTCTCACTCATAGTATTTCTTGGCCCTCCACATATTTATCACACCACACATTAACCCTCAAAACAAGATGGTCTAGGAAAGGAATCAGCTTTACCACCTTCTCATGCCAGTATATGTTAATAATCAACACATTAATTGCATTATTCTGCAAGATCTGCACATGAGACACTAGTGCCCCAAATAATTAGGAATCTGAGTTCAGAATTTTGATGTTGCTGGCTGATTTAACCAGGGTAAGTAATCCACCGGAGGGTTGTCCAAACAACCCCCTCTTTGCAGGCTGAGACACAACTGTATAACCATCCATAACCAGGCTAATTTGAAGCCAGGACTCCTGTAAACAGATCAGCCCTGGAGAACCCCCCATCAATGTTCCACATAGTATTTGCAAACAGGTTAGAGTGACCCCTCGTATTCCACGACATTAAGGCAAATGGCAGGGGGTCCGCCCGATTACTCTTCTCCTTCTCAAGGCTGCTAATCTCTGCTCGTCTTCATCAGCCAAGACAAGTCTCGCGTTTCTTCCGATATCTTAATTTTCTGTTTTAGAGCTGAGATCCCCTTGCTTAATTATAGTTGTGATGATATAGGATTAAGTGACTTCTCCATTACGGTTTGGGGAACAAATCGGGTGAGGGTGAAGTCAAAAACTCTGAGGGCATCGCTCTCCTGCATCACAATGTCTGCCACCAATTTTGATTTGAAGTAGACTATAGATCGATCCAATCTCTGTAACTCTGGAAAATGAACTCTCAACATATCTTCCGACGATATCCCTTTCAGTTTTTCAGCTTCTGCCAGGAGACGCAATATGTTGGAATGATTTAGTTGAACTGCCTTTGTTTCTTTAATTGCAATATGATGAGGGTTGTTTTGCTCCCAAGAATTGCGCACGCAGCCAAAAATTAAAGTGCTCAATTAGGCGTAGTTTAATGCAATTCAAACAGCAGCCGACACGTGTTTCGAGCTAAACCTCTTCTTCCAAGGCTGCAAAATTATGAACATATTTTGTACATTTTTGACAATCAAAGTATTAGGATGAGCAACAATTGGACATGAGACAGAACCAAAGACCATAAAGTAAGCATTAGGGTGGCATATAAAATGAACGTCAAAAGAATTTCCCAACATGATATGACAAATGAATTAGCATTGCAGAGTATAATAATATAACATGGCATAATAAATTAAACATGAAAGGATGTATGACCCATTGATCATTGGAGTTAATCGAACCGTCGAATCAATGCCATGTGTAAAAAAGGAAAGAAAAAGATAAATGTGCATAAATGATGGGAACGGCCCCGTAAATACAAAACTCATCACACTTGTGTCTAAGTGCTTACAGTTAATAGGAAATTAGTTTTACCTGAGGAGGCTTGGCACTAGTTCTATTGCGTGGGGAAAAACAAAAAAATAAGAAACACAAGGTGTTTGTATTTCAATGGATAATGTGCATGTTCGAAAAAGCCCCAATTGGTTGGCTTTCATAAATTTGTCAAAATTAAATTATTTGGCTAAAACAAGTTTACCCAAATTAACTTACATCTATTCTTACCTTTATATATGGTAGATAGATATCCAATAAATTTTCATTTGCGGCTCCACTGCAAGTGGGAGAAAACTAAGTTAGCCGCTTAGCATATGAAGAAATTAATTAGCACATAAAGGATAGTATATAGATTATAAAACCACACCTATATAGACGCATGTGCGTATTGAAACGTAGCTGTCAGGCAGACCAATTGCGATGTAATGGAGTGAGATTGGAGCAGGCACGCGGCATCGGGTAGAGGGGGAGGCAGAGGGGGACAGAAGAGGAAGTATCTAATTAGTCAAATGATTAGCACTCGCGAAGGCGAGACGGTCACATGCGCTTAACCCCAGGAATGGTCATCCTGTCACCTTCATTTATGTCTAACCGTCAACCTGCCATAAACTGGCTCTCTCAGAGAGCAAACCACGGTTTCCACAAATGTGGCAGATGTTCAATGTGTTGCTATGCACTCGAGACTTCAAATATTGACTTTGGTAAACTTGGAATGTTCAAAGTGAATTCTTCCATTAATTGCAATACAAAATTCTGTGTTTATTGCATTCTATGCCTATGTTGAAAATACTACATTGGTAGTACTATCAGACCTCTCAAAATAAGAATACGCGAACATTTATCTACTATTTCAAACCAGGAGTCTAAATATCCACTTGCCATGCACTGGCAAAAATCCCATCAGCTTGATTACAAGTCACAGATCAAATTTGTGGGCATGGCTAAAGTGTCCGTACCACAACGTGGAGGTAATCTTACCCTCAAATTGAGACAATTGGAAGCACAGTTAATTTGTCAATATCGAACCGTATCCAATGGCCTCAACAGCGATCATGAACTATCTGTGTTTCTCTGAAGTTTGTACGTATTCCTCACATCAGACGAGTATGGGGCTCCATACATACCTATAGATAATTGATGATGGGAACTGTCCGGTATTTACAATACTGATCATTTCTAATCAAACTATGGCTTGACCACTGTTTAGTGTAACTCTCCCACTTCTATTGGTTTGCAAGTACGTAGCATCGAGAATTGGGGGACATTGGGACCACTAATCATGGCCAATTAGATCCTCCTTATTCGTTAATCAGGGTAATCACTGGCACTGGCCAGAATTATTAGGACTCCCTCAGTCCTAAATAACCACACATTTTTTGGACATATAACAAGACTTCATTGCTAACGCTTCGTGTGAACATTGCTGGGTATTATTTAAATATAGTCCCATCCCCCGAATTACACTTCGGCGGCACCCCCATGTACATGGAATTTGTCCCTTATTTTAACTTTAATGATATTACTGGCTCTTGAACTTTAACTTAGCTGCACACCCGTGCATATAGAATAGGTCTTGGGACCACACCCAATATGGCCACCCCGAGCTCACGTTGGAGCTCTAGTTGTTCACATGGCGCTGGCCGCATTATAAATACGAGCTCAGACATCACGCGCGAGGCTCTATCTCATCAGTCGGGTGGAAACGCCGGTAAGTGCAGGTCTTTCGCGTCGGCCCCTACGGACTATTCGCCCTGAGGCTAAGCGCATGTGACCGTCTCGCCTTCGCGAGTGCTAATCATTTGACTAATTAGATACTTCCTCTTCTGTCCCCCTCTTTCTCCCCCTCTACCCGATGCCACGTGCCTGCTCCAATCTCACTCCATTACATCGCAATTGGTCTGCCTGACAGCTACGTTTGAATACGCACATGCGTCTATATAGGTATGGTTTTATAATCTATATACTATCCTTTCTTATGTGCCAATTAATTTCTTCATATGCTAAGCCGCTAACTTAGTTTTCTCCCGCTTGCAGCAGAGCCACAATTGAAAATTTATTGGATATCTATCTACCACATATAAAGGTAAGAATAGATGCAAGTTAATTTGGGTAAAGTTGCTTAGCTAAATAATTTAATTTTGACAAATTTATGAAAGCCAACCAATTAGGGCTTTTTCGAACATGTAAATTATCCATTGAAATACAAACACCTTGTGTTTCTTGTTTTTTGTTTTTCCCCACGCAATAGAACTAGTGCCAAGCCTCCTCAGGTAAAACTAATTTCCTATTAACTGTAAGCACTTAGACACAAGTGTGATGAGTTTTGTATTTACGGGGCTGTTCCCATCATTCATGCACATTTATCTTTTTCTTTCCTTTTTTACACATGGCATTGATTCGGCGGTTCGATTAACTCCAATGATCAATGGGTCATATATCCTTTCATGTTTAATTTTATTGTGCCATGTTATATTATTATACTCTGCAATGCTAATTAATTTGGCATATCATGTTGGGAAATTTTTGTGACGTTTATTTTATATGCCACCCCAATGCTTACTTTATGGTCTTTGGTTCTGTCTCATGTCCAATTGTTGCTCATCCTAATACTTTGATTGTCAAAAATGTACAAAATATGTTCATAATTTTGCAGCTTTGGAAGAAGAGCTTTCGCTCGAAACACGTGTCGGCTGCTGTTTGAATTGCATTAAACTACGCCCAATTGAGCACTTAATGTTTGGCTGTGTGCGCAATTCTTGGGAGCAAAACAACCCTCATCATATTCTATTTATGTGCACACTGTAGGCAGGGTGTTCACACATTGCTCCTATTTGCTGCCCATCAACCACTCTACTCTCTGTCAAGTGCACCAAAACCTCAATTGTCCTTTTCTGCCACAATCTCTTCTTTCTTTAATTACACTTTCAAACACTATTCCATGGACAGATACAGCTCTTTTCAAATCCTGAAATTGATATTTTATGGGCGGCCTTGGCCTGCCTAGCACACCCATCCCCTTCGGACTGCGCTCACCTCCAACCTGTATGGGGGCAGATGGCCCCACTTATTAAAGGGATCAGTATTCACACGTGGCTCCTGTGCCTCTAGGTGGTTGCCCCCCTAAATTCCTGGGGGTCATAGCTCAATCGTGTTGCTTTTTTCAATGCTTTTTTTTTCGATGCATTTTTTTCAATGGTATGGCATTCGACGGTTTGGCAGTCGATGCAATGACCAGATACTGTTTTTTTTACTATTTGGTTCATAAGCACGCTTCTTCTAGAGGGAGCTTTGACATCTACACCCCCCTCGGCGACTACCAACTTGCCCTTGCGTCAGATCAATACAAGGTGGTGCGGCCACATCTTTGGCGGGCACCCAGTCTCTCATTAGGTCCTCCTTCGGCAAGCTTTTCTACTTGGTCACTGGGCTCCTAGGATGTGGTTTACCTGCAATGTCGCCACACCTCAAGGGATTATTCACCCCACCACCTAGGGGCCCCTCCTTACGGAGAACGCCCACTCATTCCATTTCATCCATACTGACCACGGGCCCCCTTTCAGCGTGTACAATATAGTGGGCCCTGGATTTTGTCTGCTTCTCCAGTGGATGTCCCCCCCGATGACTCTCTTGGGCCCATGCTACTGAAGCGAGCATTGAAATGGGCCTCATGCGTGGGGTTACTCGTTTCAAGCCCAGCCTTCCTTCTGGTGGGCAATTCCTTTGAAAACAAAAATTCTTTGGCTGCCGCATGGAGTTCGATTGTGTCAAATAAAACAATAGGGACTTCAGTATGACAAAGTTCACTTGTGTCTCAATTTTTAACCCTTCATAAATGGAAACCAATATGCACAGCATCTGGTTAATCTCCAACAGGGACTGTTTCTATGGTGGTGCGGCTTCACCTTTCGGCCCTCCCCATAAATCTGAGGAGCCAAGAGGGTCTTGTGCCTTTGGTGGACTCACCGAAAATAATGAAGAGTCTAACTCAGCTGCTAGGCGCTGCCCCATTTTTAACGATGGTGAAGAATCCAAATAGGTTGATGAAGTTTCAAACCGATTAGTTTGGGGCAACTGCTCCTCTCGTGAATGAGTCTCGGGTGGTAGATGATTAAGGCTGCCGTTTGGAGGATCACAAGGTACCACCTCCTTTAATCGTGCCCTTCTACTGATTACTTTAGACCCCTTTTGATTGGTTTCAAAATATGAAGTTATAAGGTGCGCAGAGTCTTTCAACCTGCCTCGCGGGGGGCCACAAGAGTGTTCTGGGAACTCAGCCTCCCAATAACAACTTCATCCTTGGACATGTCCATACAGTCAATGTGTTCTTTATTAGGGTTACAGTCATTGTCTGTGTTTGAGGAAGGGGGTAATGGGAGGTTTACCCCAACCAGCATCTCTGCATCAGTAATTGTGCTTGAGGGACTTGAATCAAACATGTTAGGTTCCGGCTCCCTGTGAACACTCTGGAAATTGTACATTCAATGTCAATCGCCACTAGGTCACGTTAGAAGTTCCACATGTTGAACCTTTAGCCGGCACAGGGCAAAGACTTACCCCGTCGCCCTTCTGCCTGCACCGACTGCAGTCACTGTTTCTCTCCACTCACGCCCCACTCCACTCCACTCTGCAGTATTCTGGTCTACTTAAATAAAACACTGCCTTCAAAGATAGAATGGGAAAGCAGACTGGACACAGGTCTAGCTCTGCTGACTGCAGTGACTGCTTCTCTCCACTCACGCCCCGCTTAGCCTCAATATGATACATAAAGCAATCATCAGAATTATACCGGACTATAGTAGTGCAATATCAGTTGGATCGATGGACACACTAAAACAGAAACTCATGATAATGCAAAGCAATGCTTTTCAAAATTTGCTCTAGCACAATTAACGCTATGACAGTAGCAGTGTTAAAAGTGTTGATAGGGGATATGCTGGTCGATTCATGACAAAATATGCATAAAATACTGGAGTAAAACTAAAAAGTTAAGCAGGGAACAGAATGTGAAAGCATGCTTAGTTGAAAATGTGACTTATACAGGCTAAAGGGGGAACATATGGTTATCATCTGAAAAATAATATGAAACAACTTAAACAGAGTAATATAGTGAGAATTGAAAAAATGAAACAAATAAGATTTGCAAATTGAAAATAAAGTAAGTTGAGTCTGTATATGACTGATGGACAGTATTTCAAAACAAGGTGCTAAAAGTGAAAAAAAGGAAAGGTACAATCTAAAAACATACATGTACAAGCCTATAGAGGTGCCTCATAAAACCAAGATAAAAGGGTCATGCTAGAGTACGTTATTGAACATATTGGCTTAATGGCAGGAATACATTGTAAGTTACTCACTGTTGTGACTAACATACTCTTAGTCCATAGTCCCCTTTCCTCCATACTGTATGGGCATCCCTTCCAAGGTACGGGCGACAGAACCTTTTTCCACCAGAAAAAACCTTCTTTCCCTTTAAATCTAGAGGCGTGCAGGGGCGCTCCAGGGAGCTTGCGCTGCCCTGACTCCGCCCTCCGGCGCCAGACGTCAGTCCCCATTGTTGCATCAACAATAGATTTAACATTGCCTAATGACACCAGTATTATTATGGGGGAGGTCGGTGGGACGTATGGAGGAGAGGAGACTATGGACTAAGAGTACGTTAGTCACTACAGTATGTAACTTATAATTACTCTTACATCCAATCCCCTTTCCTCCATACTGTATGGGCGATTACAACTGATTGTAGCCCCAGGGTGGAGAGGAGACCTCCCCTTAAGCAAATAGGTTCCAGAGAACCCCCTGTCCGAAAGCCACATCAGATCTAGAGCTGGCATCCAAACAGTAATGCTTGCAGAAAGCCGAGGGAGAGGCCCAAGATGCCGCCCTGCTTATGACTTGCCAAGGGACATGGCGCTGGAATGCGATGGCCGTTGCCTTGGCCCTGACTGCATGGGCATGCATGTTGGCTGGAAGCGGCTTGTAATGGCCCTCGTACGCTTCCTTGATGGCGGAGACCCTCTAGCGGGATATGGAGGCCTTAGAGGCCTGGTAGCCTGGCTTCGAGCCTCCAAACGTGAGAAACAGAGCGTCCGACTTGTGGAAGCCCTTGGTCCTGTCCAAGTAGAATTTTAGGGCACACCTGACATCCAGGCAGTGCAGCACTCTCTGTGCTTCGTCCTTGGGATCGGGAAAGAACATACGAAGGACTATTTCCTTGTTTAAGTAAAATGCAGATGGAACCTTGGCCAGAAATGCCGGGTGCGTCCGCATGACTACCTTGTCCTTGTGAAAGGTGGTATATGGTCAGAGGCGACCAGTGCCTGGATCTCACTGACTCTGCGAGCCGAAGTAAAACCGACTAGTAAGGCCGTCTTGATGGTGACCAGCCTAATGTCCACAGACGCCATTGGCTCGAATGGTTTGTGCACCAGGACGCCCAAGACTATGTTAAGGTCCCACACAGGGTGAGGTCTCTTGACAGGTGGGTAGAGCCTAGCGAGACCGGTCAGATGTTTGACGATAGGGCTGGAGGAGGAAAAAATGCCTTCCTCCGAGTTCCTGTAAGCCCCAATGGCTGCAAGGTATGTGCGGCAGGTGTCCACCTGTACGCCCGAATGAGGGAGGTGTGCCGAAAAGGAGAGCACGTCGTCCAAATTGCAGGCCACAGGGTTAATTCCCTTGGAGTCTGCCCAGTGGCAGAATCTGGTCCATTTGCTTTTGTACTGGGCACTGGTGGCTTTGCTTCTGGCGCCCTGTATGATCTCCAGATTGGCCTGTGAGAGGCTAAGCTGCCAAAGCGTTACCAGCTCAGGTACCACGCTGTGAGGGCTAGTTTCCCTGGCGCAGGATTCTGCCCCCCTGCTGTGCCAGAAGATGTGCTAGGCCCGTCGGGAGGTTTATAGGGGGCCCCTCCGAGAGGCTGAGGAGCTCCGAAACCCATGGCCTGGCTGGCCACCATGGAGCTATCAGAATGATTAGGAGTAGGTGAGAATCCTTGATCTTGCAAATTACCCTGTGGATCAGAGGAGTGGGCGGAAAGGCGTAGTCTTTCATGCCGGTCCACTGGAGGTGAAATGCGTCGCCCAGAGAGCCGGGGCCCTGACCTTGCCAGGATGCGAACTGGGGACACTTCTTGTTGTGCCAGGTGGCAAAGAGATCCACGTGGGGGTAACCCTACTTGTTGAAGATCTCCTGAGTAACGAGGTTGTCTAGCTGGCACTTGTAATTGTCCGCTCACAACCTGCTGAGCCTGTCCACCTCCAGGTTGGATTCCCCCAGGAGGTGGACTGCCGTGAGGTAGATGTCGTTTTCCAGGGCCCACTCCAACATGCCGATTGCCAGTCTGCACAGAGGAGGGGATCTGGTGCCTCCCTGCTTCTTGATGTAGTACATGCTGGTCGAGTTGTCTGTCTGGATGAGGACAACCTTGCCCCTGAGAAGTGGTAGGAATGATCTGAGCGCTAGTCAGATGGCGTTCAGCTCTAACCAATTGATGTGGTATTCCTACTCCCGTCGAGTCTTGGTGCCGTGGACTGAGAGATCATCCAGGGTGGCTCCCCAGCCCTCGAGTGAGGAGTCTGTGGTGATAGTGACCTGCGCCTTGGGTCGCCGAAAGGGCTTGCCCGTCCGTAGGTTGCAGTTCCTGGACCACCATGTTAGGCCCGGGTGGCGAGATGGAGGAACGTTGACCATTTCGGATTGAGACCCCCCGCTCCTGGTTCCAGGAGGCCGTGAAATGCAGCAGAATCCTCCTCATCCTCAATCTCGTCTGCGGAACGGCTAATAGGACCACCGCCAAGAGACCTAGGAGATGCTGGTACCACCATGCCGAGGTCACCTCTCTGCCAAGGAAGTGGGTGGAGGCCCTCTCGATGGCCGAGATCTTGTCCTCCAAAGGAAATACCTTCTCGGAGCATGTGTCCCAGATGAGACCCATGAATGTCAGTCTAAGTGGGCTGCAGCTGCAACTTCTTGAGATTTAGCAAGAAGCCCAGATCGTGCAGTGTGTTCATAAGGGCATGAGAGGAGTGGTGAACCGCTTCCAGAGATGTAACCCTGACGAGACAGTCGTCCAGGTATGGGTAGATGTGGAGGCCCTGCGCTCTGAGAAGGGCATCCACTGTATTCATGAGCCTGGTAAAGACCCTGGGGGCCGAGTTGAGGCCAAAAGGAAGGACCTTGTATTGAAAATGGTAGTCCATGATCCTGAACCGTAGGAAAGACCGATGGGGCTGCCAAATCGGGACGTGGAGGTGTCCGCTATAAAAGCTGGCGTAACCATCTTGAATTTTTGTAGGGGTAAGGAGAAATTGAGGGTGGAAAGGACAGGCACAACTTTCAGGCCTGCCTGGTTCTTCTTCTAAATGGCGAAAATCCTGGAGTAAAAGCCCAAGTCTCTTTGGGAGGCTGGGACTTTCTCCACTGCCTGGCTCTCTATGAGCAACCGGATCTCTGCCAAAAGAGTTGCTGTCCCAACCTGTGGGAGTGGAGGGGAGGAGGGAGGAGAGGCTGTGATAGGGAGGCAGTACCCCGTGGATACTATGGAAAAGATTGAGGGGTCCGCGAAGTTCTGGCGCCAGAAATGTGCGTGGAGAGCAAGCCTGCCCCCCCCCACTGGAGACACGTGGACCCGAAGGGGCGTGTCATGCCTTTTTTCCCTCGGAGTCTGTCGCGAAGGGAGGGGGGGGCTGGAAAAAGCCCTTACTCCCCACCCACCTTTTTGCTGCTTGCGCCGGTTCTGAGACGGCAAGTGGTTCAGCTGCCTGAATCTCCATTCCTGGAAGCTGCAGAACCCTCCGTACGTCTGCCTCCCGTCAGAGCGCTCCTGCGACTGGGTGTACGACTTTGGTATGGTCTTTGTCAGGATGGATAAAGACTTGGCCGTTTGTGAGCTGTTTTTCTTTGGTCCAGCTCTTCGTCCGTGGAGGAAAGAAAGAGGTCCCCCCTTCGAACGGTAGATCTAATATGCGTTCCTGAATGTCCGGGTTGAACTTCGTTGCCCGGAGTCAGGCTGTCCTTCTCATATCCGTGGCGATACAAATGGCACGGCCAGAGGTGTCAATATGGACCACAGTGGATTCCATGAGGTCATGTGCCACCAACTGGGCCTTGGCAAGCCCACCTTAAAACGCGATTGGTTCTGAGTAGGGAGTTCCGGGAGGAAGTCTGCAATTTCCCGCCATTACTTTTGGTTGGCGACAGCTAGCATGGCATTAGCGTTGGCCTGACGAAGGTGCAAGGATGCGTTGGAATAGAGTTTCTTGCTGCACGCCTCCAAGATCTTCTCCTCCTTGCCTAGCAGCGCCGCAGAGGAGGAGGCTGACGACGACTGAGGCTTGGAGTATAGTAATGCTGCAGCGATCACCGAGGAGTGTGGCTGAGGATGGGCCAAGAGCAAATCCCCCTCCATCTGCCTGTACTTGGCATCCATGCGTCGATTGACCGGCTGGGCCGAGTGTGGCTTGACACAACCCTTCTTGGCCAGGGAGACTAGGTCGGTTTGCAGTGGAATCCTCATTTTGGCAGAGGGGTGTCGCGAGAGGACATCAGCCAGTATCCACTCTGCCGGCTGCTTGGCCTCGGGTTGGGGTAGGCACAGATACTCTGCATGCTCTGCAAGATGTTTGTGGAAGGCCCTGGCTGAGGATGGCGTATCCGTATCCTCCTCCTCCTCATCCATATCCTGTGGATCAGAAGGATCCTGCGGAGGTGGAGGAGTAGTTGGTGCTGGAGGCTGGGGTACAGGGACAGCAGGCCAGAGGATGAGGAGAACTCGGAGGCTGGTACGGAACAGCCAGCGGAGTCGGCTGGTGAGCCGGAGGCAGTGGCTGCGCCAGGGTTGGGGGTGCCAGGGGAGGTGCTTGTGGTGCCGCTAGCATACTCGGGAGGACTTCCCTGATGTCGTCCTTAAGGATAACCCCCATCCAAGTTGACTTCATGAGGCAGAGGAACCTCTCGAAGAACCCCTCTTCACTGGCCATAGAGGTGGCAGGGGGTACTGATGGGGTAGCCGGGAGCTGCTGGAGCCGCTGCATACCCTTGCCCGTATGGACGCAGTGGGAAGCTGCCCTGCGCATAAGAGGGATAGGCTGTAGGCCATGTACCTGGTTGAGGCCTGTCCCACCTTGACACTCGCTCCTCGCCGAACTCCTGGAATGGCATCGGACGGGTGCCTCTGTCTGGCACGGCAGCCATTTTGTTGAGTTGCCTGCCATGTGCCTGCGACGTGTTGCTCGGCTCGCTGGGCCCAGCCTCCTCCAAGACTCTTGTGTGTGGAACATGTGGCCTACCCTGCTCCTCGGGCCTAGGCCCAGTAGGTGTGACACCCTCCACCTGGGGGTCGGGTGAGCTGCATTTAGGCGCCCCCTCGGACGTATTGCCGGTACTAGGGCATAGCCCCTCGGCCATATTGCCGGTACAAGGGCAGAGCCCCTTGGATAACAATCCGGTACGAGGACCTTTCGGTCCCTCAACACTACAACCGGGAGGATCCAAGGATCCCTCGGCACAAAGACCAGTAGCTGCAGCAGCCTCGGTGCACGTGCTGGTATAAGGACCTGACTAGTCCCTCCCGCATGGGAGAGTCCGTGGGAAGGAGTCTCCTTTGCAGGGTGCGATGGATAATAGCGGCCCTACCTTGGGCTTGGCTCGATGTTTCACGAATTTCTTGAGGTCCTCTGGAGGTGACTTCTGGAAGACCTCTAGTCTGTTCTTCAGCACTTTTGAGGACAGCGAGCCACACGCTGTACAGGCTTGCCATCCGTGGTCTGGGCCAAGGCAACGTAGGCAGAGGGTGTGGGGGTCTGAAGTTGGGAAGAGTCTGTTGCAGGATGGATACCTGCTGAACCCTGTGGAAGTCGACATGCGCCGGGGAGGAGCGTGACGCCTGAGGACCGAGCACCTGAAAGATAAAAAAAGACAAAGAATGGAATTACATGGCTGAAGCCAAACCCAGGAGCGCTGGTGAATTCGGCCCGTTCCCGTCGACATGGAAAGGGGGACTGAGGTGTGGCGCCGGAGGGCAGAGTCAGGGCAGCGCATGCTCCCTGGTCGGCACCCCCGCGCGCCTCTAAATTTAAAGGGGACGAAGTTTATTTCTGGTGAAAAAGGTTCTGTCTCCCGTCCCTTGGAAGGGACACCCATGCAGTATGCAGGAAAGGGGACGGGACGCAAGAGTATATTTCTTTTTTTAAGGGCTATCCATTTCAGTTACTAGGGATTTTCGTTCAAAATCCTTGAGCAACCATTTCGACTGTTTTTTACATTCAACCAACATGTGCAGCATTCAGTTGACTGCACCACCAGCAATTGCTATCCAAGCTCAGTTTGAGGGAAAACCTTTTCTTTGGGGACCAATAAGTTCAACAAGAGTGTCTCTTGTGTAAACATGGCATGTTTTGTAGTGTCAAACGCTTTCTCCCAGTCACACAGTTCAGATTTTTTAATATAATCACACGTTCCTTATATGAGTCACAAAAACACTTACCAATGATCCTGCCAGAGACAGTCTTCTGCAGCCGCTGTATATATGGTCGCATTTGTTTCCTGATGGACCTTATGGCTTCCTCAAGGAGATCTGCGAGCCTGCACCATATCTGGAGTTTCACTTCACTGAAGTACAAAAGAGGAGGACACCCAAATCTCTGAGTTCCCAGCCACTCACCCATGACTGTTGAATTAAAAAAGCAAGTCAATGATTAAACTGTTTAATTTTCTGAAAAACAGATTATTTGGAACACAGACAGGTAATTGTGGGGGTGTCGGCAAGAAATTAAACAAACAGCAAAAATATAAGTCTATAGTTTAAAAATGAATGACACTAAAAACATTAGGATTTGTAGTACTTCCTAAACTCAGTAAAGAACAGTATAGCTGCCAGCTATTTTTTTATTAATTTGAACCGCTACAGTGAGATGTGAATATTTGTGGTGAAATGAGAATTAACTGAATTCATCCACAAATAATTGAAGTGAAATGTGAAAAGTGCAGATGGAGAGAATCAACACAAAAAGAGGTGACACCAGCAGACAAGATGTAGTGAAATGTGAATACTTGCAGTGAAATGTGAAGATTTGCAGTACATGAGGACAGCTGCAGGGGGACCAAGAACAGCTGGATAAGTAAGTAACCTCAATAAAAGGAAATATATTTTCATTGACAAAAACGTTTGCCTACAACAACAGTTCTCGAGGCTAGTCATTTTCCACTGGGGAGTGGTGCTAACAATTTGCCCCCAGCAAATTTATCCCCGACAATTAAGTTGTGCCTTAGAGTGATTCACTGGCGGAAGCGCCCTTAATCGTTACTGGGTAGAATAGCCCTCTACAGAATGATTTCACTCGTCAGAGTTTGTTTTTGTGGTTCAAAATTCCCCATGGATATTAAAAAGAAAGGATTTCAAAACAATAGAGTATATTCTTAAAGTGACTCTATGACAAGAACAAAGGCTGCGTAGCTGAATTGCCACTCCCTCTCCAATTTTATCTGGGAGGGTGGATTGTATCTTCCTAATCTACAAATGTCTTACTGTGTTTCCCTAAAATAGTGAATAACAGGTGTTTTAGGAGAGGGGAAATCCAGCTGGCAGAGCTAGAATGGAAAGGTTTAGGAAACGGTGAGAGGCTTGGGGGGCAGAAGGAACCATGGGCAGGAGTGATATTCCACAAGTCATAAAGGCAGTAGGGGATACATGGACGCAAACAACAAAGTGGCCTGGATGGAGGGATACATTTATGTTAGAATCTGCACTATGGGGAACACAAATAGGAAGGTTTCTAGATTGACTGGTTTCAAGGATTGGGAAAGTAAGGGTATAAAGAAACTGGGAGATGTCAGTCAATGTGCAACTAAAAATGTTCAGGCCTTGAAGGAGGAGTTTGCTTTGGGAGGAGGGTTCTATAGATAATTGTAGTTGCAACGTGTGCTCAGATGATATCCCTGGGATAATTTGACATTTCCCCACAGCCTCACCAATTAAATTGAATAGTTCTGATGCACAAATGGTCTTCATAGTTCTATCTTATATAAAGCATTGTCATCCTTTACTGTGACCCCATAGAATCAGCTGAGACTGCACTAGTCAAAAACAACATATACAAGAGTGGAGATATCCACCACAATGAATTGTAAAATGTAGTATTATTTTCATTAATCCCAGGTGACATCTCTTGTGTTTTTGTCTAAGCATTTTCCCCAGATGGGGTATGGGGATTACCCACCTATGGGTTCAGGAAACTGCATTAGTCGGCTGATGAAGGTGAACTCTCAGAAGATGACAGGAGTGGCTGCACTAGTTTGTGTCTGCATCTTATTCAATTCTTATATTAGCATAGTATTGCTATTCAAAAGAGAAACTTCTTGCAATGCGTAGGAGGTGGGATAATCACTGTCCCAGTTGTTCTGGAGAGGGATACATTTCCTCATATATATGAGGGGGCAGGAGTGTCTAATGGTACTGAAACAAGATTCTCAGGAACTACAGTTTGTGATGGAGGATACAAGAAAATACAAGGGTGGCTCTCACTGGGCTACTGGATAATCTAGCAAATCGGAACCCAGTGATTTTGTAGCTTAATATTCACTACACATTGTTCAGTGCAGAATATCAATCACCAAGAAATTAACCTACAATAATTTTAAAACAGGTACAGTTATTTTTTGGAAAAGGGAAGATCTTTGTTTTTATAGAAGTCGGGTTGTGGTTGGGTGTAACTGGGAGGCTTCAGGGGTTTTCTCCCTGCATTTTGCTGCTGCTGTGAATTTTAAAATGGGGAAAATTCAAAAAATAAAAATGTGCGGATGAAAAGAATTGGGGGTAAAAACATAGCAAATCTACTTAATATTTCAAGGCTATGGGGGGGCGTGGCCAGCATGCATGGAGTGAAGTCGGCAACCTGAGGAGCTCCTGCCCATGATCCTACACCAAATGATATTACGGCGATTAAATTGGATGTGCAGCGATAAAAACTACGTGTAGGCATAGCAGAACTCTTTTACTGAACTCGACGGAGACGATGGAAGAAATCGGCACTGGTAACGCAGAAAACAGAACGATCGAAAAGATCCCCCTGCGGCACCCAAAATGGCGGCCTCCATCGCAGAAACGAGCAGAGCATTACAATAGTGAGCCCGAACTGAGAGCCGACGGGACTGCTGGGTGAGACCGCCAACCGGAACCCTCTTGAGAGCAGAGGTGGCGATCAACATTTAACGCCCCTACAGGAGGATCTCCCAGGCGAACGCACAACGCTGTACTCCACTGTCGAGAGGAGAGGCTCGTGGGCTGATGTAAGCCCTGATAAGCGGACAAAGACACGTAGAGACAAACGAGAAAGGAGAAACCCTGCCAGCGGACTCGCACTGACCGCCCACCATTAACCCTCGCGGCAAAGAAAGAAGAAGTGCCAGTGCCGGAGAACGGTGCCGCCCGGATAAGTGGGGCCGAGACACTCGACCTAGTGATCGCGGCCACAGAAGGCAGATCACTAAGAAAATCTCGAGTCACGAACCGAAAGAAGACGTCCACCTGGTGTCGGAGGTGCAGTAGGTGAGCTCGGACGGAGGAATCAGCAGTAATACAGAGG
Organism: Ambystoma mexicanum; assembly: GCF_040938575.1. Classification (NCBI taxonomy): domain Eukaryota; kingdom Metazoa; phylum Chordata; class Amphibia; order Caudata; family Ambystomatidae; genus Ambystoma; species Ambystoma mexicanum. The sequence goes on along the minus strand of NC_090928.1, from coordinate 538,393,286 downwards.
GAGCTGATCCACACACAGCGCGCCCCAATCAACCACGGACTAGAGGTTAAGCCATCTCAATGTATGAGAGAAACAGGACACAGAACCGCAAACAAGGCTTGGCGGTTGCCTGGGAACTCCAACGCAGCATGGGTCGCTGAATCTGGCAGCCTTTACCGGATCAATACCACGCACCACTTAGAAGCCACCAGCAATTAAAAGCACAGGAAGTGACCGCTCCTCACTGTGCTGAATATCGCTCCTCAGTGCTGGGCATTGAGGATTACACCAATTTCCAGGGCAGGTAGCAAAGCGCCCTGGCTGTGAGGGACTATCAACAGTGGAGGCAAAAGAGTGCCGCTGGAGGAGAGCTGGACAGATACAGGTAACCTTCTCTCTACCCACCCTAAATCGAAGTGGTGAACACTGAAACACACGTCAGAAGACCAGAGGGCCAAGGCGAAACATAAGGCCCGTAGAAAGGGGATCAAGACCTACTCTGCTGTGGCATAACATCTCAGCAAGAGCTACCCACAGCAGACCACCGAACTTCCAAATTGGTCATAAGGCGAGAGTACTTGACCCACTGCATAAGACTGGAACCCCCGAGCGAGGTAATGTCACATCCCAAAAACAGATCAAAATCAGTGACAATGGACTCTTTCACGACAGTCAGACCAAAGCAACAACCAATACAGGAAGTTACTGCCACGGTGGAACCACCAGCCCTGGTGGTAGACCCCAGAGACACTCAAATCCTGCAGGCCATTGCAGCACTTCGGACAACCATAGAAGACAAGATAGGGGAAATAAAATCAGACATACAACTAATGAGGCAAGACGCCCGCAACTTGACGGAAAGAGTGACCAAAACGGAAGCTTCCCTACAAGAAACCGGCGAGGCCACACAAGATCTGAAAGCGAGAGTTCAAGAACTGGAATCAACAGTGGCTAGACTTGAATCCCGCTCCGAGGATGCGGAAGGTCGTGCCCGCTGAAATAATATCCGAATACTCGGAATTCCGGAAGACATGGAAGGCCCGAACCCCACTGAATTCATAGAAACAATGCTACTCCAGGGAATTGGGGCAGGTAAACTCACCCAAGGATTCTCTGTGGAGCGAGCCCACAGATCTCTTCAGAAACCTGGGTCACACCCACGTCCAAGAATAGCAAAAATTTTAAACTTCTGTGACAGGGAGAGAATACTAAGATTCTCAAGGGAAGGTGGAGTGATTAAAAGGAATGATTCTGCTATAGTCATGTACCCAGACTACACCCCTGTGGTGCAACGCGCGAGGAACTCCTTCATACGAATAAAAGCAAGACTACCGAAACTTAACCTTAAGTACATGCTACTTTATCCGGCAAGACTTAAAGTACTCTACAATGGAAAGGCAATCTTCCTAGAGACTCCAGCTGCAGCAAATATGTGGCTTGAACACAATAACCTCGCGGAGGACGCAGAAGAAACTATAAAAGGGAACAAAAGATGAATGGACGACCGGAACAGCACAAGATGGCGACTGCTACACCAGGCAAGCACGGCCATATCTATGAAACTCTATTAACGCCGCAGCAAACAGTCAATGCAATTGGGCAGGAGCACGAAGGCCCAATCACAAGAACACCGAAGACCCACCCCACCTGGTACAGTGCAGGTGGAATGACTACACACCACCCGCACCGAAAGGCCTGGAGAGGTCCAGAAGGCTCGGGAGCCCCCGAGCGTTGTGAGTTTGAAGCAACTGCTGGGGGCAGTTCTTTGTTGTTTTCTTCAGTTAAACCATTCATCGGAATGGTAGTTGAGAAAGTTGGTAAGTCTCCAAGTGGCAGAATGAGGGCAAGGGGTGGACGGGCGGAAACAGCATACCTAAGGAGTGAGAACTTGAAACTAAAAGAAATCTGTGGGGACTTAACTATAATTGCAGATAACCCTTGTGAGGGGCAGGGGGACCTTGAACTCACCGCAGAACCACCATGGCTACGCGAATAAGGATAATGACATGGAATGTGCAGGGCCTGGGCACTTACCTCCGTAGAAACAGAAATAAATCCTATCTACATAGGAAGAGAATAGAGATTGCTCTGCTCCAGGAGACACACTGCACTAGAGAATCGGAGGCGAAACTTGGGGAACACTGGGGGGGACAGGGATTTGGAGCCCCCTATTCCAGATACGCAAGAGGGGTTTACACCTGGATCAACCCCCAAATACCATTCCACCTAACTAAGATTGTAAAAGACCCAGAAGGCAGATATGTGATAATATGGGGAAATTCCGAACAAATGGAAATATGCATAGTGAACTCATACTTCCCTAATAATAATATTCCAGCTCACTTGAAAGTGCTGGGTACCAAAATGCTACAATATAGGAACAGTCTTTTTGTATGGGGAGGCGATTTCAATTGCGTCCACAACCCAGAACTGGATAGGTCTCTGCCCCTATCAAAAGGCCCTTCAGCGACCACCACGTCCCTGAACGCCATGACGGACGGGCTTGACCTAGCAGATGCATGGCGAGAGCTACACCCTGAGGAGAGAGGGTACTCATACTTCTCGTCCCCACATGGCCTCCACACAAGACTAGATTATTTCTTCACAAGCAGGGAGCACTTACCCCAGATAGAAGGTGCGCAATACCTAAGAACCATTTCGGACCATTCCCCACTCCTGATGGAATAGAACCATATTGGCCCCAAACCTCCCATCCCCATGTGGAGAATGCCTGTAGAGACCTTGAAAGATCCGGCATTCAAAGATGAGCTGCAGGACTCCATAGATAACTTTATAATAGAAAACACTGAAAGTGTGGAACACGTAAGCACACTATGGGAAGCCCTAAAAGTAGTAACACGGGGAGAAATCATAGCAAAAGCCGGAGGTATCAGGAGACTAGTACGCAGCGAATTAGACCAGAAGGAGCAGGAAATTGTGAGGTTAGAGGCCGCCCCCATAGACACCCCAAAGAGACACGAAGAACTTAAAACACTTAGAGAGAATTGCAATGATCAGATTGGCTAAATTTGATTTTGTTACCAGAACAAACAGAACACATGCAGAGGCAGACAAACCTGGCCGGTTACTGGCCTGGCTCTGCAGAAAACACCACCCCAGGCACATAAACACTATATTGCAGGATGAGGCTGGTGAGCTACACCGAACCCAACAGAGCATTAACGACACTTTTAAAAGCTTTTATGCACAATTATAATCCCATGAAGACCGAGTTCCCCAAGAACAAATAGTTGATACGCTCGAAGAGATAGGTCTGCCCAAATTATCCCCTGCACAATCTGAAACCTTAGATATGGATATCACACCTGAGGACGTAACAGAAGCGACTAGATCCCTGGCTACGTGTAAGACTCCGGGCAGCGACGGACTGCCCCCGGAATTTTACAAGGCATATGAATCCTCATTGACACCTCTATTACACAAAGTCTTCTCGGAGACTTAAGAAAGAGGGATCCTATCTGATAGCATGAGAGAAACCCTTGTGGTCCCAATGCTCAAACCCAATAAACGTGCAGATAAGTGCGACTCCTACCGCCTGCTCGCCATGCTCAACTATGATGTAAAAATATTAACAACAATCCTAGCAAAGAGGCTGTCCAGGGTAATAGGCGACATTATACACACGGACCAAAATGGTTTTGTGCTTGGCCGTAACTCTGCTATTAACCTGCGCAGGCTTCTGCACATAATAGCCCACACTGACACAAAAGGGGAGAGGTATGCACTATTATCCTTAGACGCCATCAAGGCATTTGATTCTATATATTGGGAGTGGCTGGTGGCAGTTCTAGAGGGGTTTGGCTTAGGCCAAGGGTTCATTAGATGGATCAAAATTCTCTACAGCAAACCGAGGTCACAGCTGAAATCTGGGAAATATGTGTCGGAGGCATGGGACATTTGCAGAGGAACCAGGTAGGGCTGCCCACTCTCACCTATGCTTTATATATTGGGTCTGGAGCCCATCGCCATCTACTTCAGACAACAATTTTTTGACGCAGGAATACGGCTAGGCGGAGTGGATCACATCATCTCACTCTATGCCGATGATGTACTAATACATGTCCGAAACCCCCACCTCAATGTACCGACAATGCTGGAAGTCCGTGACAATTACGCTAAGGTCTCAGGCATACAATTCAGCAGGGCCAAATCCTGCTTGTTCCCCCTAGCAGGCCTGAAAGATAAGAACGTAGAAGAACTCCCCTTGGTAGGCATAGAGTGGCAGACCACTTCATTCAGCTACCTCGGGATACAGATAATGCACACCACGGAATTAATGCATGAACATAATACAAGGGCGGCACTCCCTGCACTACGTAAATCGATGGGATTCTGGGCAAAACTACCCCTATCTGTGATGGGCAGAGCCTCAATAGTTAAAATGATCGTCCTCCCTAGATTCCTATATGGGTTCCAAAATGTGCACTACTACATCACAAAACCCTTCTTTTAACTACTCGATACAATAATCTGGGAATTTGTATGGGGAAGAGGCAGACACAAGGTGGCTTTATCCGCATTAGTCTTACCATATAAACAAGGAGGTATTCAACTACCGAACTTAGAGAAGTATTATCTGGCAGCTCAGTTGGGCTTTGTATCCAAATGGCTAGCAGATGAGACCACTTCAGAGACGCCTCTGCAACAGACCATGATGTCCCCGATACAACTGAAAGAACTAATTTGGGTCCCCCAAAACCTTAAGTAACGCACCCTTTCTGGTGATTTTGGGTAGGAAAATATGGCATAGGACCAAAACGATCATGCACTTAAAGCAACCATACTCCCCAGAAGTACCAATAATCTCGGGCTGAGTAAAACCGATGTTGAGCTAAATACTATCAGGCTCTGGGGAAAAAAAGGGGTGTATACTTGGGGCGACATATACGCTGAAGGAACCTTCCGGGAGTTTGCAACGTTACAGGCAGAAGATGATATTCATACCGGCCAATACCTTTGGTACCAGAAGATTCGCAATATAGCACGAACAAAATGGGACACCTGGCCAGAGGAACCAGACACAGACCCTCTCATTACACTGATGTATAATCTGGGAGAGGGAGGGGAAAACAGTGTCCCAAATATATAGCCTCCTAATTGACACTCCCAACCCCCGGGATGCTGATCTAAAGAATAAATTGGAAACTGACATGGGCCAGGTAATGACAGACAAAGAATGGGATAGAGCACTGACATTCCCCAAAGAAGTATCCAGAAACCACAGATTCCGATTGTTACAGATAAATGTACTATACCGCACTTAACTAACCCCAAGCAAAATGGCTACATTCAGCAAATCCACGCAACCTAACTGAACCTGGTGCATAGCAGATGACGCAAATTTGATCCACATGCTATGGGAATGCAACAAGATACAGAGCCTCTGGGCAAAAATAAAACAAACATGTGAGGAAGTGGGCGTGACCAGGTACGAGTGGACCCCAGCCGAATGCCTTTTGGGAACCTATCCCAGACTAGCTAAACTCAAGCACTCAGTTAAACTGATGGACATAATGTGCATAGTGGCTAAAAGAACTATCGCAATGTCATGGAAAAACCCTGCAGGACCAAACTATAAAGTGTGGCGCAACGAGCTTGAAAAGTGGGCGAATGCAGAAACAAGGGCCTGGGAGGACAGTGTAGCCAGATTCACCGAAGAATCGAGCATGGCATCAGTGGCATGGAAAAACACCATGACAAAATTGTTTCATGCCTCAGACGACAAACCGCCTTGAACAAATCACCTGGGCAGTCTTAAGATCCATGAGGCTTAAGTCACTCGACGCAAAATCATCAAAAGCCCAGATAACTCCTGAAACGGTCTTGCCCCCCCAATCGGATACCCCCCCTTGCCTGAAGCTTGGTGAGCATTTATTTTTTTCTTTTTTTTTCTTTTTGCGACAAACAAGGAGACAGTTTAATGTTAATTGTTGTTTGAAATGTTACTGTTTAATGTGGTACAGCATAATTGAAGAAAGAACTATTATCTTGGCAGTTGTACATGCACCCAGTAGTGGTGCCCCTTTGTAAACATAACTAAATGCCAATAAACAAATTTCAAAATAAAATATTTCAAGGCTATATTCAATACAGTTTTTGTCCTCGCAAAAAGACATTGCAGTGAATTGAAACTGGGACGCTCCACCAGGGGTAGCCAGTTGGGGAGAAGGTATGGATAAAGTTACCTCTTGAGATACAGTGTACACAAATTGATAATGCCCAAACAAATATGAGAAAGTATGGGGTTAATGGAAACATTATCCCATTTTGTTTATTACTGGATTATTCTTGATATAGGTAGGGAAGCTTTGGGAGGAATAAGGATGAAACATGCTCTGTTCTCATGCTACATGGTTTCCTTTGAGAATGTCATCGTTTATGTTTATTATAAAAGACCAAAAGACATTTTTATATAAAAAACACAGACGTTTTAGGCTTGCAGTGATGACTTACACCTGAAAGTCAGCTAAGCTTTATCCTATTGCATTTGCAATTTGTCTGCTAATATGAGTGATTCTTAAATGAGCTGGATATCAAAGTAGCCACTGGTCCAAGGAAGCCTTGCTGATAATATTCAGATTAGAAGATGCTCAAAAGACATTCTGAACCTCTATATCATAAATTGTTAATGCTACTGGGCATGTTACCAGAGGATGGGGGTTCAGAAGCTGCACGAGATAACAGTGGTTTAGACGGAGAGCATTGAAAAGACCTGTAGAGGGGTTCGGGGGGGTTAACGAGCTAACATAGATAAATGGTTAATAAAAAAGACATTCGGACCATAAACTGCATTTTCTTTTGCTGACTTTAACAGGCTTGGACAGTGCTTCAAGAATGTATAGTTGAAGACACCCATACATTGGCATGTAATCAAACACAGTGGATGCACACATTGAACACGTTAAGTGTTGATTTTAAGCAACTTAGTAAAACAAATTCAAATTTTTGGAAATTTTACAATGACAACTGCTTTTAGAAGTATTTCCTTTTTTAATAAACAGATTATTATTCATAGTTAATGAAGTGTTTGCATGGTGTGCTGATCTGTGGAGCTGTGAGCAACCGTGCTAGAATCTCAGTAACCCTTCTGTTGCTGCTGTTGGAGGCGGACCCTGTGTTTAAAAGCTACACTCTAGACACGGATCCTCTGCAGAGCGTTTGCAAAGTGTTTGCAGAATGTTCGCAGAGGGGGCACTGAGGGATGCTATGGAACAAAGCTTAAACATTGTAAATAATCAGGCCCCCCGCACACGGAGCCACACAAAGCTGCCGGGTGCGAGTGAAACCGGTGTAAATGCAGACTGCGAGGAGGGTGAAATGCACCTCATGAACGCTTCTGTGCAGAGGAGTACGACGTTGCCATAGTTGGCTCCGACACAACGGAGCTAAACGCCCAATGAAGCCTGCGGCCTCTTCAAGACATAAGCATGGATGAAGCCTGGGTCAAGGATCAAGGTATGTGTGACTTGGTCCCTCTATCCTCCACCCTGCCCCCTCCCCTCGCCTGTTTCTTGCAGCGACGATGCGAGGACTGCCGTTCCAGCGTTCAGCGCCAGGCCTCTGTGGTCACCGTCTGCAGTGAGGCTGGCCGAGAGGTACACGCATGCCCAGATTGGGGCGCAAAATGAAACGATGGCCGCAAACCCGAAAAGTTTTGGGAGTGCGGGGGGAGAGGGAAGAAGCCTGAGTAGATATCACGGAGGAAGCCAAGGAGGTATTTTGCTTGCCCGGCGAGGAAACACACTTTAAATCCACAAAACTGGCTCCAATGAACTCGCAAGAGTATAAAAACACTTGTCATTACTTAGATAGTGTGGACTCGCCAATATACGTAGATGCCTTGGGCGACTTTGTAGAATTTCGACAAAACCATCAGCCAACACAAGCTACAAATAACTTACGAGATTTTCAAGAAACAGCAGCTGTAACGTCAGTAAATCTACCATAAATGCAGGGCATCTTGAAGCGAGACATAGTGAAAGCATTTGCTAAAGGAACCAAATCGCCCCTCATGCAAAAGTCAAAAAAAGTACCTGCACAGGATCAAGTTACAACACTCAGGAACGTGCTTCCCAGTGCAAGCACGTTACAAAAGCAAATACACGGCCAGTAAAATAGACCTAGAGCTAACTCCTTAACAGAAGTAAAATCAATAAGATGGCACTTTAAGAAAAAAGAGCCAGTCTGTCAGCAGAAAAGCAATGTAGAGACAAATCAATGGAATACCAAAATGGCACATGCCGAATATCAAGCAGGTCAAGAAGTGTCCGACCTTGATTTATTGCTAGCTTCGGGCGAAGTGATTTAACAGCTTGCTCATATAATCACGTTCCTCCAAAGAATAGTGTCGATCAAAATGCCCCCCTGCGTAGCAATGTAATAAACATCACAGTTCAAGATGATGCAGGGCAAGAGAAGATAAGGAGTGGAAATTGTTCGGTAGATGAAACAGGAAAACAAGATGGTGCTCAAAGTTTAAACCCAGACAGAAACGATCAAGAAGAGGGACATCTGGGGGATTTCCAACAAATGTCCAAAACCTCTACACGTCAACATAGGAGAGTCAAACGTACCATCATAGAGGTGCACTCCAATAAATCAACCTTGCAAATGGCACCTGAAAAAGAATCCAAATCTTCAAAGTGTGATGACGCAGTCCGTCAAACAGTGCAGAGTCCCAGGAATGATCGACCTGGAACCAAAAGCCCCCCCCCCCCTTTGCGAATCAACCACGAGGCAGAGCAAAAGGAACTCAAGGAACAGATCTAAGCGCTTATTCCTCATCGTCAGAGATCGAGATTGAAGAAGAAGAGTTTCCAAATAAGGCACCCCCAAAGCTGAAAATAGATGAAAATAGGCAGGAGGCTGCCCCACTGGAAATCTATCAAGCAAACGCTAAGCTATGTGCCAACATGCAAGCTGCTGTTGGCTCGATGTTAATAACTCTAGCCCCATTCCTTAAGCTCTACGAAGCTCTCCATGAAAATTATAAAGATTAAACCACTTTGTTGGCTTTAATGCAGTCCAAATTGATATATGTAGAAGCTTACATTGAGGCCAAAAAAGAAAGGAGAGCTAGGGAAAAAGATTCTTAAAATGTCATATTTAAGACTCTTATTGATTTAATGGAGGACGCACGACAAGATAAAAGTGCTTTCCTACATTACTTTAGTGACACCATCAACCTTCTAAAAACTGAATCCAACAAACAAGGCGGCATGACTCAAGCAAAAAGCACTTATATGGAATTCAGCCAGCAGCACCAGTCTACACCTCAAGAGCTTGCAAGTAGAAAGGAAATGGCAACCTTCCAACCAAACAAAACTGCGAGTGCACCCAAAACATTGATGCAGAATACTCCAAGCCAAGAAGTGGTAGAAATAAATCCGTTAGCACACCCTGAGCAAGGCCAGAGAAAGCAGGTAATTACGATTAATGCTTTGACAGGACACAGAGAAGAGAACGAAACCCCTAAACAAAACAAAGATCTGTTTCCTTTATTTAACACAGAGAATCCAAATGATACAAAAGAGAAAGATATAGGAGCCAGAAAAAAATACCAGAGAAACAAAACAAAAAGAACAAAATGCAGCTTGAGAAACAAAACAAAGACCAAAGATTTGCCCAACTCAAAATCTGCATCAAGTGATGGCACACGCAATTTCATCCCCAATCTTAAACCATTTGAAAATCCGGTAAATGGAGTTGGGCAAAGTGTGCCCATAGAAATTAATATGGTCGCGGAACAAAAAAAATAACATGAAGGAGATCGACAATTCATTACATCTTCTACTATCAGATAGCCTGATATGAGTGATTCGATTGATAGCAATCAAGACGCATTACTGCTCTTATCAGTGTATAAGATTGACAGCTTGATAGAGTTGGAAAGTCAAGAAAATAAAGAGGAATCATACATAGCGTCTGAAAAAGAGGATGCACCAGACGTTATGGCTACCAACACCTTGCTATTTGTAACGCTACAAGAAAAAATAGAACTCTTGGAGGAGAAAAACAAGCTAGAAATAAAACAACGTAAACTGCTTAATGCGATGACAGACCAATCAAAACAAGATTGTGTAAAACAGAGATGTCAACCCGCTAAGCTCGAGAGGCCTTATGGAGAACAGAAACAGAGAGATTGGAATCAAGTATTGCATGCACGAGAAGCAAGTGATGAGAAAAAAAGTCCATATAAACTCTTACTAGAGCGAGTGTTAAAAGCGAAAGACGGATTGATCCTAAATAGGTCAAACCTCAGAAATTACTATTTAAAGTTCCACAACTGCGTGTTGTGGAACCAAAGGACATTAAAATTGTGGCCTTCCAAAGGAATCGGAAACGGATTGCATTTGCATCCACTTGACCTCTAAATCAGTCACAAACCTAATGTGCTTGGTTACAGACGAGTTTAGAGTCCTTGGCTTTGATCTTAAGCTTTGTAGACCTCGGTCACCAGAACAGGAAAAAAAACATCATATGGCAAAAAGATGTCCTGCGAATATCCGAATTCCAAATGAAGATCAATCCCTGGATGACCTAAATTCTAAACCCACAAGAATCTCTCCAACAATCTTGCAAGGGCCAAACGCCTTATGCATGAGGATAAAAGGACAAACAGATGATAAGACCGAAGCACAGACAACAAACAATGTACCAATGGTGACTAAAATTGACACAGAAAAATCATGGGGATGGCTAGCAGAGACATTACAAGGGAAAAATTAGACCGAATACCATAGATCCCCAAATAGCCTTTGGATCGCTTCCTGGAATACCCGAGTTTTCAGCCACTTATTTGAGCATATAAATGTTGAGTTGTTAACAGCGGATATCATCTGTATACAGGAATGCTAGTTGCAAGAAACCCCCAATTTGAATGGTGCAACGTGCCTATTGAACAAGGCGTATAAGGGCCAAAAGGGGAGACCTTCGGCTGGCCTATTAACCATCATAGAAAACACTTTCAACAGAAAAAAAGTGCAGAGTATCTCACCATCCCCCCTCATTCAAATAACAATATTTCAAGAAGACAAACTGCAGATGACAGAAAAAGAAAATCCGTCTAGTATTCAATCTCTACTGGAACATCAAAGCCAAAGATAGCGAATCCTTTCTGGAACTAGTCACCAAACACATCGATGAACTGAGAGCGGAATATCAAATTATAGCCTTCTTCATCTGTAGTGACTTAAATATAGAAAGACAGATGGCTCTTTAGGACAAAAGTCCCAAAAAGAATCTCGAACACGGAATTGGGTGAAAAAGATGAAAATTCGAGATCTCCAGGAAAATGGAAATGTGAGTGGGGATCTAGAAGGTGATTCAACTTGGGCTTCTTATAACTCAACAGCACGTTGGACTACTTCTTTGTGGACCGTGAAACCTTTAAACCAATAACTTCACTAAAGATACTATCAACAACAAAGAGTGACCACAGTATTCTCATTCTCACTTGTATTGATCCAACTAAACAAAACCATGATAAAAACGAAAAAACAAAAAGACCTGGGCACCCAATGTTAATGTAAATAAAGGCTTAAATAGATTGAGACTGTCAACAAAAATAGTGCCAATCATCATAAAAACAAATAATTGGCAGGAGTCAACAGGAACAAGTGTTGAATACAAAACATGCCTAACTGCGTTTAAAGAAACAAAGGTAGATAACATGAAGGCCAAAGTGAGTAGGCTGTACCAATTCAATCCTGAGCTGGCAGAAAAAAAACCGCAAACTGGCAAAAGACCTGAAGGTTTTAACTACACAGATGGATCTGAGTAAAATAACTAAAAGGAAAACCCCAAGAAAATGTTTTCGGAATTGGGTAAAGTCACACAGAGCCCAACTATACCAAAAAGACTCAGAGCAAATGTTGATGGCAATTTATAACAAAAAGTCAAGTTTCTCTGGTCACTGCTAAACCAAAATCTGAGCAGATTAATCCCATTCATGAAGCACAATGGGTACAACATTTACAGGAAATCTATGGTCAGTCAAATACTAATGTTATCCCACCACAAGGAGGTTCAACAAAGTGTGGGAAATAAAATTCAATAAGACCGAAATGTTGACACTAATTAATAAAGCTAGTACATCTCGCGCCCCAAGCCCTGACGCCCTGACCAATGCAATAGTAAATCTTAGACCAGATGTATGGGCGGACATGTGCTACAAGCTATTTACAAGAATCGTCAATGGTAGACAGATACCGGAGTCCTGGACAAAAGCGATAACAATCCCAATATTCAAAAAAAGGGATAGAGCAAGACCTGAGAACTATCATCCAATATCACTACTGGACGTGATAGGAAATTATTTAGCAGGAATCCTATTGAAAAGGTTGAAAGAATGAATAGTAACAACTGGAAACTTTGATTGCAGGCAAGCCGGATTTGTAGAATGAGTAGATTGTGGCCTAATCCTGCTGCTAGTCAATGTACTAAAAATGAAAACCTTACACGAAAATCAAAAGCTGTTTTTAGCATGAATAGATATGGCCGCCACTTTCGATAGAGTGGACCGGCTGCTAGGGAGAATTCTCGGTTTAGGCTGAATTTCCTAACCTAGTGAGTCCCCCAGCAGCTTTGCTGGATTTTTGGGGTTTATTTTTTTCTCCTGCCAAGAGTGAGACTCTTTTACCCTCACTCTTGGGCATGATTTGAGTGTGTTTCTTTGACTCTAGATGTGTTTAATGGGCTATGGGGTCTTTTACTCCATAGGGCTTCATGTGTTTTTGTGATGTATGTTACACAGCACCCTCAGTGCAGTAACACAGGGGTGTCATAGTGACCCCCAAGATAGACTCCATACCATACCCTGGGAGTGACTACTGTCTCCCAGGGCATGTAAAGTCACCATTGACTTTACTAGTCTCAAATTCTGAACAGAACCAGTACAAACCATCATATTGTGGATGTACTGGCCGGGGCAATTCGATTGCCCCGGGGTCTGTTAGTCGAGAGGGCACGTCTCCGTCCCCCCTGATCGAGTTTTGGCTGGAGGCAGTGGATACTACTTTTTATATTCGACCGCAAATATATCTCTATGGGATTTCCCATTGTTCGAGGCTACCAACTTTAATTATTTAATTCCTATAGCCTCGAACATTTATTTATTTAATATTAATTCTCCGGTTGGTATTTTTTGCCAGAACTCGGTTCTAAAATGGCGTTTGTGTTCGCTTCTTTGACTCCAACCCAAGTTGAGCCCTTTGTTCCACTTTTTTGGCGGGCTTCTCCACAGAAGCCCTCCAAAGTGTTGCCACTCTGTCTGGGGTACTTAGGAGGGGTGGAGGGGGATTTAGGCACCCTGGACTGAGTTGCCTAGGAAATTCAAGTTGCACTCTGTCCTGATTGGCCCAAGTGGTGAGCCGGCCGGCTCACCACTTAGCATGTTTGAGTGACAGCTAGGCTGAGCGAATGGGGCTTTTCTGCATAAAAGCAGGGCTTTGGGGACTGGAACTTCAGAAGTCGCCACAGGACCTAAGAATCCGACGAGGGAGAAGCTGAGCCGACCTGCTACGACGACACCACCAGTGGAGCCCTGCTGAACCGTCTCACCACTTTTCCCAACGACAGAGGAGATCTCCAGCCCAGAGAGTCTTCTTCCTTCGACTGGTGGGGATAACCAGTCTGCTTCCTTTTTCGCTTCCTGGAGCATCTCGTGGCCGCCTTGCCTGTGCCAAGCACCCCGGCAACCGGGATACCACGTTCTACCACTACCGCGAATCAAAGGGTAGTACCTTTAACCGGAAAACTCTGCGGCTGGTTTCTTCCCTGGCAGTGCAACGACCTTCATCTTTCCTCCACATCGAGATCTTCTCTTCCTCTGGACGACGCCGTGACTTGCACCCGCTGCCAGGAACAACTGCCCCCGCTGGAGGATCCTTTCCACATAAGGTACCGTGTTCCGCCTGGCTTCCCTTGCAACCGACTGTACGGGGTAGATTTAGCCCCCGGCTTTCGACCCTGGGTTAGCCTGGGACACCCTGGCTAAACTTTTCTGAGCCTAACTAAAACCTTTCTGAACTCCCTGCAAGACTTTTTAAGCCTGTTGTCATTGTGTGATCTTGGGTGCATTGGTGCCCTGCTCTCTCCAAGAGTGGGCCCGGCCTATGGACTTTGGCTCACAAGTAACTTTTGACTTTCCTGCCTTGCTTAAGAGTTCATAAGTATTAGTGTGGTGTATTTTCCCACATTCTGCCTTTTTTGTTAACTTATTGGAGTGCCATCTATAGTTAAGCGCTCACCTCTGTCTGGAAATAAGTGGTGTTAACTAAGACTTGTCTGATAAGGAATAAGGGATGTATATATAATAATAGTAGCTGTGTTTAGAGTGATTTACAATAATAGTGCTGGAGTGTTTCAATAAGTGTGTTTTTGAATAACTAATTATATACCTTGACACCAAAGCTCTGGTCAGTGTTTGCTTGTGCTATTGTGTCTGAGTGCCTATTGTGTATACTTTACATACTGCCTAACTCTTCTTGAGTGAAGTCTGACTGCTCAGCCACAACTACCAGGTAAATCTGGGTGGTACAGACTGCTACCAAGTGGGTTTACTGCCAACACCTGTAGTCCTAAATCTTTTGCAGTGGTCCCCAAGGGAACTGCACAGGTTTCTGCCTAACACCGGCAGATCCTGTGGGACAAAATGGAGCAAAATGGTTGCCCAGTAGATCTTGTGGCAGCCATCAAAACTGTTCACACTGACACTTCCATCCAATTGTGGTTAGACCATAAGGGCAACTTAAGCTAGGAAATTATAACAAATACGGGACTAAAACAAGGGTGTCCCTTGGCGTCAGTGCTTTATAATTTTTACATCCTGGACATAAAATACAGGCTTGGGCCTCCAAGATCATGCTTGCCGCGTCTAGGTGAGACTGTTATAGGACGCCTACTCTATGCAGACGACCTTATCCTTCTGGACATGACCGCGCTCGGTCTGAAAAGAAAGCTAGATGCCCTCGAGAAATATGTTGAAGAAAACAAACAAAAAATAAACACAGGGAAATTGGAAATTCTAATAATAAAACAAAAACAAGTAAAAGTACAAAAAACGTTCAAATGGTGTGTAGGCAAAAAGCCCATCCCAATAACAAAAAGCACTAAATATTTGGGAACCATAATTAGTGCAGACTGGGGTGATATGCCATTGCTAGAGCAACTGCAACTCAGAATGGACCAGCTAACAGCACAGGTGCTAATACTAAAAAGGAGATTCTGTAAATTTTTGATACAACACATACTGGATTTTAAAACTCAAAGGTAATTCCAACAATAACCTATGCAGGAGACACAGCATTGAGAATGCCTTGAGAAACCTGGGACAAACTCGAAGCCAGGTTTTGGAGGAGAGTCCTTAGAATACCAAATTGTGTATGTGATTCGTCCTTAATTGGGTTTACATTCATTGCAGGTAAATGTGGTTTGGAAAGCCTTGTCTACATATACGTAAGAAGAGTCATCAGACTGCCTGCCGCAATATTACATCATGAAAACCAAAAATGAGAGATTCCCATCCTGGCTATTAATTGCATGGAGAAAAAGGTAAAGTGATATGTTGCAAAATCTAAGTGTAACGGCAGGTACTCTTCATAATAATCCAATGTGGGTCAAAAGATTACTTCTGTCTGTAGACTGTGCGCAAATGGAAAGTGCTTGTTGCTCCTCCAAATCCCACACTCTTTCAACGTAAATAACCATTGTGTCAAAAACTATGCCAGGATATTTGAGAAAGAGTGCGAACCACAAACACAGGGATTTGATCCTATGATTTAGACTCAACATTCTAAGAACAAAACCGAACCTTATGAAATATGGCTTAGCAAGTGACAACATATGCCGGTTGTGTAAGCAGCAGGAAGAATCGCTGCAGCATTTAATCTTGTTCTGCAGAGAATTAAAAACAGAAAGAGTAAAACTGCTACACACGACGCTAATGCCACCTTGTGATATAGATTCTGATTTGTGGTGGACAGCTGTGTATGACGATCTAAATCAGAGGACAACTAGAGCATTGGGCATATTCCTGGAAATGTTGTTAAAGAGGTTTGTGTGGGATATTTTGACCCACTTCAATGTGCCTCACTACATCACTGTACTGAAATGGCGAAAGAAAAAGCCCAAAATGACCGCACTGACTCCTGTGCGTGCCAAAATCTTTAAAACTGCGTTGTTTCACAACCAGAAAAAGGCTGCACACCCTGCCACACACCATTCAGGTGGGGTGAAAACAGAGTCCTCACTGCAGGAGCATGCCAGTGGGCTCTGCCACATTCAACATGGAGCCAAGACTTAGTGTGCTGAAAAACCCAAAATGCTTCTTTTGTGTCATTTTTCAACCTTCAAAGTGCTGTTTTGGCGCCAAATCCATTCATTTCTCATAAACCACCATGATCAAAAAGGCCCTGAAATGCTCAGGATCATCCATTGTGGCTCAGAGGAACCAGGCCTCATTTGAATGACAGCTCCTGGCAACAGTATCTTTGTAAAAGTAAACCAGGGACTGTGTTTTCATTTTTCCACGGGGAAACGCAGCTAAAACTTTGCAACAAGTATCAGAATCAGCTGTGCAAAGAGAAACTCTAAACAAAGGCATGATTCATGTATCCATGCTGCAAACCAATCCAGCACTCAAGGGAAGGACTGAGCTGACTAAAATGGGTATTTGCTGCAAAGGAAAACCAAATTTAAAAGAAATAAGTTAAATGTACTTTTTTCTGAAAGAAGGGGGAAAATCGCCTATTTTAAAAGTACATTATTGTGTCAAGGCTTGATTATTTAAGAATGTGAAAGGATTTGCTACTGTTAAAAACACACATATAAACTGTTTCATTCTATATGTTTAAAAGTTACGATTTAAAAGTGTAGAATCAAAGCAAAACCCAGGCTGAATGGCAAACTATGTCAAAGAAAAAAAATACCTGCTCTCCCAGAGTGCCAGTCCTGAGAAAGGGTGATAGCTCCACTGCTGGAACAGGAAATGCTAATTGCGAGCATGGAGGCTTTGAATCCCAGGACAAAGAGACTTCATTAGACACTCGTCTTTTCCCCAGGCCATGACAATAGCAGGATAAAACACTCACCCATCAAGTGGGAGGGGCAGGAAACTTCAATTAACAGAGAGAGGCCCCATCCTGTTCAAAGGAATTTGACAGCTGCAGCCAGTTGAAAGAAAAGAAAGCTGACAAGTGATATTTGGTGGTTAAAAAGCCCATTTGTAATTGAACTTTGAAGACATGCAACTTTGCCACAAGAATGAGTAGAACTCTGAAAGTTGGTAGTTTTAACTCTAATGTTATGCTCTTTCTTTGAAGATGTGATTGAAACCTGTACTGCATAAGGAACAGAAGTTGTGAAGAATAACCGCTTGTGGGGAAAGTATGGAGATTGCGCACATGACATTTTGTACACATATCCCAGGGGTAATTGCACATGTATGTACAAAATTGGGATATTTTAGGCCAAATCTTTCATGGTTGAAATTGCCAAAATGTCACAGAAAGCCCAAACCAGGTCTCACAGATTTGGGACTTGGATTGAAATGTGACCCACGAGCTATGTAACATGTGCATCTGATTTTCTTAGAGGTCATAACTACATAAATATGTATTTGTGGGAAACTTAGATTTTGGTCCCAATAGCTATGGGAAGTTTCCAGATCATCTCATAAAACATGACATCCCTTTCTGTCATCCAATCAGCGAATATCAAGGCGGAGATTATGCTTTTGCCCAATCCTAGCAGTAGGGGTATGGACAGTAGGCTTGCCCCTGTCATATAAATGAGTGATATCATTTGTCATGACAAACAAGGGAACCTCACAGCACACGGAGACTGATTCCTGACTTCATCCTGATTTTCTGCGTGGCGTCTTGTTCCTGAATTCTCCGTCCTTGTTCCTGATTCCTGATTTTACTTACCAAGCTAAGGCCTCAGCATTGCTGAACTCTTTTTCAACTAGGCCAAAATTCTGAAACAAATCCCAAAACCCCAGGGAAGCATCTTAATCCAGCTGGCTTGCTACTACTAAAGGTTTGCCTGCAGCAACTCGCCATCCCACTGATTTCCAGTCTCCAGTAACCAGCGCAGTCCAGTGTGCAGTCCGGTGACCAGAACCGCCCACCTTATCCTATCCTGCCAGATGTGCCCTGCTGCCCTTTGTTAGACCGATCCGTGTGATGACCAGAACCCTTGATGGTCCAAAATCTTAAATGAAAGTGGACTGTAAGTATTAATAGGAAGCATAGAAAATCATAGCATACCATGTTTTGTTCCATCCCAATCTGTAAGTCATCCTATCCCTACCTTAAGAACTTGTAACATTGTCAGAACCATTCTGGAAACCTTGCCTTGATTCTTTGCGCTAATGCTAAACTAATTTAGATAATTTTGCCTTGTGAAATCCCAAACCTTTAAATCCTCCCTCAGGTAATTGGACTGAGTTTGCCAGGGCGGACACGGAGGTGATGGGGTTGGTACCGCTGATTAACTCTAGAGCTTACTGTGTTTCAATCTTGTAACCTAGCCTGAAAGCCCGAGTGTAGAATAAAACCATCCTTATAAAAATTGATTTCAGCTTTCTTTTTCGCTCCTTTATTTTTCTAAAAACTCCTCTCATTCAACCTTGCATCAATCTTACTCAATTTAATAGCTAGAGACTTTATTTCAACTCTGGAGTATACCTAAGACCCATAGCTACATCCCAACTCAGAATCTGTATATTTCACCGGTTTTTCTTAAAAACTGTTTGGTCAGTTTTAGGCAGGAATCCGCATTTTTGCAAAGTTTTACACGTGTGATTTTTGTTTTAAATTATTTTCAAACTTCCATTCAGATTAAAAGTGTTTCCTTTTGCTTAAACTATAGCTTATGATTGTTAGCATCTTGTCAAGGTTGCTCCCATAGAAATTTATATTGATGTAAGGATTTTTGCGCACTTTTCATTGTTTTGATAAGCCATTTTCGAATGTCATTTTAAAAAGTGTAAGATTGCAAACCCGTTTTTGTCATGAACCATCAGACATGCCCCTTGTGGGCCTCCTGGTCCTTGACACGTCGGGGCTTACACTGTACTTCCAACATGGCCGTAAGCACAGAACGCTGCTTACCAGCCTTCACGTCCGATGCAGCACGTTCTATAAATTAGCCACACCCCTGCGGCCCCGCGCGTCTCAACGCTACTGTTAGCTGTGGCTAGATGTGTGCTAAGTAGTTCGCCTTTGCGGAACTCTGTTTCCTAGTTCCCGAATCCTTCGCTTTCCCCTACTATCCTTTCTCCTCCTTATTCAGCCTTCTTCCCGGATTCTGTGCACCTGCCTCCGGGTGCACCTTCTCCTTATCCTGGACTTCCTGGAGTTTCCTATTGATCCCGGACATCGAAGCTGAACGAACACTGGAAGCCGAAGACGGCCGAGCAGGCTTGTACAAGACCCGTACCGTACGGAAGAAAACTCCTCCTAAAGAGTCCATCAAGCAGTGAAAACCAGTGAGAAAGGGGGAAACATGCGACAGATTGAGACGCCTCCTAACTGAAGTCGATACAGACATGGAGGCGGCCATTCAAGATCTTATGCGCGGCATGCAAGAACTAACGACCGAAGTACAAAACCTAAAGGCAGAGAATCCCGCATTAAAACAATTAGTCTTATCCCGCGACTCTGCCACGAAGGAAAGTGTACTATTGGGCGGCATTGTAGACAAATATGATGGGACAGCAAAAAACCTTTGTGGATTCCTTGATTCCCGTTTGGTCCACTTTACTTTTAAGCCCTATTATTTCTCTACCCCCAAGGCTAAGGTGGGCTTTATTATTTCGCACCTTTCCGGGAATGCATTAACCTGGCCCACACCATTAGTTAATGCCGGAGATGCCCTCCTGGATGATTATGACGGATTCATTCAAGCCCTTAAGACCATGTTTGACTACCCAGAACAGGTCTATACTGCTCAGGAACGTTTACTCGATTTCCAGTAGGGCTCCCAGGACATGCTCACGTATGTAACACGATTCAAACAATTGGCTAAAGAAGCGAACTGGTCCTCTGAAGCCTGCTTCACTCTCTTTCGAAGAGGACTAAATGAAGACATCAAGGATGAACTAGCCACAGTGGCACGCCCAAGTTCATACCAAGCCCGTATGGATCTCGCTCTACAGATTGACTTCCGCATCCAGGAAAAGAAGGCAGAGAAAAAGAAGACAAAGTTACCCTTCCAGAAGAACCCCATAGAGACTTCCTCGAAACCTGAATGCGCTTCTGTTCCTAGTAACGAACCCGAACCTATGCAACTAGGGGCCTTCCGTGGACCCATATCCCCCCAAGAAAGGTTGCGAAGGATCCATACCGGCTAATGCATGTATTGTGCCTGGGACAAACATTTAGTGAGTGTGTCCTATAGCCCCTCCACGGCGTTCGGGAAACGCCAGCTCCCGATCCTAGATGGAGCACAGTGTCGGGAGAGAGATGTTTGCTCCACATCTATTCCATCCTTGAACTCTCCTGGACAAAACAATCTGGTCATTTTACAGGCCTTTCTATCGCCATCCAAGAAGGAAACCTATCCCATTCTGGCGTTGGTGGACTGTGGGGCCATGGGAATATTCATAGATCAAGAATGGGTCTTTAAACACCATATTCCTTTCGAATCCCGGGATATTATGCAACCTGTAGAAGCAATTGATGGGAGACCTCTTTCTTCAGGACCCATAACCCTTCAGACCAAGGAAGTGGAGCTCGCAATAAACCACCATCGAGAGAAGATAAAGTTTGACATAACAAAGTCCTCCCATTACCCAATGGTTTTAGGAATGCCCTGGCTACAAAGACACAATCCATACATCAATTGGGCAGCAGGTTCCTTGTTCCTGGGTTCCGAGCATTGCATGTCTCATTGCCTACTCCTGGATCACGCTCCGACACCATCGGAAGGACTTTCAGCAAACCATCAAGGCCCACTCACAGTGTCAAACATCATCCGGGTTCCTAAAGTCTACCAGGAATACTCGGATGTGTTCTCTTCTGCTATTGTTCAATCCTTACCTCCTCATAGACCAGAAGACTGTGCTATTGAAACCAAACCTTCACCTGCGATTCCCTTTGGAAGTATGTTCATTTAATCCGAACCGGAGAAAAAGGCCCTCTGTGAATATCTGGATACTAACCTTGAAAATGGCACCATACGACCATCCAAATCCCCAGCATGAGCCTCACTGTTTTTTGTTCCTAAGAAAGACACCAATGAGCTCAGACCTTGTCTTGATTATCCAGGCTTAAATCAGTGCACCCTTAAGGATCGCTATCCGTTGCCCTTGATCTCAGATATCCTGGCAGCAGTAAGAGGAGCCGTAATATTCACCAAATTGGATCTCAGAGGTGCCTACCATCTGATCCGTATTAGAGGAGACAAATGGAAGACAGCCTTTAGAACACCCTTTGGTCATGCCCTTTGGACTTGCAAATGCCCGGCGGTCTTCCAACGCTTCATGGATTGGGTGTTTTCAGACATGCTGTTCCTCTTCGTCACCTTGTATCTGGACGATATCTTAATATTCTCTGAGGACCCTCTTAAGCATGAAGAACATGTTAAGGCAGTATTACAGCGACTACATGAAAACAAGCTCCTGGCAAAACCCGAGAAGTGCCTTTTCCATGTCGCTACAGTTCACTATCTAGGATTCGTCCTTAGCCCAGAAGATATTGGAATGGATCATTCCAAGGTTAAGGCCATACAATCTTGGCCAAGTACGACCACCGTGAAACAGATCCAGTCTTTCCTGGGCTTGGCTAACTTCTATAGGAAATTCATACCTTCCTTTTCCGAGACAGTCCAACCGATCATTGCCCTGTTAAAGAAAGACACTTGCTTTCATTGGACATCAGCCCAAGAGGAGGCCTTCCAACGGTTAAAAACAGAGTTTACACAAGCTCCCATCCTGGCTCAACCTGACATCAACCGGCCATTCCTAGTGGAGACAGACGCCTCTAACTATGCCATTGGAGCAGTCCTAAAACAGGAATTCGACAACAAGCTGGAACATCCTATTGCTTATCTTTCACGGACATTAACTCCCAGTGAAACCCATTACTCTGTTTTAGAAAAGGAACTGCTAGCCATCCGTCAAGCCTTCACAGATTGGCATAATTTACTTCTAGGCGCAAAGCATCCTGTCCAGGTTCGCACGGACCATCGAAATCTTCAGGTATTACAGGCCCTGGAATGTAGGAATAGCCGTCAAGCCCGTTGGGCCTTCTTCTTCGCCCAATACCAGTTTCAGATTCATCATGTCCCTGGAACACAGAATATAATTGACGATGCCCTATCTCAACGTCCTGACTGCGAAACCCTTGAAGACCGGTCATTCCCTAAAATGTTTCCACACACGATATTCGTAGCTCAAGCAATCAGTCTCCTGGACGAGGTTCGGATACAAACACAGTCCTCTGAACTTTGGAAAGAATTTTCAGGAAAGAACCGATGGAATCTCAGAACTAAGGATGGATTTCTTTTCAAGAATAAAGGTTTAGTCATCCCCACACAGAAACTACAGCAAAAGATAATATACCTTTGTCACGATACCCTTCACTCCGGACATCGTGGCATCACAAACACCCTTCATCTAATACAAAGACAATTTAGGTGGCCGAGAATGAAGACTGACGTACAACTGTACATTCAAGCCTGTGCAGTTTGTAGTCAAAACAAACATGATAAGAGACCGGCGGGCCTCCTACTGCAGCCCGCACTAGCAACAAGGCCCTGGGAAATTATTGCTACGGACTTCATTGTAGAACTACCACCTTCTAGGGGGTATACAACCATAATGGTCACCATAGATTTATTCACTCATATGGCTCATTTCACACCGTTATACAAGCTACCTTCTTCCTCAGAACGTGCTGGAATTTTCCTGGAACACATATTTAGACTCCATGGATTCCCTTCCAAGATCATATCGGACAAAGGACCGCAATATATATCTCAATTTTGGAAACACCTTTGCCTAATACTAGGAATACAATGTGCCCTCTCTTCAGGGTATCATCCACAGACTAATGGGGCTACCGAACGTGTGAATGCAAACCCTGGAACAATATCTTCGTTGTTTCACTACCAAAGTCCAGGATGATTGGTCACTTCTGATACCTCTGGCGGAATTCTCCTATAACAATTCGGATCATTTGGCTGTCAAGACTAGCCCTTTTTTCTGCAGGCAAGGATTTCATCCCTCAGTGCTACCTTCCACCCCTTCCACACCCTACACCTGTTCCTACAGTCGATTCCTGGATTGAAACACTATTCAAAGAGAAGCAAAAGAACAATTAGAAAGGGCACAGACTCATACCAAGCATTATGCGGATTCCAAGAGAAGACCAGGGCCCTCCTACGAACTAGGAGATAAAGTATGGCTGTCCTCGAAACTCCTACCCCGACATCTAGGGCCAAAAAACTGGCCCCCCGGTATTATGGGCCTTTTCCCATAAAAGAAATCGTTAACCCAGTGGCCTTTCGGCTCCAATTACCAGACTCCTGGAAGAAAATTCACCCAGTTTTTCATACATCTCTACTGAAACCATACATTCAGACCTCTCAGACTAACCTCAGACCCAATCCTGTACTTGTCAATGACCAACTGGAATATGAAGTCTCCAGAAAATGTGACTCCAGATATAAACGTGGTCAGCTCCAGTACTTGGTGGAATGGAAAGGATACCCTGCCAGTGAACGCACGTGGGAACCTATCTCAAACTTAAATTCCCCCAGGTTAATCAGAAGGTTCCATCTCATACACCCGGGCAAACCCGGCGGGACGGGTTTTCGGAGGAGGCATGCTGTCATGAACCATCGGACACGCCCCTTCTGGGCCTCCTGGTCCTTGACACGTCGGGGCTTACACTCTGTTGTACTTCCAACATGGCCGTAAGCACAGAACGCTGCTTACCAGCCTTCATGTCCGATGCAGCACGTTCTATAAATTAGCCACACCCCCGCGGCCCCACCCGTCTCAACGCTACTGTTATCTGTGGCTAGACGTGTGCTACATAGTTCGCCTTCGCGGAACTCTGTTGTTTCCTGGTTCTCGGATCCTTTGCTTTCCCCTACTATCCTTTCTCTTCTTATTCAGCCTTCTTCCCGGATTCCGTGCACCCGCCTCCGAGTGCACCTTCTCCTTATCCTGGAGTTTCCTATTGATCCCGGACATCGAAGCTGAACGAACACTGGAAGCCGAAGACGGCCGAGCGGGCTTGTACAAGACCCGCACCGTACGGAAGAAAACTCCTCCTAAAGAGTCCATCAAGCAGCGAAAACAGGTGAGAAAGAGGGAAACCTGTGACAGTTTTTCTCTCGTTTGGGGAGGGAAGGTTGTGTACTGTTCTTTATTCCTGAATACCTGCTGCTTCCTTATATCTGTTTAGAATTGCTTATTTGTGAGTTGAAGAATTTTGCAGGGGGAAATCTTAACTCAAGGGCTATCTTTCAAACAAACCAAAACTGTTCTTTTTCTTGTGTTTTATATTCTGTGTTGCTAAAAGTGAATTTAACGCCTTCCATACCTTCTTATTTTGAGAAGGGGTGTGATATGAGTGGTATATCACTCAGAATATTGAACCTATAGACATAATAAAATATGTTTTTAATGTGTGCTCTGCATACTAGGCTGAGACCAGGGTGTATCGCCTGATTTAAATCCTTAACAGTTCAAACACCAAATTAATGAACATCAAAAAATCGATTAAGGAATCTTTTCTTTTGATGCTTGTTTACATCTTGCCAAACATAATATATTGGATAAAAAAGACTTGATGGAAATGTTACTTGGACCACGTAATTGCGAATACATTTCGTAACATCAGGAGACAGGTTTGGCTATGTAATAAGGATGAGTAATTTTAAAGCAAAGGTTTGTATTTATTTACACTGAATGCTTAATAAAAAAATAAAAATTATTCATGGTTAATGAGAAATGCATGTGTCTTCTTTGTGATCTATGCACTTACCAACCATGCAAAATATCACATGAAGTATTGTCAGCAGGAACAACAGTGTGCAAACTACATTTAAAAAAAAGCAGACTTGGATTCCAAGAAGGCCGCCTGCTGAAGTGGACGCACGTCCCCTGCGCTCTGCATCGGCGGATAAAACGAAAGCCTGCAAAAGGTGTATATAAGCTGCAGCAGCCACAAGTAACGGCATCCGAGAACGCGTGAGACAGCTGGAGCAATCCGAAATTACAGTGCAACCCATATCGGATCTGGCTTGTGAAGAATCGCTGAGAGCTGACGCCTCTCCCCCTTCCCGGTGGGTTCCTGGTGGGTTCCGTTAGCTGCCGCACAATCACACGGGGCTTCCTGGCCCCCACAGCGGAGATAAAGGTGCCGGACTGCGGGCCCCTCCATGTTCGATGTAAGGTTGAAAGTGCACCCTACGCCAGGGCGCAGCACTGGTGAAGCCTGTGGAGTCGCGCGGCTTAGATAACAGCTGCCAACCAAGTAAAGCACTTTCGGCAGGGTCCGGGTCTACCGAGCCACATCAGCAGTGCTACGGGGACGAAGCCCATACACTGCCCCCCCCCCCCCCCCCCCATCCCCCCTGGCAGCCTGAAATAGCTGGATCTCGCGACACCGAGGTGCGGTCCTCCCTCCTCCCTCGGACCGCGGTGGCTTGGGACCGGGCCTGGAGGAACACGCAAACTTGAGCTGGAGCGGGTCCCCCTGGAGCCGCGACCGGCTGCGAAGGCCCTGCAGGATCTCTGAGCGTCTCGGAAAGGGCAACGTAGCTGTGGTGCCGACTGCCACACAACACGCGAGCACAGGAGTCGAGGCTCGCTGTCACCGGAGGCCTGCATACTGAAGCCAACTCGACTGCCAAGGTGAGAGGTGCTCCCACTGCCCCCTCCTCACTCACTTTCACAGAGACCTCCACCAGCTGGGCCGCAAATCCAGAGTAAACTGCTTGCCCATATTTACCCCCATGAGGAGGAGAAACAGACAGTGCAGGCACTAACCTCAATAGAGTGTGGTGGGGAGTTCAATCAACCCATCAAGCGTCACAGCCCACTTGGCTGAGACACCAAGCCAGCCCCACTCACTCCAGAGAACTCCTTCGCTTCGGGGGGAGGGGGGGGGTCAAGGGGAACAGCCGGCTTAACATGCACAGCAAGCAAGGTAAAACTCGCACTGTCCATCTCGTGCCAATAACAATTGGTCCCAATATATGCGCCCAACCGAGGTCTACACAGGCCAAGTGTCTGGCGAAACAGATGCATTGAGACTGCCCCCAGCGCACCCCCCCCCATCTGACTCAGAGAACAGGGGTCCGACATGAAAACATGAACACAGAACTGGGACCACGTTGACCCTAACTTCCACTAGCCTGATACCTCAAAAGTATATGTCATCGGGTTCCCTCCCAGCAGGGTACACCAGGAAGAGAAAAGCGACTCACCCGGGACAGGTACCCAGTCCAGCTGCCGGGGACCAGAACCAAAAGCGCCCCGTCTAGGACGAAAGGTTTGCCAAGGAGACAAGAACACCAACTGGCCAAGTACTGGGGACAGGCGAAGCAGCAAGATCAGACTCCCCAGCAGGCACAACCGGAACCATCTGAGCTACCCTCGGAAACACCTCAGAGAGCCATTGATATGGATAAAGAAGAACTGTTGGCTTGCCTGAAAGGCATGGAGGCCAGAATGACAACAGCATTTCAGGCCCAAATAGGTCAACTGAGGGAAGCCATAAAAGCATCCCTGCAGGAAATCCAAAAAGAGGTAAACAAACTCGCTGACCAAGTTGGCATGGTGGAAAATGGCCTCTTTAACTATCTGAGGAGTCCAAGCAGTCTAGCCTCTTACTGGACCAAATAGCCGCCGCTACGAACAATCTTGAACTACAGGCAGAGGACCTTGAAAATAGGTCGAGACGATCCACCATACGGGTCAAGGGCCTACCTGAATAGATTCCGGACAGCGAACTCTGTGGGACACTCCAGCTGGCCTTCAGTAACATGCTAAGGGATCCAGCACCAGAATCAATAGGATTTGATAGGATACACAGAGTTGGACCTAGAAGGAGTGACCCCGGTGCCCGCCCACGGGATGTTCTGGTGGCTCTCACCTCATTCACAACAAAAGAATGCATCCTGAAGGCTGCCAGATCCAGCACTGGTCTGACAATCAATGGCCATGAGGTTAAATTGTTCCAGGATCTTGCTCTCTCTACACTCCACAAGCACAGACTCATGCGTCTGTTGACTAAAACCCTAAAGGAAAAACAAATCCCCTGTAGATGGGCATACCCTTTACCCTTTTGGCCTGATGTTCAACTGGGAGGGCAAACGGAGGCGAATAAATACATGTGAGGAGGGTCAGGCTTTAATAAATTTGGAGGAAGTCCCGAACTGCCCGGATAAAGACATAGCACGAAAGCCACAGGACACAGGGCTCAACCCGTGGGAGTGGTCCACGGCCCGCAGAAGCAGACCGAGGAGAGAATCAAAACGAGGAGATCCACAAATGAACCAAGACCACCAGAAGTACTAGTACTACCACACTATAGCCATGTACGTGTTCCGGCTGTGATCTGTGGATCTATACGCTGTAATATATACAAGCTTCTATAAGCAGTCGGTGCGGAGACAGGCAATGCCAATCCATGGAATCCAAAACGAGACTCGACAACTTCGGGTTTCTCGCCCCTTGTGAATTGTTGACCGGCCTGATGCCCCAAGTAGTTAATGGGGAGGATTCTAAGGAATCTGGGTTGTCGGGAATGCAAGGTAGGGAGAGAGGGGGGGAGGGAGGAAAGGGGGAGGCGGGAAGGACAAGGAGGGGGTTGTGAAAGTTATCAGAGATCGGCAAAAGGAGGTGAAACTAAGGGCTCTGGAAAGGTCCTAATGGGTATGGGAAGGATGACGCCAGTGCAACCTAACAAAGCAAAAGTGCAAATCTTCTTCTTCTAAATATATATGACTGAATCAAATATAGCCTCCCTGAATGTTCAGGGATTGAACTCTCCAATCAAAATTCGGGTTATCCTCGATAGGCTGGTAAAGATGCAGACAGAAATAGGGATTCTGCAAGAGACACACCTTCTCCCTAAAGATGAAAAGCGTATGGCACATCGAGCTTTCCCGCAACAATACTTAGCATCCAGCGGGGGGAAAAAGAGAGGGGTGGCCATACTAATAGGTAGGGCCCTAGCTTTCCAAAAAACCCAACTCTACAGAGACAAAGAGGGTCGCTATCTGGGTTTGAAGGGGCTGATCAAAAGGTAGTGTGCACACAATCCTGGCCATATATGCTCCTAATGAACGCCAAGATGTGTTTATAGCAAACATATTGGGCAAACTGGGCAGTTGGTGTGAGGGCCAACAAATTGTTGGAGGAGACTTCAACTGTGTTATGGATCCAGCCCTGGATAAAACGCTCCCCCCCACGAATGCAGATCAAAGAAATAGACAGGCACTGGGTCGGTTCTTCAGGGAAATGGCGGTCATCGAGACCTGGCGATTTTTTCAAGGGGACAGCAGGGAGTATACCCACTATTCGGCGGTATACCTGGGTTATTCTAGAATAGATATGATCCTTGTCTCTACTACGCTAATTCCGCAAATAACCGGGGTAGAAATTGGGGTGGAATATCACTCAGACCATGGGCCAGTGATAGTGGGAGTAACATGAAGGGAGGGAGAACAAAAGTAAACCACCCTGGAGGCTAATGAAATTCTATTGCGAGACATAGCACTTAGAGCACATATGAGACCTCCAAAAATAATTATTTTAAAGAAAATGATAATGGGGAAACTAGTTGGGGGACAATATGGGACGCAGGGAAGGCGGTGATCAGGGGAGAATTCATGTCACAGGCAGCGGCATACTACCGTGAAAGAGCAATAGTAACTCATCGGTTAGAAACTGAGGTGAAAAATGCGGAAATGCAACACAAAGCTTGCCGCTCAAGGAGATCCCTGCGGGCACTTCAGAAGATCAGAGCCCAGCTCGAGCACCATACAGCGGACCAGATGGCCCTGTCAATGCTCCGCACGAAACAGTCCTACTACATCCACAGGGCAAGGCAAATCGATTCTTAGCAGCAAAACTGAGGAAACGTAAAGCCCGCAATTACATAGTACACTTGAATGATGAACTTGGGAAACCTCACACAGCAGAGCCAGATAAAATAAAGATAATGAAACATTTCCATGAGACATTCTTAGGCAACGAAAAACTTGACCCCACGCAGCAAATCACTTATATAAACTCTCTACCCCTACCCCAAATAACAGAACAGGACAGAATCAGCCTTGGAAGCCTGATCCTGGCGCAAGAGGTCAGCAACGCTATCTCAGCTTTGCCACCAAACAAAACCCCGAGCCCTGATGGCCTCAGCAACGGGTACTATAAAACCTTCCGTACCCAATTACTCGGCCCATTGACAAAGCTATATAACACTATCAGAGAAGAGGGGAGAGCGACGCCTGACATGAAAAAGTCCACAATTATAATGCCCATGAAGCCCAGAAGAGATCCCTGCAACTGTGCAAGCTACCGTCCTATAGCGCTATTGAACACTGATGCAAAGATTTATGCGAAGATATTGGCTACCCGACTGATGAAAGTACTCCCATATATAATACATGATGATCAAGCGGGCTTCATCATGGACCGCCACACACAGGATAATATTAGAAGGTCAATAGACGTTATAGACGCAGGGCGAAGGACGCAACAAGAGTTTGCAGTGGCAGCCCTGGACGCCTCCCGGGCATTTGATAGTATGGACTGGAATTATCTGTCTCTAATCCTGGAGCGCTTTGGTTGTGGCCCAGAATACACTAAGATGGTGCTAGCTAACTACCAAACCCCATCGACAACTCTCATGATCAATGGCCAGAAAACGGACCTGGTAAAGGTCAGAAGAGGCACGGGACAGGGGTGCCCCCTCTCTCCGCTAATATTCGCAACGGTGATGGAACCGTGTGCCACGCTGTTCAGATTAGAAGCCAACATCAAAGGCGTGACCTTAGGTTCCGAAACTGACAAAATCGCATTATATGCAGACGACATCATTCTTTACATGGGAGATCCAGGTAACAAAATGCCCAGTGCGATGGCTCGGATAGAGGAATTCAGACAGGTCTCAGGTTTCTCTATAAATGTCCCCAAATCAAAGGCAATGAACATCACAGCGAAGAGGGTAACGATAGAAAGGCTAGAGCAATCATACCCATTGACATGGGTGAAAGACTCCCTCGAATACCTGGGAATACTACTCACCACGGAACCAAGCAAACTATTCCGGGCGAACATCACTCCCCTATGGAAGCAACTACAAGACGAAATGCCCAAATGGGAGTCCCAGGAATTATCGTGGTTTGCCCGCATCACGGCAGTCAAGATGACCATTCTCGCACGTCTTCTCTATGTGGTAAGCTCAATCCTGGTGTCCATCCCGCCAATCAAGATCAGAGAGCTGCAAAATGCAATTCTTAAATTCATATGGCAAGGTAAAAGGCCTAGGATCCAGAAGGGTATCTTAACGCGACCCCCACTTTTGGGAGGCCTCGGAGTACCAGACGTGGATAGATGCATATCAGCAGCACGACTAGCTCCTATGCTGCGCTGGTCCAGAGTCGAGAATCACAAAGGATGGTGTAGAATAAATCAATCAGTCACGTCGATCCCTCTGATCTCACTCCTGGGTCTGAAAGCTGAACACAGAGGAAGTGGTGGTGCCCTCCTGGAATCCACAAAGAAGTCATTGCAGAGTTGGGATATAGCCAGGAAGCAGAAACGTATCCCACAAGGTCTGGGCCCATACTCACCTATACTACATAAGCCGGATTTCGCCCCGGGCCTTCAGGGTAAAGACTGGGAGGGATGGAACGGAGCGGAGACCCTGACCCTGGCTGAGATGTACAAAGATGGTTCCCCACTACTTTTCACAGTAGTGTCAGCAGAAGTTTGGCATAGGGGAAAGAGAGCAGTACAGGTATGCGCAAATAAGACATTGGATAACCCATCCGTCGGTGAAAAGAGCGGGCACACGACAACCGTCCGGCCTAGAACTAACCTTGCAGGAGGGTCAGACAAAAAAAGGGATCACCAGACTCTACAAACTTCTCTCAAATTCCCAAACGACAGACCGCCTCCCATATCAAGTGAACTGGGAAAGCGACCTGCAAGAGTCCCTAACGGAAGAAGAATGGTGCAAAATATGGTCCTGTGACATGGTGCCTCCAGATGCACCACGATTAAAGAATCCGCCTATAAAATGTGTCTTAGGTGGCATATGCCCCCACAACGTCTGCATAAGATCACCAAGACCTATTCGCCATACTGCTAGAGAAACTGTGGAGGGAGAGATGACTTAATTCACATGTGGTGGGCATGCCCCAAAGCAGTGGCTTATTGGAAGGAGATTCTGGGCCACATTAAAGACATCACTGGTGTCGAACTCCCGATGTCCCCGAAAACTATCCTATTAGGTGTCCCGATAGATGGCAAATATGCAATGTCAGGGGCGATGGCCACTCTTATCACTCACCTGCTATCGGCGGCTAGGATGACCTTCATGCAAAACTGGAAAAACGAAGAGGGCACCATAGTGGCTTGGTGGTGGGTCAAGGTCTGGGGAGTGATGGCCATGGAGAAAATATGTGCACTCACTGCGGGAAAATACCAAAAATTCCTGACGACCTGGACTCCATTCCACGAGTGCGTGAGCGACAGAGAGGCCCACTTCTTTAAACCCTGTCTTCTCAGAAGCATCCATGTCATATAAGTGCCATCAACAGCAAGAGGGAATGAACACAGGACAAACCCTAACCAGAATCCTCACACATGTTGATCTCTGTACTGTTTTATATTATTATGAACTGTTAGTTAAAGCAGGGAGGGGGGTGGAAAAGGGGAGGGGGGACAGAGGGGAAAAGAGATATGGGGATTGTAAAATGAAAAAAGAGAACACTCAAAGGCTAAGAGACCTTGTTCATTGTTGGACAACATCAGAAAGAGAGGGAGGCTCAATAAGAACGTTAATTTACTATTTCTGAATTGTTTGATATATCTGTATGCCTTTGATCCAAAAATAAAGTGTTTAAAAATGTTTTTAAAAAAGCAGACTTTGTGAGGCAAAAACAGATGATGCCTTTCTGGACTTCTTCCAACACACCTATTAGCCCATACCTAAGGCAGTTGCAACAGGGGTGGGAGGGAGTTGGTTACAGCAGTTGCCACTCAGATTGAGCATTGACTCAAGGCACTAAAGGTTAACTGTCTTGCTCTTGGCACGTTGCAGTTTCAGGTTGGGCAGGGACTGTGAAGCAATGAGGATTAGAGTTGGCGCAGGCATTATCTGTGTGATGGTGGGTGGTTGTGCTGAAGTCGCTTCACCTTCCTGAGGCCACACTGGACTAACATCATCAAATGTCTCCAAAATCATCTCACATAACACCTCATGAGCTTTCTGCACACAGATGTCTGCATTGCACTCTCACACAGCGCAAGTAATGTGTGATCGCCAGTTGTTTTACTGCTGTTTGCCAGCATGGTTTTCAAAGACCTGCCTAATCTTCAACCTTATGGACTCACATGCTGCAAAGTGACTACCCACTGTGATAAAACAATAGCTTTATCAGACACACCCAACACTTCAGCCCTCTACCCAATGTAATAATTCTTGTAAGGTTTCCACCTCTTTTGGCTGTTACTTCTGTGCTGTTCTGACTCGGCCAATCTTGCCATTGCTTCCCCATTGCCACAGAGCTGCCTCATCTTCCTCCTCCATCTGAAGCCCAGAAAAGAAGTCACCAGCTGGCAAGCAACAGGGTGTTCTGAGGAATATCTGCTACGAAGCTAAATGTTGTTACCACTGGCTTTCATAAATTATTTAATACACCCCAAGCAGGAAGGAATCTCATATCTGCTTAAACTATAGTTTTAATAATACCTTCCATTGTAAACATGTAAACATCATCAAGGAGATAAGGGCTGAAGAAGCCACTTGCAAAGGTTTTCTCTCACACACAAAATATGCTGTATCCCTCGTATTTGAGCATGCTGTTAACTTTCGCAAAGAAAAAAATGATGGCAGGTTGTACAAATTAGTATTATTTAAACTCACAAGCCCACATAAAACAAATCTTGATAAAGCTATACAAGAAAATGCTCTGGAGAAGTCAGGCAATGTACACATAGCAAACACAAAGTCCATGAGGTACATCTCTAAACTTAACAAGATTCCCAAAGCATCCTAATAGTGGAAACAAGCACCGGCAAAATACTCGCAAAGAAAGGGTGGGCATGTGACAATGAATCAAGTTATTTGTAGAAAGAAATCAAAGTGTGGCCCATGTTCGAGAAAGTCACTGGCATGGTAGAGGTGGTAGGGCTAATAAAGGCTGAACGTGCTACACCCAAGTTGGCAAAAGACAGCAACATGGACTCCATTTACACACCAAAATTAACCAAAGGCTCCCAAAATAATGTTATGCTTAACCAAGCTCAAGAATTAATCCTGCGAGGTGTGGTGGTGGGGGAAAGAAACGAAGATATGCATTTTAAAATGGTTTAATATATACATTTCCAGACATGGGAAATAAAGAATTAACAAGAATGCATTACACAAAACTAGTTGGGGTACAAAATAGGGAATGATCTCCCTACCAGAATGATATAGTGATAAAACATTAGTCTCACACATCACCTCCCAGAAACAGCAACCTACTCAATCCATATGCATTAGACAACAGAGCACATTACAAAACTGATTGACATTGGAAGGCAGAGAATAATTAAATCAAGCTGCATGTTTCCATAGGTTCTGGCTACTTCATGCCCAGAGCTCTAACCGCACCACAGGTAAATCCCACATGCAGTCTAACATGCCAACCCAAAATTGGGTGAAGCATTATTGGAAGATCAAATGTTTTAGCTCCTCCAGAGCCTACTTCCCATAGCCCCACTCGATGGGGAATGTGCCATCTTGGAGTTTGACTGGTCAGTATCTCTGCCCTTCTGTTTGAAGGAATTGAACAGCCCTTTAATCCCCAATCAACAATAAAATTAACGATGGAGAGAATTTGAAAATGTATCTTGTGACTACCACATGATTAAGAGGTCTCTGTGACTTCAAAAGCATATGGAACTACCATTTTAGCATAATATTTTTACTATTTTGTTAGCCCAATAAAATGTATCAACTTGGATTTTGCTTGATGAAAAACAGGTTAAAACAATTCCGGTTAATACCAACAAAAATGTAAAACCTGAAAATATTGGAAATACCAAAATTAAGGTGTTAAAGAAGCTTCTCACAAGTAAACAAGTACAACAGGATACCAACAAAAAAAATGTATTTACTTTAAAACCAGAAATGATGTAACCATAACTCACCCTAGGGATGGAGTGGTAATGAGGGACTGTGATAAGGACGAGGGTTGTAGGGGAAATGTGGGACTGTGACGAGGGTGAGTATTTCGAGGTTAATAAGGAACTGTGACAAATATCAGGGATGCAGTGGTAATGAGTAACTATGATGCGACAATGATGAGAGTAGTGATAGGGGACTGTGATAAGGATGAGGGTTTTACGGGTAATGGGGGATGGGGGACTGTAATGAGGATGAGGGTTGTGGAAGTAATGAAGAATTGTGAGAAGGATGAGGAATGCAGGAGTAATGATGGCACGTGGTGGTAATGAGGGACTGTGAGAAGGATGGAGGTGGCAGTGGCAATGAGGGACTGTGATGAATATGGCAGATGTGGGTTAATGAGGGACTGGAATGAGGATGGGGATGCCGAGGTTATGAGTGATGGCGACAAGGAGGAGAGCTGCTGGGGAAAAGGATAACAACCCTTTTTTAGTAGCCTTTGTATGTTTGTAGATAAAATTACAAGTTTTTTGCTTTTTCGTTTGTTCATTTGTTAGCAATATTTATGAAATGTTTGTATGTTTATGCATGCTCACAATATTACATGAGTTTTGCATATGCTTGTGACAGTTCGTAATATTACAAAGTACACTATCTACTTATTCACTATGCAAGTTCTTATGTGCTGCATTAAATGTTTTTGGGTTATTTGTATGCTTACGATTGTTTGAAAAAATGTCCCTTTACCATTTTTTTTTTAAAACTTAATATCTCTATTGGCTGATGAGATGAGGCATTCACAACTTCATACTAGAGTGTATGTGTGCCAAAAGTGTTGAAAATCTATGTGGCCAATTTTGAGAAATCTGACTTTATACCTATATTCCTACCGCGTTCTCCATTACAAGAAAGGGAAAAAAATGCTTTTTTCAACTTCTTACAAAACTAGTGTTTGAATGCATGGATTCTAGACAGTCATGGCATGCTCAATCGGTTCTGTCTGGTTTAATGGCTTGCTTAATTTAGTAAAGGTCCATCCAGATATATTCAGTGAAAAAACGCCAAGTTGAATCAGTTCAATGCAACGAAAACCTTGAAATGCATAGTTGAAGTGATGTTAAGTTGATGGTTTCACCCAACAAAACCCTATACCACCTTCCATGAGCACACTGATGACATCAAAGATTGCTAGTTTTTAAAAAAAGAGTTATGATTATTCTAACAGAACGTAAGGTCTACACACCTTCCGTTTTGTTAGAATAACCATAACTCTTATTTAAAAAAGTATTTTATTTCAGTGTTTTTTGTGGGAAGTATGGTGTATAGTGTATAAGTAATTAAAAGTTACTCACTGTAGGGTCTAACGTGCTCCTAATCCACTATTCCCTTTCCTCCATACTGTATGGGCATCCCTACCTAGGGACGGGAACCTTTTTTCATCCAAAAAAGAGCAATTCCACCTTTAAATGTACAGGTGCGTGTAGACACGGCTACAGGCGTGACCACGCCGCCGCAGCCACGCCCTCCGCCTCCTGGCCTCAGCCCCCTTGTACGTGTCGGACGGCTACACTAGCCTGACCTATTTATACTGGGGCAGGGAGGAGGGTCGTATGGAGCAAAGGGGACTATGGATTAGAAGTACATTAGAATAAACAAAACACAATTTTTCAGGGTGAGAGGTCCCTCTACTCCCAAATCTCAGAATGTATACATGTGACTACATATATATTGTTTCACAAGGGGTATTCTGAAGAAACAATACAAATGAGTATGATCCACGCGAAAAGAGTATCTTAATGTACAAACATACAACAGCACAAAATTATTATCGGAGCAGTTGTGCAATGAAGACAGAAATCAACAATCATTAACATAATATAGAAAGATCACAATAACAACAGTGTTTGAACTGTACACTGTTCATATGAAGTCGTCGACACAACAGTGTTTCGGCCTAAAACAGCTGTAAAGTGCAGCTAGGTGAGCAGGCCTTCATCAGGACGTGTGGGGAAATGATAGTAGTCCCGGGGTATCTATCTATGAAGAAACAAATGGAGTACAGTGAGTGGGAGAGGACCTCAAAGTAAAATGATGATTCAGAAAGCTCCATATGGATGCTATAAGATATACAAACAAGCTCTCCCCAAGGGGAAAACTTGTATCTTACCAAGGGTTAATCCAGAGCGAAGGTAAAACCGGTCCATACGGAATACAGGAGCCGAACAGCCATTTTGCTGTGCTGTAGAAAACCAATGAGTGTCTGTGGACCCTGAAAGGACACATAGGACACTGTCAGAGTGCCATCCGGGTTGTAAAGCGTTGAAAAATGTCTGTTTACATAAGCTGCAACGATTACCTCAAGTGGTAATGAGTGTCATTTGCGTGACACTGGAGAAATGGAATCAATCAGCATAGGTTGTCCTCCTGGTGTGTCAATGCACGACCTGTGTGCAAAACATATGATGCACAGTTACAACCTTTCTATACTTATTTGATACATCCAGTAACGAGCCAGTGCCGGCTCAGAACATTAGCGGTGTGGATTAAAACAAGTGAACATGCTAGGGAGCTAGCCAAAGCATATGCACCCAATCTAGAACTGGCATGTGCTTTAAAGCGTTGCGGAACGCCAGTAAATCAAAGGATTAATGGCCGCGATGCGGCTCTATCAATAAACGTGCAAGATACCACCAAAGGCTACGTTCAGTACTAAATCCTGTCAGGAATCATTAGCTCAGTTAGTGTTAACAAGACAAGAAGTGCCGCTGTGTCCCTTCGCATGCTAAGTATACAGTAATGCCGTGCGGGGTGTCTCGAACCATGACTAATGGCCGCGATGCGGCGCGCACAGAAGACACCTCAGTGATGCAGAGGGTACGAATGCCTGCGCACGAGAAATCTTTGAATTAATAGAGCGTGAAACTGACACGCTTCAAAAACAGACTGAACTTACTTTCACAGGAGTCGCTGTTGCTAGCGTCGGCAAGCGTCTCCTCGGCAATGAGAACGGTGAAAGAGAAACCGTTGTCATGGCGACCAAGGGTAATCAAACCCTCAGGTCACACCGATAGGCCCAACGGTCGCGCGCCCCTGGTGGCGCGTCATGGACCGAGTAGCCAGTCATAATTGGTGGTGCTCGTCCGGGGCGGGGGGAAGGGGGAGGTGCCTTCAATGGGAGTGGCACCTAGCCCTACCTACACGTAGTATTAAGACCGGCAAAAGCCGGGGAAAAGTGAAAGATCGTGTGCCAAGAGAGTGCCAAAATTCACAGCCAAGCAATTGGGAGAACTAGAGTGTGGACTACACGTGTGAGCCACTACTTACAACTTACGTGAGGATTCTCGTTGCGAGTACTAATGATTCACCTGCAAGTAAAAAGCAGCATCTCGGACTGGGTGCCGGCAAATGATTTGTGGCCCCGTGTTCACAGAAACCCCCCCTTGTGGAGATACCTGCTCAGAGAGGGGCTAATGGGGTGTTGACAAACACTAATGAACACTCGGTGTTGTATGAATACAGATAGGTGCAGCAACACAGAGGGAAATAATGCTTGGCTGCATTCACTTCACAGAAGTGAATAATTCATTCTAAATGCATTACAGTCTTCATATCAATAATGCCATCAACATCGGGGTACACCACAAAAAATACGAAGGTCAAAACAACTTAAATTAATGCTCAGCTGTTAGTCAATATAACAAAACATGTTACACTTCATAGGTAAAGCATTACATTGCAGTCTATAGAGAATGATACCATCACAAATGACGATTATTACAAGCATTCAAATACAGTCGTGAGTAGTCATCCCACCTATGGACAGGAGTCGCTGGGAAAGTGTTGGTGATGGGTAGAGGTGGTGACCAATGGAGAATACTACCCGACTACCTATATGTAGAAACTCAATTGGCATAAACATGTTTCCATTCTACTGAGATATTTAACCCTGTTTTGACTGTGTCCAGTTTGTGCACTAGCTGTTGTTCGAGTCTAGTTAGTGCTTTGTCCCTATCTCCACCTCTTTTCTGTGGGGACAGTTGTTGTATGATGGTCCATGAAATGTCCTCATTGGTGTGTCCCATACGGTTGAAATGCTCGACAAGGGGCTTATCTGGTACTTTGTTTTTGATACAGGATCGATGCTCCGAGATCCGTTGTTTAATAGGTGTCATGATCACTGCTTCCAAGGAGTCAGGACCAGCCCAACGTCCTTGGAAGCAGGCCCCTAACCCTGATCCTAGGCACCAGCCGGTCCCCACAGGGACCTTTTGGACCTTGTCCTGGCGCCGGTGGCACTAGGCTCATCAGAAGCATCGGTCCCGGCACTGGAAGCGCCGGGCTCATCATTGGTGTGAAGGTGCTTGGGTGGACTTACCTGTGGCAGACCATGCTGCTTACTTACCAGACTCTTAGAAGTCCTCAGTGAACTGGGACTACTTCCTTACCTGGGTGGGGCAGCTCCACTCCCTGGATACAGCACTGGAACTCTTCTGGAAGCAGGAACTCTTTTCTTACCTAGGCGGGGCCGTGGAAGGAGACGCCTCATCACTCCTAGGCTATTTAAACCACACCCGATTGATGAAATGTGCTTCGCGTTATTCTGCATCTGCAGCAGAACGCTCACCGAGTCTGTTCCAGCCTTTCTTCTTTGGATCCTGAACCTGCAAGAATTATACTTACCATTCCTGTACCCGATCAACATCAGCACCTGCAAAAGACCAGAAACAACAGGTTAGCAGAACGAACTTTAACACGCAGCGTTTATGTACCTGATCCATCGGCAGCGGCCGTGTCTCATGCTGCACCTTCGCCTGCAAAGATAAACAGCATTATCATACTTACTGGCACGCTGTGCATTCCGGCTTCTTCACGCTGCATCTTCACCTGCAAAGATAAACAGCATTATCATACTTACTGGCACGTTGTGCATTCCGGCTTCTTCACGCTGCATCTTCACCTGCAAAGATAAACAGCATTATTCTACTTACCGGCACGCTGTGCATTCCGGATTCTTCACGCTGCATCTTCACCTGCAAAGATAAACAGCAGTGTTACACTTACCGGCACGCGGCGAATTCCGGATTTCTTCATTCTGCATCGTCGCCTGCAAAGACAAAGAAAGAGACAGTAAGAGCGCTTGCCATACTTACGCAATTCCAGGCGCTTCTCCGCCACGCATAAAAAGACTATAAAGAGTAAAGGTGTCCAGAAACTTACCGGTCGTGCAGACAACGACGGTACCCATCCTCTGAAGTCAAGAGGCCAACGTTTCACCAGTGAAGGAACTGGCAACGGCACCCTGCACTAGACGCAGATGGAGAGCCCAGCGTTCACCTATCTAAGGTGAGCACGTTGACCTGGGAGGGGGGCTCAACAGTCAGGCTGAGAGGAGAGAGATAGGGACATTCACAACCCAGACCTTTAACCCCCATATTATTTCACCTGCAGAAACCTCACCCTTCGAGTCCGACACACAGTGCGGAGAGGTTCGACCCCAGAAGCCAACCGAATCCTGCACATCACGTTTCGTGTTACAGACACCTTCCTGCCAAGACCCGCGCCTCCGTGGGAATCAGGTGAGCGTTACAGAACGCGAAGCCCACCACAAAACTCCTACCCAGGCGCAATGGAAACCTCAGATACTGATCAACTAGCCCAGTTGCTTGGGGAATTAAGAGCAGAAGTACATGCAGCTCGCCAGGAAACGAGCTCTCTAAGAAGTGAACTGATAATTTCTAAGGAGCGAACAGAGGACCTTGCTAGGCAGTTGTTACAAACGCAGGCAGGACAGACACCTTTGCCCGTTCCAGGAGGGAGTTATCCTTCTGCATCAGCTTCAAATCCAGTGCAAATCAATCTGCCCGGTAATGTGCCCTTGGCTCCGCCCGAACGCTTTGCTGGTGATCCAAAGAAATTCGCAGTGTTCATCAACCAGTGCCGCCTGCACTTCTTATGTCGACCAGCTGCATTCCCAACAGACCAGGCCAAGGTGGCTTTCGTGCTTTCTTATCTCAGTGGCAGCGCCGCAGATTGGTCGATCCCTTTAGTCACCCAGGATGATCCGGTTTTACACGATTTTCAAGCCTTCCAGTCCAGCATGGAGAAACTGTTCGCAAGACATGCACAAGGGCAGGCCTTGGACAATGAACTTCTCTCATTACGACAGGGTAACCAAGACCTCTTGACTTATATAGCCTCTTTCAATAGACTCATAGTGGAAACACAATGGCCCGAGGACAAGAGAATAACGCTTTTCTACAGAGGCCTGCGTGGGGAGCTCAAGGATGTGCTAGCGCAAGTTGCGAGTCCTCCACAAGAATGTTCGGACTATATTGACTTAGTTGTCCAACTGGACCATAGACTACAGAACAGGAAGGCAGATCGTTCCAGATTTGATACCCGAGTGTTTTCTATACCACAGACCTCGAATAAGGGAGCTGACACCGTGGAACCCATGCAAATAGGGGGCATGAGAGGACCTTTAACCCAGAAAGAGCAGGAAAGAAGAAGGCAGCTGCAATTATGCCTCTATTGCGGTAATTCAGGACACTTTCTTCGGGACTGTCCCGTGAAACCAGCTAAGAAGACTGTAGGAGCCGCGGATACCTGTACCACAAATTCTGAGCAGGGAAACGACCTTGCCCGACAAGAGTAGAGGTCCTCTTTTGCCGAGCGTTAAGATCTGTCCCGTGACCTCGCATTTCGTGATACCCATGGTCCTCAGTAGTCCTGAACGTCCGGATCGTTTGCATGCAATTCAAGCTTACATTGACAGCGGAGCAATCGGTAACTATGTGGACCGTGAAATGGTATCAAGGATGAATCTACCCCTTGTCCCTAAGGCAGTAAAAGATGTCATCACTACTGTGGATGGCACGGAGATAGCCTCCGGACCAGTAACGCATGCCACCCAAGAAGTGACGTTGTTGAGTCACAATGGACACCGGGAGAGAATAGTGTTCGATGTAATCAAGGCCCCTCAGTTCCAGATCATTCTGGGAATCCCTTGGTTAGAGAAGCACAATCCTCAGATTGATTGGCGAGCAAAGACGGTTCAGTTTCCAGAGTGTTCTACCACTTGTTATCCTCGACCTGATGTTTCATTAGCGGCGATCTCTTCTGAGGAGAGTCTCAAATTGCCTCCCGAATACCAGGAGTTCCAAGACGTCTTCCAGAAGGATCAAGCTAACACTCTACCTCCTCATAGGTCTTACGACTGTCAAATAGATCTGATACCTGGAACAACTCCTCCTTGCAGCAGGATCTATGCCCTCATCGAGCCAGAGAACCTTCACCTCAGACAGTACCTGGACCAATACCTAGCTAACGGGTTTATCCGTCCTTCAAAATCTCCAGCTTCATCGGCTTTGTTCTTCGTTCCGAAAAAGGAAGGAGACCTTAGGTCTTGCATAGATTACCACGCCCTGAATCAGATCACTGTTAAAATCAGATACCCGTTACCTTTGATCCCTGAACTCCTGGACCAAGTCAAAGATGCATGTATATACACAAAGCTGGATCTCAGAGGAGCCTACCACTTGGTACGGATCAAAGAGGGCGATGAATGGAAAACGGCCTTCCGCACCAAGTAGGGGCTATTCGAATATCAAGTGATGCCCTTTGGACTGTGTAATGCTCCTGCTGCTTTCCAATATTTTATGAACGATGTCCTTAGAGAGCTCATTGACGTGTGTGTAGTTGTCTACATTGACGACATCCTCGTATATTCATCATCTGAAGAAGAACATCAGAGACACGTTAAAAAGGTTCTCGAGAGATTGCG
This sequence comes from Ambystoma mexicanum, assembly GCF_040938575.1. Taxonomy (NCBI): domain Eukaryota; kingdom Metazoa; phylum Chordata; class Amphibia; order Caudata; family Ambystomatidae; genus Ambystoma; species Ambystoma mexicanum. Next base: position 538,351,130 of record NC_090928.1, on the reverse strand, counting down.
TCAACATAGTCTTTTTGCTAAGCTTGAGAAATGCGTTTTCAACGCAACGGAAGTCGAGTTCCTGGGATTCATATTGTCACCTAACGGAGTCCATATGGATTCAAAGAAAGTTGATGCAATTATCAAGTGGCCATCATCAACCTCTGTAAAAGGAGTTCAAAGCATGTTAGGATTCGCTAACTTTTACCGCAGATTCATTCCTGAATTTTCCCGGATAGTCCAGCCCATCACCGCTCTGTTGAAAAAGAACAAACCTTTTGAGTGGTCTTCTGAAGCGGAACAAGCTTTTCAAGACTTAAAAGCTAAATTCATTTCTGCACCTGTTTTAAAACATCCTCGTCCAGAACTTCCTTACATCATGGAAACGGATGCTTCTAGTCTTGCTATGGGAGCAGTGTTATCACAAAGAGATTCGGTCACCAACCAACTACATCCGGTTGCCTTCTGGTCCCGCAAGTTTTCGCCTCCTGAGATCAACTATTCAATTACTGACAAGGACCTTTTGGCCATCAGATCGGCCTTTAAAGCCTGGCGGCATTATCTTCTTGGAGCCAGACACACAGTCACCGTAATGACTGACCACCGCAATTTACAATATCTAAAGACAGCCAAAGCTCAGTCTTCCAGACAGCTTTGCTGGGCTCCTAGCAGAATTTGACTTTATAATTACTTATCGACCAGGTAGTAAGAACGGAAAGGCGGATGCCCTCTCCCGGATGGGAGTAGATGAACATTTGATCAATCCAGAGCCAATACCCATAATCCCAGAACAAAGGATTTTGGGTTTAGTCAGCACTCAATCTTTTGAAGACATCCAGACCACGGTGAAATCGCTACTAACTCCGACCGATTTGCAGGACTGGCAATTAAAGGGAAAAGAATTCTCAGTGGATCAAGACCTACCATATTTCCGAGGCCGATTGCACTTGCCCTGTGAGAAACTACAAAAACAAGTAATCTCCGGTTATCATGATTCTCTAATGGAGGGGCACGCTGGCATTACCAAAACCATGGAAAAGATTAAAAGACATTTCTGGTGGCCATCGTGGAAAAGGGATATTAGAGACTTTGTAATCTCCTGCGGTGTGTGTGCCCAGAATAAAAGTCAAAAGCAAAAACCAGCCGGCCTATTACAGCCACTTGACATTCCTCCCTGTCCATGGCATACCCTGTCCATGGATTTTATCACGGACTTACCTCCATGCTTGGGATATACTACCATCTTAGTAGTCGTGGATCTATTCTCGAAAATGGCTCACTTCATACCCTTGAAGGGTCTGCCTTCAGCCTCAGTATTGGCCCGGGAATTCTTGGCAAACATTGTCCGCTTACACGGTTTTCCTTCGGTTTTAGTCTCTGATAGGGGAAGTCAATTCATCTCCCACTTCTGGCGCAGTTGCTGTCGTCTAGCCCAAGTTGATGTAAGACTTTTGACCAGTCACCATCCCCAAACTGACGGACAAACCGAAAGGACAAACTAGACATTAGAACAATATCTACGCTGCATGCTCCAACAAACAGAAAAACCCTGGAAGGACATTCTTTGGATCGCTGAATACGCTTACAACAATTCGGCTCATTCTGGAACCGGGAAGACTCCTTTTTTCCTATTATATGGACACCATCCTAGAACCTCCAACCTGGATCCTCCCCAAGAAATTGAAGCACCTGCTGTGCATCACTTGCATTCGGAGATCACCTGTGCCTTTAAGGAAGCCACTGCCCATCTGCAAAGAGCTAAAGCTCAATTCAAAAAGGCAGCCGATCGGCACCGTAAAGAGGCCCCTCACTACGCTGTAGGAGATCAAGTCTGGCTATCCACTAAGCACCTGCCTTTAAAAGGACCCCGCACTTTCATCCCGAGATACCTTGGGCCCTACCTCATATCTGCCATAATTAATCCGGTGGCTGCCAAATTGGAATTACCTACGCATATGAAAATACATCCAGTATTCCATGTCTCCTTATTAAAACCACTACAACCAGAAACCCGATTGACTAAACTCCCAGAACCCGTTTTGGTAGACGGAGAACTCGAATTCGAAGTGAAGAACATCCTAGACTCCAAAATTTCCAGGTCTAAATTATACTATCTGGTTGATTGGAAAGGATATGGTCCCCAGGAAAGGTCTTGGGAACCCTCAGAACATGTCCACGCACCTCGTCTGGTCAAGAGATTCCATCTGAATCACCCCGACAAGCCAAAGCCCCCGGGAAAGACACACTTAGGAGGGGCCTTGAGGGGGGATACTGTCATGATCACTGCTTCCAAGGAGTCAGGACCAGCCCAACGTCCTTGGAAGCAGGCCCCTAACCCTGATCCTAGGCACCAGCCGGTCCCCACAGGGACCTTTTGGACCTTGTCCGGGCGCCGGTGGCACCAGGCTCATCAGAAGCATCGGTCCCGGCACTGGAAGCGCCGGGCTCATCATTGGTGTGAAGGTGCTTGGGTGGATTACCTGTGGCAGACCATGCTGCTTACTTACCAGACTCTTAGAAGTCCTCGGTGAACTGGGACTACTTCCTTACCTGGGTGGGGCAGCTCCACTCCCTGGATACAGCACTGGAACTCTTCTGGAAGCAGGAACTCTTTTCTTACCTAGGCGGGGCCGTGGAAGGAGACGCCTCATCACTCCTAGGCTATTTAAACCACACCCGATTGATGAAATGTGCTTCGCGTTATTCTGCATCTGCAGCAGAACGCTCACCGAGTCTGTTCCAGCCTTTCTTCTTTGGATCCTGAACCTGCAAGAATTATACTTACCATTCCTGTACCCGATCAACATCAGCACCTGCAAAAGACCAGAAACAACAGGTTAGCAGAACGAACTTTAACACGCAGCGTTTACTTACCTGATCCATCGGCAGCGGCCGTGTCTCACGCTGCACCTTCGCCTGCAAAGATAAACAGCATTATCATACTTACTGGCACGCTGTACATTCCGGCTTCTTCACGCTGCATCTTCACCTGCAAAGATAAACAGCATTATCATACTTACTGGCACGTTGTGCATTCCGGCTTCTTCACGCTGCATCTTCACCTGCAAAGATAAACAGCATTATTCTACTTACCGGCACGCTATGCATTCCGGATTCTTCACGCTGCATCTTCACCTGCAAAGATAAACAGCAGTGTTACACTTACCGGCACGCAGCGAATTCTGGGTTTCTTCATTCTGCATCGTCGCCTGCAAAGACAAAGAAAGAGACAGTAAGAGTGCTTGCCATACTTACGCAATTCCAGGCGCTTCTCCGCCACGCATAAAAAGACTATAAAGAGTAAAGGTGTCCAGAAACTTACTGGTCGTGCAGACAACGACGGTACCCATCCTCTGAAGTCAAGAGGCCAACGTTTCACCAGTGAAGGAACTGGCAACGGCACCCTGCACTAGACGCAGATGGAGAGCCCAGCATTCACCTATCTAAGGTGAGCACGTTGACCTGGGAGGGGGGCTCAACAGTCAGGCTGAGAAGAGAGAGATAGGGACATTCACAACCCAGACCTTTAACCCCCATATTATTTCACCTGCAGAAACCTCACCCTTCGAGTCCGACACACAGTGCGGAGAGGTTCGACCCCAGAAGCCAACCGAATCCTGCACATCACGTTTCGTGTTACAGACACCTTCCTGCCAAGACTCGCGCCTCCGTGGGAATCAGGTGAGCGTTACAATAGGCCTGGAGGTCTTGCCAATGTATAATAGCAGACAAGGACAGCGTATTCCATAAATGACACACTTACTATTGCAGTTGGTGTGAGTGTTGAGGGTGCGATGAAAATCCTTATGATCAAAAGTCTTTGTTGGGATAGTGTGGCGACAAGCCACACAATTCCCACATGGATAATGTCCCACCACACTTGGTAAATCCCACAGTGTGTTTGGAGTCTTGTTGGCCTCAATGTACGTGTGCACCAAAGTGTCCCTTAGGCTCCTGTTCTTTTTGAACGCAAACATAGGTTTCTTGTCAAGGGTGCCCTTGTTTTTTATCATATGCCAATGTTTGCTGATCGTTTGTTTGGTAAGATTGCTCAACTCTCTATATGTAGTGACACATACTAGTCTGTTCATCTCTTTTTTCACCCTGGTTGTCAGGCAAATTGTTCTGTCCATGTTCAATGCCCTTTTCTTTGCTTGTTTGATCGATTTTTTCGGGTACCCCCTCTCTTTCAAATGATTTTGTAAGTCGTTAGCGTGTAGTTCATATTTATCTTTGTTGGAGCAATTGCGTCTAATCCTCAGAAATTGGCCATAAGGTAAATTGTATCTTAGGCCCTGAGGATGATAGCTGGTAAAGTGCAAAAGACTGTTACGGTCAGTGGGTTTTCTTTATAATTCTGTGTGGAGGGTGTTGCCTGACCTGTAGATATGTAGGTCCAGGAAATCCACAGCCTGGTAGCTTCAATCGATGGTAAAGCGAATGTGCTCATTGCATGTATTGATCCATTGATGGAAAAGGAGTAAGCTGGCTTCTGTACCTGTCCAAATGAGTAGTACACCGTCAATGTACCGTCTCCATACCAGTATTTGTGATCTGTATGGGTTAGAATCAAGGTGTATATGATCCAATTCGTACTGTGCCATATACAAGTTGGCTACATGGGGGGCAAAAGTGGCCCCCATGCTTACACCCTTTATCTGTTGATACAATTGGTCCTTGAACAGAAAAAGGTTCTCTGACATTGCAAGTCTAACACACTCCAAGATGAAGTCTGTTGGTGTGGTCGTGACATCATTCCTAAGGTTGAGGCAGGTCTTCAAAGCTTCAAGTCCTTCACGTTGTGGAATTGACGTATACAGAGCTTCCACATCCATTGTCGCCATGATACAGTGTTGTGGTAAAACAAGGTCTTGTAGAAGCAGAATGACAGCAGTGGAATCCTTAATGTACGAGGGCATTTTATTTATGAATGGTTTGAGAAAATAATCTGTGTACAGAGATAGTGGTTCCAAAAGCGAATCGCACGCTGAAACAATTGGTCTGCCAGGAGGTTGTGTAGGATTTTTGTGGATCTTAGGTAGAATGTAAAACGCTGGTATCCTTGGGTGTGATTTGTTCAGGAAGTGTCGTTCTCCCTCACAGATCCATCCTTCCTGTTCAGCATGTCTAGTTAGGCTAATGATCTCTTCCTGGAGCCTCGTGGTCAGGTCCCTTCTTAGCATTTTATACGAGGTGTCATCGGCCAGGAGGCGCAGGCAATCCTTGTCGTAATCAACTGTGGACATAATAACAATCCCACCCCCTTTGTCTGCTGGTTTCAGAGTTATCGTGGGGTCTTGTCTAAGGTCAGCCAGAGATTTCCTTTCTTGTCGACTGAGGTTATCTTGATAATTGTTTCTCTTCTTAATGCCTTCGTCCAATGTCTTTGTGACCAGTTTCTCGAAGGTTTCAAATTCAGTTGGTATGGTGTGTGGCGGTGGCATGAACACCGATTTGGGCTTAAAGCCGGTGATGTTGTCTGACATTTCCGGGTCGTCATTCGCCATTTCCTGGTGGTCCGGTAGATATACCTCAAAGAAATACTTGAGCCTGATGTTGCGGAAAAAACATTTTAACTCCATCTCGGTTTGGAAAGGGTTCGCTCGAGTCGATGGTACAAAAGACAAACCTTTACCAAGTAAGGTCTCTTCAGATGACGTCAATATTCTGGCCGATAGATCAAAGATCGGTATCGCCTGTGTCAAGGTTGATTCTGGTACCATTGTCGGGTTATTATGTATTGTCCTTGTTGTTGTGGACGTTTTCGTGGTCGTCCTCGTTGACCCCCCCGTGGAAAAAAAGGATGCGATGGAGGTGGGCCCGAGGGGCTTCCTCCAGTGATACTGGGATCGCTTCCACTGGAGGATGCCGAACTCCTGGAGAATCTCACCACTTTGTTGCGTCTATAGAAATTGCTCTGTTGCTGCTGTTGTAGGTCAGTGTAGTATGTTTCCCGAAGATAGGGATAGGTCTTTTCTTCCCTGTAGCTGCTCAAATCCTTCTGGATTTTCTTATCTATGGTAAACTGTTTAAGTTTGTCGATTTCCTCTTCCAATTTTTCCAATTTCTGTTTGGCGTCTTGTACCGTTCTGTTATCAGAGAATTTCTTCTCTAGTTTGAGTAGCTCTTCTCCCTGTTTCTTACACTCCTCCTAGGCAGTAGCTATGATCAAGATGATCCAGTCCCTACTGCATTTGTTCCTTACACCACTGAAGTTCTTCTTAAACTTGGGGTTGTCGATGAAACTTCGGGGTATGTTTTTAACCTGTAAACCTTCTAGAATAATCCCAGCCCTAAGGTATTCCAACATAAATGTGCCGTGCATTTCTGTGCCTATTAACTTCTTCTTGCGTTGGTTGATGCCCTCATATTCATCTTTGTTGGATCCTTGAGCTAACACACCTTCCTGGGTTCCTAGGGTCGCAGTGTGAGTGTTGGATCATACTCATTTGTATTGTTTCTTCAGAATACCCCTTGGTACTCTATCTCAAGATTATTAAAATATACCATTGTGAAACAATGTATATGTAGTCACATGTATACATTCTGAGATTTGGGAGTAGAGGGACCTCTCACCCTGAAAAATTGTGTTTTGTTTATTCAAGTTTACCTACCTGGGTCTTTCAGGGCTGTGCCAGGTACCCTTACATTTAAATCAAGTTTAGTACAGCCCTTGGCTGTAGGGTTTTGTTTAGTACCAATCCTTAGAGGGACAGATGTCCTTAAAACTAAATAGGAATTGATATCCATGAATTAAAAAAGCAATGGAAAAGGTTAACGTATCATATACCGATGAATATTTTCAGAAACTATTGGGTCCCCCTGCGACCCTAGGAACCCTGGAAGGTGTGTTAGCTCAAGGATCCAACAAAGATGAATATGAGGGCATCAACCAACGCAAGAAGAAGTTAATACGCACAGAGATGCACGGCACATTTATGTTGGAATACCTTAGGACTGGGATTATTCCAGAAGGTTTACAGATTAAAAACATAACCCGAGTTTTCATCGACAACCCCAAGTTTAAGAAGAACTTCAGTGGTGTAGGGAACAAATGCAGTAGGGACTGGATCATCTTGATCATAGATACTGCCCAGGAGGAGTGTAAGAAACAGGGAGAAGAGCTACTCGAACTAGAGAAGAAATTCGCTGATAACAACGGTACAAGACGCCAAACAGAAATTGGAAAAATTGGAAGAGGAAATTGCCAAATTTAAACAGTTTACCATAGATAAGAAAATCCAGAAGTTCCGGAAGGATTTGAGCAGATATGTGGAAGAAAAGACCTATCCCTATCTTCGGGAAACATACTACACCGACCTACAACAGCAGCAACAGAGCAATTTCTATAGACGCAACAAAGTGGTGAGATTCTCCGGGAGTTCGGCATCCTCCAGTGGAAGCGATCCCAGTATCACTGGAGGAAGCGCCTCGGGCCCACCTCCATCGCATCCTTTTTTCCACGGGGGGGTCAACGAGGACGACCACGAAAACGTCCACAACAACAAGGGCAATACATGAGAACCCGACAATGGTACCAGAATCAATCTTGACACAGGCAATACCGATCTTTAATCTATCGGCCAGAATATTGACGTCATCTAAAGAGACCTTACTTGGTAAAGGTTTGTCTTTTGTACCATCGACTCGAGCGAACCCTTTCCAAACCGAGATGGAGTTAAAACGTTTTTTTCCGCAACATCAGGCTCAAGTATTTCTTTGAGGTATATCTACCAGACCACCAGGAAATGGCGAATGACGACCCGGAAATGTCAGACAACATCACAGGCCTTAAGCCCAAATCGGTGTTTATGCCACCGCCACACACCATACCAACTGAATTTGAAACCTTCGAGAAACTGGTCACAAAGACATTGGATGAAGGTATTAAGAAGAGAAACTATTATCAAGATAACCTCAGTCGACAAGAAAGGAAATCTCTGGCTGACCTTAGACAAGACCCGACGATAACTCTGAAACCGGCAGACAAAGGGGGTGGGCTCGTTATTATGTCCACAGTTGATTACGACAAGGAATGCCTGCGCCTCCAGGCCGATGACACCTCGTATAAGATGCTAAGAAGGGACCCGACCACGAGGCTCCAGGAAGAGAACATTAGCCTAACTAGACATGCTGAACAGGAAGGATGGATCTGTGAGGGAGAACGATACTTCTTGAACAAATCACACCCAAGGATACCAGCGTTTTACATTCTACCTAAGATCCACAAAAATCCTACACAACCTCCTGGCAGACCAATTGTTTCAGAGTGCGATTCGCTTTTGGAACCACTATCTCTGTACACAGATTATTTTCTCACACCATTCATAAACAAAATGCCCTCATACATTAAGGATTCCACTGCTGTCATTCTGCTTCTACAAGAACTTGTTTTACCACAACACTGTATCATGGCGACAATGGATGTGGAAGCTCTGTATACATCAATTCCACAACGTGAAGGACTTGAAGCTTTGAAGACCTGCCTCAACCTTAGGAATGATGTCACGACCACACCAACAGACTTCATCTTGGAGTGTGTTAGACTTGCAATGTCAGAGAACTTTTTTCTGTTCAAGGACCAATTGTATCAACAGATAAAGGGTGTAAGCATGGGGGCCACTTTTGCCCCCGATGTAGCCAATTTGTATATGGCACAGTACGAATTGGATCATATACACCTTGATTCTAACCCATACAGATCACAAATACTGGTATGGAGACGGTACATTGACGATGTACTACTCATTTGGACAGGTACAGAAGCCAGCTTACTCCTTTTCCATCAATGCTTCAATACATGCAATGAGCACATTCGCTTTACCATCGATTGGAGCTACCAGGCTGTGGATTTCCTGGACCTACATATCTACAGGTCAGGCAACACCCTCCACACAGAATTATACAGAAAACTCACTGACCGTGACAGTCTTTTGCACTTTACCAGCTATCATCCTCAGGGCCTAAGATACAATTTACCTTATGGCCAATTTCTGAGGATTAGACGCAATTGCTCCAACAAAGATAAATATGAACTACACGCTAACGACTTACAAAATCGTTTGAAAGAGAGGGGGTACCCGAAAAAATCGATCAAACAAGCAAAGAAAAGGGCATTGAACATGGACAGAACAATTTGCCTGACACCCAGGGTGAAAAAAGAGATGAACAGACTAGTATGTGTCACTACATATAGGCCTTTGGACAATCTTACCAAACAAACGATCAACAAACATTGGCATATGATAAAAAACAAGGGCACCCTTGACAAGAAACCTATGTTTGCGTTCAAAAAGAACAGGAGCCTAAGGGACACTTTGGTGCACACGTACATTGAGGCCAACAAGACTCCAAACACACTGTGGGATTTACCAAGTGTGGTGGGACATTATCCATGTGGGAATTGTGTGGCTTGTCGCTACACTATCCCAACAAAGACTTTTGATCATAAGGATTTTCATCGCACCCTCAACACTCACACCAACTGCAATAGTAAGTGTGTCATTTATGGAATACGCTGTCCTTGTCTGCTACTATACATTGGCAAGACCTCCAGGCCTATTAAACAACGGATCTCGGAGCATCGATCCTGTATCAAAAACAAAGTACCAGATAAGCCCCTTGTCGAGCATTTCAACCGTATGGGACACACCAATGAGGACATTTCATGGACCATCATACAACAACTGTCCCCACAGAAAAGAGGTGGAGATAGGGACAAAGCACTAACTAGACTCGAACAACAGCTAGTGCAGAAACTGGACACAGTCAAAACAGGGTTAAATATCTCAGTAGAATGGAAACATTTTTATACCAATTGAGTTTCTACATATAGGTACTCGGGTAGTATTCTCCATTGGTCACCACCTCTACCCATCACCAACACTTGCCCAGCGACTCCTGTCCATAAGTAGGATGACTACTCACGACTGTATTTGAATGCTTGTAATAATCATCATTTGTGATGGTATCATTCTCTATAGACTGCAATGTAATGCGTTACCTATGAAGTGTAACATGTCTTGTTATATTGACTAACAGCTGAGCATTAATTTAAGTTGTTTTGACCTTCGTATTTTTTGTGGTGTACCCCGATGTTGATGGCATTATTGCTATGAAGACTGTAATGCATTTAGAATGAATGATTCACTTCTGTGAAGCGAATGCAGCCAAGCATTATTTCCCTCTGTGTTGCTGCACCTATCTGTAATCATACAACACCGAGTGTTCATTAGTATTTGTCAACACCCCATTAGCCCCTCTCTGAGCAGGTATCTCCACCAGGGGGGGGTTTCTGTGAACACGGGGCCACAAATCATTTGCCGGTACCCAGTCCGAGATGTTGCTTTTTACTTGCAGGTGAATCATTAGTACTCGCAACGAGAATCCCCACGTGAGTTGTAAGTAGTGGCTCACACGTGTAGTCCACACTCTAGTTCTCCCAATTGCTTGGCTGTGAATTTTGGCACTCTCTTGGCACACGATCTTTCACTTTTCCCCGGCTTTTGCCGGTCTTAATACTACGTGTAGGTAGGGCTAGGTGCACTCCCATTGAAGGCACCTCCCCCTTCCCCCCTCCCAGACGAGCACCACCAATTATGACTGGCTACTCGGTCCATGACGCGCCACCAGGGGCGCGCCACCGTTGGGCCTATCGGTGTGACCTGAGGGTTTGATTACCCTTGGTCGCCATGACAACGGTTTCTCTTTCACCGTTCTCATTGCCGAGGAGACGCTTGCCGACGCTAGCAACAGCGATTCCTGTGAAAGTAAGTTCAGCCTGTTTTTGAAGCGTGTCAGTTTCACGCTCTACTAATTCAAAGATTTCTTGTGCGCAGGCATTCGTACCCTCTGCATCACTGAGGTGCCTTCTGCGCACGCCGCATCGCGGCCATTAGTCATGGTTCGAGTCACCCCGCACGGCATTACTGTATACTTAGCGTGCGAAGGGACACAGCGGCACTTCTTGCCTTGTTAACACTAACTGAGCTAATGATTCCTGACAGGATTTAGTACCGAACGTAGCATTTGGTGGTATCTTGCACGTTTATTGATAGAGCCGCATCGCGGCCATTAATCCTTTGATTTACTGGCGTTCTGCAATGCTTTAAAGCACATGCCAGTTCTAGATTGGGTGCATATGCTTTGGCTAGCTCCCTAGCATGTTCACTTGTTTTAATCCACACCGCTAATGTTCTGAGCCGGCACGGGCTCGTTACTGGATGTATCAAACAAGTATAGAAAGGTTGTAACTGTGCATCATATGTTTTGCACACAGGTCGTGCATTGACACACCAGGAGGACAACCTATGCTGATTGATTCCATTTCTCCAGTGTCACGCAAATGACACTCATTACCACTTGAGGTAAGCGTTGCACCTTATGGAAACAGACATTTTTCAACGTTTTACAACCCGGATGGCACTCTGACAGTGTCCTATGTGTCCTTTCAGGGTCCACAGACACTCATTGGTTTTCTACAGCACAGCAAAATGGCTGTTCGGCTCCTGTATTCAGTATGGACCGGTCTTACCTTGGCTATGGATTAACCCTTGGTAAGATACAAGTTTTCCCCTTGGGGAGAGCTTGTTTGTATATCTTATAGCATCCATATGGAGCTTTCTGAATCATCATTTTACTTTGAGGTCCTCTCCCACTCACTGTACTCCATTTGTTTCTTCATAGATAGATACCCCGGGACTACTATCATTTCACCACACGTCCTGATGAAGGCCTGCTCACCTAGCTGCACTTTACAGCTGTTTTAGGCCGAAACACTGTTGTGTCGACGACTTCACATGAACAGTGTACAGTTCAAACACTATTGTTATTGTGATCTTTTTATATTATGTTAATGATTGTTGATTTCTGTCTTCATTGCACAACTGCTCCGATAATAATTTTGTGCTGTTGTATGTTTGTACATTAAGATCCTCTTTTCGCGTGGATCATACTCATTTGTATTGTTTCTTCAGAACACCCCTTGTGAAACAATGTATATGTAGTCACATGTATACATTCTGAGATTTGGAGTAGAGGGACCTCTCACCCTGAAAAATTGTGTTTTGTTTATTCTAATGTACTTCTAATCCATAGTCCCCTTTGCTCCATACGACCCTCCTCCCTCCCCCAGTATAAATAGGTCAGGCTAGTGTAGCCGTCCGACACGTACAAGGGGACTGAGGCCAGGAGGCGGAGGGCGTGGCTACGGCGGCGTGGTCTCAAGATTATTAAAATATACCATTGTGAAACAATGTATATGTAGTCACATGTATACATTCTGAGATTTGGGAGTAGAGGGACCTCTCACCCTGAAACATTGTGTTTTGTTTATTCAAGTTTACCTACCTGGGTCTTTCAGGGCTCTGCCAGGTACCCTTACATTTAAATCAAGTTTAGAAGTACATTAGTCACTACGGTGAGTAACTTTTAATTACTCCTATGTTCCGTCTCTTTTCTTCCATACTGTATGGGCGAATACAACCGATAACGCCCTCAGGGGGAGTGCCGTTGATCACTTATCAAACACATTCTTGAGGAAAGCTTTTCCAAATTGAGCATCCGCCATAGCACTAACATCCAGACAGTAGTGCTTACAAAACGCTGATGGCAAGGCCCAGATGGCTGCCTTGCTAATGACCTGGCATGACATCTGGCTCTGGAAAGCTACAGCTGCTGCTTTGGCCCTGACCCCATGAGCATGCATATTTTTAAGGCATTACTTTTTCTGCAATTTATAGCACTCAGTGATGTCCTCCACCATCCACTGCTCTATTGACGCCTTAAAGGCTTGTCCTCCAGTAGCTGAACTGCCAGAAGTGACTAGAAGGTCATCCAACTTCCTGAACTGCTTCGTCCTGTATGTAAAACTTCTGAGTTTTCCTGAAGTCTAGTCAGTGCAATGCTTTCGCCGCCTCCGACTTGGGATCTGGAGTGAATGTTGGGAAGACAATCTCCAAATTGATGTGAAATGAGGAGACTACTTTTGGTAGAAATTCCGAGTGAGGTCTCATGACCACCTTGTCCCTGTAGAAAACATTGGGCCTCATTCTGAGTATGGCGGTAAGGGATACCGGTCACCGTTAACGAGACCGGTGCCGGTAATCCCTTACCGCCACATTCCGAGTTCCCTTTGCGCCCTCGTCCTTAACGCCTGCTTTTAGCGGCGTTAGGGACGAGGGCGCACAGGGGCTTTTTAGCCAATAACGGTGACCGTAAAGTACGGTCACCGTTATTTGCAATTTCCCCATTCCCATTGAGTCCTATGGGGGCTCATTTGGGAATGGGAAAGGGCCCTGGGGAATGGGGAATGGGAAATTACCGCCCTAGTCAACTCGGAATAGGGCGGTAATTTCCCATTCCACCAGGGCGGTGCCGGTACGGGTCCGGTGCCGACCAAGGCGCTACTACCGCCATTGGTTATCGCCGGACTCGGAATGAGGCCCATTATAGGGCTCTAAGCAAACCAGGGCCTGTATTTCGCAAATGCATCTAGTCGATGTTAATCCCAATAAGCTATCTGTTTTAACAGTGACCCACTTAATGTCAGCAGTAGCCATGGGCTCGAACGGCTTGTGCGCCAACACAGTAAGCACCGCATTTCAATTGCACACAGGGTGAGGTCTCTTGACCGAGGGATAAAGTCTTGTTCACTTGTAAATGTGTCTCTTTACTACCAGGTTAGCCGAGGAAAAGAATTGCTCTTCCATTTCCCTGTATGCCCCGATGGCTGCCAGATAAGTGCAGCATGTGTCTACTTGCATGCAAGTGCTGACCAGGTATGCTAAAAAAAACAGCATATGGTCGAGACAGCCGCCCACCGGGTCTACCCACTTATCGTTGGCCCAGATGCAGAATCTTGTCCACTTGCTCTTGTATTGCTGTCTACTTGACTCCCTCCTTGACATTTGAATATGTTGGAATGTGAAAGTGCCAGGCTCTGAATTTTCAGTTGCTCAGGTACCAGGCTGAGAGGGCTTGGCACTCGGGCTGCTAGTGGATGACTGTTCCCCCCTGCTGGTAGAGATGTACCGGCCCCATTGAGTGCAAGGGTACCAGACCCTGCCCTGCCAACCTCACCAGGTTCGAGTACCAGAGTCTTACTGGCCAGTCTGAAACCACCAGAATCATGCGACAATGAGTCGAGTCCTGAGATTTTTTCAGCACCCTCTGAATCAATGGTATTGAAGGGAAAGCGTAACCCCACTTGTTGCTCCAGGAGATTTGGAGAGCATCCACTAGTGACGCCTTGCCCTTCCTCGTCCAAGAAGCAAAATGTCTGTATTTGGTGTTGCTCTCTGAAGCAAAAAGGTTGACATTTGGGTGACACTAGCCCTGGAACAGAACTCTGGGCCCCAAATGCCATTCGTAGTTGTCAGTCTGGAGCCTGCTGAGCCTGTAGGCCTCTGTGTTGCTCCCCCCCAGCAGGTGGCAGCGCTGAAGTGAATACCATAGTCAGGTTGCACAGAGCTGGAGACCTCGTACCTCCCTGCTTGTTGAGATAAAAGATTGAGGTGGTATTGTGTGCATCCTGGTGAGGACTACCTTGTCCTTCATGAATGGTAGAAAAGTCTGTACGGCCAATTGGATAGCTGTTAATTCCGACATGTTCATGTGTTTCTCCTGTTGTTGGTGGGACCACCTGCCGTGTACTGAAAAGCAGGAACGTCATTTCACCATAATGCCAGGGGTAGCGGAAGTGACATCACACAACCCTTGACCCCCTGATGACATCACAGGAAGTGATGTCATCTGACCCCACCCTGAGTGATATCGCGGGAAGCGATGGAACACAACCTTTCACCCATTGACAAAACAGGAAGTGGCATTACATAGCATTGTACACTACGGAAAATATGGTGAAGATATCACTATAATGTGATGTACATTTCATACAAGAATGGATCGCCATATGTATCGTTACGATCAGTGTGTATAGGCCCATGTTACCAAATTACTGTGAATGCAAGCAGATGTCCATGACCAAATGATAATGATGTGTTATTATATAGCACTTACGCTTAAGTGCTTTATATAGACAAAATATACAACCAATGTCACCCAACCTGTGGTGTTGGTACTCATTTATCAACCTCAGAAGGATGAAAGGCTGAGTTGAGGCGTTTAAGAACAGACTAAATCAGTGACTCACCCCCTGAAGTGTGCCTGAAATAAACCTTTAATGAGTCTAGCAATTATTGGATAGAATCCCAGAAAGACAAATTATTTGGTATTCCTATTCTTTCTTATTTAGGGTCAGTGCTGAAAGTGTTAGACTTGTGGCACTCCTGTTCTTATTTTTCTTATTTTTATTAAGGGGCCTAAACAAGAAAGCCAGCCACTCCAGAAGTAAAAAGCCACATGGTTCTGGCCACAGCCCAGGAGCTTGCATTACAAAAAAATGTTTTGGGTTTCTTTTTTTAGAGGTCGTAAGGGAGACCTCCGAGGTCTCTGGCGACCCCTAAATGACGTCCCTGCTGAAAAGGTGTCAAGAGTGGCCTTCCAGCACTCCAAAGAGAAGTCTGTCATGATGAATGCCATCAGCTGAGGCTGGTGAAAGGGAGCCCCCTTCATGATGTTTTCCTGTTGCCTCCAGCAAACGGCCTGAGGTGGTGTGGTATAGGTACCTTTTCTGACTGGGAATCCTAATACAGGTTCCAACTTGCTGCCTGATGCAACTGCAGCCTTTTAATGTTCAACCGAGCATGAGGAACGTCCAGAAAGCATGCCACCATAAGGCCCAACAGGTGTTGATACCACCAAGCCGAGGTTGTCTCCCTGTCCAGGAAATTTCCGGTAACCCTGGAGATAGCCCAGATTTGTTCTTGCATAGGGAAAATCCTCTGCTTATGGTGTCCCATTTCAGGCCCAGAAAAATCAGGGACTGCGTAGGGAAGAATTCCGACTTGGTCTGATGTACTGAATACCCCGGCTGATATAGGAGATATAGGAGATCCACGAGGCTCCCCAAGGTGCCGTGGACGCATCCCTGGAGCTGCCCCAATTAGCCTGTCGTCTAAATAGGGGTAGACATGGTGACCCCTGGCTCTCAGGAGCGCTGCTACAGTGTTCATAATCCTTGTGAAAACTTGCGGAGCCGAGTTGAGGCCGAACGGCAGCACTCTGTACTGGAAATGATGTCCCATGACCGTGAACCACACAAAATGCCTGTGAGGCTGCTAAATCGGGACATGCAGGTAAGCGTCCTTCAGGTACAGGAAGCACATCCAGTCTCCCTGGCAAAGACTCTCCGCAATCTGTTCAGGCGTGATCATCTTGAATTTTTTTGAGTGGAAGAGATAGGTTCAGAAAAGATAGGTGGGGGGGGGGGGGGTGCTGTCGAGCAGCCAAGCAAGATGGTCACCTGATTGTGGAGCTCCGGCCCCATGATATCCTGTGTTAAAATAACTCCTGCTAAGCCTAATATTTGTGCGATCTGCCTTCAGCCACGACTGAAGACAAGGATAGAGCACCTGCAGTCTGAGATTGGTGCCGATCTGCCAAGGGTACGAGGAGCTGGGAGCGGTTAAACGCACACCGTCGGCATATGCGGTGTGGCCTGATGGCTTCAATATCACTTCTTCAAACGCTGCCTGGCGGGCCGAGCTAGGGGAGGAGCCGGGAGCATTGTGCTCGTCGGATGGCCCCAGGGCGAGTTATCAGTGGCTGCCTCTGAGCCACACCGCGACTGCTGGAAAGGACGTGGGTTGCGAGCCCCCGTGGACACAGCAGTGTGCTCCCTGGACTTGGGGAGGGAGAGCGGACCGCAGAGCAACAGACCCTGAGGTGCCGGCGAGGAGAGAAGCTCTGGAACAGTTCACTGCATACTGCAGGGAGTCAGGCTAGTGCCGCGCCCCCACAACGAAGATCCTGCTGGAACAACGACGACTGGTGCCCACGGACTGGACCTGACCTTGCCCCCGGTCGCTGCCGTGCTGACAAGAGATGGCTTCGAGGTGAGAGCGGAGAGGGTGTGACGGTTCCACTGGGTGCTGCGCTCCGGAGCAGCTGAGGGACGACTGCAGAGTGACTGGAGGCGCTTGCCATGCCTGGGCTGCCAGCTGCGGGCCGCTCCTCGACCGTATTATTAATTGAACACTGAGCTAATGTCACAGGCTCACGGCGCAGTCTTATAGTTCGCGGCCGTACGTTTGCAAATCCAGCAGAGCTGAACTCTGCGTCCCTCGGCGGCAATGATTCCTATGTAATGAGATACGCTCCTATGTAATGATACGCTGGAATGACGGGCTGCCTGATGGTTGAGATCTGCTAGCGTCCATACGGTCTCCTGCGTGGCATTTCGGGAGACTGGTGACTACTGCTGGGCTGCTTCCCCCACTGCATTGCCACCTCAGTGTTGGATAAGTGTTCTCCTGGCCTCGGGGTCTGGACCTACTACGGTGAGGGTGAAGCCTTGCCTCCCCATCCCTGCCCCAGTGGAAGGAGCCTACTGTTGGACTGCCTAGAGCGGTGGGGCCATTGAGTGTGGGGGTGCGGGACCCTGGGGAGACGCTGGTTCTTTATTGGTGAGATCCTGGACCAGATGCACACAGACCATAGTACATGTACTGTGTTAAGTGAGGCCCTTGGGCTGACGATGATTGGTTGGATATTGGAGTAATTTGGGGGCCTGTATGCAACACTGGACCTTCTCAAGGAGCCGGGCTCAGCAATACAACACCACCTAGCCCTCAATATGGTCATCTGGAGGGCAGTGGCAGATTTAAGGCAAAAGGCCCTGTGGGCAAAAATGAAAAAGGGCCCCAGGTGGGTGGGGCATGGAGAGGGAGCCTAGAGTGGGCGGAGTTGAACAATGATGAACTTTACGGAAAAAAGCTTCATTTTTTTAAGTTGTGTTTTTTGTTACAGCTTTCAGTGTTTAGGGGTCTGACTCTAGTTGGAGGCACTGGGCCTCCTCGCCAGGTTTTGCTGTCAATGGTGGTAACATTGAATGATGAAGCTTGAAGCTAATGTTGGACATTACAGAGTTCATGGCAATGGGCTGGGAAGGATCTTACATGAGGTGATGTCACAGGATAATCCCTACTGAATGCAGATCTATTTTGTGCACGTCCCCAGGGTTCTTACTCCACACACTTGAAATGTCATTGAACATCACAGACTTAAAAGGGCTTACCTTTTAATCTCAAAACATACCAGGGGTTAGCTTTGTTTTGGGTGCTGTTTGTGGCAATTGAAAGACCCCTTAACTCCAACCCACCACCTCCATATCTCCTCCAGCTCCACAGGGCCCTTCTGCGGGCAGTGAATGGAAATGGAGAAGGAATACGGGCCGGATAGGGAGGGAGAAAACAAGCAGGTGACATGAACACTGATGGGACAGGAGAGTTAAGAGTGGAGGAGGGCAGTCGCGTGAGAGATTCAGAGTGAGCGAAGGCAGGAGATGAGGTGGTTCAAGGGGGAAAAGTTTGAATGGGTACAGAGAATGAACAAGGGCAGGAGAATGGGTCAATAGTTAATGAGGCAAAACAATGAGGGGAAATGCAGGGTAAAGAGGATGAAACGGAGGAAATCAACAAAGCAGCAGGGAGTTCAGGAGTATAAGGAGAATAGGGAATAACGGAGATCTAAAGAGTCAGGGAGAAATGTAGATTGAGAGAGCACAGGAGAAAGGGAGAAAATAGAGGCTCCATTTGCAGCAATGTAGGCAAACTGAGAAAGAGAAAGACGGGAGGATTAAGGGAATGAGGAAAGACCAGGAGACAACAGTGTTAAAAAAGAGCGGGAAAGAGTGGAATAGTAGAGAAGATATTGCTAATAAGGAAAAGAAGAGGAGGCCAAAAAAATTATGTATGGGAGAAAAAGGAAGCAGGAGGGAAAGGAGTGAAAGGGGAGCATATTTGTGATGCGAGGTGGGCAGGTGCTTGCCATAGCTGCCCACCTATACGCAATCACAGCTGCAATAGATAAATGAACAGGGAAACTATTAAAATGCAGCCACTTAGATAAGGTTGAACTGAAATGGGCCAAAAAGATCCACATGGTTGACGAAAATCCCTTGTGTGAATTATCTCGGTTCACCTTGTACCAAGTTGGCAGCTAAACAAGCCCAGATGAAACCCAAGGACGGAGAACAGGGCTGGGTGTGTCTGTAGCGAGGCCAACCACTCTCCCAATTTCATGGACTGTCTCCTGTGTCTCGCATACAGTAAGCTCAGAACAGAAATAAGGCCTGATTTTTCTCCTCTGAAGCAGGATCAGCCATCCAAAGTCTTCCTAACTCACCTTTTTCATGTGATAGTTAAAAGCTGAGGGAAGCACAGCGTCTTTCCCACTGCTCCCCCAGGTTCAGCTTTGTGTCAACATCATTTCAATAAACCGATTAGAGTTTGATGACCCAGACACAGGGAAGCCTGGGTAAGGACGATTGGGGAGGTGATACTAAATGGGAGGGGAGTATAATGCAGCATGCTGTGTAAAATAATGGGTCATGCAGATTACCTTATATTGAATTCTCTTTTCACTGTGAATAACTTTTTAAAAACCAAATGATATAGTTTTCAGGTCCACATTCCATTGCAGTATGCTACTGCAATCATATATTCTGGGTGGTGAATGTAATGTTATACATGTCTTTTTGCTCTGATTTTTATAACAATGTATATAATGTCAGGTTGGTTTCTTCTGTGATTTGTGCATTTTTCAAGGCATTTAATCGAAATACAAATTATTTAGTTATTGGAAAGCCAACCTTAAAAAATATTTGTGATCTGTCACTGGGAAGATATGTAGTCAGGTGCTTGCTTAAATCACAGCCTGTGGTCCAGATACTGATTTCACCACTTTAACAAAATGTGTGATCCTGAGAAAATCATTTAATCTCACATGCCTGATCAGCTGACATTGGGTGTCACTAGAAGTGATTTAGTTTGCAATTTTTCTTATGAGGAAAAGCCCTCAGGTTTACTAAACTATTGAGTTGTTGCATTTGAATAATAGTAAACATTATTCTCTTGGCTTACACTTGAAAACCTATTTTAATGTCTCTACCAATGGTGTGCTATAGTACTGAAGACTGATGCCACTGCTTTTAATGTTATTTATTGTGATGGCACTTCTGATCATGTCAATCCAAATTGTGAAAATAGAGATCTGTATATCTTACTGGATAGGTCCGGAAGAAATTAGAACGGTACCCAGTGATTTAATCACTGAAAAAAACATGGAGGGGCACTCAATATTTTTTTAACCCACTATCCAACACTTTCCCCAAATATTCTAGGACTGGAGTTTGTTTATATAATTGCACCAGTCCTAATATATGTTATGAAGGGTGTTTAGTGGGTTAAGAAAATATAGAGAACCCCTCTGTTTTTCCCCGCGATTAAATCACATATAGCCAATATACCCATTAGAACATATCAGTGCCTTGAGTGCCTAACCGTCCCACAGTTTTGTGATTGTATTCTGTGTATGTGTTCAAGAGCCTCAGGCAGGGGAAGTAGGAGGAGGCAATCAGCTGCCCCTATGTCGGCTACTACACAGCAACATATGTCTTACTTTCATGGCAATGAAGATGCACTTGGCTTTGTCTGCATGTTACAGGCTGCCCTTTGCTGGCTGCTGTCACCTTAACTGAAGACTTTAAATGTGCGCTTTGCAGCAGGTTACAGACTGGCTTTGATGGCACCCAGCATGCAGCAGTGTTATCACCTCTTTTGCTCTGGTTTCATCTGCTTTAGCACTTTGCTGACACAGCAACTACTAACATTTTTAGTGTCAGTTTAGTGTTTCAGTTCCACTCTGGCTGCCTGCCTCTTGAGACCAAAGAACATTCTTATTTAAGGAACACAAGGGTGCTACACAGGTGTCCACCCCCTCCCCACACCTGAAAGCAAGTGAGGGCCCATTCATATTGAAATGGGCCCCCACAAGCTCTAACAAATATTTGGCCAGGGCCTGTGAGCGAGCTCTCAAGCTGCTCTTTGTTATTCCAATGTGCCTGATTGCCACCAAGCAGGGATGAGGGCGTGTCTGCAGTGACTGGTGTGAAGAGATTTAGAAGTTGTCACAAGGACATGGCAGGGCCCGCTCGCTCTTTGTCCGTCATGGAAGTGCTAAATCCACCTCTGCTGGAGGGGCAGCTGACTGGGCACACAGACACCTCTGCTGGGAGTGCCGTGGTGGTCTTACTGCCTTTGCTGGGTCACAGGAGTGATGGAGGGGGTGAGCGGAGGGGCCTGCCGAGCTCCCCCCCGGGCTGACGCATATGGACAGCAGCAGGCATCCCTGGATGTAGCGCTGAGGGCGGGACCCATTGTGCACAGGGCACGACCCGGTGAGCCAGTGTTGTGCCGCTGTTCCTGCACAGCGGACTAGTAGAACGCCTGATGCAATAGAAGGGTGTCAGATCTTGAGACGCAGCATGCAGAGGTGACCAACTCACCCACTTGAGACTGTAATACATCTGCCCCCGGCACGAGGGAGTTGCGGATGAAGCATATCTGGCCACTTACCCGACACTGCAAAGTAAACGCACTTAGGTTGACATGCCACTCATTGGAAACTGTATGTTGCCCAACAGAGAAAAAGGATCAACTGGTGACTTGTCTCCACCTTCTCCGAATAGTGTCTGGCTGTTACTCAGTGAGGAGTCAACATGACGAAGGGCTCTGGAGCCAAAATGAAAGGGCCAATGGATTCAAATATTAATAACTCTGCAAAGACCCTCGGGTTCAACAGAAACACCAGTTGATGACAGAGCCCTCGGCTACTCACAGCACCAGAGACGACCACCTCCTCGCGGCTATGCAGGATGGTTTGATCGCAGTAAACATGAAGCTAGACTATATAGGGTCCCTGAAGTCCAAGTTGGAAAAGGAGGGTGCTCGTATCACAGAGGTGGAGACAAAGATTGGCGAGATGAAGGATACGGTCACTAAACACGATCGTGACATAGTGCACTTGCAGCAGGAATTCTGCAAAATCTGCAATAAATGCGACAACTAAGAATCGCGATCTTGACAAAATAACATTCGTATCATCGGGTTTCCGGAGGCAGCCTGTAAAGGCCCAATGGAACACTTTGTCGAGACCCTGTTGAAAACAATGTTTGATCCATCTACATTTTCACAATACTTCCTGGTAATGAGGCCGCACCGAGTTCTGGCTCCTGTCCCCAAGCCGGGGGCTCCTACCCGCACCACCCTTGCTAAGCTCATATATTAACGGGACAGGGACTTAATCATGCGCATGGTCAGAGAAAAAGGGACTCTGCGGTACAAATCCTCACATTTAAATATATATCCTGACTTCTCAGCCAATGTACAGGCTAAGCGCAAGTCGCATGACACAGTTAAAAAGCTACTATGTATGAGGCAGGTCCCGTTTGCGCTACTTTACCTGGCAGTACAACATGGTGGAAGGGCATATTTCTTTGAAGATCCGACAGAAGCAACATTGAATCCACAATTTCTATACTGCTCCAGAGGAGAGACTTTGGTGGCAGGGGCAGCCGCCCGTGTGCAATAATGAGCCTGATAACATGGATGATTGATTACCACAGGTATGCCTTTATTTTGAATTTACCATGGGCACAGGAATTCCATGGCTTGGGGCGGGCGGCTTGAGGGAGGCCATCTGAGAAGCACCGCTCACTGCCGACTGTGCTCCCCAAGGGATTTCCAACTGTGTTACATGGTGTTATGGGTTCCATCGTCGAGTTGGGGGTGATGATGTTAGAAGGGTGGGGGAGGGACAATGTCAATGTGAACTGCAAATGTTCGGATGACACAAGTTTTGTTTTAAAAGATGTTAAACTTAATGTTGAAAAACAATGCAGACTGCTCCTCGACCATACACTACAAGCATATACCTTGCAGTGTATGGGCCCCAATTTGTCACAATCGAGGCATAACAGAGAATATTATCACATTCATGTCATGGAATATCCAGGGTCTCAACCACCCTATTAAGTCACGAAAGGTTGTGGTGTGCATTAACTGCCAGGCCCCAAGAGCCCTGCAGTGTATGGGCCCCAATTTGTCACAATCGAGGCATAACAGAGAATATTATCACATTCATGTCATGGAATATCCAGGGTCTCAACCACCCTATTAAGTCACGAAAGGTTGTGGTGTGCATTAACTGCCAGGCCCCAAGAGTGGTGATGCTGCAGGAGACACACGCCATGGGGGTCCTTAATGAAGGATTTGCTGCGGCGTGGGGGCCTCAGCGGGGCTAAACTAATTATTCATTGCAATCCCGTGGAGTGATGACGTTGATACATCGCACTATCCCTTTCCAAGAAACTAAATGCAGCATAGACCCACAAGGCAGATGTGTTATTCTATGGGGCGAATTGGCGCCATGACCTTAATAAAGACATATGTCCCAGATATTGACGGCCAGAGTTCTATGGTCAGGTATTGGACGACCTACTAGGGGGAGCCCACACACGAATCATCTGGGGAGGGGACTTTAATCTGATACTAGACTGTGTAATGGACAGATCCAGATCCACTCAACAGGAATTAACTAATGCAGGCTACACAGAATGCAAGACCTCGATCTAGCGGAAGTCTGGCGAGGGCGAAACCCAGATACACATGAATACACATATTATTTGACAGTCCATGACGCCCATTCAATAATTGACTACTGGCTGATACCTACCTCACTTATGACACAGGTGAAAGATTGCAAGATTCTCCCTCACACAATTTCCAACCACTCCCCTATTATTATGACACTGATGTGGAATGGACAGGCTTCACACACCCTACTTGGTGAATGTCCCCTGCATGTCTGTCAGACCCAACTTTCCTGGAGACACTACATAGTGGTGCAGTGGAATTCTTTCAAAGAAATGAAGGGACGGTATAACATCATGGCACAGTGGGGAGGTTATCTCTATGGCTTCGGGAGTGCTGAAGGTCACTAGACGGGAGCTGGGAAGGGTATAAACTGACCTTAAGAAGCTAGAAGATGAATATGGCAACAATCAAGACCAAGCCCTACTGAGATGTATTAAGGGGAATCTCTTGAAGTACAGAGAATTGGCGGACAGGGAAGTCCAACTGTTGTGTTATCCTATGTGAGCGCGGCAATACGGGGAGGGTGATAGACCGGGCCACCTTCTCGCTAATGTGGTTATATCTGAGCAAGGGGTGTAACATATCACGGTGATACTGGGTTCCTCTGGACTCTTTTTTAAAACTTTTTTAAAACTTTTTTTTATTGATTTTCACCACAAACAACAAACAGTGCACCTCAACATGGTGCATATAACTACAATTCCCCCCTTACAATCCCTCATTCAACAACCACGGTTTATTGGTCCACAACTGTCACTTCTGTTTTCTTCCCCACATTTTAGACAGTATTGCTTAACCTTCTTCGCAAACTTGCTGATTTTCTTGGTGGTCATGTATGCTCTGTGGGTGATGTACAACTGAATCTGCTGCAATCTGGAATTCCTTGACACTTTCTTATGATATCCTTGCATCCTCCCCCATAACCCATCACTTATGGTCTCCCCACTTTCCTCTTCCCAGTCCCGCTTGACCTGTCCCACCTCTTTACACACCTTGGACATCAGTATCTTTTACATTCTGGAGACTTCGTGTCCTCCTTCTGACACTGTTTGGAACATTTCTATGGCTACATCTGGCTGCTGGGCCCATTCTGTTTCTGACCATGTCTACGTTACTAGCTTCATCAGCCTAGTGTATGTAATGTACTGTCCACTGTGTAAGCCTGTGTCTTCTGTTAGTGTGTCGAATTCTATCTTTTCCCCATCCCGCCATACATCTCCTACCGTTGTCACTCCCACAGGTTCCCAGTGTTCCTGGATGGTTTGCCTCAACTGTTCGTCTATACCACCCAAAGTTACAAGGGGGATTTGTGGGGAGCACGGCAGTGGGTTCCCCATTACTGTGCAGGCCCTATGCCAAATCTTCTTGGCCAGGGTCAACAGTGCAGAGCTTTTTCCTTTCAAGGGGTCAGTCACTCACATCCACTCATTTAGAAAATAAGGTGCACATTCCGCCCTCAGTAGCCTGGACTGCGGTGTGGTGTCCTTGGATAGTTATCTCCCTACATATTGAAGTTGACCGGCTAGGTAATTCACATCGAAATTGGGCAATCTTATCCCTGCCAGATCGTGTGGGTTCTGTCGTTTCCAAAAAGCTATCAGATTCCTGGCATTATGCCAAATGAACCCTCTGCAATTACTGTGTAAATTGGAGAAAAAACTTTGGGTATTAAATATGGGACGTTTGCAAAGTTGTGCAGCAACTTGGGTAATACTATCATTCTGAGCAATGCTGTCCTCCCCATCATATTCAGGGGCAACCTTGTCCAGAATTACATGCTTCGTTGAATTCCCTTCACTACCTTTACTGTGTTGTTTTCATGTTCATCTTCTACTTTATGGTATATATCAATCGCCAGATAACGAAAGGTGTCCACCGCCACTCAATCTGTAACACCGCTAATGCACACTTTGGTACACCTATATACTTACCCACCTCTGGACTCATTCTTAACACCCCAGAAGCGATAAACAAAGAATTTCATGGGTTCTATGAATCTCTTTATTCGAGATCGGATGGTTGTTCAGCAGCAGAGTTGGAGAGCTATCAAGATGAGATACTGGTCTTGGAATTGCCATTGGAGGCCTGACAGTCCATCAATCAGCCACTGACCCCCGAAGAGATAACGGACGACATATGTCACTTCCGTCTGGCAAAGCACCCGGTCCGGATGGTTTGGGTTATCGTTTTCTACAAGGAGCTGCGTTCTGCCCTTGTTCCTAACCAGCTGTGACTACGGGAGGAGGCGCTCTGGCTCGGTCGGCTTACCCCCTTCCGTTTCAGAAGCAGTAATTACAGTCCTGCTGAAGCCGAACCGACCCACCGCAGACATGGGCTCATACAGACCATTATCCCTGATCAATTCGGACACAAACATTTTTGCCAAAATACTTTCCACCCGGCTTCTCCCATACATGTCGAAGCTGGTTCACCCAGACCAGTCGGGTTTTATTCCTGGACGATCAACAGCGTTCAACCTCCGAAGACTGTTTGGCATCATCTTGCAACTTAATATGAGTGCGCAGACGGTTGCTGCCTCAATGGACGCCGAGAAGGCTTTTGACTCAGTCTCATGGCAGTTCCTTTTCTCAGTGATACATCGGGACGGGACTGGGGGAGTTCTTTAGTCAATGCGTCAGCTTACTGTATGCTTCCCCGGCTGCCGTGGTCCGTACTGGGACCACAATCTCTCCTGCGTTTTTGCTTGGGTGCGGTACGAGACAGGGTTGCCCACTGTCCCCTCTGTTTGCCCTCACCATAGAAACGTTTGCATGTATTATGCACCTCAAACACATTCATCGTGGCTTGCATATAGCCGGCTCACCACAAATTATTTCCCTCGACGCCGACAACTCACTGTTCTATACAAGAAACCCAGCTACAAATCGTGCCCCGATAATGGCTGAGGTACGCAAGTTCGCCACCTACTCGAGATACCATATCAACAAAGCTAAATCAGAGCTATTTCTGTTGAACAAAGCCACTACTGCTCTGCCAGATTTGGCTGGACTAAAATGGGTCCCGGACAAACTTAAGTACCTAGGCATAGTAATCTTGCGTAAGCATCGCTCCCTAATGGATGAAAATCACAAAAAATATCTACAAACATTGGTGGACAAGTTGAACCTATGGACCAGGCTTCCCATCTCCCTATATGGCAGGCTCTCCCTTTTAAAAATGATTGTGGTCCCCAAATTGCTGTATTACTTCACTAATATCCCGGTTTGGCCTGGCTGTGCGTTTTTTGATAAGTTGCGATCATTGGCAATCGGCTTCGCGTGGGGCACTGGAACCCGCGGATGAAATGGGAGGTCATGACCAGGCGTACGAGCAGGGTGGGCTGCAGCCCCCATACTTTGAGCTATATTATGAGGTATCACAGGCACAGTTCTCTGGATACTGGTACTCCCCACAAGACCGGCCGATTCATGCGGCACTAAAGGAGTACAGCGCCTCTCTTCGAGTTTAAGTACTATTGTTCTTGCTAATCAACACGGACACATGCACGTTTGATCCACTCTGCACAACGGTGAACGCTTGGGCCAGAATATTCAAGAGGCTGGGCATCTCTGCACCCTACGTCGGGGCGCTACCACTATGGAATTGCCTGGGACTTCCCCCAACATATGATAAGGACATACAGAGAGGGTGGGACCCTGATGTAACACTAACATTGCATGATCTATTCCCTGAAGGCTTTTTTGCTACTCACACAGATTTCTCTGAAGAACTGGGTAATAATCCAATCAAATCATTACCATACAATAGAATTAGAGCGGCGGTCAGGGGGTGCTGGCCGTTGTTCCCGGCCGAACCCAACGAATGTGATATATTTGATATATTGGGGACTGTGCTCACCGGCGGAAACCCCAGGGGATTGGTGTCCAGACACTATGGGAAGTGTCAGGATGCTCAGATACAAACTCAAAGTGTTAAAGACAAATGGGAGGTGGATTTGGGCAGGTCAGTGGAAGCTTAACTAAAGAGGTATCCCTTAATGCCAGGCACAGACTTTTACAATTTAAGATACTTAACAGGTTACATTACACCCCTGCAAACTTTTCTAGGTTTGCTCCCACGTCTCATTGTGGTTGCATTAAGTGCCGCGTTGAACGGGCCGACTCATACCATATGTACTAGAGCTGCCTGCGGGTAGCCCAGTTCTGGCAAATGGTCGCAAATTGTTTGTATGAAATCACAGATGTCCCCCCCCACGCTTTTACCCCCCAAATACTTGTTTGGAGACATAGGAAAGATAACTGTCAAAATATGTCGCCTCCTTAATCTTGGTTGTCTGATTGCCAAAAACAAATATATATTCTATACTTGGAAATCGAAGGCTGCCCCGGACATTAAAATGTGGATCAAAGAAATGGCGTATACCAATGAAAGTGAGGAGGGCTATGTTTCCCTTGTAACACCAAGCTGTAGACCTAAGGACATCTGGGGGCCTTTCCGAGAATACTTACGGAAACAGAGATCGACTAAGTAAAGTCCACATATAAATGTACACAACAATGTATGCTGACCCTAATAATGCCTACATGTATATATATAATTAAGTTCAATGCTGTTGGTGATATAAAGAAATAGATATGTGTATCAGAGGAAAAACGTCTTGCACTGCACTAAATAAAGTTTAAAAAAACAGAAAAGATAGGTCGAGGACCACCCTCAGGCCAGCCTGGTTTTTCTTGGGATGGCAACAATCATGGAATAGAAAACAAAGCCCCTTTGATTCCAGGGTACTTGCTCGACTGCTTGAATCTGTAGAAGGGAAAGAATTTGCCCCAAAAGAGAAGGATGCCCTTTTTGTAGTGGGGGAGGAGAAACTGGGTGTGGTGAAGGTACCGAAAGTTGATAACCTCCTGAAACCACAGAAAGAACCCAGCAATCTTTTAATAATGATCGCAACTGCTGCTCGTGGTGAGCAGATCTGCCCCCTACCAGAGAGGAGTGGACCCAGATGCCACCCACATTGTTTCTTTGAGTCAGAGTCTGAGGTAGAGGAGGGGAGCTGGTAAAACCCCTTGTGTGCCGTAAACTGTTTACACCATTGCGAATTCGGCGACCTATCAGGTTGCCTGGCACGGCGATCTTGGATTCCCTGGAAATCATCGAAGGACCTGTTTCGCTGGTCTGACCACCCTTGAGGGCTAAATGACCTTGAAGCTGGCTTTGTGAGGATAGCCAGTGAATTAGCGGTCTGCGAGCTGGCTTTTTTCTTATTTAGCTCCTCATCTGTTGAGGAGTGGAATAGCTCTGCTCCTTCAAAAAGAAAGTCTAAGATCCTCTCTTGCACATCCGAGTTGAACTTTGTGGTGCGAAACCAGGCTGCCCGACACATGCCCGTCGCTACACAGATACCTCTGGCTGCTGTATCAATGTGCTCCGCTGTGGACTCAAGCATGTCTTGCAACCTTTTGGCCTCTGCCAACCCGGCCTTGAAGGCAGCCTACCTGTGACCTAGAAGATCTGGTAGAAAATCAGCACTTCACGCCACAGCATTTGATTGGCCACAGCCCAGATTGCATTGGTTTTAGCCTGCCTGTGTTTGCCTAAACCTTTCTGCCATAGGCTTCAAGCAATTTGTCCTCCTTGCTGAGGAGGTTGGCCGCAGAGGAACGAGAGGCCCCCGAGGTTTGGGGATTTGCATACTTTGAGGCTGCTGCGATGACTGATGAAAGTGGCTTGGGGTGTGAGGACAGTAGAATAACCTCACCCTCCACCTGCTTGTACTGAGAGAGCCGAGTGTAGTTTTAGCCAGCTCTTGGCCGCCAGTGCAGAAACATCCTTTTGTATAGGAATGCCTGACCTGCTGTGTGCCCGGAAGGCCAACACTTCTGCCATCACCCCCATGTCCAGTTGCTTACGTTGGGTGGGGGGGGGGGTACTCCCAAAATCTCTGCTAGCCCTTCCATGCTGTCATGGAATGCCTTGATGGTTGCTGAGTTAAGGTCCTCCTCCTCATCCGTGTCCTTATCCCCCAGTGCCACGTTTGCCCCCTGTGGAGCATCCCTGTGTATACCAGGGACTGGAGCAAGGGTAGTAACCAACGGGGTGGCAGGCTTCAGTTGTCTGGGTACCGGCCAGGACCCCTGCCTCTACATGATTGGGAGCTGGGGTGGACAGAGCCAGAGGAGGGACAGGCTCTGGTGTAGGTGCAGGTGCAGGTGCAGGCAGGGGCTGAGGAACCACCTCCTTTATCAAGGATTTTAGGA
Organism: Ambystoma mexicanum; assembly: GCF_040938575.1. Classification (NCBI taxonomy): domain Eukaryota; kingdom Metazoa; phylum Chordata; class Amphibia; order Caudata; family Ambystomatidae; genus Ambystoma; species Ambystoma mexicanum. The sequence goes on along the minus strand of NC_090928.1, from coordinate 538,321,375 downwards.
GGCCTGTCATCTAAAGGGACTTCATGCGCCTGAGCCCCATGAAATGCTCAAAAAGGAATCCTCATACCGAGGTGGTGGTGGATTTCCCAGCTGGAGGGGTGGAGGACGACCCCTCCAGCTGAAGCCAGTCGAAGAGGCGCAGCCCTATATGGGGTGGGACCCATATGGGTGTACCTCAGGGTCGTGGACATGAGTGGATACATAGTGCACCATTGCACCTGTGCTGCTGACCATTCCACACTAGGCGTAAAGTATGGCCTCCGTGGGACTGAAGGCGGCTCCACGGAGCCGCTTGTGCCATTGCCTAGGATGCTCCCCGGTGCTGGTCACGACCCAGCGCCGTCTTGTTACTGCCCATCATCATAGTTACAGGGTTTTGTTGAAGAATGCGCAGGAATGAGCGCGGCATAGGGCCTGCAACCCTAGACTTCGAAGGGGCCTCTTGGGGGGGCTCAGTGTTGAGAATGACCTTGAGAGAGATCCCAGAAGGCGTACTGCCCTTGGGCTTGCGCCTGGTAGTCAAGTTAGTAGAACGTATAGGCATCCCCTCGAGCCTAAGCCCAGTGTCAGAGCAAGATTGCCCCTTGGGTTCTCGGGAGGACTTAAGTGCCCCTCGGTCGTGGGACCAATAGCTTTAACAACTTTGAGATCTGGGCCGGTGCAAGGGTCCTTAGAACCTCTCCCATATGGAGGATTCCCAGGAAAAGAATGCCCCTTGCAAGGTGCCTTAGTAAATAAAGATGAAGAAGCACTTACCTTACCCGCCTTGCTCCTCCGACGCACGAAGTCCTTGAGGTGAACTGGGGGCGAAGCCGCGAAAAATTCCCTCCAGGCGCCAACCGGTTCTTTAACGACTGCGGAGTGAGGTCGTGGCAGGATGTGCAATCTGCAAGCGGGAAAAGCTGAAAAGATGGCAAACTTCTTAGAGCTTGCTGGAAGCAGGTGCGATCCTGTCAGTGCGGAAAAGGGGACTAAGGCCAGGCAATGGAGGGCAACAGCTACGCCATATGGTCATTCCTGTAGCCACGTCTACGTGCAACTGTATATTTAAAGGGGAAATGCTCTTTTTTTAAAAAGAAAAAAGGTTGCAGTCCCGTCACTATGAAGGGACGCCATTACAATATGGAGGATAGGGGGCAGGACGTAGGAGTATGTCATATACATGTATGGCATATGAGTGCATGGCATATTGGCGTATACTCTACATGTATTGTGGCGGGTCAGAAAATGACACACTGGGGACATTTCAAAGATGGGTGTTTATTAGAAAATTAGAATAAGGCCTAACTTTCCTTATAATGGGGTGTTCCCTACCTATCAGACTGACTAATGTGCTCATCAGTTGTCTGTGATCCACAGTCCAAAACTACCTGATGAATCCAGGGGAGCCATCACTGATTTCCTGGTGGCGACCTCCTCCCATGTGGCCACGCGACGGCAGCCGCTACCTGATCCTGACCCTGGGGGCAGCTATTTGAGGGAAGTACACATGAGAGGAGGCAACCACCGGCAAGATGTCATGGCTTCACCATGTGAGACATGGTATCCCCCATTCTACCTTGAAAATAACCTCCCCTTACCTGAAACCCTCATGACTTATTGTCATGCATCTACTCCCTTTCCTATGAAGAAAAGGGAAAACCTTTTCACCAAATCTATGGATTAACCTTACAACTTTGGTCTGCCTCGACAATCTGTCAACCAACCAGAACTCACTTGCCATTCAAAACCTTGAAAAAATACTTATCCGAATTCCTTGAGTCAACAATCAAGAGTGGACTTCTGTTTCCAGAATTCTTGACATACTTCGACAAGGAAAATGGATGGAGCAATGTGGAGTAAAAGAGACTACCAGCTCAGTGAGCGCTCTAGTGTTTTCTGGCATGCACCTGTGCCCGGGACATTTAAGCAGTCTGAGCAAACAATTAGGCACAGCTGCAGCGGCGACTGGTGAGAGAGCTGCACCTCTATGTGAGGAACAGAGAACGAAAAGGCTGGGACCGGTGTGGTGGAGCCACACGGCTCACCGGAGAAGAAAGAAGCTGCTGCAACAGGACATGTCACGGGAATGCCAGGAAGGAACTCCTGGGTGTTCGCAGGTGAACGAAAGCTTCACCAACTGGAGCCAAGAGGAAAGCCAACGTGTCATGTGGAAGCAGCGGGAGACAGACGAACAAAGTAAAGTTGATCGCGAGAAGGAGGCAGAGGGAAACCCTGCATCGGCTGACCGCGAGAGAGTCCAGCAGAGCTAACAAAAACCAGTGAGTCCTCCCAGAAGCAGCGGGGACTCTGGGGTGTATCGGCGAGCACACAGAGTGCAAACAATTGTGAATGTCTTTACGGAGGGAAAGGAAAAGAATGGACATTTTAAAAGGGGGAAGCCAGTTACAAACAAACACTTTTATGATGTGTAAATGCACGCAGTGCAAGTCTATAAGAAACAGCACAGGATAATATATCAGGAGGATACATAATCCAACGTAACATATAAACAATTTTGGGAACGGGCGAAGACCCCGAATAGCAGAAGTCCTGGCAGGAGAATACCAAGCAGTCACAAGTGTGTGAATAGCAGAAGCCTTGGCAGCAGAGTATACCAGAAAGTCACACGTGTGTGAATAGCAGAGGCCCTGGCAGGAGAAGTATGCCAGGTAGTCACAAGTGTGTGAAAACCAGAAGCCCTGGCAAGTGAGTATAGCAGGCAATTTGGTTTAACAGGCGAGAAGGAGCAACATCACCTGATATAGAGATATAGCAGGTATCCTGAAAGACACCAAGATTACAAAGCCAGACAGTTTTGTGTGCCATTCTTATAGTTGGCTAAAAGAGGCCCAAAGAAAGTTGTGTATAAAAACTCAAGGAGTAAATAAGAATTCATGGGAACAGAACCACCATCTGGAACAAGAGCCTTTATCCTTGTGGGGCCCAAAGACTTGTGTATAAAACCTCAAGAAGGCAAGGGAATTACCCTCTGGAGCAAGGATCTTATCGTTGAAAAACTGTGTTGGAACCATGTTTTCTTCTTTTATGAACACTGTACTAAACCAACCAAGGTTAAATACATTTCCCCTTTTCGCCTTAGAGTTAGTTTTAGTGTGAGGGTCAGAACATAACTTTGGACATGGGACAGTTTTTGTTTGGACATTCTGACATAGACTAATCCTTAGTTTTTGGTTTAGGTAGGGAAATGCCTCTAAGGACAGCATTTCCCCAACCCTTTTTTATTTTCAATAAAGGGTTTTAACCACAATCATGGCTGACGTGTGTCAGGGTTTCATTCCGGACTCTTCACATAACCCTAACTGACTACCACTATGCTAACAACTTAAGACAGAAGAATGACTCCCTTCTCCTGGGCTTTGCTTCTTGCAAATGTTCTTCCCGGTTCTTCTTAAAAGGAGATTTTCAAATAGTTGTTTGTGACTTCATTAATCAGTTCATGTAACTCTAGATTTTATGAGACTTTTGTTCCTTCTCAAAATGTAGCTTCTTTGACCTTGGACGAATAATTTGATCCTTATTAATGGGTTTGCGTAACTTTGGTTACCCTGTTGTGTTTGGCCCTCTAGGTGATTATAATTCACTTCGTTCCTGGATAGCCCTTCTTGGCTTGTACTAACTCTAGAGTTCTCTTTACATTTCAACTCATTGTATGCTCTTTCATTTATGTTCCCCTCTTTCCTTTTCCAATAAAAGGGTACATTCCCCTTTTCCAAAGATAGTGATATCCAGACTCTACAATTCTCCCTCTTGGGGTTTTCTTCTGTTCTTCTTAATTCTTAGTATTCCTTCTCTTCATAGAATGTTCCTGCTAGTTTATAGCCCTTGGCATTTGACATATGTAGCACTCTGCCTTTCTCCTCTGGTGTTTGTCTCCGAGTTTTTGTTTCTCTCTCAATATTTATTTCACTTGGGTTTCTCTCGTTATCATCATTCCACTTTCTTACTCTCCATGTTATGCTCTCATTGATTCAACAGACGACTATAAGCATTCCCATAACGATTCCCTGGCGGCCTCCCGGATCTCCCATTTTCCCAGTTACCTTGGATTCTCTGAGCTCAATGGGTCCTTAGCTTGCTCGGCTTCTCAGGTTCCTCCGGTGTCCCATGCTCCATGCTCTCCTTCTGGACGGATTGGCAGTTCTGCGACTATCCTGACGGCATGCGGTTTTTACCGCAAAGTGGTCTCGGCATTGTTTTGTGGACCGCAGGTCCACCACGAAATCCCAGTGGTCACACCACCACCAAGAGCTTCTCGCTTTCTCCTTCAACTTCAGAGCAGTTTCTAAACTCATGGGCTCAGCGAGTTGCAGAGTCTCCTCCCTGTCTCAGGTGTTACGTCACCCTGGGGCTTCCCTAGCTGATGCTCACGTCTCTCTCCCTCAACTTGTGGCAGCGTCTCTCTCTGTTTCAACCTCCTAGTCCCAGCTAAATGGGGATTTCCATTTAGAATGCTATTCTCTTTCTTGTTGACAATAACATATGTTAGTTCGCTCTTCATACAAGTCTTGGTGTTGTATATTCTTTTGTAGATCTGATATTCCCAAGTAGGCCATTTTGGGGTATCCTTTAGGGAGTTCCTCACAGGAACGGGAGTCCCGGTCCCCATACAGGGAGGCTCTCCTGGTGAGGTCCATTTGCCTTACCTCACTGGGGTGGGGGTTGCACCATGTGGAGAAGTGAGATTCCTTTGTCACAGTATATGAAATTAGTTATTTGCATAGGAGTGTATTTTTTTAAATTAAATGATATAGTTTAATTACAAACTTTTTCATTATTTAATCATCCTGAGAACACACAAAATATCATAAAAGTCAGACATAGGTCTCTTATCAAGAATTCTGCTCTCTATTGATTTGAGGAAATCCTGTCAGTCGATGTTAATTTTCTAGTTTATGTCCATTAAACTCTTCCAGAATTGAATAATTCTAAAGATGAGAACTTTATTTTCTCCTACGAGTATCTGCGCCTATCAGTCTTTTGCATCATATTGTACCACTGTCTGTGCAGTCGATTATGATATGTTGGATTGACTCTATTTGGTCCTGTTGTAGACAAAATCGACAATATATCAGTGACTCTAGTAGCTGTTTCATCTTAACCAACACTTCCCGAGTCGGTAGTAGGTTAAGACGCTGTCGAAGAAACGTGTCTCTCATGCAAGGAATATATGCAGATACTACGGTATCCGATTCAATTCTCTTGCTTCAATTTCACAATTTAGTGCTAGCTGGTGCTGGGCTTTCATTTGAATGGTTTGAATCCATTCATTCCTTTGGATGCATTTTTTCACTTTCTGAGGTCGATGGAGGAGCATCTCTATTATTGCCTCTTCGTTCTCCAATATTTGCATACATGACTTTTCCATATATTTAGAACTGTTTGATTCAAAGATTTACCTTTCAATCGTAATATATCAATTGCTGGGATATCTTCATCCACCAACCAGATGTTTCCAGTTCCTGACAGACTCCAGTGATTGTAGGGCTAGTTCATAACGACTACGAGGGATTGGGTAGGCCGGTGGTAGAGAAAGAAGGAACAAGTTACTTACCTGAAACCGTTGTTCTCCAGCATGGGTCTAGCATGGATTCACATGCTCATGAATATTCCCCGTCGTCAGGCTGGGAATCCTCGGTAAAGAAAAAAATCAGTATCAGTTTTGTTTCTGATCTGTCTTTCTTAGTAGTAACCAATCACTGATCTCTGGGTCATACTTCCCCCAGCCAATGACTGCCCTCTCCCTAAGACCCGCCTCTGGCAGCCATCCTCAGATTTGGTAGCATGCAAGTGGTAGTATGACCAAGTGAAGAGCCGCAGAGGGGTAGGCGGGAGGGTTCGCATGTGAATCCATGCCAGACCCATGCTGGAGAACAACAGTTATAGGTAAGTAACTTGTTCCTTCTCCAGCATGGGGTCTGGCATGGATTCACATGCTCATGAATATAAGAATACATAGCAGTACACACATGCACAACCACGGGAGGTGGCAAGGCTCAACATTAAGCATTACATCCAAAACTCAACATTAAGCAATTCTTACCTCCTCACCAGGTTCACCTTAGGCGAACAGGTTGCGCAGCACTGCTTGGCCGACCCTGGACTCCTCCTTGGAGTCCCGATCGACGCAGTAGAATCTTGTGAAGGAGTGCATCGACCTCCACGTAGCAGCCCTGCAGATGTCCAGCAGGGGCACACCAGACAGGAACGCCGTGGTAGCAGCGATCGCTCTGGTCGAATGGGCTCTTGGACGGCCGGGCATCGGTCGGTTTGCCAACCGGTGACAATGTATGATGCAGCCGGAGAGCCATCTGGAAATGGAAGTCTTCGAGAGAGCCTTCCCTTGATTCACAGACCCAAAGTTCACAAACAGCCGTGACGTCTTCCGAAAACACTTTGTGCGGTCCACATAGACTTCAGCGCTCTAGCTATATCCAGCGAGTGCAAAGTCCTCTCGGCCGGCGTCAAAGGCGACGGGAAGAAAACTGGTAACACCAAGGGCTCGTTGAGGTGGAAGTCCGACAGCACCTTGGGCATGAAGGAGGGGTGCATCCTCAGCACCACCCTCCTGTCATGAAAAGTCAAGTGTGGAGGCTTGCAAGATAGGGCCTGGATCTCTCCCACTCGTCGTGCGGAGGTGATGGCCACGAGGAACGCTGTCTTCCATGACAGGAACTTCAAAGGCGCCGAATGCATAGGCTCGAATGGGGCCCCCATGAGCCGTGTCAGCACCAGATTAAGCTTCCATGCTGGGGCAGGAGCCTTCACCGGCGGGAACGATCGGAATAGTCCCTTCATAAATTCCTTCACCAGGCGATGAAACCACAAGGACGCCGTCCCGTAGTCCTGGTATATCGGGAGATGGCAGCCAGATGTATTTTGATGGAGGCGAGAGCCAGTCCAGCTTTGGCCAGCGACAGTAGGTACGGCAGTACTTGAGGGGCCGTAATCCGCAGAGGGTTAGTCTTCTGTGCACGGCACCAGACAGAGAACCTCTTCCACTTATGACCGTAACACTTGAGAGTTGAGGACGCCCTGGCAAGAACCTCTCTGCAGTCAGCCGGGATATCGTACCCTCCAAACTCTAGTGCTGCAGGAGCCAGGCCTGCAAGTTCAGCGACTCCAGGTCGTGATAAAGAATGGCGCCTCCTTCTCTGGAGAGAAGATCCGCGTCCGCCGGCAGCTTGACCGGTGGGGACGTTGACAAGTCCAGAAGGTCCGGGAACCAGATCTGCCTCGGCCACGCCGGTGCGACGAGAATCATCCTGCACCTGGACTTCTTGAGCTGGTTGATGAGTCGGAGCAGCAACGGCAACAGAGGGAACGCGTATAGAAACAGGCCGTCCCAAGGGAACGAGAAAGCATCGCCCATGCTCCTCGGCTGCGGGAACCTGCTGGCGAACCTCTGGCACTTGGAGTTCGATGCCATCGCGAAAAGGTCGATCTGGGGTTTGCCCCATCGTCGAAAGAGCCGATCCACCTGGTCCTGATGTAGTTCCCATTCGTGGCACGAGCGCAGCTCCCTGCTGAGTGAGTCGGTGATGGTGTTTTTTATTCCTGCCAAGTGGAAGGGAACCAGAAACATCCCCTGGGTCGACGGCCCAGTGCCACAGATCCTGGGCCTCCTAGGATAGGGCTGGGGATGTGGTGCCTCCCTGCTTCCGTATGTAGAACATCGTGGTGGTGTTGTCGGTGAAGATCCTCACCACTTTGTCCTTGAGGGACGGAAGGAACGACTTGAGCGCCCAGAACACTGCTCGAAGATCCAGAATGTTGATGTGGAGAGACCTCTCCTCCGGGAGCCAAAGGCCTCTTGCGTGGAGATCTCCGTTGTGGGCCCCCCAACCCTCCAGAGAGGCGTCCGTCGTCACTGTCTCCTGAAACGCCGGTGTCTGAAAGTCCGTGCCTGTCGTGAGGTGCGCACGGATACCCCACCATAGGATCGCCCGACGGAACTCCTCGTCGAGAGAGATCCTGTCTTCGAAGCAGCCAGTCGCCTGAAACCAGCGGGCGTCGAGGAACTCCTGTAGCGGACGCATCCGAAGTCTGCAAAGGGGTACAAGGTAGATGCATGAGGACATCATCCTGAGGAGGGACGTGATGGACCTCACCCTGGCCACGTCTGTGGCTAGCAGGCGCCGCACCTTGCCCAGAATGGCCTTCGTCCTCTCCTCCGACGGGCAGGCCAATTGCCCCACTCTATCGAGATTTGCTCCCAGAAACAGTGCTACTTGCGACGGAACCAGGTGGGATTTGGGGTAGTTGATGGCGAATCCCAGTTCCATGAGCAGCCGGACGGTCCTCGCTGTGCGTTCGACGGCGAGTTCTCTTGTCCTTGCCCGGATTAGCCAGTCGTCCAGGTAGGGGTAGACGTGGATCCCCTGTAGGCGCAGCCGCGCCGCCACTGGTGCCAGGCACTTGGTGAATACCCTGGGTGCCGACTTTAATCCGAACGGCAGGGCTCTATATTGGTAGTATCGTGCCTGAACCACGAACCTGAGAAACTTTGTGTCCTTTTAGAATGGGGATGTGGAAGTAAGCATCCTCCAGGTCCAACAACGATAGGAAGTCACCCTCCTCCAGCTGTCCCAGCACGTGCTGGAGGGTGACCATCCTGAATTTCTGCGCCTTGATGTACTTGTTTAACCGACGCAGGTCCAGGATGGGGCGCCAAACGCCTGTCTTCTTTCTGACGAGGAAGTACCTTGAGTACACTCCGGAGCCCCGGAGCCTCCTGGGGATGAGCTTGATGGCACCTTTCTTGAACATCGCCCTTACCTCCAACAGCAGTTGAGGGACGTAATTTTCCTTCCTGGCCACGGGAGGAATGCGAGGACACTTCTTTTGGAATTCCAGCGAGTGCCCGTTGGCCAGGGTGTCCAGCACCCAACGGTCGGTGGAGATGGACTCCCACACGCTGACGAACTTCGTCAGCCGGCCTCCCATCGGGGTGCTTCAGTGGGAGGCCTCCTTGACGACGACAACAGGCTCCCCCTTGCTTGCCGCGACCTCTGTAGGCCTCCTGGGAAGAGGAGCGGGCCGCCTGGCGGTATGTAGAAGAGCCATCGCTGGATACCTTGGAGGCACCCTGTCTGCCTCCGGAGCTCCGAAAGGGCCGTCATTGTTGAAGTACCTCTAGGGCCCGGGCCGTCTCCGAGTCGGTCTTGGTGGCCTGGAGCGACTCGTCCACCGTCTTCCCAAAAAGGTTGTTGCCGTCGAACGGCATATCCAACACTCTGGTCTGGACGTCCTGGCGAAAGTCCGTCGCCTTGAGCCATCCTCGTCGTTGGAGGCAAACCCTGTTGCCCAGTTGGCGAAATCCGGTATCGGCAATGTCCGTTGCCACTGTTATGGCGTGATCCGATGCCACCTCTCCTTCCTGCAGAATTTGTAGGGCCTACGCCTTCTTGTCATCCGGTAGGAAGTCTAGCAGGGGAGCTATCTTGAACCAAAGCTCCCTGTCGTAGCGGGCCACGATCGCTAAGGCATTGGCCGCATTGATCGTCGTCGCCGCCGACGAGATGACTCGTCATCCCATGGAGTCCAACTTCTTGAGATCGCTGTCCGGCGGGGAAGTGGAAGTTGAAGCCGCCGCACCCGCTGCTTTCTTCTTGGCCGCTGCCGAGACGACAGAGTCCGGCGTGGGCTGGGCCTTGAGGCACAAGGGGGCGGCATCGGGGACTCTGTACTTCTTCTCGTACCTGTCCCTCTTGGCGGGTGTCGTGGAAGGGTTCTTGAGGATAACCAGCCCCTTGTCCCAGATGTCGTCGAGCAATGACACTGCGAGGACCGTCTTCCTCTTGGCCTCTCGACGTTGGTAGAGAAACCCTTCCTTTTTCTGTTCCTCAGGGCAGAGCTGGAAGAGCTCGGATGCCCTGGCTATCATGGTGTGAAAGGAACCAATTTCGTCGGGTGGAGAAGCCCGAGGGGGGGGGCTGAAGACGGGATGTCCGTTGTGTCATCGCCGCCGTCGTCATCCGTCCCTGTATCCGTCGCCGTATCCTCTCTAGGGTCCGGCGAGGGGGGTGAGGGGTCCACAGGCCTCGCGGGCACGAAGGGAGGAGCGGGGTGGACTCTCCTCCGCTTGTTCGTAGGGCTTCCCGACGGGCCGGGTTCTGGATCCTCCGTCGGGGTCCGTGGTAACCTCGTCCTCATCTCAATACATAAGGATTGGATGGCCAACAAAATGGCCGCCGAGCTATCCTGGGGCTCGGGTAATGGCTGCGACGGATGGGATGGCTGCCCCAATGGGACCTCTTCGTCGCCATCGTCGCTATTTTCGATCACATCAGCGGGAACCGTCCCCTGGGATCGAACCTTCTCGAACTTCTCGTTGAGGCCTATGAATCTCTCGTTGAGGTCCTTCCCGGTTTCCATCAGATCCTCCTCATAGGCTGATTCCGAGTCTGTAATGGCCACCGGTCCCCCCCCTCTTTTTCCGCCGGGGTCTTCACAGGGGTCTTAATGATGGGCTGGAAAGAGGATTCCCTCCGCGGTGGCAGGGATGCACTGGGCCAGAGGCCGTTTCCACTGGCGTAGTCTCAGCCGGCTTCCCCAGGGTCGCAGCGACCACTTCGATAGAGGCCTTTGCCGGCTGGATCAAAGCCCTCACCACCTTAGGTGCGTCCTGGGCCTTCGCCTTGGGGGGAGGCTCAGTGCCTCGCTCCCCCTCGGGTCCCTTCGAGATCGGCCGGGGCCGCTCCAGCAGCTTACCCGGGTTCTCAGACTTCCTCTTTCTCCAAACCAGAGCGCTGGCTCGTGGTTGAACGTGCCGGGGAAATCGTGCCCTGCCTGGCAGCTGAAGAGCCCGACCTTTCAGCGCTCCCGGTGCCCGCGGACTTGCGGTGCTTGGCCTTCTGTTGGGTGCCCTCACAGGACTTAGAAGCCCGCTCAGACTTTTTCTTCGCCTTCTCACCTGCTGTGCCCTTCTCCAGCCAGGCGGCGATGCGGGGACGACGATCTTGTTTGGTCCGTTCCGAAACGTTCTTGCAGAACGCACAGTACTTCTCCACGTGCGTCTTGTCCTCATGAAGGCAGTAGAGACATCGCAAATGCTCGTCCTCCTTGAAAACATTTTGTAATCCGCATCCAGGGCAGCACCTGAACAGCTTGGATCCAGGCGTCGAGCTTCCCTTGTCCTGGGCCATGTCCGTTGAGGTAGGCCGCAGATCTTCCGGAATCCTCCAAGAAGCGTAAACTCGACGAAAACTTCACCCTTGAGGGGCGTAGAAGAATTCCGAAACGGGTCCCCGTTATCGGAAGTAGAAACCGTGGAGCTTGAGGTTCGATTAAACCGAAAAATGAGAAAATCTCCTGAAAAAGCACGAAAACGCAGTAAAAAACTCGAGAGCTAAGCATGAGGACTCCCAACACTTGAACGTGCGTTAAAAATCTGAGGATGGCTGCCAGAGGCGGGACTTAGGGAGAGGGCAGTCATTGGCTGGGGTTAGTATGACCCAGAGATCAGTGATTGGTTACTACTAAGAAAGACAGATCAGAAACGAAACTGATACTGATTTTTTCTTTATCGAGGATTCCCAGCCTGACGACGGGGAATATTCATGAGCATGTGAATCCATGCCAGACCCCATGCTGGAGAATCTTACGCCATACTATCCCTTCAATTTGCTGCCAAATGTTTGTTACGTGGTATATTTAGCATAGCTTCGCTACCATATGTGAGGATAGCCACTATTTTCTGTCTGTAGAAGGCAATAATTGGTTTCATTGAAAATTTGCCATATTCGTTGCGTAGTACCAACCCTTGTCGTGCTAGCGACAGAGCTTTAGATTTTAGATAGGCGACCCATTCCTTTTCAGTTTCTGATTGATTGAAACGTATACCCAAGTATTTAACTGATTTTACCAGTTCTAGTTTTTTACCTTCCACGAAAATTGTCAAACGTTTATTTTTTGCTTTTTGTTGGTCATCACTTGGAATTTTTTATATTGATTTTGAGGTCATTCTCCATTACATAGGCTTCCAATTCTTTCAGTCTTTTTTGTAAACCCACTTGGGTTTTGTCGAGTATTACCAAGTCATCTGCATACATAATGTAAGGTAGTTGTGTGGCGTCCAATTTTGGTGGATTTGCTATGATGACTTGTTGGTTGTCTGCTAGATCTGAGGTGTATAGATTGACAAGTGTCGCCGCCAAGGGACATCCTTGCTTTAATCCATTCCAGGTTTGGATTTCTGTCAACAAGATTTCATTTTGGGATAGTATGATTTTTATCGCTGTATTTGTGTACAATGCCTTGATCGGTTCAAGAATGTCTCTGGAACATTTCCAGGTGTTTAATTTATCCCACAGTTTTGCTCTGCTAACAGCATCAAAGGCAAATTGCGATCGATGAATGCAGCATTTATAGGTGCTTTCTCGCTTATGGCTTCCAATTTTAGGATGTTAAGGAGTATCAGGTTGATATTCGTTCCTACACTCCTAATAAAGCCTGTTTACCTTGGATCTTGTCTTCCGTTAGTTTTTGCCCAGTCTGTTCATCTTTGCAACAGTAGGGATGCAAATACCTTCCCCAACTGGTCTAATAAAGCTATCGGACGATAGTTGCATGGAAGTTTCATATCGCCATGCTTAAAAATGGGTATTAATATTGCTGTTTTCCACGTTGTCGGGATGAATTTGTATTCAGCAATGATCTCAAATATCTGCATACACAAGTTCGCCCATACTTCAGGTTTCTGTCTGAGAGTGGCATTACTTAGCCCATCAGGAACTGGGGTGTGAGATGTATTTAGTTGTTTGATATGACTCAGAATGTCTTAATTTTCCCAAGGAATATTCATTTTTTGCTTATTGTCTGGCAGCAGGTCTTTCTGGCGATCGTTTCTTTTCTTATATAATACAGAAAAATAAGCTGTCCATTCTGCCTCTGGAACATCAAGAATTAGACGCTCATGTTGTTGATGGTTTTCATTCAATAACTTCCATAAATCTCTGCTGTTTTTGGTTTTCAGTGAAAGTAGCATATGTTCTGCATCAGTCTGTATTATGTTTGCCTTTATCATTTTGATCCAGTTCTTAAAGTGTTGTTTTAGCTATTTGGTGACTTTCATGCTATCTTCTCGTCCCAATTTTGCTGCATTTTTTAGATTCCTCCGTAATTCTTTTTTTCCCACTGCTATTTGTGTGTTCTAGATGTGAGTACTCTGAGATTATGTCTATTACCATTTGGTTGCTTGAATAGTTTCAGCAGCCATTCGTATTTCAGTTTCTCTAACTCAACACGAGATGTCTTATGTGTTATGTTATTTGAACCTCTACAGCGCACGCTCACCCAAAGGTATCTTGGCGCTAAGGGAGAGAGACAGAGGACAATCAATTATCCGCCACAGTTTGTTAAAATAAAAGTGTCTTTAGGGCCCTTCTAAAGGCCAGATGATTTGACAAGGCCTTAACTGGTAGGGGAAGATCGTTCCACATTCGGGCAGTGACCACTGAAAAAGCCTGGCCTCCAATGCGCACACAGCGATAGGGGGACACTACCAACATGCCCACCAATGCCGAGCGCAATGAGCGGGGTGGGCAGTAGCGAACAAACTTGGGCTGATGGTATTCTGCCCCTAATCCATGAAGCGCCTGATGCACAATACAGAGTGTCTTTGTCAAGACCGGAGGGGGGGTCTGCACTTCCTCTCTCTATTTGGTAGAAGGGAGGCACAGAGACCCCTGCGAAGATTCTCAATTATGGTTATGTAGTCGAGCAATCAAGGCCTAGCTTCTCGGGAGGTGATGCAAGCTGGTTCTTAAGTACAGTGTTGTCCCCGAGCACCCACAAAAGGAATGTCCACACACTGTATCGGTTACAACACAGTCTTTATATAATTAATATTCAAAGGCATATACACGATAACTCACTTTGTACTCTGAAAATCAACAATGGTAAATATGTACAATTCTAAAGTGGTACCACTAACGTTACTCGATCTTATTAAAGTGCATACGGTCAGGATGACACACAGATCAAAATAAAGAGGAAAACCAGCAGTAGAGAGAGGAAGGAAAGCAGGATGGTTGAGCAACAGGCAGAATACTGGTAACTACCGTTAAACACAGTTCTGTGTGGAGACCCTCCCCCCCACCTGGGCAACCTGTAGAAGAAAGATGCAAGCCCAGTCCATATAAGGTTCACCCTTAGACTTCCCAAGAGTTCCTTGGTGTTGTAGCGTTCCGCGTCGGGGAAATCGACAACCCTTCTTGAGTGCCCTCTCTTTCAGGCAGGAGTCACGGGTCGACAAACCTCCGACGGAGAACAGGTCGAGCTACGACAGTGAAGTGGCCGCGTCGTTCCTAGCGGTGCTTGTTGATGGGGAAGCATAAACGTCCTGCCAGAAAGAAGCGTTCGGGGCACCTCGGTGTCGATAGATCTGGACCGCAAAGAGTTGAAGAACTGTGGCCCAGCAAGGGCGTCGAGTCGTCGGCATCTCTGTGGTCTTTGGGTCGTGGGAAACCCACCGGTGGATACTCCTCGGCGTGTCGACGGTCAGGCCTTCTCCAGCAGGATACGGCGGCGACGATGCAGACGAGAGCGTCCTTGGATTAATGAAGTTCTTAGGCAACAGGAGCATGGCGGCTCCAGTCGGTGACGGTGGTCGGCGACAGTGGTGGACAACAGTCTGGGCTCTTCTCCTTGGAGTTCCGCAGCAGTCCCCGTATCGGGTCAGCAGCCTGTCGAAGGTCTGTCTACTAGGGAGCTTAGGCAAAGATCAGCTGTCCACGATGGTCCCTCGTAGCTCGGGAAGAGGGCGCCTTAGCAGGTCCTCTCTGGGTCAATCCTTGGAGCACAACAGCTTTCCGATTGCAAAGGAGAGCAACAGCAATTCTTCTCGTCCAGCAGGGCTCAAGGTTGAGCTTCACTCCAGTTACTCGTCATAGTGGACTTCAGCTTCCGAACATGATTCCTAGCAGTGAGAGGTCCCCAGACATACTGTTGGTCTCCAATTCATTCCGCTGGGTCACACTCAAGCATCCAATCACGACTACGGGCATTCATGCAGGCAGGCAACCAATCAGGCACACGAGGTATTCAGGCCATATCCTTCTCTCCAGACACTCACAGCAAGTTATGTGTATTGGGACAAGTACCGAGCCATTCAACACACCAAGCTGCATTCATACCGGTTTCGGGCAGGGCTGTCTCAACCATTGTGTCAACCACCAGATACTAGACAGCCACAACATAGAATGTATATTCGTCACACACTCCATTTACCCAGGTTCCACTGACAGGTGTACCCACAACATACGGTCGTTGAGAAGGCTCCAGCCAGTCTGGTCGGCACTTCCCCACACTACCATATACGGAACTTCCACCCAACAGCCAGTCAGGGGGAAGGGACAGAGGCAGGGCTTCCCGGGACTTCGGGAAGATCAAGGTAACAGGTGATGGAAGGCAAGAGGCCATTGGGGCCATTTTGTCTCCATCCAGAATCTACCGATTCCAATGACAGGGACTGGGCATCCCAAAATGGAGGACGCTCAGGGCACAAGTCATTTCAGCACGGAGCTGCCACCAGCCCGTACCCTGCTCTGTGGGTCACTCACAGGTGCCCAAAAACATACACTAGGGGCACAGTTTTGTACCCCTACCCATGGGTGCAATAAGGGTATCCCACGGGTCTGTTCACCAAACCAAAGGAGAGAGAGCTGCACCGCCAGGAGTCCCACATGAACTCCTGCGTGGAAAACACAACAGAACACACGATAAAATGCAGTAAAGGACAAGGATACGGAGGCCCTGTCCCTTCGATGCATTTCCAGCATCACAGTCGCCCCCCCCCAGACTGAGGTGGAGGGTGTCTAATCTCCCACGGGATAGACACCCTCATCCAGATTGTCAACATACCTTCTGGAAAGGCCATCTGCATTATCGTGACTCTCTCTGGTCTGTGCTCAATGGTAAAGTCTAGTCCTTGCAGACTAATGGACCACCTGAGCAAGTTGGACCTTGAAGATAGACCCGGTAAGGTAGGGTCTAAAACGCCTAAGGCTCCAAACAATACTAAAACATTCATTTTCAACAGTAGCCCACCTAAGTTCCCTACCCTTAAGCTGTCTACTGATTGATATGATTGGATGTTCTCTTCCTTTGTCATCTAACTGGGACAAGACAGCTCCAATTCAGGTGTTGCAGGCGTCAGTTTGAACGATAAAGGGCTTGCTGTAATAAGGCGCGCACAGCACGGGTGCCCGACACAGACTTCCTTTCAAGCCATCAAAGTCCCTCTGACCGTCTTCAGTCCAATTAACCTTCCTCGGTTGTTTGGGAAAAGTCAACGCTGTCAGGGGGGCAGCTATGGTTCCATAGCCTGACATGAAATTGCGATAGTACCCAGTGAGGCCCAAAAAGGCTCTCACCTGGGTTTGAGTAGTGGGAGTCTCCCAGTCCTGTACATCCTGTACTTTACTGGGGAGAGGTTGGATTTGACCCCCTCCTACCTCATGACCAAGATAGGTGACTTTCCCCTGAGCTATCTGGCACTTGGTGGCCTTGATAGTGAGGATAGCCCTTTTTAACGGCTGCAACACTTTATCCAGATGAGTCAAGTGCTCATCCCAGGTGGAACTATAGTTTGATGCTAAGTAAGCCACACAAAAGGCTTCCAGCCCACTGAGCGCATGGTTGACTAATCTCTGGAAAGTGGCAGGGGCATTCTTCAGCCTAAAAGGCATGACGCTAAACAGGTAGAGTCCGTCTGGTGTTGAGAATGCCGTCTTTTCCTTGGCATGGTCCGTCAGAGCTATTTGCCAATAGCCTGAGGTAAGGTCGAAGGTGCTCACAAATTTAGCAGCACCTATGGTGTCCACGAGCTCATCAGCCCGGGGCAAAGGGTGCGCGTCAGTCTTGGTGACGGCATTGACTCCTCGGTAGTCCACACAGAACCTCCAATCCTTGGTACCTGCCTGGGAACTTGCCCTGGGGACAAGGACCACGGGACTGGACCAGGGACTGGTTGAGGGTTCAATAACACCCAGATCCAACATCTTGGCAACCTCAGCCTGGATGTGGTTCTTGACGGTATCTGACATACGGTAGCACCTGCTTTTGACAGGCACACTGTCACTGTCAATCTCGTGCCTACACCACGGTGTAAGGCCTGGTGTCAGTGAGAACAGAGAGGCGTACTGTCGGAGCAAAGCCCGGCAGGCCTTCTGCTACTCTGTTGTCAGATCGGGAGAGAGATGCACTCCCTCCACGGAGCCATCCTGAGGGTTGCTATGCAGCAGATCAGGAAGGGGCTCACTGTCATCCTCTTCTTGCCCTGAAGCTAGCAAGAGGCATGAGACTTCGGCCCGCCTGTGGAAAGGCTTGAGCCTGTTAACATGGAATATCTGAGAGGCTACCCCAGAGGCTCCCATGTCAACCAGAAAATTGACCTCGCCCATCTTGGAGATTATCCTTAAGGGTCCAGTCCATTTATCCGCCAATGCCTGAGGCTTGGTAGGCTCCATCACGAGGATCTCCTGTCCCGGAGTCCAATCCACTTGCGATGCTTAAGGTCATGCCAGTACTTATTCAATTCCTGGCTGGCCTTAAGATTCGCTGTTGCCTGACCCATCATCTGTGTCATCCTCCGCCTGAGGTCTAACACATAGTCCCCACTTGCTTGGCGGGACCTGGAGGGGTGGCCTCCCAACCTTCTCGGATCAAGGCGAGGGGCCCCCTCACGAGATGTCCAAAGAGTAACTCAAAGGGGCTGAAACCAACACCCTCTTGAGGTACCTCTCTGTAAGCAAACAGCAGGCATGGCAGGAGAGGATCCCACTTCTTCCACGCGCCCAACATGCCTTTGAGAGTTTTGTTAAATCTCTCAACCAAACCGTTGGTCTGGAGGTGGTAAGAGGTGGAGAATTTGTAAGTTACTCCGCATTCTTTCCACATGGTTTTCATGTAACTCGACATGAAGTTGGATCCTCTATCAGAGACAACCTCCTTCGGGAATCCAAAACGGGTGAAAATGCCCAGGAGAGCCCTGGCAACTACTTGGCTGTAATCGTCCAAAGGGGTTTAGCCTGAGGGTACCTGGTGGCATGATCTACGAAAACTAGGATGAACCGATGTCCACCTGACGTGGGAGGGTCAAGGGGACCGACGATGTCGATGCCAACCCTCTCAAACGGTGTGTCCACCACTGGCAACGGTTGCAGTGGGGCGATGACAGTCTTGCCAGACAACTGACAAGTTGGGCAGGTCCTGCAGTGGGACTCCACTTCTACCCCCATCCGTGGCCAGTAGAAATGGGCAGGGAGCCTCTGCTTAGTTTTCTTGGTACCAAGATGACCAGCCAAGGGCACCTCATGCGCCAACTACAGCAGGAAGGGCTTGTAAACCTGGGGTACCACCAACCTCTTGAGGGCACCAGGTTCAAGCTTAGTGGGCTCACTAACAAGGAGCTCACCCTCCCAATAAATCCAAAATGTCCTAGGCACTTCTCCCTGTGCCTGGGACAGGGCCTGTGTCCTTAGACCCTCGAGAGAGTGGCACTCTCTCTGTCCCTTACAGAAGTCCGCCCAGGAGGGTCCCCCTTCAGCCAACAAGCATTGAAGGTCGGGATGATCCTCCGGGTTAAGAACCTCTCCCACAGGAAAGTCTTCGGGCTCGTCTCCCACAGGAGTTGAGACGAGATATACCACTGGACCCAGCCCGTCCGGAGCATGGATCCCAATGGGTGCTGTCGGAACAGCGGGATTAGGGGCTCCCTCCACAGAGGCGGCCTTCTTACTCCTCCGTTTCTTTCGTGCCTTGTGTTTCCCCGTCGGCAAGGGTACCTGGCTCGCAGCCGGACCCTGTGTGACCTGCGATCGGGTGACTGCCACAGCAGCCATAGGTAGACGATCCGTGATCATCCCCAACTCAACCAAATAGTTTTCCAACAAAATGTTCGCAGGCACGTTGTCCTGAACCAGGAGCGGAAGCTTTGCTGTCTTGTCTCCAATAGTAATGTTGACTAAGGCTACAGGCGATAATTTGGGAGGCCCACCAGCTAACCTGGTGGTTCTCAGAGGAGCACCTATATACTCCTGGTGAGACAATTCAACAAATGTTTTCACTTTGTAACCATCAATCCCCCCTATCATGTTCATGTGCGGCGCACTCACCCAGTCAACCCAAGACACATTCTCTTGTTTCTTAAAATCCCTGAACCGTTTAAGATATTGGGTAGGCGTTTTGCCAAACTTGGCGATTAAAGCAGACTTCATGCACTCATACTGACCCCTTACTTCCACACTCAGCTTCAGAATACAGTCATATCCAGTTTGAGGCACTCTGCTTAACAAACACTTCGCCCAATCTCTTATCAACATCGTGAATTGACCAAGCCATTTGAAACGCTTCAATCCATTGGAGGATATCAGAACCCTCCGCATACACGCCAACCAAATCTTTCATAAACTTGGTTGCTGGGGACCCGACACTCAACTGGTTTCGCTGAAGTCTCCACTCGAGCTTTCTCTAACTGGATTCGCTGACATTCAGTGTCCCGGTTCTTGAGTTCAAGGTCCTTATCTTTGAGTTCAAGATCTCTATGTTTGAGTTTAAGGTTCCGGTTCTTGAGCTCCACTTGCTGTGCCAACTCCTCTTTCTTAAGCTCAGCATCTAGTTCCAACTTGCGATATTCAAAGGCTAACTTCATCCTCAATAACTCAAGCTCTGAAGAACTGCTGGGGTTCGGAACAGAGGCAGCAGCAATGGTGGCATTCCCAGAATCAGTTTCGGCGACAACCCCCGGGGTAGAGTCCTCATTGGTTGCATCCCCCCCTTCAAGAGTTTCACAATCGATCTGGTAGTCCACCAGGGCAGCTATTAGCTCAGCCCTAGACTTATCCACAAAGTCTAATTCCCTGGCTTCACAAGCACTCTGGAGAGCCTCTAAGCTCATCCGAGTCAATTTACCATTCGCAATAGATTCCATTTCTTGTAATGCAGTTATCTTGTACACGACTAAAACTTAATTTAACAAAGTGCAGATATCCTTCGTAAGTGGCACGGTTATACACTGAGTCTTAAAACCATAAGCATCCCACCGCTGCCACCAGCTGTCAAGAGCAGAGGGGAGGTCTGCACTTCCGCTCTCTATTTGGTAGAGGAGAGGCACAGAGACCACTGCCAAGATTCTCAATTATGGTAACGTAGTCAAGCAATCAAGGCCTAGCTTCTCGGGAGGTGATGCGAGCTGGTTCTTAACTACAGTGTAGTCCCCGAGCACCCACAAAGGAATGTCCACACACTGTATAGGTTACAACACAGTCTTTATATAATTAATATTCAAAGGCATATACACGATCACGATAACTCACTTTGTACTCCAAAAATCAACAATGGTAAATATGTACAATTCTAAAGTGGTACCACTAACGTTACTCGATCTTATTAAAGTGCATACGGTCAGGATGACACACAGATCAAAATAAAGAGGAAAACCAGCAGTAGGGAGAGGAAGGAAAGCAGGATGGTTGAGCAATAGGCAGAATACTGGTAACTACCGTTAAACACAGTTCTGTGTGGAGATCCCCCCCACCTGGGCACCCTGTAGAAGAAAGATACAAGCCCAGTCCATATATTGTTCACCCTTAGACTTCCAAAGAGTTTGGCAACACCAAAGTACCTTGGTGTTGTAGCGTTCCGCGTCGGGGAAATCGCCAACCCTTCTTGAGTGCCCTCCCTTTCAGGCAGCAGTCACGGGTCGTTGAACATCCGACGGAGAACAGGTCGATCTACTACAGTGAAGTGGCCGCGTCGTTCCTAGCGGTGCTCGTTGACGGGGAAGCGTAAACGTCCTGCCAGGAAGAGGCGCGCGGGGCACCTCGGTGTCGATAGTTCTGGACCGTAAAGAGTTGAAGAACTGTGGCCCAGCAAGCGCGTCGAGTCGTCGGCGTCTCTGTGGTCTTTGGGTGGCGGGAAACCCACCGGTGGATTCTCCTCGGCGTGTCGACGGTCAGGCCTTCTCCAGCAGGATACGGCGGCGACGATGCAGATGAGAACATCCGTGGATCAATGAAGTTCTTAGGCAACGGGAGCACGGCGGCTCCAGTCGGCGACGGTGGTGGACAACAGTCCGGGCTCTTCACCTTGGAGTTCCGCAGCAGTCCCCGTATCGGGTCGGCAGCCTGTCAAAGGTCTGTCTACCAGGGAGCTTAGGCAAAGATCAGCTGTGCACGATGGTCCCACGTAGCTCGGGAAGAGGGTGCCTTACCAGGTCCTCTCTGGGTCAGTCCTTGGAGCACAACAGCTTTCCGATTGCGAAGGAGAGCAACAGCAATTCTTCTCGTCCAGCAGGGCTCAAGGTTAAGCTTCACTCCAGTTACTCGTCGTAGTGGACTTCAGCTTCCGAACACGATTCCTAGCAGTGAGAGGTCCCCAGATATACTGTTGATCTCCCATTCATTCCGCTGGGTCGCACTCAAGCATCCAATCACGACTACGGGCATTCATGCAGGCAGGCAGGCAACCAATCAGGCACACAAGGTACTTAGGCCATTCCCTTCTCTCCAGACACTCACAACAAGTTATGTGTATTGGGACAAGTACCGAGCCATTCAACACTCTAAGCTGCATTCATACCGGTTTCGGGCAGGGCTGTCTCAACCATTGTGTCAACCACCAGATACTAGACAGCCACAACATAGAATGTATATTCGTCACACACTCCATTCACCCAGGTCCCACCCACAAGTGTACCCACAACATACGGTCATTGAGAAGACTCAGTCCAGTCTGGTCGGCACTTCCCCACACTACCATATACGGAACTTCCACCCAACAGCCAGTCAGGGGGAAGGGACAGAGGCAGGGCTTCCCGGGACTTTGGGAAGATCAAGGCAACAGGTGATGGAAGGCAAGAGGCCATGGGGGCCATTTTGTCTCCATCTGGAATCTACCGATTCCAATGACAGGGCCTGGGCATCCCAAAATGGACGAAGCTCAGGGCACAAGTCATTTCAGCACAGAGCTGCCACCAGCCCGTACCCTGCTCTGTGGGTCACACACAGGTGCCCAAAAATATACACTAGGGGCACAGGGTTGTACCCCTACCCATGGGTGCCATAAGGGTATCCCACGGGTCCGTTCACCAAACCAAAGGGGAGAGTGCTGCACCGCCTGGAGTCCCACATGAACTCCTGCGTGGAAAACACAACAGAACACACGATAAAAAGCAGTAAAGGGCAAGGATACAGAGGCCCTGTCCCTCCGATGCATTTCCAGCATCACAGTCTTGAACTCAATTATCTGTCTGACAGGGAGCCAAGTGCAGAGTGCCCAGCACCTGGGAGATATGATCTCCGTATGGTGACCCTGTAGCTACCCGGGCGTATAGATTTTGGAGGCGCTGTAGACCTTTAGGCTGTGCAATATATAACGAGTTGCAATAATCCAACCAGCTATGCACCAAGGCACCAACAACCGGTGGATGGAGAGAAACCGGCAAGAACAGTAGAAACTTCTTCAATGTCTTAAGATGTAAGTGATCCACTTAGCACACAGCAGACACTTGGTCATACATAGACAGAGAAGCCGAGTGGGTCACACCAAGATTCTTCAACTTAGTAACTGGAACAGGAAGAGGACCCAAGAAGGTGGGCCAGAAAGAGGACACCCAAAGTGAAGGATCACAGGGGGCGCCTACCACCATCACATCTGTCTTGTCCCCATTCAACTTTAACCAATTTCGGCCTATCCACTCACCTACAGCAACCAGGCACTGATGAAGGCACGACGACACCTCAGTCGGATCAAGATCAAAGCGAATCAAAAACTGTGTGTCGTCGGCATAAGAATAGCACCTGACGCCGTGGGAGCGGATGAGACAAATTTGGTGCCAGATGTATATGTTGAAGAGAATGGGCAACAAGGCAGAGGCCTGTGGAACGCCACAGGTAAGGTGGCAGGAACGCGAAAGCACTTGAGTGCGGTCAGCCAGGAATGACGAAAACCAAGCTAGAACCTGACCCACAATTCCAATCTGAGACGGGTCAGCAGGGTGGGGTGGTCAGCGGTGTCAAAGGCATCTGATAGATCTAAGAGAATCAGGGTCCCCACCCCACCAGCATCAACCAGCCTGGCCATGTCATCATGAACTGACACCAGCACACTTTCCGTGCCCTGACCAGGTCTAAAGACGGATTGGGCCGGGTCAAGCAGTGTAGAAGATTCCAAGAAAAAAGAAAGAAGAGGAGATACCAAAGACTCCAAAAGCTTCATAGAAAAAGGAAGGTGAGAGATGGGATGGAAATTAGAAATCAGAGAAGGGTTCCATTAGGGTTTTTTCAAAAGGGGAATCACTGTGGTGATCTTAAATTCTGCCGGAATGACCCCCCCGTCTGGCAGGAGATATTTACCACTGTAGTAAGTTCCATAAGTACATCAGCAGAGATCTTTTTTCATGACTACTAATGGAACCACATCAGAGGGGGAGCCTGCTTTAATACGCTGCATGGCCCCCATAACCATTTCCTCAGTGAAAGGCACAAAAGTAGACCACTCTCTCACTTCACTCGGGCCATCTATGACTGATAGTCCTCCTTCCAGATCAAGAGCCAAGGCGGACCCTTGGATCGTAGTGCGAATAGCCTCAATCTTTGATATGAAAAACTCGGCCAAAGAGTCGCAGCGATCCTGAGAGGAACTGATCGTAGGAGTACATTTCTCGGAAGAGGACAGAGACCTAACCACTGAAAAGATTGCCTTAGACTGACATAAGGCAGTCTCAATTTTCTGAGCTAAATAGGTTTTCTTGCTTCTAGAATAGCAGAAAAGTAAGAAAGTGAACATGCGTTGTATTGCGCTCGATTGGGGTCACAGGCAATGCGTCACTTACGTTCCAGCTGTCTAAGAGTAAGACGAGCGGCTTTGAGAAAAGTGGTAAACCAAGGCTGAGTAGGGAGCCTACGCGGTTGAATAAGCCGCTGAGGAACCAATGAGTCAGCAGCTTCCAACAGGGAGCATGACAGGGTGGAAAAGGAAGAATCAGAAGCTGCCTGATACTTAGTTTTGACCAGCGAAACAAAACCCTGCAGATCTGCAGAGCGCCAGCAGAGTGTATTGCCTATGAGTGTATGGTATATGACTGAATTGCATTAGGCATATGAGTGCATGACATATGTATTTATTAAGTGTATGTATATGGCGCATGAGTGTATGGCCTAACCGTGTATGGCGAATGAGTGTATGGTGTATGAGTGCCGCATTAGTGTTTGGTATGTAAGAGTGCGGCTTACGAGTGTGTGGCATGTGAGTGTACAGCGTATAATTAGCATAAGAGTGCTTGGTGTGAAGTCAAATGAAATGCAGGGAGGCCACAAGGGAGTGCAGGCAAGATGGCAGCCTGATCCCACAGCTCCCCGAGTGGCCCCGGGAAAACAGTGGAACCATCCCAATATTGTCTGCCAGACCCCAGCAGACAACACGAACTGGGCGTCTGAACCTGCGAGGAGCCCACCGGTCCTTCGCTGGAGCTCGGAGGTCCCCCGAGACCTGAGATACGCCGTCCGTCAATTCGGGGCCTCCCCCTCCCCCCTCCTGCACGGCTCGCCCGCATCGGCAGAGCGGCCTGCCGCGGGGCTTCGCTTCGGCCCAAGGAGGGAGGAGCTCGGCTTCCCGCCGGAGTCGCTCAAGCAGCGCGGGTCTTTCGCGAGCCCTCTCCAGCCATACACTGCTTCGGGGAGCATTTTGGAGAGGTGCCGCGCGGCCCTCCACCTAGCGAGGGTGGCGCAGGTCCTTCGCGCTCCCCCGCCTCCTGCGGGGATTCAGAGGCACCGACGCGGGAGCGCGCCCGGGCCCTTTCAAGCTGCAACAACGGGGCCTTTGCACACCCCAGGTGAGGCTCTCTCCCCACGGCCTGGGTCGGGCAGATGGACTTCCGGACCGCTCTTACCCTCCCCCTCTGCCGCAATTAAATCGAAGACGACCCAGGCCCATACTAACTGGCAACATTCAAGCTAACCTTGATCCCCCCAGCTGGGCCCCACCACCACCTCGGGCTGACGCGGGAGCGCGCCCGGGGGCCCCCGCCCTCCCTCTTCTGCTCCCCACACCGCCAGCGGGAGCCGCGGGCACCAGATTGCCCCCCTGGACACCTCGGAGATCACCAGACAGGCCCCTGAACAAATTGGATGTCACGGGCCTTGCGCAGAGCCTTGCGCAGGGCCTTTCACATACGCCACAGTGACTGGGGGACCCCAGGGAGGCTCTCATCAGTTCCCCCATCGGTTGGGGCCTATTGCAGGGGCATCACTGGGGCCAAGAGACAGACCACAGGCAATCACTAGGCGCCACTGCCCCCCCTCATACCACAGGGGCAGGACCAGCGGAAATAAAGGACAACAAGGCCCCTATTAAGGCAGAGATCCCCTGCCATTTGCACCTGGGGGACCCCTCGGAAATCCACGATAGAGTGTCAACAGAAGCTTTTCATCAACCCCAGGGAACCAATCCGAGTCCTGGACACCGCTGGGGGAGATCCCCAGAATACTGAAAAGACTGAACAGTGACGGGGCCACAGGGAGGTTTTATGGGAAGTGCCGATCCTGACCCCCCCACCCAGGGGTATATATGGAGGTGGCTGAGTCATTTATTGGGGGAATTAGCCTGCTGGGGAGGTGGAGGAATAGACCCTGGTGGTGGGGAGAAGCCGCGAAACATCGGAAGCCGGCACGTTTAGGAGGAACAGCGCCACATGAGTTGGAAGGAAACACTAGCCAAATACCGATTCACGCCAGATCACCCAGACATGGAGACCAACCCCTCCCCTACCCCAACCACTCCGGACTTGCATGCCATCCAGGGCATTATTCAAACAATTCTGGATGAAATAAGAGGGATGCGGTCGGATATGGGGGCTAAACTGGCGGATCTCACCACAAAGGTTTCAACGTTAGAGGACTGAATTGAGGGGGTCGAACACAACCAAGTCTCCATCGACCTCCTGGAGGCACAAACAGGGGCTAGATTTAAGGCGATCAGGCGCCGCGAGGAGGACCTCCGCTTAAGGGTCGATGACATGGAAAATCGCGAGAGGAGAAATAACATACGGATCTTCGGCCTGGTGGAGGCAGAGGGAGAGACTCAAGAAGGACTGGAAGGCAAGGTACAGGACATCATTCGGATCGTCCTTGGTATTGATTCGGGAGAAACGGTTATGATTGACAGGACCCACCGAACAGGCAGCGGAGGCAGAGGCCCCCGCTCTGTACTGGCGAGGTTCCACTACTACAGGGACAAGGCCAAGATCCTGGAAAGGGCAATGACCTTCAAGGACATTCAGTATGGGAACTCAAGAGTGACAATCTTTCAGGACCTCTCCGCATTTACGCTTCAGATGCGGAAAAAATGCGGGTCCATCACCAGATGGCTGCAGAGTAAGGGCATCCGCTATCGCTGGGGACACCCATTCTACCTGGCTTTCTAGTGGCAGGGTGATAGGTACCAACTTGTAACAGAGGAAGACATCCAGAGAGCCACTGAGGACCTGGTGGGCGCCCCAAGCACGTCCCGAGATCGAAGTGGAGATGAGGGAGACCACAGCCGTGCCCTGCAGGGCCCTGTAATAGCTCAGGGGAAGCTCAAGGTTAAGGGTGCACGGAAGTTCCGGAAAACTCGACATCCCCCCACAGAACCCAGGGGACCCACATGAGTGCACTCAAAGCATAATGAAAAGCATCATTCTAACAAAGTTGTTCTGGCGATTGCTCTGGGGTCTTGGTGGTCTCGGGGGTGGGGGGGGGCAGGGGGAAATTGAAATTAAGGGTGTTTCACATGTTTCCACGGTTGGCGAAAGGTTCTGTTTGATGAGAGGAGAGGAGGGGGGAATGTAAAATTACAAGGATAAGGCACGAAAGGAGTGCTTCAGTTTGAAGTTCACATGACCACCCCCCCCACCTGTCATGATCTCTGCTTCCAAAAGATCAGGACTTGCCCAACTCCCTTGGAAGCAGACCCATAACCCCGGTTCCGAGTGCCAGCCAGTCCCAATTGGGACCTTTTGGACCCTGTCCTGGCGCCAGTGGCACCAGGCTCATAAAGATGCCCAGTCCCAGCGCTGGAAGCGCCGGGCTCATAATGCTTGGGTGGACTTACCTGCAGCAGACCATGCTGCTTACTTACCTGCCAGTTGAGCCCCTGATCCTCTTCTGTTTGGGACTACTTTTCCTGTTGGGTGGGGCAGGAGCCACTCCCTAGGTTCAGAACACTGGAACTCTTCTGGAAAGCAGGAACTCTTTTCTTACCTAGGCGAGGCTGTGGAAGGAGACACCTAAGCACTACAGGAGGCTATTTAAACCACACCCGATGGATGAATCTTGCTTTGCGTTATTCTGCATTCTCTGCAGCAGAACGCTCATCGTGTCTTCAGCTTCTGATCCTGGGCCTAAGGGAACAAAGGCTTATCATCCTGGAATCCAGTCTTCAGCAGCACCTGTAAAGACAAATAAAGAACAGGTTAGCACTACGGTCTTCAGTGGCAGCGCATCTCTTACCTGGTCCATCGGCTGTCACCAACACCTCGCGCTGCATTCCGGCATCTGAAAGACAAAGGCTTACCTACTCTTCGCATGCTCCGGAGGTCTTCGCACTGCATTCCGGCATCTGAAAGACAAAGGCTTACCTCCTCTTCGCATGCTCCGGAGGTCTTCGCACTGCATTCCGGCATCTGAAAGACAAAAGCTTACCAGCTCTTCGCACGCTCCGGAGGTCTTCGGCGCTGCATCCCGCATCTGAAAGACAAAAGAAGGTGCGTTTAAAGACATTGGGCAACTTTATTACTCACGTGCCATTACTCCTTCCCACGCCGAATCCAGTGGGTATTCCAGCACCCTTCAGCTTCTCTAAAGCTCCGAACTTGTACCTGCAAGATAAAAGGGACAGTTAGTGCGCATCGTGAAGCAGGCTACAAGCGCTTACTTACGTGCTTCCAGGCGCTTCTATTCCTCACGCGGGTTCGGTCCTCAATTCTCTTCAGCCCGCCATCCGCCATCGCCGGAACCCTGCAAAACAAGAGATATCATTACAAAAGACTTTTAAGACATTTGAAGTGCCCAGAACTTACCGTTCGTGCAGTTAACGACGGACAGCAGTCCTCTGAGGTCAAGAGGCCTGCACCCTTATCCAGTGAAGAAACTGGTTACGGCACCCTGCCCCGAGGCAGATGGAGAGCTCGGCGTTCACTTACCTAAGACATCTTACTCTTCGAGTCAGACATACAGTGCACAGAGGTCCAGCCCAAAGAGCCAACCGTGTGTTACACATCACCTTTGAAGATACGGCATTCACCCAGTCAAGACCGGCGCCTCTGCGGGAATCAGGTGAGCGTTACAGAACGCAAAGCCGACCGCAAAACTCCCACCCAGGCACTATGGAAACCTCGGATACCGACCAGCTAGCCCAGTTACTTGGGGAACTAAGAGCAGAAGTGCATGCAGCCCGTCAGGAAACGAATGCTCTAAGAAGGGAACTGATTATTTCCAAGGAGCGAACAGACGATCTCGCTAGACAATTGCTACAGTCACAAGCCGGACAAACTCCGTTACCCGCATCAGGGGCAAATCTTCCTTCAACATCCTCTACGAACCCAGTGCAGATCAACCTACCTGGGAATGTACCTCTGGCTCCGCCCGAACGATTTTCTGGTGACCCAAGGAGGTTTGCAGTATTTATTAATCAGTGCCGGTTGCACTTCTTATGCCGGCCAGCAGCCTTTCCAACTGATCAAGCTAAGGTAGCTTTCGTGCTTTCGTACCTTAGTGGCAATGCGGCAGACTGGTCGATCCCTCTAGTTAATCAAGATGATCCTGTTCTCCATGATTTTCAAGCTTTTCAGCTCAGTATGGAAAAACTGTTTGCAAGACATTCACAGGGGCAGGCCTTGGACAATGAGCTCCTTTCATTGCGACAGGGTAATCAAGACCTTTTAGCCTATATTGCGTCTTTCAACAGACTGATAGTGGAAACTCGATGGCCTGAGGACAAAAGGATTACGCTGTTTTATAGAGGTTTACGTGGAAAGCTCAAAGATGTGTTAGCCCAAGTAGTGAATCCCCCGCAAGACTGTTCGGACTATATTGACTTAGTCGTTCAAATTGACCACAGACTGCAGAACAGGAAGGCCGATCGTTCCAAGTTTGACGCTCGAGTATTTTCCAAATCACCAACTCCTACCAAAGGAGTAGACTCCGGGGAACCCATGCAAATAGGGGGCCTGAAAGGACAACTAACACAAAAGGAGCGGGAAAGGAGAAAACAGCTGCAATTATGCCTCTATTGCGGAAACTCGGGGCACTTTCTTCGAGACTGTCCGGTGAAACCAGCCAAGAAGGCAGTAGGAGCTGCAGTTACCAGGGTCACAAACTCTGAGCAGGGAAACGACCTCGCCCGACAAGAATAGAGGTCCTCTTGCCAAGCGTTAAAACCAGTTCCGTGACCTTGCATTTCGTGATACCTATGGTCCTCATTAGCCATGAACATCCGGATCGATTACATGCGATTGAAGCTTACGTCGACAGCAGTGCCATCGGCAATTATGTGGATCATGAAATGGTTTTCAGGATGAATCTGACTCTTTGTCCAAAGGCTGTAAAGGACGTCATTACTACGGTGGATGGTACGAAGATAGCCTCCGGACCAGTAACGCATACCACCCAAGAAGTGACGCTAATAAGTCAAGATGGACACCATGAGAAGATCGTGTTCGATGTGATCAAGGCCCCTCAGTTCCAGATTATTCTAGGAATTCCTTGGTTAGAAAAGCACAATCCTCAGATCGATTGGCGAGCAAGAACGGTTCAGTTTCCAGAATGTGTCTCTACTTGTCACCCTCGACCTGGTGTTGCACTGGCAGCAATTTCCTCGGAGGCTCCCCAGTTACCTCCTGAATACCTAGAATTCCAAGATGTTTTCCGGAAGGATCAGGCTAACTCTCTACCTCCTCATAGGTCTTATGACTGCCAGATAGACCTGATACCTGGATCTACTCCTCCTTGTAGTAGAATTTATGCCCTCACCGAGCCTGAGAATCTTCACCTCCGACAATACCTGGATCAATACCTAGCAAATGGGTTTATTCGTCCTTCCAAGTCCCCTGCTTCCTCAGCTTTGTTCTTCGTTCCAAAAAAAGAAGGGGACCTTAGAACTTGTATAGATTATCGCGCCCTGAACCAGATCACCGTTAAGAATAGATATCCGTTACCTTTGATCCCTGAACTCCTGGACCAAGTCAGAAAAGCATGCATATATACAAAGCTGGATCTTAGAGGAGCCTACCACTTGGTACGAGTAAAAGAGGGCGATGAATGGAAGACGGCCTTCCGCACCAAGTATGGGCTATTTGAATATCAGGTCATGCCCTTCGGACTTTGCAATGCCCCGGCCGCCTTTCAATATTTTATGAACGATGTCCTCAGAGAGCTCATAGATGTGTGTGTTGTTGTTTACATTGACGACATCCTCGTTTATTCTTCATCGGAAACTGAACATCGGAAACACGTGAAAATGGTCCTCGAGAGATTGCGTCAACACAAACTTTTCGCTACGTTGGAAAAATGTGTTTTGAACGTGACTGAAGTTGAATTCTTGGGATTCATATTATCACCTAGCGGAGTGCGTATGGATTCAAAGAAGGTCGATGCAATTCTGAAATGGCCATCGCCATCCTCCGTAAAAGGTGTTCAAAGCATGTTAGGCTTTGCTAACTTTTACCGCAGGTTTATCCCTGAATTCTCTCGAATAGTCCAGCCCATCACCGCCTTGTTAAAGAAAAACAAACGTTTTGAATGGTCTACCGAGGCGGAACAAGCTTTCCAGAATTTGAAGACTAGATTTATCTCTGCACCGATCTTAAAACATCCTCGCCCAGAACTCCCCTACCTCGTTGAAACTGATGCTTCGAGCCTTGCCATGGGGGCAGTTCTATCACAAAAGGACCCAGTAACCAATCAGTTGCATCCCGTGGCATTTTGGTCCCGCAAATTCTCGCCTCCTGAAATCAATTACACTATTACTGATAAGGAACTTCTAGCTATCAAGTCCGCCTTTAAGGCTTGGTGGCATTATCTTCTGGGGGCCCGACACACCGTTACTGTGATTACAGATCACCGAAACCTGCTATATTTGAAAACCGCAAAAGCTCAATCCTCTAGGCAACTCCGTTGGGCACTATTCTTTGCCGAGTTTGACTTCATAATTACCTATCGACCTGGTACAAAAAACGGTAAAGCTGATGCCCTTTCTCGGATGGGAGTGGAAGAAAATTTGATCAATCCTAAACCTGTACCTATCATTCCCGAACAAAGAATTCTGGGTGTAATCGCCACACAATCCATAGAGGAAGTTAAGGATAAAGCCAGGCTACTGGTAACTCCAGCAGACATACAGAATTGGCATCTGCAGGGAAAGGACTTTACGGTGAAGGACAACCTATTATATTTCCAAGAAGGGTTATACCTGCCCAGCACAGATTTACAGAAAAAGGTAATCTCTTGTTATCACGATTCTTTAATGGACGGACATCCCGGTATGGCCAAAACCTCGGAAAAGATCGAGCGCTACTTCTGGTGGCCGTCTTGGAAAAAAGATATCAGAGACTTTATAATGTCCTGTGGAGTATGCGCCCAAAACAAGAGTCAAAAGGAAAAACCAGCCGGCCTCTTACGCCCTATTGACATCCCACCTCGCCCTTGGCATACGCTTTCTATGGACTTCATCACCGATCTACCTCCATGCTCCGGATACAATACGATCCTAGTAATCGTGGACTTATTCTCCAAGATGGCGCATTTCATTCCACTCAAAGGCTTACCAACAGCAGCAACTCTGGCCCGAGAATTTCTCGAAAACATCGTCCGACTGCATGGTTTTCCTTCAGTTCTAATTTCGGATCGAGGGAGTCAATTTATTTCTCATTTTTGGCGAAGTTGCTGTCGGTCGGCTCAAATTGATATGAGACTTTCGACCAGCCACCACCCTCAAACCGACGGACAAACCGAGAGGACCAATCAAACTCTGGAACAGTATTTGCGCTGCATGCTACAACACACTGAAAAAACTTGCAAAGATATCCTTTGGATAGCCGAATATGCCTACAATAATTCTGTCCACTCGGGAACTGGGAAGACCCCGTTTTTTCTTTTATACGGTAGTCACCCTCGGAGTTGGATCCACTCCAAGATCTTGGAACACCAGCAGTAGACCACCTGCATTCTACAATCACCCAAGCCTTTAAGGAAGCCGTTTCTCACCTTCAAAGGGCTAAAGAACAATACAAGAAAGGAGCAGACCAACATCGGAAGGAAGCCCCCCAGTATCAAGTAGGAGATCAAGTCTGGTTATCCACCTAATATCTACCTCTAAAAGGACCACGCACATTCAACCCAAGATACCTTGGTCCCTATTCCATCACTACCATAGTAAATCCAGTAGCGGTCAAGTTGGACTTGCCCCCTCACATGAAGATACATCCGGTCTTCCACGTCTCTCTATTAAAACCCGTGCAACCTCAAACCCGACTAACTAAATCTCCAAAACCTATTCTAGTTGACTGAGAACTCGAGTTTGAAGTCAAAAGCATCCTGGATTCCAAGATCTCCAAATCTAAACTATTTTACCTGATTGACTGGAAAGGCTACGGTCCCCAAGAAAGATCCTGGGAACCTGCAGAATATGTCCACTCGCCTCGTCTAATCAAAAGATTTCATCGAACATTTCCTAACAAGCCAAAACCCCCGGAGAAGCCCGGTTTGGGAGGGGCCTTGGGGGGGGGTGCTGTCATGATCTCTGCTTCCAAAAGATCAGGACTTGCCCAACTCCCTTGGAAGCAGACCCATAACCCCGGTTCCGAGTGCCAGCCAGTCCCAATTGGGACCTTTTGGACCCTGTCCTGGCACCAGTGGCACCAGGCTCATAAAGATGCCCAGTCCCAGCGCTGGAAGCGCCGGGCTCATAATGCTTGGGTGGACTTACCTGCAGCAGACCATGCTGCTTACTTACCTGCCAGTTGAGCCCCTGATCCTCTTCTGTTTGGGACTACTTTCCCTGCTGGGTGGGGCAGGAGCCACTCCCTAGTTCAGAACACTGGAACTCTTCTGGAAAGCAGGAACTCTTTTCTTACCTAGGCGAGGCTGTGGAAGGAGACACCTAAGCACTACAGGAGGCTATTTAAACCACACCCGATGGATGAATCTTGCTTTGCGTTATTCTGCATTCTCTGCAGCAGAACGCTCATCGTGTCTTCAGCTTCTGATCCTGGGCCTAAGGGAACAAAGGCTTATCATCCTGGAATCCAGTCTTCAGCAGCACCTGTAAAGACAAAGAAAGAACAGGTTAGCACTACGGTCTTCAGTGGCAGCGCATCTCTTACCTGGTCCATCGGCTGTCACCAACACCTCGCGCTGCATTCCGGCATCTGAAAGATAAAGGCTTACCTACTCTTCGCATGCTCCGGAGGTCTTCGCACTGCATTCCGGCATCTGAAAGACAAAGGCTTACCTCCTCTTCGCATGCTCCGGAGGTCTTCGCACTGCATTCCGGCATCTGAAAGACAAAAGCTTACCAGCTCTTCGCACGCTCCGGAGGTCTTCGGCGCTGCATCCCGCATCTGAAAGACAAAAGAAGGTGCGTTTAAAGACATTGGGCAACTTTATTACTCACGTGCCATTACTCCTTCCCACGCCGAATCCAGTGGGTATTCCAGCACCCTTCAGCTTCTCTAAAGCTCCGAACTTGTACCTGCAAGATAAAAGGGACAGTTAGTGCGCATCGTGAAGCAGGCTACAAGCGCTTACTTACGTGCTTCCAGGCGCTTCTATTCCTCACGCGGGTTCGATCCTCAATTCTCTTCAGCCCGCCATCCGCCATCGCCGGAACCCTGCAAAACAAGAGATATCATTACAAAAGACTTTTAAGACATTTGAAGTGCCCAGAACTTACCGTTCGTGCAGTTAACGACGGTCAGCAGTCCTCTGAGGTCAAGAGGCCTGCACCCTTATCCAGTGAAGAAACTGGTTACGGCACCCTGCCCCGAGGCAGATGGAGAGCTCGGCGTTCACTTACCTAAGACATCTTACTCTTCGAGTCAGACATACAGTGCACAGAGGTCCAGCCCAAAGAGCCAACCGTGTGTTACACATCACCTTTGAAGATACGGCATTCACCCAGTCAAGACCGGCGCCTCTGCGGGAATCAGGTGAGCGTTACACCACCCCAGGTTAAAAGGACATTATGGGGCCAGCAGGAAATGCGGCCTCAGCGAGGGGCTAGAAATGAGGGAGCTTATACCATGGGGTTGTGGCCTGGGAGGGTGTGGGAGGGGTGGGATACTCCCCAGACACCCCGAATGTAACAGCTATTAGGGGATACTCTGGAGACAGAGACGGGAAGTCAAGTTTGGTTTTCAAGGAAAATTCCCGGGGCCAGGGTAGCAACCCTGTTGGTTCATCAAATAACTCTGACGCGAGTTGGGTGAAGGAGACGAATGCCTCAACAGATGAGCAAGGGGGAAGGGATAGGGAGGGAGGGGTGAGGGCAAAAGCTAAGGGGAATAACACGTCATGGGACAAGGAGCTACGGGGGGGGACCACACAGACATTTTAAGGGGCATGGGCAACGACGACCATGGTTGAAGGTCGAGTTGGCACGCTCGACGTAAAGGGCCTGAACTCACAGAATAAACGCTCCCTCACAAGCAACATGTTTCGCAAGCAGAAACTGCTCGTCCTCTTCCTGCAGGAGACACACCATAGGAGGGGAGCGGAGTCAACGATTAAGGGGAAGGAAATAGGCAGGAATTTCTGGGCCTCACTTAAGTCTTCCAAAAAGAGGGGGTGGGCATTCTCTTGGGCAAATCAATGCATCTTACAGAAGTGGAAATAAAAAGGGGTTTGGGGGGCAGATTTTTTGGCATAAAGGGGCTTTCTCAAGGGAGGCGGATCACTCTGGCCACCATTTACGCACCCAACACCGGTCAGGTCATGTTCATCCACAAGGTACTTCAGGTCATGGACGAATGGGCTGAGGGGGCAATGATTCTTGGCAGGGATTTTAACCTCATCACGGACCCCCGCCTAGACTGGTGGTCGGCTAAGGGTGTAGGGACAAAGGAACCTTCGAAGGAGAACTTCGCATTGAGGGATCTCCTGCAGGAATACTACTGGATTGGCGTCTGGCGAAAGTGCCACCAAGCACCCGTGGGGTATACATTTTTCTCCCCCCCCCGCACCAAACGTATACCAGAATTGATTTATTACTGGTGTCAGAGGACGGAGGAGGGGTGATAAGTTGCCCATCGGTTGAGTCCGTCACTTGGTCAGACCACGATCTATTGGTCATGGACTGGCAACTACAGGAAATAATGTCTTACAGATGGCGTTGCAATGACACCCATTTGAGAGATCAGGTATTCAAAGACTTCCTCCGAAAGGAAATCTTAGCCTATTTTGTAACAAATGACACAGGTGAAAGGCCGATGGTCACTGTCTGGGAGGCAGCCAAGGCCACTTTCAGAGGCCTCCTCATAGCCGAAGGCTCCAGGAAAAAGAGGGAAAGGGCCCTGATTGAATCCGGGCTTCGGGGAGAATTGCAAGCCCTGAGGACACAGCTTACTAAGGGTGACACAGACCATGCGACCCTCCTGGGGGAAATGCGAGAAAAGAGACAAGCCCTACATACAGTCCTGATTGGTGAAGTGGTTAAAAAAATGAGATATACCAAGCAGAGATACTACGAAAAGGGAGACAGAGTTGGGACCCTTCTGGCACATAGGCTGAGGGGCAACAGGGCGGACAGACGGGTGGAGGGCATCAAAGAGGGAGGTGGAAATACCCAAACCAAAACTGAACATATAATACAGGCTTTTGGGGGGTTTTACCAAAAACTATACACTAAACAGGAGGAGGGGTCTCCAGACGAGCGCCGGAAATATCTAGAAGATCATCCTCTGCCCCGGCTTACCGAACTAGAGAGGGAGGTCCTTGAGGAGGACATAACGGAGGAGGAGGTTGAGTGGGCCATCAAGCGATTGAAAGTAAGCAAGGCACTGGGGGGGACGGATACACCGCTGATTTCTTTAAACAATTTCAGGCGGTTTTGATACAGACATTGACTAAGCTCTTTAATCAGATTAGAGAACCCGAGACCATCCCACCCACGTTTCTACAAGCCCTGATTACGGTCATACCAAAGCCGGGCAAGGACCCCACAGACTGTGGATCATATAGACCCATTTCCCGTCTAAACGTAGACGCAAAAATATTTACCAGAATCCTAGCCACACGTCTGGAGAAGTACCTCCCCCGACTGGTGCACCCAGACCAAGTGGGTTTTATACTCAATAGGCAGGGCGCTGATAGCATGCGCAAAACCCTGCACATACTGGGCTCTAGGGAGGTTAAAAAGGAGGGCGCTCTTCTCCTGTCCTTGGACGAGGAAAAGGCATTTGACAGGGTGAGCTGGTCCTTCATGGGAGGGGTTATGTCGTCTCTGGGGAAGGGGCTGAGATGGCGGGGGTGGCTCTATGCCCTTTATTCCAACCCTTTAGCAAGGGTGGTAGTCAATGGTGGTAAATCAGCGGCGTTCCCCTTGGAGAGGGGTACCAGGCAGGGGTGCCTTCTATTCCTGCTCATTTATGCACTAGTAATGGAACCCTGGGCCATGGCGATCAGGGGGAATGAGAAGATTAAGGGCATCAGAATGGGGGACATGCACTGCAAGGTGAGCCTGTTCGCAGACGATGTTCTGCTCTACCTCTCCAACCCTTCCCAGTCAGTTCCTGAACTCCTGAACAGTTTAGAACAATATGGGGCCCTCACAGGCTACAAGGTTAACCTGGGGAAGTCGGTTGCATTTGTGGCAGGACACCTCAATGAAGAGGATAGACAGTATGTCACAGATCTTCCGTTCTGTGTCCGGGAGGAGGGCTTTTGTCACCTGGGAGTTAGGATACCGCCTGATTTAACAGATCTTTTTACAGCCAACTACCCACCCCTGTGGTCCGCAATTAAACGTGATATGGAAAGATGGTCAAAA
The DNA here is from genome assembly GCF_040938575.1 of Ambystoma mexicanum. Lineage (NCBI taxonomy): Eukaryota > Metazoa > Chordata > Amphibia > Caudata > Ambystomatidae > Ambystoma > Ambystoma mexicanum. The sequence goes on along the minus strand of NC_090928.1, from coordinate 538,284,352 downwards.
TCTGGTTTACCCTGGATGGCCCGACTCAACTCAATTAAAATGGTGATCCTCCCCAAGTTCCTTTAACTATTCCAAATACTCCCGACCCAGATACCAAGGCCATTCCTCCTCGAGATCAGGCACGCTCTCCTGCGCTACCTTTGGGCGGGGAAGTCTCAAAGAATTGCCTATGACGTACTCACAAGGCCCAAAGATGAGGGGGGGGTCAACTTTCCAGACCTGGACACATACTATAGGGCAGCCCAACTGAGAATTCTAGTTGACCACTTTGCACAGGGTACCAAGAAACAGTGGGTAGCTTTGGATAACAAACTTTTTTCTCCGGTTACTCTTGATGAATGGCTGTGGGTCCCTAAGAGACGTATTCCAAGGAGTATCCTGAACCATCCGGTCCTGGGGGGTATTGTGGTCCATATGGAAAGAAGGGGGATACTTTAGATGGCTCACGACATGGCCCTCGCCTCTGAGCTGCATCTGGGCTCCTCCACTGATGGATGGGATCAATGAACCACTAGCCTTTCAGAAATGGTATGAGGCGGGCTTGAGCAGAGCGGGACAGCTTTGGGTGGACGGTTAATTCATCTCCCTTGGAGACCTCAAGGGCCTTCTGGGCCTGGGTGAACTCTCTCCATTCCGATTCTTGCAATTTAAGGGGGCCCTCACCGAAAGTAAATGGGGAGATACCCTTAGGAGGGACCTAACAGATTTTGAAAAACCTCTGATCACATAAGAGGGTACCAAGGGGTAATATCCAGGCTTTATGGTCTCCGATTGTTGTCCATATTTTCTGTCTGGAGTGAACCATTTAATACGGGAAATAAATATGTAAAAATACAAATCGAGTGCTTTAGATAATATTAATTGTCTTTTTGAATGAACAAAATAATGTTTTATTTCAATAATGGAATTGTTGTTGCATTGTCTCACATTTCCATAAGAAAATCTAAATGCATTATTTTTAGAGTTGCATTAGTTGAATGAATGTATGAATGCCTGTGATTTAGGATGTTTTTTTACAAAAATGAATTAATTAAAGATGTGTAAAATGACTTTTTTACTTCAAGTTATAATAAAAAGAAATTGATGATTTAATGTGATACCTCTTGCCTTGTCCTTCAGTTGCTCTCCTGATTCTGGCACCATTACCTGTTTCATATACTCCTATTGTTGTCCACCCAGAGGGATCCCCCCCGGCATGGGTGCAGTGGGAAAAAGACCTAGGTACGCCCTTTACAGACAGGAGGTGGACCAAGATGTGTAGACAGGCCAACCGCTCCACAGCTGCCCCCCCAGTATCGCCACCAGGCCTTGAAATTAATCCATAGATGGCACTACCCGCCGCAGAGAATAGCCAGAATGAGGAAGTGCTATGATCCACCTTGTTGGAAGTGCCACACAGAGCGGGGTGACTATGTACACATGTGGGGGAAATGTCGAACGGCACAAACTTATTGGAATGAAGTCCTATCCTGGATAAAGGAAGTGGACGGTATTGATAGAAACCTGTCCCCATGGCTGGTGCTGTTTGGTATCGATGTGGAGGGAGGCCCGAATGTGACACATGACCACATGGTACAGGTCATGCTGGTGGCGGCCAGGTGTTGTTGGGCTCAGAGATGGAAGGCCTCCCAACCTCCGGGGGAAAAGGATTGGGTGATTAAACTGCGTGCCATATATGACATGGAGTTCCTCACTCACCTGATCGATGAATCCAAGACCAATATCGAGGGCCTCTGGCTCCCTTTCTTCGACAAATATGGGAGGGTGGATTGAGCCTGAAGGAACATTTAGATTACCGTTTGAGTTGAGGCTCAGCCTCACTGAATGCCACCCTCAAGGATTGGATGGGCCCAACAAGGGGGACAATATAGCCCATGGGCTTAGGCCCTACGTTTTCAGCATTTACATATGAACTGCCCACTACTTGTAATACATTTCATTTTTACTGTGTTGAACCCTTGTTATATTAGTTGCTCTCTGAACCATGACGGGGGAGAGGAGGTGGGGAGAGGGGGGACCATAGAGGGTAAAGGTTGTGTATGCATTTTGAATTTATCTCAGATGATGTGTAACCGTTTTGTTAATGTCATAACCTAAAAGCTTTAATAAAACTAAATTTTCAAAAAGAAAATTAAATGCAGATCTTATACACCTCTTATACATATGATAACTGACATTGAAGTGATGTCTGACTCTGATGTGAGTTTTTATAGGTATAGTAGCTGTATAAGAGTTGTACATTTAATAGAATGTACATCTCCTATATGTCTCAGACATATAAACACTTTGATGTGAGTTTTCAAACATACATCAGTGATGAAATGTACTTCTCCTACACATACAGTTCGTATAGAAGATGCATATGTCCAAATGTACAAAAGGTCACATTAAAGTGAGGTCTAACATTGATGTGGTTTTTATATGTGTTGAATGTGTAGAGGAGTTTTCAATTTCATACATGTATGCAATTTACATCTCATATAAATATGAAAACTCACAAGAAATGTAGTCCAGACTTTGAGGTCTGTTTTTATATGAATAGCATTTTACATGTACGAAATTAACATCTTCTTCATGTACAGGAGGAGCACATGGCATAAGATCACATGGCATAAAAAGTGTGGCCAGGAGCATGTGCAATAACAGCATGATGCATACAAGAGCATGGAATTGGTTTGTGTGGCGCAAGAACATGTGCCAAAGACATATGTTGCATAAGAGCATGTGGCATAAGACAAAATGGCAAGAATATGTGGTAAAAGTGTGTGGTGTGTGTCAAAACAGCATGTCGTAAGACAGTGGGCCTCATTTCGACCTTGCCAGTCCGGAAACAAGGGTGCTGGTAAGTTTACTGGCACCCTTGTTTCCGGACCTGCAAAGTACAAGTTTGCCTGCTGGGGCCGCTGAACCAGACAGGTCTGACGCTGCCGGATGTAGCAGCCACGGTAGGCAGACTTCACGGAAGCGCCAGCACAGTTAACAACAGTGCCAGCGCTTCCATCTCCCCCACTCCATAGAGTCCTAGGGGACTCTATCGGAAGTTCCGAAATCCGGCGCCGGGACTTGTAATGTCCCAGTGGCACCGGGAAGTCCAGCGCTGGTACAATGTTACGAGTCTGGCGGCAACCCACCGGTTGCATCGACATGGGTACCGCTGGACTTGTACTGATGCCCAGTGTGTCGTAGGCAAATGTGATATAAGAGCATGTGGCATAAGAGTATGTCAAACTTGGCCAGCTTGATTTTCAAAATTTTCTTTCAGTGCACCAAATCCTAATAAGATGTAGGTGCATGTCAACAATCAAACTTCATGGCAGTTTAGTAGCTTATCTGGTATTTAAGGCAGTGCAGTTTATCATCCAGGGTTTTTGCAGGTTGGTGAGTAACAACTGAGGGGAGAGGAGGGTCAGGAAGCACTAAGGGAGTGGCCCTACATGTTCTGCTGAAGCAGGGACTGTTATTCTCTTCATAGGATGAAGCTAGCTATACTCCGCTTGGAGGACAAAATAGTTGGTCTGTTCTAGACAATCTCGATAGGAGAAGGCGGAGGAGGAGGATGATAAAGAGGTATAATATAGTCCATGGATCTTACTTCGTTTAAGGTATGCCTCTTTTGACCCAAGCCCTAAAAGAGTTTAGAGTGTAATACACGTAAACTGTACTGTGGGGTTAGGATGGGAGGGTTGATGAGGAATACGTGGGAGGAACATCCAATCGAAAGAACGTTACAGTTGGTAAGTAACTTGTTCTTCGAATGGATTGTGTCCTCCCACGTGTTCCTCATCTTAGATAGACTCCCAAAGCAGTTTTGTCTCGGAGGTGGGAGTACAGTATCCTTTTTTAATCATGTATAGAATGTAGTACAGATTTTGCAAACAGACCTCCTTGAGAAGTAGTCGAGTCCAGTGCATAATGTTTTATAAAGGTGTGCATAGGTGACCATGTGGCTGCTGCACAAATATCTTGCACAGGGACACCCCTTTTTAATGCTGTAGAAGTTGCCATGCCCCTGATCGAATGAGCTCTTAGTCCATCAGGTGGTTCTTTTCCTGCCAATCTATAACATTCTGATATGGCTAAGATTATCCATCTGGATAAAGTTTGTTTTGTTACCGGAAGGCCCAGTTTACGTCCAGTGTATCCCACAAAAAGTTGATCACACTGGCGAATCTTTGCAAATCTAGAGATGTAAAAACTAAGAGCTCTCCTGGGATCTAGTCTATGAAGTCTTTCCTCTTCCTTGCTTGTATGAGGGGGAGGATAAAACGTAGGCAAAGTTATCTTTTGTGACAGATGAAAATCCGAAACAATTTTTGGCGGAAAAGAAGGTTTAACCCTAAGAACTCCTTATAAAAGATGGTGTGAGGAGGTCCGCTCGAAAGCACCTGCAACTCACTTACCCTGCAGGCTGATGTCAATGCTACAAGAAGTATTGTTTCTAACGTAAGGAGCCTTAGTGGGCACGAATGTAAAGGCTCAAATGGAATACATGTGAGAAATTTTAAAAACTAGATTTATATCCCACACCGGAACCTGGAAAGGTACTGGGGGAAAGACATTATTTAAACCTTTTAGGAATTGAATTATCAGGGGTATTTTAAAGTAAGATTCTTCTTCAGAAGAGCACTTAAAGATGGATAGCGCTGCTAAATATCCCTTTATTGTCCCAACCTGGAGCCCTAGATTGGCCAAATGTAACAGAAAAGATTCAATTGTGGGGATATTACACTGAAAAGGGTCCACATTCTTTTCTCTGCACCGGCTACTGCACTTGTTCCAATGACACCGATACAGAGACTTAGTTGCTGGCCTTCTGGCCGAAAGCAAAATCTCCATCACGTCATCCAGAAGGTCCCAATCCTTGTATCTCAGCCTTTCAGAAGCCATGCGTGAAGGTTGAGTGTGTTGACCTCGGGATGGAGAACATGACCTTCCTGTCGCGAGAGAAGATCCTCTCTTCTTGGAAGACGTAGTGGAGGGCAGATGGACATGTCGGGAAGGTCTGGGTACCACGTTCTCCTGGCCCAATCCGGAGCAATTAGGATCATGGTTTTCCCAATCTTTCTCAACCTCCTGATTACTTGAGGGATCACAGGGATTGGAACTCCCATTCCACCACGAACGCGTCCCCCCAGAGCTCCTCTCAGGGGAAATTCCCTTGAGCAGTACAGTTCGCACTTCCGGTTGACCCCGGTCGCGAACAGTTCTACTTGAGGGGTTCCCCAAAGGGCGAAGATCTCTTGAATGACTTCCTGAGCTATCTCCCACTCGTGAGAGACTGTGATCTGCCTGCTCAGAGCGTCCACTGTTGTGTTTCGCTCTCCTGCTAGATGAATTGCCGAGAGATCCCTTCTCGTATTGCCCAGAACCAGAGTTGCATTGCCTCTCTGCAAAACGGTAGTGCCCCTACTCCTCCTCTCTTGTTGAGGTAGTACATGGCCACTGTATTGTCCATCATTATCAGAACATTCTTTCCCCGTACAGAGGGCAGAAAGGCCTTCAGCGCTAGTCTGATTGCCCTCAACTCCAGAAGATTGATATGTAGTTTGGACTCCGATGGAGACCAACGTCCGCTGATTGTCAGGTCGTTGATGTGGGCTCCCCACCCCGTGAGTGAGGCGTCCGTCACTACTGTCATCTCCTGCCATGGTTGCCAAAAAGATTCTCCTCTGAGGATATGATGTCTGCAAGCCCACCATTGTAGATCCAGTGCTACTTGGGCTGGGACCTGCAGTAGATCTGACATTTCCCCTGAGAACTGGGACCATTGAGTTCTGAGAGCCCACTGAAGAGATCTCATTCTCAATCAGGCATCTGGCACCAGGAAAATACAGGATGCCATCAGACGGAGCAACCTGAGAAAATCGAAGGCCGGAAGATGCTGGGCATTCTGAAACTTTGTCACCATCTGTAGAATGTGGTGAGCTCTCTCTTCGGGAGGCGAGCCTTTGCCCGAACAGGTATACAGGACTGCTCCTATAAATTGGAGCTTCTGTGATGGTATCATGCTTGATTCTTTTAAATTCAGAGAAAAAACTAGTTTGTGAAGGAAGTGACAAGTCTTGGACAGGTGATCCAGGGCTTGTTCTGGAGAACGTGCTCTGATCATCCAATCGTCCAGATAGGGGTAGACATGAATCCCCCCCTCTTCTGAGACGCGCTGCCACCACCGCCATCAACTTGGTGAAAACTCTTGGGGCGGAGGGACAACCCGAATGGCAGAACTCAAAACTGATAGTGAGAATTGCCAATCGCAAACCTCAGGTACTTTCTGTGCTTGAGATGGATTGGCACATGAAAGTAAGCATCCTGAAGGTCCAATGATACCAACCAGTCTTGTAGTTGGAGAGCGTGAAAGATCTGAGAAAGTGTGACCATCTTGAATTTGTCCTTCCTTAGAAACTTGTTCAAGTTTCTCAAGTCCATGATGGGTCTCAGTCCTCCGTCTTTCTTTGGAATAAGAAAGTATGGGGAATACCAACCCTTGTTCCTCTCCGCTACAGGTACATGTTCTATTGCACCTTTCTGTAGCAGGGTTAAAACCTCCTGCAACAGGAGCGGATCCCAGTGCCCAAGCATTTGAAGTAATGGCCTGCCATTCTTACAGATGCTGTGAGATCCTGCCTCCCACCGGGGTCTTGTGGGTCAAAACCTCAGAGTGGTTTTGCGGCAGCGGCTGATGGTACAGATGCCGCTGCTGGGGCTGATCTAGCACCTTTTCCTCTTCCCCGAGGAAATTTTTTTTGACCTCTTTGATTGACCTTCCCTCTTCCTTTTCCAATTGAGGAATAATAGCGAAAAGGACGACCCCTCCAGGAAGATGAGCCTGTGTAGGGGCGTTGATGAGGTTGTCTTATAGCGGCACTTAGAGATTTTGCTGCCGCTTTGGAGGTCTGTAGCTTCTCCAAACTTTCATCTGCCTTGCCACCGAACAACCTCGAGCCATCAAAGGGCATTGTAAGAAGTCTGGATTGCACATCAGGCGCAAACCCTGATTTTCTTAGCCACGCAAATCTGCATAGCACTGTGCTAGTCGCCATGGACCTGCTGATACTGTCAGCTGTGTCCAGTCCTGATTGAAGGCATTCTCCCGAAGCCTCCTTTCCATCCCTTAGAATAGCTAGAAAGCCATCACGTTCTTCCCCTTCTGTGATGTGTTCAGCTGCCACTGACATACAGTCCCACATGGTATAAGAGAACCTTGCTAAAGTACAGGTTACATTAGTAGACTTCAAAGTAGACTTCAAAGCCATACTACCCGATGTAAAGATTTTCCTGGACCATGCATCCACTTTTTTATCGTCCCTATCTGGAGGGATTGTAGGGTATGCAGCATTTTTTGTGGAAGTAGCTGCCTGTACTACTAAGCTTTTCGGAGATGGATTTTTACTGAGGTATTCCGGATCAGATGTACAAGGTCTATACTTTGCCACAAACTTTCTATTCACAGCCCCTATGGCTTCAGGATGTTCCCATGCAGAACTAACCCTTCTTTGTAATGCAATGTGAAAGGGTAAAATGGGGTCTTGTTGGGGTGTTCCAGATAATATATCTGTCATGTCATCATCATGATTGACTGGTGAACTCCTACCCCACCCCATAAATTCTGTAACTCTGCCCATGAGTCTTCTATAACTCGTATCCACTTGTTCTGATGGGTCTTGTTTGTCAAATTCATACTCTGGAGAAGTATCCAGGCCACTTGCTGTTTGCAAACATTCTTGCAAATCTTTAATTCTTGATATCTAACACCAGCAGAGGTTACTTCCTCTTGTTCTGATGAATATCCCTCATATATGGATGACATGGTCCTGAAAAACTCATGTTGACTCTCAGGTTGAAAAACCTTTTCAGACATTACAGGTCTTTCTTTCAATAGAGGTTTGGGCGTCGACGAAAGCATCGATGGCGCCGAAGTCTTAATCAGTTCCTTCGATATCGTCGAAGGAACTTTCGACGATCTCGACGTAATCGTCGAGGAAGCCGTGGAAACCTTCGAAGGAACCTTTGTGGTCTTCGAGCACGAACTCGACGTAGCTTCCTTCGAGTGAGTTGTCGACTCGAGGAGCTTCGAAGTCTTCGACGACGTCGACTTCGATGGCATATGATCTTTCGACGCCATTTTGTTTCCCTCTGCCTTCGATTTATGCACCGAAGGATCTGTCTTACGAGGTGATCGAGAAGAATCTCTCGATGACGTTCTTTAGCAATTTTTGAGGGGATCTGGGCCGCGTTCTCAAATTTTTTTTAACATGGATACTCGAAAGGCTTCCCATTTTCTAGGAGAGTCATATTTGGATGGGCATGTTATAACCTCTTCCGAAGATGTCGAAGAGGATGAAGGAGATCTATGCCGTCTTTTCTTCGCCTTCTTAGAAGACGAAGAAGATTTCCTCAATCTACTTCTCAAATGTCTTTTACGATGAGATTTCGAAGACTCGTCCGAGTCTTTCTTTTTTAAAGTAGGCTCCGATAAACCCTCCCCCATCACCAGTTTACCTCTATGCACTTTTAGGGCTTTGTGGGTCATCGACTGGCACGAACCACAGTCTTCCGTTCGGTGGTCGGAGCCGAGGCACCATAGAGAGTTCTTATGTGGATCCGTCAAAGACATTTTCTTTCGACATCTTAGGCATTTTTTAAAGCCTGTGTTCGGTGTGGAAGGGTTCAAAGACGACGACATTGCTTTTTGTCACGAAATACTGAAGCGCCATTTTACTCGATCCGAAGCTAAGCTAACGGAAAAACGGAACTATGGCCAACGGGTGCGCTCGAGGCTCTTATACAAGGGATGACGTTGATTCTCGACCGATGCTGTCGAGGGACATCGACACTGCGACCTCGAGTGGAGCGCCCTCTGCTGGAGAAAGAGAAAAAAAATTCTGAGGCGAAACCTAAAGGTAAGGATATATCTAAGATGAGGAATACGTGGGAGGACACAATCCATTCGAAAGGTGGGCTTATAGATGTGCTGTTGCACCGAATGTGAAAGTCACAAACATCAAAGATTTTTTTTTAGATGGATTAGATATTGGTCATGTATTTAGCACATTCTCTAGCAAAGAAGGCACACTTGCCTAGTGTTCCTCAAAGAATGCAGTGCTGTGCGTACTGATGTTGGTGTGAAGAAGCAGAGTGGGCTCCACAAAAGACGCATGTCACATCAGGTTTGGGTGCTTATTCATTTGGGAATTAAACTAAAATAGGGGCCAGAACATGGCTGAACCAAAAGTGTTTTGGTCCGAATGGCAGTCCTTCCAAGTAAAAGGGCACAGAGAAATGTCTCTAAAACAGTTGCTTCCAGGCTCTCCCTGGCTTAACTCATAGCCGTGGTCCTTTTAGCAGTGGACATATTCTCCCCTCTGATTGTTGCTGGGCAAGGTCTTGGTTTCAGCTACTCATTTTGGTTTGGACAAGTGGCAGCAGATTCCACATAACACACAACCCCTCCCAGAGATTAAGCAACCTCGGAGGCTTTACAGCCAGGACACACAATGCTCCTGACCACCTCCCTAATCCCGGGTGCTAGTTCTACCAGTCCCCAAGCCACACTCCCTGTTCTCCTCTGCTAGAACCTCATACTTCAGGACCCTACCGCTACATCTTCTGGGCCTGTCTCCCCACGGCCTGAAATACCTCCTTGAGGCCTTGCCACATGCTAATACTGCCACCCACCAGGCTTACACAACCCTTCAGCTTGGAGTGTGGATTTTCCTCTTGGTAAACCCCTTTCTCTTCTCCTCAGTTCTCCACCTTCTCTTCAGATATTGTTCTCTTCCACTACTGTTCCTTCTTTCACCATCTTACCCTTTAATCATACTCTTCTCCACCTCCTCTGCTCCTTTCTCACCTCCTCCTATGATCTTACTCTCTCTTCCTTTCCCCAACTCCACCCTTGAACTTGCACCTCCTTTGCTCCTTCTTTCTGAACCATCCTCTCCTTTCTCAATCTCCTCTTCTCCTCCAACCCCTCCTCTCTCAAGCCTTCTCCATATGTGCACTGTCTCCTTCCTAAAACTCCCACACCCATGTTCTTATTTGGCTTTCTTTAATATGGTCTTGTCCTCTCCCTATGGTACAGAGACCCTTTATCGTTTGCACATATGCGTGATTTTCTCTTTCTCTGCGGGATTGGTTGCATTTGAATATGCATTTTAAAATCAGGTGTTGGTAATGGAGCAACATGGGTCTCCCCAATCCCCTGACCGAGGCTACTTCATGCCAGTCTGCTATCTTGAATTCAGTCCGTGTTCCGCATACACATGGAAGCTCCAGAGACAGTCACGGTCTGGCATTGTAGAGCCCGGATGCCTGAGTGAATGACTGCCCCATTTTCTTGGTAAGCTGGTTGCTGTTAGATGAGTACATTTTGGCACTGTGGGTCATTCCCCAAAGGACCCATGGCAATGATATACCCATGTTACATGTCGTCCCTGAAAATGACTTAGTCAAAAGGTGAGATTGCTTGTTAGAGAATGTAATGGAGGTGCCGAGATGAAGCTAAGGTACCACCAACAGAATGCAGTAGGGGCAGCCCCCCCACTTAAAGCTAAGCAGAGAAATTTGTATAGACTGATTTAGTATTGTAATTATGTGAAAATTGTATTCATAATGGTAAGGGATATTAGTATTCTAAAGGGTGTCATGTTTATAAAGTCGAAAATGCATTTATCATGGGTTAGTAAGTAGGCAAGGTACAGAGTGCATATTCAGATTTTCTATACACAGACAGAAAAGAACTCCGACAATGCCTTTTACTGGAAATGCCTGTAACTGACAATGCTGCTAAAATGAGTGAAAAGAAGAAATGCTGCAGAGCTTGGTAGCATGAGGTAATCCTGAAGTTGAAACATTCAAGGCTACCGTGCCTTCACAAATCAGACAAATACGCTGAAACCAGACAGTTAATTGGGCCGTGTCTGGAAACTTAGCTAAAGGAACCAGCTGCATAAACCATATTTGGGGCAGAGCACCGGGAAAAAGCCAGGATGTGTGCCAGAATGTATTTAATTTTTGAAGGTTTAAATAGATGACCAATAATTGGCCAGTGCGCGCATGCTCAATGAAGAGTTTTGCCTGGACATGTTTAGAGAAGGTGGTGGCTGAATTCTCTCTCTGACAAGATATAAGAGAGCTCAGTTTTGAGCCTGGGGGGTGGAGTTTGTGTACTTGACAACAATGCTGTTTTGTGCTCTGTGTCAGCTTGGCATGAAATAAAACTTGATGAACTTGACTCTGTCTCCTTGCCTGCTGTCTGGTCACCTTTGCTGAAATATCGTAGAGCTCCAGAAGCAACAAAGGGCCCCAGACTGTCCAGGGGGGCCTGACAAAATGGAAGAGGTGAAAAAGAGCACAATCAGGGTCATGACACCTCGGCTACACTTGGCGAGCCAATCCAGGATGGATAAGATGATGGACAGGCTGATCAAATTACTGAACAGAGTACATCTCTTCAAGCCGAAAAGAGCCAGGACAGGACGATCAAGACTAAGACTAAGGTGAGCCATACTGTTCTGCCCAAGATAAGAATGGAGTAAAGGGGATAGAGAATAAGATGGGGATGGGGCAGACTACAGCTGCCCTAGCTGATAGAGGCAGGGACACGGGGAGGGAGAACAGTATGGCAGAAAGGGGAATATATATATATATATATATATATATGATACATTACTCACCGTAATCGTATTTCTGGTGCTTGTATCTGCTTAGATTCACATGCTGTGCATAGGCCGACATCTAGTGGAAGCAGCAGAGTATTAGAGTTTTTTTTTTTAAACTCGAAAATGGGCATCAACACAGGGCGTGCCAGTAATACTATCCTTAGTGTGACGTCCACTGTACCCATGATCCCTCATGCGTCTAGGACCCTCAGATTGTATTTTTTCTAACATGAGGTAGCATGAGGAGTAGTGTGAGTACAGATTATCCAAGCAGATAGAAGATAGATTAGATAACACTACAAGCATCCATGCGCCTTTTCTCAGAGGGGAGGAAGGGTGGGTCGCATGTGAATCTAAGCAGATACAAGCATCAGAAATACGATTACGGTGAGTAATGTATCCCTTCTGAGGCTTGTGGAATCTGCTTAGATCACATGCTGTGCATAGATTAGCGAGCAGTGTTAGAAGAAGGAGGTGGGATGTGAGAAGGGTCATGAGCAAATAAATGTCTTAGAACCGCTTGTCCCACTTGAGTATCTGTCTTGGAATGAGTGTCAATGCAGTAGTGCTGAGTAAAAGTGTGAAAAGAGCTCCAAGTAGCTGCTTTGCAAATGGTGTCAAGGTTGCAATGAAAGCCAGAGTGGCCCCAATGCCTCTTGTAGAGTTGGCTCTTGGCGTGAAAGGCAGAGTTTTTTCAGAAAGGGAGTAACACAGCTGGATACAGTTTATAATCCACTTAGAGATGGCACCTTTAGAGACGCGATCTCCCTCTCTGCCTGTAGCTACGGAGACAAACAGTTGGTCTGTTTTCCTTAGCGGTCTGGTCTTGTCTACATAGTATAGGACCGCCTTACGCACATCTAGGGTGTGTAGTTTCACCTCAGCAGAGCTTTGGGGTTCTTGGAAGAAAGCCGGAAGCTCAATGGACTGGTTAACGTGGAATTTAGAAATAAACTTAGGTGAAAACCTAGGGTGTGTTCGTAAACCAGTTTATCTTTATGAACAGTAAAGAAAGGATCCTGCACTGACAGAGCCTGAATTTCACTGAACCTTCTTATCGATGTAATGGCTACTAAGAAGGCAGTTTTATATGTCAGGTGTTTGAAACTGCTTTTATGCATGGGCTCAAATGGGGGGCCCATGGGTTTAGCCAGCACCACATTAAGGTCCCATCCTGGTGGTGGGTTAGAAATTGGAGGGTGGAGTCTCTTTACCCCTTCGATGAAATCTTTAACCACTGGTACTTTCCACCACAATACCTTGTTATGGGAGGTGGTTTATGCTGACAGAGCTGCCAGGTGTACCTTTAGTGAATTAAATATGAACCCTGCGTCCAGCAGGTGGAGCATGTAGGTGACAATAGTGGAAGGAGTGCAATCAACTGGGTTGATTTGCTTATTCTGGCACCAGATAACGAATCTTTTCCATTTGTCAAAATAACAGTGCCTAGTGTTGGGCTTCCTAGATTCCTTTAGGATGTCCATGCACCTCTGTGGTAAGTTGAGGTGTCCAAACTCTGACTTCAGGAGCCATGCTGCCAAGTTTATTGAGCTGGGATGAGGATGCACTGTTTGACCTTGGTGCTGGGATAGTAGGTTGTAACAGCACGGGAGTCTGATGGGTTCGCACGCTGCTAGCCTGCGCAGGTGTGGGAACCACGGTTGTCTCGCCCACATGGAAGCAACTAGGATGAGCGTCATCGATTCTCTGTGCATCTTGTTGACCACCTTCCTCATTAGAGGAGTTGGTGGAAAAGCATAAGCAAACAATCTGACCAGTTCATCCACAGGGCGTTCCCCTTGGATCCTGGCTGGGGAAAAGTGGATGCGAAGTCTGGGCATTGTCTGTTTTCACTTGTGGCAAATAGGTCTATAGTGGGGAAACCCCACTGTGAGAAGATGTCTTCTACGACTTCTCTGTGAAGAGACCACTCGTGTTCTCTTGGGCGAGGATCTCTCCTCAAGGCGTCTGCTAGTGAATTGGGATCCCCTGGAACTTGTTGAGATGACAGGTAAATGTTCCGTCTGAGGGGATCTCAATTCACTAGCAGACGCCTTGAGCAGAGATCCTCTCCCAAGAGAACATGGGTAGTCTCTACACTCTTGTTTCCCCTGTTGTAACTCTGGGTAGACTGCTGGTTGTTACCCCATGATGTAACCTGCCCCTGAGAATAGTTGAAGCCTCTTTGCGAATTTTGGCTGCGTGGCCGATGAAAATTACCATTCCCTCTTTGATTAGGGGGTTTGTTGGTCAACTGTCCCAGCGATTTCAGAGTCTGATACTCATCTTTGGCATTTTTTAATGCGTCCTCTACCGCCTTGACAAACAGTAGATTAGGCTCCACCGGCATGTCGATTAAGGATGCTTGTGTCTCGGGTTTAAACCCTGACTGTCTTAACCAAGCATGCCTCTTAATGACAGTGCTCTCTGCTATTAGCTTGCCGGCGTTATCCGCGGCATCATAGGTTGTCTTAAGGATGCAACCGGACACGGCTCTCCCCTCCGACACAACCTGTGCCAACTGGCCCTTTAAGGGTTCCGGTGCGGAGTCGATGAGTGCAGCAACTTGTTCCCACTGGTGGCAGTTGTAACTAGCCAGCAGAGTGGTGGAGTTGGCAATCCTTGCATGGTAGGCGGAAGTGGAGGCTACCTTCCTTCCCAACCCGTAGATGATCTTGCTCTCCTTGTCGGGGGGAGCCACAGACGGCGATAGGGGCGTTCCTGCCCTCTTCCGGGTATTAGTCACTACCAGGGGGTCCGGTTTCAGTTGCCCCCTTATGTAAAACTGGTCTGATAGGGCTGCCCTGAATAATTTTTCGATTCTGGGGTTTAATGCCCTGGTGAAGTTAGGATTGAGAAGGGAAGGATCAATTCTCCTTTGTATATACTTGAGAATAGGGATGGCCTGATCAATGGGTTTCTTTTCTCTCACTAGTTCTTCGGCAAAGTCCCTCTCCTCCTGTGCTCCCTGAGTGTCAATGCGGAAGTGTTCTGCCGCTCTAGAAAAAAACCTCATTTAGGAGAGGTTGGTTGTCATTTGGAGAGTCGGTAACCTGAGGTTCTTTGCCTACTCTGTAGACTTTTGGGTCATCTTCCTCCTCCTTTTGGTCCTCGTCATCCCCATAGTAGTCCACGCCAGTTTGGTCGTCCAACGTTACCAATTCTGGATCCTCACCTTGTAGTGTACTGAGTGTATGGCTGTACATGGAAAGGGTCAAAAGACCGACCTTGCGTTGGTGTTTCAACGAGGTTTGTTACGAGGGGGTTGCTGGTCCTTAGACCCTGAGGGAGTAGCCCCGTCAGGGGTATAGGAGAGGAAGTGATCTGGGTTCTTGGCATAGAAGTCTGCTAGTGATGACATTCATGACATTCTAGACATAACTCCAACTATATCCTCACTGGACCATTCTTTGGCGCTGGGGATAACCCTTTCCTGGGAGTGTTTCCCTGCTATGACCTGACTGTATTTATGGGTTTGTGCAGGGGTCTTGGTTAGCTGTTTATCAGAAGACCTAGCACTGTCTTTATGTAGCAGAGGTGCAGAAGAAGGCTGAGATCTTTTCTTCTGCTGTTTTCCCTGCTCCCCAGGCGTTTTCACCTTCTCAGAGCTTTTCGACGTCTGGCGGCGAGATTCGGGGGTAGAGTCCATATCCTTAGAGAGAGGACGTTGGGATACGGGAGCAGCCGTCGAGCGGTCTGCTGACGCCAACTCCTGGAGCGTGGTTTGGGGATGGAAGTCGGGTTTGTCTCCCGACGATTGCACCTCCATAACTTTGGTGAGTGAGGCACTCTTGGCAACAGTGGATGGTTGCCTGGTGTCATGCGGCGATCTTCACCGAGAACGCCCAGAGACCGTTCTTTGTGTGCCTCTTTCCGAGAGCTCGACATGCGCGTCGAGTCTCGGTTAGACTTCGAGTGTTTAGTGGAAGTGTTGTGGGTAGCGCTCGTGTCGCCGGGTGTGTTCCCCATAGCTGCCTTGCCGGACAACCTTCTGAGGTCGGGGACTTGCGCTTGGCTGTCTTTCGACACCACATTGCCCTCGCCGTCCGATAGTACGGCGTCGCTGCCATCACTGAAGGTGCCCTCCGCTTCCATGGCCTCTCGTTGCCTGGCGTGGTGGGCCCAACGTTTGGTCGAACGGTCCTTTAGAGTCTTAGCCTTGAACCGGCTACACGCTCTGCAGTTCACCTCGGGGTGGTCCTCGGCAAGCAGAGGTTACAGGTGGCGTGTCTGTTAACCCAAGGGTACTTGCGGTTGCACTTGGGGCAAAATTGGAAAGGGGTACCCTCCAAACGTACCCTGTGGCAGCGGGTTAGTGTGTGTAGGAATATATATATATATATATATATATATATATATATATATATATATATATATATATATATATATATATATATGAATGTAGAGTATGTACCCCCCCCCCCACTCTCCCTACTTAAAGGGCCGAGGCGAGAGGCCTTCCGAGGCCCGGGCCGAGGCCAGAGGCCTTCCGAGGCCCAAAGTCCGTCGTGCAGCTCTCAGCAGTTGTTTTCTTCTCCGGGCCGGCGTCAAGCTTCGAAATTCGGTGACTCGACGTGGGAATGGAAGAAACAGGGAAATATTATACTATTTGCAAAATTATGGCTAAAAGCCAGGGAACTCCGCGGAATGCTTCTGACAAGTATGGTGGAAAAAAACAATCTGAGGGTCCTAGACGCGTGAGTGATCATGGGTACAGTGGACGTCACACTAGGGATAGTATTACTGGCACGCCCTGTGTCGACGCCCATTTTCGAGTTTCGAAAAACAAACTGTAATACTTCGCAGCTTCCACTAGATGTCGGCCTATGCACAGCATGTGATCTAAGCAGATTCCACAAGCCTCAGAAATATATATATGGTCATTTTTTCAGGGAAAAATAACAATGGCAGTCCAGATTTGGGGAAAAAACAAAACATTAACAGCATTTAAAGAATCTGTTAATGTACAGTAAAATATTCATCGGGGACCCCAGCAAAAGGTAACTGAAGGAGGTGGGATATGAACAAAAATAACATCAGAATAAGAATATAATATGTATATATAAGAGGAAAAAATAAATATATAAAATATTGACTCAGGATACCTGAGCAATAAAGAGAGATACCAGGAGGATACCTGAGCAATAGAGAGATACCAGGAGGACACCTGAGAAGAGAGAGATACCAGGAAGATACCCAAGAAGAGAGAGGATACGCCCATTTGTCTAGCATTTAAAGACGGCTGGATGGAGTTTGCACCCAGAGCCCAGTTAAATGGGGTGATTAGGAGACCAAGAGAATTTAAAGATTCCTTGAAAGGGGTGAACTCGCGTTTTGTAAAGAAATGCACATATATTTAGGGGCAGACATGCATGCAGCCGGCCAGGAGTCTTGTCTGATTTTTTGTCACATGTCATGTTATGTTGTGCGTCTAATTGTTATATGTTATGGCTGTTCATTTGTTTCATTTTATGGCGCAACTGTCTGTGTGCACTGTAAAAACATTGGAACGAATATAAAAATGATATCTTCAAGCTAAATAAAAAAAATGGCGTTCAGCTAGGGTTTTGAAAATGCCAAAAAACAATATGTAGATGATCAGATGCTATGACTTAAGGAACACAAATTCGTGGTGATTTAATCTCAAAAGAGTCAAACAGTTCTGAGATAAGTATAAAAAACTGTTGCACTTGTAAGCCATCACAAAAATTCAAACCAGCAACTATGGAGTTAAAATTATGATTTTCTAGTTCTAGACAAGATAACTGATGAATTGTGCTAAGTACGGTAGAGTTTCGCATTTAAATGACAAAGTTATAGTGATTTAAAGGGGCTGTTGTATGTGGGCAATGAAACTGCGCAGAGTTGAAAGACAAAATGAGAGGTCGGGACCTTTTATAAACCTTGTGTGAACAGAGAATCATTTACATTGATTGATGGAAAAGGAACAGTGCAGATGTGAAGGAAGGATTTGATGAGGTTTAGATAAGAAGCAGTATTGTGGAATTTCAATCTGTGCGTGTGTTTGAAACTAAGCGCATCTTTAGAAAATGAATTTTAAAGTGTAGACACGTTTGTTTTGTAGATTGAAGAGAAAACAACATGTGTTTTGGGAACATGAGACAAAGAGAAAAATGATTTTGTGATTAGACTACGGTTTTTGTTAAAGAGAAATGCGGTGTTACAAACATTGTTGAATATAAAGTCAGAGAAAACGGTTTAAAAGCGCACCGTTAAGAACCATCTGAGATTTAAAACAGTGTTGCTATGTGCAAATTGAAGTGGCTAGACCGGCACACGAATAGCAATCGTGTTTTCGTTTTTATTTAAAGCAAGGAGAGAGCTCAAATGAAAGGGCTTTTGGCCAGGAATGCACTGTGCAGAAGTGTCTTTTTATTATAAAGGGTAGGAGAGTCTAGTTAAAATTATGAACTGTGAGCCTATGAGGTGTGTAGATAATTGGTCTTTTGGCAAGAAATGATTGAATGATTTTTAAAGCAAAAACAGAGCCTAGTGAAATGTTAGTCGAGGTCGCATTTGCGTCTAAATTCAAAAGATGTTGATAAGAATGTTGTGCTAAAGTGAAACAAGCTGTTTTTGTTAGAATGTTTTGTTTGGGGTTGCATGTCATGGGTTAAAAGATAGTGGGATTTTTATATTTTAATTAGCTTATATTTAAGGGATGATGAAAACATGAATATATTTTGTGTAGCATATAAAAATTACGTATGAGCAGCTGTTTGAAAACACGCAATTGAAAACTAATGTTTAAAGCAGGATGTGACCAAGTAATACAAGAGAAAAGAAAGATGCTTACATTATGGCACATGAGAATGAATGTAGTGATTTATCAAGAAAGGAATGTGCAATTGCAGTTCTTTGAGATAAGACGTAGCGATCGCTCCATGTTGAAAGAAAAACAAAATGATTGTGTCTTGCAAGTCTGTATTTATGCACCCAAACGAGTGCAGTAAAAGACCGGCTTTATTTCATTTGGAAACAATGTGTGAAATACAGATCGCAGATGGGAAGAATCATTCTGAGCATTGTTGCGCATTAGGGAATAGATGCCCACACTTGGAAATTGGAAAAATTCATAAGTGTAGTTGCAGCTTACCCATGTAATAACCCAGCAGTAAGGGGATACTTATGAAGGAGGACAGCAGCTGAATATTTCAGTGGAATGGCTGGTAAGCGCAGGGCTCGGATCTGGTTGGGTAATTACATTTTTCATTATGACTCATGGTGGTCATGTTGTAGCAGGGCGGTAACACTACATACATTATTTTAATGTGGTAAAAAGACATGTTAAATGGAGCAGAAATGTCATGTTATTTGGCAGTCATATAGTGCCTTACATATTCAGTGGTATTATTTTAAAGCACTGATAGGTTGAACACCCTCTAGAACCATAGATTAAGTCAGTCGAGAGAGACAGCAGTGCATGGGAGGTATCAGCTATGTGTAAAGCTGATGTAATTGTTATTCTAGTGAACTGGAAAATGCTCAAGTGAGTTTGTTTGATATATTGCATTTATCTTTTTGAAAATAAAGTGCAATACATGCAAAATGAATTTGTTGACAGTGGGCGAGTAAGTGAGCGTACATGTAGGCTCAGCAATATGCAAACGCAGAATAAACAGACACACCTGGGAATAAAAGGCATCAACCTAAAAATGAGGACTATTTTTGCAAAACAGGAAAATGAATGTGTTTTCACGGTAGGACAGCCCCAGAGGTAGTCCGGATGTGCCTAAAAAAGTTAATTGGCACTAGGGTTTTGGAATGCAAGGAGAAATATGACAAGAAAAAATGATTTTTGGTCTGATTAGACAGTGAGACTGTGTACCATGTAGCAAAGACGGCTTTTTGGACTTTAGATGTGGCATTGGTTTAGCAGTCTTTTGACGAAAATGTGTCAGCTGTGGTGTGATTTTAATAGGCACCTTTCAGTGGTAGTCATTTAAACATGTAGTCGCACATTAGCCCAGGGGCCTTTTTTGGCGCCAGTGCAGAGGATGCTGTAACGCTCACCTGACTCCCACGGAGGCGCTGGCCTGGTTCGCGCTGCTGTGACCTCTTCTAAGGTGATGCGCAGGGTTCGGAAGATGGACTGGACCGGGCCCCCAAATCTGGCTTGTCTGGCTCGCAGAAGTATCCTTCTGTAGGCGAAAATAGGGGATTAACTGTCTGCGGGGTAATGCAATCAGCCTCCCACTTTCCCCTCTCACCCTCCTCGAAACCCTTCTGTGATTCCTCGTAGCGTCTCACCTTAGGGTCTGGAAGGACAAGCTCTCCATCCTGCTTCTGATGCAGGGGCGCGTTGGTATCCAGTTACTTCACTGGATTTTTGGATTGGTGAGAACCAAACTTGCTTGGCTTCCAGGTAAGTTTTTTGATAAGAGGTTCCCCTTGTGTCCATGCATTAATGTACTAATGCTAGTGCCTTTTTCCCCATAGGGGCCGGGGTACGGAATGCCGGGGAACAGGCACCGACCCGAGATGAGAGGTGAAATCCTTGTAGAAATCAGGTAAGTCTTTAATGAGCATTTTTTGGTAATGTCTTTTCATTCGCTCATTAAAGGTGATGTCTCTTTTTCCCCTTAGGGGCCGGGGTCCGGAAATGCCAGGATGCGGCGCGGACCCGAAATGAAGAGGGAATGAATCAACAGGTAAGTCTTAACATGGAGATTTAGCTTTCCTTATTCCCTTCTCTCTCTCTCACCTTTTGTTCTGGTCTTTTTCTCCCTAGGCGCTGGGGCGTGACTGCGAATCCGGATGATCGCTGCTGAACATGGAAGCGCCCTGTAAAGGTGAGTGGAATGCGGCGCTGCAGCAATCGACGCGATGAGCTTTTAAATAAAAGTCTTCCTTTTCAGGATTGTCAGCGAGATGTCTCCGGGATGCGGATTTAGCAGGTAAGGACTTTTCCTTCTTCTGTTCTCTTCTTCTCTTCCTTTGCAGGTGATCCAGGATGCTGGCAGGCGTGGCAGAAGTCAGGATGCAGGAGCAGACACGGTGAGCGTCCAGCTGCTAGATGCAGAACAACGCGAAGCACGTGTGGCTGTTCGGGTGGGGTTTAAATAGCCTTGGAAGAAGTTCCAGGTATGTATCCTTCCTCCAATCAGGTATGTATCTTTCCCCGACCACGCCCAGAGGGTAAATTAGTCCCACAGGTAAAGTAGTTCCTTTCAGGCCTCAAGGAGGCCGGGATCCTGCAGCATGGTCTGCATCAGGTAAGTGCACCCAAGCACTTCCATAATGAGCCTGGCGCCTATGGCGCCAGGACTGATGTCTTTTATGAGCCTGGTGCCATAGGCGCCAGGACACTGTCCAAAGGGCGCCTAAATGGGGTTGCTGGGTCCTTCCTTGGGGACTGGATGTCCGCTTTCGGGGACTCAGGGCTTGAACCGGTTCCCTGTGAGAGGGCATCATGACAGTACTCCCCCCCCCAAGGCCCCTCCTCCCAAGGTTGTTCCCTCCGGGGGTTTTGGTTTGTCTGGGAAGAGTCGGTGGAATTTCCTGACTAATCAAGGTGCATGCACATGATCGCTGGGTTCCCACGACCTCTCCTGAGGTCCGTACCCCTTCCAATCAATTAGGTAGAACAGTTTTGACCTAAACATTTTTGAGTCTAAAATGTTCTTCACTTCGAATTCGGGCTCCCCATCTATTAGAATAGGTTCTGGAGGTTTGAGTAGTCGGGTTCCGGGTACCACTGGTTTCAGAAGTGACACATGAAAAACAGGGTGAATTCGCATACTAGCTGGTAAATCAAGTTTAACAGCCACTGGGTTAATTATTGCTGTAATAGAATAAGGTCCCAGATATTTTGGGTTAAAATTTCGAGGCCCTTTGAGTGGTAAATGTCTGGTAGCTAACCACACTTGATCCCCAATCTGATACGGAGGTGCTTCACTCCGATGTAGATCAGCATTCTCCTTGTATTTTCTCTTGGCTTGTTGTAAATGCGTAGTTGCCTCTTTGAAGGCTTGGGTAATTGTAGAATGCAGATGTTCTACTGCAGGCATTCTGAGGTTCTGAGGTGAGTCAAGGTTTGAGGTTCGAGGGTGATGCCCAAACAAAGCATAAAAAGGACTGTGGCCAGTTCCAGAGTGTACCAAATTATTATATGCGTATTCGGCTATCCAAAGAATGTCTTTCCAGTTGCTTTCAGATTGCTGTAACATACACCGTAAGTATTGCTCAAGGGTCTGATTTGTCCTCTCGGTCTGACCATCGGTCTGAGGGTGGTGACTGGTCGATAATCTTACGTCGATCTGCGCCATTTGACAACATTTGCGCCAAAAGTGGGAAATGAATTGGCTTCCCCGGTTAGAGATTAGTGTAGATGGGAATCCATGTAGCCGAACAATATTTGAGGAATTCTTTGGCTAGGACAGAAGCTGAAGGTAAACCTTTCAAAGGAATAAAGTGGGCCATTTTGGAAAACAAATCCACAATTACCAGAATAGTATTGTACCCGGAACAAGGAGGCAGGTCCGTAATAAAATCCATTGATAGGGTGTGCCAGGGTGCTGGCGGTATGTCTAGAGGTTGAAGGAGACCGGTTGGTCTTTTCTTTTGACTTTTCTTTTGGGCGCAAACACCACAGGACATCACAAAAGATTTAACATCTTTTCGCCAAGAGGGCCACCAAAATTGTCGTTTCACCTTTTCCTCTGTCTTGGCAATACCGGGGTGTCCCTCTATTAATGTATCATGATAACCGGAAATAACTAGTTCGTGTAATTCCTTATGTGGCACGAATAAGCGTCCTTGGAAATAAGGTAAACCATTATCTATGGTAAAAGTCTGATCCCTTTTGTATCCAATCCTGTAAGATTGTAGGGTCCAGGAGTTGTTTCACTCTGGCTTGAATGTCTTCAAGCGTCTGTAACGAAGTCATACCTAGAATCCTCTGTTCGGGAATTATTGGTACTGGTTCTGAGTTTGTAACAGATTCTCCCATTCCAATTCGGGATAAGGAGTCTGCTTTGCCATTCTTGCAGCCAGCTCGATAGGTAACCACGAAATCAAATTCAGCGAAATACAAAGCCCATCGGAGCTGCCGTGATGACTGAGCCTTGGCGGTTTTCAAATACTGTAAATTCTGGTGATCAGTGATCACTGTGATGGTATGTCGAGCGCCAAGCAGATAATGCCGCCATGCTTTAAAAGCGGACTTAATGGCTAACAGTTCTTTGTCCGTGATTGCATAATTAACTTTGGGTGCCGAGAATGTTCTGGACCAAAATGCTACGGGATGCAGTTGGTTGGTTTCGGGATCTCTTTGGGACAGGACAGCTCCCATGGCTAGGCTGGATGCGTCAGTCTTGACGACATAAGGGAGATCTGGACGCGGGTGTTTCAATATAGGTGCGGAGGTAAACTTAGCTTTTAAATCCTGAAAGGCCTGCTCGGCTTCTTCAGACCATTCAAAACGTTTATTTTTCCTCAAGAGTGCAGTAATGGGTTGTACCACGCGTGAAAATTCCGGGATAAACCTGCAATAGAAATTGGCAAAGCCGAGCATGCTTTGAACCCCTTTTACAGAGCTAGGTGATGGCCATTTGAGGATGGCATCCACTTTTCTTGAGTCCATTCGGACTCCTTTGGGTGTCAGGATGAAACTTAGAAACTCGACTTCTGTGGTATGGAAAACACATTTCTCCAATTTAGCAAATAGTTTGTGCTGGCGCAGTTTTTCCAAGTACTGCCCTGACGTGTTTTCTGTGATCAGATTCCGAAGAGGAGTACACCAGAATGTCATCGATATATACGACAACACAAACATCGATGAGTTCCCGAAGGACATCATTCATGAAGTATTGGAAGGCATCCGGCGCGTTACAAAATCCGAAAGGCATCACCTGGTACTCGAATAATCCGTATTTAGTACGGAAGGCAGTTTTCCATTCGTTGCCTTCTTTAACTCGTACCAGATGATAAGCCCCCCGGAGATCTAACTTGGTGTATATGCAAGCGTCCTTCACCTGGTCAAGGAGTTCAGGGATCAGAGGCAGAGGATAACGGTTTTTAACCGTTATCTGGTTCAATGCGCGGTAATCGATACAAGTTCTAAGGTCGCCTTCTTTTTTGGGCACGAAGAACAAAGCCTAGGATGCCGGGGACTTTGACGGGCGAATAAAACCATTAGCTAGGTATTGATCCAAATATTGTCTCAAATGCAGATTCTCAGGTTCGGTAAGGGCATAAATCCTGCTACAAGGGGGTTGTGCACCGGGCACCAGATCGATTTGGCAATCGTACGATCTGTGAGGAGGTAACGTGTTGGCCTGTTCCTTTTGGAAGACGTCCTGAAAGTCTTGGTATTCCGGAGGTAGTTGCATGGAGGCAGAGGTTACAGATGCTAGATTAATCTTCAGGTTTTCTGGGTAGCAGGTTTGTGTACAATCCGGGAAGGTTATTCTCTTAGCTCGCCAATCAATTCGAGGATTATGTGTCTATAACCAAGGGATTCCAAGAATAACCTGAAACTGTGGAGCCTTGATTACATCAAACACAACACCCTCCCGATGGCCGTCGGGACCAATAAGAGTCACCTCAGTAGTGGAATGTGTTACCGGTCCAGAGGCAATTTCAGTTCCATCGACTGTGGTGATGACATCTTTGTTGGTTTTAGGACGGAGAGGCAGGTTAATCCTAGAGACCAATTCACGATCCACATAGTTTCCAATAGCCCCACTATCGATGTATGCCTTTATTGCATGCAACCGCTTAGGCTGTCCTGGATCTACGAGAACCATTGGCACAATGAAATGGGAGGTCTGAGAGTTAGTTTTCAAGCTCGGCAAGCGGACCCCTACACTTGTCGGGCGGAGTCGTTTGCCGAAACAGAGTCTTCATGGTTTTTATCAGCGGCTCCTACCGTCTTTCGGGGTGGTTTTGCCAGGCAATCTCGTAGAAAGTGTCCAGAATTCCCACAATAAAGACATAGTTTTAACTGCCGCCTCCTTTCACGTTCCTTTGGAGTTAAGGGTCCTTTAACCCCTCCAATTTGCATAGGCTCAGAGACATCAACTCCCTTGGGATTAGCATGGGTCTTGACCAACACCCGGGTCTCAAACCTGGACCGATCTGCTTTTCTGTTTTGAAGTCTGTGATCCAATTGGACCACTAAGTCTATATACTCTGTGCATTCTTGGGGCGGATTTACAACTTGGGCCAAGACATCTTTAAGTTCTCCGCGTAGGCCTCGATAAAACAATGTGACTCTTTTATTCGCTGGCCATCCCGTTTCCACAATTAGTCTATTAAAGGTTGCAATATAGGATAGGAGGTCCTGATTGCCCTGTCGCAGGGATAGAAGTTTGTCATCCAGAGCCTGCCCCCGAGTGTCGAGCAAATAAACTTTCCATGCTTGCTTGAAACCTTTGAAAATCACGGAGAATCGGGTCATCTTGAGTAACCAGTGGAACTCACCAATTGGCAGCGCAGCCGCTGAGATATGACAATACAAAGGCTACCTTGGTCTGATCATTAGGGAAGGCCCCAGGTCTGCATAGGAAGTGCAAACGACACCGATTCATGAATACGGCGAATCGTTTGGGGTCCCCAGCAAAGCATTCGGGTGGGGCCAGCGGCATGTTTCCAGGTAGATTCATCTGCACAGGGTTACTGGAAATCACAGGAGCGGGGTTCCCTCCTGAACCGGGTAGAGGAGTTTGCCCAGCTTGACCTTGCAAAAGCTGTCTGGCCAGGTCATCAGTTCTTTCCTTTGTTATTATTAATTACCTCCTGAGGGCATTAGTCTCTTGACGAGCGGCATGTACTTCGGCCCGTAATTCCCCCAGTAATTGGGCCAACTGATCAGTCTCAGAACTTTCCATAGCGCCTGGGTGGGAATTTGTAGGAAGGCTTCGAGTTCTGTAATGCTCACCTGACTCCCACGGAGGCGCTGGCCTGGTTCGCGCTGCTGTGACCTCTTCTAAGGTGATGCGCAGGGTTCGGAAGACGGACTGGACCGGGCCCCCAAATCTGGCTTGTCTGGCTCGCAGAAGTATCCTTCTGTAGGCGAAAATAGGGGATTAACTGTCTGCGGGGTAATGCAATCAGCCTCCCACTTTCCCCTCTCACCCTTCTCGAAACCCTTCTGTGATTCCTCGTAGCGTCTCACCTTAGGGTCTGGAAGGACGAGCTCTCCATCCTGCTTCTGATGCAGGGGCGCGTTGGTATCCAGTTACTTCACTGGATTTTTGGATTGGTGAGAACCAAACTTGCTTGGCTTCCAGGTAAGTTTTTTGATACGAGGTTCCCCTTGTGTCCATGCATTAATGTACTAATGCTAGTGTCTTTTTCCCCATAGGGGCCGGGGTACGGAATGCCGGGGAACAGGCACCGACCCGAGATGAGAGGTGAAATCCTCGTAGAAATCAGGTAAGTCTTTACTGAGCGTTTTTTGGTAATGTCTTTTCATTCGCTCATTAACGCTGATGTCTCTTTTTCCCCTTAGGGGCCGGGGTCCGGAAATGCCAGGATGCGGCGCGGACCCGAAATGAAGAGGGAATGAATCAACAGGTAAGTCTTAATATGGAGATTTAGCTTTCCTTATTCCCTTCTCTCTCTCACCTTTTGTTCTGGTCTTTTTCTCCCTAGGCGCTGGGACGTGACTACGAATCCGGATGATCGCTGCTGAACATGGAGGCGCCCTGTAAAGGTGAGTGGAATGCGGCGCTGCAGCGATCGACGCGATGAGCTTTTAAATAAAAGTCTTCCTTTTCAGGATTGTCGGCGAGATGTCTCCGGGATGCGGATTTAGCAGGTAAGGACTTTTCCTTCTTCTGTTCTCTTCTTCTCTTCCTTTGCAGGTGATCCAGGATGCTGGCAGGCGTGGCAGAAGTCAGGATGCAGGAGCAGACACGGTGAGCGTCCAGCTGCTAAATGCAGAACAACGCGAAGCACGTGTGGCTGTTCGGGTGGGGTTTAAATAGCCTTGGAAGAAGTTTCAAGTATGTACCCTTCCCCGACCACGCCCGGATGGTAAATTAGTTCCACAGGTAAAGTAGTTCCTTTCAGGCCTCAAGGAGGCCGGGATCCTGCAGCATGGTCTGCTTCAGGTAAGTGCACCCAAGCACTTCCATAATGAGCCTGGCGCCTATGGCGCCAGGACTGATGTCTTTTATGAGCCTGGCGCCATAGGCGCCAGGACACTGTCCAAAGGGCCCCTATATGGGGTTGCTGGGTCCTTCCTTGGGGACTGGATGTCCGCTTTCGGGGACGCAGGGCTTGAACCGGCTCCCCGGGAGCGGGCATCATGACAGATGCAATGGTGCAGGTACACAAATATATTGGACAAGAGAAGAATTAGCACATGGATGGCATTATTGTAGCCAGCCTAGCTATTTTTCATGATGAGATTAGGAAGGGGCTTGAATGCACATTAATGCTTTCAGCATGTTGAGGAAAGCAATGCAAGATTCTTTCATTTTTTAGTGCTGGTGGGCGGGCATTCCAGTTTTTAGGAGCTGGATAGCTAAAGCTGGGCCCCCAGTTGTGGATTTTGAAAGATAGGCATATATATTGGACTGACCAGGAGGGTCTAATGGACTAACAAGAGTGATTAATTCTGATAAGTATGAAAGGGCGTGGACAAAAAGACATCTTTTGTGTGCTGCCCATGAGTTTAATAAAGGAATGCATTTGTTTACTGATAGCCAGTGCGCTTTCCCCCTGGCTTATGAGAGGCTTCTGTAGGGGAATATTCAGTATTGCCTAAAGGCATTTTTCTGTGTGATAGATATTTTTTATTTTGTTTTTGTATTTGAGGCGTTGTCCATGAGTGCCCAGAGAAGGGGCATTGTATTAATCCAATAGTGGTGCCTACTGTAGTGTGGCAAGGAATGAGCGATTCCTAGTAGAAAGGAAAGGTTTGAATGCATGAAAAAAACCTGTAGTTATTTATTTATTAGAATTCATGGAGCACACAGAAGCCCTTAGGCATTGTGGTGCTGTTGCAAAAAAGGGGCTTGAAAATTACAATGAAAAGGGCATACACAAGTGGCTACAGGCCACAGCTTCGCCTGTTATAGGATAGATAAATACATTTTGTAGTTAAAATGGATGAGTTGCATATTTAGCTCACATTGGATAGAGTAGAAATTGAGTAAACACACGGCATAGAGGTTAATTAAGCAACAGGGGGATGGGTATAGACACCACTGGGGGAACTAATTAGGGTAATTAAACAAAGTAGTTTTGAGGGGTTTTTGGGGAAAAAACGAGGAGGGATGGTTCTGCTCTAAGTTCACTAGAGGAAGCATTCCATGGTTTGGGAACAAGACGGGGAAGCTTAGCCCTCTGGAATTAGCTCTTTTGGTTAATGGGACTTGGTGACTTCTTTTGGGTCAGGCTGAACTGACTCTAGTAACAGCATCAGTTAGATATACTGGTGCTGTGTGAGACATACATTTCTGATTTTAAAATGAACCGCTCCTTCACGGGTAGCCAGTGAGCAGCTTGCATGGCGTGAGTAATGCATATTCTTTTGAAGAATACTGAGAGTTGCACACAGCATCACTCTGCATGTTAAGAGCCTGTGAAGATTTTTTTTAAGATGCCTGCAAGGATGGCAGTGTAGTAATCCAATTTAACACTGATAATGGCACGGTGTTACGCTCACCTGGTATCCACGGGGACGCCACACAGCCCTGGTTGGATGATTTGCACTCTCAAAACCTCTCCCGGCCCCTTAGTAATGCCTCTGGTTAAAGATGGGTCTTAATATTGTAAAAGGTGGATTCTCCATCCTGCTCTTCGTGGCAGAGGTGCGTAAATGTGGGGGGCGAGCAGCGACCAAGTTGCTTCACTGGTGCAAGCCCCCTGTGGGAATCCAGGCCTACTGCGACTCCGTAGGTTTGCTGCTTTACAGTCTTTATATGCAGTTCTTATGTTCCTCTTAGTTCGAATAATAATGTCTTGCTTCTTTCCTTTTAAGTATGCAAAGGTATTTTGGTGTTGTCATGCAGTTTGAAGATGAGCATGGGCCGGTAGGCGAAAGCGCGGTGTGCGCGATGCTGTCCGGTGAGTAATGTGCGATGCGCGGCGCTGTTTCGCCTTTTATATTGCTAACCTGTGTCTTTTCTCTCCTTGCAGGTTGCGATGTTCCTCGCCGAGGGCCATAATTTTCCAGCAATGATACGGACCAGGAAATGACTACCCAGGTAAGAATTGTGTGGCTTTCTTCATTCGTGAGGAAACGTGAGTAAACGCTTACTAATGCTGTCTTTCTTTCTCTTCTTTTCAGGTTATGGTATTCCAGGATGCATGCAGTGCCGGATGATGGAGTTCGTACCTTCAGGTGAGTGGAATTGAAGTCAGCGATGGATTGAAGACAGGATACTCTTCCGGGTAAGTTTCGTAGTGTTCTTTCTCTCTCTGCAGGTCCTTGGTTTCAGGTAAGCTGGCATCAGAGAACTGGACACGGTGAGCGTTACGCTGCCCACAGCAGAATAACGCAAAGCATGTTCTGCTCTTTGGGTGCGGTTTAAATAAACTCAGGTAACGTAGTCCAGGTAAGATAGTCCCAGGCCTGCCAAACCCAAAGTAGTCCAGGTAAAGTAGTCCCAGGTCTGCCAGACCCAAAAGACTAGACCGCATAGCTCAGTTCCTTGTAGCTGAGCTATGTGTGTGTCTCCATGTTGGCTGAACCTCCCCCCCACTCCCCCCCAAGTTAAATAGTCCCAAGTAAATAGTCCCATTCTAATGTTGGTCTTCATGATGGTTATGAGCCTGGCGCCAAAGGTGCTAGGACTGACTCCAAGAGAGTCTTGGATGAAGTTTTAAGGCCTTTGACCTGGCCCTAACTGGAAGGCTGACTTGCCAGTGAGGGCCAGGGGCAATGGCCATGACACACGGGAAATGAATGAGCAGGTTTTGTAAGTATTGCGGTGTGCGAAGCAGTATGTCTGGTGTGTGTCCAGAGAACAGACCGCTGCTCACTCACGCTTCGTTTCCTGCTTTTTCTCCCAGCGACCAAACAGAGAACTGAGAACTGAAAGCAGTCTGCTTTCTATTTCCTTATTCTTCAAGACTACCTACATATACACCACGCTGGCGCGGAGCGGTGTGCAAAGCAGTGTGTCTGGTGTGTGTCCAGAGAACAGACCGCTGCTCACTCACGCTTCGTTTCCTGCTTTTTCTCCCAGCGACCAAACAGAGAACTGAGAACTGAAAGCAGTCCGCTTTCTATTTCCTTATTCTTCAAGACTGCCTACATATACACCGCGCAGGCGCAGAGCGCGGCGCGGTGTGCGAAGCAGTGTGTCTGGTGTCCGGGGACTGGGGACTGGCCACTGAACTTCACCTCCAGACACACTGCCCACCAGGAATCTCGACATCGATCGAACATGCCGCCTGTTTCCCCTACGGAAGATGACATCAGCCACCGGCTCCGAAGTAGCAAACTACCTCAAGACTTGGGAGAACAACAAGACCTGCAAGATCTGAAGGAGGCACCCAGGCAAAAAGCAAGTAAAGCCCCTGTTACCCCCTTCCCCACAGTCAGCACTGAGCATTAACATTCTGACCCCGCTCCCTTCCCAGTGTCACCTGACTTCATCTCCCTCGAGACCTCCCCTCGAAGGCACGACTCAACACGAAAGGCTGTTTCACGAAATCGAGACCGACGAAATGGCTACCTCTTCCTCTTGTGGCCGAGCAGATGACCTGGAAACGGAAACGGAATTGCAATCAACCCACTCGACAAGTTCGCCCGGAATAGAAGCCCAGAAGCCCAGAGGCCGTCCAACTACCAAACGGGTACTGTGCTCGGCCGTTTCACTGCTAATGCGAGCGACACCCAGCCAGAATTTGCCGAAGGGCGGACTCGGCGGGTGTCTCAACGACCGGGTGCTTTACCCTTGACGGCCGTTCTTGATGGCGGCACGCCAAAGCATCTCTTCTCTCCAGGAGTGCGCTTCCACGCAATAAAGTGTGACACTCGCGTTGGCGAGTCAAAGATGCCTCAAATGGGCCAAGCCTCCAAAGAAATAGACCATTCAGCACAAATCCATTGCGACAGATCCACAGTCCAGAATCCACCTAAGTGCTCAAAGTATGCCAAACTTGAAGCCACACCCCGTAAGAATACCAGGAACGAGTCCTGGACCACGGACTCTGGCGGCGAGACCTCACCTCTAATTAGATGTTCCTACAACTCAGTCTTTGAAGTGTCACCAAGGGAAAAACAGCGCCCCGCTGCACAGTCAGCCGACCCGCATACGAAACCAACATCAAGTTCTGCGGAAGTCGCAGCCTTGCCCTCCCTTAAGGGTGACACAGCACAACCACCAAAGACTAACTTGGGAACCAGCCCTCCCGCTACTTCCAGGGATGTACTGGTGCCGCCAATATCAGATTCGCCTCAGGCGGATAAAACCTTGTCACCAAAGGAGTGTGTCAAAAGTAAAACCAAGCCCAGGAAAGTCTGGACAAAAAAACCCCGTAAAATACAGCCTAAAACTCAGAGAGGCATTAAAGGGCTGTCGGTCCCGCTGCTTTCCTCGTCCTTGAAAGAATACTTCATTAAGCAGCATAAAAGAAAACTTGATCAGGACCCTGAACTCTCAGACGCCGAAATCTTGGAAGCGATTAGAGAATCCTCGCCAAGAACGAAAGCTCCAAAGTCAATCTCCTCAGCCCAAGATTCTCTCCCATATCAGCCTTCTGTACCAAAGCCGTTACCGCCCATGGACCAAAGAGAAGTTGAAGTTCAAGCCTTGCACAGTATAAACATGTCAGGGGTCACGGAGGGGCCACAAAGTGAGGAGAACCCCCCCGCATACCGACAGGGTCAGCAAACGAGACAAACAACATTTCATCGTCTGATGACACTAACATCACGGCACAAAGGGAACAGGGCCAGTTCAGGACCCAGAAAAACACACCATGCAGATTACTACGTTTGGACTCGCCGTCACATTCAAGGCCAATCCAGCAGACTTCTAGGAGAATCCCAACACTCTCAACAAGAAGGTCTCCCTCTTGCTGAGAGAAGGCCCAGTGACAGATGGGCCCAACACCAATCTGAAAGAGGCCAAATCACTTCACCCAAAACAAGGAGACTGAGTGAAATCCCTAGCTCGTCAGACAAAGGATCTCCATCAAAGAAAAAAATAGACTTTCTCTCAATCATGTCAGCTCTCATGATTGCACTGAATCCATTCGCCAAACTGTACGAATCTATGCATGAAGCACTCAAAGACAACACCACAATGATAAGCACCTTGAAGGACAAACCCACCTTCATGGAGGGATTCATAACCGCAGTCGACCAAAATTCAAATAGGTCTGAAGCAATCCTGGAAGAAAAACTGGAAAAAATTGAAAAACAAATTGAGAGTATCTTACTGTCACACGTAAAAGTAGTGACCGACCCGACCCAAGGAACTGAATCTAAATCTACACAGACCATGGCTAATGGAAAACAGCAAGACATGGCCCCTATTTTCGAAAAACGACCCTCAAAGCTGGCAACATCTTCAACTTCCAGCTCTTCTGATCAAACAAACGGGTGCGTCGCGCACTCCAAAGAAACAGATACATTAAGCATATGGATACTGTCTACAGAACTGCAAGACCCGAGACGGGCACGTGGCCGTAACCAGCCAGTGGACATTCCAGCAACCCGCACCCTGAAGCTGAGCTCTAAAACTTTACCACCCACCGAGAAAAGAGATCAAATAGCCAACTTGGAAACTATCCTGGCTGGAAACCTTTCTCAAGAGCTCCTTGATATTTCTCAACACTCAGCTACTGAAGATCTGTCACCTAGATCACCAGACATCCCAGGGGAGTCGTCCAAAAAAGCGCTCCACCCAAAGTCTAGTCAGAAACAGCCGCACGTCTCTCCTGCGGAAGGCCAAAGGAAAGACGGACCCTGCCCGTACAGACCACGCTCAAATTCGCCAAGTGCAGCCCTCGAAGCTCTAATGGACCTTCAGAAAAAAGAAAACGCCCCGGCCCTGAAAGCAGCTACGGATTCCAGCTCAAGACATAGCCAAATGCAACGACAGGGCAGGTCCCGTGTCCCCTCATACAAGGAAAGGACTAGACCACATAAGACCGAGCATAAGGACCGAATAAACTTGGACAATTCGTCAATCTACAAGGTGGAACAAATCTCAGCCAAGGACAGTTACTTAGTCCTCAACCGCAGAACAGTCCTGAAATTCTTGGATAAAATTGATAAACTGCGACACCTAACTTCAGATGATATAGTCCTTGTGGAACCCTACCACCGGGACCACAAAGCCAAAGCCTACCTGCATACCAAAAACAAGGCAGTAAAAGAAATTACGGCCGAAGTAGAAAGGGACCTCCGTCGCGTAGGCCTAAAATGCCAACTGATACCCAAGCCTTCATCTGTAAAGTCTCCCAGTGAAAGAGAACACAGGGTCACGAAGAACCTCCCACCCAAAAAAAACAACAATGCGGCACGCCACGACAATGATGCCGGATGGACCAGCAAGAAAAATTCTCACCCCGAAGAGCAGACAGAAAATGGAAGCTTGGCTAAAAAGAAATGGGTATCCTTCACCCAAACAGAAAATGGAACGCCAAACAGCAAAGAAGTGGACTACGAAACGCGACATCGAAGGCAAGCTAACGCGTCGCCTCAGAGGAGAGACCATACTGAGTCGTCTGCGCCTAACCCATGGAAGTGGATTTCGGACACCTTTTCTCGATCGCACAAGAAACAACAGCGACTTCCGTGTCCCATGGAGAATAACTTCAACCAGGAGAGCGACATACCACAACCCAAAGTCAGCACCCTCCTAATGGCATCATGGAACACGCGTGGATTTTGCTACTTAACCACCCCGAATGACGCAAACCTGAGCTCCTTCGACCTTATTTGCCTACAAGAAACATGGCTTCTTACCAAACCTACACTTGACGGGTACGACATAGAAGTCTCACCAGCCACTAAGGCAATCACAGGCCGTCCCTCGGCAGGCATACTGACCGCCATCCGCCTGGGCTCTGGTATCACCCCGATGGGAAAGATCGCAGAGGGCTACGGTATTCTAGCAACTCTCTCATCTTGGCATCATTACGATCACTACAACAACTGCTGGACAAACACGGAACTAGCAATAGTAAATCTATATTGGAACCCGGAGCGAACCACTTGCAAAAACTTCTGCAACTCTATAACTTCCATCATCGATGAAACTAGAGTTGACCGGGGCATCCCCAACCTGATAATATGCGGCGACCTAAATGCCAAATGTGGGTTTGGAACCATCACCACTAAAGACACCCTGCCGCGGATGCTGCTGGACGAACGGGGCCGCACTTGGTCAAAGCTAATGAAATCAATAAATCTACACAACACAGCAGCCCTTCAAGAAAACAAAAGTCAAATCCCCACATGGGAAAGACTAGGGGCATCAGCTACTATTGACCACATTTACATCTCAGAGGGCTCGATTCCCTTCTTTATTGACTTCACAGTGTTAAAAACAACAAACAGTGACCACAACCTTCTCCAGATGTCATGGGGCAGAGCATCTCACAAAAGAACTTATTACCAAGCCAACCTTGAATCAAATAATCAACAAAATCGCCTCAGTTTGTCTTCTGACAACGTAAGACGCTTTGCGTCAAACCTAAGACTGAAGTACGACTCCGCAAATAAAGACCCAAGTTCTGAAAGGCCGGAGTATATTTCACTTCTGGACTCCCATAAAGTAAACTTCACCGGCAAATCTCAAGTTGCATCGAACCACATTCACTCATTTAACCACATGGTGATGGAAAAACAGCAAGAGATCCGGAAACTCAAAAAATTGGCAATCAAAGAAGGTTCCAACAAATCCTGGGCATCGTTCCAAACAGGACAGAAACACTACAAAGTATGGCTGAAACACTATCGCGCCACTCTATACCAGAAGGATGCAGAAGCAATGCAAATCACTTGGCTATCAAGAAACTCCAGAGACTTCTGGTCACTTCGAAAGAGCGCGAATGGCCTGAAAACCCCTCCAATTTCCAACTCTGTGTCAGAACAAAAATTGATTATTCACTTCTCAGAATTATACCTGCAGCCACCAACTCCAGTGACACTGCCAACATCGTACCCAACGGATACGTGGATTGATCTCTCAGACCGCCAAGATATCTCCAGAGCTATTAAGAACTTGAAAGTATCCAGGGCCCCAGGACCGGACGGGCTGACTAATTTAGACATTAAAGAATATCCGGACACTTGGTCCAAGGCCATTAGCGATCTCTTTACCATATGCCAACAACGGAAGAAAATCCCGAGCACTTGGACCGAAGCAGTCCTGGTTCCGATTTTTAAAAAGGGGGACTCAAGCTTACCGGCAAACTACAGACCAATAGTCCTTTTGGACATTATTGGCAAAATCTTCGCCTATCTACTGTTGTCCCACTTCAAAGATTGGGCAAGAAACTCGCCAGCATCAGATACCTTCCAGACGGGATTCTTAAAGGGCGCAGGCACGTCAATCAATCTGCTAATTCTGAACATCATTAAGGCAAAGGTAAAGAGCGGGGCGCCGAAAGTCTTCATGGCTATGATAGACCTCTCTCAAGCCTTCGACCTGGTTGACAGATCGAAGTTATGGGCCAAATTAACATCATGGAATTGCCCAAATCGCCTTCTGGAACCAATAAAGGCCCTGCACGCTTCCACATCTATGCGGGTGCGGCTTAGTCGTCAAGGCATCCTACCAGACAAAATTCTTACTGGCGGTGGAGTGAAGCAAGGATGCCCCCTGGCGCCTGCCCTATTCATAGCTTTCATCAGGGACTTTCAGGACTCAGAAAAAACAATCAGAGGTTTCCCCCCTAAAGTGGGCTCTAACGAAGTATCAAGGCTGTGGTATACGACCTGGTCCTTATGGATCAGACAGCAGTTGGTCTTCAAAGACAGCTAGCCAATCTGGCAGCATACATGGCAAAAAACAACCTTCAAATCAATACTGCCAAAACAAAAATCCTAACCATATCTAAAACAGTAGGCAAGAAAAACTCACGAAACGCCTGGTTCTTGGACAAAGCAAAAATAGAAGTAGTCACGGAATACAAGTACCTGGGAATAATGCTGGACAACACACAGAGAAAAATCACTACAAAACTTCCTCTGGACCAAGGCAAGAAACTTAACATCGCAGACACGAGCAGTGGATAAAAAATTTGGAAAATTCTCCTGGGTCACTGCACTCCAATTTTACAAAGCAAAAGTAGTCCCTGCACTAACCTACAGGATGGCGGCAAACCTAAATCTACCCACCGAGTTTTGGACCCAGATAGAGGGCTTCCTTTGAAAATCAGTCTTAGGCCTGCCCAAGTCTGCCCCAACACCAGCAATTCGGCGCGACCTGGGCCTACAGTCTTTAGCCTCTGTGGTGACGCAGAGTGCAACCCAACTATACAGGAAAATTCTGACTCCAAATACCCTGCCCATTTTCGGACTCATTGTCTCTGAAATTCGAAAAGGTCTTGAAAACCCCTAACTATCTGGGTTGAAAAAATCAAATCCAACCTTGAGGAAGTAGCATGCACTGAAGAAATTCTCATTTCCAACCCAGGACACGTCAAAACAAAACTACAACAGCAAGATTGGATAAATACTGTCGATTTAACCCACCGGTACAAGTCTCTAAAGCACCTCCCACCAACTCACAACAAGCTAAAAGTGCCCCTAAAATACTGCGAGAAATTTCCAGAAAAAAACCTAAGGAAGATCTTTCTGCGTGCTCGACTAAACTTACTGCACACTAGGGAAATTCTAGCAGCAAGAGCACTGGCTCCGAAGTCTGACTGTCGCCTGTGCGGTGTGCAAGATCAAGTGGAAATTGTTTGCCACCTCCTCATGAAATGTCCAGCACTAATACGTGAGAGACAAACTTTTATGACACCACTTATCAGCGATCTACTAGCACTAGACGAAGAAACTTGCTGGACCCGACTGATAGCCGGTGACTCTGCAAGATGGTCCAGAATGGCAGCCAAACTCCTGTCGTTGGCCCTGACGAAAGCCAACAAAGATGCTAGTGGCTCCCCGTCTGCTACGAACATTGGGAACTTGAGCCCCAGGATTGGTCACCCCAATGAGCACGCTCAAGCCCACGAAACTTGATCACTCTTCCTAAGTGGTGTCGTAATATAGCTCTCTTTGAATTCACGCAGCACATCCTGAAAGACCACTCCTGAAAATTTGCATTTGTGTAAAAACCAAAAAGGTTAAAAAAAAAAAAAAAACAATAAGTATTGCAGGGAAAGGAAAGGGTCGGTGGCATTAATGAATGAGGTAGTGAAGCAGAAGCAATGGCACTCAAATGACAAGTGCAATAGAACGGATTGTAGCATGTAACCTAGCATGACAGACAAGGGTGAGTGGAGGAACACTCCTAAGGGTTGTTTTACAGCTACAGAAAGTGTTGGGATTGAAGGAGGTATTGATGAACGTCATGAGATGAGAAACACATGATTTTAGACAGGGTTTTTAAACTAACATGCGGGCAGGGCCAGGCATCGCCTTGTAGCTGAATGGTCCAGTGTCATTCGTGTTTTCTATTTTTGACTTAGAATTCCCCCTGAAAGTGAAGGGGTTACTGGGTCCTCTGGAACCTGCTTTTTGGGGAATTTCGAGGATAGCACAAATATATTGAAGGGGGGTTTTTGGGGTGCTCGTAAAGGTCCTTTTTCAGGAGCTCCACCGTGAGTGATAGGACAGTTTGAATGGTGTTATACCAGGGGTGATATTTTACAATTTTTGAGGCCTTGGCGGCTAGCGTGGAGAACATTTTTTTTTTTTTATTAAATAGGGAAAAACCCTTTTTGATTTAGGACGATCAGTTGAGATTCTGGTATTATAGGATTTAGATGGATGAAGAAAGGTTTGAATGACACAGCATGAAAGCATGATGATAGTGTTTAGGTTACCAAGAAAAGCATGTTTGTTTATTTAGGACATGCCCCATTTAGACACAAGCACAATTTTGAAGGCATGAAAGCGGCAGAATGCCAATGAGATTGTTTGGGTGAAAATTAAAGGATTTTATTATTGTGGCAGCATGGTAAAATAGCCAGCTGTATGACCTGGTGGAGAAATAATGAAAATATTTTATAAATTCAGGTGCAGGCCATGAACATTTATGAACAAAAGGATGAAATAGATGGCCTCCAGGAAAGTAGAGGCAGACATAACGTAGGGAAGCATGGCAAGCGTTTAAGGAGCAAACAAAATGAAGTAAGAATCATGAAGGACAGTAATGGTTCAAATAAAAAGATTTAGGTTAA
Source organism: Ambystoma mexicanum (assembly GCF_040938575.1). NCBI lineage: Eukaryota > Metazoa > Chordata > Amphibia > Caudata > Ambystomatidae > Ambystoma > Ambystoma mexicanum. Next base: position 538,246,397 of record NC_090928.1, on the reverse strand, counting down.
AAAACATCATAGATGACAATGCAGCCATATAGGGCCTAATGAATGATAAAATGATAATTCCTCACAGCAACACACAGAAAAAGAAAGGAAGTGTGTTTTAGTATACATGAAAAACAAAATGAATAACGAAATAAATGCCCAACATAAATAAAAGATGATTAGAATAAAAGATTCAAAAACGATAAGGAGACTCTGTGCCTCTGTTACACAGGAACAGGAAATAAATAAATAAATAAGGAAACGATGGAAATGATTGATTATCTTGAATAAAAAATGAATAAAAGAAAAATTAAGGAAGGGAACAATTGGGCAAATGAACAAACGGATAGGGAATAAACACAGGCATAAAATGGACAAAAAAAAACAAAAAATTGGAAAACAAATAGCACTTATGAGGTTTCCCCGCCAACAGCAAAAAAAGGAGCGTAGGGCAATAAAAAGCATCAGTGACCATGAAGACCAAGAAAAGGAGTATGGCTGACAAAAATTAGGTCAATTAAACAAAGGAAAATCACACAAGCCATTTTAAGAAAATATAGTGAGGTAAGTAAAGAACAACTTTTTGAGTGCCTGTAACAATTTTGATTTATTTTACAAATAAAAGTTATGGACCTTTTGAGTGGAAGCACAAGAAATGTCTGCATGGCCTTAAAATTAGGGAGAAAAAGAAAAAGGTAAGTACTAGTTCACGCTAAAAGGGTGTGGACACACAATTGATCAGCACTAAAAGTAGGAGGATCCGGGTAACAGGAAAGAGGTAGCAAGAGACACAATGTCGTCAAGTGTTTTGCTGTTTGTTCCCAAGATAGGTGCAATCAGGTGTAGAAAGAGTAGAAAATAGATGACAACATGGCCATTTCAGACAACCACAGAAAACAGAAGTAAAATGGAAGGTAAGTAATTATTTTCGTGTTCATAATGTCAAAAAAGATTGATGTGATAGGGGTATGCAATCATTAGAAGAGACAAACATTGGTGGATACGATAAAAAATGGAGGCACGTAGTAAGAATTGGTGACATAGTGTTGGAAAACAGGGGTAGGCTAGATTAAGGTAGGCAGGGACGGTTTGCAGCGAAACGCCTCTGTTTTGTCTGCATAGGATGAACGCAAAGCACAAGCAAAGACCATGGTCCAACCAACGACAAGAAGAGAAAAGGAAGAATAGCTGCTGAGCTGAGGAAGCATGTGCAGCTAACCAGCAAGCATTTACTGCTAACCAAGGAAGCACGTGCAGCTGAGCTGAGGAAAGAACCAAGCCTAAACCAAGTATCCTGCAGGGTGTTTGGAAAATAGTTGTTTATGTGCACCAACGAATAGGGGAGAATGATCCAGAAAGTATTTTGATAGCAGAATAGGAGGAAAGGGTTGAAGTTGGGAAGAAAACCTGACCCCTTGCCAGTGCCGGAATGACTTTTGTCCCTATTTTGACTTTCTACAGACGGCAGGGATCCCCAAAGACGTTTCTATCATCTGCTACGGACGTGCTTAGAGGACCAAAAAAGAAGAAGACGTCTTTCCTTAATTGTTTTTTGTTGTCTCCTTAGGGTTGCATGTGGCACCCATAGGGTAACAAACGTGTCCCATGAAGGATAATATGTATTATATGTTAGTGAAAACAAAACTCCTGTTCTAGCCAGTTGACACAGAGCTAGGGATGGGGGGTATTTTGTTGTAATGCGAGAATGACCTATAAAAATGGAATGGTTAAACGAAAATGTTTTGGAGCTTTGTCTAGAAGGCAGAGGTGTCCAATAAGAGGGAATATCTCACAATTTTTTTTTTTAGGGAATAGGTTATGAGAGCCAATGCGAACAAGAGAGGTTAAGGAAATGGGTTGGTAGGAAATGTGTTAAATGGAAGAGACATGTTTATTTTACAAAAGAAACTCATACCGTTTTATATTACAGGTATACGTTGAGGGACCTGTATGCCTTGAGAAATTAACATTGAACCGTGTGAGAAAAGAGGGAAGTCGTAGAGAAACCCAGTGAGAGCCCGACGCTGAATTGTGTATGCAAAAGACTCCTCCAACGCTGTGTCCCCATGCTGAAACATCCCCTCTTTTGGACACATTGAACAATTAATTTATTGAAAGAGAGACACTCTAGTAAAAATGAACTTCTTGTGAAAAGGAAAAAAGACAATGGACTCCTGGTCTAAGCATCAAAGGAACCTGGGATACTTGACTGTGTGAACCGCTCAAAAGAAAGGACGCCAAACTATAGACGAGTAAATTGGAAGATACGGAAGAAGAAAGTGTGGAAAAGAGGGAAAGACACAGTGAGAACAATATATATATATGCATGGGCAGAAGAAGAAGATCAAAGAGTGATTGTATTTTGTTGGGGTGGGAGTTGCAGACAAGGTATGACATGCGAAGAGACAATGGGCTAATGGGTTACCTCAAAGATTGACCAACCCCGCGAGTCTCACAATGTCTGTGAAATTATCTAAGGCATACAGTTAGTTTAAAGCAAATGATTACAGGAAGTGGGGTTTAAATGGAAGAAGATGACACACACATGTTTTGTTTTACGAATAACAATACGTTAGTATGTGACAAATTGTAAGATTGTGATAGGATGTTTTTAGATCAGTATCAAGGAGGGTGGACATGGATGTGGTTGAAAGTTATTGTTTTAACAAACAAGGAACTTTAAAGACGGGGAAATGTAATGGAGGTGCTGAGATGAAGCTAAGGTACCAAACACTGAATGCAGTAGGGGGCCGCCCCACCACTTAAAGCTAAACAGAGAAATTTGTATAGACTGATTTAGTATTGTAATTATGTGAAAATAGTATTCATAATGGTAAGGGATATTAGTATTCTAAAGGCCATCATGTCTATAAAGTAAAAAATGCATTTGTCATGGTTTAGTAAGTAGGCAAGGTACAGAATGCATATTAAGTTTTTCCTATACACAGACAGAAAAGAACTCTGACAATGCCTTTTACTGGCAATGCCTGTAACTGACAATGCTGCTAAAATGAGTGAAATGAAGAAATGCTGCAGAGTGGGGGCTGAATTCTCTCTCTGACAAGATATATAAGAGCTCCGTTTTGAGCTGGGGGTGGAGTTTGTGTACTTGACAACAATGCTGTTTTGTGCTCTGTGTCAGCTTGGCATGAAATAAAACTTGATGAACTTGACTGTCTCCTTGCCTGCTGTCTGGTCACCTTTACTGAAACATTGCAGAGCTCCAGAAAGCTTCTGGAGGGTTCCAGAGAGCAACAAGGGGCCCAGACTGCCGAGGGGGACCTGACAGAATGGAAGAGGTGAAAAAGAACACGATCGGGGTCATGACACCTCCTATACAAGTATACGTGACAAACCACTGCCCCCTGACCCAGGTGTTGAAGTTGTAAGCAGGTCATCCTCCCAAAGCAACACACTGGTTCTGTATCACTCACACCCCATGCAGAACCTTTTTGGAGTCTTACGCCAACTATATGGATTCTTTAGGATTCCATCAATGCCAAACATCTGCTATTTTGATAATGAGTACTACAGCTAAGAACCCACCTCCCATCCATTCACGTAGTGTTGTAGTAAAGGAGTTCTGTTGTGTTTTTCATCGATTGAACCCCAGCTAGTGCCTTCATCGGCACTACCAGAGGCAAATCTATTTCCACTCAGAGCTGTGACGATACATAACAGAGAGCAAAATAGCGCTGTGATTGAAGTTCCTTGCATAAATGTTTGTCCACAAAAGGTATTTTTGTGGTTCTTGGAGATTCAGAGAACTTAGATTAAGTGTTTTCATTTCGAACATTATTTAAGATTTAAGGACATAGCTCAGGTCTAATCTCTTTAGAGAAGCATGCATTCTTCTTCATGGATTGATTAAACACCTTCAGCATATAGAACAAAATGTGTATGAATTCAATAAATACCTGGTACCTTCATCAATAACCACACTGAATAGGTTTTTATATTTTATTCAAAATATATATACAATTTACATCTATTGTTTAGTGCTTACTGTGAAAAACCTGAGGGTTTTCCCTACCTACTCCCTGGGGATCCTTTGTTCAGGTGACCAGGGGACGGCCATCGCTGCTGGATCCAGAACCTGGGGGTGTACAAGCGAGGGAGGATCACCTGGGTAGAGGGTACTCTGGGATTGGGAGGGAGGAACCCAAAGGTGTGACATGCTATCCCCCTTTTTCCATTACCCCCATGCCGATATTTCCTCTGCCTTCATGGGCTACTTTGAGTCCTATTCCGTTAACCCATCCCCATTTGCAACACGTACCAAGATAAAGAGGAGGCGTCCAAGAACAGGGAAAAGGGAATTAAACACAGTACCCCACTTTCAACAGCAACATGTTTATCCCCCCTCTCCTGACAGTAATTTACCCGATTTACCCCAATCCGTAGGGGACACTACCAAACCCAAAACACCCTCTCCCCATTTCCAACTACCACTGGGAAGAAGAAGAAGAGGAGGAGGAGGAGACCGTGTGGATTGCCTCTGAGTAACACATTAAGAAACAGAGGGAAGACTGCTGCAACCACCATTAGGCTGTCCCTCCAATAAGGTCAGGCAATCAATCACAACCATGCACACCTGACTTCACTTGAATGCCCAGCAAGGTATAAAAGGTGTGGTTTTACACAGAGAGTGGAGCGAGGTGGAAAGGCAGACTGGAGCTGGGAGCTTCAGAGGAAGATGCCTAGAAAGTCTGGAGGAGAGCAGAGTGTCAAATTGCTGACCTGGTGTCCAGGAGGGGCTGCAGCGTGGCTAGGGAACCGTGTCACCAGAGAGCAGGAGAAGGGCAGCCTGCTGGCAGTGTCCAGCCAAGTGCTTGTTTTTCTGGGTGTATTACTGGAGCCCAGGTGTCAGAGGGGCAGTGGAAGAGACCCCGACCCAACCATGTGTGAAGCGGAACCCAAACAAGGCTAACACGGCAACCAGTGAGTTTCATAAATGCAAATTGAAACCCGGTATGAGTGTGAAGTTAAAGCCGGGTATGATGTAAGAGAAAAGAAAAGTTGTAGCAAGTTGTTAAAATCTCCCAGGATCGCTGAAAGTGAAGGAAAAATATGCTGCCGAGGGGAGCTAGCGAAGTGGGAGCAAAATGTCGAGATGAATGCAATTAAATCCAGAAAGAGGGACAGACAAGAGGCCAAGTATAAGTGAGACTGAACTGTATTGTAAAACAAGAAAAAGAGGAGAAAGCTTAAAGAAAGTCAAAGGCATTATGGTACTGGCAGTGAAAAGACAAATTAAGAAACATTTAAGAAATACCTAGGAATTGTAAAACGAGCAATGATAAGAAGCAGAGTTACAGAGTGGTCCTGTGTGAATCAACACATTATTGAAAGTCTTTGTGAAAGAAAAGTGAAGATCCCTGAAATGAAGGGGAACTGTGTGAAGATCGAAGTGTGATCAAAATATAGAGCCTAATTGTGAAAAACTGTTTTGAAGCTGGAAAAGACAGTTATATTGTGAAACCAAGATAAAGTGATATAACCAGAACTTTCAGGGTGCCAAAGGCACGTTTACATGAATTTAAGCAAGACTGCCAGGGGCATGTTTACAAGAAAGCAAGCAAGAGTGCAAGAGGCACGATCAGGTGGAAGCCCAAGTGTCGGAGTGGCCACGCATAGGGGTGAAAGAATACTATGCGGTTGCCAAAGTCCCTTACAAGAAGAATTATTGAAAGTTAAAAAAGGATCTGACCTCAGGTGAGGAAAGCCTGATTCTCCATCGCATTGTTGAAACAGACCTATGTTACGTTGAAAGAATAAGAACTGTGTTATGGTAAAAGATAGTGACTCAGACAAGGGAAGCCTGAGATACCGGTTATGAAAATCTGATTGAAAGTACTGCATTGTAAACTAAAGCACAAGGGGCCTCATTACGACTCAGGCGGTAAGGGTTTTACGGCGGCGTTAACAGGTGTTAAAATCCATGGCGCTAAGGGACCATGGAGTTAATTACGCCACCGTAATTTACGGTGGCGTAATTAACGCCTTCCCCACTCCCTTTATGCCCTATGGGGCAAAAATGGGAATGGGGAAGGGTAAATGGGGATTGGGGACTTACCGCCCCGCCAAGGTCGGAATGGGGCAGTAAGTCCGCCAACCACCATGGCGTAAACGTAGTTTACGCCATGGTGGTAAAGTCACGGCCCAGGCGGTAACTTACCGCCTGGGTCGTAATGAGGCCCAAGAAGTTTAATTGTTGAAACTGAAGAGTAAAAAGTTGGGCAAGGGAACCCCTCAAGTACTGTGATAGCAAAGATGAGGAACCCATTGTGAAAGTGAACTTTGTGAAACTTGTTTTGGAACTGAACTTTATGAATCCTGAGAAGGAGAATCTTTTTGAGGAAGTATATGAAAGTGAACTTTAGAAAGCTTTTGGTGAACGGTTTAAATCTATGGAAATTTGATGATCCCAAGAGATCCAAACTTGCGGAAGGGAGTTGAGAACCAGCTCCACTTCCTAAGCCATTTTGACATTAATTTGAATGCACTCTTGTTTTACCTACATGTCCCTAAACTTATTTGTTGTAAAGCGTGAGGGCATGCATAGGTTTATGACACAGACTATTCTGTTTATTTTGACTAGACTGACTTGGACTTGTTTTTCTTTGTTTAATTGTCGAGACTACTCCCATTATAGCGTAACGGGCAGTTAGGAATTCTTCCAATCCTTTGCGATACCACAATAGAGGTTTTTGAAACTTGCATCACCTGTGTTTGTGTGTACTGTTGATACCATGCCTTCCACACATTACTTATTCATTCATGTTGAAAGTCAACACGGTTTATTTATTAGACTGAAATAGCCTCACCTTGTTATCAAATATCACAAACTCTCTTATGCATTCACTTGTATTCTGTCCTTCCAGGGGCTACTTTGGGTAATCGTAACAGTGTTTGCCCAGCTTTAGGTCTCATACCTGCTTGCAATGCTAGGGTAAAAAACCTTAAAATGAAACCTTCATTATGCAAAACCAACAGTTGTATAATTAGAAATCCTACTTGTACATTTATTCATTTAGGGAAAAATGAAAGGTGCATCATGGTTTCTTCCAACTTCTTGCATTGTATTTTCAGCCACCCCTGCCTCACATCTTGCACATGCTGTGCAAGCTCTGTCCTGCTGCCATTATTTTTCGGTGTCCTATATATGATAGTGTCTTTTAAGTGCCCATCTGGCTTTGCCTTTGGACATTACTAAAATAGGTGGGGCTTTCTGGAGCTCTTTCACTGCTGCCCAGGCCCTTCCGTCTGTAATATTAAGTATTAACAAATCCAATGTGGCTCTTACTGGATGAATAATCATTTTGTGTAAGAGTGACAGGCAATGTATGGGTGTTGGAGCTTCAAGCCAATTGCTTCAAGCAGTTTGTTCATGCTCTGAGTTAGCAAGCTTTCTCATCTAATTCATGATAAGAGTTTTAATAATGATACATTAAAGCAACTCTTTTCAGCAGTGCCCGGTTAATGCATTAGATTTTGGACTTGTTTAGGTTTCATTTAGATTGCTCAGCCATGTGGAAATGCATCCCAATGAATAATGATGCGTCAAGTGTATGTGCTATTGACTCATTGAGGAAAGGATTTGAATTGGGATCATGCAAGTCATATTTCTCAGGAACATTAATACTGTATGACGTTCATTCATCGCCCGTTATTTTTTCGCATCATTTTTCTGATGAAATATTTTGCCCAAATAAATTCTCAAAAATATGGCGGTCAGGGGGTGGGGGTTCAAGGGCATATAAGGGGTGGGGTATAGGGAATACAAAAATAGAGGGGTTTGGCAGACAACCACCCCCCCCCCGTGCCCCCCAAAATAAAATAAAATTCTATGAGTTTATTTCGGCCACAACCTTTTAATACACTGGCCTTGAAGTGCTCACGCATCTATACAAATATATCTCTAGAACCGTTTTAATTATTCTCAGTTGAGGCTGGCTGTTTACGGTTAGCTATTCAGGCACTATATTTACTAGATATTTATAAAAATAACTGTGTGCCATTCAAAGGCCCAAATCATCATCAATCAGCCCCTAGCCTCAGGTATATGTGAGCGGTGCTCAGTATTCTGGAGGCTCACTTTGTGTTATAGGCATTACAATCGTACAGTATTTCAGCATTTATAATACTCCTTTCACCATAAAAATCAAATACTCAGCATTTTTACTACCTCAGCAAAAGATCCACCAACAAGTTGAGCGGGTGTGCTCATAACAGGAAACCAGCAGTACTGATGAGTCAGTCTAATGGAGGCAAATACAGATTTCCCAGCTAATACCCTACCCAAACAAGATGATCCTAAATGTCCATCAGACTAAGGCTCTGTCAATGGCCTCTTACGAGGCAGCCACCTGCGGTTGAGAAGTTATCTTCTAACTCCAAACAATGAAAATATTTGTATTAAAAACATAATGGGTTTTCCTTTTTGCAACACCTGGGCTTAATTTTGATCATGAAGTAGTCATGAAATACATAAAAGTTATCAAATCACTGCCCACGTTTTTTGCTTCTCAATCTGATCTAATCCCAAAGCTCTTTTGCCGCAGGACATGAACCAGAACGTTTCTAAATGTGATGGGCCCACATCCATTGCATGGCTCGCTCATGTTCATTCAGAGGTATGGCAAAACAGAGTTCTAAAGTTTATATTCCCAAACCGAAGCTGCTATTATCCCAATCATATAACATTCAATGGGAATCAGTCGAACTGAAAAACCCTGTGACTAGGGGGTTGTCCTTCCTTCTGTAGTTTACGAGAATTGCATCATTAATTTAGGTGCAAGCTGTTTTTTTTAGACCCTTTTAGGTGCCCATGAAATTGGAGCAACCAATGTGAGAAACACTAACCTTGTCGGTGAAAAACACATATTTCTTACTCATGTGTAAAAAATGTTAACAAAGTTTTAATACAGATTATGTTATCCAGTAAAAATGTTAAAGTTATTATAGCTGAACATGAACCATTATAATTTCAACAATAGGTTCTCTAGTAACAATGTTAATTACAGCAGAACATAAAGCATTTATAGAAATACAGTAATAGAAGACATTAAACATAGGTCTCAGGTGCCCGGCTGCTTTCTGACCTCATATATGGTCTACATCTAGGTATGATGTTAGGGGTGTAGGTGCAGCGAAATAAACAGTCCATATCGGTCTGTACGCTGCAGACGTTTCGGCAAGGTAAGTAGACGTCTTCTTCTGGGGCCAGGAGAGTCAGAGAACTCACTGTGAATGCTGTGAGTGTCGATAGATGAACCAGGGAGGTTACATAATGAGTCCGTGTGGGAGGAAGAAATGGCCGCTTAGAGCATGAATTGATGGCGCATGGGGTTGATCCATCCAGAACGTGATGGTGATGCGGTGCAGGGTCGGTGGAGCTCTGGTTCAGGCGGGCCTGGTGGTGCTAAAGGTGCTTAGCGTTGCAGATTCGAACGATGGCAGCTGGTGAGGCATTAGTCCAGGCTTTACTGCCTGAATACGGTTCGAAAAGAGCCCCCTGGAACACTGCAGCAGTCAGTGCGGGCTGTAGCAGGAAAGGTGTCTCGAAATGGCACTTGTGGTGGCTCTAGCAGATCAGAGCTGTGTATATGCATGGCTCGCTCATGTTCATTCAGAGGTATGGCAAAACAAATCCCTTGAAGTTATGGTACTCATGAACTCAGTTCTAAAGTTTATATTCCCAAAACGAAGCTGCTATTATCCCAATCATATGACATTCAATGGGAATCAGTCGAACTGAAAAACCCTGCCAACATTTCCCATGAAGAAATATTGCCTACCAACTCCTTAGAGTTTTTCTAGCGTGACACTGACTCAATTGTGTTCTAATGTTCCTCCTGTTAACACCATTTTAGCACATTATTCTTCTTTGACTGTCACAGGTGTTAAGTCCCCTCGCTGGCTGAATGATAGGGAAATCCTTACTCATTTTTAGTTTTGGCTAAAAGTTGCCAAAGCCAACTTTGCTGGCAAAGTATTACTGTGTACAAGAGCTTTTGGATTCATGTAAGGATACGATGTAGATGTGCTTGCTGTTTCCTACCTGTTGAGCAGTCACCTAATCAGGCTTATTCCTGAACCTTACAGCTCCAGGAACACCCTGATTGGATTAACAATCCTGTCTCTCCTATCATAGCACTAACTCTAGTACCTCCTCCTTTACGCGACACCCTACCTGAAAAAATGTCCTTGATATTTGAAAGCCTCTTATCTATAACTTTTCCAGATTACTCAAGGAAAGTTATTGATTACTCTGTCTATCACCTGCTGGGTTGGTGTTCGATCATTCACATTAACAAAAATTGTGCGTATAGGCGCTGCAGTAAGTAGGTTGATATTGCTAGGCAAACACGCTATTTTTTTTATTAATACTGTGTGTTTTAGTTTACAAGAAACTTTTCACACCAAAAAAAACAAAAAACATTTGATACATAACCTCATAAAATATTATACATTTCATGCAACTTTCATATTATGCCTTCTATAAGAAAAAAAAACCTAGTTGCACAAATTTATTTAAAAAATGGCCTTTTATTTCTTCTTACACGAGTATGCACCTTTTCCATGTATTCACAAAATATAAAAAGAACCAAGCACAGATTTAGCATTCAAATACAAAAGATGTTTCCATGTACCTTCATACAATTACAGCAATTTAGCTTGTGTAAGGCTGCACAACATTCCTCAAAATGATGCACCACCCCACATAAGTTCTAATAGTGCAGATTCAATTTTACACAGAAGTCGTCCCAATGAACACATAAATGATTTGTTAGGATTGACCATACATTTTGACCATAGTAGCTCTCTAGCAAATGCAGTGTTCATAACATTATTTTTGCCCAAGCTAAGTTTTCTATCATTTTCAAAATGTCAACCTTAGATCACTAAATGTTTAATTGATTCAGGCTGTAGCCTTACACAGCAAAATCTACACCAATCTGTTGAGCTATGAATCCAATACTTAACACGTTCCAAGGTGTGCAGTTGGTTCATTCTGAAGCGCATGTATATTGCACATATGTTATCATCTGGAAAACGTCCGATATACCTTAGTCTGGGAAGCCTTTTATGAGAGTGAAATGCAAATTCCTGATGTAACTGATATCTGCCAATTTCTTCATGAGTTTCTACCCAGTCTAATTGGTATAAGACTTCACAATCCTCTGGTTATCAGAATGATACAATAAATAAAGATTTTTTTCAGGCATTTTTGTATGCTTGTAATATACACTCAGAAACCTTCTGACTTGTCAACGCTTTCAGATCTTTATGCATTTGCTTTCTTAATAGAGCGATGTCCTTATCAAAATTATGTGGATGTCGCCTCTTATTTGAATGATTTGTGTGGGCAAGTCGAGCTAATTGTTGTTAGAAGATATAATTATTGTATCTTTCCACCCAGACACAATCTTGGAAAGAATAACATACCTCTGGATCAAACAATTTAAGTGCTCCAAGATTGGCCACCAACTTCTGACACAGCTGCCTATTCCAATGAATTGAGATTGAGGTACGCTCTATTTCCGCCAAACTCAATTGCGGAAGTGTGTCAAGATTCCTACATTCAGCATCCATCTACATCACAATATCTACAGATAAAATAGGTGCACAATAATCCAGCAAATGGATGGGACGTGGCTACGAGGGCCATGTAAGAAGATGTGTTCCAGAGGAGCTCCTGCGATCCTGCAATGATCCTCCCAGATAGTGCATTCATGGATGCCTATGACTATTGAAAACCCACATGCTTGCTTATGAATGCGGTGGACGTGCCCGTTGAACTTTTGGTGCCCACGGGATGCACCGAGACGAAGTTCTGCATATTACAAAGATTGCGAGGGCCAGAGAAGGACGATACAAAATGGCCGACTGAGAGCGAGAACAAAGGAATCATTTGGCTGCGAGATGGCAGTGTAACAGTAACGAAATGCAGGCAATGTTGAATGGCGCAACGTACTGGGACATCCCGCGTCAAAGACACAGGCTTAAATGGGCCCAAATGCTTGGAGTGAAAGCGGACAGTAGCGTGCGCGGAGCCCGACACATATAAGGGAGATTCCCTGGACGGACCGTCGCTGAGGCTTGCATGCAGCTAGGAACAACTGCTAACCACAGCTGCAGAAGACGCACATACAAGCAGGGCGGTTTTGGGAGCTGCCTGGATGAGCAACTGCAGCCCCAGCATCTGTGAAGAGCAGGACAAGTAACAATGTTGCCAACTGATGCGTAGTCCAGAGGGAACGAAACCCAACAAGATCTCGGAACGGAGCTGGCTGCAGGTTCCGGGATCGCGAGGACACGGGACCAGGAACTGGCAGCCCGAAAAGAGAAAAGTGAAGTGGAGCCGCTGTATGGTATATGAGCCCGCCGTATATACATGGAGGCTAGATGTGAATGGTAGCAACAAGGACATCCACACAACGGTAGCGCAGGAAGCGGGCGCGAGAAGATAGGCTGTGGAACTGAGCCCCGAGGAAGCGCCCGCTGCAGTAGAGTCAGAGGCAAACTGGGGAGCACAGGCAGCCTGAACGGACATGGGAAAAAAGATCAGTGGGGCAAATTTATACTAAAGGCGAGCAAAAGGTGTCTGTACATAAGGCTGCCATACGCTGGGACAGAGAGTAAACAGCGGACACAGAGCTGCATTAAGATACCAGCAAAGTAAGGAGGAAGGCACCGCGGGGGGGAATGTGCCCATGTGACGGCACAGAACGCTATGTGTAGCAGGCCAAGCGGCCCACACAGGACACAGACTATGGTCAGAGAAGGGGGTGTACCCCGAGCAATACAAACATCCTGGCAGAAACACTAAGCAGGAGTTGCAGACCCGAGGGCACGGCAAACGCGGGACACAGGTTCATACAAGCAAGAACGACCAGCAGTAACGGCTGTCGCCAGAAGGGGCGCCAGGAAGTGATATGGATTGTGCCGGTCCGCACACCTGGCAATAAGGAGAGTTCTTCATAACAAATGTGCTATGACCAAGGGTGGACAAGTGTAAACAAGAACACACAGCTGGCGAACCAGGCATGAATCTCTGGGCATCCCCTTGGATGCACAGCAACCCGTGGACAATAACAAGCAGGGCAAGAGGATGTGTGTGAGTGTACACTGTGGAAGATTGTAGAGTGTCAGCTGAAAGGCTTGACTAGCGAGGCGTTTGGGGCCGCGCTCAACCAAACAGCAGAGGAAGCAAAGCGCACAACCCGTGTGAGAACAGGGAGCAATAAAGCCCTGGAGTGCTGAGCAGCATAAATCACATATAGATACAGCCAACGGGCCCGCTGCCCTGAGGCAGCTAGCAGAGTCGGAGAGAGGATCCACATGGTTATGTGGGAGGGCACAATCCATTCCTGCAGCTAAGAGGTAGTTTTGGGACGCTCCTAGGGCGCCCCCCAGGGCTCAGGCGATAACAGAAGTCTGCCCCCACTGGGGCTGAAAACCACAAGTGGTGGGGCTCGCCTACGAATTCTAGCCACAGGGCCATGTCCAACAAACCTCCAAGACTGAAGGGCAAGCAGCCTACGCTAGACGAATACGCCAGGACACCGCCCGGCCCGGAAGGAGCAAGGAGCAAAGACAAGGCCCCCGCTGGGAGCGCGGCTGCCATGGGCACAAACCAGGAGGTCCTTGCTGCGATCGTTGACCTGAAGGTGGCTTGGGAGACCAAGCTCGAACTGGCCGTGACCGAATTGAAAGCAGCGTTGGAGCTCAAAGTTGGGGCGGTGCAAGAGGAAGTGAATCTTCTCCGGAAAGATGTAAGGTCACTGGCGGAGCGCACTGAGAACCTTGAGAAAGAGGTGGGCCCGAACACAGCGGACTGTGCTTCATACAAATCGAACTTCATGCCCTAGTGCAGCGCATGGGCAACCTAGAAAGAAGGGCGGAGGAGGCGGAAGGACGTGGCCGGAGGAATAATATCCACATCATTGGTTTGCTGGAGGGAGCGGAGGTCCCAACGCCACAGAGTTTATTGAATCTATGCTGCCGCAGGAGATAACCGGAGGAGTCTTGTCCCAGGGGTTCGCGGTGGAAAGGGCGCATAGGACTCTAACGAGGAAGCCGCCGCCGGGCAACCCACCTAGGCCGGTGATCGCTAAGATCCTCAACTATCGGGATCGAGAAAGAATCCTTGAACACTTCCGTAAGGGAGGAAAACTACAAAGAGGGACAGCAAACATAACTGCCTACCCAGATTATACCCTGATGGTGCAACGGAGCCGTATGAACTTTGGGACTGTCAAGAGAAGACTGCGAGAAGCGGGCCACAAGTACATGTGGCTCTACCCGGCGAAGCTAAAAGTGTTCCATAAAAACAGAACCTTGTTTTTCGAAACTCCGGAAGTAGCTATGGGGTGGCTCGACATGCAAAGCTGCCCCCAGGAGTCGGGCATCCAGATGGGAGAAGGAGAAGAAGAAGGAAAAGATAAGTAATTTGCAGGGGGGCACCTGAAGGTGTCGCGGCTTAAGACTATGGGACATGATTATAGTAACTGATGCAGCTTATGGGCTGGTATGAACAGGTTGGAAAGGAACATGATCCGTGAGCACTGAGAGTATTGCCTAGTTAGGGAGCCTCGCAAAGCTAGTCCTTATACCCCCATCTAGAGTTTAGTTAGGTCACCGATAGTGCAGTGACACCCTGCTGGGGTCCTGGCCTGGGTGTTCCAAGGCAGGACCAAATGCGGGGGAGCCTGAGATCCAGGGATGGAGCTGGGCACCTGTTGGGGTTGGGGTGGGGAGGGAAGGGGTTGTGTGCAGTGGTTTGTTGTAGTTGGGGAGGGGGTACAGTTGGGGTGTGAGCCTACACCCCGGGAACAACGATATGAACCATGGGAGACCTTAAGATAGTTACTTGGAATGTCAGGGGGCTCAGCAGCTATTTGAAAAGAAACAAGGTTATGATGTACCTGCGCAGACAGAAAGTGGACATAGCCTTGTTGCAAGAAACTCATTTAACGCAGGAAAAATTGGAAGTGCTACAGAAGAAGTGGAAAGGGACGGTAGTAGGGGCAACATACTCAGCCTATGCAAGAGGGGTAATTACATGGGTGGCCCCACATGTCCCGTTCCAGCTGTTGCATTCTGCAGCAGAGTCAGACGGCAGGATGGTGGTTATGAAAGGGCTGGTGGAAAATATAGAGATATCTATTGTAAATACTTATGCCTCGAATCAGGACACGGCTGCGTACTTTAGAACCCTGTATGGTAAACTCAGTGGTAGTGTGGGGGGGCTGTGCTGTGGGGGGGGGGTGATTTTAATTGCGTGTTAAACCCAAACATAGATAGATCAGACACTAAGGTAGACAGACCCACTCCGGCTGTAAAGGCATTGCAGTCATTATTGGTAGATTTTTGGCTGGACGATGCATGGAGGTCACGCCATCCACAGGATAGACAATATTCACACTATGCGGCCCCTCAGGGCCTATATACTAGACTAGACTATGTGTTTGTCAGACATGAACTAATGAGTGAAATAACACGTGCAGAATACAAAGCAAGGGTCCTCTAAGACCACTTGCCACTGATGTTAGTGTGGTAATACCGACCCCCGAGGGGAAGGATACCCACATGGCACATGCGTGCAGAGGCGCTGAAAAACAACCTATTCAGGGAGGATATGCGAGAGGGAATAATAAGTTATTTTGAGATAAACACTGGCAGTGTTAAGACAGCGGGTATACTCTGGGAAGCCTTCAACATGGTGGTGAGGGGATTGCTATAGCCAAGTATAGGGGACTGCAAAATGGGATCCTGACCGAGTTGCAGGAAGCTGAAAAGGAGCTAGAAAGGGTGTCGGAAAGGGGTAGTAATTCTAAGGAAGACATGGAAATGGTACTCGGCCTGCAACAGAAATGTACAGTATACTGGGAAAGATTATGCAACCTCAATTATAAAAAGTACATAGAGAGACAACATGCAGAAGCTGACAAACCAGGGAGAGTCCTGGCATGGCTATATAAAAATGAGACTCCTAGGCCCCCCAATTAGAACGATAGTGAAAGAAGATTGGAGCATAGCAGACACACAAGAGGGGGTTAATCAGGAATTTGCAGAGTATTATAGACGCCTGTATGGGGATGAGACAGGAAGCAACAGTGAAGAGATAGGAGATACATTGGACGATATTAGACTACCCCAGATCAGTGCAGAGGAGAGGGAGGAGCTAGATGCTCCGATCACCCTAGAGGAACTAGAAGAGGTAGTGAGGCAGCTGCCCACGTACGAAACCCCGGAAACTGATGGGACTCCCAAGCGAATTCTATAAAGCATATAAAACAGAGGTACTCCCCCCGCTGCTGGAGATGCTTAACGAAGCATATGAAGCTGGGAAATTACCGGAATCCTTACGTGAAGCGGTCATTATACCACTTCCCAAACCCAATAAGCCTGGTAGTGACTGTGGCTCTTACAGGCCCTTGTCGAAGTTAAACCAAGACAGCAAGATTCTAACAGCGGTCTTGGCAAATAGACTGAAGGTCATTAATAAGTTAATACATCCCAATCAGACAGGATATGTCCCAAACAGGAACATCTCAAATAACATTAGGCGACTCCACTGAGTCACTGAACATGCTAATGGAGATGCAGGCGAGATGGCGATAGTATCATTAGATGCGATCAAGGCATTTGACTCGGTCAAATGGCCCTGGTTAACAGCGGCCCTAGCCAATTATGCCATGGGACCAGGATAGCTCAAATGGGTCAAACTGTTATACAGCGTGCCACTAGCTAGAGTGAAAACAGGAGATGTAGTTTCTGAAAGATGGCAACTCAGTAGAGGTACCAGACAGGGATGCCCATGGTCCCCCATGCTGTATATTTTAGCCTTAGAACCCCAGGCGATTTATTTAAGGCAGCAATATGATGCAATAGGTATTGTCGTCGGGGAGACACCACATCTAATTTCATTGTATGCATATGACATGTTACTGTATTTGAGCTACCCAGAAGAGAACCTCCAACATATATTTTAAACTGATGAAGAGGTTTGCAGAACTATAAGGTATACCTGTGAACCCCAGTAAGTCCTGTATGTTCCCGTTGGGTAGATATAGAGGGCTCCCGTTAGAGCATTTGCCGATCCTACAGATACCGTGGGAGGTTGCCACATTCAGATATCTTGGGGTAGACATATATCATACGGTAGAAGCTGAACATAGGCATAACACGGAGAGAACAGTTAAGAAACTGGAGAGTAGCATGAAGTTTTGGGTGAAGCTCCCCTTGGCAATGATGGGACGAGGGGCGATGCTCAAGATGGTGGCGCTGCCCAGATTGTTGGACTGCTTCGCGAACATCCCATACTCAATACCCAGGAAATTCTTTGCTAGGCTGGACGGCATATGCAGGGAATTCTTATGGCACGGGATGGGGAACAGGGTAGCCCTGTGGAAATTACAAAATCCATACTACAAAGGAGGCATTAAATTACCAAACTGGGAAGTCTATTATGTAGCGAGCCAATTACAATACGTAGCTAAATGGCTCTCTGATGAGCCTACCTTAGAGCACAGGCTGTTTCAGAGGGACTGTGCCCCATACTTTCTACAAGAGGTGATATGGTTGCCTAAATCGGAGTTGGAAGGCCGCCCAGGAATGATGGGCCTTGGGTGGGGGATGTGGCGAAGAGCGTGCCGGTTAATGGAAAAGCCATCCCCGTGCTCCCCACAGATCCCATTGGTCACAGTGGTGGGAAGAGAAAAGCAACTGAGGTTAATGATAAGAAAGCACTGGGAACCGGTGGGGATAGCAACGATGGGGGATGTGTGGCAGGAGGGGAAGCTACTGGAATTTGGGGAGATGGTGGAACTAATGGGGTTGAGTGTGGGGCACTATATTACGTATCATGGGGTGGTGCAAGGAATTAAAGATACCTGGTCTGAAGTGGCACTGGCAGAGGAACCGGACGCCACTATAGATACGATATATGACATGGCAGAAGGGGGACACGAAACATCTAGATTATATGAGATGATAATGTCCCAAGCGGGCAAGGAGGTGGTGCAACTTAGACTGGACTGGGAAGAAGTAGGGGCCCCGATGAGTGATGGGATGTGAGAGAGAGCACAAGGATATCATAAAAAAGTATCGAGAAATGCTAGGTTACAGGAGATACAATTGTATATAACTCACAGGGCATACCTGACGCCTCAAAAGATAGCTAAATTTAAAAACGCTGGACGTCAAGTGTGCCCTAAATGTAATGAAGAAAATGCGGGATTGGTGCATATGTTTTGGGTGTGCCCATTGATAGAGAGATATTGGGGCGAAATAGCACAGAAAATGGAATTCAAAGGGATCCACATGAAGGTGGATACTGCATGGGCTTGTTTGATAGGAGGGTTTCCCAGAACACGTAAGCTTAAACATGTAAGCAAACTGAAAGATCTAGCATATGTCCTAGCAAAGAGAAGGATTGCGATGGGTTGGAAGGCATGTCATAGACCCAAAATGGAAACGTGGTGGAAGGATCTGCAGAAGTGGGCGGAGGCGGAAACAGTGGTATGGCAGGAAGCGCGTAAAGGGGAGATAGAAGAAGATGCCCTATCAGGTTGGAGGCAACTAATTGCTGAAATATTTGGGCCTTTGCATGATGGACCAAATGATGGAGACCCAATGAGTTCTGTCGAAGAGGAATACCCACTGCTAGAGGTAGAGACTGGAAATGAGGGGGAGTAGGCTGGGGAGGGGGGAGGGAAGGGGAGATACAGTGGGCTGGAATACAGCAATTTATGTATATTTGTGATTGACATTATGCATCCACTGTAAGTTTGGTTTGAGTTGTTATTTTTTTAATAAAATCAATAAAATTGTTTTTAAAAAAATAATAATCCAGCAAATGTGCAGAGATAAAAAAAATCAATTATCGACTGGGAATATCCTCTATGCCATGTGTATCGTAAACTATTTGGAGTAAATTTAACCATAAACATATTCCAAAGGGCAAAGTATTCTTTCCATCAGTGACCCAACAAAATAGCTCGGCACTCAGCATTGGATGAAACATGAGACACCATTTCACTTAATTCAGACTTACAATTGGCATTGAAATCTCCTCCCACCCCAATTCTGCAACAGTCATTTTTCATTGCCACATTTTCCAGTATGGTATCTAAGGTGTCTAATAAGGAATCTATGGAATGTGAAAGAGGATTGTAGTACGAGCAAAAATGTTTCCATCTTGCCATCAAGGATTTCCATTTCAATTGCTAATATGGTTTCTGACGAGTGAATAAGGGCAGAGCGAACATTTAAGCTGTTATTCAGTAATATAGCCAACCCACTCTTTAGACGACCCATCCCGTTTTAGGGCGGGGCACAAAACGTTGTATAACCATTAACACTAAGCTGTTTAAGATACATTGTTTCCTGCAGAAAAATGATAGCAGGAATATCAAACAAAGAGTTAGAATTTAAGGCAGCCAAGAAATTGTGATACCCACATACATTCTATGAGTAAACCTTTAAATTCCCATAGCTACGGGTTGTTGTTGGAAGGTTCTGTAGCTGCCAAAGTTTTAACCAGATTACCAATCCACGGCCAATCTTTTATATTGGACGCAAAAGCTGCTAGTTGAGCAATAGGATCAGGTAGGGAAGCAGAAGGAAGTACAGTATCATCAGCCTTCACTGCTGTATTCAAGTCTGTGGGCAAGACATGATTCAAGAATGAGTAAGCCTGCTCCTCATCTAAAGAGAGGAACATACGAATCCCCAGCAATTCAACCTCTTGATGGTACTCCCATATTTGTTTTGGGATGATTGTGGAATTTAATTTGCAAATCATTCTAAAATTATTATCATTCGCCAGTTTAACCCATTCTACATCATTGGAGTGAAGAATTCTTAGCATGGGGATCTTGCCAAAAATTTTGAAAATATATGAACGATTCAGGCGAACTTTGCCATTCATAGCCAGATCACTAATCCAGCCCATCACGGTAGAAGCATTGTTTATCTGAACTAACGTATCCTGACCCTCTACTGGTCCTTCATTCCTTTTTTACATCGATTCAGCGCACATAACCATACCTGCTGGAAATGGACTTGTATCGCTAGCTTGTTCCTCTGGCGTGGGCACCAAGGAATCAACTGTCACTAGGCTGTGCTCTAGAGGCTGTATTAAGCTATTGTGTGACAGAGTATCTACTGTAACTTTTAACAAGGCATGATCCTGCATGGTACACCCTGGCTGTTGTCCAGTGTTGTGTTTAGGTGCCTTGCTAGAAACTACCGTCACCGGATAAAATGCAGAAAGTTGTGATTGTTTATTTTCTTTGGGAGTATCAGTATTCACCAGTTTCCCCTTGTGTACATCTTGATTGCCTACGATTGTCGTAGGGGCTGCCAGGGTAGGCATCCCTTCCGGCTTGTTTTTTTATGCTTGTTTATTTTTTTGTTTTTTATTACATGCACTTTTGATCTCATTTTTCTTGTGGCGCTTTTGTGTGAGAATCCTGAATTTGCAGAGCTTTCCTGCTTTCTTCATTCAATTGTTGTAGATCTAAATTACCCTCCTCAGAATTCTCTTGCGGGCACACACTAGGATTTAAAGTTTCAACTTCTAGGCCATTTGCATTAACTATCCCCAAAGCCAGTGGGTGAGCCTCTTTTTGTGAGGCTACTGTTTTTATATTTTTTCTTCTTTTAATTGCCTTTAAGTGAAGTCGTCTTTGCGCGACAGAAAACCTCCACCATACGAGCCACCCTCTTGTTTACCACATCAGTGCCACCCACGTCAGATGACTGACTTATCTCTGCCGTGTCACCTTTTTCCTGCAGTTCAATTAGGTGTACAAGAGCAGAGGGACTATCCGGCCTTGCAGGGGATGGAGGATTATTGGTGTACTCAAGCGGCAAACCCATATGGTTTGCTAAAAGTGCAAGATTGCTTGCGACTTGGGCAACCATAACCTCCAGTCTGCTGTTGTGGATAAAATTTGGGCATTGAACAGGCTCCAAGTTCGTATTATCTCCTACTCTGGGCTCCACACCACCAGAAGGAGGGTCGATTACTGCTTGCGCAAATGAACGCCTTAAAAATGACACTGAACACCCTGATACGTCAGTTTGAGATGCTTTTACCTTAGTCACCCAATCACCTGTTTGGGTACTCATTGAATGAGGTGATTTGGACTCAAAGCTCAATTCCGCATACCTGGTTGCTTCTGCGATGCCTGCCAAATTTCCACATAGCAAGCCTTCCATCTTGTTGATCTTAGCTATCAATTCTTATGAGGTTTGCTTAAGGGCCCTGATTCCCAGATGTGTCAATTCATGGCCTTTGTCTAGTAAATTCAGGATCCTGCTAATCACTGGAAACTGATGTTCCATATTTTCAAAATCACAAGCCACTGGTGAGGCTCCAGGAAAGGTGATATGAGCAGCTTCATAATTTGTTAGAGGCGAAGACTTGCTGTCTACAGGACTAGAGCAACTCTGTACCCCTTGCTCCGTTCTCATAGTCAGATTTGCATTGGGGCGAATCTCCAAAGGCATTGCTACTACACCTTTTGCAAACCCATCATCCTTGTAGTCGTGTTCTATATTTTGAATCACTCATAACACCGGAGGGTGATCTATGTTGTCTGACCCAACAATAACTATGTTTTCCGCCTTTCGCTCAGATACATGGTGTAGATGGACATTCTCAATGCCACCTGTGCACCCGGAGGCTGGAGTTGATGGTCTCAGTGATAGGCGTGTACGTATAGATAGCTCAGCCAACACTGTTGGCCCCATCATAGAGATATCTGAAATGTGAACACTAGAGGGTCAGGTTCCTGTCTTGGTAAAGGATGAGCCGAGGGTGGTTCCCTCATGCTAAGGAAACTAAGCTGTATAGAATTATCGCAGTCATACATTTCCCTTATGGGACAGGATTGTTTTACATTGAGCTCTCTACCATTAGGATGAATTGGCATATCTGTTTCAACTATAACAGTTTGCTGCTCAGCATTTTCAAGCTCATCTAACTCCAGCAGTGGCGCAGAGCCAGCTTGATTTTTTATCCCTTTTAGCATTTCCACATTATTACATACCACATCTTTGCTATTGCCATGTTTTGCTTTATAAGATGACAGTGGAGGCTGCAACACTGTTTTACATAATTTCCCTCTCCTTAAACTGCGCCATAATTGCTCTTTCGTGGCGTAGGAACCACTCCACTTACTTGCAGCTTGTTTGATGTAGCGAGCACACCCACCTTCTTGTAATTTGATGAGCGTCCCGACCTCCCACGGATAACAAAAGCATGTACTTTTGACTGACACTCAAAGGTGTTTCTGACGAAACTGTGTCCTAACTCTTAACTATTCTTTGCAGGGCGAGAGCACAGAATTGTCCAAATGTGTTAATACCACCTTACCCAAGTATTGGAAATATAACACCCACCCCCCAACCTAACAGCCCAACAGCCCAACAGCCCTACACCCCAACAGCCCAACAGCCCAACAGCCCAACAGCCACTTGCGTGGCACTTCCGGGTGTGCGCGCCTGACACAGAAGTAGAAGGAGGTAATGACGTAGTAAGGGGCGGGACTGTAAACAGGAGAGAGAAGCGAGTATTACACACAGCTTCACTAAAGCAGCAGATAGCCCAGCGAGAAGCTCAGCGAGGAAGTAAGCATAAAGTCTGCTATCGGCAAAAAATTACTTTGAGCACAGTCACACTTGCTTGTTGCAAGTTACGGTCCTGAGAGATCTTCCTCTCGCAGACGGGGAAGTGAACAGCAATTCTCATACGATCCACAGCGTCCAGCCCAAAAGCCACTTGCGGGGCACTTCCGGGTGCGCGCACCCGACACAGAAGTAGAGGGCGATGATGACGTGGGGTGAGTAAGGGGTGGGGATTTGAGCACAGTCACGCTTGCTTCTTGCAAGTTACGGTCCTGAGAGTTGTTCCTCTCGCCGACGGGGAAGTGAACAGCAATGCTCCTACGATCCACAGCGTCCAGCCCAACTGCCACTTGTGGGGCACCTCTGGGTGCCCCGCAAACAAGATTTGAGACCCTGCATCTGCAGCATGCTTCCTGCCCCACGTGTTCCTCCTTCCCTTTCCTGTAACCCATCCTTGATGACTTCTGATGCCCCCTGCGCAACCATACCGGAGAGAAGGTACGTTTAAAGGTGTTTGCATGCTAGTGTGCTGAGATTGTTATGTGTGTGCACTTGTGTATGTGACCGTGTGCAAGAGCCTAAATAAGTTTGTGTGTTACTGTGTGCTTGTATGTATATGTTGCTGTTCGGGGGTTTGTGTGTGTGAGAGAGACTGTGTACAAGCAGGAGTTTAAATTAGTGTGCATGCGTAAGTACGAATTCTCGTATCTATGAGTATGTGACTGCGACTGACCGTGTGTATGTGTGTGCATGTTTGCAAGTGTGATTGGGGAATGTTTGGTGGAGGAGAGGAGCCACACCAACATCATTTAAGGTGATATGCAGCAGTAATGCTGGAATATATTGTGGATCCAACATAACGAAAGTTTTACAGTGGCAATGGCAATGCTTGTATATATTGAGGTAAAAATTATGTCCAAGGTGGTGTTCCACCTTGCAATATGCTGGTATTTTACGGCTGATGGTATTCCCTTAGAATACCACTGGTAGTAATTACTAACAAACATTGTAATGTGATGGATACTAAAACAGGAAGTATTCAACAAATACTGATGCTTTTAGCATTATCACCACACCTGTACTAAAGCCCTAATTGTCCATTCCACGCCTGATGCTTGGACATCGATCCCTGGTATTCTTTTTTTTACACATTGTGACAATTCACTAGGTGTCGTCACTTCTCCCCAGGGAGGATCCCCTTCTAATGAGGCCATGGAGGTGAGGCAGCTACCCAATATTCCCCTTAGGGCGGTTTAATGCGGCAGGACCTCATGAGAAAGGACTACCCTCCTGGGGATAAGGACTCCCACCTGGGTAAAAGTCAGCACAACACCCCAAGCCTAGCCGTCTCAGGCCGGGTTACCATCTTTCCACCAACCTCCCCTTGATAGCACTTCTATGCGTTATTGTAACATTATACCAGTTAGCTCTACTGAGACGTAGATGATTGCTAACCATACAGATAGTATGTCTAACTCAAGTACTGTCATAAAAGAGATCACCCAAAGCATGAAGATTACCAGCAAGGCCAGTACTGAGACAAGGTGGTCACCAGGAGACATGAAGAATGGAACAGATAAGATACAGGCATGGTATAGACTTGTGTGGGGGAGCTGTCAGGAGAAACAGATAAAAACTGACAAAGGACTTTGAGAAAGAGAGCTGTAGTCCAGCACGAATGACAGTATAGCCTGGGAAATTCAAAGGAGATGCCGAGGACACAGAGGGAAAGCAAACAGCAGTCCACTCCCAAAGGCAAGAGGCCAACGAGGGGAGCGAAAGCAGCAGAAGCCAGAGACGCCTGTGCAGCCCAGCGACAAGACAAGCACCCAGGAGGAACCGGCTTAGAGTCACGGAGTCAACAAAGGTAACAGGCACGTGATGGGGTCTGGGAGGGGCTTTGAAGTGCGGAAAAGAGAAACTGCACAGGGATAACGATAAGAAGCATCTTCCTCGTGGCAGTACTTGGGAAGACAGTCAAACAAGTGGGCCTAGTGAAGAGTGAAAAGGGAAGAGAACAAAGCGTCTAAGACCCGAACCAAGGTGAAATGTAGAATGATAAGAAGCATCTTCTTCTTGGCAGTAATTGGGTGGAGAACCAACTAAGTGGGCCAAGTGAGAAGGGAATAGAACCAAGGGTCTGGAACCCGAACCGAGGTAAACACTTTATTGATACAAGTCATCTTCCTCGTGGCAGTACTTGGCAGGGGAGTGAACCAAATGGGCCTAAGAAAAGAAGAGTAGAAACCTGGGCCTGGGACCCAAACCAAATGAACCAATATCAGCATACAAGCAATCCTGCTTGTGGCAGTTCTTGGCAGGAGAAAGAACCAAGTGGGCCTGACAAGAAAGGGGGAGCAAATAAGGTCTAGGACCCAAATAAGTACAAGGTGAATGTCAGAGGGAGGAACCCTCCAAATAGTGGTAAAGAAAAGACCACTGACGGGCAAAGAAGAGCCTGGAACTGTTGTTAAAGTTACCTAAGAAGACAGGGGAAGGGAGCCATTCCCCCTGGGCACAATTGGAACTTTGTAGCTACTACCATCCAGAGGAAGAGCGTAATTTCCCCTGGACACAGTTGGAACTTTAGTGAAACCATTATCCACGGGAAGGAGTCATTCCCTCTGGCACTAGCTTGAACATTACTAGCCTCCTGGCTATATCTGGTGGAAACCAAGACCAGGGGAAGGGAGTCAGTTGCCTTCTTCTGCACCCTTACAACATGTAGGAATGTAATGCGAAACAGCTTAACGAAACACCCAAATACAAAAGTCTCCCCATAGCTTGATAAAAAAGTCCTTCTGACTGCTAAGCAGCCTGCCCACATCCAGAACACATACATGCATGGGAAATTAGTATAAAGCAGACGACCTACTAGCGTACATTATTAATTTACAGTATCTCATAGCTAGCATTATAAATCAGCTGGCTTGCACTACATCTTCATTAGACACAGGATTTCTCAGGAATTAAGTTTAATGTGATCGGGCATGCATACTTGAAGTGAGCAAAGAAGGAACCTATTGATGCACCTCGTAAGCATGTAACATTTAACTTTATAGGCTATAAAATACAATCATGTACTTACTATGCTGGTAGGATCCCGTTGCTATGCCAGTGGGAGTGCTGAAAAGAACGCCAGTCAGCTGAGAAATTTTCGAAATCATTTCCATTCCTTCTTCTACAAAGAAAGACAGAGGCACTTTAGAACTGAATACTTACCACATGGAGGTCAATATTGACCTATTCTCTGCCAAACAGAATGCTCCGAACGCCATCAGTAACTCTTGGTATTGACCACATTCTGACCATTCTGTCTTCAAAGCAGGCAATTAAACAACAGAAAATATTTCCCATGATACATGCCCATTTTAGAAATTGATCCAGTTCAACCAAGTTTTGATTTAAAACCATATTTTTTAAACACAGCAGTGTTATTTAAATACTACAAAATAAAACATTTAGTTCATCAACAATGTTTGTCTATTTACCTAACTCACTAGTAAAGTGTTTACGTGAGCGCCACAACTCAGATATGGCTAACTTGGGATAGGTCACTAACCATTGATAACGATCCATCCCTCAGTCTATAAGATTATATTAATTTCACCACAAAGATAATTATGTTTTCCAACTTTATTTTTAAAAAAATCAATATAAGGTAGTAAGATATATGCATAATAATGAAAACCATTAAAACATACTCAGGTAATTAAATGTCTAAGTGGCCACTGCTGAGACCCTCTTTACATTGTAATTATCGCCCCCTGAGATCTGAGGAGGAGTTAGGGGGGAGGAGCAACAACAGTTGAGGAACAATTTCTGAAATAAAATAAGCTGATTATTCAACATTCAGGCCTTTAGGTCTATGACTCAAACATTCCATTCTGGGAACACGTTTTTATTAACTTGTGCCGCCATCCTTTGTGAAAAGTACCACAACTTGGACAACCCACAGCTCTCACTGATCCTGGTTTGCAGAATCTCTCCCAGTCAAAGTGCACACCACGTTCACTAGCCTAAAGGGGACCCTCTTCTTTGCCCAACCCTTGCTTCCATTGTACAACCACCATAAATTATAGTTGTGATTATTTGGTAATAACAAGGACATTTTGACAATTTCAACCAGAAATGCAATACATAGCACACAGTAAGGATAGCAGAGCCAATCCTCAATCATGGTATGTTTACAAGTTAAGGTGACTGAATGACTGACTGCAAGCCAGCTAGTAAGCGGGTAATGCATAGCAACATAGACAGGCAATATGGATTAGGAAAGAAGAACAAGTTACTTGCCAAACTGGTAATGTTCTTTCGATGGGATGTTCCTCCGACGTATTCCACACCTATGACAGTTGTGTCCTGTTAGGGAGAATTCTCATTGATGGCTAATTTCCCTGACCTAGGGAGTCCCCCAGCAGCTTTGCTGGACTTCTGGAGTTTATTTATTTTCACATGGTAAGAGTGTGAGCTTTTCCCCCACTCTTACCTGTGTTTTGCCAGGTATATTTCTCTGTTTTTGTGATTGTGAACTCTGAAGTACACCACTTCAGTAGCTCCCTTCTTTTGTGTGTCACACAGCACCTTCAGTGCCGTGGCACAGGGTTGTCTTTGAGACACGCCCCCGACTCCATTTCTGAGGCTGACTACAATCCCCCAGAAAAAAGTAAAGTTAACATTAACTTTAACCAGTCAATCTACCACAGATCCAGTACACCCCCATCTTCCATGGAGTACTGGAAAGGGTTAATTCGTATCCCTTTTGATCTGTACCTCTTAGAGCATTGTTTTGCTCTTTTAACATTTAGACATGGCTGGTGGCAGTGATCTACGCTAACTTATCTACCGCTATTATATTAGATAAACGTGGTATTGTTTTTGGCTATTATATTAGCCTCGAACATAAACCCGCTTGACCAAATTGTCTTTCTTTCGGCTCCGGTTGGGTTTATTGGCCATCTCTTTTTGTTAAAGTCCTTCTTGTGTTTTACTTTGCGTGGCAAACTAGGTTCGCCTTTATTGTTCACCGTCTTTTGGCGGGCTTCTGCCCAGAAGCCCTCCACCAGACGCCTGGGTGTCTAGGTGGGCTGAATGTGAGGGAGGGGTGTAGTCACCCCCTGCACAGGGTATCCTAGGAAACCCAAGTCACACTTTGCCATGATTGGCTGAGGTGGTTGTCCAGGCTGGACAACCCCCTGCTGGGTGATTGACAGCCAGGCTGTGTGAATGGGGGTTTTGCGCATAAAAGGCAGGTCTCTTGGGCTAGAAGGCAGAGAGTCGCCACCGGAACTACAAGAAGCAGAGAGAACGACGACTGCTGCAACTACCCCGTCCCGGTGAAGCCCTGCTGCAGTCCTGAGCTATTTACCCTTCAACGACTAAGAGAAGATCCAGTCCGGAGTCGTCTTCCCTTGAGCCTGGTAGGGATAACCAGCTCATCTTCTTCAGTCAGAGGTCACCTTTGTGGTCGAAATCGCTGCACACTGCTGTAGTGGTCCGTATAGCCACCTGAAGAGCCTATCCTGTTTTTAAGGAGCGCACCTTTTATTCATTGTCGCTGCTGCCGGCTGCATCCCTGTGTGGTGCAGACCCCCTTCAGATGTCCTCCTTCACAACAAAGCTCCAGGAACCGTGGGTCTGCAGGAAACCAACAGGAACAACTGCCAGGGCACTAGCTGCACCATTGGAATAAGGTGCTGTGTTCTGCTCGAGGAAACTGGGTGAACCCCTTTTCTTCATCTTCAAGGCTTGCCCTTGTCTTCCCTCCTCCTTATAACTTTTGCTTCCAAACATTGACAATATCGAAGTACTCTTGGCTACGTTGAATCGTGAACTGTCTGACTGTGTGATCTTCGGCAACAGGTTTCTGGTGTCACTTAACCCTGGCTCCGGCCCTTTGACTCTTGAACCCCGTCTCTGACTGTTTCTCGATTCTGTCTTTCTAACCCAAATATTTCCTATGATTTTTGCCTCCAACTCCCTCTGGGTATCTCAAGTGCTAAGTGTGTTTTTGCCCCGGTAGCATTTCATGTCACGGATACGCGTTTAGTTATTAGACCGAACTGTCAAAAAGTGATCGCAATCGTATTCACGGTAACATTTTTTGTTCGTAACACCGGTCCATTCAAACACAGGGTACTTACCTTGAGACTTACTGTACAAAGTGAATTGGTTAGTTGTAGTATATTTTTCGTGTGTTTTTAAATCTAATAGAAGTGTTGTGTTTACAACAAATGGTTTAAAAATAAATGTAGGAGACCGCCAGGGGGCGCAGAACATGACGGACCTGTGAGCTTGCGCTCCGTCAGCACCGCGGGGCCTAATGTGCTTCGAGGATCCCCGGCTGGGATTTTAAAGCAGCCCCAGAGGAGACCACTGTCCTCGAATTAAGTGGGAAGCCCCACTCGCCCAGCAGCCCGAGACGCCAGCCTCCCTAGGCGCAACCACAGAGAGAGTCGCTGGGAGCGGGAAAGACACAGCCTTCGCCGAGCAGGCCCCTCGGAGGCACACGGGAACCGCCAGCGGGGCGGGAATTACCCCCCCTACAATCACCACAATACCAGGGAAGCCAGGGCGCTGGGGGAGGCACCCCCACGTCCACAGCCCCGAGCGAGACACCAGGGGCCAGCGACCAGAACGCAGGGGGGAGAAGACAAGGCCGCCCCGGACCCGTCCCTGGCCAGAGAGGACGGGACTGCCCTGCGCCGATCCAGGCGCTCCTCGGCCGCGCCCCGCGTGAAAGCCTGGGTGCCTGGACCACAGAGGACCCAGAGAAAGTCGAGCCCGGAGGGCCGCGCACGTGAGGGACCTCGCTCCCGCGGCTCTCGGGCCCCACGGAGGGGCGCAGCCCGAAATCAGCCACCGACATAAGGTGAGGAGCCGAAGGGGGGGAAAGCAGGTTGGCGTGGGCGTTGTGGCCGGAGCTCCCCCCCCGACCTTATCAGAGCTAGACGGTGCACGGACGGTGAGCCGAGGCGGCGGGGGAGAGGTGGAATACAGCAAACCCGGGCCTTGGCACTGTGCAAGGGACCCAGCTGGATAAGAAAGCACCTGTCCTGGCCATAGATTTCCCTTGCCACCCTGGACTTAATCCCACATAGAGCAGAGAAAAATGCAGCACCCTACAACAAGAAGGGGCCGTGACCCCCGACCTGAGCTTCTAGAACTTTCCAGGGGGACCCTGCACAGCGGCGCCACCTCCCAGGTGCCCGCCCTACCCCCGATCCTGGAGCAGACCCCACTCTCCGGCGCTATCAGTTCTCTCCAGCGGTTTCGCCGCCAGTCCCCAACCCAGCCCGAGGGCCCCGGAGTCATCATGCCGGCTGTGGGGGACCCACCCCCGACAGTACTGACCAGGGATGACCTCAAGGATATCCTCCAGGAGATCAGGGCGCTCCGCACAGATATACAAGCCTCCATTGTAGACCTTAAGGGGAGAGTGGACACCCTGGAAGACAAAATGTAGGGGATGGAGAACAACCATCTACAGGCGGACCTCCTCGACATGAAATATGAGGCCAGGTTAACAGACTTGGAAATGAGAGAAGAGGACATGATCCTTAAGATGGACGATTTAGAGAACAGGGAACGTCGAAACAACCTGCGCATTATGGGGGTGACTCAGGAGAGAGGGGAGACGCCCGCGGATGTGGGGAGAAAAGTCCAGGGCCTAAGTGTGAGTCGCCAGCCGCGAACCTCAGGTACTTCCTGTGCTTGGGATGAATCGGCACATGAAAGTAAGCATCCTTGAGGTCCAGAGACACCAACCGATCCTGAAGTTGAAGGGCCTGGAGGACTTGAGAAAGAATGACCATCTTGAACTTGTCCTTCCTGAGAAGCTTGTTCAACCAACGCACGTCAATGATGGGTCTCAATCCCCAGTCTTACTTTGGGATCAAAAAATAAGGGGAATACCATCCCTTGTTCCTCTCTGCTACAGGCACCAGTTCTATGGTGCCTTTCTCCAGCAGGGATAGGATTTCCTGCGCAAGGAGCGAATCCGGACTCTTCAAAGAGAGCTTCCCCGGTGGATTGACGTGAGGCCGCTGAAGGAAGGGAAGGCAGTTGCCGTGGGCTATGATATCCAGAATCCACACATCCGAAGTAATGGCACGCCATTCTCCAAGATGCTGAGCAAGTCTGCCCCCAACCGGCAAACCATGGGACATGGCCTCATGACTGAGCTGACGCGGCTGTCACAGTGCCTGATGGCAAAGAGGCAACTGCCGAGTGGCTTTGGCATCCAGAGTACTCTGTTTTCCACCACGTGTACTCTTGTGGTGGCCCCTTTGACTGGCAGCTCCCCTCGATCTACCAAAGGAGGAGTAGAAACAAAAGGAACCATCCCTCCATTGCTGTCCCCTAGGATGAAAAGGCAGAGGTTGACGTACTGCAGTGCTCAAAGACTTCGCTGCAGCTTTGGAGGTCTGCATCCTCTCAAGGCTCTCGTCAGCCTTGCTGTCAAATAAATGAACGCCATCAAAGGGCATGTTCAGAAGACGGGATTGCACATCAGATGAAAACCCTAACTTCCGCAACCACGCAGACCTGCGTAGTACAGTGCTCGCAGCCATGGACCGGCTGACACAGTCTGCCGTGTCCAACCCCGACTGAAGAGATTCACACATCGCATGCTTGCCATCACGCACAATGTCTAGGAAGCCATCCCTTTCCTCCCCCTCGGGAATATGCTCAGCCGCGTAGGAAACAGGTCCACAGAGTGTGTGTAAATCTTGCCAGGGCAAATGTGGAGTTGACAGCTTTCAGTGCCATGCTCCCTGATGAAGACCTTCCGAGCCCATCCGTCGAAGCCCTTGTCGTCCCTATCCGGAAGGATGGTAGGGTACGCCTGCTGCCTCGAGGTGGCCGTAGCCGCCTGAACCACCAAACTCTCAATAGTGGGGTGAGTAGACAAACAGCTGGGGTCACTAACAGATGGTCGGTACTTTTTCGCCAATTCTTATTGACCGCCGGAAGCGATTCCGGGGCCTGCCAAGCCGATGGCACCCTTTTTTGCAACGTAAAATGGAAAGGCAATACCGGGTCAGAGGGGGGACCTTGGCCCAAGATGTCAGTAAGGTTACCGTGAACAAAATCCTCAGGAGGACTGGACCACCCCAGGTATTCGTAAACCCTAGACATGAGCTGTCCATAGGAAGAGTCTGCATGAGCCCCTGGCCCAGGCCTTCAAAACTCAACTTCCGGAGAAGTATCCAGGCCACTGGCGTCATGTAGGAACTGCCGCAACTCCTCCAATGGACTGTCACCCAACAATCCCGGAGCCTCCTCCTGAGCAACAGGATCTTCAATGTCTGATCTTTCCTTCTATTCAGAAATGTCAGACAAAGCCTCAGAATACCGGCCTCCCAGACATAGAGGAAGCCCCAGGAAACTCCCCAGACACAGTACGCCTAAAAAAAGCCAAAGGCACAGAGGGCGCCAAGAGCCTCGATGCCGAGGGCATCGGGAACATCGACTTGAGACCGCCGAAGGTTTCGATGCCAGAATCCGCCCCAATGGAATCGAGGCTGAGACCTTCGGCATCGACGCCGCTACAGGCGTGGGCTGATAGGACGGAACAGCATCGTCCGAGTCCGACTGGACCAGCACCGAATGAGTCGACGCCGGCTCAGTACCTACACAGGCTGCATCGGTCTCGCTGGGGACGAGGACCGAGACCTGGACGCACGGCTCTTGCGACTGCTCTTGTCCACACAGGACCTCGAAGGCTCCCGGTGCGAGTCGCGACACGAGCCCGAAGGCGTGCGAGCCGCGGATCGAGAGCGTTCTCTGCCGGCTTCGTGAGAAGGCGTGACAGGAACCGTTCTTGTGACTGAAAAATCGCCATCATTTGTTCTTTAAACGCCGCCCACTCCTCCGGTGTCTAGGACTTTTTGGGACAGACGACCGTACACACGGCACCATCCTCTGAAGAGGACGGGGAAGGCGACCGATGGCAGCGCTTCCGAGAGTGCCGCGAAGACGAGGAATAGCAGGAACCACTCTGGGACCAAGAACCTCGAGCTTCCTCCCGACGCGGAGAGTCGCCGGTGGAAACCCTAGACTTCGATCTGGTCTTCTGGGACTTTTCGATGGCTTACCTGCACGGAGCTTCCCCTTCCTTTCAAGCTAGGTCTTGGCTCTAAGAGACTGTCAATTGGAGCAGTCGTTGGTGTCTTGCGACTCACCCAGGCACCATACGCAAATACGGTGCGGGTCGGTCAACATCTTGGACTTGTAGTCCCGGCAAGTCTTAAACCCGGACCTTGGAGTCGGAGGGGTCGAAGAAATAGACATCATAAGGGATTCGAAGAATCCACGAGGCGTACCGAGTTTCACGAAGCTAACACGTTCGCTGTCAGAAAAAATGGAGCTGAGGCAACGGGCGACGTGCGTCCTATATATAACATCCGGTGACGTCAACCCTCGACGGAGGCCCTCGAGGGACATGGGATTGACGCCATCGACGCAGGACACCCTCTACTGAAAGGTTTCTGAAGTGCACAGCTGTGAGACACAACTGTCATAGATGTGCACTACATCGGAGGCCACAATCCCTTTGAAATATATATCGGAAAATGAGGCCTTCGACCCACATTTACAGAGGTGCAATCTGCATAAAATATATACATATGTGCAATTCCATGAAGGGGGGGAATCAGTGGCGGTAGAGTAGGCACATTTAACAAGTGGTGACCAACAGCCTAGTCTTGAAAAGTTCCACCAAATGTATTGCTTTAATGGCAGGGGTTAGACTGAGCATTCCAGTGTAGAGAACCTATTAGTATGAAAGGATAGGAGGCGGCATGGGTGGGGGCAGAAGACAAATCATGGCGGGCTGAGCATCAACAACTTTAAGCGTGAGCGTGGAAATGGGTGCAGTCAGCAAAGTTGTGGAGGACAAGGCCAAGTATGACACTGACTGGATAGAGTTTGTTAAACTTTTATTGAAAAAGTTGGGGTCAGAGAATCTCCTAATTTGCCCTATAACTACGATGGGAGTAGTCTCGACCATCAAACGATAAACAAATCAGTCCTAGTGGCGTCAGTCAAATCAAAATGGCCCATGCTTGTAAAGCCAAATGCCTGCCCTATTTCTTATACAAAAAGTGTGAAAAGGAGAAATGTATCCAAAAGGAAAAAAATCAGTGTTCAAAAGAATAAAGGTAGTTGAACCAGCTCTCCTCCTCAAGTTACACCTCACGGAGTAAGACTGTCCCTGTAGGC
Source organism: Ambystoma mexicanum (assembly GCF_040938575.1). Classification (NCBI taxonomy): domain Eukaryota; kingdom Metazoa; phylum Chordata; class Amphibia; order Caudata; family Ambystomatidae; genus Ambystoma; species Ambystoma mexicanum. Next base: position 538,212,545 of record NC_090928.1, on the reverse strand, counting down.
AGGATGACACAATGTGGATCGGGTTCTAACACTCTAAGCAGTTCCAAACCGTGGATTGAGGCCAGCCTGACCTTCCACGTTAAAGTCTTTGGGCCTCATTACACGGAATGCGGTAAGGGTTTACCGTTACCGGTAATGGTACCGGTAAACCCTTACGGCCTTACTACGAGGTCCCTTTGCGGGACCCGACCTCAACGGCTGGTTTTACCAGCCGTTAAGGAACGGGGCCGCAAAGGGACCTTGGAGGCAATTACGGTACCGCAATTTGCGGTACCGTAATTGCCGGCTTCCCCTTTCCCATTGAGCCCTATGGGGGCTCAAACGGGAATGGGGAAGTGCCATGGTGAATGGGGAATTACCGCCCCCACACACCATGGAATGTGGCGGTAATTCCGCCATTCACCATGGCGGACTCGGTACGGTACCGGTGGCAACCATGGCGCTAATAGCGCCATGGTTACCGCCTACCGTGTAATGAGGCCCTTTGTCTTTACTTTCATAAATTGCATTTCCAACATCAAGTTAACAAAGGTCCCCCTCTGCCGGGCTCAGACCTTAAAGCAAACAGTTGACAAAAGGTCCCCCTCTGCCAGGCTCAGACCTTACAGCATACAGTTCACGAAGGTCCCCCACTGCCAGGCTGTTAAGACGGATTTCTGAACTCTGTCCTGGTGGCGCAGAAGTTCAGAAGGCCAACCTAATTACTTGGAACAGGGTAACCTCTGGACAAGCCAGACCAATCAAGGTAGCGATCGCGGCGGTCAAGACTAGGTCTCAAGAGGGGTGAGGGTGACTGAAAGCCCGCAATGAGCACACAAAGCAAGGACACTTACAAACTCCTCCAAACAGGTGTTATATTAAAAATATATACACATTTATTCCAAGGCCTTTAAAACAATGACCGTAGCGAGAAATCACAATACAACTCTAGTAAACCAACACATACCATACCAATACAATATATATACAAATACAACAAGTCTCAAGCGTTAGATGCACGAAATGTGTAGTCCACCTAAAAGGGAGGGAAAACAGGCAGTGCGAAATAATGCTTAGACCCAGTCCGCCTTCAGAGGCACCTAACTAAAAGGTCCGAGCCCTACGAAGAGTGGAGCCTTGTGCTCAAAAGTACCTGCACACGCTGGTGCCAACGGGCAAAAGGGGAGTCTCTTCGAGGGAAATCAGGCAGTTCAGTTTAGTGCACAAATGAAGAAGAACAGTGTTCCGCAACTCAAGCGCAGCCTCCACTGTGGGCAGAAGCAGAGCGCGAGTACGGAAAGGCGTGCTGTTTAGACACAGCGGGGAAAAGCTATGGGCTCCTGCAGGAGGGCGACCAGTTCCTAGCTATGCTACTCACCGGTCTCAGATGCAAGCAGACCCAGGCTTCTCCGCGTCAGTTTCAGTCGCTGGCAGGTTCAGAAGAGCAGGGGACGTCTTGTCGTCGTGTTGAGTCTGCAGCAGCAGAGTTGAGTAAAAAGACATCCCAAACGAAGGAACCCGCACAGTTTGTTACCACAGCAGGGCAACGGAGCGGCCGTGTGTATCCGAGCCAAATGTACACTACTCACTTCAGACCTGGGAACGCCAAGTGTACGAAGCGTGTGAGAGTGACAAGGACTCGAAATACTACACAACCTGGCGGCGGTTACAGAGCAAGACTCCTGTGTAGGCTGGTCAGTCTGCTGGGTGGCCCAGAGACGCTTACTAGCAGGAGATAGTGAAGATGCCGAGAATAGCTGTTCCCGCTATTCCAAGGGTCGAAGTACCAGTACAGGCCTTCTGGTTCGATCAAAGGTGAAAAGGGTTTCACAAGGCGACAGCAGTGCAGAGGAGCAGTCCTTCAGCGGGTCACCAGCGATTCCTCGGTTCAGCCTCTTGGTTGCAGGATACTTGGCTCCTGTATTCCTTCGTTTGTGAGAACTCAGGAGATCGACATGGTAGTGGTGTTTCCAGCCCCCTCTTATCCACGGTTCCCTTCGCGCCAAAACGGAGAGGACCCAATGGGAGATCCGCTCATCAACACTCACACCATTCGTGGACCAATCACGGACCACGGTGGTCCCAGGCATTCACACCACCCTAGACTCTCTGGCACCCAGGATGTGTATTGGGACCAGACATCCCAGCCCACATCCTGGAGGCACACACAAGACATGTAGAAGCCCGCGAAAGCATCTGTGTTTCGCGGGAAAGTACATGCCCAAATAAGGAAGGCCCCGGGTCGGCTCGACCTGGGGAAGGTGAAGGGAGCAAGACGGTCAGCGGACAGGACAAAGGAGCCTCGTGGTCTGGCCATTTTGGGAGCCAGGCCACCATTTTGGGTTAAGCACGAGAAACGCGCTTAAACGCCAAAAGGAGCTCAAAACACAAGAAACGATCGCTGCCACCATTCCCGTCCATGAATCACTTGCACCGATCAGTTACAATCCTAAAACAGTATCTAGGGCCTGTAGAAGGCTAGAGACCCAAGAGAGCAGTAACTTAGCTTACAGCGCCCTCTTGTGTCATGTTGCACGAAAGCCGCAACATGATAAAAGAAACTACGGAAAACAGCGTTTCCCGGTACTGACTGTTTTAAGGGCATGTCAGTTTCCCCGTAAGAATGGAGCGAAAGCCCAGAGGAGTACAGCAGAAGGCTGCACTTCTCTGGCAAAGTCGAGAACATGGTGAAAAACAACAGCAAAAAGTTTAGGGGTTGCCACATGGAAGGAAAATTACCTACAATTACGAAATCTTTCCTAACACAGGCTCAGACTTCTTATGTCACAGTTCAACACAATCTTGCAAGGGGACTCCCTTCCCCAACTTTATTGTTCATTCAGGGCTCCCTCAATCGGGCTCTGACCCCTTTCGAAGACTTTCAAATGTGAGTGGCGCTTTTACCAGACAACCACAGGACCACTTTGACTCAAAATTCACAATTACTTTTTGCTTTAACTGTCTGTTTGCTTTGAAACTTCAAACAATGTACCTTTCACAGAGACTTTTTGCAATGGACCTGCTTACTTTTGCTGGACCACTCTGTTACTTAGTATCGCTTATCTCCCAGCTGCTTTTTACTTCAAAGTTCATTAACAGGTTTGCCTTTCTTTGCGTCTCATCCACACGTGTGCATCCTTCAGTTGTGATGACATGCATTACTGACCATAAAAGCATTTCTGATGATTGTATCTGCTTAGATTCACATGCTGTGCATATGGTCCGACATCCAGTGGTAACCGCAGAGTATTGCATCTTGTCTTTCGGGGACCGAAAGGGGACATCGGCATAGGTGTGTCTGAAACACTATCCCTATCGTGACGTGTGTAGTACCCAAAATCCCTCACGCGCCGAGGTCCCTCCGATTGTATTTTTTCTGCCATGAGGGAGCCCAAGGCTATAGTGAGTGAGTACATGAAGAGAGAAACTAGTAAGAAGTCTATGTTCCATCCACCCCGAGCGGGGAGGCAGGGAGGGCGCATGTAAATCTAAGCAGATACAATCATCAGAAATGCTTTTACGGTAAGTAATGCATGTCTTCTGATGCTTGTTAATCTGCTTAGAATCACATGCTGTGCATAGACTAGCGAGCAGTACCCGGAGTTGGAGGTGGGTTGTGAGAAGGAACAGTAGAAAAAAGATGTCTTAGTACGGCTTGTCCCACCTGAGAATCAGACCTAGAATGAGTGTCTAGGCAATAGTGTTTTGTAAAGGTGTGTACAGAACTCTGGTTTGCTGCTTTGCAAATGGACTCTAGGGGAACATTTGCAATGAATGCTAATGATGCCCCAGTGCCTCGAGTAGAATGTGCTCTAGGCTTGACGGGCAGTTCTCGCTTTGCTAGAGTGTAACAGTGTGATGCATTTGACAATCCACCTTGATATTGCTGATTTAGAGACAGGGTCCCCTTCTCTATCAGCTGCCACTGAAACAAAGAATTGTTTAGTTTTCCTCAGTGGTTTAGTTCTATCCATGTAGAACATGACTGCCCTGCGCACATCTAGTGTGTGAAGGCTTCTTTCGGCCATGTTAGTAGGTCTCTGGAAGAACGTGGGTAGTTCGATTGACTGGTTCACACAGAACTTCGAAATACATTTCAGCGCAAATCTGTGATGTGTGCGCAGAACTACCTTATCTTTGTGGACTGAAACAAAGGGGTCCAAAACCAAGAGGGCCTGTAGTTCGCTAACTCTACTGATAGAAGTGATAGCTACTAGCTTTATGCATAGGCTCAAAAGGGGGTCCCATGAGCCTAGTTAAAACCACATTTAGATCCCACCCAGACGGCTGGGTGAGTGATGGGGGGATACATTCTTTTAACCCCTTCCATAAAGGCTTTAATCACAGGTATTTTCCACCACGACACCTTCTGCTGTGACATGGTGTAGGCTGACAACGCCGCTAGGTGAACCTTTATGGAATTAAAGACTAACCCAGAGTCCAACAGATGGGTTAGATATAACACAATGTGTGAAGGCGAGCAATCATGGTATTGACGCCTTTGGAACTGCACCAGATGACAAAACGTTTCCATTTTCTGGCATAGCAATAACGTGTGTTAGGCTTTCTTGCCTCCCTCAGTATGTCCATGCATCTTTGAGGGAGTTGCAGATGTCCAAACTCTATAACCTCAGGAGCCAGGCTGCTAAATTCAGAGTTTGTGGGCATGGGTGCAGAGTCTCCCCCCTGTCCTGAGACAACATGTTGTACGGGCAGGGCAGCTTGACTGGTGGGGAGAGGGACATTTCCATCAGGTGCGCGAACCAAGGTTGGCGGGCCCACATGGGAGCCACCAGAATCATGGTAACTGGTTCCTGGTGCATCTTATGTACTATCTTGCTCAGAAGGGGAGTCGGGGGGGAAAAGTGTAGACACATTTTCCCGTCCAAGTTATCCAGAGACCGTTCCCCTTGGATCGGTTCTGGGGGTACCTGGAGGCGTAATCTTGGAATTGGTCGATCTCTGGAAACCCCCATTCTGCGAAGACGTTGGATACAATGTCTTTGTGCAGTCGCCATTCGTACTCTTCTGGCAGAGGAAAATCTCTGCTGAGTATGTCTGCCAGAAGATTGAGTTTCCCTGGAACATGTTGGGATATCAGGAACATCTTGTGTTTGAGAGCCCATGTCCAGATGATTTGGGACAGCTTGGATAGCCCTGGAGAGTGAGTGCCCCCCTGTTTCTTCAGGTAATGTTGTGCTGTCGGTTAGGACCAGCACTGTCTTCCCTTGCAGTTGCTCCTGAAAGGCTTTCAATGCTTTGAACACTGCTAGTAGCTCCAGTAGGTTTATATGGTTGGACGCTACCTGAGGGGACCACACTCCGTGCGCTGTCTGTTGAAGCAGGTGAGCCCCCCTGTAACGCTCACCTGGTTCCCACGGGGGCGCTGGTCTAGTCTGGATTGCTGTGGCCTCTTCTAGCGTGATGCGCAGGACCCGGAACACCGATTGGACAGGACCTCCAAATCGTGCTTGCCTGGCCCATAGGAATATCCTTCTGCAGATGAGAAAGGGGATTAACAGTCTGCAGAATAGTGTGCTAGCTCCCCCCTTTCCCCCTTCGTTCCTCTCTAACTTCCTCCAAACCCCGGTTTAAGCTCACCTTATGGTTTGGAAGGATGAACTCTCCATCCTGCTTCTGGTGCAGGGGCGCGCGTTCGTCCAGTTACTTCACTGGTTTTCAGAATGGCGCTGGCAAAATCCACTTGACTTTCCTGAGCGATGCGCCGTAAGTATGAAAGTTCAAAGTTCAAGTGAGGCCCCCTTTATGTTGTCTTTCTAACCTGTGATCTGTCCTTTATTTCAGGTGCAAAATGAAGGCGATGCGTCGAGGGGTTAAACTGCCGAGGTGAGTAGTGATGAGGGCGATCCCTCTAAATGTCCTTATCATTCCCCAGAAATGTCTCTTGTCCTTTCCCCATAGGGGCCGGGGTACGGTACCTGCCAACGGGGCGGCGCCGACCCGAAATGTCGAAGAAAAGCCGGTAAGTATTATGGCTGTTAATCAGGCTTTCCTTCTGTGTTCCTTCTGCTCACCTTTTGTTTCTTCCTCTCTCCCCTAGGTGCAGAGATGTGGCGTCCGATGCTGACAGCCGCAATGGAGCCGGGAGATGTCTCGAGGACAGGTGAGTGAAGCGTGGCGCTGCAGCGAGCAACGCAATGCTTTTAAATGGAAGTCTTTCTTCAGGGATGCTGGCGAGAAGATTCCGGATGCAGGTAAGAAGTTTGAAATAGTCCTTGGTTTTCACCTCTCTCTTCTCTTCCTTCCTTGCAGGTCTTCCAGGTTCGAGGCGGGCGTGGCTGGAGTCCAGGAGCAGGAGCAGACACGGTGAGTGTTAAGCTGCAGGAAGCAGAACAACGCGAAGCATGAGCTGCTGTCTGGGCGTGGCTTAAATAGCCTCCAAAGAAGTCCCAGGTATGTATCCTTCCCTGGCCACGCCCGAGTGAAAAAATAGTCCCTATGAAAAAATAGTCCCTTTCAGGTCTCAGGGAGGCCTGAAGCGTGCAGCATGGTCTGCATCAGGTAAGTGCACAAAACACCTCCCTTTATGAGCCTGGCGTCTATGGCGCCAGGACTGATGTCCAACATGAGCCTGGCGCCAAAGGCGCCAGGACTGAGTCCAAAGAGCCCCTATAAGGGGCCGCTGGGATTTTACCCGAGGGCATGATGCCTGCTTCCGGGGGTGCTGGGCCTGGCCTGGTGCTCCGGGGGTAGGCATCATGACAGCACTCCCCCCCAAGGCCCCTCCCAAGGTCGTTCCTTCTGGAGGTTTCGGTTTGTTTGGGAAATTCAGATGGAACCTTTTTACCAGCCGAGGTGCATGTACGTGATCACTGGGTTCCCAAGACCTTTCCTGAGGCCCGTACCCTTTCCAATCAATTAGATAGAAAAGTTTTGATTTTGAGATCTTAGAATCCAAAATGTTCTTCACCTCGAATTCAGGCTCCCCATCTATCTGAATCGGTTCTGGTGGCTTTGTTAATCTGGTTACTGGGTGCACTGGTTTCAAAAGTGACACATGAAAAACGGGGTGAATCTGCATTTTAACTGGTAGATCGAGCTTGACTGCCACTGGGTTGATTATAGCTTTGATCGAGTAAGGGCCTAAATACCTTGGATTAAAAGTTTGAGGCCCCTTGAGTGATAGGTGTTTGGTAGCCAACCATACTTGATCCCCTATTTGGTATGGAGGCGCCTCTCTTCGGTGCAGATCCGCATTCTTTTTGTATTTCCCTTTCGCATGTTGCAAATGTGCAGTTGCATCCTTGAAGGCTTGAGTAATCGTAGAATGCAAATGGTCCACTGCGGGCATTTCAAGGCTCAGAGGTGAGTCCAAGTCTGAAGTACGAGGGTGATGTCCATATACGGTATAAAAGGGGCTCTGACCAGTTCCAGAGTGTATCGAGTTATTTTATACATATTCAGCCACCCATAAAATGTCCTTCCAATTACCCTCCGATTGGTGCAACATACATCGTAGATATTGTTCAAGGGTCTGGTTCGTTCTCTCCGTCTGACCATCGGTCTGTGGGTGGTGGCTGGTCGAGAGTCTTACGTCGATTTGTGCCACTTGACAACACTTTTTCCAAAAATGAGAAATAAACTGGCTTCCCCGATCGGAGACTAGTATGGACGGGAATCCATGCAAACGGATGATATTTTCGAGGAATTCCTTGGCAAGAACAAAGGCTGAAGGTAATCCTTTCAACGGAATAAAGTGGGCCATTTTGGAAAATAAATCCACCACGACCGGAATAGTATTGTAACCATTACAAGAGGGCAGGTCCGTGATAAAATCTAGTGACAGGGTGTGCCAAGGTGCTGGTGGAATGTCTAAGGGCTGAAGAAGACCGGCGGGTCTTGTCTTTTGACCTTTGTTTTGGGCACAAACTCCACAGGACATCACGAAAGATTTAATATCCTTTCGCCAGGAAGGCCACCAGAATTGTCGTTTAACCTTTTCCTCTGTTTTGGCAATGCCAGGATGTCCTTCCATCAGGGTATCATGATGACGGGAAATAACCAGTTCTTGCAATTCCTTTTCTGGCAAAAATAAGCGTCCTTGGAAGTAAGGTAAGCCATCCTTGACTGAAAAGTTAGACCCCCTTTTGATCCAATCCTGCAAGGCTGAAGAGTCCAGGAATTGTTTCACTCGTGCTTTAATGTCTTCAAGGGTTTGTAAAGTGGTTATCCCCAAAATTCTTTGTTCAGGAATTATCGGCACAGGTTCTGAGTTTGTGTCTATTTCTTCCATTCCAATTCGGGATAGAGCGTCCGCCTTACCATTCTTATAGCCGGGGCGGTAGGTGATTACAAAATCGAACTCAGCAAAGAACAAAGCCCATCGGAGCTGTCGAGACGATTGAGCCTTGGCAGTTTTTAAATATTGTAAATTTCGGTGATCAGTGATCAAGGTGATGGTATGCCGGGCGCCGAGGAGATAATGCCGGCAAGCCTTAAAGGCGGACTTAATGGCTAATAGTTCCTTATCGGTGATCGCATAATTTATCTCCGGCGGCGAGAACTTTCTGGACCAAAATGCTATGGGGTGCAGTTGGTTGGTTTCAGGGTCTCTCTGAGACAGGACAGCTCCCATGGCTAAGCTGGACACGTCGGTTTCGACTATATTTGGGAGATCGGGACGCGGGTGCTTCAAAATAGGTGCGGACGTGAACTTAGCTTTCAACTCCTGAAAGGCCTGTTCGGCTTCCTCGGTCCATTCAAAATGTTTATTTTTTCGCAAGAGTGCAGTGATGGGTTGCACCACACGTGAAAACTCCGGGATAAACCTGCGATAAAAGTTGGCAAAACCAAGCATGCTTTGGACACCTTTCACCGAGCTAGGTGATGGCCATTTCAGGATGGCATCCACTTTCCGTGAATCCATTCGGACCCCTTTAGGTGTCAGGATGAATCCGAGAAACTCAACCTCGGTGGTATGGAAAACACATTTTTCCAGCTTGGCAAACAGTTTGTGCTGGCGCAGTTTCTCTAGGACGGCCCTGACATGCTTTCTGTGATCAGATTCCGAAGAGGAGTACACAAGAATGTCATCGATATACACGACAACATAGACATCGATGAGTTCCTGAAGGACATCGTTCATGAAGAATTGGAAGGCTGCAGGCGCGTTGCACAACCCGAAAGGCATCACCTGGTATTCGAATAGTCCATATTTTGTACGGAAGGCCGTTTTCCATTCGTCGCCTTCTTTTACTCGTACCAGATGATAAGCCCCCCGGAGCCGGGTAAAGGAGTTTGTCCAGCTTGACCTTGCAAAAGCTGTCTAGCCAGGTCATCAGCTCTATCCTTTATTACAATCACTTTCCTCCTGAGGGCACTAGTCTCTTGACGAGCGGCGTGTACTTCGGCCCGTAATTCCCCCAGTAATTGGGCCAACTGGTCAGTTTCGGAAGTTTCCATAGCGCCTGGGTGGGAATTTGTAGGAAGGCTTCGCATTCTGTAACGCTCACCTGGTTCCCACGAGGGCACTGGTCTAGTCTGGATTGCTGTGGCCTCTTCTAGCGTGATGCGCAGGACCCGGAACACCGATTGGACAGGACCTCCAAATCGTGCTTGCCTGGCCCGTAGGAATATCCTTCTGCAGATGAGAAAGGGGATTAACAGTCTGCAGAATAGTGTGCTAGCTCCCCCCTTTCCCCCTTCGTTCCTCTCTAACTTCCTCCAAACCCCGGTTTAAGCTCACCTTATGGTTTGGAAGGATGAACTCTCCATCCTGCTTCTGGTGCAGGGGCGCGCGTTCGTCCAGTTACTTCACTGGTTTTGAGAATGGCGCTGGCAAAATCCACTTGACTTTCCTGAGCGATGCGCCGTAAGTATGAAAGTTCAAAGTTCAAGTGAGGCCCCCTTCATGTTGTCTTTCTAACCTGTGATCTGTCCTTTATTTCAGGTGCAGAATGAAGGCGATGCGTCGAGGGGTTAAACTGCCGAGGTGAGTAGTGATGTGGGCGATCCCTCTAAATGTCCTTATCATTCCCCAGAAATGTCTCTTGTCCTTTCCCCATAGGGGCCGGGGTACGGTACCTGCCAACGGGGCAGTGCCGACCCGAAATGTGGAAGAAAAGCCGGTAAGTATTATGGCTGTTAATCAGGCTTTCCTTCTGTGTTCCTTCTGCTCATCTTTTGTTTCTTCCTCTCTCCCCTAGGTGCAGAGATGTGGCGTCCGATGATGACAGCCGCGATGGAGCCGGGAGATGTCTCGAGGACAGGTGAGTGAAGCGTGGCGCTGCAGCGAGCAACACAATGCTTTTAAATGGAAGTCTTTCTTCAGGGATGCTGGCGAGAAGATTCCGGATGCAGGTAAGAAGTTTGAAATAGTCCTTGGTTTTCACCTTTCTCTTCTCTTCCTTCCTTGCAGGTCTTCCAGCTTCGAGGCGGGCGTAGCTGGAGTCCAGGAGCAGGAGCAGACACGGTGAGCGTTAAGCTGCAGGAAGCAGAACAACGCGAAGCATGAGCTGCTGTCTGGGCGTGGCTTAAATAGCCTCCAAAGAAGTCCCAGGTATGTATCCTTCCCCAACTAGGTATGTATCCTTCCCTGGCCACGCCCGAGTGAAAAAATAGTCCCTATGAAAAAATAGTCCCTTTCAGGTCTCAGGGAGGCCTGAAGCGTGCAGCATGGTCTGCATCAGGTAAGTGCACAAAACACCTCCCTTTATGAGCCTGGCGCCATGATGTCCAACATGAGCCTGGCGCCAAAGGCGCCAGGACTGAGTCCAAAGAGCCCCTATAAGGGGCCGCTGGGCTTTTACCCGAGGGCATGATGCCTGCTTCCGGGGGTGCTGGGCCTGGCCTGGTGCTCCGGGGGTAGGCATCATGACACCCCCCCACCCCGTGAGAGATGCGTCTGTCGTGAGGGTGGCTTCCACTGCATGGGTGGTGAAGGTTTCCCCTTCAAGAGGTTCTCCCTCGACCACCAACGCAGAGAGAGAATGAGGGCTGGCGAGACAACTAACAGATCTTCCCATTGTCCGCTGGCCTGACACCACTGGCTGTTGAGCCACTCTTGCATGGGACACATGCGCAGCCGAGCGTGGGGAACCAAGTATATGCATGACGCCATCATCCCTAGCAAACGCATAGCTTTGTGTACCAATACCTCTCGACTAGCTACATACTGAGGAACCTGAGAGAGCATGTACTGAACCCTCTCGCTGGAAGGGAAGACTAGACAGTCTTCCGTATGAATTAGAGCCCCCACAAACTGTTTTACTTGGCTGGGGACTAAGCTGGATTTCTTTTCGTTGATAGAAAATCCCAGGCTGAACAGTAGGTCTACTGTTTTTTGGGTGTTCGAAAAACAAACGTCGAACAAGTCCCCCGTGATGAGCCAATCGTCGAGGTAAGGACCTTGGTAAACACCCTTGGCGCCGAGGCTATGCCGAAGGGGAGTACCTTGAACTGGTAGTGTTTGTCGTGAATCACGAACCATAGGAATTTTCTGTGCGCTGGCAGCATTGAAATATGAAAGTATGCATCTTTCATATCCAATGTTGTCATGAAGTCCCCCCTGTTTTAGCAATGGGATCACCTCTTGCAGTGTTACCAAGCAAAACTTCTGGGGCTTTATGAACTTGTTCGCTGGGCGCAGGTCTAGAGCAGGACGCATGGTGAGATCCTTTTTGGGTACAAGGAAGTACACTGAATAGATACCCTCGTTTTACCTGAAGAATCGGGACGGCTTCTATGGCGTCCTTTCCCAGCAGCGCTTCCACCTCTTGGATCAGGATCTGCAGATGTTCCGGTGAAAGGCGTCGATGTTTCAGCGGTCTGAACTGTGGAGGTCGGGCGAATTCCACGCAGTAACCGTGGGCGACCGTCTTTAAGACCCACCTGGTCTTAAGTTATCCCCTTCCATGCCTTGAGGAAAGATGTTAATCGCCCCCCGACCGGGGAGGCATGGGAGGGGACCTGGTGGTCATTTCTGACCCGAAGTTGACGCTCCTCTGGAATTGGAGCCTCTGCCTCTATTCTTTCCGCGCTTCTGACCCCTCTGGGGGTACTAAGTGGGGCTTGCAGCCGGTTGACTTGAGTTGAAGTTGCCCGTGCCAAAATTGTTTTGAACGGCGCGGGCTTGTCCTCGAAAGGACCACCGAGAACTACTGCCCCTCTGTGAAGAGGGTTTCTGGGAAATTTGCTGCAGCGACTTAATAGTCTTGTGCTCCTTCTTGGCTGTCTCCAACGCATCGTCTACCGCCTTCCCGAAGAGGTTGGCCTCTTCGATGGGTTGGTTGATAATGGATGCCTAGGTCTCAGGCCTGAAGCCCGACGTGCGCAGCCACGCGTGCCTCTTTAGGAGAGTACCCTGTGCGAGGGACCTGCCTGCTGTCTCTGCGGTGTCCAGGGTATTCTTTACCACATTCTGATTGGCAAGTTTGCCCTCCGAGACAATTGCGAGAAGCTCGGCTCTGGTTGGTTCCAGAACCTCTTGAAGGCCTTCCTGGAGTAGGTTCCATTGGGCGTCGACGTAGCTTGCTAGTAACGTCGTGTTATTGGAAATCCGGACGGTATAGGCCGCCGCTGACGTAACCCGTTTGCCTAAGGCATACAACCTTTTGGACTCCTTGTCCGGGGGTGACTCTCCCGTGGCAAGGGGAACCCCTGCTCTCTTGCGAGTGTTGGTCACCACCAGCGAGTCTGGGATTGCGTGTACTTTGATATAAAGCGGGTCGATGGGGGAGGGTCGTAAAAGTTTTTTGACCCTTGGGTTCACAGCCCTAGTCTAAGCGGGTTTGAGTAAGGAAGGGGCCAGCCGTCTCTTTACAGAGCTCAAGAGAGGGATAGACGGGCTTGCCGGAGGCTTTTCATTAATAATGTCCTCCGCAAAATCTTGTTCGGGCAAGGCTTCAAGCGTGGCAATTTTAAAGAATTCCGCTGCTTTTTTCAACATGTTGTTGAAAGCCATTTGAACATCTACCAGGGAAGCTTGTCGAATCGGGGTGGATGGGGGAGAGTCGAGGCAAACGATATCAGAGTTGTGTTCGTCCTGCTGGGTGTCCTCCCAGTTGTCCGTTGCTCCTTGATCTTCCCCATAGTTGTCCAGAAAAGAGGACTCCTCTTCTTCTGTATAGATGTCTCTATACGTGTCCATCTGGACATCTTCTTGATAGTCAACTTGGTGTTGGACATCTTGTGTTTGAGGGTTAGGGTCTACCCGAGCTTTTTTCGGTGGAGGTTGATCAGGAACCCGGAAAAACTGCTCCAGCCGATCCATACACCCCTCGAATTGCTCCGTGGTCCACTTGGATGACCCAAATGGACCTAGCTGAGTAGGAACCGTGTTCTCCGCCCTAAGGCGTTGAGAGGATCTCCTCAGGGTGCTTGAGAGGGGTACCTGGCTTTCTTCATAAGAGTCTTCGGGATCGTCTTCCAAATCCGTGGAAAACTTTTCGGCGGATTGGCCCATAACTGTGGGCGGAACCGGAACTAGGTCCACAGCCGTAGCAATCCTATTGATGCTCTTACGGATAGTCACTGAATCTTTGGGAGACAACGCTTCCGATGATGTGTCGGCAGTGAAAATGTCTTCCACGGCTCCAGAAGGGCCAGCGGATGGCTTCTCGGGTAGAGGCCTACTCGTAGTTTTCGGGCCTGTACGGGCCTTGGAAACCGTCGAAGTTTCTTGTACGGAAACTTTGGCGCGTGTAATTTGGGGAGTAGCGCCCTTGTTATGTTTGCTATGCCCAGTCGTCATGCGCTGCTGCGGATGCGGGGAAGGCTTTGGATCAGACCGATCGGTGGGCACCGCCGAAGTTTCCTGCGGACCCGTTGGCGCTTTTGCCTTCTTCGACAAAGTCGTCGAGGAGGGCACTTGGGTTGTGTGTTTGTGCGGTGCGATTGTACGCCCCTGTCACCGGGTGTGGTCTCTGTAGCAAGATCGGAGTTGAGCCTGGAAGGGTCAGGAATGGGCGTGGCGGCCCTAGAATAGTCTGCCTCAAGGTCTATAACCTCTGCGTTGGACGTTTGGTCATCCGATGTACCCCCGTCACTTTCGGCTGGTGTCACGGCAGGGCAGGGAGGCTCCACGCGTGACATTCCGTACGCGGCCCACCGCTTCAACCGGCGCTCCTTAAGGTTTTAGGTTTAAGGAGTTTACACGCCGAACACCGCTTTTCGTCGTGCTCTAGGGGGAGACGAGCGTTACACGACGTGTGCTCGTCTTTCCACGGATATCTGACCCTACACACAGGGCAGAATCTAAATGGAGTCCTTTCCATAGCAGAAGGGAAGGGTGACTAGACCAAAAAGGAAAGCATTGGAAAAGAGGAAAGACATAATAACAGTATGGCAAACCCCGAGCCCACTCTCCCTACTGTGTAGGCCGGCCAGAAGGCCCGACCACGTGGAAGTCCGAACGCCGGATCTTAGGCGCCAGAACCCACAGCCGTAGACGATTCCCCCGTAGTCTTCGTCGAAGATGTTCTTGATGGGCGAAGCGACTTAACGGGGAATAAAACCGACAATTCGGTAAGATAAACAATGTCTCATGAAGAGCTCCGTTATAGGGCGACCAGTTATCTGGGCGGAAAAAAACAATCTGAGGGACCTCGGCGCGTGAGGGATTTTGGGTACTACACACGTCACGATAGGGATAGTGTTTCAGACACGCCTATGCGGACGTCCCCTTTCGGTCCCCGAAAGACAAGATACAATACTCCGCGGTTACCACTGGATGTCGGACCAAATGCACAGCATGTGATTCTAAGCAGATTAACAAGCATCAGAAATTATGTTACTACTTCAATCACTTTAACACACACCGGTCTCTCAGGTCGCTTGCCAACTCACCGGCTGTGTGTGCTTCTTTCTGGTTTTGCTATTTTCAATTCACAAGTCAAGGTTAGTACCACAGGCTTTGCCTCCCCTCCCCATCTCTGCTTTTCACCCGGGAGGGTCCCTGGCGTCCTTGGATAACAATGCAATCTTCACTTATGGGATCTGTCCTTCTCCACATGTCTTTTGCGGTCTGTCAAAGGCAACAACCTCCAGTAGGGAACCCTTGGGGTTTTCGGCCCGCTGGTCTTGTCCCTTGGTCCGTTGCTCTGCTCCAGTAGGTGTGCCCTCGACCCGGAAGTTCTGCTCGTGCTCGTGTTCTGCCTTTCTCAGTGTGTATCTTTAGGTGTTGCCTTCTATTTGTGTGAGCAGAGCTAACAGGTATCAGGCGTATGCACTTAGTGTTAAGTGCCTGACTTTTCCTGACCCATTTAATGGGACATGTCCAGTACAATGTGAGAGAGTTAGTCTGGTAGTTCTCAGTCATCCTCTTACTCGGCCCAGTGTTTGTGAAAAAGGGAGGGGGTTATGGGGTTGGGACTTCGGAAAATCCTATAATTAATAAGTTCATTAATAAGGATGGGGTAGATAAACAAAAAAGGGGGGAAAACCGCGTCTCATCATTGGCTGCCTCATCCCCACTCCCTGAAGACCCCTCCCACATTGCTACACCCCCAGGGTCTGGATCCAAAAGCGATGGCCGTGCCCTGGCCCCGAGAGAGAGAGATCCCCGGGGACTAGTGGGTGAGACACCCTGTGGTTTCTCACAGGGCTCATTACAAGTCCCCGGTATCCTGCAGGTTGTTTCGGCAGGATACCGATGGGACTACTGTACCGTCTACACCGCCCGATATCCCAGTATCACCGGGATATTACAAGTGGCGGGGACGCTGATAAATCCCTATTCCCATGGAGTCCCACAGGACTCTGTGGGATGGGGATGCCACAATCACCGGCGCCGGTTATACCGGTGCCGATGATTGCAGCAATAGTCTGCCAATAAGGGCCTGAACTACTGGCAGGTCAGGCCTGCCAGTAGATCACAGCCCCTTCCGGCAGACTTGGAGTTTGACGGTCCAGAAAGGTGCCAGCAAACATTGTTACTGGCACCTTATTTCCAGACCGGAAAACTCATATTGAGCACCATGTACGAAGAATCGAAGAGGGAACGATTTTGCAGAGAACAATCCAGCATGTTGGCAGTTTGCTGAGGTGGGAGTGGTCTAATTAGGTTGGAGAGGAAATGTATGTAGCAAAGATAAGAACTTTATTTAATGGAGTGAAAGGGAAGAGAGGAAGTACTAGGAGAAGTCTAGCGCAGTACTCAGGTTTTCAGACCAACAAGGTAGATCTAAGGGTTTTTGGCAAGTGGCAAGTGAGGTGCAGACATATCTTGCAGATGTTTCGGATGTTGATCTTGACTGCTGTGCCAGTGACTGTTATGAAATGATTGAGTTTAAGAGCTGTCAAAGAGGACTGCAAGGTTGTAAGCCATTGGTGATGAAGAGAGGCGATATGGAAAGTTAGATAGGGGATAGTAGAGTGTGATTGGCATTGGGGACCAGTAGAAAGAGGAATTCCATTTTGTAGGAGTTTAACATAAGGCAGTGCAGAGCTGTCTTGTGACAGATGGCAGAGATGCAGCATGTGATGCACAAAGAGGTGACAGGAGTGGAGGTGGGAAAGGTCAAGAAACAGTGGGGGCTGGTGAATTTTTGGACTGGCGGGCGTAAATGTATGTTCCTAATATTCATGAGCAACTGCACGCAGCGTGAAGCCCGAACCAAAACAGGGGGCTCGGGGAGGATCTCCCCTACCCACCCCTGACCACCCCCGGGGCATTGTTTAAAATATGTTAAAATCATGCATTTTACAGCAGAATGCAGTGATTATAACAAAAAACAAAAATGAATGCAATGATAACAAAACAATACCGAAAATTAACTATATGAGGGGTGGGAGAAAGGGGTTATAAAGTGTCGGGGGGGTTTGGGGTGGTGTTAAAAGCATGGCGATTGGGTGGGCCGGCCCCCCCAAATTAAAACAAAATCTATATTTTGTATTTGTTAAAATCACATGTAACCTTTTACAGCACTTTCTGTGAAAAACTGGATAAACCGCTTTTAAAAGTTTTGTGACGAATCCCTAGATGCAGTCACTTCTCCCCAAGGCGGAGCCCCTTCCCATGAGGCCAGGGAGGTTAGGCCGCTACACGAGTCCCCCTGGGGGTGGTACACAGCAGGAGGATGTCATGTGGAGAGACTCCCCCTTTGGAACCCTCCTCAACCTACACCTGTTATATCCCAGTGATAAACCCAACCAACCCATGTACCTATGTAGGGGCAGTGACATAAGACCCACTGAGACGAAGAAGAGCCCAGACTACCCAAGTAAGACTTGTATTGCAAAGACTGGGATGAGGAGGTGGTGCAGAACTATGAAGATCACTACCAAAAGTAGATGGGAGCATGGATTTCTCCACTAAGGGAGTCAATCCCCATGGTTTTGGGTGAGAAACAGTGAAAGCCATAGACCAGGAGAATTGAGTCATTTCTCCTGGTAGTTGAATCTGCAAAAAGGATCAAACCACAGAACATTGTGATACAGGGGAAGGGAGCCATTCCCCCTGGGGTGAGGAAATAGAGAACATTTCTGATACTGAGTGTTACATGATTGGCAGCCGTTTGTCTGGGAGGTATTAGGGGCCAGGGGAAGGGAGTCATTCCCCCTGGTTAAGAACTTGCAACCAGAACTTTGTTACCCAGTCCAGGATAATGTAGTCATTCTCGGGGACCAAAAACATTGATGCAACCTTCTAGTTTAGTTATAAGTGTTATGGACAGAGATAGAGATTTTGACACATGACTGGGACCCTAATTTACAAGGACATTCTAACAGACCCATTAGCACTTTAGAGAGATAGGGAAAGTTCGGTTTTCCGTTTACTTTCATGGTGAATAAACGTCTCTAGCAACCACTGTGCTACCTGTGTGTCAGTCTCTTCCTTCTGCACCCTTACAGTTTACAATCAATTTTGTATGGTAGCACATGAAAAACCCAAAAGATGCAAGTTACCAACAGTGTCCAGGACCATTTCCCAATGCATCTTCATTATGCCTTTGCCCACAACATATGCTAGTATATACAATATTTTCATGCTGGCTGTGCCCATACATGTCCATGCATGCTGCATCAATATGTTAGTATTACCATATAAAGACTCCAAGCCAGTAAAAAAAATGCCATTGTCATGCACCAGCGTCCACAACGGTGGTCCTTATGACAACACTGGAGGCTGCGTAATCCGCTATGCATACATCATATTTCATACCATGATGGTCGACGCCTTTCTCACGAATCAGAATTACCACGTCATCACGTCGACAATGACGTGCCTAATGCCGATCCAGAAGAAGGAGTAAATTCAGACTGAGGCAAGAGAAAAAAGCATCACAACGACTTAGTAAGTCTACTTTGACGCCCAAAGTTCTATTTTTCCTTATTCTTTTTGTATTCTCTAGTAGCCTTCCTGAAATCTGCCTGCGAGTCTTTCAGTTGCTTTCTTCTTTCTATCCTCTGCTGTCGGCATTCCAACTTGTTCTATTGCAGCCTACTTGTGAATATGCATCTTGCAAACTTCCTGCACTGCTTCAATCCCTTCATCTATCCGCATTCCTAGCGGGGCCGTTTCCTTGGGAAATTTCCGCTTAGCCAAACTTTGTTTTTCTCCAATACCACTGCGATTGAGGACATCATCTTCCTGATCCCAGCATCCACGTGGCCGCATCCTCCAGACTCCATTCAAGGACCTTGGCTACAGCTAAATGAAACTGCAAGGTTTTTCACCAAACTGTGTTTTTTGCCTTTCTTGGCACACTGCAGGAGCACACGCCTCACCTTCCTTTGTTTGTTTCACGGTAGGATCTGCGTGTGTTTTGGCTTGTGCTAATTATTCCAAAGGTACCTGGCCTGTAAAGGATGAGTTACGTGATTCAGTTTGTGCATGCATGATAGCCATGCAACAGAAAGAAAGTATATCGTGCTGGCTAGACTGGCCAACATTGGATGTAGGCCAATGACAACACTTGTCATGTTTGTTTTACCCTTGGTGCACAGTTAAGATGAATTGGTAAATGTGCAGCAGGGTAAAGCAAAGTCAAGTGTTATTATGTGGGTATACTGGCCTACATTAAATGTAGGACAAGCCAATTCAAGCAACAACGAGAGCTGCCAACTGACCAGCCACTCGCGGGTTTGATCTGCAAAAAAACAAACCCTCGAGTCCACAAACGTGTCAGAAAACCCACAAGCAGGGCAGGCTGAGGAAAACAGTCATCACTTACTAAAGCGATTACTTTTTTACATGCAAAGCGGACCTTTAATCTCTATACAATGGCTTTACTGAGGTCTGCTTTCTGCCAGTGACAGAGCTTTGACCTCCTGTGATCTCCTAAAGTTGGCAGATTTCACAACCCAGAAGTGTATAGCCTTGTTGTCAAAAAATAATACAAGATGTAAGGGCTGTGGAGTCAGACACACACATTATTGGAGGGTCTGGGTTAAAGAAAATGCTATATTTTGAAAGTAAACCTTGTACTGATATACAAGTGTTTACAATTGGGTTAATTTGAAGTCCAGATAATTGTGTTTGCCCCATCACTACATATATTCATTACTGATATTCCAATTTGTTGTCAAGAATGTCACTGCTAGTAAACATGCATTCCCAAAACAGTTTTTCCCAAGGAAAAAAGGCACTTCAGTGAAATCCCATCACTTCCAATTACCTATTGAAGGGTAACTCAAAAGTAAAATGCAATGCACACTTTAGCTGAGTGATGCAAATATGATATGCTTGTCTTTTAAACTATCATAAATAATATCCAATTGTCAGCTCTGTTGGGGCAAATACACATATCTATGCTATTAAACACTATTACAAAAATGTAAATAAAAGGTAACTGTGCTTGTTTCTAATTCTAACAGAATTGTCATCAATGTCGTGGGTACACATTGCAATTTAACCATTTATTAAGGTGGGTGCAGATCTACATATTATGCAAATGTTTGGAGTGCGAGCCATGGGAGATAGAGCAACGCATACGTGACCCTCGAGCCCACTGTGAAAAGTTGGCATCTTTGGGTAATAACACCTGCCATGTTTGCTTTACCCCTGATGCACGGGAACTGTCTGTGCATTAAGTGTAAAGCAAAGACAATTAATGTCACGTGGAAAGGCTGGCATGCATTCAATGTAGGAAGGGAAGGCCTTAGCTCTGGCAGCGCCCTGGGTGAAACTAAATTTGACGCCCTCGGCGCCAGCATGGGAGCTGGGGTCTTCTAGCTTAAATAGGGTGGCTCCCGACCCTGCCTTGGGACGGCTTAAACCTTCCACATTCAGGAGGTTGCAGGAAGTAGGCAGCACTCTGCTTTGATGTGGGTGTGCTGCGCCCTGGGCTCTGATGAGAATGGGGTGCTACCAATATCCTGTCAGATTTCTCATATGGGAGAGCCGACTATTTACATGTAAACATTCATGAACATGGCAGCAGCAACAAACATACAGTGGCAGAGGACAAAAGCCCACCCAGGCAATATCAATACCCTATCTCTATAATGATGAACTTTCAAAACTGTCATTCAGCTACCCTTCAAAAAATAAAGTGAGGCTGGCTCCACCACTGTGCCAGCTCAGGGAGCGCCCTATGTAAAAGAAAAGCTCCTGGCACCAACACAGGATGCTTTTCTGTCCTGAGGACCAGGGATGGCCCAGGAAACTCCCAGATATGCTTCAGAAGACTTGACGGTTATATGTGAACTTACCGACGGAAAATTCAGAGTGGTACATTTTATTAGCCCCCAACACCCCCACCCCCTGATTTTTATCCTTATAACACCACCCTGACCCAGTTTAACCCCTTACCCCACTATCCTATATATATTTATTTAATATTTTCAGTATTTTTCGGTATTAAGGTTTTCAGTGAAATGTACCACTCTGAATTATTTTCGGTAAATTGACTGTGTACTGACTTGCCATGAGACTGAAAGCAGAAACAGCCAGCCTGACATCCTGTTCAAAAGATGTCCAAATTGGGAAATAGGTCTTGCAAGTTACAGACATCTTTTTGTTAGGGTGAGTATTGTGACCAATGAAAACATCAGAGTTCAACTTCATTGCTCAATCAAAAGGATTTCTTGCTGAATCACTATCACAGATATGTTTTAAATTTAAAATTGTGGGTAATCCATTTAGGAATCAGAACAGGATTTGCATATTGTGCACATATGTGAATTTCTCAGAAGGGATGCCAGTGGGTGAAGACACAAATGAAACAAGAGAGGCGATAGGGCTGACCCTGGTGGACCCGGCAGATGACAAGACGAGGAGAGGAATCATGCAGGAGTAAAAAAAGGCTTGAATTATGGTTGTCAAACAAGAATCAGCAGTACAAAGTAAACTCCTTCTTAGGACCTTGGTCCTCAGTCTGTCGAAATCTCCCTTAGGATGGCCCCTGGGATGGAAACAAAGCCACTCACAATCTCTAGGGTTTTAAGTGCCCCACACTTGTTTCTTGGCAGAACCTACTGATACATTGGCTTTAGTATCTGTCAGGATGTCACATGTTTTCCCTAGAAGATGCTGGCACTGTCCCTTAATGTTTTGAGCTGTCTGAATGGGGGCCAGGTATCGGACTCTGAGATACTTTGCAGGATTGTGGTGGGCACTGGGGTTCTTGGGCGTAGCCCCCTCCCAGGCTGCCAGAAGCTCCCTTGGGTACAGCTTCCCTATGAAGTCATGAATCTCCCCAGTAGTCTGTCTAGGACAGCCCCATTCGATTTTAGCTCTCTCACCGATCACCTTCCTTTCTGGGAGATTCCCTTTATGTCTTCAGAAGACCTTCACCATATCCTCTGCTTTTGTTTTTCCTTTTCAACGTTTTATTGTCCTCCTCCTCTTCTTATTCTTTCTCTGAGCTTTTCCTCCTTCTCCTCTTTCTATGTCGCATCTCCTCTCACAGCTGATGGATTCTCTGCCATCTGCAAACTATTCCTCTCCTCCCTAATTGCATCCGCACCTCCTGTCAGGTTTGGCTCTTCTATCTTTTATACCCCACCCGGGTGAATCCTGGCTGCCTTTCCCCAAATAACGACAGGATAGAGGGGTGGGGGTAAACGTTATCAAGGGCACGCTTCTCTAGAACTGGAATCAACAAAAGGGGCACTCCATTCTGCCTTTTTTCTCTTAGCAGCACCTAATGTACAGACCGATGCTAGGCTGGCACCAGTCTACCCTGTACTCCGCCAATCATAACAAGAGAAACATAGAAACACCTAATGAGCTCAAGGTAACTAGTGAAGGATTGTTTCCATCTGCTGAACAGAATCGAAGGCTCGATTCTTCTGCAGTCTCGTCTCTGGCTTCGCAGGCTGATGTCCTACGTTAAGGCACGTCTCGGGATGGGGTAGTGACTACAAACGCTGCTATTTAAGCACAGTCTGTGCTAGCATTATAGCTAGTCCTGGAACAGTTATAACAGACAATCAGAGTGGGGGCCGTGCTGCACCTCACACTAAGGAATTAAAAATAACACACGAGTGTTTAGTGAGAGCACGAGAACTGCCAAAGCCATGTCCCTAACCTAATATTATACCCATTGGTTATGCCCGACGTATAACTGTTTTTACATACCAGCATAGAATACTACAGATATTTTCTTCTCCAAACATGGACTAAAACTACATCTCCCACCTAAAATCACCCAATTGTTCGAGTTTTCAAATGGACTGATGAGGTGTAAAGGCGTTGAGCTCCTCAAAGTTGTTTATATAAAACCACACATAAGAAGATTAACAATGCACATTCAAGGTGTGTGGCTAACAAGCGAAGCAGAGTGGATTATTCCTCTGAGAGGCTATGGGCTACCGGAGACCCAATCTCTGCCTGACTGGTGCCTGGTAGTAGGTCCCTTGGATGAGTGTCCTGTGAACCTCTTCAGAGCTCGCCTAACCATATATGGACAGTCTTTGAGGCCCTGAGTCACCAGAGGTACGGGTCTGAATGCCACTCGGGGGAGAATCCTGGATGGCGGCAGCGGCTCGGAACTCGTAGAACTGAAACCATGGACGGTGCTGGCCGTAAAGTACCCTGGGCAAGGATGCACTGAGACCTCCATGGGAAATTCCCTGCCCCCACGTCACCTTATCCTGAGCGCCTGGGCAGCCTGTCCTAAAGTAGAAATGGGTCAGCGATATGGAGCGGAGCTATGTGCATGGATAGGAGGAGGAGTAGTATGGTATCGGGGACCCGGTCGGGGAGCCCTAATGCGCCCAACAAGTCTGTAGCGCTTATGCAGTAAACCTCTGTGCCCGCCCGGCAACGTGGTGAGTTCCACGATCGTTACTCTGAGCTAGTCACAGCAAAGGTACAGAGTAGGGCGGCGGGCTCCAGTGGGGACACCTCCAAGTCCACTCTCTGGCATACCGGGTACCTGATCTGCAAGCTTGCACTGAACATCTACCCTGGGGAACCTATTAAGTACCATACCATCTGAAGGCAACAGGCTGTACCTGCAGTAGCTCAGAATGGCTAAAGTGTCCACCAAACTGAAGGGGGCCCAGTCGGGAGACCTCAAAAGTCTCATGCTCAGGAATCCTCTAGAAGGAACCAACAAACCCCAGTGTCACAGATCAATTCCCTGCAGTCTTAAAGGGGTAGTTCGGTCAGAAATATTATTGGCATAATGGATTGGGCATGTATTTCAGGCATAGATCGATCATTCTTAAATACATTTCCAATGCAATTTACCAGAGTTTTTCTCACTTTAACACATGCGAAACGACGGCTGGGGTACCGCCATCTCATGCTATTCTGATCTGTTGATCTATCGCCCTAAGTTCAAGTGCCCTTGAGGCAGTGATTTGGTTTGCCCACCCTTAACGCTGATGTCACTAGAAACTCAGGATGAGCTCCACCTATTTCAATGACATTAGTGGGCAGCGTAGCCAAACGTACCCCGTCATCAGCAACATCATAACGTTATCTAACACAAAACCAGGAACTTAAACACACATCCACAAAAAACGCAAATCATTTGTTTCCTTTACAAAACTGATAGAAACATTTTATTTTGAAAAAAACAGCAATAGAGGGGAGTGTTACAAGTAGTTTTCATTTTCACACAACGATGAAAATAGTAAAGGCCACAAAAACTTTGTTAACTTTTTCTAACACAGTCCATAGCTAGCGAACTTTGCACCGTACTCGTTTTTGGTGTAACTGTGAACGGTGATGGGGGGGCATGGCTAGGCAGCCATGGAGTAGGCTGCACTGTCTGTGGGCTCCGTGATCCGACAAGAAGATCCTATGCACAGTGCGCGGTCTGGCGGCTTATTCCGACCTCAGAGCGCAAGAATGAACGTGTGAACGGCCCGGGCACAACACGGAAGGATCGATAGAATGCCAGAGGCAGAGTAGCGGACGATCTGCAACTTTGTATCGGGAGCGACGAAACAATAATAACAAAATGGCGGCTTAACGACCAAAGGAGGCGTTGGTGAGCGAACGCTGCAATCTGGCACGCAATGGCCTGGAAGCCTGTCAATGGCTTGATAGTGGCGCAATAATGAGAAAAGAGGAGCGTGCGGCCCCATGATGTACGCCTACGACCCATAGCTGGATTTTGTGCGGTGAGACACGGCGGTGCACTGATCAGACGCCGTCGGAGGATCAGCTGAGTGGAGATAGTGGAGACAGCGGATTCCCTCCCCCGCGAGGAGGAGCGAGGAGCGTAGGAGCGCAGTCATCGAGAGCTGGCACGCAGTGCTACTGTGGAGAGGTCGGGCCCGGGAGACAAGCCCAGAACCCGAGCGGGGAGCGGCCCCTCATTCACAGGGAGATATTGGGCAGACCTGAGGGCATCGGATGTTCCGTCGTCTATGAGATAAGTGCTGAGGTAGTGCGCGAAAGGAGTGGTGAGGAGCTGCAAGCTGAAAAGCAATTGCCAGTAGCATCAGCACCTGAACGTGACACTGGGAAGCTCTGTATGTACTAAAACGATGGAGTACATTATGTGATCATGATGGATGCTTGCAGGGCTCACAAATAGACAGCTCTGAAAAGCAAGTACAACACAAACATAAACCAGAACCATGGTGTAAAGAGGGAGATGCTGAGAGCCAGCATACTTTGCATGCCCTGGTGCGCCTAGATTATTTTTAACGTGGTCTGCGCAACTAATACACATGGGTGCCAGAAGGCCCTGGTAGGAGCCGGAGAGGGCATGCCAGGACACATCGCAATAGCTACATACATGGGGGGCCACAAACCATTTGGTGCAGGGCATAGCATGGACTAAGGGTTCTGGGGTTCCAAGGAGACGGAACGTTGTACGCACACAGTGTGGTGAAATGACAGCAAGAGGGGCCAAGACAGGAGGCATGGGAATCACTGCAGGACCACATCACTAAGTGACCGCAAGGCGGCCAGAACAAATCATTGCCCAACCAAACTACGATTTAAGGCAAACACAGCTGCCACTACACAAGGAGGTACAGAGACTCCGTTACACAGTATCAGTGGCAGGAGGGCACTCAGTGAAAGCAGTGGGTGCGTGTGAGTGGATTTGTTGGGTACTGCAGCCTGATCAGGATGTGCAAGGGAGAGGCCGGATGAGCTGGTGTGGAGCTGATGCCTCCAACCCTGGGCAAGGCCTAAGATATTGAAACTGAGTGGGTGCCTCCCCCACTGGTGGAACACAAGAGGCGGGCTGCACCACAGCATACGGCTGCAGCGCCATGCCCAGCAAGCCTTCAAGACTAAAAGCAAAGCAACCCACGCTGGACGAATTTGCCAGGACACCGCTGGGCCCGGAAAGCGCCAGGAGCAAAGATAAACCCCCCGCAGGTGGCATGGCTGCCTCGGGCACGAATCAGGAGGTCCTAGCTGCGATTGCAGACTTGAAAGCTGACTTGAAAGCGGCCTGGGAGGCCAAGCTCAAAATAGTGGTGTCTGAGCTGAAAACTGCGTTGGACCTTAAGGTCGGGGAAGTGCAGGAAGAAGTGAATCTACTCCGACAGGACGTAAGGTCTCTGGCGGAGCGCACAGAGAACCTAGAGAAAGAGACGAGCTCGAACACAGCGGATTGTGCCTCACACAAGTCGGAACTGCATATCCTGATACAGAGAGTGGGCAGTAGGGCGGAGGAAGCGGCAGGACGCGCCCGAAGGAACAACATCCGCATTGTGGGTCTGCCTGAGGGGACGGAGAGCCACAACCCCACGGAGTTTGTGGAGAACATGTTGCTGCAGGAGATACCCGGAGGAGCCCTGTCTCAGGGATTCGCTGTGGAACGTGCGCATAGGACTCTAACGAGAAGGCCGCCGCCGGGCAACTCGCCTAGGCCAGTTATCGCCAAGATCCTTAACTACCGAGACCGAGAGAGGATATTGGAACACTTCCGCAAAGGTGGAACAATTAAGCGAGGGGAGGCAAGCATAACGGCCTACCCAGACTATACCCTGATGGTGCAGCGGAGCCGGATGAACTTCGGGGCGGTCAAAAGAAGACTGAGGGAAGCAGGTCATAAATACATGCTACTTTACCCGGCGAAATTGAAAGTTTTTCACAGGAACAAGACTTTGTTTTTCGACACTCCAGAAGATGCCATGGGATGGCTTGACATGCAGGGTTCCCCCCAGGAGCCCGGTATCCAGACGGAAGAAGGAGACAGAAGAGATAAGTAATGAGCACCGAGAACACTGGGAGAGGGAGCGGTTTAAGACCATGGGACTTGACTATAGTCATTGATATGACCGGTTAGTGGATGAGACCAGACTAGGTTAGATAATGTGTCGTGCGCATTGAAACTGGTGCTTCTTAAGGAGCCTAGCAGAGCTAGTCTTAACACCCCCATTTAGTATTAATTGTTAAGTGGCCATTAGGGCAACTTCACCCTACTGAGCTCTGAGTATATTAGTCGGGGCTAGATGTGGGGGTGCCTGAGATCCAGGGATGGAGCTGGGCAACAGTTGGTAAGGGTGTTGTTGGGGAAGGGATGGGAGGGGGGAGGGGAGGGAGGCGGGGAGTTTGATATGTATATAGTTTTGGGGAGTTTGAGTTTTAGTTTCAACATGAGCCCATATAGCAGGATTGTATGGTTGGATCTGTGTCGCGCAGGAGGGTGGGATTTGCTGGAGGTAGAAATGGAGGATGGGAATGAGCTATGGGGGACCTCAAAATAATTACGTGGAATGTCAGGGGACTTAACAGCTACCTGAAAAGGAACAAGGTCATGTTGTATTTGAGGAGGCAGAGGATAGATATCGCGCTGCTGCAGGAAACGCACCTGACACAGGAGAAGATGGAGCTGATTGTTAAGAAATGGAAAGGGGTGGTGGTGGGCTCGACATACTCTGCGTATGCTAGGGGAGTACTAATCTGGGTGGCGCCGCATGTTCCATTCCAACCATTGCAGGAGTTGGCGGAGACGGATGGGAGGATGGTCATGTTGAGAGGATTGGTGGAGAATAAAGAGATCAGCATTATAAACACATATGCCCCGAATCGGGACACAGCGGCCTATTTCAGGACTCTGAGTGCCAACCTCGGCATATGTATGGGTAGCGCAGTGATCTGGGGTGGTGATTTTAACTGTGTACTTAATCCCAACATAGAAAGATCGGATGGCAGGGTTCATAGGTCCTCCCCAGCGGCGAAAGCATTGCAGACACTGTTAGACGATTTTCACCTGGTGGACGTGTGGAGAACCAGATACCCCCAAGAAAGGCAGTACTCTCATTATTCCGCCCCTCATCAGCTGCATACGAGGCTGGACTATATCTTTGCCACGTCGGATGTGATGGTGGAGGTTGCCCAGGTAGAATATAAGGCGAGGGTCCTCTCTGATCACTTGCCATTGGTTCTGGGGTGGCAGTACCGTCCCCCGAGGGCAAGGATCCCGACGTGGCGCCTTCGTGCTGAAGCGCTCAAGGAACCAGTCTTTAGAGAGGACATGAGGGAGGAGATAGCAAATTACTTTGAGGAGAATACGGGCAGCGTTGACTCGGCAGGTACATTATGGGAAGCCTTCAAGGTAGTGATGCGGGGGGTTGCAATAGCAAAATGAAAGGGCCTGCAGGGTGGGGTTCTAACTGATCTACGACGGACTGAAGAGGAACTAGAGGGAATATTGAAGGGTGGATGCGAAGACATGGAGCGAGTACTGGGGCTGCAACAGAAATGTGTGGAACACTGGGAAAGGCTCAGCAACCTTAATTATAAAAAGTACATTAAGAGACAGCATGCGGGTGGGGATAAGACAGGACGGTTGTTAGCGTGGCTATATAAGAGCGAGGCGCCAAGGCCCCCGATTAGATCAATAATGAGGGAAGATGGTAGCGTGGTGGACACCCAAGAGGGTGTCAACGAGGAGTTTGAGTTTGCAGAATATTATAAAGCGTTGTATGCGGATGAGATGGGGAGTAGTCGAGAGGATATATTGGAAAAATTAGGAGATATAGGACTACCCATGATCAGCGAGGAGGAAAAGGAGGAGCTAGATGCCCTGATCACCCTGGAGGAGCTGGAGGAAGTGGTGAGGCAATTACCTACCTGCAAGACCCCACGGGCGGATGGGTTCCCGAGTGAATTCTATAAGACATACAAGGCAGAGGTGCTCCCCCCGATGTTGGACATGCTCAACGATGCGAAGCGTTTGAGCTGGGACGGTTGCCGGAAACACTCAGAGAGGCGGTCATAATACCGCTCCCTAAGCTCCTACAGACCTCTCTCAATGTTAAACCAGGACAGCAAGATATTGACGGCGGTCCTGGCAAACAGATTACAGAGAGTGATCAGCAAGCTGATACACCCAGACCAGACGGGCTATGTCCCGAATAGGAATATAACCCATAACCACAGGCGACTCCGACGGGTGATTGAATGGGGTAGTACGGCTGAGGGCGAAATGGCGATTGTGTCCTTGGACGCGGTCAAAGCTTTTGACTCGGTCAAATGGCCGTGGTTTTTGGCGTCCTTGGAGAAGTATGGCATGGGGCCTGATTATATGAGGTGGGTGACGATGCTATATAGTGAGCCACTGGCCAGAGTTAGAACAGGTGCAGTAATATCTGAGAGGTGGCAATTGAGTAGAGGCACTAGGCAGGGGTGTCCCTGGTCCCCGATGCGCTACATATTAGCCCTGGAGCCCCTAGCGATATACCTCAGACAGCAACATGACACGATAGGTATTGAAGTGGAAGGAGAACGACATCTGATCTCCTTATATGCAGATGACTTGTTGCTATACTTAAGATACCCAGAGGAAAATCTTCAGTACATACTGGAGGTGATGGCGAGGTATGCAGAACTGTCCGGCATAGCGATAAACCCCCAAAAATCCAGCATGTTTCCACTAGGCGACTATAAGGGAACCCCTGAGACGAGGTTACCGGTGTTACAAATACTGTGGGAGGTTAGCTCTTTCCGGTATCTAGGGATAGATGTGCACCATACGGTGGAGGAGGAGCACAAGCATAATACCGAGGTGGCACTCAAGAAAATTGAGAAGTGTATGCAGTTTTGGGTTAAGTTGCCCTTAGCTATGATGGGACGGGGTGCAATGCAGAAAATGGTGGACCTGCCGAGGCTTTTGCATTACTTTAGCAATGTCCCATACATGATACCCAAGAAGTTCTTTGCTAAGCTTAACAGTATGTGCAGGGATTTCTTGTGGCATGGTTCCCCGAAGAGAGTGGCGCTGTGGAAGCTGCAGAACTTTTACGAAAAAGGGGGGATAAGACAGCCCAATTTTGAGGTGTATTATGTAGCAAGTCAGCTGCAGTATGTGGCTCAGTGGCTTTCGGATAAGGCGACCCCTGAATCTAGGTTATTTGGACATGACTGTACCCCATTTCACTTGAGGGAAATGATCTGGTTGCCCAAGGCCGAAATGAGAGAGCGCCCCAGGATGATGATGCTTGGGTGGCAGATGTGGCACAGGGCGTGCCGGATGATGGAGAACCCATTTCCTTGCTCCCCGCAGGTGCCGCTGGTGGCGTTGGCAGGGGAAGATATGCAATTGAGAGCTATACTCAGGACCCATTGGGAATCTGTGGGGCTGGTGACGCTAGGAGATGTCTGGCAGATGGGGGCCATTTTGGATTTTGAGGTCCTTGGGGAGGAGACAGGATTGCATGCGGGCCAATACACTACATACCACAGAATTGTTCAGAGAATCCGGGAGACGTGGCCTGAAACTGTTAGGAGAAGAACCCGATGCCATCATAGAAATAATATATGATATATCAGATGGGGGGCATGAGATTTCCAGGCTATATGAGTTGTTGATGTCTAAAGTTGGGAAGGATCTGACGCAGCTGAGGCTAGACTGGGAGGCAGAGGTGGGAACCCCGATAGAGGATGGGATGTGGGAACGGGCACTCGGACACCATGAGAAGGTGTCAAGGAATGTTAGACTTAAACAAATACAACTATATATAACGCACAGAGCATATATGACGCCCTTGAGGATATCCAAGTTTGAAAACGCTGGACGGCAAGCATGTCCCAAATGTGACGAGGAGAACGCGAATATGACACATATGTTCTGGTCATCACAAAAGTTAGCTGAGAAAGGGGTCACGCTGATTATAGACACAACTTGGTCTTGTCTGTTGGGAGGGTACCCCAGACCATCAAAACTTAAGCATGTTAATAAATTGAAAGACCTAGCATATGTGCTTGCTAAACGGAGGATCGCCATGGGCTGGAAAACTTGTCACAAGCCACGGGTGGAGGTATGGTGGAAGGAGTTACAGAAATGGGCAGAGGCAGAAACGATAGTATGGCAAGAGTCGAACACTGTAGGGGGGAAGAAGCGATAGGGACCCTGATGGCATGGAAATCACTCATAGCTGAATTGTTTGGAGCAATACAAGATCTGACTGAATCTACAGGAAGCGAGACCCCGCCGCATACGGCAGACACAGAGAACGATAAACAGACAGGCTCATGATGGGGGGTGGGGGGGGGAAGCAGTGGCCAAGATTAAGCATTAATATGATTATTTTTTTTGTAACATGCACTGCGTGTTTGGTTGTATTATGGTTTTGTTTGTAAAATTAATAAAATTATTTTTTTTTAAAAAACTGAACGGTGATCTTCTAATGCCGAATCAGATTATCGATTGATTAATCCAAGTTTTTCCGTTCTTCACAGAAAGTTATGTTCCATGACCAACGAATAACCTACGCACATGGCGCTTCATTACAGAGGAGAAATGTGTGCTTTAAAATTGAAATAAATGCAACACTTTCACATCTGCACGTTTCTAGAACCTATAGGCTGCCATGTTGCTCCTTGTTACTGCAACCGCGACAGGAACACGTTACTTACCTGTAGCTGTTGTTCTCTAGCATGGGTCTGGCATGGATTCACATGCTCATGAATATTCCCCGTCGTCAGGCTGGGAATCCTCGGTACAGAAAAAATCAGTATCAGTTTCGTTTCTGATCTGTCTTTCCTAGTAGTAACCAATCACTGATCTCTGGGTCATACTGCCCACAGCCAATGACTGCCCTCTCCCTAAACCCCGACTCTGGCAGCCATCCTCAGATTTGGTAGTACATAAAGTGGCAGTATGACCAAGTGAAGAGCCGCAGAGGGGTAGGCGGGAGGGTTCGCATGTGAATCCATGCCAGACCCATGCTGGAGAACAACAGTTACAGGTAAGTAACTTGTTCCTTCTCCAGCATGGGGTCTGGCATGGATTCACATGCTCATGAATATAAGATTACATAGCAGTACACACATGCACAACCACGGGAGGTGGTAAAAGGCTCAACATTAAGCAATACATAAACTCAACATTAAGCAACTCTTACCTCCTCACCAGGCCCTTCAGGCGAACAGGTTGCGCAGTACTGCTTAGCCGACCCTGGACTCCTCCCTGGAATCCTGATCGACGCAGTAGAATTTTGTGAAGGTGTGCGTCGACCTCCACGTAGCAGCCCTGCAGATGTCCAGCAGGGGCACACCAGACAAGAACGCCGTGGTAGCAGCGACCGCTCTGGTCGAATGGGCTCTCGGACGGCCGGGCAGCGGTCGATTTGCCAACCGGTGACAGTGCATAATACTGCCGGAGAGCCATCTGGAAATGGAAGCCTTCGAAAGAGCCTTCCCTTGATTCACAGGTCCAAAGTTCACAAAAAGCTGTGACGTCTTCCGAAAACTCTTCGTGCGGTCCACGTAGAACTTCAGCGCTCTAGCTACATCCAGCGAGTGCAAAGTCCTCTCGGCCAGCGACGGGAAGAAAACTGGTAACACCAAGGGCTTGTTGAGGTGGAAGTCCAACGGCACCTTGGGCATGAAGGAGGGATGCGTTCTGAGCACCACCCTCGTGTCCTGAAAAGTCAAGTATGGAGGCTTGCAAGATAGGGCATGAATCTCTTCCACGCGCCGTGTGGAGGTGATGGCCACAAGAAAAGCTGTTTTCCACGATAGGAACTATAACGGTGCCCTATGCATAGGCTCGAAAGAGGCCCCCCATGAGCCTAGTCAGCACCACGTTGAGCTCCCACACCGGGGCTGGGGCCTTCACCGGCAGGAACGAGCGGAATAGTCCCTTCATAAATTCCTTCACCAAGCGATGAGACCACAAGGACACCCGTCCTGTTGTCCTGGTGTATCCGGAGATGGCAGCCAGATGTATCTTGATGGAGGCGTGAGCTAGTCCAGCCTTGGCAAATGATAGGTACGGCAGTACTTGAGGGGCCGTAATCCGTAGAGGGTTAATCTTCTGTGCCCGGCACCAGACAGAGAACCTCTTCCATTTGTGTCTGTAACACTTGAGAGTAGAGGACGCCCTGGCCTTTACAAGAACCTCGCTAGAAAAGTCGGCCGGTATATCGTATCCTCCAAACTCCAGTGCTGCAGGAGCCTGGCCTGCAAGTTCAGCAACTTCGGGTCGTGTTGAAGAATGGAGCCTCCTTCTCTGGAGAGAAGATCCGCGTCCACGGGCAGTTTGACTGGTGGGGAGGCCGATAAGTCCAGAAGGTCCGGGAACCAGATCTGTCTCGGCCACGCCAGTGCGACGAGGATCATCCTGCACCGGGACCTCTTGAGCTGGTTGACGAGCCGGAGTAGCAGTGGCAACGGCGGGAAAGCATAGAGGAACAGGTTGTCCCAGGGCAACGAGAAAGCATCGCCCATGCTCCTCGGTTGAGGGAACCTGCTGGCGAACCTCTGGCACTTGGAGTTCGTCGCCGTCGCGAAGAGATCGACCTGGGGTCTGCCCCACAGCCTGAAGAGTCGATCCACTTGATCCTGGCGTAGATCCCACTCGTGGCACGAGCGCAGCTCCCTGCTGAGTGAGTCGGCGATGGTGTTCTTTATCCCTGCCAGATGAAAAGGTACCAGAAACATCCCCTGGACGACGGCCCAGTGCCACAGATCGTGGGCTTCCTTGGACAGGGCTGGGGATCTGGTTCCACCCTGCTTCCTGATGTAGAACATTGTGGTGGTGTTGTCGGTGAAGATCCTTACCACCTTGCCCTCGAGGGACGGAAGAAAAGACCTGAGGGGCCAAAACACTGCGCGATGCTCCAGAATGTTGATATGAAGCTATTTTTCCACCGGGAGCCAAAGGCCTCTCGAGTGGAGATCTCCGGTATTCGCTCCCACCCTTCCAGGGAGGCAACAATCGTCACCGTTACCTGGTGAGCTGGGGTCTGAAAGTCTGCGCCCGCCGTCAGATGAGTGCGGGTGCCCCACCACCGGATCGCTCGTCGGAAGTTCTCATTGAGCGGTATCTTGTCCTCGAAGCTGCCAGTCGCCTGGATCCAGCGTGCGTCGAGGAACTCTTGCAGTGGACGCATTCGAAGTCTGCACAGGCGTACAAGATAGATGCAGGAGGACATCATCTAGAGAAGGGATTTGATGGATCTTACCGTGGCTACGTCCGTGGCTAGCAGGCATTGCACCTTGCCCAGGATGGCTTTCGTCGGACGGCGAGGCCAGCCGTGCCACTGTGTCGAGCTTGGCTCCCAGAAACAGGGCGACCTGAGGAGGGACCAGGTGGGATTTGGGGAAGTTGATGGAGAACCCCATGTCCGTGAGTAGCTGGAGGGTCTTCGCTGTGTGTTCTACGGTGAGCTCCCTTGTCCTTGCTCGGATGAGCCAGTCGTCCAGGTAGGGATAGATGTGGATCCCTTGTAGGCGTAGCCACCACCGGTGCTAGGCACTTGGTGAATTACCTGGGTGCCGACTTTAATCCGAATGGGAGGGCCTTGAACTGGTAGTGCCGTCCTTGGACCACGAACCTGAGGAACATCCGGTGTCCTTTTAGAATGAGGATGTGGAAGTAGGCATCCTCCAAGTCCAACGACGACAAGAAATCGTCCTCCCCCAGCTGCCCCAGCACGTGCTGGAGGTTGACCATCCGTTACTTCTGAGCCTTGATGTACTTGTTCAGCCACTGCAGGTCAAGGATGGGACGCCAACCTCCTGTCTTCTTCTTTACGAGAAAGTATCTTGAGTACACCCTAGAGCCCCGAAGTCTCTTTGGGACGAGTTCGATGGCACCTTTCTTGAGCATCGCCCTTACCTCCAGCAGCAGCTGGGGTACGTGGTTTTTCTTCCTGGCCACGGGTGGCACGCGAGGGCACTTCTTTAGAAACTCGAAGGGCGTGCCCTTGGGCCAGGGTTTCCAGCACCCAGCGGTCGGTGGCGATGGACTACCACACGCTGACTAACTTCGCCAGCCGGCCTCCCACCGGGGTGCTTCGGTGGGGGCCCAACGCCACGGTCGGTTCAGTCCTGTTTCGAGGCCGCCTTACCGCCTTGACCTCCCTGGCGACGACGGCGGGAACCTCCAGACTTGCCCCGTCCTCTATAGGCCTCCTGCGACGAGGAACGGGCCGCTTGACGGTAGGTAGAGGAGCCGCTGCCGGAACCTTTGGAGGCCCCTTGCTTGCCTCCGGTGTTCCGAAAGGACGGCTGTCGTTGCTGGAGAACTCCCAGGGCCCAGGCTGTCTCTGTGTCCATTTTGATGGCTTGTAGGGACTCATCGATTGTCTTCCCAAACAGGTTGTTCCCGTCGAAGGGAATGTCCAACACTTTTGCTTGTACGTACTGGCGGAGATCTTTCGCCTTGAGCCATCCGCGCCGTCTGAGGCAAACACCGTTGCCCAACTGGCGGAAACCGGTGTCAACTATGTCCGTCGCCACCGTTATGGCGTGGTCCGACGCCACCTCGCCTTCTTGCAAGATTTCCAGGGCTTCTGCCCTCTTGTCATCCGGCAGGAAGTCTAACAAGGGAGCGATTTTAGACCAAAGTTCCCTGTCGTTACGGGTAACGTTGGCCGCCTTAATCGGCGTCGCCGCCGACGTGATGACTCGTCGTCCCATCGTGTCGAGCTTCTTTCCCTCGCCGTCCGGCAGTGAAGTCGATGTCGATGCCCCCCCGCCTTCTTTCTGGCCACCGCCGAGACGACTGAATCCGGGGTCGGCTGTGCTCCAAGGCATAGAGGGGCCGCGTCGGGGACCCGGTACTTCTTTTCGAATCGGTCCCTTTTTGCCGGCGTCGTGGACGGTGTCATGATGCCTACCTCCAAGGAGCCAGGTCCGACCCAGCAACCCCAGAGGCAGGCATCATTTCCCCCAGGGGAGTGCCAGCGGGCCCAAGGTGGTAAAGTCGAAACTCTTCTATCTTGTTGACTGGAAGGGATATGGACCTCAGGAGAGATCGTGGGAGCCTAGTAACCATGTCCACGCACCTCGATTAGTACAAAGGTTTCACCGGAGATTTCCGAACAAGCCCAAACCCCCGGAGGGAAGAACCTTGGGAGGGGCCTTGAGGGGGGTACTGTCATGATGCCTACCTCCAAGGAGCCAGGTCCGACCCAGCAACCCCAGAGGCAGGCATCATTTCCCCCAGGGGAGTGCCAGCGGGCCCAAGCTGGGGCCCTTTAGACGCAGTCCTGGCGCCTTAGGTGCCAGGCTCATGTTGGACCTCTGTCCTGGCGCCTTAGGCGCCAGGCTCATAAAGCTAGACATGTGTTCAAGTGTTTTAATGTGCACTTACCTGATGCAGACCATGCTGCCACATCCAAGCCCTCTTGAGGCCTGAATAGGAACTACTTTACCTGTGGGACTACTTTCCACCCGGGTGTGGTCAGGGAAGGATACATACCTGATCGGAGGAAGGATACACACTTGGAACTTCTTCCAAAGCTATTTAAACCACACCCGATCAGCAACTCACGCTTCGCGTTGTTCTGCTCTTCGCAGCTGGACGCTCACCGTGTCAGCTCCTGCATCTGGACTTCCGCCACGCCTGTCAGCATCCTGGGTCACCTGCAAAGGGAGACAAGAGACCTACCAGCTAATCTGAACCACGGAGACATCACCGACGATCCTGAAAGGGAAGACATCATTTTTAAAAGCATTTCGTTACGATCGCTGCAGCGCTGCATTTCACTCACCTTTCCTGGGTTCCTCCATCTTCAGCAGCGATCATCCGGATACACAGCCACTTCCCAGAGCCTAGAGAAAAAGACAAGAATAAGAGGTGAGAGAAGGAAGGGAATAGGAAAAGCTCAGTTTCCTTCTAAGACTTACCTGTTGGGTCATTCCCATTTCATTTCGGGTCTTGCTGCTTCCAAGCATTTTCCGGACCCCGGCCCCTATGGGGAAAAAAGACAAAGACATTAGATGAGCGAATGCAAAAACATTACCTGAGCGCTCATCTAGGACTTACCAGATCTTTACTGGAACTGCACGTTTCACTTCGGGTCGGCGCCATATCTCCGGCATTCCGAACCCCGGCCCCTATGGGGAAAAGACATCAACATTAGCGCTTTGTTGCAAGAAGTCTCCAAAGGAATCTTCATTCATCACCTGAAAAAAGACAATGAACATTATTATTTAAAGATTGAACTTTTGAACTTGCAACAGAACTTTAACAGCGCCTTACCAGTATAATCAAGCTTACCTGAACTCCCATCCAACCTCAATCCAGTGAAGTAACTGGGTTCAACGCGCCCCTGCGTCAGAAGCAGGATGGAGAGCTCGTCCTTTCAGACCCTAAGGTGAGACTTCACGGGGAATCGTGGAAGGGTATCGTGGAGGGTTGGAAGAGAGTGGGAGGCTTGAGCATAACTCAGTCACTAGGTAATACTCCCTTTTCACGCACAGGGGTATATTCCTACGAGCCGGAGAAGCCAGAGTAGAGGGCCCTTCATGTCTATCTTCAGAGTCCTGCGCTTCACCATTGAAGAAGCATCAGCACTCGAAGCCAGACCTGCGCCTCCGTGGGAACCAGGTGAGCGTTACAGATCGCAAAGCCTACCCACAATTTCCCACCCGGGCGCTATGGAGACTTTCGAGACTGACCAGCTGGCCCAGCTTTTGGAGGAATTACGGGCAGAGGTGCACTCAGCCCGCCAGGAGACTAACGCTCTCAAAAGAGAACTGATCTTATCTAAGGAAAGAACTGATGACCTAGCCAAAAGGTTATTACAGGCCCAGGAGGGCACACTCCTTTACCTAATTCTGGAGACATTTCCACATCCATGGGTTTGAGTAACCCAGTACAAATTAATCTACCTGGACACATGCCTTTGGCCCCGCCTGAACGTTTTGCGGGGGATCCCAAGAAATATGCCGTCTTTATGAACCAATGTCGTTTACACTTTCTATGCAGACCCGGAGCCTTCCCTAACGACCAGACAAAGGTAGCCTTTATACTATCTTACCTCAGTGGCAGTGCTGCCGATTGGTCTATTCCATTGGTAAATCAGGATGATCCCATTCTCCAGAATTTTCAGGGCTTCCATGCCAGCATGGAAAGATTGTTCGCTCGACACTCTCAAGGACAGGCCCTTGATAACGAACTGCTATCCTTACGACAAGGTAATCAGGATCTTCTGTCCTACATAGCCACCTTTAACAGACTGGTTGTGGAAACTGGATGGCCAGAAAGCAAAAGGATCACATTGTTTCATCGAGGCCTGCGCGGAGAGCTTAAGGATGTTCTAGCTCAGATAGTAAACCCACCCCAGGTCTGCGCAGACTACATTGACTTGGTGGTTCAACTTGATCACAGACTTCAAAATAGAAAAGCAGATCGGTTCAAGTATGAAAACCGAGCACCAATCAAAACCCACGCTACCTCCAAGAGTACCGACGTATCTGAACCTATGCAAATCGGTGGTGTTAAAGGACCATTAACGCAGAAAGAACGAGAGAGAAGGCGGCAAATGCAACTTTGTCTGTATTGCGGGACATCCGGTCACTTTCTTCGAAATTGTCCAGTTAAACCACTTAAGAAGGTGGTTGGAGCTACTGATAACGAATTAGTGACACCTGATTCGGGAAACGACCTAGCCCGGCAAACGTAGGGGTCCGCTTGCCGAGCTTGAAAACTAACTCTTTGACCTCGCATTTCGTCATGCCAATGGTGCTCTTGGACCCAAAACAGCCTCAGCAGTTGCATGCTATAAAAGCATACATCGACAGTGGAGCTATTGGAAATTACATAGACCGTGAATTGGCTTCCAGGATTAAGCTTCCTCTCCGCCCGAAAGTAACCCAAGATGTCATTACTACAGTAGATGGAACCGAAATAGCCTCAGGGCCTGTAACGCATTCCAATGTTGAAGTGACACTGGTGGGTCAGGATGGACATCGGGAAGCAATCGTGTTTGATGTGATCAAGGCCCCACAATTTCAAGTAATTCTTGGAATTGCTTGGTTAGAAACACATAATCCCAGAATTGACTGGCGAGCAAAGAAGATAAGTTTTCCTGATTGTGAACCAACTTGTTATCCAAGAAATCCAGCTATGGGTCTAGCCACAGCAACTTCCACCCCTGTACAGCTACCGTCTGAATACCAAGAATTCCAAGACGTTTTTCAGAAAGAACAGGCTAACACGTTACCTCCCCATCGGTCTTATGATTGCCAGATCGATCTGGTACCCAATGCTCAACTACCTTGTAGTAGGATTTATGCTCTTACGGAACCTGAGAACCTGCATTTGCGTCAGTATTTAGATCAGTACCTAGCCAATGGTTTTATTTGCCCGTCCAAGTCTCCTGTCTCTTCAGCTCTGTTCTTCGTGCCAAAAAAAGAAGGCGACCTTAGAACGTGTATAGACTATCATGCCCTAAATCAAATAATGATTAAGAATCGTTATCCTCTGCCCTTGATCCCTAAGCTTATCGACCAGGTGAAAGACGCTTGTGTGTACACCAAGTTAGATCTCCGAGGAGCTTATCACCTGGTGCGCATAAAAGAAGGCGACGAATGGAAGACTGCATTCCGCACCAAATTTGGGCTCTTCGAATATCAGGTGATGCCCTTCGGTTTGTGCAATGCACCTGCCGCCTTTCAGTACTTTATGAATGATGTTCTTCGGGAACTTATCGATGTCTGTGTCATTGTTTACATTGACGACATCCTGGTGTACTCTTCTTCGGAATCTGATCACAGAAAACATGTTAGGGCAGTTCTTGAGAAACTGCGCCAGCACAGACTATTTGCAAAACTCGAAAAATGCGTTTTTCATACCACAGAAGTTGAGTTTCTCGGATTCATCCTGACACCTCAAGGAGTCTGAATGGACTCGCGAAAGGTGGACGCCATCCTCAAATGGCCATCTCCAAGCTCGGTGAAGGGAGTTCAGAGCATGCTCGGCGTTTGCCAATTTCTATCGAAGATTCATCCCGGAATTTTCCCGAACAGTCCAACCCATCACCGCTCTCCTAAAGAAAAACAAACGCTTCGAATGGACTCTTGAGGCCGAACAAGCTTTCCAGGACCTGAAAACCAAATTCACCTCTGCACCTGTATTGAAGCACCCGCACCCAGATCTCCCGTACATAGTGGAAACCGATGCTTCCAGTTCGGCCATGGGAGCTGTCCTGTCGCAAAGAAACCCAAAAACTAACCAACTACACCCAGTGGCCTTTTGGTCCAGAAAATTTTTTCCTCCTGAAATCAACTACGCAATTACCGATAAAGAGTTACTGGCCATCAAATCTGCTTTCAAGGCTTGGCGTCACTACCTTCTCGGGGCAAGACACACCATCACCGTAATTACGGACCACAGAAACTTACAGTATTTAAAGACGGCCAAAGCTCAATCTTCACGACAACTCCGATGGGCTCTATTCTTTGCGGAATTTGATTTTGTAATTACCTATCGCCCTGGCTGCAAGAATGGAAAAGCAGACGCCTTATCCCGGATTGGCATGGAAGAACCTAATTCGAGCTTAGAACCTGTGCCCATCATACCTGAGCAAAGAATCTTAGGCTTAACTTCATTGCAATCTATTGAGGATATCCAAACGCAAGTAAAACAACTTCTAGACTCTTCAACCTTATTGGAATGGAGTCAAAAGGGTCCTCATTACACCGTTAAGGATGACTTACCCTACTTCCAGGAGCGGTTGTTTCTGCCAAGTAAAGAATTGCAAGAACTTGTTATTACCCATCATCATGAATCTTTAATGGAAGGACACCCTGGTATCGCTAAAACGGAGAAAAAAATCAAACGCCACTTCTGGTGGCCTTCTTGGAGAAAAGACAAAGTCTTTTGTACTGTCTTGTGGAATTTGCGCCCAAAACAAGGCTCAAAAGAAAAGGCCAGCCGGCCTACTTCAACCCTTGGATATTCCACCGGCACCATGGCACACTCTGTCAATGGACTTTATAACTGATCTGCCTCATTGTGCTGGTTACAACACAATCCTTGTAATTGTGGACCTATTCTCCAAAATCGCCCACTTTATCCCTTTAAAGGGTTTGCCTTCAGCTTCCACCTTGGCCAAGGAATTCCTGGAGAATATAGTTTGCATACATGGTTTCCCTTCCATTTTAGTCTCGGATCGTGGAAGTCAATTTATCTCACATTTTTGGAAGAAGTGTTGCCAACTAGCACAAATAGATGTGCGGTTATCCACCAGCCACCACCCCCAACCCCCAGACCGACGGACAAACCGAGAGAACCAATCAGACTCTCGAGCAATATCTTCGGTGCATGTTACACCAATCCGAGTTAAATTGGAAAGACATCCTTTGGATCGCAGAATATGCATACAACAATTCAGTGCATTCTGGAACCGGACAAACCCCCTTTTATACTTTGTATGGTCACCATCCTCGGACCTCTGACCTAGAGCCACCTCTGACCCTGGAAATGCCCGCAGTAAATCATCTGCATTCCACAAAAACCCGAGCCTTCAAAGAAGCTGCAACTCATTTACAGCAAGCCAAGAAAAAGTATAAAGAAAACGCTGATTTGCACTGAAGTAAAACTCCTCCTTACCAAGTAGGAGACCAGGTATGGCTAGCAACTAAACATTTACCCCTCAAGGGCCCGCGAACCTTCAGTCCCAGATTCATAGGACCTTATCCCATCAAAGCTATAATCAACCCAGTGGCCTTTAAACTGGATCTACCGTCCAACATGCGTATTCATCCAGTTTTTCATGCATCACTTTTGAAGCCAGTACAACCAGGAACCCGATTGTCCAAGCCTCCAGATCCAGTTCAAATTGAAGGGGAATTAGAATTCGAAGTTAAAGACATTTTAGACTCCGAGGTGGTAAAGTCGAAACTCTTCTATCTTGTTGACTGGAAGGGATATGGACCTCAGGAGAGATCGTGGGAGCCTAGTAACCATGTCCAAGCACCTCGATTAGTACAAAGGTTTCACCGGAGATTTCCAAACAAGCCCAAACCCCCGGAGGGAAGAACCTTGGGAGGGGCCTTGAGGGGGGTACTGTCATGATGCCTACCTCCAAGGAGCCAGGTCCGACCCAGCAACCCCAGAGGCAGGCATCATTTCCCCCAGGGGAGTGCCAGCGGGCCCAAGCTGGGGCCCTTTGGACGCAGTCCTGGCGCCTTAGGCACCAGGCTCATGTTGGACCTCTGTCCTGGCGCTTTAGGCGCCAGGCTCATAAAGCTAGACATGTGTTCAAGTGTTTTAATGAGCACTTACCTGATGCAGACCCTGCTGCCACATCCAGGCCCTCTTGAGGCCTGAATAGGAACTACTTTACCTGTGGGACTACTTTCCACCCGGGTGTGGTCGGGGAAGGATACATACTGATCGGAGGAAGGATACACACTTGGAACTTCTTCCAAAGCTATTTAAACCACACCCGATCAGCAACTCACGCTTCGCGTTGTTCTGCTCCTCGCAGCTGGACGCTCACCGTGTCAGCTCCTGCATCTGGACTTCAGCCACGCCTGTCAGCATCCTGGGTCACCTGCAAAGGGAGACAAGAGACCTACCAGCTAATCTGAACCACGGAGACATCACCGACGATCCTGAAAGGGAAGACATCATTTTTAAAAGCATTTCGTTACGATCGCTGCAGCGCTGCATTTCACTCACCTTTCCTGGGTTCCTCCATCTTCAGCAGCGATCATCCGGATACACAGCCACTTCCCAGAGCCTAGAGAAAAAGACAAGAATAAGAGGTGAGAGAAGGAAGGGAATAGGAAAAGCTCAGTTTCCTTCTAAGACTTACCTGTTGGGTCATTCCCATTTCATTTCGGGTCTTGCTGCTTCCAAGCATTTTCCGGACCCCGGCCCCTATGGGGAAAAAAGAAAAAAACATTAGATGAGCGAATGCAAAAACATTACCTGAGCGCTCATCTAGGACTTGCCAGATCTTTACTGGAACTGCACGTTTTACTTCGGGTCGGCGCCATATCTCTGGCATTCCGAACCCCGGCCCCTATGGGGAAAAGACATCAACATTAGCGCTTTGTTGCAAGAAGTCTCCAAAGGAATCTTCATTCATCACCTGAAAAAAGACAATGAACATTATTATTTAAAGCTTGAACTTTTGAACTTGCAACAGAACTTTTACAGCGCCTTACCAGTATAATCAAGCTTACCTGAACTCCCATCCAACCTCAATCCAGTGAAGTAACTGGGTTCAACGCGCCCCTGCGTCAGAAGCAGGATGGAGAGCTTGTCCTTTCAGACCCTAAGGTGAGACTTCACGGGGAATCGTGGAAGGGTATCGTGGAGGGTTGGAAGAGAGTGGGAGGCTTGAGCATAACTCAGTCAGTAGGTAATACTCCCTTTTCACGCACAGGAGTATATTCCTACGAGCCGGAGAAGCCAGAGTAGAGGGCCCTTCCTGTCCATCTTCAGAGTCCTGCGCTTCACCATTGAAGAAGCATCAGCACTAGAAGCCAGACCTGTGCCTCCGTGGGAACCAGGTGAGCGTTACAGACGGGTTCTTGAGGCGGGAGAGCCCCTCGTCCCAGATGTCATCCAGTAGAGGTACCGCAAGGACCGTCTTCCTCGTGGCCTCTCGGCGTTGATAGAGGAACCCCTCCTTTTCTTCAGGGCAGAGCTGGAAAAGCTCGGATGCCCTGGAGATCATCGCATGGAAGGATCCAATCTCATCGGGCGGGGAAGCCCGGGGATGGGGGACGACGGGAGGTCCACCGCGCCGTCGCTGCCCTCGACGTCCGTGCCCGTCGTGGCCGTGTCTGTGCCCATGTCAGCCCCGCGGACTGGACGGGGAGGAGGGTTGAGCAGGCCTCGAGGGCTGGAAGGGTGAAGGAGGATGTGTTGTTCTCCTCTTGGTTGGTTGGTGGACTTCCCGACGGGCCTGCCCCCGGCTCCTCCGTCGGGCCTGATGGAGGAAAAATCCAGCATGTTTCCACTAGGCGACTATAAGGGAACCCCTGAGACGAGGTTACCGGTGTTACAAATACTGTGGGAGGTTAGCTCTTTCCGGTATCTAGGGATAGATGTATACCATACGGTGGAGGAGGAAGCACAAGCATAATACCGAGGTGGCACTCAAGAAAAAGTGTATGCAGTTTTGGGTTAAGTTGCCCTTAGCTATGATGGGACGGGGTGCAATGCTGAAAATGGTGGACCTGCCGAGGCTTTTGCATTACTTTAGCAATGTCCCATACATGATACCCAAGAAGTTCTTTGCTAAGCTTAACAGTATGTGCAGGGATTTCTTGTGGCATGGTTCCCGGAAGAGAGTGGCGCTGTGGAAGCTGCAGAACTTTTACGAAAAAGGGGGGATAAGACTGCCTAATTTTGAGGTGTATTATGTAGCAAGTCAGCTGCAGTATGTGGCTCAGTGGCTTTCGGACGAGGCGACCCCTGAATCTAGGTTATTTGGACATGACTGTTCCCCATTTCACTTGAGGGAAATGATCTGGTTGCCCAAGGCCGAAATGAGAGAGCGCCCCAGGATGATGATGCTTGGGTGGCAGATGTGGCGCAGGGCGTGCCGGATGATGGAGAACCCATTTCCTTGCTCCCCGCAGGTGCCGCTGGTGGCGTTGGCAGGGGAAGATATGCAATTGAGAGCTATACTCAGGACCCATTGGGAATCTGTGGGGCTGGTGACGCTAGGAGATGTCTGGCAGATGGAGGCAATTTTGGATTTTGAGGTCCTTGGGGAGGAGACAGGATTGCATGCGGGCCAATACATTACATACCACAGAATTGTTCAGAGAATCCGGGAGACGTGGCCTGAAACTGTTAGGAGAAGAACCCGATGCCATCATAGAAATAATATATGATATATCAGATGGGGGGCATGAGATTTCCAGGCTATATGAGATGTTGATGTATAAAGTTGGGAAGGATCTGACGCAGCTGAGGCTAGACAGGGAGGCAGAGGTGGGAACCCCGATAGAGGATGGGATGTGGGAACGGGCACTCGGACACCATGAGAAGGTGTCAAGGAATGTTCGACTTAAACAAATACAACTATATATAACACACAGAGCATATATGACGCCCTTGAGGATATCCAAGTTTGAAAACGCTGGACGACAAGCATGTCCCAAATGTGACGAGGAGAACGCGAATATGACACATATGTTCTGGTCATGCCCAGTGATTGAGTGTCATGATGCCCGCTCCCGGGGAGCCGGTTCAAGCCCGGCGTCCCCGAAAGCGGACATCCAGTCCCCAAGGAAGGACCCAGCAACCCCATATAGGGGCCCTTTGGACAGTGTCCTGGCGCCTATGGCGCCAGGCTCATAAAAGACATCAGTCCTGGCGCCATAGGCGCCAGGCTCATTGTGGGAATGCTTGGGTGCACTTACCTGATGCAGACCATGCTGCAGGACCCCGTCCTCCTTGAGGCCTGAAAGGAACTACTTTACCTGTGGGACTAATTTACCATCCGGGCGTGGTTGGGGA
This sequence comes from Ambystoma mexicanum, assembly GCF_040938575.1. NCBI lineage: Eukaryota > Metazoa > Chordata > Amphibia > Caudata > Ambystomatidae > Ambystoma > Ambystoma mexicanum. The sequence goes on along the minus strand of NC_090928.1, from coordinate 538,167,570 downwards.
AGGATACATACCTGATTGGAGGAAGGATACATACCTGGAACTTATTCCAAGGCTATTTAAACCCCACCCGAACAACCACACGTGCTTCGCGTTGTTCTGCATCTATCAGCTGGACGCTCACCGTGTCTGCTCCTGCATCCTGACTTCTGCCACGCCTGCCAGCATCCTGGATCACCTGCAAAGGAAGAGAAGAAGAGAACAGAAGAAGGAAAAGTCCTTACCTGCTAAATCCGCATCCCGGAGACATCTCGCCGACAATCCTGAAAAGGAAGACTTTCATTTAAAAGCTCATCGCGTCGATCGCTGCAGCGCCGCATTCCACTCACCTTTACAGGGCGCCTCCATGTTCAGCAGCGATCATCCGGATTCGCAGTCACGCCCCAGCGCCTAGGGAGAAAAAGACCAAAACAAAAGGTGAGAGATAGAAGGGAATAAGGAAAGCTAAATCTCCATGTTAAGACTTACCTGTTGATTCATTCCCTCTTCATTTCGGGTCCGCGCCGCATCCTGGCATTTCCGGACCCCGGCCCCTAAGGGGGAAAAGAGACATCAGCGTTAATGAGCGAATGAAAAGACATTACCAAAAAACGCTCATTAAAGACTTACCTGATTTCTACAAGGATTTCACCTCTCATCTCGGGTCGGTGCCTGTTCCCCGGCATTCCGTACCCCGGCCCCTATGGGGAAAAAGACACTAGCATTAGTACATTAATGCATGGACACAAGGGGAACCTCTTATCAAAAAACTTACCTGGAAGCCAAGCAAGTTTGGTTCTCACCAATCCGAAAATCCAGTGAAGTAAATGGATACCAACGCGCCCCTGCATCAGAAGCAGGATGGAGAGCTCGTCCTTCCAGACCCTAAGGTGAGACGCTACGAGAAATCACAGAAGGGTTTCAAGGAGGGTGAGAGGGGAAAGTGGGAGGCCGATTGCATTACCCCACAGACAGTTAATCCCCTATTTTCGGCTACAGAAGGATACTTCTGCGAGCCAGACAAGCCAGATTTGGGGGCCCGGTCCAGTCCGTCTTCCGAACCCTGCGCATCACCTTAGAAGAGGTCACAGCAGCGCGAACCAGGCCAGCGCCTCAGTGGGAGTCAGGTGACCATAACATTGAGCGTTTCTGGGGAGAAGTGGCACAAAAGTTAGCTGAGAAAGGGGTCACGCTAATTATAGACACAGCTTGGTCTTGTCTGTTAGGAGGGTACCCTAGACCATCAAAACTTAAGCATGTTAATAAATTGAAAGACCTAGCATATGTGCTTGCTAAACGGAGGATCGCCATGGGCTGGAAAACTTGTCACAAGCCACGGGTGGAGGTATGGTGGAAGGAGTTACAGAAATGGGCAGAGGCAGAAACGATAGTATGGCAAGAGTCGAACACTGTAGGGGGGGAAGAAGCGATAGGGACCCTGATGGCATGGAAATCACTCATAGCTGAATTGTTTGGAGCAATACAAGATCTGACTGAATCTACAGGAAGCGAGACCCCGCCGCATGCAGCGGACACTGAGAACGATAAAAAGACAGGCTCATGATGGGGGGTTGGAGAGGGGGGGAAGCAGTGGCCAAGATTAAGCATTTTGGTTGTATTTTGGTTTTGTTTTGTTTGATTAAAATTAATAAAATGATTCTTTTAAAAAAAACTGAACGGTGATCTTCTAATGCCGAATCAGATTATCGATTGATTAATCCAAGTTTTTCCGTTCTTCACAGAAAGTTATGTTCCATGACCAACAAATAACCTACGCACATGGCGCTTCATTACAGAGAGAGGAGAAATGTGTGCTTTAAAATTGAAATAAACTTTCACATCTGCACGTTTCTAGAACCTATAGGCTGCCATGTTGCTCCTTGTTACTGCAACCGCGAAAGGAACACGTTACTTACCTGTAGCTGTTGTTCTCTAGCATGGGTCTGGCATGGATTCACATGCTCATGAATATTCCCCGTCGTCAGGCTGGGAATCCTCGGTACAGAAAAAATCAGTATCAGTTTCGTTTCTGATCTGTCTTTCCTAGTAGTAACCAATCACTGATCTCTGCGTCATACTGACCACAGCCAATGACTGCCCTCTCCCTAAACCCCGACTCTGGCAGCCATCCTCAGATTTGGTAGTACATAAAGTGGCAGTATGACCAAGTGAAGAGCCGCAGAGGGGTAGGCGGGAGGGTTCGCATGTGAATCCATGCCGGACCCATGCTGGAGAACAACAGTTACAGGTAAGTAACTTGTTCCTTCTCCAGCATGGGGTCTGGCATGGATTCACATGCTCATGAATATAAGATTACATAGCAGTACACACATGCACAACCACGGGAGGTGGTAAAAGGCTCAACATTAAGCAATACATAAACTCAACATTAAGCAACTCTTACCTCCTCACCAGGCCCTTCAGGCGAACAGGTTGCGCAGTACTGCTTAGCCGACCCTGGACTCCTCACTGGAATCCTGATTGACGCAGTAGAATTTCGTGAAGGTGTGCGTCGACCTCCACGTAGCAGCCCTGCAGATGTCCAGCAGGGGCACACCAGACAAGAACGCCGTGATAGCAGCGATCGCTCTGGTCGAATGGGCTCTCGGACGGCCGGGCAGCGGTCGGTTTGCCAACCGGTGACAGTGCATGATACTGCCGGAGAGCCATTTGGAAATGGAAGCCTTCGAGAGAGCCTTCCCTTGATTCACAGGTCCAAAGTTCACAAAAAGCTGTGACGTCTTCCGAAAACTCTTCGTGCGGTCCACGTAGAACGTCTGCGCTCTAGCTACATCCAGCGAGTGCAAAGTCCTCTCGGCTAGCGACGGGAAGACAACTGGTAACACCAAGGGCTCGTTGAGGTGGAAGTCCAACGGCACCTTGGGCATGAAGGAGGGATGCGTTCTGAGCACCACCCTCGTGTCGTGAAAAGTCAAGTATGGAGGCTTGCAAGATAGGGCCTGAATCTGTTCCACGCGCCGTGTGGAGGTGATGGCCACAAGAAAAGCTGTTTTCCACGATAGGAACTTCAACGGTGCCCTATGCATAGGCTCGAAAGGGGCCCCCCATGAGCCTAGACAACACCACGTTGAGCTCCCACGCCGGGGCTGGGGCCTTCACTGGCGGGAACGAGCGGAATAGTCCCTTCATAAATTCCTTCACCAGGCGATGAGACCACAAGGACACCCGTCCTGTTGTCCTGGTGTATCTGGAGATGGCAGCCAGATGTATCTTGATGGAGGCATGAGCTAGTCCAGCCTTGGCCAACGATAGGTACGGCAGTACTTGAGGGGCCGTAATCCGTAGAGGGTTAATCTTCTGTGCCCGGCACCAGACAGAGAACCTCTTCCATTTGTCTCTGTAACACTTGAGAGTTGAGGACGCCCTGGCCTTTACAAGAACCTCGCTAGAAAAGTCGGCCGGTATATCGTATCCTCCAAACTCCAGTGCTGCAGGAGCCAGGCCTGCAAGTTCAGCAACTTTGGGTCGTGATGAAGAATGGTGCCTCCTTCTCTGGAGAGAAGATCCGCGTCCACGGGCAGTTTGACTGGTGGGGACGCCGATAAGTCCAGAAGGTCCGGGAACCAGATCTGTCTCGGCCACGCCAGTGCGACGAGGATCATCCTGCACCGGGACCTCTTGAGCTGGTTGACGAGTCAGAGTAGCAGTGGCAACGGCGGGAAAGCATAGAGGAACAGGTTGTCCCAGGGGAACGAGAAAGCATCGCCCATGCTCCTCGGTTGGGGGAACCTGCTGGCGAACCTCTGGCACTTGGAGTTCGTCGTCGTCGTGAAGAGATCGACCTGGGGTCTGCCCCACATCCTGAAGAGTCGATCCACTTGATCCTGGCGTAGATCCCACTCGTGGCACGAGCGCAGCTCCCTGCTGAGTGAGTCGGCGATGGTGTTCTTTATCCCTGCCAGATGAAAAGGTACCAGAAACATCCCCTGGACGACGGCCCAGTGCCACAGATCGTGGGCTTCCTTGGACAGGGCTGGGGATCTGGTTCCACCCTGCTTCCTGATGTAGAACATTGTGGTGGTGTTGTCGGTGAAGATCCTCACCACCTTGCCCTCGAGGGACGGAAGAAAAGACCTGAGGGCCCAAAACACTGCACGGTGCTCCTGAATGTTGATATGAAGCTATTTTTCCACCGGGAGCCAAAGGCCTCTCGAGTGGAGATCTCCGGTATTCGCTCCTCACCCTTCCAGGGAGGCATCAATCGTCACCGTTACCTGGTGAGCTGGGGTCTGAAAGTCTGCGCCCGCCGTCAGATGAGTGCGGGTGCCCCTTCGCTCGTCGGAAGGTCTCATTGAGCGGTACCTTGTCCTCGAAGCTGCCAGTCGCCTGGATCCAGCGTGCGTCGAGGAACTCTTGCAGTGGACGCATTCGAAGTCTGCACAGGCGTACAAGATAGATGCAGGAGGACATCATTTAGAGAAGGGATTTGATGGATCTTACCCTGGCTACGTCCGTGGCCAGCAGGCATTGCACCTTGCCCAGGATGGCTTTCGTCGGACGGCGAGGCCAGCCGTGCCACTGTGTCGAGCTTGGCTCCCAGAAACAGGGCGACCTGAGGAGGGACCAGGTGGGATTTGGGGAAGTTGATGGAGAACCCCAGGTCCGTGAGTAGCTGGACGGTCTTTGCTGTGTGTTCTACGGCGAGCTCCCTTGTCCTTGCTCGGATGAGCCAGTCGTACAGGTAGGGACAGACGTGGATCCCTTGTAGGCGTAGCCACGCCACCACCGGTGCTAGGCACTTGGTGAATTACCTGGGTGCCGACTTTAATCCGAATGGGAGGGCCTTGAACTGGTAGTGCCGTCCTTGGACCACGAACCTGAGGAACATCCGGTGTCCTTTTAGAATGAGGATGTGGAAGTAGGCATCCTCCAAGTCCAACAACGACAAGAAATCGTCCTCCTCCAGCTGCCCCAGCACGTGCTGGAGGGTGACCATCCGTTACTTCTGAGCCTTGATTTACTTGTTCAGCCACCGCAGGTCAAGGATGGGACGCCAACCTCCTGTCTTCTTCTTTACGAGAAAGTATCTTGAGTACACCCTAGAGCACCGAAGTCTCTTTGGGACGAGTTCGATGGCACCTTTCTTGAGCATCGCCCTTACCTCCAGCAGCAGCTGGGGTACGTGGTTTTCCTTCCTGGCCATGGGTGTCACGTGAGGGCACTTCTTTAGAAACTCAAGGGCGTGCCCCTGGGCCAGGGTTTCCAGCACCCAATGGTCGGTGGCGATGGACTTCCACACGCTGACTAACTTCGCCAGCCGGCCTCCCACCGGGGTGCTTCGGTGGGAGCCCAACGCCACGGTCGGTTCAGTCCTGTTTCGAGGCCGCCTTGCCGCCTTGACCTCAATGGCGACGACGGCGGGAACCTCCAGACTTGCCCGTCCTCTATAGGCCTCCTGCGACGAGGAACGGGCCGCTTGACGGTAGGTAGAGGAGCCGCTGCCGGAACCTTTGGAGGCCCCTTGCTTGCCTCCGGTGTTCCGAAAGGACGGCTGTCGTTGCTGGAGAACTCCCAGGGCCCAGGCTGTCTCTGTGTCCATTTTGATGGCTTGTAGGGACTCATCGACTGTCTTCCCAAACAGGTTGTTCCCGTCGAAGGGCATGTCCAACACTTTGGCTTGTACGTCCTGGTGGAGATCCTTCGCCTTGAGCCATCCGCGCCGTCTGAGGCAAACACCGTTGCCCAACTGGCGGAAACCGGTGTCAACGATGTCCGTCGCCACCGTTATGGCGTGGTCCGACGCCACCTCGCCTTCTTGCAAGATTTCCAGGGCTTCTGCCCTCTTGTCATCCGGCAGGAAGTCTAACAAGGGAGCGATTTTAGACCAAAGTTCCCTTTCGTAATGGGTAACGTTGGCCGCCTTAATCATCGTCGCCGCCGACGTGATGACTCGTCATCCCATCGTGTCGAGCTTCTTTCCCTCAGCAAAACAGAAAGGTGATGGCTGGAAGGTTTTGAATTAATCATAACCACGGGCAAAGCTCTGGGCAACCCTCCAGTCCATCGTTTTTCAGCCTGCCAAGCCATTACAGAAGGGGAAAAACCATATGCAAATCAGGCTTGGTCCTACCCCAAAAGGGGCAGTCCAGCCCAAACTGCTAGGTCACATCCCTTCTGCACGAGACCACAAGCATCCCCAGACATGTTTCAGCCATCACCTCTTTGTTTTTGCTATGTCACCCCGAGTGGGACGGGTATGCCCAGACGTGGGTCCCGTGCCTGCTGGGCCTAGAGACCCAAGCTACTCCTCACTGATGAGCCCCAACAAGGGCGAAACATGTTTGGGGATGCTTGTGGTCTCGTGCATTAGGGATGTGGCCTAGCAGTTCGGGCTGGACTGCCCCTTTTGGGGTGGGGCCAAGCCTGATTTGCATATGGTCTTTCCCTTCTGTAATGGCTTGGCAGGCGAAGAACGGTGGTCTGGAGGGTTGCCCAGAGCATTGCCAGTGGTTAAGATTAAGTCTAAACCTTCCAGCCATCACCTCTTTGTTTTTGCTATGTCACCCCGAGTGGGACGGGTATGCCCAGACGTGGGTCCCGTGCCTGCTGGGCCTAGAGACCCAAGCTACTCCTCACTGATGAGCCCCAACAAGGGCGAAACATGTTTGGGGATGCTTGTGGTCTCGTGCATTAGGGATGTGGCCTAGCAGTTCGGGCTGGACTGCCCCTTTTGGGGTGGGGCCAAGCCTGATTTGCATATGGTCTTTCCCTTCTGTAATGGCTTGGCAGGCGAAGAACCGTGGTCTGGAGGGTTGCCCAGAGCATTGCCAGTGGTTAAGATTAAGTCTAAACCTTCCAGCCATCACCTCTTTGTTTGAGCTTCTTTCCCTCGCCGTCCGGCGGTGAAGTCGATGTCGATGCCCCCCCGCCTTCTTTCTGGCCACCGCCGAGACGACTGAATCCGGGGTCGGCTGTGCTCCAAGGCATAGAGGGGCCGCGTCGGGGACCTGGTACTTCTTTTCGTATCGGTCCCTTTTTGCCGGCGTCGTGGACGTGTTCTTGAGGAGGGAGAGCCCCTCGTCCCAGATGTCATCCAGTAGAGGTACCGCGAGGACCGTCCTCCTCTTGACCTCTCGGCGTTGATCGAGGAACCCCTCCTTTTCTTCAGGGCAGAGCTGGAAAAGCTCGGATGCCCTGGAGATCATCGCATAGAAGGATCCAATCTCATCGGGCGGGGAAGCCCGGGGAGAGTGGACGACGGGAGGTCCACCGCGCCGTCGCTGCCCTCGGCATCCGTGCCCGTCGTGGCCGTGTCTGTGCCCGTGTCAGCCCCGCGGACTGTGGACGGGGAGGAGGGTTAAGCAGGCCTCGAGGGCTGGAAGGGTGAAGGAGGATGTGTTGTTCTCCTCTTGGTTGGTGGACTTCCCGACGGGCCTGCCCCCGGCTCCTCCGTCGGGCCTGACTCCAGCTCCTCCGTCGGGGGTAAAGGCAATCTAGTCCTTATTTCAGAGAATAAGGATTGAATTGCCATCAAAATGGCCGCCGAGTTGTCCTGTGGCACTGGCTGCGATGGGCGTGACGGTTGGTCTGGGGTCCCGTCGGCGCCGCCGTCGCTTTCGTCGTCCCCCTCGTCGGGATGCCTCTCGACGGGCTGGTCCTCCTCCATGCCTGCGTCGTGGCTCTCAGGGACTTCGACAAGTTCCTCCTCGGAGGCTGTGTCTAAATCTACGACGGCCACTGGCCCCCCCTTCTTTCTCCACCAGGGGCTTCGTGAGGGTTCTTTCGATGGGCTTGAAAGATGCCTCCCTCCGAGGTGGCAGGGAGACTCTGGGCCCCGAGGCCGCTACCACAGGTGTAACCTCCGCAGGCTGCGCCAGGGTTGCCGCGACCTTCTCGATAGAGGCCTTGGCTGGATGAATCACGGCCTTAGTCACCGACTGCTTGCTTGTGGCCTTCACCTTGGAGGAGGGCTCCCCGCCTCCCTCCCCATCAGCCGAAATCTTCGAGATCAACCGGGGCCTCTCCAGAAGTTTGGCAGGGTTCTCGGATTTCCTCTTACCCGAGCCAGAGCATTGGCTCGTGGTCGATGGCGCCGGGGAGGATGCGCCCTGCCTGGCAGCCGAGGAGCCCGCCCGTTCGGCACTCCCGGTGCCCGCGGACTCGCGGTGCTTAGCCTTCTGTTGGGCCCCCATCGCCGGGGCGCCCTCACAGGACTTAGAAGACCGCTCGGATTTCTTCTTTTTCTTCTCACCTGACGGGCTCTTTCCCTCCAGCCAGTTGGCGAGACGAAGATGGCGTCCCTCATGGTCCGCTCCGACATGTTCCCACAAAACGCACAGTCCTCCTCCACGTGCGTTTTGTCCTTGTGAAGACAGTAGAGGCATAAGGAATGCTCATCTTCCTTGAACACGTTCTGCAGCTGGTATCCAGGGCAGGCCCTGATCAGCTTCCCGGGCTTTAAGCTCCCTTTCTCCTGGGCCATGTCCGGGTAGGCCTCAGAAACTTCTGGAATCCTCCCAAAGCATTGTTCAACGGAATCTTCACCCTTGAGGGGCGTAGAAACTTCCGAAACGGGTCCCCGTTGATCGGATGTAAATATGGTGGAGCTTGAGGGTCAATTTAACCGAAAAATGAGAAATTCTCTTTTGAAAAAGCACGAAAACGCAGCAAAAGCTCGAGAGCTATAGCACGAGGACTCCCAACACTTGAACGTGCAGTAAAAATCTGAGGATGGCTGCCGGAGGCCGGGCTTAGGGAGAGGGCAGTCATTGGCTGTGGGCAGTATGACCCAGAGATCAGTGATTGGTTACTACTAGCAAAGACAGTTCAGAAACGAAACTGATACTGATTTTTTCTGTACCGAGGATTCCCAGCCTGACGACGGGGAATATTCATGAGCATGTGAATCCATGCCAGACCCCATGCTGGAGAAGGACAGATTGTTGTCTGGCGATCGTCCTAGATGATAGTTATAATATATTTGTTGTTGACGATTATTGTCCAAATACTGTTGAAGAAACCGTCAGCCGGTAGGCTGTACCCATGACAGGCACACATCAGATAACTATGTAAAATCGAGAATGCAAAAACATATTTCGGTACCCACTTTATAATTAAATATACACAGTACATTCTTATGTTGGCTATAAATTTAAGTTAAAATGAACACGCACAATGTCTATTCTTTGCATCAAATTGAACATTCATCCGTCACAACGTTCATCATGTAGCACACAGCACACTTTCCATTCACACTTGGATAAATATTATTGAAAATGTTGCTTACATTGTGTTTTGAGATTCCATTCTTCCGATGTGATGGAGGACCAACCGCTTCGAAAGACAGTTTTCTGAAATAGAAACTTTCCTTTCCTGCGTAAGCTTTCAATATAGTGAATATTATAATTTCTTTGTGGATTTTCGACACATTTGGTCCTTCAAATTCTTAGTACGGTGGATTCAAGAACACATAACAATGGGAGCCTTCATCTAGTGTTTACAGCGTGCCCGACTTAGTTTTGTTTTTGGTAACGTATGCCGCAAAAATGAAGAATATTAGTGGCGATCAGCCTACTGAAAAACCGCTAAATATTTCAAGTAAACCACATATGATCATATTTACTTCCATTTTAACGGTAGCAACGTGCCTGTTCCCACTACATTCACTTTATTTTTCCAAAGATGACCTGAGGCGTGGTGCACACAGGCACGGATTTCCCTATACGTCAATAGTGATCTGCCCCCAGCTCGCGTTTGCCCAGCAGAGGGTTGGAGCGAGTGGATCAAAGGTATTGTGAAGGAGAGTAGCAAGAGAAAGCTGCAGGTAGTGAGTTTCAATGCCCTAGACAGCCTTTTGGATGATGCAAAGGGTGTCGAATTTGATCCAAATGCATCAGAGGTTGTCCGGCAGAATGGCTGGGGACTGAAGGGATAATAGGGAGACAGAGGTACAGGGACCATGGAAGAGTGTCCAGGCATGAACCGTGCATTCCAGGTGTATGTTGAAGTCTACAAGAAGGAGTTGTTTGGAGGCAGAAGTCACAGGAGAGAGTGTGTAGTCATCCCATTCAGAAAGGAAGACAGACACAGGGCCAGGGGGTATGCACATAGTGGCAAGGGTGAGAGAGGGAGAGTTAGAGAGACACCTATCTTGCAGACAAGACTTTCAAAGGAGGCATAGCGCTGGGTGGGTATGAGAGAGGTAGGGACCAACTCAGGGGAGATCAGGGCTACTCCACCACCAGATCAGTTGGTCCGAGGCTTGGAGAGGATCTTGTAGACATCCGTGAGGAGGGAGTCAAAAGCAGTGAAAAATCTGGCATTGAACCATGTCTCGATGAGAGTAAGGACGTTGAGATCAAAGTTTTTAAGAAGGAGGCAAACGTCAGTAGAGGCTTACTAGCTTTTGTGTAGATCTGTTCCCGCAATCATATTGATTTCTGCATTGATGCAGGCGCTCCTGGTTGTTATCCACATGTGGGCCTCCACAGTAAGATGTAAATGTGCAAAGGCCACAGGCGCATGCTCATAATGCACATTGGCAATGCATATTCCTTCAACCTTTATTTAAATGCTGTACACACAGGTGTTTCTAAGTGTGACAAGACAAGACAAGGAAGGGAAGCCAAAGGGGAACAGGACAAACAATCTTACTAGGCCTTGTGTTATTCAGATCATGCAAGTGCAGGGGAGATGGAGAGAAGTGCCGGCGGGCAGGGGAGAGTGCAATAAGCAAGCTCGAGTAAGTGCCGCCGGGGTGGCCGGCTCCAAGTAAGTGCAAGTAGGCAGGGGACTTTGGGGATTGCAGATACAGTCCATAGTGCGCTGTAGGCCCGGAGGCAGTGCATGGGGCTACTGGTCATGGGGGAGCCTGGTCTCCATAAGCTGTGGAACCGCTAGTCCTATGGAGCATGCATTCTAGACAGTAAATGCATAACACAATACGCAGAAACTTGTTTTTTGTTGGCAATAAAAAGGCTGTGGCCTTTTATTAAACATAATACTACTAAAAACATAACTTAGTATTATGGGTATTCCCAAACAACAGGTGTGCAGTGTTGTTTTAGTTCTGTACTTTTGGGCACTTGGGCACGGAAATGGAAGTTTCCCTTCTTTGCGCACAGGGTGTCCCCAGCTTGAGCTCCTGTGTCCGTGTTTTTGGGACCTGTAAATTGGCAGGTGAGCACTCCTGTGCCTGATGGCAGTTTCCTTCCAGGCCCATGTCGCCGTTCCTGCTCTTCTTTTCCATGACATTCAGACAACGACTGTTGTCCTGTGCTTGCCCAAATGTACCCTTTTCAGCAGTGGGTGGTATCCGGGCAAACATGAAGCTGGGTCTGCGAACGCAGAGTCCAGATGCACTTAGGGCAGAGTGATCTTTCTGCAGGTCTGCTCCAGCAGCTTTGCCTATATAGGGCAAATATGCCTTATGGCCATGCCAGCATATTGTTACTGCCCCCCTAGAGCCTCCAATGGCCGGCCTGTGCCAACAGCCACTTCGCACCTATGTGTGTGGCTTCCTGCCTTCCCCTTTCTTATTGTTGGAATATTCTGTCCCCCTTTGAAGAGAGGGCGAGACACTGGGGGTTTCGGTGTAGATGCAACCTGACATAGCACATTCTGTTGTGTCTGGAGTCCCCTCCCTCTCAGGCTCTTCCTGTGAGTCCTGCATCAGGAGAGAACAGGCAGGGGCCAGGGGAGGTGGCGTGCTTTATGGTCGCCTTTCTTCTCCCCCCTTCTCCCCAGAGTACCCCATGGGCTGCTCCCAAGCTTAAGGGCCTGTGTGTTCAGGCAGCAGAGTCCCTTTCTACCATCCTCATTTTTGACTTGTTATCCCTTACAAGGTAGACTCTTGGCATTATTTCTATAGAGGGGTGTATTTATTCTGGTGTGATCATAATTAGGGACACCCTTATAATATGGGAAACCCTTACAGAGGTGACGTCATGCCGTGATCTCTGTTTTGCCCCCGTATTTTGCGAAGGCCCAGTCCAATCACCAGGAAGGAGTCACACCCATCTACAGAGACCAGTCCCCCAAAATCAAAAAACATGCGTTTCCTGAAATACTTTTAGTAGGAGCCATTTTAAAAGAAATCCTCTCTGCTCACTGAAGCGAAAGACAGGCCAGTATACGAACTTTGTAACTGAGGAAAACTCGAGTGAACACGCACATGTGAGATTACTCTTGTAAGAGTTAATAACAAGGGGACATGTGTGTATGACAGTATGTTGGTGTAAATGAAGTATGGGGCCAATGGAATAGATTGAATAGGACTTTTGGTGATTTGTTATGATATAGATTGAATAGAACCTTTGGTTATGCGTTACGGTATAGATTGGATAGGATTTCAGGTGATGTGTTAAGGAATAGATTGGATAGGAGGTGGGTTATGTATTTAAAATTGTCACGTATTTCTCTTTTTCTACTTTTATAATGGAAAAAGGGAGCCTCAGCGTATAAAGATTGAGAGGAAAGAGATCGTCAGCGTATAAAGACTGAGAAGTAAGGGACCCTCAGCCATAATAGGTTGAGAAGGTAGTGCCACACATTCTTTTATGACGATAAAAGCAATGGGATCCTCAGCATATTAAAAAATCTGGTGAGGTGGCACTACAAGGAGCTAAGAAAAAAAAAGTAGTGGCTTGGTATAAGGAATGGGCCTGGATTTTAGTCAATTATTTTTGTATATTTTCTCTTGCTGTCTTTTGTGGTAAAAAGGGAAGGAAGGTGGATGAGTCGCAGTGTGTGTGTTTGAAATCAAAGTGGAAAAGAATAAAGGGGTTGGGGGAAAAAGTGGTTCACCTGTATTTTTGTGTAACAAGTAGCAGCTGTGCAGCATAGTAGTAAGTTCTAAGTGAAACATTAGAAGAAACCCCAATGAAACACATGCATAGGGCCCTGCCACTTTATTGTGACAGGATAGATAAATATCATAAACAATAGGTATTGGAAACAAAGGAGGGGGCGGGGGTGTCCTGCTCCTGGCCAGAGCAGGGCTCCCATAGCAGAAACTTGCTAGAAAACATTTCCATCTTTTTAGCAACAAAATATAAAGGGAAACAATTACAAAAAAGAAAAGTGATTCTAGATCTCTGGTGATTATTTGAGGCTATGGAAGATCAGGAAGATGAAAAAGAGATCCAATGTAAGGGGATATACCCGTAACATCTAAACCTGCAGTGGGGTATACAAATCCAGTCTATAAGCCTCCAGTGGTAGAGAGTGTCAACAAAAGGATTATCAGGATGAGCAACTAGGTTGGGACTCAAGAGTTTTTGCACCTCCACCTCCATATAAACTATCCACAATGCTGATATGCCGTAGCATCAGTGTACCCAGGGGGTCCACAGGCAGATATAAACAATCAGTTGTTAGCATTGCAGGAAAGGTTAGTCAGGTTAAAAGAACCTGAAGAAGTATCACCAGAAATAAGGATACAAGTGCAGAAAATAGGGGATTGGAAGTCAGGAGATTTATTGGTTAGATTCAACCCTGGGGCATTAAGAAATGTTTGTGTCGAAAAAGATGATGGGGAGAGGGTATGGACGGTCCTGGGACAAGAAGTAGAACAAGCAAGGGAAAATGAAGGGGAAGGTCAAGGTGGTAGAAATAATGAAGAGGCAGGGCAGAAAATATCAAGGAGAAGAGGCAGCGAGAAACCTGTCCCTGTCACAGGAGGCAGTTAGACGGGATAGACCAAGAAATAGACCAGATTTAATTGTGGTAGTGCAAGATCAGATACATATTTTTAAAGGGGTTGAAAACAAAATAGACAAGCACATGCCTCTTATACATAAAGGAGTAGGGATAGTGCAGCATGTGCCATGGCTTCAAATGGACAAAACATAGTTGATTAAAGCTCTCCCCAAGCTTACAGTGGGAGCCAGTAAATGTATCTATGAATTTGAAAAACAAACAGCAGGGGTAGCTTTAGCAAGAGGAGACCTTAAGACTTTACTGCTTGCCATAGTTGGGGACCAGGCTGGGGACATATGGGCAAGGGCCGTTACCCTGGGATAAGTCTTGCAGATAATGAGCATGATGGAGCAGCCTTTAATGAAGTAAGGGTGATGGTATGGGATGCCCGATGAAGGATGTACCCAGATAACCCTGATTTACAGTCTTTAATGCAGCGCACAATGGGTGATGAGGAGGACACAGTTAGGTTTATAAGTTTCAGGAAATGTGGAGAGTTGAGACAGGAGGGCAATTGGACCACTCTGTACTATTTATCTATTTTATCATAAAAGGGGGATTACCAAAAGAGGTCCAGAAGGCACTAGATAAAATTGTGGGAGTTGAAGCCAAAGGGTGGCTGGAGATACAAAGTATAATAGTCCACCATTGTAACAGAATCAAGGAGCGGGACATGGAGACAGCCCAGAAGCAGCAAACGGACAAGGCAAAACTAGTAAAAAAGAAATTAAATAAGGTTGTCGTACAAGCACCAGTGACGGCACCAGTTCAGGGGGAAAGGACAAGAGACACTCAACAAATTGTGAATGCCACAATTGCGGCACTATGGGGCGAAGAAGGTTAGGGACAATGGGGTGGGGGGGACAGTACCCCAATCCACAGTGGCAGTATGAAGGAGCACCAAGGGAAAGAAGAGGATCTCAAGGAACAAGAGAAGGAGGCTTTGGGGGGATAGGGCCCTGTGAGGAGGATTGGGAACATTACAGTGCTGGTACTGCGGGAGATGGGAGCATTTCGCAAGGCAACGCAGGAACAGGCCTGGGATGGGATGGGATTTAATTATGGGCCATCACCTCCACGGCAGGGATTCTAAGGGCCTCAAGGAATGGGACAACCGCAATTTGGGTGGGGGGGTCAAAATCAGTTCCCTTATGGGGCTGACAGGTAACCACCGCAGCAGGGTGAGGGAACACAGTTTAACAGGATGGCGGGGGGAACAAGTGCCCATTTCAAGGAGTTACAAAGGCAGGGGGCGGCCCTTTTTCATTCCCCAGGACAAATGCATATTCTGATTAGGACAGCGCACAGAGCGCACTTGCGATTCCAATCCTTTTGACAACTGCACACCCTGAAGAGGAGCCCTTGGTAGAGGCGGATATAAGAACAAGCCATTTATATTCATGGTAGATTCAAGTACAACTAAATCATGCATTATGGAGGGGAACTTTTGACTATCAGGTAAAACTCTTGACACGCAGGGATTCTCTGGGGCTATTTCTACAGTTCCATACACTGAGGAGCTGGATATAAAAGTGAGAGGGAAAGTAGTATGAGCCCCCTTGTTCTATTCAGAGAGTTCCCCTGTTAACTTGTTGGGTAGGGATCTGCTCAGTAAACTAAATGTAACTATATCATTCACAGATCAAGGGCTAGTGTGTTCCACTCCAGGGATGTGTGTTGCTTGAGCAATGGATGGTAATAATCAATGCAATGGCAAGAGAGTCAGTAGTCTGTGGAATTCCTGTGGTCCCAGACATATTGGTCCATGGTATCAAGGTACTAGAAAAAGCAGTGCCTCAAATTGCGACAAAATGTTGGCGAGTGTCCACAGATTTTATTTTCTGACCTATGGTGCCACCGAGATGGTGGCAGGGACAATATTGTCTTTAGATTTGCAAGGACTAGTAGCGTCAGACAAAACAGTATTCCTGATTGGAGCAGACCAGGGCGGGTGCGAGTGGCACACAGTATTATGTGTAGAATTGAAGAAAATTACTATCAGGAGTTATTTGAGGACAGTAAGCAAAATGGGGAGATAATTTTGGAAATCTGCATCCCTGTGATATCATGGTGCCGTATAGGAAGGTACAGTGCCCCCTGATGGCAGTGGTGACCCAGTCTCTGTTTTCTGAGGAGGACATGCAATATCTGCCAGCACAATTGTGGACTATTAATCCACATGATGTTGGGTTACTAAGACATGTGACCCCAGTACAGATTACATTGAAGTCAGGAGCCGTACTGAGCGTGCAGCAGTACCTGTTGTCAAGGGAAGCATAGGAAGGGATAAAAGGTACTATTCAGGCTCTATTAGAGCAAGGGATCACTGTGCCATCCACGTCTCCATGTAATACAGCCATATACCCAGTCAAGAAAGCAACAGGGGTAGTTGGAGGATGATCCAGGTTTTACCTCCTCTTAATGACGTGGTGCAGAAGGAGTTTCCGGTAGTTCAAAATCCGGCGGCAATCCTATGTAGCTTTCCCAAGACAGTGACATACTTCACAGTGATGGATCTGAAGAATGTGTTCTTCTCAATCCCACTCCACCTGATTCATGGTAGCTTTGAGCACACAAGATTGCCTCAAGGGTACTGTGAAAGTCCAAATAGTTTCAATAGAGTACTGCATGCTGACTTGGGAAATATTCAGGTGCCTAACACAATTATCCAGTATGTGGATGACCTGCTGATATGTAGTGAACATGCACATCAGTACAGGAGGGATTCTGTTGCATTATTGTAATTGCTGGCTCACAAAGGGTACAAGGCAGAGAAAAAGAAGCTACAATACTGCCAACAGGAGGTACTACACTTGGGGCAACTAATTTCTGCAAACAGGAAAATAATATTACCAGATAGGGCGGCGGTAGTGCACGCCACCCTTAGGCCCAGTACTGTCAAGGAAATGAAGCAGTTTATGGGCTTATGTAATTATCGTAGGGCATGGATCTTAGACTAGGCAGCCTACACAAGGCCACTGTTACAAAGTCTCAGAGAAGGACAAAGACAAAAAATGGTAAATTGGAATGGGCTGAAGAAATGACTAGACAATTTGAGGACTTGAAAGAAGCTATGTGTACAGCCCCTATTTTAGCAATTCTGGATTATACACAACAGTTTTATTCATTTTCCCACTCTGATGGACAGCTTATGACAGCAGTATTGACCCAAAAGAGCACAATGGGCCACAAGCCATCGGTTTATTATAGTGGGACACTCGACTCAGTCACGTAGGGACAGTTCGCATGTAAACAAGCACTCGCAGTGGCGGCATTTGCGGTAGAGAAAAGTTCCATGATTGTTATGGGGTGTTCTGTTACCTTGTTTGTGGAACATTCACTATTTGTCATGATGCCTACCCCCGGAGCACCAGGCCAGGCCCAGCACCCCCGGAAGCAGGCATCATGCCCTCGGGTAAAAGCCCAGTGGCCCCTTATAGTGGCTCTTTGGACTCAGTCCTGGCGCCTTTGGCGCCAGGCTCATGTTGGACATCAGTCCTGGCGCCATAGGCGCCAGGCTCATAAAGGGAGGTGTTTTGTGCACTTACCTGATGCAGACCATGCTGCACGCTTCAGGCCTCCCTGAGACCTGAAAGGGACTATTTTTTCATAGGGACTATTTTTTCACTCGGGCGTGGCCAGGGAAGGGTACATACCTAGTTGGGGAAGGATACATACCTGGGACTTCTTTGGAGGCTATTTAAGCCACGCCCAGACAGCAGCTCATGCTTCGCGTTGTTCTGCTTCCTGCAGCTTAACGCTCACCGTGTCTGCTCCTGCTCCTGGACTCCAGCCACGCCCGCCTCGGACCTGGAAGACCTGCAAGGAAGGAAGAGAAGAGAAAGGTGAAAACCAAGGACTATTTCAAACTTCTTACCTGCATCCGGAATCTTCTCGCCAGCATCCCTGAAGAAAAACTTCCATTTAAAAGCATTGCGTTGCTCGCTGCAGCGCCACGCTTCACTCACCTGTCCTCGAGACATCTCCCGGCTCCATCGCGGCTGTCAGCATCGGACGCCACATCTCTGCACCTAGGGGAGAGAGGAAGAAACAAAAGGTGAGCAGAAGGAACACAGAAGGAAAGCCTGATTAACAGCCATAATACTTACCGGCTTTTCTTCTACATTTCGGGTCGGCGCCGCCCCGTTGGCAGGTACCGTACCCCGGCCCCTATGGGGAAAGGACAACAGACATTTCTGGGGAATGATAAGGACATTTAGAGGGATCGCCCTCATCACTACTCACCTCGGCAGTTTAACCCCTCGACGCATCGCCTTCATTCTGCACCTGAAATAAAGGACAGATCACAGGTTAGAAAGACAACATAAAGGGGGCCTCACTTGAACTTTGAACTTTCATACTTACGGCGCATCGCTCAGGAAAGTCAAGTGGATTTTGCCAGCGCCATTCTGAAAACCAGTGAAGTAACTGAACGAACGCGCGCCCCTGCACCAGAAGCAGGATGGAGAGTTCATCCTTCCAAACCATAAGGTGAGCTTAAACCGGGGTTTGGAGGAAGTTAGAGAGGAACGAAGGGGGAAAGAGGGGAGCTAGCACACTATTCTGTAGACTGTTAATCCCCTTTCTCATCTGCAGAAGGATATTCCTACGGGCCAGGCAAGCACGATTTGGAGGTCCTGTCCAATCGGTGTTCCGGGTCCTGCGCATCACGCTAGAAGAGGCCACAGCAATCCAGACTAGACCAGCGCCCCCGTGGGAACCAGGTGAGCGTTACAGAACGCGAAGCCTTCCTACAAATTCCCACCCAGGCGCTATGGAAACTTCCGAAACTGACCAGTTGGCCCAAATACTGGGGGAATTACGGGCCGAAGTACACGCCGCTCGTCAAGAGACTAGTGCCCTCAGGAGGGAAGTGATTGTAATAAAGGATAGAGCTGATGACCTGGCTAGACAGCTTTTGCAAGGTCAAGCTGGACAAACTCCTTTACCCGTTTCCGGGGCGATCCCCGCTCCTGTGGTTTCCAGTAACCCGGTGCAGATTAATCTACCTGGAAACATGCCGCTGGCCCCACCTGAACGCTTTGCTGGGGACCCTAAACGATTCGCCGTATTCATGAATCAGTGTTGTTTGCACTTCCTATTCAGACCTGGGGCCTTACCTAATGATCAGACCAAGGTAGCCTTTGTGTTGTCATATCTCAGCGGCTGTGCTGCCGATTGGTCTGTCCCACTGGTAACTCAAGATGACCCGATTCTTCGTGATTTTCAAGAATTTCAAACAAGCATGGAAAGGTTATTTGCTCGACACTCCCAGGGACAGGCTCTGGATGACAAACTTCTATCCCTGCGACAGGGCAATCAAGACCTTCTATCCTACATTGCAATCTTCAATAGACTAATTGTGGAAACTGGTTGGCCAGAGGCTAAAAGAATCACGTTATTCTGTCGAGGTCTACGCGGAGAACTTAAAGATGTCCTGGCACAGGTTGTAAATCCGCCCCAAGAATGCACTGAATAAATAGACTTAGTGGCCCAATCGGATCACAGGCTGCAAAACAGAAAAGCAGATCGGTCCAAGTTTGAAACCCGGGTGTTGGCCAAGACCCACGCTAACCCCAAGGGGGCTGATGGCTCTGAGCCTATGCAAATCAGAGGGGTTAAAGGACCCCTAACTCAAAAAGAACGGGAAAGAAGACGACAGATGCAATTATGCCTTTATTGTGGGTCCTCTGGACACTTTCTACGAGATTGCCCGGTTAAGCCGCCCAAGAAGGTGGTAGGAGCCGCTGATAAAATCCATGGAAACTCTGTATCGGGAAACGACCATGCCCGGCAAGCGTAGGGGTCTGCTTGCCGAGCTTGAAAACTAACTCTCAGACCTCGCATTTCATTGTGCCAATGGTCCTCGTAGATCCGGAACAGCCTAAACGGTTGCATGCTATAAAGGCATACATCGATAGCGGGGCTGTAGGAAACTATGTGGATCGAGAATTGGTCTCTAGGATAAACCTCCCTCTGCGTCCTAAAACCAACAAAGATGTCATCACCACAGTAGATGGAACCGAAATTGCCTCTGGACCGGTAACACATTCCACAGCAGAGGTGACACTTGTAGGTCCGGATGGCCATCGGGAGGCAGTTGTGTTTGATGTAATCAAGGCTCCACAGTTTCAGCTTATTCTCGGAATCCCTTGGTTAGAGACACATAATCCTCGAATTGATTGGCGAGCGAAGGGAATAACCTTCCCGGATTGTGCACAAACCTGCTACCCAGAAAATCCAAAGATTAATCTAGCATCAGTAACCTCTGTCCCCGTGCAACTACCTCCAGAGTACCAAGACTTTCAGGACGTCTTCCAAAAGGAACAGGCCAACACGTTACCTCCCCACAGATCTTACGATTGCCAAATCGATCTGGTGCCTGGTGCACAACCCCCTTGTAGCAGGATTTACGCCCTTACTGAACCAGAGAATCTGCATTTGAGACAATATTTAGATCAATACCTCACCAATGGTTTCATTCGCCCGTCAAAGTCCCCGGCATCCTCAGCTTTGTTCTTCGTGCCTAAAAAAGAAGGCGACCTTAGAACTTGTATCGATTACCGCGCATTGAACCAGATAACTGTTAAAAATCGTTACCCACTGCCTCTGATCCCTGAACTCCTTGACCAGGTGAAGGACGCTTGCGTATACACCAAGTTAGATCTCCGGGGGGCTTATCATCTGGTACGAGTAAAAGAAGGCAACCAATGGAAAACGGCCTTCCGTACAAAATATGGACTTTTCGAATACCAAGTGATGCCTTTCGGGTTGTGCAACGCGCCTGCAGCCTTCCAATTCTTCATGAACGATGTCCTTCGGGAACTCATCGATGTCTGTGTTGTTGTGTATATCGATGACATTCTTGTGTACTCCTCTTCGGAATCTGATCACAGAAAGCATGTCAGGGCCGTCCTAGAGAAACTGCGCCAGCACAAACTGTTTGCCAAGCTGGAAAAATGTGTTTTCCATACCACCGAGGTTGAGTTTCTCGGATTCATCCTGACACCTAAAGGTGTCCGAATGGATTCACGGAAAGTGGATGCCATCCTCAAATGGCCATCACCTAGTTCGGTGAAAGGTGTCCAAAGCATGCTTGGTTTTGCCAACTTTTATCGCAGGTTTATCCCGGAGTTTTCACGTGTGGTGCAACCCATCACTGCACTCTTGCGAAAAAATAAACGTTTTGAATGGACGGAGGAAGCCGAACAGGCCTTTCAGGAGTTGAAAGCTAAGTTCATGTCTGCACCTATTTTGAAGCACCCGCGTCCCAATCTCCCATATATAGTCAAAACCGACGCGTCCAGCTTAGCCATGAGAGCTGTCCTGTCTCAGAGAGACCCTGAAACCAACCAACTGCACCCCGTAGCATTTTGGTCCAGAAAGTTCTCGCCGCCGGAGATAAATTATGCGATCACCGATAAGGAACTATTAGCCGTTAAGTCCGCCTTTAAGGCTTGGCGGCATTATCTCCTCGGCGCCCGGCATACCATCACCGTGATCACTGATCACCGAAATTTACAATATTTAAAAACTGCCAAGGCTCAATCGTCTCGACAGCTCCGATGGGCTTTGTTCTTTGCTGAGTTCGCTTTTATAATCACCTACCGCCCCGGCTATAAGAATGGTAAGGCGGACGCTCTATCCCGAATTGGAATGGAAGAAATAGACACAAACTCAGAATCTGTGCCGATAATTCCCGAACAAAGAACTTTGGGGATAACCACTTTACAAACCCTTGAAGACATTCAAGCACAAGTGAAACAATTCCTGGACTCTTCAGCCTTGCAGGATTGGATCAAAAGGGGGTCTAACTTTTCAGTCAAGGATGGCTTACCTTACTTCCAAGGACGCTTATTTTTGCCAGAAAAGGAATTGCAAGAACTGGTTATTTCCCGTCATCATGATACCCTGATGGAAGGACATCCTGGCATTGCCAAAACAGAGGAAAAGGTTAAACGACAATTCTGGTGGCCTTCCTGGCGAAAGGATATTAAATCTTTTGTGATGTCCTGTGGAGTTTGTGCCCAAAACAAAGGTCAAAAGACAAGACCCGCCGGACTTCTTCAGCCCTTAGACATTCCACCAGCACCTTGGCACACCCTGTCACTAGATTTTATCACGGACCTGCCCTCTTCTAATGGTTACAATACTATTCTGGTCGTGGTGGATTTATTTTCCAAAATGGCCCATTTTATTCCGTTGAAAGGATTACCTTCAGCCTTTGTTCTTGCCAAGGAATTCTTCGAAAATATCATCCGTTTGCATGGATTCCCATCCATACTAGTCTCCGATCGGGGAAGCCAGTTTATTTCTCATTTTTGGAAAAAGTGTTGTCAACTGGCACAAATCGATGTAAGACTCTCGACCAGCCACCACCCACAGACCGATGGTCAGACGGAGAGAACGAACCAGACCCTTGAACAATATCTACGATGTATGTTGCACCAATCGGAGGGTAATTGGAAGGACATTTTATGGGTGGCTGAATATGCATACAATAACTCGATACACTCTGGAACTGGTCAGAGCCCCTTTTATACCCTATATGGACATCACCCTCGTACTTCAGACTTGGACTCACCTCTGAGCCTTGAAATGCCCGCAGTGGACCATTTGCATTCTACGATTACTCAAGCCTTCAAGGATGCAACTGCACATTTGCAACATGCGAAAGGGAAATACAAAAAGAATGCAGATCTGCATCGAAGAGTGGCGCCTCCATACCAAATAGGGGATCAAGTATGGTTGGCTACCAAACACCTATCACTCAAGGGGCCTCGAACTTTTAATCCAAGGTATTTAGGCCCTTACTCGATCAAAGCCATAATCAACCCAGTGGCAGTCAAGCTCGATCTACCAGCTAACATGCGGATTCACCCCGTTTTTTCATGTGTCACTTTTGAAACCAGTGCATCCAGGAACCAGATTAACAAAGCCACCAGAACCGATTCAGATAGATGGGGAGCCTGAATTCGAGGTGAAGAACATTTTGGATTCTAAGATCTCAAAATCAAAACTTTTCTATCTAATTGATTGGAAAGGGTACGGGCCTCAGGAAAGGTCTTGGGAACCCAGTGATCACGTACATGCACCTCGGCTGGTAAAAAAGGTTCCATCGGAACTTCCCAAACAAACCGAAACCTCCAGAAGGAACGACCTTGGGAGGGGCCTTGGGGGGGGGGGTGCTGTCATGATGCCTACCCCCGGAGCACCAGGCCAGGCCCAGCACCCCCGGAAGCAGGCATCATGCCCTCGGGTAAAAGCCCAGTGGCCCCTTATAGGGGCTCTTTGGACTCAGTCCTGGCGCCTTTGGCGCCAGGCTCATGTTGGACATCAGTCCTGGCGCCATAGGCGCCAGGCTCATAAAGGGAGGTGTTTTGTGCACTTACCTGATGCAGACCATGCTGCACGCTTCAGGCCTCCCTGAGACCTGAAAGGGACTATTTTTTCATAGGGACTATTTTTTCACTCGGGCGTGGCCAGGGAAGGATACATACCTAGTTGGGGAAGGATACATACCTGGGACTTCTTTGGAGGCTATTTAAGCCACGCGCAGACAGCAGCTCATGCTTCGCGTTGTTCTGCTTCCTGCAGCTTAACGCTCACTGTGTCTGCTCCTGCTCCTGGACTCCAGCCACGCCCGCCTCGAACCTGGAAGACCTGCAAGGAAGGAAGAGAAGAGAAAGGTGAAAACCAAGGACTATTTCAAACTTCTTACCTGCATCCGGAATCTTCTCGCCAGCATCCCTGAAGAAAGACTTCCATTTAAAAGCATTGCGTTGCTCGCTGCAGCGCCACGCTTCACTCACCTGTCCTCGAGACATCTCCCGGCTCCATTGCGGCTGTCAGCATCGGACGCCACATCTCTGCACCTAGGGGAGAGAGGAAGAAACAAAAGGTGAGCAGAAGGAACACAGAAGGAAAGCCTGATTAACAGCCATAATACTTACCGGCTTTTCTTCCACATTTCGGGTCGGCGCCGCCCCGTTGGCAGGTACCGTACCCCGGCCCCTATGGGGAAAGGACAAGAGACATTTCTGGGGAATGATAAGGACATTTAGAGGGATCCCCCTCATCACTACTCACCTCGGCAGTTTAACCCCTCGACGCATCGCCTTCATTCTGCACCTGAAATAAAGGACAGATCACAGGTTAGAAAGACAACATAAAGGGGGCCTCACTTGAACTTTGAACTTTCATACTTACGGCGCATCGCTCAGGAAAGGCAAGTGGATTTTGCCAGCGCCATTCTGAAAACCAGTGAAGTAACGGGACGAACGCACGCCCCTGCACCAGAGGCAGGATGGAGAGTTCATCCTTCCAAACCATAAGGTGAGCTTAAACCGGGGTTTGGAGGAAGTTAGAGAGGAACGAAGGGGGAAAGGGGGGAGCTAGCACACTATTCTGCAGATTGTTAATCCCCTTTCTCATCTGCAGAAGGATATTCCTACGGGCCAGGCAAGCACGATTTGGAGGTCCTGTCCAATCGGTGTTCCGGGTCCTGCGCATCACGCTAGAAGAGGCCACAGCAATCCAGACTAGACCAGCGCCCCGTGGGAACCAGGTGAGCGTTACACTATTCGCCATTTTGGAAAGATCTAAATCGACCTTGACAACTCAGAGATCCTCTGCATATGAGATTAGACTATCCAAACCTCATATTTATATAGTCGGGTGCAGGACTGTGAATCCCGCCACATTTTTGACAGAGGCATCCACTGATGACCTAAAAACGCATGACTGTGCTACATACGAGGGTGAAGAGGAAAGTAAATCTAAAGCTAAAGACACTGCATTGACAGAAGGAGAGATAATATATGTTGATGCGTCATCAACAATTGACCAGGAGATGGGACGGAGGCACACAGTGGCAGCAGTGGTACGCTGTAAAGGGAGGGAGCATGAAGTTCTGATCATTAAAAGATTACCTATGCATTACTCAGCTCAGGCAGCGGAACTTGTCGCTCTCATCGAGGCATTGCGAGCATGCAAAGTTCAATTGATAGATTAAAAAGATCATTAAGGAAGAACGCTTTAGTAAAGAATCCATGGCAGGGTGGTGTGCAGTGGCACACCTCCGATTTTTATTTTTTGTTGTTCTTTTATTTTTTAAGTTTTTTTATTTTTCAGATTTTGAAGGTCCAGAACCCTGCCGGCCCTGGTGGGAAAAGGGTCCATCTCCCTCCCTCTCGCTCACTCTCTCTCGCTCCCTCTCTCCATGCCTCCCTCTCTCCCTTTCTCTTCTCTCTTTCTCTCATTTGGTAACCTTTTTTCTTCTCTCCAGGAATAAGCAAGGATCCCTGACCGACGTGTTCAAACCTCTCTGTTATGTAGAAATAAGGCTAAAATGGATGCCATTTGTTCTAGGAATTATGTATTATGCTTTTTAAGTATTATACTGCTTTGTATGACACTGGTCGTGGTTGTTGGAGTGTATGAAGGTATGTCTGTTATATGGGGTGGACATATAAAGGGGGATGGACAGTTACATATAAAGGATAATGTTAGTATAAATATATGTCTATGATGAAAAAGAATCAAACAATGTCTCACTTTTTGCCGGCCACCCTACAGGTTTTCTTAGAAGAATAACACGGGAAGTATGAATGACATATGATTTATATAAAGGGCAGGGCTTTGACGCCATTTCAGATACTCAGTATTCAGAATCATCAAACAGCTGGTACTCCGAGATGTGTACTGCAGGAAGGAATGTGATCAATGAAAGCTGTTACGTGTGTGCACTTATCCCGAATGCATCAGGTGCTCCTAAGGTTTTAATTCCACATCCAGTCCCAATTATAGAGGTACAATTTCTGGTACTTCTTGCACTATGTAGGATAAAGGACACATTCCAGGCACACAGCGTGCAGTTGAGGAGCATTGAACTAGACCCAGCGCTATGCAATGGCAGTATGAAATACAGCATGTGTCTACAAGCACCATATTTTTCCTTGGGAGGTCACTCCCATGTCAACGACAAATGGCAGGGCACCACAGGGACGTGCCCGGCAGATGGACTAATCGAGTACAGCTAAGAAGCGATAGCCCAAGTAGAGACTATGTGTGCGCAAATATGGTCCCAATACATCACAAGGCTGACATGGATTGCAACAATGCAGAAACCAGTGCAAATACATAAATAAATGGACTATGAACTTTGTTTTAGCAAAGAAGGAACAGTTCCTGTTGGCGCAAACACACAGTGCAACCATACTCTTGTGATCTCTGATATGACAAAAGGTACGGCAGCGGTGAAGGATTACTACTGGGTTTGTGGCCGACAAGCCTACTTGCACCTCCCACCATCCTGGAGGGGCAAGTGTTCACTGGCCACCCTGCACTCAGTACTACTAGTAATCCCGGAAGAACACCTGAAGGGAAAAGAAATGCCTGTTGAGGTGCCAACAGCCACTCCAGCACCTAAAGAACCAGAAAGAAACTTGCAGATCACACAAGATGCTTGCAGAAAAGGAAGGATTTCAACTGCCAAGAAGATAGAAGAGATCAAACTATGTCTCGAAAGACACTTCCACACTGCTCAAAGAAATACCTGACGAGTATCTACTTTTTAGCTCAGAAGAGAATTTCTGTTCATCTTTTTTGGATCCTGGGGTACAAGCAGCTTCTAACGCCAAGTGGGTTCAGATCATCCGATGGGAGCTAGTCCAGCTGGCTAATGACACAGAAAATGGTTTCAACATTCTGCATGAGATGCTCCCCCCTGCCATTTGGGGTGGGGGGAGAGGGCCACCACAAAACTTGGGACGGGCCCCCCAATGGATGGGGCAGTAGGCTTTGGGCACCCTGGGGGCAGATTTGCACACTAATGTGTCCATCTGCCCCATGTAAAGGGGCAAACATAAAGAAGAAAACTCTCGATTTTTATGTTGGTCATTTGGGGGATTGAGGGGCACACTAGAAACCAGGGATTATGATAAATGTATGGGGCTGGCTGCTTTTCAAGGAAAGCAAGTGCTTGGCTGGGTGTGGATTACTGGATGTGCGCCTTGCAATGGCACAGCACATTGGTGTGGTGCTTACTTCCTGTGAACAGTATTCGGACAGGGAAAGTGAGTACCACAGTAAGTGGGCATTGGGCGTTTTAAAGAATTAATGTTGCAAGCATCCCCCGGTGCTCAGTAGTAGACGATGATGGGAGCATGCCAGTGTTGGTTTGGTTTTTGGCTGGGCTGACACAGATAATATATGTGTTTTATTCTCCCTTTACAGGTCTTGTACAGTTCAAGCTTCTCCTTTGTTATGCAAATATGGATTTTGGGTTATTTCAACATTCTATATTACACGAGGGGCGGATTGCTATGGTGTGGGTGGGAACTGGGGCAGGAGTGTTGGTGGTGGGAGTGGGCGCTTGGGGGAGGTAATTTGGTGGCCTGGGACACACTTGTGGGTGTAGCCCACAATCTGCCCCCCAGACTAGCTGAACAGTGCTGTTCCCCTGGGAGGGCAGTTTGCTGCTAAGTAATCTGAACAAGGTTTACTTTGTGGTGGGGGTTTCCATACACCCATTGGTGTTATTCCCTTTCCCTATCAGTGTGCAGTTCAGCCTTCCGTGGTGGTAAATGACTGGGATGTGCCATGTATCTGGTGGAAGGAATCAAAAAGTTTGCAGATAGCTGCCAGACAGTTTGGATTTGTTATTGGTGGGCTAAGTACAGAATGTAATTTTTGTTTTGTTTCCTTTGCAGTTGTGGCTACTCGAAAGCTGTCGCTGATTTATTTAAGTAGTACATAATTTGCTTTTGTAATTATGCATTGTAATGTGGGGATGGATGGTTACTGTGGTGGAAGGGACTGTGGCTGCAGGGTCAGTGGTATGGGTGGGAACGGGTAGTGGGGAGGTCATGAGGGCAATGATTGGTGTGGCCTGCATAGAGGAAGTTGGCTGCTTTGAAGGAAAAACAAATTGGTAAACTCAGGACATTTTGAAACATATTAGTGGTAGTAATGCATATGGTCATTTCGTCTGAGCATTCAATGCACACTTGGTATGGAAAACAAAGGGGGTTCTGGGAGTCTCTCTACCAGCACGAACACAGCCCATTGACCTGTTCTTGGGTGGATGTCCCCTGGGAGAGTCTCAACCAAGTCTTTAGCTCACTGCCCCTTTAGCAGAGAAGAAATATCCCTGCATTTCAGTCTTTGTCCTGCCCAGGGGCAGTCCAGCACCGAAATGCTAGGCAATTCTCCTCTGAACAAGAGTACCAACAGCAACCCCATACACATGTTTCAGCCTTGTTGGGCATCATCAGTGAGGTGGAGCCGAGGCTCACTGAGAACAGTGAGCAAGGAGTCCACCTCTGGATTCCCCTGGTAACTTAGGGTGAGACCCTGTGGTGGCCTGGTCCCAGGTGATTCCAAGGAGGGATTGGAGAACTCCAGGGAATTCAAGGGCCATCAACTCCTCGATGAAGAAACTGAATGGGGAGCTGGCAAGACTGACAAAGGGCAATGATAGAATTGTACAATTCACCATGGCTTCATCAAGATGAGGTGATGTTTCACCGAGACGGGGTGCACCTTTCAAAAAGAGGCATGGACATTTTCATTGAAGACATTTTCAGATTTACCCAGACGCTATGTTGAGGGGGGGAGCCCAGTAACTGATGGACTTACTGGATTGTGTGGCATGGCAATAAAATTGTGAGTAAATATGTTGGCAGCGAGACTCCAACTTCCGAGCAATTGATTAGTGTTTATGGCATGTCAATGTATTCAATATGTTGATGCTGCTTATTTCTTTGCTAACCATATCCACTTTCAGCAGCCTAATTCCACTTGCTTGCCCTTGCAGTAGTTCCGTCCTTGTGACCTTCCCCCTTCCAACACAGAACCCTATGTGAATTAGCAGGCAGTTTTGTCAAAAGTGTGGCAGAATTTATTTGGAAGGGCCTGCATTGCACTTTCCTGATCTTCATTGTCTGCGTCTTGATCGCCTCTTACTTTTCAACTCACCCAATCACTAATACGTTACATGGTTGCTTCTCACCTCCATTTCCCATCCACCAGCCCCCCATGGAGGAGCGGAGGGTGCACCGCACTTTGCTGTCTCAGAATTGGTACTTTGGGTGCAATCCTCGTCCCCACACTTGAATTTGTGTAATGTTTAGCGGAAGAGGACATCTTCGTTAGATTTTTTGTTGTCTTTGTTTTAGGTGCAGGTATGTTGTAGCTGTCTACCCACTTGTAAGAAAGCAGTAAGCTGGTCCTTAGCATTTCACCTGAGTGTTTGCAAAATATTACTCTGTTTTTTGTAGCGTGCTGAGAGTACGTCATATTGCAGAGGACTGCTATAGTTTGTGAGCAGAGTCTGGACATTTTGGCGTACTTGTGTGTTGTAGGTCTGTGGCATTGAATACCACTTACTCTACTAGGTTGCATACTTTGAGAAGCACACATACTTATTGTTTCAGTCTTTGGGCAGTGAAGGGTTCCATAGTGAGAGTATTCATGGTTTCTCGTCGAACAATGTCTGGTGCAGAGGCTTTCGCTGCAGTGATGGAGTTCGGCTCAAGCAAGGCACAGAGCTGGATATGTAATCTGAAACGGATTGTGCTTCCGAGAGTCAGCAGGAAAGTGATTGGGGAAGTGAGTTTTCAATGGATGGTAGTTCCTCCTCCTCCTCCTCATCATCATCATCTGATGACGAAGAGGATGAAAGAGTACATGCACCTTTTCTCACACTTCCCATACTTTGCACACGCAGGGGACCTGTAAGGGTGAGGGGAAATGCAGGACGTGGAAGTAATGTGCCAGTTCCTGACATGGCTGATGAGTCGCAGTGGGTGCCTCCAGCAATGGCTCGGCGTGTTGTGCCCCCTTTCACTGGTATATCTGGGTGCACAGTGAATACAGATGAGTTTCAGCCTATTGACTTTTTCAACCTTTTTGTTGTTGATGGGTTCATTGCAGATGTTGTTCAGCAAACCAATTTATACGCTGCACAGTTCTTGAGGTCAAGTGGTCCCACGCTGAAACCCCATTCCAGAGCACAAGCATGGGTTCCAACGACCAATGTTGAAATGAGAAGAGAACATTTTGCGGTCTCATTCTGCTCATGGGAATATCGCTGAAGCGTCTATCTTAATGTACTGATCCACGAAGCAGTATTTTCAACCCCGTTTTATCCAACGTAGAAATCGCTTTCAAGCACTGCAACGTATGTTGCATTTCAATGACAACTCGGCAGCATTACCGAGAACTGACCCACATTTTGATAGGCTATTCAAACTTGAGCCATTTCTGAAGCACTTTAGTCAGCGATTTGCAGAGGTGCAAGTTCCTAGCCAGAACATCTCAACTGATGAATCATTGATGTTGTACAAGGGTCGGCTAGTGTTCAAGCAGTACCTTCCGAGCAAGAGAGCACAATACAGGATCAAGTTGTACATGTGTGAAAGAACCACTGGGTATGCCTACAGCATGAGAGTCTACACTGGAAAAAGACTCTACCCTAAACCCTGTGGGCTGCCCAGCCCATTTAGGGACAAGTGAGAAGATTGTTTGGGATCTTCTCACACCATTGCTCCACAAGGGTCACCATTTGTATGTGGACAATTTCTACACAGGAATTCCACTCTTCAAGGAATTGTACAATGTGGGCACACTGGCATGCAGTACAATTCGCAGTAACCGCAAAGGCTTCACCAGACAACTCGTGTGTAAGAAGTTGGTCAAGGGAGCATGTAGGAGCATGTATGGCATTGCGGCGGGATGAACTGGTAGTAAAATTCTGCGACAAAAGGGATGTGCACATGCGAAGTACTATTCATGATGAAAGTATTTCACTAGTCACTGTGCACTGGCAGGCTCAGCAAGTGTGGAAGCCCAACTGCATTCTGGACTACAACAAGTACATGGGTGGAGTAGATAAAGCAGACCAAGTGCTTCAGCCATACCATGCTGAACGTAAATCGCGCATGTGGTACAAAAAGTTGGCCATACACATTATGCAGGTAGCAACACACAATGCTTATGTGGTGTACCATGCAGCTGCTCCACAAAACAACCTCTCGTTTCTGAACTTTGAAAAAAGGTTGTTCAATCTCGGACTATGGTCCATCTACAAATTCCCTCCTTTCCAGAGGTAGAAGATGTGGCCAGATTGCAAGATCGACACTTTGCTGATTATGTTCCTGCCACAACATTGAAGACACAACCTTACAGAAAATGTAAGGTGTGCACAAAACAAGGATTGAGGAGGCATACTCGGGTGCACTGTACCCAATGCCCTTCCAAGCCAGCCCTCTGCCTACAGCCTTGTTTTCTTTTGTATCATACAAAGGAAAGGTATTGGGAGATCGACTGATTTCCGGAAATGCCCATCATTCCTTGAAAGGGACCCTTAGGTTCTGAATTGGTGCATGTCTTACAAAGGAATGGCACTCCTCCCTGCACTGGAGGGGTATCTTCAATAAAAATGCAACAGCACTTCAACTCACTTCAATTGATTTAGCGTGCCTTCACAAGCATTGCTAGTCCTGCTCCCTCCACCTGAGGCCTGCCTTGGAAAGACACATCACTCCCGTACCTTTCCCTTGAGTCCTGCCTTCGAAATAAACGTCACTCTAGCTCCCTCAGCTCAAGGTGTGACTTACAAAGGAACGCGATTCTGGCTGCTTCCATTTGAGGCGTGCCTGCGAAAGAAAATTAATTACGGATCCCTCCACTCGAGGCGTGCCATGCACAAGAAAAGAACTACATTGTGGTTAACTGCCCTTTGGCGTGCTTTGGAAAGCAATGCTAGTCCTGCTCCCTGCACTTGAGGCACACCACTCCGGTACCTTTCACTTAAGGCCTGCCTCAGAAGGAAACTTCAGTCTAGCTCCCTCTGCGCGAGGTGTGACTTGCAAAGGAACGCAATTCAGGCTCCTTCCACTTCAGGCGCATCTTGGAAAGGAAGAATGCCACTCCAGCTCCCTCCACTAGAGGCGAGACTTGGAGAAGAAGGGAACACCACTCTGGTTCACTCCCCTTTGGGGTGTCTTGTGCAGCTCTCTCCACCTCGTGTCTGCCTTAGAAAAAAACTTCAGTGAAGCTCCCTCTGCTTCAGGCGTACATTGGAAAGGAATGCGATTCAGGCTCCTTGCGCCTAAGGCTTGCCATGAAAAGAAACGCCAGCCCCGCTCTCTCTACTCGAGGGGTGTGTTGGAGAAGACGGCAACACCATTCAGGTTCCCTCCACTCAAGGGGTGTCTTTTGAAAATAGTACACGCCACTTTGGCTCCCTCCCTTGAGGTCTATGTGTCATGAAAGTGGTACTTAGACACCATCTATATGGCGGCAGTGTCTTGCGTACCTCGTAGCACCCTGCCTTCTTTATTGTTTTTCCTCAACTAATGTTATGTGTGATGTAATTGAATGTATTCTGTAGGAATGACTTGGATACGATTGGTGTGTGAGTGAGGTAAAGCTACATAGAACATGCAGATGTCATTTCTGTGAATGCACTTACTCAGCACTGCAGAAATGATGTTAGAGGGTGTGTGTTTAGTGGGGGTAAAGTTGCACATATGAATGTTTCAATATACTTGCTATGGGCATACTCGAGGTTGGTGTGAAAGACAGCGCCTGTGGGCACGTAGACAAGTGAGCCAATGTGCACTTGCTATCAGTGTGCAGATACGATTGCAGACACATGACATTTGAATGCAGACACAGTTGATATGCAATTGCTGGGAAATGATGTCAAAGACATTGGCAGAGACACGGTTGCATTGTGAGCATAAGTCCACTTGCTGTTAGTGTGCAGATATGATTGGTGGCACATGAGATTTGAATGCAGACACAGTTGATATGCAATTGCTGAAAATGATGTGCAAGATATTTCTAGAGACACGGTTGCATTATGAGCAGGTGTCCACCTGCTATAAGTGTGCAGATACCCTTGCTCTGGCGCAAGTGATTTGGTAGAGGTGCTACTGCTGAAATGGAAGCCGACTGACTGCAGACACGAAAGGTGTATGAATGGCCAGTGAAACAGTGGGTGCCTTGTCGTGGCTTCACTGCTCACAAGGAGGTTCCTCCTTGTGCTAAATCTCACCATGCCTGTCCGACTGCATTGTGACATGTATGTATGAGAAGTGTGAGGAAAGGTGCATGTGAATGGGCTTACTGACAGCACTTTACTCTTTACTGAGAGCACTAAAGAGCACTTACTGTACAAATGATTTACCCATTCTTACCCAGGTACGACACCCACGCATACGAAGTATGCCTCTCATTGGGAAACCTGTGGGAACGCAGGAAGATAAGACGTGTTGTTGACCGGTCGATTCGTGCAAGTCAGACCTCTGTGGATTCCCCCGGGTGTCCTCTTTTTGGAAATGCATGGGGTTCCCTGTTTTCCTTGGTGGCTTCGACGCCCTAGGCCCAAATCTGTAGGTTGCCCGCATGAGTAAAATTCCTGAAAATCTGCTCTGCCGAAAGACTTGGTGTTACCCGTGTTTTAGACTTTTCCCTTTGTGCCCAGGTAGGTGCACCCACACATGTGATGTACCGTCCTTCGTCGGGACAGCTGTGGGAAGGTGGGAGGTTAGGCCATTTGTTGTGTTTGCGTGGTTTTCATAACGTTCTGACCCATTTCCTACTGCCCTTTGTCACACAACCCTTTCATTTCCCAAATGTGACCTACATTTAGTCGCTGCTTTAGGCACTATACACTTTTGTAACCTGCACAAGTCACCTACCCTTGCAAAGGTCTACCTGTGTTCTTTAAAAAAAATGTATGCTTGCCGTTGTTCCTCACCACATTGGTTTCCCCGATTTACACATGCTAAGGGTGTCTGTTCAGGCCGTAGGCATAAAACGCTGTGTACCATGGCTCCGTTTTCGGCTCGTGGTATTGCTTGTTTTGTAAAACATTACAAAAATGTGTGATTTCCTAACTAAGTCAGGGAATGTAGCGGAGCACTGTTTTTCTCAAAATTCACAGAAGCCATTGCCTTACTGGGCCAACCATGTCCACCAGATACCTTTTTTCTGTCATTTTTCCCCAAACTATTCAATTTTTCCCCACATAGTTGTTACCTGACCTGTGCAAATCAACCCTTCCTAAACTTGAAATTTTGTCTACTTCTCAGAAATGTATGCCTTTCTGTCCTCCAATTCGGCTTTTCTACCCTTTTCTTCCATTCCGCCCACGCATGTCCTATTGGAAAAAAAGGACAAAATCGCCTACCTCTCACAAAACAGTTGGTAACCATATCCAAATTTGTTTTCTTGGTTTCGACTCAAACTGTTCTTGAAAGCCCTGGATAATTGGGAATTCAGCACAGTAAACCATTTTTTCCTAGCTCTTACAAGGAAAAAACCACAGGCTTCTTTCTACACCATTTTATTGGCATTTCCTGAAGAAAAAAAAACAAAATGTTCTCCCTTTTTGGTTATTTTCTCTCACCCCCCCTACAGCAAAATAGGATTCCTTGGTGGCGTTATGACCGCCTACATGTGGGAAAAAAGGGGACAAATTTGGCCAAGATATCTTATGTAACAAAAAAAGTTACAAGGCATTGAATGGCGACATACCGAAATCATCAAAAAAGGCCTTGGCACGGGGTTGGGGGGGGGGGGGGAGGGGGGGTGACCCATGGCAGTTAAGGGGTTAATTAGAGGTACCTGAAAAACGGACATGTTCCCAGCCCTCAAGGCGTGTAGTTGGACAACCCTGCGAGAGAGATCTGCATTGAACAGTAGGCTTCCTTTAGAGACTCTTAGCCAAACCCACAATATGTTTTGATTTGAGGAGCTATCTCTATGCGGATGATATAATTCTCCTGGACCAAACAGCTATTGGCTTACAGCGCAAACTAAACAGCCTCTCGGCATACCTAAAGAAATATGACCTTGACTTCAACATAAATAAATCCAAGGTGCTGATCATCGAAAAGACAACAAAGCCGACTAGAAGATCACACTGGTTTATGAACTCAGAGAAACTGGAAACCGTGGAAAGCCTCACTTATCTGGTGGTCAAAATTTCCTGCGGCAGCATAGAAATCACTATGCAGGAGCACCTTTTTTGCAAAACAAAAACACCTGCAGCTTAAGCTGTGATTTTGGAAAGAAAGTTTGGTAAATTCTCCCTATTACCAGTGATAAACGTTTTCAAAGCGAAAGCTATACCGGCAATAACTTACGGTGCAGAGGCTATGCCTCAACTTCCATATACACTCTGGATAAAACTTGAAGGCCTATTTTGGCGCTACATCATGAAACTACCAATCTTGACCCCCAGGGCTGTTATCAGACGGGAACTGTGTTTGTCATCAATGAAATCTTTAGTCTAGAGGAACAGTGTGCTTTTCCTGGGAAAAATCTTAAGAAAGCCAAGACCAAAAATACTCGACATTATCTATAAAGAAATGACCAGTGGAAAAAGCCAGATGATGACAGCCTCGTCAAAAAGTCGTCTAGACCTGGAGAAAAAAATTGGAAGCTCCCAATGAGATCTTGAATACACCCCGTATAAAGTCAAGGAAAAACTGAAAATTTGGGACTCGATTGCGACATTAGACAAAGCAAAGGAGGACAAATCTACCGCACACTTGACAATGATATACGCAAATTGTGGACGAGGTCCGAATGTACCTAAAAAAGTTTCCTGGCAGAGCACTTTGTACAACCTTCTTAAGAGCACGCTTGAACGTTCTGAAAACGAACAAAGTCCTATTCTTCCGTAAACAATCCAAGAGCAACACATGTCCCTACTGCAAAAAGACAAACTACATCGAGACAGTGTGACATCTCCTCTTACTATGTCCAGCGACTGCAAATCATAAACACCTTACACTAAATGAATAATCATGGTGGAACTGGATGATGAATGGAGACAACACATCCCTGACCATAGCTACAGCTAAATTCCTACAGAGTCTGGACCTCGGAGGAAAAGTTAAAACCACAACCTCATATGAATAAAACCCACAAGATGGATTGAAAAGGCATAATCACGATGCACACTGTCGTCCTATTTGTGAAAATTGTCTAGTTACAATTAAACACAAAAAAAAAGAAATAGGCCATCAAGAGTCTACATTTTCTTTTTGATATCCAAGTTTATTTAGGTACATACAGTACATACTCTGTCTCATAATGATCAGGCCTAACCTCCATGTGATTCACAGAATGGCACACTGATCGATGGGCATCCGCATACAGATGTATGCTTGGTATCAAGACATTGGTGGGGGCATGTTGTAGGCATCGCATTCGGGCCATCAGGTCTTGGCATTGCGGCACCTGGAAGCCGCAGACTACTTTTCCCAGACATCCCTGGGACTGCGTGGCTATGCACATGCAGCCAGCAGCTGCGTGCATTCAGCAGTGCATATTTAAGCCACCGCACACCCGTGCCAGGTGCGGAATGAGAATCACGGCACGGGTGGGTGCGGCGCTGGAGCTAAGCAGAGGGCCTGATTAGGCACAGCGAGCACGGGAAGGGAGAACGAGGATCCGGGTCATACGGCGGTGACACAGGGAAGCTCTGGTATTCTTCTGCGGTCTACTACTTCGTCCGGGCAGCCTCACGCGGCTCCCGACTTGAGCCAAGTACTTGTGCCACATTTTTGACCAATGTATTCTTTTGGCTATAAGTTTGCAACATGTTGTTTGTTTTGTCCCCTCATGCCACACTTTGACTGTTAGGCCATGAGTCATGTGAATCATGTGGGGAGATTTCCCAGTTATATGTTCAATTACACTTGCTATGTCCATTTAATGTTGCTCACCATCATGTGCCGATCATGTTTTGTGCTTAGACCAGCTGTTGTTGGTTACTCAGGTTGAAGGGTGAACGAATGTTAATCTCTGAATACCTGTTCATGACTCCATCTATGAATACATGTTTTGATGTCAAGGGAAGGTTCAGGGGGGGGGAGTGCTAGTTCAAGTTCATGTTTCATCCAGGTTAGGGAGCAAACAGGTGGGTCAGGTTCAATGAATATGTATTGCATGGTATCAAGGTGCTCTTTTTCCTAATTTCCCCCCTACCCATCCAATCTTGCTACCCTAAACCTCTTTCCGGTGTCCCTAACTCCCCCTTCCTATCCACAACCTCTCCCTAATCCCTCTTCCGCAATTGGCTGCCACGTGGTTACGTATAACTCAAACATCAGGAACCCGTGCCAATCACGGTGGGAGGGTCGATCCCATTCGGCTTCTGTGGTCCGGGAGAGGGCGCCGATGCTCTCCCTCTTATGGCGTTGACACTTGGAGTAAATGCTAACTTTGCAAAAGTAAATATATTCTTATCTCTACTCAATTATGTAAATGGCCTTTATCAAGAGGACACAAATGCTTTTTACACAACTCTGGAATATGCCTTTATGCATTTTCTTTGTAAACCGATCCCTTAGCTCAAAACGATGAGCATTACCACCCATCAATGGAGAAGTCACCTATGATAATGTTTAGTTGATTTCATGCTGGCGTGTATATGGAGAGCCTGTGGGGTATTATCTGTTTATAAAGATTACTCATCTCCTAATGACTTAAGGGAAAGGTCATCTCCTAATGACTTAAGGGAAAGGTGCATTTGAGAGTGCATCCAATGGAAGCTCTACCACTAGCTTCTGAACCATTCATATGTAAACCGTGTCTCTAACAGTAGGTATAGGTATATGGGCAATCCAAACGAAAATCAATTTTGACATTTGGGAATGATCAATAACCGCCTCTGCAGCCAAATGCTGGGCGCATGATAGGTCAGCGCCTATTTTAATGTACTTAATGCGCATGAACTAGTACACTTCCATAACACAAACCATGGAACAAACCAACTCCAGAAGATACCCAACAGAGGGACCGTAAAATGTTTGTGCAAGGAATACTAAAATTACCTCAATAAGCATTGGGGAATGCATTAGGAGCATACAAAGTTTAGTCCGGTCTAGAATACTTTACAATTTCCTTACCATTATGAAGAAGTTGAAATTGTACACAAAATCCACTGTACCCATAAAAGGTTATACTTGTACTTTATACTATTGTGTTTCTCGACAGTTATCATTAATATTAAATGTTTTAATCCAGCATTTCCAAGCATCCTGCAGAGTGTTGCATAAGATGTACGTGTTACATCTTTACTCTCCCTTTGGTATAGAGCACTCAAAGCTTCCCCCAAACTGTCAAATGCCCTTTGATGAACTAGTACGTGTGTGATATTTTTTTGTAACCTGCTGATATCCTCCTGGTTTCCGTCTGATTGATGCACACTGGGAGGGTTGGAACCTCTGGGATTCATCTTCTCTCTGTTGAACTGTAAAATACCAGAGATGCTCAAATGAGTGTTACTAACCTGATGCTGCGAGAGGAACAAACAGATGGATCTGACCCTCCTCCTCCTGAGACACCACACAACCTCCCAGCTTCTCCCAAAATTCTCGCACTTCAGGGCTCAAAACACTTGAGACACCTATTCTGCACCCTAAGAAAACAACCAAAGAAACCATTTCAATTAGAAAAATCATTCATTTTTATTTCACAAAATAAACTTTGAAAACGAACAAAAAATCATCCTGCATCACTTACCATCCATACACAGCCAAGAGGCATTTCCCCAAGATTCATTTCAAATACTACAAATAGAAGCTGAACAGCACAAGGCCAGATCAGTGGCCTTTAACAGATACATACTAACTAGCACATTTATTGACTTGCTTGGATTCACAGAAATAATTACTGAATCATAATATGCAAATTATAAAAAATTGCATTATACACTAAAACAGAGACATCAGACAAAATGGCCGCCAGGTAGCTAGTGGGGAACGAAGCTCCTGATCAAGGTAAGGAAAATCCATTGCATAATTTGATTCCATCCGGATCGCCTTCTAAATTCAGTAAACAGTCTGCTGCAGGTATTTGAATGGCCTTATTTGGGTACTGTGACTTTTTTTTGCAGCTTCCAGATAGTTTAACATTTAGGCATCAATGGCCAGGGGGATCGGCCATGTCCATCGCTTTGTTGCCTTGGTTCATTGAGGTCTCTCATGCTCGTCCGCCATGGTGCAAGCACAGGTTTGCAGTGTTTGTTTTATAGCTGTTCCCTCCTAATGCAAAGTCCTTGTTTAGTGTTATAGTTATACATGTATATGTTTGTCTATGTAGTGTGCCATTGTTTAACTGTGTATTCTAGATTGTATTAAGGTGTATCAGACCTTTTCACTGGACTGACTATTGGGGTAGATGGTGGGGGGAGGGAGTGCTACTGCAGTGTTAATTAAGGATTAACGACTGTAGAAGCATGGGCGTAATTATAGGGGGGACAGGGGGTTTTGCCCCCCCCCCCAACTTCTGTGGCATGCCTTTTTGTCCCCCCCAACATTTGGAGGGAGGGCAGGGGGGCTGCAATCATCAATTATGTAATTGGACAGCGCAAGCCCAGCTGGGGTGCCCAGCAAGGCTTGCGCTGTCTCATTACATAATGCTGAGATGCCTGGCAGCCGCGCTGCAACACATTCAGGGCTGGGATGCCCTGCGTGGCTCAGTCCCTCGCCATGACTGGCCTGACTCAAAGTCAGCAGCCATGGTGCTGAACTGTGTGTAGCAGGACCTGGCGCCTGTGCTGCCACGCTAGCAGCAGCACTTCCAGGGGCTGCAGCGCAGAGAATTGCTTTCCGGCTTTGTATTCGTGCAACACACAGACAGGAACTAGGAAGCTCATTCAGCTTGCTGGTTTCTGTCTGGAGGTGCATGAGTGCAAAGAGGTTAGGTCGGTGTAAAATGAGGTGTGGCCCGGGCGGCATTTGAAATTGAATTTTTTTTAATTGGGTTTGTGTATGTTGGTTGGGGGGCTGGGATGCGGATGGACACTAGTGAGGGACGTGTCACATTTGGACAATGTGAGCAGAGCTCAGAGTACACATTAAGGCCCCAGGTATGAAGACACACTAACAATAACAAACATATTCTCTGGTGCGAGCCACAGCTCTGCAACGCCTCTGCAACGCCTCTCAAATGAGTCTTGCCACTTTTCAAATGCTACTAAAGCACCACCATCCTAATTTCAAAAAGAAGTTGGTGAAATGTGCGCCCAAGTAGAGTGGAAACAGTCAAGCTGAGAAAACCTGTGACCCAAAACTGTCGTACTCTACAAATTCTGTGAAATTAATTTGAGTGCTATATGCATTCCAAACATCTTTTGTTAAGCAGTTTTTCCTCTAGGTGCGCAGAAGGAACCATATGGGATTTTGTGTTAAAAGCACACTTTTAGGATCCCTGTATAACTTTTCCCCCTGCCGCTAAAATTAATCTTCACCAAACTGGCAAAAAGTATTTCAAGTTTTGCAGACAATTTTTCTGGACGGTTAGGTGCAATTAGTAAAAATGGGTGTCATGATTCAGGTTACAGGCCACCAAAAACTGCTTCACTTACCAAACTAAGCAGGGGAGTTTCCAGAATTGTAAGAGATGGCATTTTAACACACAACAACTAAAGTAAAACCGCAGGATCATTCCAGATGCAGGAAACTCATTTATTAGAGCTCTGTCCCAGCCCTCTGAGGCAAAATAAATGCAAACTTCCTAATTATTATATGGATTGCACCAACAGAAGTGACTTCACAGAAAAGGACATTGCCAGGCGCATCATCAGTCCTTGATACTTGGAAGCACCATGGAAGTGACTTTAGAATAAGTGGCCATGAATAAGCCAAGTGACAAATAACTTTGTAGTGCAAATTGCACTTTTGTGATATGTGGAGCCACTCTATAGTCATTAGACTTTTCCATTATAATACCATGATACATTAACATAAGCTTTGAAGTGATTGAGTCACTTTCAGAGCTGCAGATAATGCACAATGTGATTAAATGATTTGCTAAGGAGCACATACTTGGTTTAATGGTGAAAGTGGGATGTGGATAATTTAAGCAACCGTGCACATATTTCCATGCTTAGTTGATATAGATATTTATTAAGGTTTTGCTTTACATTTCATGTGCTTATTTATTCATATAATACATATAACATAATTATTTATAGCAATGCATTGGAAGCAAACCACATTACATAATAAACTAGTCTTTCATAGTAAACTAACCATACACTATATACATTGTCATAGAAATATGTCGAGCAATGGGAGTATGGCTTTAGTTTCATTCTCTCCATTCTTCATGAAAAGTCACAATAGCATCATGTAGATTAATGTGAGCCTAACAAATCCCCCTTGGGTTTTAAAGCATTAGTCATTATTTCATAACCCATGCACCCTTCTCACTTCTGATCACTCCCTCCCATTCACTTTTCTGAAGGGACAAAAGTCCCTGCTAATAGTACCCCGCCCCCCACCCTCCCATCAGTGCCTAATCGCTCACATTGTAATGCTCTGTTGATATAGAGCAACATGGGGACCCTCTGCTGCCCGGAACTCCTTGGGACATTGTCCTGCCAGCAGGACACCTTTACAATTCGGAACGGGTTAGGTGTCTTGCTGCCAGGACAATGAGCATGCTGAGCAGGAATTGCTCAGCACACATTGTCCTGCCAGCGACACCTTTGCCGTTGGACACCATCTTTGATGTGCCGAACAGGAGAGGTGTCCCAATGACAAATGTCCCGGTCTGGCTCCAGAAAAGATCCATGGGGGCAGCTTCCCCCTAGCCGCCCCCGCCTCTCTCACTTGGTACTCCACTGCTTGGAGCCATTTGAACACAGGAAAACATACCTTAATTTTAATCTGTCAGAATCTTGTAGGAAAAATCTATCAGCACATACAAATATAAGGTGCTGTCGAGAATCCAAGTTTGGAGATATATGGCATTCAAAAATTGATACCAAGTATACTTGGTCACCCACTGCACTACATTAACCAATGGCTTCTGCCTTTGAATGAAAGGAAAAAATCAAGGGAATTGCTGACATTCCACTGAATATGTTCCTTTCGGCTATGGCTTTATAGTTCAACTAGGACAAGTCAACGTAGCCCTAAATTTCAGGGATCAGGGGTTGATAAAGTCTGGTCTGTTCAATGAACGTTGCGCCACTGTTTCCATGTGTTGTTGTATATGTACATATAAAGGTTGTGCACACACAGTGCATGTCAATGGAGGTGCTGGGTGCATTTGTGTCTGAGTGAGAGTGTATGCAAGCATATGTGTGTTGACTTATGTCTGAATGAATGATAAATAATGCATTGTTTGTATGTTCTATTCAAATTAAGTTTGTGAATGTTATTTTGTGTCACTGTGTGCATGGCAGCCCGGCTGGAGAAGTGTGAGGGCCCAATTGATTTTTAAGGATAGGCTACCAGTCTTATGGAAGTTATAAAAGAGCGTCAGCAATGGACTCTTGTGGTGTAGTAGTCTAGGTGTTTGACCGAGGTACAAAATCATGGCAAAATCGACCATAGTAATTTTTGCTGCGAATACGTTTTTACCTTGGTACAAAAAAACAAACCCACGTCCCCCCAAATCGCCAGTACACCCATAAACCCCCTACTTACTTTTTCTCCATCCGCCGCTGTCCTGTACCCTGCAGTGTCCGATCCATCCGCAGGTCGGATCTGATGCTGCAGGGTGCCTTTTTCTTCTTTCTTTTTGTTGGGTCCCCTACCACCAATGCTGAACAAGTGGGGGACCCCCCTCCGTAACCGCCAAAGTAAAAAATACTGAACATGAGGGGCGGGGGCCACCTCCGCAACCCCAGCTTTTCGTGTTCGGTATCTTCAGCTTCGAACTAATCGTGGTGACCGAATTTAGTCAAATCTATCATTCAACACAATTGTATCGAACAATTTGGCCAAAACGATCCCTAAGAGCCAGCATCTGCCGTCGCTCCACCCCACCCCTGTCCCCCCCCAACATTTTCAGCAAAGTTACTCCACTGCGTAGAAGACTGGCTAACGTATGGCATATATAGCCTGTGTTTTCGCAGGGTGCACAAACCTTGTCTCCTGCTCCTGCTCTGTGCAGGCAAGGCTGGGGACTATGCTCTACAGGGTTCTTGCTTCTCCCTGCCCGTGGACCTGGTGACGGTGGTTCATTGGACAGCAGAGGCGATGGCCTGGAGAGAACGGGAGCGTGTTTTCATCTGCTGCTTCTTGAGCATCGCACTTAAGAGCCCTGGTCTCCAGGAACTGGACCAATCAATAAGTGAAGGGGCTTGCAGAGTGTCGAAGGGTTGTGGGGGGGCTCTTGGCCCTCGTCGATTAATCTTATTGGGGCTAGTGTTTATACCATTTATTTTATACTAAATGGCTAATGTGGTGATTGTCGGCGCGAGCAGTGGTGCTGCTCTGAACCGGAGGTCACACAGTTCCAATCACTGAGCAGTGCGTGAACAGACAGAGGCCCACGCAGTAAAGACTGGTCTCAACTTCGTCTTTAATGTAAACTGAGGCTTCCTGCCTCTTAATGTCATTTCCCCAACTCGCCCCCTCCCTAACCCTGCCTCTAACATAACGAGGTCAAACACACACAATGTGACACCTTCTCCCTTCTTGAACAACTATCAACCCATTACTTCAATAAGTCTTACAGGTTTAAACTTGGCCCGGACTGGCTGCCCTTCTCGTGGCAGAGCCGACTGCGTCTGGAGGTGCTGGGCTCCACTTCCCTCCACTCTTCATCAGACGCCTCTCCGTCACCTAAGTGGGGATCATCCAGCTCTCCCATGAACCAGTCGTCTGTGGGCACATTCCACAGAACATCACACTTTCCAGTATTTAAAGTGTGACACATTTCGTGTGATTTCCTGTCCGTCATTGTCTTCTGCGGTAATCATGGTGCCCTTCACTTGCGTGACAGTAAGGGGTCTTGGTGCGAACCTGGAGTCCTCATTCCAGCGGTGTATCTGCATACCACCACTCGGTCCCCTATTTCGGAAGTGCTTTCTTGTGCATCCCTCCTCACATCTGCCATCACTTTCATCTTCATCTTCTCTCGCAAGTCCTAATCCCTGAGCTCTTGGTCAGATGGTGTCGACAACTCTGTAACCGCACCTTAGGGTAGTAGAGTCCTTAGTCTATGACCAAACATGAGGCCCGCTGGACACCTTCCCATGATGCTTTG
Source organism: Ambystoma mexicanum (assembly GCF_040938575.1). Taxonomy (NCBI): domain Eukaryota; kingdom Metazoa; phylum Chordata; class Amphibia; order Caudata; family Ambystomatidae; genus Ambystoma; species Ambystoma mexicanum. Next base: position 538,123,899 of record NC_090928.1, on the reverse strand, counting down.
GGGCGTGTGGCAGTAGTCTCTCAGTAGTTGGTATAGGATCTGTTCAAAGGGTTTGTTGGACACATGGACGACTTGCAATGCCCTCTCATATTCCCCATGAAGCGTTCAACCATGCTGTTGGCATGTGGTCAGAGGGGGCGTGATCTTCCGATGCCTGAACCCCATATATTGTGCAAAGTTGGCAAAATCCAGGCTGGTAAACGGTGACCATTATCTGACTTGATGATTTTTGGGATGCCATATGCTGTCATTATGCGGTCCGGGGCTGGTATGACTTCCAACGCCGCTGTGGATGACAATCTGCAACTCTAGGAATCTCGAGCATTCGTCCATTACCACCACTGCATAGGTGCACTCGGAGTGGGCCGAAGAAGTCGATCGCCAGCTCTTCCCAGACACCCTACAGCAGCAGGTACATTTGTAGGGGATTTAGTCGCTGAGCCGGTTACACTGCACAGGAGATTGCACAGTTCTTCAGTTTTTCTTCAACCTGCTTATCCAGGCCTGGGAACCCTATTTTTTGTCAGAGCACCTGTTGAACCAGGTGGCGAAGAGGTCCACCTGCGGATGACCCCATCTGTTGAAGATCACCTGAAGGACCTGATCGTTCAATTGCCATTCGTAACTGTCCGCCCCCACCCTGCTGAGCCTGTTCGCCTCCAGGTTCGACTCGCCCGGGAGGTGGATTGCTGTCAGGTGAATGTCGTTCGCCAGGGCCCATTACCAGATGCTGACCGCCAGGGTGCATAGCGGAGGGGACCTGGTGCCACCCTGCTTGTTGAGGTAGTACATGCTGGTGGAGTTGTCTGTCTGTATGAGGATCGTTTTGCCGCTGATGGACGGCAGGAAGGCCTTGAGAGCCAGCCGGATGGCCTTCAGTTCCAGCCAATTGATATGGGCCTCCTGCTCCTGAATGGACCAAATTCTGTCGAACCTTTGGTTGTCCAGGTTAGCTAACCAGCCCTCCAAGGACAAATCCGTGGTGATGGTAACATGCAGTGCTGGTTGTCGGAAGGGCCTGCCTATCTTCAGATTGCAGTCGGTGCTCCACCAGACTAGGTCCTGTTGTAGGATGTGAGGAATGCTGACGAGTTCCGCCTGTGAGCCTTGCTCCCGATTCCATGAGGCTGCGAAGTGCAGCTGTAATCTCCTCATTTTGAGTCTTGTGTAGGATACTGCCAGAAGACATGCTGCCATAATACCCAGGATGTGTTGGTACCACCAGGCTGAGGTCACCCCTCTGCTGAGAAAGTGACTTTTGGCCTTCTTGATGGCTGCAATCTTGTCCTCTGATGGAAAGACTCTCTTGGATCTTGTATCCCAGATGAGGCCCAGGAACGTTCGACTCTGTCGGTTGCAGGTGAGACTTCTTGAGATTGATGGAGAATCCCAAGTCATGAAGTGTGTTCATGAGGGCAGAGGAGGAGTGATGGACCCCCTCTGGGGATCTCGACCCCGATGAGCCAGTAGTCTAGGTATGGATAGACATGGTGACCTTGTGCCCTGAGAAAGGCTGCCACTGCATTCATAAACCTGGTAAAGACCCTTGGAGCTGAGTTGAGGCCAAAAGGTAGAATCTTGTATTGGAAATGGAGGCCCATGTTCCTGAACCTTGGGAAGGACCGATAAGGTTGCCAAATCGGGACATGTAGGTAAGCGTCCTTCAGATCCAGGGAACACATCCATTAAGCGCTGGGGTAACCATCTTGAACTTTTGGAGGGCAAGGTTCAGGGTGGAAACGTCCAACACAACTCTCAGGCCAGCCTGGTTCTTCTTGTGTATGGCGAAAATCCTGGAGTAGAAACCCATGCCCCACTGTGAGGCTGGGACTTCTTCCACTGACTGGCTCTCTACTAGCAATCACATTTCCGCCAACAGAGTTGTTGTCCCAATCTGTGGGAGTGGAGGGGAGGGGAGGAGAGAGGAGAATGAGGGATTTGTAGGCGGTAGCCTGTGGAAACTACTGATAGGATCCAAAGGTCTGCGAACCTCGCACGCCAATTGTGTGCGTGGAGAGCAAGCCTAAGCCTGCCCTGCCCTGACCCCGCCCATGCCCCTCCTTCCCAAACCGAGACACGTGGATCTGGAGGGGAGTGTCATGCCTTCTTTTCCTCTGAGGCCGAGAAGGGGGACTGAAAGAAGCCCTTATTCCTCACCTTGTGCTGTTTGCACCGGTGTTGGCTCGGAGAGTGGTCCGGCTGCCTGGACCATCGTTCTTGGAAGCCCCAGATCCTGCCGAAGGCCCGACCCTTGTCAGAATGCAGGTGCGTTTGACTGAAAGTCTTGGGCGTGGACTTTGTAAGGATGGATAAGACTTTGCAGTTTGTGAATTATTTTTCTTATTAACTAGTTCCTCATCTGTGGAGGAATGAGAGTTCGCTACCCTCAAATGGAAGGTCCAATATGTGTTCCTGAACGTCCGGGTTGAGCTTAGTAGCCCGGAGCCCGGCCGTCCTTCTCATGTCTGTGGCGAATGCAGATGGCATGGCCTCAGGTGTCGATATGCGAGAATGTGAACTCCTTGATGTCCTGAGTCACCATCTTCGATTCAGTCAGCCCCACCTTGAAGCGTGCCTCACTGTGCACCGGAAGTTCCGGAAGGAAGTCTGCTATTTCCTGCCAAAGCTTCTGGTTAACGGCTGTGAGCATGGCATCTGGATTAGATTGAAGAAGGTGTAGCGAGACGCTGGAGTAGACTTTCTTTCCATACGCCTACAAGATCTTCTCCTCCTTGCCTAGCAAAGCTGAGGACGACGTGGGTGAGGAAGATTGCGGCTTCGAGTATATGGAAGCCAGGGCAATCACAGAAGAGTGTGGTAGAGGGTGTGCCGACAAAGTGTATCTCCCTCCAACTGCCTATACTGCACTTAATGGGGTTTCAGCCATCCCTTTTTGGCCAAGGCAACAACTTCCTTCTGCATTGGAATCCCCATTGGAGTTGCGGGGCATAAAGTGAGGACTTCGGCCAGGAACCCCGCCTCCAGTTGTTCCGCCTAACCTGCAAGTCGATAGTGGGTGATGAGGCTTGTGCGTACTCTGCCTAGATGGTTGCAGGAGTTACCTGCCTCGCAATGTAGAAGGAGAAGCTGTAGGCCACGTACCTGGTTGAGATCAGTCCCACCTGGACACTCGATCTCCTACCTGCTCCCCAAAAGGGGTCCGTGTCTGACGAGCAGCGATCTTGTCTGGCGCTGTGGCCATCTTATCGAGCTGCATGCCATGTGCCTGCGTTGTGGTGCCTGGGATCGGCCTCCTCCAGGACTCTTGGCGGTGGATTTTGAGACATATCCTGCACCTCAGGACCAGACCTGATAAGTGTAGAGCCCCCGGCTGAAGCGCCGGTAGTGCTGCATACAGCCGCCCCCCTCAGACATTTGACCGGTATTAGGACGTAGCCCCTCGGGTGGACTCCTACTCGAATGTTTCCTAGGAAAGGAATCGCCTTTGTGGGGTGCAATGGAAAAAAGCGGCCCTGCCTTGGCCTTGACTTGTGCTTGATGAAGTTCTTTAAGTCCTCTGGAAACAACTTCTCAAAGAGCGCCCTCTACCTTGCTATGCTAACCTGTTCTTGAGAGCTCGGGGTGTAAGCGCATTGCACGCAGTACAGCTGTCCCAGCTGTGGTCAGGGCCAAGGCAGCGGAGGCACAGATTGTGGGGGTTGGACATGGGGAAGAGCCCCTCACAGGCTGGACACCTGTTGAAGCCCAAGGACGTCGACATACGCCAGGGAGGAGTGTGGAGCCAGAGGACCGAGAGCTTGTTTAAAGATTAGAAGAAAAAGACAAAAAGAAAAAATCCAGGGGAAAAGCGCATAGAATTACAAGGCTGAAGTCAAACCCCAGAGCACTGATGAAAGCGGTCCGTTCCCGTCGACGTGGAAAAGAGGACTGAGGAGTGGCACCGGTGGGCGGAATCAGGGGAGCACAAGATCCCAGGGCCGCACACCTGCGCCTCTAAATTTAAAGGGGAAGAAGATTTTTTCTGGTGAAAAAGGGTCTGTCTCCCGTCCCTAGGAGGGACACCCATGCAGTATGGAGGAAAGGGAACGGGACGTAAGAGTAAGAGTAAAATCTGTTTAGCTACTTCCGTTGCGTTTTTCAGTTTTCATTGGACGATTTACTGTGCGATGATAGCCAGGGCCGCATCGGCTGCCAATTGCTGTTGGAGCATCCTTCATGTCACTGGGAATGGCTTCATCTGATGGATGACAGTGTAGATATGCATCTATGATCGAGTGTTCTGGTCGTAGGGTCTCCGTGGGATGACGGGAGAGGTACATCCCTATGCAACCGTTCCAAGAAAAGGTATATAAAGTATGTGTGCAAATAAGTGTCCAGTTTATTGAGAGAGTATAAACTATTTGTATGTGATTTACAAAGCCACATATATCATATCTTGTGAGATTCCTGTTAGTAAGTGATAAGTAATTTCAACATGATGTTATTCACTCCAGTTCATGGTAATATAACAAAAAGAGCAATTGCCAACTGCATGGCCAACAGTTTCACCCATTCGTCGTCTTGGAGCGCTTGCATAGGGATGTACTCAACCAAAAATCTAACTATTGTTAAAGTAACAAATGGTTCAGTTTTACCCATCCCTGCAATCTTCAGCATCAAGAACCTCCCCAAACGCAATCACTAGAAAACTAATTTTCAGAAGAGAATCAGAGCGGCTAAAAGGTCTGTCAACCAACCACGCCAATTCTTGATGGGAGAGGTAGTTGGCAGGGTTCTTGTCCTCCCCCCGGTCTATGGCAGATTGTGAATTTGTAGCCCTGGAGCCAGACACCACATCTCGCAATGCGTGGGGCCATTTCTGCTCCGTGGCCGACAGACTACAGCTGGCGTAGGACACAACTCTTCTGATGTGTGGGGTCTTTTTTTCGAATTGGGCCAACACTGTGCCAAGACCCACCGGGCTGGCATCAACAGTCACTTCCGTCTCCTTGTACAAGCTGAAATATTCCATATCAGTGGAGGATGCAATGTTCGCCCTAATAGTCTCGAAACTTGTTTCGCACTCAGGGGACCAGATGGACTCCTGTTTATCTCTAGTAAGCTCCCAGAGTGGGGCGCTCACCGTTGTATAGTTTTCCAGTTATAGGGATCAGTAGCTTTCAATACCTAGGAACAACCTCAGATCTGATACATTTGTCAGGCGCGGAACCACCTTTAGGACCGCAACTTTATCGTATCACTAGTCCTATAATAGAGGGTGGATCTGGAGGGGCATCTCGATCAGGGAGGTACATACAAGTTGGAGAGACATGAGACACCATAATGGGCACAGCTCCATGTCTCACTGGGACAGAGCCTGTAGGCTTGCTCTCCAGATCAGCATGGGGGCTGATCATCACCCTGCCCCTCCAACCACTGCCTACACTCCTGTGGGCGCATCTGCACTTTGCTAAACCATTCTCTTCATTGTTGAGATCAAAGCTCAATATGTGACAGGTCCCCCCCCACTCCCCTACCTTTTTTCTGCCATCTCCATGCTAACTCACACACCTATACTATCTTTCTACATGAAAAACAACACAGGGACCACTACAGGCCTCTCCCTAGAAACATTGTCTCTGGCATCCAACCTTCCCATTCATTGTAATAAGCATTACAATGGGCCTCCCCAATCATTGAGACATCACAGCTAACCTCCTTCTGAGAAGTGCACAACCGGGATTAATGCTATTCTCGGTCCGCTAGGACCCGAGACAAAAAGCCATCCCTCCTCCACCTAATTTAGATTCTCCTCCTCCCCTGCTTGATCACTGACCCTTCTCCATCACATGCTATACTGCTCTTTATCATGACCACAAGACCATTAAAGGCTCCCTCAGTACAAATGGTGGATGCATTGTACCCTATTGTAGTCATGTTTATATGCTATGCAGTGCTTATGTTTATTCTATCGATGCAGTGCTATGACTCAGACGTCTAAGCGCTAGATACTATTCCATATTAAGATCATGTTAACAAAATAGAAACAGAATACCTTAGATTTTACTCTGAAAGACCAGCAAGTGTGATAATTCACAAGGTGTTGTCACTTCTCCCCAACGGAGAGCCCTTCACCATGAGGCTAGGGAGGTGAGACTGCTACCCAATTGTCCCCGTAGGGCTGATTTAATGCGGGAGGACCTCAGGGGGAGGAACTCCCCCTCTGGCTACAAGGAAAATCACTGGGGGTACAGCCCATTAAACATGGTCACTCCCCAACATTCCCTAGTAATTCCCACTGTTCAGAACCATTTTATTGAAAATAAACCTATGCATTATTGTAACACAGGGGATAAAAACAAAGCCAAAAGTACTAGGACGAAGAAGAGCAAAGGAGACATGAAGGTCATTGACAGGGTTAGTACTGGTACGCGGTGGCCCTGAGGCGGCAAGAGGTTTAAGTCAGCAACAGAAACAAAGTACTTTTTTTTTTTAATAACTTTATTTTTGGTTTGCAAATCACATTACACTCACTGCAGTTTCCTATATACATGATAGGTATATATAATTTCACAATGATAACTCTTATTTCCCTTCAATTTCGCATATAAGGTGTGTACACAGTCATCCATGCATAGTATCAAATTACATTCAGGTGGTTGTTTAATAGGTTGTTTTGTGCGTTCGTTCGTTCATTCATTATCTGAGTTCTCAATGTCTGATGGGGCGTCGCCCAGGTATGCTCTGAACACTGTCCAAATATCTTTTGGTTGACATGGTGCAGGTACCATTTGTACATAGTTTTCTTCACAGTCATTCACGTAAGTCAAGGCTGTAAGGAATTGTTCTATGCTCGGGGCATGGCTGCTCTTCCATTTCTGCAGAATGCATTTATTTTTTTGCTACTGCACAGGTGACATTAAATAACCTCCTCGTTTTTTCTGGGACTTTTCTGATGTCGCCAAACAGGTATTTTGGAGGATCGAGGTGTGCAAGGATTTGTGTCATTTCCTCCAGCATGTTTGCCACCTCACGCCAGAAATCAGCTATCAGAGGATAGGCCCAATACATATGGAAAGAGTCCGCACAGGGAATATGACATTTCAGGCAGCTGTCAGACAGGGTGTTATGAAACTTTGCCATTTTTGCTGGAGTGAAGTGTAGTTTATTCAGGATCTTGAATTGTATTAATCTTAGGCCTGCGTTTAGTGAGACCTTCTTAGAAAGGAGGCAATATCTGGTCCATTTCCCGGGCTCAATTGTTATCCCCATGTCTTTTTCCCACAAAGTTTTGATGTTATTCAGTGATTTCGTGTGCGTTTGGACTATATTGTATAGTTTGGATACCCCGGTGCCCGCCTTTGAGTTTAGTGACTGGTAACATGTATGTTTGGGGGGTTCATCTGGAAATGTTGGCCACCGTTTCTTGAACGCCGTCTTCATGCTGTGGAATTGTAGAGTGACCAGTTGGTTCCTCCCTACCGTATCTGCGAAATCTTCTGGGGTGACAAATTTGCCATTTGGGAACATGGTTTTCATTTTAAGTTCATATTCTGGGACCCAATTTTTCTGTATGCCTATATCGTAGGTTGGTTTAATACCTGGGAAGTTCCAGACCGGAGCCTGAGAATCATAGGGGGTGTCTATGTGGAGGCGTTTGTTGATTGCGATCCATGCTGCTATTGTGCAAGAAGCTGGATCGAACTTTCAGTCGTCTTTGTGGGATTTTTTCAAATATTATGGATCTGAGGTCAGTTGGCCGGACCGAATGTCGTTTGATAGATATGTATGGTGTTCTATCTGAAGGGTCCTGCCAGTATTTAGCATATTGTGCCTGTGCCACGTAATAATACAACTCAAAGTCGGGGGCAGCAAAACCCCCCATTTCCTAGGGTTCAACCAGTTTATCCCATTTCATCCTGTTGGCTCCTCCGTTCCACACGAAAGAGGTAGCCATGGACCGGAGATTATCAAAGAATGGTTTGCCCGGCCATATGGGACCATTGCAAAAAATGTAAAGGAGCTTGGGGAGTACTGTCACCTTGAGCACTGCTATGCGGCCAGCGAGGGAAATGAGAAGTCTGGTCCAGATTTGAAGTTTGGAGTAGACCGTTTGTAGTCTGGATTCGTAGTTGTCAATATATAGAGAAGCCCTGTCTCGGGAGACCAGGAATCCCAGATATCTAATATAATCAGGGGCCCAAGATAGTCCATGTGTGTGTGTGTGGCAAACAGTAGCAAGTGTTAACGGGAAGATTTCAGATTTGGCCGTGTTAATTTTGTAGCCTGAGTGCGTGGTGAAGTCGTTTATCACTGCCAGTATGGGGGAATAGGTTCTTTTCTGGTTCCCGGATATACAGTAACGCATCGTCTGCATTTAGTGAGATGGCTTGGTATACACCGGCCATTTTTATACCCCTCAGTTCTTGATCGGCTCTAATTGCAGCCGCCACTGGTTCTATTGTAAGGGCAAAGAGGATGGGGAGAAGGGGCATCCCTGTCTGGTACCTCTGCGTAATGTGATATGGGTGGACAGGGCTCGATTAGTTGGCTTCGGGCGAGGAATAAAGGAGTTTAACACATCCTATCAGGTACGGGCTGAATCCAAATTTGTGTAGGACCTCGAACATATACAGCCATGAAACCGAGTCGAACGCTTTCTCAGCGTCTAGTGATATGGCTGCTGCTTGTGCATCCGGCTTTATCTGTGCCAGGATGCTATATAGCCTGCGTAAGTTAATGGCCGTGGATCTTGTTGGAATGAAACCACACTGATCGGGGTGTATTAGGATAGTCATTCTGGGCAACAGTCTAGTGGCGAGTACCTTCGTGTATATTTTGGCATCAGTGTTAATCAAAGACAGGGGGCGATAGGAGGAACGGTCATGTGGAGAGTGTCTGGGTTTCAGCAGCACAGTTATGACTGCGTCTGATATTGTGTCAGGAAGTGAGCCAGCGTCCATAGCTTCTTCCCATACAAGGATTAGTATTAGGGCGAGTATTGAGGAGTATGCCTTATACAGATCAGCATTCAAGCCATCAGGCCCCGGAGTTTTGCCCGCTGCTAAGGATTTTATCGCCTCAGCAATTTCGTCACTCATTATTTGCTGTTCGAGGGCCCAGTTGTCTTCTAAGGATAACCTGGGAGAGCGATCTTACTCAAATATGTCCTTATATCATCTTGTGTGCATATGTCGTGATTGGCATAGAGGTTGTTGTAATATTCTGCAAATTCAGTGTTTATTTCTTCCTCTCCATGTACTACTAGTCCCTCGTCTGTCAGGATGCTTGTGATCGGTGTGGGGTTGTATTCATTTTGTAATATGCGTGCCAGGTGATGTCCTGCTCTGTTTCCCTCCCCGTATCTGCGTGCCCTGCTGGGAGTGGCTATGTATTGTTGTTCCTTGATTGCCAAGTCGTTGAAAGTTTGGAGGCGTTTATTGATATCGGCCAGCGTGTGCTTGTCGTGAGTTGTACTATAGTCAGTCTCCAGTACTTTCAGTCGTGTTTCAGTATTGTTCAATTCGGTTCTGACTGATTTAAGGAGACCAGAGGTTTTGGACATCAGGTTGCCCCGTACCCACACCTTGAATATATCCCATATGGTTGCCCAACTGTCTACAGAGCCTTTGTTCAGTTGGAAGAATTCCTCCATCTCGATGTGTAGAGTGTCTACAACGGTCGGATCTTTTAAAATATTGGGGGGCATCTTCCATCGCTGTGCTGGGCGTTTGATGTCGGGGAACGATACTTCGAGCATGACCGGGGAATGGTCAGATGGTGCGCGGGCGGATTTCGCAGCGCCACGACCGAGCTGATCAGAGGGGACGAGATGAGCCAGTAATCTATTCTGGATTCAGAGTCATGGACTGAGGAGTAGAACGTGTATTGTCTTTCTGTTGGGTGGATCCCTCTCCAGGCATCGGTCAGGGTTAATTCTTCTTGGGCTTGACGTAGAACGCTGGCTGTCTTTGTGAGAGGTCTTGGTTTATTTGAGGACCTATCTAATGTGGTGTCAAGGATAGTGTTGAGATCCCCTCCCCATAAGACCCAAACGTCTGCGGTTGGGCCAATTTCATCAAGGAGATGGATGTAAAATTCTGGGTCGTCCAGATTTGGACCATATGTAATGACCAATATGAGTTTTTCATCTGCCACAGTGCCCCAGATCACGACATATCTACCCTGTTGGTCAATCTTGCCTTTACCGGTGACAAACCCCAGTGAAGGGTGTATTAACGTGATGACACCTCTATTCTGGGAGGAATATTCGATATAATGTCCATTATTGCCCCATTGTCGCAAGATACTCTCGCTGGTTCCTTTTAACGCATGAGTCTCTTGGAGCATGGTGACATGTGGATGGTGCCTGTTAACATACGCCCCTACTTTGCTGGCTTTCGCTCTGTTGTTTAACCCACAAATGTTCCAAGTAAGCATTTTAATTTTTAGTCCCGTGGGTGGCCTTGTTTTCTGCGCCATTTCCGTGAATCCCAGTAAAGTTTGGAAGGGTGGGTATTTTCATAAAGGAGAGCAGCGAGTGTATCAGTGAATGCACTTTTAGCGGTTAACAAATTAGTTAAACTCTTTGCCTGATGCCCAACTGGGGCCTTCTGAGGCAGTAACATTGTTCTTGAACAATAGAACAGTCCCGTGCTATCTGTGCCCACTCCCACCCACACTATCGAACCCAACTTGATGATGATCCCTTATTACTAACTTGTGGATATTCCCAAAGAGGGGGGCGAGTGCAGCAACTCCGCTTCGTAGTCGAGCGCATCTCATCCGGCTGCTTTCAGATTTGGGAAGTGGTGATGCTTCCTTTTTCTGCTTAATTTCCGTCATTTCAGGTCAAAGACAGGAGTCAGGTAGAATTGTAGTCGGCCAATGGGATTTTTGTTTTGGGCCTATACAGGCTGTTGTAGATCGTTCTGGTCTAGCTCCCGTCTCCCCGGTGGGAGGGGTATTGAGGCTTCCATATAGGCCAGGGCGCTGTAGGAGTTTCAAAGAAGTGCGCCCGTCCACCGTGCTGTATGCGCCGCTTTGCCGGAAAAAGAAGGGCGTAGGGGACCTGTCTCAGTCGCAGCTGGCGCTTGATGGTCTCATAGGATCTTGTTTGGGTTTGGACTCCTACAGAGAAGTCGGGGTATATATGGATGTTGTCATTGCCAAACCTCAGGGGTCCCTTCTCTCTTGCCAGCTTTAGGATGGCGTCTCTGTAATTCAGCAGCTTGACAATGACCGTACGGGGAGGAGCCCCCGGTTTAGGCAGCGGAGCGAGGGCGCGGTGTGCCCTTTCAACTAGGAATTGTGGTGAGAATGCATCTTCCCCTAAGAGGGATTTTAGGAGGTTTTCGATTTGGGATTCCATCTGCCCCTTGCAAAAGGCTTCCGAAAGGCCGACTATTCGGATGTTGTTCCGTCTAGATCTAGATTACAAATCATCGCATTTATCTCAGAGTTTATTAATTTCCCCTCTCAGGAGTGATATGTCATGAGTATTTTGTCGAGTTGAGTCTTCGTTTATGCCAATTCTGTTTTCGGCCTCTGTGATTCTGGCATTTTCCTTATCTACTCGGGCTTTGAGGGAGCCTATTGTTGAAACAATGTCATCGAGCTTGACATTTATTGCCAGGAACCCATTTTGGACAGTGGTTAATAGGTGATCAAATTTCGTGTCGTCCGCCGCCGAGGATGTGGCGGATGTTGGTGGAATCGGGGGTGTCTGTGTGCTCGTGAAGGAGTCCATAGGTCCCGTTTTTCTGCCTTTGGCCACGTTTTTTCCAGGCATTGTTAGAGTGATTGTGGCGCCTGTACCAAATAATTTGGTAAGGATGTTTGGTAAGGTAAGGTCGGGTAAGGTTGGGTGGGGATGTGGGTGCGTCCAGGACGCAGGTGGCCGACAGAGCGCCCGCGGGGCCGTCCGTCGTATTCGGAGGCGCGTGTTCTTTCAAGTTAGGCTGTGCGGATTATCTTAGTATGGCTGAGTAGCCGCAGGTTCAGAGTTGCCTGTGCCAGAGTAAGGGGCAGCCAGAGGGTGTTGACGAAGTTTGCCTGAGTCTATATCCAAGGTATAACGTCTTTGGGTCACGAGCAGAATGCTGGATGGCCTGTGTCCTCCCACGTTTTTGTGTGTTTTCCAGCGCTGTGTTATTACACGTTAGGTCTGTGCCAACCGTGCTTTCTGCCTTCGGATGTCTTTGCAGGTTGGGGCGCAGGCCAGCACTCAGTCAGGAGTACTGAGGGAAGAGTTGTTCCAGGCTCTGTGGTTTTCCGTCCAGGGTTATGTGGTCGGACCCCGCTAGAGGGTGCTAGTAGAAGTTATGCTGTGGGCTTGAGTGTGCCTGTGAATGTCCATCCACTTTCTTTAGCCCCTTTTTTGTTTATTTATGTTCCCCCAGCGTGTGGGGAGCCAGATGGCAATGGCCAGGAGTAAGGGGGAAAAGGGGCTTCTTCTTCCACCCCTCGGCGGCAATGATGGATGCGGCGCACCGCGTGGGTGTGTCTCTTCTCTGGTGCCGGGCCCCGGAGTCCGCCCGCGCCCAGACAATAAGTACACAGTCCGCCTCTATGAATGGCTTCCTCCCCTCTCTCCGTACCTGTCAGCGAGCCGACCCAGGATCGCCGGTATTAACAAGCAGCGCAGGCCGCCGGATCGACATCAGAGGTATGTCAATGCACGTGTCAGGGCCGCGGGCCACGCTCCGGCGCTCCGCCGACCATCCAATCCGTTCGGCCTGGGGTAGAGGAGGGGGCACCGCGGTCCGCTCTCCGCAGGTTCCCACAGGTCCCCGCAGCGGTGATGATTGTCATTTCCCTCCGCATTGTGAGTTGTTGGCGCTGTCCCAGTCACCAGCAGTGTGTCGCCGAGTGGGCGAGCCTCGGCCTCGGGTACAGAGGTGTCGTGGGAGAGTCTTGCTCCGCTCGCGGGCTGTGTGCACCGCAGGGCACCCAAAATGGGTCGGTCTCAGGATGTTTCGGAGTGTGGGTAGAGCACTGCTCCGCGTCTGCAGGCCGCCAGCTTCGCTCCGCCCACGATAGGACCGGATACATTCAGGAGCAGCGGCTCTCACGGAGCCCGGGAGCGGCACGGGACCCCCACCTTCATAGCAATTCCCGTTTCCAGGCGTAGGATGGCCGTTTTCATTCGTTCTTTCGCCCACAAGACGAGGATAGGCTCCGGGGACAATGCCGATGGTTTTCGTGGACCCAAGTGTTCTGGAAGCCGAGTATTTATTAGACAGGATTAATGCCAGAAAGGAGCTCAATACCTAAGCGGCCATCTTGTTTGCGCAACAGCGCCCCCCCCCAGAAACGAAGTACTTTTACAATCCACCAGGGTGGGTCTGGCAACATTGTATAAGTATAGATGATGGACTAACAAACCTGGCAAACCCAGCCGGCAGAGCCAACAGTTTCAAATGCTGTGGGCAGACCAAAGTCCGAGAAGAGCGGAGGACGTCGGCGAAACATGGAAGGAGTTCTCAGAGGGTCTTGCTGAAGCAGACCTGAACGTGAAGCATCATAGAAGTGCCGAACAGCTAACCAGAGTGAGGGGCCGCCGTGGTGCTGCAGAAACCCGAGAGAGAAGCCTTGTGCATCGGAGAGAAGAACACCAGTACGAGAACGTCCCAGTGCCATGCCGAAATCCCTCAGAAGGTAACAGAAGGTGCGAGAGTCCCAGGGGAGACACGGGGTGGAAGATGGATAGTTCAGGGACCCTGACACTTGAATATCCAGCATCCAAGGAGAGTTTCCTCGTTGCAGTGGCAACCATAAACCCACTGACCACCAGAGATGGGTCGGAGACCCCAAAAAGTACAAACTCTGCATCCGAGGAGAGATTCCTCCTCGCAGTGGCTACAATAAGCCCACTGATCAACACAGAAGTGTTGAAGACCCCAATTATTGGAAATCAAGCATCCGAGGAGATCTTCCTCACTGCAAGCCCAGTGACTGACAAAAAAGATTTGGTACTTTGCTAACACCAAAACAGTGACAAAGTGTATATCAAGCTGAAGATTGTGAGAGAGAATCTTTTTAAACACCAGGACAAGAGAGGCATTCTCCTGGAAAAGAGGCTAAATCTCTTGGAACACACTCTAAAGACGGCTGAGGAAGGGAGTCTGCACCCCTGGACTTGTTGTGAACTGTGCCAAACAATACCAGGAGAACGGGAGTCATTTTCCTGGTCCCGAACTGGGAGTTGTGCTAGAGGCGACAGGGAAAGGGAGTCATTCACCCCTGGTTCTATTGGAAACTGTATAGATCTACAGCAGGAGAACAGAGCCATATCCTGGGCGTGGGATTGTATAAAGGCTGTGCAAAACCTGAAAGCCAGGGGAAGGAAGCCTTTTCCCCTGACATTTTTGTTGCAAGAGAGCATTCTTTTGAACACTATCCGGGCACCAGGAGAAGGGAGACACTTCTGCTCGAGGAGGAACTTTGTTAGATTATCCTTTAATTGCTGTGTGAGGGATAGAAGTACATTGTAACGCAGGACAGTGGAGTTTTGTTTTGACAGACATCCTGATGGACCCTTTAGTATTAGTTTTGAGGCAGGAAAACCCCTCTTAGAAGATAGGGATAGTGAGGGCCTTTTTTATGCACAAATAAAAGTCTATACAACCACCACCGCCACCCCACCTTTGCGTCAGCTTCCTTCTTCAACACCCTTGCACAAGGCAGATGGCGGAGTGAGCTATCACTACATCAACATATAAAAGACAGCTGTACCAAACTTTGGCAAATTCATTTATGCGGTAACTTTAACAAATGGGGTGCATAGGGGTGCATTAGCACCATGCTCAATATATTCAAGTTTTAGCAGTCGCGGACCTGCACCCCACACTTATTTACTGCTACATTGAAAATGCCTCAACATTCATATATTTCAGTTTAACTCATTTAACATTACACAGCATTTAAAATTTTTGGCCTTGGACCTATTTTTTATTTTAGACTTTAAATGTATGATGTACGAGTGATATGCTGTTGTATTGGATTTAATTATTTTATGTAACCCTAAATTGCATTACCTGGTACCTAAAGCCTGTCGTTAAATGGGACTTTCTACCCATTTGTTGCTGTTTATTTCAGAACTTGTTTTTCACAACTGCAGAATTTTGTGGAGCTGGGTGCCTTACACGTTTTCTGTACTAAATGTATGTACACATGGTGTTCAGCCAGAAAAGCCAGTAATGTATTCTCTGGGATACGAACTTACTTATATGATGATCAATGAAGCCTGGTTCTAATAATATGACCACAATATGTACAGGGGCACCTCCTTCTCAGTACAAGCACCCACAATTTGGAACTCACGCTCTGTAGACATCCGCCGCATAGAGGACCACCTCACCTTCAGGAAAGCACTCAAAATAGCTCTTCCCCCTCTGCCCCTTGGATACCTAACCTGAGCCATTTGCCCAGCATGCCAAACCATCCCCTCATCCACCTCAATCCAGCCTCCAAATCTCGGTGCCTCAAGTGCTCCTCTCACAACCTGCAGAACCCATCCATCTGCCTTCCTACTTATCCATTTCAGACCTGGGCATTTGACAAGAGCTAGCGAATGACACTGAAAGAAATCAGGATCTCTCAGCATAACCCATTCTAGCCTCTCCCAGTGCCCACCTGTTACCTGAATTTAAAGAAAACTAGGCTCTCTCAACTCAATCTATTGTATCACCTCACTGAGCCCTCTTGTTCTGGAATTTATGAAAGAAGGTTCTCCTTAACATTAGCAGCTCTATCCTCCCCCCCCAATGGAACCTCTGGAATCTAAAGCCTTTACGCTACTTGTCACTCCCTAGATCACACTGTAGGCACTCAGCCCATCCCTCAAGTTCCCCTACCCTGCCAAGCAAAATGGACTAGGCAGTTAGAGCTCTCCCATGCAGGGAAATGGACACCCCTGGGATTCACGCGGGTGGGTGATCAAGTGGCGGTAGCGAGTGGTTTCTCTTTAGGGGACTGGGTACTACTGGAGAGGATCAATGGCACGGATGACAAGCTCAATATTTTTACATAGGTGTCCGTGCATTATCATCACCACGCCTGAATCCAACATAGTACTTTTAACTCAACAAAAAGAGATGGTAGAGACAAGAGAACTTACGCTGGTGGCATCTATGTCTTATCTTACAATTGAGCATGCAATTTTGCATGGCGACTGCATGTTAGCCATTGAGGTATGCGTCCTGCATATAACGTACAGCAGAGCCCTCAACTGTAGACAGTTGCCCTAGGGATTGACAGGGTACTACATCACCCTAGCCTTCTCTTGTGCAGCCACCCATAGAATGCAGCAAGAGTCCCATGAAAAATGTGGTCCAGCTGTCACATTCTTCCTTAAACATTTGCAATATGCGCTGCATGACTAAAAACATTTGCTTTAACTTAGTCATCTCTGCTCATCACCGATATGGCAATTAATGTTCGCACACATTATATTGCTCCTTTTGTTTACGTGTCTGGTCAGACTACGGTCTTCCGAACAGCGTTCATCCACCACAGCACTTCGAGGCCATATTAATGACAGTAGGCGCTATACTGTTGGGTGTCCTGACGCACGTTTGGACTATTATGCTGCAACATTTGATGCTGTGGGTTTAGGAAATCCAAGAGGGTGGAAAAAGCCCACAGTTGCGCCAGAATCTGCGAAAACCACGCAGTTTTGCGTACAACAAAGTGGTCCCCTGACCTGCCACCCACCAGTGCAAGCATGATGGGCCAGGGGTGCCATGAGTGGAATGTGTGCCAAAGGAAAAACAGCAGGGCCTGTTAGCTTAAAAGCGCTTTAAAATCACCTTTGTTTCCCTGAATGCAAGCTAAAAATGCCTATTTTAAATATCACAAGATATTCAAAAATCTCAATGAACACCAGCATACATTTGGCAGAATGTATTCTTGTGTGCATACAAAATCTGGAAAGATGAAGAGCCCAAAACAATGTTTATAACAAAACTGGCTGAGCTGTGGATGTCAGCAGCTTAAGTTAAATGGACAGAAAGCCACTAAAATCGAAATGTTTAAAATAAATGAGTGACCTACTTTTGAGTGTAACATAGGTTGCAACTGTTAAATGTCATAGTTTTGAACTTAGAATCAGCATTCTAGCTGCATGTGCAAAAATTGTCAGTTTTGATTTGAATGTAGAAAACTGGGAACTAAAGTGACATTTAGCAGTAGCCTGGCTTGAAGAGAATGAATTCTGCCCGGCAACTACCCCCGACAGGAGTGAAACCTGCTCAGCCACTCTTCCCAGGCCTGGCTGCATCCTGCTGCCCTTGCCAAAAGGAGATGACACCTCTCTGATTGAATTAGGGGAGTGGCACCTGGAGACTACAGGAAACTAAACAAAGCACTGTCCCTGGCTCAGGCAAATGTTATATTGAGGGGGTCGTAAAATGGCTTCCTTTTGGGAGAAACTGGGAGGGGCAGTGCCTGTGAGAGCAAGCTGAGCTTGGGGGAAGTGGATAAACCAGAAATTCCACCATGTGCTTTGGAAAACCACACCCCTTTGGAGCCAGAGCATGATTTTAAAAAGATGGATAATTCATAGTGCGGACTTGTAAAAATTATATAAATAACATCATTCTTGTGATTTTTCTGTGCACATTTTAAGAGGTGTTAGGACCCTGTGGTATGTTCTTGGGGATAGTAGCGGAAAAAATGGTTGTTACTCCAAATGTATGCATGTTAAAAATCTGACACTTTATCATCTGAAACCCATATCCCTGGTGCACATTTGTGTAAAATCTGGAAAGGTTTAGAGGTCGTTATCTGGATGAAAAGGGGAGAATTCTGTCATAAGTGGACACAACATCGTACAAAGACAGGTATCGGATGGTTTGGTGCTACAGAAAATATGTTAACTGGACCTATAATATTAGAAAAATGGTACATAGATAAATATGTATTTGGGTCAGAAATAGATTTGTGTGCAATTTGACAAGGGGAAGATCCTCTGACCATAAACCTACCTCATCACTCTGACTCACAACCCAGTTCCCCCAATCAAGGGAGAGAGGAGGAACTGAACTGACCAATGATAAGTTGAGAGGGTTGGGCATAGAAGATGAGCCGACCCTCCCACTTTCTAAACACATAAAAAGAGCCATTGGAAGCCAGATAGGCCCCTTCTTCACTTTCTGCGGAGCATTTTGACAGACAACTCCACATCCTGATTTCAGACTTCAAATCCATCAATCTCCAGAGACCAGAGATCCAGAAAGCAGAGCTGTTTGAATTTTGCCAAGAACTTTTGCCCGAACCAGAGACCCAGAAGGCAGAATTATCCAGAGAGATCAGACCCAGACCAGATCGCTGTGCAGTGCTGAGAGCTGACCCAGATCGCTGTGCGCGGAACCAGTACCAGAGAACCGCAGCGAATCTTGACCCGATCCGTGACAAAGTCGCATTCCTGTCCAAAATCTAGTGCGAGTACCCAGCTAGCACTGTGCTAAAACCAATCTCTTAGTTTAAAAGAATCTAATCCAAACTATTTTAGCCTATTAAAACTGCCTCCTAAAATCGTGTCATTCTGTCATTTTTAAAATTGAAAACGGTCATCTGTCATTCTGAGCTTTAAAATTTCAAATCCAATAAACTACCTTTACTAAATCAGCCGTATCTCCGGAACCGTTTTTAACAGAACGAGATTTAACTTTCATCTTAAAGCTAAGATTCTAGGCTTTCCAAGGAGCCTAGAACCGACTTCCTACACCTTATAGTGCCTCCGTAATTGCGCTCGACGCACGCGACTAAATTTGCCGCGATTTGACATTTTGCTTAATTTCAGCCACGTGTAAAAAAATATTTGTCCTTGCTTTCCTTGCTGAAATTCGTCTGCAACCTGACAATCATTCATAGAGCATCGCTAAAAAGTGATCCTGAATTAATTTAAGTATCTCTCACTCACCCTGAACCTCCTATAGGGAATTAAAAGCAATTTGAGTATATTTTTCACTTCATTGCTACCACATTTAAAAGGATTTTGCCTGTGTTTAAAACTCCTACCTGTTTTCCTCTAAGCTTGCTAGGGGGGAACTGAATTACATTTGGTTGTATTCCTGAGAACTGTGTGCTTTCCTCCCATCTCTTTACCTTGCATAGAGGGTGGGTGGGTGAATTGTCAAAGAAAAGTGATTAGATTGTCTTTTGTTGAAGTCATATCAAATTTATTTTCTGTACTGCATTTTCATTCATCATTGCATTGTCCTTGAAGCCATAAAAGCATTCTCAGCTACTTTATCCTCTCTATTTCACTTCTAAGCCATCAAAAAGAGTGTACCACTGTAACATTATCCATTGTTGATCACTATCATCTTCACAAGTGTGCTATCAAACATTAATTTATTATAAAAGTGTGATATATATATATATATATTGTTTTATTTTTAAATAAACCTTTTAATTTGCAAAACAAACCTACTTCCTGGCTCAGTGGGGTCAGGGGGATTCTAAGAGAGGGGTGTTATATAAGGGTTGTCATCCAGAGTAAACAAACTGGACATAAAAACATATCAATAAGGGTTTCCCTCAGCATCCCAGACTAGGCATTGACTTAGCTGTAGTGTTGAATTGAATCCGCTTACAATACAAATGTCAGATAACAAAAAATAACATACCAAATCCATGAAATATTTTCACTGCCAAAACTGAATTTAATTTTTCTGTGGATAACAGCAACACAGTCTTACCTCGGAGAAGATGGATTTCTCTGCAATCGCCATCTGCAACAATACCAATACTCCTCGCTCTTCGACCATCCAGAGCCTTTTCTACATAAAAAAGAAGACTCTCCAGAGTCATTCCGCTGTGGTCATACACGACCGAGACCACACTGGGCTTGACGCTGTCCATAACCACCTACCATAACCAATCAATACATTAGGTGTGTACATGCTTTGTTCCTAATGGTTAATTTTAGCTAAGTGTAATAGTTAAAAACAAGTAAATGCCATATTCACATGGGTTATTTATTACATCTGTGAAAGAAATGTACTTTCGGATAATGTCAACACTGCATTTGTAATTCATTCATAGCAACAAATGCGATGCATGTCATGTGCCCAAAGATTCAATCAGTTATGACTCATGAGCACTAGCAGTCTGAAAATAATTAGTGGATAAGCACACAGACCCACACACCAAGGCAGGCAAATTCCTAAAACACTGCACAATGTGATTAATGGAGATATATGTATCTACCATGTTATGTTTCCCAAAGTTAATGAACACTTGTGTTGTAATTGTTGAGATGTTTAACATCTTGTGTTACACCTTCCTTTATGGGTTTATCGCCAGGCACCACATGATGTGTATCTTGCAACATCAAAATTGTATTTCCTGCCTGGAGATCCAGATGGTAGCCTTGCATGTCATCAAGTGATAGTGAAACTTGGTGAATGTGCCTCAGGCCCACACAGACGTGATACTAATGAAAGTGTTTGAAAATATGTCCCCTGTTCTCAAAGCTGATAAATCCAGCCCATGAATTATTTGAGTTGCCTTCTGAATAAAAAAAAGAAAACGGTGTCTACCAATAACTAAACAAGCACTGGCAAAGCCAGAAGTTTGGGCTTTTGTCTGTAGGCATGGGATAGGCATTTGCAAGGCACTACCATAATCTGAATATCTTGCAACAAGATGGCAACTGCTGGAAATTGTGTTATTACCTGGGCATAGGAGAGCAATACCTATACAAAAGCCAAAACTGTTGACCTTGTCAATGCTTGTTTTGACCAGGACTTTAGTGCAAGCAACAGATATAAATTAAGTGGCGGAAGGTACACTTGGTTAGGACAATTTCTACACCAGCAGCACATTTAAGACTTCACGTTACACCAGTAGCACACTAACAACTAAAATTAAACCATTAACTCTCAACAGACTGCTTAGAAATAACACAGGATGGGAAAAGCTTGCTGTTACCTCTTGATAAAGCTAACTCAGAGATCGCAGGAGGATGTTTTTTGTGCTGGGAGGAAAGGGACTAGTGCCTGGGAAAGGTCATAGGGAATAGCACGTTTATAGGCAGTCAATGGGTTGGTAAATAACCAAAACCCCACAAGCTGTGCGTCTCTCCTCAAATGTTATATTTCTTCTACATGTACTCTTAATACAAATCTTTTCAGTGTATAGGTAGTACTTGAGAACCACTAACAACCAAAACTAAACAGGGGCTACTTTTTTTGTAATCAAACGTTGTTTATTGAAAAAGTTTCACACCAGTTGTACATGTGGTATGCACGACACAGCTCTACATTTGGTATGCAGAACAAAGCGATTACTTCTATCACACGCCCTCCGGTGTTATTAATAACAAAAAACAAAAAACGCATCACCACTGATACACCTATAACTAGGTCGACATAGGTTAACATCAGGCTAAGAAAACCCTTTCCATTCTAGTTCCCCTTAAACTCTTGAGATTCCCCCACAGATTTGTGTATTCTCCCACCATCATCATATTGAGATGCTTTTCAACAAACCAGGCTTGTGATAATACTGTTCCCCATCTCCAACATGTTCCTGGAAAAGTGACCATATTTTCATGAAGGAGACCAGACTTCCCGTTGCCAAGGCTGTCATTTTTTGCATTGCCAATATTCCCCACACTTTAACCCACCAGAGAGCTGTAACTGGAACACCTTCCATTTTTCAAAATTGGGCTAATGTCAATCGGGCTGCATTCAGCATGCGGGTAATCAGAGTCGTCGTAGCACCTCTCATACTATATGTAACTTCTGCCATATTCCCCATGATCACCACCACTGGATCCATGGGTAAACTGCCCGGCCATGATTTCCTTGATTTGCCCCAAAATCTCCTGCCACAAGATCTGGAATTTACAACATAACCATCAAGTGCCTTTTTCCAATCTCCTCCTGTAAGGAAAGTACTAGCCCAGTTGGCAATCTACAACCCGCTTGTCGTACCTTTCTATTTGTGATCCAATGCGTGAGTGGAGTATAGCGAACGCGCTTCTGTTCCCCCAGTGAATAGTGCGTCCTACAGATTTCAAATGTTACCCGATCATTATCTCTATAGAGGTCCATGAGACGGGTAATACCTTTATTTTCCCAAGTAGCTAAATAGGTCCCATTCATTCCAGGTGTGAAATCTGGATCAGCGAGAGAGGTCCCAAACCTGGTTTCGTACCTTGAATTCACAAGGCGTTGTACCTATAGGAAAGCTATTATTTGTTCAGCAATAAGGATTAGTGTGGTGCTCTCTTGAGTGACAGCAGTAAGTATTCTGGTTCTTTAAAACTGTTTTGTCTGTGCGTTATTTTTTATCTTTTCATACGCCCTAAGGCCTAAGGGCGGGTGGCACGTTATAAGAATTAAATAACATCAATAGTGAGCATCCTCCAAAAAGGGTAATTTACGGAGGGGAATCGATGTCGCTCCCTGTTGCAAGTCCTTCCACCATTTAGATACCTGTATCTGGGACCATTCGAACATGGGTGTTATCTGTGCAGCCAACAGATACTTTCTAATATCTGGAATACCCAAGCCACCCAACAACGGTGTCCTCGATAGAGGTCTTCTGGCTTTTCTCTGATGTTTCCTATTCCAAATGAATTGAAATATTTCCCCTTGTAATTTATCAATCATTATTCTCGGGATCACCACCTGGGATGCGCAAAATACCCTAGGGAATAGTGTCATTTTTACTGCTACTATTCTGGCTGATCAGGACATCTCCTGCAAATCCCACCTTCTCAAGTCATCACTTAAATGTTTCCATAGATCGGGAAAATTAGCACCATAAACCCCTTTGCATGATGCTAGTTTCACACTAAGGTAGTATATCCTTTGCGGGTCCCATTTCAAGGGGAACTTCGTGGTAATTTCCTCTATTTTATGGTTTTTCGTTTATAGTAAGCCCTTTAGGTTTCCCACAGTTTGCTGTAAACCCTGATCCACCACCTAACCATTCCAGCTTCTCAAGCACCAACGAGAACATATGCTGCGTGTTGTTAGGAACACAGGGGTTACTTTTTACCCATCTGAGAAAAACAAATTGATTGGTATCTGTAAGCAATTGATGAGCGTTGCAAAGTACCAATATCACACAATGGGCCTCATTAGGAGCATGCTGGTCCGGAATTAATATACTAGTAATTCCGTTTACCAGCATGTTTCCGGATGGACATACTCCTTGTTTGGTGGTGTGGTGGCCAGAATTACCTGCAGCTCTGAGCTGCCGGTTATTCCGGCACCCCACCACCAACAAATGCTGGTATTACCAGCACCAGTAATAACGGCAATTACACCTATGGAACTCGATGGAATGGGAAATTACCACCTTTGACAGAACTTGGAATATGCCAGTAATTCTAAATTCCAAATACCGGTAACGGTATTACCATTTGGTGGTCCGGCGGGATACCACCAAACCCGTAATGAGGCCCAATATCTTTATATGTTGCTTATTAGTCACTATAATTCTCACACCTGCCTCACAAGATGACAGTCTACCAACCAGTGTCATCTCATTACTGCCCGAGGAAGAGGCACAGGTGGTCATGAAAGCTAGCAGACAAAACTAATGGGTTACCCTGATAAAGAGATCATCTCTACAGGACCAGATGTTTTTTACTTTCTTGCAGGTTATATAGGCATGCTAGTGAAAAAACTATACATGCAATTCACATGCATCCCCACCCTATATCACATTAATTTGTTGTGCAAGCAATGCAATATGATGCATTTTGATTTTCCACAGTCTGATGAAACATGATGCACAGTTCTGAAAAGTCAGGCTACGATATAGGCATAAGTAATTTTCAAGTGTGAATTTTGAGCATGCAATTCGTAATCAACTGGCTTAGGGCCCCCTTCCGACAGCCCACATCAACTCACTGACACTCTTAACCATGGCAACATTCAGCCTTGCAAGACATGCACTGATTAGCATATTGTCAATTACACAACATAGCAACCATTAAATGCAGTATTAATATTCTGGGAGATACCGATAATGGCTAGACCACTAGTTGTTAAAGTGCCATGCCAGTCAGCATGCAATGTTATGCTGTTACAATGTCATTGCTCATGCATTGATGTCAACATATATCAGGCCATGTTTTCCACTACTGCACCCTGTTATGCCATAATAAACTATTTTGCGTAATTTTATGTAATGCTTTCTCAAGTGACTATGCCACAGCATGTATTCTGGGCTAGACTCTGTAACTAATTGCCAGGGTCTGCTTTATGACTACCCTCTGACACTTCAACCTCCTTGTGACTCAGACTTACATAGAAGCACAATACAATGCAATCAAGCATTAGCAACTGACATAGCCAACCTCCCACTGTAAAGCAAAATCAGTACTTCCATGACAACAGATACCAACAAGGGATAGCCGGCTATATCTAATGACAGAAAATAGTATTGAACGTGCATTGTTCCCATCTTCAAAACATAAGCATGTCAAAGGTTTATCACTATGCCATGCCTTACTGAATGATATTTTCTGTGCAATGGCAGGGTGCATACAATCCTAAAGAAACCCAGAACTGTGCAAACTGACATATACACACTTGTCAAAGTGCCTTGAGGCCATACCAATGGCAGAAGAGTGCTCTACATAGGATATGTAACATGACATATGAGCTGTTTGCCAATACTTGAAGTCATCGTTTTGAGAAGGGTGACCAGATGACTCAAGGTCCCCCTGACACGAAAATTATAGTATTTGGCTTTACATTTGTCAAACTAATACTTCCTGAGAGTTTTAGCCTTGGTTCATCTGAACAAATTGCACAAAATGACGCAATACCAGTGGTTTGTACTGTAAAGCCTACGTCTGGCAAAGTGGTGTCAGATGGACATAAATGTAAGGTAATCAGTAAATACATGTCTGCATGGCTCATTTAATTTGAGTTGCTAATCCAGTCCTGTTATTAACTTTGCTTTTTAGGACTTGTAGACACAAATCTATAACGGGAAAATCCAGGACTACAAATATATCAGGTAGGATCCAGCTTTGGTCATAAGTGGACTCTAGCCCCCAGGAATTCTATTGGGTCATAAGTGAACTCTACCACACCCCCTGCACTCAGGGTGATGCAAAGCAGCATGATCACGTTTCAACCAGCCAGCTGGGTGCGGACCCAGACACCATCGCAGCTGCCACATGGAATGCTGGAACTCTCTGTGACCATGATTTGGTGCTTTCAGTCAACCCGTGCGCCTTGCAGGAGTTAATAATAGTCAATTCATAGTTGCCTGATATTAAATGCCATCCATTCACAAGTGATAACCAGGCCAAATCCAGGACAATAATTTTTTCTCTGCACAATAGGCGACACCGTGTGGGACTTGAGCCAATGAAAAAGGCATATAAGGAAACAATTGCTTCTTTTGCTGGCTGATATAACTAAAGTATATGGTCATTTTTTTTCAGCAAAATGTATGGTCTTTTTTTATAGCAAAAGCGTCAATGAAAAATGAGGGTGTGCAACACACAAAACATAAGAGGTCTAGTGTTGGTTTCTTCTGCACCCTGATGTTCCTCAAATAGGTAGAGCACCAACCAAATAAAACAGACATGCAGAAAATTGCTGGTGTGTTAATCTCACAATCCTACATTCTCCATTCCATTTTGGATTTGGGAGATGCAAGCCCAGTTTTTTTTTTTTACTTCGCATTCTGGGACGTGTAGTCCTAGATTTCCCCATATCCAATACTTCAACTCTCAGAATGAAAAAACAAAACAAGGGCTGGTTTACCATCCCCAAATGGAAGGGGTATTGTATAAATGGCCTGCAGACAAGCCTTATTACTGGAGCACTGACCAGGGGCGTTGCTAGGGGGGGCTAAGGGGGCTATAGCCCCTGATCTTTTGGTTGTATCCCCGGATAGAATCTCAGGAGCTACAGCCAAAAGACTAGACCAACATGACAGCGGCATAGCGAGCTACGCCACCCTTGTCCCTCACGGACCGACAATAAGGGAGCGGATTGCAAGAAACGGCAGATTTTGAAACCGATGAGTGGTGGCAAGGGGCTGTGAACCAATTCCACTCAGAGAGCCTGCCTGAAGTGGACTGTAGCCTCGGGGGGCCTTTCCTTGGTGGAAGTGCGGCCGCTCCCAGGGGAGCATACATAGCGGTGGGGAAGTGGGCAGACCGCACAGATAGCAGGTTTCATCAGGCCGCTTGCTCTGGGACGCCGGACAGGTGTAGGTGGACCTATTTTGGCTGAGAGTTCCATCTTTCATTGTGTTCGGAGTGTCGGTGGAGGCTCACTAGAGCTGGCGACTCGCTGGGGGCCTGACGGGGGAGCTCCACGGTCAGGAGCGAGATCTTGGAGGATCGCTGGCTCCAAAGCTGGACCTCTCCCTGTTTATGGTGGGTCACGCCAGGCCCGCTGTTGGTCCTGTCAAGGAGGGGCTGAGGAGAGCTGGAGGAGGGTCACAGAGCGTCCCAAGTGTTGCTGGCATATGTTACGGCATGGCAAGGAATTTATTGAAAGCAGTGAAGCCCAGTTTATGGCTGTAGCCTGAAGAGAGAGCCGTCATTGAGGGTGGACTGTCTGCTGACCTCCCTGTGCTGTGAAAGGTGGTGGACTTAACTCCAGTGAGGTGAGAGGGGTACACCAGACGGTAACATCATTGGGACGTCCCAGGCAGGCATAAGAGGCTGGGAGGTTACATAGCACCACTAAGGAAAATGTGTAGTGTGGTAGGAGGATTCAAGCTGGCGGGGAAGTACCTGGTCAGCATCCGCCTATTGCAGCAATACAGACAGAGTGGAGATTGAGGGTGAGGTGAACAGCGGATCTCACCAGTTGGAAAAGGTGGAGAATACCCAGGCTCCGACCACAAAGGAGGATATTCAGGACATATTGCAGGAGATAAGGGCTCAGAGGAGAGGTGCATGCCTCTGTAGCAGACTTGAGAGGCAAAGTGGGGTGCTGGAGAATAGAGAGGAAGGCCTGGAAAATAAACAGCTGACAGCAGATATTATTTTAATGAATTCTGAGGGCAGAATTACCTACTTGGAATCCAGAGATGAGGAATATCAGTGAAGTTAGACAACCTCGAAAATAGGGAATGTTGCAACAATCTGTGTGTTTAAGGATTGAAGGAACAGAAAGGGTGAAACAGCGATGGAGGTGCAGAATTAAATACAGTCTTTGGTCAACACCTTATTCTTGGACGAAGGCAGAAGGCAGGTCGAATTGGAGAGAGCACATAATGCTGGTATGATTCGAGGAAGTGGCCCAAGATCTGTTGTGGTGGCATTTCTCAGGTATGCGGACAAGGCAGCAGTTTTGGAAAGAGGGAAGCACTTATGTAATATCCAGTAGGATAGCAACACTGTGCAAATATATCAATACCTCGCCAATTCCACTTAAGCACAGCGTAGGTATTGTAGAGCCCTCACCACTTGGCTAACTGAAAAGGGCATTTCCTATTGGTGGACTTACCCGTTTGCTATGGTGTTTGAGATAAAAGGCGTGGACTATAGAGTTTTCAAGGGCAAGGAAGCAATGCAGGTCCTACAACATCTCTCGCAGAGTGTCATGGAGAAGGGTGGAGAACTGGAGGAGGGTTGTTCGCAAGGACACAGAGAACCACTGCAGGGGCCAATTCAACAGAAAAGGGTGCCTATGGGGCATACATTTCAAAGGTTGAACACTCCATCACCAGTCAAATGAGGGTGGGGTACAGGTCTCCCGGACAGTGGAAGACTTAAGTTTCATCTATGGTGATCTAGGACCATGCCAAATTCGTTTCCTTTGATGGTGTCTTTTGGGTTCTTGTTGCAGAGTGAGGGTGGGGCGAGTTCATCCTTGGTGGCCCGTTAGTTGAGGGGTATATTGGGGGGATTGAGGGGGTGAAGGGGTGGGAGTGAAGGGAGGGGAGGGAGGTGTGGGGAAGGGGGGTTGGGAATTGCAGTTTTGGGATAGGGTTTGGGGGCAGGTGGTAGAGAGTTGTGTGCATCAGATGTGGAGGAGTCAGGATTTGATATTTAGATGCCAGCGGTAGGCCCTATTGCAATGAAATGCGCGGAAAGATTGGTTAGTGGGTACTTTGAATGTTAAAGGAGCTAACTCACTGACTAAACACCCACTGATTGCCAGGGAATTTAGAACTGTTAAGGTGAAAAGAGGTGAAGGGGTTGGGATCTTGCTGCACAAGCAGGTACGGCTGAAGAACAATGTAGTGTGGAGGGATGGTAGTGGGAGGGCCCTGATGGTTTCTGGTGTTATATGGGGGATGGGTATCCATTGCTACCATTTATTGCCCTAATCAGGGGAAAATGGCTTTCTTTGAGAATATTGTGGCGTCCATAATCCGGGAGAGTAAGGGGCCTCTGATATTGGGTGGGGATTTCAACATGTGGGCGAATCCATTCTGGGACAGGCATGCCCCTGAGAAGGCAGGGAGTCATTTTGTCTTGTGGGAGAGGATGGGATTGCAGAAATGTCTAAATATACATGGGTTGTGTGAGGAGTCAGGAATGAAGCGCAGACACAAGGGGTTAATAGTTTTGGTCAATTATTTTTATTAAAATAATTTTTCTTAAAATAAAAAGGGGGTTGGGCAATGCCTCTCTGTCCCTGCACTTGAGGAGTTTCCCTGCCTAAAACCAAAACTAGGGATCTGTCAGCAGTCAGAACATCCAATACAAAAAGCCCTGTGTCCAAAGTTCTGTTCTGACCCTCACATTCTAACAAAACAACTCTAATGTGGAAAGGCAAAATCTCTTTGGCCTTGAGTGATGGATAAATGTTCAAAAAGAAAATGCGTAATTCCAACACAAAACGTTCCAAAAGGATAGAGTTCCTTATTCCAGAGAGTGGCTCCCTTGCTCTCGATTTCTCTTCACTCTGGTATCCGCTCTGAATTATCAGTCTCTTCAACTTCAACATGACTGGCGCACACAATGACGTGACTCTTCAACTTTGTTGTGTTAGGCTACCTGGTATACTCTCCTGCCAAGTTTCTTTTCTCCTTTAATATATTTCCTCTGCCTTTCCCTGATGTGCCCCTTGATCAGGATTTTGCTTGAGTTCATTTCTTTTTACACTTTGCTCCTCTTCATGCCAGATATGATTTCCTGTCAGGACTTTCTTATAAAGACACACGCCCGCGAGGCACAGTGTTGGCCCTGCTGGAACCCTTTGTGAGGAACTCTTCCATCTTTTTTCCCGCTGGACACACCCCAAAGGACTTACAAAAGCAGAGTGCTCACCTGTGGTGAGTAAAGGGCACAGTGTTGGCATGTTGGCACAGCTGGTGTTAGCGCTGCAGGGGGTACAGCTGCTTTAAATCACCTGCTGCTATTACACTTGATATCGGCATGCTGACACAGAGCTGGTAAACCAGCAGCGCACTTGTGCTGTCGGGGAGCTGGGAGCAGTGTGTGAGAAACCTGACGTTATTCTCCCAACAACTCCCTTGGGATCTTCCATTCAGGTGGCTAGGGAAGGGCCATTGCTTTTGGATTCCGACCATGGGGGTGAACAAGCAAGGGAGGATCACCTGAGTGGAGGGTCACAGGGGATTGGGAGGAGTATACCCGAGGGCGACACATGGTATTTCCCCAATCCTGAAAAAAACGACCCTACTCTCCCTCATCTTTTGTGGGGTGTTTACAATCTCACCACATCTCCCCTCCCCATTTCCAACAAATACTGAGACGAGGAGGAGGCCACTACGATCAGTAAAGATTACCCATAGGAATAATATAGGAAAAGTAAAGGAAACCTACTTTAGAGAAAACCACTGTCCCACTAATAGAGTCAGGCATTTTTAAGCAACTATTCACACCGCACTACACTTGACTGTGTTCAGCTATAAAAGGTGTGGTCAGAGAAGTGAGCAAACTGGGGATGCAGTCTAGACTGGTGGGGCTCAGAAGCAGAGAGAAGCAGGAGTTACAGGCAGGAGGAAGGAAGGCAGTGTGCGGACACGCTATCCCAGTTTGGAAATGGGGCTGCAGCGTGGCGAGGAAGCCAGAGAAGCACAGCCTGCATTCTGCCAGCCAGGTCCAAGAATGTGCTTGTTCCCTTGGGCCTAGTGCCGACCCCAAAGGCACCTGAGGGGCAGGTGGTGAGACCCTGACCTCAACCCTGCATTGCATGGTGGAACCGCCTCTCAATGCGACGTGCCCGGTGAGTTTCCTGGAGAATGTGAGAGAAACTCGGAAGCATGCGTTTAAATGAGAACGGAGCGGGAGAAAGGCACGGACAGGAAAAACGGCATGTAAACAGTGTAAAAGTTGAAAGTAAGAGCGAAGCAGAAAAGGCTAAAAGCGCAGCAGAGAACCAGAGAAAGCAGAATGCATAAAGGCTGAAAGCATGGCTAGAAAAGCAGGAGCGAAGCAGAAAGCAGAAACGGCTAAGAGCATCGCTGAAAGCAAAAGTAAAGCAGAAAGTAAGAAAAGCAGATCGGAGTGGAAAGCGTGTGAAAGACCGATCGGAGCGGAA
This sequence comes from Ambystoma mexicanum, assembly GCF_040938575.1. NCBI lineage: Eukaryota > Metazoa > Chordata > Amphibia > Caudata > Ambystomatidae > Ambystoma > Ambystoma mexicanum. The sequence goes on along the minus strand of NC_090928.1, from coordinate 538,093,495 downwards.
AGCAAGTCAGTGGAAAGAAGCACAATATTGCAAGCGGCCGTACCAAGAGAGGGGCATAAAAGACAAGGCAAAGGCACCTTGCCAGGGGCACGCTAAAGAGGAAAGCAGAAAAGAGCGTGCAAGATTGCACAGAAAGGAAAGTAGATAGTGCAAGTCTGCACGGAAAGGAAAGCAGAAGAAAAGGGGTGCAGGAAGCATTTAAAAGGAACAAAAGATATCAAGAAAAGTGAGAACAAGAAACCAAAGAGGGGTAAATGGGTCAGAGTGGTCACACCAAGGAAGAGCAAAGAGTCTGGCGTTTTTGAAAGCCTATGATTCTACCCCATGAAAGGATGGTATGTGAAAAAGATTGATAATCAGAAAAAGGTACATCCTAACCAGCTGAGTAGGTGTTGTGAACTGAAGAGACCTACATCTGGGAAAGGGCACCCTGTGAACTCGAGAAAGAATTGTGTTTTTTAATCAGGTTTTGTGTTTGAAAGTGGAAGAGGCCTAAAGCTTAGGGGGAGAAAGGAACCACGAGAGGCCCATTAAAGAAAGCATACTGATAACAGTGACTTTGTGTTTAAAGGTTGAAAGGGGCCTGAGTTTGGGGAAGGGAACCCTAAGAGGCTTAGCCAAGTTGTAGACTTGTTAGTTTTTGTTGTACTGTTGAAAGGATTGAAGCATGGGGAAGGGAACCCTGAGAAACTTACAAAGGAATTGTGTGATAATTTTCCATGGTGTTTTGAAACTCAAGAACAGTTGGAATAACTACAAGGGACCTGTGGCGAAGGTTTTACGAATAGTCCTGTGGATTTAACTCATTTGTGTCACATTGATCAAGCAGCAACTGGTAAGAAGACCACCTGAAACCAACTCTGGTTGAGGGCAAGCATAGGTTTGGACACAGACGGACTTACTTTGGACTCTTAGACAATGACAGCTATTAGAAACATCAGTTAAGAGAATTACCCCTTTAGAGTTAGGGCCAGTCAGGCATACTACCAACCCAGGAACCTTAGTAAGTAAAGGTTTTCAAATGAACCCCGTGTCTCTCTTGATACCATGCCTGTCTCACAAGTGGCAGTACCGATACAGCCTCAGGAACAGCGCGCATCGAAGCACAAGAACTGGCATTGGGACCTGTGAGTACAAGTGTTTGCGCTTCTTTCTAGCCTTTTGACCTGCAATTTGATACCTGAAATTGCCACATTCCAAATCCAATTGATAGTAGCACTCTGTTTGAAGAATTCTGTCTGGGAATTTTTGTATTTTAACCTTAATGTGGATTCTCTTTTATGTCCCTGGAGCAGAGGTGTGGAGTATGACTATGGGCATGGTTTTCTTGTAAATAATCTACTAATCAGGCTACCCAGCAATTGCAGTAGTTTAGCAGTGAGCCTGAAACTCCTCCCAGGTTTGACCCTTGCGATCAAGATCAAGGCGATTTAAAGAATATTCAGGGCTTCAAGGCTTGATACCTGCACATTTGCACATTATAGGCAAGCTGCTAACACACACTGGACGCATGTCTGATATACACATTGGACGCACACCGTGAGAGCCCAGTTTGTGAACTGGGAGGCTGTCATACCCCAAGGGCTTCAAAGTGTTTTTTGTTTTCCACAACCTTTTATTTCGTCATACTTATGATGAACATAATTTTGATGTCTTATCTAACTGTTTTTTTTTTACCTAATTAGTTGCAAAGTATTCATTTTGATGCCCAGGGTGGCACAGGCATATTTGCACAATTGCACATTTCCACAATTAGGCTTTAGTTTTAGTCTCAGCTCCAGTGGGACTATGCTCACCTCGAGCGGTGTCTAAAAGGAAGGCAGCCTCTGAAATCTCACCTAGGAAAGGGCGATAGAGACTCTTTAAAATCTTCAAGCCAATTAATGATGTAAATGTACTTATCAATGAAATTAAGGATTTATTGAAGGAGGTCCTGCGGGCTTCGAAAAGAGGAGCCAAAAATCGAATTGTGTGGTGGCTGAGGTTGATGAGGGACTACTAGAGATTGGCAGTTACGTTCCGGTCTCCAATGACCCCCATTCAACTGGGAGACACCCATTCGGAAAAAGTGGTGGGTTACGCGGGGAAACCCTTGATGAGTTTGTAGTAGATATGAGAGAGAGGCAAGAAGAGGCCACAAAATATATGTTACCAGATGGAAACATTTGCTCAACTTGTATGGTTCGCACATGCATCATAGAGCACATTGCTGCTCGACCGCCGCTAGAACCCCCAGAGGTGTCCTCACCGGCCCAAAAGGAGAAATCTGACAGGGTTTATGACACCGAACAGAACGCATGGAGGAGGAGGTAGTGGCGATTTCCCCATCAGTCCCAACCTCAAATAGATTTCTCACTCATGAGTAATTTGGATACGCCAACACATGAACCTGAGAGGGAAGGAAGCAAAAATAAGACCCACCCCAGATCCCAAAGTATCCCAATTAGGGAGGGGTACAAAAACGATCAACCATAAAAAAAGAAGGCAAAGATGGTTAAAAACGTGGAGAAGCAGCGGCCCTCCAAATCTGGAGAATAACTGAATGCTGCACATCTAGCAGCAGAACTTGCATGTATTAAGGGTACTATGGGCAACATTTTGGCAGAGCTGGGTCGGCTTTAAGGTAAACCCGTTCTGCACAAATTGCACAGGGGATTATAGTCAGCAGGGGTTGAAGGATCGATCGGGAAGCTGCACCCCCAGACTAGTAACAAAGGCAGGTAATGTCCATCAGAGTCCCAAAAAGGGGCACTGTACACTAAATCAGAGGGGTACTTGAAGTGCTGGCCCTGTTCATGGGGACAAACAGCCCACTTGGGCTGGACCCATTTTTTAAGTAATAGGGGAGCAGGTAGATAAAGGCTGTAGACTGCTTAGAGCTCCCCTTGTCAAATGCATGGAACATCCGAACCAACCAATTGCACTATTAGGGAGGACAACATAATTCTTCCAACGTTGATGGTACGAAGAGGAAGCTGATATCTAACTTAAGTGGGAGAGATGCTACATTTGGCTTGATGAAGTACTCCCTGGTCATAAACAATATCCCCAAACTATCTACAGGAACTTATGAAAACCAAGAGGCACTTACCAATAAAGTCATCCACTGGATTCGCCACAGGAGGGGGTGCATTTCTGTGGTATGGTTGCTTGCAAAAGCAGGGACGATTGTATCCAGGTCTTTCTTAGAGAAGAATGGTAGGTCCAGGGATTGTTGGCGATTGAATTTAGATAATTTCCCCCCCTTCGTTGTAACATCACCCTCAGTGCAAACCTACCCATGACTGGGTTCGTACCATCTAATTCAAGGCTGAGAAGACAAACCCTTGGTGGCCCAATTATCCATTAAATAGGACTACCACAGAGCCCGGCTGGTTGCGAATACCAAAAGCCATCACCAGACATAGATGAAGGTCTGGAGGGAGTTCATTGACCGATACCGACAACGGGAACAATATCTGATATTCTGCGTGTTCCTCTCAAGTTTTTTTCATGGAACATTGCAGCGGTTAATCAACATCTAATTGATAGTGAGTGGGTGAAGTCAATGGAGACCTTTGATATTATCACCGTTCAGGAAACATGGGCTATAGACGAGGTGACCATACAGGGAAACTTGCCATTTGAGAGTAAAGTTAAGAAGAACCTAAAGGGGAGGCCATCAGGGGTTTAGCCACATGGGTGAAAGCTGCCCTTAATTGAGATGTGAAGCAGATCAGTACTGGATCAGTCAACCTTCAGTAATTGGAAATTAGCATGCCAGGCAACCATAGTTTTCTGTTTTTCACTGTCTATAATAGGCCTAATAACCAAAAACACCTAATGCTGTTGCTGTGCCCCACCAGTGCATATGCAAACGGGATATGGGGCAGAACGAAAAACCATGGGATCGTTGTTATGGGGTCTTTAACATCCAGCTAGAGCCACTAAGGGAACTCTAAGGCCTATGAGATGATCAGCAAGAGGCCTGGGGTATACCCCATGTGGGAACTAGCCCCCCCTGCAAGAACTCATGTTATGCAGTAGATACAACTCAGACATATAACCTCGAATTGAGGGCTTGTAATGGATGTTTTCCTGCCGACCAACTTGCCACGAAAAACCTACTATGGTCCGAATGGGAGGTCAAAAATAGATTACGCTTTGGTATTAGCGCGAGACTGGCACCAAGTGGACAGTTTTCAAGTGATTGAATGTCTCTAAAGCGCTGTAGGCTGATGACGCATCTCCCGAAGAGCACAGCCATAACCAATATCACAAGTAAAATTAGTTCGTCCGACATCATAGTTATGGGCATGCTCGCTGATAAGTGAATGGGCATCACTGACCCAGAAAGATTTAATCCCTAGTACATATGGTAAAATCTTCAATTATATTGAGATTATATGCGATAGGGAAAACTCCTATCAAGAAGCCCTCCTGGGATTTGAGAAACTGACCAAACACATCAAGCCCATTGTATCTGCCCCAAAGACCCCAATCAACAAAGGTGCAAAAAAAGTTGAAACCTGGTTTGAAGGGACTGCAGAGATGCCAAGAACAAATTGCTTAACTACTTAAAATATACTGAGAAAGTAGACAGGGCACCTGCGTACCCTGAGAGATGCTTAGAAGGTAACCTTAACTAAGATACACCTGCAAGAGCACTGAAGTCGACCTAAGACTACAATACTCATGGAAACAAAAACTTCATACTAACTGCAATTCCTCAATGGTTGTGTATGCAGTTTGGTGCCCATGTAACAAACTTTATATTGGGAAAAGTAATAAGAAAATTAAAGTACGAGTTGGGGAACACAAGAGCTACCTGAAAAACCGCACAACAAATGCATCCATGGTTGACCACTGGATGGAGTCTATACACCCTCCAGAGGATTTTAGATGGATAGTCCTCTACAAACTTATACCGAGCATGGATGCCAACAGAGACAAAGCCATACTACTTAGAAAAGAAAAAACACATTTTTCTTACTAAAAGTTCCACATGTGGATTAAATGAAAAAAAGGACTGGAATCTTTAACATAACATCGCCCGTAATCCACTTTAAGAGGAAATGTGCTATATATTACAAACATTTGAACACAGCGAGAGATCCCAATTCAGGCTTAATAATTACTACCAGACATCCTCTGTCAAACCGCAGACATCCTCTGTCAAACCGCGTCTTTAAGGATCGGATCAACGGTATCTTATTTCCATTAGGGTTCCTCTCGCTTCGGGCTGCACTTTCCCATGCGCTTCAGCTCACTGCTGAACTAGACACAACTAATCCCGCTTCACCAGACGACAGATTACACGTTGCTGAGTGCCATGTAAACACATGCCGCCACGGTAAACACACTCGCACTCAAGATGATGCCACTTGGTCGAAAGAGAACCCACATGTGAAGCGCCAATGGAATGCACCGCTGCACGCAGTAGACATATATTTACGCCCTCATTGGATCGTGTGACCACTGTTGTAACTTCTACGCAGGTCTGAAGCCACAGCCAAGAAATCGGCATCGGGAAAGCCCACAGGTAAGCTCCTCGTGCTTCGAGAACTGAAATATGGGAGAAATCGTCAGTTCGCAACCGTTTACTGAGCCTCTCCTTCCTTTTCCATTCCCTAAAACAGCTAATTGCCCACTGTCTAATCGACACTGGGCTCTACCTCTTAGACCAACCGGGACGCTGAGACGTACTCTCCGCCCAACTTAGTAGTAGCACTTACACAGAGCATAGTATGCGAACCTTCCTCGCCTCACAAAGAACGGAGATCGTATACCGTTATGAACTAAGGTAGCATTCCAGTTTGAACACGCCACGTTGAAAAGTCCCTTTTACCCTACCAGTTAAACTTACCTTTACTCTACTTCACAGATCGTTTCTGATATGCATTTCCCCCTAACGCACAGAAAGGGAGTATACTTCCGGCACCACTGTACCGATACAGGACCCATAACGTCCACCATCCTCCTCCTTTCCCGACGTATGGACGATTTGCAAAAACGTAGAAGGACCGTGGCACAGATTTTTGGTACTACTATATTTGCATGACCACACCTTACCATTGAATTAGCACTAGGGAACACTGGGTTACTTTTCTGGTGCTGCAATTCTACTAGGACTTTTAGACACTGTTATGAATTAGTAGAATGGACTCATTGGTCTCTTTTCTCTCCTTATGATGCCGCTATTTCATCAGAGGCTTAGCAGTATTACCTCCTCAGAATGACAATAGTTTAGATTTCTTTCAGAACCTTGACACTCATTGCTCTGACTGGTATTGTTGCTACCATGACTTAGGCTCAGTGGCCCCTAATTAATTAGTGGTTAATTTATAGAACTGAATTAGTCTCTTTTCTTGTATGACTTACTTATGAAGTCACAGATAAGATACAGAATTTCCTGTATCGTTCTTGTTGCAGGTGACATCCTCCACCGCTGGTTGACAGTAGAATACCGACGGGCTCCATATGATATCTTCTTCTCTGGACCCCCATGTTCGCACCGAGACATACTGATACCTTGTGTGCAGAGCTAAAGTTAAGCTCCTTCTAGTAATTGAGTAATTGATGTGTCCGAACTCTAGCTATTAATGCATTGGGCCTAATTACGAGATGGACGGTAAGGTATTACCGGCACCGGTAATCCCTTACCGCCCTACTATGTTGTCCCTTAGCGGGTCCCTTCCTTAACGCCTGGTCTCACGCCGTGTTAAGGGACTTCAGAGCTTATAACGGTACTGCAATTTGCGGTACTGTTATTAGCACCTTCCCCCTTCCCATTGAGCTCTATGGGGGCTGGAATGGGGAATGGCTTTTTCAATGAGGACTACCGTTCCTGCAAAGGTCGGAATAGACCGGTAAGTCCCCATTGAACGGGACCGGACACGGTACCGGTATTGGAGGTAATCATGATGCTAATAGCACCATGACTACCTCCAACCTCGTAATGAGGCCCATTGTGTTTAATGCAGACAACCCCTGAAGAATTTCCGGTTTACATTTCGCAAATATATAAATGGAAAGAAACATGTTGGGATGAGTGTGAGAGACAAAAAGAATGAGTATGAGTGAGTGAAGATCAGTATGAATTAAGTGTTTTATATGAAACATTGCGTTAAATTTGCACAGCACAAGACACTTTCGATCTTTGGAACTAAATTTGGGCGAATTTTAGAAGCCCCAGATGAACATGTTACTTCTTACCTTGTAACGTTCTTTCGATGGGATGTTCCTCCGACGTATTCCTTATCTTTGATGTTACCCATCCCAGCTTGCTGGCCTCGGAAATTTTTTCAGTAGAGGGCGCTGCGCGTCGACGTCCTTCAAGTTGATGTCCCTAGACAGCCTCCGTCTCGAAGCCGACGTCACCATGCGTATAAATAGACTTGCGCAGCGTCCGTTGCTCAGTTCCGTTTTGAAGCTTCAAATTAGCTGTGCATGAATTGGTTATTGACCTTGAAGCAGCGTAAGCTGCAACCACAAGGGAAGTTCTACTGCGGGGATGGATGGGAGGGGTGATAAGGAATACGTCGGAGGAACATCCCATCGAAAGAACCTTACAAGTTAAGAAGTAACTTGTTCTTTTGAGGGGATTGTGTCCTCCGACGTATTCCTTATCTTTGATAGACTCCCATAGCAGTGGTGTGAAAGAGGAGGTGGGAGTAAAATGTAATATTCCCTTTAAGAATGTAACACAGCTTTGCCAAATCTGGTCTCCTGGCTAGAGGAGGAATCCAGGCTGTACAATTTTGTAAAAGTATGTGCGGACGACCAAGTGGCAGCCGCACATATGTCCCGAATCGGAACTCCTCTCTGGAGAGCCAAAGAGGCTGCGATACCCCTGGTTGAATGAGCCCTAAGATGTTGAGGGGGCTCTTTCCCTGCCAATTTGTAGCATTCTAGACGGGTTAAAATAATCCATCTTGAAATGGTCTGTTTCGTGATTGGCATTCCTGATTTATACCTACAAACAGTTGGTCTGCTTGTCTTATTCTAGCAAGTCTGCTGATATAAAAACTCAAGGCACCTCTCGTCCTCTTTCCCTGGATGGGGAGGAGGGTAGAATGAAGGTAAAGTTATTTTCTGAGTAATGTGGAATTCAGAAACCACCTTTGGGAGAGAATTAGCCTTCACTTGTAAGACAACCTTGTCTTTATGAAAGATTGTATGAGGAGGTTTGCAAGATAGAGCTTGTAATTCGGTCATTCTTCTGGCAGATGTTAGAGCTACTAGAAAGACTGTTTTAAGAGTGAGAAATCTTAATGAACAAGAAGGGAGTGGTTCAAAAGGAGTACCCATCAGAAAATTTAGGACTAGATTTAGGTCCCACAATGGAACTTGGAAAGGTTTTGGGGGATAAACATTAGTTAACCCTTTCAGAAATTGGACTACCAGAGGTAATTTGAAATATGAAGGCTCCTCTGCAGTGCGCTTAAAGATTGATAGCGCTGCGAGGTAGACCTTGATCGTACCAACTTGAAGACCTGAATTTGCTAAATATAGTAAGAAAGATAACACCATAGGTGTACTGCATGAAAAGGGTTCAATATTCTTTTCTCTACACCAGCTGCAAAATTTGTTCCAACGGCAGCGGTATAAAGTCTTTGTTGCCGGCCTTCTAGCCGGAAGCAACACCTCCATGACGTCATCCAGGAGATCCCAATCCTTGTATCTCAACCTTTCAGAAACCAAGCATGAAGGTTGAGGGTTCTGATATCTGCATGCAGAACCCGACCTCCCTTCTGCGAGGGAAGATCCTCTCTTTGCGGAAGACGAATTGGAGGACAGACGGACATGTCCAGAAGGTCCGCGTACCACGTTCTCCTGGCCCAATCTGGGGCAATTAGGATCATGGTCTTCCGGAATCTTCTCAACCTCCTGATCATTTGAGGAATGACAGGGACTAGAGGAAACACGTACAGGAGTGGAAACTCCCAGTTCACTACGAACGCGTCTCCTAGAGCTCCTCCCGGGGGAAATTCCCTTGAACAAAACTGATCGCACTTCCTGTTGATGCTGGTGGCGAACAGATCCACTTGAGGGGTTCCCCAAAGGGCGAAGATCTCTTGAAGGACTTCCTGCGCTAGCTCCCACTCGTGGGAAACTACTCTGCCTGCTCTGAGTGTCCGCCGTCAAGTTCTTCTCTCCGGCTAGGTGAACTGCCGATAGAGAGATTCCTTCCTGAATTGCCCAAAACCAGAGCTGCTTTGCCTCTCTGCACAGTGACAGTGATCCTACGCCTCCTCTTTTGTTGAGGTAGTGCATGGCCACTGTGTTGTCCGTCATTATCAGGACATTCTTCCCCTGTACTGATGGCAGAAAAGTCTTCAGCGCTAGTCTGATTGCTCTCAGCTCCAACAGGTTGATATGTAGTCTGGACTCTGATGGAGACCAACGACTGCTGATGGTCAAGTTGTTGGCATGGGCTCCCCAACCCGTGAGTGAGGCATCCGTGACTACCGTTATCTCCGGCCATGGTTGCCAAAACAGTTCTCCTTTCAAAATGTTCCGCCGACAGGCCCACCACTGAAGGTCTCGAGCCTCTCTGTCCGGGACTTGAAGGAGATCTGACATTCTTCCTGAGAATTGCGACCATTGGGTTCTTAGTGCCTACTGGAGGGATCTCATTCTCAGGCGAGCCTCTGGCACTAGGAAAATGCAGGATGCCATGAGGCCTAGCAACCTCAAAAAGTCGAAGGCTGGAAGACGTTGGGCATTTTGAAACTTGTTGACCATCTGCAGAATATCTTGAGCCCTCACTTCTGGTGGCGAGGCTTTTCCCAGGGAAGTGTCTAGGACTGCTCCAATAAACTGGAGTCTCTGTGATGGTATCATCTGTGACTTCTTTAAGTTGCGGTAGAAGCCCAGCTTGTGAAGGAAGTGGCAGAAATAATCTAGCTGGATCTGCGCTTGTTCCGAAGATATTGCTCTGATCAACCAATTGTCCAGGTAGGGGTGGACGTGGATCCCTTCCCTCCTTAGACTTGCAGCCACTACCGACATTAGCTTGGTGAAGACCCTCGGGCGGAGGTCAGCCCAAATGGCAGAACTCGAAACTGATAATGAGAGTTGCCAATTGCGAACTTCAGATATTTCCTGTGTTTGAGATGGATTGGCACATGGAAATAAGCATCCTGAAGGTCTAGAGATACCAACCAGTCCTGAAGCTGGAGGGCCTGAAGAATCTGAGAAAGAGTTACCATCTTGAACTTGTCCTTCCTGAGGAATTTGTTCAATTCTTGTAAATCCAAGATAGGTCTCAGTCCTCTGTCCTTCTTTGGTACTAGGAAGTAGGGGGAATACCAACCGTTGTTCCTCTCCGCTACAGATACCAGTTCTATGGCACCTTTCTCTAGCAGGTCTACAATCTCCTGCATAAGGAGCGGGTCTGGAAACTTCAAAGAGTTGTTCCCCGGTGGACGACTCTGAGGAATGTGTAGGAAGGGCAGGCAGTAACCTTGGGCAACTGTCTCCAATGCCCAAGCATCTGACGTAATAGCCTGCCATTCTTCCAGATGTTGAGTTAACCTGCACCCTACTGATGTCTTGTGAGGGAAGACCTCAGAGGGGCTTAGAAGCGGCTGACGCAGCTGCCGAAGGTAAAGTGGCACCTGCTGCTTTGGTTTTTGTACCTTTTCCCCGTCCACCACGGGTGAATCGTTTCTGGCCCCCTTGAGCTGGCTGTCCTCTACCTTTTCCGAATGTGGAGTAAAAGCAAATGGACCTACCCCTCCAGGAGGTTCCTGAGGGGCGATTCAGAGTCTGTCGGATTGCAGCCCCAAGAGATTTCGTTGCTGCCTTGGAAGTTTGTAAACTTGTCATGATGCCTACCCCCAGGCATCCGGACCAAGTCCATCAGCCCCGGGAGCAGGCATCTAGACATTTAGTAAAACCTCAGCAGCCCCGGCTAGGGGCTATCTGGGTTCAGTCCTGGCGCCTTAGGCGTCAGGCTCATAGTCATTACTTACCTCAGGCCGACCATGCTGCAAATGACTCCAATCCAACATGAAGCCTGAAAGGGACTATTTTTCTACAGGGACTATTTTTTACTCGGGTGTGGTTCTAGGGACTTCTTACCTGGGACTACTTTTGAGGCTATTTAAACCACACCCGACCAGCAACACATGCTTCGCGTTATTCTGCATCCAGCAGCGTAACAGTCACCGTGCCTGCAGCCTGCATCCAGTCTTCTGCCACGCCCGCCTCGAATCCGGAGCTCCTAAAACAAAGAGGAAAGAAAGGGACAAGGTTAGAAAACAAACTTTTTTCTATTCCACACCTGATTCTGGATCCATCTTGTCTCCGGACCTGTAAAGAACATCATTTCTGCACGCGCCGCTCCTCCAGCTGCAGCGCCGCGCCATACTCACCAGTCTTCACAGCATCCTTCGGGTCGGCACTGCCTCCATCATTTCTTCGCCGAACTTCAGCACCTAGGAGGCAAAAGAAGACCACAAGGTGAGCCGAGGGAACCAACAAATATAATTCTTACCACCATAAACTTACCCGATTTACCACCGGAGGCATCCTTTTGTGACTCTCCATATTTTCACGTGACGCATCTGTAAAGAGAGACAAAACAACATGTTTTCCTCGTGCAACATTCACCGGACAGCGCCGGGTAATACAGACTCTTACCTGAGCGCCACCAGCTGCCACAAGAGCATCTTTTCACGAGCCAGCTGCAAGACAAGAAAGGAAGGGGGGGAACAAGAGTGAACATCGGACATATTGAACTCTATGAACTTAATACTTACTGGTCCTCACCAGGAACCTCAGAGTCAATACTCTCCGGAACTCTCCCGAGCCTTCAAACCAGTGAAGTAACTGGAATCGACGCGCCCCTGCAAATCCACGCAGGATGGAGAGCTCATCTTTCAAGAATATAAGGCGAGATTGCTGTGAGGGCATTTCAGAGGTGATTAGTTGGGGAGGACTATGGGGGTGCCATCACTTGAATCCACAAGTGGCTAAATCCATCTCTCCACTTGCAGGAGAATATTTCTACGGGTTAAGCAGACAAGATTAGGAGGGCAGATCCAGTCATTCATCGCTGCACTACGCATCACGTGGGTGGAGACCGCAGCTGTCTGGGTCCGACCGACGCCCCTGTGGGAGCCAGGTGAGCATAACAGATCTCTCCAGGCTGTCATCAGCCTTCTTACCAAACAAAGAAGTGCCATCAAAGGGCATGTTCAAAAGTCTAGCTTGTACATCTGGAGCAAAACCAGACTTCCGCAACCACGAAATCTGCGGATTGTGGTACCTGCCGCCATGGCCCTGCTGACACCGTCAGCAGAATCAATGCCTGTTTGAAGGGACTCGCACATTGCATATTTTCCATCCTTGATGATGCTTACAAATGCTTCCCTTTCTTCTCCTTCTGGGAGACAGTCAGCCGCTGATGAAGCACAGTCCCAAAGTGTATGGCTGAATCTTGCAAGCGTGCAAGTGGCGTTAATAGATTTAAGCACCATGCTACATGCTGAAAATACTTTTTTTGAAATAGCATCAAATCTTTTATCATCCCTATCCTGTGGAATAGTAGGGTATGCAGATCTACTGTTTGATGAAGTTGCTGCTTGTACAATCAAAGTCTCTGGAGTTGGATGTTTGCTCAAATATTCAGGATCTGTAGCAGATACCCTGTATTTAGCAGACAGTCTCTTGTTAACTGCAGGGATAACTTCAGGAGATTCGCAATTTGCGGAAACTTTTCTTTGCAGAGCAGAATGAAAGGAAACAACAGGATTCTCCTGTGGACCTTTATCTAAAATATCAGTAAGGTCATCCTGCTGAAAAGAGGGTGTAGGTGTAGACCACCCCATGAATTTGATTATTCTGGCCATCAGAAACCTATAAAGGGGTCTCAGCATGTTCCCCAGGGTCTGGTTTAGCAAACTCTACTTCTGGAGAAGTATCTAAACCACTTGCCTCATGTAAGGAATCTTGAAGGTCCTTCAACCTCTTCTCTTCAGAGATAAATTCCTCTGGTATGGGTGTAGTGGTCCTTTGTAAACCAAAAGGTCTCATGATCGGAATCCTCACCTTCCTCATATATTGAGGACAAGGCTCTAAAATAGTTAGACCTAGGATGTGGTTTAAACCCCATTTCTACAGCAGAAGGAGCCACATTTGTTGTCACTGGTTGTGAAAACGTCAAGGTTGTCGACGTGGAAGTCACAGGCTTCGAAAAACTCGAAAAGGGCATCGAAAAAATTTGAAGAGACCTTGATGTACTCGAGAGGATCAGAATCCTACTCTGCGTCATCGAAATAGTTGATGGCATTCTCGACGTCATGGTCGAGGTCCTCGACACCTCTACTGTAGTGACAGTTGTAGGTCTGTCCTTTATCGGAGTCGACAGTGGCGTCAGAGACGGCGTCAACGCAACCGTTTTATGCGTCGAAGGGCCCTTCGACAACGGCGTCAATGACGCAGATTTATAAGTCGAAGAAACCTTTGACGATGGCGTCGACGACGCGGTCTTACTGTCTTTACTCGAGGGTGCAACGACTCGCGGCATTTTGATTTTTCGGGTCTTTCACCTGGGGTATCACCTTTAGACGTCTCTGAGGGGGGTCGAGGCCGCTTTCTCGAAGACGCTAAGCATTTTCTTACGGAATTCCTCCCACTTAGCTGGAGAGCTGTGTTTCGGGGGGCAAGTGACCCTTTCCGGAGAGACAAAAGAAGACAAAGAAGTGGGAGATCTATGACGCCTCCCCTTAGAGTGTCTCGATCTCGAAGACTGATGGGAACCGCTTCGAGATCTTGAACTGGAATGTTTATTATGACGACGAGGAGACAAATTTCTCGACTCTGCCGAAGAAACTTTCGAGGGAGTAAGAGATTTAAGAGTCTTACCTCTTTCTAGCTTCCCCTTGCACTCCTTCAAGGCTTTCACAGTCATGGACATACAGTCCTCGCATTCCGAACAGTGATGCTCCAATCCCAGGCACCACAAACAGATCCTGTGAGGATCCATCAACGACATTTTCTTCCCACAGTCACGACACTTTTTGAAGCCGGACCGAGGGGTCGATGGTTCAGATGAAGAAGCCATCGAAATGAGATGATATCTTCGAAGAATAAGTCTGAATCTTCTTGAAGAAAGAATTGAGCAACACATTTCCGAGGCCCACGAAGCGCGGAAAAATGGAACTGAGCAACGGATACTGCGCAAGTCTATTTATACGCACGGTGACGTCGGCGCCGAGACGGAGGCTGTCGAGGGACAGCAACTCGAAGGAAGTCAACACGCAGCGCCGTCTACTGAAAAAATTTCCGAGGCCAGCAAGCTGGGATGGGTAACATCAAAGATAAGGAATATGTTGGAGTTCACAATCCCTTTGAAATATTACTTTGTCTGCTTTTGCATATTTGCACATAACCAATGACCAATTGGTGGTCATAGATACATTTGTGAATTTCATCGAATGAATTCTCTTTTATGTTTTTAGAATTGCATTACCATTAATAAAATGGTTTATTTTTAATATTTGAGTCTCAAGAGTGTGACTTACAGGTATAATTGCCTTGTCAACCAGCACTGGGAGGCAGCCACTGGAACAGAGAAGCCTGCCCCCTTGCAATTTATTGTTTGTTGTTAAAGGCTTTGCCTATACGAGGGACCGCTAGCATTATTCCCCTCACACCTCTCATTTTGTTTGTGTGTTAACCTTAATTAAGAAACAGGCATATATGGATGAGTAATAGGCCACTATGGGAGACTTAAATTCTGGATGTGTGTCACCAACAAATTATTATCATCATTATGGTACTTACTGAGCGCGGTCCTGACTTCGAAAAGCAATGGAACGCTTTACAGAGGTATACAACAATACAGATCATTAAGAGAGCGCTTTTCAGAGGTAACAACAGAACATACATACAGCAGGGGGTGGGATACAGAGGGGCAAAGAGGAGTGATACAGCTGCACCGGGTGGCAGGGAGGAGAAGGGCAGATGACGTCTAGCGAGTCAGGTGGTGCGAGGGGCGATGTGATGGCCTAGGTGTTGAGGCGGAGAGATTCCTTGAAGAGATGGGTCGTATGTTGTAAGAGCGTGGGGGAGAGTCTGATAGTGACAGGAGGAGGTTCCATATTCTTGGGGCATAGGCAGAGAAGGCTTGTTTACTGGTCCTTTTGCAGCAGCAGATTTCAAGTCTGCACATGTCCTGGCTTCTGCTTGTGCGCTGTCCGCCAGAGATGCTGTGTTCCTCTACAATGTAGCAGGGTGATTTGAGGGCAACTGCCTCATAGATGATGCAGAAGATACCTAAAACCGTTGTTTCGACTGTTCAATATCATAAATAAATAACAAGAGATGCAAGGTTGTTCTGTAGAACATCATAACATTTTAATGTGGTATTCTTTGTTTCAAAATACATACACCGGGCATGGTTAAAAAGGAACAGATTGATAACATTTACTGTGCATCACATGCACTAGCACTTCATGAACCAACGTTCCGAGCTTATTAACTATGTTTTTTTTAACTGTTTTAGATAGATTTTATGAAAATGTTGGTGCAGTATTTTGTAATTTTTGTTTTGATTTAGTGTGTTTGCAATATATCTTAGAAATGGTTGTATTATGTTGTACCTAATGGCTGATGCAGAATAAAGGATTTCAATCAATCAATAAAGACACATGTTCACAACTGGCATCCTCCTGGTATACTCTTGTGCTAGGGCTTTCTTATGTGAGCCCTGCGCACATCTCAAATATGGATAGTCCTTATATTAGCTTCTTCTGGTATCGTATCTGCCTGGTACACTGATTTGCCAGGATTTATTTCACATGTGTATTGCATACTCTCATACAAATGTATGTCTCTTATTCTGATTACTTTCCTCCTTTTATAGTAATGTTCACATACTCGTTTACTTTCTGAATTCATAAATGGTGTTTAGCCTGTCTGCGAATACTCCCCAGTGTCCCTGCTTCCCTTTCGTGGACTCACCAGAACTTCCTGGCGTACTTCTTTCCACCCACGGTAAGCCGGTACCAAGCTTTCAGCCTCCCGCTCCCTGCTTCTGTCTCCTAGCTTCTCTTCTCTTTGCAGCTCCTTCTAGGCTTTCTGGCATCTTCCCCAGCTCCTGTAAGGTGGAAGCTGCCTCTTAACACCTGAAAACGCCCAGAAGTCGTCTCTCGGCTTCTGGCGTCCCTGCAGCGTGTTCTGCCTTGCGAAAAGCTTCCTTTCTGCTTGGTGAGCTGGTTTGTTCCACAGAACGCCTCCTAGCCCCTCGGTCTCTCAGTCTCCCGGTCGCTTCAGAGAGATGCAGTCTTCTCCTGTCGGTAGTTCTTCTTGATCAACTGCATCTGCTGTTTAGATTTCCCCGTGGTAGGCAAGCGCTCATAACTAAAGCGTGGTAGGTGCTCTTGCCCTTGGATGATCAGTATTACTCGATCTCTCTTCCTCATCCCAGTATTCTCCTGCTTATGGGAATGGAAGTCTACTTTTAGCAACTTGCATACAGATCTGAAGAAAAGGCTTTCAACATTCTTCTTGGGTAGATGTGGTCAGGTGTAACATGCCATCAAGGCATAAGGCATGGATGGGATAGGGGATACCCTCCAAAGAAAAAGGGGATACCATGTCTCAACTGATGATGCCATGGTGCTTCCCCAGAGGATGTCTCCCACATGTGATCATCCCTCATATAGCCGCCCACAGGGCCAGGATGAGGTGGCGGCTGTCATCCCCTGGCCACATGGAGGGAGGTCAATGCCGGGAAAGGAGTGATGAGATCATTGGATTCATCACTTACCCATCCCCTAATGTTGTTCTTTTTGAAATTAAGGAGGTTACGAAATTCAGATTTGGACTTTTGTCAATTTCCGTTGAACCAAGCTTTGTGTCCATTTTTATTGGGGCTTGTGTGATGTTTTAACCCACTAATCTATGCCCTGCAACATCACTGTACGCTGCTTGCATCAGAAACAACAGAGTGGCCGCCAAAAAGATCTTTGCGCTAAAAATCTCTGAAAGTGTGCAGGAAAACCTGAAAAATAGGCCACCAATCCATTTTGCCTATGTCAGTGGTAACACAGGAGACCACTGCCAAAACCTATCATTTTGCTGCCCACAGAGAAAAATGAAACTACTTGAAAAAGCAGTGCTGCATTGCAAAGGAAAACCCAGAGCTGCTTTAAAAATCAGTTTTTCCTTGGCTGTGGAAAGTGCAAAAATCATGGTTCCCAAACACCACAAAAGATCCAACATCCTTGCTGGGTGTTAAACATCACTTTAAAGAATTCACCTAAGCACAATGTCAGCAGAAACATATTTTGTCAGAAGAAAATCCACATTCAAAGATACTTGCATGGAAAAATATGTTAAAAATGGGCGCAGTACCGCCGCTCACCTGTGTCAGAAGCTAGCATTTATTTATACTGTAATTTAAACTTGTGCCTTAAAATCAAAGTATGGTAAAGAAGAGACTTCCCATCAAAAGCAATATAGGGTGACAATTCAATCTCTATGTTTTAAAAAGGCTGAAATTAAGAGATTTGTGGCTATATTTGTAAAAATGTAAATTGTATTTTATAGAAAGACTATTTTAAACATTGTTTTAAAATTAAGTTAAAGCCAGTCACACTGAGCTTCAAAGACATTCCACAGTTTCTCCCAAACAAAGGAATCTTCCCCCCTGCCCTCTGCTGAAGAACTGGCAGGGAGGTGTGAAAGGAAATGGGAGGGGACTTTGGCCTGTTGCTCTGACAAGAAACAAAAGACTCCCTTGAATGAAAGGAAATGCAAATTTTGGTGTGACAGAAAACAACTTCTGGCAGGAAGAAGCCTGGGACTGCTCTGGCCCAGCCAAAACCTTAGGGGCGGAGACAGACAGCTCTGTTTATTCGGAGAGCACAGAAAATATCTTTTTGAAAAAGACTCATAGAAAACTGAACAAAATTGCTAAAAATCTGTAAATATAGCGTTGTTAAAATGAAATTTCTGCTCACGTTTTAAAATTACTCTGGAATTTGTGCGATAATCAGAGACAGAACTATCAAAATGTTGACTTTGTAGCAATTGTGATCATGCTAAAAATATGAAACTTCACAGGAGTATGCCCAGATGTTATGCGCATGTATGGAGAAAAATGTGTACAGATCTGACACTGGGTAACCAACCAAACGCGCGAAAAACTGTCACTTGTGAACCAAAACTCTTGAGAAGATGGATGGATATGTGCCTTATTTAATTTGGGATGTTAATTTGTATTATTAGCAAGTTGGTGATATTGGAAATATGTTTTATATGAAAAATAGATTTTCTGTGTAGAAACAAAGGGGAGGTTTTTCCCTGGATTGTAAATTGCAGCATCACTATGACACATCATGACACTCTGGTTGCTTCTCAAATCAGGGGAGAGGAAATTCTCTAACCAATAGACTTCTTAGAGGTTTGGGCTTAGCATAATCAGCCTACCCACCCCTTTGGGAAATACATAAATAGGGACTGTTGAGGACCTAGACAGACACACACATTCACCCATCAACTGATTTACTGGTGAAGCGCTCTGCAGGAAGAACCCAGATAAAGACTCCAGAGCCCAGATAAAGACTCCAGGGCCCAGATCAAAACTCCAGAGCCCAGATCAAAACTCCAGAGCCCAGATCATAACTCCAGAACTCTGAAAGCAGAAGGTCCAATCCAAAGCTGAACCCTGCTCAGCTGGCCTTTGAAATCTTGCAACCTGATTTTAACCCCAAACTTTCAAGGGCACAATCAATTCAACAGCCGGGCTGTACTGTTTCTGGTTCTTGCCAAGAAGTCTTGCTAGAACCCACAGATCCAACCAGTAGAGCAGAGCTGTAACCTAGAACCAACCGGTCAGATCCAGTCCAAGAAGCCGTGCAGAGACCAGATTGCCTTGCTGAGTGCAGAACCAAGTGCCTGAATCCTGTCCGGTGGCTAGCAGATTCCAGTCCAAACCTTTGACCAGAGCTTGACGGGCCTATTCCAAAACCATAGTTGTGAGTATTTAGCATAAGTAATCTAATCCAACCTATTCCAACATATCCAGAACTGCATTGTAGAACCATTTTTGTCTGTCCTGAATCCTTCTTTCAT
Organism: Ambystoma mexicanum; assembly: GCF_040938575.1. Taxonomy (NCBI): domain Eukaryota; kingdom Metazoa; phylum Chordata; class Amphibia; order Caudata; family Ambystomatidae; genus Ambystoma; species Ambystoma mexicanum. Next base: position 538,074,424 of record NC_090928.1, on the reverse strand, counting down.
CCATATAATCCTGTGATAATTGTAGTGAGGATCATCTTTGCGCTAATATATATTTGCTGAAGAAAGGCAAGTGTCGCAGCGGGCAAAGATCAGGCAGAGGCGCCTCTGGACTGGTGGCTGTACTGTTGGTATCTCGTATCTTCATAGCCCCTTAGTGTAAAGCCAATCCTTGTTTGTAATCTTCAAAAGCGCATCTCTCATTTGAAATCTTGACTCTTGAGAAAAATTGACCTTTACTAAAACCTCTAACTTTTGAACCGTACGTGCTAGGAACAAAATGTCAGATTGAAGCTAACATCCTCAGCTTTCAAATGAACCAAGAACCGCATTCCAACTCCTTTTAGTTTTTCTGTAATCGCGTTTCTCGTGCACGGAAAAGTTTGCCATGATTCTGCATTTGGCTCAATTTCACCACATGTAAAATAGCTATTTCTTTGCATTCAACCACTGAATTCAGTTTCCAATCTGCCAGCCATTCAATCATCATTGCTAGTGTCTACCTGAACCTATCCAAAGCGGCTCCCACTAGTTGTGAATCCCATTTAGGGAATTAAATCCCCTTTTAGCATTTTTCCATTCATTGTAAGCCACATTCAAAAGCATCTGACCTGTTTAAAATCATCCCCGTTTCTCTCTAAGCTTGCTAGGGGAAATTGGGATTGAACTGCATGTGTAGAGTGTTTATTCCTGAAACCTGTTTTCTCTCCTTCCATCTCTATATTGCATATTAGGGGGGATTGAGTAGAATCAGGGGGAAAGAGTGATTACATTGCATTTGATTGGATTCATATCAAGTTTTATTTCTGTACTGCATTAATTTCCTATCATTGCATTTCATTGAACCCCCACAAAGTTTATTCCATGCTACATTATTCTTTTCATCCATACTCCTATTGATTAAAGAGACTGTTGATTGTAATATCATCCAACGCTGATCTTTGTATAAATATTAATAGTGTGATATCTAGATATTGTTCAAATTCATAAAAGTGATATATATGGGATACATTACTCACCGTAATCGTATTTCTGATGCTTGTATCTGCTTAGATTCACATGCTGTGCATAGGCAGACATCTAGTGGAAGCTGCGGAGTATTACAGTTTGTTTTTCGAAACTCGAAAATGGGCGTCGACACAGGGCGTGCCAGTAATACTATCCCTAGTGTGACGTCCACTGTACCCAAGATCCCTCACGCGTCCAGGATCCTCAGATTGTATTTTTTCTGACATGAGGTAGCATGAGGAGTAGCGTGAGTACAGATAATCCAAGCAGATAGACAGAAAGGTAAGACTACAAGCAATCATGCGCCTTTTCTCAGAGGGGAGGAAGGGTGGGTCGCAGGTGAATCTAAGCAGATACAAGCATCAGAAATACGATTACGGTGAGTAATGTATCCCTTCTGAGGCTTGTGGAATCTGCTTAGATCACATGCTGTGCATAGATTAGCGAGCAGTACCTGAAGAAGGAGATGGGATGTGAGAAGAGTCATGAGCAAATAAGTGTCTTAGAACCGCTTGTCCCACTTGTGTATCTGCCTTGGAATGGGTGTCAATGCAGTAATGCTGAGTAAAAGTGTGAATAGAGCTCCAAGTAGCTGCTTTGCAAATGGTGTCAAGGGGTACATTTGCAATGAAAGCCAGAGTGGCCCCAATGCCTCTAGTAGAGTGGGCTCTTGGCGTGAAAGGCAGAGTTCTTTCAGAGTGTGAGTAACACAGCTGGACACAGTTAATAATCCACTTCGAGATGGCACCTTTAGAGACACGATCCCCCTCTCTGCCTGTAGCTACGGAGACAAACAGTTGATCTGTTTTTCTTAGCGGTCTGGTTTTATTTACATAGTAGAGGACCGCCCTACGCACATCTAGGGTGTGTAGTTTCACCTCAGCCGAGCTTTGCGGGTCCTGGAAGAAAGCCGAAAGCTCGATGGACTGGTTTACATGGAATTTTGATATAAATTTAGGTGAGAACCTAGGGTGTGTGCGTAAAACCAGTTTGTCTTTATGGACAGTAAAGAAGGGATCCTGCACTGACAGAGCCTGAATTTCACTGACCCTTCTTATAGAAGTAATAGCTACTAAGAAGGCCGTTTTATAAGTCAGGTGTTTGAGACTGCTTTTATACATGGGTTCGAAAGGGGGGCCCATGAGCTTGGCTAGCACCACATTAAGGTCCCACCCTGGTGGTGGGTTTGAAATAGGAGGGTGAAGTCCCTTTACTCCTTCCATGAAGGCTTTAACTACTGGTACTTTCCACCACGAAACCTTGCTATGGGAAGTGGTGTAAGCCGACAGGGCTGCCAGGTGTACTTTCAGTGAGTTAAAAACCAATCCTGCATCTAGCAGGTGGAGCATGTATGTAACAATAGTGGAAGGAGTGCAATCAACCGGGTTGATTTGTCTACTCTGGCACCAGATAACAAACCTCTTCTACTTGTCAAAGTAACAGTGCCTTGTGTTTGCTTTCCTAGATTCCTTTAGGATGTACATACACCTCTGTGGCAAATTGAGATGTCCAAACTCTATGACCTCAGGAGCCATGCTGCCAGGTTCATTGAGTTGGGTTGCTGGTGCACTGTTTGACCTTGGTGCTGGGACAGTAGGTTGTACCAGGCTGGAAGTTTGATGGGCTCGCACTCCGCCATCCTGCGTAGGTGTGGGAACCACGGTTGTCTTGCCCACATGGGAGCAACTAGGACAAGCGTCATCGACTCTCTGTTCATCTTGTTCATCACTTTCCTGATGAGAGGAGTTGGTGGAAAAGCGTACGCAAACATCCCTGACCAGTTGATCCACAGGGCGTTCCACTGGGAGTCTGGTTGGGGGAACCTGGATGCAAATCCTGGGCATGGTTTGTTTTCGCTTGTGGCGAATAAGTCTATAGTGGGGAAACCCCACTGAGAGAAGATATCTTCTACGACCTCTCTGTGTAGAACCCATTCGTGTTCCTCTGGGAGGGAGTCTCTGCTCAGAGCATCCGCTAGGGAATTGAGCTCCCCTGGAACATGTTGTGATGACAGGAAGATGTTCCGTCTGAGTGCCCATCTCCAGATTTTCTGGGCAAGCTTGGACAGATTTGGCGAGCGAGTCCCTCCTTGCTTGTTCAGGTAGAACATGGCTGTTGTGCTGTCCGTCCGGATTTGCACTGACAGGTTTAGTAGGTGGGGCTCGAACGCCTGAAGCGCTCTGAATACTGCCAGAAGCTCTAGCAGGTTGATGTGGTTCTTGGCCACTGAGTGAGACCAGAGACCCTGAGCTGTGTGGTGGAGATGGTGAGCTCCCCACCCCGTCAGACATGCACCTGTAGTGACTACAGACTGGGCCGCCCTGAAAAGTTTTTCAACCCTGGGATTGACTGCTCTGGTGAGGTTCGGGTCACCAGGGACGGATCTATCCTGCGCTGAATGGACTTAAGAATAGGGATGGTCTGGGCAACAGGCCTCCTTTCTCCCACTAACTCTTCTGCAAAGTCCCTTTCCTCCTGGACACCGTGGGTGTCAATGTGGAAATGTTCTGCTGCGCGAGCGAGAACCTCATTTAGGAGGGGTTGGTTATCGACCGGGGAGTCGGTAACCGGGGCTTCGTTCTCTACCGGGGAATCTACTCTCTATGTTTCCGGGTCCTCCTCTTCTTCTTCCTGGTCCTCATCATCCCCATGGTAGCCCGTCCCGGTTTGCTCTTCTACCATACCAAATTCTTGGTCCTCACCAAAGGAAGCCTCTCCTTGATACCGTGAGTATGGTCTTGCGTATGGTTGTACCTCGAAGGGTTCTGACCTCATCAGAGTTTCAAACCGGGGCTTTTTACTCGGGGGGGTTAGGATCAGTAGAGCCTGAGGGTGTCGCCCCTTGTGGATCATACGAGAGGAAATGTTCTAGATTTTTATCATAAAAATCAGCTAAAGAAGACATTCTTGACATGACCCTATCTATGTCTCCACTGGACCATTTTTTGGAACTGGGAATGACTCTCTCACCAAGTCTATGGGATTTATTTTGAGTAGCTTTGGTGGTTGTAGACATATCAGCAGACGTGGTTTTGTCTGTCTGTTTAGGGGGAGTGGTGTGTTTCACAGGTGTGGAAGAGTGCAAAGGTTGTTTCTTCTGCTGTTTTCCCCCCTCCCCGTGCGTGGAAAAATGTTTTCCCTGTCCTTTAGTGGCTCCGGAGTTATTCGACGCCTGGCGTCGAGGATCAAGGGTGGTGTCCCTGTCCTTTCGAGCGTGGGGCCTCGCTGGCTTTAACTGCGGGCTCCGACTCCTGGAGCGCGGCCTGGGGGTGGAAGTCGTCTTCGTCTTGCGACGATCGAACTTCTGTTAGCCTAGGGAGCGAGGCACTCTTGGCAAGAGTGGATGATTGCCTGGAGTCATGCGGCGATCTTGATCGAGAGCGCCCAGAGGACACCGAATCGGACCGTTCTGTTTGTGCCTCTTTCCGAGAACTCGACGTCGTCGAGTCTCGGTTGGACTTAGTGTGTTTAGTGTGTGTAGTATGTGAAGCGCTTGTGTCGCCGGGGGTCTTCCCCATAGCCGCCCTGCCGGACGACCTTCCGAGGTCGGGGACCTGCGCTCGGCTGTCTTTCGACGCCGTAATGCCCTCGCCGTCCGAAAGTACGGCGTCGCTGCCGTCTCTGAAGGCGCCCTCCGCTGCCATGGCGCCTGCCTGGCGTGGTGGGCCCAACGGTCCTTAAGTGTCTTAGGTTTAAACCTACTACACGCTCTGCAGTTCGCTTCGAGGTGGTCCCTCGGCAAGCAGAGATTGCACGTGGCATGCCTGTCGACTCAAGGGTATTTGCGATTGCACTTGGGGCAGAATTGAAAAGGGGTACCCTCCATACGCACCTTGAGGCAGCGGGCTGTTAAGTGTAGGAAATGTATAAGGTGTACCTATATACCAAGAGTGTAGAGTATGTACCACCCCCCACTCTCCCTACTTGCAGGGCCGAGGCCAGAGGCCTTCCAAGGCCCGGGCCGAGGCCAGCGGCCTTCCGAGGCCCAAATCTGTCATGCAGCAGCCGACGGTCGATTTCTTCTCCAGCCGGCGTCGAGTGTCGAAGTTCGACGTTGGGGTGGGGAAGGATGTCAATAGATTATTATTTAAAATTTTTAGCAAAAGTATGGCTAAGGCCAGGGGACTCCGCAAAATGCTTCCGACCAGCATGGCGGAAAAAAACAATCTGAGGATCCTAGACGCGTGAGGGATCTTGGGTACAGTGGACGTCACACTAGGGATAGTATTACTGGCACGCCCTGTGTCGACGCCCATTTTCGAGTTTCGAAAAACAAACTGTAATACTCTGCAGCTTCCACTAGATGTTGGTCTATGCACAGCATGTGATCTAAGCAGATTCCACAAGCCTCAGAAATATATATATTGTTCAATTCATACAATAAATCTTTTAACTTTGCAAAACAACCTTCTTCTTGGTTCAGTGAGACCGGGGGGGGGGGAATTCAAAGAGAGGGGCGAGCTATATGGGTACATCGTTCAGAAATAAAAGAACTTTAGACATAAAAATATATAATTAAGGGTTCCAGCTGGGCATCTCACGCCAGGCATTTGACTTAGGTGGAGTGCTGGGTTGAAACCACTTACACTATCCATTAGTTGGATTCAGGATATTTATTGGTGAAAGCCATGAGGTCACAGTGTAGTCAATTTCTCTGCCAAAAATACCCCTGAAAGGTTCCCTCCACTTTGTACAAAATCATTCTTCAAAGTCTAATTAGAAGTCCACTAATCTTGATGGCCTTCCCACCCTCAGTCTTCGAGTTCCTCAAAACATAACTCTTATGAGCAGAAGTAGTAAAATTTGAGAATTTAAAGTCAGATTTCATATTTAAAGATTCATATTTAAAGATCGTAATAACTTTCTAGCCAGGAAATAAAGTTTAAAAGAATATAAAACAGCAATTAAAATATAGTAAATTATTGAAAAATATCTAGCATATGTACAAGTGGAATTAGGATGGGTGGAGTTAAAAAAAAAAAAGACCATTTAGATGGTACAGAGAACATCTTATGAACTTGTCTATAACTCATCCTCTTCCGTCCATTTTAGAATTTAAAAAAAAGGCAGACTCCTCTCATCCACAAATATCACGACTGAGAGCCAAATATTTTGGCATTTAAATCCCCCATCACAAGTGGAATTGGGTTTCTATAGCTATCTGAAAGGCTTTCCAAATAACCCCACTTCATACAGAATTTTCCTAGCTTGAATACCCAGAGGTAAATAAACATTAACTCTAACTCAAGGCGGGTGTGGTCGGCGAGTGACAGATGAAGCAGTGAAGCTGCGTAGCTCCCGCTCCAGGCCGCGATAAATCCTGTTAATATCCTGTTCGGAGATCAAATCTGCAGCACAGAAACGGCACACTGGGTGATGGAAGGTTCCGGGTGTCTGAACTGGGCAGCGGTGAGCAGACTTGGTTCCCCTGTCAGCTCGTGAAACGGTGGTGTGACCAGAGGTGGGAACGGATCCCAAAGATGGCTACCGGTGGGCGAAGTGACATCCTGTGAACCCGGGGCCTGAAGGAGTGGGACCCTGACAGACTTGTGGGTGGGGCTGCCCGCACAGTCCCACACCTGGGAGTGGTGCGATCCGTTTGGCGGCTGCAGTCGACAAGGGGGAGGATGAACAGCACTGTGGCCGCTGGTGCTTGCAGAGAGTGTTGCAGAGGCGGGCAATGACCCAGACAGAGGGCGGGAGCGCAGAGCATCGGGTTGCTGCTTGGGACACATCGCGGACAGGAGTGGGGTGTTTTCCCGGGGAGGGAGCTGGAGAACTAAGTGCAAAGCATCAGAGGGGAAGCAGCCCCGGTACCATACAGATCAGAGCTTTCCGGAGCTTCAATGTTGGGCGGGACGCCAGGTGGCAGAGTCATCAGTGACCGTTGCCTGGGAATTCTACCCGGACACCAGCGCATCCGCCAGGGAGGAGTGTCCCAGAATCAACAAGGAGGCCCGGGGAAGAACATGAAATGGACCCTGACTGATGCAGGCTGCGTGAGCCAGGGAGTGGGGGCCAGTAAGAGCCCCGGCACCAGGAACGAAACAGCAGATGAAGAAGGTGCCTGGGGCGGCAGTGAGGGCACGGGCGACACCAACGGCTGGCCCCAGATTGCCAGTGAAGGTACAGTCCATGGCAGAACTGCCTGGAGGATTGGGGATGACCACACTTGGGACTCTGCTGGTGAGCTGACAGAGAGGAGAGTGCAAGTAAAGACCTAGCACCGAACCCAGCACACAAAGCAGCACCCTGGGAGTAGGGGGTCTGGCCGCTGCAGGGAGCTGTGCAGTAGGTAGTGGCTAGGAAGCACCAGGTAGGAGCATAGCAGAGGGGAGAGAGCTATACGGCCCCAGAGACAGACAGGGATCAGTGAGGACTGACGGCTGCAAAGTGGAACATAACTGGGAGGAACAGATCAGGAGATCTAAAAGGCAAGATACTGGAGGGTCCCATGGTAGATGGTGGCCCACAACCAGGCAACACCAGTCTTCCAGTTTTCTTGGTACTCATAGTCGGCACCATGGTGAAGGGGCAACAAAAAATTGACCACTATGCGGCCATTAAGCAAAGAATGGGTAAAAAAAAACCGGGGGGAGATGCTGAAGTGGCAGGGGCTGGAGTGGAAGGGAGTGGAGGAGTCATAATGCAAGGGCTCATCACCGTAATACAGGAATCTGTATTCTAGAGGGAAAGATACAAGAAGTGGGAGTGGATTTGACCCTGATGCGAGCAGACTCAAGGAAAGTCAGAGAACGGGTGACAGAGGTGGAGCAGTCGGTGAGTACGGTGGAGGACGATCTAACCACATTAAAGGTGGCCTTATAGGAGTGACGAGGGAGTTGGGGGTCAAGGCGGAGGACTCGAAAGGTCGGTCCCGCCGGAACAACATTCATCTGGAGAGGGTACCGGAGGGCCAGGAGGGGCCGTGCACTGAACTGTACGTTGAGAAGAACAAGTTACTTTCTTACCTGGTAACGTTCTTTCAATGGGATGGTCCGACGACGTATTCCATATCTATGACAGGTAATGTCCACAGCTGTGCTGCTTCGGAAAATCTTTGGCGTCTGCGTCCTGCGTCTATGACGTCGATGCGGCGTCCCCGAGGACGACCTCCGACGGCCGACGTCACCCGATGTGATAAGTAGGACGCACGACGCCCAAAGCCTCAGTTATAGTTTTTTCCCAGAACGTGTGCCACCAGTTTTCTGCCAGTCAAACACACAAGGCCTTGCGGAACGCAAGCTGCAATCGCAAAAGAAATTCTGCAGCGGGGAAGGCAGGGAGGGAGCGATATGGAATACGTCGTCAGACCATCCCATCGAAAGAACGTTACCAGGTAAGAAAGTAAATTGTTCTTCGAGGGGATTGGGTCCTCCGACGTATTCCATATCTATGACAGACTCCCAAAGCAGTATGAAGCAAGGAGGTGGGAAAGAATTTAGAATACAAATTTAGCATGCCCAATCAAATTGCGGAATAGAGAACTGCCTTACCAAAGGCCAGATCTTGCCCTCTGATGGAATCGAGGGAGTAGTGACGAACAAAAGTATGTACTGAAGCCCAGGTGGCTGCATCACAGATGTGACGAATAGCAACTCCCCTCTGCAGAGCAGTAGACGCAGCCACTCCCCTGGTAGAATGGGCCTGCAAGCCAGCCGGAGGATCCTTACCCGCCAAGCGGTAACACTCGGAGATAGCTAAAATAATCCAACGAGACAAAGTCTGTTTCGTCACAGCTTGTCCCAAACGCTTTCCAGCGTAACCAATGAAAAGTTGATCGTCCACTCTGACCTGGGACATGCACGAAATATAAAAGCTCAACGCTCTCCTAGGATCAAGCCCATGGAGCCTCTCCTCTTCCTTACCAGGATGAGGAGGAGGATAGAACGCCGGAAGAACAACCTTCTGGCTCAAATGAAATTCCGAAACCACCTTCGGAAGAAAAGAAGGACGAACTCTAAGGACAACCCTGTCCTTATGAAACACAGTGAAGGGTGGCTTAACTGAAAGTGCCTGTAACTCACTCTCTCTGCGAGCGGAAGTAACCGCAACCAAAAACACAGTTTTCAGAGATAACAGCCTCAAAGGGCAAAAATGTAAATGCTCAAACGGAGCACCCATAAGAAACTTAAGAACAAGGTTCAAATCCCAACCTTGCACCAGAAAAGGTGACGGAGGGAACACATTAGTGAGCCCTTTCAAAAACTGCGAAATTAAAGAAATTTTAAAATAGGAACACTCTTCAGACGAGCGCTTAAATATGCACAGCACCGCCAGGTAACCTTTAATGGTCCCCACTTGCAAGCCCCTGTGGGCCAAAGAAAGCAAAAAAGATAGAACCATGGGAATGTCACATTCAAAAGGATCCACATTCTGAACCAGTCGCAGAACTTTCTCCAACGGCAACGGTACAGAGACTTAGTTGCCGGCCGCCTGGCCGAGAGCAACACCTCCATCACGTCTTCAGGGAGGTCCCAATCTTTATACCTCAACCTTTCAGAAGCCAAGCGTGAAGATTGAGGGATCTGACCTCTGGATGGAGAACCTGACCCCCATCCCGTGAGAGCAGATCATCTCGGTAGGGAAGACGACGTGGAGGGCAGATGGACAAGTCTAGAAGATCCGGGTACCACGTCCTCCATGCCCACGCCGGAGCAATGAGGATCATCCGGGAACCGAACCTCCGTAACCTCTGCAGCACTTGCGGGATGACGGGGACTGGAGGAAACGCATACAGCAGTGGGAATGACCACTCCACCGCGAACGCGTCTCCTAAGGCTCCTTTTGGAGGAAATTCCCGCGAGCAAAACCTTTCGCACTTCCGGTTGACACTGGAGGCGAAGAGATCCACTTGAGGGGTCCTCCAAAGGGCGAAGATCTCCAGGAGAATCTCCTGAGCCAGCTCCACTCGTGAGAGATCGAGCTCTGCCTGCTCAGAGCGTCCGCCGTCTCGTTGTCGTCTCCGGCCAGATGAACAGCCGAGATCGAAACTTCCTGCTGGATGGCCCAGAATGCGAGCTGCATCGCCTCCCTGCACAGCGGAAGTGACCCTGCCCCCCCCTTTTTGTTGAGGTAGTGCATGGCCACCGCGTTGTCCGTAAGAATCAGGACACTCTTTCCGCGCACAGTCGGCAGAAAAGCCCTCAGGACTAGCCTGACGGCCCTCAGCTCCAACAGATTGATATGGAGTCTGGACTCCGACGGAGACCAACGACCGCTGACTGTCAACTCGTTGGCATGAGCTCCCCATCCCGTGAGGGATGCGTCCGTCATGATCGTCATCTCCGGCCAGGGCAGCCAAAATGGGGCCCCCTTCATCAGATTGCCCTCGATGGCCCACCACAGAAGGTCCCGGGCTACCGAGGACGGCACCTGAACAGGGTCCGACAGCCTGCCGGAGGACTGAGACCACTGGAGCTTGAGTGCCCACTGCAAAGATCTCATCCGCAGACGAGCCTCCAGCACCAGAAGAATGCAGGATGCCATGAGGCCGAGCAGTCTCAAGAACTCGGACGCTGGGAGATCCTGGGCAAATTGAAACTTGTTCACCATCTGCTGAATGTGAAGAGCCCTCACCTGAGGAGGAAAACACTGCCCCAGGGATGTGTCGAGCACTGCTCCGATGTACTGGAGCCGCTGTGTTGGTGTCAAATGGGACTTCTTTAAATTGAGGGAGAAGCCCAGCCTGTGAAGGGAGTGGCAGGTGACGGACAGATGATCCAGGACTTGCTCGGGAGAGCTCCCCCTGATCAACCAATCGTCCAGGTAGGGGTAGACGTGAATCCCCCCTTTCCTGAGATACGCTGCCACCACCACCATGAGCTTGGTGAAAACCCTCGGGGCGGAGGTCAATCCGAACGGCAGGACCCGAAACTGAAAGTACGAGTCGCCAACCGCGAACCTCAGGTACTTCTTGTGCATGGGATGGATCGGCACATGGAAGTAAGCATCCTTGAGGTCGAGAGACACCAACCAGTCCTGAAGTTGAAGGGCCTGGAGGACTTCAGAAAGAGTCACCATCTTGAACTTGTCCTTCCTGAGGAGTTTGTTCAAACCGCGCAAGTCCATGATGGGTCTCAATCCCCCGTCTTTCTTCGATATCAAAAAATAAGGGGAATACCATCCCTTGTTCCTCTCCGCTACAGGCACCAGTTCTATGGTGCCTTTCTCCAGCAGGGCTTGAATTTCCTGCACAAGGAGCGGATCCGGACTCTTCAAAGAGGCTCCCTGGTGGATTGTCGTGAGGCCTCTGCCGAAAAGGAAGACAGTAGCCGTGGGTTATGATCTGCAGAACCCACACATCCGGAGTAATGGCTTGCCACTCTACAAGATGCTGCGCCAGCCTTCCCCCAACCGGCGAACCATGGGACCTGGTCTCATGACTGAGTGGTAGCGGCTCTCTTACGATGGCCTCTTTGACTGCTAGCTCCCCTCGCTTTACTGAAGGACGAGTAATAGCGAAAGGAACCTCCCCTCCATTGCTGTCCCCTAGGACGAAAAGGCGGAGGTTGGCGAACTGCAGCGCCCAACGACTTCGCTGCAGCTTTGGAGGTCTGCAACCTCTCAAGGCTCTCGTCAGCCTTGCTGGCAAAAAGGTGTTCACCGTCAAAGGGCATGTTGAGGAGCCGGGACTGCACATCAGGAGCGAACCCAGACTTCCGCAACCACGCAAATCTGCGCATTACGGTGCTCGCCGCCATGGACCGGCTGACACAATCCACCAAGTCCAAACCCGACTGAACGGCCTCACACATGGCATCCTTGCCATCCAGAACCATAGGAAGGAAACCATCCCGTTCATCCCCTTCGGGAATATGTTCAGCCGCTAATGCAACACAGTTCCACAGAGTGTGTGTGAAACGAGACAAGGCACATATGGAGTTGGCCGCATGAAGCGCCATACCCCCCGAAGAAAACACTTTCTTCGCCCAGCTGTCAAATCGTTTGTCGTCCCTATCCGGAGGGATGGTAGGACACGACGCCTGCTTTGCCGGGGCCGTAGCCGCCTGCACCACCAAACTCTCCGGAGTGGGGTGCCTACACAAGTAGGAGGGGTCGCTACTGGCTGGACGGTATTTTCGCGACAAAGACTTGCCCACTGCCGGGAGACTCTCCGGAGCAGTGCAAGCCGCCGCCACCCTTCTCTGCAGAGCCATATGAAAAGGCAAAACCGGGTCAGTGGGTGGACCGAGATCAAGGATGTCCGTTAGATCATCCTGAACGAACTCCCCTGGGGGAGCTGACCAACCCAAGTATTCGGTAACCCGAGACATAAAGCGCCGATATGAAGAATCTGCATGAGTGCCAGGCTCCGGCCTACAAAACTTCACCTCCGGAGAGGTGTCCAGTCCACTGGCATCATGCAGCGACTGCCGCAGGTCATCAAACTGGCTATGGCCTGAGATAAGTTTATCGGGAACCGTAACCGGAACCAAGCCTCCATCAGAGCCTTCATCACCCTCAGAAATGTACTCCAGGCGGGGAGAGGAAGACCTCTGGGGACCAAAGCAGTGCCTGACGTTAGCCAGAGCCTTTCTAGGGGCAAACACCATGCCACGGCATCGACGGAAAAGGCGTCGAGCGAATCGGCGTCGACGTCAGCTGCAGCGCCGGCAGCATCGGCGGCGTCGACACAGGCCTCGAAGCCGGAGCTCCGAGCGTGTCTCTCGACGACCTAGGCGCCGACGGCGTCGACGACCCCCTCGGAGGCAGAGCCTCGAGAGAAATCGTCGACGACCTCGGCGCCACAGGCGTCGACGTGTTCTTCGAAGACGGCACAGCATCACGCGGTCTCGAGCGCGTCGAGGACCGGGACCTGGAACGGGCATGGCGAGAACGGCTACCCTTGTCCGAGCGGGACCTCTCCCGCGAGCCCTGCCGACCACCTGAGCCGGAAGGCATACAAGCGGTGTCTCTCGACCGGTGCCGACCGACCCCACTCGGAGGCACAGACGGACCGGTGCCCTGCGATTCAAGAATCGCTAGCATTTGCTTCCCGAAGGAAGCCCATTCCTCCGGTGTCGCTTGCATGGAGGGATAAACGACCCGGCCGACGGGCGGAGCCCTCGGAAGAGGACGGGGAATGCGACCTATGCCGGTGCTTCGGGAATGCCTCGAAGAGGCGGAGGAGTGGCGAGACCGACTCCAGGAAGGAGACCCACTGGACTTCCGACGACGATGCAGAGAGTCGCCCCTCGAGTCATCCGTCGAAAGCCCTGCAGACCTCGACTTCCGGGGCCTAGACACCCGGCCTACCGACAGCTTCTTCTTGCGTTCCCGCAAGGCCTTTGACGTGAGCGACTGGCAGTCGACACAGTCGTCCGTATCGTGGACCTCCCCGAGGCACCAGAGGTAGGCGTCGTGCGAGTCCGTGACCGACATCTTGGACCCACAGTCCCCGCAGTTCTTGAAGCCCGGACGCGGGTTTGAAGATGAGAAACACATCGCCACAAACAGGTCTTCACACAAACCGAAGAGGTTCAATGAACCGAGAATTGAAAACAGCAAACTCCAACAAGTCGAGGCGTACCGAGATTCACGAAGCGAACACGTTCGCGGAAAAAACTGAAATGAGGCTATGGGCATCGTGCGACCAACTTATCACATCGGGTAACATCGGCCGTCGGAGGAGGTCCTTGGGGACGGCGCATCGACGTCATCGACGCAGGACGCAGACGGCAAAGATTTTCCGAAGCAGCACAGCTGTGGACATTACCTGTCATACATATGGAATACGTCGGAGGACCCAATCCCCTCGAAACTGATTTTAGAGACTCTGGCAGGAGGCCATCAACCAAAGAAGGACAGCGTTGGCCTAGCAATGGATCCTGTTGGGGCAGCAGGAGGCAGTTTGGGGGCTGATTGAATTGCTCGGGATGAGCGGGGGAGCATTGTTTATGGAATTGACATGCGGATTTGCATAGCGAGAGGCGGCTGGAGTGGGCAGAGAGTCAAACCCACCCCGGACACCGATACCCTGCTACCCACATGCAGAGTTAGATGTGGGATGGAGGTTTGTCTCGATTAGAGAAGGAGGTGGGAAGGGTAGGGAGTTGGGGTGGAGGGAGACACAAGGGGGGAAGGGGAGAGATGTTGGTTGTTGAGAGGGGATCAGTTCCGAGGGTACACTGTTGCGGGTGTGGAGGGAGTTAGCAGTGGTTGTTCAAGAGGGATCCCGAAGCAGCTCATACATGTTCAGGGGTGGTTGCTGGTGGGGGGGTCCGGGGAGCAGGTCAAATAGTTGGGGAACATGGGTTCAGTTGGTTGGGATTGGAGTTTGAGTTGACAGTACGGACTGTAATGTGCTTTATGAAACGGGAGGGTTGCAAACAGGGGAGGGGAGCCGTATGAGAAATCTGTCAGGGGGTTTTGGATCAATACCCCTACAGGTGGGAGGGGGACGAGGTGAGGGAAACTTGGTATGGGTTCAAGATCGGGACCTGGAATGTCTGGGGGTTAGGCAAATGGCTGAAACGTCAGCAAGTAGTTTTTTTCTTTTTTAGACGGCATGGGATTCAACTGGCTATACTTCAGGAGACGCACATGGTACGGAAGGATTCGGATGCACTCAGGAGACGGTGGGGAGGGGTAGTGGTGGGGACATCTTGTTCGTCATACGCTAGGGGAGTTACGATTTGGGTGGCAGCAGAGGTCCCTGTCCGGGTGGACAAGATCCTGACAGACGATGTGTGGAGAACCGTGGTGCTTGTGTGGGCACTCGAAGGGAGGGACATCAGTGTGGTTAATTCCTACGTGCCGAATGTGGACGATAAGGACTGTTTCCCGTCGTTATTGAGTCTAGCAAGGGTTGCAGGAATGGTTGTTTTATATGGGCAAGGGACTTTAATTGCTTACTGGACCCACGCCTGGACAGTACAGGGAAAGCGGGACACCTGAAACAACAGACAGCAAAGTCTTTAAGGGCAGTAGCAGGGGACTCTGGTGGATTTGTGGCGGGGGTCGCATGGGGAGGAAAAAGGCTACTCCTATTTCTCAGGTGTTCATGGGTCATATTCTCGGCTGGACTACATGTTCGTGGGGGCGAAAGACTTTCACTCCTTTGACGAGGTGGAATATTTGGGAAAGAGTTATTTAAGTCCATTTACTCCTGGTGACGCAACTAAGGGGAATACAACAACACCCGCCCATAAGGCTCTGGCAGCTACCCGCCATGTCCCTGGAAGATGTAGCGCTTGTGGGGGAACTAAGGGAGGAGATGGTGCATTTTTTTAATCCAATGAAGGATCAGTGGAATCTGTCTGGACCCTTTGGGAGGCCCTTAAGGTGACAATCAGGGGGGCATGCATCTCCAAGGTAACCGGGACCGGGAGTCTCCCGGATTCGGTGAGGGAGACGATGATAACAGTTCTGCTAAAGGGGGGGCAAGGATCCCCTGGACTGTACATCTTACCACCTGATTTCATTGCTGAATGTTGACGCAGAGGTCCTGGGGAAGATCCTGGCCATTAGATTAGCTAAGGTGGCTCCTATTTTAGTGCACCCTGACCAATGCCGATTTGTGGCGGGGTCTAATACATCAATGAACCATAGTCGTCTACATCACATGATCGATCAGGTCGGAAGGTCCAGGAGGGAGATGGAGTTGGCATCCTTCGATGCAATGAAAGCTTTCGATTCATTGGAGTGGGACTGGCTGTTTAGAGTACTGAAGGCCTTTGGACTAGGGGACAATATCTGACGGTGATTATAACTGTTATACGATAGACCGGCAGCGAGGGTGAAAACAAACAACTGGGTTTCGTCACAGTGGGTACTGAGCAGTGGGACAAGACAGGGGTGCACTGTCTCGCTGATTCTGTTTTCAATGGCGCTAGAGCCTCTGGCGGGATTTCTCAGGAAAGAGATGGGAGAGGCAGGGATACTGGCAGGAGGGGTAAGACAGTGGGCCTCATTACGAGGTGGGCGGAACGGGATTAACGGCGCTGGTAATGGTGCCGGTGCCATTAATCCCATTCCGCCCTATTACGAGGTTCCAGAGCGGGTCCCGCGAGGGGACCAGGGAGCTAACAACGGGCCCGTTATTAACAGGCCCGTTGTTAGCTCCCTCCCCATTCCCATTGAGCCCTATGGGGGCTCGAATGGGAATGGGGAAGGACCGGGTCTGGGTTCCCTGAAGGAGGAAATACCGGGCCCTCCAAAATCGGAATGGCCCAGTATTTCCCCATTCAGGGAACCCAGACCCGGACACGATTTTGGAGGCAGCAATGCCCTTACTAAGGGCATGGCTGTCTCCAAAGTCATAATGAGGCCCAGAGTGTCTCTTTACGCTGACGACCTATTACTATATGTGGGAAATCCGAGAGAAAACATGCCCATACTGCTAGAGATCTTGGGTAACTTCCGTGCTCTGTCAGGGTTTCGGATCAACAAGGAAAAATCCTTGCTGTTCCCGCTGGGGTCCATTCGTGACCCTGATTTGGCTACCCTCGCGGACTGGGGGATAAGATGGGAGAGGGAAGCATTTACATATCTGGGAATCAAAGTCTATCATGACATGGAGGAAACATTTGTATATAACACTGGCAGAGCATTGTCTGGGATAGGGGACTCGATTCAATTTTGGAAGAAGTTACCGATTTCACTGATGGGAAGGGTGGCACTATGTGAAATTATT
The DNA here is from genome assembly GCF_040938575.1 of Ambystoma mexicanum. Taxonomy (NCBI): domain Eukaryota; kingdom Metazoa; phylum Chordata; class Amphibia; order Caudata; family Ambystomatidae; genus Ambystoma; species Ambystoma mexicanum. The sequence goes on along the minus strand of NC_090928.1, from coordinate 538,057,782 downwards.
ATACTCCCAAGTCTTCTATACTATTTCACCAACATACCCTATGGCATTAAGAAAGTTTTTTTCAAAATGTTAGATGAGAAGATAGGGGAACTGCTATGGGATTCGGGGAGGAGAAGGGTCTCCCAGTCGACTCTGCGGCGTCCACGGTCGGACGGGGCTCTCAATTTACCGGACTATGAGATGTACTTCCTAGCAGCACAGCTGCAGGTGGGGTGGACGGACGTGAAGGGGGAACTGCTGACAGGGTTGCTGGGAGCCATGCCGGCCCACTGGTAGGGGATAGAGCTGCTGTGGGGTACGGTAGCTGGAAAGGGGGCCACTAATGTTTTTCAGGTGTTGAGAACGCTCTGGAGGAAGCTCTTGAGTAAATTACAGGAGTCCAGCCTCTACAGTGCAGACTTACCGTGGGGTGTGGATGGGGGTCTTCATCTGACAGTTAGGAGGATGAGGATAGCCAGGCTTGGGGATAGGGGGTGCAAAACAGTGGGAGACTTGTTTGAGGGAGGGAGGCTGATGCCTTTTGAGGAATTGAGCGCTCGCTACAGGATCCCGAAAGGGCATTTCCTAACATATGGAATGATGACCAGACGACTGCCGGCTATGTGGAAGGAGATCCCGGGGGAAACCTCAGACAAGCCTGCTAATGTAGGTTCTTCTGACACAAGACGTTGGGGGGGGGGGGCAGGGTCTCCAGAGTTTATCAAGCCCCGTGGAATACATTCCCTAAGAAGGATCTTATAGTTCAGAGTAAATGGGAGAGAGTCATGGGTGGCCCATTTCCGATGAAGAATGTGTGAACATTTGGAGACAGGTCCGTAGGGTTTCACGGAACGCCAGGTTCCAACTCATCCAATTTAACATCCTACAAAGGGTATATGTGACTCCGGTCAAGCTTCATGCAAAGAATAGCAAACTGAGTTGGGATTGTTCCCGGTGTGCCATTGGGCCGCAGGGTTATGGCACATGCTTTGGGAGTGCTCTGTGGTGGTGTGCTACTGGCAGGAGGTGGTCGAGAAAATAAATGAGTTGCTTGGTTCCAGTTTCGAGTGCAGTCTGAGGTAACTTTATGGGGTCTACTCCTGGGGGGGGGGGAAAGAGACCCAATACTTGTAACAGATTGGCCCAATTCATACTGGTATTGGCAAAAAGGTGGGTAGCCATTGCCTAGAAGAGGCCCCAGAGTCCTTCTGTGGCACACTGGAAGGAGGACGTTCGAAAGTGGGGGATGGCAGAGTTGGACATATTACACAAAACCAGAGATCCCGAGAAGGAAGAGGGAGTGACGGTGGAGTGGGACCTGTTGCTGGAAGTGTTACGGTTCTCTGCAGATTGGAAACATCCATGAGGGGTAGGTGGGGTGAAATGGGTAGGGAGAGAGATGAGCGCCGGGAGACTAGTGGGTACGGGGATGGCTGACCTTCGGATCCAGGGTCCTGTGTGACTATGTATGGTGTTGATTTATGGTTACAGTTGTTTTTCCAGCGGTATTGTATACTATGTTGTATTGTACTGCTTTAAATGTGCAGATTAAATTAGTTTTCCTCCAGCCTTCTAAAGGATCGGACTAGTTTAGCAAATGTAGCATTTGACCCAATCCAAGAGTTTGTACATTGTTAGGAACTATATATAAGAAAGTAGGCAACCCCAACCTCATCTGGATTTTACGGCACCACTACCCACACTGGGTTAAGGTGCTCTGAGTGCACACCATATTCACCATCAGTCTATTCAATTATACCATCTATATGAGTTTTTAAACATATATCATTTATATACAGAAATATGTTTGCTTAATTCATCAGATCTCTCTTTAAAAACATTTAAAACACCTTCCACCAATTATTCACAGCAGCATCATTTACCACAAAGTACATAGGGGTAGTATCCATGTGCAAATTCATATATTTAAAACTCACTCTTACCATTTTTATGCATGGAAAAACTAAATGTATTGCCACACGCCTCTTTATACATAATTTAAGCCAAACTTGTTCTTGCTAACATTGCTTGCTATACCACTTTCCTTGTTTTTGCTTATACCAACCCATAGGGAACCTTGTGCACTTGTGGTTATACTATCACTGCTGGGGCCCATACATGCCGTACTGACAGCTCTATTTAGGAGTTTTTGCTATGTAGCTTGCCCAGCTGCTTTGATAAGAGCTTGGCCAGTGACACATTCACATAGCCCGGAGCCGGTTCCTCTGAGTGGAATACACCATTGGCCCATGAATTCTCTAGTGAGGTGTTGGTACTCATTTCATCCCTTGTAGTTAGACCAGGACTACTCCAACAATGCTGGTATGATTTATGATCCATTACTGTCTGATTGTGTTTTTCTAGATTTGGTTTTTAATAGATGATATGTCAATGTGTTACACGTGATTTTTTGTAAATGGTTTTTCATGATGAGATTTGACCAATAAATGAAATAAATTAACTTTAAATGTATACACTGTTCTTTGCCTACAATATATGCCCTTTGAGTATCCTTTTGGAAGGGATTTTGTGGCGGTTTCACGCATGAATAACATTACCAATGAATGGAGGGTGTGCACTTACATACAGATAATTGCAGTTTTGTATGGCCATTACTGTCTGAGGCAATAATTCCAATATTTTTAAACAAATTTGGTCTTGAATCCTTTCTTCCCTCAAATAAGTGACTATTCTAGTCAGTTCTTTTTTTGTAACTTCCATATGTAAAAATTGCGGATGGAGAGATTTCCTGGAGGATGTTGCCAAATCCTCCAGTACTTGTTGGAGATTATGAAAGGCCTTCTATTCATTTCCCCACGAGGAGCTTGGAACCTACCAGGAGATAATTACACCAGAGTTCATAGATCCTTAATAAAGTTGGCTTGATAAGACTTCTGGCCCTTAATTGCTCCTACAGAATTTGCTAGATTGTTCAACAGACTGTCTAAAGATAAAGCTGAAACAACTAGCTAATCATTTGGGTCAGAGATACACTGTGGGGCACATGCAGGGCTCCCTATGGCTCAGGTCGCCATTGGTTTTGTTAACTGATACCACCCCACTAAACAAGGTTTAGGCCCACATGCCCTAAATAGCTCACACCATGCACTGCCTCGCAGGCAGCAGCACCCCTTCTTAACTTCCAATCACCACGGCGGGCTACAACCCACTGCCATTACTAATGTACTTAATGCTCTCGAGTAACAGATGTGCTCAAACCGCACCCAGAGGGCTGCTTTCGAGCAATCAATGATTGTGTCATCTACCAATGTACAAACTCTAATGATTCTGTAATGGCTTTCCTGTGTCTGAATCCAGTGGGAGATATGAAAAGATATGGGACCACACATACTCCAGTATTGTGGCCCTCTATTCCCCCCTTTTATATAACACAATTTATAGGGCAATTTATCATTGCAACAATTGAGTTTAAGTGATTTGTATATTCAAGAGACAATATGGAAAGAGTAATGTTCACAAAGAAGCTTATCAAAGCTAGCCGGATGTTAATCTCACACTGTGTCACCCAACAGCGTATCTGGTATATGTAAATATTTCTGCCTCAGTGATGCTGAAAAGCACTTAAGGCATGCAGCAAAATTCAATGTGTGTCCTTGTGATATAATTGTTCCAGTGTAGATACACCTCTAACATATGAATGCTAGGCTAAGAGCCCAGGAGAAAACAGGGAATTCCTGAACAACTGTGTTAGTGGAGAGATGTGAAAGGTTACCTTGTAAGAGAAGACAGTAGACCAAAGTAATGAGATCGCTCTAAATGGGAGGGTATCAAGTGGGTTCCAAGCACAACCTCCATATAGCCCAGATCTAAACCCGAGGCCTTGCGATTCCTCTAATGAAACCTTAATTTGTCTTTGGGTGCTAAACGCCATTTTAAAATAGTTTTCAAATGGGAAGCTTATGCATTTCTGTAAATATCTCGAGCGGCCATGCCACCCTAATCTTTTGGGTGCTGTACGATAATGCGAGAAATTCGAGGTGGCTTGCCCTTCCAAATAGACCTGTCCATTTTGCTTTGGACTTTTTGGAAAGTAAACTCTAGGACCTTAATCGGGAAAGCCTACAAGACACACAGGGGCCAGGGCATAAAGTTCATGTTAGCACAGTATATTTCAAACATCCAAGGCAGAGGTCTGAACTATGACTCCTATGATCTCTCACCATTGACTATGCTAGTTGGGGCTGATGGGAGCTGTATGACAAAACATCTGGAAAGCTAAAGGTTGCAGATCCCTGTCCAAAGAAAACCTTGAGATATGACCACCTAAATAAGTCTTGATCGAGGGAGGCTAGCAATTTCAGGATATTATATTAATATAGTTGTTCATATTTAGGAGTGGTGTTGGCTCCAAGGTATCTGGTATACTTTTTCCTAGGTGAATGGAAAAGATTGTTACAAATAAATAACTGCATTTCTTTCTGTCTAGTTGAAAGGTTTAGTTTTAATTTGATGCATTTTGTATCCAGAGGTTACCTGAAAAGATTTCAACTCTATTGTAATCACTGGTAGTGTGTCCGTAGTCTCCCTAATCATGAAAACTATGCTGTTTGTGAAGAGGCAAGCTTACACTGGCAAGTAGGTTAACTATATGAGAATATTTTCGTTTTGCCTGATGGCTTTGGGGCGAAAGTCTCTATTGCTGTGGCGAAAATTAGCAAACACAGAGGGCACACCCCTGCCTCTTACCCTCTGCAAGAAAATCTTAGGTGAAGGATACAGATTTATTTCAGTCGTTGGATAGTTAAAAGTTAGCGAATATGAATCATGACAAAATAGCACTAAAACTAAATATCAACAGAACTTGCTTTAAACATTGTCAACTGTGAGGCAAATGCTTTCTCAGCTTTCAATGCAAGGAAAGACATCAAGAAGGCATCAGAGTTTGTCTGGTCCAATGCTACAACGCCCAAGGGACATCTGATGTTTTCAAATGTTTGTCTATGGCAAAGGCAGTTGAACCAATGTGTACACAATAGGATTGAGAAGTTGAGTTGCAAACCTAACAACAATGTTTGTGTCTCGCTTTAAAACTGTTACTGGGTTCTGTGAGGGGTCAGCAATGTGAGGCGGACAACTTCTGGATGAATATTTTAAAATACGCCATTTTTATTAAATCATAAATGTTATCCAACGCCTCACTATCCCGACTCGAATGAGGATTTCCCTACCTATCAAAACTAAATGAAAACACTAACATAGGATATCCGACCCTCACACATAAACATCAAATACATAAACAAAATATATGGCAGTTCACAATAACATCACAATGAAATTCACAGTCTCTCCCGGTAACCCGGGTGAATTTTCCCAGATTACCATGAATTAAATTAATCAGAAATGTCCGAAGGAGAAAATAACCAAAGCTATTTTACTGAAAATGACTTTCGTTTTTCTCTCCCCCAGACGTTTGACAACCCGCTCCCACCCACCTCCTTACTTACGCCTCATCCTTTGGTGGCACACTTGGCTGAGTGCCGCCAACTCCCTGTGTCCCTGCAACACCTGTTCCCTTCACTTCACTTCTGTGATCGGGAACCGGCGCCGCAGGGTCCTCTTTTTTTTACCATCTTTATTTTTCAGGGAGCAGGGGACACCTCTGCAACCACTGAAGCCATTACAGTGAAAAAGAGTGTGGGGGACACCTGCGGTCCCCTTGTTCAGTATAATGGCTCTGAATCTGAGACTTGACCGAAATATTCAGCTATACGAAGTTTTCGAATACTCAACTTTCAATCAAATCTCCGATTCCGTTTAATAAATTCGAACAATTGTACAGATTACGAAGTTCCCTTACCCAGATTTCAAGGTATATTTAACTCCAATGTTCAAGAAAAGAAACAAGGAAATCCACGTTTGTAATACAGTCTCACTTTGGTTCTTAGCCTCTTGAATGTCAAAGTAAAGTTTTTTCCAACAACAGACAAAGCTTCTCTTTCTTCTACTTCCTCAAGATAGAATCAATGTCATTCCCTGCCACAATGTTTTCACACAAATTCCAGTTGTCCAAGAAGAAATACCACAGTTCTTGGTTAACCTTTAGTAAATACAACTTCTGCAAAGAATGTTGGTGAAACACAGTTCTTTGGTTAGGTATCTTTGTCAGAATGACTTCACAGCACATCTACTTCTACTTCAGCATCTTTCATCTCTGAGCAACTTCTACAAATGTTCACCATGAGGGTCTACTCCTCTGCCTCATAGTATTTCCACTTCAACTGTGCCACTGAAGTCTCAGATCTACTGACAACCAAATACACCACCACAGCTTCAGTACTATGTGACTTAATCAGTGTTTAGATATGACAAAATTGACTTTCTGGTACTCCCACACCTTCAAGTAAGCAAGTCACTCTTCCTATGAATATTCGTTTTCCAGAAGGGCAGCCTCTTTGCCTCTCTTGTCTGTCTGCCACAACAACAACCCAACATTGCCTTTAGGACACACTTCTCTCTTCTTCCTACTGGCTTTGGCAATGTAAGTTGCATCAACTTCAAAAGAAAATCACAAGTAGCAAGCTTCCCTTCCCCAGCCATGCCTTTATCCCTCTGCCCACTATTAGCCAGAATAATTACCCAGAAGCTTTGTCACCACTCTCTTGGCTTCAGGGATGCTTGAACAGTCTTAGGAGAGGCTGATGTTCCATTTGGCTCACAGTAACATTTAGACTGCTCTCTGGCTCTGGGAAAGACAGATGAGTCTTAACTGAGGCAATGCCTTGTTCACTTTTGGCTTGGGCAATGCTTGCTCTGTCCGACTTGTAATAACAATATTTAAACACTTGGCTTCCTTCTTATTAATTGTTAACTACTTTAATAAAGATTCAGAGATCACCTTTCCTCTTAGATTAATTTATTAGGCACACACAACCACTTCTTTGTGTGCTTTGCAAGGCTAGAAGTTCAATGCAGTTTCACTGCGTTTTCTCTTCACGCGAGTGAAAGGGAGAATGCTTGGTCACAGGCAAGTGCTACAATTCAAGTGTTCCATTGTCAAGTACTTAAAGATCAACTTTGCATCACTTCTACTCATACGCAAGAGATTATTTAGCTGGATGCTGTTGCCGGCAGTGCTTACACAAGTAATCGGCACACCTGGTTCAACTCACCGGCTTCTTGGTTCCTTTCTCTGCGTGCTGCAAAACTTCTGGCTTCACTTGGGACCCACATCCTTCCTCTATGAAGGCGTCCCTGGTCCGTCCACTCAATTAAGGAGCCCCTCTCACTTCGCAGCGACCTCTCACCACAGTCTCCTACACGCTTCCTGCTGCACAATCTCTGCAATTAGGCTGACATTGGGAAAGGCAGTCTTCCTGCACGCCATCTGCTGCGCAGCCTCTGCACATCAAAGTTTGAGGGAACAGGGGGAGCCACCAGGGGGCTTCGGATGCCGGTCTAACTCTACGTCGCTCTGCCGGGGCCACCCGTATCCTGTCAAATCCTGCTGCATTCCTGGAGCAGATATTGCCAAAAATACCATAATTAAGAAGGGGACTGTGCCCACGCCCACCCCCTTGAAAGTCCGACAAACATCAGAGCCATACAAGGCCCCCAGCGCCCCCTCGAGATCCGTGGCCGGCTGTGAGAAAATGGCTGCCGTGTTCCCGAGATAAACCGACAGTGCCCAGAAGTTGGGGATCTATTGAGCCGGAGTGCAGCAGTCCAGCGTTACGCCGACCTGGGGTCTAAAAGAAATCCGCACTGGAACTATTGGGGACTCAGGCTGACAAAACTTGTCTGGCGCACCACCCCTAGTCCGGACGGACCCCGGCCATACAGAAGAAGACCTGCGGCCATCACCCCAAGCAGGCACGAACACTAGCAGTATATTCTGGCAGATAGAGTGCACGCCCCGAACAGGGAACCCTCCAGACACGGAAGCCAGACAGCGACGCAAGACATAGTGGCTCGGGGTCCACCGAACAGCTCGGAGGGAGACGCACCAGCTGAACAAACCCCCCCCCCCAAATGGGGATCTAGGACATAAAGACCCACAGCTTTGCAAATAATCCAGAGGGGGGTACACCAGCAAATTAAACCCATGGAAAGGGCGCACACCCTGCACAGGAAACCCTTCAGACACGGAAGATAAGCAGAAACCATATCGCAAAGATGATCTGGGACACAACGGCCCACGATCCAGGGTACAATTCGAAGAGAGAAACCACGAAGGAACCAAATATGGGGAAGGACCTACCCTGCAGAGGGGCGACGCAGAACAAAATAGACAAATATACAACATGTACCCCAGCAAGGCTACCCGTACCGACAAACGAGGGGGAAGACGATGACAGGAGTGAGGGCACGGGCCTGGCAAAGTCGCTTACAGACATCATGGCAGCTATCACCGGCTCCCGGACCTCGGTGGAGGCAAAAATTGACAGCGTGGCCTCTGAGGTGTCATTCCTGAGACAGGACCTGAGGAACCTAACCTCTAGGGTAGGAGACACAGAACAAAGAATATCTGATACTAAGGACACTTAAGAACCTAGGGAAATGGAACGAAAAATCAGCCTCCTGGAATACAGAGCCGAGGACAGTGAGGGAAGATTCCGCCGCAAAAAACTTTGCATTCTCGGCCTGCCCGAGAAAGAAGAGGGACCCTCTATGGAACTCTTCCTGGAAGACTTGTTAGCAGACCTGATGGCCCTTAAAAAACTCTCAAAATTCTTTTCCATTGAAAGAGCGCACAGGGTCCCGGCAGGCAGACCGGTTCCCGGGCCCCCCCCCCCCATGCACAGTGATCGCCAAGCTCATGAACTATAGAGACCGGGACACGCTCCTCCAGATGGCGAGAGCAACGGGCCCGATCACCTACGAAGGGAACCGGATTGGCTTCCTCCCTGACTACACACGAGAAGTCCAGAGGTCACGGCAATCGTATGACTCCGTCAAAAAGAAGCTGACGTCCCTGAACATTAAATATGCATTCTTCCCGGCAACCTTCAAAGTATACTACAAAGGGGTGGTCTAGGTGTTCCACAACCCCCGGGAGACCTAGGAATGGCTTGAAACGCAGATTCTCTCGGACCCACACCCCGTCAGCCCGAGAGGAGAGACACCAAGCAGGAACAACGAAGGCATCCGCCAACCCCCCGTGCAGTCTACACCACCAAGGGGGATGGACGAGATGACCGGGACAACGGCCAAAAAGGGGCCCACATGGGAACCCAGCTATACAGAACAAGGCTCATAGGAATCGAGAAGAAACTTCGAGGCCGGGCGGCCCAGGCAGAGAGGAGCCGAAAGGCGCGTCCCCCCCCCCTACCTAAATTCAGAGTAGATACAGGTTGCACGAGTTGGTGCAGGTGGTCCTTCTGACCACCCACACAATTTAGTTTTATGGCTCGTTTGGTTTGGGCGACAGGTGCTTCTGGTTGGGGGGTGGAGGGGAGCGCAGGGTGGGGGGAGTTCAGGAGTTCTAGTTATTAAGGGAAACAGCTCAAAGACAAAAAAGGCACCCCAGACCAGTGATATAACAAACCAGAACCATCCTTGTTGCAGAAGAAAAGGGAATAGGTATGCCACTCCTAGGGGCCCATGCATTTCCACTTCTACTCAAACTGAGCCGGCCTTAAATTCACAGTTAAAAGTTTCAAGGTTTGCATATGAAGTACACCAAAACAAAAGTACAGCGAGAGGGAGTATGAAGGGGCACCAGAGCCTGGAACAGAGCAAAACACTGCATGTGACAGGGACATGGAAGACACATCACAGCCTTCAGAATCATCACACAGTAGGAAGCACGCAGACGTAGCACAAATGAGACAGATCTCCCTACTGACCTGGAACGTGAACGGCTTGGGGATGGGTATAAAACGGAAACTGGTACTCCAATACCTTAACCGGCACTCCCCGGATGTCGCATTTCTCACTGAAACTGACCTAATAGGTACCACCAGCGGTTTCTTCAGGAAATCCAACTACTCACTCACATACCTAGCAGGGTTCTCCAGAGGTTCGAGGGGAGTTATGATCCTCCTGCATAAGCGGGTCCCATTTAAGACCAAAAAAGCGAAAACAGACCCTCAGGGCAGGTTCGTGATGGTACTCGGGGAGATGTGGGGGAAGACCTGGGGCTTTATTGCAGTGTGCACACCCCCCACGCTGACTGCAGAGCTCCTCACCAAGCTCCAAGCCATAATGCTAGAGAAACGGGCGGACTCGTGGGCAATTGGGTGGGACTTTAACAAGGTCATGGAAATCACGCATGATCGAACCCACAGGGGCAACAGGGTCGCAGATACCCCGACCAAGCTGCGCACCTTCACAGACGCAATGGGGCTATCTGACGCGTGGAGGACAATCCACACATCAGAGAAGGGCCACTCGTTCTATTCCAACGCGCATAGATCCCTCTCTAGACTTGATTACATCTTCACCCCAAAGAACATGGCCCACCGACTAATATACGCAGAATTCCTGGCAAGAGGGATCTCGGATCACTCCCCCTACTGATCAAACTTAAAGGGATACAACATAAGCGGGATCCCAACTGACGTCTAAGCGCCTATTATCTGGCAATACCGGAAATAATGGAAGGGCTCACCAATAAAATGTTGGAATACTTCGACCTAAATAAAGAGGTGGTTGCCTGCCCAACCGTGCGGTGGGAAGCATACAAAACTGTCCTGTGAGGAGAGGCAATTTCCTTGGTAACTGCCCAAAGAAAACGGGTTTATAGTGATAGTTTCAACAGTCATAGTTTCCAATGGCAAAAGTTTCGACACAAAAGCATAGAGAAAAAAAAAGTTTCAAATGCATTGTATTTATTTTTTAATGGGGCAGGGTTCTCCCCCAATCCCCCGTTTTCTTTTTAAAACAAACTTTTTTTTTCTATATGAAACTAAAATAAAACCAGAAACATGAAAATAAATGTATTCAAATTTTTTTGGTTGTTGAAACTTTTGTCATTCTAAACTATGTTTTCGAAAGAATGACTGGACAGTTGAAAACGGCACAATGAGGCAATCACTGAAGCAGAGACTCAAGTGACCGGCGGGAAGAACAACTGCTGGAAGCGGGAACACGTGAGGTACAAGACGCCCTAGTGACAGCTCAGGCAATCCTGAAAGACAGGGCCCTAGACAACGCCTGAACTGCCCAGTGGCAAGTTCGAAGCTAGATATATGAACAGAAGGACAAGGCTGGCAAGACCCTGGCCTGGTTAGAGCGACGGGAACAGAGTAAAGGGCAAGTACGGGCCAAACCCCGGAGGGGAAATGCAAACAGGCGACTCTGATATCGTAGTGGCCTTTGCCAACTATTATGAACAGCTATACTCCCCACCAACAGAGGATCCCACACCAAGCACCCCACACTTTCTTGAGCTGATCATGATCCCCCAACTCTCCAGACCACAAACAGAACAACTAGACATTGACAACCCCCAAAGACGTCATCGGGGAAGCTCTATCACACCTACAGATGGGGGAAGACCCCTGGCCGAATGGCTTCCCGGTGGAGATTTGGAAACGATTAAGCGGAACGACGACGAAACACATGCATAGCATGTTCCTCCGCAGCAGAGAACAGGGCTATCTCTCCCCGGACCTCAGGAGAACAAACATAGTAGTCATCCCCAAAGCAGGGAAACCCCCAGAGTGCTGTGCCTCATACAGGCCCATATCATTAATTAACGGGGAAGCTAAAATACTAGCTAGAGTCCTGGCAAACAGGCTGCTCGGGGTGATCGGGTCTCTGGTCCACCCGGACCAGTGGGGTTTCATGCTGGACAAATCTACACAAATGAACCTCTGCAGGATCCGGATGGCCCTAGACCGAGCGGCTGAGATCCCAGACTCGCTGGCCCTCCTTGAAGTGGATTTTGAAAAGGCCTTTGATTCGGTGGGATAGGACGCCCTATGGGATATAATGGAGCGTATGAGATTTGGGCACTACTTATGTCATGGGTCAAGCTTCTTTACACCCTCCCCGTAGCAACTGTGCGGGTCGATGGGAAATCATCCAGGACATTCCCGCTGGGCCGGGGAACTAGACAGGGCTGCCCCTTCTCGCCCCTGCTATGCCTTCTCGCCATCGAGCATTTGGCAATCAGATTACATACAGATACATGATGGACGGGGTTCACCTGGACAACGGGGGAGTGAGGAACATGTCTCACTATACGTGGATGATCTCCTGATTTACCTGAGCAAACCAGTAACCTCCTGCCCGATAGTAACCAGGACCCTGGAGGAATACCACCACTTCGTGGGCCTCCGCATAAACACACAAAAAACAATATACTTCCCTGTCCAAGGGGGAGACGAAGCGATCCCAGAACCCTGCACATACTCCGTCTCGATACTAGGCTTTACCTACCTGGGTATACAGATAACTGCAACACCAGGTGACTTTCTCAAACTGAATCTACGCCCAATAATGGAAAGATTTGAGAATGATGTCTCTCACTGGCAAACTCTCCCACTCTCACTACTGGGCAGGGCGCCACTATTTAAGATGTTGGCACTCCGAGATTTCTATATATCCTCCAGAATGCCCCAATTCCGGCTGCCACATCCACAGATCTCGACAAGTCCCTACGCGTGTTGCTCTGGGGAGGGAAGCAGGCCCGCATTACCCTCAAAACACTCTGCCGATCGGTGTGCGAAGGAGGCATAGGACTGCCCGATATCCATATATATTATTGGGCTACACAAACAGGGGGGGGCAAACGAATGGCTGCATGGACACCCAACGCTCCCACACATCCAGGTCGAAACAAAGGACACCGGCCTCCCGCCCCCCCCCCCTACAAATACTTTACAACGACAATAAAAATCTGAAGGGGGTCTCCAGGGGGCCCCTGCACATCTGTCGAATTTGGAAGGAAATACATAGACACATTGGCTGGGAGGGTAAACCAACCCTGATCCAACCCCTATGGCACAACGCACACCTTCCCGAAATTGAACAAATGGGCCAATTTGACATCTGGCAGAGAAGAGGGATATCCACACTGGCAGATATTGTTCACGAGGGTCGGCAGACAGACTTTGATGCACTGAACACAACTCATGGATTAATGCCTCACCGACATACCTGCATGCTCCCCTCTGGAGACAAATACCCTACCACTCCGGATTCCCTCCAAGGTGACTTCCACCCTCTACCAGGTGATCAACTCCTTTGGCTCTGGGGAACTCACACACCTCAGAGGAAAATGGGAGCAAGACTTGGGGGGCACAAGAAGCAGAATAATGGGCGGAGGCATTAATGTCCCCACGAGAGATTGGCATAGACCCAAAAATCAGACTGATACAACGCCAAATCCTACATAGATCTTACTACTCCAGAACACAAATATCTAGATGGGGGGGAGACGACGATGCGACCTGCCTTCGCTGCAAAAGGGCAGAGGGCACCTTTTACCACATGATCTGGGAATGTGGGGTATTGCAAGACTTTTGGACAACGTGCTTATCGCACCAGAGTGTTGGGCGCCCCAATTCCAAGGGACCCCAAGCTTATTCTATTGGGAATAGGGGGCGAAACAGACCTTACTAAATATGAAAAAACATTTCTGAGTGTGGGACTAGGGCTGGGGAAGAGACTAACGGCAAACACCTGGGGCTCTGTGGACAGGATAAGCATTGACCAGTGTACCAATGAAATGGACAGGTGCGCCTCCCTGGAAAGGTGAATTTACACAGCAAGGGGGTGCCTCCGGAAATTCCTGAAAATATGGGGGAAGTGGGAGGAATAGGAACAGTACCAGGAACTGGGTAGAGCCCGGACGCACTTCGAACGGCCTCACAGTGTATTGTTCCAACCTTCTCCCGTTGAGAGATTCACTACCAATTACAATATCATGTGTTATGTTCCCGCTGTTAAGTCTCCCATTGTGATTATGAATGTGTACTTGTGCTGTTTTCTTGTTGGTAAAACCTAACAAAAAGAAGTTTTAAAAGAAATAAATGTTTGGGGGAACAGGACACTCAAAGAACAAGCAAGTGAAATCTGCTGTATCACAGTCCTGGCGTCCCTTCGGTTCTCCCACTTCTGCCTGGATTGCCAACACTGTGCCTTCTTCCCTCTGCTTCTGCTACTACTGCATGCACTCCAGCCACAGTTCCAGCTCCTTCTTACTGCTTGCACCTGAGGGGGCCTTTTAAGCCTCCCAGACTTCCCCAGGGGTGGACCATCAGGCTTAACTGCCTGACTACTACAGCAACAACACGCCTCTTCAACCCTCTTCCTTGTCCCAGTGCTTATGGGATTATGGGACTTATAGTCCTTATCAACAGAATTGCACTTTCAGACTTCTTCTGTTAGGCAAATAGCCATTAAAAGTGTTGGGTTACGTGGAAAGCTAAAAAGGGGGGTTTCCCAGTTTTGCTGGCCTGTTTCCCCCCCGAACCCCCATGTGATCCTCACACAGAATACCACCTCCAGGGTCGGATCAGGAAGCGTCTGCCCATCCTTGGGCATATGAGAAAGGACCCAGGCCAGGTTTCTGGGGGGAATCAATACTGATTCATCACAGTTGTCTGAAGTACAATGTAATGGATCTTTTTTGTGTCAACAGTAAGCCAATATTAGCCTCTCTCATTAATAGGTTTAAATAATCTGGTCCTACAATGGATGGCTGAAGCTAAGGGCTTAAAAAGTATGCTTCTAAAAGACATTTACATCAAGGCTGTAAAGACAACAAAGGACCAGGAATCGTGTTATTAAGAAAGGAATTTATTGCCTCTTCAAACTCCTCTGGAGAACTTACGACTTCTAGTTCCTCCATACTTTCGCCTGAGATCTGCATTTCAAAAAAACAAAACCATGTTTAAAAAGGTGGGTCTTCTATTCTGTCAGCTTCCAGTTGAGTAAGTGGCACCAACGTTACTGCAGTGGTGAATCCACATAGCAACAGTCCCTGGAAGCACCAGCACTTAAGCTGCATGTGGGTATCGATATCCAAAAATAATAACTACAAACTAAACAATCCATGTGTTGGCAAGCCATATATCGGACAGCCAAACATAATAAGAAAGGATCTGTCAAAAGTATAAGACAAAGCAAAATGATACAAATGTGTGTTTTTGCTTGTAACTGAAACACACGTCTCTAGGCTAATGTGCATATGTGTCATGTGGATGATGGCCTCAGAGCAGAACATAATGAGAATATTTTTTTTTTACCTTCTATGAAATGTTCTACTAAAAAGAAGCAAATGCCTTATAAATTAGCAAATACCTCAGACATCCACCAGGACCTTTCCCCTGGGGTGTGGAACGAGACAGGGCTGTCACTGGTGATCAAACTCAAGACAGATCCCGACGTTGTGGGGTTCAAATGGCCTTGGGGGGGGGGGAGACCAGGTCTCACTTCATGCAGATGACCTTTTGATTTATAAGAGCAACCCTGCAATAGTAACTCTGCAGTCTGTCACGCAGTGACTAAAATACTCACAGAATAGCAAAAGTTTAGCAGGCTCAAAGTAGACTGGCAAAAGCTGTTTCTATTTCCACTACAGGGAGAGGATGGAGCAATCGGGAGGGGATGGAGCAATCCCGCGGGGCTGCCCTTATCCAATCTCGGTCTCTGGCTTTAAATACTTGGGCCTTCACGTGAGTCCGTGCCCCTCAGACTTCCTCCGGCTTAACCTTCACCTGGTGGAGGACAAATCTGCTCTAGACAGCGCATTGGCAATCTCTCCGGCTGACTCTGCTGGGCAAAGTAGTTATCTTCAAAATGTTGACACGCCCTAAGTTTCCCTATGTGCTACAAAATGTTCCACTCCCTCTTCCCAAAATGGTTTTTGACACAATTGAGTGTACCCTTCGAAATGTATTTGGAAGCTGACCTCACTAATGGGCTCTCAGGTGTCCTGTGATCGGAAGCTGGCGCTGCTCGGTATCTGGGGGAGGGGGGAGAAGCTGGGTTCACAAAGTACGAGAAGGTGTTTTTGTTGGTAACACTAGAGCTGACAAAGAGGATCATTTCAGCAATGTGGGGCTCAGCGGATCACCCACGATTCAGTCGCTGGACTGCTGAGTTGGATACTTGTATTTCCCTTAAGAGGCGAGTTTACAATGCTAGGGCGTGTCCCCAAAAATTTCAGAAGGTATGGGGTCAGTGGGAGGGGGAGGGTTGAGGTGTATTATTTTTTGCCTTCCCTCTGTATCCTGTATGATGATGAACTGGTAC
The DNA here is from genome assembly GCF_040938575.1 of Ambystoma mexicanum. Classification (NCBI taxonomy): domain Eukaryota; kingdom Metazoa; phylum Chordata; class Amphibia; order Caudata; family Ambystomatidae; genus Ambystoma; species Ambystoma mexicanum. The sequence goes on along the minus strand of NC_090928.1, from coordinate 538,041,636 downwards.
CCACAGGGTCCTCTCTCTGCTGCTATGTTATTGACTTTTATGATATTCTTCTGAGGATGTCTAACCAAGTCATGGCATATGTTTTTCTTTCATATTATTTTAAAACAATAAAAAAGTTATATTAAAAAAAATTGCAAATACCTCAAATGCTGGAATCCTTGATGATATCAAAACCAAGTGCGGTTGAGCCGGAGACGAAAGACTTCCATACTTCTGGCGGACTCTCTGGCACTGTCTGTTAGGTAGCACGGGGTAGGAATTTGATCCAGCCACTGTCTTTCTGTAAATGGATTAGGAAAACAGAGTACTATACTGACTATTTTATTAGAATATATATGAATATTAAGCATTTCTTATGTGACTTCAAAGTGGTAAAGCTCATTTGAAATCTACATGTAATGCAATGGATCCAATAACAGAATTCATATCAGTCCTTCAAAATTGCGTTTATGCTCACAAGCAGCTGATTTTTGGAAGCCTTGCCACAGGGGCCTATGCCATTTTTTCACTGGCCGATTTAGGATTTTCCAAAAGAATTGGAACAAATTATATTAAACAAACTGGAAGGGATTGCAAATATCATTAAATTAACTGACATCAAAGTTAACATCTAACAAAAAACTCCCCATTCAATAGGATAGATCACTATTAAACTAATCAGTCCATCAACGCAATGCCAAGTTTACTTAAAATCCCCACCACCACTTGCTGCACCAATTTAAAATAGAACAACCTAAACATTGTTTCTCTCAGCCATTCAGCCTTTGTGACATCTTCCAACCACTTCAGAGGACCTGGAGAGCATTGCATCACTTTCTAAGGGAACTTCAAGCACAGCGGGTCCACCTTGCGTTGTTTTATGGTCCATTCAACCCACTAAGTGAGCAAACAAGGGAAAATACACTGCATTGTACAGTATTTAAATGGAAACAAGCAACTGAGACTTCTTTTGTGAGCTTAGTTCCCTTGGCATCTCCTCGTACGTATTGCGTAATCTAAACATGCAGAGGTTGAGTTGTGCCGGAAAAGACAAAACAGGAATACATAACACCCTTCGTATGCCTAGAATTCTGGAAAGACTCCCAGACAAATTATACTTGGCACGTCCAGCAACCCAAGCACATTTTCACTTTTGCAGACTATCAGACAAAGAAGCAGGGAGATTCCCTGAAAGGGCTTCCACTGAAATAGTTCTGTTAGGATGTCAAACCTGAAACATATCTAAAACTGTTAACATCCAATACGAATGAGCATTTAAGCTCAGGCAGATGGCACAAGCAAACATCCTTTAGTAATCTAAGTCCCACCAAAATGGATGATCTGTAAGTATTGTTGTCCAAAACATATTTCTCTAAAAGCAAGTAAAAAATTACTTAAAAAGGACAATGTGCACTAAATATACTAAAGCAGACTGTAAACCTTCTTTCCTACACCAGCCACTCCATGTAGCCCATCTTATCTAGAATTTAGTCTTAGAGGGAACCCAAAAATTAAGATGAACGCCTCCGCCCCCTTGACTCTCCACAAGAACATCTCTTCTAGGTATTAGAAGGACTCTCCCAGCCCTGTTCAGGGTTTGGCATGGCCTTTCTAAACCTAAGCAAATAGACACATCTTAGGCTTTCCTTGGCTCATTCAATGGTAGCTGTGGCCAAGCAATCAAGACCACCTCTTAGGAGGGTAGCCCGTGTGTGGGAGCGAGGGGCCAATGGGCCCCTCTCTGCCATCACTTCTCAGTACAAAACTCGGACCAAGTGCCTCTAGTGGTGGTTACGCCCCTCGCCCTTATGCATGTTAACTTTGGGTTACATTTGCGTAGATGGGACCACCAAACAGGACACAGGGCATCCATTTTTTGTACCCCCGTTTCGACTCCATCTTGGTAACCAGGCCTCACTGCGATAGTACAAAATGCCTCTCTCCCTTGTGCCCGCCGCAGTACCTCGGAGCACCTGGACCCCACCCTCGTTCCCACTCCAACTGGAAAACTCTGCAGCTCCATTCTCACGCTGAAGCCAGAGCTGCTTGCAACAAATAATAGATGCAACACATCCCTTTTCCTTTGAGATCACTGTCCTGCATGTGAACCAACATGAGCCAAGCACATAGCTTGTCCATCTCCACAAAAGTGTCCTTGCCCTCCTACCCTCGCCAGTTGAAATGTATTGCCATTCTAACCCTGTGTCCTTGCAAGGCATTCCTTTCATGTGCCAGACTGCCAACTATGCTATGAATCCCACCCAACAGACCCCCAGCTAACATTAGACCCCTGCTGCAGTATATCGTGCCCAATACTAACAAGTGCCACATACCTGAGATTCTTGTGAGACTAACCCGATAGTTCAATGACAGTATTATAGTGGTCAAGGCCCATAAACCTGTGACCTGTATAACCCACATGTTGTAGATGATATAAACTCTTGAAGTTATTTGTACAATGACAAGATACACTACTGAGGGTCTTTTGATCAACTTATTTAGTGCATGCATGACTCAATGTATTTTCTTAGCTTAGATAGTGACCACCGTGTTTCACAGCGACCTGACATTCACCCATCCGGAACACAGATGTCTGACGTCAATCCTCCCACCAACCAAGCAACCAACCCGGAGGAAGAGATGATGCCCACGCCTAAGACACCACCCCGGCTGACCAATCCAGGTCCAACGTAGCATCATATGTTAAAGATGTCAATGTACTATATAAATGTGTTGTAACCTTGATGTGGTCAGAGCGCTCTCAGAGATCTAGATAAACTTTTCCTTGAACTCTCGCAGCCTGCTCTTTTGTGCCTTATTCCCTGTCCAGGGAGTGTCTGTATTATTCATTTTTTCACGTAGAGTCGGGGAGGACACAAACATTTGGTGACCCCCTGCGACGTGATCGGAGAGGTGCCTCGAGGCCGAGCGGCAAGATCCGGGACGCCCCCAGCAAAACCATCGCCTCCGCAGCCGACCAGCCTGTGCGCACTACAAGAAAGGGTCAAGGGTTCCCGATTGACGAATACCCGACTGAAAAGCTGCTCGCCGAGGCGGGCCACGGCTTGGTTGGGGTGCGAGCCTGACTGGGGTCGGACTGCGAGCGGCGACCCTCGGGTCACCTGACTGAACACGTGAGTGCGGGTTGCGAAGGTTACGAAGGAAAGGTAGGGGGAAATAAGGGGACAGGTGGTAACGGGTAATAGGGAAGAGTAGGGCCTGTGTGAGTGATGATGAGGCTTTTCTGATCTGTCCTTTATATGGCCATTAGGTTTTTGTAAGAAGTGAAGAGAAAAAAGAGAAGTAGTATCCTAGCCCGAACGGGGTAGAAGGCGGTGCCGCGTAGCATTGTCTCGTCCAGTGCAGAATAAATGAGTGAAGATACAGAGAAAATAGTAGGAGTCTCGTATATTGAGTAGACTCAGAGTAGTTATTTAGAACATTCTTTTTTTGGGTACGAAAGGATTCTTGGAAAAGAGTAAGAGGGTGTAAGAGGGGGGGAGTGAATGAGAAGAGTAGGTGAAACGGGAAAGGGGTGGAAAAAAGAGCAAACGGGGAGAAAACGCGCGCAGGTAGTGCATGTGCATGATAAGTGTTATATGTGCTTTTGTGTTCTGTCCATTTTTCGTCAAGGATATCCAAGTACTGTGATTTATTTGTGGTTAAAGTGGCAAAATATGCAAAAATGAACTGTTGAATTTGAACATGCAACAACTATAAGGTTAACGTTGAAAAGTGATTGATATATTTATCTTGATACATATATGTGCATACAAAGTACAAGTAACTGAGAAGATTTGTGTGTATTATCCAACTAGAAGGAAAAGAGACTAGTGAAGAAGTGATTAAGGGGAAAGAGAGGTCGAAAGGCAAGTACAGAGAAAGGGGGAACAGGAAAAATATCGTCATGGGGGGAATAACATCACTAGCACATATTTGTCAGAACCTTCCGTTATACAGTGAGAAAATACAAAAATACCACGACCAATGGTTGACGGAGATAAAAGGAGACAGTGTGACGCCAATTTGGCCAGAATGTGGGTCATTCGACAAAAGAGTATTAGATTTAGTATCCACATACTTGTTAGCAAGGTATAAGGGGAAACAACTACAAAATAGAAGGGAAGTACTAGACTTGTGGCGAATGTTTAAAGAAGTTACGCCTACAGCAAATAAAGAAAGAACGAACAAAACACAGAAAACGCAGGAAGAGGTAAGCGGAATGCCAAAGGGCGAGTGCACAACCACTACAGCTGAAGGCGATACAACCAAAATATATCCTTTAATGTCAAGGCCAGCAGTAGGATACAGTGAGCCCCTATACATACCAGCATGTCCCACCCCCGCACCCACAATCGGAGCAGTTGCCACAGCACCACCACCTTATGATAAAGGAGGTTTGTATGGCCCAATAAGTGCACCCCCCATGAATTTGGCACACCTCACTGGAGAATTAGACCGCCAGCTAGCGCATGCACAGATGGAAATAACGCGGCTAAGAGCATTGTGCGATAGAGGCCAAATGCTGCCAGGGGGAGGAGAGGTGCCATCATTATCCATAGCGGATTTAACGCCAACATTGAGCACAGCAGGGGAAGTGGCGCAAGCGATCTCAGAGCCAGCACGATTAGTATCATCACAAGGAACACGCATACCACAAGGGCAAGAGAAAGAGTGGCGGTCAGGGGAGTTCCTGTTCCATCTAAATGACAAACCCGTGAGGATTATACGCCCACCCACCCCAGAAGGTGAGAGAGGGGAAGGATGTGAAGGGAACAATGAGCAAGAATCAGAAATAGAAGAGGTGTGGAGTGACTTAGACGAATATGAATAGGCAGCTGCCGAGACCGGGTCCCGACTGCCAAACCGCCGTTACCCAGATACACCATCGCCACCACTATGGCAGGGTAGACTAAGACAGTGAGGGGGAAATATGATGGTAAGTAAAATAAAGAAAGGTGCAGTAACTAAGGTAGGAACGAAACACAAGTTACAAATGCCATTGATACATAAAGGAGCAGGTAGGCCACACTACATTCCATGGGCTCAAATGGATAAAAACAACTTGCTAAATGTTCTCCCCCCACTATCGGGAGGGGCTGGGAAATGGATACATGCCTTTGAGAAAAACACAGCAGGAGTGCCGCTAGCGATAGGGGATGTGAAGAGCTTATTAGTGTCAGCAATTGGTGATCAAGCAGACGCAGTGTGGGAAAAGGCCGGATTCCCCGGAGTAACGATGAGTTGTGACCGCCACGATGGGTCGGCGTTCAACAACGTTCGAGCACAAGTATGGGATGCATTGAGGCGCACGTTTCCAGATATTCCAGATTTACATTTAGTGATGCAGTGCACAATGGAGGAGAACGGGGACCCTACGTAATTCATACTGCGGGTGCAGGATTTATGGAGAAGCGAAACTGGCACGGCGTGGAACCAGTCCACCGCCTTGTTTTATTTTATCATTAAAAAGGGGCTCCTGAAGGAGGTGCAGAAGGCCTTGGACAAAATAGCTGGGATAGAAGCCAAGGGCTGGCCTGAAATACAGAGTACAATTGTGCACCACTGCAGGAGGATCAAAGAGAGAGAAAAGGAGATAGCCCAAAAAAGGCTGGCAGAAGAAGCGAAGCTGGTACAGAACAAATTAGTGAAGGTCGCCGCCGTCAATGCCAGCGTAGCCACAGACCGAGAAAACGAGGGGGACGAAGGAGCGGGAAACAGACCAGCAACAATAGCGGCACTGCGGGCCACAGGAGGGCAAGGACAGTGGAACGGAGAAGAGCAATACGGTGGACAACAGTGGCAAGAAAGACCAACAAGAAGAAGAGGTAGGTACCGTGGCCAGAGAGGGGGGTTTGGAGGTATGGGAAATAGGGGATTTGGCAGTCAAGGAATGAGAGGCGGACCACAAGGGGAACTGTGGGAGATGGGGACACTACTCCAGAGATTGTAGAATGCGGCCTTCAGGGTATTTCCAGGGGCAACAGCGCATAGAGAATGAACAAGGTTGGAGTGCCCACACCCAGGTAGCCCCTATTGACTATCGATGGGAAGTGGGAGACAACAAGACCAATGCTATAACGAACATCAGATGCAGCAAGGACAGCAACCACAACCTATGGCAAGACAAAATGCAGTAGGAAGCGCAAACAATAATTGCTATGCAACATCCGCAAACGGTGCGCCCGCACCATACCGTGGCGTGACCGTGATTGGAGACAATGTCTTCTCAGTGCCAGGGCAAGAAAGACATTCAGATTAGGACAGCCCACAGGGAACACTTGCGTGTCCAGTCCTATCCACCACCCTATGTGCAGAAGAGGAACCACTAGTGGGGGCAGAGATAGGAAATAAGCAGTTTATCTTTATGGTAGACTCAGGAGCGGAGAAATCATGTCTTATGGAAGGGCGGTTTCCGCTCTCAGGCAGGAAGTTAGAGACACAGGGGTTTTCTGGGGCTATTTTAAAAGTTCCTTACACTAAAGATCTTGATATAACAGTGGAGGGAAAAAACGTGCACGCACCCTTACTGTACCACAAAGACGCGCCAATCAATTTGCTGGGGAGAGATTTGTTAAGCAAATTAAATATGACCATGTCGTTTATAGAACGAGGAATAGTGTGTTCAACCCCAGGAGTATGCCCAATACGAGCCAAGTTGATGATCAGCACAGTAATGAACGAAGTTGTGGTGCGAGGAATACCCATTGATATAAGTATGTTTATTTATGGCATCAAGGTATTAGCACGAGTGGTGCCAGAGATAACGAGAAACGAATGGAGAACACCATCAGATTTCATATTCCGCCCAATTGCACACACAGACGTTGTGGCAGGCACGATAATGTCCATAGACATCGAGGCAGTTCAAGTATCCAGCAAACGTATTGTGGTCATAGGACTGGACGCGCATGGGTGCGAGTGGAGAACTGTGTTATGCATAGACCCAAACATAATGCTACGAGATATAACAGACGAGGAATTATTCACTGATGGTGAGAATGATGTAGAAATAATAATGGAAATTACCATGTGATATTATGATCCAGTACAGAGAGGTACATAACCCACTGATGGCTAGCATTAAGGCCCCACTGACTATATTTGATGAAGACATGGCAAAAGTAGCACCGGAAATTTGGACCACAGGGCCCCACGATGTAGGGCTACTGCATGAGGTGACACCAATAAAAATAAAACTCAAACCAGGTGCAATACTGCCGAGGTTAAAACAATATCCCATATCAAGAGAAGCGGAGGAGGTATTTAGGGAGACCATAAATGCACTCCTGAAACAAGGCATCATAGTGCCATCAAACTCCCCATGTAATATAGCGATTTTCCCGATTAAGAAAGCAAAGGGAGGGGCGTGGAGGATGATCCAGGATCTCCGCCCACTCAATTACGTCATTCAAAAAGAGTTCCCATTAGTGCCTAACCCGGCATCAATATTGTGCAGCATGCCAAAAGAATCAACATGTTTCACTGTAATTGACTTGAAGAATGCTTCTTTCTCCATACCACTCGACCCAGGATCCCAATACCTGACAGCGTTCACATTAGGGAACAACAGGTATGAACATTGCAGACTCCCACAAGGGTATTGTGAAAGCCCCAGCATTTTTAACAGGGTGTTACGGGAAGACATTTGAAACATAGATGTAGAGAGCACCATCATTCAGTACGTAGACGATTTACTCGTCTGTAGCAATACAGAAGAAAAGTGCAGAGAAGACTCGATAGCACTACTGAATGTGCTAGCTACCAAGGGATACAAGGTAGACAAAGGAAAATTGCAATACTGTCTCACCGAGGTTGTATACCTCGGACAGCTAATATCAAAAGATGGGTAGCAAATACTCCCAGACAGAGCAGCTGCTATAAGCAAAATAATAATCCCAAAAACTGTGAAAGACATGCAAAAGTTTCTTGGCATTTGTAACTATTGCCTAGCATGGATCCTTGATTACGCGGCATACACACGCCCCTTACTACAAGCGTTAAAGGAGGCACAGAAAAATAGAGCAGCAATAAAATGGACGCAGGAAATGATAACACAGTATTTGAAATTAAAAGACCTCATTGCTGACGCCCCAGTCCTCGCGAACCCAGATTATGAGAGGGATTTTTTCTTGTTTTCACACTGCAATGGGACACTGATGACAGCAGTACTGACACAGAAAACATCACTAGGTCACAAACCATTGGCTTTTAACAGTGGGGCACTAGATCCAGTAATGCAAGGTCATTTCGCGTGTGAACAGGCTCTCGCAGCTGCGGCCTTCGCGATTGAAAAGAGCGCCACCATTGTCATGGGATGTTCAGTAACGCTGTATGCGGAGCAGTCCCTGTTCGCCATCCTTGAGCGATCAAAATCAACACTAACAGCACAAAGAGCAACAGCATATGAAGTAATAATTTCAAGCCCCAACGTACACGTTGTGAGGTGTAAAACAGTAAACCCAGCAACATTTATTACAGAGCCATGCACGACAGGGGACATACAGGAACACAATTGTGCCACATATGAGGGGGAAGGGGATGACATCCCAAAAGCAAGTGAAAATGCCCTAAAGGAGGGAGAAATATATTTCATAGATGGGTCAGCATCAATAAACCCCGAACAGGGGAAAAACACTTCGGAATGGCGGTAGTGCGCATGGAGGAAGATGACTATGAGACGATTTTGCAAAAGCGCCTCCCATCCCATTATTCAGCACAGGCAGCAGAATTAACTGCCCTGATCGAAGCACTGCACACAGCCAAGGGCTGTGCAGTGACAATATACCCAGACTCAGCCTATGCAACTACCACAGTGCACTCAGGGTTATCACGGTGGGGTAGATGAGGATTCAGGAGGGCAGACGGTTCTCCAGTACAGCATGCAACATTGTTGAATGAGCTAATAGATGCATTAGCAGTACCATCGGTAGTGGCAGTGGTGAAATGCCAAGCCCATACCAACAACACAGATGCAATCTCATTGGGAAACGCGGCAGCCGACGCAGCAGCGAAGGAGGCCTCGTATTTCAATGTGACACCAGCACTCGAATGCATTGTAAAAGCAACCACCACAGATCCACAAGAAGAAGCATACAATAATACCCCAATAGCGCAGATAATAGAATTACAAAGAAGAGTACCACAAGAGGAGCAAGAACTGTGGAGCAAACAGGGATGTAAACAATCAGCCACAGATCTCATTTGGAGACAGGAGACAACAGGAAAGGTTGTGATGACCATAGAGTTACTAGAAATAGCATTCCAACAGCTGCATTTCCCCGGCTATGTAGCAAAGCAACACATTGCTGCAGACATCCAGGAACACTGGTTCGTCCCCAATTTGCAAGAGCACCTGTCGAAATTCATTGTAGAATGCATAACATGCCAAACATATAATTCAGGAATGACATTAAGAACACTGCGCGGTACCCTGCCCCGACCAACGGGACCATTTAGAGAGCTCCCCATAGACTATGCTGATATAGGAGAGCGGTGTAATGGAGCAAGATATTTGATTGTGGTGGTGTGCCCCTTTTCAAGATGGGTGGAAGCGGGCCCATGTCCCCACCCAGACGCAAAGTGTGCGGCCAAGTTCCTTGTGCGGGAGGTTTTTTCACGATGGGGAATATGCGATGTGATTAGATCAGACAACGGTACGCACTTTGTGAATGACCTCTTTAAGGAAGTGACATCACTCTTGGGGGTAAAACACAAACTATGCTCAATTTATCATCCAATGGCGAATGGGGTGGTAGAAAAGATCAACAGATTATTAAAGAGTACCTTATCTAAGCTGTGTAACACATTGAAGAAAAACTGAGTGTATTGCTTGCCCCTAGCACTGTTCCAACTCAAGACGCAACCATGTAAAGAGCACCATCTAAGCCCCCACGAAATTGTGACTGGGAGACAAATACACACGCCAGTATCCCCGATTAGAAGAGCATCGGATGCGCACAGGGTTGCCACAGTGCTGGGGGAAGAGTTCAAGGAATACCTGACCCAGTTAACACGCGCAGTACGCAGTATAGCGCGACAAATAGCACCACCTTTTACTGAAAATGTGGCGACTGATACTACCACACCGGCCACAGACAGTGCAAGCGGGCCACTGATGCCAGGAGCACATGTGTACGTCTGCAGCTTTGTGAGGAGGTGGAATTCACCCAGGTCTATTTAACCAAAAGAAGGGACACATACATGATCACTAACACAACATGTTACCCTCAGAACTCAGGGGGGGAGTGGCTAACCGCCATGTAGAACGGACGTGAGAGCTCCGCGCTGATGTGCCATGATAAGCTGTTGTAAGTGACTTTAAAGTGCTCCAGAACCCTACAAGTTGCACCATCCGCCACAGAACCTCCTCAGCAACTTTTGCACCATCTCGCAGGCGAAGAAGAGACGGCTAACACCTCTCCGGCGTGCGAAGAGGTTCGCTGAGCGGATTCAAAATGGCGGCTCCTGCGCCCTGATCCCTCGAAAGGCCGGAGCGCACTGTTGCCACTGGCGACGCTGCCCGCCGATGGGAGAAGAAGATCCTGAGCTGCCGAATTGCGACGGCCCGGAGGAGGGGACTGAACAGCTACACTCATCGATCGAGAGGACCGACCCGGACACCCCTGCCGGACCGCGCCCTGCCCGCGGCGTGCGACTGAGCTGCGGTCTGCCCTGGATGGTCGCGAGGGCCCCCAGCGTGAGCTGTGGCCGACCGGTACCGCAGGAGGTAGGCAGGCGCGGTGGAGGACACCTGCATTGGCGGCAGGGTGCGGGGGGCCTGGGGCCGTGCATTATTCTACCCCCTGCGCCTGACCTCGCCGCTGGTGGCAACGCAAGAATTTGGGCTTGCCTCCCTGAGGCGTTGAGACCCCGGCTGTCTTCCTCCCCGCCGCCAGCTGACGCTTCATCGGGGGGAGGTGTGGGCGAAAACACCTGGCCCCTGCCTGCAGACTGTTGCTCCGGCGGACCGTGAGGCGCACTTCTAGGGTCCCCACCACTTTACTGCCGACGGCAAGGGGGGCCGTTCGCGCCTGCTTGAACTGAGATACCTCTTATTTCCCAAAATTGGCCTGCTACCCCGCAGCCTCTTATCGCCCTGTCGGCCCTGCGGCGGGAACGGGAGGCTCCCTTGCTGCTAGCTGCCTCTCGATTGCGCCCCCGCCCCCGGCATTCTCGGTGCAGGGAGGCCCTGTGTTGACGACATGTCCGGCAGGAGCGGCAGGGCCAAGCAGCAGCGCCAGACCACGATGGACACCTTTGCAGCCTGCGAATCCCCAAATTCTGAGTGCTCAAACAAAGCGGCCTCGGACGCTCGGTCTAACCCCACGGCAGTCGCGGCTTCGGAGCCTAGTAACACCCAGATACTCGAAGCCATCAAGCTTTTCCAGGCAACGATGGAAAACAAAATAGATGCTGTTGCCACAGACCTGGGCCTCCTGCGTCAAGATGTCCGCTTCCTGGCCGGCAGGATTGAGGCGCTTGAAACACAAGTCCGGGAAAACACTGAATCCAAAACTCACCTTCTTCGGGATGTCGATGAGCTTCAGCAAAGGGTCAAGAACTTGGAGGACAGAGCCGAGGAGGCGGAAGGGAGGGCTCGCCGGAACAATATACGTCTCCTCGGACTGCCAGAGGGTTCCGAAGGCTCCGACCCCACTAACTACATAGAGAACCTCCTGCTACAAGAGGTGGGAGCTGGCAAACTCTCCCAGGGCTTCACCATCGAGAGGGCCCACAGATCCCTGGCTAAGAAACCACTGCCCGGGGCCCCACCCAGGCCAGTGATAGCGAAAGTTCTCAACTACAGGGATTGTGAAGTTATTCTGGCCTTTTCCCAAGCTGACGGCCAAATCCAACGGGACTCTGCTAAAATCGCTGTATACCCTGATTACACCTTTCAGGTCCAAACGAACAGAGCGCAGTTCATACATACCAAGGCCAGATTGAAAGCCACCGGGCTGCGTTATATGTTCCTGTATCCTTCTAGGCTTAAAGTACTGCATAACAATAAGGTGCACTTGTTCGACACTCCGGCCCAGGCCAGGGACTGGATGGACGGATTACAGATCCCTGATGTTGAGGAAAGGAAACGGAGACCGAGATAAAGATCCTCCTGCCATCCTGGGGGGAACCATACTTGTTTGAACTGCTACACAGCTGATTGGATCCTCCTTGCTGAGACCCGGAGTCCAAGTTCACTCCACCCCCTGATTGTTCCTTTTTTTTGGGTATATATACCCGCCCGTAGGGCACCTGGAGACCAATGCACGGTCCAACGGAGCAGAAACGGGACAGTCATAACGAAGGTAACCTCGCTGGGCCAGTTCTATGTTTGGAGTTCTTACAGTTAAGGTGGGAGGGTGGGAATAGGGGAGTTTTTGCACAAGTTGGGGACATATACTGGGACATATCAAGACCACGGGAACAATTCACATGCAACGTAGCACCTCCTAGATCCCGAGCTCCACCTCTTACACACAATAAACCACACTACGCCTATGGCTGACACAATAAGGGTCGTTACTTGGAACGTCAGGGGCCTGAACAGCTTCGTTAAACAACGGCGTGTCCAAACCTACCTGAAAAGATGCAAGGTCGGAATCGCCATGCTGCAAGAAACCCACTTAACCCCCAAGAAACTGGAAGCCCTGGCAAAAACTTGGCGTGGTACCCTAATAGGTTTGAATTACTCCTACTATGCCAGAGGGGTTCTGATTTGGATTGCCCCAACTGTTCCTTTCAAACTCACTAGCACTAAAACAGACAACGAAGGTAGGATGGTGGTGGTGTGCGGCTCCATCGAGGGCAAAGAGGCATGCCTGGTCAGTACTTACGCACCCAACCATGACACGACTGCCTTCTTCCATTCCCTTCACACGCGACTCAGCCCTTATGTGGACAGAATTATGATATGGGGGGGGTGACCACAACTGTACCCTTGACCCTCTACTTGACAGATCCGATAAACACGATCGACCCTCCCCTCCAGCCAAAATACTTTCGAAACTAATGCAACAGTTGCAACTCAGTGACCTATGGCTGGTCCAGCACCCTGAGCAACTTGAGAATTCCTTCTACTCCCCACCTCACGCCGTACACACCAGGCTGGACTACATCTTTCTCAGCCTAACGCAACAGTCCATATTTGTTGATGCGCGCTACCTCTCTAGGGTGCTGTCGGATCACTCTCCCCTTCTGGTAACCTGGGAGGTGTTCACGCCCGCACCCCCTATACCCACTTGGAAGCTGAGGGCTGAGGCCCTACTTGACTCTGCATTCAAGGAACGCATAAAAGATAGCACTGAGGAATATTGGCAAAATAATTTGCATAGCGTTAGATACTTGAGCACAACTTGGGAAGCATATAAGGTGGTCATGAGGGGCGAGATGATTGCAGCAGTAGGGGGAGCTCAGAGATCCATTACATCCTCGCTTGAGCACGCAGAAAGGGACCAGAGTTCGCTCAAGGGCAGGGCTGACCCATTCCCTGACCACTTACAAAAAATGGCTGATCTTAGACAAACCTGCCTAACTCATTGGGAATCCCTTGGTAAACTGAGTTACGCCAAACACACAGAGAGAATCCATGCTCTGGGAGACAAGCCTGGGAAACTCTTAGCTTGGCTCTATAAAAGGGGGACCCCCAAGCCACCCATCTGCCACATACTCACCCCTGACGGCACGGCTGTACATTCCCAACAAGAAATCAATTCAGTCTTTACCGACTTCTACCGTAACTTGTACTCCGAAGCCCCGCCCCCCTCTGACGCCCTTGACGTCATCGACCTACCTAAATTAGACTCGCAATTGGCTGAGACACTTGACAAGCCTGTGTTAGGGAGAATTCTCTGTTTAGGCTGAATTTCCTAAACTAGTGAGTCCCCCAGCAGCTTTGCTGGATTTCTGGAGTTTGTTTTTTTCTCCTGCCAAGAGTGAGACTCTTTTTCTCCCACTCTTGGACATGATTTATGGTGTTCCTTTGACTGTTACGGTGTTTTATGGGCTATGGGGTCCTTTACTCCATAGGGTCTCATGTGTTTTTACTATGTGTGTTACACAGCACCCTCCGTGCAGTGACACAGGGGTGTCATATTAACACCCCACCATAGACTCCATACCCTGGGACTGACTACTGTCTCCCAGGGCCTGTAAAGTCACCATTGGCTTTACTAGTCCCAAATTATGAACAGAAACCAGTACAAACCATCATATTGTGGACGTACTGGCCGGGGCAATTCGATTGCCCCGGGGTCTGTTAGTCGAGGGGGCACGTCTCTGTCCCCCCGATCGAGTTTTGGCTGGTGGCAGTGGATACTACTTTTTATATGCGACCGCGAATATATCCCTATGGGATTTTCCCATTGTTCGAGGCTACCAACTTTAATTATTTAATTCTCATAGCCTCGAACATACCGCTGGTTTATTTATTTAATATTCATTCGCCGGTTGTTTTTTTTTTGCCAGGACTCGATTCTAAAATGGCGTTTGTGTTCTCTTCTGTGACTCCAACCCAAGTCGAGCCCTTTGTTCCACTTTTGGCAGGCTTCTCCACAGAAGCCTCCAAAAGTGGTGCCGCTCAGTCTGTCTGGGTACCAAAGGAGGTGTGGGAGGGGGTTTAGGCACCCTGGACTGAGTTACCTTGGTAACTCAAGTCGCACTCTTGTGTGACTGGCCCAAGTGGTGAGCCGGCCGGCTCACCTCTTAGCATGTTTGATTGACAGCTAGGCTGAGTGAATGGGGGTGTGCTGCATAAAAGCAGGGCTTTGGGGACTGGAACTTCAGAAGTCGCCACAGGACCTGAGAATCTGACGAGGGAGAAGCTGAGATGACCTGCTACGACGACACCACCGGTGGAGCCCTGCGGAACCGACTCACCACTTCCCGACGACAGAGAAGATCTCCCGGCTGGAGAGTCTTCTTCCCTGACTGGTGGGCACAACCAGTGTGACCTTGGACACACTTCGTTCTGATCCTCTTAAAGTGGATCCGGCTTTCTAAACTCTAACTTCACGGTTTGATTCTGCCTTCCTCTCTTGTTGTGTTCTTGTGAAAGTGTTGGGATCTGTTTCAATTTATACTCTGCCTTTCTCTCACTTTTAAACCAAATTATTAGAGTGCCATCTAAGTTAAGCGCTCACCGCTGACTGAAAATAATGGGGCTTTACTTAAGACTTGTCTAATATTCTTTTAAGGGAGTGTATATCTTTTAATGACCTTGTTTTTGAACTGCTTAATATTAGTGCCTGTGTGTTTTATTAGATGTGGTTTTAAATAAATAATTATATCTCTTTTACACCAAGCTCTGGTCAGTGTTTGCTTGTTCTACTGTGTTCTTTTGACCTATTGTGAATACTCTGTATACTGCCTAACTCTTCTTGAGGGAAGTCTGACTGCTCAGCCACAGCTACCAAGTGAATCTGTGTGGTACAGACTGCTACCAAGTGGGTTTACTGCCAAACACCTGTAGTCTTAAATCTTTTGCAGTGGTCCCAGAGGGAACTGCACAGGTTTCTGCCTAACAGCCCGTCACCCCCGACGAGGTCAGGGTGGTAATTAGATTGCTACCATCTGGGAAAACGCCAGGTTCGGATGGGCTCCATGGGGAATTTTACAAGACCTATGAGGAAACATTTGCCCCAATATTGACCCAGGTCTTTAATGAGGCCTTTGAGCGTGGTATCCTCCCGGACTCCATGAATGAGGCTGTGATTATACCCCTTCTTAAACCGGGGAGGGACGGGGCGGATTGTGGTTCATGCAGGCACCTCTCTATGCTTAATGTTGACTGTAAGATCCTTACTGCCCTGCTTGCGAATAGACTGCGCAGAATTATCCCTCTTTTGATCCATCAAGACCAAACAGGATACGTCCCGGGGCGCTCCATCACCGAGAACCTGCGCAGGTTACATCATGTCATCTATAGCACTGAGGGAAGGCCGCAGAAACTTTTTTGATTCTGTGAGGTGGGACTGGCTGTATGCCACCTTGGCCAAAATGGGAATAGGCCCTGTATTCTTAAAGTGGACCCAGCTAGTTTATGCCAGCCCCACTGCGAGAGTACGCACCAACAAAACATATTCCGCCAAATGGTCCCTATACAGGGGCACCCGCCAGGGGTGCCCTCTGTGTCCCATGTTATACATACTTGCCGCTGAACCAGTGGCGGCCTACCTGAGACCGGAATATGGGGAGGGTGGTATTAAGATAGACGGGGTGACCCACATCATCTCTTTGTACGCTGATGACACCCTATTGTACCTACGAGACCCTGAGCACCGCCTTCCCTACATCCTGGAAACCTTGGACTGCTTCCACAAGCTCACCGGAATCCAGATTAATAGGAGCAAGTCTTGCCTTTACCCCCTCGCAGCACTTTACACCGACGAATACAGATCCCTCCCCCCTCTAGATCTCGAATGGCAGGCAACTTCTTTCAAATACCTGGGGATAACCATACACCGCAAACCAGGCACGGAATACATCCTTAATACCGTAAGGGCCAAAGACTCTCTCACGAAATCCATGGAGTTCTGGGGCCGGCTCCCGCTTTCGATGGCCGGGAGGGCTGGTCTCCTTAAAATGGTTACCCTTCCCCGCCTACTACATAACTTCACCAAAGTCCCCTTCAACATCCCCCCCTCATTCTTCAAAGAACTCAACAAACTCTGTAGAGGCTTCCTCTGGCAGGGAGGTAAGCACAGGGTGGCGTTGGAGACTTTCCAAAGACCATACGAAAGGGGCGGACTTAAGATCCCCAACTTTGAGCTGTACTTCCTCGCCAGTCAGCTGAGACATGTCACGCAATGGATGGCCGATGAGAGCATGACGGACACTCGCCTCCTCCAACCGGCCCTTTACAGGTTGTTACTCAGACATACTGTGCGCTGGGGAGGGTGCTACGAGACACTGCCTTTACCTTGCCAAGCTTGGGATCTGGCTTTGGAAAAGGCCCTGCAAACTGGTTGGGTCGGACGACCCGTTCTCCCCTCAGATCCCTATAGCTGCACTTATGGTTAACCATTCTTGGGGGCAGGTTGAAACACATACACAATGGGAGCCCCTCGGTGTGGCCACGCATGGGGACTTGATTCAAGAACAGGAAATCCTAACTTTTTCGGAACTCTGTGAGACCACGGGCCTCCCGGCAGGACAGTTCCTGTTGCACAGGGTGGTCGTACAGGCCTTGTGCAGGAGATGGCCGGTCACTGCAGACCTGACTGAGGAGAATGAATGCATCGAAATGATACTGAACTCCGCTGAGGGGGGCCATGAAACCTCATGAATCTATGAGGCCCTGTTGTGGGGTATGACCAGGGGAGACCTCAAATGCAGGAGTAAGTGGGAAACTGAACTGGGCCTTGTTTTTGAAGACAAAGATTGGGGTGATATAACCCACTACCATAAGGTTTCCAGGAACGCCCGCTTGCAGTTTATTCAACTGTACATCACCAATAGAGCATACCTCACACCTGAAGCCATATCAAGATTCACAGGTGCTGGAACCCAATCATGCCCCAAATGCAGTGAACCCAGGGTGGGAATGACTCACATGTTCTGGGGCTGCCCAGTAATCAGGGAGTTCTGGTCACAGGTGAAGGACAAAGTGGCTGGTGCAGACATCGTGGTAGAGGTAGACGAGCCTACGGCCTGCATCCTGGGCAGATTTAGGCGAAACAGGAAGAACAAACCCCTATCTAAGCTCACTGACCTTATATACATTACAGCCAAAAGACGCATTGCCATGGGGTGGAAAAGCCCCAGAGGTCCACACATGCCCCTATGGTGGGGAGACCTTACGATGTGGATTATAGCTGAAACCGCGGCATGGGAAATGGCTATCCATGTGCAAAGACTAGACTCCAGCGAGGAACTACACCGTTGGGTGGCCCCGACGGTGCCCTTGCTCCACCCTGAGGCGGATGATACGGAGCGGAGTGGGAGAGTTGCCCGGATACGGGCACAGACTAGAGAGGAACAGTGAACTAACCGTGGTCTTGGGGGAGGGGGGGGGGTGAGGTTGGACGGGGTTTTGGGTTGTTTTTTTGATTTGCTTGATCAATCACCAATGATGTTTGTTTCACTCTTTGTTTATCTCATGTTATTAAACCAATAAACACATTTAAAAAAAAAAATAAAAAATGTTACCCTCAGAACTCAGAAACACTGTCACAGCCCCTTAGCAAATATGGGCTGTGTATAATATGAGTAATAAGATGTGTAAGCCATTTACTAAAAATATATATTTTGAATTCATTTACTTATTCATAGCACAAGTATCAAAATACATTAAAAACACATATACACCACATAAAAGTATACAATGTTAAAAGTAGTTTTTCCACCACACAGAGTCAATTTTACAAATGCTTGATACACTACGCAGTAGCAACTTAATTACTCTTGCTTCCTACTGCGTCCAAAAAAAGCCCAACTTATATAAGTTTTTGTCCTTGATGTTGTTAATAACTGGACATTCTTCAGGGGCAGAAGTTTGTCTTGTGCTTTCTGTAGGCTTCTCTATTCTTTCCTCTATGGTTCCGGTTCCTATAACTCGGTCATATAGGTTGATTGTCTCACTCTTGAGGAAAATCGTAGTTTCTTGTTTGAGACCAACCATGTATCATAGCCAATGCGGGTCACTTGTTAGATTACGCCCGCTCCATTGTTCTTGATACACTCCGTCTGCATATTTCTAGCAAGACCTAGGATCTCAACTCTTCAGATCCCTTTCCAAGTAACAGAGTCACTTTCCACTCTACTGGGTAAGTAAGGTTCCAACACCTAACCTCTCAAAGCAACGCAGACAGCGTGTCTGCAGTGTTCTTCCAGTCAGTGGGTCTTCCAGTGGGTCTGCCTACCCAGGTTCACCTAGGTTTCATGGCCTTTATGAGGTCATCTATAGTACACCCACGCGGTGAAGGTAAAAGGATTGAAGTATTGGGTGCACTTATCAGACGTGAGGAAGGCACACGATAGTACAATCCCCCAGGAGGAGCAAGATGGTGCCACTTGCACAACAAATGAGGTTGAAAAAGGATAACAAAATTGTCCAATCCAGGTCCAACGTAGCATCATATGTTAAAGATGTCAATGTACTATATAAATGTGTTGTAACCTTGATGTGGTCAGAGTGCTCTCAGAGATCTAGATAAACTTTTCCTCGAACTCTCGCAGCCTGCTCTTTTGTGCCTTATTCCCTGTCCAGGGAGTGTCTGTATTATTCATTTTTTCACGTAGAGTCGGGGAGGGCACACACACCTGGTTGACAACAATACAGCAGAACACAAAATAAAGGAATCTCAATACAGAGTTACTATGATAATATACCTTATACCAAGCAAAAGTGAACTAAAGGTATTGGTACTGATGTACTTATGGTTCTGAAAGCCCCAAGGAGAGTTAGTAGGATCTTGAAACTTGTTAGTGAATGTTAGTGCACAGATATTGATAGTTTTCACCACTGGGGTTACATTAGGACCCTTATAGGCTGAACCTGGACTTCGCCTCTCATGAACGATGGGCCAGAAGCTGCGATGTGGGACCAATGTTAAAATAGAACTTTGCTTTAGGTCTCCTTTTGTGCCTTTGTGAAGGGGCGCTGACCGTCTGGTACCTCATGGTTCATCCATTTTTGGCAATCTTTGACTGTTGGCAGTCAGTGCTCTGGTCCTTGCATGGTAAAAGGTCAACAGTGGGGGTTCCTTTGGTTTGGTTGTCCAGTGACAAAGAAGAGGATCATCAAGCAACAAAGACTTCTGTGGAGCCAAAGGTAACATTGTAACGAAGAGAAGAACTACTGGAGTTGAGGTATGGTGCACCAGTACGGTTTAGTCTGTGGGATGTCTGTAATTTCAATCTGCCATTACAATGCACATTTACAGCATCCTCCTTGCTTGAACTGACAATCGGAAATAAATACAGAAATATTTAGCTAACTCCATGAGAAGCTGGAGCTATATGCTGCTGTTGGGGAGGACACATACGGACCTGACTCAAAAGGGTTCTGGAATGCTTGGCTTTATTATCCGATGTAGAGTTACAGAAGACGGTCCTTCGATGAGATTACTTCACTCTTTCAGTAACATACAGTCTTTTTTCTTAGTTTCTCGGGTCGCTGAGAACATGGCTCCTTTTGTCACCTAATCGGCATAGGCCCACCATTTCTCAGCCTTTTCGTCGCACTGTCTGGCGTCCTGGCAGTTAACGAGTGAAACAAAGTATCAGCGTCTCTTTTTTCAGTTATACTCGTTCCTATAGCCCCTTGTTGCGAATGTCCTGTACCTGTATGCTTGTGGATGGCCCGCCCCGTGTCATAGCCGTTGTTCCTTCCCTCTTGTCTACTTGTATCCCCATTGACGAAAGTAAGTGTCGTAGTCTATCCGTGATGCAGGGGTGCCAAGGGAGCAGAGGGTAGTGCCGGTCGAAAAACCAGTAGGGGTGGGCTCGGGTAACCGAACTGTTCCCCAAGTCGGTACGAGCGGACCATGTGTGTCCGACCCATGGACTCCACAACTTGTCCTTCCATGGCACATTGCCTTGGGGGCCTGGGGAAGAGCAACCTCCGTCTCGTGCTGGGACTCTACTTCGGCAGGGGATGGAATTCGTACGACGGGGTTCGGCAATGAATCAGGGCAAGCGTAGTCCCCACCAGGAGTAACTACACCAGTGACCAATGATCCTTCAGGATCTAGAGTAGGTTGGCCTCCACAGCTGCTCAGGTGGTAACTGACAGCAGGTAAACTGTCCATTCTGTGCAATGTTGTGCACCTCAGTCGGTCTGAGCCAAACACTTGATTGCAAATGAACCCGGAAGACACTTCAAGCAGTTGACACAGAAATTGACACAGAAATTAATTTTCTCGGGTGACCACCCACTTCAATTGGAGATGTTGGCAAATCTGACTTTCCAACCAAACCTTCTTGTCTCGGCTAATGACTAGAATTACAGAAACCCCACAACAACCACCAAAAGCTGTGGTTCAACAATTCCTCCTCACCATCAAACAGGTTACCAAATGCCTAGAAAGAGCCTGCCAAAAGAAAATATGCCCCTCCACCAGGACCCACTTCAAAGGATGCCATTACAAATACAAAATGGCCATACGCAGGGGCAAAGCTGGCCACTATATCAAGAGCTCCAACTAGCCCCCAATCACTCACATAACCGTTTTTTGGGAATCTTTTTATTTGAAATGTTCTAAACAGGATCATTTCAAGAACGTAATCATTGATACTGCTGACTCAAACAAAGAATGTATCAATTTATCATAAGCAGATTAATTATGTAGACTTGCGTATGTAGATCACCTGAAGACATTTCTTCCCACCCCCGCTCTGTGTTACCCTCACCTCCAGGAGACGTTACAGATTAAGAACAAAGCACAAAGAGAAAACAGCAAGCATAAGTGTGCATTAGTCTTGTAGTTAACCTTCTCTATGGCCTAGGGCTCTTAGTCTGGTTGGGCAAGTATAGTCTCACAAACATTATCAAGACCCCCTCTAAACCACCATCCACCCCTAGCAAACTCCCATCCACCTAAGCATGTAATTCCCTCAAGGACTACTCAACTCCAAAATACACAACAGCAGAAAAAGCTCCCCCCGCCCGCACAATACCTCTTCCACCCCAGTCCCAAATCCTCCAAAACATGGGACAATTCATGGTCTATGCAAGACTAGCTCAAACTGCATCTAACTCCATAACCAGCCTGACTCTACACTGGCTCAACATCAACAATGCCTGTATCACACAGCACAATCCCCTCCACTCTCAGAACAGGAAAAGCATACCCCTTAAGAAAACCTTCCTCGAACTGACGTTCACTGAAAACTAACACATAATCCTGCCATACCTTGTCAGAATCATGGAACACTGTCACAATCCAACTCCAACAGCAAATCACCACAAACAATCTCCTCAACCCCTCCAATCAGGTTTACAAACAGTCCACAGCACACTTCACATCCTGGATGACACATACTGGAGGATCCACTACATTACAAATGAGACACACCCCTACTAGTCCTCCTCAACCTCTCTGCAGCTTTTGATATCAAAACCACCTAATTCTCCTAAACATCCTTTGCAACAGGATGAAACTCTCAAACACTGTTCTCGACTGGTCCGTCATATTCTTCACAGACAGGGCATGCTTAATCTCTATGCCCTCAACTAATCAAATCCCACCTGAGACGATTCACGGGTTCTCGTCACTTCTCTTAGTCAGCCCTTTCATATGAGGCTAGGGAGGTGAGGCCGCTACCCAATAGTCCCCCTAGGGGTGGTAAAAAGCACAATGACCTCATAGGGAGAGACTCCCTTCATGGGGATTTAGGACTCCCGTCCTGTGAAAGACCTCCCTAGACCCTTGTTCCCAGAAGCTATGGCCCTGTTGACTCCTTCTCCCTTCCAACTTGAAACTACTAATGTGTGTTATTGTAAAGTCTCTACTATTGCATCTGCAAGACTAGATAGGACTGAGATGAAGAAGAACCAAAGAAACATACAAAACAAAAGTAGAATGGATTACCCAAGAACTGTGAAGAGGTGGCCACTAGGAGGCATGAAGATAACTTCAAAGGCTTTGACAACAAACATTGATGCTATGCTTGGGCAGGCCCAGCAATATAAAGTAAAGACCGAGGAAGGACTAAGTGTGTTCGGTGGCAGGAAGAGCAGCAAGGGACGCTGGCATGCGTCCTACAGAGCCCGGGAAATTCAAACTTGCACTTCCCAAAGCTTCGAGTGACAGTCAATCTTTGAAGAAGAGGCCAAAAGGAATTACACGAGCCGGACGGAACCACACTCGGTGCAGAAGCAGGAAGAATCCAGCAGTGGCATGGCCTCTGAACTGGACTGCATTGTCCATAAAATACGCAGACACAGCGGCAGCAACTGCTTGCGGAGCCGCACATGCCAGAGAGGAGGAAAGCAGGAAGACACGCTAAGCATGTGCAGAACCTACAGCGGGGAAAGCCGGGTGGGCTCCAGGGAGCCCACAGAGTCAAGTATTCCTCAGGAGTAATCTCCCTCATCACAGTGGGAAACCCAACATATGTGAAAGGTACCAAAAGGACCAAGAACTGTCACGGAGTAATCTCCCTGAGAGTCAAGTTATAAAAAAGTCCTGACAAAGCTCCAGCAATAAGAAGAAGAGTTCATGAAGTCTTAACTCTGTTCCTCACAAACCCTTGAGAGAAAGTAGACTTCTAAAGACTTGTCCAAAGGACTCATTTCCAGAACTATTCTAGATATAATAGGAGAAGGAAGTAATTCTCCTGGTCTAGGCATATTTGGTAAATCAGACCCTTTTGAAATAGACTGTTGTTAAGTCAACCTAAAACTGGATTGTTTCTCCAGGAGAAGCGAGCCATTCTCCTGGTGGCTTGGATCAGAAATACATTTAACCCTTTTTTTCTTGGTTTGTTAGTAGATAGAGTAGTTGGTTTGGACACAGGACGGCATATTGGTTTCTTTTGACTTACATCTGACAAACACCCGAGTTACTCTGTGTTGAGGTAGGGGAAACCCCTCTGGAAATAGGGAGAGACCGGTTCTTTTCTTTAATTGAATAAAAGTCTGTAGCCAAAATGTTACCATTTTGTCAGCCTCCCTACTCCATCACGCCACACACCTCAGTTAATTATGGAGAGCCACAAGGGTCTTCCCCCATCTCCCTTCCTGTTTCATCTATATGTTGAATTCATAAAACAGACACTTAGCACATACAACCCAACCTCAACCCTGGATTAAAGGACTCACCATAGACCACCCATACATATCGCTATCCACAATAGTCAAGTACTCATCAACCCCCACCTATCCTTCACACAAATAACTGCCTGTGGATGTGTTCATCAGATACTCTCTCAGTGGTTTCCACACTACCTCTGAGGCATAACTCTCCTCCCCTGGACTGGCACCCAAACCCATTGAAACATGGGTGAGCGCTGCAGCTTCAACATTCTGCGTATAGGCGGATGAGACCCACGCTGATGGCACTAGTCAGCGTCCAACAGACCGGCACTTCCAGATGCCACGAGATGAGAACTGTATCCTTACACTCACAGACTACCTTTGCAACACTGCTTGCTGTTCCAGTTACAGAGTTTTCCATAGAGCAGTTCAAGATGCAGTCTTTCTCATCTCTTGTCCTGTGGATCCCAGTCATCTGCTTGTCTCTGATCTCGTTAGTAAAACATCACATCCCAGAACCGTAGGGTCCAATGCCTGAACTATTGATTATCTGGGGCTGGTCAAGCCCATTGGAAGTCAGACCTGAAACACAATATGCATTCATATAAGTGTGACATGCTCTAAGCCTCCATCTGCCCAATCCACTGTCAAAACTCCAGCTGGACTTTCTCACTACGGTCACACTATTTGTTCAATGGAAAATCCTCTGCAGAAAAATCAGATCACCACCTTTTCAAAACCTCTACACAGAAGTGGGCCTGAAAGAATGTGTGGCCAAGATGGTGAGCAGTAGGATGCCTATCCCTGACCCGCTCCAACCATCCGCCCAGCTAATATGGATGGCAGAGAATTGCAGCTTACCAGCTTTGTTGCCCACACATAATTAAGAGATAGCAGCAGAGGCTGTTAGGGAGAATTCTCTTATAAGGCTAATTTCCCAAACCTAGTGAGTCCCCCAGCAGCTTTGCTGGATTTTTGGGGTTTGTTTTTTTCTCCTGCTAAG
The DNA here is from genome assembly GCF_040938575.1 of Ambystoma mexicanum. Lineage (NCBI taxonomy): Eukaryota > Metazoa > Chordata > Amphibia > Caudata > Ambystomatidae > Ambystoma > Ambystoma mexicanum. The sequence goes on along the minus strand of NC_090928.1, from coordinate 538,016,956 downwards.
AGTGAGACTCTTTCACTCCCACTCTTAGACATGATTTAAGGTATGTCTCTGACTGTGTGATTTTGGGCTATGGGGTCTTTTACTCCATAGGGTATCATCTGTTTTATGTGTACGTGTTACACAGCACCCCCAGTGCAGTAAAACAGGGGCGTCATAGTGATCCCCAAACATAGACTCCATACCGTGGGACTGACTACTGTCTCCCAGGGCATGTAAAGTCACCATTGACTTTACTAGTCTTAAATTGTGAACAGAACCAGTACAAACCATCATATTGTGGAAGTACTGGAAGGAGTTAATTATATTGTCCCTGGGTCTGTTTTCAAGGGGGTACTGTGCAGTCACCCCTTGTCGAGTTTCTGGCTGGTGGCAGTGGTTACCACGCGAAATATTCCACCGGAATATTCTCTATGGGATTTTCCCATTGATTTTAAACGCACCACTTTTTTGGTGCAATGTTAAAGATACCACTGGTTTATTTATTTAATATTAAATTCACGGTTGGGTCTTTTTGCCAGAACTCTAAAATGGCGTTTGTGTCCGTCTCTGTAACTTTGACCAAGGTCGAGCCCTTTGTTCCACTTTTTGGCGGGCTTCTCCACTCTGTCTGGGATCCACAGGATGGGTGGGGAGGGGAGTTGGCACCCTGGACTGCGTTGCCTTAGCAACTCAAGTCGCACTCTGCTCTGCTCTGATTGGGCCAATGGTGAGCTGCCCGGCTCACCACTTAGCATGTTTGAGTGACAGCTAGGCTGTTGAATGGGGGTTTTTCTTCATAAAAGCAGGGCCTTTGGGACTGGAACTTCAGAAGTCGCCACAGGACCTACGAATCCGAAGAGGGAAGAAGCTGAGCCATCTGCAACAACGACACCACCGGTGGAGCCCTGCTGCAACGAACTCACCACTTTCCCAACGACAAGAGAAGATCTTCTGCTGGACGAGTCTTCTTCCTCTGAGCTGGTGGGACCAACCAGCTCGCCCCTTTCGCCTTCCAAAGATGTCTCTTGGTCAAATCGCCCGTGCCAGGCACCCCGGCGGCCGGATAGCCAAGCTTTACCACTTTAACCGCGAATAAAAGGAACGCACCTCTTAACCAACGAACTCAGCGGCTGGTTTCATCTCTGTGCAGTGCAACGACTCCAAGTTTCCTCCTCTACGAGATCCTCTCTTCCCCTGGTCGAAACAATGAACTGCAACCACTGCCAGGAACAACTGCCACCGCTGGAGCTTCCTCTCTCTTTAAGGTACTGTGTTCTGCCTGGCCTCCCTTTCTTCGGTTTGCCCAAGGTGTTAGGGAGAATTCTCTGTTAAGGCTAATCTCCCAAACCTAGTGAGTCCCCCAGCAGCTTTGCTGGATTTTTGGGGTCTGTTTTTTTCTCCTGCTAAGAGTGAGACTCTTTTTCTCCCACTCTTAGACATGATTTGAGATATCCTTTGACTTTGAATGTGTTTTATGGGTTATGGGGTCTTTTACTCCATAGGGCTTCATGTGGTTTTGGTATGTGTGTTACACAGCACCCTCTGTGCCATAACACAGGGGTGTCATAGTGACCCCCAAACATAGACTCCGTACCCTGGGACTGACTACTGTCTCCCAGGGCATGTAAAGTCACCATTGGCTTTACTAGTCCTAAATTGTGAACAGAACCAGTACAAACCATCATATTGTGGGCGTACTGGTAGGTCTGTTGTTCAAGGGGGCACTGTCCAGTCCCCCCTGAGTGAGTTTTGGCTGGTGGCAGTGGATACTACTTTTTATATTCAACCGCAAATATATTCCTATGGGATTTTCCCATTGTTCGAGGCAAATACTTTTTAACATAGCCTCAAACATACCGCCGGTTTATTTATTTAATATTAATTTACTGGTTGGTATTTTTTGCCAGAACTCGGTTCCAAAATGGCGTTTGTGTTCGCTTCTGTGACTCCAACCCAAGTTGAGCCCTTTGTTCCACTTTTTGGCGGGCTTCTCCACAGGAGCCTCCAAAGGTGGTGCCACTCTGTCTGGGTACCACAGGGGGTGTGGGAGGGGGTTTAGGCACCCTGGACTGAGTTGCCTCGGCAACTCAAGTCGCACTCTTGTGTGATTGGCCCAGTGGTGAGCCGCCCGGCTCACCACTTAGCATGTTTGAGTGACAGCTAGGACTGATGAATGGGGGTTTTCTGCATAAAAGCAGGGCTTTGGGGACTGGGACTTCAGACGTCGCCACAGGACCAAAGAATCCGAAGAGGGAGAAGCTGAGCCGACCTGCAACGACGACACCACCGGTGGAGCCCTACTGAACCGACTCACCACTTCTTCCAACGACAGAGGAGAGCTTCATCCCGAAGAGTCTTCTTCCTTTGACTGGTGGGGATAACCAGTTTGCCCGCCTTTTCGCCTTCCCGGATCATCTTGTGGCCGCCTTGCCTGTGCCAAGCACCCTGGCAACCGGGATACCACGTTTTTTCCACTACCGCGAATAAAAGGGTAGGACCTTTTTACCGGAGAACTCCGCGGCTGGTTTCTTCCCTGGCAGTGCAACGACCTTCAGCTTTCCTCCACGTCGAGACCATCTCTTCCTCTGGACGACGCTGCGACTTGCACCCGCTGCCAGGAACAACTGCCCCCGCTGGAGGATTCTCTCCACTTTTAAGGTACTGTGTCCGCCTGGCCTCCCTCGCAACGGTCTGTGTGGGGTGTCTCGTAAAGCCCCAACTTACCACTTGGGTTGGCCCTAGGCTGGCTAACTGAACTTTGCTAAACTGAACTAATTCCTCTCTGAACTCTCTGCAAGACTCTCCAAGCCTTTTAAACCGTGTGATCTTGGGCGCATTGGTGTTCTACTCTCTCCGAGAGGGAGCCTGGCCTCTGAACTTTTTGCTCACAAGTAGACTTTGACTTTCCTGCCTTGCTGAGTGCTTCTAAAGGATTGTGTTGTGTGCTGTTCCTAATTTCTGCCTTTTCCCTCCCTTTTTCTTAAACTTATTGGAGTGCCATCTTTAGTTAAGGGCTCACCTCTGTCTGGAAATAAGTGGTGTTAACTAAGACTTGTCTAATAAGGAATAAGGGATGTATATATAATAATAGTGACTGTGTTTTTGAACTTACTTATAATATTAGTGCTAGAGTGTTTCTAAGTGTGTCTTTAAATAAATAATTATATACTTGATACCAAAGCTCTGGTCAGCGTTTGCTTGTGCTACTGTATTTTGGTACCTATCTTGTATACTCTATATGCCGTCTAACTCTTCTTGAGAGAAGTCTGGCTGCTCAGCCACAGCTACCAGGTAAATCTGGGTGGTACAGACTGCTACCAATTGGGTTTACTGCCAACACCTGTAGTCTTAAGCCTTTTGCAGTGGTCCCTAAGGGAACTGCACAGGTTTCTGCCTAACACAAGGTAACCCTTAAATCCTTGGCTTTCCAACTGCGTTGGCCCCAGACCTTCTAACTTTACCTTCTTGAATCGCCCCAACCTCTTTTGAACATTCTGCAAAGACTTTTAGTGCATTTTAAACCATGTGATCCTGGGCACATTTCGCTTTGCTCCATTTAAAGTAGGCCTGGCCTATGAACTTTGGCTCTACAGTATATACTGCCTTTTATTCCCTTGCTGAGAACTCCTAAAAGTGATGGGACCGGTTTTATTTCTATGCTCTGTTTTTTTTCTCTCCCTTTAACTGAACTATTGGACTGCCATCAGGTTATGCGCTCACATCTGTTTAACAAATCGTGGTGTTTTAACTCCGACTTGTCTGATAGTTATCAAGGGAGGTGTGTATACTTTACCGGACTGTGTTTTAACTTGCTTTTGATTTAGAGTGCTAGTATATTGCCTAAAGTGTGTTTTAAATAAATTATATACTACTGCTCTACTGTGTTTTTAGCCCTATTGTGTATACTCTATATGCTGCCATACTTTTCTTGAGAGACACAGCCACAACTACCAGGTAAATATGAGTGGTACGGACTGCTACCAATTGGGTTTACTGCTTACTCCTGTAGTCTTAATCTTTTTGCAGTGTTCCCCAACGGAACTGCAAAGAATTCTGCCTAACAGAGGCTTTCTGGGTGGACCCTGGCAAGCGGAGAGGGCCGGGAGGAGCTGCCGGAGGTGCCCGGCTCCCCAAGATGACGACCGTTGCAAGCGGAGGCTGGCTCTGAGGCAGGGCTGCAGAGAAAGAGGAGGAGGCGAGACTGAGCCACAGCGGGCCTCTGCGAAGGAACAGGTGAGCGGGCCAGCTGGCGTGACCTCTGCAGTGGATCCCCAGCTCTGGCTCCCTTGGCCTTGATGGTGATCACATGGAGAGGCGGTGTGAGCAGGGAGGGCTCCTGCATAGCTGACGTGCCATGAGGTAGAGAGTGGCCTCTCTGGTTGTCGCCGTGTCAGGCCGGGCTGGCTCAATTGGAGCCCGGCTGTGAACAGTATTTTCTGGAAGGCGGGATCCATGGTGAATGCTGAGTTGGACCATAGCTGCACCTCAAAAAATAAACTTGCAGCTGGCGCTGTACAATTTCATTTTGGCTGTTGGTGAAAAGGAGTAAGCCAGTAATGCAGTGCCTATTAAGGCATAACAAGGTCCATTGAGAAGGTCCAACTGGCGCAGCTAGTGAAAAGTTGAAGAAATTAAGATAAACCTGTTCCCAGAAGACTATTGAAGTAGTTAATCACAGAGAAGCACCAGTGAAACCTCCCTTTGTTATTAGGAGAGTGTGGCATGGCTATTTGGGTACGGCACCCCCCCACAACAGCCCCATCTTTTGAGGAACCGGTACGGGATACCAGCAGCAGAGAGCCGAATAGACTGGCTCTTGACCCATACAGGTGTAAATAAGACAACTTGCGGCTGAAGCAGTATGTCAAAGTCCTCTAAGAAGTCCAAAGGCTCCAACATTCAGGTATTCTTGATATGATATGATAGGTTATTTATAATGCGCTTAATAGCCAGAGGTTTCTAAGCGCGGACCTGGGGATCAAACCTGTGTCGCTCCGTGTCGTCTTGCTTCCAATGCGACCACGTTGCTGCTGAGCTATCCTCCCGAGACCACTTGCAAAGCAGGTTCCACCCGTGGAAGTCATGGCAGATGACACAGCAACAGGGCCCTGTCCCCCACCTAGCACACCACTTCTTACACCTGAATTCCTCACCTAGTCTCTCGATTTACTCCAGAGGAACATAAAAGACTAGACTTGCTACACTTGGCGATCTCCGAACTCCGCAAGGAGATGCAGGACTCTACCACTGAAATTAGGAGGGAGGTGGTGGATCTGAGAGATAGGGTAGACCACAATGAGCGCTCCCTAACCATGGTGGAGACTGAGCTAAGAGAGGTGCAAGAAAAGGCATCAACCCCTCCAGGATGGCAACGATCTTTTCAGGGCGAAGGGTGATGGTTTGGAGAACAGGACAAGGCAAAAATCTCAGGGTAAAATTCCTTTGGGAGGGAACGGCCTAGAAGATTGTGTTCGGCAACCCTTCTCACAGATCATATCAGGCAATCCCACTGGAACTATCCATATTAATAGGGTTCAAAGAGTGGGCCCGAGGAGAGACAATAAAGACCATCCCCCTAGGGATAGCATGGTAAAATTCCACAATTACACAGTCAAGGAAGCTCTCCTGGGAGAGCCAAGAAGAGCGAACCGAATTCAGTTCCCAGACTCCACTATCCAAATATTTCAGGACGTCTCTCAGCCCACAGTTCAAAACGGGGATACAGTGCATACAATTTTCACTGTGGAAGAAGGAGCTAGACTACTGAACCCAACATTAGACAAGGAGGGGACGGGCCAAACTGCAACAAGCGCCAATGGGGCCAGAGGAGAAGGATCTTGGTGCACGGTGCAATCAGGTTAAAAAAAAAAGGGTTGACCGATGATCTGGTATTGCTTTGGATATGCTTACTTTGCATCTCATCATGGGATGGGATCGGTCTGGGCTGCCATGTTTGGCACTGTGATCCGCTATTAGCTGCCTTTTGGCAGAACTGTTTAAACGTTATTTGAGAGTTCTGTTATACTTAAAAGAAGTTACAGGCATCACAGTTGCTTCAATATTCAGTTTGATGTTTTGGGTAGTACAGTGAACCTTTGTGAGTTGGTATGGAATTATTGATGGGTCGGGTCACATGGCAGGGCGGGTCTTTCATCTGCCAACTCGGGTATTTCACTGACTGGCAGATGTATCTGGGGAATTGCAGAAGTACACAGAGGTAATTGTGCGACTGGCAGAAGCTTTATTGACGTGCAATGGTACAGGGCTTGCACAATTCCATTTAGCATGGGAGTTCTCACACAGTCTTACTAGGGGGCACGGAAGCAATGAGCTTACTAATGGTCTGGGACACTCTGCAGGAGGTGGGGGCATTCCTTAGCAAGTTATGATGATTAATTTGGCGACCATGAATGCCTGAGGTTTGAATACCCTGGGTAAACGCACTGGGCTGTTCAGGGAACTGAAATGACTGCAGTTGCACATAGTAGCACTCCAGGAAACCCACCTGTTGAAAAAGGCCAGGGACGATTTAGGAATAGATTATCCACACAATATCACTCCTTTTCAAACAGTAAATGAGTGGGGGTGTCACTAGTAGTACACAAGGAAGTGGGATTTACACATATAGCAGTTAGCAAAGACACTGATGGCAGCTACATAATGGTGGAGGGGGAGGCCCAGGGTAGGAGACTTACTATTCTCTCATTCTATGCCACTAAATCGGTGCAGGAATCTTTCATGTTGCCGCTGTTGGACAAAGTGGGGAAGATGGGTCAGGGGGAACCCCTTCTAATGGGCGACATGAGCCTAATAATGGACGGGGACAAAGACAGGTCAGCAAGGACCACCTACTCCACGACAGGTTAGGCATCACCCACTCTAAGGAATCGCATAATTGACCTTAATGTGGTGGATAGATGGCAAACCCTACACCCCGACTCCACCGACTATACATACAACTCCCATGTACATGCGTCAGCACCACGTATGGACTATATCTTTATCCCGACTGGCATGGCTAAATTTGTCCTCTCCTCAGAAATTTAGCCCATGACCCTTACTGACAATAATATGGTGACAATTAGGTTGAAAGACTGGTCACAGGATCGCAAAACCTACTAATGGCGACTCAAGCCAGGTATTCTGCATGATCCATGGTGTCTTGAAGACCTAAACGGGGGCAATTCCAAAATACCTTTCCAATAATCATCCTGGGGACTCTGCAGAGGGAGTCCACTGGGACACGCTGATGGCAGTTTTCAGGGGAGTAATAACTGCAAGCTCGGCCACGGTGATGTGTGCCCGGGACCAGGACTGAAGAGCACTTAACAGGAGAAGTGAAGAGAGCAGATAAGGCCTACATTGAGACCCCAACCGGACAACATCTTAGAGCCTTGACTGTAGCCAAGAGTCAGTTGCGACTCTTGAGGACTCAAGGAGCTGAAAGCACTATGCTCAGGATCCGCCACTAATTTTATGAGCAGGGGAACATTCTAGGGAAACTCTTAGCACACCTTCCTAGGCAGCAGACGAGCAGATTGTTCATCCATACCATTGTTGACGCCCACGGAAAAGAGTGGGGATATGAGGGCAAAAAAAGGGAACTGTTCCATACCTGTCACGATCCCTGCCCTAAGCCTGGATAGCCAGGCCAGGTGGGCTACTTCTACCCCTATAAGGCCCTCAAGGGCCTTGACATTTGCCCCCAAACTCTCTTGGAGTCAGTCCTGGCGCCTTTGGCGCCAGGCTCATATGCTAGAGCAGTAATCAGGGCCCATAAGGGCATTGCGCACCAACATGGATGCCTCCACATGGCTCAGTTCCTAAACTGAACCATGCGGTCTAGCATTTTGGGTGTGGCAGGCCCAGAGATACCTGGGATGCCTGCAGGCTATATAAACCACACCCGAACTCCAGTACACGCTTCCCGTTACTTTGCATTCCAGCAACGTGACGCTCATCGTGTTCTGCAGCATCTTCGAACCTCGAAAAGTCAGCACCTGCAAAACAAAGGGACATCGTTATTTTCAGCAGCTTACCTGAGATTCCACAGCAGACTGCAATCAGCACCCAAGGAACAGCAAGCTTCTTGGATCTTCGAACCTGCAAAAAGAGAGAAAAGAGACATTAGACATTTACATCAGAGCCAGCAACTTACCTCTCAAGTCGCCCATCGACCAGCACCGCTTAGGAGCCTCTTGCTTCAGTGAACGCAGCGGCCAACCGGAATAAAATACAACAGGTTAGCAGAAGCACGACACCATAGCGCTACCTATAGCGCCCACTTACCGCATCGAGGCGCTCCCGAAACACCATCACTTGCCGGTGAGCTCAAATCCAGCCAACGGCCCACAGCGGACTCTCGCGCACCTACCGGGAGAGAAAAGACATCATTAGTTCAAAGAAAGGCTTACAGAATAACAGTAATAAAACCTACCTGAGAGACTCGAAGGGGCAGCATCAGTGAAGTAACTCGATTGCAATCGCCCATAGAGGACAACGCGCCCCTGCCAAGAAGGCAGGACGGAGAGCTTGCCAAAGCCCAAAACAAGGTGAGGAAAGGCCCGAGGAGGCGCTGTGGGCATACCAGGTGTTGGGTGGTTATTTCCCCAAATTGCTCTTGAACATTGCCCACCTGTTTTCCAGAACGCCCTGCTGATAATACCCGGGAGCAACCGAGAGGGGCACCAGGGTTCCGGTAGCTAGGTGGCGTCCCCGTGGATACCAGGTGAACGTAACAATACCTTTCACACTAAGCTCTACACTTCCAGCGCCCCAAGCCAAGGAGGCATTCAGGCATACTTCGAGGGGGTGGAATTGCCCCAGCTAGTGGGAGGGGATAGAGAATCCCTGGAAGCTCCAATAGAGCTGCAGGAAGTTATTAAGGCCATAAAAGCACTAAAATCAAACAAGGCCCCTGGTCCTGATGGCCTTATGGCTAACTTTTATAAATCTCAATACCAGATACTAGCTGGGCCTATGGCTGACAGATTCAACTCTATCAGAGATTGTGGCCATCTCCCAGCATCAATAACAGAGGCCCAGGTAACCCTAATACCCAAGCTGGGAAAGGACCCCAGATTATGTTCTCCATATAGGCCGATAGCCCTGCTGAACTTGAACTCCAAGATATTTACCAAAATCCTTACTACTAGGTTGTACAGGTTCATGCCTTGGCTTATCGACCCAGACCAGTCAGGGTTCATTAGGGGACGGGGTAACGTTGATAATATAAGGAGGCTCTTACACATAACAGACAAATCTGGTAGACATCCATGTCACTCGCTTTTACTGCCGCTGGATGCTGAAAAAGTATTTGACTGAGTGGGGTGGGGCTTCTTGCTGGAACTCTTGCAGAAATTCAATTTTGGCCCCAAAATGTCTCAGATGATTCTCTCTAATTATGTGACTCTCTCTAATTATGTGACTCCCTCCGCAAGGCTGCTAGTTAATGGGTCTCTGACTGCCCTGATCCCCCTTAGTAGAGGCACCAGGCAGGGCTGTCCCCTCTCGCCGCTTCTCTTTGCGCTGGTAATGGAACCCCTGGTGGCACGTATAAGAGCCAATGAGCGAATCGTGGTAATAACATTTGGGGGGTTCCCAACATAAGATTAACCTTTTTTGCAGATGTTGTGATCTTAACACTATCGGACTCACTACGCAGTATAGAAGAGGAGATTGGCCACTTTGGACGGGTTCCCGGGTTTAAAATTAATAACCTAAATTGCCAATTTTGGGTCTTAACACCCCCCTGCCCCCACCTTCACGTGGGCCGCTAAAACAATCAAGTACCATGGGGTCAACATAACAATGACTTACACTGCCAGACGTCCTTTGCATCTTGTACTCATGGTGGCCCTGAATCATGCAGTTCCAATCTATATCTTGTATCCTGGCTTGCAACATTATGTGTTACTACTGATTACTGACTTCTGCAATTGTATTCACTCTCCCCTTTTGCTTCTCCACTCTTTCGACTGTTTAATCTGTTCTCTCCTCCTCTCCCTTTCTCCCTTTTCCTATCTCCTCCCATTACTTTCTTCTATGCACTTACACTATCAGAATTGTCCCTGGACCTAGTATGATAGCAACCTTGTCTGTCTCCACCCTCCTCCCCTTACTTATCCCCCCCCATTCCCCCTCCAGCACTATCTGAAATGTCCTCAGGCCTAGTACGATAGCCGCTTGTTTTGTTCCTCCCCTCCCTTTCTGCACCCCTCTCCCTCACCTTTTGTTTTTCTTCAGCTCTACCTGAAATGTCGTCAGGCCGAGTACAATAGTTAATTTCACATCCTTACTGTTCATGGCCTGTAAGAATGTCATTGTATTTTCCCTTGTTCCCTCCCTTGCCTTGAAGCGCTTTGAAACACATTGTGTATAGGTGCTATATAAATAAACTATCATATCATATCACTGATCGGGCGCCCTGAAGCTGTACTGGTTTGGCAGGATGGCTTTAATCAAGATGAATGGCCTTCCACAGTTTCTTTACTGGTTTCAGTCGATTCCTATCCCGAACGCTAAAAATACGATTGGAAACTTGGATTATACACTACTACAAATCTTGTGTAAAGGGAGCTCCACTAGAGTCAACAGGAACATTATGGACAATTAGGGCACCAGGAGGACTGTTGTTCCCCAAGCTATGGAACTACTATCGAGCATCACAAATACAACCTTTAATTGATTGGGTTCAAAGGGACTCTGAGAAATTGTGGACAAACATGGAGCAAGCTGTAGCGGGAAGACATCCATGGACACAGCCCTGGCTGCTGCAAAACAAGAGCACAGAGCCTCTACTTGAATCCTGTCACCAGGGCCTCCCTCGATGTATGGGACAGCGTTAGTCGGGACAATGGGGCCACCACTTTCCCCTACCCGTATACCTCACTCATACACAATGATGATTTCTCTCTCGGGAAGACAGATGGAGGGTACCTGCGGTGGCTAGATGGGGAGAATAAGTAAAATGGGGGACCTATTTTTGAATGGGAAAATCTGCACCTTTGAGGAATGCAAGGGGAGCGGGGGTCTTGAGGAGACAGATAGATACATGCAGGCGAGGCATTGGATCCCACACCCGGCCAACAGGGTACTGGCAACAAGGGTACTAACGCAGTTATAACAGGTGTTCCAGGAGGTGGCGGATTTCAAGGAGCTAATCAATGCACTCTCTCAAGGGGGTGGAATGCTGCTCCTACTGTGATAGCTAGGAGTGGGACTTGAGGGTTGAATCCCCCTCTCCCCCAGGGACTGGGAAAGGATTTACAGTGGGAATGGCGTCTTGCTCTGCCCGAGCCTGCAAGAAACCCGATATAAAATACTTACACTTTGGTACCAGACACATGCCCGCCTACATCATATAAACTGGAATAGCAAACTATGCTAGAGAGGGTATGTATTAGAAGGTACACTTCTACATATTTTGTGGGGTTGCCCGCTGATACAGGATTTTTGGCTAGAGGTGAGATCCAGACTTAAAGAGATTCTACAGAGGGACATCCCGGATGACCCTATAGTGTGTGTTCTGGGGCTCACTGATGCATTACAGCAGGATAGCACCACAGCCGATCTGAAACTGTTGTCCTACCTCCTGCTGGCAACCACACTTTCTGTCATCACTTTTGGAGGAAGTTGGAGCCCCCAAAGATCAACCTGTGGCTGGATAAAACCTGGAATGTTATAGCAATGATATGATATATGATATGATATGATATGGCATTTGTAACGCGCCTATACACAAGTGTTTCAAGGAGGTTATCAGCTCGGCTAATATGAAGGACTTCCTGATGCCATTCATGACTGAGTGGAGACCTTTCTTAGCCTACATGCAAAAAAGGATTTTAATGTCCTTTCCTGCCCTGTGAAACTAGGGGCACTAAACCTAGTTGATCTACCCTAACTGAGTAACTGAATAGCCCTGTATAATAAGTTATCTACTTAAGAGCTTGGATTGATCTTTCGGTTGGTGTACTCCTGAGGGGGAAGGAGGTGAAAGGTGGGAGGGGGCAGGGTTTATACTAAACTTGACCCAGAAGTATGTTATGATTAAAAAATTTATGAAATCTTCTTTAAAAATAAAATAAAAGAAAAGAAGTGGGCCTGAAGAAATGCCTTCAATAGCGTAATATGTGTTTTTAAAAGACTTTCTTTGAAACTATACACTTTAATCGTACACTTTTGACCAAAATCAAACTACATATACATGTATCGAATTATGATTGGATAAGCGGGAGCTAAAAGCAGCTTCTGGATATCCAGCATTAACTAGCGACCAGGAGCTAATACTGAGGAGCAAGGAGCTAGAACATTGCGCTTCACAATTCTAACTTCCACATAAGAAGCAAACATATAATTTTGGCCATTATTTATGGCCTCCTTATGCTTTGGATGTTATACAGATGTAAGCACTTGTTACTGTGATCTGTGTTTTATCTGCAGGTCGAAGGTTCAAATCTCGGCAAGGTCCACTCAGCCTTTCATCCTTCCGAGGTTGATAAAGTGAGTACACATTTCTGTTGGGTAATAATAACGTATCTAAATATGTGCTATATAAATATCAAATAATTATAATAAAGCAGGGAAAGTTGTAGCTTCTGATCTGAAACACAAAGAAAGCTTACAAATTAAATTGATTTTAAATATTAACGGCCTGTGAATCAGGCCCTAAGCATGGTCTTGATTCTAATGTACTATATATTGTAGACTGTGACAGATTGCAGGATTCTGTCCTTCTCCCCAGGTGGCAGCATTTCCTTGTGAGGTAAGGGAGGTGAGGACGTTATGCAATATTGCCCCTAGGGGTGGTGGCAAGTGGGACCTCATAGGGAGAGACTCCCCTCTTGGAAACAAGAACTCCCGTTCCGCAGAGGAACTCTCTAAAGTCCTCTCTCTTGGACTAACAGTAACATCAAGGCTTCAGAAAGGCCAAGCAGACCAAGCCATGGTTTGTTATTGTGCCATAAGATCCAAGATCCCACCTGAAGAAATATCTGGTAAAACTACTATGAAGAAGAGTGAGCGAGTAATATCGATCGCTCAGTGGTTTGAAGACAGCAATACTGTGACAAGGAGAAATGAGCGAGTAATGGAAGAGTGCTCAACTGGAACAGAAAAAGGGCTATAATTCTATGCTGGGGCTGGCCCAGTAATGTATCATTAAAAAGGGAAGAAGGACCACTGTCAGAGAAGAGTGAAACCCCGGGAGTTTCAAATGAGCAGTGTGGTGGAAGCTGATTGAGATTGGGAGATTCTCCGCAGGGAGGAAGTAACCAGCTGGCGTGCACGAGAAGCACCAAGGGAGCTGAAGGCAGAAGAGAGCATTAAAACAAAGGGAAAGAGCCAGCCGTGAGTGGTGGCATGACCCATGAGAGGTGGACTGGGCAGTCTGGCAATGTCACAGAGGCCGCTGTAAAACTGGCACCGCGGACAAGAAGCAGAGAGAGTCACAGGTATGTAACTTATTCCATCTCCAGCATTGGATCCTGTTTGAAAAGATTAGAAAGCAGTACACACACAATACCAACAATGAGCAGAGGTAAAGCTCTCCTGAAGGAAAACACTCATCTCACCCAAACAAGTTGCATAGCACTCTCTGCCCAACTCTAGACTCCCCTGTAGAATCCCTGTCGATGCAGGAAAACCATGTGAAGGATGCACTAATTTCCAGTTGGCAGCCCTGCAAATGTCCTGCAGGGGAACACCTCAGAACAACGTGGTGGTAGCAGCCACAGCCCAAGTATAATGGGCCCTGTTAGCCAGTTGATGACAATATGAAATGCAGGAGGACAGCCGTACAATGGGTGACCTCGGGAGATCATTGCCCATGCCAGATGGACCAAATGCCACAAACAGTTAAGAAGACTTGCGGAAGCTTTTAGTGCAATAGACGTAGAATTTCAGGGTTCACACCACATCCAAGGAGTGCAACGTGCATTCTGCAGGAGAGGCAGGAGAACAGAAAAGAGGCAACAGCACTGGTTTGTTCAAGTGGAACGAAGACGGACCTTTGGCATGACAGTTGGGTTTGTGCGAAGAACCCCCTTAGATTAATGGAACATCAAGTAGAACGGCTTGCACGAGAGAGCCTGGATTTCTCCCACATGCCTTGCAGAGGTAATGGCAACTAGCAGAGCAGACTTCCAGAGAAGCTTTAACTGTAGGTTGGAACATTGGTCCCATGAGTTTGGAGAGAACCATGTTCAACTCCCATGCTGGAGGAGGCACTCGGGCAGGTGGGAAAGAGTGGAACAGTCCTTTAAGGAATTCTTTGACAAGTCTGTGTGACCACAAAGATGGCCTCCCTCAGGAACGCGTAAACCTGGAGATGGCAGCCAGGTGCACCTTGATGGATTAATGAGCTAGACTGGTCAGCGCCAAAGACAAAAGGTAGGGTAAGGTGTCCTGAGCTTGCACTTGGATGGGGTTGAGGCCATGAACAGAACACTAAGTGGAGAAATGCTTCCACTTGGTCTTTTAGCAGGAAACTATGGGGGAAGCCCAGGCTTTGGACAGAACCTCATGACAATCCGAATGCAAAGCTCTAAGAAAGCAGGACCCAGGCCATTAGATCAAGGGAGGCCGGATTGTGGTGCAGCACTGCTCATTTGTCCCTGGACAGAAGACTGACCAGCGTTGGTAGCCTGATGGGAGGTTCAGATGAGAGGTTCAGATGAGAGGAAGAGGGGATCGGAGAACCAGTATTGCCTTGGCCAGGCTGGAGCCACCAAAATCCGTTTGTACTGATGCCGTCTGAACAAGTCAACCACTCAAGGGACGAGAGGAATTTGAGGAAATTGTGGCAAGCCAGCCAAAAGAAGAACTAGACCAGAGGACATACTTTTCAAGTAACTTTATTCAATTTAAAAGTAAAACGCCTCAACAACCTTCTTACTAAAGGGGTGTTACCCTCCTATCAAACTAAACTAAGGTGCTCATCAATAACCAAAAGAAAAATAATGCTCGTCCAAACCTAGACACTAAAATGTATACAGAATCTCCAGCTCCCATCGAGTTTCGCCCCTAAAACTATAGGGGAGGACCAGGGACTTTTACAGGGTTTGATTATATGCACCTTAAGCATGGTTGAGAGTTCTTGCTCAGTTATCTTTCTTCGAGCTTTAGGAATACTATTTGGTTTTAAATTTACTGTTTGTCCGGGTGGAGTACGAATAAAATGGAAGAAGTTACTGACCTGTGTTCTTCAGAGAAGACTTGCAGAAATAGCTTTAATAGATCATGGAGGTCTTCCTGTTGCTGAAGAGGCAGGTTCTTGGGTATTAATTGAACCTCTCATTCTTTCGTTCTTGGTCCGTGTTAGGGAGAATTCTCATTTCATGGCTAATTTCCCTTACCTAGTGAGTCCCTCAGCAGCTTTGCTGGATCTCTGGAGTTATTTCTTTCCACTTGGTAAGAGAGCGAGCTTTTCCACCACTCTTACCTACGTTTTCCTATGTGTCTTTTACCCGTTTTTAGGATTGTGAGCTCTGGAGTACACCACTTCAGTGGCCCCCTTCTTTTGTGTGTTACACAGCACCTCAGAGCAGTGACACAGGGTTGTCGTGCAGACTTCCCACCGACTCCATTTCTGAGGCTGACTACTGTCCCCCAGAAAAGGGTAAAGTTGCCATTAAAGGAATGGTTCGCCCAAAAGCTTTTCTGCCTGTAGTCTCCGGTCTGCGTCCTCCGAGTCCCGGCACCAATGAAGGAAAAGCCACCCAGTGGTAGCTTTTGTTTACTACAGCTGGCTGGCTTTTCCTTCATTAGTGCCGCAAAAGCCAGCACAGGTGGGCATCCATTTCACAAAATGGATGCGCCCATGTGCTTGCTTTTTCAATTTTTGAGCTGGAATTGCTCAAAATTTTACATAGGAACTTAAAAAAAAAGTGCAAGTATATTTGTTTTATTATTGCCCATCTTTTTGGGCAATAAAATTTTTTGGGCGAACCATTCCTTTAACTTTACTTAGTCATGTAACCACAGATCCAGTACACCCCATCTTACATAGAGTAGTGGAAAGGGTTAATCCTTAGCCCTTTTTATCTGTACCTCCTAGAGCATTGTTTCGCTCTTAACATTTAGAATTGGCTGGTGGCAGTGGTATCTACCCTAAACCTTTCTACCGCGGTTATCTTATATAAACGTGGCAGTATTGTAGGCTATCGTATTAGCCTCGAACTTAAACCCGCTTGACCAAATACTTTTTCTTTTGGCTCCGGTGCGGTTTATACGCCATTTCTTTTTGTTAAACTCCTTCTTGTGTTTTACTTTGCGCGGCAAACCAGGTTTGCCTTCTTTGTTCACTGTCTTTTGGCGGGCTTCTGCCAAGAAGCCCTCCTCTAGGTGCCTGGGTGTCTAGGTGGGCTGAATGTGAGGGAGGGGTGTAGTCACCCCCTGCACAGGATATCCTAGGAAACCCAAGTCACACTTTTCCATGATTGGCAGAGGTGGTTGTCCGGGCTGGACAACCCCCCTGCTGCGTGATTGACAGCCAGACTACGTGAATGAGGGATTTTCACATAAAAGGCAGGTCTCTTGGGCTGGAAGCCAGAGAGTCGCCACTGGAACTACAAGAAACCGAAGAGACGCGGAGAAGAAGTCAGCTGCTGCAACTACCCCGTCCCAGTGAAGCCCTGCTGCAGTCCTGAGCTATCTACCTTTCAATGACTAAGAGAAGATCCAGTCCAGAGTCTGCTTCCCTTGAGCCTGGTGGGGATAACCAGCTCATCTTCTACAGCCTGAGGATTTCCTTCGTGGTCAAAATCGCTGCCACTGCTGTAGTGGTCCGGATAGCCACTTGAAGAGCCTCTCCTGTTTTTTTAAGGAGCGCTACTTTTATTCATCGTCGCTGCTGCCGCCCTCATCCCTGCGTGGTGCAGACCCCCTCATAGTCGGCCTTCTTGCTGAAGCTCCAGGAAACGTGGGTCTGCTGGAAACTACCAGGAACAACTGCCGTGGCACCAGCTTCTTCATTTTGAACAAGGTACTGTGTCCTGCTTGAGGAATTGGGGTGAATCCTTATTTCTTGTTCTACAAGGCTTGTCCTTATCTTCCCCTCCTTCTTATAACTTTTGATTCCGAACATTGGCAATATCTAAGTACTCTTGGCTACATTGAATCGTGAACTGTCTGACTGTGTGATCCTCGACAACAGGAACCCGGTTCCACTTGACACTGGCTCCGGCCTCTTGACTCTTGAATTTCTGTCTATGAGTGCTCTCCGATTCCGTTTGCCTAACTAAAGTATTGCCTATGATTTTTGCCCCCAACTCCCTCTGGGTATCTCAAGTGCTAAGTGTGTTTCTGCCCCGGTAGCAATTCTTGCTGTGGATACGCGTTTATTTAGTAGACCGAACTGTCAAAAAGCGATTGCAATTGTATTCACGGTAACGTTACTTGTTTCATAACACCGGTCCATTCAAACACAGGGTACTTACCTTGATTTATACCGTACAAAGTGAATTGGTTAGTTGTAGTGTATTTTACGTGTGATTTTGAATTTAGAAGTGTTGCGTTGATACCAAATGGTTTAAAAATAAATGTACTTATATTTTTCTACCTGAAACCTTGAGTCAGTGTTTGCATGAGTCACAGTAATTGTGGTCCTTTTGTGTAATCTCTACTACTGCTCATATACTCTGGCTGCTCCGCTACTGCTACCACTTTAACATAGTAGTACAGGCTTGCACCAAAGGTAAAACTTGTATTGCCATCTGTAGTCTTAATTTTGTTTAGTGGTCCCTAAGAGCACTGCGCAGGATTCTGCCTAACAGTCCGTTAACAGGCTGGCCATGGTAATGATAGTGTCCTCTAAGGGATCCATCTTCCACTCCTTTAAAAGGCTAACATGATATATTAGAGTTTATTTGACATCGGTCTGGCTGAGTGACCACATAGTTTAGGGGACCGTTTTTCTCTAGGATCTTAAAAGGACCATAACATTTGGAGACAATTATTTTTCTGATGTTGGCACCAGTACTAAAACAGTCTCCTATGGAAAACGACCGGCCCACAGCCTGTTAATCGTGTGGAGTCTTTTGATATTCCGGGGCTCTACTTAGATGATGTTTTACAATTCCTCAGACTGCGGCCATATGGGTGGTAGCCTCTTCCCTTTCTTTCAAAGTTTCTTTAAGAATGTACAAGACATCCCTCGGTTCCCTTGCATATAATAGTTTGAAGGTCGAATATCCTAAGGATGTCTGGGGTGTTTCCATTATGGCAAAGGGAGCCCCGGGAAATATTAAGTCCCAATTCCAGCAGTCTCTATCAACTTGTGGAGGATTCTCTTGAGTATCTGATTAAATTGCTCCACAAGTCCATCGGTGTGAGGATGGTATACCAGTTTTAATTTGTAAGTTATCTTTCACCTCCTGCATAATTTTGGACATAAAGGTGGTACCTTAATCCGTGAGGATCTCTTTAGGAAACTCCCCTAGGAGATAAAGGCGAGTAAATGTTTCAGAATTCGTTCAATGGTGTTATTCCTTAGTGGAAACGCTTCGGGAGGCCGAGTACCATAGTCAACTATAGCTAGTATGAATTTATTCCCCAACTTGGATGTCTCCAATGGCTCTACGATGTCCATAGCTATATGGGAATATAGAATTTCAATAAAAGGAAGTGGTTGCAATGGGGCACAGGATACTGGAGTAGTTGCTGTTTTGTGACAAATGTCACAGGTAGCAACATATATTTTTTACATCCAAGTACACCCCATGCCAATAAAATCGAGGTATCATCTGGCTCTGGCTCTCCCCTATCCCCTGATGAGCAGCTGTCAGATGTGAAGACGCCAGCTTTAAGACTATTCAACGATGACATCTTGGGATCACTAGCTGGGTCCAGGGAGGGCTGTCTTTTTCAGTATCTCCTCTATATAATAGTACCTTTTTAATAAAAAAGTAAGGTCCTGCTGACTGCGCCCCTGTTTTTACAAAATGGCTCTCCTAAAGGCTTCCGTAAGCCCCAGGTTGTTCCTTTGGGCAAAAGCCAGGTCAGGTAAAGGGGGTGGGTTCTTCAGATTCTAGTCTAGGCGTGGGTCAACAAGGTAAGTGTCAGTCTCAGAATCCTAAGGATCCTCTTAGGGTCTCCTTTAATTTCTCAACCTCCTGGGGTACCAGAATTAGGGCTTGTACTAAGATCCCTTGTGCCAGCGCATTCCCAATTAACCACACAGGGGTCCAATTGCAGATCCCTGGCTATGCAGTATAACCTTGATCTCCCCCATATAGTCAGGATCTACCACGCCCCATGGGACATCTAGGGAATGTCGCCATGCTAGCTCATATTTGGTTGCTAGGCGAATATATATCCATGCAAGTGGGGAAATGTTAATGTCTGTGGGGATTAGGTGCCTTTCCTTAGGGGGTATATGTACATCGTCAGTGCTAAACAGGTCAAACCCTATAGATTGCAGAGTAGCCTGTTGGGGAATGTTAGCATTCAGACATAAGCATCAAACTAGCATGGGGTTTATCCTTGTATCAGGTGGTAATGATCCCACTACTGGCACCATATGTAGCAAGCCAGAAGAAGGACTCGGACCAGAGGACATACTTTTCAAATAACTTTATTCAACTTAAAAGTAAAACACCTCACTAACCCTATTGCTAAAGCAGTGTTCCCTTCCTATCAAAGTAAACTAAGTTGCTCGTCAATAGTCAAAAGAAAAATAGACTTCCATCCAAACCTAGCCACTAAACTGGCCTTACCACATAGACAAAAATCAAAGAAAATTAGATGGAGTGACCTGCACTCAGTGTTGGATACTAGAATATTTCCCAGGGGTTCCAGGAATTTTTCCTGGCTCTGGATTCCACAATTTGACAGTTCTCCTTATTTTGCAGTTCTTGTCAGTTTATCAAAGTTCCTAAAGATTCCCAAGTTCAACAACAAAAAGTCTTAAATTCCAGAAAAAACAAAATGTTGAAAGTTCTTTAGAGGGAGGGATATTTCCCTGATCCATCTCCACCACTTGTGCTGCTCTCACCCCAATAGATTCTGCTTTTTGGGTGCCGCCAACCCGCTTGGGTTTCTCTGTCTCAATGCCTCACTTAGCTCTCTGAGGTATCGGTACCCCCTCTCAGTGTGGTTCGCTCAGCTCTTGTGGGTTTTTGGGAGCCTTGTGGAGGTTTATCCTCTTTGGATTTCTCAGGCTCCGGTAACCCTTCTCTTCCACTTGTTTAGTCTTTCTCTCTGGGCCTCCGTGACTCAGGTACAGAGTTAGGACAAACATTCCTTCTTCCCCACTTGCTCGTTTCTCTTTCTTCTCCCCTCCGATTTAGGCAACTTGCGTACCTTCTGCATTGCAGGGTCCGCTCCAGTGAGGGTGTGTCTCTTCGGCGGCAATATCGTTCTTCCCAGCTTGACGGTGTTCCGGACCGGATGCAAGTGTTTTACTGACTGTCGTGATGATCTCACCCTTTTGCTCTCTTTGGGAGCAGAGGATTCAATCCTTCCTCGGGTTCCTGGTTTCGGCGTTCATGCGCCGGCATAGGGTCCAAAATGTCCTTGGCGTGGTCACGCCTCCAGGGAAGCTTTGCTTTGTTGCGTCTTGGCACCTCAGGCTCAGTACGTTTTCATATCGGGAGGGCGCCGTCTCCCTTCAGCTTTCACCTCTCTATGTGCCACAGCCGGTTCCACTGTGCAACACGGCTCTGCCCCTAGCTGCAGTACGCACGTCGCAGGCTCGCCTCTGCGTATGGTGTCCCCTCCTCCACTCAAGGGCCGTTGACCCTTTATTTTTAATCCGGTAATGAGAGGGGGCTTATTGTTCACCAGAGGTTGCCAAACAGTTGAAAAGTTAATCATCACCTTGAGCAACACACATAGATGTGTCAGTGTTACTGACTCCCATGTACGCAGATAATATCTGGTATATAGGGAGTTCCCCATGGGAATGGGAGTCCTTATCCCGTGGAGGGAAGTCACTCCCAGTGAGGTCCCACGTTCCTAAATCCTTAGAGGGGGTTTTGCTTAGCAAGCTCACCTCCCTAGCCTCAAATGGGGTGGCTCCACCTAGGGAAGAAGGGACGAGGCCTCCAGATTCATCACAAAATACATACAGGAACATTCCTTAAAGGCGTCCCCTAGGCTCCCTGTGAGATGCAATCTGTTGGCAAAAGCTATGTATTTCTGGTTTGCCCTGGTTGCAAAGAGGTCGGCATCTGGAGTTCCTCTCCTGCAAAAGATGCAGCAAACCTGTTCTTCCAGCGGCACCCACTCATGCTAGGACGGTAATTCCCTGCTGAGGGAGTCGTCCACTGTATGGTGTATCCCCGGCATGCAGAATGGAATGAGGAAGAGATCGGGGGCTAGAGCCCAAGTCCACCGGGCCTAAGCTTCTGTCGACAGAACAGAGGACCAAGTGTTTCCTTGTTTGCAGATGTAAAACATTGTGGTTGTGTGGTCAGTAAACACCCATGCCACTTGGCCATGGATTTTCAGAGGAAAGAACTTGTGGGCCCAGAACATAGCACACAATTCCAGGATGTTGATATGCAAAATCTTCTCCTCTTGAAATCAGAGACCCCTGGCATGGAATGGCCTGTGTGGGCCACCCAGCCCTCCAGAGATACATCCATTGTGACCGTAACGTGATGTTCCGGCAGACGAAACAGTGCTCCTCGAGTGAGAATGGGGTGGGGCATCAACCAGCGAAGGGCGTTGCAAAAGCGGTGTGTCAAAAGAATCCAGTCTTCCCATAATCCTGAGACTTTTTTCCATTGCGCATCGAGGAATTTCTGAAGGGGTCTCATCCGGAGCCTGCAGTGCTGAATTAGAGGAATGCAGGATGACGACATCCCCAGCAGGGACTTCAAGGTGAGGACCCATACCGTCGTCTTTTACGAAAGCAGTAGAGTCTTCTCAAGGATGGCGCACACCCTGTCCTCCGGTAAGGTAGCAATGTTAAGCAAAGGATAGTTTTCTCTGTATGTCAAAGATTTAGAGGAAGAGACTCCGCCCAAACCAACCGATCATCGAGGATCAGGTAGATGTGAACACCCCAAACGTCGTAGAAGAGCTGTCACAGGGGCCAGGCACTTAGAAAACACTCTGAAGGCATCATGAATTATGACACATACTTCAAGTTCAAACAAAAAGATATTTATTAACTTAAATGTCAGGATGGTTTAAGCCCTAACTTTCCCTATGCTAAGGTGGGATTTCCTTACCTGAATGAAACTAAGGAAAGTCTGAGTCATAAAGTGCAACTTAAAAGTCTGCCTGTGTCCAAAACCTATCCTTGCCCTCACAACTACAATTAACCAATGTGTAGCAATGTCAAAGTCAAAAGAAACAGTTTATCTCAAAGTTCTGAGCTTCTTCCAGCTCGCAGCTTCAGTTCAGCTCCCCTTCCCCAAGCACAAGAAAGTTCCATGAAAAAGGCTCAAAGTTTACCTTCCTCCAGTTCAAGGTGATATAGTTCAACACCAGTCCTTGGGATTCCCTCCCCCAAGTTTCAAGTAACGCAGTTCAAAACAAGAGGGGTGTTGAGACTCCGATCTCAGGATAACAAGTGTAGTTCCTTAAGTCTCGAGATTCCCTTCCCCAAGACTTTAATGTCTTTAATGATACTTGTTTTAGGTTTTCAGAAGTCTGAAACAAACACTGGGTCAGCCTGACCCTCTTTCTGGCTTGCTTCGCCAGCTCTTCTGCGGTGGTTTCGGTTTGCTTGATTCACAGGTTCTTCAGCTTTTATCATTCAGGGTCCTCTGGTCTAGGCGCAGTTGACAGACTACACGGTCCACCCATCACAGGTCGCGCAACCAGGACCCTATAGCCTCCATTCATTCAAGTTCACTGTTTGGCTTACCTTAGTCTTTAATATATTAGACTTCCAGTTTTGAATTGATTCACTGTGCCACATACATTTTAAAGTATACTGTTCAGTTCAGAGTTCAATGTTTTCTTAGGTGGCTAAATTAAGTTCAGGATACAATGTATGTTCACTTTAAATGGTAAATTGTTATTTAATTCAATATTCAACACGTGCTAGTTTTATTTCAATGCTCAGTTTCCATTTAGTTAGGTATTCAATATGTACTGGATTTTCAAATATCGTATTTCCATTCAGTTCAGTGTTCAATAGGCAGGTAATTATGTATGTTTCTGGACCATAACTTGTGGTCCGTTCGGTGCTGGAGCGCATCTCCGACACTTGCCAGTCTCCTCCGCTCTCAACTGGTGGTTTCCTGCAACTTCCATTCACCTCATGAAATTGGAGGTCCGTAAAAACCACTGTTTCAAACTCTGCTCATTTGCCATGTGCTCCCTGCTTCACATCGGCATCTTTGATGCTGGTCTCCACACGCGGACAGCGTTCTCAGCATTCTGGGCTCCCTCTCAGCCTCAGCTGCATGCGCTTTGGTTCTGGAGGCTACCAGCCTTGTGAGGGACACAGAGCCCGCTTACATTGGGTCCCACAAGTTCATTGGGAATTCTGCCGGAGTCCTGCTTTTTCCTCCTGTGCCACCACGGCTGCCTCCTTTCACGGCTCTCCTGCTGCTTCACCTGTCGCGCCATGCCCTGCTGGGCTGGTCTCCCTTGACAGGCTGCAGGTGTGGAACTCTGATTAGTCCTGCCTGACCACAATTACAGGGACCTGCCTGACCCTCCGTTCCTTACAGGCATCTTCTTCATCCCAGTACCAGAGTGGTGTAAAGGGATAATCTTCATCACTCTTGTTGCTTCTTCTTCATCTCAATACTGTCAGAGGTTATATGTGAAGATTTGAGGGGAACTGGCTTACAATAGTCTACAAAGGTTGAGGGTGGGTTAGGGTGGTTGTCAGTAGGGAAAGGTAGATACCATGTCTCCCCCAAGGGCACCCAACTCCCAATCCTCAAGGACCCTCCACCTAGGTGATCCTCCCTCGCTTCTCCACCCCCAGGATCAGGATCCAAGAGCGGTGGCCTTGCCTGGCCACCTGCGCAGAGGATTCAAGGGGAGTAGGAGTGAGAAAACCCACAGGTTTCTCACTACACCCTCAGTGCAGAGGCCAAAGGGCAAGGCCTGGAACTGGAAGTATTGACCTGTGATGGTGAATCTCAGGAACCATCAATGTCATAGATGACTAGTGTGACAAATCTGTATCATTCCTCACTTCTCTCCAAAAGGGAGCTACCCCCTTTGAGGCAAGGGAGGTGAGCCCGCTATGCAAGATCCTCCCTAGGGGTCTGGCCAAGTGGGACTTCACTGGGAGTGACTACACTCTTGGAGAAAAGGACTCCCATTCCAACAATGAAGTCCCAGTCCAAACCACCCTTTCTGCATATATGAATTTGGGAAAGACTGATATTCCTGGTTACAAGCATGATTTAGAAAGATCCTTCTTTGACTTTATTGGTTTCAGGTAATGCTGAACGTCACCTGAATGGTATGATCACGGAAGCCGTACACAATTCCATTCATTCTAATAAAGTGTATAAAAGGAGAGAACAGACTGTGAATGGAGGAGAGACCCGTACAGAGGGAGGAGAGCAACTACTAAGCAGAGGCAAGCCACTTTAGCAACAACGCCCTATAGGTGTGTAGTTGCATCAAGCCACAGTGCCAGCATGGCATGAATGAAGAGAGACCTGCTAGTTGGAGGCTGAACAGTGGGTGCCTTGACCGGGCAAGAGGCTCCGGTCAGAGGAGGAGACGCGTCGGGAAGACAACCGTCTTCTCTGGTGGCACGACCACAGAAGAGCAGTGGTGTGCCGGGTGCCCAGCAACCAACGCCAAGACCAGAGACAGGAGAGGAACTCGGGTCTCTGAAATCCACCCGGCAAGCATCTGTTACGCTGAGTCGAAGAGAAACGAACAGTGGCGGCTGGTGAATTTTCTAACTGGAGGGGAGTAAATATTTGTCCCTGAACTGGCCGAGCAACCGAGCGTTGCGAGGGATCCCACAGCACTCAAGGGGGTTCGATACGGGGTGGGGATTCTCCCCACGAGAAATTTTTTTAAATAATGGGGGAAAATGGTGCATTTTATAGCATGCTTTTTAGAAAAATTGGGTAAAAAGCCAAACAGTTTGCTATTGGGTTTTGTAGGCTAACTCATGAAAAAAAACAATAGATGCAAGTTAGCAACAGTGTACAAGAGCATTTCGCCAACACATTTTCATGATGCATTTTCCCACAATATGTGCCAGTATAAAACATTTCCACACTGGCTGTGCCCACACATTTCCATGCTGACTGCAAAATGATACCCTATTATTCCCATATAAGAACATACTCATGTTTGCTTTGTGCATTATGCCAGTAATGATACTATAAGAAAACATATCCATGTTTGTTCTGCCAATATATGGCAGTATTCTCACATAAGAACATACTCCAGTTGGCTTTACCATTAACAATGCATGCCAAAGTATGAAAACTGGCTGTACTAAATGCCAGTCAAGCTAAATAATAAGACTTATCATGCTTGCTTTACCAAAAATGCCCAATACAAAATGCCATACCACAATACAAAATGACTGAACTGGCTGCATTGAAATGCCAGTCTAGCTACATAATAACATGTATGCTTGCTTTATCAAAGCTACCCAACACAAAATGTCATGCCTCAATAAGAAATGGCTAGACTGGTTGCAAAGAAAATGCGAGTCTTGCTTCATAACTTATCATGCTTGCTTTACCAAAGATGCCCAATGCGAAATGTCATACCACAATAAGAAATGGCTAGACAGACTGCATTCAAATGCAAATCTAGATGTATAATAACACTTATCTTGTTTGCTTTATCAACCATGCACAGTAAAAAAAGGCCATGCCTGCTCCATGGTGTTCCCCCTTGCAGTCAGACATCATCACAATAATGATGAATGTGATTATGTGTCATTGCAAGGCGCTGGGGGGCACTAGGATAAGGCGAGTTTTTTTACTGGCCATTTATCATAGACACCCAGTAAAAAAATGACACGCCTGTCCCCTGGGCCCTGAGCTCCTCACACATGCACACAATCAATATGGTTAGGTGTGTAAGCCAGGCACTGGGGGGTGAGGGGGAAGGGGGCGGGGTTGGTATTTATTACTGGACATATATCACAGATGTCCAGTAATAAAATACATTGCCTGTCCCCTGGGCCTCACAGCGCCAAACACACACACACACTATCAAAGTGGTTATGTATGTATGCAAGGCGCTGGGGGGCCAGGGGGTTTGGCATGGTATTTTCTACCGGACATATATAATAGATATCCAGTAAAATAATACCATCCCTGTCCGCTGGGCCACTCAGCATGTCAGACAGAGAGCTGATTTTGGCCAGTGGAGAGGGAGATTGTGCAAGAAAGGCATTTTTAAAATGCCTTTGTTGTACAATCCTCATACCCACATTTACCAAAATCATCTCGGACCACCACAAACACACACACACACACACACACACACACACACAACATACACACAGCAAGCACTCACTGTCTCATTGATAGTCACATGCACCCATCATGCACTCACTCATTACACAAGCATACATGCATCCATACAAATATTTAAATAAATGAACATACAAACGCACACAATTAGATAACAGACACTGCAAGCACTCTTTCATTCACACGGGCATCCATACACATTTAAATACTAAATAAACAAACATACTAACACACACACTGACACAACATACACGCAGAAAGCACTTAAACCAGCATCCATCATAATACATTCGCCTAACACAAGCATGCATGCATCCATACACATCATCTGCCGCAGGTCCGGAGGTTCCAGTGCTCCAGCCCCCTGCAAGCATGAACAGGAATCAGGAAGTTTCCTGGTCCCTGCACATGCATGCAAGGGGCCTGAGCGTGGGTACAGAGATGCCCCACTCCAGCCTGCTCTGTCTGTATGTGCGAGGAGCCACGGGAGTGCCCCCTTGCACATACAGACATGTAGTTCCACAGCCAGCATTTCAAATTAACCATACAAGGCTGGGGAAGCAAACGCCCCCAGCCTGGCATGGCTCATTGAGCTGGCGCAGCTGGGGAAATTTAAATGTGAAAGGGAAGTTTCCCTTTCACAGTTAAGAGGATTTCCTCAGGTGAAAAAAGACAGCCGAGGCAGTGCTCGTATTTTACTGGGCTGGCTCTTCCATAATGAGTGAGAGAGGGCCAAGAACCGGTGGGTCGACGGCCCCTCGCCCATTAGGGACGAGCCGCCCTGGAAACGAACACTGTATGTTACGGCTGAAAGAGCCTACAAAAGTGTGGAAACTTAAGAGAAGGCAACAGGCTCACAGCCCCAATGAAACAGTGCAAAAGAGATACAAACATTGCATGTTACGGCTGGAATAGCCTACAAGGCTACTGAGGAACAGAATGAAAGGAAGGTGAATGTTTGGTAGCAAGGCTAGCCAAGTGCATAAGGCCAACAGAACTTATAATGCTCGAACAAGCTTAAGTCATATACTAGAATTGTGAAATAAGACATACCAGAGAATCACACTTGGATCAGTCCCAGTACCACGAAGGTGGGAGACCGTGAAGTGTCTTGTCGAGTAATCCTGGAGGGTTTTGGACATTTGAAACAAAACAGGAAAATAGAAAGCAACAGTTTTGTCTTTGGAAAGGGGAAGAGTGAAATCCATACTGAAGATAATTTTAATTTTTACGAAGACATTCTGTGTGAAGACTCTAAAGGCTATACCATGGTGTTCTGAAGGCAGAGAAGACCGAGAACAATTCCTTTGCAAATCATCCAGGCAGATATCGAGGCTATTGTGCAAGCCTCCCTGTTTGCCTTTTAGTTGGGTGTTTTCTAAAGTGGTAGGGCCAGTAAGATGTTTAGGATTCAGACAGAAGACTTTTTCTTTAGACTTGATGTGCACCCTTATCTGTAGTTTTGTTAGGTAGGGAACCTCACTCATGGCTATAGTGCGAGTTAGACATTTTACTTTTTATTTAAATAAACTTCTACAATTATGGCCCAATGTAGTCAGAGTCCTTCTGGTTCCCCACAGTAGGGACTTAAAAGTGCACATCTTCTAGGTCTAAAGACGAAAGGAAACATCCATCCTGCAGCTGTGCTGGAATATGCTGGAGGGTGACCATCTTGAAGGTGTAAGCCCACAGGGACTGGCTGAGGAGGCGCAGATCGAGAATGGGTCTTCAGCCTCAGGATTTTTTCATGACAAGAAATGATCTCAAGTACGCTCCTTGGCATTGTTGTTGAAGGGGGGCGCGCTTAAAAAGTTCCCTTGCAGAGGAGAGCCTGAACTTCTTTGTGCAGTAATTTCCAGTGTCGGGGAGGAACGGCAGGCGTGCGCCCACTGAATTCCAGCGTGTGTCCCTGCTGGATTAGTGACTACACCCATTAACCCTTTGAGAGACATGCTCCCAAAGGGGTGGGAAAGTGGAGGAGATGCGCAGAGCCTGGTCATGCCTGTTTCGAGGATTGGCTCCTGGTGTGTGAGGACCCAAGGCTGTGCTGATTTCCCCTTTAGGCCTGGGACTTCCCTTTGAAGCTATTCAATGCAGCACAGGTATTGGACCAGTAGGACTGGGACCAGTAGAAAGGCCTGTAGTCTCGGGATATCTTTGAAAAATGTGTCTTCCTGGACCAAAAGGACTGAAGTTGTTGCAGCATGCCCAGAGAACAGGTAGTGTCCGTCTTGATTGCTTGAAGCTTGTCATCCACCTTGTTGCTAAACAGGTCCTCTCCATCGAAGGGCATGTCTACTACCTTCGACTGTACTTCCGGATGGAAGTTGGTGCCTTTGTTCCAGCCTTCATGGCGTAAAGCAGCGTTGTTCCCCAGCTGCCAGAATCCTGTATCCGCAATATCCACCGCCACAGAAATCGCATGGTCCAAATTGTCCGCAGGGGACAGCTCATGTTTGTACGCTTTGGACAATTTTCATCATTTGCACTGTGGACTCTAAATGAGCAGTGTAAAGAGGGGGCTGCAGTCTTTTATACTTCTCTATTTGCACTCCGCAATACAAATACAGTGAACGTTGCCTGCCCTATACGCAAGGCAGGCAGAGTTACGATTGCCCATGCAACCCACCTGCTTTTTTGCTGCACAAAAGGTGGTTTCCATGGGAAACCATTGGCTTCACGCCAGCAAGAAATCTCATGCTGGCATGAAACCAAGTTGTTTTTGAAGCCAGAGGGGAAACGGGAGGCGGAAACGCAACTCCCGCTACTCCCCTGCCCTCTGCCAGAAAATCCCCCATGAAATGAAGACGTTAAGACCCTCCATGTATGCTCCACGGGCATTGAAAATGAGCTCTGAATCATAATTCAATGATGGGGAACTGGTTTTTTTGCACTCACGCGTAGCCAGGTCTCCGCCGCCAAATATTCAGCATTTGCACGGCTTAGTGCCCTGCACATTCGCATTCTGCCGAGCAAAGTGAGTAAATGCGGTTTGACACGCAGCGTTTCATTTTCCTTGTGAATGCTGCTTGCCTTTCGAACATGGTAAGCAGTGTTTAATTATAATTGTACACGCTGTCTGGCATGTCCAGCATTTGTGCAGGCATTAAAATCCATGCCGGCACAAATGCTGGAGCATTTGCATGGCACAGAGGAAGCAAGGTGGCGGAATCCCAAGTTGTGTTCCACTCCTCATCTCCGCCATACAAATAATTGAAAATGTGGCATGATGTATATAAGACATAAAAGCCAAGGCTTTATACTTTTCATTCATGTTACGCCTCTTCGGCAAATGGGCTCCGAAGTGTTAATGGCATGCAGGGGACTGACAACATTGGTACTTCGGTGCTGTTGGGTCCCATGCATGCAATTTTAAAAGTTTACAAAACAGAGTTTAAAAGTGAAATCAGGCGAAAACACCTTTACGCTTCAGTTGTACTCTTCGGTTTGTCAAATAAATGTAAATGTTGTCAGCAAATTATGCTTTGCAGACATCATTAACAATCTATTCCTGGAATTCACCTGATTTTTGTAGCTGCTAAATGGAGGTTGATTCCATAATAAGCCATTTGTTTTGTGCCTGCATGAGAATTTCATGTGGGCATAAAACGAGATGCACTTTGAAGATAAAGGGGGAAAGCGTGTTAGAGATGTGAACTCTGTTTCCCTTCCTCCCACCTTCTCTGTCTTGAAAGTATTTGAAAATGGGCCAGAGCAGTAAATCAAGACGTAAAAGCTTTAGACCGTGCTTTTATGGCTCAATTTATCACTCTGCCCATTGTAAAATGTCCCCCTAAGTGTATGTAAAATCTATGGGGGTCATTACGAGTTTGGCGGTATGTGGTAAAAGTGGCTGTATTGGGATTACCGCCACTTTTACCACTCTGCCAAATTATGCACTTACCGCTAATTCGATTTGAGGAATGACCACCGGTGGAATTACCACCGGCAGAATTACCACAGCGAATCAATAGGATTAACTGTCGGGCATATTCCGCCAGCAGATTTACTGCGAGAACCAGAAATGGTATTTCCACCATATTACAAGTGGAAACACAGCTAAATTACCACTGAAAATCAGCAGTAATTCAGCCAAAACAAAGTGCAGTTATCTCCACCTAAAAGGTGGAGGTAAATACAAACAGGTGATGGAAATCAAGTCACAGGTGCACCCAATCCACTCACGACTACATAAGGCCCACAACTTTCCCAAACACATTTTCCAACACCATGCAGCCACTAGCTGTTGCGAACAGGGGCATGCAGCTGCTCCGCATTGAGCAGCACAGGCTGAAACAGCAGCACAGGGCACAGGGCTCAGAGAGGAGATACCATGCAAGGCGCCCATTCCCCGGTTAAGGTCCTCACCCTGGACCTTAGTTGACAAACAGCTGAACACCCTGTGCTTCCTGGATACACGGATAGGCACATAGGGAAACTGACATGGATACTGGGTGAGTACAAGTGCCATCACAAACTGATCTCGCAGCAGCAGTTAAATGCAATCTGAAGGGGGGTCATCACAACTGAACAATGCATGCCCTGTCATAGCCCTGTACATGCAGGACCTGCCCCGTCACCCTGCACATGACAGCAACCAAACCACCGGACTACGACTTACTGGACAATGCAGTAGTATTTCAGCGATGCATATTGGCAAGCAATATACACACACACACACACACAGCACTGCAGGAACCACAATGCAACTGAACACATTGAATGTCATATTTCAACATTGCACAAAGACAATATAACACTGACAGAAAGTTATGCCATGTACACCGTCAACTATGTATGACAAGCCATAATGTAAAGAACGCAGACCCCACAAACTTGCACTATTAAAACTAATCACCCATCAGGGCACATGCATGTTAGCAACGCACAGACCCAACACAGTCAACAGGCATTCCGCCATGCCAATCACAGACCAAGAAAGCAGAGAGTGCTGGCCGTGAGCTGTGTGCATGGTGTATCATGACAATGCACAGGTTACCCCAATAGCAAATAACTCTACATACAAGTACTTTGATGGAAAATCATGTTGTATGAAAAATCTGGACAAATGCATTCACAGAGTGTACATCAACATGTCCTTAGATTAGTCATCACATCCACAATTCACTGTGCCTGACATCTGTGACCTTTGCCCTTGCAGATGACTCTGGATGCTCCAACCTACCATGGCCAGTGACACCTGTGCGCAATCCACGTACGCCACAGGAGGTGGCCTACAATGAGGCACACTACAGGGCCAGGCTGTACATAGAGTGGGCCTTTGGCCTGCTGATGGTCGTTTTTGGTGTCTACATCCGACTGGCGGGGCCTTGATCCACAGGCCAGAGAAGGTTGGACAAATATTTCTTGTCTGTGCCATGCTGCAAAACAACTTGCTCATGCGAAATTTCCCTCTGTCCCCAATTAGGACATTTCGCCCCCAGAAGACAAAGACCCACTACCTGCAGGTGCAGTGCTGCCAGACAGTGAGTGGGAGAAGGGAAGGGATGGACGTCTAATGCTGCAATAACCAATATACTATTATTACTGATAACATTGATAATCACATGCTGCTCACCATTGTGCATAGGCATGTATAGAAGGAATCCCATTCACACAAAAAGAAATGTCCTAGCATTGCTTCAAGTTAACTTGTAATTAATACTCAAGTGTTAAAATTCCCAACACAATACCCTCCCCACACCTTCATCCTCAACACAATACCCCCCACACCCTCATCCCCAACACAATGCCCTCTGCACACCGTCATCCCCAACACAATACCCTCCCCACACCCTCATCCCCAACATAGTACCCTTGCAGTCTGTGCGACACGTGCCCATTACCTCCTCCTCTTGGCACCCTTTGTTGTGGGAGTAGCAGCACGAGAGAGGCGGCACTGAGGGCACCTTGGTGGCGTGCTCATTACAGATTGTTCAGTAGGGGTGGCTGAAATGGAACTGCCCGGTTCACTGCCCTGGACACGATGATCGGCGAGGGAGATGGCTCTGGAAATGTTCTTGTTGGTGGCCAACATTTGCGCACACAGCTTCGGCTCATGAGGGTGGAACTTGCAGTTCCTGCAGCAGCGTGATGGCAGTGATGGTCCAGGGCACTGGACACCCTCCTGGAAGCATGGAGCACCACATCACGCATTGTCCATGCGTCAGACTGTTGGCCCTCTGCCATGCGCTCCATTGCATTCTGCTGCTGCTACATCTGTGTGAGCCTTTCCCAAACATTATCCATGGTGTGCTGTGGCACTGGCCTTGGTGAGGGATGCAGGTGCGTTCCCTGGCTGCCAGACGCCTGCTCACAAGGCACCTCGTCATCATCTGACTGTGATTCAGTGTCCTCCGTATAGTACCAATGGAGCGCATGGCGAGAAGACTAGGGGGAGGGAGCAGACTGCTTAGGCGAGTGTCCGGACAGGGGGATGATCCCGGGCACATCTCTCTCACAGGGCCAGCTGCAGAGTAGGAGCCAGGGGTGCCAGTGTCAGGTGCTGCTGTGACAGGAAGTGTGGTGCCAGGGTCCACTGTAGTGTCCTGTTCCACAGCCACAACTGTGGCAGGTGTGCCTGTGTCCCCAGATGTGACACCAGCAGGGCCCTTGGACTGGAGGTCTCCTTCTGGGGAATGTCCTCTCTGGGTGTGGCATAGTTTGCTCCATTCCTTGCACTGGGTGGTCCAGGTGTGCCAGACCCATTGGTGCCCTCCATGGGGCCCTGGGTGTCTAGTGTGCCTGTTGGGAGACTGTAAACAGTGCATCATTACCCTTGTTGGAAGGTTGTAGGGTATGATCTCATACAGTGTATGCAATGTACAATGGGGTCACAGTGACATACCACCCCATGTGGGCCTTATTCATATGACAGGCAGTATGATGGATTAGTGGCATCATGTGTAAGTGTGAATCTCAAGTGTTGGGTATGTGTGCCTTGCCTGGCCTGTGTTGTCATGTACTTGACGGCTGTGCAAGTGAATGTGTGCCAATGTAGGGCTGGCCCATTGTTTCATGTATATCCTCTTCTCCTGTCATATGTCGGATGCCCTGCTAGCTATGGGAGTGTTGGTGTGACATTAGGTGGGAAGCACTCTTTACAGAGGCCTTACTCAGACCTCTGCAGCTGTGGCATGTATGTCATATGTGCAGTGCGTGGCAGCTCTTCTGATGTGTTCTTACATGGATACTGAACGTGCTGGCACGAGGTGGTGGGGATATACCTTGTGAATGGGTGACTGTCCAAGATAATTGCTGTGCCACGGTTGTTGGGTATGTCCTAGATGAGGGCCACACCCTTGTGTGAATGGTTTGCCTTTTAGGGGGTTCACACTTACCATGCCCATTGATGTACTGTCCTAAGGGGTTTCATGTGTTGTTTCTGCATTGGCTGGGTGACGGCAAGTGTGTTGGTTGCCATTCCATTGTAGTTGTTGTGCATGTGGCCTATGAATCACTCATGTACTCACCAGGGTCTTCATGGCTGCTGGCTCCTGCCTCCACGCAACCCAGGCCCGCCATGTGGAGGACGCTTTTCATCCTCTCCTCCTACAGTGTGAGCTGCAGTGGGGCCACAGTTCCTCCACTTGTGGCCACTGTGTCCCTATGATGGTTGGAGATGAGAATCCACATCCTGCCTCTTAGGTTGTTCCAGCGCTTCCTTATTTCCTAACAGTCCTGTGGGACATTTCCCACAGCTGCCACCTTGTCACTTATTCTGGTCCATATGGCATTGTTTCACTGGGTGTGGCCCACATAGCTCCTCTGCATGGGCCACCACCTTCTCTGCCAGCACAGTGAGCTCACACTCAGTGAATTTGGGTTTTCTCAGGTGCATTTCTGGTACCTTCCCTTTGCCTTTGCCTTTGCCCGAGGACATGTTTGGGGTGTATTTTGGGCTTGGATGGCAATCCCTTAATAATGATTTTGAGTGGATTGAGTTTTTCAAAATGGCTGCCGCTGCACAGGTGGAATTACTGTTGAGGACTCCATTTCGGCAATAATTCCGCCGGATGGAATTACTGTTACCGCCATTGGTGTTTTGTGCGCTCGCCAAGTTGTAAAACGGTGATTCCACCCAATACCACGGCAGTAACGGTCATCCTGCAGTGGCAGAATTACCGCCGTATTACGCCCAAACTCGTTATGAGCCCTTATGACTTGTTGAATTCAGGGCTATTCCAAACAGGTAATCCTTTCAGAACCAGAACTATTTTTAGCTGCATTTAAACAGAATGATTAATTACTTTTCCATGTATGATCCGATGTGCAATCTTTTTTTTTTTTTTAACTTCTGTTTATTAGGTTTACAATACAGCAGTTCTACATAGGATCAAACTAACATTGCAGTATTCATTTTCAAATGAAAGTCATGAGCAAACCATTTAAACCAAATCCAATAATAAAATCAACCATGCAAAACGTATCTAAATGAACCCTGCTAAATATTATACCTAATACACATAAAATACCACAAAGACAAAACCAAACATCACAAAGAGGAAAATAAATAAAATAAATAAATAAAATAAAAAAAAAAAAAACACCCCCTTATCCTACCCTCTAATTATCCACAGAATATAAAGTCAATCATAGAGGGCATCAAACGATCCCCACAGCAACAAATATTCATCTTCCTTGCCTCCATTTTTCAACGAAACCTTATCATACCTAGATAAAACCCTCAAATCCATCAACCAATCCTCAACGCTGGGTTTCTTCCTAGTTTTCCAGATCCTGAGAATCAATCTAATCGCAATCATCAGTGCTCTATGAATCCAAAAGTTATGCTTTCTAATCTGAACACCCCTTTCAACATGTGAGAGCAAGATTATATTAGCTGCAGATCTGATTAAACTTATCCCAAAAAAGAAATCAATTCTATCTATCACCTCACTCCAAAATGACAGTACCCTTGGGCATCCCCACAATAGATGTAAAAGAGTACCTCTATCCGCACTACAGCTCCAACACAAGTCATCTAAACTCAATTGTAACTTAAACATTTTCACAAGAGTCCAATACAATCTTCTGCCGAATCAGAAGCAAGTTCATATCTTTCCCTAAATTCACACCCACTTTTAAAATATCACTCCAATCAGTATCAGAGATGACCCTACTGACATCATTCGACCAAGTAACTCTCAACCCATCCCATGCCAACAAATGTTTTGCATTCATGGGCATGAAATTCATGTAAGTTCGTGCACCATACTCTTGACCATCCAGTAATTTACTAACCTCAGGCTTCTTCCCAAGTGAGCCTCCCGCCATAGCGATCCTCTGATTAATCCCAGTTGCCAAACTCAAATACCTAGTCATTTCTCTTAGACTCAAATTAAATCTATCTAATAACTTCTCAAAACTCAACATCCGAGTCCCATCCAAAACATCCCCCAGTTTCAAAATCCCTCTTGAAACCCAACTTTTCCAATTAAGACATCTATTATCAATCTTTAAAGCTTCATTATGCCATATAGCGGCATCTGTACTGAAACCATAAGTTTGTCCATTCTCACCAAACCAAGAGCCCAAAACCTGTCGAGTAACCATAATTGGTTTCAAAACCAGTTTCTTATTTGATAACTTTTCCATACAGTAGAGATTATCCAAATGAAACGGCGCACACATCCCTCTCTCCATTTGCAACCAGAACGGCTCATTAACAGTCTCCGCTCTAAAGTAATAGGAACTCTTCTTAAGTAAAAAGGACCTATAGTATTTTATCAGATCTGGGTAGCCAAAACCACCTTCTTCCACTTTCTGCATCAGTATGAATTTCGGAACACAAGGTCTTTTCCCAACTCCCCACAAAAAGGTCTGAAAGAGCTTCTCAATCTTCAATAATTGTTTTTTATAAATCAACAAAGGAATGGATTGAATAATATACACTATTTTGGGCAACAGAACCATCTTAATGGCATTTATTTTAGCCCATAGGGTTAAGTTCAATCTTTCCCATTTTCTAATAATTAAGGTCATCTTAGCTAACACTTTATCCAGATTACATTGTACTATTTTGTTCAAATCACCAACCAGATAAATCCCCAAATAAGTGACGCCCCTAGGCGACCAGCCACAATTCCAGATGTGCAATCTTAACCAGATTAGATGCATGCTTATCCTACTTGTCCAGAAGAGTACTAAAGCAAAAGATTATGGGTGAACCCTGAGATGCCTAATACAGCAGGTCTTTTGGTGATGTGATTTCTAGCAATACTTGTGCAATCGGCCCTTGTGACTTACCAATAAATATGTTATTTTTTAACAATGACGATATGACAACACCTTTGGTCAAACTTGAAAAGGTGGTAATTTTAGCTATAAAATAAATACTTTAAAAAAAAAAGAAAACTCTAAAATGGGCCACTGAATCAATGTACTGAGTAGAACAAAATATGTTATCCACCCTGACTGATGGTTAAAATGTTTTTAACTGTATGACTCATCCTGAATTTGGACACTATTGACTCAACCAAATATGTTAAAGGTCAAATTGATATATATTAAAACAATGTGGCAACTGGTCCTACTACTAGTCTAGATGTTAATAAAATCTATACTTTGTGGTATATGAGAAGGGAGATCTGTAGTGGTCATGGAATTATCCCACCAAAGATTTATATAGGTAGCGGAAGGATAGTATTTGAAATAATTCATCATCATATACTTTATACGACAAATTTGTCTTTAGCAGCAATACAATACAAAGCCATCACAGGTACTATAACAATAATAAGTATAATAAAAATTCTCCAACCAGTACTGTGACTTTTACAAAGCAGTCCACTGTCTCAATAATGAAACAGTAGTCATTAAAAATAAGATATCACATATAAACAAGATAAAAATCAATGTGTTCAAATTTCTATAAAAATATCAATTAAAAAATCTATCATAGTTCATGTATTCCTACAAATTTTTGTATACTTGTCTAAATCTCACTGCAAACTCTTGATCAATTACTTACGACGAATACAGGCCCCATAATAGAGCTTTCATTGGACAAGTTACATGAGCTTTTTTAAACAACGGTATTGAATACAATCTTCTTAAATCACTATATTGCTTGCAAAATAACAAGTGTATAATGTACTCCGGGCTCATATTACAAAGCGGGCAATGTTGCAGAGTTCGACCTTTCCAGCAGCTTGTAAATTTAGCGGTCTTGAGAGTAACCAATTCTAAATTCCATAAACAGAGTTTGAGAATAGGCAGGTGTTATAAGGCCCAGATAGCGTTCAATTCCCTGCTCAGTTTTTATATACGGGTAATTTAGAGCTAACTTTAAGACAGTCATTTATACTTTTTCATAACTGGCCTGCCTTACAGCAAGCTTCACTTCTTCTCTCATGTGATTGGTTATATTTTCAGGGTTATTCCAAATGCTATTTAAACCCAAGCATTCCAATTGTTGTCCGACATGCTTCACCCATGGTAATGATCTCCCATCTGGAGAACTTAACAGAACTATGATTGCCTCCCGAAAGCTTCTAAGGACTGGAATCGCTGTAAGTCTAATCCAATCAAAATATGGTTTCCAAACCAACTGTGTATTGATTGACTGTAGGCCTCACTCCATCAGCAAGTGGGCACTTGCGAAACCAATCGGAAGGCACAGTAAACCTATCCTCTATGATCTCAAGTTGTTGACTATTAATGTATCCCCATAATTCACCTCCATACAAGGCAGCTGGTATAGCTTAAACCGTAAAGATACTTATAGCTGGGGATACCACCCTCTCACCATGATTGACAAAAAATGTCTTTATACTCCCACTCTTCCTGTCAAGGATAACCTTTGATTTGTCTATCTGTAGAGACCATGACCCGCCTTCATCAAATCTTACCATTAAGTAGTCGTAGTATGGTACTTTTTCCAACTCTACTCCCTCTAATTCCATATGACATACACAGGGTTTAGTTTTTGCTGGCCAAAATACCATTACTTTCATTTTAGTTGTATTAAGCGCCAAACCTAATCGGGTACAATTGGTGACCAAGCATTTTAAACTGCGCCTAATCCCCATTGAAGAAGTAGCCAGCAACACGGCATCATCAGCAAAAAATAATGCCGGAATAATATCAATGCTGAGTTTAGGGGGGGGTTCAGATTACTGCTTGTACACTCAAACAGTAGTGCCAAAATAACTTTGTTAATAAAATGGGAGAACAGGGGTGGAGCAAGGATGCAGCCTTGGTGTGCGACTCTGTCCAACGTAGGTTCTTCCTTGCACTGACCTACAGTCCCCCACCTTACCACTGCAGTATTTTACAATACAATTGATGGGTCGCTGTTATCAATTCAATTGGGACAACACGCTTCATCAGCACTTGCCACAGTTGGCTTTTAGGGACAGAATCAAAAGCGGTCTGCAGGTCCACGAATACAGCATAGACCTGCATCATCTTTAACACTGTATATTTTTTAAGAGTGAGTGATAAGCAAAAGCATTGATCAATAGTACGTATCCCAAATCGAAAGCCAGCCTGTAAATGAAAAACCAAATCTTTTGAATACACCCAATCCTGTAGCTGGTATATAATCACCTTTTCAGACTATTTACCAGTTCCTTCTAACAATGAGATAGGCCTGTAATTACTGGGTGTACCTTTGTCGCCCTTTTTATAGATAGGCACAATCTGTGCCTTTCGCCGGGAGTCTGGGACATAATTGAGTTTGACAACTGACATGAACAGTTTCAACAAGATTGGAGCCCAAACGCCTGGCTCAACTTTCATCAGGTCCAGTGGGATCCCATCGGACCAGGAGCTTTGTGGCTTTTAGCACTTAAAATTGGACACTTCACTTCTGCCAAAGTAATGTCCATAATTGGCCGTGTGGACTCTGAACCTTGCACCAAATCCCCGAGTCAATCTCGTCCACATTGTCCACAACAAACTTATACAGCCCACAGAAATGGTTTAACCAGTTATCTGGTGGGATATGGAAGTGAAACCTATGATCATTGATACCCTTTGTATCTGACACCAAAGACCAAAAGGTCTTAGAATTGCTCCATGATGGTTGTCTTCTGGAGCTCTTATTACTTGATTTTATAATAACCTTTTATTTCCTGTGTTATGTTCCTGTAGGTGGTTCTACAGGAGCGGCGTTCCTCTTTATTTAATTTACTGTCTTTAGTAATTCAATGAAATAGGGCTCTCTTAGCCATCCTGCACTTATTGTCGAACCAATTACACCTTTCCCTCTCCTTCAATTTGATTTATTTTTATGGTTTGGTAAAAAGAGGTACCAGTCCCGCTAATAAATAATTGTATTACCATAACCCCCCCCCCCCTTCTGGTTTTTGCTTCACAAATGTGTGTAATATCCAATGCTGCACAAAAAATAACAGGTTTTAAACCTGCCATCTTTATATGCTCCCAATTTATTACAAGTCTACCATTTCCTGTAATTGCTAATGGTACAGATAGTACCTGCTTAACATCCAGTCTACCTCCTAATCTTACAACCAACTACAGAGGTTTATGATCACTGTCTTCGGTCAATTATCGTAAACTCCTCAATAAGCTCCCAATCACAGAGTGACACCAAAATATACTCAATCTGCGGGGAGCAGCCAATTCCATAGAACTTACAACCTCCTAGGCGGTCACCGGTACACCTTCCATTACATGCCCTCAGGTTTAATCTGTGTAGAATCCGGGCTGTTTCCAGGTCGTATTCATGTGCCTGTGTGGGGGGATTTAATTCTAGTAATGGAATGTCCCACTCTTGATCAACCTCATCCCACATTCCCTCCAGTTCTCCTAGAGGTTCAAATTGTAAATTGAAATCACTGCCTACTACAATATGCAACTTCTCTGATGGAATAAAATCTCAAAAAGTCATAAATTGTTGGGGTAAAAATAATGTCCCAATGGGAATGCTTCCATTAGGGCTATTATACAAGTTAAATATGAGCGGGGTATGCCCCCTCTACATTTCTAGCCATAACCAACTGTAAGTATGGTGCATTATGTTGACATAATTCTGCTACCCACCCTGAAACAATAGCTATCAGTTAGTAGCCCCTGATGGTCTTCCCTTTGATGCTAAGGTATTAAAAGCCGTGTACCCTTAATCTCGATGTTGGATAAAGCCCAAGCTTCCTGAATACAAACATTTCACATTCATGGATCAAATTGAGCCATCCTGTGTCTATTAAATGCCTCCCAATCCATGCAACGTTCCAGGAAAGCACCCTTTTTCCCCTCGACATTTCCAAAGCTGCCAGTATGGGAACCCCCAAGTCCTCCAGGTCTCCCCTCCGCCCCAGGCCCTATTGAATCAAAAGTTCCCCGGGCTCCTTCTTGCCATAGGGTGATGGCCTTAGTGAAATAGATATTCCCGGGGGAGGATCAGTTCTTGCCTCAATTCAAGGCTATTGCAAATAGGTAATCCTTTTAGAACCATAACTATTTCTAGCTGCATTTTTAGCTGCATTTAAACACATATGTTAACGATCATATTGATATATATTAAAACAAGGTGGGAACTGGTCCTACTACTAGTCTAGATGTAAATAAAAATCTATATTTTGTGGTGTATGAGAAAGGAGATCTGTAGTCGTCATGGAATTATCCCACCAAAGATTTATATAGGTTGCAGAATGACTAGTGTTTGATTAAAAATAATACTTTTCATGAAGAACAGGACTTATTTATATGCCTCAAACTGTCACCAAAAGAATCGATTTGGGGCCCCTTGATGTTGTGTTCCTTTAGCCACACAACTGTGACTTACGTTTTACACATGGGTAAGGATTTCATCATCTATCTATGTGTGTGATAGATATAGATATATATATATATATATATATATATATATATA
This sequence comes from Ambystoma mexicanum, assembly GCF_040938575.1. Lineage (NCBI taxonomy): Eukaryota > Metazoa > Chordata > Amphibia > Caudata > Ambystomatidae > Ambystoma > Ambystoma mexicanum. The sequence goes on along the minus strand of NC_090928.1, from coordinate 537,975,763 downwards.
TATATATATATATATATATATATATATATAAATATAAAATGCATAAGTAAGTTTCCGTACTCGGGTGATGCAATTTATCAGTGTTTTGTTGCCCTCTGCTATCCAAACGGCAAAGTGCACCCACTTCAACAACAACTATCATTTCAACATATGGACGCAATTTATCAGTGTTAGGTAGCCCTCTGTGTTAGGTTGCCCTCCGCTGTCCAAATGGCAAAGTGCACCCACTTCAACAACTATCATTTCAACATACGGACGTAATTTATCAGTGTTAGGTAGCCCTCTGTGTTAGGCAGCCCTCTGTTGTCCAAATGGCAAAGTGCACCCACTTCAAAAACAGATGCCATTTCAAAAAACAAGAATGAGCAGGGTTCTACGTGGTCACCTCAACCTTCCACTAGTGCGAACATTCGAAGGTACTTCTTTCCACCCCCACTTCTCTTCACACAGCGCACAGCAGTTACGGTGTCAATGAACAGTTCATTACCGGCTCAACGTTTCAGTCTCTAAAGAGCGAAACACTGAAGGACGAATGCCTCTTCACGAGCTAAAACTGTAAGTAGGTGCTGTAATTATGCTACTACGCAATCTTATGCCATCAAAGGGATCTGCAATGGAACAAGTTTGACAATTACGCATCTACAAAGACACATCATAGAGGCCTGTGTGATCGATGGAACTTAGATACTGTTCTTATGCCAGGCATACCTCTCATTCCATCTGATACGTTTAGCCTTTTCAATGACCATTTATAAGTCACAGGGACCTACGCTTCCTGGAAGCGATCAGTGGTAATTCCGAAATTTAAGAAGGGGGACAGAAGTGACCCAATGAATTAGTGACCGATATTGACCTTTAAGATATGCTAGAACGGCATATGTTATGCCGGGAACAGCTAGTTACTGTATAATTTGACAAAGTGATCCCCTGGTCATCGTCCCAAAGCCTTGAAAGTGAAATCACTAGGTTATCAAAACTAGGAAAGACTCAAGAATCTGTCCTACAGCCATATTTCCCAAGCCATTTTGCAGGACCTAACATTAAAAAAAACGACACAGTCTCCTCTCTCATGGGGGAAATCCCAGAGCGGATGCAGGTACCTCAACTACAAATACAAAACAAGGAAGAATCTGGGAAAACCCTAACCAGTCCAAAAAAACTGCTTCCCTCCTAAAGAGTATATTTATGGGAGACCTGCACTTCTCTCGATTTAACACCCAGGCTGTCAGGGAGCAGAACTATTCCCTGTGCAACAATCGGACACAGAGGACCCAGCCACGGCCAGCCCACAATATAGGGAGATTTGAGAAAACCGTCAACCCAGTCTTTCTGCAGCCAACACCCCCATTGCAATCAAAGGGAAGAACACCCAAACATCTTTGCTTATAGATGAAATTTGTTTTCAAACTTCAAGTCCAATAAAAACTTCATATTGCATAAAGGAACCTGCCGAGTACAGGGAACAGCCAGAGCAAACTCCAAAAAGGGGTAAACCCTGCAGCCTGAGAGGGAGCTTCAAGGCGGCAGGGCCAACGTAGCAGCTTGCAGTCCACACAGAAAAGAAATAAAAGATGATAGCTCACCCATTAAATGACCTCTATTCCAAACTTAAGCGTACAATGCATCCCAGTCACAGATCATGCTCAAACAGAAACTTGTCCTTTCAGCTGGCACATCTCATATCCTCCTTCTCCCCCAACTTCCAGTGTTATGCAGACAACACAACTCTTCTTCAAACTTTCTGCTGACCCTCTTGCACCTTCTATCATTCCTGACTGCCTATCTGACATTCAGTCCTGGTGCACCTCCAAAGATCTTAGTCTCAATGCCAGCAAAACAGCGATCCTTCCCATTGGGACCCCTGCTCCCGACTCCTTCCCTTCACTCTGGCCTTCCTCCATGGCTCCCTCCTGCTCCTTCTTCTGAAGCCAGAAACCTTGGAGTCATCTTTGATTCCTCTCTCTCTCTCTCTCTCTCTCTCTCTCTCTCTCTCTCTCTCTCCTTCCTCCCTCACACTCAGGACAATGCCAAGTAGTCCAACTTTCAGCTCTTCCTTCTCAAAGGAACCCTACCTTTTCTTACCTTCCCCAGAAGCTCAATGTTACCCAAGCCCTGGTTCTCTCTAGGCTTGACTATTGCAATAGCCTCCTCCTGAATCTACCCTTTTCCACTTTGCGACCCCTCCAGCTAATCCAGAAAAGGGCAGCAAGACTTCTCCTTGGCCCCAAGCCCAGGGACCCCATCTCCCCTGCCCTAAAGTCTTCACTGGCTCCCTGGTTGCTTTACAGATTAAATTCCTCTGTATCATCCACAAGGCTGTCTGGGGCCGAGGACCGCACTATCTGCAACTCTTTGTATGTAAAGCGCTTTGCTAAACAGAGAGCAGGAGGTTGATTGCTTTCCTCAGCTAGCTCCCTTTTTTGGAACAGCCTCCCCCTCCCTCTTTGTCTTGAGCAGGACTCAAATTCCGGAAGCTCCTAAAGACTTTCCTCTTTACATCCTCCTTCCCCCCCTTCTCTACTAATCTCACAGTTGGTTGCTCCATGTCCAGGGCCCTTATACATCTGTGGGGCCTTGACCTCCCACACTGAATCACCCCCAGCTTCTGTCTATCCTCAGCACTTGACTCGGCACACCCTCCATCCTGGAGGCTCACTCTTACCATACATTGCATGTCACCTGTTGCTCACCCACGAGCACCCCAGCACTTACCCCCACTCCCCCTCCCTTCTGCACTTGCACGCCCTGAACACTCACAAGGCATAGTATGGTTGTTCTACCCACACTGTATTTAATATTTTATTATGTATTTTAATGTTTCTCATCCCCATGACCCCTCCCTGTTGCCCTGTGGCCGCTTTGAAAGAGTATTTTCTTGCTGTATAAGCGCCTAACAAGTGAACAATAAATAAATAACTGACAACCATTAAGGGAGAGATTATTTAGTCCAACCACTATAAATAGGCTAGCTAGCAGTGAAATGGATTTTTAAAGTGTTTAGTTGGGGAATTGTTATGCTGGAGGGCTGGAGAACTGTTCGGTGAAGAGGTAAGGATTGTGGAGTGGAGAAGGGGACCAAGAGAGGAGAGAGGAGGAGGCAATCTGCAAGACCTCGAGAGCGGAGGACGGCGGAGAGAAAGCGAACCCCTAGATTATTTAGAAAGTTGGACTAAGGGAAAAGTCAGAGAGTTGAGGAAGGAGGAGAGAGAGAAAACTTGGATAAATAAGGAAGGTGGAAGAGGAGAAAAGAAAGCAAACAGGAGAAGAGGGTGAGCAGGATAGGTTTACCAATGAGGAGAAGGTGGTGGACAGCGCACCATATCCATAAAGGAGACAGATCATGTGAACGGGCACAGGCTGCGATCTATGGAAAGGTATAAGAGAAGAAAATAAGCAGGCCCTTTATCCCAAGACAAAAAAAGCTAGAGACTGTGGTATGTCAACAAGCAGAGGCTATGGCCCACAAAAGACAGCAAAAGCAAAGATAGAGGCCAAAGGAAGTTAGGGAGTGAAAGGGACAAATACCAGGCAAAAGAAGAAATGGTATAAGCCCTGGACAAAAGTCCAGAGAGAAAAGGAAAGGTACACCCAAAGCTCTGGCTAAGAAAGGTGAGAAAGCAAAAGCTGTGACACTGGCCGGGAAAAGGGAGTGACAAGCAGGAAGATACACTTGAGCACTCTCTCAGGGAAAAGGCAAGAACCTGACAATTGTACAGTGTGAGAGACACATTAAAACCTCAGAAAAACAAACAACCATCCCCAAAAATCAGACAAATAACACCAAACTAGTAATTATTGTATGTGTCATTTACCGACGTGTCAGAATCATTAGTATTTATTTTGGATGATACAAATTTGCAGTTTCAAATAATGTTTATAAAATATATGTATGCATGCACTTTTCTCAAATTGTTCAAATCAATAAACCAACTTATTTAATGGTGAAGCCTTTTTTATGATACTAAAAAAATCTGAACTTATTAATATCAAATTGAATTCTCATTCATGAATTTCACAACATTTCATTGCATGTTTAAATACTGATAGCCACTAAACACATGTGTTAGGACTATGGGATTTACCTTTTGTGAAAATCCTTCACTGAGGTTGACAAGAGCTGTTTTTCAAGCGTCAAGCTAATGCTCGGGACATCCTTATTGTCCTGCAGGAGCTGTTTGGAAAGGCTCAGATTTGAAGGAGAGCCCTTGCCCTATGAAAGACCCATGAAGAGATAGAACACAACAATTGATTAATGTGAGCTAGATATACTGAACAGGCTCCGTTCATGTAATAATTAACACTGCATTATGCACCTTTTCACATATATTCTTTCTCAGCTTATTTCAACAAATTTGCCATACAAGCACATGAAACAAACAATACATGTACAAAAGGGTGCAGATTTTAAAACCTAAATGCACTGCACATCCAATAGAAACACCTCTGCAAAACAGTAGCAGCTGCACCCCTATAAAAACACAGCGCAACGATCCCAAATACAAAGACCCTACATTCAAGGTAATCTAAGTGCAAATATAGACAGCCTAACTAATAAGACATCAGCCATTACAAATGACACATATTAAAATCAACTTGCTTTTTAGTATGTATTCAGTTAATTTAACCAATATGAACAATCATCATCATTAGCCATATCAAAATACAAGCAGCCTGTTAAAACAACCTGACAGATGGATGGCTATCATATTATATTCTTCTGATTTTTGCCATCCTCCTCCATGCTCTAGACAAGTAGTTACACACAGAGTGAACCACTAATCTGTCAGAAGTCATGGAACAGCTTCATTGCATGCTCCACAGTTCAAAGAGACCTTACCAAAAATAGCGGTTTTACATTTTTTTCCTGAGATCTAGATATTCTTAGCAAATTAGCAGAAAATGAGTGATACTTTCAGATGTCATTCTACACAACAGACATGCTTCCTCCTTCCCGTGGAGCCATTTAATAGTCCATTTTGTCACTGCTAAAATGCCCAACCGCAATTTAACATACAATGATCTCAGGTACTTAGACTGCCCAACATCCAAGTAATTATCATAACCAAGTGTTAGTTTGCAGTCCCTGTAATCCATAAATCAGGGTTTTTGGTCCATTACGCTCAAAAGTCCAATTCTACTTTAACATTCATAGCCTGTTTGATCATCGACTTGGACGAAGAATTCATCAAATCCGGTTGTGACCAAAAAGCACTTAACCCTATGGCAGTAAGCTCATTCTTTGTATGCTGGAACAATGGCAAGGAGATCCCTCCTGCCTGTGCCAGGAGGTCCATCATAGCCTCCCTATATTTGAACTTTGTTTCTGATGACCAAATTCTAGTCCAAAATACATGCGTTTTGACCTGCACAGAGATTCCAGCCTCTGCAAGTCCAGCTCCATGAACACTGGCAAATTAGGGGTACTTAATTGCAAGCGTAACACATTTTTGATAAAATTATTTTCAGTTATTGAAAGTGAACAACAGTTTACATCGCCCAGTACAAATCTGTCTGCGCAGCCTGCAGCTTGGAGGACTCAATGGGCACCTTAAATGGTCCACTCCTTTGTTCACGGGAGAACCTGGCAATTGTACCACTGTACCTTGTTAGGGTTAAGCCAAATTTAGCTACTCCGCCAGTCCACCGAGAAGTCATCTCTTACTCTCAAGCCAAGATAATCATAGGCTCTCCATTCAGATCCAATTTTAATGTGGCTTTGTGCTTTGTCCGATTCCCTCTAAACACCAGGGCTTTTGTCTTGCCTGTATTAATAATTAGTCCATTGGCTGAGCAAAAATTCACAAATTCGTTTAGTTGCAGCTTGAGCACCCACAGGGGAAAGCGACATGAACACTGCATCGTCAGCGAACAGAAGGATTGGAATGTATCGCGTAAAAAGGAAGGGCATCCGAGAGGAACACCAGCAACCTCTCGCAGACCCCATTAACAAGCAAGCAAAATTGCTTGGGAGCAAGTACACACCCTTGCCCTACGCACATTTCTATCCCAAATGGTTTGGAAGTACTCCCATCCAACTTCCACCTAACAGCCTGCTTTCCTTGATATAACCTCTGGATAGCCCTCAACAACTGGTGGCATTTTCATGCGTGCTAGCACATCCCAAAGCCTTGCCCTGGGAACTCATTCAATGGTTGTTGTTAGGTCTATAATACAAAAACCTGTCCCTCAGTGACACATATTTAATGCATAATAGCTGGAGCCGGAGGGTTTGGTCATTTGTTCTTGTGCCAGATTGAAATCCCACTTTCAGATGATGGATTACATTCTGTTAATCGATCCAGGTCTCTAAGTGCCCTAATACAGCTTCAGCAAAGATTTTCCTGCTTGCATCGAGAAGTGAAATCGGCCTATAATGGCACAATTTTACTTTCATTTATTGTATTCTTGCAGCCATCATACTGCCTTCTATGTGAAAGTGGTAGTGGACTGGATCCTTACCACGAAAGATGAGAAAAGTTGAATAAATTAGGAAACCTACATTACTGGATATAAGAAATAGATGAGACATAAGAACTTCATCCAGGATACATTATGAAACATGATAGAAAAACCATTGAAAATTGAGAAATAGTTTTATAACTATTATCTAATTACAATTTCTGTACAAATTCCTTTCAGGTAGCAACAATTATGATGTTTATTATTGGACTAAAGAGCTCCTGGTGAAGGGAACAGATTCCCGAAATGCATCAAGCTAATGTCTAGGAAATCGTAATACAAGAAATTGACCACTGCAAAAAAGTCTTATTGTTGAACTTTTTTCCAAAAACTTTGATTTGTTTTATAGGGAACTATCTTTGAAAATGAATATCGATAATGTCCACAGGTGAATGTTATGATAAAATATGTGAACAGAATTCCCAATAATATGTAATTTAACCTTTTTTCCTAATGCATAGTAAAATATAATTGTTTTACCTTGAAATCTGTAGACTGTTTTGTAGTAATTTCTTTCACACAAACCGGGTGTGCAGGGGATGGGAGAGTTCTACCAGTTGGTGGACATCTGTTGCTATTTCATTTTGAATATCACCTAATGTCAGGGCTGGTTAATCTCCCCTCACCCCACTACCATTTTTTAAGAACAAATTAATTCCGGAAACGTATAAGTGCTCCTGGACACAAGGCCAATAGGGTTGCTGCCTGTCCCTTTTCTTATACATGGGAACAATCTCTGCCCTAATCCAAGAAGGTGGTACAACATTAGACTGTCATGATCTCTGCTTCCAAAAGGTCAGGGTTTTCCCAACTCCCTTGGAAGCAGATCCATAACCCAGGTTCCGAGTGCCAACCAGTCCCAATTGGGACCTTTTGGACCCAGTCCTGGCGCCAGTGGCACCAGGCTCATAAATATGCCCAGTCCCAGCGCTGGAAGCGCCGGGCTCATAATGCTTGGGTGGACTTACCTGCAGCAGACCATGCTGCTTACTTGCCTGCCAGTTGAGCCTCTGATCCTCTTCAGTTTGGAACTACTTTTCCTGTTGGGTGGGGCAGGAGCCACTCCCTAGATTCAGAACACTGGAACTCTTCTGGAAAGCAGGAACTCTTTTCTTACCTAGGCGTGGCTGTGGAAGGAGACACCTAAGCACTACAGGAGGCTATTTAAACCACACCCGATGGATGAATCTTGCTTTGCGTTATTCTGCACCCTCTGCAGCAGAACGCTCATCGTGTCTTCTGCATCTGATCCTGGGCCTAAGGAAAAAGGCTTACCATCCTGAATCCAGTCTTCAGCAACACCTATAAAGACAAGAAAGAACAGGTTAGCATTACGGTCTTCAGTGACAGCTCTTCACTTACCTGGTCCATCGGCTGTCACCAACGCCTCGCGCTGCATTCCGGCATCTGAAAGACAAAGGCTTACCTACTCTTCGTGCGCTCCGGAGGTCTTCACACTGCATTCCGGCATCTGAAAGACAAAAGCTTACCAACTCTTCGCACGCTCCGGAGGCCTTCGGCGCTGCATCCCGCATCTGAAAGACAAAACAAGGTGCGTTTAAAGACATTGGGGAACTTTAATACTCACGTGCCATTACTCCTTTCCACATCTAACCCAGTGGGTATTCCGGCACCCTGCAGCCGCTCCGAACTTGTACCTGCAAAATAAAAAGACAGTTAGAGCGCATTGTGAAGCAGGCAACAAGCGCTTACTTACATGCTTCCAGGCGCTTCTATTCATCACACGGGCTCCATCTTCAACTCACTTCAGCCCGTCATCCGCCATCGCCGGAACCCTGCAAAACAAGAAACATCATTACTAAAGACTTTAAAGACATTAGAATTACTCGAAACTTACCGTACGTGCAGTAAACGACGGACAGCAGTCCTCTGAAGTCAAGAGGCCTGCTCCCCTTATCCAGTGAAGAAACTGGTTACAGCACCCTGCCCCGAGGCAGATGGAGAGCACGGCGTTCACTTACCTAAGGTGAGAGCGTTAACCTTTGGGGTTCTACAGGAGAAGAGAAAGGGAAGAAGAGAGAGACATTCAATAACCCAGTTCCTTAATCCCATATTTTCTATCTGCAGACATCTTACCCTTCGAGTCAGACATACAGTGCACAGAGGTCCAGCCCAAAGTCCCAGCCGTGTGTTACACATCACCTTTGAAGATACAGTATACGCCCAGTCAAGACCGGCGCCTCTACGGGAATCAGGTGAGCGTTACATAGACTCTAGAATAGCATTAAACAATTGAGTCATATATGGTACCCAGATTGATGGTTTGGATGTATAGAAATTGTATCAGGGCCTGGAGATTTACCTATTCTTTGCATTGCAAATGCCAACCTCATTTCCTCTGCGCAAAACCAATGGTGTCGGCTGGGTGGCTGCAAGACCGGATTCATTAATCACAACAAGACAGCTTCATTTCTGATAACCTCTGTCCTCATGATACAGTGTCTTAAAATGATCATACCAGGCCTGTTCTAGTATACAGCCAACAACTGATGTGTGATCTATAGGGCTCCCTGCTCCCATTAATTTCCAAACCCTCTTGGTGCCTTTATTAACTATGGCTGTCAATAGTTGACTCCACAGCTTCTCATCAAAGGCCTCTCTTTTGCTCTTTGTTAGATTTGTATACACCTTCCTGGCCCACTGTAATGGATAGCTCATGCATAGCTCCAGGAGTTTAGGAGAGAACCGGGAATTGGTGTGCTTGGTGCGCTTAGCTTTCCTAAGGGTGAGTGGGGCAATGGCGTCTACAGCTTTGGCGATGATGGTGTTGAATGTAAGGGCACGGGTTTCAGGGTCCTTAGCAAATGGTGGGTTGAGAGTGGGCAATGAGAGGAAGGGTGTGAGCCTTTCTTTGGTGAGCTGGCGAGCGCATCTGGTGAGGGCAGGGGAAAGAGGAGTCTCGAGCTTCCAGGTTTCCTTAGCAGTGTTCAGCTCAAAGAGAATAATGTGGTGGTCTGACCAGGGAATGGGATAGATGGAGGTGATGGTGGGGAGCAATTATACTAAGCAATCCAGTCGAGGGTGCAACCTTTAATGTGGGTATGCTTAGTAACAGCGTGTTTGAATCCTAGGGTGGATAATGCTTTGGCAAGAGCGGTAGCAGGGGCGTCATTGGTATTGTAGAGGCCGAGGTTGAGGTCTCTAGGAGAATAGCCTTTATGGATTTCTTTAGATTGTTGGAGAGGGTATGTGTGAAGGACTGTTGGAAGCTAGTCACTAGCCCTGTGGGGCGGTAGATGATGTGAAGGGCAATAGTGCAGTAGGGGGGAAGGGTTAACTTTAAGAAGAAGGTAGTCACTGTGGTTTCCAATTTCGCTGTCAACCTTTCTGATCAGGATGGTTTCTTTAGATATGATAGCAACTTCACCTCCTTTCAGTTGGGGACGGTCTTGCCTGATTATGGTGTAACCCGGAGGGATTGCTAGAGCAAAAGCTGGGCCGCAGGCTTTGTGGAGATTTCGCTGATTATTAGGATGTCAAAATTGAGACTTGAGATTAGGTCATGGACGTCAAGGGCATGAGCTGAGAGCGAGCAAGCGTTGACATGGGCGCAGCTGAGTGTTAGGGCAGTGGGTTTGCCTGGTTTTGTGAGGTGTGGGGGTATGGCCGGAGGAGGAGCATGTGGTGGGGTCACTGGGTGTCTGTTTGCTCGAGGGTGTGGGTAGCCCATTAGAGCGTACCTAGCTCTTGGGCAGTTGCATTCGCAGGCAGGGCAGAGCAGCGATCAGCGGGGGGAAGGGGCATGTAATCAATCAGGCTTTTGCCCACTCCACTATCAAACATGATAGCAGCTGGACTATCCCACGGAAATCTGCAATTAATGTGATTATAAATACGATATTAATTAGAATTTTTATATCAATTTTACATAACTTTTTTATAGCTTGGACAAAGACTCAAAAGTTTATCAGAAATAATAAAAATATACATAATTTGAAAAATATTAAATAAAAAGTATAAAAGTATTGTCTAAAACAAAGGAAATGCCATTAGTGGCTAATAACTGATGGGCCCAAATCTTAAAAAGGGCAGTTTTTAAGTTACATTTGAACAACAGCAAAAATGAGGATGAAAGGGGGTGCTGGCGAGCAGCAACCAGATGGCTGCATTGGAGCGGAGCTCCGATAGTGCTGAGGTTATGGTATGAGATCCTAAATTTAGATGATGCAAAGAGGTGGGGTGAGGAGAACGAAGCACTAAATGTAGCTGTGGTGGTGGTGATTGGAAAATAGACTGAGAGCAGCCTGCACACCGAGCATGGAGTGAGTGCAGGCAGCCCGAACCTGAGCCTGGAATGGAGCAGAAAAGAAACACCTGCAGGGGCAACTATGGGCAGGAGTGGCACATGCACAAATCGGATGACTTGGGTCTAGATCACAGAACGCTTGCAAGTAAAAGGGATCTTTGCTGATGCTAGAGCTGGAGCCAGGAGGGACCACTCTGGCGATGGGAAAAGCTTCAAGCTGATCAGGCTGAAGTATATGAAGAAATAACCAGACCTGCAAGGTGCAGTCTAATACTGTGCAGCGGAGGAGAGAATGGGGGAGAGGGATTGAAAGTAAACTGAAAACTGTGCAATAAGTGAAAACAGCAAGCACAAGGAGATTGCTTAGAAGCTGGGAGAGAAAATATAGTAAAGCGCCCAAGAAGGCACCCTCTGCGGGCATGGAAACACATTGGTCTGGGGATCAGGACCGGGGGCAAGAAACACCCACTTATAAGGGGAGCAGCACTGGCCGACCCTGGGATTGATACCCTAGAAGATAGCTTCAGCTTTTAGAAGCGATTGGAAGTGAGTAGACTGCTGCGTTAACGAGGATAACAATCCAGCATTGTGTAGAAAAGAACTGAAAACCAGTGGGCCCGGGGGTGACTGGAACTATCCGAGGTGGGTCCCTGCTACTCGAAAGGGTTATATGTGATTTCATTGCTGGGAAAAACATCAAGGGGTACTCTATTTTTTTTAACCCACTAAACAACCTTCCCAACATATTTTAGGACTGGTGCAATTATATAAACAAACTAAAGTCCTAGAATATCTGGGGAAAGTGTTGGATAGTGGTTTAAAAAAGAATACCAAGTGCCCCTCAATGTTTTTTTTCAGCAATTAAATTACTGGGTACCCCCTAAAGCAATGAAGGTAGAAGACTGATAAACAGTCGAAACGGGCAGTCACAAGAGCTGCTTAGGCTGTTTTACAAGACAATGATATGGTATGTAATTTATATTGCGCCTGTACACAAGTGTTTCTATGCGCGACAAGACAAGGGAGGGGAGACAGAGGAAGAACAAAACAAACAATCTTACTAGGCCTTGTGTCATTCAGATTGTGCAAGTGCGAGATGCAAAGTGTAGGAGGATAGCTCAGGGGCAACGTGCTCACCTTTGAAGCAAGCCACGGAGCAACAAAGGTTTGATCCCCAGGTCCGTGCTTAGAAACCTCTGGGTATTAAGCGTGTTATAAATAACCTAGCATATCCCATGCAAGTCACGGAAGGATATCAAGGCAGGACCTGGGACCGACGTCGTGAGGCCTTTGGAAGAGGATAACATCGTCATGGCATGTTGGAATACTCGGGATTTAGCCACCTCCTGACAGAGAGTGACGTCAACTTGGGAGAGTTTGACGTCATCTGCCTGCAGGAAACGTGGCTAACTAAGAAGCCATTTTTGGAGGGTTATGAAACCTACCTAGCCCCCGCGGATCGTTCAAACAAAGGACGCCCCTCTTCAGGCCTGCTGACCGCTATTAGATCTGGATCGGGACTACATTACATCGAATCGGTGATCTCAAACAGCCATTTCCAAGGGTCTCTTTTGAACTGGTCGAACCAGCTGTCAGTAAACAGTAAAAACACTGCAAAGGACGAAGTAATAATTGTGTTGAACACATATTGGAATCCTGCAGTGATTAAAAATGAGGACTACCTGGAAATGGCAGATAACATTCTGGAAAGAATACACCTTGAATGGACACCGAAATTTGTCATTTTATGTGGAGACCTTAACGTGATCTGCCCAAAACCCAACTCGAAATACGGGACTGGTAAGAAGGTGCCATTGAACATGGTACGTGGCCATCTCTGGATTAAGGCAATGACTGCCTGGGGTCTGCAGAGCTTACAAACATCAGTACATAGAGACAATATGAGAATACCGACATGGGAGAGAGATAACTCTGCAGCAAATTTAGACCACATCTTTGTTTCTGATGAGCTACTTAAAATTATAACAGAGTACGAGGTTGTGAGAACGGCCAATAGTGATCACAACCTATTAAAGGTAGAATGGGCGTGCACAAGAAGAATAAAATCAACCATGGAAGCAAAAATTGAGACAGACAGTAGCGGTACAAAATTAAGACTGTTGGCTAGTGCAGTTGTGGAGCTAACAGACTCATACAAAAACACCAGCAAAGTAAACAACCGAGCAAACACGGAAAATATTATCGATTATCAACCTTTGTTAAAAGTATATGAAGTCAAAAGAAAGTTCCGGCCAAATGATAAATCAAAAATCCACCAACACGAATTTAACAAAGGAATTGTGGAAGAAAGGAAAAAAATGAGGAAACTAAAGCAACAAGTTAAGAAATCACCTACTGCTGAACTAGTTAACGAAATGAAAATAGCAAGAAGGACCTATAAAAACTGGCTGAGACAACACAGAGAAAGCATGAACCAAGCCGATGCAGCAGGTATGCTGAAGACAATATGCAGTAGGAGAACTAGAGATTTCTGGACCCTAATCAGGAATACGTCAGACTCACAAAAAGACCTGATAAATAATTACGTGGGAGAAGAAGCATGGTCTTCACGAAAGTATTCCGGAAAGAGAGCTATGTCGATCTTCCCAACAACGAACATGGATTTTCGCGTGCTAACCAAGAACTGCCAAACTCAACTTCGGAAAATGCATGGGATCGGGAGGACATAAGAAGAAAACTTGTCCGACTGAACAACTCAAGAGCCCCTGGGCCCGACGGTATCACTAACGCAGACCTGAAGGAACATGCTGTGGAATGGTCAAACATTATATACGAGGTACTTAAAAAATGCAACGAAACAAGATCGATACCCGTGTCATGGACTACAGCAACAATTGTCCCAATTTATAAGTCGGGGCCAAGAGACCAACCTAAGAATTACCGACCAATCGCATTGTTAGATGTTGTGGGGAAGGTGTTCGGCTCTGTTGTTAGAAAATTTTCAAAAATGGTCTAGAGAATCAGGGTATGAGGACCCCCTACAATCAGGGTTCGTGAAAGATGGGGGAACGGCACCAAACATTCTCCTACTAACCACCCTAAAAAGCAGGATACAAGAAGGAGACCAAAAGATCTACCTTGCTTTTATTAACCTGGTCCAGGCTTTTGACCAGGTCAATCGTGAAATACTTTGGGGAAAACTAACAGCGAGAAATTGTCCAGAAAACATCTTGGGGCCCATTAGAGCATTGCACCAGAACACCTCTATAAGAGTGCGTTTAAACCAAGGAGGGATGCTAACTGAGTTAATTCCCACGGCGAGAGGAGTAAAGCAAGGATTGTAACGCTCACCTGATTCCCGTAGAGGCGCCGGTCTTGACTGGGCGTATACCGTATCTTCAAAGGTGATGTGTAACACACGGCTGGCTCTTTGGGCTGGACCTCTGTGCACTGTATGTCTGACTTGAAGGGTAAGATGTCTGCAGATAGAAAATATGGGATTAAGGAACTGGGTTATTGAATGTCTCTCTCTTCTTCCCTTTCTCTTCTCCTGTAGAACCCCAAAGGTTAACGCTCTCACCTTAGGTAAGTGAACGCCGTGCTCTCCATCTGCCTCGGGGCAGGGTGCTGTAACCAGTTTCTTCACTGGATAAAGGGAGCAGGCCTCTTGACTTCAGAGGACTGCTGTCCGTCGTTTACTGCACAAACGGTAAGTTTCGAGTAATTCTAATGTCTTTAAAGTCTTTAGTAATGATGTTTCTTGTTTTGCAGGGTTCCGGCGATGGCGGATGACGGGCTGAAGTGAGTTGAAGATGGAGCCCGTGTGATGAATAGAAGCGCCTGGAAGCACGTAAGTAAGCGCTTGTTGCCTGCTTCACGATGCGCTCTAACTGTCTTTTTATTTTGCAGGTACAAGTTCGGAGCGGCTGCAGGGTGCCGGAATACCCACTGGGTTAGATGTGGAAAGGAGTAATGGCACGTGAGTATTAAAGTTCCCCAATGTCTTTAAACGCACCTTGTTTTGTCTTTCAGATGCGGGATGCAGCGCCGAAGGCCTCCGGAGCGTGCGAAGAGTTGGTAAGCTTTTGTCTTTCAGATGCCGGAATGCAGTGTGAAGACCTCCGGAGCGCACGAAGAGTAGGTAAGCCTTTGTCTTTCAGATGCCGGAATGCAGCGCGAGGCGTTGGTGACAGCCGATGGACCAGGTAAGTGAAGAGCTGTCACTGAAGACCGTAATGCTAACCTGTTCTTTCTTGTCTTTATAGGTGTTGCTGAAGACTGGATTCGGATGGTAAGCCTTTTTCCTTAGGCCCAGGATCAGATGCAGAAGACACGATGAGCGTTCTGCTGCAGAGGATGCAGAATAACGCAAAGCAAGATTCATCCATCGGGTGTGGTTTAAATAGCCTCCTGTAGTGCTTAGGTGTCTCCTTCCACAGCCACGCCTAGGTAAGAAAAGAGTTCCTGCTTTCCAGGAGAGTTCCAGTGTTCTGAATCTAGGGAGTGGCTCCTGCCCCACCCAACAGGAAAAGTAGTTCCAAACAGAAGAGGATCAGAGGCTCAACTGGCAGGCAAGTAAGCAGCATGGTCTGCTGCAGGTAAGTCCACCCAAGCATTATGAGCCCGGCGCTTCCAGCGCTGGGACTGGGCATATTTATGAGCCTGGTGCCACTGGCGCCAGGACTGGGTCCAAAAGGTCCCAATTGGGACTGGTTGGCACTCGGAACCTGGGTTATGGATCTGATTCCAAGGGAGTTGGGAAAACCCTGACCTTTTGGAAGCAGAGATCATGACAGGATGCCCTCTTGCACCAACACTCTTCAACTCCTATCTCTGGGATATTGAAGAAAGCGGGCAGGAGATACAGTCTTTTCCACCTACAGTAGGGAAGGTTAAGATCCCAAGATTACTCTACGCGGATGACCTTATTTTAATGGACTACACTCCGATTGGTCTACAACGCCAACTAAACGCTTTGGCACTATATATAGAGAAGAACAACGTGGAGATTAACAGGGCCAAAACCAAAGTTATGATCATGGAGAAACAAACTACCCGCACAGAGAATTTTAGCTGGACCCTGGAAGGTGAGAAAATACAACAAGTGGTGCAATTTAAATACCTGGGGGTAATCCTCAGCAACAACAAACAAGAGCACCCTATGCAACTGCACCGATTAGAGAAGGCAAAAAAATTGGCATGTCAAGCAAAAATAATTGACAGAAGATTTGGCCGATTTACAGCAATTCCACTTATTCAATTTTACAAAGGGAAGGTGGTCCCGTCCTTGATCTACGGTGCAGACGCACTACTGGCGATACCCTCAGACTTCTGGAAACGACTAGAAGGTTTGTTTTGGAAACATACTTTGAACCTACCGCAATCCACACCGGCAAAGACCATACGCCAGGAACTGTGTCTGCAATCATTGGAATCGATGGTTGCTAGAAACTCGTTAATGCTATACAGGAAATCACTGACTAGCACCTGCCCGAATGTAATGTCTATTATCCACACGGAAATTGAAGCACAGAAAAGCAAAATTCTGATGTGTTGGACGAAAGAACACGAAAAATAACTGGTGGAAATAAATAGCTCTGAGGAAGAACTTATCTTGAATCCGAACAAAGTAAAACGAAAACTGCAGGAACATGACTGGATACAGACAACATCCTTAGATCAAAGAAGTAAACTGATAAGCCACTTGCCATCAATAACGAGAGGCTTAAATGACCTACCGAACTACTTAAAACAATTCCCAAGTAAAACTCTACGTGAAACCTTCCTAAGAGTGCGAATGAATCTCTTGCCAACAAATGAGATCAAAGCGATCAGGAAATCAACATCTGACAATAGTTGACGATTCTGTAAAAACAAGATACAACCAGAGACGCTGCGCCACTTACTTTGTGTGTGGCGCTTTAACAAGGCTGAGAATGGCACACTTGGGCCACTTATTCAAGGAGTCAAGAACGTGCAACGAGGAGCACTGGTGGAACCGCTTAATCGAGGGAGACAACACCAGTTACGTAATAGCGGTTTCCCAGTTCTTCATGAATTTGAAACTCTAAAAACACAAGGTGGAATCATTCGGGGGATGTGACCTGAAAAAGATCCGTCTATGGAATACTTGAAACCACTGATGTTATTCGATAGACGAAGTGACGAGACTACTGGAGTTGAGAATTGTACTATATTCTCTTTTTCTTTTCTTGTAAACATTTTTTGTAAATTATAACAAGTAAAATAAAAAAAAAAAAAAAAATAACCTATCATATCATAGAATGGGAGAGGGGAGGTGCCAGGGGTCGGGGGGGAGAGTGCAATCAGGACAGCAATGCTCTGAGTAAGTGCAGCCAGGGCAGCGCGGCTCTGGGTAAGTGGAAGGAGACAGGAGACTGGGGTTCCAGATACAGCCCCTGAGTGTGCGGTAGGTCTGGAGGCAGTGCAGGGGCCACCTCCAACTCTGAGGGTCAAGGGGGAGCCTGGTACCTGTGAGACTCTGAGGGTAGCCAGGCAACCAGTCAGCGCTGCATACAAGCTGGTCAGCAGGGGAGAGAGAGAGAAAGCAGAAGCAAAAAGGAAGGTCTTGAGCTGCTTCCGGAACTTCAGGTGTGCTGGCTCAAGTTTGAGAGGAGCAGGGAGGCCAATCCAGAGGGAGGCACCTGCAGAGGAGAGAGATCTACCCCCCACTCTCTGCCTAGAGAAGCGTCTGACCCTCTGAGTTGCAGGTGGCTGAGCGAAGGGCTTGAGAAGGAAGATGTTTAGGAAGTTGGATGTAGTGAGGGCCATAGCCCCAGAAAGCTTTGTGGACGATGCAGCGATTCTTGAACTTGAACCTTGCAGCCACCGGGAGCCAGTGGAGAGATTTGAGGGCTGGAAAGATACACTCCCTGGGCATGAGGCCAAGCATAAGTCTTGCAGTCCTGTTCTGGATTAGTTGCAGAGGGCGGAGAGTAGAGGAAGGCAGATTGAGAAAGAGGCTGTTGGAATCCATGTGATCACTGCACTGCCCATATTTTCGCAGACGAAAATGTCGATGACCAATATGGCGCAGCACAGTGATCAGATAGACCACTGTGGGCCGCAGCCCCCTACCCCACTCTCCCCCGGCCACTACCTTAACGGGGGCACACACAGAAGTGTGCCGACGACTTCCCGCTATCTCTGCAGCATCAGCTCCCACCCACGTATGTGGGTCGGCGCTGCAGAGTCCTTTTTTTTCTCTTTTTTTAACGGAAGCGGGGGATACCACCGCTTCCCATAGTTGCAGTAATGGAGGTCAGCATTTTTTATCAAGCACAAAGGCGCAGTTTTAGTACCAGGTGACCTTATGTGGTTGCAGTACTGGTACGATTCTGGCTTTTGCAGTAGTCCAGCCTAGAGAGAACCAGGGCTCTGGAGACAGTCAGCTTCTGAGAGAAATTGAGGAAAGGAAGGATACCTCTGAGGAGGTGCAGCTGGTAGTGGGCCTTTTTGGCAAGGTCCATGGTGTGAGGAGAGGAGGAGAGAGTGGAGTCAAAGATGACACCAAGGTTTTTAGCCTCACAGGAAGGCGAAGGAAGAGGGCACAAGGAGGGCGGCCAGAGTGAGAGAGGAAAAGCGGGAGCAGGGGTCCCAATGAGAAGGATCTCAGTCTTACTGGCATTAAGGCAGAGATTGTTGGAGGTGCACCACTCCTGAATCGCTGATAGACCACCAGGAATGAGCAGGAGAGGAGAGGAGGCTGAGGGTAGCCTGAAAGAGAGCAGAGTGTCATACACATAACACTGAAAGTTAGAGAAAAAGGTCTCCACCTTCTTCTCTAACTTTCAGTGATATGCGTGGCCAGGGGGGCCAGTAGACATTGAAGAGCCACGGTGAGAGGTTAGAGCCCTGGGGAACACCACATGTGGAGAGAAAGGTGGTGGAGAGAAAGGACCCAAGTTGAACCTGGGAGGGTTGGTCTAGGAGGATGGAGGTCAACCAAGGCAGGGCCTGATCTGTGATGGCCAGGTTCTCATGGAGACGATTGATCGGGATGGCATGATTGACGTGTCAAAAGCAGAGGAAAGATCAAGGAGGATGACGAAAGATGGAAAGCTAGAATCGAGATTAGTGAGCAGAAGATCTTCACGGGTGTTCAGACGAGCAGTTTCTGTGCCTCTGGCTGCTCCGAAGCCAGACTGATGGTCATGGAGACATCCAACAGATTCAGTGTGGAGAGTAAGCTGGGAAATGGCCAGCTTTTCCAGGGGTTTGCCTAGGATAGGAGTGATAGAGATGGGGCGGTAGTTTGCCAGACAGAAAGGATCAGTAGAAGGCTTTTTGAGGAGGGGGTGCACAGGAGAGTGCTTGAGGGGAGAGGGAAAGTTTCCAGAGGCAAAAGAGTGACTGCAGAAATCAGCCAAGGCTGGAGCAGGGGTGTCAATGTGGCCATTGATGGTTCCGGACGAGCAGAGGAGCACCTGCTTATGATGACACTTTCATAGATCAGACTTGTCTAGAAACCTTGTTAGGAGTGGTAGGAGAGAAGGAGGAAAAAGGAGGAGGAGAGGGAAAGGCGGCCAGAGGGGGGCAAAGAGAGATAGAGGGAGAGGAAGAGGAGAGAGAGGCCAGGATGTCCTGAGTTTTAGTGGTGAAGTGAGAAGCCAGAGTCGTGCAGAGGGCCTGGGAGGGAATAGGAGAGGTGGAGACTGCAGAAGGATTGGCCAGCTCCTTGCATATTTTAAATAGTTTGGCCATGTTGTTAGTGGCCGCAGAGACACAGGCTTGGATGTGGACTCTCTTCTTAGCTAAGACAGAGTCTATATTGCTTTTGGAGCATGTGGCAGGCCAGTTTGTCAGAGGATGTGTCCGATGCCCTCCACTTCCTCTCAGCCACCCTACACTTGTGTTTCAGGGTGGCGAGATCAGAGTCTTACCAACAGTTGCACTTGGAGGTAGGCTTCAGATGGATTCTCATGACAGGGGTATGTATTGGAAACTCAGTAAACATCTGCCCCTGTAAGAATGATGCATAAATGAGAACTTAAACTGCATGGAGACACAAAAGTTGGATGTGGGGGTCACTTGAATCATGCTCTACTACTAGTGTAAGAGCAGGCGACCAAGGAGGCGGCGTGCTGGAATAAAAGGCAAGTCTAAGCATGGCTTCCCCAAAAAGAGAGAGATATATCCATCAATTGTTGAGAAACATGCTGAAAAGGGGATAATAGCGGATTGTTGCAAACTATATCTGCTATGGGTAGATTTGCGCTAGCCTATGCCAAAATAGTAGCAGAATAATTGCTAAACCAAGGTGTTGCTGCAAGGTGAAAGTGTAGGAGAGCAGAGGGTGCAGGATACCTCCCAAAAAAAGGTGCTAAAGCAAAGAAGATTGGACTCCTTCACAGTTGAGCAGCATCACGCATCAACAGTAAGAAGAATATGCTCATCACCAGTAGCCTAAAAAATGGTGAGTCAGGCTGACTAGTACACAGTGGACATCAGAGTCATTATGCTGGAGATGAAAAACATGTTAAAATCACTATAAAAAAATGATGGTCTTAAAGCATCACAACATAAGATGATTCAATTATGCAGGTGGGTGCAGAAACCCAAAAGAGAGCCAGGGATGTGGAGGACATATTCCAGAAGTTAGAGAGAGAGATAGAAACAATGAAGAAGGAACTACTGGTGGCTAAAACTAGGAAGGAGGACTTGGAGTTGAGACCATGACGAAATAATGTCTGGATACTGGGGGGGGGGGGTGAGGCTGCTAACTGATGGTCCCCCTAGGGGTGGTTCCATGACGGAGGACCTCATGGAAATGGACTCTCCTTCTGGGTATAAGGATGCGAGTCAGAGGCAAACCCTCTCTTACCCTCAACCCTAAAGGGCAACAACCACCACAAATCCTTCTAGATGTAAAGATTTGTGTCCCGTGACAGATAGCCCTTACCCACCTAGCCTTGAGAACCCAAAGCTCATCCTATCTGGGAAGAAATATTCAGAGCTTGTCGGAAGTGGCCACTGGTCTGATTGCTCACTGTGGTGCGGCTTGTCGGGTTGCGTTTGTACACATTGTAGAAGTTGCAAGGTTCTTTCCTTCCTTTCCTGGTAAACAGCAGCAGCGGCCAGCAGACAGCGGTAGCCATGCTCTGTTCAGGTTACCGTGGAGCAGCGCGGCATGGCTGTGGTGACATAGCCGTTTAAGTTTTACACCCAGCCCATTTAATACATGCGTTGGTCCAGGGCATTGTAACCTCTGCAGCTTTTGGACGAAGCTCCCAAGGTAGGAAAGTGCCTGTTGGCTGTCAGTTTGCCATGGGGAATCGAGGGTTGATCAGTTAGCGCTTCTGTCTTTGAGTTAACCCTCACGTTGGTGCACAAATATATTTTTCTTTCTATGCACAATTACAATCTTTACAACAGATCATGTCCCAACCCTCTTTAAGGTTACAAGCGGGACTACAGCAGGAGAACCTGACAATGGCATCAAACAATGTATCCTCTGGAGAAGGAACCAAGGTTTTGTCGGGTGAGGTAGAGCCAGATGGGGTCAATACACCTTATTCTTCACCACCAGTGCCTAATGGAGACTCCTGTTCCTATCGGCTCAACAGTGAAGTTGAGGCAAACAAGGAGTTTGTTTCAACCACGAACAGTGACAAAAGGTGCCTGGTAATAGTGCTTTCGCAGTATTTTCTGGAGACAACTAAGGAAACTGATACTGGTGCTAGATTGAAACGGATACCTGTGCGGATCCTGCAATCACTTTTGGTAGATTCTAGCATTTCTCCAAGCTATAAGCAGGTGCGCTTTCAAGCGGCTTGTCCTGTCTCCACCCCAAAAACGAACTTGGATTTTTCGTTTAAGGTATACCCACTTAATGAGGCACTGAGACCGACCAGCCCAGTAGATAAAGGTGCAGGCACACAGGGTGGCACTCGGCTGGGTTGTCTCCCTCCCAAATCAAGAATGACTCTTTCACGATGTCACTTTCAATGAACATTAACCCCATGAGGGAAATTACAGACTTGGAACTTTTGACGGGATGTGGAAATATGCCACCTATTCAGCCTTATACACGTAACACCATACTGCAGACAGGGTCCATGTCCATGGACACTATTCAGAGTCAAGGACCCATATCGAATAATCCAATGGCTCAGTTGCAATTGCCTATTTTGACGGCAGCTGATCAGTTGGCGGCTGTTGATAGATTGAAGAAGCGGGTAGAGGTTGTTGCCTCTACAAAGGGCCTGCCACTTATAAATGACCCGCCTCTGTTGGGAAACAAACATGGTTTTGGACTGCACCACCAACTGAAAGAATTCTGTAAATCAGTTTGTGAATGATAGGTGGCCTTGTGAGGCAAACTCTTGCACAAGGGGTGCCTTTTTCAGTTGACCCTTCATCACCCACAGTCGAATTCTGGAATAAGTCTCCACCCATAGGAGCTGGTGTCAATCGGGGTAATGAAGTTTGGGGCACATTTTGGAATAACATCAACAATGAACTAACTGCCCTGTATGAACTGCAAGAATTGGTCTCAAGTGCAGTAAGGTCCAACACAGTTCTTTTGAATACAACGTGTGAAAAGTTGTCTTTATTAGGGGGATTTATAAGAGGGCTACATTGAAATCAGACGACATATGATGTACCTAAATGCCTTGCGGAAATACAGCAGGGAGGGTTTTGTATGTGTGGTACTGAGACTATGTCAAAGCTTCTTCATGTGGAGTCTGGGGACACTGCAGAAAACAACTGTCAATAGTTTTTCCTCTCCAAACTCACCTACTCCTCTTTTGAATTGTATTATAAGCTCTAATACGGTACTTACTGATCGTGTAGTATCTAATACGTTGGAGTTGGTTGGAGACACTAGTTTATTGGTTGAAGTCTCATCTATGGTAGATCCAGACAAATCTTCACCTCCATTTGTTTAAAAAAAATGAGTAAAAAAAAAGAAAAATCAACAAGGCAAAACACACTAAAAACCAGTCACCTCCCAAACCCAGATCCAGTAATGATACCAAAAAACATGCAAAGCAACTATTGCTCAAAGGCACTGTTATCAACCTTAAAGACCTAAATACAGAACAGGGTGCCTCTGAGCAGGCCACATCTGACATGATTCAGCTGTCAGAGAATGGTCACAAAAAAGAAAAAAAATCATCAGCCTAGTCGCGAGTTGTTTATTTTGCAGAACTGTGAAGTGAAGGAAGAGATTGCTAGTCCAACTGCGCTGTGTAGAGCGATTGGTATGGATCCCCTTGGCTTTGTTCTGTCAAATGGGACTCTGCAATCTGATACGAATCGAGCGGGTGGTCAGGACGCTGTTACCATTTTGCCTCCTAAATCTATTGAAACTTTGCTTAAAGGTAAACAGTCCAAAATTACATCTATTTGGCCTGTTAAGAAAAGAAGTGCAAGACCTACAGC
Source organism: Ambystoma mexicanum (assembly GCF_040938575.1). Lineage (NCBI taxonomy): Eukaryota > Metazoa > Chordata > Amphibia > Caudata > Ambystomatidae > Ambystoma > Ambystoma mexicanum. The sequence goes on along the minus strand of NC_090928.1, from coordinate 537,952,668 downwards.
TTTGCTGATGCAAGCTACAGTAGTAGGCGAAGCATCCTCAACAGTCCCATATGATCATTCTGTGGGGTCAACAGGGCAGACAAATTCAATAGGGGTTTCCTCTTCTGCCCATATTTCAGCTATGGGTTTGGTAGCAACTGATCCAGGTTCGGGGGTTTTCAAAACCTCAATGATTCTGAATTAATTGCAGCAGGTTTGGCTCGGTCTTGTACCACAAAGATTCTAGGATAGGAAGTCAATTCACAGAAGCATGCTTCAGTAAGGTTGAACAGAACAAAGATTCTAGAAATGTTCTCACTTATTCTCCCATTAAGATCATTATATTCTTGAGACATTGAGTTTATATCTTATCCTTTGTGTAACAACAATAGAATGGCCTCTTATTTTTACTCAGACGTTATAGTCAATATGATCTGGCCTCAGAAAGGCATCTTACACTGTCTGGGTTACAATATCACACAGCCTAAGACTAGCAAGCAGGCACAGCCCTTTTTGGGACATGGTGAGGCAGCCATTAATTTGCCAGCAACAGTAGTTAACAATGAGAGGAGTGATGCAGCGTCTCTGTTCAATTGAACGCCAATTTAATTTCTAAATTGAAAGACATTAAGGACTGGTCTTGGGTGGAGACTGCATATAAAACCTTGGTGTCTCTCACGCAAAGGTATTCAACAACCCTAACAGTGAGACTATAAAATGTCTCTCCTGAAATGCCTGTGGTATGAAGAATTGTTGGCAGGTGTGGAACGATTCTAGGTATTTACAAGACCACAACTTTCTTTTAATACAAGAATCGAAGAGTATGAAGAACATCAAATTAAAGGGTTTCTTGAATTTTTCTGTGCCAGCAACGCGGTCTATTCATTGCAACAGACATCAACCTAAAAACAACTTGCAGTCTGAGGTTTGCTGGGGAGGGGGTTTTGGCTGTGGGGTTAAGCTTGTTGTGTGGTGAAAAATACCTATTGGTAAACGTCTATTGGAATCCATCAAACATTGCATTGAGGTCTTCATGTCCACACTTCTGCAGATTGTGGAATGTTGGCTCTTAGAGGGCCACCCGCATTCAATTGTGGTAGGTGGGGATTTCATTGCAAATTGTGCTCTCGTCCTGGCTCACGAAGACACTCCATATAACATTAACTCCTTTAACAATAGTTTCAAGTGGGGTGACATTGGGGCTCATTTTTGGCTGAGTGGAATTCACTACTAACAGACTGTTATCACCCTGGGGGTTCACTTTTATACTTGGGACAGGGGCAATGTTGTTTCTTGGATTGATTACTTCTTTGTCTCCTCATCCCTTAAACACATGTGTCGCACTATGGGTTTTATGAACACTACAGCCAGAGACCATGTAAAGATTGCCTTTAACATAAAAAAATGAATTTCTGTCTGCGAAATGAGTCCTACACTGGCAGTTGTAAGACCAGACAGAATGGGGCAGGTGTGTCGTTAGGATGCCAAACTGTACAACAGGTTAATCTTCTCTTTCCAGGGGGTGGAAGCAGGGGGATGGGCTGGGAGTTGTACCTGCAACCTTTGAAAGCGTATGAAAAACCCCTCGACAAACACTATTGAATCCATTATGGAGGCAATATCTGCAGAGGAAGTTAAGGATACAAAATAAATCTACCCTCATCAGTTTCATCCTACAATTAAGGATTCAAAGAAACTAAAAGGGAAATGTCTGAGGCTATTAAACAGCAAGGCACTCCCCATCAATGGATATTTAACTGAGAAGAGGCAGGTTGGCCAACGGCATAGCAACTTTGTGAAATCATTGAAATCTCAGAGACAACGAGACCATGATGAAGATTCTTATTAAATCGAACTCTAGGAGATTCTGGGATCTTATCAATACTAAAGGTGGGCAGAAAGCTCAAGTGGGCGCAAGCTCTATTCAGGAATCTACGTGGATGACACTTTTTGCCAATAAATGTACTATTCCAGAGTACTGGTACTGTAATCCCTGGTTCTTGTGCTTGGGGCTTGGAAAATATAGAGTGGCAATCAAAAAGCTCAAACGATCTAGGGCCCATGGGCTGGACGGTCTCCCTCCATTTCTACTTAAGAGATCCCCCGGGCTGGGCATTTTTTTTTAAAACCCCATGTTGATTCTTTTTACGTGACTAATTATTCCGGAGTCGTGGTCACACGCTATTATTATTCCCATATATAAAAAGGGAGATTCTAACGATCCGGGTAATTATAGACCTATCGTCCTGATGGATGCTGTCAGCAAAGTCTTCGTGACTTTGCTGCTGAGTGATCTCAACAGACACTTGAATCAACATAACATTTTATCACCATTCCAAGTTGGGTTTTGTCAAAACAGAGGCACATCCTTGAATGCCACTATTCTTAAACATCTGCTATACAAAGTCAAGCACAATGATGGGGGTAACATTTACATTATGAGATGAGAGAGATAGAGTAAGTAGTAATAGGGAGCATAGATCAAAGCATACAAGGGTGGTACACCTCATGTAAAAAGCATAGCAAGTCTTTTTAATACTGGTAAACAAAGGTTAAAACAAGATTAAATAGATAAATATAGATAAGCGCTAAGGCTTACTAATACAAACAATGAACCTAAAATTCAATAACATAGGAAAACGTCAGTATCAATAAATGATAAGTGTAACAGAAGTAGATATTCAGTGTAACAATGCATTTCATTCATTGCATACATTTACCAACCTGGTAACAATCATTATGTCTGTGTTAACTCTGTTAACATCCAGAGGTGAGGTGTATCAACATGTTTCTGTTGCAATAACTTAATATGAAACATTCATCAGGAGAAAGTTTTAAGGAGCGAGATCCTATTCAAAAGCTCCAGTAGGAGATAGTAGGGTCAATGCAACCTGTAGAGTGAAAAAAGCTAGTAACTAACTAAAAATCAGACTCTTAATAAGAATGAACTTAGAACCAACACTGCAAGTGTAGAAAATACCTTGGAGGGTTCTTGTGGGGGCAAACCGCTTTTTGAGTAAGCAAGGACTTCTTAATGGGTCCTCAATTGCATGAACTGCAAAGAAAAGCAAGAGCTGAGCTTTTCTAACGTGCGAAAAACAAGTACCAAACAACCAAGAGTCAATGCCCTGTCAATCCCTAATCTTGTCATATGACATGGACTAAATATAATTTTGCTGTAAGCTTGGAATCTGTAGTGTAATTGATCCCTCTATCACAGGGTTTTGGCTTCTTCATAGAACTCGCCGTACAGTAAACGTAAACAGATTCTGGATGAAGGCTCAGCCATAACAATTTCTGTCTTTAGGGACAAGATGCAAAACCTGTTGTATAAAATTGGTTCTTCAGAGTCCGAGCTATTGTCAAATCCTGTGACGGTGAAGAAAAAAACTTTTCCAGGATGATTGGAGATTGACAGTGGATGCTTTGTCCAATTACTCCACTTATATGGAGTATGTTGAATGTGTTTTCCTATACGCGGTTCACATTAAATCAGATCAAATCTAGAGAGCACGAGAGATTGGACCACTGCAAGTTGGAAGATACTGTTCTAGGATGTCGTTTTCGCAACTTGCAAGAGGGTATAGGAAGCCTTAAACACTGGGTCTTAGAGTGTCAAGCACTGAATGGGATCAGAGCTATCACAATGTGCAACAAACAAAATATTTGACCATTCTAGTGATCTGTTGTGGTCAAGATTTATGTGGGGAAGCAATGCGTCTGATTATTTGTCTGGTGCATTTCTTAAATGATATTGAAGCAACTATGCAAAGTGAAAAGGAAAGTTAGAGCGAAATGCTTTTATTCCATTTATTGTGTCATTTGTTTTTTATCGGTAACATGTCTAATGAATTTTCTCTTTTTTAAAAAAAATGTATGTTTGTAGTGAACATGATGCTCTCTTATTGAATTATGTTCATTTTAATTCTGTATTTTTCTATTTTGTGTAAGGTTTCCTGTAAACCAATTTGCAATAAAAAAAGAAATATTCTGAAAATGCCACAGTGTACTAGCTTGTCGTCTAAGTTTGCTAGTTCTGATCTTGTTAAGAAGACTACGCTAGACTGATTAGCTAATTCTAAACTATTCTTTAACAGGAATGGGACGAAGAAGACTTATAATACAAAATAGTATAGGTGACTCTAGTATTAGCACAAAAAAGATTATCAGAAACAAGGATCACCAGCCATGCAAGTACGGAGAAGTGGCCCTCAGGAGCCATAAACAGCAGCCCATGGAAGAAGTAGGAACGTTATAGAAATCTGCTGAGGAGTAGTCTCAGAAGTATCATAAAAACAGACAAATGACTAAACACTTGTTCTTTGGCAGCTGCAGAAGACGGCATGGGTGCCACGCACCAAACGTGGGAGATTAAAACCTGCAGTGCTGTTAGGTTTTCTTGACACAGGAAGGTTAACACTTTTGAGTTGACACACATCCTGAGATACACCTTGGGGGTAATTACGAGTTTGGCAGTATACAGTAAAAGTGGAGGTAACGGAATTACAGCCACATTTACCATTCTGCCGAATCTAGAGTCGTAATATAGTCAATGGTAATTTCGCCATCTGTATTACAGGTGGCGAAATGACCGCCAACATCACAAAAAGTTGTATTACTGTCATAATACAAGTTGGGACATGGTGGCAATACTGTCAAACACAGTGCAGTTACCTCCACTTTGTAGGTGGAGGTAAAGGCAGATAGGTGCCACAAATGAAGGCAGAGGTGCACCTAATTCACTCAAGAGGGCTGTATTCTCCTACACTACACTAATTTGTCTATCCTGTAAATAATTACTGGAATTGTACTGTATAGGTTTGAATTGTATATAAGCTGAACATTTTACATTTTACCTATCCATTGACTGTAAGTAACCTCTACCTGTATATGTATGTGGTCATATTGTGAATTACCTGTAACTTTTACTCCTTGCATTTTCCTATTGCTGCGCCCTGTTACCTCTGGGTTTGGTGCGCATTAGAAATAAAGAAACAAACAAACAAACAATAAGGCACAAACCTTCCCCAAACACACTTTCCAACACCATCCTGCCAATACCTGGGATATACAGCTGCTCACGCTGCGCATGGAGCAACAGAGGCAGGAAAATCAGCCCAGGTCACAGTGTGCACAGTGTACATAACATCTAATACGTCTCTGGGGTTACATCCGAAGACTAGTTTGAAAGGTGAGAACCCTGTGTAGGATTAGGGTGTTTTCAAAATGTTAATCTTAATGTTAAAAGGACATTTGCACCGCGCACTATCACCACCGGAGTGGTCCCCTGGCGCTCTGGCGGCTCTGAAAGAGGAAAGGAGGGGTGGGGTTAGTGGGAAGAAGCTGGAAAAGTGCAAGAGAGCAGTGATGTGCTGTTGGCGGCCTCAGCCCGGTGGGTCCGTTGGCTGGGCCTGGGGTGTATTCGGCCGGTAGTTGTCGTGTACTGCTGTGCGAGTCTATGTGAGTTTTTTGTTTTGTTGTTGCAATGTAGTGAAGTTTGTGCGGTTTGTTGTGCTGAAGGTTTGTGGTTGTGTTTGGTTTGTGGTTTGAGAGGTGTATGCAGAGGGGGGGATTTTTAGTGGAATTGGTTAATTGGCGTCTTTATCATGAATTGAGGTGCTGGTTTTATGTAATCTTCCCAGGTGGGGTTCGGGAGCACCCTTCTGTCTCTGTTCTGATCTGGATCTGTCCGCCTTTAAGGTCCCTTTCACATCTGGTCCCGTCCTCCCTCAGCCTCCCTTGCAGTGCTATCGGTCTTCCCTTCCCACTCGTAGGTCTAGTGCCCCTGTCAGTGTCCACAGCTCTGATAGTGTGGTGATTGCCAATATCCCAGTAATTCCACCACACTGTGGTACCTGGTGGCAACTAAGGTGCGTGTGTGGGTATAGGGTGGGAATATGTGTGGGTTGTTGACTCCATGTCCGTGTGTGTCTCCGGTGTTCTACTCTGACCGGTGTCCATCATCCAGGTGCCGTGGGAGTTTCTTCACATAGGGAGTTGTTCACGGTCTGTACTGGGAGTTGCCCATGTCCACTCCAGTTTAGTCATCCCTTTTCCTTTCTGTTTCAGTTTTCAGTTTGAGTCTGTGGTGTTGAAGAGCCAGGTTTTTAGTAATTTCCTAAATTTTAGGTTATTTTTGGTGTTTCTTATTTCTTTTGGGATGTTGTTCCAGGTTTTTGCGGCTAAGGGGTGGAAGGACGTGCCTCCAAGTTTCTTCTTGAGGTATGGTTTTGGTTCCAGGCTCGACCTCAGGAGTCTTGTTGGCTTGTAGATTGTTATTTTCTTTTGTAGAAATTCTGCTCCTTGTCCACCGATTGCCCTGTGCGTTATGCACATTGTTTTGAAGGTGATGCAGTGTTTTACTGGGAGCCAGTGTAGTGTTTTTAGGACAGGAGTGATGTATGTGTCTCTTCTTGATAGTTTGAGGAGTAGTCTTGCTGCTGCATTTTGGATCCGTTGTAGTTTTTTCAGGAGGTATTCTGGTATTCCGAGGTCGAGGCTGTTTGCATAGTCGATTTTTGACATGATGAGGGCGACAATAGTGAGTGTTTTGTGCGTGAAGGAGAGGAAAGGTAGGATTCTTCTTGCTGTGTGGAGGAGGAAAAAACATTTCTTGACTGTTGCATTTACTTGTGGTTCTAAGGTTAGGGTGTTGTCCATCAAGACTCCCAGATTTTTTACTACCTTAGATGATGATGGTGCGGTTCCCATTTCTGCTGGCCACGGGATGGTTGTTTCGTTCTCTTGGTCTTTGGATATGATCATGATTTTTGTCTTTCCCGGGTTGATTTTCAGGTTTTTGGCAGTCATCCAGTAGAGGACTTCTTTTAGACACTTGATTAGGGTCGAATAATCTGCTTGGGTGTCTCATTTTGTAGATGATTTTGGTATCGTCTGCGTAGTTGTAGCATGTAATGTTGTACTTTTTGAAGATTCTGATAACCGGAGTCTGGTAGATGTTGAAGTACAGTGGTGATAGTGAGGATCCTTGTGGCACTCCACAGTCATTAACTCTGAGTGGATTTAAAGGGTTTAATCCATACGGTTTCTGTTATGTCTGCTAGGAACGATTTGGTCCAGAGTAGTGCTGTGTCTGTTATGCTTCTAGTCTTTTGTTTAGGGTGTCATGACTAACTGTATCGAAGGCTGCGGAGAGGTCAAGTAGAATGAGAGCTGAGGTTGTGTCTGAGTCTGCGTTCGTTTTTAGGTCGTCCCAGATAGATATTAGTGCTGTTTCCGTTCCTCTTGCAGGTCTGAAACCGACTTGAGCTTGGTCTAACAGGTGGTGTGTTTCTATGTATTCTTGGGTTAGTGTATATGCGCAGGTTTCCAGGAGTTTTGCCGGGTAGGGAATGTTTGAAATTGGCCTGTAGTTGGAGAGGTTTCTATGTCGCTAGTTGTGTTTTTCAGAAGTGGTTTGATATATGCTGATTTGAAGGTCTTTGGTACCGTTCCTGTTGCTAGTGAAAGGTTCAGAAGGTTTCTGTTGTACTCTGCTGGCGTTCCTTGTGCAAGGATTGATTTGTAGATGTCCGGTGGACAGGGATCGATGGGTGATCCAGCTTTCTTGCTGTGTTTTACCAGCATTGCGAATGCCTCTGATAATATTTCAGGAACGTTTTTGAGTTTGTGCTGAGGTTCTGTGATAGGTTCGCTGGGTAGTATGTTGTAGTCGGTTGGTATGTTTTGTATGGTATGTCGGATGTTGTTGATTTTTTTTTTTTAAGTTGTCTGCCAGGTCGTTGCATAGTTTCTCTGAGGGGTTTGGGGTGTTATTGCAGCCTGGTGGGTTTCTCATTTCTTTAATGATGTTAAACATTTCTTTTTGTGTGTTGGTGGCATTGGTGATTCTGTCATCATAATGCCTTCTCTTTGCCTTTTGAATTTCCTTCTTGTATGCACGGATTTGACTCTGGAACAGGGTTTTGTTTTGTCTGGGTTGCATTCTTTCCTCCATTCCAGTTCCATCTTTTTGTTTTCCTTTTTCATGGTGCTTAGTAGTGAGGGGAACCATTTGGCCATTGCTCTTTTTTTTTTAGGGGTGAATGGTTTTTCTGGGGCCATCTTGTCAATTGATCCTGCAATCCATTTGTGTAGTAGCTCCGCTTTCCCGTTTAGGTCAGCTAGCTCTAGTTCTGTAGTTGAGGGTTTGGTTGACTCCAGTTGTTCCAATAGGTTGCTTTCTTTGACGCGTTTCCAGTTTCTTTTTGAGGTGGTTGTGAGTTTAGGGGGTTGGATGCAGACTTGAGTAGGAAGAGTGATTACGAATGGGATGATGAGGTGGTCGCTCCACAATATTTGTATCGGCGGTGCCATGGTGATGAGTTTTTTTTGGGTGAAAATTGCGTCGAGGTTGTGTCCTGCCGAGTGTGTTGCCCCTTTGACTAGTTGTCGTAGTTTCATGGTAGTGAGTTGTTCAATCAGTGAGTTTTGGGAGTTGGCGAGACTGTCTTCAAACCAGATGTTGAAGTCCGCCAGGATGATTAGGTGTTCGTGGTTGATGGCCATGTTGGTGATGGCTTCTATGAAGTTGTCAACGAAAGGTTGCATCATATGTCGGTGGTCTGTATACCAGGATGAATGTTACGTTGGTTTTTGGGCTTGCTGTTAGGTGTACTACCATGGTTTCGCAGTGGAGGATGTTGAGCGGTTTGTCTGTTTTTATTTTCAGGTGTCCTTTGAATGCTATTGCGACGCCTCCTCCTTTTTTGTATTTCCTGTTTATTTGAAGGCATTTGAAGTTGGTTGAAAGGCAGCTTTGGAGTGTGATTGTGTAGTTGTCATCCAGCCATGTTTCTGTGATGAACAGGATGTCAATGCTGTTGTTATCGAGTAGGTCGAAGATATCTGTTCAGTGTTTTGACATGGATCTTGCGTTTATAAGATTGGTGACAAGGTCCCATGGAATGAGGTTGTCCCAATTTCAGCTATCCTCAGCAACAAGTCGCCTCAATATGTGCTTGAGCGTTTGATTGAATCATTCAACAAGTCTGTCTGTCTGGGGATGGTAGATAGACGTGCAGAGAGTCTGAATTTTCAACAACAACTTCATTTCTTCCATCAATATCGACACAATACTAGTCCCCTGGTGTGTGAGGATTTCAGTGGGGAACCCCACTCGGATAAATAATGGTATCAAAACTTTTAGCATGGGTTCACTAGTATTACTTCGTGAAGGAATGCCTCAGAATACCTGGTGGAATAATCCAGGATTAAAAGAATATATTTTGAACCTTATGGTCCTTTAATTGAGGTAACACATCATACGAATACCATTATCTGGCACCCCTTGCCCACCGCATTGCTGCTCTCTGCTCCAACTTTCAGTGCTATGCGGATGACACTCGGCTCATTTTCAGGCTTCACTCCGCCACCTCTTCTCCCTCTCTCATCTCTGTCTGCCATCCAGGAGTGGTGTGCCGCCAATGATCTGTGCCTTAATGCCAGTAAGACAGAGATTCTCATCGGCTCACCTGCACCCTCCTTACCTGTCACTCTCTGGCCGGCCTCCCTTGACCCTCTTCCTGCTCCCACCTTTGAGGCTAAGAACCTCAGGGTCATCTTCGACCCTACACTCTCCTTCTTGCCTCAGATCTCTGACATCTTTAAGAAGGCAAACTACCAACTGCATCTCCTCAGAGGCATTCTTCCTTTCCTCTCCTTCCCCCAGAAGCTTACTGTCTCTAGAGCTCTGGTTCTCTCTAAGCTAGACTACTGCAACAGCCTCTTTCTAAATATACCTGCTTCTACTCTCCGCCCTCTGCAACTCATCCAAAACAGGACTGCAAGACTTGCCCTCGGCCTCAAGCCCTGGGATCATCTCTCTTCAGCCCTGAAATGTCTTCATTGGCTCCCAGTGGCTGCAAGGATTAAATTCAAGACCCTCTGCATTGTCAATAAGGCTTTATGGGGCCCCAAGTCCAAAATACCTTCAACTCTCCCTCCGTAAATACCTTTCCACTCAAGCTCTTCGCTCCTCCACCTCCAACTCCCTCAGGGGCAGTTGCTTCTCCAAGAAACGAGTTGGGTGTAGATCTCTATGCTCGGCTGGGGCCTCGCTCTACAACAGCCTCCCTGCCACTCTGAGACTTGAGGAGAACCATCTCTGGTTTGGGAAGCACCTCAAGAACCTCCTCTTTGCTTCTGCCTTCACTCTTCCTCTCCCCTGCTGATCTGTCTGCTTGTCTCTGTGCATCTGGCTACCCTCTGATTTCAGGCCCAGGTCCCTGCCCACCCAGCCACACACCCGCACTCCCTCCCTGCAACCCTTGCACTTGGGGTCTGTATCTGTAGTCCTAAAGTCCCCTTACCTGCACTTATGAGACATCCCTTGTCTGCACTTTAAACCTCACACTTGCCACCCAGCTGGCTGCACTACCAGTTGTTTTATCCCTTGCTCAGCACTTTCCACCTCTCCCCTCGCCCTTGCACTTTCCTCCCTTCCTTCTCCCCTGCACTTGCGCATTCTCAATGTCACTGGGCCTAGTAACATTGTTGTTTTGTCCGCCCTTGTCCCCCTCCCTTGCCTTGTCGAGCTCTGAAACATGTGTATGAGCGTGATACAAATAAAATATATATCATACGATGGATGGGATGCAGAATAACTCTTACAGTAAATAATAAGACAGACTCAGGAAGTTGGCCAAATGTCTCTCTCGACTGGTTTTATTTTCAATTGTCTAAAACAGGGAGTTACAACGGACGTCGCATAGCATAGTCTCAAAGCATTTCATAAAAAACACCTTTTATAACAGAAACTCGTCATATGTGAAGTCATACTATGTGGCAAACTAAGAAATCCTACGTGGGATTATGGTTGGCTCAAGGGGAACATCTAAGTATACTTTCTATAAGGGATTGGATTATGATTGGGTCTCTACAGTCAGGTGGACAACTTATGACCACCCCTAGTGCAAGTCATCTTCAACAGTTATTAAGTACACAGCATATTATTGGCTCTCAAACTATAAGGTCCTTCGTTATAGGGCCCTTTACAATTGATTGGCATGCTTGTACCCTTATGGAGCATTCGGCTCACTAGCAGCATGCGAGCTAGTACCCCAGGGGCAGGTTGGTGGACTTGACTGTCTTCCCAACCAATTTGTCCAACATCTATCAACACCCATGCTGTCTGCCATTCACATTGTCATTGAACTTGGCCTTGCAAAGTATCATTGCTCCTGAGAATAAAAGTGAGTATAGGCACATCCTTATTGTAAAAGCTACAAGGTGTTCCATAAACGCGTGCTGTCACATAACACGGTCTAACCACATTGCATTAATTATGGTATTTTATTATATTTTGTAATCGATACTGAAGTTGCTGACAAGTGTTTCAACCAGAACTGTCCTTTTCAAGGCACAGTATCAAATTTGTATTGCGCATTTTTTCAAAAACATATAACCATTCCATCATGTCATTATTAAATTGAAAACAAAGATGTAGGATCCATTGTTATAGCCCAAACCATTTGAACAATACACAACATATTGTGAGTAGGCCATCCAATGAAGTTATTCAACCATACAATAATGAAATGTTATGAATAGCAGAGAACAAATCAAATGAAACAAGGAAAATAAGTAGGGGAAAAGTAAGGAAGAAAAAAGAAGGAAAGAGGAAGAGACAAGAAAAAGCACAATTGTTAAAATGTGAAATAAGATTACATCTGTCAACCATTATGTCACAAAATCAGACATGTATTCCACTAAGCACTAAAGTTATATGCAATATTGCAGTTTGTATAAAGTCAACCACCGCATCCATGGTAGGTAATTATGACATGCTAATAACAAGATTATACATCATTACAATCTAGTTGAAGTTATGCCTAATGCCATACATATGTCTTGACATTATGATTTGATTGACAAGAACACAATGTTGGTTCATTTTGACATTAGTCAAACATAATGTACCTCCATATTGGTCCTTAATCAGTGTGGATATTACTATAGAAAGATCTGGAGAGGGCCCAAGAGCTAGGAGACAAGGCGAGTTTGGCCAACGCATTATCTAAATATCATTGCTTGGAACCAAAAATTGTTTGTTGATGTTTAGTCATAGTGGATTCACCGGAATCGGTCATAGCATCTATATCTTACTGGTATAACATTTAAGCACCCATGTGTGCTAGTCAGCCCATTGGGGAATGCGGGCATATCCTAGTACATGTGTGTCAATTAGCCAAAGTGTGTCGAAAAAGTATATATATGCATAGACGTCGGCTGTGTTTACCTTATTAAAATATATTACCTCATCCTGTTTGGTTAAGGTGTTGTGAAGAATTCAAATTGAACTTTGTTATGTCTACAAATCAAAAAGGGGACAATAAGGAAAGTAAAGAAAATAAACTCCTTGCCATACATTGGTTGAAAAGTTAAGCAAGCAATTATAAAGTTTTGCCAATGTGATGTCACATATGGTTACCTCTCAATTTGAGGTAGCCACTTCACACGTGACACAGCCTTCGTCCCGCCCCTCGAGGGATTCGTTTTAGTTTATGAATAGCTGCTTCCATATAATTCTTGGATTCAAAGCCACCTGTAATTGGGACAAGTGCACGCATTAGGTGCTTCAAACCGACTTAGTAGTATTACAGGGTAATCACGTTGGCACGTCCGTTAGTCATACACTCTAGGAAGTTACCTAGTACATTATTTCGGGTTCACCGTGTGTGCATCCTGGCGTTCAGCCGACTACCATTTTCACAAGTTATGCTCGCGTCTGGCACTTCCGTAGTAATGATGTGCTCCCAGGTGAATCGGATGATCGCAGCCATGGGCATGTCATAGCGGCGTTACACAAACGCAAGAAAAATAATGGTTAACTCCACTGGTTTTCCATATAAACGTGCTTAGAATGTTAGCCATGTTTAAGTCTTTGGGCTTGTGAACCCTGAACTTACAGCTATAACATACATTGGGCATGTGATAAATTCCATGATTTATGAAATCCAAGACTACCATGAAGTCAATATTGAAAAATTCAGCTTGCACACCAGAAATAAATGCCCAATTTTGGAATTAGATGCGTCAAACTCAGCAATGTATTGGTGCCCATTTCTTGCCGAGCACTGGACGAATGCTGAGTCAGAGGTATCATCCTCATGGTATCCTGAGTGGCACATGCGCAATAATATCTGTTATTCTGTGTCAGCCTGCGTCTAATACTACCTCCCAATTGCGTACCAGACGGGCGTGCCGTAGCAGCGTTGGACATGCAAGAAAAATGTTAGTTAACTCCACCGTCATTCCATGTCAGCATGTAATCTCGTTATAATATTAACCTCACGAATACGCAACATGTTATTAGGAATATTGTAGATTACAAGAATATGAAAACTAGCATTTGATGTAATCACATCACTATAACGCTGTGTTTGAAAGATAAAAATAATGTTGCCTGGTGCTATAGTTAATAAGAAAATGTCACCACTTCCGTGAGTCGTGTGCCAACTCGATTGCATTGCTCACTGCTTGCATTGCCCCCATTCATCTGGACTCTCAAATGTTGCCAAATGGCCATTGATAGTGCTTTTTCTTGTCTCTTCCTCTTTCTTCTTCCTTACCTTTCCCCTACTTATTTTCTTTGGTTCATTTGATTGGTTCTCCGTTATTCATAACATTTAATTATTGTATGGGTGAATAACTTCATTGGATGGCCGACTGTTACACTCACCTGGTATCCACAGGGACGCCACCCACCCGGGTTACTCGCTGGTATGCTTCTCAGCTTTGCCCTGATGTGGTCTGCGGGGAAGGTTCTGCCTGAAAATGCAGGAGGACTGTGTTCAAGACTGACCGACTGGGGTAAGTATCCTCCCTCCACCCCCATACGATTTCAGTCCCTCTGGAGCCCTCTATTCACATTTTGGTAGAATTAGGCGTGTTCTCCGTCCTGCCTTCTTTGCAGGGGCGTGTTGTCTTTCATGGGCGAGCGCGGTCCAGTTACTTCACTGACGCCGGCCCGTTTGATATTGTTCAGGTAGGTCTTATTGCTGTTCTTTAGTTTTGTTGCTATCCTGCATGCCTTTCTTTGTTTAAAATGTCTTTTTTCTCCCTTAGATATGCAGAGCTTCAGCGCAGCGAACTGGCTTGGTTGAACCCCGCTGGTAAATGATGGCGCATTAAGAGCGCTATGATGCAGTAATTAAGCGCTATGCGCGGCGCTGCAAAGTCTTGCCTTTGCTAACCTGTGTTTTCCTTCCTTGTAGGTCGCGGTGTTCTTCAGCGTGAGTGGAATGTCCGGAGTGGTGCCAGCCGAGAGGCGACCAGCCAGGTAAGCCTTTTGAGCAGTTCGTAATTCGTAAATGTCTCTACTGCTTTCTTTAGTGTTGCATCTATCTTCCTCTTGCAGGTCGTTCTGTCTGGGAGGCGTGCAGATTCGAGGAAGCTGTTCTCAGTAGCTGCGAGTGTTTAAAGATGAAGACTGCAAGTAAGATGCTGCTGCTAATGATGTTCCTTTTGTCTCCTTGCAGGTTCTGCTTCTCTGAGGTTCGAGGGGATAGCTTGACACGGCGAGCGTCACGTTGCAAGCTGCAAAGTAACGCAAAGCGTGTTGTCTTGCTCGGGTGTGGTTTAAATAGCCCCAACAAAATAGTCCGGGTAAAGTAGTCCCTAGGCTACAACACCCAAAACACTAGACCGCATAGCTTGGTTCTTAGGAACCAAGCTATGTGGATGCCTCCATGTTGGCTGACAATACAATAAAGTAGTTCCCAAGCACATTGTTTTTCATGGTGTATGAGCCTGGCGCCGTAGGCGCCAGGACTGGCCCCATGAGGGCTTTTGAAGAGGATGCCAGGCTCTAGAGTCCTGAGTCCACCTGGCCAATGGGTTTGCCAGAGGGGGTTTTGAGCGGGGGTCGTGACAGCACTCCCCCCTAAGGCCCCTCCCATGGTGTTCCTTCTGTCTGGCCCAGGTTTGGTTGGGAAGTTCCGATGGAATTTCCTGATTAGACGTGGTGCATGGATATTCTCACTGGGCTCCCACGATCTATCTTGTGGTCCATATCCTTTCCAATCGACTAGATAATATAGCTTGGTCCTAGAGTATTTAGAGTCCAAGATATCTTTGACTTCGAATTCTGGTTATCCGTCAACAAGTATGGGCTTAGGTGGTGTCCCAATCCATGTGCCGGGTTGCATTGGTTTCAGGAGGGACACATGGAATACCGGGTGGATGTGCAGATTAGGTGGTAAATCCAGTTTCACGGCTGCTGGGTTGATAATTGCCTTAATGGTATAGGGTCCTAAGAATCTTGGATGAAAGGTCCGGGTTCCCTTGATGGGTATGAATTTAGCGGCTAACCAAACTTTGTCTCCTACTTGATAATCAGGGGCCTTTTTCTTGTGTTGATCGGCAAATCTCTTGTTTTTCTTTGGCATGAATAAGGTGTTCCTTTGCCCTTTTGAAAGCCTGAGTAATGGTTGTGTGGAGAGTCTTTACTGCTGGTATTTCCAAGCTGGCTGGAAGGTCTAGTTCAGAGGTATGTGGATGTCTGCCATAAAGGGTATAGAAGGGCGTTTGTCCCGTGCTTGGATGCAAAGAATTGTTATATGCATATTCGGCTATCCATAGTAGGTCTTTCCAATTCCTTTGTTCGTGGTGCAGCATGCACCGTAAATATTGCTCGAGTGTCTGATTGGTTCTCTCAATTTGGCCCTCTGTTTGGGGATGGTGACTGTTAGATAGCCGAACGTCGATCTGCGTCATTTCACAACATTTCTTCCAGAAGTTTGAAAGAAACTGGCTGCCTCGATCAGAGACCAGAACCGAAGGGAAGCCATGTAGCTTAACCACGCCCTCCAGGAACACTTTTGCTAAAGTGGCTGCGTCTGGGAGGCCTTTGAGAGGAATAAAAAGGGCCATCTTCGAGAATAAGTCTGCAACTACAAGGATGGTGTTGAACCCTTGGCTTGGAGGTAGATCAGTGATGAAGTCAAGGGAAAGAGTGTGCCATGGAACTGGAGGAATGTCCAATGGTTGTAGGAGACCAGATGGTTTTTGTTTCTGTGATTTATTTTGTGCGCAGACACCGCAGGACTGAATATACTGAATGATGTCCTTACGCCAGGTAGGCCACCAAAAGTTCTCTTTCACCTTAGCTAGGGTTTTGGCGATCCCAGGATGCCCTTCGATCAGTGAATCTTGATAGTTTGAAATAATATGCTGTTGTAATTCCTTCTTGGGTACATATAGGCGATCCCTAAAAAAGGGTAGATGGTCCTTGATATATTGTTCTCCTTGAGTTTGCCATGCGAGGTAGGCATCAGGATTCATTGTCCGTTGGATTTCTTTTCGTAGTTCTGCTTGTGTTAAGGATGTCGTGATACCCAAGAGTTTGTCTTCAGGTATAATAGGTACTGGGTCTGGAGTTGTATATACTATTTCATCTATGCCCATTCGAGATAAGGCATCCGCCTTTCCGTTTCTGACTGCTGGTCGAAATGTGATTAGATAATCATATTCGGCGAAGAAAAGGGCCCACCGTAATTGGCGCGAGGACTCGGCCTTGGCTGTTTTGAGATATTGCAGGTTTCGGTGGTCTGTTATGACTGTAATGGTGTGTCTGGCCCCCAGAAGCTAGTGCCTCCAGGCTTTAAAGGCAGATTTGATAGCCAGGAGTTCCTTGTCCGTGATGGCATAATTAATCTCTGGAGGTGAGAACTTTTTCGACCAGAAGTCCACAGGATATAGCTGGCCGGTTTCCAGGTCTCTCTGTGAAAGGACAGCCCCCATTGAGAGGCTGGACGCATCAGTTTCAATGACAGAAGGGAGGTCTGGACGAGGATGTCGCAGGATTGGAGCAGAGGTAAACCTTTGTTTAAGTTCCTGAAAGGCTTCTTCTGCTTCTTCAGTCCAAGTAAACTTTTTATTGTTTTTTCGTAATAGTACTGTGATTGGGTGCACAACCTGAGAGAAGTCTGGGATGAACCGGCGGTAGAAGTTCGCAAGCCCAGCATGCTTTGTACCCCTTTCATTGACGTCGGTGAAGGCCATTTCAGAATGGCATCTACCTTGTGCACGTCCATTCTGATGCCTCCTGGAGTAAGGATAAAACCAAGAAACTCTACTTCGGTGACGTGAAAAAGGCATTTTTCAAGCTTTGCAAACAAGCGATGTTGACGGAGCTTGGTGAGGACTGAATGAACGTGCCTGACATGATCTTGTTCTGAGGCTGAGTATACTAAGATGTCGTCTATGTACACTAAGGCGCACACATCAATTAACTCCCTTAAGATGTCATTCATGAAATATTGGAATGCTGCAGGAGCGTTGCATAACCCGAAGGGCATGACTTGATATTCAAACAAGCCGTACTTAGTACGGAAGGCGGTTTTCCATTCATCTCCTTTTCTGACTCGGACCAGGTGGTACGCTCCTCCAAGTTCCAATTTGGTAGAAATCTGGGCATCGTTAACTTGGTCTAGCATCTCAGGGATAAGTGGCATGGAGTAGCGGTTCTTCACAGTGATCTGGTTCAATGCGCGGTAGTCAATACAGGTTCTCAAGTCACCTTCCTTTTTTGGTACGAAGAACAAAGGACTGGCTGCGGGGGACTTCGAAGGATGGATAAATCTGTTTGCAAGGTACTGGTCTAAATAGGATTTCAAATGAAGGTTTTCTGGTTCTGTGAGAGCGTAGATCCTGCCGCAAGGGATTTGTGCACCAGGAACAAGGTCGATCTGACAGTCATAGGGCCTGTGCGGCGGCAATGTATTGGCTTGGTCCTTTCGGAAAACATCCTGGAAATCATGGTATTCACTTGGCAAGGTATTAGTTGCTCCCAGGGTTGATACTGTCGCTCCGGGAGTCATGGGGATACAGACGTCAGGTTTCTCCTCTTGGTAATAGCAGGCAGGGGAGCAGCCACTGGGGAAGGTTAATTTTCGTGCCCACCAGTCTATCAAAGGGTTGTGAGCAACCAACCATGGCATCCCTAGTATTAGCCTGAACTCAGGTGCCTTGATGAGATCGAATGAAGTAGACTCCCGATGTCCGTCCTGGCACAGCAAGGTTACCCTGGCTGTGCACTGGGTTACTGGTCCGGAAGCAATTTCTGTCCCATCCACGGTGGTTACCTTGTCCATAGTTGGCTTAGAACACAAAGGAAGCCCCATCTCTGCTGCTAGTTCTTGATCAATATAATTTCCAACTGCTCCGCTATCGATGTATGCTTCAACGGCATGCATTCTTGACGACTGTTGGTGGTTAATTAAGATCACTGGTATTGCAAAGTGCGAGGTCAGCAATTCTTTCTTCTCACTCGACAAACTGACCTCTACGTTTGACGAGCTTAGTAATTTTCCGATTCCTTAGCTTCATCCTTCTCTGTGGCCCCGACTGTTGTTCTTGGGGGTTTTACTGGACAGTCCTTCAGGAAATGTCCTGGCTTCCCACAATACAAACAAAGCTGTTTTCTTTTGTCCCGCTCTTCTTTTGTTAATGGAGGCCGTATCCCTCCAATCTGCATGGGTTCTACAGCATTTTCAGGTACACGGGGTGTGTTTTCCCTTGGTCGAACATACACGGTCCGAGGGTCCGTCTTAGACCGGTCTGCCTTTCGGTCCTGCAACCGGTGGTCTAGCTGCACGACCAAATTTATGAATTCTGCACAGTCTCTGGGTGGATCAACCACCTGGGCTAAAACATCCTTTAATTCTTGGTAAGCCTCAATGGAATAACGTGGTTCTTTTGTTTTCTGGCCACCCAGATTCGGCAACCAGTCTGTTGAAGGTAGCAATGTACGTTAACAAGTCCTGATTCCCCTGTCGGAGGGACAAGAGTTCATTGTCTACTGCTTGTTCCTGGGTATGGCGAGCAAAAAGTTTTCCCCATTTCTCTCTGGAACCCCCCCAAAGTCATGTAATAAGAGGATCGTCATGGGTTACAAACAGCACCGACCAATCTGCTGCACTACCACTCAGGTATGATAAGACAAAAGCTACCAGAGCTTGGTCGTTTGGAAATGCTCCAGCCCTACAAAGAAAATGAAGGCGGCACTGATTGATGAATGCCGCATACTTCCGTGGGTCGCCTGAGAACCTTTCTGGTGGTGCCAGGGGCACTGTTCCAGGTAACGTGATCTGTACCGCAGTGGGTGGTATGGCGGGGTTTTGCATCATTGGATTGCTTCCAGGTAGAGGTGTCTGTCCTGCCTGTGATTGCAAGTATTGCCTGCTAATCTCTTCAGTACGTTCTTTGGTCACTATTAGGTCTCTCCGGAGGGCATTAGTCTCTTGTCAGGCAGAATTAACCTCAGCATGAAGCTCTCCTAGTAATTGGGCCAATTGGTCCATTTCTGATGTCTCCATGGCGCCCAGGTGGATTTGTTATGGTAGGCTTTGCGTTCTGTTACGCTCACCAGGTATCCACAGGGACGCCACCCAGCCGGGTTACTCGCTGGTATGCTTCTCAGCTTTGCCCTGATGTGGTCTGCGGGGAAGGTTCTGCCTGAAAATATAGCAGGACTGTGTTCAAGACTGACTAACTGGGGTAAGTATCCTCCCTCCAACCCCCCGTATGATTTCTGTCCCTCTGGCGCCCTCTCCTCACCTTGTGGTAGAATTAGGCGTGCTCTCCGTCCTGCCTTCGTTGCAGGGGCGCATTGTCTTTCATGGGCTAGTGCGGTCCAGTTACTTCACTGACGCCGGCCCGTTTGATATTGTTCAGGTAGGTCTTATTGCTGTTCTTTAGTTTTGTTGCTATCCTGCATGCCTTTCTTTGTTTAAAATGTCTCTTTTTTCTCCCTTAGGTATGCATAGCTTCAGCGCGGCGAACTGGCTTGGTTGAGCCCCGGTGGTAAATGATGGCACATTACGAGCGCTATGATGCGGTAAGTAAGCGCTATGCGCAGCGCTGCAAAGTCTTGCCTTTGCTAACCTGTGTTTTCCTTCCTTGTAGGTCGCGGTGTTCTTCAGCGCAAGTGGAATGTCCGGAGTGGTGCCAGCCGAGAGGCGACCAGCCAGGTAAGCCTTTTGAGCAGTTCGTAATTCGTAAATGTCTCTACTGCTTTCTTTAGTGTTGCCTCTATCTTCCTCTTTCAGGTCGTTCTGTCCGGGAGGCGCGCAGATTCGAGGATGCTGTTTTCAGTAGCTGCAAGTGTTTAAAGATGAAGACTGCAAGTAAGATGCTGCTGCTAATGATGTTACTTTTGTCTCCTTACAGGTTCTGCTTCCCCGAGGTTCGAGGGAATAGCTGGACACGGTGAGCGTCACGTTGCAAGCTGCAAAGTAACACGAAGCGCGTTGTCTTGCTCGGGTGTGGTTTAAATAGCCCCAACAAAATAGTCCAGGTAAAGTAGTCCCTAGGCTACCACACCCAAAACACTAGACCGCATAGCTTGGTTCTTAGGAACCAAGCTATGTGGATGCCTCCATGTTTGCTGACAATACAATAAAGTAGTTCCCAAGCACATTGTTTTTCATGGTGTATGAGCCTGGCGCCATAGGCGCCAGAACTGGCCCCATGAGGGCTTTTGAAGAGGATGCCAGGCCCTAGAGGCCGGAGTCCCGACTCCACCTGGCCAATGGGTTTGCCAGAGGGGGTTTTGGGCGAGGGTTGTGACACCTACTCACAATATGTTGTGTATTGTTTAAAAGGGTTTGGCTATGACAATGGCCCCACATTTTTGTTTTCAATTTAATAATGACATGATGGAATGGTTGTATGTTTTTTAAAAAATGCGCAATACAGATTTGATACTGTGGCTTGAAAAGGACCGTTCTGGTCGAAACACGTGTCGGCAACTTCAGTATCAATTACAAAATATAATACAATACCATAAAGAATGCAATGTGACTTAGACTGTTATGTGACAGTGCGCGTTTATGGAACATCTTGTCGCTTTTGTGTCATATTTTAGGTTGGGGTAACAAAGTTCCATATTAACCGCAGCAGTCATAACTTAATTAATTCCTTCATCTTATCAGCTTTTCAAGCCACAGTGTGCCTCATCCTGGTCATCCCATACATCCATACATCCTTATCGTAGCTCAGGTCTGCACATCCACTCCCATTTCCAGCCCTGACTCACGTGGCAGGCGACCATATTTCGGCCTGATTTGCAGCATTTAATTGTCTTGAATTAATAAACTTGGCACTCATGGTGTTCTTTCCTCACACCTTAACAAGGGCTGATTTAGCTTCTCACGTCCACTGTTCAAGGATAGACAGCCAGTTCTTGGCCGCTCCATCCTTTGACACCAGGCCAGACAACTATTTCCAGCCTTGTCCTTGATTGTCAGCTGTTTTCTTACTGCGACACAGCCCTCCGATCCTTCCTTCTACAAGGGTCTGAGCTTACTAAATATGTGAAACCGATGTCCAGAATTTTATATAATGGCAGCACCGCCTGCAGTCTATTCACTACGTATAGCCAGCCTTTATGATTACTTAGTCTACTTGCGTTACAGCATCTGTACAGTTATAAATTGGCTTGTATTTTCTGCAGTGTTTTTCACACGTGCAATCCGAATTAGATTCTTTACTTCGTCATCAGGTTCTATACATTCTTCTCTTTAGCCTCTCTTCTCAGTGCGTCATGCTTGCTTCTTGTGACAACACCAGCTTCTCTTTCTCTCATCTTCAAATTCCTGCAGGGATCTCCTCCGGGAGATTGTCAGTTCTCTGAGGATACATTAGATAGGGTTTTATTAGTGGATACCTTGTCTCGAAGACTCTCCTTGGAATAGTCACAGTTACTGGTGTTGTGCGCGTTGCAACTTCTGGTTTCCAGCATACAGGTAATAGGGGGGGTGGGACTTCCTGTAGAGGCCTTCGGCTGCTCCTCTACAAATTATTCCCAGCTTTTGAAGGGTTGGCTCTGCCTGACCTTCCCTAACTTCATTAAGGGGACAGCCTGCTTTCAGAGTGTTGTAGTCTGTCTTCTGTGTCTTGGTGGGTTTTTCACTGGTAATCTTCACCCCTCCAGGTTGCTTCTTCTTGGCGGGGGTTGTGTATTTAAAAATACTCCCAAAAGACAAAGGGCTGGTGTGGTTGTGGTTAACGGGTGAGAGGGGGTATACTGTGTCTCGCCTAGGGTATTCCGATGAGAATTACCCTGGACCCCCTCTTGGGTAATCCTCCCGCACTCTCCCCCTAACCCCTCTCAAGGGGTCTGGATCCAAAGGCGATGGACGTGCCCTGGCCACCTGAACAGAGGATTCTCTGGGTCCAAATGGGAGAATACCCATAGGTTTCTCACACAAATTATTCCTAGTATTTTAATATTGGACAATGGATTGAATCGGAGTCCTTCGAAAACGTGCTTCCTCAAACACATGACCACTCCGATACAAAGTATTCCTCAAACAGCAACGTTTAAATGCTGGCACACTGGGTTTCTCATTGACTAGAAACTCACTGGTCGCGTTCACAGGCTTCACAGCAGTTTGGATCAAACGTCCTTCTGCTCTTCATGTCAGGAGTCCCATTCCTGCCCCTCAGGCACTCCCGTGTTGACCCAAACACAGGGGAACGAGCATCTTCAGCACACACAAAAGCGACAGCCTCGCCACACGGGCCCCTTCGCAATGTTCGGTCTGCTCCACAGAGCCCCAGGTCCCACGCCACGCTTCCTAAAACAGCCGCTCTCTGCAGATCTCAGTGTTTCAGCATGTCTCTCACGTATGGTCCCCTGCTTCTTGCACCGGCCTTCCTGCTGCTGCTACCGACAGACCTCCACACACAGGTCTCCCTATTGTCTCCTCTGTTGCTGGGCTGGTCTCCTTTTATACATCTGCAGCCCCTTGACAGGCTGCAGGTGTGGATGTCCAATCAGCCCTGCCTGACCGTAATCAATGGGACATGCCTGACCTTTACAGCTCTTAGCAGGCATCTTGCTCGTCCTAATACCAGAGTGGTAAAAGTGTGTGGTCTTCATTGTTCTTAGTTGCCCCTTCTTCGTCCCAGTACTGTCAAGAGCCAAATGGGGAGAAATTAGGGGAACTGGCTTATAACATCCCATGAATATTGGGGGAAGGATTGGGTTGGTCACTAACAGGGAAAGGAGGATATATCTCGCACGAGGGCCCACCACTTCAAGTCCCCAAAAACCCTCCACCCAGGTGATCCTACCTCGCTTCTCCACCCGCAAAGTCAGGATCCAAGAGTGATGTCCTTTCTGTGGCCCCCTGCGCAGAGGGGTCCAAGGGGTCTAGGAGTGAGAATACCCTCCGGTTTCTCACAGCACGACCAGGCTCTGTATTGAGCGGAGCTTCTGTATTCTGAAGGCCTGTTTACGCTGCCTGGACTGTGCTGGAGGGGCACTCATGTATAGGCCTGATAAAGTGGGCAAAATTGTGCTGGTCTGTGCCATGCTGCACAATATGTGCCTCAGGAGTAATGCCCTGCTAACCCTTGGCTGAAGCAGTTGCACGTAGTGGCTGGGATTAGGTCAGAGCTGGACGAATGGTTCATCAGAAACTCATGGACATTTTTTTCCGAGCACATTTCGTTCAACATGCCATGCACCACTGTAAATAATTTTCACATTAAGGATTAAACACATGTACACAAAACATGTCCTGGCTTTGCTTCAGGTGAACTCATGTTTAATGTGCCGTAATGCAGAAACCCATCATCATCCCCAACACACTCTTCCCAACCTCCCCCAACACCATCCCAAACGCACCTTTCCCCCTCCCCACAACACCATCAACCAACACACCCTTGTGCTGGACAAAAAACGTCCAATCACTTCCGTGGCTTCTTTACTGGTGTACCCCAGTACCTTTGGGGCTAACACGCATGCCAAGCGGTGTCTAGAAGTGCTGGCCAACAAGCCCTCTGTAAGGATGACTGAGCTGGATTCCCCAGACCCTGACCCCGGATGTGCTGCATGGTTGCCTACATGACCTGAGATGCCTTGTGAGCTCCCGCACCCTCTGACCATAGTGTGTCAGGGCAGCAGATGTCGCAGTCGTCTGAAATCGGTCACAGTCCATGGCCGTGGCAATCCTGAGGATGGCACTATGGACACAATCCCAGATGATCTAGAGGTGGGGGACCTGTGCATCTGCGAGTGCCTCCAGGCACATTTGCAGCTCCTCCATCGCGCTCGGTCTCCTCACGATGACTTCATCATGTGTGGCCTGGGGAATGGGTTTAGGGCTGTGGAAAGGGCTGGGGCTGAAGCACGGTGACCCGTAGGACCTGATGTCCGAGTCATCCTGTGAATCCTGCCCATGATGCTGACTGTGCTGCTCAGGTGCGAGTCCCTCTCATATTCCTGTTGGACAGTGCGATGGGTGCATTGCTTGCGCTGGCACTGGCAGGTGTGATGCAGCTGGACTTTGGTGTTGCTTGCCGTCCCCTTCACCTGCCCTTCCCGTCGTGGACTGTTGGGGTAGTGGCCGATGGTGTGGAGCTGGATGCTCAGCCATGGGAGGCTGATAGCCCTTCCCCCTGCTCCTGAGTTTGTTTTGAGCCAGTTGGGTGAACAATGACATGCTGTCAGTCAACATGCATACTGGTACGTTGGCTTGCTAATCAAACATGCTACATGGTTGAGGGACAACCCACACATGTAGATTGTAGTGCATGGTTATTTGCAGGCCATTGTCTATGACTACAGCAAGGTGGGTGTAGTGGCTGCTGAGGGTGTGACAAGTGCACCTTTCCACTCGTGCTGCCAAGGAGGCCATTCTATGGGGTGGGCTGGGGTCCACTATGACACTTGGCCTTTCTCAGCACACATGGCATCAGCACCCTATTGTAATCCCATGCGCCATGCTCCCATGCTGGAACAACCAGCGCCAGCATGACAGCGGGGCACATTTCCTTTCAATAGGGCGCATTCACCCGCCATGCAAGCTTGCAGAGCCCTTGAATGATTCCCACAAGTGGCTGTGGGCGAATGTCACGCTCTGTCCCTGTAGCCAGCCCTGGTGGTGCACATGGTCACCCATGCACATTCATATTGCTGTGCATGATTACATGCACAGATGCCCATCTACCCCTGCATGCAGTAACAGCATCAGCCCCGAAAGCACACAGGAAATATTGATTTACTGCCTCCCCCCGTCTCCACAGTGCATTGGCAGTGGAATAGGGTGTGTGGGGGCGTTCAGACTCATCAGATTGGTGTGGGCTGCTGGCTCTGGCCTCGGCTCCACCGACTCCCTTGTTTCCCTACATGTCGAGGATGGAGCAGTGTAGGGAAGGTAGATAGTAGAGAAGAATAGAAGATTGGGAGAGGGCGAGATATCCTGTTTGGATTTCTCCTTGATGCTTAGGAGAGATGGTGTTGACAGAAGGTCAGAATGTTTGACGAAATCAAAGGCAGCAGAGAGGTCGAGACGAATAAGAATAGATGAACAGTTAGCATGACGAGTGGATGAGATAGAGTTGCTGACATTGAGGAGAGCTGACACAGTAGAGAGCAGAGGTCGAGAGCCAAATCGAAGAGCAACCCTGAGGTTGTGTGCGTCAAGAAACTCAGCGAGTCTGTTGAAAACTACAAACTTTAAAATTTCTGGAATCGTGAGTGTGGAGGGTCAGAAGAAGGATGCAGAAACCGATAAGCCACTTCACTGTAGAATTTATAAAAAAAAAAAAAAGGAAAATGCCTACATGCTACTTTGTTATTAGGCATCCCTACCTAACGAAACTAGCTAAATTGCTCCTCAGTTGTCAGCAATGTCTTAACAGAATCTGCCCACTGTCCGAAACTAACTTTAACTGACCCCACCACTCCAATAACAAATAAAGGACAGAAGAACAACTCCCTTCTCCTGGACTTTGGCTTTCACCAACTTCTATTCAATAGCTGATTCTCACATAGTCTTTGTTGACTGTTTTGATCAGTTCACAAAATGCGTTCAATACTTCATTGGGATTTTGTTTCTTTCCTCTTAGTATAGTGTTCTCCGATACTTTATTACTCTCCCCTTGGTTCTCTCTACAGAGAGTTATTCTCCGTTGCCATAGTAAAGTTATCCAATATTTATAACTCTCTTTTGTATTCTCTTCTTTTTTATATGGTTCACAATATTTGATCCTTTTTGATATCCGTCTTTGGACATATTATTATTATGGTATTTACTGAGCGCGGACGTAGCTTTGAGAAGCAATGGAGCACTTTACAGAGGTATACAGCACTTAAGAGGTGTACAACATTACAGATGCATAACGGAGCGCCTTTCAGTTGCTACAACAGAACAGGTATACAGAGGGGCACAGATGAGGGGTACAGCTGTACTGGGTTTCAGGGAGGAGGGCGACGGGCGGCATCTAGCAAGTCTTTGATTATACTTTTTTGGTCTTGACTGATCTGAGTATGAGCATTCCAATGATGATCCTCATTTACTTCTTGAGGTTTCAATATTACAATCCCTTTACTTTGACAAGTATGATTAGTCCCACAACAATTCTCAGTCACGCCTCTGGGTTTAATTTGTAATGGTTTTCCATCCCCTCCCGGGTCCCCCATTTTCCCTATTACTGGTTGCGTTTAGGTATAACGTCACCTGGGCTTCTACTCGCTCAGTGTCGGTTCCCTCTTCCTCCTAACTGGCATCTGTTGCTCCTTCAATGCTTCTTCCTTTGTGCGGTCGTCTAGGATGGCCATTCAGTATTTCCATTACTGTCAGGTTCTGCGTCTTGAGTTGCAGAGTGGTCTTGGGGTGGTTTCTGGGATACCCGGTCGACCACAGATTTCCATGGTCAGGCCACCACTTTCCTTCTCTTTCTCCGATTGTCAGGACGACCGGCGTCTGGATTTACTTCTCTCGTTCGCCTCTTGGTAAGACGATGCACATCTACTTCCGTTTCTCATTCTCTTCTGGTCACAAGACCCTGCGTGTCCAACTTCGCCTCTGTACCAGCTTCCCCGCTGGTTTGTTTCTCTCTTCTCCAATATCCTCCCCTCTCACATGTGATGTAGTAGAGGGACTTCCCCGGCATACGCCCCAGTTTCGCTCTGTCAGATGCCTTCTCTCCTCCTCCACACATCATCCTTGTCCGAGTTAAATGGGATGTTTCATTTAAAGAAACATTTACAATTTCCATTTGACAATAACAAATAATTACTTTTTCTTTATACAAGCCTTCATAGGATATGTTCAAAGATGTATTGATGGGATGTTTTCTTGCGAGTTCCTCACAAGAACTGGAGTCCTTGTCCTTAAAAGGGAAGTCTCTCCCGGTGCGGTCCCACTTGCCACTAACCCTAGGGAGGGTATTGCAGAATGGGCTTACCTCCCGAGCCTCCCTTGGGGAGAAGGGATAAATTCCCACGATTCGTCACATGTGGTAGAAGAGAGACAGGACAAAAAGGTGGCATGACAGTTAGGACCAAGGCTAGGTTTCTTAAGGATACGGATGACAGTAGCCGACTTGTAGGATGATGGAAAACAGAGGCTGTCAAGAGAGGAGATGAAGAAAGATCTGGAGCAAAACTGGGAGTTATGAGTTTCACTATGTGTGGGAATAGATGGTTGATGAGGGCACATGAAGATTTTGCTCTGAGGAGAAGGTCAAGAATCTAATTCGGGTTAGAGGGGCCAAAGGAAGACGTTGTCGCAGGAGAGGAGGGTGGGGGTGGTGGAGAAACGTGAGCTGGTGAGGGTAACAGAAGGTAATTTGCGAGGGTATTTGGAATGTTTAAAATTTTTGAAGCATAGTAGAGAGCTAGATCATCAGCAGAAACAGAGGAGATGGAGGGTTTAGGAGGTGTGAGAATTGAGATGAGATTTTTGGAGGTGCCTAGGGTGAGAGGATTGAGATGAAATGAGGGAGCAAAGGATTGTTTTGAACAGCAGTCAGGTACAGTTGAAGATCCAAGGAGTATCTAGATCTTTTCCAAGTAGTGCAAAGGTTTTTCCTCATTTTTGTTTTTTGGGAGCAGATGGTAGGTGTAATCCAAGGCCGAGGAGGGGATGGTTTAGGACTGAACGTAGTAAGAGGTAACTGAGAGGCGAAGGGAGCGTTAAGAGCAGCGTTAAAGTCAGTGAAGTCTTTATCAGTGGATGGAAAAGTGAATTTTGCATTTGAGGGGAGAGTGGTGTAGGTAAGAGGTTGATATGGAATTTGTAGGAGGGAAACTTGCACTTGGTAATGGAAGTGGTAAATGGAGAGAGTGGGGTGGAAGTAGGAGTGGAGACTGAGGAAAAGACAATTGAATGATCAGAGGGAGAAGTAGCAGTGGAGATAATGTAGGCAGAGAGTTGAGAGGTAATGAGAATAAGGTCACAGGAGTTACCATTTGAATAGATGGGCAGAGTGGACAGAAGAGAGAGAGTGTTTAAGGAGAAGAAGGTAAAGTCAGTGGATAGAAGAGTGGGGAGAGAGGGGAGGTTAAAGTTACCAGTGGCAATGAGGCGATGATGGGGAGGAAGGGAGTCAATTAGGTGGGAGAGGTGGTCAATAAATTGACCAGCAGTGACCAGGTGGCCGATAGAGATTTGAATGCCATAGAGACCAGTGATTGTAAAGGTTGTGTATTTCAAAGAGGGGGAACTAGTGTTAGAAGGGCAGTGGCAGAGATGGGAAGTTTAGAAAATGCAAACAGTCCTACACCACCACCACTACCATTTGGGCGGGGAGAGTGGGTGAAGGTGTAGGCAGCGTCGTGAAGGGCAACAAGGGTTACAGAGTCTGAGGGAGAAAGTTACTTACCTGTAACTGTTCTCCAGCATGAGTCTGGCATGGATTCACATGCTCATGAATATTCCCCGTCGTCAGGCCGGCAATCCTTGGTAAAAAAGAAAGCAGTCTTGCATTAAAAGCTTGAAAACTGCATTTGTCCCATTAACCAATCGCTGGAGACTGGGTCATACTGCACCCATTGAATGATGAGCATCTCCCTCCATCCTGCCCCCGGCGGCCATCTTCCGATTCGAGACCATGTGAGGTTCCAGAATGAACCCAGAAGAGCCACATCGGGGAAGGAGGGAGGGTTTGCATTTGAATCCATGCTAGACCCCATGCTGGAGAACAACAGTTAAAGGTAAGTTACTTGTACCTTCTCCAGCATGGGGTATGGCATGGATTCACATGCTCATGAATACGATTATACAATAGTACATTTACACAACCACAGGAGGTGGCAAGGCTCAACAAAACTACAGCCACATAACCCTGGAACAGACTCACCTCAAACAAAACAGGTTGGGTACCGCCGCCTGGCCGACTATGGTCTCCTCCCTGGAATCCCTGTCAACGCAGTAGAACTTTGTGAAAGTGTGCATAGATCTCCACGTAGCAGCCCTGCAAATGTCCAGCAGGGGAACCCCAGAGAGAAACGTAGTTGCAGCAATTGCTCTGGTGGAATGGGCTCTCGGCCGTCCTGGAATCGGTCTGTTGACAAGGCGATGACAGTGCATGATGCAGCCGAAGAGCCACCTGTATATGGAAGCATTCAACAGGGCCTTGCCGTGATTCACAGGTCCAAAGTTCAAGAAGAGCTGTGATGTCTTCTGCAAACCCCTTGTGCGAGCTACAAAGAACTTCAAGGGACGAGCAACGTCCAGCGTATGCAGTGACCTTTCAGCAGCTGAAGAAGGATTCGGGAAGAAGACTGGAAGCACCAAGGGTTCGTTAAGGTGGGATTCCGATGGAACCTTCAGCATAAAGGTAGGGTGAGCGCGAAGCACCACCCTTGCAACATGAAAAGACATGTATGGGTGTTTACAGGCAAGTGCCTGAATCCCCCCCCGACCCGCCTGGCCGATGTGATGGTCACTAGAATTGCTGTGTTCCAGGAAAGAAATGTCTGCGTAACCTGATGCAATGGCTCAAACGAAGGTCCAATGAGTTTAGTAATAACGACATTGAGCTCCCACGCCGAGGCAGGAGCATTCACGGGCAGAAAAGTCCTGAAGAGGTCTTTCAGGAATTCTTTAATGACCCTCTGAGACCACAGTGAGGGTCTGTCCGGTGATCGCGTGTACTGGGAAATGACCGCCAGGTGCACTTTGATGGAGGCATGGGCCAATCCGGCCTTGGCTAGAGACAGCAGGTACAGCAGTAGCTGAGGAGCCGTGACGCGGATAGGAATAATCTTCTGTGCTCTGCACCACACAGTGAAGCGTTTGCATTTGTGGCCGCAGCACGAAAGAGTAGAGGACGCTTTAGCCTTGGCCAGGACCTTCCTGCATTCCAAAGGAATATCATAATGCCCAAACTCTAGGGCTGCAGGAGCTGTGAGGTTCAGTGACGCTGGAGTAGTATCATTCCTTCCTCTCTTGACAGGAGGTCGAGAAGAGGAGGCAGCCAGACAGCCGGTGCAACCTCCATGTGGAGCAGTTCCGGGTACCAGATCTGGCACAGCCATGCCGGGGTGACCAGTATCATTTTGCCACGGTAGTATTTGAGAGTATTGACCACATGAAGCAATAGAGTTGTTGGAAGGAACGTGTACAGGAACAGGTCCTACCATGAGAACAAAAATGCATCCCCTAGACTGCCTGGTTGGGGAAACCTGCTAGCGACGACTTGGCACTTTGTGTTTGTTGCTGTAGCAAAGAGATTTCTTCTGGGGTCGGCCCCACATGGTGAACAGACGGGACATCTGCGCCTGCTAGAGCTCCCACTCGTGGCAGGATCGCAGCTCCCTGCTGAGGGAATCCGCAATGGTGTTTGTTAGGCAGAATCCTGTGTAGTTCCCTTGGGGAACACTGCAAAAAGATTAAGACTACAGGAGTAAGCAGTAAACCCAATTGGTAGCAGTCTGCAGCACCCAGATTTACCTAGTAGCTGTGGCTGAGCAGTCAGACTTCTCTCAAGAAGAATAAGGCAGTATACAGAGTATACACAATAGGCCTAAAAACACAGTCGAGCAAACAAACACTGACCAGGGCTTTGTATAAAAAGTATACAATTATTTATTTAAAACACACTTTAGGCAATATACTAACACTCTAAATCAAAAGCAAGTTAAAACACAGTCAGGTAAAGTATACACACCTCCCTTAATAACTATTAGACAAGTCAGAGTTAAAACACCACGATTTGTTAAACAGATGTGAGCGCATAACCTGATGGCACTCCAATAGTTCAGTTAAAGGGAGAGAAAAATGCAGAGCATAGAAATAAAACAGGTCCCAACACTTTTAGGAGTTCTCAGCAAGGGAATAAAGGCAGTATGTACTGTAGAGTTCATAGGCCAGGCCCACTTTAAATGGAGCAAAGCGAAATGTGCCCAGGATCACACGGTTTAAAATGCGCTAAAAGTCTTTGCAGAATGTTCAAAAGAGGTTGGGGCAATTCAAGAAGGTAAAGTTAGAAGGTCTGGGGCCAACCCAGTTGGAAAGCCAAGAATTTAAGGGTCACCTTGGGCAAACCAAAGAAAGGGAGGCCAGGCAGGACACAGTAGCTTAAAGAGAGAGGAAGCTCCAGCGGTGGCAGCCAGAAACTCACCAAGGGGGGACTGGACAGTGCCCCCTTGAAAACAGACCCAGGGGCAATATAATTAACCCCTTCCAGTACTTCCACAATATGATGGTTTGTACTGGTTCTGTTCACAATTTAAGACTAGTAAAGTCAAGGGTGACTTTACCTGCCCTGGGAGACAGTAGTCAGTCCCAGGGTATGGAGTTGTTTGGGGGTCACTATGACACCCCTGTGTTACTGCACTGAGGGTGCTGTGTAACACATACACAAGAAACAGATGATACCCTATGGAGTAAAAGACCCCATAGCCCAAAATCACACAAATAGTCAAAGACAGACCTCAAATCATGTTTAAGAGTGGGAGTAAGAGTCTCACTCTTAGCAGGAGAAAAAAACAAACCCCAAAAATCCAGCAAAGCTGCTGGGGGACTCACTAGGTTTGTCTATAGAGCCTTGTTGAGGGACCATCGAGGCAGGCACTGATGGAGGGTTAGAGCGCCTCACTGATATTGAAGGACTAGCGCACCTAGGCGGTACTGACGGAGGGCTAGTGCGCCTCACCGGATTGATGTCCTACAGAGTGGTTTTCAACACCCATTGGGCTGTGTCCGCCTTGTCTCAGTAGATGCCTTCTTGTAAGGACTCATTGTCTGAGCTTGTGTGTCACCACAATAGAATCTCTTGCAACCTCCCTTAAACCCGTCGAAGGTCTGGGTAGAAAATCAGTCGGCGGCAAGAGCTCCCTTGATCTTGCTGCCTCCTTTTGGAAAGAGGAAACAACTGGGGCCCTCACAGACTGAGTAGTCATGGTGGAGGCGGTCGTAGTCGTGGCTGGATCGGTAGTATTTGTGGGCCTGAGAGGCAGTGTAACCCACATTGACTATTCTGTTGTTGATTTTGTCATGGTATTCGACAGGACAGTCGTCGACAGGGAAGCAGCCACAGTTGTCGATGGGGGTGCCACTGCTTGTGAGGCGCTGATGGTGCAGCCGCTGGCGAAGTCGTGGATGTAGGTGTTGACAAGTACCTCGGAGTGCCTTTCTTATGGGAATGTTTCTTCTGTCTATCCTTCGACGAAGGCCCATGCTTGGAAGGTATCTCTGACGATACACCACCCACTGGCAAGCTTATCATCAACAGGGAAGGCAAAAGAGAGAGCGTGTGCTCCGTACTGGGACTGGCGGCAGCAGCATCCTCTGTCGGATCTGCAGCATTGCACTTGACCTTTCTGTGGTCATCCTGTGGAGGAACATCCTTGGCGGATCTCAACCTCTTCCCAGAGGGAGAGCGTTCCCAAAGGTCGTCCGGACCTGGAGTGGGCCAGAGCTAACAGTCCCGCATGGTCTTGGCCGGGAAACCTCAGCAGATGTCGCATCGCTCCTCGTCATGATCCGGATGGAAACAATAGAGGCACCTTGTGTGCCGGTCTTCCAAGAAGACGTTCCTCAAGCCACGCCGGGAGCAGAGCATGAACAGACTCCCCTTGCCTTCCTCAGACACGGCGAGGCATGAAGTAGGCCTCAACTAGGCCTTCTGAACTTGAAAATCAAAGATCCGACGATGTAGTCGGCCTTCACCTGCAACGGATCAGCACTGGTGGCACTAACCAATGGTCGGCGAACAAGAAGGTTTTGTACAAAAAAAGATTTCTCCGTAGCAAAATACACCAACTGGAAAAAATAGTTCAAAGAGCAACTAGAGGACTCCCTGCACTAAAATGTGCGGGAAACATCTGAAGATGGCAGCCGAGGGCGGTATTCAGGGAGACGTTCGTCATTGGATGGGTGCAGTACGACCCAGTCTCTAGTGATTGGTCAATGGGAGAAAGGCAGTTTTCAAGCTTTTAAAGCAAGACTGCTTTCTATTTTACTCAGGATTCCCGGCCTGACAACAGAGAATATTCATGAGCATGTGAATCCATGCCAGACCCCATGCTGGAGAAATCCAGGTTTCTCTAAGGGTAATGAGGTCAAGAGACGGAGAATGGGAAATAAGGAAGTCAGAGGTAAAGGAAGTCTTGTTGCAGACAGAATGTGCATTCCAAACAGCAATATAAAGAGTGAGATGTAGAATCATGCTGATGTTGCATCTGCGAAGTAGAGAGGTGCTGGGGGTAGATGCAAGAAGAGGAAGTTTGATGAAAGTTAGGGCTGGGGGTTTTGTGAAAAGAAAGTAGGTGAACGAGAAGAGGGGTGGCATTGAGGAAAAGATATGATAGGGATAGAAAGAGTTGAAATGGTTTTGAGCAGTTGAGAATGAAGAGAAGAGAAAGGAAGAGCTAGTAAGAGCAGAGCATGTGAGGGCGGGACTGAGCAAAGCGCTAACTTGTACTTGAAAGCAAGTAGCAGGACACAACAAAGCAATAGCTCAAAGGCAAAGAGGCTGGAGGAAAGGCTGGAGGTTGGCCATTAGCGGTTTGTCCATTGCTTGGTCACCAGAGGGCTGAGTTTCCCAAAGCAAGGAGTAACAGTGCTTTCAGCAGGAGGGACACTATTCATGAGGCAGGCAATTCATAGAAAGAGCTCTGGCAGAAAGCTACCACTCTCCGAGTTAGAAGTAAAAAAACAGATGCCAAAGAATTTGCATTGCAGTGATGTTCATCAATGAGTTAGGGAAATAATAAAAGACAAACATCAAGTTCTTAACTAAAATGGTTACCTTAATTTGCCATAAAGCTTCTCGGAGAGCGGTCTGATCAGCAACAGCCTGATACTGGCTTGCATCTAAACTGGACTTCAAAAGTGTTGGATTGCAGGACCTGCTCATCCAAGGGGGGCGGGACTTTAACAGTTCCTCTGAAAAGCAGACCAAAAAAACAACATTGCTGTTCAGTCATGTTTCCCAGATCACACCAAGAAATGTTAAAGAACTGAAAGTACAGTAACTAGAATATTAAGTATTCTGGCAGCAAATAACAGACACACGTTTCATTCTACTAACAAGTTAAGAAACTATAACAGAAAAAACATTTATAATCAACTAACAACCAGGGGCTTTAAAGATAATGATCCCCATTACGAGTTTGGTGGCATTTAGACAGTAAATCCATCAAATTCAGTTACTGTGACTTGTTCCTGGGGATTTGCAGCAGGATTAGAAGTGGTGGTAAAGCGGTGTGAATCCCCATTTTTGGAGTCCATAGGACCCCCATGGGGATTTTGGCAGGAATACCCCAAGTGGTCATTCTGCCGAATTTTGGTGTTGAAGTGGAGGAATGACCTCCAGCATGATGCTCGAGGTATATCATCCACTTCAACGCCAAACTCAAGATGAAAATAGCAGTAATTCAGTTACCACCAAAAGAGTAGTGGTAACAGACTTGGCACTACTTTTTTACTGCTCCGCCAAACTCAGAATGAGGCCGATATATGTTCCAGAAAGTCTACTCTAATATAGAATATATGAAATGTGTTAATTATTATTACAGTGCTTTGAAGCAGGTGGAATGTGGCCTGAAGTGCTATATAAAAACTTGATATTATATGATGGCAATACCTGGAAAATTATGGGCAATGATGGGCATGGTCAGGCATCTATTGACACCCTGCATGTTGGATCAGAAAAAGATGAGCATGATTCAGCTTCTTGCAGTCATGTGTAATTAATGTACGTTTACAGCACAAAGAAAGGGAGAGCCAACGACCTGCTAGCAGTTGTCTGGGTACCAGGCACACTACCACCTAAATAACCCTTGCTCCTTTTAGGCAGTGTCTGCAAACGTCTCACTGACCTCATGTTAAATTTCAAACCTTCATGTCACACCATAGATTTAGCCTCACACAGTACGCAACAAAACCAAACATTGCTTCAGCCTGCAGCCTATTGTTAATTGGCTTATGAAAGCTACGTCACTTGGAGGTGGAAGATTAAAATCCTAGGAGGGTGAAATCAGCTTCTCCTCCTGAGGCCGATAAAAAGATAATGGGCCTCATTACACGGTAGGCGGTAACCATGGCGCTATTAGCGCCATGGTTGCTGCCGGTACCGTACCGAGTCCGCCATGGTGAATGGCGGAATTACTGCCCTATTCCAAGGTGTGTGGGGGCGGTAATTCCCCATTCACCATGGCACTTCCCCATTCCCATTTGAGCCCCCATAGAGCTCAATGGGAATGGGGAATCCGGCAATTACGGTACCTTGCCTCCAAGGTCCCTTTGCGGGCCCGTTCCTTAACGGCTGGTAAAACCAGCCGTTGAGGTCGGGTCCCGCGAAGGGGCCTCGTAGTAAGGCGGTTAGGGTCTACCGGTACCGGTAGCCTTACTGGTAACGGTAAACCCTTACCGCATTCCGTGTAATGAGGCCCAATGCATAGAGAAGCCTTTCACACAGACAACGGTGAATCAAATAGCGGAATTTGTGTAGCTCTCGTAGTCGGAAGCAGCTGATCTTGCAGTGTGGCATTACGTGTGATGAAAGACGTTGGAGGATCCTTTCCTCTTGTGGCTTCCCAGTGGCTCTGGCATTCGGTGCCTGTACCGACCTCTGTGCCCTGCTGTGAAGTTGAGATCCTGGTCCCTGACCCCGGCCGCTCGCTCTGGGCTGCGGAGGAGCTGTGGGATTTGCAGGTGCATCGGGGCATCTGAGCGGTACTGAGGAAGAATAATCTGGTCTTTGGCGAATATGGGGCTCTGTTGGACGACCGTAACTGCTGGGAGTTGCTGGAGTGGCTGCAAGAAACTCCCCGACTCATGCAGCATGCTGTGAGGTGTTTTGGGGGGACGCAGCCATGTGGTCTGGCTGACGGTTGTCAGTAAACAGATGTCAGCCGTCAGCAGGTTCATGTAGGACGCCCTCTGCTAGAGAGGGTAAATTCACTTCCCCAGACACTGCTTACTCAAGTAGAGCCGATTACT
The DNA here is from genome assembly GCF_040938575.1 of Ambystoma mexicanum. Classification (NCBI taxonomy): domain Eukaryota; kingdom Metazoa; phylum Chordata; class Amphibia; order Caudata; family Ambystomatidae; genus Ambystoma; species Ambystoma mexicanum. Next base: position 537,916,498 of record NC_090928.1, on the reverse strand, counting down.
TAGCCTCATTGTTTACGTTTGTCCCTCACTTGGGGGACATGCCAGCTTACCAACTTGGCACTATGGCCAGAAATAAGTGTTCTAGGATCCAAGATGGTGGCCAGCGGAGGAAGACATGCGTGAACGTCTCTCCCCACTGGGCCGCAACAAAACTGATAAATTAAAAAAGATGTGTGGTCCAACTTTCGCATAACTCCTCCACATTGTAGGCGAGGACGGATAAGGAACCCCATCCAAGAATCAACTTAACACAGAGGCGCCGCACACAGGGATCACCCTCAGTAGAAACGGAACGCTGTGATACGCGGCAGCAACAAACAGACAAAAGAGGCGAGTACAGTGGAGCAACAGGGGCCAGCCGGAGGCGGCGATCAAGAAAATGATCTGGATCCGTAGGGAGGCGCGGCAGTGACTCCTGCAAGTTCTGGTGAAGCAGGAGAACTCCAGGCGACCTCACACGCTGAACCGGACCACGCAGTGACTAACAGCAAGGTGAGCGACATGAACTGGGAGTGGAGAAGCACCGTTAGAAGCTTACCAGCCCCGCAGGTGAGAGAAACGCATGGGAGCCCAAGAATATCGAGGCAAGGAAGGAGGCGGGGGACGGAAGGAAGGAGGTCAGGACCCCGGCCCACACAACACGCAGGGCACAGGGAAAACAGCACATTGCCCCCACAGTAGGACTTTGCCTGGCAGAAGCAAAAGGATGGAACAACCAAGAGGAGCAAGAGGTGATGGGTAGGGGCTAAGAAAGCGTGACCCCAGGAGGGGGAACCACGCAAGCAAGCATAAGGAGTAAGAGGTAACCCGCCCTTCCCCCAATGGCTCCAATAAAAACAGGGGGAAGCAGAGTAGCGAAACGAAGGGGCAAAAGGCCAGAAAGAAACAACGGACGCCCTGCCCCGGAACCAGTAAGAAGGCTGAGGAGGAAAATTCGAATAGGGGACACCATAGATCGACACCTAGCCCCAGCATCGTGCGCACAAGAAAGGTTACCACTACTAACACGGAAGGTGCATAATGGAAGAAGCCTCAACATGTCCAAAATGAGGGCGAAGGCTGCATCAACAACCCAGCATAGCCCTCAAGGAAAGCAAGAACCAAGTATCACACAATTGGGAGCTACAGAGAACAGTACAAACCCCAGGAGAAGGACACAATGGCAAGCAAGGAGGACATGAAGAATCTCAGACTCAATTCGAAACACTGAAAGATGAAATGAAACAGTCGCTACAAGAACTGAGGATAGATGTGGCGAAACTGGAAGAAAGAACAGACACTTTAGAAAAAGTAGTACAGAACCTGGAAGAAGAAACTCAAAAAAATGACAAAACACTAGATCACCCTTTCACGCCTGTCACACAACTTGAAAATCCAAAGCGAGGATTTAAAAAACCTCTCAAGGTGTTGGAACATCAGGATAAAAAAACTCTCAGAAACCGTGAAGGACAAAGACTTAAAAGGCACATCTCAACAACTCTTTGCAGACATAATGGTGACGGACAAGGAAGAGCAGGTCCTAGTGGCCAGAATCCATCGAGTAGGTCCAAAAAGGGAAGGAGACCCAGGTGCATGCCCGAGAGATGTCCTGGTGGCAATGACATCATACAGCCAGAAGGAACAAATCCTACGGAAAGCGAGGCTTGCGGGACAGGTGCGAATCAATGGAGACGAGGTATTCCTATACCAAGACCTTGTACAAGCAAAGCTCAAAAAAAGGACAAGGATGGGACCGGTAGTGAAATTCCTAGCGCTGAAACAGATAAAGCACAAATAGACATTTCCCTTTGGTATACTATTCACGTGGGAGGGAAGGAACCACATAATTACGACATGCGAGGAAGGAGAACACATCTTAAACCTGCAAAGAGAAGATGGAGAGAACACAGAGGAAAGAGGGAGAGGAGAGGGACGTTGCAGGAGACCTTGGGAATGGAAAACAGTGACAAGGAAGGGAAGAAGTGGAACCAAAACTTGAAAGGTGGAGCAGAGTTAGCACTTGAAAACACTGGATGGGAAATAGAAAAAAAGGAGGAGAAAGGGACAAAGGCAAAGGCAAAACCCTGAATTAAGAGTAAGACAATAACACATACTTTAAACTAGCGGCCCAAGGGGACAGAGGGGGCATATCTTGGACCTTCAAGACGGATGTAGTACGCTCCACGACGGAATCTCTGGGAATTCATGAGTGTCAGGCATGACGGACACAACGTGTGAGCGCTCATAGGGACCTGGACCCTCCTCAGGGAACGGGAAGGAGGGTAGGAGTTCAAGTTGGGAGTTACTGTTAACATGTTGGGGGATTGGGTAAGGGAAGGGAGGGAGCCAGAGGTGGAGATAAAACTAAACGTAGAAGGACAACTAAGGAGGGGAGGGAACGAACGGAACCCGGATGACAGATCTTAAAATACTAACCTACAATGTGAGGGGACTAAACACCCCAGTCAAAAGGAAAAAAATAGAATACCTTTGGGGGGAAAAACTAGATATCATGTATCAAGAAACGCATATCCAGAAACAAGACAATTGAAATTATAAAATTAAGGGATATACTCAGATCTACCAAGCTAAGGCCGGGGAAAAGAAGGTGGGGGTGCTGATCGCGCTACACGACAGGCTGGGAACACAGGTCAAGAACTGGGTAGCGGACAAGGAGGGAAGATAGGTTTTCATAAATGCAGTTATATGGGGGCCAAATGATAACGCTGGCATCAATATACGCACCAAACACGGGGCAGGACGGCTTTCTAAGGAGAGTACTATCAGACCTAGAAACCTTTGATAAGGGGGACATCATAGTAGTGGGAGACTTCAACTTAGCGTGGGTTCCGGGACAGGATAGGAGTGTGAAAAGTGCTGTCATGATGCCCGCTTCCGGGGAGCCGGTTCAAGCTCTGCGTCCCCGAAAGCGGACATCCAGTCCCCAAGGAAGGACCCAGCAACCCCTTATAGGGGCCCTTTGGACAGTGTCCTGGCGCCTATGGCGCCAGGCTCATAAAAGACATCAGTCCTGGCGTCATAGGCGCCAGGCTCATTATGGGAGTGCTTGGGTGCACTTACCTGATGCAGACCATGCTGCAGGATCCCGGCCTCCTTGAGGCCTGAAAGGAGCTACTTTACCTGTGGGACTAAATTTACCATCCGGGCATGGTCGGGGAAGGATACATACCTGGAACTTCTTCCAAGGCTATTTAAACCCCACCCGAACAGCCACACGTGCTTCGCGTTGTTCTGCATCTAGCAGCTGGACGCTCACCGTGTCTGCTCCTGCATCCTGACTTCTGCCACGCCTGCCAGCATCCTGGATCACCTGCAAAGGAATAGAAGAAGAGAACAGAAGAAGGAAAAGTCCTTACCTGCTAAAACCGCATCCCGGAGACATCTCGCCGACAATCCTGAAAAGGAAGACTTTTATTTAAAAGCTCATTGCGTCGATCGCTGCAGCGCCGCATTCCACTCACCTTTACAGGGCGCCTCCATGTTCAGCAGCGATCATCCGGATTCGCAGTCACGCCCCAGCGCCTAGGGAGAAAAAGACCAGAACAAAAGGTGAGAGAGAGAAGGGAATAGGGAAAGCTAAATCTCCATGTTAAGACTTACCTGTTGATTCATTCCCTCTCCATTTCGGGTCCGCGCCGCATCCTGGCATTTCCGGACCCCGGCCCCTAAGGGGAAAAAGAGACATCAGCGTTAATGAGCAAATGAAAAGACAATACCAAAAAAAGCTCATTAAAGACTTACCTGATTTCTACAAGGATTTCACCTCTCATCTCGGGTCGGTGCCTGTTCCCCGGCATTCCGTACCCCGGCCCCTATGGGGAAAAAGACACTAGCATTAGTACATTAATGCATGGACACAAGGGGAACCTCTTTGGTTCTCACCAATCTGAAAATCCAGTGAAGTAACTGGATACCAACGCGCCCCTGCATCAGAAGCAGGATGGAGAGCTCGTCCTTCCAGACCCTAAGGTGAGACGCTACGAGGAATCACAGAAGGGTTTCGAGGAGGGTGAGAGGGGAAAGTGGGAGGCCGATTGCATTACCCCGCAGACAGTTAATCCCCTATTTTCGCCTACAGAAGGATACTTCTGCGAGCCAGACAAGCCAGATTTGGGGGCCCGGTCCAGTCCGTCTTCCGAACCCTGCGCATCACCTTAGAAGAGGTCACAGCAGCGCGAACCAGGCCAGCGCCTCCATGGGAGTCAGGTGAGCGTTACAAGTGCACAGGGAACCCAAGCCCCCTCAAAAGCACTAAAAGGTAAGATGGCCACGATGGCCCTACACGACATCTGGAGGGTAATCAGGGTAATCAAAGGGCAGGAACAAGGATTCACTCATTCACATGTACACTCCACAATGTCACAGATAGATTACTCCTGGGCATCTACAGGGATACTGGGGAAAGTGAATGAAATAGAGATAGAATCTATATCCATATCAGATCACACCCCAATGTGGATAAGCATGAAATTGGGAAACACAAAGGGGACGGGGGACTATGGAAGTGGAAATTCCCCTCAGACCTACTATTTGATCCGGTACAGAGCAAAATTAGAGAACAGATATAGCAGTACTTTAGGGGAAACAAATAACTGGAGGTACCCCAGGAAATAGTATGGGACGCTTTTAAGGCGGTACTGAGGGGGCACCAGATAGCACTAAAGGCGGGGAAAGACAAACAGAGAAGGCAATGGAAAAAAGAACTAAATTAAGCGACATACAAGGGTAAATGGCAAAAGCTCCAAACAATGAACTAAGAAAGGCTCTGAGATATATTCACGGGCAACTAGAGACACTTAGGACAAAGAAAGCAGAGAAAGCACCACTTTACTTGAAACAGTGGCACTATGTGAAGGCCAACAAGGCCGACAGACATTTGGCAAGACAGCTAAGGGGGAAAAAAAAGGGTCTCAAACCATCATTAAGGTCCGTAATAGCAAGGAACAGTAATAGACAACAAACGAAGATAGGGGAGAAATATTTAGGGAATTCTTACAGAGACTATACGCATCAGAATCTTTCTGCAGTATAGCAAGAAGAATATCTAACGAGACTTCCCATTCCACAGATAACAGAAGAGGAACGGGCAAGCCTAGAAGAGGAAGTTAGGGAAGAAGAGGTCCAAAAGGCCATAAGAGACCTAACAAAGAATAAAGCCCCAGGCCTGGACAGATATATGACAAGCTTTTATTAAAAAAATGGGTGACATTCTGATCCCAAGACTCACAAAATTATTAAATACTTTAATACATTTAAAACGAAACAAAATATCATGCCATCAATGAACGAAACAAAATTGGTTGTGTTTCACAAACAAGGCAAAGATCTGACAACACCAGGGTCCTACGGTATCAGGTAATATTATCGCCACCAAAAATATTGCCGTACATATGGTCGTTGGGAACGGCCATAGGCGATATTTTTGGTGGGGATAATTTATGGGGTAAATGGATGGAGGGGTTGCGGGGCTGTCCCCTGCTCCCTTTTAAAATATATTGGGGTTTGCGGGGGTGTCCCCTGCAGGTTCCATGGGGTAATATTGCCGCAAAAATTTGGTGAAAATTTTGTATGGCGATATTTTTGCGGCGATATTATCACATGGAACCGGTCCTACAGACCAATAGCATTAATAAACCTGGACCAAAATTATATACCAAAATACATGCAAATAGACGCGTGGGATGCATTGACCCACTAGACTCTGCCCTGCGACATCACTGTGTGCTGGTGGCACCAGAACCAGCGAAATGGCCGCAAAAAGCCCTATCCACGCTAAATCCATGAAAATTGCGCTATGAAACCAGAAAGTTGGCTGCCAATCTACTTTGCCTGTGTCAGTGGCGGAACAGGAGACCACACTGCTAAAACCTGTCATTGGGCTGCCCACAGTGTGAAAATGGAAACTACATGAAAGGCAGTGCTTTATTGCAAGGAAACCCAGTAGTGCTCTGAAATCATTGCAAGGAAACCCAGTAGTGCTCTGAAATCAGTTTTTCCTTGGTTGCTGAAATTACCAAAATAATTATTCCAAGCATCAGAAAAGATACAACATCCGTTGCTGGGTGTTACTCGTCACTTTATTTTAAGAATCCACATAAGCACATAATGTCAGGAAAAGCAGATTCCATTACAAGAATATCCACATTGAAAAGTGTGCTGTCTGAGAATCTGTAAAATATGGGCGCAGTACCGTCGGCCGCCTGTATGAAAGCCGTCATTTAACTACACTGGAAGCTTAAACTTGTGCAGTTCAAATCAAATGGTTGAAATTAAGTGACTTGCTATCAAAAACAATATAGGTTGCCACTATTTAATTTCTATGTTTAAAAAGACTGGAATTGGAGATATGTTTGCCTATTTTCAAAATGTAAGTTTATTTTGTCAAAGAAAAATGTAAACAAAGTGGATTTTTAAAGTCAACCTCTGATGCCAGTCACAGAACTTCAAAGCAAATTCCACAGTGTGCCCCAAACAAAAGGTACCTTCCTCCTGCTCTCTGCCCCAGGAACTCCCATTCAGGTGTTAACGGAGAGGGGAGGAGATTTTGCTCTGCTGCTCTGGGGAGAGACAAAAGACTCACTTGATTGAAAAGATAAGCAAATGCAACTGTCAACAGAAGCCCCTGCTAGAGGACAGAGGGGGGATTGCTCTTGACCCACCAAAACTTTGGAGGCGGGACAGTTATGTGTATTCTTAAAGCACAGGAAAGTATATTTTTGAAAAGGACTGACAGAGGACTGTGCAAAATTGTAAAAATTGTAAAAATGACAGTATTGTTAATATGAAAATTCTGGTCATGTTTTAAACTACTCAGAACTCTGTGCTATGTTCAGGGACATGACTACAGAATTTGTCATTTTGTAGCAATTGTGGTGATGCAAGAAACATGAAACTCCACATGATTATGCCCAGATATCATGCGCACATATGTGTAAAAATGTGGACAAATCCGACATTGGGTACTGGACCAAAAATGCGAAAAATTGCCAAATCTAGACCCAAGCTCTCACTCAAACGGGGCTTGGATAAACACGTGCTCCACCAAATCTGTGATATCAATACGCTGTTGCTAGCAAGTTTGTGAAATTGTAAATATGTCTTGTATGAAAAATAGATTTCATGTGCAGAAACAAAGGATAGGTTCTCCCTGGATTATAAAATACAGCGTCATCATGACACCAGGTTTTCTTCTCAAATCAGGGGAGAGGAAAGACCCTAACCAATAGAATCCCTAGGGATGTGCCTAGCAGAAGTCAGCATACCCACCCTTTTAGAAAATACATAAGAGATAGCTTAGGACCTATAGACAGACACATTCAGCCACCATCCGATTGCTGGCGGAGCACTTTGCAAGAGAAATCGATATTCCAGACTCCAGAACTTTGAAGGCAGAAAGGCCCAGTTCCAAAGCTGAACCATTCTCACCTTGGCCTTTTAAAAACCTGAAACCAGATTTTACCCCAGACCTCCAAGGGGAACTAACAAAAAAAAAAAAAGAACAGCCTGGCTGAGCTGTGCTGCTTTCTTGCTAAGAATTCTTGCCAGAATACAGAGTCCAACCCAGTAGAGCAGAGCAGTGACCAGATAGCAGCGAACCAGAACCAACCCGTCAGATCCAGTCCAATCCCGCTGTGCAGTGTCCAGAGTGCCGTGCTGAGTGCAGACCCAGAGCGCCTTGAGTCCAGTCCAGTGTGCTAGCAGAATTCCAGTCCAGAAAGTATCCCTGACCAGATCTCGGGCGGGTCCATTCCAAACATTGGTAGTGAGTATCCATAGCATAGGATTGTCGCTAGCAAATATCTTATCCATAAGTAATCCTTTCCAAACCCATTCTATTATATCCAGAACTGCGTCGTAGAAAATCATTTGTCTTACCTGAATTTTTCTCTCATCCCTATAGTCCTTTGGTAATAGTAGTGTTAAAATCATCTTTGCGCTAATATATTTGCTGAAGAAATACAAGTGTCTCGGTGGGCAAAAACCATCCAGAGGCGTCGCTGGGCTAGTGGCTGTGCTGTCGTGTAGTTTGTGGCTTCATAGTCTCCCTAGTATTAGAAACCTTGTTTGTAATTTTAAAAAGCGCAACCTTGTTTTACAAAATGTTGACTCTTTCTGAAAAAAAACAACCTCTACAAAAACCTTCATAACTTCATCGTGTGTGCTAGAAACGAAATTTAAGTGTCCACTTGCAGCTAACATCCTCAGCTTTCCAATGAAACCAAAACCGCATCCCAACTACTTATAGTAGCGCGGAAAAATTTGCAGCAAATTTTTCGTTTGGCTCAAATCTATCACGTGTGAAACAGCTGTATATTGCATCCGACCTCAGAATTAAGTTTTTAACCTGATAATTACTCAATCATTGCTAGTGTTTATCTGAAACTATACAAAGCGGCTCCCACTAGTATTGAATCCATTTTAGTGAATTAAATCCATTTCAGTGTTTTTACCATTCCATTCCAAGCCACATTCAAAACCATTTTGACAAGTTTGCAATCATTCCTGTTTTTCTCTGTTTGCTGGGGGGAAATTGGGATTGATACTGTATTTGTCGAGTGTGTATTCCTGAAACCTGTTTTCTCTCCTTCCATCTCTTTATACTGATATTGGGGGGATCGAGTAGTGTGCAGGGGGAAAAAGTAATCACATTGCATTTTGATTGAACCCACACAAAGTATTATTCTATGCTGCATTATTTTTCCTATTACTCTGTCTGATTAAAGAGATGTATTGTGACATCATCCCATTGGTGATCATTGTATAACCATTAAAGTAGTGTGATATATATATATATATATATATATATATATATATATATTTTGTGAAATACATAAAAGAAATATTTTTTTACTTTGCAAAACAGCCTGCTTCCTGGTTCAGTGTGTCCGGGGGGATTCAGAGAGAGGGGCGTGATATAAGGGTACATCATTCAGAAATAAAATAACATTGACATAAATAAATAATTAAGGGTTCCAGCTGTGCATCACACGCTACGCATTGACTTAGGTGGAGTGCTGGGTTGAAATCACTTACAATATTGGGGGCTCGTCACAGGATTTCTGAATTAGACATACCACTTGTGACAGTCTAATACAGTGTGCTAACTGACGGGGTACATAAACCCTGTTGGGCTACCACACTGTGTTACACTGTGAAAAGCACCCGTCAATAGGAACGCTCTAAGGAATTGCTCTGTTTTGCAAAAATAAAATAAACTCCTGTAATTCAGGAAGGAAATTAATATTTCTAGAATGACGACCTTGGTAGAAATCAATATGGCTAAAGAACACCTACTGCATAAATTATTTGTAAGGGGAGAATGGACAGAGCAGGATCATAATCTGTGGTTGCAGGCAATCACAGAACAGACCACTGCAACAGGAGTAGACATATGGCAAGAGCAGGGTCCATTACATGTGGACCTGAGTGAACTGTATATGGCCCCTAAGGTAAAGGAAGAGCAAAGCAAGATTGCCAAAATAGCGGCAGATTTGTTCTTCCATACTGGAGCAATAAAGTTCAAATATGCCGAGGGCCCAGATCTGGCAAACAAGCAACTGCAGGCATTAGAAAAGGCCCAAACTGATCTGGACTCTGTAGAGCAAAGGCTACAGAGGAGCCATGAATCAGAAAATGAAAGTAGGGAGTACCTGACCAAAATAAAAGAAGACATGGGTATCCTGCAGCAGGAGAAGGTAGAACAGGATACCAGAATGCTGGCCTTGCAGAAGGAGTACCAAGAAAGTTTGGACTCTCTACTGCAGAGCCAGACAAAGCTGGAACAGCAAATAAATTTCAACAGGGCATGCGAGGAACAGGTAGTCACCCTGACAAACCGCCCAGGCCAAGAAAAAGAAGAGAATAATAAACTAATTCTCAAAGACCTGGATACCCAGGCAGAATTCGATGAAGAGCGCCAGAAAGCTGGTGCGCTCCAAAGACAGAGGGACGACCTGGCTGCACAGAGGCAGTCTCTTGTTCAGGAAAGGGACACCTTAGGCCAGGAAGTCTGTTATTTAAAAGAGAAGATGGAAGAAAATTACCTGGCCTTTCAGGGACTGGGTGACCTCCAAAAAGACCATGAAAAATTGTCAGAGCACACCAGGAGGGTGGAAGATGCTCTCGCAAGGAAGGACAAGGCCAGTATGGACAGGACTCAGGAGGTAACCTTCCTGCAGCAAAAACTGGCCCAGTACTCTAAAACGACACAGGAAGCGCAGAGAGACAATGAGGCTCTCTGTGAGAAAAATGACAGGCTCCACAGACAGGTAGCTATGCAAGAGCAATTGATAGAAACTAGCAAGGCCTTGATAGAGGAACAGAAAGCTCAGGTTCTTGCATGGCAACAGGGAGCAGGGGCTGAGAGAGATTAGGTTCGCTGGGAAAGGAAAACACCTGAGCATAACCTCTGGAACCCTAGTACCAGAGGCCTTCATCTCTTCCAATCCCTGGATTCTGCCACCCCCATATCCACTGGCGCACATGAGCCAAGGGCCACGGGGATGGCAGACTTCAATCCAATGAGGAACATGGGGCTCATTGATCAGCGCCTCTCAGGAATGGATGGGCGGGCATCTAGGTATGGGTTCCCAAGTACTGTAAAATTTAGTGGGAACTCCATGAGAGTAGGCCCACTAAGGGCATCCTGGAAACCTCTGCCCAGCTAGGACGGTGGAGGGGGGTACTCATCAAATCCTGGGAGTAAGGAGGAATCAGAAGACTCCTCTGAGCGCCCCAGGACCCAGGAAACTAGGCCCCACATTCTGCCAGCCATTCCCAGGCTCGCAGAATCTGGGAGAGCCTAAAAGACCAGACGGGCACCTCTGGTAGCAGTGCCTCTGAGTCACAGGAGGAGTGGACCAGGGTCACCCGAACCAAAAAAGCAAACAAGGTCTAAAGTGCCTTTCTCAAGGATCCCCTAAAACAAATCAAAGCGATAAGGAGCGTCATCAAGCCCTATCATAAGAACGCAAAGTATTCAGTTTGGGAGCACCTAGAGCTCTTTGAACATATGATGGAAACTTTCCATTTGAAGGACAGCGAAAGCTGTATTTAATATGTGAAATGGACCTTCTCTCCAGAATACTCCAGCTTCTTTGCGGGGCTGGAGGACCAAAATCATTCTAGATGGTCCACCTATAGGGTGGCCATCTTGAAACATTTTTTCTGTGCACAGAAATCCTCAGGAGGCTCGCAAGGCAGCCTACAACTTGCCATGTGGAGAAGATCAGGCCCCACAAGAATTTGTTCAGGAATTAAAGCGTGCCTTTGCGCAGACCACCAGAAGGGTGCGCACTGACAGCAAAGAGTTTGTGAATACTTTTTTCCACGCCCTCCCCAAGTACATCATGACCCAGCTAATGAGAGACTTTCACTGAAAATATCGCTAGACTGGGTCATTGAACAGGCCACACGAATTTATGGAGGTGCAAAAGCCAATAGAAAACAAAAATAATCCAAAAAGACCCAAAGCAACCAACACCCCTGCTGCTGCTAAGGTGGCAGATGTGAGGGTTGTCGCCATTTTAGATTTAGAGATGGGGGGGGCAAAAACCTGTCTGCACAGAATCAAAGCAACCCCAAGCCCAGAAGGCCCTCGGGCCAATCACAGTCAGGGAGCCAGGGTGGTAACCCCACAAATGGGACCCCCAACTCCCCTGACTACATCAGCCCGCGCTACAAGGGGAATATACCAATCCTGGGTTGTGTGTGGACTCTTCCAGCCCAAGGGGGGGGTGGGTCCAACCAAACAGCAGCTAACCCAGGAAATTTCCCTCCTCACTTTCCCCAGGAGGGCAGTAATTCCCCAAATACTGGACAGAATTTCTTCCCAAGGTACCCGCACAACTTATAACCCCAAAAAAATCCCTCCTTCTTTCCCCAATTTCCTGAGGCCAGACAGCCTAATCCGGGAGAGGGGAGGCCAAGGGTGGAGCGGTACCCAAACTTCACTAACCCGGGGTATTTTGGGAGAAGGGATAGCTACCCTTCCCAGGATCAGCCCAGGGGAGACAACAGAACCCTGTATCAGCCTGAGCGGGTGTCACAACTAGAGCGCCAGGTCCAAAACATGGCACAGGATCTGGGTCGCATGCTGAGGGCTCAACAGAACCCTCAGATGAGCATGGCGGCGCAGAATGCCTCAAACTCAGGCCCTGGTGCTCCAGAGCAATGACAGGGAAGAACCCCGACAACCCACCGGTTCCCAGGGAGGAGGCACAAGGGGAAGGGGGGTGTAAAGCCTTGGAGGAAGCTTTCTTCCCCATTTGTCAAAAGCCCCTGGAAACCCTGGAACCGGAACCAAAATCTCCTGCCCCTGAAAGTCTGCAACCCAAGGAGCAGAGGGGGGGGGTTGGAGAAATAAAGAGCCCAAAAAGACCAATTTTGAGGAGGAGGTACAAGTCTTCCAATTTGAAGGAGAGGGATCCTCAGAGGATCCTGGGAAAAGGATCTTGTCCTTCAGAGATGGGGGAACTCCTCCCAAAGAAAAATGGGTCCCAAAAGATTCAAATCCAGACTGGATAGATGTGGGGACTGAGCTAGAACCACCCATCATCCAACCCCAGAACCAACAACATGAAAATCCCCTGGTGCAAACCCATCCTGGTGACTGCCTCCAAAAAGGGGGGGCAGCCCAGAATTAGAACCAGTACAACCCAAAACGTCTCCCATATCTAGCTGTCACCTTTTCTTTTCAGATTCCCAAGACTCCACACAGAATTCTGCCCAAATCATCTCTCTATCCGTATCCAAAACCAAGAAACTAACCCACCAGTTGTCCGAAAATGTACATTATCTGTGCCCCCTTAAGGAGAAGGAGGGAAGATTCTATGCCCCGGTCCAGATACAGGGGCAGTGTACAATGTTGGCACTGGTGGACACTGGATCCCAAGCTACCCTTCTGTCCAAAAAAAAAAAGGCCTTTGATAAACTGAATTCAGGAAGGGGGGAGAAATACCAAATTCCTCTCACCCCTCTTCCTGGACAACTTCAGAACTTCGACAGGAAGGAAATTCCCATCGAGGGGACTGCGGATTTGGACATTAAAATTGGGCGACACAAGGTGAAGCACCCGGTCATAGTTGTAACTCCAGAGGGAACACCTTGTTTATTAGGGAATGACCTCCAGCGAAGGTTGTCACCCCTAATAGATTGTGTAAACAAGGTCCTCTGGACCCAGACTAGCCGAACAATAAAATTGAAACAGAGTGTCAACCAAGTTACTTTAAACTGCACCTGCCACATGGTTGAAAAAAAATCTGACCAAGTAGAATTTCACTTCCAGAATAACCAAATCCCAGACATGACAGTCATAGCAGTAGGACAACAAACTGGTGATGGCGAGTCCTCTCTATTTCTGAAAATCAACCTTCCTTCCAGTCTAAGGTGGCATTCCACGCTGGAAGGAAACACTCTGAAATTGTTTACAAATTCACAATCAGAAATTCCCACTCCCATAGTCAGAAAGATGAGAAATCAGCTCAGAGCCTGGCTGATGTTCAGAAAATTGGAGAGCAGTTGTTCATCCCTATTCAGTTAAATGAAGGGAAGGACTCTGTTCTCGCCCGAGTGTGTGTGAACGGTAACAGCTTCATCAGCGAGGCCATGTTCCGCAAACTCCCAAAAGATCCAGCCATTCCCACATTTAAACTGATAGACGAAAAGGAAATGGATCTGGAAACACCCAATTCCAAACATCTCCTGCCAAGCAGGTGTATGCTCAAAATCTCCATAGGCAACAAGAGCATAGTCCATAATTGTTGGGTCGTGCGAGACGTCATTGCCGCCTTTTACTTAGGCAGTGACATTCTCAATCGCTTTGCCATTAGTTTGGACCTAATAAACTTCAAAGCTTGGTCCCGATTAGAGGATAATCTCATGGGCTTTGATGACCCAGAGAAAGCATTTAGGTCAGCTCAACTGCTGCCTTATGCAGTTGAAATTCAGATTGGAGAGGAAGTCACCATCCCAGAAAGGACCCGACAATTCTCCCTGGAAGTGAAAGTTAAAAGAGCACAGAAATTGAAAAACCCTGACGCCCATGTTCATCTGAATGCTTATTTCCAACAGCAAGGGTTGGGGGTAAACCCAACACCACTAGTCAATATAGAACATGACACCATTCCAATAGAGGTGGATAACAGCGACTTAAAGAGTATCACTCTAGCCGCAGGCACCATTATTGGAATGGCGGTTGATGACTGACATTCTTCCCTAGATTTAGGCAATTAACTGTTAGGACCAATCCCCAAGGACTGTTTTGACAGTGATAGTGATGACAACACAACACCAGACAGGCTCTTTACCCGGCCTGGGGGGAACTTCCTGGTGTACACTTCCTGCCCTTATGGTAAGGAAGATGTGACCTGTGACTTCAGGAGGGATGAGGTGATTTTCCAAGTGCGCGAGGACTGCCTTCCCCACCTGAAGCCACCAGTCCAAATCAGCACTCTGACCTGGGACTTCTCCACCCAGCTGGAGGAGGCTGCCGAGATAGCAAAACCAGAACTCTTTCCAGGCTTCAGGCAGATGGTTGAAGAGAGAGTCAACCTAGCTGATGCCTGAGAGACTCTAGAGCAGAAGCAAAAATTGAAACAACTTTTCTTGGATTTTCAAGATCTCTTTGCGGTGGAGTCATAGGACTGTGGTCGCACCGACATCCACACAACAATTATTCCCACGGACCCTGGCATGACTCCACTGTTTGTGAAGCAATATCGATTGCCTCTCGCATCAATGGAGTCCCTTACTGAAATAATTAAGAACCTTGAGTCCCGTAGGATAATCCGTCCAGTCCACAGCACCTTCAATAATCCGGTGCTGGGGATTTTGAAGCCAAACAGCCAGTGGAGACTCTGCGCCGACCTTAGGGAGCTCAACAAACGGGTCCATACTTCCCGATGGCCTCTTCCCCACATAGACCAAGGGCCGGCCCAGATCTAGGGGTTACAGGTATTCACTGCAATAGACTTGACCAATAGGTACTGGACTGTACCTGTCAGTAGGGAGGACCAATACAAACTGGCTTTCACCTTCGGGGGGCAGCAGTACACATGGAACCGGACTCTCTTCGGATACATCAACTCCGGCAATGAATTTAACATTTTTCTACATAAGGCCAGGCCCGACCTCGGTAAAAGGGGTAACCTGGCTTAGGTAGATGATGTTCTAGTCAAAAGCTCAACTATGGAGGAACACATAGCGGAGATCCGTTATGTTCAGACACAGTTAAGGGCTGCCGGAGCAAAACTTTCCTTTCAAAAGGCACAGTGGTGTAGAACCCATGTCAATTTCTTGGGGCATGAGATTACACTCAGGGTCTCTGTCCCCAGGAAAAGAAAGTGGAAGCACTACAGAAACTGAAAGACCCCACAACTCTGTGGGAACTAAAGAGCCTCCTTGGACTGACTAATTACAGTAAAAAGTTCATTGAGAACTACGCAGAGATCACAAGACCCCTGATCCATCTTTTGAAGGGGGGGGGGGTCAAGTGCAAGTGTGGTCCAGAAAAATCAGAGGCAGTAAGACAACTCAAAAGAAGCCTCTCACAAGCGCCTTGCCTGGATTACCCTGTCAAAAACAAGGAGTTTTTCTTGGAGACAGGGTTCTCTAATACCTGCTTGACTGCAGCATTATATCAAAAGCATGACAAGGTCAAGTAATATCCTATGAGAGTAAAACTTTATCCTCTGTGGAGGAAAAATTCAACTATTGTGAGAAGGCACTCCTGGGAATGGTGTGGGCATTGAAGAATTACCGCATGTTTATCCAGGGGAAACACATCATAGTAGAGACTCCACACCAGCCTCTGCAATATCTCCAAAGTGACAGAATCCGGGCCGGAAATGTGAGTAATTCCCGAATTACTTCCTGGATTCTGTCAATGCAAAGCTTTCCTGTGGAGGTCAGATATGGCCAAAACAAGAAGAGTCCCCTCGCGCAAGGTCTGGCTGGCTTGCATGATTGTGCCAGAGAAAACTGTCTCGAGGACGAAAGTCTTAAAATCAAGGACAACATGGAGGCATACCTTAATTCCCCACACAAAGTCTATGAAGAAGACCAGTGTGAGGGAATGCCCACTGTCTATGTGGATGGATGCTCATACCATGCTGACAACAACAGGGAAAAAGAACTTGTGGCCGGTGTAGGGAATGCATGGGTGAATGAGGCCCCAGAACCCTCCGCTGGGTACAAGATTGGTCCCTGAAGTAGTCAAGTGGCAGAGTTGATGGCTGTGCATCAAGCCATCCTCACTGCTGTCCAACATCAACTCCACGAACTGGTCATAATCACAGATTCGGATTATGTACGGAACGGGTTTGTGGAGCACCTGGTTAACTGGAAAACCAGAGCCATGCTATGTGCTAACAACAAACCATTGAAACATGGGGAAATTAATTCAAAATATTGATGATCTGGTCACCTCGAATGGGATGACCATCTACTGAAAAAAGGTCAAGGGTCATTCTAAAGTAGAGGGACCAGACAAAACTGGAATGGACCTAGCTGATCAGCTGGCCAAAACCAGAGCCATCCAAGGGGATCTACTTGAGATCGAGTCCCTGTTGGGGGAAATCCAGGTCACTGCTATCACTAGGTCCCACTAGGTAATTTAATTACACTGAATGCTTAAACTTGTGCAGTTCAAATCAAATGGTTGAAATTAAGTGACTTGCTATCAAAAACAATATAGGTTGCCACTATTTAATTTCTATGTTTAAAAAGACTGGAATTGGAGATATGTTTGCCTATTTTGAAAATGTAAGTTTATTTTATCAAAGAAAAATGTAAACAAAGTGGATTTTTAAAGTCAACCTGCCAGTCACAGAACTTCAAAGCAAATTCCACAGCGTGCCCCAAACAAAAGGTACCTTCCTCCTGCTCTCTGCCCCAGGAACGCCCATTCAGGTGTTAATGGAGAGGGGAGGAGACAAAAGACTCCCTTGATTGAAAAGATATGCAGATGCAACTATCAGCAGAAGCCCCTGCTAGAGGACAGAGGGGGGGGATTGCTCTTGACCCACCAAAACTTTGGAGGCGGGACAGACAGTTATGTGTATATGAGAAAGTATATCTTTGAAAAGGACTGACAGGACTGTGCAAAATTGTAAACATTTGTAAAATGACAGTATTTTAATATGAAAATTCTGGTCACGTTTTAAAACTACTCAGAACTCTGTGCTGTGTTCAGGGACATGACTACAGAATTTGTGGTTTTGTAGCAATTGTGGCGATGCAAGAAACATGAAACTCCTCATGATTATGCCCAGATATCATGCGCACATATGTGTAAAAATGTGGACAAATCCGACATTGGGTACTGGGCCAAAAGTGCGAAAATTGCCAAATCTAGACCCAAGCTCTCACCGAGATGGGGCTTGGATGAATACTTGCTCCACCAAATCTGTGATATCAATATGATGTTGCTAGCAAGTTTGTAAAATTGTAAATATGTCTTGTATGAAAAATAGATTTCATGTGCAGAAACAAAGGGGAGGTTCTCCCTGGATTATAAAATACAGCGTCATGGGGCGTGGCCTGGAGCGCCAGCGATGTGGCAGCTCCTTTGATGGCCTCCGCATGGGTCCGCGGCCATAACGTAACATCGTCGCTTCCTGCCAAGCGAATCGCCAACACGACATGAGGTAACACACCGGAGCTTCCCCTGTATCACCGGCTGCAACCTGGGCGCTTAACGGCCCCGGGATCACAGACAACGCAGTGAGGGGAAAGCTCCTCCGATGCCCGCTCCGCATTCCAAGATGGCGGCAGTACCTCTGGGCCCCTGCGGCCCGTCGGCCGTGCCTTGCCGGCCCTGATCCAGCTTGGGGGATCGGATCTCTCCCGGCACGCATTCACAGTGTGTCGGCACCGCCTGCTCCCCCCCGCCCGCCAGCCAGCTCTACCCAGCCCCCAGGGGGGGCCACCTGCACCACCAGCTGGTCCTGACCCCACGGCCCCGCCCTGACAGCGCCCCCGCCTGGACCGGCCATCATGTATACGTCGCTGGAGGGGCCCGACACTGCGGGCGCTGCCTAAGCACAGATGATCGGCTGAACGAGCCCGGAGTCACTGCGGCTCTGCCCGGACCTGCCCGACTGCTGAACCAAGGAGTTCTGGATCCTCCTCCTGCTGGGGCCCCTGACCTGCACTGGATAACCCCTCTGCCTGTGGCAGCGCTTGGCTCCCGCACGCTCCTTCCCGCCCGACAGTCTCACCCGGCATGAGTGTCGGGGCTGCGTCGTAGCGGCCGCCCACTCTTCCATCTGGCCCTGCTCATCATACGGCCGTGGCAGCAGTGCTCCGGCCCATCGTTTTGCTGAGACCCGAGGCCCTGATCCCCTGGAAGGGATCCACGCTCAACTCAGGTGAGCCCGGGCCACCCGCCATTGCAGCGACTGGGGGGTTCTGCCCTTAGCCCCTATCCGGCATAGGGTTCTCTTGCTCTTTGCGCTGGCCCTTTGCGCTGGCCCTCTCAGTCACCGGCCTCCACCCTGGGCCCCGCTGCTGGGAATGAGCGGGTCCTCTGGGGCCCACGCGAGCAGCTCCTCCGGCTGATTAAGCAACGCCACTGACGTCCTGGGGCACCCCTGCCCAATTCCCACCTTTGTCAGCCGGAGGGAGCCGGCCTGCAGCACTACCAACCTGGACTACTACAGCAGAGGGCGAATCATAGGCACGCAGCCACCTTATCCCGCGCATCTGCCGCACCAAAGCAATTGAGGGAGCTGAAGCACTTTATCCTCCTGGGGCGCCCCGGCCCACTCCATCACCCCGGCTACCGCCATTCCCCGGCGCCGGCAGTTATTGGCCGAATTTGATGGGCTCAGACACCGGGCTGAGTCCCCTGGAGTTGGCCCTCACTCGAGAGCCATGTCTAAAGCATTGAAAACCCCTAAATCCGCCGACATCTCCACCATGCTGCTGGCCCCGGAGAAGGGGGAAGAAAGCTGAACCCCTAAACTCACCCCTCAGGAAGCCACCGAAGATAAAAGGGTCACTCGCAATCAAAGAGGACCTCCAGGCCTTCATGACCAACATCAAATCGGAATTTAGATCCTGCATGACTGAACTCACGGCTAAATTAGAGCAAACAGAACAACGGGTCAGAAACGTCGAACGCAGGATGGGGGAGGCCGAGGAACTGGCTATGGATCACTAACTCATTAATGGAGGTCCAGTGCTCCATTCAGGCACTGATGGACAGAACCGAAATCCTCAAGTTCAAGCAGGAGGATTTGGAGAAGCGCTCCTGGCGCAACAACCTCTGCATGCGTGGGGTGCCCTCCGCGATTCCCGAAAAGGAGCTCCTCGGATACACAAGTCTCTTCTTTCTGTCCCTGCTGCCAGATCTAGATGAGACACAGCTCCTACTCAACCATACCCATCGGCTGCACCCCCGCCGGGGATCCGATACAGACCCCCCCCGGACGTAATCACAAGAGTTCACTTTTATACCACCAAGGAGGCCATTTCAGCGATAGGCCGCTCAAAAGATGAACTCTCTTTCCAGGGCTCCGCACTGCAGATCTTCCAGGATCTCTCCCCTCTAACCCTTCAGAAGCGGAGGTTGCTTCGCCCACTCTCGCTTTTTCTATGAGACCAACAGATCCGCTACCGATGGCTGTTCCCCACGGCACTACAGTTCTCATACAAGGGCACCCCCGCACCATCGGCCACCTTGACGACGCAGCATCAATCCTCCGCCCGGACTCACCCGGGGGCACTGAGCCGCACTCTTCAAGCCAGACAAGCCTTGCGCAGGACGCCGCCTCTCTCAAGCCGAAACGGGCCCCATGGTCAAGGGTGCAGAGAAGCCGTAAACCCAGATGACAAGGGCAAGTATGTCTGAAGTACACATAGCGCAGGAACCACCAAAATCCCTTCAAGCTCACCGCGGACCCCATGCGGTCCATTGTTACGCTCACCTGGTTCCCACAGGGGCGTCGATCGGACCCGGACAGCTGCGGTCTCCACCAACGTGATGCGTAGTGAAGAGATGACAGTCTGGACTGGCCCGCCTAATCTTGTCTGCTGGACACAGAAGTATTCTCCTGCAAGTGGAGAAAGGGATTTAGCCACCCGTGGACTTTAGTGATGCCCCCCCTCCCCCAACTGTTCTCGTTCTCCCCACTAATCACCTCCGATATCCCCTCTTGGTAACCTCACCTTATGTTTTTAAATGATGATAGGTACCAGTTACTTCACTGGTTTGAAGGTACTGGAGGAGTTCCGGAGGAATATTGACTCCAGTGTCTATAAAGTTCAAAGAGATCAATATGTCCGATGTTCACTCTTGTTCCATTCCCTCGTTAGGTTGCAGCTGGGTCCAAAAGAATATTGCCTGGAGGCAGCTGATGGTGTTCAGGTAAGAGTCTGCATTACCAAACACTGTCCGGTAAAAGTTGCATGAGTTTAACTTGCTGTTTTCTCTCCCTTTAAGGTGCGGCATAGAAAGATGCAGCGAATTAAAGGATAATACCTCCGGTGTTAAAGCAGGTAAGCCTATGGTGGCAAAGAGATTGTCTTTGTCGGTTTTCTCGGCTCACCTTGTTATTCCTTTTGTTTTCCCCCCAGGTGCTGGGTTTCGACGAAGAAAATGATGGAGGCAGCGGCGAGTTGAAAGATGCGGTGGACTGGTGAGTATAACGCGGCGCTGCTGCTGGCGAAGGGACGCATGCTGAAATAATGTCCTTTCCAGGTTCGGAGATGTGCTGGGTCCGGAATCGGGTAAGGAATCAAATAATGTCCGTAATCTAACGTCTTCTCCTTTCTTTTCCTTTTGTCTAGGAGCTCCAGATTTGAGGCGGGCGTGGCAGAAGACTGGATGCTGACTTGCAGACACAGTGAGCGTTACGCTGCTGGATGCAGAATAACACGAAGCATGAGCTGCTGTTCGGGCGTGGTTTAAATAGCCTGCAAAGTAGTCCCAGGTAGGAAGTTCCCCAGAACCAAACCCAAGTAAAAAATAGTCCCTGTAATAAAATAGTCCCATGCAGGCCTCACGTTGGCTTGGACTTATTTGCAACATGGTCTGCATAAGGTAAGTAAAGTCTATGAGCCTGGCGCCGAAGGCGTCAGGACTGAATCCAAACAACCCCCAGCTGGGGCTGTTGGGGTTTTAATGAGTATCTGGATGCCTGCTCCTGGGGATGATGGACTCGATCCGGATGCCCGGGGGTAGGCATCATGACATCCATACCCTCCTCCAGGGTGGATGTCACCATATTACCCCTGGAGAGAATCTCAACTATGTTGGCGATGTCACCCGGGTGACAGCCTTGGTGGCCGGGGGAGTCACCGACAGATCAAAATCGGTCCCCAAGGCCACAGTTTGGTCCTTCCATTGGAGGCTATTGTTGGAAGTTCATATCTCCCGTTGGAGACTATTTCTAAAAAACCATCAGTCACAGAAGACCCCAAAGCAGCGGATCCCTCGCAGCTATGACTGACTTGACCCGTTCCCAATCCCCCCCCTGCAGAAAACAGACTGAGCACCAGCCCCCGCCTCTAAAATTAAAGCTCACCACTTTAAACGTCCGAGGCTTGAATCCCCCCCGAAGAGGAAATCCATCCGCCAAAGACTGCACAGCGAGGGGACCTCAATCGCTTTCTTACAAGAAACGCATCTAATCCCAGCAGACTTTTCTCGCTTGCGAAGCAGACTCTATCCCCTACAATTCCTGGCCTCCAACGGAACCAAGAAGGGAGGCACCGCCATCCTCTTTGCTATGCACTTGAAACCCCAGATCCTGGACTCGCTGAGATGCAAGGAGGGCTGCTTTGTGGCAGTCAAATGCATTATCCTTGGCCAACTTTACACCCTCATCTCGGCCTACGCCCCGAAGGAGCACCAGGAGGGATTCTATCAAGACCTGGAGGATTCCCTCCTTCCATTCATTGAAGGGCAAGTAGTTATCGGTGGAGACTTTAACGGGGTCCCGGACCCCCCTAGGGATAGATCTCACCCACCAACAGCCAGGGACCTGAAGTTGGCAACAGCCCTGCTCCACTTGTTCCGCAGGCTGAACATCGTTGACTCCTGGCGAGTGCTATCCCCAGAAGAGAAAGACTTCACCTTCTATTCGTACGTTCACCGTACCTTCTCCAGAATCGACCTATTGCTGGTTTCCCCCCAGATCCCGACCTTTACGGACGATGTTATGATAGGCTCCCGGATCCACTCGGACAAGCCCCGGTCTCGCTCACCCTGTGGTCGCACGACCTGGATCCTCCTCCCCGCCGCCAGTGGAGTCTGTACGACCCTATCTTGGGGAACATGGCAGTGAGAGACACAATTGCCAGAACACTTAAAAACTTCTTTGCTGAAAACCGCGACGAGGACACCTCCCCGGCTAATACCTGGGATGCCATGAAAGCAGTGCTTAGAGGGGAGCTGATCGCCCAAGGCGCCGCATTCCACAAACCGAAGCGGGCGGCCTGCGCTATCCTGGAAACCGAGGTCCGTGAGGCCGAGGCCACCCATAAACGTAAGGGCTGGTCCCCGAAATCCTACAGGGTCCTACAGTTGGCAAGGAAGAGGCTTGAGGCGCACTACGCCGACACTACAGCAAACCTTCTAACCAGAACCAAACAATGGTACTACGTCCATAACAACAAGGCTAACAAACTGCTGGTCAGCAAACTGGCTAAGGAAAAGAGCAGAAACTTCATCCAGGGTCTACGCGACACACAGGGGAAGATCCACCACGCGGAGTGCGAAAAACTGCGACCGGCGGTCGCCCACCAGTCGGAAATAATGATGGCAATCCCGCGGGACCCAGATGAGCAGCACTCCTACATCCAAGAGGCGGCGCTCCCGCTCCTCAAGCCGGAGGCGAGAGATGAACTGGAGACACCTATTACTAACGAGGAAGTGGAGGATGCCATTAAAAGCCTAAAGCCAAGGGCACCAGGCCCAGACGGGTTCTCCACACGCTTCTACAAACTCTTCCGCCCCCAAACTAGTGGCTCCCCTGACCCGCCTCTTCAACTCGTTTGCAGCCACTGGAACAGTCACCCCATCGATGCAGGAGTCCATTACTGTCCTTATCCTCAAGCCTGGAAAGGACCACCAGGAGAATAGCTCGTATAGACCCATCTCCTTGTTGAATTTGGACGCCAATGTCTACTCCAAAATCCTGACCAACCGCCTTGCCCCTATTCTCCCAAGCACTATAGACCTGGACCAGACAGGGTTTATCTTCCACAGATCGACTAAGGACAACGTCCGCAGGGCATTGGACCTAATAGAGGTCGCCAGTCAGGACTCCCAACAACTAGCCCTGCTGGCTCTAGATGCAACCAAAGCCTTCGATAAGGTGGATTGGCCCTATCTGTCCCTCGCCCTGAAGGCCTTCGGCTTTGGTCCGACCTTTATGAGGATGCTCCTGGCGAACTACCAAGCCCCGAAGACCCGGCTGAGAGTCAATGGCCGCCTGTCGGACCCAATTCCTCTCACATGCGGAACGCGGCAGGGATGTCCACTATCCCCCTTGCTCTTCGCCTTGGCCATGGAACCGTTAGCCCAGCGAGTTCGCCAGGACCCCCTGATCACTGGCCCGAAGATCGTCTCTGCCCAACACAAAATTGCCCTCTACGCGGACGATGTGTTGCTAACCATCACAAATATCAAAGACTCCATGAGGGCAGCCCTAACCGAAATCCAGGACTTCGGGAGGGTCTCGGGATTCACTATCAATTTCTAAAAATCAACAGCCCTCGGAGTGGGCCTGCACCCAGGCGAGAGGGAGGCCCTAGAGAACCACAGCCCGTTTCAATGGAGCACCCAAGCGATCCCATACTTGGGGGTTCAGATTCCCTGCCTACCCAGCGAAGGTCTACCAGGCCAACTTCCCCCCACTCTTCGAGGAATTGGAAAAGGACCTTGCTCGTTGGCAGACACAGGAGATTTCGCTGTTGGGGCGCATAACGACATGCAAAATGAACCCGCTTCCTCTACGCTTGCGCATCCCTCCCAACCTCAATCCCCCTCCCCCCTCTGCAACGGCTCCAAAATAAAATCATTGGCTTTATCTGGAAGGGCAAGAAACCACGGATCCCTCTGAGAACGATGATGGCCAGCACGAGACTGGGAGGACTGGGGGTGCCGGACCTCCGAAAATACCACATTGCAGCTGGCCCACTTTCAAGCATGGAGACTCGCCACCGGACGCCCGAAATGGGTAGAGATCGAACAATCCCGCCTCCCTCTCCCCCTCCGCTTTCTCCCGTTTATTCCCACCACACTATGCCGCAGCTGGCCAGGAGTGTTGACCGCCACGAAACAGTCAATAAAGGCATGGGAGTGGGCTCGCAGACGTGGAGACATCCCAGGAGGCTTCTGCGCATTTTCCCCAATCTTCCTCAACCCCGCCTTTTCCATGGGAGCTCACCCTAAGAACTTTAGGAACTGGGTGGCAGGAGGCCTTTAAACATTGGGGCAGCTCTTTGAAGGGGACGCCCCCCTCACCTTCGAACGTTGTAAATCGATTTTCCAGCTTACAGAGGAAGACAGATTTACGTATGCCCAACTGAGGCACTGGTGCTCCCACCCCCAGACCCGGGCGGCCGCAACACGGCCCATTGCCCCACTGGAGCTCACAGTGAATGACCTACCAGCCCAGGGAAAGATCTCTGCCCTCTACAAACTATTGCAGGAAGATCCCCTCCATTCTAGGCCCTCCTATATGTCCCAGTGGGAGACGGACCTGGGCCATTCGATTGAGGACCACACATGGGTGGACGGTTGGACTAGAACACACACAGCATCTCGTTGCATTACCAACTGGGAATGTGCCCACAAACTCCTGTTGCGCTGGTACTACCCCCGCCCTGCGCCTCCACCACTTTCAGCAGGCCCTGGACCCCCAATGCTAGCGCCTTTGCGGCTACCCAGGTTCCTACTTCCACATGTGGTGGACATGCCCCAAGGAAGGGGAGTTTTGGAACCAATGCCTGGCCACCATAAGGGACATCACCCAAGTTGAAATTTCGCTAACGCCCGAGCAAGTCCTCCTGGGGATTCTGCTCCCAGACTCGTATCCGAGAACTGGGAGAAGGGCGATGCTGATATCCCAACTCCTGTTGGCTGCCAAAAGATATACCAACTCCTGTTGGCTGCCAAAATCACAGTGGCCCGCACTTGGAAGTCCACGGAAGGACCCCTGATGACCCTCTGGTTGCTTAAACTGTGGGACATTTTGATAGCAGAAAAGGTCACGGCAGCCAAAGCGGGACTGCTCCACCGATTTACCGACGTTTGGGCACCAGTCCTGGACTATGACCAGAACTACCCAGCACTGACCTTCAAGCCACGCTTGATCGTGAGAGCCCTCTATACAATGGGAGATAGTTCGCCGCCTGGTCAGGCCGAATGAGGCCCGAATTAATGCCTACTCGGGAACTTGGGGGTGGGGGATGGGACATTTTGTCTGATATGCTCTGTGAGGTTATAATCATCGTTAATGTATATGTTCTCCTGTGCGCTGATTTATAAATAAAGAAATTTAAAAAAAACAGCGTCATCATGACACCAGGTTTTCTTCTCAAATCAGGGGAGAGGAAAGACCCTAACCAATAGAATCCCTAGGGGTGTGCCTAATAGAAGTCAGCATACCCACCCTTTTAGAAAATACATAAATAGAGATAGCTTAGGACCTATAGACAGACACATTCAACCACCATCCGATTGCTGGCGGAGCACTTTGCAAGAGAAATCCATATTCCAGACTCCAGAACTTTGAAAGCAGAACAGTCCAGTGCCAAAGCTAAACCCTTCTCAGCTTGGCCTTTTAAAATCCTGAAACCAGATTTTACCGCAGACCTCCAAGGGGAACAAAAAAAAAAAAGAACAACCTGGCTGAGCTTGGCTGCTTTCTTACTAAGAATTCTTGCCAGAATCCAGAGATCCAACCCAGTAGAGCAGAGCTGTGACCAGATAGCAGTGAACCAGAACCAAACCGTCACATCCAGTCCAATACCGCCGTGCAGTGTCCAGAGTGCCGTGCTGAGTGCAGAACCAGAGCGCCTTGAGTCCAGTCCAGTGTGCTAGCAGAATTCCAGTCCAGAAAGTATCCCTGACCAGATCTCTGACGGGTCCATTCCAAACATTGGTAGTGAGTATCCATAGCATAGGATTGTCGCTAGCAAATATCTTATCCATAAGTAATCCTTTCCAAACCCATTCTATTATATCCAGAACTGCATTGTAGAAAATCATTTGTCTTACCTGAATTTTTCTCTCATCCCTATAGTCCTTTGGTAATAGTAGTGTTAAAATCATCTTTGCGCTAATATATTTGCTGAAGAAAGACAAGCGCCTCGGTGGGCAAAAACCACCCAGAGGCGTCGCTGGGCTGGTGGCTGTGCTGTCGTGTAGTTTTTGGCTTCATAGTCTCCCTAGTATAAGAAACCTTGTTTGTAATTTTAAAAAGCGCAACCTTGTTTTACAAAATTTTGACTTTCTGAAAAACAAATGACCTACAAAAACCTTCATAACTTCCTCACCGTGTATGCTAGAAATGTAAGTGTCCACTTGAAGCTAACATCCTCAGCTTTCCAACGAACCCAAAACCGCAACCCAACTCCTTATAGTTTTTCCACAATCGAGCTTACTGCGCGCGGAAAAGTTTGCCGCAAATGTTTCATTTGGCTCAAATCTATCACGTGTGAAACAGCTGTACATTGCATCTGACCTCAGAATTAAGTTTTCAACCTGATAATTACTCAATAATCATTGCTAGTGTTTATCTGAAACTATACAAAGCGGCTCCCACTAGTATTGAATCCATTTTAGTGAATTAAATCAATTTCAGTGTTTTTACCATTTCATTACAAGCCACATTCAAAACCATTTTGACAAGTTTGCAACCATTCCTGTTTTTCTCTATGTTTGCTGGGGGAAATTGGGTTTGATGCTGTATTAGTTGAGTGTGTATTCCTGAAACCTGTTTTCTCTCCTTCCATCCCTTTATACTGCATATTGGGGGGATTGAGTAGTGTGCAGGGGGGAAGTGTAATCACGTTGCATTTTGATTGAACCCACACAAAGTATCATTCTATGCTGCATTATTTTTCCTATTACTGAGTGTGATTAAAGAGATTTATTGTGACATCACCCCATTGGTGATCATTGTATAACCATTAAAGTAGTGAGAGGGGCGTGATATAAGGGTACATCATTCAGAAATAAAAGAATTATAGACATAAATAATTAAGGGTTCCAGCTGTGCATCACACGCTAGGCATTGACTTAGGTGGAGTGCCGGGTTGAAATCACTTACAACTGCTCCCCCTCTTGCCAAAATTAATATGACAGGACCAATAAGGCTTTATACCAGCCAGACAGACCTTCGACAACATGCGCAGAATTTGCCATTTAATAGAAAAAACAGGAACACCACAACATCCAGCTATATGAGTGGCGCTAGATGCGGAAAAAACGTTTGATAGGGTTGAGTGGTATATGATGTTCAAGACAATGAAACACATGGTGTTTGGCTCCAACTATCTCGACATGATACAAGTGAATTATGCAATACCATCAATATGAATATCTCTAAATGGTACAGTATCTAATAAGAGATCGCTAGAATGGGGAACCAAACAAGGTTACCCATTATCTCTGCTGCTATACGCCATATATCTAGAACACCTATTGATCAGAATGCGGGAAGCAGACCAACTGACGGGAATAAAAATGGTGGGGGAAACACATAAAACAATAGTATTCGCAGACGATATGCTAGTAGCGCCGTCGTAACCAGAACACTCATTACCACTCCTAATAAAAGAATTGAAAGAATTCGGGGCGATCTAAGGACTAAAAATAAACAGACAGAAATTAGAAATGTTAAACTTATGTTACGCTCACCTGGTTCCCACGGGGGCGTCGACCGGAACTGGGCCGCTGTTTCCACCAGCGTGACGTGTAGCGCCGAGATGACTGACTGGACTGGCCCGCTCAGCCTAGTTTGTCTGGCTCGCAAGAATATTCTTCTGCAAAGGAGAAGAGGAATTAACCACCCGTGGAATTGAGTGTCAACCCACCTTCCCCACTACCGTTGTCTTCCCACAGATCACTCTTGATGTCCCCTCCTTAGTCTCATCTGATGGTTTGGAAGGATGAGCTCTCCATCCTGCGTCGACCGCAGGGGCGCGTTGATGACCAGTTACTTCACTGGCGTAGAGGAATTGGTGAGTTCCAGTATTGACTCTAAAGTCCAATTGTTCATAAGAGTTCAAATGTCTGATCTTCACTCTGTCCGATTCCTTGCTGGTTGCCGATTAATCCACTCGAAGATTTCCAAATGGCACTTGGTAAGATTCAGGTAAGTCTATTGTGGTTTTCCCCTTAGGGGCCGGGGTACGGCGATGAAGCAGAGTTGACTGTGCCGACCCGAGATGAGGTGAGACCCCTGTGGTAAATCAGGTAAGTTTTGTGGGGGGTAACTGGTATTGTCTTTGCTTTCTCCCCTTAGGGCCCGGGGTACGGCGATGAAGCAGAGTTGACTGCGCCGACCCGAGATGAGGTGAGTACCTCCCGTGGTAAATCAGGTAAGTCCTTGGGGGTAGCTTGTATAGCCTTAGAGAGTCCCCTTGCTCACCTTGCTGTCTTTGTCTCCTTAGGTGTCGGAGGGCGGCCGCGAGATGGAGAGAGCGTGATGGAATGCTGAAGTACCGCCAAGCAGGTGAGTTCAGCGCGGCGCCATAGGAATGCGAAGCGATGCTTGAAAGACTTCTGTCTTTCAGTTCCGTGGCGAAATGGATCATGATTCAGGTAAGGATTAACGTTAAAACACCTGTTCTAACCTTTATCCTTCTTTTCTTCTTGTTTCAGGAGTCCCAGGACTGAAGCGGGCGTGGCTGAAGACTGGAGCTGCTGAAAACAAGGTGAGCGTTACGCTGCAGCAAGCAGAATAACGCGAAGCACGTGTGGCTGTCCGGGCGTGGTTTAAATAGCCTTGGAAGAAGATCCAGGTAAGTATTCTTCCACAGCCCCACCCAAGTAACAAAATAGTCCCTTCAGTAAAATAGTCCCTCCTAAGCCTCATTTGGCTTGAGTCTTCATGTAGCATGGTCTGCCTCAGGCGAGTATGCAGCATGGTCTGCTTCAGGTAAGTTATCAATAATGAGCCTGGCGCCAGGACTGACTTTATCTTTATGAGCCTGGCGCCATAGGCGCCAGGACTGCACCCAAATAGCCCCTAACTGGGGCTTTTGGGCATGCTCCAAGTGGCATGATGCCTGCTTCCGGGGCTGCTGGGCCTGGTCTGGTCTTCCGGGGGCAGGCATCATGACAACTTATCAGTGGACCCGAGGTAATGAACAGTCTAGAGTCAAACACGCACCTGAAACAAGCCAAAAAAGGCATAACCTACTTGGGCATAAATAACACTAACAAAAAAGATAGAACAAAAGTATGAAGCAAACTACCCTCAACTATTGAACAAAATCAGAATAGACCTGATGAAATGGAATCCGCTCACTATAACATGGTGGGGCAGAATGACGACAATAAAAATTGTAATACTACCAAGATTAATGTACTATTTCCAGGCACTAACCATAAGAGTTCCAAAAACCTTCTTTTGCTCCCTGAATAAGGCACTTAATGCATACATATGGAAGTGAAAACCTCCCAGGGTAACAATATCAACGCTCATAGCCCCAAGGAATAAAGGGTGGCTGGCGTTCCCCACTATTCCAGATACTTCGAGGCGTTGCAGATAAGGGTCATGAAGGAATGGCTGATGGGAGACCAACACAAAATATGGGCACGACAAGATAGAGCGGTATTGGGATCTCCTCTCCTGGGGCTCCTGTGGTTGGACAGGAAAAAGAGACACCCTAATACTAGGATCAGCGAGGTACTAGGGGTAGGAATAGAAACATGGGATGGGGTAACAGGAAAGGGGGGCGCTTTCGCTGAAACCACCCCCATTGTTCCCCATGTTTGTGAACCCAGAATTCCTACCAGGAGTGGAAAAGGAGGCTCTCAGGGTTGCGTAATGAACAAACCAATAACAAATCCTCTGACCCAGCGTCCACTTCCTCCTCACCTGTCAGCGCTTCGTCAGATGATTCTTCAGAGGATATCTCCCTTCTGGCTCTCCAAGCGTGATTCGACTTTTTTGGGGTGAGTCTTAGGATGAGCCCCGCCGGAGGCCACCCTGCCTACTAGCAGCCTGCTCGGCAGTGGGACCTCCAGGGGGCCCACCCCGCGACCAGGGAAAAGCAAGGCTGAAAAAACCCTGGGATGTTAATAAGGCTGCTGATCTTGAATGCAGGTAACGTCGTAAGGGAACAAGGAAGGATCCACCACTCCCAGAAGGCACTGATGAAAATTCTTCTTGGAGAGTAACACCGCCATTGGTTGGTAGGGACTACAATACCCAGAGGGCACAGGAGTAATGGTATGGGTCAACAAGGCTGGCGGGTAAAACTCAGCTGAGGGCAATAGACCCGTAGTTGAAACACTGAGCAAGCAGGAAGGCTAAAGGCTCCGAATGGACGCGGAGCGGAAGAAAGCTCCACGCGGACGCAGAGTGGAGGAGCGAGAAAGTGGAAGCTGACAAAGGCAGAACAAGCCTCAAGAAAGAAGGCGGGTGAAACGGAGCTAGGAGAAAGAGGAAAGCAGGTAAGCAATAGGTAAACAAGGGGTAGCAGAGCCACTAGAAACGTGGACGGAGAACACAGCGTGTAAACCCCGAGGAAGGAGGGTTGCAACGCATTGTTGCTTCTGTGTGACGCGTATATGTACACGATGCAACGTGCGCGACTAGAACGCTGCAATCGGTTCCACTCAGTTAGCCCTTCTTCCATTTCCACCATAGTTTCCAGGGTCTATGAATCATGACAGAGGCTTTCAGGAAGTAGGAAAATGCAGGCTGCCAGAAAATAAGGGATGTGTATCAGGCACAAACACTCAAAACATTTGAAGAATGCGTACATGACCTAGGCCTGAGGGAAGGGGATGAATTCAAATGCAACCAACTAAAACACTGGCTAGACACCTCTACACTTAAAGAAGCAGCCACCACCGTTCGAACAATTTATTACTACTAACACAGGTGCAAAAAGATTAGTCTCCAATCTGTATAAACACCTGAATGATCAAGAAGAGTGGGTACAGTGGAAAAACCTGGGAAAATGGGGGGAAACACTGGGAGAGCCATTATCAAGAAAACAATGGGAATACATGTGGGGAATAATCCCCAAAATAACTAGCTCCATTCAACTAAGGGAGATGTGGATCAAAGTTTCACTGTTATGGCACTATACACCAGAAAGGATTAATGTGATGTTCCACCAAGCGTCAGACCATTGCTGGAGAGGCTGCAAGGCAGTGGGCGACTGGCGGCATATATGGAAGAGCTGCCCAGTAATACAATCGTTCTGGGGGGACGTCGGGAGACCGACACAAATCATCTATCAAGGAAAGGAACACATGGGGGACAAATTCTGGATGTGTGGAATGTGGGACCCAGGAGCAAAAACACCATCTAAATCCTAAAAACGAGGCCTGATAACCCTACTAATAACAGCATGGTTGGCTATAGCGCAGAAATGGAAACAAGAAACTGTGCCCACAATGCAGGACTGGCTGCAAAAAGTGTGGAACTTTGTGGCTTTAGAACGGGTAACATAAAATCCAAGGAGACAGGGGAAATTCAAACAGGAATGGGGTCCAATGTTGACATACCCACAAAGCGACTACATCGTAGAATGGTGTCCGCACAAGATCAGAATAATTGACATACTATGAGCCGTGAAGGTAATCCAACACCAAGAAGAGATGGACACAACTTCAGGTGAGGGCGGGATCCTGGGAAGTTGAATATTTCTTGTGATTCAGTATGAATTGTTGTATTAAAACCAATACAAATATATTTTTTAAAAGAAATACGTGTTCTAACAACAAGGTCACGTCATCCTCTTGTCAGCCTGCACTGTAAGGCGGTGCTGCGTCCTAGTATTCAGTATGCTGTTTGTGACATCACTTCCTCTGAGCAAGGAAAAATCAAAGTTTTTTTCAACCACGCACCTTGACTGACGCTGCTAATACTGCCCCAATGGCCTTGCATGAGGGGGACACTGTTAAAATAATTCCTTTGTTTACATGATAATTCCATGCTACCTCCAATTGATAACAACTCACTGCTGAATATGTGTTACAGCATGAATCTATCGGCTTTCCGTTACCTAGTTCACCCACTGCCTGTACTGCTGCAACCAGGAACATCATTGGTTTTGATCTATCCAAATCTCATCTGGGGAAAATCACAGATGACCTCCATAGCTCCTTTAATGATGCTGACTTTACTAGCATCTCAGATATTTCTGGAGCCACGATAGGAACAAACACTATGCTTACAATATTGAAAGCACTGTTCTCCCTTTGTTCTAAGATCGCCAATGAATAAAAGGAGCTCTGCAAGACAGTAGGCACCTATTGTAGACACTAGTAATAGTGATGTGGCTGGAAATATTATAAAGACTTTTAATGATTCTGGCCCTCCGGCTAATAATCAAACACTGCAGTCTATGACTAACGAAACGCAATCTGAAAGTACTCACTAGGAAGCAATAGTAGATGGCAATAGGTAGGTGGCACCTGCACCGCTCGCCCCTGCCCCACCCATCAGCACTGTAACATGGTGGAGGTGAATGATCCTGAGGATGATAGCTGACTTACTATACCCTTCGCCATAAGGAAAAGGAATAAATGAAATAACAAAAAGTAGAACAATAAGAAAAAGCCAGTGAGAAACGTTCGAAAACCCAATGGCTTTCAAGCAGCCGGTAAAAGGAATTCAGGATCTCTGGCTAATATCTCTGCTCCCAACATCTCTTGCATTTCGGCAAACAACAATTATGATCTAGAAATCCCTAAAAATCAAAAAATCTCGAAGAGGAGCTCTAAACATCTAAGGAAAACTTAGGAACCCTGGACACATGGCTGCATAAGGTCAATTACCCTGTCACAAGGGAAGACCCCTCAGCCTCCATGGTGTTCATCGATTTACTTTCTGACACTCTCTCTCCAGATGATAACTCATTTAGTGAAGTGACAGATAACATTGAGGGGATTACCAGCCACTCTCTTCCCAGAGCTAACATTGAACGCAAACAAAAGATGATGGGTTTAAGGAACCTTCACCTGCATACAATTTTACTAACAGAAATGAACCATGCACGATACAAATGACTGAACTATTCGCAAACTGATGAAGGTACTTTTTATTTTTAAACAGAGCCAACGTTCTGCAACTTTTTCATTGTATAACCCAGTTGCAGTCAATCAGCTCGAATAACATTGATCTGGTGGAACTGCTGTCACTTAATTGTACAAGTAATTGGGCACTGGTTCACTTAATTTCACCTTTGATTGTTAATCTGTTCATTTTTAATCAAAACCTTTTGAAAATGGGTTCTGAAATAACAGTGCATCCTCCGTATGGTAAATCAGTCGATTCAATCATTACACCAGGACAAGAATTTAGTAGTCTTAAAATTACCAAGGTTCTATCTGGAAGAACAGTTCAACAGACTGGAGAACATCTTAATTGTGGTTTCCTCCGTGTTTTCCTCGCTGATTCAGAGAGGAATTGGGCATGGTTGCCCTTGGCATTGTTGAATAAACAACAATAGCCTCCAATTCTTAAAATTATTGTGTGGAATACAAGAGGTTTCAGTTCTTTTATTTATAACACGCTGGGCTCTAGAATTCTCAGAAATTGCAATCTGTTTGCATTTCAGGAGACATGGTTGTGTTGTAAACTTGAGCTGGGTGGTGTAAGGGTGTCGAAGAAGGAGACTGACACAAAGTTGGCATGATTTTAGTTATAGACATTTCTTTTGGAAAATGGAAAAGAGGTCCTCGCTATCCCTAACTTCTAAACGGGGTTTCACTGCCTCAAAACGAATACTAAAAGGGTCTACCACAATGTCCGGCAAAGAAATAAATCACTGTTGTGTGTTAAAACCTACTTCTATCCCTCACACTATAAAACTAAAGAATAAACCAACAAAGTTCCTTCTTTAGAGTTGCTCCTTTGTCCAGTTTCTGGATTGTTGCTTAACCGAAATGTTTTTTCAAACAAACACCAGGGGCAAAGACTCCCTTACCCAGATTTGCAGGTTTCAAAACAGTCTTTACACAAATGTTCTCTCCAGGAGAATGGCTCCCTTCTCCTGGAGTGATTCTTTGCAAGTTCTAACAGAACCAGGGCAAATGACTTCCTTGCCATGGTAGGTCTTGATACAATGCACAACAAGGCCAGTGGAAATGACTCCCTTGCCCTGGCTTCATCAACTTGACTTCTATTTCAGGACTAAGAGAATGTCTCCCTTCTCTTGGTCTACTCTTGATACACAAAAGCCAGGGGGAATGACTCCCTTCCCCTGGCATCTCTCTACTTCTGCTTTGTTGCCAGGAGAATGGGTCCCTTCTACTGGCATCACTTGCCATTCAGTGCTTTCAGATTGATACACGCTTTGCCTTTGTAACTTGCTCTCAACAATGTCCTGAAACTTCTTAGGAGCCAAGATCCTTCTCTTGTGACTGACTAGTGGACTTCTCTCTGCCACTTTGATGAGAAGATTTCCTCTCTGTTTTAATGTCCCTTTGTTGGGGTCCCAGACCGTATCACCTGTGTTTTTCTCGTCCCCACTATTTGCAATGGACAGGGTCCCAGACCCTTCCCTAGAGGCCAGTGGATTTATCTCTGCCACTGTTTTGAGGGCGACTCCCTCTCATACTTGCTTGGTTTTGCTTTGGGGGCCAGACCCTTATCTTGCTTGGGTTACAGACCCTTTCTTTCCTCCCCTTTTCACTAGGCCCACTTGGTTGACTATCCAGCCAATTACTGCCACGAGGGAGATTATTCGTAACAAAGTTCAGTTAACTTGCACTCAGTATATTTACTCTTAAGATTTATGCCCCTACCGGGTTCCTGCGTTACACCCGTTACATTTGCTGGTGTCGCTCGCCTTCACTGGCTTCAGGAAGATCTGCCAGTTCTTCCTGGGATCTTACTTTGTTCGGGAGCACTGGGCGGGCCTTCCTCGTCTACGTGGCTCCCCTTCCAGGCTTTTCGTTCCTGCTCACCGAGCCGGCGGTGTAGGTGCTGTTGCAGGACTGCGCGATGCACCTTCTTAAGGTCGCGCCACCGCTTCTCAGCCTCCAGCCATGTTTCCGACCAGCTACACATGCTTCTCGTCTCCAGCGGATGGCTGCTTTCGGCTTCCCCAGCACTCCACTTTTGATTCTCCCAGGCTGGACCGTCTCCCGTGCTGCTTTCCTTCTCGGCTGGCCCACATCCAGGATGGTTCTCACCATCACTGAGTCCTTCATCTGTTTTTACAATGTTTTGGTGACCACTCCTGCGCAGAGCTCTAAAATGTTTTCTCTCGTTCCATGAGTCACTCTTCATGGCTCCTTGGGGCCACCTCTTCTTAGTACTTGCATTGGGGTTCACCTTTACTTTTCAGACAATCTGCTTCGTCTCAGTTCATGAAACTGACCTTATATTACAATAGCAAATGGGTGTGTCAGTCGGAGGGGTGTGTGAAACAGTGCTCGAGGTTTTGGGTAGGTTTGGGTTCTAGTGTTGTGCCGTCTATCACCCAGTAAGGGACTCCCACCCCATGAGTTCCTCATGCATTAAACCACCCCAGGGAGGCTATTGGGTTGCAGCCTCACCTCCCCAGACTCATGAGAATGGGCTCCCTCCTGGGGAGATGTGACGACATCTAGTTAATCGTCACAATGGCTACAACATAATTCAAGGATATGCAGAGAAGAAATCTGCAGGCAGACCATCTGGTGGCCTGATTATTGGAGGTAAATCCAGCTTGTATTTTACAGAATAGAATTGCCTCAATACACTTACCCGTGTTCTATGTGCGGTATTCTATTGTACCGTGAGTTTATTTCATTGTATGCTTCTCATTATCAAGGTTTATGATACCGAATGGGCATAGGACTGCCTCCATTATGAGATATATATCCTCCATTCTTGCATAGTGGAATTGGAATAATCTCAGGACACAATGTATTGTCCTAGGTGATTTTAACACTCCTATTGTGATGTTGCCCAAAAAGAATTGGAGAATACATCTTTCTCGGAGGCTGGGAGGTTTTACAGGCATGACATCTCCTCTACAATCAGCACAGCTAAAAATGCTCACACTAATATGGGAGTCACTTCTGCTCAGGTACATAATGGTATCAGAAGGCTTTCCTTCTTGGAGGGATATGGATTGGAGTTTCTCAACCCCACCTAGTTTGAAGGCACATTGGTAAAATACACCTGATTGAATGGCGCGGTGTGTAGGATAATAGACTACATCTTTGTTACTCCTGCCATTGGGGAGTGTGTTACCATATTTGAAACATTGCCAAATGAACTTGGCAATGAACTGGTGACCACACTATATCACACTATACTTAGTTTCCCCTTAGGCCTTGTGTGATCAATGCCCAGGGCAATATAATTATATGGAGTAAATTAAACAGAGAAATGTAATATGAAGCCAATAAGGAATTTACTGTTGCGATGTGATTCGAATAGATTGAAAGCAGACACTATACATGAGGAGATTGATCTTTTGATTGCAGCAAGTACTTCCATCAACAAATGAACTACAAGCTCTACGACTGATCGCAATACGCCCAATGATGCAGCTATTGCAGCAAATAAAAGATGCCTTAAAACAAAAAACCACAATCAGAAGGCAATTACTCATTCTATAGTATCTTCTTAACGTACACGGTATAAGAAATGGATCATCTCACATAAGCATTCCACACGGAATGCTCAATGGCAATTGGTGCCTTGCGATAACATATTCCTGCACGTGTGCCATAAACATGAGTGGGACAGTGGCGAAAGAAATTAACCCCATCATTGAAGCTAAATGGGTGGATGCCATAAGAACCCTGTATTACCAACCCTCTATAACTCAAACTGCGAGTGTAAAAATCAGGGGGATTTTTAGGATATACTTTTATTTGCAGAATTAAATCTTCAAGGGCACCTGGGCGGATGGCCTTGCCAACGCTGTAATTAAAAAAAACACAGTTTCTATGGACCACTTTGCTGCATACAATCTTTACTAACGTTAACTAAAAAGGTTGTATGGCAGCATGTTGAAGGGGAAAAAAAGAAGAAAAAAAGAGAATCGATCCTTATCGCAGTCTATAAGAAGGGCCTGCTAGAGTGTCCCAATTCTAGATTTGTAGCCTTGGTCCTGCAAAACCTAATGCAATATTTTACTCATTAAACTAAATGCCTGGGCTTTAGATAACCATCTTACAAAAAATAGACAGGATTCTGCAAAGGTATGGGCACATTGTCTAACATCTGGTCTTTATTGTTAGCTCATTCAAATGACCATTGCCACTAAGTGCATGAGGCTATATCTTTGCTTTATTGATTATATGCGTGCTTTCAAAAGTGTCATTCATCCCAGGCTTTGGTGGAAGTTGGGAAAGTGGAGGAATCGATCCTGTTTTACTCCACCTTATTAAACAAATATATCAGGACACCTCAGTTACTATAAGGCTCAATTCTACAGGTCTCCTCTCAGCGTCTATTGAAACCAATCATGGATTTAGCACCCCTGTTATACAACTTATATGTATCAGATATGCATGAGGCATTACAGGTTTGTAATAACTATCCTCTGCGATCCTACGCCGACTGGGCTTGGGAGAACTGTTCATTCCCCTAATATCCTTACTGTACAAAGATCCAGTGGCAAAGGGGAGAGTAAACGGGCGGGTAACAAAGTTGATAACACTCGAGAGAGGGACGCGCCAGGGATGCCCACTTCCTCCCCTATTTGCCCTGGCGATTGTACCATTGGCTGAGCGGATAAGGGAACTGCACATACATCGTGGGGTCCAACTATACACCCACAGGGTGGTAATATCGTTATATGTTGACTACATAGTGCCATTTATACGGAATCCTAGCACCAATCTTGACCTGATTATGCTAGAAGTTCAGCAATATGGAGATCTATCAGGGCTTAAAGTGAACACCAGTAAGTCGATCATATTCCCAGTGCTCTAGATAAGATTTTGAGGTGGGTGTATTTTACTCCCTATTTTTAAACTTTGAGCGTAAATGTGATTTCAAGGGAGTACAAATGAGTTTTCACCTTCACAAGAGAGTAAAACATATGTGTTATCCACCCGACGCATGCAAAAAGTTAACTGTTGGGACATCATTATCATGTGTTCAACATCATGTCAGAAAAGCAGATTTCTCTCCCAATTAACAGATAATGCACAGTGTGCAGAAGCACAAGCACCCTCTCACAAAGGGAACAGATGAGCACAAACACCTTGAGCTGCCCCTGTACGCAAAGAATAAGTTCAACAGCAGCATAAACTGCTTAATGCTTCCCTCAAACAGAACAGGTCAGCTTGAGTAGGAGCCGTCCAGGCTTCCCTCACACAGAGAAGGCATATCAGGACTGCAGCAATGGAAAAAGAAACCCACACAGAACAGATAAGGAATGGGTCTCTGCAGTAGAAGCTCTGCTCAAATAGAACAGGTGTAACATATTTTTCAGGAGTGCACACTCCCTAATCTAGAAAGGGTATGCCATAGGCCTCAGTAGATCATTCTTTTCTCAAATGGAACAGGAAATGTCGTGGGTCTCAACCGTACAAGATAAGCCCAGATAAGGGCAGAGCAGTAGAAGTTCCACTCGTGAGATGAAACTGCATGGGATGGAGCTGTGCAACCCTCCCCCCAAGTGAACAGGTAAATGAAGGGCCCCAAATGCAAGCTAGACTTGCATAGAAAGGGAACCGCGTAGACCTCAGCAGTCCAAATTCCCACCACAAAGAAAATGCCCAGCAGGGGCGGAGCGATCCAAGCTCTCCTCACATAGAATAGGAATACTAGCAGTGGGAGAGTCACCCGTATAGAACAGGAACAGTTCCTTGCCTCTACGGTGCAAGCTCCACACAGATCGAACTACTATAGCATTGATAGACATCAGTACAAATAAGAAGGCTAACTCGAAATTCAGCCCTTGAACAAATGATTTGTGTACCAATAACCAGCCACTATCTAGCTGGTTCATTTCCTAAAGCATGTTGCTAGAGGTGGTGTTAATATTGCATTATAAGTCGCTCAATTTGACTTTAATTTTTCCAGTACATTTGATCTCTTCTGTATTTATGTTAATATTTAAGATGCAGACAAACATGGCAATCATGCAAACAAGCAAACATGACTTGCATTCTGTGTTTTGAGGTCTGATTATAGAATTGTCTGACGATTAAAGTCTGCAACTACTTCTACTTAATGGTATACCAGAGTTGTGATATGATGGCGCATAGAGGCAAGCGCTCAATGGTAACATCAATATCCAATCTCATGGTAAAATGTTGGCTGGCAGGAATTACCCTTAGATACTACAGAGGTCAATAAACTAATGACTGAGCTAATTATAACAACACTGCTTAGAAGTTGAAAGACGTTGAAGAACCCCTGCATTAAGCTCTACATACAACAGTTACATACCTCTCTGTCTTACCACTAATGTAAGTGAGTTTCCATTTTATTACAAATGTAACCGTTTCATTTATGTTTTGTAAAAGTGCTAGTGAGTCAGGTTTTGAATGTTTTAAGTATAGTTTCGAATGATTTGAAAGAGGCTGTGACCACTTTGATAGCTGAAATGACAACCACTCATCCGGTCCTTGATGCTGCTGAATTTATAGTACCATTTACAAAATGTATTGCAAGTTAAGGTTTAATGGACATTTAAACTAGACATTGCATACTCATCCATGCCCCAGATAAGGTTTTGAGGTGGCAGTAATGTACACACTGTTTTAATAATTAGAGTGCAAATTAAATGTGATCACGCAAGCCTGCATTCGGAATGTCCGTTTGTGACATTTTCAGGCACACAGTGATCACTAGATATCAAAGCTATTGTGTAATGACACAATCCCGGCCTTGTGAGTGCGGGGGACACCCCTACAATCTCCGATCCCCTTGTGCGGTATAACAGGGATTCAGCATTTGCATTTACTGCACAAGCATCTACAGACCCAAAACACAACAGAAGTTGAACAGAAAAAAAACATTCCTCCTCTCACTGTTGCTGTGTGGCAGGCTCAGTGCATGCAACACAGAGAAAGATGTCTGAACTGCTCCTACCTTGCCTGCAATTTCAACCATGCAAGTAAGAATCAAAAGAGGTGTTCTGGTTTCCATCAAGTCACGTATCCTTTGCATAGCACTCTGCTCTCAATTAGTGCGTAAATGGTATGTATAGAAAGATGAAGTGTCGTATTTACAAGATTTTAATGCTTAAAAAGGCCCAGTACGATGCTTATCTGGAGGACTGCATATTCCCTTTGACAGACGTAGTGGGACAGTTCCAGGACAACTGGGGATTTCAATGTGACCTACTCCAAACACGTTATTTAGAGATCACTATAGCCAGGGACGAAGGGGTGGTATACCGCAGTAACTATGTTAAAGTACTACAACTAGATAAAAAAGCAGCAATGACTAGATGGAGTTCTCTCCCTCTCACCTCTATGACTAAATATCGGTGATTAAGATGACTTTTTTTTTATATAAAATTTGTTTATTAGTTTGATTAACAAACTTTATTTTACAACATCTGAAGAATGGAAGTACAATTACTTAAAAATGTCATTACAGGATATTCAGTTTATATTTGCTTTTCATGATCTAGATTATTGCTTATAGAGACTTTTAAAACAGGTAAGCATTTCATTATCAAACACTTAAATTTGATTTACATTTCATTTTGTGCGATAATAATTATATATACTCTTAAAACAGGTAAGTGACATATTGTCCATAGATAGAAAATAATGCCTCTTTAATGTTGTAATTCTTTTTTGTGCAATTCCAAAACTAATTTCTCAAGGAACCTGCATAGTGATAGAACTACCTTGAATGAGTATCCCCACATGTACTTGTTCCAACACCATTCCCTCGCTTCATACGTCATCCTCAATATCTCAGGACCAATAAGAGAATATCTTAAAGCTTCAAAATGCATACAATAAATAGTTAGATGTTTTAAGTTTTCCATAGAGCCATTTCCTGCACAAAATCTACACCAAGGTATTTTTTTCGACAAGTCGTGCTTATCCCAGTTGCGTGTCTTTTCAAACGTATGTAGTAAGCTAAGCTTGAATCTCAAGTACAAGTCTCGGTATTCTTTGGCCGGAATTTTTTGGAGGTAAGGCTTTAACGGCGTTCTTAATGTGGCAAATTTGGCTGCCTCCACATATAGTTTTTTTGAGTGCATGTCTCTTACTGTAATTGACCAGTCATACTCATATAGACGTTTTTTTACCGTGGCAGAGCGAAATTCAAGATCTAGTGGTTTTAATCTAGTGGTTTGGAGCCCGACGTTTAATCATTATTGAGAATTCTTCATAGAGTGATTGTGGAGGCGGAAATAGCATCTTACCATAGTTCGTTAATTGCCGCCAGTGGAATCTCGCCGATAAGGCTGAAATACCCAGTTCCTGTCTTAGGATACAATTTGGTAATGTATTTGGTAACCTTAATACAGCTTTCCACATTTGCCCTTGGATTTGATCCAAAATTGAATAGATATTGCACAAACATAAGTCAAGCCCATTTAAAAGAATAGCTTCCACTTTCAGCATGCAGAATTGCAAGAGTGGTTCCATCGAGAATTTACAGTACTTCATAAATACCATCCGCATCTGGGTAATTAGAACAGCTTTTTTTATATTTAGGTTTAAGAACCATGTTTTTTTAGTAGGAGAATCTATTACATCATATCCCAAGTATCTCATGTTTACATTAATGGGCATAGGTATTGCTTTAACTGTCCATTGCATAGTGTATATTTTCTTTTTCATATTATGAAGAATAAAAATGCTTGATTTCTCTACATTACAGGTTAGATTATGTTTGTATAAGTAATCCGCAAATATTGCAAGCTTTTTTTGGAGGCCATAGGGAGTCCGATCAAATATTAGGACATCATCAGCAAAGGCGATCCACTGAATTCTCAAATGTCCCAGTTTCGCTGGGTAAGTTATTTCAGTTGACCATATTTGTTCAATGTCCGCGAGGTAAAGGTTATACCGGGTTGCCGGCAAGTTGCAGCCCTGCTTAACCCCCACCTCAGTTGGAATGGGTACAGTTGTAGAAACGGATGCATTAATGCAGACTAGATATGATGTGCCTTGATGTAGTTTGGCCAACAATGCAATTAAATCCTGTGGTATACCTTTTTCTTCGAGTTTTTCCCACAGTAGATTTCTTATTACACAGTCGAAAGCTGCTGATAAATCAATAGATGCCATGTATAGGGCCCCGGAGTTGGGAATTTTTGTCTGAGCAATTAGGTGAGCCAGAGCAGTTGCATTCAAGGCAGTTCCCATCCTGGCACGAAAGCCTATCAGAAATGGAGAGAGGATGGCTCGAAGCTTTATATTCTCATTCAACTGCTGCAATAGTAAAATCGCGAAGGTTTTTGCACTTTCATCAATTAAGGCGATGGGACGAAAATTTCCAGGGTTTGATCTAGCTCCTTTCTTATGGATAGGCACTATAATCGATTGTAGCCATGAATTAGGGACACACGATGAGGTAATAATCTCATCAAATTGGAGTTTTAACATTGGTGCCCATAGTTGCATGTTTTCTTTTAACAGACATGGCGGAATGCAATCAGGCTCTGGTGCTCTTGATTTGTTAAGTTTTGTAAGAGCCCAAGTGATGTCCTCTATGGACCACCCTTTGAGATTCTTGACTGAGTATTGTTCGAACTTAAACGTTAAGGTTGAAAATCTTTGTGGTAAAGCGAATTTCTCCTTGTAATATTGAGTCCATGTTTCAGCACTCATTCTTGAGTGTTCATTTCCCCTTAGGAGGGCCCAGGTGGATCTCCTATCATTTGCACACAGTGCTCCTATCATTGTTTCATTCGTTGTGTGATTAAGATAGGTTCTATAATTTATGTGATTGTGATATTTATTGAGAATCTTACGTTTTGCATTTTGATGTTCAGATTCATGTAATCCCATTTTTAGCAAATGAGCAATCTCGTAGGTTTTTTGTTTTTTTAAGGTTGCAATTCTTAAAGCTAACAAGTCGCCAACTGGGGGCTTTACTTTTTCTTTTAATGCAAGTTTTGCAAGATGTGTGAGGGCTAGTATAATGATGCTTCGATATTGGGTTGATAAGCTAATCCCCTTTATGGTGCACTCCTTTTCATTCATACAGTTTTTAGAAAGATTCTTGATCATTGTGTTTAGCTTTATGCATGTTTTAGTATTCCATCATAAGGAGGCGCCTGGCCTATCCTCATGGATGAAGATATTGAGTGGATCTTGGCTCAAATTTGAAAAGCTTAATTGAATTTCAGTATATAATATACAATGATCACTCAGATCGATCTTGGCAATTTCCACTCTTGTACAACCAGATGCCAGTTCCACCGTCACTGCAATGTAATCAATACATGATTTCCTGTTATTTCTAGTCCAAGTGAATATGTTCTCTTTTACGAGAAAGGGTAACAATCTCATATTCCATCGACTGAAAAAAAGTTGAAAAGATAAACCCCTTTTCCTATTAATCAATGATTGATTTTGTATGTGTATTTTATGTTCCTTATTGGATGTTTGCAAGCAATTCTATTTTTATATCAGACCATTTACACAAAACTTCATCAAACAGAAGATCAAGCTCATTCATTAGTGATGTCATTGCAGTAGCTAGCGGATTGTAATACATTGATACTATCAGAACGCGCTCCACTTTGCATGTCCCTAGTTCAATAACAATCGCAATATAAGAGGAAGTAGAGCGTGTAAATAGCAAAGCATATACCAGGCTTATATTTACCAAGATGGTGATTCCCCCTGATGGTCTCCCTTTAGAGACCCGTGTAGCAAGGGTTGAGTATGCTGCAAACCCTCTGATTTCGAGTTTGTTAACAGCCATCGTCTCTTGACAAAGAACAATATCCACAATTTCATGGGGACTGTATCTAGATACCCATCTTTTCAAATTTATCAGCCCACAAGAATTCAATGACATCACTCGTAGACACTTTTTGCTACTACGAGTGCTCGGATGTAACTGTCTCCTTGCGTGCCCGGATCAATACAGGTAACCAAGACCAATCCTTGGACACGGCAGAGAATGAAACTAATTGTTCCAAGATTGCCATTTCCGATACAGGTTGTGCATTCGTTGGCAATAGTTGGTTATTTAAGGATTGTTCAGTTGACAACCTAGTCTCATTAAAAGTCTTTGCTTCCTCGATCGTCTGAATTTGAATAAGAGCAAGTCCTAACATTTTTAGCTCTCTTTGATGATTCCAAATCAGTTCCGCGATTATTGGGGATTGCAGTTCAAACACCATCCTGTGGTTTTTCGTGGATGGAAGCGTTATCCAAACAATGTCATTAGAGACGAGTGTTCGCAAAGCTGGAATCTTTTTGAACATTTGCAGCATGAATGATCAATTTAAGTCCTGGTCTC
Source organism: Ambystoma mexicanum (assembly GCF_040938575.1). Classification (NCBI taxonomy): domain Eukaryota; kingdom Metazoa; phylum Chordata; class Amphibia; order Caudata; family Ambystomatidae; genus Ambystoma; species Ambystoma mexicanum. The sequence continues at coordinate 537,871,946 of NC_090928.1, read as the reverse complement.
CATTTAGTTCTGGATCGCTAATCCATCCCAAAATGGTTGACATAGGCTGGTCATCCATCATTTGCTCCATAGGTGCATTCGTTGTGGGAGGATCCTTCCTCTCAGTCTTGCATTCGCAATTTTTCATCGGATCCTTCGATAGCGGTGAATTATTTCTTTTGACTTCAGGAAGAAAGGGTGCCAGCGAGGTCTTTGTTGCACTGCTATCACCCATTTCTCGTGGAGAAGTTTCTTGAGGTGTACCATGGGTTTGTTTTACTGGTTGCAGAGTGTTTATTTTTCCTTCACAATCCGTGACGGGGATATGTATTTGCGATTTTGATTCCAAGATCTCTGTTTCGGGATTTGAAGGAGTATCTGAGTCCATATTTGCCCGTTCCGTCGTTCTTTTATTGGGAATTGGTTTGTAGAATACTGATAAAAGCGATTGTTGTAAATGAGATAGCGAGGACGCAAGTGCTTATCGGTAATTGATTTTTCTATCACGGGAGGTTCATTTTCTCCTTTCTTTCCAGCCAAATTCGATTGTAATTGTAGTGCGAATCGACTTTCAAGTGAGAGCTCCTCCATATCAATGCCCATCTCGTGGCTTGAGCTGGTGGCAGAGTTGTTATTTTTAGCCTTATTTGTTAATATCTTGTCCTTTGATTTTATTTCCCCACTTGACGGTTGTTTTTGAGTTTGCTTTTTTTGTGTTTTTGATTGCATTCTTGTACATCCTGTATTTTCACATTGCGCAGATTTAATCTGTTCAAAGCTTGTGTGCAATCTTTTTTGTTTTCGTGAAAGGAACTGATTTTTGACTTCAGGGTGACAAGGTTCCTCCACTGGTGTGGGATCCAATTTTTCAGGGTCCTTGGCACTTTGCTCATTTATTATTTCAATTAGATCAGAAGGACTCTCTGGGGTTGTGGTCGAATTCACAATGTGGTTAGCCACATTATTTGAGCCTTCCATTGGAGCTTCCATGTTTTTTGAATGATTAAAGGAGAACAGCTGATCAATTTTCTCTGCATTCTGCGATATAAGTTGACAACTGTGCATGGGTGTAGATTTGGATAGTTTCTACATTTCTTATTGCATTAACCGTCTGAGCAAACGACGATTGAAATTCGAAGACTGGACCACCCACATTTTTTTTTCGAGGGGGCTTTGATCTCATTTGGTATGCTTTAAGTTTGGCATGCTGTAGTGAGTGTAGTTATTTTGAGAATCGTGGGTGAGTAACAACCCTTTTCCTTTTTGTAGTTGTCGGCAAATATATAGCCCTCCAATTTGTTCAATTTTGAGGAGATTTCATGAAGTACAGATTTTATATCCCGAAGTTCATAGTGGGTGTAATCATGACCCTTGTCAAGGAGATTCAAAATCCGTTACATTACCTGGTATGAAGCTTCAAAGATTTGTAGATCTTCTCCTTCCGAGATAACTTTAGGTTGAAAGTTCTCATCATTGGTGTGTTTTGATTGAGGGATATGTTGAAGATCAGGTGATGAGCAAATACCACCCTCTTTATTCTGTGCAGCAGCTCCGTTAAATATATCAGCGTTCTCCAATTTACTAGCCGAGTCTTCTAAGTCTAGATAAGGTGGAGGCACTTCTAATGTCAAAGTGCAAGAGGGCTCACTGTGGAGATGTACTTTGTGTTTTCCAATAGGCCGCACTGTAACTGGAGTAGACGGGCCGTCGGATAGTATTATTCGTTTTTCCAGTCCCATCAATACTCCTGGTGCAAGAATTGAGATATCAGAGGGAGGGCCTATATTTGTATCCTCAGTAGTAGCTAGATCATGATTTATCTCGGATTCTGGAACACTTCGGAAACATCGCCGTGCGTTAGAGGTTACGGCGTTGCTGTCGTGAGTAATTAGACTCGCACTTAATGAATTTTCATTTGCAACAGGCTTGTGGGTCCCATATAATTAATATATCCAATTTGGCCATTGTGGCATCAATATTCCATTTTTTTGGAATCATTATTGTTTCTTTTAACCCGCCACGTAATCGCGAAGACATGTTTTGTAAGCAATTTACAGGTGAGTGTATTTGGCATCACAACAATATAAGTTGTGCACTTCAATTGGATGTAAAATAAATGGAATTGTAAATACAGAAGCAATCAACAAAAAATTGAATGATGGTTATACCATGCAGTTTCGAAAGCATCCAATCCTAAGCAAAGTATGTGATAGTCAGATCAAACACTCATCACAGCCTCTAACAATGTGGTGTTTGTGAACAGCAGTGGCATTTGTTTAAATAGTTGTCACAAATACACATCACATTTAGCACCCATGAGCAATCAGATCCCCATAATACCTCATAGTTGAGCGCAATCCCGGCGACCGCTGCACTGCAAACTGCGAACAGCAAACAGTACTTAGTCGGTACTTCTGCTGTGCGTGCGCGGTGCGCGGTCAGATGGGATAATGAGCTCTCAAGGGCTCATGTCAGAGACCCGGGAGGCGGGGCTTCACAATCCGGAAGGGACCTGAGCGGAAAATGCAAAGAAAAAGTATGATTTAGAGGGGCAGGTTGATAGGTCGTAACAGAGCCCCCTCCAGTGCGCAAATTAATTCCTGTGCCCTCCTAATACCAGTGATCAAAGTGGGGTGGTTGGGCACACTAGTTGGGCACACAGCAAAGAGTTGGGCACACTAGGGAAGTGATAAAGCACGTGTATTGCTGCGTGACGGGCTCAGACAGCGTAAACAGCTGTTAATAACAAGTTAAAGGCATAAACAGTCACCTCGTCGGTTTGAATTGAAATCAGGAAGTCAGGCAAAAAGTCAGTGTTGTAGCAGCAGGCGTCCTACTCGTGTGCTGCCAGTATACTTTCAGAATGGTGGATCACAATCCTTAGCTCAGCGTAGCCGGCAAACACAGCAAACAGTACTTAGTCGGTACTTAAGATGACTTTGCTCCCTAGTTTTCTTTATATATTCCTGAACACACCCACATCAGTACCCAAGGGATACTTCTGAGAACTAAGATCAGCAGCGACGCAATTAATTTGGGCAGGCAAATAAGCAAGGGTTTCCTGTGACAAGCTCACTGCGTTAGTGCGGGAGGGAGGCCTAGCACTACCAGAATTTGAACTATACTACAACGTAGCACAAGACGGTTTTCTCCTATACTGGTACAGGCGAGGGGCGACCAGAGGCATGTGGAGATTGAGGGAGTGATCGCAGCCCCGGCGATGAGAAGATTAATAATTCTCACCGCCCCGAACCGAATACACAAAACTAACAACATGGTAGACCTGACATATAGGGAATGGTCCCACCTGGAATGTAAAACCAAAGGGGACATACTCTACTCACCTGAACTCCCGGTCATACACATCCCAGACGTCCCCCTTTCTAGTGAGACAGGATTTGTATCCCTGATGACTCGGGGTGACAAATTTCAGACAACTGTTCCCCAACGGGACATTTATAACGATAGCACTGCAGAAGGAGAGGGGGGAACTGTCTGCACTAGAAGTGTTTTTATACTACTGGTTACGTGCAACTTTGCAGCAGTTATTCCTGTCTTTTCCCAAGCAACCCCAGACGGCGTAAACACTGGATAAAATGGTACAGAGGAGCCTAGGGTGCCGAGTGACGTCCGTATTGCATGCTACGGCTCTAACTACTAGACCCGCGGCTACAACCTCACCACAGGAGACCTGGGAGCGTACACTAGGGAGAGAAATATCAGAGGCAGTGTGGGGATACTGCTGCGAGATGATCAGGAAAGGGGCAATCTGCACAAGACATAAATTGATTAATTTCAAATATTTGCATCCATACTATTACACTCCAGCTCAACTGAAAGAATTCTTCCCACAGACATCTGGGAAATGCATTAGCTTTGGCGTGACTCAGCGGGGTTTCTCCATGCGGAATGGGAGTGCAGTGGGATCAGACAGTTCTGGGAACAGGTTTTCGAGGTAATTGGGGCATTTTAGGACAGGAGATCAAACCTGACCCAGCGCTTGCCCTATTGGGCTACACCAAATCGATACCCTAAAGCACTAGGAAACTTGTGGGACTCCTCCTGATCTTGGCTAAACGGGGAGTGGCCATGGTGTGGGGTGGGAAACAGTGCCCGAAAGTTGCCCAATGGTCCATGGACATTCTGTACTGCAACGACATGGAAACTAGATGGGGCAACATGATTGGCAACCGATGGGGGTGGATAGACAAATGTGGGATGCGTACACGCTCTATTTGATCAGACAATCGTATAACGTAGATGACAAATTGCCTCCACCACAAGGTGAACTCCAATAAAAGAAGGACTGAAGACGTTGTCAAGTCCAGCCGGGAGAGGCAGCAGGTGTGGAAAATATCCAGAGAGGGAGTCTTGAATCCTGTCAGCTGATTGGAGAAACTAAAGAGCAGAGGACGCTGGCCAGGTGCTGAGGGTTTTCTCGCGCGCAGACCCGAACATGAAGCAGGAAGAGGATGTCGAGCAGTCCAGGAGATTGCAGAGCCACTGTGATGCTGCAGAGGAGAGATGCCCGAAGAGCCGGAGAGATGCACACTAGTCCCAGGAAGCCCCAGTAGCGTACTGCAGTCCCAAAGAAGGCAACAGGATGTATGAGAGGGGACACGCAGGTGGAAAAGAGGCAAACTCGAGAGGCTTTCCGCCGACCCAGTAGTAGCAGGCCAACTACTGGAAAGGGCGCTTCGAGCATCCGAGGAAAACATCCTCTTTGCAGTGACAGCCATAAGCTCACTGACCACCGGAGAAGGGAATGGGACCCAAACACAAGCATATTGAGCATCAGAATAGATCTTTCTCATTGCAGTGGCAAAAACAAACCCACTGACCACCAGATAAAGGTCTGGAACCCCAACTCAAGCACATCAAGCATCAGGGGAGAACTTCCTCGTGGTAGTGGTCACAACAAGCTCACTGACCATCAGAGAAGGGTATGGGACCGTGACATAAGTACATTAAGTATAAAGGAAAGAATCCTCTTCACAGGGGCTGAGAAAAGTCCACTGAGGCCCAGAGAAGGACTTGGGACTTTGCCACTACCAGGAGAAGGGAATCCTGGTTTGGAAATTTGAAGAAACTGAAAGCCCTTTTTATCAGGGGATGCCAGGGGGTGACGGGGGTGGGGGGGTTAGTCCCCCTGGCTTTGGTGTAAACTATATTGGAGTAAGTGAACCACTACCAGGAGCAGGGAGTCATTCTCCTGGAGAAGGAACTTTTCTGTTGACTTATTCTTTAGTTGTAGGGACAGAAGTAGGTTATGGAACAGGACAGTGGAGTTTGATTTCTACAGACATTCTGACAGATCCTTCAGTATTAGTTTGAGGCAGAGAATCCCCTCTTACAAGATAGGGATAGTGAGGGTTTCTTTTCTTAACTATAAAAGTCTTTGCCAACCAACATTTCACCCTTGTGTCAGCATCCTTCTTTGACACCCTTGCAAGGGACACAGGTGGATAGATTATTGCCATTACGCATTTAGGTTACTTATTATTGTTTGAGTTTGTTTCCTTCAAATGAATTGACAAATAATGAATAGGGCATCACAATGAAATTATAATAGAATGTTCTATTTGTACGACATTGCTGTTTTAATCTCTTATCTTTCATTTTATTATCTTTGTAATGTAAGGTGGAGTGTAAACTGTTTTATATTTAACCATATGCACTTTAAATGATAAAAAATGTAAAAAAGTTAACATTACTTGGCAGCCTTAGCACTGTCTCTTAATGTTGTAATGTGAACACAATGCATGCTGTGCTTCAGAATATGGTCTAGTGGAATCCCAATTAGGGACAACAATGCTGTACCATCTGATCACTTAACGCTACAAGGCAACACTTATGGAAGTTTAAGATTTTACGAACCCCACATCACAGGGAAGAATCCATCGACGCACATTCCAGTTGAAGTAGGTTGGTAAATGTCTATTGTTAGTGTATAGTAGCTAGTTAAGACTTTTTATACTTAAAATCAATTATATCAGGTGTACATCATTATCATATAATTGGTGTTAAATCAACAAAATATATACACATTTTTCTTACAATTAAACTCTATGAATTAAAAGTTTAAAAGTCCTTAAAATGAAAACCTAAAACTTTTTTAAATGCAAAAGCATCCACCGCACATCAACAGGACAGGTCGCTCCAGACAAATCAAAGACCAAACCTGCCCCTCCCCAAAACACAGCAGTTCTTATACCATTCCAAACACACTGAATCCTATGAAAGGGGCGTGCACAAGGGTGCTCATTAAGACAATGAGAGTATACAGAGAGTTTCCTGCTGATCTTACAAACTTCAAACGAGAACCCATAATTCGGTCATCCCTTCAGCTCTCAGGGAAGACCATACGTGATGTGCAGCTGTGTCTAGTTACAAATAATCTATGGCAGCTATATCTAGCTTCAACTACAGAGCAGTGTCATCCAGTTTCAACTGGACCAATTATAAGAGTGCAAGGGCATAAAAATAGCCTAACTGTGCAGAACATGCATAAGGTTGCGAGATAACTTTTGTTTATGTGTGCCAAGCGGAAATATGTGCATCCAAGAAAGCATTTTACAAAAAACCACAGTCGCCTCTCAACAGGCCAGAGCATCGTTATTTTGGCCTGGTCAAACTAACATTGCAGTATTCATATTGGTTTGAATCTTGAAACAGCATTACATTTCTTCATTTTGATTCAGTGCATACATTTTATAACATGCATTTACTTTTATTTTCATCTGCCACAATCCCTCCTTATAAACCATCTCATTAGGCTCATCCACCTAATTACTGGGTGTAGACATCATACATTCCAAATTCTCTGTTTAACAGATCCTCATAGGCCATCATGAGGAGCAACATCTCCGGAACCCTTAGGGTTCCAGAGCTTTCATTTGCATACATGAGAATAGACACATGGCCAGGAGAAATATACAAACTCCTAAAAGGAGAACAAATACCAAAACAACTACATGCACAATGGACGCTCCTAGGGAGCCAAAGGATCTCGTCAACCAAGACCTTAATGATCATCTGGATGTATTGTCCTCATGGAGGGTGGCCTCAGTTTTCCATATGTGGGAAATTGTGTTAGTGAGATTATTTCTGTAGTCGGGAATGAATGTGCAACATTCTGACCCAAGAGCACAAACACCCCCTTTAGATGCCAAGATGGTGTCCAACGCCATTCGATTTTGAAGTACCATAGCACGAATGGCTACCTGTTCATGAGTGATCAGGGAAAGGGACATCTAATCAGTCCAGTTGGAGTCTCGGAGTGGGCAGGAGCCCCCCCCTAGCCATCATCTGACTTGGAGCAGCACAATCTCTTACTTTACCCACCTACGATCAGGATCAAGACATCAAGTCACCAGATGATTTCCCCGACCCAGCGCCTGGATGTGGAGGCCCCAACTTCAGCTGTGATGTCATTGATGCGCTCCGGTGCACCCAGCCCAGCAGCTGTGCCATATCAGCTGTGAAGCCCTTTGTCCACACGAGTGCCGCCTGTTCCCAAAATGGCCGACCGTCAGGAGCGGCATGAAAGCGAGGCTGCTGCCGGTTGCTAGGCAATGCCACTGCTTTAGCCCCAGAAGCCCCCGCTGGCAGGCGGAAGCTGGCCCATTCTGGAGAAGGCCCTGAGGGAAAACGCCTGTTCTGCGCCTGTTACGTGCAAGTTCCGTGCCATAGTCAACTCCCCTTTTGCTACCTTCAAGGAACTCTACTGCAGACTTCTACGGACTATCATTACATCGGATTGAAAAAGGCTCTGATCCTGACTGAGCTGCTGGCTGCACCAGAAGCCCCCACAGAACCCCCCCCCCCGCTAATGCCTACGCCCACCCGTGCCTGTCCAGGACTACCAGGACCAGGGCATTGGACTCTGCCCCTCCCAGCTCACTAGTCTCTACTTATTGACATAACAGGACTCAGCAGATGCAATACTAAACTTCACAGGTGTAACCCCAAATGTGAGTACTTCCTGTTTGTACTGGTACTACCACCTGCCTCCTATTTGAATATGTGCCCTCTCAATGTACCCATACTGCCTGATCCTACCCACTAGCTCCCTTTATTGAATGCTCACTATCTTGATTGGCCAGCGGAATGCTCTATTGACAGTACAAGGAATCTCTCTCCTAACATTCCTGTTCAATGCGTGTTAGCACTACCATTATCGCTTATTGTTAAAACCTATGATCATCACAGTCAACCTCTATTGTCCGTACAAGTTGACAGCTGCATGTAGCCTACTATCTGTATTGCCATTTAACACCCGCATGTAGCCATTGACCTCCATTAGTATTGCCATTTGATAGTGTACTTGAGTACTTAGCCCTACTTGCATAGCCATCTAATATCTGCATTTAGCCATGTACTTACATTTGCATTACCACCTGTTAGTTGTACTTAAGTATTTAGCCTCACTTGTATAGCCTTCTAATACCTGCTTTTGCATTACAATTTGATATCTGCATTTAGCCTCCTCTTGCATTGCCATTTGATAGTTGCATGTAGCCTCCTCTAGCATTAGCACTTGATAGTTGCATTTAGCCTACGCTTGCATTTCCATTTGATAGTTGCATTTAGCTGCCTCTTGCATTGCCATTTGATGGCTGTATTTAGCTAGCATACCTATATTGCGAGCATGCCTATCTGTAATAACTAACTACTAGACCGGGGCCCACTGCCAACCACTGAGCTGCTCTCACAACTCAGTAAACCTAGCACCAGCCTATGCCCCTGGCCTAACCAGAGACAAACCACTCTGCTCCCCACCACTACGACTAGTACTACCATGATGCCAGAAACCACGAGCTCCATAATCTATCAGTGATTATCTAGACATCACTGCGGCCCCTCCACCAGACATAGTTAATCATCTTTAGTGATAGCATGACCTCCACCCTCCTCCATTTGACCACTCTCTGGTCCACAATGATAACAGCAAACCTCCAACCACAAGTCATGCCCACTGCAACATCGAACTCTAATGAGCACCTACCGACCTTCACCCTAGACACTGACTTTCAGCCTATAAAGTTACCTATCCCCTACCACTCCTTAAACATCCCATGCGACACCTTAAGCAGAAATGCCAAATTACAATCAAGATTACCTAAAATCTATGAACCTCCAGCCAGACTAGTCACCAATCCCAGTAATAGAAGAGACTCCCAACTCAATGCCACTAAACTAAACACCCCCCCCACTAAAAAAAAGACTCCCACTTTAACAGTCCTATTAATACCCACAGCAAATCAAGCAAGAGGATAACCAAAAAGGAAAGTCGTGCCACCCCTGCGACACCTAAACCAAACTCCCCTCTGAAGGGTGCCCTTGTTAATCCGAGATCACCAATAGCACATGCTACTGAAATTGCCAATCTCATCCAATTAGGTGATTATGACCTCCTAGCCATAACAGAAACCTGGCTCCACCAAGCAGCAGGACCTGCTCTGATGCTAGCCTTGCCCACGAATTACAACATCCTCAGAGAAGACAGAACCAATTTTCGAGGAGGCGGCCTAGCCATCATCGTTAAAAATAATCTCACCATAAAAATAGAAACACCGTCAAACACCAAATCCTGCAAATCCTTAACCGCCAAACTGTTAACCTCATCCTCTCAATCTATCAATATACACCTCATCTATAGGCCACTGGGTCCCATTGGAACTTTTGAGGAGGACATCTCTACGATCCTCTCAAATAACTTTAAAAAAATTCATCGCAAGCCATCCTTCTGGGAGACTTGAACTTAGGTTTCAACGACCACAAAAATTGACAAGCGGCCAATATTGCCAATGTCATCACAGAATTAGGGTTTACCCAAAGAATATCACAACATACCCACATAAAAGGTCGAACACTCGACTGGGTAGCCAACCACAACTGTAATGTAACTATTACTAATGTCAGCCCACAAATCTGGACAGACCATGCGCTAATAATCTTCCTTATAAATGAAAATACCACCCAACCTAAGGAAAATATATTGGCTCCCCCCTTACCAACTAGAAATAAAAAAAAACATAAACCACGGACAAAATACTACCACTTATCCTCCCAACTCTAAACGCCCTACCTGAGTCACTAAGCCTTTCAGCCCTAGAGAATGAATTCAATTCAACCATGGCCATAGCCCTGGACACTATTGCCTCTTTCAAATTGAGAAAAAGTAAGCCTAGAGCTCACTTAAACACCTGGTTCACCCCTCATCTCATATCCCTAAGGACTGAAAAACGCAAATGTGAATCCGCCTGGCGATTAACTCCATCTGAGACTAATAAAGCAGCTCTCATCGACGCCTCTAAGCCTTATAAAAATGAAATAAGGAGAGCTAAAAAAGAGAAATTTAACAACAGAATACTGCAGGCTAAATCCGGAACTAAAGAGTTATTCATTATACTAAAAGGAACTGGAAAACCCCATCCCTGTCCCGGACAACTGCAACAAAAATTAAATATGGTGTTCCAACATCCAAAAAGCACTAAATGACAAAATAGCTACACTTCAAACTAAAATTGAGAAAAAGAAACAAAATATTCCTCCCTCAACCACTCAAAGAGGTAAACTACCTACGCCTACTAAACCAGAACAAAAATTCTACTTCACTAAAGTGACTATTTTAGAGATTGAAAAGATAATACTCTTGCTCAAACCTTCCAACTGTCGAGGCGACATATGCCCAGCCCAACTGATAAGATGCGGCCAGAGACCTATCCCCATTTATTACTAAACTCATTAATGCTTCCTTTGCTTCAGGCACGATACCAGACAACCTGAAACAATCATGGGTCCTCCCCCTCCTAAAAAAGCAAACCTTGGACCCGTCCATCCCGACCAACTATAGGCCAATTAGAACGGTACCATTTCTGCTAAAAATACTAGACAGAGTGGCTTACTTACAGATCCAAAAACACTTGGAGCTGCATCAACTATCAGGCTTCAGGCCACAGCACGGCACAGAAACCGTGCTCATCGAGCACAAAACTCAGGTCGATGAGCTGAGAGACCTTGGAAAAACAGCCTTACTCCTGCTATTGGGTCTCTCAGCTGCCTTTGATTTGGTAGATCATGATGTGCTCTGTACCCACTTGGAATCTGCAGCCCACTTCTCTACACATGCCATTGCATGGATCAAGTCGTTCTTAAGTGGCAGAACTATGAGGGTCTTCTCTACCTCTGCAGCGGCTGACCCAGTACCCATCACATGTGGCGTCCCCCCAGGCTCTTGCGTCTCTCCTACCATGTATAACATTTTCACGAAGCCCCTGTTCGGAGATCTGGACCATCTGGGTGTCACCTACACTAACTACGCAGATGACACTCAGACCCTCATCCCACTTTCGGGGGATTATGAACAGGATTTGGCCTTGGTGAATAAGATATACCTCATCATTCAGGCATGGATGGCCCGTCATGGTCTATGCCTGAATGATGACAAAACAGAACTCATCATCCTCGGGAATACACAAAATATCAAAAAACTGAACGATGATTATTCATCATTTGTTATCGATGGCAACACCATTAAAGTAGCAAAAGAGGTAAAAACATTAGGTTTCTACCTCGACTCTTGCTTCTCTTTAACTAAGCAGGTGAGTGCAATGGCCTCTAGCATGGCATACACATGTAAGCTGATCAGAGCAGTAAAATCATTCCTGTCCACTACCAGCTGACTCACCCTATCAAGAGCTCTGGTATTATCCAAATTGGACTATTGTAACGCATTATATATAGGGTCAAATAAACACGTTGCAAAAAATCCAAACCTTGCAGAATAATGCCCTCAGAGCCGCCTTAGGAATCCCAAAAAGAGAGCATATTTCAGATGTCAGAAGACAATCTAATTGGCTCTCTACAGCGGACAAAATTAAACTTAAAACAGTATCACTAACATTCAAAAGTATTAATGATTTAGCCCCCAAATACCTAATAGAAAGGTTCAAAAGAAGAACTTCCACTAGACCCACCAGAGAAGCATATATTAACAAGCTAGTTGTGCCCCCATTTAAACTGAGCACTGCCGGAGGGAATATCTTCCCTGTCAAAGCAGCCCAGTTGTGGAACTCCCTCCCTACCTCGTTAAGGTCTGACCAATCCTATCCACACTTCAGACTTAACTGCATTAAATGGCTCAAAGAAAATGACCTGTAACTGACCAACACCAGGACTACTTACGTCTTATCCATCTGTTAATCTGTAGCTGAACGCATACTTATATGCTCTTCCCCCCAGCCTACCCCACCCTGCTTTTGTCTCTCAATGTATACTGTGTATACATCACTTTGTACAATTCATTGTACATATAACCCTGTTTTTTTTACCCCGTGTACAAACTTTTTAGGGTAATCATTTTTCCTGCTGTCAATGTATTTACTTGGAATGTAACTGCAACTTGTAAGCTTAAAGTATTCTTGCACACGCGCCCGGATACCTTCGGATCTGGCGTGCACTATAAATAAATAAACAAACAAAGAGCAATAAGCAGAGTTTAGAGAGGCTATCACGAATCAGCTTAATACCCAAACCATGTGTTATGTATCCAATACCATTAATGAAAGTCTCCCACCCAGATGGTCTCTTCCATCTAGGGGCTGGGGCAAACTTGGAAGAGTGGCAAATAGCAGGCATGATGTAACCCATGTAGCAACACCTACTCCAATCCATGGGTACTGTGAATAAGCAATGACACCACATATGAAGTAAGTTCCCCTGTATGCAGCGTACCAGGTTACCAGCGTGGCGTACCAGTAAATCCTTTGCCAAAGGAGAAAGTAACATTGGTTTTTTACTTGCATTTTCTCAAACAACAACATCACATGTAATTAAGCAAATAACGCTTCAAGTACCCCACATCCACCCCCCTCCCCATCTCAATAACAGCGTGTCCAATAACTGACAATATTCCTCACGGTAGATAGAGTCTGAAGGGATGCAAATGCAGAGTCCTATAATTCCACATACGTTATGAAGCTAGGACTGGCTGCCCCTGTTAAGTCTGCCATGCATGAGGGTCCCTACACAATCATCGTTCCTGCTAATCAAATGCAGCTGCCCTCCATTCTGTTCATCAATGGTCCCCATTCCTAAAAGAAGGCACCCAAACAATCATTCACCAGGGACGTTAACTTCTCCATGACCATCATGGAAGACAATTTCCACTCCCACTCCCCCCTCGTGGGTATTTCACCTCTCCTCTAGTTTTGTGCTATCACCAATCTTACTGCCCTGAACATTACCTCCCATAGTTTAGGCAATCTGTACTCTTCACTATCCACTATCCCTTGCTGGGCCCCTAAGAGCATCTGAAGAGGGTCCATGCACCACCAGGACTCTGTAATGTCTTTGATCCAGCTAAGGAGTTCCTGACAACAAAAAAAAAATCGGATTCTGGGACACTGCCACCACATCTGGGATAGGGAACGCACCTGACCGCAACCCCATGGGCAAAGTGGGGAGGTCCCTGCAAACATTTTCAAAATCTTCAGGGGATCCCTATGCCATCCTTGTAACATCTTATAGTTGTGTTCCATAGTGGCAGTGAACACATTTCCAAGAAAGGTTACCCAGAAGATTCTTGCCCAGTCATCTGTAATTTCCCCACCCGCCTTTTCCACCCAGTATCTTTTAAAAGTCTCTCTGCCTGTTATGATAGCGGACAAAAGGAAATTATATATGCTCAAGAGAATGCCCTTCCTGGTGGTCGCAGCATCCAACACTTTCTCAAATGGGGTTAAGTCTCTAGCTAGCGAGGCGTAACACTTATGGTCCGTAAACAACCCTTTGAAATGTAAAGAATCAAAGATAGAAATCGTGTTGCTCCCCACGACCTCTGGAACCTCTTCCCAATCCCTAAAGCGGCCGCCATCAAACAGTTGACCTGCCCTCTCGATACCCCTATCCCACCACTGCTAGACGAATCTCATCTCCCAGCTAGATAAACCAAACGGGGGGGGGGTCCCACACTGACAATAGTGGTGAAGGCCAAGAAGATAAGGGCGTGTTTGCCTCATTGTTTCTCCATGCCTCCCAGAGAACTGCTAACGTGGGATGATCCCTCACCTTTTCCGGGATGTCCTTCCCCGATGCCCATAGTAAGTCCCTCACCTTTAGCGGGTGCATTTCTAGATCTTCAAGGTACGTTCAGTAAGTACTCATGTCCTCCCTCATGTGTTCCAACATAACTCTTAGTTGTGCCGCCTTGTAACAAAAGTAAAAATCTGCAAAGCCAAAAAAACCCTGGTCACGCGGGAGTGTGAGTATCACCATTTTCACTCTAGGCTCTTATTCCGCAACAAATCTAGTAAGGGAACCTATCAAGTCACTGAAGAACGCATCCGGGATTTTAGCCAGGAGTGCGGAAAACATGTAAGCAGCAGTCGCAGGAGGACATTCATCTTAATCAATATCATGCAACCCTACCAAGAAAGAGTTGGGGGCGCCAACCTTCTGAGGTCCTCCTTGATCTCATCTACCAAGGGGTACAAGTTCACCTTAGGCAGTTCTGCAAAGTCCCTAGTCAGGTTGACTCCCCATGTATTTTAATTGTTTCTTTTCAACCCCCATTCCCGGATGTATACATTTTGTTCGCATGCAAATTGCCTGCAGTAAAACTGCTTGTGCCCGTTTTGACCGTTCATTGAAAACGGGGGCACAAGCAACTTTTGTCCCCCACCTCCATTGTTAAGGATGCGGGAGACACCCCTGTAACCCTCTAGGCAGCAGGCACCTGAACATGAGGAGCGGGGGACACCCCCGTAACCCCCACTCCGCATGTTCAAGTAAGAAGGTCAAAAGAAAAGAAGGTCAAAAGTTACATCTATAATTAAGTCAACAAGACCTAACAAACAAAAATAAACAAAAAAAAATTGGGTAATTCCTCATTCCCATATGCCTAGAACACAAATCCAAACTAGAGCCACCCTACCCCAAAGGCATAATAAAGGGCTTCTCAATGTTTATTTTTAAGCCTGAGAGGGATCCGAAGCCGCCAAAAGTAATATTGTTAATGGGCACACTGGTGTTTGTGGAAAGAGAATATTGAAATCTACTAACCCCACGAATAAATGGCCCTTGTTTGGTGAATCTATGAAGGTTTCCGTGGAAGTCGATTAGGGGAGGCAAAATTAGGAGGGCCAGAAACACCATCTGGGAATGATGACCAATGTTCAGGACCATGGGAGTGGGAAACCAGTCTAACATTACTGCATATATCTCCCCAGTTATAGGGGTTAGGGGCTACAGGGAATCCAGAAGCCAAATTGTGAGTTCAGTGCAGATCTAACCAGCACAACATTGTCAATGCAGGCATACTTGACAGGCTGCATGGAAATGAGTATTTTTGCTTTTAACACAAAAGTGTGAGTCAGGGCACTGTGATTCGTGGCAGGGTATGTTGAAAGTAACATTGCTATTGGTAAAAGACAAACCCAAAAACGGTACACTCATAATCATGTTTTGACAATGACAACAACCCTCTCATGAAACATAGCCTGTCTACCCATGAAGTCCTTAATGGACGCCTTAAGTACATGGGTACTTCTCCCTTGAGCGTCCACACACCACCTCAATCTCCAGTTGGAAGAAAAAAAGTGATATATTACTGGAAGGGTGTCAGAAAATCTGTTCTCTTCATTCTTAGGTGTCCGTAAAAGTGCACCAGCTCCACTGGCACGTCACTTCCTGGTTCTCCTCACTATGCAGACAGCTGTCAAGTGCTTGGGACTCTTGTCCTGGGCCCATGCATCCATGAAGTCAGCTGTGACCGGAGAAACAGACAAGTGAGGAGACAGCGAGAGGGAGACCGGGACCGCTTTATCAGCGCACCCTCCTTGGACCTCACGGCAGCAGGGCGTGGAATCCTGGGCTCGCAGGCAGAGGGTTACACAGACAAGGCACCTCTGGCACGGCGCCTAGAGGCGAGGAGGGCACTGCCGAGCACACACGTGCGGCATCCCCAAGCCTCTGCCACAGTATCATCAGAGAAGCCGGCAGGCTTGTCGCAGAGGGCGTTGTCGTGACCCCCCTCAGCCGGAATTGGGGCAGTGCGCAGTCAAGGCGCAGTGCTGGGAGGCCTAATTGCTCTGCAACATACCAATACATGCCCCACTGCGTGGAGGGCCCGGAGCCTCCTGAAAGCCCTGTATATAGCAAACGCATCCTGTAGAGCCCATCACACTCAGGGTGTATGAAGCCGCCCCTCGCGTAGCCATCTTCCTGAAGTGCCCCAGCACCTACCCCAGAGGCCAGCATGAGGTGCAGGCATCACAAGCGATCGATAAAGAGAAAGCCACGTCAGACCCAGGGCCCCCATGGGGCACACCAGCTCATTTTGGCCCACGTGCAATGACCCCGAAGAGCGTTGTGGCCTCTGGGCTTGATCTTCAACAGCAAATGAGTCTGGCAGAGTGGAGCAGTCAACAGTGCAGTCTGTAGATTGTGAGGATTGCCACCCCACAACGTTTCCTCAAGGTTGGAGACCCTGAGACAAGTAGATGTGCCCGGAGAGTCTCAGGGAGGAGCCAGGATCGGGGTCTTCAACGAGCACCATGGGAGGTGCCAGTGAAGGACACAGGGAGCGCTTGAACCCCCCCACCCCTGAAGTGAGCCCTGGGAGTCACCCTAAACAGGGTACTCCTGCATCTCTGACCCTGCCATCGGGGCCCATACTCTGAATGATTGAAGCAGGGCCTCCCCGAAGCCTTTAGACCCGAGGCCCCGAAGCTCATCTGTGTCCTGGCTCAGTAAAAGGCCCACACTAGCCAAGGTGTCATGGTCCGTACTCCGGAAAGCCTGCCTGCTGTGAAGAGAATAGATTGGTCAGACCCTAAATTGGCAATGGCCAAGGCACCGGGAAAGCCGAAGCAGGGAAACATTAAGACCATGCTGACTTCGCTGGACCCCAAGGAGAAGCATGTGCGATCAGCCACCGCCCAGATCCATGCACCCTAGACTGCAGGGGATAGTGAAGGTGGTCTGGCTACCAAATCCGACCTGATACTACTGTTGGCAGAACTCAAGCAGACAATTTAGAGCTCAGGAAATACTCTCAAAATCAATAGAACTAAATTGCAATGTGCGGTGGGCGGAAAGGAGGTTAAATGACTTGGAGACAGCGCAGTGCGACCACATACAGGGGCAAATCGAACTCTAGCAGCTGCTCCTCACTGTGCAAGACCAAGGGGGAACAAATCTGGCTCTGTTAGGAAGATATGGAAAACAGTTCACAATGCAACAACGTCTGCATTCGGAGGATTCCACCTCTGGGTGAAAGACCAGGAGTTGGAGGAGTACGTGCGCAAGTTCTTCTGCCACCTGCTAGGCCTGGGGAACAAGGAGGAACTCATTCTAGATAGAACTCAGTGTATATTCCTATGCACAGATACAAAGAAACCTGCTACCCGACGTGCCGACACAGGTCCACCTCTTTAAACAGAGGGAACAGGCCTTGGCAGCCGTGAGAGTGGAAGGTTCTCTGACGTTTCACTAAGCTGATCTTCAGCTGTTCCAAGACATAGCCCCTGGGACTCGACAGCGCCGGTTCAGCCCTCTCACGGCCTGGTTGCAAGAGCGAGGGATGAAGTATAAATGGGGGTTCCCATGTAAATTACTCTTCGAGCACTGAGGCCGGAAACCCGTGAACGGGTCTGAGAAGGAGGCAGAGGAATTCCTGAAGCAGGTGGAGGACGGCAGGTGGAAACCCGAGGCAGGCGATCCTCACCTTACTCAAGACAGAGGGGCGTGGCCTGGAGCTCATGGTGTGAGGAGGTAGCTGTGCAGAGCTCCCATTGAAATCCTCTAATGGATCCTGTCGTTAAGGACAAATGAAGGCTAATGCAACACTAGACACTTCTGCGAGAAAGTAAAGCGGCTCTCTAGACCCCCAGCAAAAATCAGACGTAAATCAGAGTCTGATCACTGTGTTTGTGAGCTTGGAAGCAAGAGCCCCCCGGCGACCAAGATGGCGGACGCCGCCGTGGCCCCGTCACGGTGAAGAGGAGAGGCCGGACTTTATCTGCAACCCCCCTGGGCTCCCGAACCGGAGCAGAGGATTCGGTCTCCCCAACTTCAGAGGGCGGAGGCCGGTGTTGCAGAGGCGACCAACGGAGCATTGAAGTCCGCGACCGAAGATCTAAGGCGTCGCAGACCGAGACTGTGGTGTGCTGCGCCAAAACTACTGAGTTCTGATAAGCACGGCCGCCGACACGCGCCACTGGAAGAAGTGGCGGATACTACGTTGTGCTGCGGAGCCCTGCGCGACCCATACGAGTGCACCGGTAGATGAAGCACAGCACATCGGCCACCCCAAGCAAGGAGCTCACTCCGCAGGAAGCTGAAGAATATCAGATCAACTTGCAAATAAGGCCCTACTGACTGCCATACCGATGCGAATGGAAGCCGGAACGGGCTTCGACCCCTGCGGCAATGCGGGGCTCTGAGAAGTGAAGCAGCGGTCGCTGTGAGGAGTGGCCCACGGTCTTCCAGGAAGGTGCAGGTAGGCCGTGCTGTGTAGCATCACTGCGAGCCGATAGCAACCGGCTGCCCAACCCAATCACCAGGCATTTGAAGTTCCACGCGCCATATAAGCAGGTCTTTCCCTCGAGACAGTAAAGAGGCCACACTGGTGCCTTGCAAGTGAACCAGAGCTGGGGGACCCGTGAGCAAAGCCAACGCTGAAGACGGTGCACAGAGTGGTGGGGAGCATCAGGTAGCGGCTGGGTATCACACGTAAGGCACCCGTGTGTCCCGACTTTGCCGCCCAGATGGCTGTTATCACAGTCACCCAACATAAAACTCGGAGCAAGCCACCTTGAGCCCCATATCCAACATAAATGTAAGATGCATGCGATTGATTGCTTGAGAGCTGACAAGGGCCGGCTCCACCCTCACAGGAACGTATAAGCTATTGCAGGGCCACATCGCTTTGGCAACAGTAAAACAGTCATCCTGCTGCTCCTCCGCTGGGTCCCCCTGGAGCCTGCGGGTACCCACACATAAGTACGACTTTGCAGGCAGCTGAGAAGCCTGGCCCCTGGGGCATACCACCCCCTAATCGGAGAGCACTGAGAAGCAATGAAACATCACCAAGATCAGCGCCGAAACCCATAAGGCAGCAGGGGTGGGGAGACTGTGGGTGCACAGTGACCTGGACACCCACACTGTGGTGACCTGACAAGGCCTGAGAGATGCATCCAGAGGGAGTGGGTGTAATGCGCCCGCTGTTATGGAGACTGTGGAACAGATGGCGCGCGAGACGCCACTGAACGTGCCAGCACGTATTTCCCTCAACGTTCTGCCGCGGTCTAGTTTATTTTCAGTATGGCCGCCGAGTTTCAACTCGTGAGTTTGCTCTCACATTGGGTCACGACGCTGTGTTCCTTCTTTGGCTCTGATGAGCCCAGTCCTCGTCTCTCCTTTACGCATCTCTCGCGACACTCCTCTTCTGCTCTGTATACGCTCGGCGGCTTTTCTTTTCCGCATGAGTTGCAGCGGCCACCCCTCTGTCATTCTGCTTCTTCCTGGTACGGCTTCCAGCTTCACTCTGACCTGTTCCTGACATCGGGCGCCCACGGCCCTACTCTCCCTCTCATTTCTTTCCGTTCTCTTCCCTCTCTTCCCTCTCTTCTCTCTTTCCTGATTCTCTGGGCAGCCTCTCCCGTGTATATTACTTTCAGCCCCGTGCTGTGCTTACTACTCTCCTTGGAATACCTTGCTGTCTCCTACCCCCACCGACATCGTGCTTCCCAGGACACACCCCTCTCCATCCTGCTAGTTGCACAAGGGACTTTCGCTATTGGGATCTTCTGGACATCAGGTTTACAGCTACACAGTATCCTTGGAAACCATCAAAATCAAACCTGGAACTTTCAAGGTTTTCTTTGGCGCCAATCCAGCTTTTTCCCTACTCGACTATTCCGGGGCCAGGTCCTCTGGACTACTTGTTTATAAAGTAGTCACAGTGGTGGCATCCCGTGGAAGACCATACCTACACAAGAAGAACTTCCGACGGAAGAATACTACGACCATCAGCTCTGGCAGTTCAGGCGAGGAGTTGGGGGAACTCTCATTAGAGAGTAATCGTGACAGCGGGTCACTGGAGACGCAAAGAAGCGCTGGTAGATGAAACCACCCAAGGCCACCGTCAGGCTACTGGAGTGAGGCGGTGTGAGGCTGCTGTAGCAGGTACCTTAAGCCTACAGTGAATAAGAGGAAGGTTTGGACAGAGCTGTGCAACAAGCCTAGTCAACAGTGTGCTTGAACCAACGCAGCACACACTGGGAGAAAGGCCCACCCATCTCCCACCTGAGACATTAAGTAGCGAACGCAGATAGGGGTGCCCTCCGACTGAGGTACAAAATAACCCACCCTGGGCTGTAACTAAAGCTAACCTGGCCGCAAATTCCGAATAAGAGCGGGATCCGCTTCCCCGCCTGCTAAGCTCCGGCCAAGTGTTTACACAGCACCCGAAACACCACATTTAACTCAGACATCTCTGCTGCCACTACTTGTGCCTACACACGCTTTCTATACAACAGGGAACAACACTGAATCATGGACAGAGGAGTCGGGATCTGAGCTGAACACTTATCCTTGTTGAAGCAGGATAGACATGCCCTCCACGAAAGGGAAAGGAAAAACGACGATCATGGACTCCTTTGCTGTAGCCAAAACACGCACAGACCACAGTGGAACCCTGTAGTGAGCAAAAGGCCCTAGAAGCAGAAAACGTGGATGGACAGGTGCTGGAGGCCATCGCAACACTCCAATCGTTCATAGACACCAAAATCGAAGAGGTCAAGTCCGATATGCAATTGATGCGACAGGATGCACGCAACCTGGCAGAAAGGGTTACTACCGCAGAGGCTGGGCTCCAGGAAACAACGGAGACCACGGCAGACCTGAAAACTAGAGTACAAGAGCTGTAAA
Organism: Ambystoma mexicanum; assembly: GCF_040938575.1. NCBI lineage: Eukaryota > Metazoa > Chordata > Amphibia > Caudata > Ambystomatidae > Ambystoma > Ambystoma mexicanum. The sequence goes on along the minus strand of NC_090928.1, from coordinate 537,851,030 downwards.
AAAGGGTTGAAACACTTGAGGCCAGATCTGAAGATGCAGAAGGGCGGGCCCGACGCAGCAATATTCACTTGTTAGAAATCCCTGAGGGAACAGAAGGATCAAACCCAACTGAATTTGTGGAAACGTTGCTACAACAGGAGATAGGAGCTGGCTGACTATCTCAGGGCTTCGCAGTGGAAAGGGCCCATAGATCCTTACAGAAAAGGCCACCACCAGGGTCGCACCCCTGTCCGATGATCGCCAAAATCCTGAATTTTCCAGACAGAGATCATACTCAGATACTCCAGGGAAGGAGGGGAGATAAAGAGAGACAATTCCGAAATAGCCATGTAACCAGACTACACGCCTGTAGTACAACGCGCAGGAAATTCCTTTGTCCCGATAAAGACCAGGCTTCGCCAACTGAACCTAAAGTGCATGCTAATGTACCCATCCAGACTAAAGTTGATCTATAAAGGGCGAGCCGTCTTTCTGGAAACTCCAGCAGCAGCCAACATGTGGATGGAGCACAACAACCTAGCAGGGGATGAAGAGACAGTCACATGAACATAGCAGAGTTGGGAGTGGGGGTCCGGATTGGGAAACAAACTTGCTCTCTGCAGGAGTGGGGAACTATTCTGATAGTGCCTCATGCCCATAACGGCACAATTACACTACTACTACTCAACAGGTGGCCTGCTTAGCCATTTGACCGGGGATCATTGGTCTAACCCACGGAACGATTAGTGCTGGCCTGTTGCTAGCACGACACCACTCGCAGACAAGGGCCGGGATGGGTCATGGCAGTGCAGGGGCACCTGAGCAATGCCGGAACAGGGCAACAGCTGGGTACAGTTGTTTGGTTTTGTTTAATGTTTGTTTTGTTTTTAAGTCTTCGTATAAAACAATGGTTGTAGGCAAGCGGACATAAGCAGAGATGGGATGTGGGGGGGGGCTGAGAAATCGGAACAAGGTAAGCTTCGGGCGGCAACAACGCAGTGGGTGCAAAGGGTGGATGAGAGGGAGGCAGGAGGAACAATAACATGTGATCATTGTAGTTAACATCAAGGTGCTGACATGGAACATAAGAGGTATGGGCACCTATTTACACAGGAACCGAGTCAAATCCTTTCTGAAAAAAAGTGTCCATTGCCCTATTACAAGAAACCCACCTTACAGACGACGCTATGTCCAAAGTAAAAGAACACTGGGGAGGGCAAGGATATGGGGCAGCATTCTCTAAATATGCACAGGGTGTATTCACGTGGATAGATCCCAAGGTACCCTTCCGGCTATCAGGGATGGAGGTGGACAAGGGTGGTAGATACTTGATACTGTGGGGCAGCATTGAACAAACGGAAATATGCATGGTCAACTGCTACTTCCCCAACCTGGGCATCCCTTCACATCTTGATGCGCTATGCGCCAGAATAACCCAACACCGGGGGTGTTTCTTCATCTGGAGCGGTGATTTTAACTGTGTAAGAGACCCAGCTCTTGACAGGTCCCAACCCCCCATACATCGGGCGACATCAACCCCAATGGAACTAAACGCAACCATTGATCATCTGGACTTAGCTGATGTATGGAGAGAGCTTCACCCCACAGACAGAGGTTACTCCTATTTCTCCCCACCACATGGCTTGTACACCAGAATTGATTACATATTTATTGGCAAAACCCACCTGCCACAGGTAGAGTCCGCACAATATCTGGGCAGATCGATCTCAGACCACTCGCCACTACTAATGAAATGGTCAATGCAGGGCCCGAGGCCACCCATACCACTATGGCGTATGCCAGCTGAAGCCCTGACAGACTAGGCCTTCAGAGAGGACTTCCGGAATAAACTAAAACAGTATATGTGAAACAATGTGGGTAGTGTGGAACATTGGAGTACGGTGTGGAAAGCACTGAAGGAAGTGGTGCTGGGGGAGGTCATTGCAGGCACAGGGGGCATCAGGAGAATACTAAGGGTGGAATTGGAAAAATTGGAGGGGGACATTGAGCAGATGGAACACCTGGGGAACCAGGGAGGAAGAAGTGAAACTGGGCGAAGCAAGACGCAATTGTCAAGACACCTGGGGGAGACTATCCAAGTTCGACTACATAACAAGAACCACCAAAGCACACAATGAGGGGGACAAGCCAAGTAGGCTATTGTCGTGGCTGTGTAAAAGGGAACACCCGAGACACCTAACAACAACATTTAAGGATGATGCGGGTACCACCCAAAAAACAAAACAACAATCAATGAATGGTGCCTTCGCCGCATACTACTCCCGCTTATATGCCCACGACACACTAGTACCCCAGGAAGACTTGCAGGACACCCTTGAGGAGATAGGGTTACCCAAACTGGATAGAACACAGAGTGAGGCACTGGATAGGGACATATCTGCTGAAGACGTACGTGAGGCTATTAAATCCCTAACTGCTAGTAAAACCCCTGGAAGCGATGGGCTCCCCCCAGAGTTCTGTGGAGGAGGTCCCAAATATGGCCTGCACTCCAGTCACCCATTTAGAAGTACCAGGAACATTCACACCGAGATATGTGACGTACGATGAGCAAATAAACCAGCAGAGAGCCGCACTAGGGCTCTGTCCAGTGGCAATCAGAAGAGCAATACCTATTGAAGCGCCAATAACCAGACAACTATGGGCAGTAAGGTATCCACTGAGACAACCATACCAGCAAATGACAAGAAATGAAGATTGTTTAAACACTATCCAGGAAGAAACTCAAAAGGCCTTAATGGAAAACGAATGGTGACGTCACAAGGTCCCGGACAGACGTACAGATGAAGAACGACAACCAAATGATGACACACAAAGACGAAACACCATGGATAAGGGTATCGCAGACATTGAAGAAGAGACGATGTTGAAATATAAAGAAACGTAACTGTTAGGGAGAATTCTCATTCAATGGCTAATTTCCCTTACCTAGCGAGTCCCTCAGCAACTTTGCTGGATTTCTGGAGTTTATTTTCCACCTGGTAAGAGTGTACCCTTCTTTTCTCCACTCTTACTTGTATTTTGCCATGTGCATTTCATCCGTTTTTGTGATTGTGGACTCTGGAGTACACCACTTCAGTAGCCCCCTTCTTTTGTGTGTTACACAGCACCTTCAGTGCAGTGACACAGGGTTGTCTTTTAGACTTCCCACCGACTCCATTTCTGAGGCTGACTACTGTCCCCCAGAAAAGGGTAACGTTGCCATTAACTTTACTTAGTCATTTAACCACAGATCCAGTACACCCCCATCTTACATGGAGTACTGGAAAGGGTTAATCCTTAGCCCGTTTTATCGGCACCTCCTAGAGCATTGTTTCGCTCTTTTAACATTTAGACTTGGCTGGTGGCAGTGGTATCTACCCCAACTTTTCTACTGCGATTATACTATATAAATATACTGGTTTTGTTTTAGGCTATTATATTAGCCTCAAACTTAAACTCGCTTGACCAAATACTTTTTCTTTTGGCTCTAGTCGGGTTTATTTGCCATTTCTTTTTGTTAAAGTCCTTCTTGTGTTTTACTTTGCGCGGCAAACCAGGTTTGCCTTCTTTGTTCACTGTCTTTTGGCGGGCTTCTGCCAAGAAGCCCTCCTCTAGGCGCCTGGGTGTCTAGGTGGGCTGAATGTGAGGGAAGGGTGTGGTCACCCCTGCACAGGGTATCCTAGGAAACCCAAGTCGCACTTTGCCATGATTGGCTGAGGTGGTCGTCCAGGCCGGACAACCCCCCTGCTGCGTGATTGACAGCCAGGCTGTGTGAATGGGGGATTTTCGCATAAAAGGCAGGTCTCTTGGGCTAGAAGTCAGAGTCGCCACTGGAACTACAAGAGAAGCGGAGAAGAAGTCGGCATGCTGCAACTATCCCGTCCCGGTGAAGCCCTGCTGCAGTCCTGAGCTATTTACCCTTCGACGACCAGAGAAGATCCAGTGCAGAGTCTTCTTCCCTTGAGCTTCCTGGGGATAACCAGCTCATCTTCTACAGCCAGAGGACCCTCTTCGTGGTCGAAATCACTGCACACTGCTGTAGTGATCCGGATAGCCAACTGAAGAGCCTCTCCTGTTTTTAAGGAACGCACCTTTTATTCACCGTCGCTGCTGCCGGCTTCATCCCTGTGTGGTGCAGACCCCTCCAGACGTCCTCCTTCGGATCGAAGCTCCAGGAACCGAGGGTCTGCAGGAAACTACCAGGAACAACTGCCGTGGTACCAGAGTCTTCATTGAATAAGGTACTGTGTTCTGCTCGAGGAATTAGGGTGAATCCCTTTTCTTCGCCTCCAAGGCTTGCCCTTGTCTTCCCTCCTTCTTATAACTTTTGCTTCCTCTGTTGACAATATCTAAGTACTCCTGGCTACGTTGAATCGTGAACTATCCAACTGTGTGATACTCGACAACGCGAACCCGGTTCCACTTGACACTGGCTCCGGCCTATTGATTCTTGAATTTCTGTCTAAAAGTGTTCTCTGGTTCTGTCTGCCTTGACAAAAGTATTGCCTATGATTTTTGCCCCCAACTCTCTCTGGGTATCTCAGGTGCTAAGTGTGTTTTTGCCCCGGTAACATTTCTTGCCGCGGATACACGTTTCTTTAGTAAGGCCGAACTGTCATTACTGTCAAAAAGTGATTGCAAGTGTATTCCCGGTAACGTCTTTTGTTTCGCAACACCAGCCTGCTAAAACACAGGGTACTTACCTTGAAGTATATCGTACAAAGTGAATTGGTTAGAGATAGTGTATTTTACGTGTGGTTTTTGAATTAATAGAAGTGTCATGTTTATAACAAATGGTTTAAAATAAATGTACTTATAATTTTTACCTGAAACCTTGAGCCAGTGTTTGCTTGAGTCACAGTAATTATGGTCCCTTTGTGTAATCTCTGCTACTGCTCATATACTCTTGAGATAAGCATGGCTGTTCCGCTACTGCTACCAAACTGCTACTTTAACATAGTAGTACAGGCTTGTACCAAAGGTAAAACGTGTCTATTGCCACCTGTAGTCTTAATTGTGTGTAGTGGTCCCTAAGGGCACTGCACAGGATTCTGCCTAACACTAACTGTAAAGCAGGATGAAAGTATTCAACAAGCTAACGCCTGTACATAGGCTTGTAACGCAAGAAGCTAAGAAAACAGTGTGCTTGCTAAGCTTAGTAGAAGAATAGAGCGGCAAGCGCCAACTATATATCTACCTCAACGAAGCACATTATATAAGTGGGAGTCCACTTTATACAAAAGCTGAATTAACCCAGGTTACTAACGGTCAAACAGGCCAGGATTCTTATTCCAGCTAAAACAAGAAGAGAGACGGCGGAATCGAAACTCAGCAAGGAGCAGGCTGTGCCTGGGAAATCGAGGTCAAACCAAGAGAGGGAGGCGGACAGTAACTTCGGAGAATCGAAACTTAAGAGCAGAGCAGCCTGCCCCGTGAAGGTCGATAATAGTGGGCCCAGGCAGGTGGCGGCCCGAAAAGGAGAATTAAATGCACAAATAGAAGGAAAGCAAAGCCGATTCACGGTGTGCTAACACGTGACCAGCTAAACGCGAAGAGGTACCAACGTCTGATGTCACCCAAAGCCGGAGATACCATAACTTTTCCTGACAAGAAGCTACAGTTTCGAGACCAACCTCAGCAAACTAATTGACACATAGCCCTAAAGTACTGATTGATGGAAGGGAGGCAGGGTGAATCTTGGGGCATACTGCATCTGGGTGACCATTCTTCATGCTGCTAATTAAAGTGGAGATTTATGCTTAGGGTTGTAGCCAGCCCAATCACAGGGGGCCAAATAATCTAAGGTCCTATAGATAGTAGAACCAATGAGACGTCGTACTTTTAGTGATGTTTGCATTAGTAATGTAGAGGGAAGGGCATAGACGCCCACCCGATAAGAGTTAGCCAATTGTCACACTCCGTTACCATATACAGATATAGCACCTATACTTAAGTTACCTTTTCCAACCAATAGAATTGCATGACAAACTTTTGAGTGTTACACGTCAATGATGACGACAATAAATATTGCTGTTTGAATGAAGATTGTTGGGAGTTGAAGCGAGACAGTCCATCGCATCATTGTTGATCTCCATGTTTCCCCGTTTTTTGTACTGGTCATTAAACGGACTCCCCTTTGCCAAACCATTGAGTTGTCCTTATTGATTGGTGTTGGAGTAAGATAATCCTGCACCCCATCCACCTCAAGGTGCAGCTATCTCGTCTTAAAGTACTCAAGGGCGAACTCTGATTCTATCAGCCAGTCAGAGGTCACTCCCCCTCGCTGTACACTTCTACAAGGTGTATGAGTCAACCCTAACACCAATACTACAGGAGGTGTTCAGGGAAGCGTACGAGGTGAGAGCACTGCCAAAAAGCATGAGGGAGACATTGGTAGTCCCAATCCTCAAACCAGGGAAGCCCACGGACGAATGTGACTCCTATCGCCCGTTGGAAATGTTGAACTACGATGTCAAGATACTGACTACTATACTGGCCACCATGCTATCCAGAGCGGTGGGAAGGCTGGTGCACAACGACCAAAATGGTTTCATTCCTGGCCGCAACATGGCCGCAAACCTGCGTAGACTTCAGCATGTAATGGCACAAACTGCAGACGCACAAGCACAATATGCGATATCATCTCTGGAGGGCGGATGACTGCGGAAGGCGGATGACTGTGAAGGGCGGTGAACATACAGAGCGAACGAATATGAAGAGCCAATAAATGTGGTGGACAGATGAATGTGGAGAACACACGAGTGTAGAATGCGGCTGAATGAATATGGAGAGCACATGAATGTAGAAAACGGTTGAGTGTAATGAGGGGAAGAACATGGACCGCGGAGGAGCTTAGGGAACGGCTGAGTACAGCTATCGGCTGAATCTGACGAGCGACGGAATGTAGCGAGCGGCTGAGTATCGCAAGCAGCTGAGTATGTCGGGCGACCGAGTGTAGTAAGCGGCTGATTATGGCGAGAGAACGTGTATGCGTCGATCGAACGAGAAATAAGAGCGAGAAAACGAGTATACACAAAACAGTTAAGTACATTGTACGGAAGAGTGAACGGAGCTGATGAATGCAGAACTGACAAGTGGCGGATGAGCATCTGATGCGATTGAGTGCGTAACAGATGAGCCTGGGAGCGGGTGAACGCACGAAACAAATGAATGAATGGACCAGAGCGCATGTTTAGCGTACTCCTCCATGCTAGATGGTGGAGTACGCTATACGGAAGAATTCGCCGACCCGATGAATAGTGCATAAGAGCAGATGAGAAACAAAACACATCGCACGGACCGGACCGGTCTGCGTAATGTGCAGACTTTGATGTGGAACGCAAGGAACCGTTGTAAGAGCATACTTCATTTCACACCCCACGCTTACTCTCTCCTTACACCACCACTCGAGTAGAACACAGAGATACTATGACACCATTCGGTATATCTGTTCTCATATCAACATCCGCCGCTCACTCCCCATCACTCTAAGTAAACACTGCTGGTTTCTCACCCCCAGCTAAGCGTTCTCGTCAGGCCTAACGCTGCCGCACTCGGACTGGATAATCCTGCCAGACCGAACACATACTCCTGATTCCTCAACCACCACACCTATCGCTAGGAAGCAGCTACCACAGAAATTCCGCACCAGCTGCACACATACCTGGTGCGCACACGCACCCTTGACCCTCTCTAATCTCTCCACTGACCCGAACCTCGGTTCCCAAGGGCGTTCAACCTACCAGCGCCTTCAGACCATACCAATGGTATATAAGGCGCTATATAAATGCAAAATAACAATAACAATAACAACTATAAAAGCCTTTGACTCCATATACTGGGAGTGGCTGCTGGCAGTGCTAAAGGAATTTGTGTTTGGTGAAAAATGTATTAGATGGATCAAAGTACTGTACACTGCATCGGCAGCACGGGTGAAATCTGGTAGGACAGTATCATCGCCCTGGGTTATCCAAAGGGGCACCAGACAGGGATGTCCATTGTCACCCATGCTATACATTCTGGGGCTAGAACCAATTGCAATCTACTTTAGGAAACAGTTTTTTGATGCTGGCATCCGTGTGGGTGGTGTTGACCACATAATCTCACTATACACGGACAATGTCTTGCTGTACCTGAGGGACCCACACCTTAACGCACCAGTGATGCTAGAAGTACTGGACAATTATGCGAGAGTGTCCGGGATACAATTTAGCAGACAAAAGTCATGCATATTCCCGCTCGGGGGTTGAGGACCTACCAAACGTGGGTATCCAATGGCAACTGGAATCATTTAAGTACCTTGGGGTGAACATACGACATACACCAGAATGAATGCACAAGGGCAACACTGCTGCAGTAATAAAGGGCCTGCGGTCATCCATGAAGTTCTGGTCTAAACTGCCCCTTTTGATGATGGGCAGAGCGGCAATTACTAAAATGATCATCCTGCCCAGATTTTTATACTATTTCCACAACATACATCACTACATCAAGGCCTCCTTCTTCCGCCTACTAGAAGTCCTGTTGAGGGAGTTCCTATGGGGCGCCGCCTGATGTAAATTGTCTTTGGCCACGCTGAACCTACCCTAAAGGGAAGGAGGCATACAACTCCCAGACCTCAAGAAGTACTACTTGGCAGCACAACTCAGCTTTGTTACTAAATGGCTCTCGGACAAGACCACGCCTGAAACCAAACTACTACAACTAGTGGCTCTGGCCAGATTAATAGAACATTTTGTGGGTCCCCTTGAGCTGCTTGGGGTGCACTCCCATGATCGTTACACTGGGTAGACAGGTGTGGAACAGGGCCAAAACTCTGCTCCACCTTAAACATCCCTACTCACCCGAGACCCCAATAGCCGCTGATGTATGCAAAGCAGGAACAGACCTAACAATGGTAAAACACTGGAAAAAATGGGGCATATACACATGGGGGGGGGGTGTGAATGATGAAGGGGTCTTCAAGGAGTTTGACTCGTTGCAAGAGAAGGAGGGGCTCCCCAGAGAACAGTTCTTATGGTATCAGAAGACCAGGCACGTGGCCAGGGGGACATGGAGAAATGGCCGGAAGAGCCGACAGCGAGCCCTCTATTGACGCTAATGCATAGCCTGAGTGACTGACGGCTGGAAGCCAGTGTCCAGATTGTATAGCCAGCTGGTACACAAGCCTAAACCCAGGAGCGCAGCGCTAAAAGCAAAATGGGAGGTGGATCTGGGAGCAGATATATCTGAGAAAGAGTGGGAAAGAATACTAGTGTACCCCCGCGAAGTGTCCAGGAATGCTAGATTCCGACTAATACAGTTAAATTTTCTGTACCGTACTTCCATGACACCTCACAGGGTGGCTGGTTTCAACAGACAGGCAAGATCAACATGCCCTTGGTGTGATACGGGGAGGCGGGACTGATGCACATGTTCTGGCGATGTGTCAAGGTACAGCGGTTCTGGGCCCGGATACAGCAGGCTTGCAGGAAAGCCGGAAAGTGAGGTAATACTGGTCCCCAAAAGAATGTCTCCTGGGCTCATATCCCCGAATAAGCAAGTTTAAAGATGTAGTTAAACTTATGGACATGGTATGTATTCTAGCTAAAAGAGCTATTGCAATGGCATGGAAGTCGGCAGAGGGCCCACAATATGCAATGTGGAACAGGGAATTGGAGCGCTGGGCAGAGGCAGAGACCAGGATATGGGGCGCAGGTGTGTCTAGGTCAGCAGACAATGTGAGTGCATCGTACAAAGCCTGGAAAATGTTGGTTTGGGACATGTTCCACCCTTCGGATGATAAACCCCCTTGAACACACTAGACCTACCACACAATGCTATGGCACCATAGCAGAACAGAAACAGAGGAGGTCTCACCCTAATATTCATCCCATGATTGGGAACGACTCTTCCCACAGACAATATTTTTGCATCTCCGTGGCTACCTGCACAATGGAAACAGTCCACTGAACATCTATGGAGACAGTTATGTTGTTTATGGTTCTGTTCTGTAACTTGTATTAATATGAGATAAGTATGCTTTGAAATGTGATAAGCAAATCATTGCATACATGTTTACTTGCAAAACCCAATATAAATACTTTAAAATAAAACCTTCTCAAGACAAACCAGAGGATGGGGACTGCCCCACCAGAAAGATCCACAGAGAGTCCCGAAAAGGTCTGAGAGAATCCTCGAAGAAGAGAGCCCTCCAGCAGTTGGGAGATCGGTGAGTCATAGCAACTGAGCTGGATGCACCGGCCAGACCCACTTGAGTTGCAGTTGCTGTTGAATAGCTATCATTTGGGCTTTGCGCAAAGTCATCACAAACCCTTCCAGTCTTGCTGTGGTGGGAAAGCAGCAGAGGTTAGCTCTTCCTAGGGTCAGAAATGTAGTACATCTTTAGTTCCTGCACCTCTCAACACCAACCTGTACTTTCCATCCAGGATAATGCTATGCCTGGGGATACCCCTGACTTACTTGCCACACCTGGAACGTCCAAGGTCTTAATTCCCCAATCAAGCACAAGGCAGTCCTTCAAAGGCTAATGAAGTTTGCTCCCGATATTGTGTCCCTTCAGGAAACCCACTTGCTCCAAGGACGAACCGCGCTTGGCCGATGAGCTCTACTCTAGGCCTGTTTTGCCTCTAGTGGCACTAAAATGAGAAGGGTGGGTATCCTCATTAAGAAGGGGCTGTCGCTTAAGGTACTGGGGGTGATGCAAGATCCGTGAGGGAGGTTCCTGATTCTAAACATCAAAACGGGGTCCCAGAGGATATCCCTTGTTTCGCTATATGACCCGAACACTTGCTAAGAAGTCTTCTTCACTGCACCCACCAAAACGCTACTGGGCTCCTTGGAGGGCGATCTAATTGTAGCTTGGGATTTTAACTTTGTTATAGATCCCACCAAAGACAAAACACTAGCCCCATCAGCAGCTAGGCGCAACTTCTTGGTCCTGACAAAACTGTTGAGACCTCTCATGATAAGAGGGTTGGAGGTTCTTTGATCCTGAAGAACGGGACTATACCTTCTATTCTGCGGTGCATCGGGGCATTCCATGCTGGATATGGCATTGATCTCCAGGTGCCTTGTCCCGACGGTTACCCGGTGTGAGATCCTCCCTAGGGTCCTCTCTGATCATGCCCCGGTCCTCATCTGTCTGGTCCTCGGGGCTCTTGATGAGCCAGCATTGAAAATGATCGTGCAATTTAACGACTTCCTATTGAAGTACGCTCAGATGCAAGTGCAAATTTCTGAAGCATTCACCAACTACCTTGCAGACAACAACACGGGGCCATGGACCTACGCATAGTATGGGATGCGGCCAAAGCAGTCCTAGGTATTTTTATCAGCCGCGTGGCAGCATACACCAAAGCCCCCAAACCTAGGGTGGAAGAGTAAGAGGGGAAGTCCAACAGCGGGAAGCCTACCACAAGCAAATTAATTTGTGCAAATCCCTCAAGGAGCTACAGGTTGCGCAGAAATGATTGGAAGTCCACCTCACGGACAAGGCGGTGGAGGCATTGCTCTCGGCCCATCAGTACTAATATATAAGGGGCAATAAAGCCAACCGACTTCCGGCAGCGAAGCTGCAGAAGCACGCCCAGCATAACTTTATCCCGGCCCTACTGGACGCGGATGGTAAGAGGGATACTCAGGAGGCAGCCAAATTGGCACTCATCGAAAGCTATTTTAGAGAATTGGGGGAGAACATTCCTGGGGTGCAGGACCAAAAGGACCGGTATACTGTGCAAGCAAAGCTCCCGCAGCTTTTGTCCGAGGACAGAGAGGCACTTGAATCTGAAGTCATTGAGCAAGAGGTCCTGGGAGGCTTATGGAGCCTTCCTGCGGACCAGACAGCTGCTCGGCACAATTTTACAAAGCCTTTGCGCCTATGGTGGTTCCAATGCAGATTAAACTGTTCAGTTTTTTGAGGTTGGGGCTGTTTCGGATACCATGGAATATACCACCCTGCTTATTTTGAAACCGAGGAAGGATGGGGTGGTTCGCTTGGCGTACAGACCAATAGCCCTTATGAATGTTGATGCCAAAATGTACGGCAAGATCCTGGCCTGCAGGCTGACCGAAGTTCTCCCCATGCTGATTGCCCAGGGCCAAACTGGTTTTTATAGTCGGGCGAGGGGCACACGATAATATCCGTAGACTAATAGCAGCCAAAAGGGAAATGCCAGAGCATTTTGTACTCCTCTGCCTGGATGCCCGCAAAGCGTTCAATAGCATGGACTGGGTGTACATGGAAGGGGCACTGCAATTTTGGCCCACATTTAAGCTGAAACAGGTCCGAGGCAGGGCTGTCCACTCTCACCTCTTATCTTCGCTCTGGCGATGGAGCCATTGGCTCAACACGTCCGGTGCAGCCCGCCGATCCTGTAGTGACCCTCCGAGGAGACATGCACAAGCTGGCACTCTATGCTAAAGATGTACTGTGCTTCCTCTCTGATCCCATGGGATCCATGCCCGAATTAGCAAAGGCCCTTGATTTATTCGGTAAGGTATGCGGCTTTAGAATCAACAAAGACAAATCCCTGGGCCCGAATAGTTTGGAATCCTGGGAAACTCTGCATGGGCATCTACTGAGTTGCCGATTTTACCTCACTGGTAGGTGCCAATCTCCCGCACCTGATAAAGGACACCCGAGACCAATTGGCACGTTGGGCCCACCAAGACATCTCGTGGCTGGGCCGGATCCTAGCAGTAAAGATGACCCTACTCCCAAAGTATTTATGTGTATTTCAGGGGCTGCTTCTAAAAGTGTGGGTGAGGGATCAACGGGGGGCTCCAAAGAGACATTGTTAAATTAATTTGGTGGGGCAAGCACCCGAGGGTCCCGAAGAGAGTTTTATTAAAAGCCCTGTATGCAGGGGGCTCAGCATTTCTGTCCATGAGGAATTACCTTCTGGCAGCGCAAATAGCCCCAGTCCTGAACTGGGTGCCAGAGAGGTGCCCCTCCCATTGGAAGGACATAGAAAAAGCAGGTTTATCGACCCCATTCCATTACATGAGTTCCTATTCTTGTCAGTGGAGGCTACGGGACAGGTGGGTGAGATTTCACCAGCCACTGTGGTTACCCTGGGACACTGGTATAAGGTGCGCTGGCTTCTGGGAATCCCGAAAAGGATGGGCCTTCTCACACATGTTTCGAGCAACACAGACTTTTCCCCCGGGATGGTTAGGGAGCTTTTGCAGCCTGGAAAGGAGAATTCCTGCCGAGACTCTGGGATCTATTCCAAGAAAGAGAACCTAAGCCTTTGCCTATTTGAAGGCCAAATTTAATTTGCCTGAAACCGAACGATTCTGCTATATCCAATTTAGACACTGTATCACTAACACAATAATCAAGAGAATGGCTACCAGAGATCTCAAGGCCATAGAACTCTCGGCCTTGGAAGGGAGGGGCTTTGGGAAGGTCTCATCTATATAAGCTGCTGGGAAACCTGGAGGGTGGGGGAATAAACTCCCTTATATGATGAAGTAAAAGCAAGAATTGGGTGGGAAATTTCAGAGGACTCTTGGGGGCAAACACATGCTAGTTCGAGGTGCACGCAGACAAAATGGGGGCAAGACAACTCTGTTATAGGTGGGACCTCACTCCGGCGAGACTCCATTAAGTATCTCCGGAGCTGTCGGACCAGTGTTGGCACGGATGTGGAGAGGTGGGCAATATGCTACACATGTGGTGGTCCTGCCCCACTATGGCTATATTCTGGAAGGAGGTCCTAGTGCAAATTAAAGATACAACTGGGGACCAACTTCCCTTTTACACCCTAGTGGTCTTACTTGGAGATGCACCAAAGGACGGCTCCTACCCACTCACAGGTCCCCGGGCCTCCCTGATCATTCTCCTGGCAGCAAAGATCTGGGTTCTTTTGCACAAGCCATCATAAGCTTCCCAGTACACCCTCCTGCTAGGAAACGTTTTCACTGTTTAAATTCTTTTGACCAACACCTCTGGCGTCCTTTGCCAGGTGTCATCGCACTTTACTCTTGCATACAGTTTTCCATTTCTCAACCATTAATGTCTCTCAGTAATACTTAACAATGCTTGTTTGCCTCTTAACAATGTTCATTACAACCATTCATTCCTTTCAGTAATAGCTTGGCTTTTGGCAATGCTTAGACTCTTGGCAATGCCTCTTAAACAGTTCCTGGTCCCTTGTTCTCTGACCTTTAATTGTTACACATTTTCTTAGCTTCTGCTGTGCTTTCGACACGCCCCAGGGTCCCTAGTCTTCTGAGAAGACGCGCCGGTTTCTAGTCATGTGTCTGTAGGCTTCGGTATGGTGCTGGAAAACCTCCTTCAGTTGTCCCTGCCTCGTGCCACATTTTCACAGCCTCGGGTTCCTCTCTAAAGGACTTCGATTCGCCCTGCTGCCTCTCAGCACTGTCCTTGCGATCCTGCAGCTGCGAATGCCCAGGGAGCTTCTCTCTGCTGCCGGGCTCTCTGTAGCATTCCACAAAACCGGTTCCACTTCTCCCGGCCTGCTCGAGAGTCTCGACCTGGCTTCTCCCCGGTTCCTGCCCCTCTGCTGCTGCAGCCTCAACAGGTCTCCTCTTCTCATCCTGCTGTGTTCCCACAGGGAAACCGAAGTCCCCCTCTTGCCATCGCATTCCCGATTTAAAGTTCCCGGCATCAATTAAGACTTCAGAAAAACTAGACCACTCCTTGTCAAACCAACAGTCTTTCTTCAGTGTTTGATGCCTCTTCCTCGTCCCAGTACCAAAGTGATGCTCCCGAGTGTAAGAATCATTAACGAGAGGATGTATGGCTCTGGTGTGTCTCTTCCTCATCCCAGTACCTGACTGATGTGTATAGGGACATTTTCTATGGTTAAGATAGGGAAGGGACTGGTAGTAAACTACAAAGGCCTGGGAAATTAGGCTCACCCAAGGGAGCCTCATCCCCACTCCCCAAGTCTCCTCCACCCAGGTGATCCTCCCTTGCATATCCACCCCCAGGTTCAGGATCTGATAGCAATGGCCTTTCCCTGGCCACAGGGGAGGAGGATAGATATGGGAAAGAAGTGAGGACGCCCTCAGGTTCCTCACAATATGTTCAATGAGGAAACAAAAAAACGAAACGAAATGTTTGAGGAAACAAACTGCAATGCAATGGCACAAAATGTATGTAAGATGTTAAGCAAATGCTGATTATTCCAAACGCTATCTTTCTGTCTAAGTATTTTACTGAGGGTGGCTGTTTTGAAGAGCTTGAATAAACCTTCTAAAATATGTCCTCAACCATGTAAACTAGCTGCTCTGACTTGTGTCCGTACTCTTGTAAATATTAGTTATAACACATGTGCATGATTTAACAAGACGAAAAAGAGAGGTTTTAAATATCACTCACTCTTATGTAGTGCTAATCTCTCCCGCAGCATTGTCCGCAGCAATATTTCCCCTAGTTTTTCATCTTCCTCTTCGCAGGCTTCCTTGAGTTCATGGAGGGTCCCGTAGACGTCAGCAGCCTCCCGTGGAGTTATATAATCTAGGCTAGTTGCACAGGCAATGTAATGTTGCTTCCAGGCACTGTATTCATTGTCCGAAGGGGCATAAGGTAAGAACCATCCAAATTTTGTGCATTTGGGAATCCACAGGCAATCCTTTAAACAGCATAAAGGAGAAAGATCAATTCATGCAGTTAATTATAGAACTTTATACCAAAATAGCATAAACAACATGGACAATCTTAAAACAATGTTCATGCAATTCTACCAACTGTGAGAAACCTGAGGGCGTTCTTACAAGTAGTCCCCAAAGATCCGTTGCTCAGGTGGCCAAGGGAGGGCCATCGCTCTTGGATCCCAACCCTGGGGGCGGATTTGCTAGGGGGCGTCACCTGGGCAAGGGGTCCTTGGGGCCTGCGGGGAGATCACCTGAAGGCGAGACATGGTATTTCCCCCGTTACTTGCCCTAATCCATCCTACCTACCCTCTTTGTTCATGGGATATTGTCACCCAAGTCCCATCCTGCCCCTTAACCTTCCTTCACCAAAAGGGAAGAAACAATCTTGTGTACTTCTAGAGAGACCAAGCTCTTTTTCAACTCTTAACATTAACTTTATCTCTCCTTCCTCAAAACCCAGATGATTTACTGGGACCCCACCTTTTTCCTCCCAGATATCCCCTCCAGTAAACAAGGGGATTTAGTATCACTCCCTCGCCTTAATGTGCCTCAACAAGTCGCCACACCTGGCACTGAAAAGAGGAGGAGACAAGTTCAGGTTCCCTCAGTCTATCCGGGATATTCCCAATCACACCCGATCTCCCCCTCACCATTTCCAATAAGTACTGGGAACAAGTAGAGGTGGTCGGGAGCAATGAGGATTACCTATAGAAACAACATAGGGATACAATGCGAGGCTTACCATCTAACACCTTTGAATTGTCCCACAAATAGAGTCAGGCAAGGTCAGGCCTCCCCCCCTACAAACTGTGCACAACCGACTCCAATTGACTTACCTGCAGTATAAAAAGGGCGGTTCTGCCAGAATCATTGAGCGAGTTGGGGTTGCTGGATGGAATCAGGAGGTCAAGGAGCAGAAGGCTGCAAGAAGAGGAGACCAGAAGGACCGGTGGAGTGTGGGATGCCGAGGGGAGGGGGGAGTGTGGGGTGTGGGGGGGTGTGTGTGTGAGAGAGAGAGAGAGAGAGAGAGAGAGAGAGAGAGAGAGAGAGAGAGAGAGAGAGAGAGAGAGAGAGAGAGAGGCGTGGCGAGGGAGCCGTGTCTCAAGGGAGCCAGCGCGGGACAGAAGGCAGTCTATCAGCCTTGTTTACGCCAGTGCTCGTTCCCCTGGGACGTGTGCGGCTCCCAGTGGTGTCTGACAGGTAGGTGGTGAGACCCAGGCATCGACCCAAACCCATTTGACCTGCTCGCTGGTGCAGCACTACTGTTGGCGAGTTTCACAAGGCAGAGAGAAACTCAGTAGCGTGCGGGTGGCTGGAGCGGGAGCAGGAGCATTGTGGAAAGAAGAGCCCGGTGAGCGAAAGCGGGAAGCGAAGGCTGGAAAGCGGTGAAAGAAAGAAAAGCGAAGCAAGCAAAAGCTGGAAAGCACTGAAAAAAAGTAAAGCGAAGCAAGAGAAAGCTGGAAAGCGGTGAAAGAAAGCAAAGCAGACTGACAGAAAAGGTGCACTAGAGGCACGGAAATAATGAAAGACAGTAAAGTGTGCAGGCGGCGCAGAAACAGTAAAGAGAGGCTGCGAGAGATCGAAAGTAAGGAGAGGGGTGCAAGCAACCCAAAACCGAGAGATACAGCAACGAGACAGTGAGAAGGAAAAGCGACAGCCAAGAGAGGGTGAAGGCAACCCGAAAGTGAGAAAGACGGTGCAAGCCACCCAAAAGAAATACAGACAGTGAAAGAGGCACATTAAAGGGAAAATGAAGGTGCAAGAGAGCACAATGCAAAGCAAAGAGAAGTGTGCAAGATGCACAGAAAGGTGGAAAGGTGCAAGTGTGCACAACAGGAAAAGAAGGTGTGCCGGAAGCACAGTAAAGTGAAAAAGGACCGAGTGAAAGAGGCACAGAAGAGGAAAAGGTGCCAAAGAATAAGGAGAGGGGCTAGAGGTCAGAGTGGTCCCGCCTGGGAGGAGCAAAGAGCCCGTCGTTATCGAAAGTCTGATACTACCCTGTGAAAGTACAGTACAGTCAAAAGGTACATCCTAAGAAAAGGAACTTTTTGTTTCTTTGAGATCAGAAGGGCCTAGGCTTGGGGAAGGGAACCCTAAGAGGCCTACAAGAGACATTGGTGAACTTTGAAAAGAGGGGCCTAAGGTTTATGTTTGGAATTGGAAGGATCGAAGCTTGGGAAAGGGAACCTCAAGAGACCCAGAGACATTGTGGGAAGGGAATGGTGGTGGAACACTCATTGTGAAGCATTTAGTTGTTACTCTCTTGCAGAGCATGCGAGTGCCACACGCATGCACCCACCTCTCAGACAGACAGACAGACACACAAACACAAACACCCCCCCCCCAATCTGTCCTTTCCCATCAAGCAACATAAGGTAAAAAGGTTTTGAGGCTGAAAAGAAAAGAGTGTGAAAGACACAAAAGTGAAAAGCTTAAAGTGTATAAAGAAGCACTGAGAAAGCTGAAAGAAAAGGAAAGGTGCAAATGAGCACCAGGAGGACAGAAAGGTGTGTAAAAATGGTGCAAGTAACCTGCAACGAAAAGGATGGTGCAAGTGACCACGGAAAGCACAAGAGAAACATGCAAGAGGCACAGGAAGGAAAAGAACGTGCCGGGGACAGCAAAGATGAAAGCAAGCGAGAGGCAGTGCGTGCAAGTGTGCACGAGAAAGGAGGGTGCAAGTGTGCACAAGAAAGAAAGCAAAAGACACAAAGGAGAATAAGCAGGGGTGCAGGAAGCACCAGAAGGTAAAAGGCTTGAGAAGGAAGAGCAAGGAATAAAGAGTGGGGTTACAGATCGGCGTGGTCATGCCTAGGAAGAGCAAAGAACCAGGCGGTTTTCAGAGTCTCTGATTGTGTCCCACAAGTAAAGCGTGTGAAAGAACTGTGTTTAAAAGGAAAAGTACATCCTAACAAGTTGAACTTGCATTTAAAACCAAAAAGGGGCCTAAGCTTGGGGAAGGGAACCCTGAGAGGCCTAGCTAACAAAGCAAAGTGCATCCTGACAAAACTGAATTTGTGTTGGAAATTGAAAGGGCCTTAGCTTGGGGAAGGGAGCCAGGAGAGGCCCAACCAAGCTGGAGATTTATTGTTTTGCAGTAACCATGCAGGCTCTCACACCTGTGGTTTCCTTACGGCCTGCCTGCTCCTGGCCTCCACAGGTCCTTTGGATCATCTGCCGGCGTCCTGGTTTCTCTGCATGACCCACCATGGCTGCCTCCTCACAAACTGGACTCCATGCTGGACACTCCCACACAGGCCTCCTTGCTGGTCTGAGTGTTGCTAGTTTCCTCCTTTCCTATACACCTGCAACCACTTGACAGGTTGCAGGTGTGTTTCCAATTAGAATTGCATGATTAAAATTAGATGGACATGTCTGACCTTTGTAGTACTCTGCAGGCATCTTCGTCGTCTCAGTACTAAAGTGGTGAATTGATTCAATGGTGTTCACTACTCCTAATCACCTCTTCCTCATCCCAGTATTGTAGTAGGTTGAATGAGGAAAATTGAGGGGAAATGCTGTACAACAGCCCATAAAGGTCAGGGGAGAGTTAGGTTGGTTCTCACAGGGAAAAATCGGATACCATGTATTGCCTATCTCACCCTTAAATCTTCTCTTCTTTGCCCTCTTCCTGGTACTTCTAGATTGGTAATATCTCCTGGTGTTGTATTGGACAGAGGTAGCAATACCCCATAACTGCGTCTGGGATAGAGGATTCCTCCTGAAATGGAAACGCAGAATACTGCATCTCACCTAATGACATCTCATCCCCAATCACAACAGACCCTCTACCCAGGTGATCCTCCCTCTATTATCCACCCCCCAGGGTCAGCATCCAAAAGCGATGGCTGTTCCCTGGCCACCTGAGAAGAGGACCCAATTCGAGTAGATGTGAGGACGCCTTCAGGTTTCTCACACTACCACTTATACTAACTAAGTCCGTTCTCCTGTGATTGCTTTTCGGCAATTTAAATTCATTATCGGATATTCAAATAGCTTGTTGCTATTTCTTGCTGCAGTTCATTCAGTTCTCTTAGGGGACCTTTCCACGTCTCTCTCTTTATTTCTCCTTGGCTTCTCAAGTTACTCTTTCTGGGTGTAATAGCACCAGTATTTCCTGTTCTTCTATGTATTTCCTTTTCTTCTATTCCTTTCAAAGATATCTGACAATTCGTCTCCAGCTAAAACCAGTTTCCCCCAGTGGTGTTCTTTATCTCTTATAGCTTTTTACACTCTCTTGTACTCATCTTCTCACTGGGATCTGTGTGATGTATCCAGTGAGCAGTTTCCTTACTTTTATTATCCTTTTCTTCACTGCGATGAGTAGGCTGAGTTCCTATGTGTTCACCACTCTTCTTAGGTTTTACCCATTCACTGGGACAAGTACGCTGTCTCCACTCATTATATCCGTATCTTATTCTAAGACGGCTATGATGCAGCCCCTCGTTATCTGTGCCTCATTCCGTGGGTCTCTTACTCTCCCAGTTACCTGGGGTGTAATAGGTCTGCATCAATGGGTCAGCACTCCCCTTCTTTGTTTCTCTGTGGCTTGTCAGGGTGGCTCTCATGCTTGTTCCTTCTCTTTCCTTTGACACGATTGCGGGTCTTCCCCTCGGTGTGGTTTCCGCATCGGAAAGGGAGATTGACTTGTTCTCTTTTCCCACGAGCACTTTTCAACTTCATTCAGGCAGGCTCTGTCAGTGGTTCAAGGCAGCCTGGGAACTTCCCAGCCACTGCTTCCCTGGAGCCTTTCCTGAGAGTCTCTCTTGTATCCGTTCTCAGGCTTGCAGACTTTCACTGGTCTGCGGCTTACACCGGGCAACTCGGGCAGTTACTCCCCCCCGCTGTTCACCTGCGTGGTATGCAGTTTTTCCTCCGGGTTCCCAGTTTCTCCTGACAAGCTGATATGAATTTCTCACGTCTCTATCTTTCCTTGTGTGGCTCCTCCCCTTTTTATGTTGATGCTCTGGGGCTTCGCCAATTTCTCATCATAGTTCTTTTTCTGTGTCAGTGATATGATCGTTATATCTCCTTTGAGTTTCTTCGCCCCAGTACTTACCGGCTAATTTCAATATTTTGTTTTGTTTTATTGCGTTTTCTTAACCGCTTGGTGTTAAGTATAGGGTATTTATAATTGGAAATGTTAACAGAAATCAGAGCCCATCTGTCAGTGACCTAGCCCAGTAGCCTTTGTGACTTGACAAAAGCGTTGAGTGAGTACAAAATCTTTATTCACACAAGCTCTCCAATCTGGGGACTTCTTTCCAAAGGATCACAAAACTGGAAGAGGCTCATTAAGTGCTTGTGTGCAAGCATTGTGATAAATCCTGCAGATTCTCAAGTGCAGAGGCTGCGCAGCAGGAAGCGTGAAGGAAGATGGCTGTCCCCCATGTGAACTGAGTTGCAGAGACTGCGCAGCAGGAAACGTGAATGAGAGCATGGCTGGAGCCTGGTGTGCACCCAAGGGTCTCAGGCGCAAGACAGGCTCCATACTCAGCTGACGGGGACTAAGGCAACTTCAACAAGGAAGTGTGTCTGTTCGAAGCGAGCCAAAGCAGTGCAAGTCCTGCAGTACGCAAAGGGATTGAAGACAAAAGCCATTGAGTGTTAGCAAGCGTTCTAATCAGTTGCACGAACAAAGGCAGGCAACAGTAGCAAAAGAGAATCACTTGTGTGTGAGTGAAAGCGCTGTTAACCTGACCGTTGATTGTCAGACAATGAATGCAACAAAGTAGCACTCGCGTATGAGTGAAATTACCTGAATGGCACTAATTGAATATTAAACTGAAGACAACAGATGAAATACTAATTGCATATACCTAAAAGTGATTCTGAAATGAAGGCCAACTGAAGAGTAATTTGTAAAGCAGTAGAAAACATTGTGCACTGAATCTAAGTGACTGAATTTTAATAATTGTGAGTTCCAGGGAACAAGCATTGCCCACAACCAAGTGTGGTACAAGCATTGCCCAAAGCCAAGAGTGGTACAAGCATTGTCCAAAGCCTAAGAGTTGTACAAGTATTGTCTAGAGCCAAAAGAGACAACAAGGTATGCCACTAAGTGTATGGGGCCCAACAGGAAGAGATGGGATGAATGCAATGTCTTGAAGGTGTGAAGCTTGTTAATGGTTTATTTTATTTATATAGCGCACCTAGCCCTCTGGCATATGGGCACATTTCTTAGTTACATTTTATACAGGTTCATTAATTACAGTTTCAAGAGCACATTACTTATAGATATACGAGATACAGGACGCACCATTTACAGATACATATGAAATTTAGTTGCAGATAGATTATTACAGACAGACGGAGCAGGCAGATGTAGAATTAGATGAGTGAACAATTCTGTGTTTATTGCGAGAGGAGCCACGTTTTGGAGTTTATTCTGAATAGGTGGTAGGAGGGTTCTGTTCTGAGGGTGGGAAGTAGGGTGTTCCACGGTTTAGCAGCTAACACTGGGAAGCTGCTGCCTCCAGCTTTTTGGAGCTTAAATCTAGGGATATTTAAGCAATTGGCTTGGGCAGATCTTGTGGGACGTGCTGTAGTGTTGCGGATGAAATTATCAACCAGATAGCTGGGCACCCGGTTGGCGAGGCAATTATGTGTAATTGATCGAGTTTTGTACTCTATCCTTTGGTTAACAGAGAGCCATTGTGTGTTCCGTCTTATATTCGAGATATGTTGACACCTAGGAGTTCTGCTGATCTGAAGGCGTTGTTTTGGATTACTTGCAACTTGTTTAAGTTGCGTTGACTCGTGCCTAGGTAGAGTGCATTGCAAAAGTCAATTTTAGAGAGAACTAGGGCTCTGGCTATGGTTGTGCAGTTAGATGCGGAAAGAAATGGTCTGGATTCGTTGATTAACTTGGAAGTATAAATTGGAGGAGGCTATAGCGTTGATTTGTCTAGTCATAGTGAGTGAAGAGTCTAGGTAGATACTAAGCGTTTGGACGTCCTTGGATACCGATATGTTATTACTGTCGATGTTGAAAGATGAGTAGCATCCGTCAAGTTTGTTAAGTCTAGGTTGGGAACCTAACAGAAATAACTCTGTCTTGTTGTCGTTGAGGCATAGCCCATGTTTAGCCATCCAGGCTTGTATGATGAGGTAGATGTCGTTAAGGGCTCTGGCGTCTTTATTGTAGTCCCCAGTGATGGGGATGAGTATTTGGGTGTCACCTGCGTAGTTCGTGTAGATGACACCCAAATGGTCCAGGTTGTCGAACAAGTTTTGTAAACACGTTGTATGGTGTGGGTGAGGGACGCCGCAAGTGACAGGAGCTGGAGCTGCTGTGGCCAAAAGTGCAAAGACCCTCATGGATCTGTTATTTAGAAACGACTGAATCCAGGCATTTGCTTTATCGGAGAAGTGGGCTGCTGCTAATAGGTGGTTGCAAAGGACCTTGTGGTCAACCAAATCAAATGCAGCCGAGAGGTCCAATAGTAGTAGGAGGGCGAGTTTGCCATTGTCCTTCAAGTTGTCCATATGAGTCTTGTGGTCAATTAGAGTGGTTTCCATACCGTGTGATAGTTGGAAACTTGATTGTCTAAAGCCCAAGAGTTTGTGATTTTCAAGGTGGTTCTGGATCTGCAGGTAGGCTGCTCTATCCAAGATGTTTAAGAGAAATGGCACTGTTGTAATAGGCCTGTAGTTAGTCAGGATGCTTGGGTCTAGTGTCTTTTTTTTTTTTTTTTTAGGAGGGGTAGAACCCAAGCGTCTTTCAGATTGGATGGGACTGTACTTGATTAAAAATGAGGCGTTAATAAGAGTTGTGATAAAAGGTGCAAGGTGCTTTACTGCGTCCTTGATTAGGGGTGCCGGACAGATGTCTCCTCGGCATCTTGATAGTTTCAACTTAGACATTATGTCCTCAACCTCTTTGCTGGAGAGGGGTGAGAAGGTGAACATTTCATCAGAATTAGGCTGTTCGCGTGGTGGAGGAGGTTGAGCTGAGTCAGAAAAAAAAGTTTTTGGGCATTTATTTTGGATTGAAACATTGAGATTCTGTCAAGTAGGGCCTTCTGGATATCGGTGCACCATGTGGTGTCTTTAATGCAGGAGTCAGGTAGTGGAGAGGAGGATTCTAATTCTCTTAGTATGTCAAAGAGCTCTTTTGTATTAGATTTAGCTTTGCTAATTCGTTCATTGTACGTTTGCTTGTAAAATAGAGTTTTTATAGTTGTTGGATGCTATTATGAAGTTGTATTTGTTAATGGCTGAAGGGGAGTTTTTCCACCAGAATTCTGCATTTCTCTTTTTCTTACGTAAGGTTTTCAATTCAGGGGTAAACCATGAATTTAGATGCGCATGGGGTTTGGCATCGTGCATTTTGAGTGGTGCTATGGTGTTGATGGCATTGAGCATGGTACAGTTGTAAAGGTCTACTACGGCTGTAGGGTCAGTGTTGGTTGGTGTGATATCAGTGATCGGCTGTGGTAGTGGGAGTAGTTTCTTCACTGTGATGTTTTGGTTGTTCCTTGTGCATAGTGGTGGGGCCATGGGTGTTTGCTGGTCACGCAGAGTGTCTTTTTTGATGGTAAATGTGATGAGGTGGTGGTCTGTCCATGCGCAGGGTATGTTGGAGAGTATATTGGCGTCACAGTTTAAGTCGGCCAGCCAGTCTAGTGTTCTTCCCTTGTTGTGTGTGGGATGGCTAATGCGATGAGTAAAGCCTAATTCAGAGATAGAGTTAGCAAGGGTACATGCTTTATGATCTTTAGGATCCTGAAAGCCTAGATTAAAGTCACCCAATAGGATCTGGGAGCTAGCTTTGGTGTTAATGGAGAGGAGAAGAGGGATGTCTTCTTCGAAGGTGGAAATAGACCCAGGGGGTCTGTATATGAGGTGAATGGTGAGCATGCGGGACGCTGAGATAGGCAGCTTGATAGATAGTAATTCCCCGGAGGGGATTGTTAGGTTAGATATTGGCCTTATGTTGAGTGAGGATTTGGCAATAAATGCTACACCGCCACCTTTGGCTCCTTCTCTGTCAAGTTGATTTATGGAATAACCATCTGGGATGGCGAGAGAAAGGGCTGGCCCTGAGGCGGCATGGAGCCAGGCCTTGGTAATAGCCAGAAAGTCCAGGTCATCGGAAGTTATGATGTCTGCTATATCTAAAGCGTGGGCTGGTATGGATCCGGCATTTATGAGAGTACCCTTAATCGTGGCATTAAGGTTCTGTGTTTTGGTTTTCGTGTGAGGTCATTGGGTGTAGGTCCATAGTTGTTTGGGCTGGTGAGGGCTTTGGGTATTTTGGTTCTCGTAGTAGAGCATATATCACCATTAGTGGTGTTGTGGATGGATGCTGGTTGTCTTGACTGTAGCCTTCAGCCAAGTCGTAGGTTCCTAGTCTTGGTTGGACAAGGTTGATTGGGTGTGGGTCTAGCAGCAAAGATATTGACCCATTGTGCAGGTGTAAGGGGATGAGAGTTATAGGTTAGTGGGATGGATCTGCTAGGTAAAGCTGGGAGGCAAGCCGGTAGGAATAATTATGGTGGAATGATGTCAAATGAAGGTAATGTGAGGGACATAGATAAGGAGATACTGTGTATGCAAGGTGAGGCAGAGTCAGCATAGGTAGGTGGAAGGTCACAGAAAGAACATTGATGGGCCACCGTGGGTGAGAACAGTACGCTAAGTAGAGTTGTGAGGCATGGGAGGAATGCATAAATATGGCTCAGAACTGAGCTGGGATGCTTTGTATACTTATGATGAAGCCGGCTGATTAACAGTCGCTATGGAGGCAAGGTGCGGCAGTCAGTGGTAACAAAGGGTAGGCAAGATGCAGCTAACAGTAGTAACACAGGGTAGGCAAGATGCAACAAACGGTAGTAACAGTGTAGGCAAGATGCAGCTATCAATAGTGACACAGTGTAGGCAAGATGCAGCTAACAGTAACACAGTGTAGGCAAGATTCAGCTAACAGTAGTAACACAGTGTAGGCAAGATGAAGCCATTAATAGTGACAGTGTAGGCAAGTTGCAACTAACAGTAGTAACACAGGGTAGGCAAGATGCAACTAACAGTAGTAACACAATGTAGGCAAGATGCACCTATCAATTGTGCCATAGTGCAGGCAAGATGCAGCTATCAATAGTGACACAGTATAGGCAAGATGCAGCTAACAATAGTGTAGGCGAGATACAATAATTACTGTAAACATAAGGTAGGCAAGAAACAGCAACTACTAGGAGTAGAAGGTGGGCAATGCTGTGCAACATGCAGGGGGTCGAAAAGTAGAAAGTGCCAGATTCCAAGCGAGGTACCATGGGCTAGGTGCAGCATGAATAGGTGTGCGGTGAAATACTAGGTGCACAACACTATTCAGTAACTTAGGATTTTATACGCTGCCTTATTAATTGAGTGCTATGCAATAGGACATGCAAGGTGCAAGAAACATCACCGCTAGGTAGATGTTAATTGGCAACAGTAAGAGGATGGAGTTTGGTGAAATATAACTGAAGGTAGCTACTATGGTAATCCGTGGGCGAGGCAGAAAGTGTGAGTGAGCAATATCTGGCAGACAAGTACTTAGTGGTGCATCAGACAAAAGGTCAGCACAGTGGATGTGAGCACAGTAAAGGATATAGGCATAGGACCGTAATTTAGAGGGCTAGTCTTAGTGCTGCATGTAAATAGCACAAGACTGGCCTGCTACATGTATTAGAGTCGTATGACGTTAACCAGATGCTTGCAGATGGACGCAGGTCGATCACGCAATTGTACGATGTAATAGAGTCTCGGGTAAGATAGCGTTACCGGAGTCCTGGGCTCAGATGAGTAGTACGAAGAGGTGATTAAGGGCCATTACAGCACGCGAGAATGCTTGAGACCCCAGTTCAGTGGGTGTATTTTCAAAGGTAGAGTAGCTGGGCACGTGTGGCGGCCGCCGAGCAGAGGGTGCCGGGCATATAATGGTTTAGTTTATTTATTTATAGAGCGCGCCAAGCCCTAAGGCAACTGGGCGCTGAAACTTATATGTTGCGAAGTACAGACAATTATAAGGATATACAGCATAGAAAAAAAGACACGTTTTTTACAACAATACACGAAGTGGGCAATAAATGGAGGACATTAGAATACTTCCAACAAATTTACACAGTACAAGATAATTACAGTGGATGTTGGACAGGACGATAGGTAACCAATCTTGCACGTGGAGCCAGGCTTTGGTCTTATTCCTAAATGCGTGGTAAGATGGTTCCTCCCTTATAGAGAGGGGGAGGGCATTCCATTTTCTGGCCGCAAGGACAGGGAAGCTAGCCCCGCCTGCACTTTGTTGCCTTAATTGGGGTATATTGACAGAGTGTCTCATGGTAGTTCTAATAGGTCATGAGGATGTGTGGCGAGAGGTGGTATGAGACAAGTAATTGGGAGCTTGATTGGAAAGGCACTTGTGAGTGAGGGACAAGGTTTTGTAAGCTATTCTTTGGTTGATTTTAAGCCATTTTATCGAGAGTCTAGTTTCAGAAATATGGTGATTCCTAGGAATATTTAGAGCTGCTCGAATGGTGTTATTTTGCAAAACATGCATTTTGTTGATGTTTTGTTGAGATGTGCCGAGGTAGAGTGTGTTGCAATAATCTAGCTTGGAGAGGACTAGGGCTCTGGATAATGTAATGCAATTGGCTGGAGTCAGGTAAGATCAGCAGGCTGTGATGAGTTTACAGGTGTAGGCGGATGAGGAGGCTAAGGCGTGTTAATGTTAGTGCAGAGTCTATATAAATCCCTAGCGTTTTCACCACCTTGGCGACTTTGATTAAGTTGCCATCAATGTTGAAGGAGGAGAATGATGCGTTCAGGTTATTCAGGTTGGCAGGCGAGCCCAGGAGGAGCAACTCTGTCTTATCATTAAGACAGAGTCCATGCTTCGCCACCCAAGCTTGCATGATGAGGTAAATGCTGTTGAGTCTCACTGTCCACAGTGTAGTCACCAGTAATGGGGATGAGTATCTGTGTGTCATCAGCATAATTAGTGTAGATGACACCCATGTCGGGGGGAAATTCTGCCGGGGTCGGCTGCGGACCTCCGGGCAGGGAGGCCCCAACTCCTCCCGTATATCCCAAAAACCACAGAGTATGAGACACACGCAAGAAGCAAGGTGGTTCTGCTGTTTATTATACAAACGGCAGGGATGGGTCAAGGATCGTACGCGTCCGTCCTGACACACACACAATCGTGGGCTCGCAGGCCCTTTTTACCTTAGTATGACGCGCTACTTGCGTCACCTCGAAAAGTTAGCAAAAAACCTATCTCCACTCTGGATTGGTTACTTGAGTGGTAGGGTTAGTATAGCATACGTATAGAGAACGGTGTTAGTGGATAAGAGTCAGTCAGGTGATATGCCTGGGTTGTCCCTACAATTAGATACATGAGAATTGTTACATGAAGACCCCTGAGGATTGGTTAATGTTAATGGCGTCAGTGATAAGAGCCCCATGTTCTGATTGGTGCGCTCGCGAGCCTCCCAGTCTGGGACCATCGCCGTTCCCAGCTCGCGGTGCACCCGTCATTTGCAACAATGTTTCACTATGGGTACGTGCAGACAATGTGAGGATTTATTCATAAGCTGGAAGGCCGACTACTCCCACTGTCGCAGATGTCCATTGAGTCTTTTAATTGTATCTGCCTGTGTCTTGTAACGAGGGATCCAGGCGCCTCCGTTCTCCTGGCCTTGGCATCCTTTCAGGTTTGGCTTGGTCACGTGAGGTGGGACCGTGTTTGAGGCCGAATTCTGCACAATTAATATTGTTTTTCCCGTTGTGTGCCTGGTTTAATTTGCAGGTGTGACTTGTACGTCGGCTTGCGGCATGCGAGATTGCAACATTGTGCCCTTGGTTGTCTGCTTTTAGAAGGCGAGTTTGCAACATTGCGCCCTTGGCTGTCTGTTTTCGCCGGGCTCATTCTGCAGTGTCACCAACTGAGATTTTGTTCATTTTAATGTTCATGGAAGCTCATGGAAGCTCTTGCTTGCGGCCTACTTGGATCAGGTGCATATATGGAGCCGTTGAGTGCACAGGCGCTTTAGGTTATAGGTTTTAGGAGAAGCGTAAGCAAGCCATTTAGATAAGTTCATTGTGCGTCTTGCGTTTCTGCATCGTAAAAAAGCCTATGTGAAAAATAATAAAGATGCACGTCCGTGGGTGTGTTCGTCACCTACGTTATAGCGCTGAGTATATTCTTCGTGTAGGTTGGTGTGGGAGTGTCCAGTGTTCATGTTTGCACAGGCGTGTTGATCTTTGGCTAAGTCGTCATGGCATCTCTAACGATGTAATGGTTTAGTCGAGTTCATCCATGCCGCAGGTGTCGGCATGGGCAGGGCGGGCTGCTGGGCAGGTGGGTGGGCACATCCGTATGTTCCTGTACCAGGGTATTTGGTCGTCTGGTAGATGGGCAAACTCTTCTCGTGGCGGGTGCCTAGGCCGTGATCCTCTAGGCCACGCGCGAGAGGGGATTGACGGGAGCCTGTTGTTCCATTCTCCCACTTCAGTCCCCCCTCTGGTCGACTTGTCGACCACAAACATATCCTTTTCTTTATCTCCTCTCACTCTCCATATTTTAGTTATTCCTCCCAAATGTCCATAGTGGTTAACATGGTCTTCAAACGACCAATACATGTATTCACAGGTTCCTCCAGGAGTGCAGTATACCCATTTCCCTATGTAGCTCCTTGGGTTTTCGAGCTTCACAGATGGTGGGTCCAGGTGGTTGGTGGTGATCTGATTGCGCAACTTCTCTCTCTCTTGTATGATTGTGCCTGTGTGCTGGCCGTCATCTGCTGGCATCAAGGGGTGCATACCGGCCATTTCAATCATTTCGTCTGTGGTGCGTGCCTTCCAGGCCTTCCAAAATCTTATTACGATCAATGTAGCGCCAGCCAAAATAGTGCATCCAACTATAATTTTCAGTCCATCTGACAGCCAAGATGGCATCCATGACCATAATATTGAAAACCAGCTCTCATCCTTTTGAAAGGAAGCGCCCCCAATTCAGCACGATCCTCCCCGCAATGAGAGACAATAAGGGACTCTCCCGTAGTGGGAATAAGACCAAGACAGAGTGCGGGTGAGCGTAAGTGGGAGTTTATCCAAGGATAAGGCATGCAAAGAACTCTGCAACCTACGAGAGCGCTCTGCCTGACAATAGCAAAGACAGGCGTATTTCTAATACAAAAAACGTCATCAACACCTAAACACTATAGGGGGCACAAGTCAATTGGGATTGGGTGGTGTCGACTAACTATAAGTGTTGCTGGCGCGGGGTTGGTCTTGGCGGGACGACGTCACTGGTCAGCCTCGTGGGTTGGGTTGGGCCTGGCCGGCCGGCTTGAGGTCATCCATGCGGTGTTGATGTGCTGGGGCAGCCTGTGACAATAACGAATACCTTTCCTGTCTCATTTGCCCTAGGCCATGCACACTACAGTTATTCAGAAAATGACATTTACGTTCATTAATAAATCGCTTCACTAGCTTATCTTATAAAATAAACACAACACATGAGGAATGCACCTCGTGAGAGGTCTGGTGGTTGTTGGTTGGGGTGAGATTTACCTGTGTCTTATTGACCGGTATTTTAGGTCACGGGACGGGGCTCTGGGACCTGGGCCGAGTGATACATGTCTGTCTGCTGCGTTAGAAGTTATTATATAGATGGGTCTCTGTGTCTTGTCCCAATGATGGGGGTCGTCCTTACACGGGGTCAGGATTCTTGGGGGGGTTCGTGGGGATTTATGAGAGGGTGCTGGTAGATCAGTGGGTTCATCCGTGGGTTTATTACCGTGCTGTAAATAACACAGGTGGCGGGCTGTGGCCTTGGTTGCGGCGCCGGGGCCTCTGACTCTCTGAAGTAACGCCAGCTTGGTTGGGGGAGGTGAGGGAGCGCAGCACAAGTCTTAGCTTTTTTATCTGGCAGGCTTGGTGGGGTGGGAGAGGGAATGACCTTGCATATACTCACAAAGGTATTTTCCTCGTGCGTTGCTGATCAGTGAATGCAGAAGTTTTATACTGTTCTGCCTTATTTTAACGTTATTCAGACACACATATATATATATATATATTTCATTTTCGTTACACATTTCTTTAATACAGTCGGTTCCAGTACCTTTTCATTACCTAACATTATGTTCACTACATTGTGTGCGTATTGTATGTACATTAGACGTTATACGAGGGATATCTAGGTTATGGCCTACAGAGATTGATGCTCGCCGCTTTGGGTGATTCAAAACATATATGAGTTCAAGTTTCTACATACTATTGAAAAACACTTTTACAAATAGAGGTTACACGTTTGGTCAACATCTTTCTCCGTAGTTATAGCAGCATTAGTCCAGACCTGGAGAGATATCATATAACGTTACATTTTTATGGTTCGTTCACATTTTAAACAGAGGTAGTTCCTTAACACCAATACTTGAACTATTTTCTACCTTCTTCAGATAGTGATGCTTCAGCTTTTTTCCCCGTTGCCCCGGCCTTGCGGTCCGGGTCATACGGGGTGCAATATCACATTGTTACTAATATAATGTTGCCGTGTTGGCATCTCGGGTTTAGCTCATCTCCGACTTTCTCATGGGAACGCGCTCGCAGCGGATCTGCCAGGGCTGCTGAGGCGGCAGAGATGCATGAAAGGCCCTCCAAAGGTGGGGGCCTCGTTACAGTGTGCTGAACTCACACCATGTTTGCTGTGCACGATGGCGTCTAGGCCTAACTTAAGTTTCGGTAAATGCAAAGACAGGGTGCGTGTGGGCAATGTCGTCGGCGGGTGAACCCCCCTCCACCTGGGCCCGGGTGGCATGAGGGTGCTCCCACCGAGCCATGGTCCTCACCTGGGGAGGGAGCTGTAGGTGAGGAGGGCCTCGTGGCCATTCCTCCCCTACATTTCCCCCCTTTCGTTACTTAAAGTAACGAATTTCTTTAGCTCTTCTAATCTTCTACATTCTTGTTCTTCTAACACTGCACCATCCCATGCAGGGGTTCCTTTTATAGGCATCCATGCTCTGCACACCCCCCTTAAGCTCTCACCTCTCCTAGCATACTCGTCTGGTGTACATGTCAAATATATACAGTCGCCGGTCTCTTCCAGATCTACCCAGACCTCCTCATACCATTCCAGTTCTACGTCTCGTGGTTCTTTAATCGTGGTGTGCCATAGCTTATCTACTATGTACTTGTCACGGCACATAGGCACTAACTGGTACCTGGGGGTGTTGTCTGTTCCTGTCTGCACATGTACTTCTTGTGTTGCTTTAATTGTACCACCGGAGTTGCCCATTGTCACCATCATCATTGCACCGTTAGGGACTGCATTAGCACAACATCGGAGGCCCACCTGGCACAGGCAGAACATCACAAGGATGATCACCACTATTGGTATCAGGAACTTCATTGTCACTCCAAGCCATGAGGGAACCCAGGAGAAGATATTGTCGAACCACGAGCTATCCTCAGCTCCACCTTCCATTTTCATCTTCTCGCCCAGGTTATGTACTGCTTCAATAACGTGGGACAGGGACCCATTTTCTGCGTCTTCAGAAGGTACGAACGTGCAGCATGCACTTCCTATTTTTCGGCAAACACCTCCATCGATTGCTGTTAACAGGTCTAGGACATACCTGTTTTGCATGGTCATTAATCGCAGAGCTCGTAGTTCCACCTTTATTATGTTAAACCCTTCTTCAGTGTCATTGGCCAACTGGATCAGTTCCCACCGTGTGATCTGGAGCCATTTTGCATTTGCTCTTGCTTGGACACTTGATACTAGTGAAGCAAAGAATGTTTCCACGGAGCTGAACAGGCGATACTTGTCTGGGATCTGTGCCAATAAATCAGATGATGCTTGTGATATGTAGTTCGAGGCTCGCTTGTTCCTTGAGAGCTCTTCTCCTTTCCCTCCGGAGGACAGGACATAAAGGTGCGCTTGTGTAGTTGGAGACGCTGCATTCTGGTTCAAGCCTTCGTTCATCGTGTTACTTCTGTCAATATGGCTTTCGGGAATCACCATTAGTGTTGAATGCAAAGTGGCCATTGAGCAGCTACCACTCCATGATTGGGGAAGGTGCAGGTACGCCTTGTTCCCGCATACCCAGTAGGTGTCCATTAGTGCTGCTGTTCCTTTTTTCATATCTGGGATGGTGAGAGTTTTGTTACAGTTCTTGTTCGTTCCTATTGTCATTTTTCCTTCTCCCTTGAAACATAGTTTGTTTTGTATTTCACTTTGTAGCTTAAAGGGTTTTTCCATCGCTGTTACCCATGTTAATTTAGGGATGTGTTCTTTCCATATTGGCAAGCATGTTCTTTCCATCCACCGCAACTTTTCCGGTTGAACACCCTTCAGTGCTTCTGCCTTGCACAGCACTTCTTCGTCTTTCCATTTGCTTTCGGAAAACAGTGTCCCTTGTATTGCAAAGAAAGGTTCTTTAAGGCAGATCACTCCAGACGCTTGCGAATAGCACGTTTTGTTGTTCTGTACCATTCTGAAAGAGACATCGTGTGCTTGGAAAGTGTTCTTTATTCTACACAGCGTGAGATGAAGGAGACATTGGGCATCCACAATGGGCAATTCTCGTGGCAACAATACTTTAGGTGTGCCTGATGCATGGGGGATAAGTGAGCAGACATAACAGCTCTCATTGGTTGTTTGTTTAGCTGTTGTGCTCATATCTGCATACCATTTATTTGCTTGGTGAGGGTGTCGTGGGTCTTCCATTTTGTCTAACCCTAGCCCATAATACTCATCATACCCTTTTCCACCAGTCTCTCTTCTCCGCCTACTTTTCTCCCTTCCTCTGTACCTTCTCGTTATAGGAGGTGAAGAACCAGGCCCCCCTTCCTCCCTCCCACCCCCCTTTTCTAATTCTTCATATAGGGACTTGTGTTCTGTCATCATAATCACTTTTCCATCCTCATTAATAAACAAGAGATCGTTGTTTGAAATTGGGGCGGGAGGGATCGTGTGGTTGTTGTATGTTCCAGGTTGGGACATTGTGTCATTATCTACATTTTTGGTTCTCCATTGTGAGAGGACAGCAGTGGGTGGTGTAGTATAGTATCCCCACACAAAGTGTGATCCATCCCAGATCAAGAAATCACCTTCTTTGATACCTACAGTCGGAATTGTTTTCGTTCCAGGAGCAAGGGTGGTGTTGTTCCCCCCTCCCCCCTCGTTCATCTCGGTAGAGATGAACGCTATAATCCAGTGTAACACCAGACAAAACATTGAGATGAAGAACACGATAGCACACATTGATAAACCACATTCAAATGAATATGTTAATCTAGCCACTAACATTTCTCTAAATCTAACATATCTATTAGTTGCAGGCTGCCCATTCGATGCCATGATAAATCCTGTTTGAGACACAAAAGTTCATTAAATACAAACATGTAAGCATTTCCACATTGTAACGTTTCGGTGATAAAATATAGGGTTGGGTGAGGAAGGGGGTTTGTTGACAGACAAGGTAGCTTTCAGTCAATATTATTCGTACCTTACTATATATATATATAAATAATAAAAAACATGACATTTTTAAAAACAACAATAATAAAAAACATCTTAAAGAGTACAGGAAGGGAAAAAAGAACCCCACGCAAAACTTTCAAAAAATTGTAAAAAGAAAATTTACATATACATGTGTACATGTTTTAGTCCAGGACATTTGTTGCGCGCTAATTGTGTTCACTGTTCATCTCATGAAGCACACAAAATTCAAATCATTCATTCCGCACAACTTCATCGTCCGCTGTTGCCTGTGCCTCATCCTGCACCTCACTCTCCGCAGCGCTGTAAGCTTTACGTACATCTGTCAAATGCACCCAATATCGCAGGCCCTTAACCTTTACTGCTGTAGGCGTGCAAAATACTACCTCATAGGGGCCATGGAAGCGTGGTGCGTTCCACCTCCGCACAAAACTTCTAACATATATAAGGTCACCAGGCATTAGCTGTAGTGGTTTTTCAGGCAAACCGTTTGGTTCAGTCGCGTTCCCCTCCTCTCTTGTCGAGGGGGGGGCTAGTTGCTTTGAAATTACGCGCGCTGCCCGTGTCAATTTTCGCAGGTATTCTGTGAACTCCTCCCCCAATATGGCTGCGCTTCTGTGTGCATCAGAACGCTCACGGAGAGGCGAATGCGCTGTGTGCATTCTTCTTCCCGTGACGATCTCGTGCGGGGACAAATGGTGATCCTTACTTGGCTGGTTTCGTAGCTCAAACAAGGCCAAAGGCAGGCAGTACATCCAAGTCTTTTTAAGGGAAAAACAAAGTTTTGATAATCTACTTTTTAACAGGCCGTTTATCTTTTCTACGACGCCATTACTTTGAGGATGATAAATCGAACATAATTTGTGCTTTATTCCCAATAATGTAGTCACTTCTTTAAAGAGTTCATTAACAAAATGCGTCCCGTTATCTGAGCGAATAACGTCGCAAATTCCCCAGCGCGGAAACACTTCCCGCACTAGGAACTTCGCGGCGCCCTTCGCGTCAGGGCGGGCACAAGGGCCTGCCTCCACCCACCTCGAAAATGGACATACAACCACAATCATATATCGAGCCCCGTTACACCTTTCTCCCATGTCTACATAATCAATGTGGAGCTCTCTGAATGGGCCACTTGGTTTTGGTATCGTACCCCTTAGTGTACGCAATGTCATACCTGAGTTGTAAATTTGACATGTCGTGCATTCTAGAGCTAACCTTGTGACGTGCTCCTGGAGGCAAGGTGTAAACCAATCTTCTTGTATCTCTGCCATTATGTGTTTCTTTGTGTTGTGTGCAGGAAAGTGTAGTTGTTGAAATGCTATTTCTAACAGCGTGATTGGCATTACCACTTTTCCTGAACTCTCTTGTCGCCACAATAAATCAGTCGGTGATTTGCTGCATCCTCTCTTAGTCCACAGCAATTTTTCCTCTGCACTAGCTCCCTCTTGCAGCTCTATTATCTCCTGTGTGGACATCATGTTGTATCCTGTGGGGACTTCTTGGCTTGCTGTGTGGTGCAACATGTACTCTCCTATTTCACCTTTTTGTAGATATGAAGCTGCTTTGGCAGCGGCGTCTGCTGCCGCGTTCCCCAAAGATACAAAATCTGTATTGGTGGTATGAGCTTGACATTTTACGATGGCCACTGCCGTGGGGTCTTGCAGGGCCTCAATCAGTTCTTTCAATAATTCTGCATGCTGGACTGGCGTTCCGTCTGCTCGTCGGAACCCTCTCCGCCCCCACCGGGCCAACCCACCGTGAACTGTTGTTGTCATGTATGCTGAGTCTGTATATATGGTCACTGCGCACCCCTTGGCGGCATGCAATGCTTCTATTAGCGCTATTAGTTCTGCTGCTTGCGCTGAATAGTGTGATGGGAGGCGGTGTTGTACTAGTATCTCATATTCATCTTCCTCTAATCGTACCACTGCCATACCCACATGTTTTTCTCCTGTCTCCATGTCAATTGATGCTGACCCGTCCACAAAATACACCTCACCCTCGGTCAGGGCATTTTCAAAAATCACTTGATCCTTACTTTCGTCACCTGTGTACGTGGCGCAGTTGTGGTTTTGCATGTCCTCTATGGTGCATGCCTCTGTGATGAATGTGGCTGGGTTCACTGTTTTACATCTTACTATATGGATGTTAGCGCTGGACAGTATTATCTCATATGCTGTGGCGCGTTGTGTTGTCAATGTGCTCTTTGTTCGCTCTAATATTGCAAAAAGTGAGTGTTCCACGAACAGTGTCACCGGGCAGCCCATTACTATCGTGGCACTTTTTTCAATTGCGAACGCGGCTGCAGCTAGGGATTGCTCGCAGGCGAAATGACCTTGCATTACTGCGTCTAGGGTGCCGCTGTAGTAAGCTAGTGGTTTGTGCCCTAAGGATGTTTTCTGTGTCAGTACTGCTGTCATCAATGTTCCTTTGCAGTGTGAAAATAAGAAGAATTCGCGCCCATAATCTGGGTTTGCTAGTACTGGGGCGCTTGATATCAGCTCTTTTAGTGAGTTAAATGCTGTGTTCATCACCTCTGTCCATTCTATGTGTTTGTGTTCTTGTTGTGCTTCTTTCAGTGCCTGTAGCAGGGGCCTTGTGTACGCCGCATAGTCCAATATCCATGCTCGGCAATAGTTACACATACCCAGAAATTTCTGCATCTCTTTTACTGTTTTGGGTTCCCCAATTGTTTTAATCGCCTGTGCCCTGTCTGGTATAATTCGCTTGCCATCCTTTGATATCAACTGACCCAAGTATAGGACCTCCGTCAGACAGTATTGTAACTTCCCCTTGTCCACCTTGTACCCCTTATTTGCCAATAATGTCAAGAGTGTTATCGAGTCCTGTCTGCATTCTTCCTCAGCCTGTGCACAAACCAATAAATCATCAACGTACTGAATCACTGTGCTTTCTACAGACAAATTCCCCAGATCTTCATGTAGTACCCTGTTAAATATGCTTGGGCTCTCGCAATATCCTTGTGGTAGTCTGCAGTGTTCGAACCTCCTTCCTCCCAATGTAAATGCTGTCAAGTACCTGCTCTCTTCTGCCAAGGGAATCGAAAAGAATGCATTTTTTAAGTCAATTACTGTGAAGTGTGATGCTATTTTTGGAATGTTGCACAGTATTGTCGCCGGGTTCGGGACTAAAGGGAACTCCTTCATTACCACATCGTTCAATGGGCGTAAATCTTGTATCATCCTCCATGAACCCCCCTTCGCTTTTTTGATTGGGTAAATGCATGTGTTGCATGGGGAGTTTGAGGGCACTATTATACCCTGTGCTAGCAGTGCTTCTATTGTCTCTCTGATCCCTTCTTCTGCTTCTCGCGACAGTGGATATTGTTTCACCCGGGGTAGTATTGCTCCTTGTTTTACTTTTATCACCACAGGCTGAACTTCATGTAGCAACCCTACATCGTGGGGGCCATTAGTCCATAAGTTAGCGGGTACTGAACTCATGTCTTCATCAAAAAATGTATGCGGTGCTCCTACTACCGCCATTAGTTCAACTTTAGTTTGTCTGGCTGTAACTACGATGTCGCAGGGCATTGCCAGTTCCATCACTACTTCACCATCTCCCTCAGTGTCAGAAAATAGCTCCTCGTCCGAGAGCTCTCTCAGGGGGATATTTGCATTTGTACACAATACTGTCCGCCACTCACACCCTTCCATGTCAATACCAATCACGCATATTCTGTTTGCTGATACATGTATTGCATGCAAATCCAATGATATTACTTCCCCAAGAGCAGTGTCAGGGCTTGCTATGGGACGAAAAAGGAATTCTGCTGGTATTCTCCACTCCACCCTTTTTAGTTCTGGTACTATGAGAGCCAATGTTCTCATGCCTTCAACAAACATCTCCTCATTTCTTGGTACCCCTCTGATCTCTTTTATTGTTGTGTGGCCGTGTATTACTGCTAATATACGGAGGGGGCATATGCCTGGCGTTGAACATACGATGCCGCTCCCTGTGAATGATATGGTCATGTTTAGTTTGCTCAAGAGATCTCTCCCCAGTAAGTTGATGGGAGAGTTTTCATAGTACAGTAAGGGTGCTTTCACTGTTTTACCCCCCACTGTCACATCCAATACCTCTGTGTAAGGAACTTCAATTACAGCCCCAGAGAACCCCTGCGTCTCTAACGTTCTATTAGATAACGGGAACCGGCCCTCTCTAATGCATGATTTCTCCGCTCCCGAAT
The DNA here is from genome assembly GCF_040938575.1 of Ambystoma mexicanum. Classification (NCBI taxonomy): domain Eukaryota; kingdom Metazoa; phylum Chordata; class Amphibia; order Caudata; family Ambystomatidae; genus Ambystoma; species Ambystoma mexicanum. The sequence goes on along the minus strand of NC_090928.1, from coordinate 537,812,727 downwards.
CCACCATGAATATGAATTGCTTGTCTCCTATCTGCGCTCCTATCAATGGTTCCTCTGATGCATTGTGGGTCGTAGACAGTACTGGACACGCAAGTGCTCTCTGTGGGCTGTCCTATGCGGGGTGTCTCATTGCCCCCCCTTGATCGAAAATATTCCCCGAAACTACTGACACTCCACTGTAAGGTGCGGGGGCTGGTGCCCCATTAGCTCCTGTGGCGAAAGTATTACCAGGCGTGTAGTGCACATTGTCATTATTCTGTGGGCTGGTTTGTGTTCGGTATTGATGTCCGTGTAGTTGTGCGTTACTCCTTTGTACTACATTGTCTGGTTGCTGGTATTGTCCCATGGGGAGGCCGTAGGGGCTTCCTGGATGGGGGTGTCCGTACTGTTCTATCTCTTGGAAACCGTTGTTTTGTCTGCTCCTACATTCCCTTGAGTAATGCCCCCATCTCCCACAATTCCAACAGCTCCCCTGTGGACCTCTGGGACCCTGCCACCCATTTCCTCCCATTCCTCCATACCCTTGTCCTCCTCTTCGCCCCCTGTACCCACCTCTTCCTCCTCTTGGGGCCCACTCTTGCCACGTTGGACCTCCGTTCTGCTCCTGCTCTGTCCACTGTCGTTGCCCTTGTCCTGCCCAATTCGCTGCTATTCTTCCTTGTATTGCTATTTGCCCCTCCTCTCCTTCCTCTCCCTCCCGTATGAGTGGGAGTCCCGCTACCGCTGCTGCGACCTTCACCAATTTTGATTGCACCAACTTCGCCTCGTCCGCCAACCTTTTCTGTGCTACTTCCCTCTCTCTTTCTTTGATCCGTTTACAATGGTGTACTATTATGCTTTGGATCTCCGGCCAGCCTTTTGCCTCAACACCTGCTATTTTATCTAGTGCCTTTTGCACTTCCTTTGGGAGCCCTCTTTTAATGATGAAGTAAAATAGAGACGTGGATTGGTGCCAGGGCGTACCCGTTTCCGCTCTCCACATCTCCTGCACCCGGAGAATGTAATCCATAGCGTCCTCCCCATCATTCATGGTACATTGCATTACTGACTGCAGATCAGGGGTATCTGGGAAGGTTTCCCGCAGTGCGTCCCACACCCTTGCTCGCACGGTGTTAAAAGAAGCCCCATCATGGCGATCACACTCCAAAGTTACAGCTGGAAAACCCGCTTTAGCCCACACTCTGTCTGCCTGATCCCCTACTGCGGACACTAGTAGGCTTTTCACATCGCCTACTGCCAGCGGTATACCCGCGGTATGTTTTTCAAATGCATATATCCACTTGCTTGCCCCTCCTGACAGCTGTGGTAGTAATTTCATTAAGTTAGCCTTGTCCATCTGAGCCCACGGTATATAGTTCGGCCTCCCACCTCCCCTGTGGAGTAATGGTAGTTGTAATTTCCCTTTTGCCGTTGCAGCTTCCTTTTCCTTAGTCACTGCTGACTCTAATGACGCCATCTTCCCCACCCTATTTCTTAGTCGTCCTATCCATTCATCCTCTATAGTCCCCAGTGAACATGCCCCATCTAGCTCCTCGCCTTCTCCTCCTACTGCCATGCTCAATCTATCACTCTCATCCCCCCCTCCTCTGACATCACATAACAAATCCTCTCTGATCCCTCTCTCTCGCGAGACATCACCAATGCTTCCTTCTGCTGTCCCTACTTCTATTATCCTGGTCGGTTCTTCCTCAATTCTGAACAGTATTTCCCCCTTTTTCCATCCTTCCTCAATTTGTCTACTTTCGCTCGACGCTCTAGACGTGCGTCCAGATTGTGTGGGGGCGCACGCTGTGCGTTCACATATGTCTTTTATTCTTGAGAGCTCATCTCGTGCCACTGTAAGCCTCGACTCTAAGTCACTCGTTAACTTCTCTATGTCCACTCTCTGTGTGCCTCCCTGGGTGTGCTCTCTAGTGTTTTCGTATGGTGGGGGTGCAGTTGGTCTTTGTGGCGTGCTGGTTGAAGGGGGAGGCACATAAATCGGGTCGCTATATCCTGTTGCAGGGGCTGGTTTAGGTAATATTGGGTACAACATAACCACTTCCGCAGGCTGTTCTGTACTTAACTGTTCCTTTTCCTCTCGCGGGATCATTAGTGGATTGTCTGTGGTGGAGGGTAAATCAATATTTGGAGCTGGAGCTTTGGGTGGGGGTACTTCCTCAAACAATCTCCAAAGATCTAATATCTCCTTCCTGTTCTGCCATTTTTTTCCCTTATACTTAAGGCGAATACATGTACATACCATATCAAGAACGCTTTTGTCAAAAGACCCTCCTTCTGGCCAAATCTGGGGCAACCCCTCCCCTTTCAATTCTGTTAACCATTGATCATGATATTTATTTATGCGTTCAGCATATCCCGGCAAGCTCTTGCAAATGTGTGACAAGGGAGTTTCAGCCCCCATCCTTTAAATCGCTAGCGCTACCTCGTTCGCTTTCGTTACCTTTTATTAGCTGTAAATATGCGTATGTATTCCTTTATGGCACAGACAAGAGCGGACCTCTTAAAATTATCACCCACCGTTATTCACTGCACAAATCTCTTCTCACTCACCATATCTCATCTCCTTCCCATTCCCAGGCACTCTTATGTGATCTCACTTGTAATTGATCAAGTACTGGTTATGGCCACATTCTCTGACACCACCTCGCGGCCACCCGTTCGTCTCTCACACTCGTACGGTGCGCGCACCCTTCACAATGCTTTCCACTCACACTCTTTGTCTTTCTCCTCCCTTTCCTCCCTAACCAGCTGTCCCTGTTTTCCTGCTAAGGTTACTGTGTTCACGTCTGTACGTGCCGCTACTGAGTCCCCGCTTTTTAAGATGTTCTAACTTCTTTATACCCTTCTCATTTTCGCCCCCTACCCCGTGGAAATGGAAAAAGAAGAAATAGAGAGAGAGAGCACAATCACTAAAAAATATTCCCGGTGTCTCCTTTTGCTAGACACCAATAACTTATTTCTCACTTCTTCATATATTCCCAGTACTAGCCTAGATAGCACTATGCGGCGCCGCCTTCCACCCCCTCTCGGAGCTAGGTTTCCGTCACTTCTACCACGTCACTTATTTCTTACTCCTAATGGCCATATGCAAAAGAAAGAATAAAGAAAATTTCAAGACCCGTCTGTAGTAGACCCCCGATATTCTTCTCCTCTACCTGTCCCCGTTCTGTTATTCCCAATTCCCTTTCTTTTCCCCTTGACGATCACTCGCACTCGGTACTCACGTGCCCGTCTTGAACCGATACTCTCCGAAACTGGGTCCGTCCAGGCGGCGTCACCGGTAACTCAACGGTCAGCCCCTGGCTCCGGCGAGCGGCACTCAAAGGGGATTTTTTTCCAATCGGGATCCCGTACCCTTTCTCATTGAGTGCGCACTTCTTATTGTGCCGGTCGCCGTTGGCGGGCGGCCTCCCGGAGACGGCTCACCGTGCGTATCCCTTCTCGACCGGAGATTCTCGTGCCACAAGGGGGTCGTTTAAGAAGGAGTTAGGAAAAATAGTTTGGAGATATCACGCTATCGGGGTCACCACTGAAAGGAAGCGCCCCCAATTCAGCACGATCCTCCCCGCAATGAGAGACAATAAGGGACTCTCCCGTAGTGGGAATAAGACCAAGACAGAGTGCGGGTGAGCGTAAGTGGGAGTTTATCCAAGGATAAGGCATGCAAAGAACTCTGCAACCTACGAGAGCGCTCTGCCTGACAATAGCAAAGACAGGCGTATTTCTAATACAAAAAACGTCATCAACACCTAAACACTATAGGGGGCACAAGTCAATTGGGATTGGGTGGTGTCGACTAACTATAAGTGTTGCTGGCGCGGGGTTGGTCTTGGCGGGACGACGTCACTGGTCAGCCTCGTGGGTTGGGTTGGGCCTGGCCGGCCGGCTTGAGGTCATCCATGCGGTGTTGATGTGCTGGGGCAGCCTGTGACAATAACGAATACCTTTCCTGTCTCATTTGCCCTAGGCCATGCACACTACAGTTATTCAGAAAATGACATTTACGTTCATTAATAAATCGCTTCACTAGCTTATCTTATAAAATAAACACAACACATGAGGAATGCACCTCGTGAGAGGTCTGGTGGTTGTTGGTTGGGGTGAGATTTACCTGTGTCTTATTGACCGGTATTTTAGGTCACGGGACGGGGCTCTGGGACCTGGGCCGAGTGATACATGTCTGTCTGCTGCGTTAGAAGTTATTATATAGATGGGTCTCTGTGTCTTGTCCCAATGATGGGGGTCGTCCTTACACGGGGTCAGGATTCTTGGGGGGGTTCGTGGGGATTTATGAGAGGGTGCTGGTAGATCAGTGGGTTCATCCGTGGGTTTATTACCGTGCTGTAAATAACACAGGTGGCGGGCTGTGGCCTTGGTTGCGGCGCCGGGGCCTCTGACTCTCTGAAGTAACGCCAGCTTGGTTGGGGGAGGTGAGGGAGCGCAGCACAAGTCTTAGCTTTTTTATCTGGCAGGCTTGGTGGGGTGGGAGAGGGAATGACCTTGCATATACTCACAAAGGTATTTTCCTCGTGCGTTGCTGATCAGTGAATGCAGAAGTTTTATACTGTTCTGCCTTATTTTAACGTTATTCAGACACACATATATATATATATATATTTCATTTTCGTTACACATTTCTTTAATACAGTCGGTTCCAGTACCTTTTCATTACCTAACATTATGTTCACTACATTGTGTGCGTATTGTATGTACATTAGACGTTATACGAGGGATATCTAGGTTATGGCCTACAGAGATTGATGCTCGCCGCTTTGGGTGATTCAAAACATATATGAGTTCAAGTTTCTACATACTATTGAAAAACACTTTTACAAATAGAGGTTACACGTTTGGTCAACATCTTTCTCCGTAGTTATAGCAGCATTAGTCCAGACCTGGAGAGATATCATATAACGTTACATTTTTATGGTTCGTTCACATTTTAAACAGAGGTAGTTCCTTAACACCAATACTTGAACTATTTTCTACCTTCTTCAGATAGTGATGCTTCAGCTTTTTTCCCCGTTGCCCCGGCCTTGCGGTCCGGGTCATACGGGGTGCAATATCACATTGTTACTAATATAATGTTGCCGTGTTGGCATCTCGGGTTTAGCTCATCTCCGACTTTCTCATGGGAACGCGCTCGCAGCGGATCTGCCAGGGCTGCTGAGGCGGCAGAGATGCATGAAAGGCCCTCCAAAGGTGGGGGCCTCGTTACAGTGTGCTGAACTCACACCATGTTTGCTGTGCACGATGGCGTCTAGGCCTAACTTAAGTTTCGGTAAATGCAAAGACAGGGTGCGTGTGGGCAATGTCGTCGGCGGGTGAACCCCCCTCCACCTGGGCCCGGGTGGCATGAGGGTGCTCCCACCGAGCCATGGTCCTCACCTGGGGAGGGAGCTGTAGGTGAGGAGGGCCTCGTGGCCATTCCTCCCCTACACTTTTTTACACCTTTACTTTCATCCATCATTTTGGAGTGCATCTGGGCCAATTGTGAAACTGCTTCTGTCAGTGTACCGTTGTCAGCATCGTTGGCAGGGATGAATGTACAGCATGATTGTCCTATCTTTGCGCAAACTCCTCCTTCCATTGCTGTGAGGAGGTCCAGTACATATCTGTTCTGAAGTGCTACCATCCTCACTGCGCGCAGTTCCTCTTTTATTGCGTTGAATCCATTTACTGTAGAATTGATGCTCATCATTAGTTCCCATCTAGTTATCTAGAGCCATTTTGCATTTGCGTAAGCCTGTAATCCCGGATGTATTATTGAGGAGAAGAACATTGCTGCTCTGCTAAATAGTCTGTGTTCTGGCGGAATTGAGGTGAGTGCTGTTTCCGATCTACCCCATAAGTAATTTCCTGTCAGAGGTTCTCCTTGTCTTTTCTTTCTATTCAGGACAGTACTATTGCTGTTGATTTTGTTCTCTGGCCCCTTCTGAGGTTGTACAGATCTCTTCTTCCTCTCGTTCCCTTCATCCATTTTGGGGAAGTTGGCCATATTCACGTGTTTCTGGGGTACCACTAGTGATGGTACATTAACGTGCACTATTGTGCATATACCATTCCACAGAGGGGGCAGTGTGTGGTATGCCTTTTCTCCGCAGGCCCAGTAGTAGTCCATTACCACTGCTGTTCCTGCTCCCCCCTCAGGTAACTCCATCACGCTTGCACAGTCGGTGTTGTATCCTACGTCCACCTCTCCTTTATGTTGGTAGCATACCTTAGGCGCAGTTAGCGGCAGTATTGTTATTGGGTCTACATCCTTCTCTATCCACGTGAGCATGGGTACGTACTTGACCCAAGTCATCCAACATCTGTGGTTGTGTTCATCGATAGTTGAAATAGTTTCTTTTGTTACCATGTTGCTGCCAACCACTCCTATCTCCCATTTGTTGTCCATGTACACCTTCCCTGTTATCGTCACCAGTGGCCTCTCCCAACATCCTGTTTTACCAGGAACTTCAGTGGCGTACCAATCACATGGTAGGTATTGTAGTGTTACTTTCTTTGTTTCTCCTTTTTCAGGACCACTTGTCATGTATCTGAAGTCTTCAGTATGTAAACTGCTCTTGTGGTAACTCAAATAAGTCTTGAGGAAGTTGTTTTCATATGGATATGTGTCTCGTGTTTTCCACACCAGTTGCACCACTGTCCCTTGAAATCTTCCTTTTGTTTGGAACAGTGTCAGGTATATTATGCATCATGCTGTCTTTTCATCTATTTCTGTGGCAACGAATGTTCGAGAAGCGCTCATGGCGTATGGGATTAATGAGCAAACGTAGCAGCTGTCTTCTGTTGTCTGCTTACCTATGTGGGTCATGTGTTGATACCACATGTTGTTTGAGATGTGTGCTGAATCTTGTATGTAGTTGTCAATACCTTTATTATCTGAGTATGTGCTGCGTTTAACTCTATTTTCTTTGTGTGGGATTATACTAATACCACCTGACGTAACACCTGTTGCAGCTGGGGGTGGGGGTGTATTAGGTTTGGGTACAGCAACAATATTCATAGCATAGCTGTACTGCCATACAGAGGCAGCCAAGAACCCGGTGATCATCAAAATCCCTATCAATTTTATTACAAAGGCTAATTTCACCGGCATTTTGCTCTTACCTTGCTGCAGTCCGGCAGCTTATTCTTGCGACGTTAAAGTTGCCCGCCTGAAAATTCTCAATATGCTTGTTATTAATGTTAGTTGTTGTTTTTTAAGCTCTCCCTATCAAATAGTCATTCAGTGCCCAGGCGAAGAGCTGTTCCCATGCCACTCTATGCGATCTATCTCTTAGGGCAGGCAAGTATGGGTGGAGGTGGGGCATTGAATATTCTATGGCCAAGAGGAATGCTGTGTAGTAGACACATACCCTCCTTCTTTTCAGGTACGTTGGCCTTTTTACTTCATATACAAATTGGTGTGACAATTCTTCTGGGTAGTTATCATCTGAGGGTACCATCTACTCCTGGGCAGTGAATTTGTTAGTTATCTGTTTTCTTAGCAATACAATAATACGCTGTACCTGCATGTGCGAGAGAAAAGAAAGAGAGAACATTCAAGTGTTTACGTGTGTATATGTGCAGGACAATGTCCTCCAGTTCAGTTATTACTGCAGTGGGTAGGGGGTCAATGGGCAGAGGGTTTGGGGCTCAACTGGCGGAAGTCTCTTTACTCTTTGATCGTGTGACCATGGGGTGGGCGGGAGGGGTATCGCCCCTTTCCCTTTGAGTAGTTGTCTCTGGGCGATCTGGGGGGTGACAGGGTATGGGGACACTTAAGCCGTCAGTAGTGGCAGAAGTCTCTTCCTCCGTTGGTGACGCTATTGTTGTTCTTCCGATGGCCCTGTCGGTGGCGCTGGGGCGGGTCTGGAGTTTGTAGTTCTTTACGTCATGTAGGTGATTCCAGGCACGTTTGTCCTGTAGCTTTACTGCTCTCGTTGATACCTCCTCTACCAGATGGGGGCCAGTGAAGCGTGGGCTGTTCCACTTCCTGTTGAAATTGCGGAGTAGTACGTGGTCACCTTTAGCAACTTTGCACAGTCTTTCCTTTTCCAGTTCTTTATCTGCGTCTTCTTGTTGATCACTGTTAGACCCGCCCCGTGTGCGCTCGAGCTGTTGAGACACAAACACTACACTAGTAATCAAAGAAGACACATATTGGTACATTTCATCACCAAGAACAGTGGCAGTATTTTCGTGGTCTGTGAATGCTCTTGATGTTGGTGTCAGAGGAAGGCGCATTTGACGTCCGGTAACCACCTCGTGAGGGGTGAGGTGGTGGTCGGAACCTGGTCTATTCCTTAGCTCAAATAGGGCTAGCGGAAGGCAATACAACCAACTCTTCTTTGTTGTTTGCTGTATTTTTGCAATTGCCTTCTTTAGTAGGCCATTCAGGCATTCGCATATACCGTTGGCCTGCGGGTGGTATGCGCATGCAAATTTATGCTTGATGTTCAGTAAGGATGTGATGTGCTGGAACATTTCGTTTGCGAAATGCGGGCCATTGTCTGACCGCAGTACCTCGCACACCCCCCACCTGGGGAAGACCTCCCTCACTAGGAATTTAGCTGCTCTGAATGCATCTGGGTGTGAACAGGGCCCTGCTTCAATCCATCTCGAGAATGGGCATACTACTACAATCATATACCTATTTCCTTGACATACGTTGATCATATCAACATAGTCAATATGGAGATGTCGGAAGGGTCCCTCTGGCCGGGGTATAGTACCTTTTATCACCTTCAGAGTGTGACCGGCCGTAAACTGTTGACATGTTAGACAATTGCTGATAAAATTTGACACATGAGAATTTAACTCGGGGCAGAACCAGTCTTCCCTAATTCATGCTGCAATTACTTCCTTGCCTGTGTGGGCTGGGTAGTGTAGTTGGCTCAGGGCGGTATTCAATAGTGCCAGTGGTATTACAATCTTTCCAGTATTACCCTGGCGCCATAGTGCGTCAGTTGGTGACATTGTGCATCCTCTTTTTACCCATATTTCTTTTTCTGCCATTGGTGCAGCCGCTTGTAGCTCCATTATCTGTGTGGCTGGGAGATGGGTGTACCCTTCTCTTATCAACATCTCCTTAGCCATTCCCCTCCCTCTCCCTCTGTCTGACTCTGGGGGGTTCCATATCTCACCAAAGTATGCAACATACTTCGCATGTGCGTCTGCCGCTGCATTCCCTCTTGAGACATGATCTTCTCCATTGGTGTGTGCGGTACATTTGACCAAAGCTAATTCTTGGGGGTCGTTTATTACTTCAATTAGTTCGGCCAATAAGAGAGCATGTTGCACTGGAGTGCCGTCAGCTCTCCTAAACCCTCTTCTCCTCCATTTTGACAGCCCTGAGTGGACAGTGGACGTAACATATGCGCTGTCAGAATATATGGTCACTCGTTTATTAAAGCTTTCCTTCAACGCCAAGATCAGAGCAATGAGTTCTGCCGCTTGAGCAGAGTAATGCTGTGGTAGTTGTACACATTTCATTGCCACACACACCGGTACCTCCATCATTTTCACCACCGCTGCCCCAGTCCTCCTTATCCCATCTTTTTGGTCAATTGTTGATGACCCATCAATGAACAGGAGCTCACCTCCCTCTAGTGCGTTCTCTTCAACCTTTCTAGCACATGAGTACATTTCAGTGGTTTGCGTACAATCGTGTGCATAATCTCTTTCCTCAATTACTTCTGCTAAAAACCTTGCAGGGTTGACCGTGCTACATCTAACAATTGATAGTTCAGCTCTAGATAAGATGATCTCATAACCTGATGCCCTCTGCGTGGTTAGGGTGGACTTGGGTTTATTCAATATTGCAAATAGTGCATGTTCCACAAATAGTGTGGTTGGGCACCCCATGGTGATTGCTGACGCTTTTTCTACCGCAAAAGCAGCTGCGGCGAGACCTTGTTCGCAAGGGAAATGACCCAACATTACAGGATCTAAGTGGCCGCTGTAAAACGCTACTGGTTTGTAGCCCATGCTTGTTTTTTGAGCCAACACTGCTTTCATTACTGCTGAGTCGCAATGTGAAAATATGAAAAATTGTCGCTCATAATCTGGGGTGGCCAGTACCGGAGCAGTTGATATCGCATCTTTCAGTTCATCAAAAGCCTCTTTCATTTCCATTGTCCACCCCAACTTTTTCTCCCCTTTGTTAGCTTCTTTTAATCCCTCAAGCAGGGGTCCTATGTATGAGCTGTAATCAAATACCCATGCTCTACAGTAGTTGCACAAACCTAGGAACTGCTGCAGTTCCCTCACTGTTTGTGGCAATGGCGTTTTTGAAATGGCCTGTGCTCTTTGTGGTGCAATTTTTCTTCCATGTTGGGATATGAGCTGACCAATGTAAAGTACCTGTTCCTGACAGTACTGTAACTTTTCCATGTCTACCTTGTAACCTTTTTCAGCCAATATTGTCAGCATCTTTAATGAGTCCTCTCTGCATCTTTTTTCGTTTGTGCTGCAAATTATTATGTCGTCTACATACTGCAACACTGTGCTTTCTACTTCAATGTTACCCAAATCCATCTGTATTACTCTGTTGAATATTGAGGGTGACTCGCAGTATCCTTGTGGCAATCTGGTGTGTTTCCACTTTGTGTTTCTGTACGTGAAGCTTGTCAAATCTTGTGAGTCTGGGTGCAATGGTATTGAGAAAAAAGCATTTTTAAGGTCGATCACTGTAAATCGTGATGCCTCTGCTGGAATGCCACACAATATTGTGGCCGGGTTTGCTGCTATGGGGTACTCTGCTTCCACTATGTTGTTCAAGGGCCTGAGGTCCTGTATGAAGCGCCAAGACCCCCCTTTAGCCTTGAGCACTGGGTATACAGCTGTGTTACATGGTCATTCAGATGGGAGCAGTATGCCATTATTTATGAGGGCCGTTATGGTTTCATATATGCCCTCATCTGCCTCTTTCGATAGTGGGTACTGTTTCACTCTGGGGAGTATTGCACCTTTTTTCAATTTTATCCTTACTCCCCCTATACTTTTTATACACCCCACGTCATCGGGGCTAGTAGTCCATAGTGATGTGGGTACCTTCGTCATATCCTCCTCAAAGAAGGGGACTGGGGTGGATGTGGGTGCCTCAAGTGCCATTGCAATTTTTTGTGCCACTTGTTTATGCGCCACTCTTAGCCATATTTCCACACTCATCATAAACACCATTTCACCTTCCTCCTTTTCTTCTGAAAAGAGCTCCTCGTCTGACACCTGGGTGAGCCTGCATCCCTCGGCTAGTGCCATTACTGCCCACCATGCTCTTCCTTCTCTGTCTTGGGCATGCACTGCAAATGTAATCAGCTGTTGCTATAATGCTCTCTATGTCCACTGAAATCACCTTTCCTTCTGGTTCATTGGCTGGTGTTTCTGGTCTGAACAAATAGGCTGCTGGCCTCCTCCAGATCTTTCCTTCTATCCCTGGCATCCAGGCAAATGCCATGTCTGTCCCGTACTGGAATAGTTCACCATCAACTGGCTCAGCCCTAATCGCTGTCTGTCCGCAGTATGCTTGCATGATTTGTCGTGCTGTGAGCATGTTAATCCCTGGAGTAGAGCAAATTATGCCGTTTTCCGTAAAGGAGATCGTCATATTCAACCTGTTCATGATGTCTCTCCCCAGTATATTTATTGGTGAGGCCCTAGAATATAAAAGTGGGACTGACATGTCACAATCCCCTATTGATAAGGGAACGTTATCAGTAAAGGGAACCAACCCCCTAGCCCCAGAGAATCCTTGGGTGTTCATGGCTTCGCCTGACATCTTAAACTTACCTTCCCTTATACAAGACCGGGTCGCCCCGGTGTCAACAAGGAATGATAATTTTTTGTCACCTATCGTTACCTCTATGCGTGGTTCCTCCGCACTATTAGGGGTTACTGACAGGATGGGACACACCAAGGCCGTCTGTGGGCTGTCCTATTGAGGGTACAACGATTGACCGTTTCCTGTGTAAGGGTTGTGTCCTAGTACTGTCACCCTACCCAGTTGTGTTTGTTGTGCTTGGGGTTGTTGTATTGTCGCTACCTGTTGTTGTGGCAGTGAATATGCCTGCAGCTGTTGTTGTGTTACTAGTTGTTGCTGTTCATTTACCTGTTGCAACGTCTGCTGTTGCTGTATGCCCTGCAGTTCCTGTGTGGGCCTTTGTTGTCCCTGTTCGCTCCATGATGGTGTGCCTGGTCTTACTCTACACGTGCGTGACATGTGTCCTACTAATCCACAAATCCAACACACCGGTGGTTCTCTGTTCTGCCATGGGAAGTTTCCTGTGTTGTCCTGGTATACTGGTTGACCGGTGGGGTAGGAATTTCTAAATCCCCCCACCTGCTATTGTGTGTTATATCCATATCCTCTCCCTCTCATTATTCCTCCTCTTCCCCTGTTGTAATTATAATACCCAGCTCCTGGCGTTGAGTATCCTCCTCCCATGTTAGTCGTATATGGCTGGAGTGGCGGCATCTGTTGTGTTATAGTCTGGGAGTGTTGTATTTGGGAGGGATCTTGTGCAGCCACTACTTGTGTGGGGCTTTGGGTCATTGTTGCAGGTGTAGTTATTAGTGCCCCTTCCATTGTGTATTTAGTAAGTTTTTTCTGTACTAGTTTAGCCTCTTCCGTTTTCCTGTCCTCTTCCTTTTGTTTCATTTTACCTTGCCATGTCCTACAATGATGTACTATTGTCAGTTGTATTTCTGGCCATGCTTTTGCTTCCATTCCCACCACTTTCTTCAGTTGTTTCTGAACTCCTTCTGGGAGCCCTTGTACCAGTATATGATAGAATATTGCTGGTGTTTTGTCCCATTGTTCTCTAGTTTCCATGCGCCACTTCTCTTGAATTTCCTGGATATAATAAACAGGATCTTCATTCTCACGCATCTTGCGCGAGGTAATCGCTCCTATGTCTGATGTGTCTGGATACTGTATCCTCAGTGCCTGCCATAATGCATGTCTGCAGTTTGCGAATGGTGCCCCATCGTGCGATGTGTTGGTTATTGTTACCCCAGTGAATCCCGCTCTCTTCCAAATGTCATCCGCTGCATCCCCTAATATAGATATTAGAAGGCCCTTTACATCCCCCACTTCCAGTTTCTGTCCTGCGGTGTGTTTTTCCATTTCATATATCCATTTACCTGCACCTCCACTTAATGATGGGAGCCTGCACTTTATAGTTTCCTTGTCTACATGCTTCCAAGGGACGTATTGTGGTCTAACCCCTCCCCTCTCCAGAAGTGGCATTAAGTTGTGTCTCGTTATATCCCTTGGGTTCCATAAAATTGAGTCCCCACACCCCTCCTCTTCTTCCGTCTCTCTTACATCGTCAATGTCGTCCGTAGTTCCCCTGCTCGTAACTCTTTCTTCTCCATCTTTTCCCCTTCTTTCATCATTTCCTGTATTTATTGTGGGCGTGTGTATTCGTCCTTCCTGCCTACGTCTAGGGAGGTCTCTAAGCCTACCTACATAGGGTGTCATTTCGTTTGTGAAAGGCGCGAGTTTAGTTGTACGTAGTGAGCGTGAGGTGGTTGACGATGTAGGGTGGGATGGTGACGGTGTGGCTTCATGTGTCTGTCTTTCCGCTATTCCTCGCTCTTCCTCCTCTCTTCTCTCCAGTTCATCCTTTCTCATACAGATCCATGGTGAGTCTGTATTGGTCCGAGTGGTGTATAGTTTACCTAGGCTTTCCCTGTCACTATTTCTTCCTTCCTTCTCCATCCCTTCTTCTTCCTCACTACAAAAGTCATCTGTATGTGGCGGCCCCCACTCTGTCCTTTTCCCCTTGATCGTTACTGTTTTTAAGTCTATTAGGTCCGTGTCTCCCCTTTCTCCTTTACCAACCGCTCCCCTTTGTGCTGATGTTGTGGCTACTTCTGTATCTCTATATACATACCTCCTTACTTCACTCTCCCCTCTTCTATCTTCTCTTTCCCCTTCATTTCTCTCCTCCATCTCTCTACCAATTTCCTCCCTTTTCCTTTTTAATTCCTACATTACTTCACTACTCATCTTTCCCAATATCCTTTCATCCTCTTTCTTCCTTTCCCATCTCACCCTCTCCCGTTCTAATATACTCTCTATCACCCTCCCTTCTTCATATTTCCTGGTAGTTTCTGATAGTAATCTCTTCTTCCACATTGCCATTTCCTTTTCTTTCTCTTCTTCTTCCTTTTTCCTCTCTCGTAATACTGCTCTTGATACCCTTTCTGCTGCTGCTTTTACCCTGTCGGCTTCTCTCCTTTGCTCCTCAGTTCGCTCCCTTATTCTTTCCAACTCGTTCTTACTACCTTCTTTCCTTTCCCTCGCTCTCTCTCTTTCCTCCCTCTCGAGCTGTTTGATTAGTTCATTCTGCTCATCCCTTAGCTCTGCTAGTCGTTCCTCCAAAATCTCTTCCTTTTGTCGTATCAGCTCTTCCCCCCTCATTTCACTCTCCCTGGTATTATCCTCGTCCATTTTCCTCACTACCTCCTTCTCTTCTCCTGTTAATCTACCTCGTAATTTTAATAGTATCTGTGCAGCTACCCACTCATCATTTCCTATTTCCTCAGTTTGCTCTTCTCCAGTCCTCCCCTCCCCCTCTGGCATCTTCCTATAGGCTGATCCCGTCGTACTAGTCCGCTCCCCTCCCTTGTGGACACCTGTCACTGCATATGGTGGCGGGCTGTATGTTGGGTTCGAGTACCCCTCAGCCGCCTTTAGTTGTTCTCTTCCTATTTCTCCTAGTTCTCTTAAAGGGTACAACCCCCCTCCCTCTGTTTTCACTACCTTTGCTAGAGGCATATCGTCGCTCTGTTCCTTTTTTATTTCATTTTCTTTTGAATTGTTATTCTTTTCTCCTCCCTCTTGTCCGTTCCCCGTGTTCTTTGGGCCTTCACTCTCCTTCTCCCCATTCTCTCCTTCCTCCTTAATCTCTTTTCCTTCCGGTGTTTCCCCTACAGTGAACATTCCATTTGGTCCTGGTCGGGACCCTTGGAACATCCTCCATAAGTTAAACACCTCCACGTGGTGTGTCAACTTCTTCCCCTTGTATGTATTATGCAGATGGTTTAATAGTGAATGTTGGGTATATGGATCGAAGCTACCATTAGGCGGCCACGGTGTTATCATTTTGTTGTCCGTCCCCTGTGTCCATTTTATGCTATACTTGATCAGTTTCTCCCTATGGGGTGACAGTGTTTTGCATATGTGTTGTAGTGGGGTAGTGAGGGTGTTCCCCCACCCTCCCGATCCTGCTCCGTGTGACATAGTAGCGCTCCACTTGCTATCCTTCCCCTATTTGGTAGCTGTTATTTTACTAACCCCTACAATACACAGCCTTATACCTTTACCTGGCCCCGTGAGTTTGGGGACTTGCGATAGTCCGCTAAGGAAAATTATTAAAATATAGTATTTACATTTGTATATTCTTTTCTTTCTTGTCTTCCTTTACAGAACACCCTTACGGCTCCCTGCGGCCGAGGCGCATGTAGCCCCCTACGGCTGTGTACCCCTTGTGACGTTCTTATACAGTCGTCCTATTTTCATTTGCTCCTCCTCCCTCTTCTACACTTGCCGTGGCCGGCGTTCTCCGTGCGCAGCCACGTCCCCCGTTTCGCCTTTTCCCCGATCAACTCATTATCGTTTATCTCCGTTTCCACTCCCTTACCACAACTCTCTTCCCCACCACCCTCCGAAAGAGAGATGCCTTGTGCTCGGGATATCCTATGAAAGCCCTACTGGTGACGTCACCGATCTCTTCAAACTACTAGTGAGTTCTTAATACACTTGCAATCTACCCCCGTTAACCCCACAGCTGTCTTCCTGTCACGCCTGGAACAAGGTAATCAACAATATATAATCGGACTGCGCACGCTGCGTCGCCTCGCGTGTGATACGCCCCTCGACAGGCGGGCTTAACCAGCCAATTATCTTCCGTATTGGGCAACCAACTAGCTACCGCCTACAGGGAAACGTCATCTACCTATCGAGTTTCTTGCTCGATCAATAGGGATCCTCATCTACTCATTGATCAATAATTACCAAATCGTAGGAAACCACGCACACACACACCCTTACACGTAGTCGCGACCTAGGCCAATCAGTGTCTACGAGCGGCCGCACGTGATGTTTTCGTGCTCCGCCCCCCTCTTTCGCGTAGCGTAGCCGACTGCTCTTGCACTCGTTCGGCTACCATTCATTTCATAGCCAACACTAAATTGTCAAACCTTCGCCGCGCACCTGTGCAACACCTCCCGTCTCCCTTATTTAATTCCTCCCCCCTCCCTCACAATTTCACATTGCTTGTTGGGTGTGGCATACTCACCAAGTTCTCTTGATGCGGGGCCGCTCGACTGCGTGCACCCCTCCAAGCGGCTCACCACCTCCCCTCGTCTGGACCACGCCTGGACACTCGCCAACCGCGGGCGGGATACTTCTCAACCGGCTCCCGAAGGCCAATATCCGGATTGCGCTGTCTGGTCTTCTCGCAGTTCCGCGATGGTCCTGTAGTCCTCAGAAGGGGGCAGCGGCAGAGGGGGCCGCGCCGCCGGGCCTCCTCGCAGCGGGAGTACTCGGAAAAATAAAAATAAAAGCAGACCTTAAACAGATCTCAGCAGTGCCTCCAACTTGTTGGGGGGAAATTCTGCCGGGGTCGGCTGCGGACCTCCGGGCAGGGAGGCCCCAACTCCTCCCGTATATCCCAAAAACCACAGAGTATGAGACACACGCAAGAAGCAAGGTGGTTCTGCTGTTTATTATACAAACGGCAGGGATGGGTCAAGGATCGTACGCGTCCGTCCTGACACACACACAATCGTGGGCTCGCAGGCCCTTTTTACCTTAGTATGACGCGCTACTTGCGTCACCTCGAAAAGTTAGCAAAAAACCTATCTCCACTCTGGATTGGTTACTTGAGTGGTAGGGTTAGTATAGCATACGTATAGAGAACGGTGTTAGTGGATAAGAGTCAGTCAGGTGATATGCCTGGGTTGTCCCTACAATTAGATACATGAGAATTGTTACATGAAGACCCCTGAGGATTGGTTAATGTTAATGGCGTCAGTGATAAGAGCCCCATGTTCTGATTGGTGCGCTCGCGAGCCTCCCAGTCTGGGACCATCGCCGTTCCCAGCTCGCGGTGCACCTGTCATTTGCAACAATGTTTCGCTATGGGTACGTGCAGACAATGTGAGGATTTATTCATAAACTGGAAGGCCGACTACTCCCACTGTCGCAGATGTCCATTGAGTCTTTTAATTGCATCTGCCTGTGTCTTGTAACGAGGGATCCAGGCGCCTCCGTTCTCCTGGCCTTGGCATCCTTTCAGGTTTGGCTTGGTCACGTGAGGTGGGACCGTGTTTGAGGCCGAATTCTGCACAATTAATATTGTTTTTCCCGTTGTGTGCCTGGTTTAATTTGCAGGTGTGACTTGTACGTCGGCTTGCGGCATGCGAGATTGCAACATTGTGCCCTTGGTTGTCTGCTTTTAGAAGGCGAGTTTGCAACATTGCGCCCTTGGCTGTCTGTTTTCGCCGGGCTCATTCTGCAGGGTCAGCAACTGAGATTTTGTTCATTTTAATGTTCATGGAAGCTCATGGAAGCTCTTGCTTGCGGCCTACTTGGATCAGGTGCATATATGGAGCCGTTGAGTGCACAGGCGCTTTAGGTTATAGGTTTTAGGAGAAGCGTAAGCAAGCCATTTAGATAAGTTCATTGCGCGTCTTGCGTTTCTGCATCGTAAAAAAGCCTATGTGAAAAATAATAAAGATGCACGTCCGTGGGTGTGTTCGTCACCTACGTTATAGCGCTGAGTATATTCTTCGTGTAGGTTGGTGTGGGAGTGTCCAGTGTTCATGTTTGCACAGGCGTGTTGATCGTTGGCTAAGTCGTCATGGCATCTCTAACGATGTAATGGTTTAGTCGAGTTCATCCATGGCGCAGGTGTCGGCATGGGCAGGGCGGGCTGCTGGGCAGGTGGGTGGGCACATCCGTATGTTCCTGTACCAGGGTATTTGGTCGTCTGGTAGATGGGCAAACTCTTCTCGTGGCGGGTGCCTAGGCCACGCGCGAGCAGGGATTGACGGGAGCCTGTTGTTCCATTCTCCCACTTCACCCAGATAGTCCAGCTCATCAAAAAGTTGCTTGGTGAATACATTGTAAAGGGTGGGGGATACACAAGAACCTTGGGGCACCCCACAGGTCACGGGAGACAGTGAGGCAGAAGCAGAAGGTGCAAAGACCCTCATGGATCGGTTATTAAGGAAAGACTCAATCCAAGCATTGGCTTGGTCTGAGAAGTTTGCAGCTGAAGACAGTTGATTGCATAAGATTTTATGATCCACCAAATGAAAATCTGCTGATAGGTTAAGTAAGAGGAGTAAAGCTAGTTTGCCTTTGTCTTTCAGAGTCTGGATTTGGGTCTTGAGGTCGATGAGGGCGGTTTCAGTTCTGTGTCTGGGTCTGAAACCTTTTCAAGGTGTTGTTGTATCTGCAGATATGCAGCGCGGTCAAGTATTTTTTAGAAGAAATGGAACCGTCCTAATGTGTCTGTAGTTGTCTGGGTTATTAGGGTCGAGGGAGTTTTTTTTTATTTTTTATTTTTTTTTAGAAGCGGGAGTACTACCCACGCATCTTTCAAGTTATTGGGTATTATGCTAAATTCGAATGAAGCGTTGATAACTGATGTAATGAAAGGGGCTAGTTCCTTGTCAGCTTCCTTAACAAGGGGGGCAGGTCATGCGTCACCTTGACAGTTAGAAGGTTTAAGTTTCCGAGTAATGGTTTCGACCTCTTCGATGGAGAGTGGCAAGAAATTAAATTGGTGTTGTGTACTTATGGTCGAAGACGGAGTTCGAGGTGGGGTCACTGTTGGCAATGAGGAATTTCTTCGTTGCTATTTTGTTTTGGAGCATAGAGATTTTGTCTTGGAGTGCATTCTGTATGTTGGTACACCACTGGGTGTCTTTAATGCAATTGTTAGGAGGCAAAGCCGGAGATTTTAGCTCCTTCAGGCTATTGAAAAGTTCCTTGGTGTTGGACTCCGCTTTTCTTTCTTAGCTTGGATTATGGCTATTTTGTAGTTGAAGGAGGCTGCGGCAAAGTTGGCTTTGTTTGCTGCCTAGGGGGTGTTTTTCCATAGTGACTCAGACGTTTTGATTTTCCTAAGAGACTTGAGATGGGGAGTGTATCAAGTATTGAGGTGGGTGCGTGGTTTAGATTTGCATAGTTTCATGGGCGCTAGTGTATTCATCGCCTTGAGAATAGTGTGATTATATAAGTCGGCTAAAACTGTAGGGTCTGAGAAAGTCTTGGTGGGGTTAGTGATTGGCTGCACTAATGGGATGATGTCATGATCTCTGCTTTCAAAAGGTCAGGGTTTTCCCAACTCCCTTGGAAGCAGATCCATAACCCAGGTTCCGAGGGCCAACCAGTCCCAATTGGGACCTTTTGGACCCAGTCCTGGCGCCAGTGGCACCAGGCTCATAAATGTGCCCAGTCCCAGCGCTGGAAGCGCCGGGCTCATAATGCTTGGGTGGACTTACCTGCAGCAGACCATGCTGCTTACTTGCCTGCCAGCTGAGCCTCTGATCCTCTTCTGTTTGGAACTACTTTTCCTGTTGGGTGGGGCAGGAGCCACTCCCTAGATTCAGAACACTGGAACTCTTCTGGAAAGCAGGAACTCTTTTCTTACCTAGGCGTGGCTGTGGAAGGAGACACCTAAGCACTACAGGAGGCTATTTAAACCACACCCGGTGGATGAATCTTGCTTTGCGTTATTCTGCATCCTCTGCAGCAGAACGCTCATCGTGTCTTCTGCATCGGATCCTGGGCCTAAGGAAAAAGGCTTACCATCCTGAATCCAGTCTTCAGCAACACCTATAAAGACAAGAAAGAACAGGTTAGCATTCCGGCATCTGAAAGACAAAGGCTTACCTACTCTTCGTGCGCTCCGGAGGTCTTCACACTGCATTCCGGCATCTGAAAGACAAAAGCTTACCGACTCTTCGCACGCTCCGGAGGCCTTCGGCGCTGCATCCTGCATCTGAAAGACAAAACAAGGTGCCTTTAAAGACATTGGGGAACTTTAATACTCACGTGCCATTACTCCTTTCCACATCAACCCCAGTGGGTATTCCGGCACCCTGCAGCCGCTCCGAACTCGTACCTGCAAAATAAAAGACAGTTAGAGCGCATCGTGAAGCAGGCAACAAGCGCTTACTTACGTGCTTCCAGGCGGTTCTATTCATCATACGGACTCCATCTTCAACTCACTTCAGCCCGTCATCCGCCATCGCCGGAACCTGCAAAACAAGAGACATCATTGCTAAAGACTTTAAAGACAATAGAATTACTCGAAACTTACCGTTCGTGCAGTAAACGACGGACAGCAGTCCTCTGAAGTCAAGAGGCCTGCGCTACCGATCCAGTGAAGAAACTGGTTACAGCACCCTGCCCCGAGGCAGATGGAGAGCTCGGCATTCACTTACCTAAGACATCTTACTCTTGAAGTCAGGCATACAGTGCACAGAGGTCCAGCCCAAAGAGCCAACCGGGTGCTACACATCACCTTAGAAGATACGGTAGTCGCCCAGTCAAGACCGGCGCCTCTGCGAGAATCAGGTGAGCATTACAGATGAGTTTATCTAGGGTTAGATTACGTTTATTCCTAGTCATCATGGCTGGTACTTGAGTGGTTTGTGGGGTAGATGAGGCAGTTTCAATGATGTTGAACCGGATGAGATGATGGTCGGTCCAGGCGCAAGGGGTGTTGGAGCGGGTATCAATATTGCAGTTAAGGTCAGTTATCCAGTCAAGGATTCTACTTTTATTGTGGGTGTGAACAGAGATGCGGTGGGAAAAACCTAATTCAGTCAAAGTGTCCTTCAGGGCGCCAGCTTTCTGATCATTGGAGTAATGTAGACCTCGGTTGAAATCACCACGGATGATGACTCGCGACTTATTCTAAATGTTGGAAGATAGCAGGTGTGAGATGTCATTTTCAAAGGAGGTAGTTGGACCTGGTGGACGATGAGCGAGATGCAAGGTGATGGTAGAAGTAGGTGATGTGGATAATTTGACGGATAAGAGTTCTGCTGAAGGCATGGGAAGATTGATAATTCTTCTCAGGCCTATTGATGTCTTGTGTATAAATGCAATGCCACCTCTTTTGGAGATGTTGGCATCTCTATCTGTGTGAATAATCGAGTTGTTGTCTGGAATGGCAAGTGCGAGTGAGGGGCCTGAGGCTGTGTGCAACCATGTCTCTGTAATCGCGATGAAGTTGAGGTTGTGTGAAGTTATGAGATCTGCGATCTCTAAGGCATGTGCCTGAAGGGATCTAGCATTGATGAGGGCAGCTTTAATAAGCGATGAGATGTTATGTAAATCATTGGGTGATTTCAAGCTGGTTTCCGAAGCATGCAAGGTCACTGGAATGACTGTACTAGTTCCTGTGGTAGTGTCTCGTGTGTTTGGTCTGGGGTGATTGTTAGGGAGAATTCTCTGTTTAGGCTGAATTTCCTAACCTAGTGAGTCCCCCAGCAGCTTTGCTGGATTTTTGGGGTTTATTTTTTCTCCTGCCAAGAGTGAGACTCTTTTACCCTCACTCTTGGGCATGATTGGAGTGTGTTTCTTTGAATCTAGATGTGTTTAATGGGCTATGGGGTCTTTTACTCCATAGGGCTTCATGTGTTTTGGTGATGTGTGTTGCACAGCACCCTCAGTGCAGTGACACAGGGATGTCATAGTGACCCCCCAGTATAGACTCCATACCCTGGGACTGACTACTGTCTCCCAGGGCATGTAAAGTCACCATTGACTTTACTAGTCTTAAATTCTGAACAGAACCAGTACAAACCATCATATTGTGGACGTACTGGCTGGGGCAATTCAATTGCCCCGGGGTCTGTTAGTCGAGGGGGCACGTCTCCGTCTCCCCTGATCGAGTTTTGGCTGGTGGCAGTGGATACTACTTTTTATATTCAACCGCAAATATTTTCCTATGGGATTTCCCATTGTTTTAGGCTACTATCTTTATTTAAATATTTACGGTAGCCTCGAACATACCGCCGGTTTATTTAATGAATATTAATTCTCCGGTTGGTATTTTTTGCCAAAACTTGATTCTAAAATGGCGTTTGTGTTCTCTTCTGTGACTCCAACCCAAGTCGAGCCCTTTGTTCCACTTTTTGGCGGGCTTCTCCACAGAAGCCCTCCAAAGTGGTGCCACTCTGTCTGGGGTACTTAGGAGGGGTGGAGGGAAATTTAGGCACCCTGGACTGAGTTGCCTAGGCCACTCAAGTCGCACTCCATCCTGATTGGCCCAAGTGGTGAGCCGGCCGGCTCACCACTTAGCATGTTTGAGTGACAGCTAGGCTGAGTGAATGGGGGTTTGCTGCATAAAAGCAGGGCTTTGGGGACTGGAACTTCAGAAGTCGCCACAGGACCTAAGAATCCGACGAGGGAGAGCTGAGCCGACCTGCCACGACACCACCACGGGTGGAGCCCTGCTGGACTGCCTCACCACTTTTCCCAACGACCGAGGAGATCTCCCGCCGGAGAGTCTTCTTCCTTTGACTGGTGGGGATAACCAGTTTCACCGTCTTTTTTTTCGCTTTCCCGACGTACCTCGTGGCCGCCTTGCCCGTGCCAAGCACCCCGGCAACCGGGATACCACGTTTTACCACGACCGCGAAACAAAGGTACCACCTTTAACCGGAAAACTCTGCGGCTGGTTTCTTCCCTGGTAGTGCAACGACCTTCATTTCCTCCAAGTCGAGATCTTCTCTTCCCCTGGACGACGACGCAACTTGCACCCACTACCAGGAACAACTGCCACCGCTGGAGGATCCTTCCCACTTAAGGTACCGTGTCCTGCCTGGCTTCCCTTGCTACCGACTGTACGGGGTAGATTTAGCCCCCGGCTTTCGAACCTCGGTTAGTCTGGGACACCCTGGCTAAACTTTCCTAAAGCCTCTCTAAACTCTTTGAACCCTCTGCAAGACTTTCTAAGCCTAGTGTAACTGTGTGATCTTGGGCGCATTTGTGCTCTGCTCTCTCTAAGAGTGGGCCCAGCCTTTGGACTTTGGCTCACCAGTGACTTTTGCTCTTCTGCCTTGCTAACAGTGTTCCTGAATCTTAGAGTGGTGTACCTTTCCATATTCTGTGTTTTTCCCTCCCTTTCTCACAAACTTATTGGAGTGCAATCTAGTTAAGCGCCCACCTCTGTATGAAAATAAGTGGTGTTTTACTGTGACTTATCTGATAAGGAAAAAGGGGTATATATATTACAATAGTAACTGTGTTTAGAATATTTTACACTAAGAGTGCTGGAGTGTTTCAACTGTGCGTTTTTAAATAAATAATTATATACTTTGATACCAAAGCTCTGGTCAGTGTTTGCTTGTATTATTGTGTCTGAGTGCCTATTGTGTATACTTTGCATACTGCCTAGCTCTTCTTGAGGGCAGTCTGACTGCTCAGCTACAGCTACCAGGTAAATCTGGGTGGTGCAGACTGCTACCAAGTGGGTTTACTGCCAACACCTGTAGTCTTAAATCTTTTGCAGTGGTCCCTAAGGGAACTGCACAGGTTTCTGCCTAACAGTGATGTTGTATAGATCTAGAGCTGAGTCTGTAATTTCTATGGAGTGTGGAGCAAGGCTGGGTAGACTATGCAGCTAGTGTGCATGCTTGGCATAGTGTGTCATTTGTGGTATCAAGGTGGTCAGTGGAGTATAAGATTATGTTGTTAACAAGGAAGCTGCCATGGTGTGGCCTCGCGGCTATTGCGCGGACAGAGAGCAGACAGGGACTTTTTATTTGGCCTTCTTCTGTGGGCCAGCGGTCGTGATAGGGTAGAAGTAGGCCCCAGTTGCTAGGCAACCGAATAAACAGCCTCAATATGGGGTTTGCACTGTGCCGGCCATTTTGAAATCAGGTGGCTGCTGAAAATGAATAGGCAATGTGCAGATTGCACACAATTTCAGGGTTGCAGCAAAAGGATGTTGGGGGTGTCTTCATAAACAGTGTGGGCTCACTGTATCTCCCAGAGCAGAGGGAAGGTGTTATTTGTATCGATCAGCTAACACACAGCAACCATCTCGATTCTCACGGGGGTAGTGCGGTTCGACCAGCAGTCGCACAACGGTAATCAGGCAGACTCCTGCAGCTGATTGTAACTGTTCCATAAAATTGAAGCTTGTAAAAAATCTCACATTGCCAAAGCCAAAAGGAGGAAAGGTAGAATTGAATCCTTAAGGGCATTTTGGTTATTGTTGTTGCAAAAAGACAAAAGTGGCAAAGAGGCTGGCCATCTGGAAAGTGAATGTTCAGAAGAGGGCCTTGCTTAAATAAAGGTGTTGAGGAGCACTAATGTGAATCTGGTCTTTTCTGAAAAGTTGTTGAGTCACAAAACTGCAAACTGCTGAAGCTGTGGTAAACGTTCGGGTTGTCGGTAGATTTAGAACTTCAAAAGCACTGTTGATTGTGGAAAACTATCGTACAGGCGAGTAGACCCGCATAGTGAATCCTTGTAGAAGTGGGCCTGGTCTGAGAGTAAACCAGGTGGAAGTAGTAGTACTGTGAAGTTATACTAACAAACAAAGATAGACACTGATGTATGGTGTTGACAGAAGAGTTGAGAAAAGCTGATATTCAGAAGTTGAGTTTCTTTGACATTTATGACTTGTGGCAAATCATCCTGACCAAGAATATTATTGATGCTATTTGATCAAGTGGAAATCATTCAAGAAAGAAGAGAAATCTTTCCTTTGTTGAACATAGGATGAACAGAACTTTCTTTTGACAAGTTGAAGGTGCAAAGAACTGTGTTGAAACTGTGTTACAAACCCAGATTTCCTGGTTTCTTTTTGTTGAACGTTTCAAGTGAATACAACTTAAAACCGGGGGAAAGGAAGTTCACCCATGTTATCAAGAGACACTGTGAATACATTACAAATGCAACTGTTGTTATAAATTGGCATATATTTTCTTGTGTATTTTATGTAAAATTGTGAGGGCCAGATATCCTTTGTTAGAATGTTTCCTTTAGTTTATTTTAGGCAGGGAAATCCTTGTTAGGGTAAGGATAGTGAGGTGTTTACTGAAACTTATGATTTAATAAAATGGCATATTTTGAGAAATCATCTAAAAGTTGTCCGCCTCACATTTCTGACCCCTTACAGCACCCAACAGGGCACCACGCTGAGATGCCATTATGGCCTACTGGTGCACACACTGTTCTCGAGAGCCTATAAACTGTAAAGGCCTTAGGTATTAGGAAGTCCAAAAGTGACTATCCTCTAGCTAAACACTCTTTCAGGACAAAAACAGTGTCTGGTCCATTTGAGGCTTTCCATGAGGATTCATATAACTAACAAACAGTCCTCTGAGCGCAGTACAAAAAGAAATCAGAGGTGCTTTGGCTGAAAACTAAAGAACTATTGCATAAGCCTGGTGGCAGTGATAGGTTTCGCAATAAACACAATGTCACTTGTTTGACAGGCATGGTATCAAGAGAGACACGGACTCAAAGGCGTTTGTTTTAAAACCTTTATTTACTAAGGTTCCTGGATAGGTTTAATGCCTGACTGGCCCCAACTCTAAAGGGATGGTTCCCTTGGCTGATGTTTCTAAAGGCTGTCAATGTCTAATAGTCCAAAATAAAAGTCAGTGTCTAAACAGGTGGTCTTCTTACCAGGTGTAGTTTAGTTAACGTCAAAAAAATGAATTAAGGATTCCAACATGGCGGCCGTGCCGAGGAGTCGCGCGTGAAGGACGCTCCTGCCGGGCCTGGGAAAAATAGCTCTTTAAATGTGTCGACCGCGTAAGAGGCCGGTGTCCTGATGCCGGAGGACCCCCACCCCCCGGAGATAGTGGAGTGCCGGCTCCGATAGTCACGCTGGGACTGCGCGACCGCCGTGGAGGTGTGTGCTGGCGAGGGAGAGGTCCGCTGGCCCTGTGATGCACGGGAGCGGAGGCGGGGAGGAGCTCGGCGCCAGTCGGAGACCACGGCGGAGAGCGGTGAGGGGGCACCTGGCCGCGGCTTCTTCCTTGGGGGGAGCTTCGGTTCCTGTCCCCCCTTCCTCATGGATTAGGCGGAGGAGGCGAGAGTCGGCTGGAACGGCTGTGCGGCATCGGGGACGCTGCGACTGAGGTTTGCGAAGGGATCCTCCTCCGGCGGGGGGAGAGCTCGGCGCCGGCTGGGGAGGCGGTGGAGCACCGGCGATCCCGGGTGCGTGGAGGGGGCGGATGGTCCTTACCCCCCCACAGCATTTTAAGGCAGCAGCTGGTAGCGGCTCAAGGCACCCAGTTGGGATTATAGGCTGGGTTGCCTGGGACACTCTGGAGGACCTTTCAAAGTCTGGCCCGGGGGGGGGGGGTGGCACAGGTGTGGCTTTGCCTCAGTAGCACTAGCATACAGCTGGTGTTTTATGAACAAGAGAAGAGCTGTGGATGGTGCCCGCGCTGTGCCAGATACCGGAGTGGGGCGGGTGCTCCTTGGATAGACTGAAAAAGTGCGCAGCTCATCGGGGGCCCTCCCAGAGGACAGGGGCAGAGACTAAGGACTACTCCTGGTAGAGTGTGAGGGAAAGGCACCCTCTGGGGTTGCAGGGGGCATGCTTCCCCCCCATTGCGAACTCGCCGCAGGGCACAGGAGCGAAGTGGTGGAGCTGGCGGAGACCTTCCTGGGGGTGCCGGATGTCCAAGAATAAAAGGTCTGAAAGGAAGAAGGGGCCCCATGGGGGCGACATCTACCCCTGCCAAACGTGGCACGAGTGTGATCCAGCTTTGGGCGAACGACGTGGAGGGTGGTCAGCGTGGTAAACCCCAGAGGGACGCTCCTGAGTCCTCGAACCAGGACCCCTTGCAGGGTCATCAAATTTCGAGGGAGGATATGCAGGTCTGGTTTAGGGACCTGCAGGATACCTTTATGTCCACGGTGCAAGACCAGTTTGCCAGCATGAGAGAGGACATGAAACAGGCAGTCCAAGACATCAGGCAAGATCTCGCAAAACTTGAAGAACGCACTAACACCCTGGAAAAGGTTGTACAAAACCTGGAGGAAGAAACCCAGCAATACAGTGAAACCCAGGAGCGTCTAGTCCGTCTAACCCACAATTTAGAGTTGCAGTGTGAAGATCTTGAAAACCGATCCCGTAGGGCTAATATTCGCATCAAGAACATGGTGGAATCGGTGGAAGAGAAAAACTTGAAGACGGCGGTGCAAGAGGTGTTCCGTGATATTCTGGCAGAGAAAGACGCAGAGTCGATCAGGGTGGATCGGGTTCATCGTGTGGGCCCTAAGCAGACGGGAGAGCCGGGGGAGCGCCCCAGGGACGTGTTGGTGGCGATGTCATCTTACCCCCAGAAGGAGGAGATTCTGAGGAAAGCTAGGGGAATGGATCATATAAAGATGAACGGGGTGGAAATTTACTTGTATCAGGACCTGGCGCAAGTGACTTGGCAGAAGAGGAGGGCGATGGCCCCTGTCATCAGGGAGCTAGTGAACAAGAAGATTAGATACAAGTGGACCTTTCCATTTGGGTTACTATTCTCCTGGGAAGGGAAGTCACGGAGGGGGACTTCCTGTGAGGAGGGACTTCATCTACTGGGCATCCAGGAGCAGGATGTGGCCAGCAGAAGCCCGCAGACCAGGGCCACGCCAGGTAAAAAGCCATGGGAATGGAAGGAGGTCCAGCGCAGTAAGAAATAGAAGAGAGAATGTCCTGATGTCCTAGTAGTAAGTGTGTCAGGGGGTGGCAGGCACTGGTATAAGGGGAATGAAAGTATTTTGTGACATAGCGGTCGATACTCCTTATTTGTCAGTTGAAATAGGCCCGGTGGGAGACGCATTGTGGAATCTGTTTGGTAGGGTGGTAAGGAGATGCAGGGTTTAGGACTGCCCGAGATGTTTTTCCCGAGTTACTTGAGGGACGGGTGCGAAGGGCTGAGCGCCCTAGCAACCATAGGATCCCGGGCCCTCCTTGGGACAGTTTGGGGATGTTGGGGGTTGTTGGGGTGGGGGGGAGGGGGAGGTACATGGGGTCGGGAGGGGTGGGCGGTTATTGGCGAAAGGAACGAGCCGGGTCCAAAGGGAGCACATATAGGGAGATGGGCCAATTAGGATGGGTAAACTGAAACTACTGACATTCAATGTCCAAGGACTCAATGCCCCGGTCAAGAGGAAGAAAGTGGAGGAATTCTTGAGAAGGGAGAGGGGGGACATATTGTTATTACAAGAAACACATATAAGACTGCGGGACAGGGCAAAGCTACGTATGCGGGGCTACAGGCTGATAGTACAGGCAAACCCCTCTGACAAAAAAGCTGGGGTACTGATAGCCTTCTGTGATGGGGCGCACATTAATATACACAATACCCAGACGGATAAACATGGGCGATTTGTATTTGTGAATGTCACTATAGAGGGAAGGGTGCTCACTCTAGCATCGGTATATGCCCCAAATACTGGGCAAGATGGTTTCCTAAGAGAGGTACTAGACCGATTGGAGGCTTTTGCGGAGGGGGAGACAATTTTAGGTGGAGACCTGAACCTGGCTTGGGACCCAGCGTTGGACCGGAGCTCGGGGAGCCACACTGGCCCGGGAGGTCCTACTAAGCGGCTTCGCCAAAAAATGAGCCATCTTGCGCTGTGTGATGTCTGGAGGGAAGTGAAGGGCCAGCAGAAGGAGTATACCTGTTATTCCCATGTGTATGGTTCAATGTCTAGGATTGACTACTTTTGGACCTCTGTGGGGCTGTTGGGATATATTCGGGAAGTGGAAATAGGGCCTCTCTCTCTCTCAGATCATGCGCCGGTCTGGATGGAGTTGAAAACACCGGAGAAAAGGTCTAGACTTTGGACCTGGAGGTTCCCGCATAGGGTTCTTCAGGACCCGGTGATGGAGGCATCGGTCAGAGAAAAGATTGAGTAATACTGGGCCCTTAACGACACGGGTGAGGGGAGTGTAGGCATGGTATGGGAAGCCTTTAAGGCTGTGATTAGGGGGCATGTCATAGCCTTGAAAGTGGCCAACGACAGACAGTGGTTCGCATGGGAGAGAGATCTGGAGGCAAAAGTGGCTGACATTAGAGCGAACTTAGTTAATGCCCCAACTCTTCGCCTGAAAAGAGAGCTGAGACAAACAGAGACCCAATTAGATACACTCCGCACAAAAAAGGCGGAGAGAAGCCTCCTATACCTTCGGCATTGTTACTTTATGAAGACGAATAAAGCCGATAGGTATTTAGCTAGGCAGCTGAAGGCGAAGCAGCAAGACATGGCCCTCAAAAAACTACTGAATGGGCGGGGGGAAACGGTCTCCACCACGCAGGAGATGGGGGAAGTCTTCAGAGAATATTATCGACAGTTATACTCCTCCGATGCTCCCAGTGCGGAGGCTCAGATCTCGTACTTACGAGGGATAAGATTGCCCAGGCTCTCTGAGACGCAGAGTGAGTTATTGGAAGGAGAAATTAGGGAGGATGAGGTGAGATCAGCTATCAGAACACTCTGCCCTGATAAAGCCCCAGGCCCTGATGGCTTTACGGCAGCTTTTTATAAGAAATACACTGCGCTGCTGTCCCCGTTTTTGGCAGCACTCTTCAATACCTTTGGGGAATCTGGATCGGTGACCCCGTCAATGAGAGAAACCAAAGTGTTGCTCTTTCATAAGGCAGGCAAAGATCCCTTGTTACCGTCATCATACCGACCCATAGCTCTTATGAATTTGGACTCCAAAATATACACGAAGGTGCTAGCGGCTAGGTTGCCCCTAGTGCTCCCCAAATTGATCAATAAGGACCAATCAGGCTTTATTCAGGGCCGGAAAACCCATGATAATATTAGGCGGGTCATACATCTAATTGAAAAGGTGGGGATTAAGCAAACTCAGGCAGTGCTGTTAGCATTGGACGCCGAAAAGGCGTTCGATAGGCTAGAGTTGTCAATGCTTTTTAGGACTATGGAGGGCATGGGTTTCGGAGGCCAATTCATGAGAATGGTTAGAGCTAATTATAGCACCCCCTCGGTTAGAGTAGCTTTGAATGGGGAGATCACGGACAAAATAGAGCTTTCAAGAGGCACAAGACAAGGGTGCCCTTTGTCGCCTTTGCTCTACGCCCTCTTCCTGGAGCCGTTTCTAATAAAGGTGAGAGAACTTCCCACAATGGTGGGGATGGACATGGCGGGCACCCAGCATAAGATAATGGCTTATGCGGACGATATGTTGGTTTTACTAACAGATCCGACCCACTCTCTCCCGGTGCTATGTAGAGAACTGGAAAGGTTTGGTAAGATATCTGGGCTGAAGATCAATAGAAATAAATCGGAAGTACTGGTGTTGGGGGGGAGGGAGGGAGGAGGTGCGGAAATTGCCCGGGTATTGTCTTCCTTACACTTTAAGGTGCAGAATGAGGGGATTAAGTATCTGGGGGTAACACTTACGGGCAAGGTGGAGTCCCTTTACGAATAAAATTATAAAGGTTTCTTGGCAAAACTCAAAAGTGAGCTTGACCGTTGGAACCCGCTGACGATTTCCTGGTGGGGATGTATGGTTTCGGTGAAGATGTCGGTCCTACCTAAGTTAATTTATCTTTTTCAGGCTTTACCGATATCGATCCCCAAGACCTTTTTTCGAGCCTTTACTAAAATGCTATATCTCTTTGTCTGGAGAAGGAAGCCGCCTAGAGTAGCAAGGGGGGTAATGTCGGCATCCCAACAGGACGGAGGTTTGGCTTTCCCACATTTCCTCAGATATTATCAAGCAGCACAATTGTCGGTCATAAGGGAATGGATGTGGGCGAAGAGCGAACAAAATGGGCTGATCAAGACAGAGCGGTAGCCAGAGCTCAGTTGAGAGAACTGTTATGGAAAGGTACACAGACCAGACACCCAACTTTGCAAATAAGCAGAGTCTTGGGGGCCACAATGGAAGCATGGGACGCCCAAACGAGGAGAGGGGTTATGACGACAGTGCCAGGTCCGTTCACCCCTATGTTTGGGAACCCAAACTTTCCACCCGGGTTGGAGAGGGGAATTTATGAGAAATGGGAATATGCTGGGTGGACCAAAATTGGTGAGATGTTTCAGGATGGGGAGGCGAGGTCATTTGAGGACTGTGCTGGACCTCTGGGGCTGAGAGACTCAGACATGTTCAGGTATGGACAACTTCGCCACTGGTTGGTATCGCCGGTTATCAAGCGAGCAGCCACGAGGGACCTTACCGCCTTTGAACATTACACCATAACCAACTCAGGGTTGAGGAAATTTGTCTCAATGTTGTACAAATTCATACACATGCTGTCTGAGGAGGTCAAATGGACCTATATGATAAAATGGGAACGAACGGTGGGGAAGCCTATAGCTAAACGGCAATGGAACTATGGGGGGACATTTTTTCCCTGACCTGCTCCATACAACTGAGGGAAATGTGGGTTAAGATTGCATTGCAGTGGCACTATACACCTGAGCGCCTGAATGGGATGTTCCCGTCGGCCTCCAAACTTTGCTGGAGGGGTTGTGGGGCGGAAGGTACCTGGAGGCACATATGGTGGGATTGTAAAGGGATACAGGCTTTCTGGGCTGAGGTGAAATCCCATTTGAAGGAGATGTTCCCCGACGTGGACCAGATGGGGGCCCAGGTTTGGCTTTGTGGACTGAGAGACCATGCTGCTGAGAAGCTCTCCAGGTCACAATGGAGATCTTTTGTAGGCTTACTCATTTCGGCCTGGTCAGTTATAGCTCAACACTGGAAGCAGGCTGATCCTCCGGGGGTCTTCAGCTGGTTGCAGAGGATCTGGTCCCTGATTACAATGGAGAAACTGTTGCACAACTTGCAGGGATCACCCGACTCCTTCACGAGGAGATGGGGGGCGGTGTTGAGCTTCCTTCAGTCGGATTTCATGATGCAATGGTGCCCGCATAAGATCAGGATTTTGGACCCGTTTCAGACTTGAGGGGATTGGACGCCACCACCGGGGAGGGGTAAGAAAGGGGGGCGGGGGGAGTTGAAATTTTGATGTTATCAATGGACGTTTTGTTAGCTTCACTTTTCTCTTGCTGTAATCAATAAATATATATAAATAAATAAAAAATGAATTAAATCAAAAAGGGCTGTTCGTAAAACCTTCTCCAAAGAGCAATTGCAATATTTTCAACTACCTGCAGTGTCTTTGGGTTCCTTGGGGTTCCCTTCCCCAAACTTCAATTTGTTAAGGTTCCAAACATCACTAAAGAAATATGTCACTTGGGAAATTGTGATTTTGTTTACTTGACTGCCGGCGAGCGTGTTTCTTTCTTGGCGCCACCATGCTTTTGAAATTGACTTCTGAATTAGTACTGACAGAGAGAAAAAGCACTCATTGTTGTAACATTACCATTCTTTGATTTGCAAACCTTTTCCCACACGGGTTACTTGTGCATGTGAGAGCGTTTGTTATACGCTCCTGAACTACATTACCCAGGTTGCCCGGGGCTCCATTTGCTGAAACTTAGGCGCTTCAGTGCCGGCGCTTCAGCAACAAGCTAGTCTTCGCTGGTCAGCGACAACTAGGCGGGTAAGTGGCTCTTTCTAGTGGTAAACTTACCTCAGCCCCTCTTCCTTTTGGATCTGATATTACCCTGAAACATGGGTTTTCCCAGACAATAACCCTTATCATTGGTAGCACTTCGCCTCAACCGCTTGGCCTACAGACAGGCTCAAATGTACCATTCTTCTGCAATTTCAGACGGTGGGGGGGGGGTTGGACTTTCAGGAGGTTCTTCTACCATACCTAATTCAGATGAGGAGTATGTTTTGACTTCCCATGCTGAGGCACAGGTTTTGCCAGTAATTGCGGAAGCCACAGTAGGCTCTCCACTCCCTCTGGCTTCTCCCGTTCCCTCTCTCTCGGCCCCATCACAGCCCTTGCCCATCCCTCAGCCCGCAGGCTTACCAAAACCTCAGCGACTAGAGGAAAAGACAAGCCCACTCAAAATTGACCTCCTCAATACCAGATTCACTAGTGAAACACGTGCAGGACTTGCATGATTTCATTGTGATTAACAATCTTGACATTTTTTGTATCACATAGACATGGATCCAAGATACGAGCGGCCTGTCCATCTCCTTGACCTCCCCCCAGGTTACACCTTCAACAATCTCGGGAGGATAGCTCAGTGGCAACCTGCTCACCTTGGAAGCAAGACGACACAGAGCAACACAGGTTTGATGCCTCTGGGTACTAAGCGCGTTATAAATAACCTATCATATAGCAACGCCAACAGCACTGTGGGGACTATTATTGCCAAATCAAATCTAGGCCTGTTCACAGCTGCTATTTCTTGCACTGGTAGTGAAATCTTACATCTCAAAATGACCGCAGATATGTGTTAACATAATTCTTATCCATCGTCCACCCCTCGTGCAATCCTTGATTTCAATGAAGAAATCCTTGCTTTGCTTAACATTCTAGTTAGCCCAACCTTATTTCTTGGGGATCTTAATCGCTGGAGAGGTGATCTCTGTGACAAGGAAGCGGTAGATCTGGAAGCAGCTCTATCCGATAGTGACCATGAAGTCATTAACTCAGATCCGACCATGGCCAATCAACATATCCTTGATTGGATAGTGACCAGGAAATTCAAATCCGACAATGTTATTACCACCCCTTGCATTTGGTCAGATCATTTTACCATCAGCTTTACTTTGCAAGTCCCTGTACCCTTGCCCAAGCCTAGTAATGCCCCGAAATCTGTTATTGTGCAGAATTTTAAAAAGGTAAGTCCCATCGATCTCCAGCTCTGCTTAGAGTCTATCATGTCCAATTCATCTCCTCTCGATCAAGTGGATCAGTTAGTATCCGATTTCACCAACACCTTCACCAAAATGCTTGACACTATCACCACGGTAAAAAGAAAATCGAGGAGGCCACCAAGGGGCGCCGGCAAGATGGCCGCCTGAGCCGACAGCTCCGCACCCAGCCCCGGGAATTTGGCAGAGTTTAGCAGGAAGAAGGTGCCCATCTCTCGCAAGCATCGCAAGAAAGGCCGTGTAAACCCCTGCCCACCCAGGGGGTCCAAACCAGGAGTTTCTACGACGCCCACAGACCGAGTTCGAATGTCCGAGGTCCCCGCGGCCCCTCCCCCCGCAGTCCTGAACAGCACGCAGGCGGGCGCAGGAGCGGAGACACCTACGGAGGGAGTACCTACTTGGAGCGAGGAGAGGCCGGAGGTGGGGGACCTCGGAGGCTCCACCGGACCCCGGGGTCCCTGGTACCCCGTCCCCAGAGGGGCCGAGGCAGCGCGGAACCGGCGCGAGGCCGCGCTCGACATTGATCAAAGACACTGGAGGTGCCGCACGCACACCGCATCACCCTGACACCCCACCCACCCACGGGGTAGATCAGGCCCACCTAACTGCACGCCAGAACTCCCTAGCCTGGGCCGTCGCAGGAGCGTGCCCACACCGAATCCGGCTGGGGATGCTGGAGAGGGTACTGGAGAAGACACACGCCCGGTGAGAGTCCCTCGGGCCAGGACTTCATGTATAGGCCGCCGCTCCACTGGCGTTGAACCCCTTGAGTTATTCGGCTGGCACAACCATAGGTGCCCCCCCATCCGGCGTCCCTCCCCACACATTCAGCCGCAACCAACACCCCATGAGTTGGAAGGAGGCCCTCTCCAAGTATCAGTTTGCGGCTGGAGGGGACAAAATGGCCGCCGGGTCTCCATCGGTGCCGCCTCCCGACCTGGGGGCCATCCAAAATAACATCCAGATGATTTTGGAGGAGATACGTGGGATTCGAACCGACATGGGTGCTAAATTGGTCGACCTTACCACCAAGGTCACCTCCCTGGAGGATCGCTTGGAGGGAGTCGAGAACAACCAGCTCTCCATGGCGATCCTGGAGACGCAAATGGAGGCCAGATTTCAGGAGGTACATCGTAGGGAGGAGGAACTATGGTTCAAGGTGGACGACATGGAGAACAGGAAGAGGAGGAACAACTTGCGTATTTTTGGCCTTGTGGAATCCGAAGGGGAGAGCCCGCAGGCACTGGAGGGCAAGGTCCACGACATCTTAAGAATCGTCATGGGGGAGGAGGCCGACATCGAGATTAAATTTGACAGGGTGCATCGAGCCGGCGGAGGCCCGAGGTCAGAGTTGGCTCGACTGCACTACTATAGAGACAAAGCCAGGATCCTGGAAAAGGCAAGGAACTTCAGTGATATCCAATACGGAGACTCTAAGGTGGCAATACGGAGACTCTAAGGTGGCAATCTACCAGGACCTTTCGGCCCTCATCCTTGCAATGAGAAAGAAATGCGGGGCCCTAACCAGATGGTTGCAGGGTAAGGGGGTCAGTGTCATGATCTCTGCTTCCAAAAGGTCAGGGTTTTCCCAACTCCCTTGGAAGCAGATCCATAACCCAGGTTCCGAGTGCCAACCAGTCCCAATTGGGACCTTTTGGACCCAGTCCTGGCGCCAGTGGCACCAGGCTCATAAATATGCCCAGTCCCAGCGCTGGAAGCGCCGGGCTCATAATGCTTGGGTGGACTTACCTGCAGCAGACCATGCTGCTTACTTGCCTGCCAGTTGAGCCTCTGATCCTCTTCTGTTTGGAACTACTTTTCCTGTTGGGTGGGGCAGGAGCCACTCCCTAGGTTCAGAACACTGGAACTCTTCTGGAAAGCAGGAACTCTTTTCTTACCTAGGCGTGGCTGTGGAAGGAGACACCTAAGCACTACAGGAGGCTATTTAAACCACACCCGATGGATGAATCTTGCTTTGCGTTATTCTGCATCCTCTGCAGCAGAACGCTCATCGTGTCTTCTGCATCGGATCCTGGGCCTAAGGAAAAAGGCTTACCATCCTGAATCCAGTCTTCAGCAACACCTATAAAGACAAGAAAGAACAGGTTAGCATTACGGTCTTCAGTGACAGCGCTTCACTTACCTGGTCCATCGGCTGTCACCAACGCCTCGCGCTGCATTCCGGCATCTGAAAGACAAAAGCTTACCAACTCTTCGCACGCTCCGGAGGCCTTCGGCGCTGCATCCCGCATCTGAAAGACAAAACAAGGTGCGTTTAAAGACATTGGGGAACTTTAATACTCACGTGCCATTACTCCTTTCCACATCTAACCCAGTGGGTATTCCGGCACTCTGCAGCCACTCCGAACTTGTACCTGCAAAAAAAAAAAAAAGTTAGAGCGCATCGTGAAGCAGGCAACAAGCGCTTACTTACGTGCTTCCAGGCGCTTCCATTCATCACACGGGCTCCATCTTCAACTCACTTCAGCCCGTCATCCGCCATCGCCGGAACCCTGCAAAAACAAGAGACATCATTACTAAAGACTTTAAAGACATTAGAATTACTCGAAACTTACCGTTCGTGCAGTAAACGACGGACAGCAGTCCTCTGAAGTCAAGAGGCCTGCTCCCCTTATCCAGTGAAGAAACTGGTTACAGCACCCTGCCCCGAGGCAGATGGAGAGCACGGCGTTCACTTACCTAAGACATCTTACCCTTCGAGTCAGACATACAGTGCACAGAGGTCCAGCCCAAAGAGCCAGCCGTGTGTTACACATCACCTTTGAAGATACGGTATACGCCCAGTCAAGACCGGCGCCTCTACGGGAATCAGGTGAGCGTTACAGTCAGATACCGCTGGGGTCACCCCTTCTACCTGGCATTCGAGTGGTCGGGGGAAAGACACCACCTGGTGACGGAGGAGGACATCTTGCGTGCCACCGACGACTTGGTGGGAGATCGTGCAGGTCCGTCCAGCAGAGCGGGGGGTGAGGCCAGGAACCCACCGCGGGGCCCCGACAGACTGGGTCAACCTAGCGGTAAGACCAAGGTCAAGGGGGCACGCAAGTTCCAAAAAACCAGGCACCCATCATCGGCCTCTGAGGATCACCTGAAGTGACTAACTTTTTATAATGTTGGTTGATTGGCTCGATGGACCTCCGTGTCGGGCCTGTGCCTGGGGACACGGTCGACCACTGGAACAGAGTTCCGTCTCACAAGTTTTGTTTGAAGGTTCACACGCGTTCATTCTGGTTTAATAGAGAATGGGTTATTTACATGCTTACACTACCCGGGGCTGGGGTAGAGTCCTTGGTGGTTCGTTGACTGTCCCCGAAGATCGGGTGACATGGACGAACGCCTCAAGACGGGGGGGTAGGGGAGAGGGGGAAAGGAGCAGGGGGGGAGGGGGGAGAATGACCATCATCAAGGCCAAAATGGGAAGGTTTAGAGGGGTCCACGGAGGGAGGTGGGGGGACTAGCCAGCTTGAACAGGAATCCTTTATTTTTCAACGTGCCATATGCAGGCATTACACTATGGTGAAGCTAGAGACCAGAGAACGAGTGGGGCAGGGCCCTGATGTACCCGAAGGAAGTATCCCGCAATGCCAGGTTCAGGCTCATCCAGCTGAATGTCCTCTACAGGACCTACATGACCCCATATAGGGTGTCCACATTCAGTGATAAAGCCCCACCAGTGTGCCCCTGGTGCACCAGCGAGCCTGCAGACCTAATCCACATGTTCTGGACCTGCTCCAGAACTAAGAAACTCTGGTTCGCTGTCGAGAGGACTTGCAGGGGGGCCGGAGTGGAGAGATACGAGTGGACACCCAAGGAATGCCTCCTGGGCAGGTATCCCAGACTGAGCAAAATTAAGCATGTAGTGAAATTAATGGACATGGCCTGCATTCTAACGAAGAGGACGATAGCAATGGCTTGGATATCTCCCGGAGGCCCCAGATTTGAACCCTGGATCAGGGAAATGGAGAGATGGGCCAGCGCTGAAACCAGGGCCTGGAAGAAGGGAATAATCAGGGAGGGGAGGATGTGAGTGCAGCACTGGAATCCTGGAAGGCCCTCCTGAGAGACATGATCTTCTCGACGGACTTCAAGCCCCCCTGAGCAGATCCACTGTCATAGACAGTTGCCATGGAAAAGACCGGTGAACTACACCCATGCTCACCCCGGCACTGCGACTCTTTGAGACAGCCAAGCGGTGCCTGGATCGCGGCCCGGAGCAGGGCTAACAAGTAACTCTGTGGTGGTGGGGGATGGGACGGCCAAGTTAATGTTCGTTTGTTCACTGTTATTGTTTTGCAATGTTTATTGGACAAATCTTGTAACACTCCGGATGCTAGGATGCATTCGTGCTTAACTGCCTTTTCTCTATACAAAATGCCAATAAAAACTCTTTAAAATAAAATGGTGAAGCTAGAGACGGACTACCTAGACGATAATGGTTGAAGGCAAGATGGGCACACTCAATGTCAAGGGCCTCAATTCACAAAACAAGAGGTCCCTGACCAATAACATGTTCCGCAAACAGCAGTTGATGGTGCTGTTCCTCCAAGAAACCCATTACAGACAGGGGAGGGAATCACCCATCAGGGGGAAGGACATCGGCGCCAACTTCTGGGCCTCCCACAGGAGCTCGAAGAAGGAAGGTGTGGGGATCCTCTTGAGTAAGACACTCCATCTTACCAACACAGAGACCAAAAGAGGCTTTGGGGTGATGTTCCTGGGGATCAAGGGTACTTATGAAGGGGAACACATAACCCTGGCCACCCTCTATGCTCCCAACTCGGGCCAGATAGGTTTCTAGGTTTCCTAACCCAGATTCTGGGGGTAATGGATGAATGGGCTGAAGTGGCCATGATACTGGGGGGGGGGGGACTTCAATCTCATTTTGGACCCCAGGCTGGACTGGTGGACGGCACGGGTGACTGAACCGAAAGGGATCACCAAGGACAACCTAACGCTCCAGACCCTGCTGAGGGAACACTACTGGGAGGACGTCTGGCGAACGACACACCCGGATCCCGGGGGATATACATTCTTTTCCCCCCACACCACACCTACACCAGAATCGATTTCCTTTTGACTTCTAGAGAGGAGCGGGGTGGCTACAGCTCCGAGGGTCGAGGCAATAACATGGTCCGATCACGAGCTTCTGGTGGCGGACTGGTCGCTCCCCCTATCCCTCAGGTCGGCCCGGTGGAGGTTTAATGACACGCTCCTGAGGGACCCGGTCTTCAGGGAATTCCTCAGAGGCGAAATGGAGGCATATTTCGAGACAAACGACGATGGGGAGACGGATATGGCGATGGTGTGGGAGGCGGCGAAGGCCACCTTCCGTTGTCTCCTTATAGCTGAGGGTTCTAGGCACAAATGGGAGAGAGGGCTCATTGAGGCCAAGATACGGGCTTAACTCAAGAGCCTGCGGGGTAGGCTCACCCAAGAGGGGGTTGATAAGGAGTCCCTCCTATCGGAAATGCGCGAAAAACGTCAGGCTCTGCACACGGTCCTCATTGGGGAGGTGATCAAGAAGTTGAGATACACTCGACAAAGGTACTACGAAAAGGGGGACAGGGTGGGGACCCTATTGGTACGTAGAGCTAGGGGTTGTAGACTCGAGAGGAGGGTCGGACCTATTAAAGATGGGGAGGGCAGGGCTCTCAACAGAAAGACAGATAGTGGGCTCCTTTGCAACTTTCTATAGGGACCTGTACACAAAACAGGAGGGGGAATCGCTGGAGGAGATCTGGGCTTATCTGGAAGAACACCGGCCACCCCGCTTAACGAAGGCCGAGTTGCAGGGTTTGGAGGGGGACATAACGGTGGAGGAGGTGGAGGAAGCCATCAAGAGACTTAAAGCAGGGAAGGCCCCTGGAGGTGATGGATACAAGGCTGATTTTTCCAACCCATTCTGACGGA
This sequence comes from Ambystoma mexicanum, assembly GCF_040938575.1. Classification (NCBI taxonomy): domain Eukaryota; kingdom Metazoa; phylum Chordata; class Amphibia; order Caudata; family Ambystomatidae; genus Ambystoma; species Ambystoma mexicanum. The sequence goes on along the minus strand of NC_090928.1, from coordinate 537,773,029 downwards.
ACCCTTAGCCAAATTGTTCAACCACATTCGTAACAAAGAGACAATTCCCCCCCCACATTCCTATAGGCCCTCATCTCGGTGATCCCCAAGCCAGGAAAAGACCCCACAGAGCGCGGCTCCTATAGACCCATCTCCCTCTTAAACCTGGATGATAAAATATTTGCCAGGATCTTGACCACTCGCCTGGAGAAATGCCTGCCCCGCCTGGACCATCCAGACCAGTCGGGCTTTATATTAAACAGACAAGCCTCGGACAATATGCGCAAAACCCTCCATGTGTTGCATTCAAGGGAAACCCGGAACGAGGGGCTCCTCCAGCTGTCCCTAGACGCAGAGAAGGCCTTCGACCGGGTGAGTTGGGTCTTCATGGGGGGAGGTCCTCTCGGCAATAGGGATGGGCCAGAGATGGTTGGGATGGATTGCTGCACTATATTCAGCCCCCACGGCTAGGGTGGCCATCAACGGGATGGAATCGGAAGCCTTTCCCCTAGAGCGTGGTACTAGACAGGGCTGTCCACTATCCCCCCTGATATACGCCCTTGTCATGGAACCCTGGGCGATCTCGGTGCGTAACAATGAGGCTATCACTGGAGTACAGATGGGCGGCTCCCACTACAAGATCAGCCTGTTCGCCGATGACGCTCTCCTCTATGTTACCAAACCGACACTGACGGTCCCTCATGAGTTGCGGGCACTGGAGCGTTATGGGAGCCTCTCGGCATACAAGGTCAACCTGGGTAAATCCGTGGCTTTTATGGGAGGTCGACTACCGGACACCGAGAGGGAGTATGTGGAGGGCCTTCCCTTCCAATTGCAGAGAGAGGGATTCCGGCACTTGGGAATCCAAATAACACCGGACCCAAAGGACCTCTTCCCGAGTAATTTCACCCCTTTGTGGACGGAGGTCAAAAGAGATATAGAGAGGTGGGCGGTCTCGGGGTTCTCGTGGATGGCACGACTCAACCTGATCAAGATGGTGGTACTTCCCAAATTCCTATTCCTCTTCCAGATGCTCCCCACCCAGGTCCCGGCTGCGTTCCTAGAGTCCATGAAGCGCACCCTACTCAGGTTCCTCTGGGGAAGGGGGGAAATATAGGATCTCCTACAATGTCCTAACGAGACCTAAGGAAGATGGCGGGGTGGGATTCCCGGACTTCGATACATTTATAGGGCCTCCCAACTGAGGATTCTGGTCGACCACTGGGACACAAAAGCAGTGGGTAGCACTGGACAATAGGTTGCTTGCCCTGGTCTCGCTCGATGAGTGGTTGTGGGTCCCCAGAGCGCACATCCCCAGGCGTGTTTTAGATCATCCAGTACTGGGTGTCCTGTGGTCTATCTGGAAGGAGGGGGGTTATAATAGATGGCTCACAACCTGGCCTTCCCCACTAAGTTGCATCTGGGTGCCACCATTCATAGCTAAGGTTGCGGAGCCGGCCGCGTATCAGAGGTGGTATGAGGCGGGCCTTGTTAGGGCTTGCCACCTGTGGGTGGGTGGCTCCTTCATGCCTCTCCTGGACCTGGAGGAGGCCCTAGGGTTGGGCAAGCTTTCACCTTTTCGATATCTCCAACTGAAGGGAGTCCTCTCTGAATCCTCATGGGGTAACACGCTCAGGAGGTAACTCACGGACTTCGAGAAAGCGATCATCTCCACACAGGGCTCCAGGGGGGGTCATATCTCGTTTGTACAAACTTCTCTTGCTTTCGATACCCAGGGATCCACCGCCAGCAAGAGTACAATGGGAAAAAGATTTGGGCACAGCAATAGATGATAAAAGGTGGACCAAAATGTGCATCCGGGCCCATCGCTCAACAACCTCCCCCCAGTACAGACACCAGGCCCTCAAGATTTTACAAAGATGGCACTACCCCCCACAGTTGATAGCCAGGATGAGTCTGGGCTACGACCCACACTGCTGGAAATGCAAAAAGAAAAAAGGGGACTACATGCACATGTAGTGGTCTTGCCCGAGGGTGCAGTCATACTGGGAAGAGGTCCTATCATGGGTTAAGGGAGTGGATGGTGTCTCTAGGCCCCTCTGTCCCTGGTTGCTGCTGTTTGGTATTGAGGTGGGTGATGACCAGGAGGACACCCAGGGCCACATGTTGCAGGTCATGCTCGTAGCGGCCAGGTGCTGCTTGGCCCAGAGGTGGAGGAATCTGCACATGCCTGATGAGAGGGAATGGGTAACGAAGGTGCGGACGATATAGGACTTAGAATTTTTAACTCACGTCCTGGATGAATCCAGATCCAACATTGAGGAACTTTGGCTTCCCTTCTTTGAAAAGTATGAGCGATCGACCTGAGGGGTGAGCCCATCAACTGTTGGCCTGTTTGGGTTTGAAGTCCAGTGGAAATGGAGGACCTACTAGGTACCCGTTGTATAAGGCACGCGCCCCCCCCGGGGGGTGCTGCTAGGTTGAGCCCTAGACTATGTGTGCACCAACCTATTCGATAGTCCGAACTCGAAAAATGCACAATGCGTCCCTGCAAGATAAGCTTGACATCGGCACCTGTTCACTGGCTAGGGGAGGGTGTGGGAGGGGGGGGGGGGGAAGAAGGGTTATTGTTTGAATGTTTATTTTTTTCTGAGAATGGCATCGGTTTGAAATGACATGTTTGTTGTAATAACCTTAAATAAATGTTAATAAAAACTATATTTAAAAAAAAAAAGAAAATCAGTCAGAGACAATCCCAGGCTTACACCAGAACTAGGGGTCTTGAAAAAGAAAAAAAATGAGCCTTAGAACTACTCTGGATAAAGGATCCCTCCGATGCCACCCGGTTCGAATTGAAACAATGGGAAAAATCCTATAAATCCTTAATCGTAAACACTAAGGAACAAGTTACTTACCTGTAACTGTTGTTCTCCAGCATGGGTCTGGCATGGATTCACATGCTCATGAATATTCCCTGTTGTCAGGCTGGGAATCCTCAGTAAAGAAAAAAATCAATATCAGTTTAGTTTCTGATCTGTCTTTCTTAGTAGTAATCAATCACTGATCTCTGGGTCATACTGCCCCCAGCCAATGACTGCCCTCTCCCTAAGCCCCGTCTCTGGCAGCCATCCTCAGATTTGGTAGCACGCCAAGTGGCAGTATGACCAAGTGAAGAGCCACAGAGGGGTAGATGGGAGGGTTCGCATGTGAATCCATGCCAGACCCATGCTGGAGAACAACAGTTACAGGTAAGTAACTTGTTCCTTCTCCAGCATGGGGTCTGCCATGGATTCACATGCTCATGAATAAAAGAATACATAGCAGTATACACATGCACAACCACGGGAGGTGGCAAAGGCTCAACATTAAGCATTACATACCAACTTAACATTAAGCAATTCTTACCTCCTCACCAGGCTCACCTTAGGCAAACAGGTTGCGCAGTACTGCTTGGCCGACCCTGCACTCCTCCCTGGAGTCCCGATCGACGCAGTAGAATCTTGTGAAGGTGTGCGTCGACCTCCATGTAGCAGCCCTGCAGATGTCCAGCAGGGGCACACCAGACAGGAACGCCGTGGTGGCAGCGATCGCTCTGGTCGAATGGGCTCTGGGACGGCCGGGCAGCGGTCGGTTTGCCAACCGGTGACAGTGCATGATGCAGCCGGAGAGCCATCTGGAAATGGAAGTCTACGAGAGAGCCATCCCTTGATTCACAGACCCAAAGTTCACAAACAGTTGTGACGTCTTCCGAAAACTCTTTGTGCGGTCAACATAGAACTTCAGCGTTCTAGCTACATCCAGTGAGTGCAAAGTCCTCTCGGCCGGCGTCGAAGGCGGCGGGAAGAAAACTGGTAACACCAAGGGCTTGTTGAGGTGGAAGTCCGACGGCACCTTGGGCATGAAGGAGGGGTGCGTCCTCAGCACCACCCTCGTGTCATGAAAAGTCAAGTATGGAGGCTTGCAAGATAGGGCCTGGATCTCTCCCACTCGTCGTGCGGAGGTGATGGCCACGAGGAACGCTGTCTTCCATGACAGGAACTTCAAAGGCACCGAATGCATAGGCTCGAATGGGGCCCCCATGAGCCTGGTCAGCACCACATTAAGCTCCCACGCCGGGGCAGAAGCCTTCACCAGCGGGAATAGTCCCTTCATAAATTCCTTCACCAGGCGATGAGACCACAAGGACGCCCATCCTGTAGTTCTGGTATATCGGCAGATGGCAGCCAGATGTATTTTGATGGAGGCGTGAGCCAGTCCAGCTTTGGCCAGCGACAGTAGGTACGGCAGTACTTGAGGGGCCGTAATCCACAGAGGGTTAATCTTCTGTGCACGGCACCAGACAGAGAACCTCTTCCATTTATGACCGTAACACTTGAGAGTTGAGGACGCCCTGGCCTTTGCAAGAACCTCTCTGCAATCAGCCGGTATATCGTACCCTCCAAACTCTAGTGCTACAGGAGCCAGGCCTGCAAGTTCAGAGACTGTGGGTCGTGATGGAGAATTGCGCCCCCTTCTCTGGAGAGAAGATCCGCGTCCGCCGGCAGCTTGACTGGTGGGGACGTTGACAAGTCCAGAAGGTCCGGGAACCAGATCTGCCTCGGCCACGCCGGGGCGATGAGGATCATCCTGCACCTGGACTTCTTGAGCTGGTTGATGAGGCGGAGCAGCAACGGAAACGGAGGGAACGCGTATAGAAACAGGCCGTCCCAAGGGAACGAGAAAGCATCGCCCATGCTCCTCGGCTGTGGGAACCTGCTGGCGAACCTCTGGCACTTGGAGTTTGTTACTGTTGCAAACAGGTCGATCTGGGGTTTGCCCCATCGTTGGAAGAGCCGATCCACTTGATCCTGGCGCAGTTCCCACTCGTGGCACGAGCGCAGCTCCCTGCTGAGTGAGTCTGTGATGGTGTTTTTTATTCCTGCCAAGTGGAAGGGAACCAGAAACATCCCCTGGGCGACGCCCCAGTGCCACAGATCCTGGGCCTCCTTGGATAGGGCTGGGGATCTGGTACCCACTTGATTCCGTATGTAGAACATCCTGGTGGTGTTGTCGGTGAAGATCCTCAACACCTTGACCCTGAGGGATGGAAGGAACGACTTGAGAGCCCAGAACACTGCTCGGAGCTCCAGAATGTTGATGTGAAGAGACCTCTCCTCCGGGAGCCAAGGGCCTCTTGCATGGAGATCTCCGGTGTGGGCCCCCCAACCCTCCAGAGAGGCGTCCGTCGTCACCGTCTCCTGAAACGCTGGGGTTTGAAAGTCCGTGCCTGTAGTGAGGTGAGCACGGGTGCCCCACCATAGGATCGCCCGACGGAACTCCTCGTCGAGAAGGATCCTGTCCTCGAAGCAGCCCCTTGCCTGAAACCAGCAGGCGTCGAGGAACTCCTGTAGAGGATGCATCCGAAGTCTGCAAAGGGGTATAAGATAGATGCATGAGGACATCATCCCGAGAAGGGACTTGATGGACCTCACCCTGGCCACGTCCGTTGCTAACAGGCGCCGCACCATGCCCAGGATGGTCTTGGTCCTCTCCTCTGAAGGGGAGGCCAATTGCCCCACTGTATCGAGCTTCACTCCCAGAAACAGTGCTACTTGCGATGGAACCAGGTGGGATTTGGGGTAGTTGATGGCGAACCCCAGCTCCGTGGGCAACCAGATGGTCCTCGCCGTGTGTTCGACGGCGAGTTCCCTTCTCCTTGCCCGGATTAGCCAGTCGTCCAGGTAGGGGTAGATGTGGATCCCCTGCAGGTGCAGCCGCGCTGTCACTGGTGCCAGGCACTTGGTGAAAACCCTGGGTGCCGACTTTAATCCGAACGGCAGGGCTCTGAATTGGTAGTGGCGTCCCTGAACCACAAACCTGAGGAACTTCCTGTGCCGTTTTAGAATGGGGATGTGGAAGTAAGCATCCTCCAGGTCCAACGACGATAGGAAGTCGCCTTCCTCCAGCTGTCCCAGCACGTGCTGGAGGGTGACCATCCTGAATTTCTGTGCCTTGATGTATTTGTTTAACCGACGCAGGTCCAGGATGGGGTGCCAACCGCCTGTCTTCTTTCTGACGAAGAAGTACCTTGAGTACACTCCGGAGCCCCGGAGCCTCCTGGGGACGAGCTTGATGGCACCTTTCTTGAGCATCGCCTTTACCTCCAACAGCAGTTGAGGGACGTGATTCTCCTTCCTGGCCACGGCAGGAATGCAAGGGCACTTCTTTTGGAATTCCAGCGAGTGCCCGTTGGCCAGGGTGTCCAGCACCCAATGGTCGGTGGAGATGGACTCCCACATGCTGACGAACTTCGTCAGCCGGCCTCCCACCGGGGTGCGGGCCCGACAACACGGCCGGGTCAGTCTTGCTTGGAGGCGGCCTTGCCGCCTTGGCCTCCCTAGCGACGACGGCGGGATCCCCCTTGCCTGCCGCGACCTCTGTAGGCCTCCTGGGAAGAGGAGCGGGCCACCTGGCGGTAAGTGGAGGAGCCACCGCTGGATCCTTTGGAGGCACCCTGTCTGCCTCCGGAGCTCTGAAAGGGCCGTCGCTGTTGAAGCACCCCTAGGGCCCGGGCCGTCTCCGAGTCGGTCTTGATGGCCTGTAGAGACTCGTCCACCGCCTTACCAAAAAGGTTGTTGCCGTCGAACGGCATGTCCAACACTCTGGTCTGGACGTCCTGGCGAAAGTCTGTCGCCTTGAGCCATCCTTGTTGTCGGAGGCAAACTCCGGTATCGGCAATGTCCGTTGCCACCGTTATGGCGTGATCCAACGCCACCTCGCCTTCCTGCAGAATTTCTAGGGCCTCTGCCCTCTTGTCGTCAGGTAGGAAGTCTAGCAGGGGAGCTATCTTGAACCAGAGCTCCCTATCATAGCGGGCCACGATCGCTAAGGCATTGGCCGCCTTAATCGTCGTAGCTGCCGACGAGATGACTCGTCGTCCCATGGAGTCCAACTTCTTGCCCTCGCTGTCCGGCGGGGATGTGGAAGTTGAAGCCGCCGCACCCGCTGCCTTCTTCTTAGCCGCTGCCGAGACGACAGAGTCCGGCGTGGGCTGGGCCCTGAGGCACAAGGGGGCGGCATCAGGGACTCGGTACTTCTTCTCGTACCTGTCCCTCTTGGCGGGTGTCGTGGAAGGGTTCTTGAGGACAGCAAGCCCCTCATCCCAGATGTCGTCGAGCAAAGGCACTGCGAGGACAGTCTTCCTCTTGGCCTCTCGTCGTTGGTACAGAAAACCTTCCTTTTTTTGTTCTTCAGGGCAGAGCTGGAAGAGCTCGGACGCCCTGGTTATCATGGCGTGGCGTGGAAAGAGCCAATTTCGTCGGCTGGAGAAGCCCGCGGGGGGGGGGGGGGTGATGACGGGATTTCCGCTGTGTCATCGCCGCCGTCATCGTCCGTCCCCGTCACTGTATCCGTCGCCGTATCCTCGCTAGGGTCCGGCGAGGGGGATGCGGGGTCCACAGGTCTCGCAGGCACGAAGGGAGGAGCGGGGTGGACTCTCCTCCGCTTGTTCGGAGGGCTTCCCGACGGGCCTGGTTCTGGATCCTCCGTCGGTGTCTGTGGCAATCTCGTCCTTCTCTCGGTACATAAGGATTGGATTGCCAACAAAATGGCCGCCGAGCTATCCTGGGGCTCGGGTAATGGCTGCGACGGACGGGATGGCCGCTCCACTGGGCCCTCTTCATCGTCATCGTTGCTATCTTCGATCACGTCAGCAGGGACCGCTCCCTGGGATCGAACCTTCTCAAACCTCTCGTTGAGGCCTATGGACCTCTCGTTGAGGCCCTTCTCGGTTTCCACCAGCTCCTCCTCAGAGGCTGATTCCGAGTCTGTAATGGCCACCGGCCCTCCCACTCTTTTTCCGCCGGGGACTTCACGGGGGTCTTAACGATGGGCTGGAAAGAGGATTCCCTCTGCGGTGGCAGGGATACTCTGGGCCCGGAAGCCGTTTCCACTGGCGTAGTCTCAGCCGGCTTCGCCAGGGTTGCAGCGACCACTTCGATAGAGGCCTTTGCCGGCTGGATCAAAGCCCTCACCACCTTAGGTGTGTCCTGGGCCTTCGCCTTGGGGGGAGGGTCACCGCCTCCCTCCTCCTTTGAGATCGACCGGGTCCGCTCCAGGGGCTTACCCGGGTTCTTGGACTTCCTCTTCCCCGAACCAGAGCGCTGGCTCGTGGTCGAACGTGCCGGGGAAGTAGCACCCTGCCTGGCAGCCGAAGAGCCCGACCTTTCGGCGCTCCCAGTGCCCGCGGACTCGCGGTGCTTGGCCTTCTTTTGGGCCCCCGTCGCCGGGGCGCCCTCACAGGACCTAGAAGCCCGCTCAGACTTTTTCTTCGCCTTCTCACCTGCTGTGCCCTTCTCCAGCCAGGCGGCGAGGCGGGAACGACGATCTTGTTTGGTCCATTCCGAAAGGTTCTTGCAGAACGCACAGTCCTTCTCCACGTGTGTCTTGTCCTCATGAAGGCAGTAGAGACATCGTGAATGCTCGTCCTCCTTGAAAACGTTTTGCAGTCCGCATCCAGGGCAGCACCTGAACAGCTTGGATCCGGGCATCGAGCTTCCCTTGTCCTGTGCCATGTCCGTTGAGGTAGGCCGCAGATCTTCCGGAATCCTCCAAGAAGTGTAATCTCGACGAAAACTTCACCCTTGAGGGGCGTAGAAGAATTCCGAAACAGGTCCCCGTTGTCGGAAGTAGAAACGGTGGAGCTTGAGGCTCGATTAAACCGAAAAAATTAGAAAATCTCCTGAAAAAGCGTGAAAACGCAGCAAAAAAACGGGACTCCCAACACTTGAGCGTGCGGTAAAAATCTGAGGATGGCTGCCAGAGGCGGGGCTTAGGGAGAGGGCAGTCATTGGCTGGGGGCAGTATGACCCAGAGATCAGTGATTGGTTACTAATAAGAAAGACAGATCAGAAACGAAACTGATACTGATTTTTTCTTTACCGAGGATTCCCAGCCTGACAACGGGGAATATTCATGAGCATGTGAATCCATGCCAGACCCCATGCTGGAGAAAAAAAAAGTCTTCAACTCAGATACAACAATCGTCAAATTCAACTGGAAAACATTTTGATATATTAAAATCTTTGGAAAAACCTAAAGCCTCTGAATCCCCTGTGTAGCAACCGACTCAGACTGCTCCCATTAGGCAGCAGCCTTTAAGGAGGACATTTCCTCACCCTGGGATAAAATCTTATTAGCGCAGGGCCTAGCCACTGCCACAGGAGCTCCAGCCCACATGATAGAGAATGGCACGTCTTCTCCCAGTTTCTCATTCTCTCGCATCTTACTCGCAGACAGGACTAAAATGCTCTCATCCATGCACGCGACTTCTTGTCCCTTCAGTCTCCTGCCCCCTAAACTCAATCTGGAGCATGAAGATTTGTCGCACCTTTCCTTACCTAATTTGTTAACGCCTTGTTAAGACACTCTCTAGTTACCACGGAACTTAAGAAGCTAACAGTCATCCGAATTCACAAAAAAACAAATTTGGATCTCAGTGATCCCAATAACTTAAGGCCACTCACTAACAGTCAATTCCTCTTGAAAATCTTGGATAAGGTCGCAATTTCTCAATTGCAAGCCTTTATGGAACTTAATAACAACCTTCACGGTCAACAATCAGGTTTCCGCCCCTCTTATCACGGAAACCGTCCTTGTGGATCTCCAATCCCATCTTCTGAAAATCATGGAGAAAGGGAAAGCCGTAATGCTGGTTCTTTTAGCCTTGTCCGCAGCGTTCGACCTCGTGGACCACGAGCAGCTACTTCTGTGTTTACGGCATCAGGATGCCTGTTCTCCAGATGCTGTGAATTGGGTTCAGTCCTTCCTGACCAATCGAGAGTCCACGATTCAATGGGGTTCAGCTTCCTCGCTTGCCTCTACTATTGATTGCGGGGTCCCAGAGGGAGCTTCTTTTTCGTAGCTGCTTTTAAATCTTTATGTGTGTTCCTTCTGTTCTCTATTGGAAGACCTGGGAGTATTTTTTACCAACTACGCTGATGGTACATAGCTGGTCATCGAGCTGTGTGGGGGACCACTCCTGAGACTCCTTAGCACTGAATAACATCTATAATTCTATCAAAGGTTGGATGTCCAAGAACTGGTTATGTCTTAACAGCAATAAAACCGAGCTCCTTGTTTTTGGATCCCCCTAGGCTCGTTCCAAACTTGATGTGGCTTATGATAACTTTCTGTTACATGTTAACAGAATCACAACACATAAGAAAGTCAAAACTTTAGGGGTCTTTCTGGAAGCTTCCCTGAATTCAGATGCACAGGTGCAATATCTTCGCCAGAACTGTAACTACCATTTTAGGCTTCTTCCGACTATTCGACCACATCTCAGTGAAAAGATTTCAGAAATCAAAGCTTGACCGACTATTCTATCAAGGCTTGACTATTGTAACACCTTGCTATTCAGCGCCTCGAAATCAAACATCCAGGCTTGCCAAACCATCCAAAACAATGCGGTTCGCGTGACCCTGAACATCGCACATATCTAAATTCAGGAAAGAACTTCACTGGCTCCAAGTGCAGGAGAGAATACAGTTCAAAATAGGCACACTAGTGCATCACTCTCTTTAAGGCAAGGCCCTGGAATACCTGAAAGCCCTGATTCAACCGTATCAACCTACCAGAAATTTGCGTTCGTCTTCTCTTGCTCAATTGCAGGAAATTAGATTCACATCTAGAGGGTTGGGAAGATCCTTTCCGGCCATAGCATCTTCCTTCTGGAACGCCCTACCCCCAACCATCAGAGCCATTCCCAACTTGATGCTTTTCAGAAAATCCCTGAAAACTCACCTCTTCAGATAATTTCATGGCTTTACTGGTCATGTCCTTCCGTGACTCCTGACAATTTGTTACCATAGTCTATTGTCCTGTCCTTTTGTTGTCCTTACATGTTTTTGTTACGTCCCAATGCCTGCGGGCTGTCAGCGCATTATAATTCGATAAATAAAATAATGGTTACTTTAAGCTTCTCAGGGTTCCCTTCCCCACACTTCAATCAATACAACAGGTTAGGCCTCTCAGGGTTCCCTTTCCCAAGCTCAGGCCTCTTTTAACTTGTCCAAGTTCAAAGTACCACAAAAATAATGATGCCACAGTTCTTTGTGAAGCTTCAATCCTTTTGATACTACGAAAACAAAGTCTCCAACTTGGTTGGGCCTCTCAGGGTTCCCTTCCCCAAGCTCAGGCCCCTTTCAGCTTCAAACACCAGTTCAACTTGTCAGGATAAACCTCTCCTTTTTAACGCAGTTATTTCACACACACTTCACTTGTGGGGTACATAGACTTTCAAAACCAACTGGTTCTTTGCTCCTCCTAGTCGTGACCACTCAGATCTGCAACCCCTCTCTGTATTTCTTACTCTTCTTTAGACCTTTCACCTTCAGGTGCTTCATGCACCCCTTCTTGGTTTGTCTTCTTGCCTGTGCACACTTGCACCTTTCCTTTTCTGTTCATTTCACTTCACCATGCACTCTTGCACTTTCCTTTTCTTGCTGATCGTGCCTCTTCCGCACCTCACATCCTTTTGCTTCCTCTTGCACTAGCCATTTCTTATTTCGAATACTTTCTGTCCATTGCATACTTTCAAATCTCTCTCTCTCCCCCCCCCACTGGATACATGGGGTTGAGGTCAGGGTCTCACTACCGGCTATCACATACTCTTGAGACCGGCACACGTCCAAAGGGACCAAAGCACTTTCTGAAATGCCACAAGCAGGATACAGGCTGCCTTCCACCGGCACCTTGGAGGCAAGGCTCCCTCAACAGGCTGCAGCCCGTCAAACACCGGGCCAGCGTCTCAGCACGCCGTTCTCCTTCAGGCTGTTTCCCCTGCTGCTCGATGCTCCCTGGCTTCTCGGTTCTTGACAGCATCCCCAGCTCGCTCATTTCCTTGTGTGAAACCACACCTTTAATAGTGAAAAAAGGTAGTCAAGTGGAGTCAGGTGTGAGTGGTAATTATTAAATGCCTGGCCCTGCCTGACGATTAGTGGGACAACTAGAGTTCTTCTATGGTAGGTTTCCCTTACTTCCCCAATGTTGTTTCTATGGGTAACATTTACTGCTTCCAGTTGTCTCTTCCTTGTCCCAGTATTGGTTGGAAGTGGGGAGGAGGAGTTAACATGTAGTTGGGGTTTGGATTTGTTCATTGAAATATTTTAGGGGATCGACGGGGGAGATAGGGAAATCCTTTTTTTATAGAATGGGATGGCTTCCCCTTTTGGTAGAATATTCCAATTCCCTGCTGTTCTGTTATTCAAATATGGGTCTTGATAGATTTCCCTGTATTCTAGATTGGTAGAAGATGAATGGATATTACCATCAATGTCCTGTCTCTGTCTTATTTGGTTTTTCTTACTTCTGCCCCTGGGACGCCAGCCTCTTTCCTTCCTCCCCCATGGGTCAGGGATGACAGGATTGGAATTAGGGAAAATTCAGACCTGGATTTGGGTGGCGTGAATCAATGTAACCCATGAAGGCGTCCAGGATTTCCCCCACCTCCTCTACCGCCACGTCAAAATACTGCGTCTCTCCCAGGGTATTCCCACGACAACAACCCCAGACTCCCCTTCCCAGGTGATCCTCCCTCGCTTGTCCACCCCCAGGGTTGGGATCCAAGAGCGATGGCCCTCCTGTGGTCACCTGATTAGAGGACTCTCTGGGTCTTAATGGGAGAATGCTCCTAGATTTCTCACACACACTGCAGTGACATCACACAGTGTTCAGGTCTAAGTAAAATGGGACTACAGTGGGTATGCAGGGATACCTCAAGGTCTACTGAGCCTAGTATCATTCAAACTAAAATAGAGCACCCTAAAATATGGCTAAGGGGCCTTTGAAATCCACATCTAGAGTCACTAGGTCACTTAATCTTTGTTCAGAATCAATTTCTCCCCTACTCGTTCACCAACCGGATTATTTGTGACAACTTCATGTTCAATAGATTTATGTCCCAAATATGCAGACAATTCAGCATGAACTATTCAAGGAGGAAGAGAGGCAGAATTTACCATGCTTCCCACAATGCACCAACGTCCGGTGCAGGATCACAAGAATCGATGCAGAGATCCATTCCCGACCTTGAGATAGGCCTACTCCGATGCAATTCTTGTTGCTGCAATTTACGCCTTTGGACAAATATTGCAGATATTTCAAACAACCACCTGCCAAAGAGGGATGAGCCAGTCTTTTGGATACCAATTGAGTTACAATACGTCTATTGAATTGAGAGGTAAATCATGTTGATACTAAATCAAGAGCTTTGTGTATTGGACTTGAATGCTTGGCGCCAGGCTAGTCCAAATCAAGGGCATACAGTCCATTCCACCAACCAAGATCTTTCTGCAGTTTAAGATCCATTGGAGTGGAGGAAAACAATGGTTCATCACATCATGTTGCACCTCTTCCAGTTCAATGTCCATCTCACAGAAAAAACGAGATATTAACGCCCACACAAAGCCTGTCCTAAGGGGTGGGGGTCAGACTTTATACATTCAACCTTCAAGATGTTTATTATCACATGCTGATGTAATCTCCACATTGCTAATAACTCTGAAGGGGAAATTATCATTCCAGGGTGATTAGTATTAGTGCGAGTATGGCAACCAGGGATTTTTCCAAAAAATTGGAAATGTTGCAGCTCATCTTTATCAGGTTTGTGAGAATACAGCGGTAGCAGGGGCAGCACTTACCTACTCACTGATGGTCCACCCTGAGCCGGCAATGCTGCTCCGAGGAGTATTGTGGTGAACATCGTGCAGGAGAGCAGTCTGCCTCCAACAGTGAGGGCCACCACAGGTGGTGTGGCAGGCGCTGTGCAGGAGGGCGCCCCGCCCTGATCAGTGAACACGTCACAGGAAGCTCAACAAGCTCCACAGAGGAAGGTGCTTGCGCCTTCTCCGTGGCCCGGACAGGGCACCCCATGCCGCCACAAGGGGCCCAGAATGAGAGACATGCAGATCTCGGCCCAGAACAACAGGGCCTTCTGCAATGGTCAGACGCAGAAGGGGGGGATGTGGCCTCCTCCATGAAATTGGATGGTAGCAGGGGGAGGGAAGGAATACACAACTAGCTCTCTATTGGGCCCCAATGGATAGCTGGGGTGGCAGTGGGAGAATTACCAGGCAGGGGGATATAAGGAACCCACACAAACTAATGGGTGAGATTAATCCTTGTACAGCAGGAGGCAGCTGGAGGTGAGGAAGAGGACCAGGCGCTCCATACCTTGGACAGAAAGGGTGGATGGGCAAGGAACACCAGGCAGTCAAGTAACTGCCTGAAGCCAGAAGAAGAAAGGAGAAATTGAAAGTCTGGGCATGCACACCTGTATCAAACCTGTATGAGAGCTGAATATAGACAGGTTGAGAATACCCTGAATGCTGTGGTTCTTCACGTGTTTTACAGGGTCGGATTCACATGTTCTCTTAGCCCTATGATCGGTTTATTCATTGATTTATAGCATTTGTGTAACATCCAAACCCGGAGGTATCAGGACATATGTACAGAAAACAGTAGAAGACATCAATAGCAGTAAATTACAGTATGACATTAATCATATTTGTCGAACAACCATATTTTCATTAGTCTTTTGAAGGTTGGGTAGGAATGCTCATTTCTGATGTTAGGAGGTAATGAGTTCCAAAGAGAAGGAGCTGTAACACAGAAGCTTACACCGCCTGCTATGGTGCTTTTATATTGGGGCGTGAAAAGAGAAATGCTGTCGGAAGATTGCAGAGAGCGCACATGTTGTTTCTGGGCAATGCTGTTGTTCAGGGAATGAGGGGCCTCTTTGTAGATACAGCAGTGAGCAATGGTCAAGGTTTTGAAATCAATGCAGGTTTTGATGGGTAGCCAGTGGACCTCTCACCTACTTGATGAAATGTGGTCAGAGTGGCGTAAGCCCAGTGCAGCACGCAGGGCTTTATTTTGGAGAAGTTGGAGCTTGCAAGGTTAGTTGTCGAGGTACCCATGAGGAGTATGTTGCAGTAGTCCAGTTGGCTGATAATGGCTCTTGCAAGCGTGAGGCAGTTGTCCGGTGACAGACATGGTCTACTCAAGGAGTAGAGTTTAGAGGTATATAACGGGGACAAGGCCAGGGCATTGATGTGTTTGGTCATTGTCAGCTCTGCATCCAGATAGAACAGAGTTGGTTGATCAGAGTTCGAAGTCTTAAAGGGTATTTAGAACCAAACATGAATATTTGACATTTGATTAAAGCCTTTCAATCAAACATTTTCTGACATCATGCCAGAAGATGGCTTTCATTGACTACTAATAGGATACTAGCACTAGCAGCGCTCCTCCCATGCACAAATCTATGCTTACCCTACAGACCACTTACACCTTGCTTTTTGACCATGACCACAGTCCTAGCAACACAATATTAGAGACTATTGGTATACAGCTCCTAAAGTATCCCTGCAGTGCAGTATACAAGATTATGGATGTAGCCAGAGCTCCTGAAAATGTGAAGTATTTTGATCCCCAATTTGTGATAATGGGAATGATTTTAGCAAGTAAAAATGTAATTAACATTTCAAACAGGGTCTTTTTTCAGTGGTTAAAAGGTGTATTCATTCTAGTACCAAAATCCTTTTGTACTCGATACTTCTCTGCATCTTGTAATTTTGTCAGCTATGCATTTTTTTGTAAACTTCAATTTTCATTACATTTTTGGCAAGAACAACAGAAAAAGATTACAACATCAATATCATCACTACTTGTTTAGCCTCCCCCCCCCACCCCGGCCTAGTCGCCCTCCCACCCTAACCTGCTCAATAGTATAATGGCTCGACCAGGCTCACGTAAACCTCAAAACTCCTCCCGAAGCAGTCTTAGTCCCCGTGATTGATGTATCGATCAGTTCCCGCGTGGGGACCCAATCCATGACGTAGTGTACCGGCTTCAACTCCTTCCCCCCTCAGTGGCCCGGGCAGTCCTTGGGCTCCTCTATTGCAGGTATTTATCACAAAAATCTGCCCATTCCATTCTCACAGACCCCAGATCCCCATGTATTGTAGCCGTTCGACTCTCCATCAGGCATAAGTTCTTGGCCGTGTTGACCCATTCTTTCTTGGACGGAAGTAGCTCCCTCTTCCAGTGAGTGGCCAGACATGCCCTCCCCACCAGTAGCAAAACGTGAACGATTTTCGGTAATCGTACAAACTCCCCCTCCGGCTCCTCTAGCCCACACAGTGTCAGCATTGCAGTTTCATCTCTCATAATCCCATTTAGGTCCTTGATCCAGCTAAGAACTTCCTCCCAGTATTTCTGGGCCATTTCACAACCCCACCAATAATCAGCTCTCCTGTCGCACCAACGCCAACACATAGGGCTCACACTTTGGGACATTTTGGCCAGCCTAACAGGGTCGTACTGCCACCTGTGTAACAATGTTAATTGCGTGGAGTTTGTACTGGCAGGAAATTGATGCCTGCGAGGCTCCCTGGCACGTTCTCTGCCAGGTCTGGGGGGGAAGGTCCATCTCCAGGTCTCCTTCCCACCTCTGTTTCACCCTGTCGGATGGTCCCACTCATGTCCACCAGGGCCCTGTATAGGGCACCAATCAATCCCCAAGTCTGTGGAGGTATCTAGAACCTTCTCAAATGGCGCAGGATCCCTCTGAATCTTTTCTCTTGCAGATACAGGAAGACAGAGAGCATGTCCAACCCCAAGGCCTCCTCCAACTCCTGACGTGTAATGAACCTGCCGTTTACTCCACAACTGTCCAACCCTCTCCAGTCCCACCTCATACCACAGTTGAAACCTCTCAGGGTTCGGATTGCGTCCCTGATCCCTGGGACCCAAAGATGTTCAAGGGGCGAGGAACACGTTGTGAGACCACTCATTCCAGCTGTTTGGCACCAGACCCCCCATATGGTGCCCAAAATGGGGTGTTCCCTAATCTTCCTCAATAATGTACCCCTAGGGACCCACAGCGATTCCCCCATAGTTGCCAACCTTAAATGTCCAGACCCACCCATTGCAAGTCAACCCTCCTACAGTGTGGGACCAGAATCCTGAGCTAGGAGGCCTTATAATACAGTTGTAGGTCCGAGAGTCCCACTTTCCCCTTATCCTTGGAGACTCTTAATGTCACGCTAGAGACTCTCAGATGCTTCCCTTGCCACAGGAACAGAGTGAGAGTACCTGTGGTCTTTCTAAATAAGGTCTCCAGGATCTGTATCGGGAGCATTTGAAATAGGTATACGAACCTGGGGAGAACCACCATTTTAATTGCATTGAGTCTGCCCATCCATGATACCGTCACCTTATCCCACTTCACTAGGCCTCCTCCAGGGGGAAATTGGCCTCGTAGAGGCTTTTTACTTCTTGCGTGACGTTAATCCCCAGATACCTTAATGTATCCACGTTCACCTTCATGCTCAAGGGGGAGAACCACCCCACCTCTGCATCCCCGTTATCCAATGGGAAGAGGACTGACTTGCCAGTATTTATTTTAAACCCCGCCAAACAACTATACCCTTCAATTAAGTCCACTGCCCCCAGGTCCGAGGTCAGTGGGCTCACTGCATGTCGTCCACATAGGGCCCCAGTTTGTAGGTCACTCCTCCCACTGTAAACCCCTCAATTCACGGGTCCTGTCTCAATCTCTGGGCCAGGGGTTCCAACAATAGCAAAAAGAGCACGGGAGACAGCGGGCAACCCAGTCTTGTTCCCCTCCCCAGCTGAAACCACCTTGAGTATCCCCCATTCACTGCCACAAAGGCCCTCTAGGAGGAATAGACTGCCCTAGTCCCTTTCAAGAATCTCCCACCCAACCCTATTTTTATAAGCACTGCTTTCAGAAAATTCCACTCAACTCTGTCAAAGGCCTTTTCTGCATCTACTGACAGAAGCGTGGGGTCATCGCGCAGTGCCTGAGCTTCATTAACCAAATGGAGTGTTTTCCTCATAGTATCTGCCCCCTGTGTCCCCATCACAAATTCCACCTGATCCGAGTGCACCAAGTTTGGAAGATGCTCCCCCAGTCTGGCTGGAAGGACTGTAGCGCAGATCTTTGCGTCTATGTTTAGAAGTGAAATCGGGCGGTGCGACCCACAGAGACTGGGGTCCCTGCCTTACTTGGGAACCACCGAAATAAGGGCCAGGGCAAATGAGTCTGGTGTCCTTCCTGAGTCTAAGACATAGTTCAAGAGTCGAATCAGAAAAGAAATGAGGACCGACGAGAAAATCTTGTAGAAACCAGGGTAAACCCGGGGTGAACCCGTCTTCCCCAGGTGCTTTACCCAGTCGGAGGCGTCCAATGGCGTTCTGAATTTCCTCACCCGAAATTCTGGCCTGCATGTTCCCAAAGGCCGTTCTGGACAGAGACGGGAGGGGAGTTCCCTCGAGGTATGCATCAATCTCCTCCCTTGTGGCTTCACTTCACTTTTCTATAGGGTCTCATAGAATACCACAAATGTGTCCTGTATTCCTTCAGCCGTACTCTCACTAACCCCCCTTCCTTTGACCTCTGAGACCAATCTGTCTGCCTGCTGCCCGCCTTATCTCCCTTCTCGTAAAAAAATGTCTTAAGGAACTGCAGGTTACGAACCACCTTCCCCTCCTCAAGCAATTTCAGCTTATCCCTCAGACCTCTTGCCTCCTGGATATGATCCTCCCTCGCCGACGGGGAAGACAGAGCACATCTCTCGTGGAAGACAATTTTGTCCCCGAGATCCTTCTCAATTAGTGTACGTTCCCTCTTCCTGCGGGCCACCTCTCTAATCAGCAAACCCCTCCACATGGCCTTAACTGCATCCCACACTGTCTCCCCTCCCTATTTCACCAGTGTCATTGATTGCAAAGATTTCCTTAATGCCATTCTCAAGGTCTCGCTGAATACCAAGTCCTTCAGCAGTGAGTCATTACACCTCCATTTGGAATTTCTCGAGCATAGCCCACCACAGGAAATGTCCACCGACACCATGTCACGGTCGGACCACGAGATTGGGTGAATCCCTGAGTCCCTCGACACCTCCCAGAGATCCCTGGAGACATACAAATAATCTATCCTTGTTAGAGTGCCATGAGGCACAGAGTAGAAAGTGAATCCCCTCTCCTTTGGGTGAAGATGCCACCAAATGTCCCTCAACCTGTACAGTTCCAGGGCCAATCCCAGCTCAACGTCTCCCTGTCTCTGCGGTTCTTGGTCTCGAGTCTGCCTAGTCTGCCTGTCCATACTTGCATCCATCCACACATTAAAGTCCCTCCCAGGATAAGGGGTCCCTGGGTTTCACTCATTTTCTCCAATGTTCTCTGGAGAAACCTCTTCTGGCCTTGATTCAGGGCATAAATCGTTGCCAAGGTGACCCTTATTCTATGGATCAAACCCGAAATCAACACAGAGCTCCCTTCCGCGTCGGACCACATCTTCGTTACTTCCATACGTAGCCCTTCTCCAAACCGAAATCCCTACCCCTCACTTCCTGACAATCCCTGACTCGCTTCCAATTCGCCCCCCTGACCGCACCCCCTGGGATTTTCCGCTCCTCACCTCTCAGGTATCTGGTTTCCTGGAGGATCATAACGTCAAAGCTATGCAATTTTAATTTAAAGTTCCTCTTCACCTTCCTGTGGTACTGCTCTGCTGGTACAACCGATGCAAACATATTCGTGGTGCTGTGTGGATGGAAGCAGAGGCCTGGCTCCTATGTGGGCACTTCCTATTTTTGTTGGGAGTATTAAATACTTTTTCACAGAGTAAAAGTGGCTGGAAGCTTATCTGTAGGGATTGGCATGCCACACTCCGCTCCACTTTACAACCAGTTGTAATGAGGAAATTCAAACTCAAAAGGACTTATTTCCTGTAACTCAAGAGATTTTACAGGACCAAGCGGTCCTGTAAACGACTGTTGCAAAATTGTGAAGGGTTATTTGAGGATCCAGTCCACATAATTTCACAAGCAGATTATTTTAGGTCTGTCTCAGGAGCAACAATGCATTGCCAGAGTCCACCATCTCTGCAGTCCAGTGGAACAGAAATGCCACAAAAATGGCTTAGAACAGGAAACTATTAATCTGGCGATCCTTGCTTTTCTGCCATCCGTTCAGAATCACAAAGTGATGATCTTAACCGACAACAATAATGCAATGCTTCACTGTACATCAACAAGCGGTGTGGAGCTCAAACCTCCCAATCTCCTTTGCAGATTGGTGCATCAGCTTTGGGACAGGCAACAGCCAAAATAATGTTTCAGTGCATCACACCCAGCCAGAATCTTAAACATCAAAGCAGATACAATGAGCTGACTGGCGCATATTTCACATGAATAGGAATTGCAACCACAAGTTCACAAACAATTATTAGTGTATAGTGGCTCTCAACTAATTGCTATTTTCGCAAGTTGGGACAAGAAGAAATGCTCCCGTTTTGCATCTGCAAGATGAGAGTACTAGGGAGGTAATTCATGGAGCATGGTCTTCTTTAAGCCTTTGCACAGCTTCCAATGCAGACAAAAGTCCGGCAGAAGGGGAGGTATTACAGGTTATGCCACTCGATACTGATAAACCCAAATTGCTGTTGGTGGTGCTCAGATCTCCTTAAACTATCAGAAGAAATTAAATCTAGGACAGAACTTCCAGCCAGATTGGATCTGCTGTCAGAATGACAAGAGTTAGTAAACCTACCCTAAATCGAGGTCCTTTGCCACCTGGTTCCTGAGGAATTAACTTATGGTCATTTTGGTCTGTCCAAAGGCAAGTTTAGGATAGACAAGGTGCCAAGAAAGTCTCAGAATGAATGGATAAGATTTTGCCATAGGACCTTAGAAACAAACATGTATCCTCGCCATTGTAAAGTTGATAATGTTCTATAATTTGAAGGCATTCAGATTGATTATTGCATTTATGTTTTTGGGCCATTGTTGCCCATCTAAACAATTATTCCAGAGTAAGTGAGAAGAGACATTTTGAAGGGTTAATGCATCTCTTCCCTCCAGTTGAAGCTTTTCCAACAGCTTTGACTCGCAAATCCTTTGAAACAATGGCCTCAATTGACTGGCGGGTGGTTTCCTGTGACATCAGAGATCAGAATCAGTGAACATAAAACTTTATACTCAGAATAACCTTTTTCCATAGAGATAAGATAATTCTTGGAACACATCCAACCTGCCTTCCTAAAATGGTTACAGTAATCCACGTCAGTTAAAAAGGTTTTCTTTAGGTATTATTTCCAAACCCATAAAATGATGCAGAAAGGGTTCTTCAAAATGTAGGCTTGAGTAGGGCCCTTCACCTGTACACATGTCGTAGATAATTTACTGCATTGCAGAACTTTACTCTGTGCAATGATTTTATCCTG
This sequence comes from Ambystoma mexicanum, assembly GCF_040938575.1. Lineage (NCBI taxonomy): Eukaryota > Metazoa > Chordata > Amphibia > Caudata > Ambystomatidae > Ambystoma > Ambystoma mexicanum. Next base: position 537,751,797 of record NC_090928.1, on the reverse strand, counting down.
TGAAAGAAGTAGATGCCCACTGCGAACATTTGAAAGCAGCTTTCGCTGCTATCCAAAGATGCTTAGTTGGAAAATATTTGAAAATCAATAACCTGGCCACACCACATGCTTTTCACTACTTTTTATGTACAAGTTCAAGGGCGGGTGCTCACTTTAGCCAGTTTACCTTAAAGCACCTTTTTGACTGAATAATTCTACCTTTTGGATGATTTGTTATCTCCCAAACATACGAGGGATATCAGAGTGTATGAGTAAGTAGAAGTGATTCACCAAAGTCACTCCTGTTCCATAGTTCCCCAGTCTTGCCCTCCATCACCAGTAATGAGTCCTCATTCTAATTTAAACCGATCAAAAAAAGTGTTGGTGGTTAGTCAGGCAGTGCTCAGGATGGTGGTAGTGACACGCTTGTAGAAGTGACTGGAGCCCATTATATCCTGGACAATTACCACTCTGTGAATGACATCCCAAATACATGAACGAAAGGGCACTATGGCTCAGGAGTAGACTAGTATCTACGGTGAATAACTTGTACTTTCCTGCTCTCTCTCTAGTTTTCAACACAGTAATCTGCAACTAGGGACTGCAGCAGTGGAAACCCAAACCATAGTCATTTTGATAGCATGATAAACAGCAGTACACACATTCAGGATATGCAAGTACTTAAGGCAGTAAAAAAAGAAGAAGAGGCATCATTAACCTCAGGCATCGTCATACACAAAGAAAATATTCCATAACATGTTCAGCAAAATAAGTAATGAATAGGGAACCAACCTGTTCCGTTAGAAATTTCCAATGCCAGTTGACTTGTCCGGCTGCACAGAGTTCTTGCGGGTTTAAGAAGGAGAAAATGTATAGGGAAATGAACCTTGGCAGCACTGTGGTGAAGTCCAGTTTTGTAACGGGAACAACTTCTGTGAACCAGTTCTGCACAAACCTATTTATGAAGAAAACATTTGAAAGGATTTTCTGGTTACACTGGCCATACTAATGAAAATACAATACCATTGATTCAATGTTAATTGCAGCAAATCATACAAAATCCATCATGGAGCCATATAAGAAAACAAAGTCTTATACGGCAAGCAACCAACAAGGTATGAGCATAGCAAATATGACGATAGGATAGCAGGGACTGCCGGGGAATCTACTCCATCTTACATGCAGAATTATTAATCTTGCATGTACCTAAATCATCAGAGCTCTCAATTAGAGCCATTTCAGTAGGGTGCAGTGTATCCAGTGAAGTTATGTTTTTCATTTACAATAGAAAAAGCAAAACGGCAAGTTTGAGACTGTGAAGAGTAAATACAAGACTTGATAACCCTTCCAGATATGAGCTTAAGTGAGAGCTTTGAGTCCACCACACGTAGAAGAAACTACAAACTAGTAGAAGAAAGCATTGATGATGCAAAGCAGTGTGCCTCGAGATGATAGAAAAGGAGTTCCCTCATGTTGGAGACTCGGGTTGCAAAGTTATAGGGCGGCATGCAATATTGTTCACTGGTGAAGCCCTTGCTGCTGGATGAGAGGGCCGTCATAGCTGTAAGTGGTGTGTGCCAAGGCATGCCATGTGTCTTTTCTCAGAAGCAGATCTGTGGTCCTAAGAATGTACTCTGCACCTTCTCACCTGTGCTAGTCTCTGCCCTAGGTTTCTGCTGACAGGTAAGCAACACATCTTGGCCATGACTGGTGTGGGGTATTTGGAAGTACACAATGTGGGTGATCATTGGGCACGTAGTTATGAACTTTGTTGAGTGTGAAATGATCCCACACGACATACTGAGAACTTAGTTAGCACAAACCCTCTTTGCTTACTGAGCAAACAAGATTAGGAAAGACTGGAAGGGGTGAGTGGGGCGGAGGGGGTGGTAGCCTGCATCAGGGGTTAAGCTAGAGACTTATTTGATGAGCCATACAATCCATACATAGATGTGTTAACTTCACAGTCCAGATGGTGCTGCCACCTTTGGTAATCTGGAAGTATGGAAAGTGAGGAAGAGCTGGTACATTGGCAATAACGTTAGTAAAACAAATGGGCATCACACAGCAGACACATTGGAGTCTTTGGGGAGAGGGACAAGCTCACACAATTATTCTGATTGGTTTCCTCCGGTTTTGGTAGTGTGCCTTTCAAGGGAAGCTGGACATATTGTAGTGTGTAGTAAGTAAATACATAAGGTGGAGCTGTAGCAGCTAGGCCACTTAACATTGGCTTACTATGCTTAGCTGGCACAAAACAAAAATGCACTGTGGCCTCGTTGTTTTAATGCACAATCAGTTTCTAAGAAATGTTTATGCTGTGGACCCTCATTTACACATGCTCTTCACTCATGGAAAGTATTGTACTGTTGAGTGCTGTCAAAGTTGTCAGAGTGCTGTCACGGGCCAAGGGAACAACAGAAGACCGTAGGCTTGTGTGAAGGTTAACCAGAAAGACTTTTCTTCTGCACACATCTTTAAGACATTTTCTGGGTTAGACAAGGCGTTGATATACCCTTATAGACCAAGGGAGGGGTCATTATTGCAGGATAATGACCTACCATTCCCATAGGGCCACAATTTGGGGACGGCTCACTACCACAAAGGATAATGACCACTCCTAAGGTCTATAAGACTATTAGAACATAGTGGTAGTAGCAATACATATTTTGGATTTTTAGTTGCTAAGTAAAAAGAAACGTTACTTGAATAGCGGGTAAAGAAAATGAACTAGTAAACCAAATGTGGTTTAATTTTGTAGGCTTTAGATAACAAGGCTGTCTACATAATTTAGGCATTTAAATTGTAAAGCTGGCTTAAGTGGAGTTGTTTTAATATTAACATGCATTATGTGAAAGTATTTTCCCCATGCTTTAGCTTTCTCTTTGGTGTGTTAAGTACGATGTTGCAGTGAAAGAAAAGGTACTACCAGAGAGGAAGTGTCTGGAAATTGTATTGTTGTTTCTCTGTTGGCTTTTGAACATAGAATGTTCATAATGCAGTCAATACCAGTAGTTATTGACTGCTGCCAGGACATTCAGATTGGCTTCAATAATGATCTCCATGTGCTAAATAAGATTGAATTAGCAACAATTTAAGATCTGTGTGCGCCAATGCCATGGCAAGGATTCAATCTGTATGAAATAAAAATATGGGGAGTTAAGGATAATTATACAGAATATTGAAAAGCGAATGAATGGTTTTGCATACAGAAGAAAAGAAAGCCAGGCAGTTGTATTTTATGGCACCTACCTTCCAGATCTCTGCGGTGTGACGGACAGGCTGCAAGGTGGGCAAAACAGAATTGCGGGAAGAGAGGAAGAATTCAACTACCAAAGGAATGGAATGCTACTTTCAAATTAAGACACAAGTGCTGGGCCTAGGGTTACAGCCGGTCTGTCGGGCGACTCGTTCAACATTAACTAAGAGCAAAATATATATATATAATTGTAACTAAATCCAAACTGGTAGGGGAGATGATTTCCGGTTGCCCACGAGGGCCGATTCCCTCCCGTCTCAAAACCTTCTTGTTGCATTTTCTGCTCTCACCAATGCGGCCACTTCTTACATAACACTGGAGTTATCCAGTCATGGGCCAGAGTTGTGACTAGCATTCGTGGCGGCAGATGCTAGACCAGTCTCCGATACAAGTTGCAATTCTCCCTGGTTGCAGGGTGGGGATTGGCCATCTTCGTTATCTCTGCCCAGCCACAAGAGTACTTGTATGGATTTTGGGATTTTCAATGTGCTTGGTCCAGTCCAAATGGATAACAGGGGGCCCATGCTTGTAGAGTAAGCAGGTTCCGTGGACATGATGGACCTGGCTACAAATGATGTGCTCCAAGGATCTACCTCCCTCACCAGCAGCGCCTGGAGCGACAACCTGATGACCAGATGTTCAGGAAACATCTCTTTGCTGCCTTTGCACGCCACTAAGAGGCCCTAAACAACCTACCCAGCTTATTCGACCCAATCCTGTTTCAAATGTTGAGGATCAATGTACTCAAGGTTGCTCCTATGCACATGTGCCTTCTGAACTTACCGCCATTAAAAAGTTATTATTGGCCCTGATAGAAGCCCAAGGTAGAGGGCTAAGGGGCACTACTGGGGAGTTTTTTGGTGGACAATAAAATGCAACAGGGTCTCTCCAATCATCCCAGGGTTACTCTGAGAAATTAAATATAGTTGGCACGTTGTCGCTTGATAATAGGGTTGATCCCTGCAAATCCGACAACGTGAGACAACCCAAGGAGACCATTTGTTGTGAATCCAACATTGACTTTGATGTGACACAGCACCAAGAGGAGCAATATGCCCAGTTGAATGCTTCCACGGAAGCTATTAAAACTACAATTTTTAACCCCTCTTATACTAAACGGGAGGGATGGCCCATCACTATGGCGAGAACACAATATCACAGTAAGGGCAAGCATAGAGCACGTAGAATTTACCCCAGGGAAACCATAACCAGTAACAAAGTCACTGGGAAGTCAAGAAGGGCCATAGTATATCTCCACTGGGTATCAAAATTACTTCCTAACCAGCGAGAATCGAGGGATGGCCTTCTAAACAAAAGTCATAGCGAGATGTCACAGAGTGTATAATGAGGGCAACAACCTCTGTGATTCAGGTCGGGCTATAGCTTTGGGACCATGGAGTGGCCAACAGTGTTTTGGGTTGAGCACGGAACTTGGGCTGGAAAACAAATAGCATGATTGTGATTAACCGTCATACCCATTTGAGCTCTGATGGTCGATCTGGTTATCATTCACACAACCCTGTTCTGACAGGTGTGAACTTAATACCTTTGGCAAAAAGGTCAGATGGCACCCACTGTGGCCCTATGTTTGAGGGTCCCTGACTGTTTAGGGAAAGCAAGATACATTGATTGCTCCTTTTCTCCCCTTCTTTTTTGACTCTATTTACTGATAATTTAATGTAAGCGCTTAGTCATTGTTGTGATAGGATGCACTTTGATGGCCAATGGCCGAATAAAGTATTTTGACTGGCTTCTGCTTGGCCCAACCCTTGGATCTCTTTTACAAGAAGAATTAAAAAGTTTGTCAAGTTCTGGATCTCTTTCCACAAAGTTCATCAATTTCTCACAGCACACTCTTCAGCCTCTCTGCAGGTTCTACATCCCAAGTTTTTAAGTCTTTACATAACCCCATATGGTTTCTGTTTCCCAGGAAAGACAATGTTTTCTTAACACAACTCCACCATTTCTCACTTGGTGCTTGACAGCATCCTTGTCTTGTTTTTAAACACTGGAACCCTCGAGGTTCTCTCTCCTCCCAGTTCTTTCCACTAAGTTTTGTGTTTCCAGGACTCCCCAAAGTCCAGTGGCCCTCTGTCAGGCTTGCCTTGGTAGTGCATCTGACTGTTCTGGTTTTCTAGGCTACCGTAGCTCTTGTGGCTTCTCCAGCCTTGAATATTAGTGTCTCTTGATTTCCCTGGAGATGCTTCAACAGAGCCTCGGTAGGCTGTCTGCTCGTTTGAGTTTTCTTGGCTCCCGTAACCCTTGTGGCTTTCCCAGCCTATGTTATCAATGCTTGCCACTCTTAACTGTTACCTCTTCGTAAGCGCCTCCTCTTCTCTTCCGCTGCTCAGTTCGGCAGCTAACGTACTTCTCATGCGGAGCTCGGAGATCCAACCTCTCTGCTCTGGTCTCATCTCGGCATCAGTTAACGGGTACCAGGTCAGTTAACCACCACAGCTCTGTGTGGTTGCGCCAACAGCCGAGACGGTTGATTTACCGTTTCCGTCCCTCTCTCTCGACCTTGGCTTCTTGGTTGGTCAGGATGCCAGCCTTCCGGCATCTTGCTAGCGATCAGCTAATTTCTCACGCTACCGCCGGTTCCGCAGTCTAGCATGGCTCTGCCACTCCAGGATGTCTTCCCGTCAGAGACTCTTCTCGGCGTAGGATTCTCCCTCTTCCATTCTAAATTCTTTATTCTTTTATGTACGTCATCACAAACAAATGGGTTGTGTTGCCACTTTGACTGGAGTTCAAGTGAGATTCTGCATTACCTGAAGCTAAAGAGTTTGGAGAAATGTCACTATTGGGAGAGTCAAAAACAGAAGTAACAGTCTTTCCAATTACAATGCACTTTGGCCCGGGAGTTCCTTACTTTAATTGGAGTTCTTATCTACAAGAGGGGAGTCACTCCCAGTTAGGTCCCCACTTGCCCCGACCCCTGGGAAGGTTTTGCCGAGCGGGCTTACCTCCCTAGTATTATAGGGGAAGCTCCCCTTTGGGGTGAAGGACGAATAGTCCAGATTCGTCACATAAGTTAATTGTGTTACAGCAATTTCCAGACATGCCTGTGTATATCCTGGGGGCGGCTTTTTTTCAAGTTCAGAGAGTTAGTTATTATAAACTTCACAAATTTAAATCCACATCTTATACAATTTTGGATAGGCAACGGCCTATGAACCATATACATTTGGTGATATCTCTCTATTGATACATCTGCTCCACGGAACAGCGCTCAGCACATCGTTCCCTCCCTCCCTCCCTCCCTCCCAGATACCCTGTAAAAATAATTGACCAACCCCACAGTCCCCAATTCTTGTGTGAGTCGTGCACATTTCACAGTGTTGTGTTCCATCCGACAACTCCCCTACGACTTCAAGGGGACATCAGATTCGAGAGGGCCTCTAATAGGTCCCACATCACATGCCACGCGCTGTAGGGTTCTGGCCCAGGGTCAACCCCACATGAATCTATCCATAATATTCATCTGAGGTTTGACGAATCTCCAGAGATCACCCAGCCAGCATCTCAGAGGAAGCCTTCTGAGCACCTTGCATGCCATTGCTATCCTGCATTTAGCGAATATCATTGCCAAAGAGAAAACCCAGGCTAACATCTTACTCTGCTTCCCTTTATCACATCTGAAAAGGCCCAACAAACAAGACTCCATTGACACTGTAGTGTGCTGCCCAGTGAGCGCAACTAGTTTATTCACTGCCTTATCCCAAAAGGTCTGGACTGTCGCACCCCCCACCACAAAGTTTATCTTCTGCCCCGGGAACTTTGTCACCTGCCATCATGCACAGACCAGAGTGTTCACTGGCAGACAGAAGAATTTAAGGCCCATCCCCCAGGCTCCCAGCCCATCGGCCAGTTTCACTGGTCTACACATATCCGCTATCAAGGTGGTAAAATCATCCACCTGCGGTTCCGCAAACCAATCCCCCAAGTGCTGCAGAGTAGGCACTGCGACGAATCGTAGGATCACGTCACTTCTCCCCATGGGGGAGACCTTCCCTGTGAGGCTAGGGAGGTGAGACCGCTACCCGATATTAACAATAGGGATGGTGAAAAGCGGGAGGACCTCACAGGGAGGGACTTCCCTCATGGGGATGGGGACTCCCGTTCCATGGTGGAACTCCCTGACCCTCTTGCCAAGGAGTCCCCGAAATCCTTAGTCTAGAAGAAAAGCCGCTGATAGTACTACTGTATGTTATTGTGAATCTCCTCCCTTTCTTCCTTTAAAACCTAATTCAATGTTTTATGGAAATACTGTGAATAAGAGGATTACAAGTTATACAAACTACTCTTTCATGTGACATCCAAAGTACTGAGAAGAGGTGGCACTGAGGAGGCCTGAAGAGTGCATGATTGATACAGACAAAAGACTTTGGACCCAGCTACCTACCATAAAAATAGACAAAGGACTGCTTGAAAGTGAACCATGGAAACCAGAGAGAAGCCAGCATGAAGATACACCTGCCCGGAAAGTTCAAACCTGGCATCTAAAATGCAAGCCCTTGTCAACAGGAAGTGGCTGGAAGGTCGTGGGAAGCCTCAGGGTCGAGAAGAAGGCCCGACAAATGCAGAATAGAGGATCCGGCTAACAGTTGCGTGACCTCAGCAAGGTGGACAGGTGGTCCCTTAACAACACTGATACCAGTGAACCAGAGGACCTGCAGAACAAAAGCGGGGCTTAGAGAAGCAAGGATTGAACGCCGAAGGATTTATCTCTCTTGTCTCAGTAATTGTTTCGAAGTCGACCAAAGCATAGGGAATGATTTCCCTTGTTGCAGTGTTTATTTTAAGAGGTAGCAAAACAGGATATGCTTAGGGATTGATTTCCCTTGCTTCAACAATTGTTGCAAAGCTGACCAACACCTCAGGAGTGGCCTGCCTCATCCCAGTAATTGGTGCAAAGCATACCAAAGCCTCAGCAGTGATGTCCCTTGTCTCAGTGTTTCTGGCAAAAATAACTAAGGACTCAGGAGTAGTCTCCCTCACAACAATGCTTGTGGTTGCAGTAAACAAAGTCAAGCAGGAACAATTAAATCAACTCTGGAGAAAGACTGCAGAGACGTACAGAGCTTAATAACTGTTTATAAATATTGGCGGCATGAATCAAGTGAACCAGGACAAGGGAGTAATTCTTCTGGCCCCCCAAAACAGTTTTGTTGATTCAGATACGAAGACAAAGGTTTCCAAAGATATCGTCAAACATACTTAACTATTGGACCAGTAGGAGGGAGTCATTTTCATGGAATGACGACAGACGTTTTTAATTTGGACAACCATCCCGATGATGAGCACCCAAGTTTTCCTTAATTAGGTAGGGACTACCCTTTAGAACAGGGAGAGCTAAGGCCTTTTTTCTTATTGGTTAATAAAGAAGAGTTCACATCATGCCACCCCTTTGTCCTTCTCCTTCCTCGAGCAAACTGCACCACCCAGTAATACAATTTAAAATCAAATGCCTCCATGCCCCCCTAGCCCACTGGGAGCTGCAGGGTTCACAGTGTAATCTTCAATGTTGCCCCTTCCACAACATCTTACCCAACCCGATATGAAGATTACGAAAAAAGTTGCCAGGTACTGACAACAGCATCACCGTAGGATATACAACCACCTCAGCAATGCAATTATCTTAGCCAGGGCCACTCACCCCATCATTGACAACAGAAATCTGACCCAAAAGTCTGCGACTTTATCAAAACGCCACCATACCATGGTCTACATTCTGTTGATAAACCCATTCCCAGTTTGAAGACAACAACAAGAACATAAAGCCCCTCCACCGCCTCCAGTGCCCCAACTCCTAGACGCACATCCCCAACTCCCCAACAAAAGACAATAGCCCTAGCCCCATAAAACGCTACCCAATAGAGTCTTCCTCCATGTCCCAAGCCACTTCCACAGAGGGGACTGCTCGGGGGTAGGAAAGAAGCACCTCAGGGGTAGGTCCAACCCAGATCCAGCGCCAACTGCAAACAGCACAGCTCGCGCCAAACCACCCACATAACCAGTCATCCTTCCCACCCCCAACGGCAGTCCATGCGCCTTCATTTGGGGTTAGTCCACCTTTGCAGGTGTAGCTGCCTCCCCAAATCTGGATGTATACAGGTCTTCTGCCAGTGCTAATGCCCCATCCGGATTCACCAAGACTCTTCCAGCCACCACGGATCCTAGTGTGGGAAACGGTGCAATGCTAGGGCTCATGCAAAATGGGGCAGCAGTCACCCGACCAGTTCCAGAGCCACCATGTCCCATTTCCACCAGCCAATCGCAAGCTTCTTTAGGATTATTAAAGAAGAGGGATCACCCATGCGCCAACACCTTCAGTTTAGCCGGGTAGAACATCATATTTTGAAGTTAGGGTCTCAACGTTCTCTTCACCCTGTCATACATTTTTCTCTATCGCTGCACCTCCTGCAAAATGTCCAGGAAAAGGAGGATCCTCGAATTGCCAATCTCATATGCCGTTCACGACCGGGCATCCTGTAGCACTGCATCTCAATCCCGATAATTGAGAAAGCTGGCAATTATGGCAAAGGGGAGAGGGGGAAGCACCCACTGGAGGCCTTCTTCCAGTGATTCTGTGGGCCCTTTTTGATAGTGAACCATTTGGAGAGACCCCTGATCCAGAGTGTGTCCAGTATGAGCTTTTCCAGGAACAATTACACACTTTGCCCCTCTTCCCCCCCCAGGAATAGGAAGACGGCGTAAATTACACCACCTGGTGCGACCTTCTGCGTCCTTAGCCCAGTCTCAAGAGTCTTTGTCGCTGCTTCTAGAGCATTCAGTAATCACTTCCATCAGCTGCTGCATAGTGATAGCACCAACCTCTGGGGTACTCATGGCCATATCATCTGGATGATTCTGGGGTGTCCTGGATTGGCAGCCTTTGTTCCCATTAAAATGATCCATCTTATGCTGCTGTCCTGTAACCATTGCTGCTTAGTGCGTCACATTTCCCTATAATGTGAAGTAGTGTCTGCGCCATGAAATGTCCTCAAGCTGGACTCGGCAGCAAGGCACCCAGCTCTAGTAACCACCAATTCCCTCGTAAGGCACCCCCGGCATGACAGTCCTCCCGGCTCGGGTCAGCATCCAGCTGACCCACTTCTGCTGTAGGAGGACCAAGCACACCAGCCCCCGTATAGAGGCTCCCTCATGGCAACCAATCCAGATGCTTGCTGGCTCCAAACCAGCTCTGCTGCCCCTCTACCTCCCCAGAGCCGAAAGACAGCCGTCGCCATACACCCACCCAAGTCGCAACACATGAGGGCCATGTTCTCCTCTCCAGAAGAAACCAAGATGGTCAGTCACAAGGTCTCAATGAGTGCCCTGCTCGACCGCGGATCCCCTCCATCGCTTCAACACCACCAAGGCAGTCTAGAATCAGGTAAGGAGCACCCATAGCAGCAATCTGGGACCCTCAGAGTGCGGGGGGGGGATTTGGATAACCCAAGATTTAAAGGACACCCCGTCCATCAGAGCACCACAGCCCTACATCCACTACAGTAAGCGCCACACCCACTTACTTAAGAAAGTTAATAAGCCATTATTTTTTACTTTATGGGTTGCTGGGAAATTATGTAGAGCATTTTAGATTCCCTTTCTGAAGTATGTTGATAAGAAACCTTTGACACTATAATTTGATGATTTAATATGGTTGAAATTCTGAGTGTTTATCTATATGTTTTACTTGCTTAATTGTAAAGCTTGTTTGGGGTCTGCCATGGTGAGCAGGGCAGAAAGCTGTTGGTGATAATAGGATCCAGTGTCATACCTATGGTCCTCGATCCACGAATATGCCGATCTTTGTGAGGGTAGGGATGGGCCTGGGGATTGTAGAAAATGTGTCCTAATTGGTGTTTTTGTTTATAAACCAGATATACCAACTGAATAGTGCTTGACTAGCTCAAGATACAGGATTAATTATTGACCATGGCATGAAAGTTGGCATCTGGAATATTAAATAATCATGGTTCGATTTTGGTCACTCAATATTAGGGGACTATATTCCCTGCTTAAGAGGGCAGGTTGCTCTGTGAACTTCAGAATCCTATCCCAGAATTATTCTTTTTGCAATAGACCCATGTTAACAATTTTTAAAGATTAAGATATAAAGATCACGCAGTGCCATGCAGGAGTCTGCTCAAAGTGGCTCTGTATGAGGATTTAGAGAAGACTCACTGTTAACCCCACAGGCAGGTATGTTGGGTTATTTGGGTAGTAGAATAGACTGGGGGAGGGAGGTCTATTTAACACTCCTGTCAGTATACACCCCCAATCATGGACATGTATCCTTTATCTAAGAGGGTTTGAAAATACTTCAACAGAAAGTAAAAGGCACTCATTATGGCCGGGAATTTCAGCCTGGTGCTTGAACCACTCCTGGATTGTTCTTCGGACTTGCTTTACCACTCAGCAGAAGGTATGTGTTACCTTCTGACTCCGTGCGGAGGCAGAACGTTGAAGGCCTCTGAAGTAGGCCGTGGTGGCGCAGTTCCGGCTGGAGCTAAATGAAACACGCCACACGTTGTTAGAGTCTTGGTCCAGAACTGCCTCCCATGCGCGTAGGCGGGGCTTTTATTAAGACGCCCTAATATATATAACACTCCTCCTTTATTATAACTTAACATTTAACCACACACATCATCAGATATGCAAATGCTTAAAAATACAACCAATCAGGTGCTTTCCATTTTTAGAGTCCTCGTGGGGCAAACTACCACACATAGTCTTTGAGCCGAGCTGGCGGCTTGGTGGCGGTTCTTAGGCCATATCTCCCACCCCTGGAGCTGGGCCCCACTGTCTCATCGGGTCTCTCACCTTCCATCTCCGGCTCAACCATGTCTGGTTCGCTCCACTGCTCCCACGTTCTGTCACTCGCTTCTTCTTCACCCTGAAAGTCAGTGGGTTCGTCTTCAATCAGCTGGGAGTCTTCATCTTTTTGGGGACAGTCCCCATCAGTCCATAGGTTGCGTGGCACAGCCTTGAACCATGACGCATTTCGTGTCACCTGATGGTGTCCTCTTTGCACAGTTATCATGGTCCCTTGTGTCTCGCTGACAGTCCATGAGAGAGACTCATAGCGGGAGTCCAACTTGGACTTTGTCGGGTTCCGTAGCATGACCACCTGGTCGCCCACCTGGTGGTTGGATGGTTTCGACCCCTCCTCTTGGCACTCATGTGGGCATTGGCACCTGTTCTTCTTTTGGTGCGCTCATTGTCGAATCTGTCTGGGCTCCTGCTGGGGTGATGTGGAATGGAAGACTTTATGACGGTGCCGAAAATGAGGTCAGCTGGTGGGACACTAGTCGTGCTGTGCGGGGTGACCCTGTAGTTTCGCAGAAAACGATAGAGGTCGACTTTCCACAGACTGGCATTTGCTCTTGATAACCTCAGCACTTTGTTAATTGTTCTCATGAACCGTTCCACATACCCATTCGCCTGGGGCCACCTTGGCATGATGTGATGATACCGGATATTAAGTTCTTGCAGGTAGTGTTTGAACTCCTCCCCTTGGAAGGGTGCGCCATTGTCACTCTTGATCGTAGTGGGCAGTCCATGCGTTGCAAACATCTTCTCGATGGCCGGGGTGACCACCGCCGCTGCCGTGGATTCAACCACCTCGACTTCGGGATATCGGAAGTGATCATCGATGGCCACCAGGAGGTACAGGCCTTCTTGTAGTTTACAAAAGTCGATGCTTATTGCGTCCCATTTGCCAGAACCTTGTTCCGCTGACTGGATTGGTTCTGGATCAGGTGGGGCTCCGGTTATCAGGCATGGTAGACAGGTGTCGACTAGCCTTTCCACCTTTACATCTATTTGTGGAAACAACACTCGGTGTCGAATTCGAGCCTTCGTCCGAGCCATCCCTTGGTGGCCTTCATGGGCGAGCGCCACTATTCTGTCCTGCAGGTATGGCGGGATGATGATGCGATTTCCCCTGAGCAGCAATCCTTGCTCTGTGATCGACAGGTCCTGTCGTATGGTGAACATCCCTGTGAGGAACGCCTTTGCTTCCGCTGTCCTGTTGTGGGTGTTCTCCATGAAGGACCTCCAGTCGCCTGAGATGATAGCATCCTTTACCAGGTCGCAACACGGGTCCTTGTGCGTTTCATCTGCAATGTCATCGATGCTGACAGCCTTTGGTCTCATGGCCCGCACCACCTGGCAGATATGTTCCTCGGGTTTCTTCGGCTACCTGAACTTCCTGTGGCGTCGCCGCTCGAGGGTGTCGTGAGAGGAAGTCTGCCGGGTTTCCGCTTCCCGGCTGATATGCCAACTCAAAATTGTACTGTTGGAGATGTAGCAGCCATTTGGCTATTCTGGGCAGCGGGTGCGAGGATGTGCCCATGAAGATTGGCAGGAGGGGTTTGTGATCCGTAATCGCCGTGAACCTTCTGCCATACAGATAGAGATGAAAGTGGCGACACCCCCACAGTACGGCAATTGCCTCCTTCTCAATGCGAGAGTATCGCCGCTCTGTCATTGTGAGAGCTCTTGACGCGTAGGCGATGAGCCTCTTCTCACCTTCTTTGGTGACCTGCATGAGGATGGCCCCTAGGCCAACAGGGCTGGCATCCACAAAAAGTTCAGTCGGGAGCGCAGTGTCGTAGTATGCCATTTTCGTGTCCACGGATAATGACTCTTTGATGCTTTCAAATGCTTCCTGACACGCTTTCCCCCATTCCCACTTTGTGTTCAGCTTGGTAAGTTCTCGAAGGGGTTCAGAGAGAGTGGCCAGGTTCCGGATGAATCTCCCACAGTATGTGGCCATCCCCAGGAAGCTGCGCACGTCAGTGGGTGTCATGGGCGGACTTACAGCCTGTATGTCGGCAACCTTCTGGGGGCCCGGGGAAATGCCAGTGCTGCTGAACTTGTAGCCAAAAAACGATATTTCCGTCTTGAAGAACTCACATTTTTCTTTGTGAATGGTTAGTCCAGCATCTTCTAGTCGGCCAAAAAGCATCAGTAATCTTCTTAAGTGTTCTCCTCTGTCCTGAGCATGGATCAGGATATCGTCACTCACATTTAGGACACCTGGTATGCCCCGGATGACTTCCTGAATTGTCTGTTGAAAGACTTCGGCAGCTGAAGAGATCCCAAAGCTTAGCCGCTTATATCTTCGTAAACCCATGTGTGTCGAAAAAGTGGTTATGTACCGAGAGAGCCTATGCAGCTTCAGCTGGTGGTAACCTGCTTTCAAATCAACCTTAGAGAAGACCCTTGATCCCTTGAGGTCAGCCACGATTTCGTCGAGGGGCGGCGTGATGTGGCGCTCCCGCTTGATGGCAGTGTTCGGGAGGCGCATGTCTATACAGATTAGGTCCTTTCCCGGCTGTTTGGGTTTCTTTGTGACCACCATCGGGGAAACCCATGGTGTCGGCCCCATTACCTCTTCTATAATGCCGGCTTCTTCCAATGCTTTGAGTTCTTTCTCCACCTGTTCACGCGTGTGGAATGGGGTCCTCCGGTGTCTGACGGCCTTTGGCTGGACCGACTTGTCAATATGGAGCTTGATTGTCTTTCCTTTCAAACACCCAATCCCTTTTTGCAGGTTGGGATACTGTGCAAGGATGTTCTCAACCTCTTGTGCTTCCTTGACTTGACTGATGAACTTTACTAGCCCTAGGTCCTCAGCCGCATCACCACTCAGAAAGCATTCGATCCCCGCATTTACTACGTAGATTTTTGACGGTAGCCTATTTTCACCGTGGCTGAGGGTGGTGCGGAATCTGCCAACCACCGGTAGTGGTTTCCTACAGCCATATGCAAACAGAAGGGTGTCTGTGTTTTTCAGGTCTGGTCGTGGTTGCAGTGTTTGAAATGTGCTTGTGGGCATGACATTTACGGAAGCTCCCGTGTCTATGGTCATCCATACCCGCTGGTTTTGGGAGAGTGATCTGGCATTTGCGCCTCCTGAGCCCTTTTTTCTGCATAGCATGTCCATGATCCAAAGCTGACACCAGGTATACTTTTCTCCCTTTCGTCCGCTGCTCCCTGCTAGATTCTTGTTGGGTCCCTGTGACGTCATCCCCTTCTTCCTCAGTTGAAGAGTTGGTCATTTCAACTCGCCTTGCACTCGCTTGCTTCTTTTTCTTGGTCCCACTCTTCTACTGGGGATTCTGTGGAGGCGGTAGTGGGGTGCCTGATGACCGGCACACCTTAGCATAGTGGTCCTTTCTGACACATGCCCCACATGTTGTCCCCTGCGCCGGGCAGTTCCGCCGTCCATGACACGGTCCACCACACCATCCACACTCCGTGGGTCGCGTGATCCGTGGCTGCCATCTGGCTGGTGCGTAGTTGCCGCCAGCCTCATCTCTTGTGGACTTTTTATTGGTGACATGGGCCACCATGGATGTCGTGAGGGCAGGCTGTAGTTTTTGAAGAGTCACTCCCATGTTGGCGGCCCTGGCATGTGCCAGCTCCCTTTGATGACCCAACTCCAGAATGCGTGTTAGAGAGATGCCCTTCTCACTCAGCACCATCCTTCTCAGTTTCTCCGATTGGATGCCGTTGATGAGTTGTCTCCGGATTTCTTACTCGACATCCGTGAACTCGCACGACATCGCCAGCTTCCTGAGTCGGGTGTGGTAGGCATCCAAGGTCTCCTCTTCTGCCTGAAATGTGGTGCAGAATATGAAGGTTTCATAATCCGGGTGGAGTTGTGGGAGAAAATGAGCCGTCAATGCATCTTTCGCTTGTTGGTAAATGTCCTGGCCGTCAGCAATGGTTAGCGAGTTGAAGATACGTAGCACCTCGTCCCCCACATTTAGCAACAGGTGCGATCTCATTTTCCTGTCGGTGGTTATGTCCTTGCACTCCATTGCCATTTCAAATTTTTGGATCCATAGCTGCCACTGGGGTCCAACTGATGATGGATCCGTGAATGGGTCAAATGACTGAATCATTGCAGAGGAGCTCCCTTGTGGGCGAGCTTGTGGTGACGACATTGACGGATTCGCCGCGAGTCTAGAGGGCGTACCGGACCTGGGGGTGGACGTGCCGGTCGCCATAGTGGAGCCTCCCTGTCACTTGATGGGGTCTATTCTCCTCACCTTGGTATGCGGTTTCAGGTGTCAGTGGTCCCTTCTGTGGCCGACCTTCGAACCAGTAGCTGATGGGATCGCTGCCTCGCTCCAGATGCCTGCTGCCGTGATCACACGTGAATGCTGCGTGTGATGGCTTCTCATGTAGTGCTGTGGTGCCTCTGGCCCCTGGATACCAGTTGGTGGATGTTGCAGCGCCCTGGGACCGCTGTGTCTCCTCCAGCGCCTTTGCCCTGTGTGGAAAGCAAATTCGACAATTCAGCCAAACAGAGAGAGAGAGAGAAAAAAAATTATTTATTTTTTGGGTGGGGGGTGGGGTTTGTGTGCCCCCCCACCGGGTGTCCAAAAATAGTGTGCGACGCTGCCGAAATAATCAGCTGGTAGGGCGTCGAGCGCGTGTGCTGGGTCCCGTTTCCCTCGTCGCCAGTGTTACGTTCTGGCTCCGCGCGGAGGGAGAACGTTGAAGGCCTCTGAAGTAGGCCGCGGTGGCGCAGCTCCGGCCGGAGCGAAATGAAACATGCCACACGTTGTTAGAGTCTTGGCCCGGAACTGCCTCCCATGCGCGGGAGCGGGGCTTTTATTAAGACGCCCTGCGTCACCGCGTTGCGGGACGCAGGGTGGATATAACAGTATGCCTGCAAGCCAAAAAATAAAATATGGAAAAATAGGTCTATTAGAGGCATGGCAAAATAATTATCCAGAAAAAGGGACAATTGTTTTATTCTCTGGGGTGTGGCTTGCGGCCGGAGTAGGTCTGCTCCCGAGACCGATCCTGCCTGATCCGGAGAAAAGATGAGCTTAGAAGATGTTATGAAGCTTGCATGCGGCTGGGATCCTGTGTGAACCTCCCGGGAGCGCTTGGGTAGAGCGGGGAGAGAGGTGGATTGGAGGTGAGGGAGATAGGCCATGCAGATTCATGAGCCCTTTGGTGAAGCCTGGATGCAAGATGGCGGGCGCAATGCGAATAAAGGAGGCGAACGGACACTTGAGAGATCTGAGGTGCCGGCTGACTTGAGGGACTTGAGGGATGCAGTGAAGAGTGGCTGGGAGACACGCTAACAGTGGGGGCCGGGCGGAGCCTCAGAACAAAAGAAAAAAAAATGAAAAAAGACCTGTGCAAGTCTTGCTCACCCAGCTATGTGGAGGGGAGAGCAAGGGTACCACACCAGCTCTCTGTACTTACGCGAGCACAGTGATCTGTGCAAGGCATGCGCAGCGTGGGCACCCGGCATCATGGAGACCGGGGCGGACAGTGAGCCGGTCCAACTGATCAAAGCGGGGGAAGTGAAGAGCACACAGAATTACCCTGAAGGATTACAAAGGGGCTGGTCTAGCTCTGCAGCAGGCGGCCTAGTGACACTTGGAACTCTGAGCACTGGAGAGGAGTGTTGAGGACGGAGACGGCGAACGAGTGAACCCGCGCCGGGTGGTGCAGTAACGCTGAGGGCACCTGGAACACTGGACCGCTAGCAGCTGCAGCAGGTAGGTATGCAGTGATCTGCAGGCCGGATCCACCAGATGTAGTGGAGCGAATGCAAGGATTCAGTGCACTACTTATGTAGCACGGCAGACAGGCATGGGGGGCTCGGCGGAGCGCTGTCCCTTCGAGATATACTTTGGCTACAGACAAGGTGGGGAGCGGCCAGGAGAGATGGACAAGATAACCCAGGCTGAGGGGTGAAAATAGGCAAGCGGCCCCAGCAAAGCAGGGGCTGAAGTGAAGGAGTGTGAGAACAAACAGCTGTTGGAAGTGGGAGGCCATTAGTGGAGTGCATATATGATCCCGGGCCGTGTATTGACTCTGGGGGTACAACCTTTATTACACTAGGCCTGTACAGACTGAAACGAACACTGGAGGGTAGCTGACAGTAGAAGCTGCAGGAAGAGGAATATATGACCCTTAACCGGGTGGTGCATTGAAGAGTCCAGTTATTGATGCAGTGGGCCTAACAGGCGCCAAGACAAGAGGCAACAGGTGGCCAGGGGGGTTTAAGTCATTGAAGAAGTTATCAGGACAAACCTGGTCTAGGTCGGGAACCCTGAGGAGAGACCTCGGCTGCCCCCGTGCTGTAGAAGCCAAACACGGCAAACTGATTGGGAGCAGGTGCAACAGACCAAACAATATCACTTATCGCTCTCACCTGAGGGCTTTGTACTGAACGGAGAGCTAAGCATCTGTGGCGTATAGGTGTGTGAGGGGGTCATAGCCCAAGGGCACCAAGCACAGTATATAGAGACGCCACAGGGGCCTGAAGGACAGAGACACCTCCCCCCCTTTTCAGGAAATCACCCGAATGACGCCCACTCAGAAGGGTGGTGGCGATCAGATCCCGCAGGACATTGTTTGGGCTCACTAAGATGGCGCATACAGCAACAGTTAAGTATAGGACTCCTATAGGGGCGAGAGGCTGGCCGTATATAGTTGGTGGACCATGTGTGAGTAAGAAATCAGGCGCACTCTGGGAACCACAAGTGGATGTCCATGTCTTACAGCAAAAGGTCAGCCTGCTGGAAAATAGAGTTGAAGAAGCAGAAGGAGGGGCCCGCAGAAATAACATACGCATAGTAGGCCTGCTGGAAGGGGAAGGAGCAGATCCGACGATGTACATGGAGACCATGCTGCTCCAGGAAATCGGGCCAGGAAACCTCACACAGGGCCTCACAATTGAAAGAGCGCAGAGGGCACCAACTAGGTGGCCTCCTTCAGGGGCGCCTCTAAGACCAATCATCACCTAAGTCCTTAACTATAAAGATAGGGAAAAGATTCTGGCCTATTCAAGACACTGGGAGAATTGAAGAGGGCCTCAGCGAATCTGGCGGTCTACCCCGACTATACGTTTCAAGTGCAGGAGAGCAGAGCACAATTCTCAGCAGCAAAGGGTAGGCTCAGAGCGGCTGTCCTGAAATACATGCTGATCTACCCAGAACGACTCAAGGTTATACAGAGAAACAAAACCTGGGTCTTTGATCTCCCGGAGGAAGCACAGGCATGGATGGACAGGGAGAAGATAGGTACAGGCAAGCGAGAGGAGGAGGACAGGCACGAGGCACGAGGCTAAGCGCAACTAAAACAATTTGCAAGTAATGTACAGCCATGTACACCAAAGGAACAGAAGTACACAAATAGTCCCGAGCCAATGGGCTTTTTTCTTTCGGAACAGGCCCTAGATGTTAGTAACTGTTTTACTGTATAAATGGCCAGAGGCATCATCAGTCATTATTGGTTAATGTTTCACAACAAGTAGGAGCAGATCAGGCCCATGGCTGCGCCTACCACACCCCTCATGTTTTATTTTTTGAGGGCACTTGTTTTTGTGCCCCCCACAATGCACCAGCCTCAAGCAGGACTGCACGGGGCGAATGTGGGAAGCGGACATGTCTGAGCAAGGGTAAAAATGCTGGGCAGTTGTTTCTAGTTGGGGAAAGTTGGGGGGGTTCAGAAGGGGAAGGGGTTGCCTGCACGCATGTTGAATGGGACAAGTGGTATCGCATTCTGGATTGTAGCACTGCAAGGGGAGGGGGGAAGCTTGTAGCGAGGTCGGGTTAGTTGGCTGGGTAGAGGAAGATAAACAAAAATGGCTGGAACTTGAAAAGTACTTACCTGGAATGTGAGAGGGTTAAACGCTTTTGTAAAACAAAATAGGGTATTCTCATATCTCAAAAGGAGTAGAGTGGATGTGTCCATGCAGCAAGAAACACATCTCACATCTGATAAACAGGCATTGATAGCGGGGAAATGGAGGGGGCAGTTTTTGGCTACCCGTATTCCGCTTATCCTCGGTGGGTCTTGATATGGATTGCGCCCTCTGTTCCTTTCAAGGTTACTCACGTAAAACAGATAATGAGGGCAAGATGGTGCTTGTGCAGGGCCTTCTTGATCAAGTAGCTACATGCCTGGTAAACACGTATGCCGCCAACCATGGCGCTGCCAAGTTCTTTCAGATTGTATATTCATGTTAGGTCCTTATAGAGATGGCAATAGGTTATGGGGGGTGGGGGAGACTTCAATTGTCCGTTGAACCCAAGTCTAGATGGGTCAGATACTAAATATACTAAACTAGCTCTGCCCACTAGACGTTACAAGCGCTCCTAGATTCTTTTGCTCTGGAGGATGCCTGGAGAGTGCTCCATCCAGACACTAGTCGCACTTTTCGGCACGACATGCAGTACATACGAGGATAGACTACTTTTTTGTGGGTAAGGAGCTAGTGCGCCATGTTACACACGCCCAGTATAAAGGTAGGGTCTTGTCAGATCATGCCCCGCGTAGCCTGCAGTAGGCAATGTGTGCCCACCTTGGCCCCGATACCCACGTGAAGGCTTAGAGGTGAATCGCTCAGAGACCCCCTTTTCGTGTTTGCATAAAAGAATGCATCTCTGAATATGTGTTGCACAATTTGGGTAGTGTACCTAGTGCTGGAAAATTTTGGGAGGCACTGAAGGTGGTGGTTAGAGGGGCTGCTATAGTGGGATCCAGTAGTGTCCAAGTAAATATCAACAGGGAATTGGCCTCAGCAGAGGAACGATTGAGGACCTTGGAGCAGCCTCGAGAGCAAGTCCCAAATAAAGATGAGAGGGTTAGGGAACTAAAACAAAAAAGCACTGACTGTTGGGAGAGGCTAGGCAAACACAGCTTTGCCAAATACACAGACTGACAGCACATAGAAGATGACAAGCCCGGACGATTGTTAGCATGGTTGTACAAGAAAGAGGCGCAACAAAGACTCATACACGCGATAAACACTAGACAGGGGATAATAAGCCACACTCAAAATGGGGTTAACAATGCGTTCCGCAAATTTTACCAACAACTATACAAGGAGGGACTTCTGGCACTAAGCACCCAATTAGTGAAAGTGGTCGACGAGATTGAGCTACCAGGACTGTTCCAGGAGGAAAGAGATAGTCTAGAGGTGCCCATTACAGCAGAGGACATACAGAACACAATTGTGGGTTTGCCGACTGGGAAGACGCCAGGTTCAGACGGGCTGCCAAGTGACTTTTATAAAGAATATGCGCAAGCATTGGCCCCCCACTTGCTTAATACTTTCTAAGACTCCTATGAAGGCGAGGGTTCTTCCCCTTAGCCTGAGAGAGTCCATAATCATACCTCTTTTCAAGCCTCATAAAACTCAGACGGAATGTAGCTTCTATGGGCCCCTCTCAATGTTGAATGAGGATAATAAGATCTTGACGTCCCTATTAGCAGCAAGAATGAAACAAGTGATACACAAATTAGTGAAGCTAGATCAGACGGGATATGTTCCAGGCCGCAGTATGGCCTGGAACTTTAGGGGGCTGCATCATGTGATAGATAGGACAGCATGCTGGGATATGCGGTGTGCCATAGCTATGCTGGATGCAGTGAAAGCATTCGACTCAGTGAAGTGGCACTGGCTATATGCAACACTGTGCAGGTTTGGCTTTGGGCAAACATACATCAAGTGGGTGCAACTGGTGTACACTAGGCCGGTGGCATGGGTTAAGATGGGCAGATGCATATCAGGGGCATGTGAACTAGGAAAAAGGTACGAGTCAAGGCTGTCCATTGTCACCATTGCTGTATGTGCTCGCCATGGAACCAATTGCCCAGTACCTCCGGGCGGAATATAGGGAGGCAGGTATCGAAGTAAATGGGGCAAGACACTTGATATCCTTATACGTGGATGATACACTATTATATATCCAGAACCCGGAGGATAACTTGGAGCTGCTACTGGACGCCTTGGCGCTTTTCGCAAAGCTGTCGGGCATCACCATTAGCATAGATAAACCGGCATTATTCCCAATAGCGGAACTAGGCAGGGTCGAGTGTGGAGCTCTGCTATGCTGGCCATGCAGTGGAAGGAGTGCACGTTCAGATATTTAGGAGTCAACGTGTATCATGACCCAGCGGTAGAACACAGACACAACACGCTACATGCCCTAGAGGGCATTAAGGGCTCCATGAAGTTCTGGGCTAAATTACCTCTCTCTAAGATGGGGAGAGCAGCTTTGTTGAAGATGGTGGTATTGCCCAGACTATTACACTTTTTTGTGAATGTCCCATTCTATATCATAAGACCCTTTTTTAAGACCTTAGAAGGCATCTTCAGAAGCTTGCTGCGTCAAAATGGGAGGTATAGAATAGCGCTATCAACACTATACAGGCTGCATGCAGAGGGTGGCATCCGCGTCCTGCACTTCTAATTATACTATATAGCAGGACAGCTGAAATTTGTGGTAGATTGGCTTTCGGATACACTGATGTTACAATCTATCAATAGGTGCTATTATCTAAAGGATTTATTGTGTCTCAGGAAACCTTGTGATGGCCGGTGGTCGCAACTTGTGTCCCTAGGGTTGTGGGACAGAGCCCTGGCCGTGATGGGGCTGACAGACCCGGTGTCAGTACAGATTCCTCTGGTATCAATAGTTGCATCCTTGCCCCAGGCGAGAACGAGTATACGCACATACTGGGAGGCCAGTGGGGTGGCTACCATAGGGGATTTGTTGCAAGATACTGTTTTCATACCCTTCATAGAGTTGGCAAAGCAGACGGGCATGTACGGAGGCCAATATATATTACATGGCACTATTAAGAGAGATAGAGATTACAAGTAGGTGGCCCGCATATTGCGAGTTGATGGAGAAACATCTGATAGTGGACATCCTATATGATATAGCTGAGGGTGGGTACACCATATCGCGAATATATGACCTCCTACTGACCAATGGGTTTGCTTCCCCTCTGGAGTTAAAACGGAAATGGGAAAGGGTCTTAGAGGTGACCTTTACAGAGGCGCAATGGGCGAGCATACTGGGATACCACAAGAAAGTGTCACGTAATGCGAGACTGTAGCTCATACAATTGCTGGTGATGCATAGGGCATATATGACACCTCTGTGGATAGATTTCCGGGGGGCAACAGCACAAGGTTGCCCCAGGTGCAATACGATGGATGCGGGAAGGCTTCATATGTTCTGGGCATGCCCAGTGACAGGGCTATTCTGGCAGGAGGTGGCGAATAGATTACAAAAAGCAGGGGTGGAAATGGATGTGCTCTCCCCCGGTGCATGCCTGCTGGGCTGCTTCACACACCCCAAGGGCAGGAAACAAGTTAGTAAACTGAAGAATTTGGCGTGTATTTTGGCTAAACACTGAATGGCTATGGCATGGAAATTGTTCAGAGGCCCGGGAATAGAGGAATGGTGGATGGATCTGTATAGGTGGGGAGTAGCAGAAAATGCGGCTTGGAAAGGGGCAGTGCAACGAGATTAGTTGGATTCCCTGGGAGGAATTGGGGAGTAGGAAGGTTTACTACACACCTTGTTTGCCAAGATGGGTACGGTAGATGCAGAGGCGGAGTTTGGAAGGTGTGGGAGGGAGAACTGGGAGGGTAGGTTGGAGTGGTTTTTAGGATATTCTATAAGTTGATGCTTGTTGATATTGCATTTGTATATGTGGTGAAACAAATTAAAAAAGATATATATTTTATTCTCATGCACACCTCCTATTTTTTGTTTTTGGGAACTTGGTCCTTCGCATACCACACAGAATGCAATTAAAGCAGTAAGGAGTGGTACATGTATAGAATTATTAATCACAGTTAGGAAATTAAGGTCTCTCACAGGAGATGAGCTGTGAGCACAAGTAGCCCAGCTAGAAGCGCTAAACAAAGATTCTGGCTCAATTTCAATGGGGACAGGCAATTCCAGCAGCCACGGCACAAATCAAAAGTCAGTTGACAAACTACGATGGAAAGTACCTTCTTGAAAGCATCACATCACTTATTTTGCTTTGGGAATATAGGTAAGACGCTGCTGGTGCATCAGTTACACTCTTAACTGATGCACCAGCAAGTTCATCAATGAAAGTAGATACAATTCATTAGCAACCCAAACTGGTAAATAATGGGTTCCAAGAGGAAAAAGATGAGGGAATTTGAAAAGCATTACATGTCCTTTTATTTTAAGGAAGTTTACTCTCTAGTCTCCAGGAACCCAAGATCAATATTTGGAGAAAGAGCTGCTGCTGAGACCAACACTTACATAGAATGATACGTTGTATCAACACAATCTGAAAGTTAAAAAATACCTAGAGGTCAAGATCCCAATGGCTTTTTTACCCCATTGTACATTCATTGCGGTATCTGGGTTTGGAGCAAACACCTCCAAATTGGAAATGTACAAGTTGATGGTACCTGGAGAGGAGGTTAAATCTCAAATCCAAAGTCGCTTTTCACTGGGATAAAATGCCATGTAGATATTAGATGAAGTATCGGACCCCCAAGATATCCCAATTATGTAGCACAAATTGCTTCCTTTAATGAAAGCAATTCAATCGAAATGCTACAGAGGGAGGAGGCTATATAATACCTGGCTGTCGAGAATTGCTATAATTAAAATTAATATTCCTCCCAGGTTGGTTAATTTTTCAGATTTTCTCTATCCCAATTTGCAAACTTGAACTGGCAGGGACCTAAACGATAATCATCTGCTTACCATGGCAGGGACATGAATCCAGAATCCATTGAAACATCCTTCTTAATCTTTAGACAATGGGAGGACAGGTACGCCCAGATGCCAAGATGAATTTTAAGGCTTTGCAACGATTAGTGGTCGGGGACTGGATGCAAAAGTAGTCCATAAAGCTTTGGCTGTTCATGGAGAAGGCAACTTTTGGCCCATATTTTTGGAAACTGTCTGGGCTGCCGTCTCCGTATAGAGCAGGGTTCTGCATGCTTGGGGGCTGCAACCTTTGGCTCTACAGATGTTTCGGGCTATAAATCCCATGATCCCTTACCATTGACTATGCTGGCTAGGGCTGATGAATGTTTTAGTCCAAATGATTGCAGACCGCACTGATAGAGCTATGTATATCTTGGTTAATACAATCACAAACCTTACCATTACAACTTGGAAAGAAGTTTCAATGCTTACCAGAGTCACCTCATTCCTATCACCTTTTACACCCATTTTATAACTAATAAGCTAATAATTGGTTGTCCACTAAAGATAAAATATTACTCAAAACAGTGTCCCTCACACACAAATGCCTTCACCAGGCAGCCCCAAAATATCTCAAACAGATTTACGAGACAACCCTCCAACCGACCCACAAGAACTACTAACGTCAATCTCCTAACTGTGCCAGGTTCAAACGCACGAAGACTGGTGGTAGTAGCTTCCCGGCGAAAGCGGCCCAATACTGGAACTCCCTCCCCCGGCCCAGAGGGACGACCTACCTTATCCTCGCTTTAGATCTAGCGTCATCCGCTGGATCAAGGAAAATGACTCCTAACTTATATGCACCAGAACTCCCACTTCCATTTGTAAATATTATACACAATGACTTCTGTATCTCTTCCTATGCAACTAGTCCTGACTGTGTCTCTCAAACATGTAACTGACCAGTCCCATGCTTATACTGTACAAACTGCCCTTCATGTTGTTCTGTATATAATGTATGATGATGTATAGAAATGTTTAATAATGTAACCTAAGCTGAACAACCCTCTTGCTGCTTATTGCGCCCTGATACCACTGGGTCTGGGGCGCTTTACAAATATTACAAATTACAAATCTTTCAAAACTCTGAATTCACCACACGCTTACATAAGGGCTTTTCAAATTGGTGGTCCGCAGGACTAACAAAATGGGAAACCAATTTCTAATGGTACCATCAGAAGCTTTGAACAGTGCAAGTTTGGTATTCAAGAAACACATCACATGGAATACACCTCCAGCTAAGACGTCCATAGAATAGAAAAGCTGCCAGCA
Organism: Ambystoma mexicanum; assembly: GCF_040938575.1. NCBI lineage: Eukaryota > Metazoa > Chordata > Amphibia > Caudata > Ambystomatidae > Ambystoma > Ambystoma mexicanum. Next base: position 537,725,733 of record NC_090928.1, on the reverse strand, counting down.
GGTCTTTGACAGGGATGGAAGTGCTTGCAAGGGGGCAACCACCTAGAAAGGTCTTATTTCAGTAATGTATAAAGAGTTGGTTTCACTGCGATATAATAAAATGAAGTATATGTCAGCCTGCGAAAGAGAGATAGGAATAGTAGTGGGAAAAAAAAACAGTGTTTGGGCTTTAGAAGGATTGGGAGAATGTCTACCAATGTACAAGTTTAAGATCCACTATCCAAATACTAGACACCTGCTATGGTCGACAGAATGTACAGTAGTTTATCTGGAGTTTGCTGAAGAGGATGTAGTGAAATACAAAAATAAGTACTTGTGTGGTGGTCATGGCCGTCCCAAGGGACTTTTAGTTGAAAGGCAGCTCAGCTATATGTGAGATGGTAAGTTATCCCACATCTAAAGACCCTGCCTGTATTCTGCTGGGAATCATAGGGGATTGCCTCAATGAGGATTGTTCTGGATATAAATCCGATATTTAAATTATTACTGGCTTAAAAAAATAGTGCATCCCTAAACTGTGGTGGAAACAAAATACTCTGACTAAGATTATGTGGCTGATGCACAGTGGTGATGGAGCAGCTATTTTTTATATTATAGGGGTATGTGGAAAAATGTTATGGTATCTGGGCTTCATTCCTCTCAGAAGTGATCAAAGACTGTGTATACTGTGCGTACCACCGGACTGCCAGCTTTGGCATATTTGCGAAACCTGGGGGTATTCTCACTCCAATCCCCCACGGATCCTGGGTGCAGGTTGCCAGGGAAAGGCCATTGCTCTTGGATGTTGATCCTTGGGGTGGACAAGCAAGGGAGGATCACCTGGGTGGAGGGTCTTTGAGGACTGGGAGTGGGAGTGGGGTGCCTTTGGGAGGGACATGGCATTGCCCCTTTCCTACCAACAACCAACCTGATCCTACCCCGACCTTTATGGGCTATTGTAAGTCTGTTTTCCTCACTTTCCCCAATGTGACATGCAACAGTACTATGACGAGGAAGAGGGGACTAAGTGGAATGAGCACTACACACTTGTACCACTTAGGTACTGGGACGAGGAAGCTGCCTCCCAAGCATTGTGAAGGTCAGGCATGTCTTCCTAATTATGGTCAGGCAGACCCAATTGACCAGGCACACCTGCAGCCTGTTAGAAGGATGCAGATACATACAATGAGAGACTGGGAACGCCCCAGTGAGAAGCAGGAAGGCTGGCGTGGCAGAGACCAGCAGGGGACCCACTTTACGAGGAGGCAGCCGTGGTGGGACTGGAAAATGAACCAAGACATCGGCAGACCAGGATTAAAGAAGACGCCGCTCGCGTTAATTGAAAAAAAGGACTGAGAACCACAACGCAGAAAGAAGTATCCGGCAAGCGAGCAGGGCTCGTGACAGCAGCATTTCCCAGCTCCAGAAGCGGCAGGGAAGCAACGAGAGCTGCCAGAAGTAAGAGCAGACCGCCAGTGAGTGTCAGAAGGGCACGCAGGGACCGGGAAGGCCTGAAGCGGACCGCCAGTCCGTCTTTATTGATTACCGAACTGAGAGCAAACATTTAAACTACAAGAGTGCATTTCAAATAACAAGAGTGTTTTTTTGTAATGAAAACCTAACCCTTAAGCAACACAAGTAACTATTGAATCGAAAGCAACTTACATTCAAAACATATTAAAACCATTCAGCAATACACTTGTGAAGCACAATAAGAATATTAAAGTATATCCCAAGAGGCTAACAAGGAGAAGCCAAAAAGAGTGGAACTTTCTACATAAGGCCAGCAGGCCAACCAAAAGAATTTAAGCAGAACACCTTGGTGCACAGGAGCAAGTGCCAAGGAACCCTTTTGAGCACAAAAGTAAGTGCCAAGGAACTAGCGGGGCTGAAGAGCCCAGGGATCCTGGTTGCACGACCTGTAATGGGGGACCGTGGGGTACGACAACCGTGTCTAGACAAGAAAACCCAGAGTACTGAAGAAGCAGGATATTGGGAAAAACCAACTGGTAAAACGAACTAAAGCAAGTACAAAAGGTGAAGTTGTAGTCTTGGGGAAGGGAACCCTGAGGCTGAAAAACCTGCTCATGTTTGTTTTGAACTGTGTTGCATGAGACTTGGAGAATGGAACCCAGAAGATTATCTTGAACTATGTTGCTTGGAGCTTGAGAGAGGTACTCTTAGGACTTTTGTGGGACTATCTTATACTTTGGGGTTGGGGGGATGGGAGAGGTGGAAGAGGGCTAAGAGCTGGAATAAGCACTGACCTTTGAGTTCAACATTGTTTCTTTGGTTAACATCCCTACACATTGTTAGGCTTTATGGTGAGAGTAAGTATAGGTTGTGGAGACAGACAGACTTTCAAGTGGGACTATTTGACTCAAACTCTCTTTAGTTTTATTCCGATAGGGAAATCCCACTTAGCATAGGGCAAGATAGGCCTTTAACCACTCTGACATTTGATAAAGTGTTTTAGTTTGAAATATAAATCTGTTGTCTGTGTCTTGCTTCATGATGCGTTCACAGATGGTATGATGTTTGAATGTGCCATAACCATGGTATTGTGTATTTAGCTATTCATGGTCCTGGGGCGGGGGGAGATGAGTGGTGGGGGATAAGCAATATATAATAAATTATGTTATGCTTTATGTCTACATGATTTTCTGCAATAAGAAAGTTAAAAAATAAAGCTGTCCAGTATTTTTCTAACACAGGTTCTGCCGGTAGTTTCTGGTGCAAAGAGCTTTATGATTGTGATGAGCCATTTGGGTCTCATCCCATTTACCCCTACTATTTATGCTTTCACTCCAGTCCTGGTTCACATAGGTGGATTCTTGAGACTGTGGTAACAGGACTTTGAAGTGGGACAGCTCAGATACGTACGATTAAGGAACCAGTTGCCTGGGGGTTGTGGTGTAGGGGACAGCCTTATGCTGTCAAGTGTGTTGTAAGGTGAGGGTCTGTACAGTTAGATATAGTTCCATTGAGGTGGTTTTGCAGTGTGTATCTTTAGGACTCCAGAAGCCCAGGATCTCCTTCTCTAGATCTACTAGTCCTCCTTTCCCCCCACATTCTAATCCCTGATAATGCCTTGATCTCACGGCCCATTGTTCTGGGGTTCCAATGACAAGTAGGGGTGTGTCCTGCTGCCTTGAAGGTTCCCTAGAGATTAGTGACACATTCACTTCGTTAAGGCAGTTGATGGGCTGTGGAGCCTGGCAGATCCCCAGTTTACCGATATGGACCCTACATCACGGAGCGGGTGGTGGCATGGCCCTCATTCACCCCAGTCCCATCAACCAGCCCACAATATAAGACTTCCTTACAAGTGCCACCACCTGCTCCATTATGGGGGCCCAATAGGAGGTATGTCGGGAATACCCAGTTCATCACAAGCATTAAAATAGTGCTGCCCCATAACTCCCATTAATGCTCCATCTTTAGAAAGTTTAGGAAGACTGGTTTAAATTAAGTAGTGGGCTCTTTATTTATTTATAGCATTTGTTATACGCCCAAACCCAGAGGTATCACAGCATAGGTTACACAGAACTGACTTATCTGGTTAAAGGGTAGTTGTGTTGCATTATAGGCAGAGTTAACGGTAGATTAGTTACAGTACACATATTTGCAATTGGATTGCATGCGGGTTGTGCAAGCAGCTAAGAAACATTTCAAGGTTACAATGTAAGAAGCGATATATTCAAGACACGTTACAAGTTGCAGGTTAGAATTTGTTGAAGAGCCAGGTTTAAATGAGACTCTTAAAGTTCTGGTGTGAGAGCTCGTTTCTAATGTGGGTGGGGAGGGAGTTCCGGATCTTGGGTGCTGCTACTGGCAAGTGGGTCCCCCCTCCCCTCGCCCTAGAACTCTTGAATCTTGGGACAAATAACTGAGTGCTACAGTCAGGTATTAGGGCTCTCGTGGACCTTTTTTGAAAGATAAGAGTTGTTCAGGTGGGGGGGCTACCTTAGTGATACATTTATGGGTGACACAAAGCGTTTTGAAAAAGATTCCGGCTTGGATGGGTAACCAGTGAACTTCCCTCCTGATATGGGATATATGTTTGTTTCTTTTTAATCCGAAGTCTGCTCGTACAGCTTTGTTTTGCAAATAGTTGAAGTTTGGACATATTTGTGCTTGTGGCTCCTAGAAGAAGAATGTTACAGTTATCTAATTTAGATAATATAAGGGCTCGGGCTAAGGTGAGGCAGTTTTGTGGGGTCAGGAATTGGCGACTGAGTGCGAGGAGTTTCGCTGTGTAAGCAGTAGCAGATGAGAGGGCACTGAAATGTTTGGTCATTGTAAGGTTAGAGTCTAAGTGAACGCCCAGAGTTTTGACTTGCTTGAGCACTGGGATGGGTGTTTAATCAATGGTAATGGTTGAATAGTCGGCGTGGAGAATTTTTATTCTGGAAGGGAAGCCTATGATGAGGATCTCTGTTTTTCATCGTTAAGACACAAGCTGTTGGTGGCCATCCAATTTTGGATAATGGCATACACTTTGTTAATGGTGGTTGTGTCTAGCTCATGGTTTCCCGTAATGTGGGTGCGTATGTTCCAGCGAACAAGGCAAGGTGAAAGTAGGAGGCGGCTTAACTAAAAGTAAGTTGAATGAGAGCTAGAGAGAACCAGTATAGAGAAGCAAAGGAGAGAAGACTACAGAGGAGCAGGAAGAGAAGAGGGTTAGCGTGAGCTGGTTTTTCAAAGAGACTCCTGAATTGGATGAGTAGGTTAAGCCAAGTCGATGTCCGGCAACGAGAGAAGGGGCCAAATGTGATTCAAGCCAGCATCATAAAGATTTGGAGGACTTGATCCAGACATACTATGCAAGGGCCAGCAGATACTATGCAGGGGCCAGCAGTAAGGGTGCCAAAAGGTACCTTGGATGAGAAACAAACTAATGCCATCCTTCCAAGAAAGACGACAGTCAAGGAAGCCAAGAACAGGGAAGTAATTAAAAACTCCAGTGTATCTTTGATCACCGTCAGGAGGGTAGAACCTGTAAGAGAGGTTGGGATTTAGGACTATTGTTATGAAAGTAAGTTTGATTTGTTTCTTCTGGTCCCATTTGACCAGTCATCCCAAATGTATTATTTCTCTATTATAATAAAGACCCTTGGAACTTAACATCTGGATTAGCGTCATCTATTGATCCCTCAGCCTGTAACAGTAGCCATGTCTATTGTCACTACTTAAGAGAATATTTCTTTAATTATTTCACCAAGTACTAGCAAAAGACATCCTATGTATGGCCTCACTTTATATGAGATGTCTAAATTCTATTTCTACAGCTGACAGAATCTCTCTTCAGTAAAGTCAGCCACCTATTTCTATTACTTGGTTGCATCGAGCCACTGCCACAAAGAACACCAGGAACAAAGAGTCCTGATGAGAAAGATCTGTTTCAACATCTCTTTATTGGGGTATCTAACTGGAGAAAGCTAAATCAATTCCCATAGGGTCAGGAATGCGCACACAAGAAAAGTAATCAGGGTCAGGTGTTACAATCACCTGGTATCCACAGGGACGCCACCCAGCCCGGGTTGGATGATTTGCACTCTCAAACCCTCTCCCGGTCCCTTGGTAATGCCTCTGGTTAAAGATGGGTCTTCAATATAGGAGAGCTGGATTCAATACCACATTGTCTTTATGTTTTCCCACCTCCCTTGGCCTCAACTCCTTCCTCCCCCTTGGGCATTCTCCTCACCTTAATATTGTAAAAGGTGGATTCTCCGTCCTGCTCCTCGTGGCAGGGGCACGTAGATATGGGGGCGAGCAGCGACCAAGTTACTTCACTGGTGCAAGCCCCCCTGTGGGAATCCAGGCCTGCTGCGACTCTGTAGGTTTTCTGCTTTACAGTCTTTATATGCAGTTCTTATGTTCCTCTTAGTTCGAATAATAATGTCTTGCTTCTTTCCTTTTAGGTATGGAAAGATATTTTGGTGTTGTCATGCAGTTTGAAGATGAGCATGGGCCGGTAGGCGAAAGCGCAGTGTGCGCAATGCTGTCCAGTGAGTAATGCGCGACGCTCTTTCGCCTTTTATATTGCTAACCTGTGTCTTTTCTCTCCTTGCAGGTTGCGATGTTCCTCGCCGAGCGCTGTAATGTTCCAACAATGATACTGACCAGGAGATGACTACCCAGGTAAGAATTGTGTGGCTTTCTTCATTCCGGAGGAAACGTGAGTAAACGCTTACTAATGCTGTCTTTCTTTCTCCTCTTTCCAGGTTATTGTATACCAGGATGCATGCGGTGCCGGATGATGGAGTTCGTACCTTCAGGTGAGTGGAACTGAAGTCGGGGATGGATTGAATAGAGTATACTGTTCCAGGTAAGTTTCGTAGTGTTCTTTCTCTCTCTGCAGGTTCTTGGTTTCAGGTAAGCTGGCATCAAAGAACTGGACACGGTGAGCGCTTCGCTGCCCAGAGCAGAATAACGCAAAGCATGTTCTGCTGTTTGGGTGTGGTTTAAATAGTCTCAGGTAAAATAGTCCCAGGCCTGCCACACCCAAAAGACTAGACCGCATAGCTCAGTTCCTTGTAACTGGGATATGTGTGTTGCCTCCATGTTGGCAGCTGAGCCCCTCCCCCCCACCAAGTTAAATAGTCCCAAGTAAATAGTCCCATTCTAATGTTGGTCTTCGTGGTGGTTATGAGCCAGGACTTACTCCAAAAGAGTCTTGGATGAGGTTTTAAGGCCTTTGACATGGCCCTAACTGGAAGGCTGACTTGCCAGTGAGGGCAAGGCTCGTGACATCAGGATAGTCGTGGGGTAAACTCAAGGGTCAGTGCCTCTCGAGGAAGTGTTCAAGCAAACATTCTTCAGCTCTTGTTAAACCTGGGTCCTAGTGTCACCGGGCAGTTTAACGCAACAAAATAAAAGTGGGGGGATATGTACAATTTGGTCAGAAGAAAACTAAGAATTCAAGAAAAATGTCTTATAATTCTTCTCACAGTTTTTTGTGGTCCCTTCCCATCCGTACCAGTCTTTAAGCAAAGACTCAAGAGTCTCTGGCATTCTGTATGATGGGGCCCTCTTCCTGGATCCCAAGACCAAAGTGGACTCGGTTGGCTGGTTCTGTATTCAGTGTTATGCTGGAGCGGGACTTGAACTAAGGCCTAGAGCTGTTTGAAAAAAGGGGACTACCCTTTGTGAGGTAAAATTTCACTTACTGCGGTTTTACATCTATATTTGTGGACCCCTCCCCGCCAACGTTTTGCTTTTGTTTCAGCCTCCTGTCCTGACTTTTTGCCAATGGAGCACAGCCTTCAGCTGCACTCCACTGGGCTTTCACTCATCATTCTGCGGAAACTGAATTGTCCTTCTGACACAGTCAGTACTGGGAAACATTGTTTCCCTTAGTCTCATGACTTTGTTGCCACTTTTGGCAACTGTATTTCAGTGCACAAAGTAAATTACTGAACCGTGCACTGGGGTCCTTGCGTTTCTGGGCCCTAGACATCCCTTAAAGATTTTTTAGTAACTGGACAATGTGCCTAGGCATTAACTGGTGGCAGCAGAAGCTTTTTTGTGCATTTTTATTATCTTTACCGAGCCATACTGCGTTTAACGCGTTTTTCTCTTTACTGTGACTAGTGTCTGTGATGGCCGTGCAACAAGGTCTTTTGTCTTCCCCTTGCTCTTTGTGACCTGGGGACCCCTTATTTGTGCATGTATTCTCCCGCGAAAGCTGGCGCTTTTCACAGGCTAATGCATGTCACGTGTGTAGGTACCCAGGAAGTGGGCTGGGACTGTCTGGTCGCAATCCACACTACTGGTGCCAGGATCTCTGGTGTGCATGAGAGCTGCAGTGGTTCCTGATGGTGGGGCAGATCTCCTCATTGGCCAGCTAGGTGCAAGCACTCACTGGACTTTAGGATATGAGGAAGGGCTCTGAGTGGATCACCCTGAGATCTGAATTGACCCCTACACGGAGCCAAGAAGTGAAGCAGATCCAAGGACTGTCCGGAACCGCTCAGAGAAGGTGTGGCACCCTGAGCTCGCTGTTGTCCCGGTAGAGCCCTGCTTTGCACTCAATCTTCGAAGACCTGCAAACGTGCATCAACCCTTTTGAGTGGTGGGACCAATCAGTCAACAACTCCATGGTGTCCTGCAAACAAGCCTTCTCGGAAGTGTCCCTCGGCCCTCCTGTGGACTGACCAGCTTGTACCTTGGCACCTGTGCTGGAGCGTTGCTAATTCGAATTTCGGCTCGAGCTTTGGGAGAACCCTAGTTCGCACTGCAAAGAACCTTTTTGCTAAATCTCATTGTCCCTACTGCTTTGGGCCACGAGAGAGAAGCGTGCGTCAGTCCGCGAGACTTGGGTTCTCCTGCATCACTCTGCGACAGTGGCAGTCACGGTTGGTGACTTTCCTGCCTTTCTTCAAGTGTCCTGAGACCAGCTGGATCGGTGATTTCTTTGTCCTGCATTCGTGACGAGAGATCCAGCTCCTGATGTAAATCGGGTCCACACCCACAGCGCCTGTGCATTTTGAAGCATAACCAAGGAGGGGATTTCGTACTCGCGACGACCTTTAAACCTGCTAAGTTTGAGCCGGAGTGAGCTAGGGGCGGTGAGTATACATACCACTTACCAGTGGCCCCTGTTTCATTTATACTGTTTTTACACACAAAAGATCTCTTGTGGTCCTCGTCTTCACTTGGGTGGCTCTTGCTTCCTATAGTTGTCCGGAAGTTGGGGACAGCTTTGTTCTCCAAAGCAGACCCGCCCCTGACTCTTGGAACAAAATTCCTCACACTCCAATGTGCTCTTCTAACTATTCCTTCCCATTGAAGTTTGCCCCTTGTGAGCTTTACGCATCGGCAAGCGCTTTTATACATGAATTTAACATTGAGCACAAGGCTCCAATCTTTGTATGGCTGGACTTAAGTTAGGGATATCCATTTCTGGAGTTGGCCATTGTGATAAAGTTTGTGTGCTTTCCGTCCTTACAGGTTTTAGCGGGAATCAGCACTTTACCGCATTGACCTAAAAGTGACTCTATATATATTTTACCTAGATTGTGTTTAAGTAGTAGTATTACTGTGTTCCTCATTACACACTTGCGTTTGTTCTGAACCTAATAAATTGTATATTTTTAATATACTACTGTCTAAGAGTAATGTGTGTGTCCTACTGTGTGTGCCCATCCAAGACCTCAGATCACTGCCACTACTCCTGAGACTTACCCTTGAATGCTCTCCAAGCTACCTTGAATTGTCCTGGCTCACTTTGCAGAAGTGTTCCCCGTTTCACTAAACTAGGGTGGCCTCTTGAACATCTGTTCTGCAGAACAGATTTCAGAAATACATTCTAACACCCTGCAGTATCTACAGGGTTCTTCACAGCCCTCTGACCACCTCCATCTCTCAGTATCCTCGTTATGCAGCCCACCAATCCAATCTCTCTCTCTATCTATCCAGTTCAGAGTCTGATGACCGCAAACAAAAGAGATGTTTAGGAAGGCAAGCAGGAAAGCCAAAGGCTGCCCCCGCAAGGTCGGTCTTATGGCTCCCTCCCCCTCTCCCTCAAGATTTACCTTTTGCCACGCTATCACCTTTTCTCTTTCAGGATCTGACATACCCATCTCCTCTCTACTACTGTCATCCTCCTCTTCCCCTCTATGGTCAGCCTCGTCTTCCTCCTGTTTACTCTATTTGCCACCCGATCTTCCGCCTTTCCTTTGTCATCTAACCTGCCTCTCCTCGCTAACTCCTGATATTTCTTCTCTCCACCCCATTTTTCTCTTCCTCTTGGTAATGCTCTCTACCGCTCCTATTTTCTCAACCTCCTCCTGCTCCTCCTTTTTTATATTCTTGTCTCCCCCCCTATTGTTTTCAACCTCGTCCTGAATAACCTCCTTGTCAGGCACCTCTACGTCATGTCCCTCCCTCCTCAATATGCACCCACTCTTACTTAACCTCCTCCTTACTCTTCACCAACATCTGCCCAGACATCTCTGTATCAAGTGCCAGCTCAACCCTCTTGTCTCCTCTCACCAGCTACCTGGATCTCCCCTTCAGCCTCCTGTCTCCTGCTCCTTCTGCTCTCTTCCCAAGGTATCTCTAAATGAACTCCTTCTCCAAGCTCACTTCCATTTATAAGCACCTAAACCAGCATTTCAACCTAGTTCTGACCGAAAGGTACTCAGGTGTGTTTTTTAATGCAACTGGTATAGTGACTGTTTGACTCATCTGGCAGTGGATCCTTGAGCCCTGCTAATGGGGTGGCTGCCAGGTTTGATGTGAAACTTGGGGTTGGTTTATCCATCCCGTGGGTGTCCTCTTTGCTAGCCTAACATGCCGTAGGTGTATGTGTTCATAGACCTTGTACAGTAGTTGGCTACCTGCTTGACGTTTGTGCCACAGTTCCGGTCCTGCCTCTTTCCCATGCAGTTCAGGTAAAAGGCGGTCCCTGCCATTTTAGATGAGATTCCGGCACCCATGAGAAGAGCCAAGTATGCAAAGCTACCAGCTCTGTGGGAATACCCCCGGCCCTTTGGAATATGCATGAGCAGATCAGATCCCCATGAGCTTTCTCCAACACTGTCCCACAACCGTTCAGAAGGAGTGTCTCTGGGATCTGCATAACTGGTACTCATCGCCTACCTTGCTTGTAATTTCCAGGACGCTTGGGACATGGGGTGCTCCCATTCGATCATACTAAAGTGCCATTCCTTCATAGCGGATTCCATTAAAGGTACAGTGGTCCTTGGTGCTTCTGTGTGACTAGTTCCTGCTTCCTGTTCGTGTAACGGTGAGGATAACTCATGGATACTTCCCACACTGTCACTGGGCCCAGCACCACATGTCTCATAGAAGCACCCATTCCCTTCGGTGACGCCACATATATCAATAATGTCAAGCATGGGATTTAATCATACCCCTCATCTTGAATGGCCAATCCATCAGAGATGGGGCAAAGCTAGGTCATGTGATCTAAATTGTTGTTAACTCTAGATCAGCTGTTGCTGTGGGGGCAGTGCTGTTTGGCTGACATCTGCCAGCCTCTAGGATGACTGTTGAGGGACCACAGTCACATGGAAGACACAGGTCAGGGGCGGCACAGAACTGGATGGGTGGGTAGGCAACATCCGACTCCAAAGGGAAAATATATTGTGAAGGTGCCATATAAATCAATGAACGCACTCACTCAGAAGACCCAGGCCAAGATCCATCTTGCGCTGAGGCTGTCCGATGTAGTATCGACGTCAGAGGTGCCAAAATCTGTATCAACCAAAATGATGATACAAGTTGACGCAGAGGGGCCATATGACCTTGAAGCAATGGTGTGTGGACTTTAACTGCAGAAGCACCCCAAGCTCTTTCGAGAATTTGCTCACATTCAAGGACCTCATGCAGTTAGTAAATTGACAGTTCATGGCTGCAACAGCAGCAGCTGACTCAGACAGGCTATAAGCAGTTGTGAAAGGGGATAGCATCATACAAGGCAATTGGGTGCTCCAGTTCAGAACATAGGCAATGTTGGCTATTCAGCAAATGTGATAGGTAGTCAGTGGTAGATGCCAGCAGGAATGTTATGATATTTAATCAATGAAATTCAGAATTTTGAATCCTTGTGACCAGTAACGATCCCACCAGCCACTGCCTGAAGGAACCAGATGTGATCAGGGGAATTTGAACAGCTAACCTCTTTGTCAGAAGCAAGAAGGCATCTGGGATGGACCAAACACAGGGTCTCCGCAGAAACATGAAACAATATGCTTTAACTGCAGAAGCACGCTTAAAATCCCCAGAACGGATGCAAGAGAGATTCTAATTATTGTGCAGGGGCTTTAGATGGATACCTTACCCACAACCCTACTGCTTCAGAGGATAAACATACGCTTAGAATGCCAGCATGAACTACTGCTGACTTTCATATTGACTTTTGTATTTCCATGGACTACTTAACAGCTGAAATGTGAACCTGCCTGAGTTGTTGTGAGATGTGGTGGAAGCTTGTTGGTGGGGTTGGGGCAATTGAAAGAAGCAGGGTTGCTGCATAGTGGGATTACACATATCAAGGCTGCAATTTGTGGGTGCATAGCTATGCAACTATCAGTAAAGTGAGTGCATAGAAAAAATGAATGTGCTTCTGCTGTCCTTTTAAGCCTCCATCCTAGGTAAGGTCATTATGGGGGACGGTAGGGGTAATGGCCCCATTTATAAAGGTCACCCCCTTCCCTAAATAAACCACTCGGGCTGAATGCATGAGGCTCCAATCACTCAGCCACCCAGCGATTTCCTGTGGGCTGCCCTTTCGCTGGTGGCAATACCAGAGTAGCAGCACCAGTTTGACTTTTCTTAGAGCCTACTGTGCCGACAAACTACTTACAGACCCCAACTATCCAGCCTTATGTGCCCTGAGTCCGTCAGTGTGTGCATGCGGTAGCTTAGGTACATGTGCATGTGGTGTCAGCTGAGGGAATCAGCAGATCGCGTGTAAGGCGCCAAACTACATGAAAGTTAACTTGCCATGAAATGGAACAGAGTGCTGGATTAGGCGCCAAGAGTATCTTGGGTGGCATCAGGCATTAAGCTGTCCCAAAATCTAGGGGCTTCCACTGTGTTAAACTTTAAGTAGAAGTTCGGAAGTGCAAACATTTCTGAATCTCCCCCAGTAGAAAACATGGTTGTGGAGTGTGTCACCTCTCTGTATGAGCTGTTCACCCTCCCTCTGGGATGCGAAAAATAGATCTCCAAGTCTGCATAAAATTCTACTTACATCGGTTTACCTTCCTTGCCATGAAGTCTTGAAAAACTTGGCGAGAGGAAGCTCCAAAGACATCCAGCCACCACTGTAACGGATACTTATACGCTCTACCCAAAAGGTAATCACATACGCTAAAAAATCTACTGTGGCACAATAAATAAAATTAAAAATTAAAAAAAATATGCTCAAAGTATACACGGGTACAGAAACATTATCGGCTACCCTTTGAAAGCAAATTTGCTGAAGCTATAGTCTTTAAAGCCAGAAACGAATGGGCAAGAGTGAGGAAGTCTAAAGGCAGGAAAACACTTCAGATCAAGAAAAAAAGAAAAAAGACAGACAAAAGGGGTAAAACAGCACACACTCAAGAGCGTACATGTGTTACTGGGCAAATGCCAAGTCCCCTCAATTGGGATTAGGGGGGTATACTCAGGGTAAACGGTTGCACTGTTATCAGGACCAACAAGGACACACGCCAGGCCCTGCATGCACTCCTGCATCCCAAGCTTTTTTTCTGGTCGTGCAAATTTCTTCGGGGTGCTGTTAAATATTGCCAATCGGTTACCAATGTTTTAATTGCACATTTTTTTAGAATGCTAAAAAATGTATTGCAATGAAAAAAATCTGCACATCATACTTACCTCAGTTGTGATTTACTGCACCTGGCAAATATTGCATACAGAAAGTGTTTCCTTTGCTTGTCTGTCCACAGATCAAACCAATGACTGACCAGGTTAATTCTCTCATTAAAGAGCTGAAAGAAAAGGACAATAATCAGTTACGTCATTGTAATCAACCTTTGTTTAATTCTTCATCATTTACAAAATATACAACCCGGTACTTGTGCAAAGAAAAATTCTCCTTGGGGTCAGTACGCGTGTCCTGCCAAAGTTCAACTCGAAAACATTTACCATGGCAAAAACGTTACAAACACCGTTTTAGATTTCAGACATAACAGGTCAGACACCTTAAAGCCGTACACGTTATAAGATTCCCTGGACCCATTTCCCTCTTCCATTTCTCCATTTCTCCAATTCCTTACATCTCTTTCCAGCACACCACTTTCTTCTGTTGAACTCCATCACTTACTACTCCCCATTTTCCCCCATCACCCTCAACCAGCGCAAGGGGGCACAGAAGAGGGATATCCAGCTTGCCCCCTCTCCACCAAACCATACCAATGCCATCATGACTGACACCACCAAAGGTCGAAGAATGGACATTGAGATGCAGAAGTGGCGTCCCAATTCTCTGTAAATAGACAAGGGCCCCTATGTCCACCAGCCAGGGAAGCCTGTGACACTCATCCCCTGCTGGCACCTTCTGGATGACCAGCTTCCTCTGAAGTGGATTAAGCTGGAGGACCAACGAAAGATGTTGGCTTTGCAGGAAATGCTCCTGGATGTACAGCAAAGAGCCCTGTGGTAGAGTGCTCACTGCAATGGGTTGTTTTGGGCCATCCACTGGTGCTTTTGACACACATTCTAGGGAGCCTCATGGCTCAGTGGAATCCAGAAGATTCTTCAAAGTCAAATATGACTTTGGAGCAACTGTGGTAGAGGAGGGGGACGACCTGTTTATGGTCTTGAATATATTTGAAGAGTGTGACAAGTTGGAACCACAGAACACAAAAACACTGAGGATGTAGTTCAACACCTTTATCACCATACACAACACCATTTTCAGGTTCGATGAATTCGTATATGCCATTGTTTTCCCTCACTTGAAATCGTGATTGGGCTGTGGATTGTTCCAATTACTCAATCTCTGGTATTGGTTTCCATGCTGTCTTGTTTCCTTTGTCTACCTGGATTCAACCTGCCCCGCGTTCCCCTGCTCGTCCCCAAGAGAAGGCGATCTACGTAACAAGTGGATTGATATTCTTTTTGTCAACCACCAGTGTTAGTCACACAAATGTATTACATAATGCCTTTTGATTCATAAATAGCCCCAGTAAGTACCCTGTGGGTGCAACAGAACGTGCAATCCATTATCTGACCATATCTTAGTCCTATCTGAGTCCATGCCATGTGAAGGAAGTCGGCAGAGACGTCTGAAATGGCGAGGGCCATGAACCTGTCGGGGGAGGAGGCGGACCCCTCTCAACCTGGGCAGGAGGCTCACGTGAACAAAAGCCCAAGTCAGCCATGTATCAGATTCGGGAAGCGGGAGTTGGGTGGTGCACAGTCCCTGAAACACCTATGTGCCACAAACATCTCCACTGGTACCACTCGTTATCTCAATGCCTTGCAGTACATTTTCTGACCATGGCTCTAGCTTTTCTGTTTCACAACTACAACTCCCAAAATGCATCTGGAAGCAAAGAAATTCTTGACCAGAGCCAGGAGAGCCAAATCAAGCATAACCAGGAAATGGACCAATAATCTTACTGCCAAACAAGAATGAGAGACCGGCTGTTAAGAGAGTTTTCCTAAAGTTCTACTGGCAGTAAGACTTTAGTAAGCTATCCCAGTGGTTTGTAGATCCCCAACTCTTAGTATCAATCTGTACTAGCTCAGGACCTTGGTAGTGTTCTGCCATTCTGAAAAGTAAATGGAACATCTTTCTTTCTGTATAAACTGTTTTGCCATTCTAAGAGAAAGTAGATGTAAGGTTATTTTACTCACCTGTAAATTGGCTGTGCCTCTTTCCCCAAAGTAATGGTGTTGGCTTCACTAACTATTTCTTTCAGGGAATATGTGTACAAGTTTCCCAACTGGGTCTTGCTTCCCTAGACTTGCTGTTAGCCTGTCCAGAATAAGTCTGCATTGTGTCTTACCTTGAGTCATTCATAAAGTTTAACACTGGGTTTTGCATTCCCTGCTTTGTTTTAGACAGACACACAAATAGTTTGAGGTTAATACCTGCCTTCAAGTTGACGATAGCTCCTTTAAAAAGTGTATAGGTTTTACTTACCTTGAGGTAGCCGTTTGCCATCCTAAAATAAGTTACAAGAGTTAT
The DNA here is from genome assembly GCF_040938575.1 of Ambystoma mexicanum. Taxonomy (NCBI): domain Eukaryota; kingdom Metazoa; phylum Chordata; class Amphibia; order Caudata; family Ambystomatidae; genus Ambystoma; species Ambystoma mexicanum. Next base: position 537,710,078 of record NC_090928.1, on the reverse strand, counting down.
TGCTTATTTCAATCTGTGTTTTACTGTTCCCAAAAGCACCTATAATAGAATATTACATCTTTAGGTTTTACTCACCTAGTAGAACTGTGGGTTATCACAAAAGAAGTTATAGCTTTTTGCTGTACCTAGAATCAGTGTACCATCATTCACAAAAGGAATACTGTCCAATTGGTTTACTATGTGATTTCTTGCTGAGAGTCACGGTACAACTGCTAGGGTCTACTACCCTTATATTACTGAAAGTAATTTAGAAAGTAACTATTGGTTTGAACTCCCTAGAATCCCCGTTAGGTGTTTCAAATAAGGTTATATGCTTTGGTCTGTTTACCTTCAAGCATAGTGTTGTGTTTTTCTATAATGTGTTTATATAATCTGTGATAGTACTTATTCCCCCAACTTTTATCTGGGCCTAGTGGTATTTAAATAAACCATTTATTTTTTTACAATACATAGTGTTTCAGTGTTTCTTTGGACCATATGTATATTACCATTTAATTGTACTGATTCAACAGCCCTCTCTCCCTCCTAAAATAAGCCTGGCTGCTCTGTCTATGCTACCCTGAACTCAGGTGGTACCGCCTTATACTAAGAGTGGAGTCTTGTACTGTCTCAGTTGCATGGTTTTACTAAGCCCTTAGTTGGGCTTCAGGAAAACTGTCCCAACACTGTTGGCATGCGGTGGGATAAATGTAGATTGTATTACATTGATTAATGAGATACTTTGTGTCCAAAGGAAACCATCCAGTAGGTTTGGTTTAGCCGAAGTGAAGTGTACTTATTGTATTAACACAAGAACCAACGCCATGGCCTGCTTTAGGCCTAAGGATTACTCTTATGTTGCAATGGAAACATTGTTAACAATGTGTAAAGAGAAGGGTCTCACCTGTGAAGGGAGTAGGCATAATTTAATACAAAGGTTGTGGAACCATACAAATGGCTCGCCAGAACCTATGTCTCCTAACTAAATTACTGAAAGTGAGGATGATGAGGGTTCAGACAGCTGTCCAAACACCTCTGAGGAGGAATATGAGGTCTGAGGAGGAATATGAGGGTTCTGATGATGAGGATGTTAGTTCACACCCCCCCCTCCTTCTCCTGCCTCAACCTTACCTCATACCATGACTTCTGAAGTGTCTCTGAACTTTAAAATAGCACAACCTGCAGATCTGGGAAAGTGAGAGAACATGTAACCTACCTGTCAAAGACAGGTTGCTGGACACATCTTTTTCAGGGTCATCTGCGCCTGAGGTTTCCAGGGCCACAGGACTGGTGAGTCAGTATGATATGGACTGTGACATTGTTACATGGTTGAACACTTTTGACCTCACCTGTGAAAGGCTTGGTCTGTGTGAGAGTGAGAGAATACCATGGTTTTTTTTAGGCTCCCCGAGAGAGACTACCAAATGATTGTGGATTTAAATGTAGCTAAAAGTAGCTCTCATAGATAGATATAAGAAGACAGCTTATCAATATCTAGATCCCTTAAGGGACCATGAGAATAAACCTAGGTTTACAAGTGCCATTTCCTCATCCCTTAAGGATCTGTTAACACTGAGTGTAGCAGAAAAGCTGGGGTCTTAGACTCAGCTGATAACCTTGTAAAGAGGTTGAGGCTCTTAAACGTAAAGAGAGGTCCCCTTAGAAGACCCGTCCTCAGAGATAAAAGGCATTAACTGCCACTTTGAAGGGCACTTGGGTCTAGAACTCAACTTCAAATAGGGACCAAGCCCCTAGGCACGCAAAGCTAGAGGTCACTCCTGTGACCTCACCTTTAGTTAACACTGAGGTGGTAGAACCTCTTGATAAACCACCTAGAGTGGAAGTGGTTCACCCTGTTAATAAGAATTGAAGTGTTCCTATTCTCAACATAACACTGTGTAAAAACTTTGTTCCAGTCATTGATATAACTCTGGCTTCAGCTGAGCCCGAGCTAGAAGGTCCTTCTGAAACCTCACAGACAGTGGACGGGGTCCTTGAACCTCAAAACATGGACTCTCGACCAACTGCTGTGGAGGCAATTCCAAGGGCTGACAAGAACATTGGTGTTCCTGTCACACATCCGGTGTGGTGTATGTCCTTTAGACTAAAGGCCCCTTCTAAATCTGTAGTGGCTGAACCACTTAAAAACCCCCTTACAGTGGAAGTGGTTCCTAAAACTCTAAAACGGAATACACCTGAAAATCCACTTACAGATGGATGTAAATAATTTACGTGTTTTAATACACCTAAGAGGACAAGGAGTTTCCTTGACCCCAGGTAGGAATTAAGTTTTCTCCTTTAGTTCAGAGTGCTCTGAAGGAAACTTCGAGGCATGAAAAACTGAAATACCAAAAGAGTAACAAGAAATCTAAGAATAGCTTTCTTGCTAGGCATTCTAATAAAAAGCCTGTGACTTCAACTACTCCTACAGGAGAGATGGATAAGTGTTCTGACAAGGCTAAGGTCTCTGTTTCAAGAGACAATTCTAAACCTCTGGGATCCTCTACGGAGAACCCTACTGTAAGGCCTTATGTAAGTAGGGCAACCTCTAACAAAGGCAAATCTAAAACGAGAATGTTTGGGAAATGGGAGCCCAAACCATGCTCCACCATTTCATATCCAACTGTAAAGTCTTGACCAACACTGCTTCTGGGGAAGGGGTGGATAGACAAGTTGGGAACCTATCTAGGCCTTTAAGGACTGGTAATCCTCAAAGCTGGTGGGAATCCAGAAACGATAAGTCCAAGACTAAACACTGAGACTGTGGGATCTTCTGCTAAAGACCCCATTGTAAATTCTAGTGTTAGGAAGGAAACCCCTAGCCAAGGTAAAACCAGATCTAAGAGGAAGTGGAAGCATGTACAATGCATTGCCACATCCACTCCAACTAAGATACCTGAAACCCAACCGGCACCCGTGAGAGAGGTGGTGAGGAATCATGGAGACTAGGGTTGAAACGGTACACCGGTATACCAGTATAAATACAGTGAAGTACTTAATTTAACTAAAATAACCGGCTCCTTGTTTATTCCGTTTTTACCGTCGTGTTGGACACAGCAGCTAATAAAAAGACTGCTTTTACAATTTGATTTAGGGGGCTTCAGTGAGCGCAGTGTCATTTCATTCTGGCACTCTGAGCTGCTTTGTCTGCCAGGCCTATGCATTGACATGCATGCAGCTCCAGACCCGAAACGGTTCAACTGTTTGGCCCTATCAAGCGCAAGGAACAAGCTTAGCAAAGCCGATGACACAGGACATACCGAATGCTGACCATGCAACTCCCACATTGCAAGGGCACTGCAGTACTAAGGAAACACAACAAAGCCTTCCGTTAACATTGCCCAAACTTCTTGAGGAATGCACAACTCCACACAAACATCTTTGCACAGCCCTGCTGCATGGCGCTAGTAGTGCATTAATTTGTTACAGCTGGCCCGTTTTCAGTTTACTTAGCAGAACCCTAGTCATGAGAATGGAACAGAGGGATTTGCGCTTGTTCATGGAGTGCATATGTGAAAGAGAGCGTTTTATTTCTTTTTCAGTTTGTTAGCGCGTGCAGATAGTAGTCCAGTCGAATTAAACATTGTGGTCGATTTGAGACAGCAGGCGCGAGCCAACAGTGTCTTTTTTTCCATGATAGTCCAGCAGGTCCCTAATTGTATCTTTGTAACCCGGCCTGCAGCACATGCCATTTGTGCAATGCACAAGAGTAAACATCCTGCAGGAAACTTAGAAAAATATCTCGAGTGGCAAGTTCTGGGCCCAGGGCTGAGCTGCTTTGCATGATTTGTGCAAACTAAAGGATAGTCTCGTGAGTGGAGGACACTGCTCTCTCCAAAAACCTGCAGGTAAGTAGAACGCTCCATGGTAGGGCACAAGTCGAGGATACAAATAGGTGGGCGACGTCGTCCACTTTTTTCAGTGTGCGCATGGTAACCACCACACCAAACCTATGTTTAGAAGGCCAGAAGCAAAACAAAAAAAGGTCGGTTTTTTCCCTTTAATTCAATGAATCGTTAGATTGTTAGAGTGTGTTCCAAAATGTCTAGTTTACAGGCCGGACAATTCCCCACAAGATCACATGGAAGTGTAATCACGGACTCTGAAACGCCTCGCATTGGGGTTTTGTTGTTAAAGGGACTGCCAACACATAATTAGGTTTAAAAGGTGCACACCTTTTTATTCTTTTCCTACAACATTGTAGGAAAATCTCTTTTCTCTGGTTAATTTGTGTGTTGATTAATTTTCTGAAAAGAATGTCATAATTTGATCTATGCATTTTTTCTAAATATGCAACTTTAATTCAAAGTGACCCCAGTTTTCAATGTATGCCATGCTCCTGGTCTGCGCTACATGCATTTTGCAGAGTGGGACTAGGGTCCGGTGACAGGAGGAGTTGTTTCTCCCTGCTCCACTTAGTTGACCTCGGCACACTACACTGGACCAGGAGACTGGTGGAGAGGAAAGACACCGAGTTTATCCGATTGAGGAGGACATAGTTGTGCCTGCCCATCACGTAGTAAAGAAAAAGCATTTAACTTTATCATTTTATATTGCACTGAATTTTTTGTTCCATCGGTTAGAATATAAATCCATATTTATTACAATATACAGAAAAGTAATCAACAGCTTCCACCAACCTTCCGCATTCTGTTCTTTGGGATGTTTTACCCTTTCAGTAAGTAATTGTCCATGGTGAGTCTATGAGACATAGCCTCTGTCATTTGGAAAACTAGGGCTAGCAAATGGAGGCTTCAGAACCCTATTTGGATGAAGTGGTTAAAAAATGCAAAAGGGCAGAAGTATTTTCTTTGGTATAGGAAGTATCAGTTAGAGCAGTTTTTGATTTCCGAAGTACACATCTGATCACACAATCAAAACATGAAAGAATAGGAAAAATGTATTCAGTACAGCATAGGTAAAGAACTTGATTTGAGTCAGGCATTGGTGTTATGTACAATGAGTGACATCTCTGGTTTTATCATTGATTTCGCATGCTATGAGTCACATCTTTAACTTCACAGATCTCTAAAGATATTCATTGCCCCCAAACCAAACAGCAGGGCAAACAATGTCTGTGGTTAGTAAACATCTTTTGGTGAGGTCGTTCTTTGGCCAGAAATAAATCTAAAGACTGTATCACTTTGAATGTGTGTAAAGAAAGTTGCTTCATTAATGAATAATTGTGGTACGCCGTCAGCCTCAGCTTGTGTTTGGATTCTGTGGTATGCCGATTATCCATTGACATCTATATTGCCTTCTACTTCACAGCAGAACGACGAACGGCAGCCAGCACGAGCGCTAAAGCCATAAATCACCACTGCCTCTCCTTGGGCGCAGTGCTTCTTTTTTCCTGGTGATGTGTGCACCATGCCCTCATTGCAGTGCATTGCGAGAGGGTGGGAGTTAGGTTCTCAACAATCCCAGCGACAAGTTGCCTACGTTTTGTCACCTTGCATCTAGAGAAGGAGGTTTCTATACACACACACCAAACACAAACCACACACACACACACCGTTTTTGCCCAAGGAAAGCCCAATGCCTAAAATCAAATCAATCATCCTATGACCTCTCTAATCCATAAAACAGATTTGCCAACTTTTTCTGGATGGTCGGCTGGATACCTGCCTCGTTCCAGAAAATAGATTATGATGTTGTCATTTATGTGACATTGCTTAGTTGTTTAATAAAGCATTGTTATTTTATATAACTGTCACTACGTGTGTGCTATACAGCGATAACCATGGTATACCGTCATCTGGCAATAAGGTTATTGTACCGTTGAAAAATCCATACAGTAACACCCCTTGACCCCTCTAGGTCTAAGGGATTTCTTTTGAAGAACCCCTTTAAAAGCCTAGTATAGGTGGAGAAGTTGTTACAGCTTCTGAGGGACTGTGAAATCAGATTGCTTATACCTTATACAAGTATTGTTGAGGACATTTCTCTTGTCTGTCATATAGTGTGCAAATGATAACTAATATTTTAAAAAAAAGTATCACATCAAGGGTTACAAAGAGATTGCTGGTGGACTCGGCAAACAGTTTAACAGAATGAAACATGAAATCCATCCTGGTGAGGATTAGAGCCTTCTGTTCCTTAGTCTCGGAGGCACGAGTGTTGGGTAAGATTTTCATAGTAATGACAAATCTTCCTGACCTCGGTCAACCCCGGCTAACCTTGTGAGAACTACAGTTCCCAAGGGCAGAACAGATCTTTGGATCCCTTTTACATTTTATTATGTGAGACTGTTAGGTGGAAACCTGTGCAGTTCCCTCTGGGACCACTGAAAAAGATTTAGGACTACAGGTGTTTGGCAGTAAACCCACTTGGTAGCAGTCTGTACCACACAGATTCACTTGGTATCTGTGGTTGAGCAGTCAGACTTCCCTCAAGAAGAGTTAGGCAGTATGTGGAGTATACAAAATAGGGCAATCTACACAGTAAGACAAGCAAACACGCAACAAGGCTTCGGTGTAAAGATATATAGTTATTTATTTATAAGAACACATCTATAGAAAACACTCTGGCACTAATACGGCAAACGATTTCAATCAAAATTACTATACGAAGGAAATATCAATCCCCCTAACAATAGTTCGACAAGTCTAGGTTCAACGGCATCACTTATTTGCAGACAGAGGTGTATGCTTTAACCTAGATGGCACTCTAGTATTCGTTAGGACGGGAGAGAAAAGGCGGGTTAAGAAATCAACTCGATACCAATATTTTTAAGAACAAATGCAAGGCAAGAAGACAGGAACCACTGTAGATTCCAAAGTTCAGAGGCCAGGCCCACTCGGAGAGAGGCAAGGCGGTATGTCCCAAAAAGTATCTTAGTGGAAATGCGCTTCGAGTCTTTATCGCAAATTGTTATGGAAAGATTGGACCAGTTCAGAACAACAAAGTTAAAGAAAGCTTGGAGGCGACCCAATGGAAAGGCGAGGATTAAGACACCTCACTCTATCCGGCAGAAAGGGAAGCCAGGCGGACACGGTACCTTGTTTGTGGAGAGACAGCTCCGGCGGGGGCAGTTGTTCCTGGTGGTGGATGCACGTCGGGTCTTTGCCAAGAGTAGAGATGATCTCATTGTCGAAGAAAAGTGAAGTCCGGTGCACCACCAGGGAAGAGGCCAGCCGCGGAGTGCTCCGTCACAAGGCACCACCTTTTGGTCGCGGTACAGGGGTAGTGGCTATCCGGTTGCCGAGGTGCTCTGCACGGGCAATTCGACCACTGCGTCCTGGGCGAAGAAAAAGCAAAGGTGACTGGTTGTTCCCACCAGTCAGGGGAAGAGACTCTCCGACAGGGAGATCTCCTCTGTCGTCGGGAAGTGGTGAGTCGGTTCCGCAGGGCTCCACCGGAAGTGTCGTCGTTGCAGGTCGGCTCAGCTTTACCCTCGTCGGATTCTTAGGTCCTGTGGCAACTTCTGAAGATCCAGTCCCAAAAGCCCTGCTTTTTTGCAGAAAACCCCCATTCATTCAGCCTAGCTGTCAATCAACACATGCTAAGTGGTGAGCGGGGATGCTCACCACTTGGGCCAATCACTCTAGAGTGCGACCGGAGTTGGCAAGGCAACTCGGTCCAGGGTGCCTAAACACCCTCCCACACCCCTGTGGTAACCCAGACAGAATGGCACCACTTTGGAGGGTCTCTGTACAGAAGCCCGCCAAAAGTGGAACAAAGGGCTCAACCTTTGGTTTAGGAGTCACAGAGACGAACACAGACGCCATTTTAAAAACCGAGTTCTGGCAGAAAATACCATTCGATAGACTTATTTAAGATAAGTAAACCGGTGGTATGTGAGAGATTAACGAGAAAAGGTATCAATCTCCAACAATGGGAAGAATCCCATAGGGTTACATTCGGGGTTGAATATAACAAGTAGTTTCCACTGCCACCAGCCAAAACTCGACGAGGGGGGACGGGACAGTGCCCCCTCGACTAACAGACCCAGGAGTAATCGAATTACCCCTACTAGTACGTCCACAATAGGATGGTTTGTACTAGTTCTGTTAGTAAATTTAGGTCTAGTAAAGCCAATGGTGACTTTACATGCCCGGGGAGACGGTAGTCAGTCCCCGGGTATGGAGTCTATGATGGAGCTCCGCTAGGACGCCCCAGTGCTACAGCACGGAGGGTGCAGTGTAACACACATAGCAAAACATATGAGACCCTATGGAGTAAAAGACCCCATAGCCCATAGAACACATTGACATTCAAAGGAATTACACACATTCATGTCCAAGAGTGGGAGAAAAAGAGTCTCACTCTTGGCAGGATGGAAAAAACAAACTCCAGAAATCCAGCAAAGCTGCTGGGGGACTCACTAGGTTAGGAAATTCAGCCTAAACAGAGAATTCTCCCTAACAGAGACTAGCACCCCCACCTTATGTGGAGTACTGGGGAGATACCGAGTATCCTCTTTCTCATTTAAATGTAACATTTAGGTTAGAAGGACAAATTAACCTTTAATGGCTGGTGGCAGTGAACTTTATTAATTCGGTGCACCTTTACCGCAGGCCGTTTACCCAGCCCCTGTAAAAGCATCCATGGGTGCTCATTTTACCAAAATTGCCCGGTCTTTTTTTGCCATTTTAGTATTCCTTGTCCTTTCTTGTTCCTTCCCCTGACATCCAGGGTGGGAAATTGCTTTGTGTAATTTTTATCTTCGACAGGAATCCTGTGGACTCCAGAGTGTCTGTGAGGGCAGGAAGCGAGGGAGGAGTCCAAAACTCTGCAGCCCTTTGTCTACCAGTCTGACTGAGAATCCAGTTCAAACTGGAAGGCTGGCTGTCCTTAAAGGACTGCTACCTCCCCCACCCCCCAAGTTTGAATGTTGCAAGGCTGTTTGATTGGCTGGGTTCCTGCATTAAAGTCAGATCCTGGAAGCTGAAGAGGTAGTTGACCACTGGAACCAAAACCGAAGAGGCAGATTAAGAATTTGCAGCCAAAACGATTTCCACCGACCAGAGAGCCTGCTGTGTAACCGGAGCCTGCAGTAGCTCTTCCTTCCAATTGACCTGGGGACTCCGAAAACAGCGACCCTGACCCATAGCCAAGTGAGACCCACTAGACTCAAGAAGACCTGCATTTTCAGCTATCCCACGCCGTGCTGCGACCTTGCAGAACTGCAATACCCCAATACCTTTGGACCTGAAGCCATTGTGCGGTGCACGGTCTTCCAAATTCCAGATCTCACTGAAACTTTGTGGGCATCCTGCTGGATCTCCAGAGGTACGATTCTTCTGTGATCCTGAAAAAGGTGGCAAACCCACAGAGCTGCATCCAGCCACGAGGAAAACCTTGCCTAGTGCCTTCCTTGTGATCCTTGCTGCAAATATCCTTCCAGTGTCCTGTCTGTCTTCTTGGTGAAGGAATTCAACGACTGGGTTTTTGGTTGAAGATCCTGAAGTCCTCCTGCTGCAAAATCATCTTCTGTGCTGAGGTACTGTGCTGCCTTGGGTATTTACTTACCTTAAGTCTCTTGTGAATCCTGTGTAGTTCTGCAGTGTATTCTGTGATTGGGAGTCCACTCATCCAGTGCACCCAAGCCACTGCTGGAATCCTCCTAGGGTGTCTTCTGTGAAGCCTGTGAGACACCTGAAGGTGTCTCCCTGTCTAAACCTTGAGGCTCTGTCTTCTAGGTGGCCAGGACACGGCCATCGCTATTGGATCCAGTTCCTGGGGGTGGACAAGTGAGGGAGGATCACCGGAAGGAGGTGTCCACGGGGAGTGGGAGTGGGACAGTGACACGCAAGACGTGGTATTCCCCTTCCTTTGCCGACTTTTCCACATCCTCTCACCTAGGACAATCCAAACCACTGCCCCCCCCTTTAACTCTAACAATTTCTCACAACACAAAGGACAATGGACAAACACCAAAGCTGTTTACCGGACATGTCGCAATACAAGGGTCAGGCAAAGTCCCGGGAGGATAGCTCAGCGGCAGCGGGCGCGTCTTGGAAGCAAGACGACACGAAGCAACAACAGGTTCGATCCCCGGGTCCGCGCTTAGAAACCTCTGGGTGTTTAAGCGCATTATAAATACGTAACTAAGACAAAAAAAACACACACAATTACGCAACTAAGAAAAACAAACAATTCCTGTAACAGCGGCTTGATGCCTGCGGGCTGTGTGAGCGCTTTATAAATGTAAAATAAATAAATAAAAGTCGGGCAATTGATAAGAATCAAACACACCTGACAGCCCTTTCCTTTCCCCACAGGGATAAAAGGTGAAGCTAGAGAGCACAATACGAGAAAGTCGAGCATGGCAGACAGCACGATGACACGGCTACCGCGTAGCAGTTCAAGAGAAAGAGAAAGGTGGCAGGAATCGAGAGGGTGGCGAGCAGAGAAGTGACCGTGCCCTTTTCATCCCAGACCCGCAGACCCTACGTCAAAAGAGAACCTAAAACCGCAAACAATAGCACAAGTGTCCTGCAGAAGATGTCTCCAGAGAGGCAACAGCTAAGCGGATCACAGACGGTGAGTCGAGGGGAGAACCGATAAGAACCTGTCTGTGTTGAGCAAGAATCGCAAAGTGGCAAGTTTTGAACCAAAGCTGATGAACTTTTAAAGAACTGTAAAAGTGTGACGTGGAGACCAGCTGCAGATGGAAAGCGGCACCAGGGGGGTGCTAATTAGAGAGACTCTTGTCAAGCCCCATATGAGAGAAACTACAAGTACCAGAGGTCCGCAGGAGGGCCAGCGAAATAGGTCAAAGTGGTCATACAGAGGGTCGAGCAAAATCCCTGTACAATCGAAAGACTTTGATGTACAAGCACTTTGAAAAAAGGGAAGTGAATCCCGAAAGCATTGAACTGGATAAACAGGAGAACATTGAAAGTAAAATAGGGGTCAGCGCCCAGAGAGGGGGATTCAGGGGTGAGCCACTATCACCCTGATCGAGAGCCACAGTAAACCCAATGAAGGGAGGCTAAGAATCGATAGGGATCAGAGTCCAGCAGAGGGATTCAAAGGTGAAAACTGTCACCCCAAGATTGAGAAAAGTGGAAATAAATGTTAAGAGGTGGCAAAGGTGTACCCGAAGGAGAGATGCCAGAAGGATGAAGCTATCACCCAAGTACTAGCAGTCAAGAGAGGTCTGAGCCTGGCAGAGGAAGATCCAGGGGTGAATCCCTCACCAGATTACTGTCAGTCAAGTGGGGTCTGAGCCCGACCGAGGGAGATCCAGGGGGAAGCCACCATCCAAATGTCAAGTAAGAAAAGAATGGACATATAAATGTGTGGAATACAATACAAGAAGAGTCAGTGACCAGAAGAGGGGCACCCAGGTTTGAAGCCATCACCCTATGTGAAACTGTAATAAACAATTGAGAAGGGTCAGCGCCCAGAAGAAGGGGAGCCAGGGGTGAACCCATCCCCCCAACGAACATTGGAACGAACTTTCATTTGGTTAAAGGAACTTTTGTTTTTGTTATTTGACCACATCAGGCCTTGAACGCAAAAGACTTCACAGGAAATGAGACTTGGCCATCGACTGTGGAATTGTTGTCTCATGCTGGAGAAGCCTGAGACTGTATTGTGCTCCAAGCTCTCATTTTACCCGTGTCCAAAACATGGGGAAGACAGACCCAGGCTTTCACATCCAGAGATATTATTTGAGAAGACTTCTTTCTTTTCTTGAGAATCATCCCACACCCCTTTTTGTATTTGTTGTAACGTTTGGCAATAGGTTTCTTAGCATATGCCCTTTTATTTGACACGTCACTAGGACAGCCTTATTTTTCATTTGATGATCGACACTTGCTCCCATTTTAGATTTAGGTTTAGAATAGGCGTTTTTCCACCGTGTAAAGACTGGAGGGGGGTTATCTGTACTCCGGCCTTCTATACGGCAGAGTAGAAGTACATAGCACCCCAGCCAAGATTATCTAAGCGGTAGCAATTGTGGGATGTATTGATCCACTCCGCTGTGTTATGCGGAATCTCTTGCCACTTATGGAGAAAAAAAGAGCAACAATGACAGCAAAACCCTTGTGCGTGCCAAAAACCTACAAAAACCTCCCAAAACCGTGTGCTTCAGCACACAAAAAGAGGGATGCACAACCTGCCACCCATGTTGAATGTGCGAGAGAATAGAGCACACCCTGCAGAAAAGATGCCAACAGGTTCCATGACCAGCAAACAGAGTGCAGAGAGAAAAGCAGTACTTTGCAAATAAAACCCAAAAATGTGCCTACAAATGACATTTGCTTTGTTGCCAAAAACTCCAAAATGCCTATAAAACAACAACACTTTTCAACATTCACAATCTTGTCTGTTGCTAAATTCCATGTTTTAAATGAAACATTGTGAAACATACAAAGTCTGGGTGCAGTACCCAGGGCCGCCAGAATGACAGGTGTCAGAGAAGTTACTAATGAAACTTTAAAAGTGAGCTAAAACTCAAAAGTCTGCTGAATTAGCAAACATAAACAGGATTATTTCCCAAAAGGAATACAGATTTTAGTTGTGTTTTTGATTCCACAGATTTTAAGGCCAAGAAAGAAATGTATTTGTATGTGATGCAACAGGTGTGGTTTTTGCTGAGTTTAAAAGTTAACTAGCTTGGCTGAAGCTGCAAAGAACTGGAAAAGCAGGTTTTTTTCCCAGAAGGAGGGCCTTCCGCTCAGCAGAACCTCACGGGGAGGTGTTAAACGCAGGTGGGGACAGAATCTGGTCTACAAAGAGCAAAGGAACAATGACAAAGTTGCAGCCCAGGAAACTGAAAGTGTGAAAAGGGGTCGTTAATGGCCTCTGGAAGGAGCAGGCAAGGAGTGCCTTGGACTGTAGGGAGACAAAAAGAGGCGGAGCCAAGCGACCATCTGTTGCTAAACATGAACAAAGAACACATTCTAAAAGACTTATAACTTGCTATTCAAAATGGTGAAAAATATAAAAAAATGACAGTAGTTAATTTAATTTCTGACTGCACGTGTGAAGAGGCGGCAGAACTGTGTGACATGTTCTGGACAAGAATGGCAAGATATGTGGTTTTATGCAAAATTTATTACTGTTAGAATTGTGAAAATGTACACGCATGTCCCTATTTTAAACACGCACATTTGTGGAAACTTGCATAAAAATTGAAAAGTGTGTTCATAGCGAAAAGGGCAAAATTCTGTAGAAAGGGGAGATAAGATACCACCACTGCGGGGTTTTGAGGAATAGCTGCTATGTAAAATATGGCATCTTTATGTGTGATTTGTATAAAGGTGACCAATGTAGAAATGTACATTTAATATAAAATCAGATTTGGAGACCAATGGATAAAGGGAGGTCTCCGAGGATTGTAAAGCAAATCATAAAACCTGACATCACCCAGCCTTGATCCAATCACTCAAATTGCAAGGTGTAGATGAAGTGGTGTCCAATCCAAGCTCTCAGGGGCAAGCTTAGCTAAGCAGGCCCACCCCCTCCTTTATGATGTCATTTTATAGCATTAATAGAGACAGCTGACAATTTCTAGGACAGACAGATCCACTCACTCTCCTGATGCTGGCAGAGCGCCCTGCTGCTGAAATCTACATCTTCCTTGTTCCAGACTCCAGAAACATGGCAAAGCAAAGGCCTATTGCATAGCTGAACCATTCCCAGCTAGGCCTCAAATTCTAGAACAGAACCCCAAAAGGGGAAGCATCATAATACATGGGACGTGCTGTTAATGCTTGCCTGTTGATGCTTGCCTGCTGAATTGAAATATACTCATAACCAAGAAGGGCAGATCCTGTGGGTGCGGTGCTGTGCCGTGCCCAGAGCGCCTTGCTGACCCTGTCTAGTCCGATGTGCCCAGCTGTCAGTCACTGATAGATCCGATCCAATGGTCCAGAATCTTAAATCTATTTTGTCTTGTGAGTTTTAACAGGAAGCTAGAAACTGTTGATTCCCGTGCATTATCTTGTCCCCTCCTAAACTCTGAACTATCCTTACTTCCATAATCAGTAATATTGTTTAAATCTGTAGTGAAATCCTATTCTGTCTATCTGTAAAAGCATCCTTTTCCTAGTCATTTTGTCAACTTTGAACTATTAATTTGATTCGAGTGACCAGCCTAGCGCTTCAAGGTGTACAGCGAGGAAACAGGACTGAGTCGCAAATCACTCCTGACTCTTACGTTGTGGCGTCCTGGTGGCTTAGCTTGGATGCTCTAGTACATAGTCAATATTTTTCAGATTTTAAAACTGAAGCCTCTTTCCATTCTCGCGCCTATCTCGCAAAAATGACCTTTACCAAAACCACTATAACTCCCTCAGTTTTTGTGATACAAAAAAATTTCAACTTAACTACTACTTGTACCCAACATCCATAGCTATCCATAGAACCCAAAACCGCATTTCAAAACAGTGTAGTTCTCCCGTTATCACGAATATCGCGCATGGAAAAGTTTGCCGCGATTTTAAAATCCTGAGAAATTTTACATGTGTAAAATAGATTTAAACTGCTTCCGACTTGGATTGTAAGATTGCAAATGTTTTCTGCTGACTAAATCATTGCTTATGCTTGTGTGCAACTGTTCAAAGCAGCTCCCATAGGAATTTACAACAATGTAAGAATTTTTCCACACATTTAGAGTTCTTGCTCAGCCACTTTAAAAGCCACTTTAAAAGTGAATCTGACAGGTGAAAAGCCCACTTCGTTTTTCTCTTTCTGTGTAAGGGGATAAGGGGAAAGTGAGACACTGTTTGATCTGTGAACACGGGTAAGGAGGGAAGGAAAAAACAAAAAGGGGAGAGGTGTTCCCAGGCCCCATTCAAACAGCAGCGCAGCTGTGTCAGCATGTTGAAAAAAACCAGACGGTGACTCGCCGCCTCACATACACGAGAATAAACACAGTGCATCGAAAAGCTCGATACACTCTATGCTAGTAAAAGGTATACATCTAAATAATACAATATATATGATGTCAGAAAGAAAAGGGAATAAATCTCCATAACCCCTTTCTCCATATACCTTTCAGTATAGAATGAATGACTGAGGCAAAGTGACGAGGCCGAATTCTGAACCTAGACTCCCACACGTAGAAGAAAGCTACGCAAGTAGCAGGTTAGTAGGGTACCGATCTCTTGCACTGCATTATAAACAATTACGGTCACTTGATTCATAGGTTTTTAACAGTTTGTTATTTGTATTTATGTTTGTTGGCAGTATATGCTGATCGCATTACTGACCGTGTCTCTGAAAAAATAACAGCGTCCTGAAGAAGGGGTCAGACTACACTTTCCATATCAAGATATGACAGCTGGGAAGTTTGTCTTTCTCCTGAAACACAAATTGGTGTAGATGTGCCATGATATTAGAAAGGATGTCATGTTTTTCAAAATAATCACTTTGATACTAACATCACCATTGCCAAACTAGAGAATAACAAAGTTTAATTGCTGCAATTGGCTGTTTCCAACACACCGTAAAAAACAGACAAGACGGAGATCTTGACCACATTTTGTGAAGATGTTAGAGAACGCTGACCCATGAGCATTTATGTATTTGTATTTTGTCTTTTAGCCAGATCATCGGTAGATGAATTTGACAGATGGTCTCTTTTTTTTTTAACAATTTAAAGATGTATTAAAATTGTCTTTGTTGCTGATACCTATGTCCAAGTGATTTATGCAGTTAAGTGTATATAACAAACACTTACAAGATTTCTTATCCCTCTGACACGGTGTAGGGAAGTTGGGTAGCAAGTGGTATATTTGTGCTTGTGTTCATAGTATATTCCTCACATACCCTTGCCCCCTTACAAAAAAAGAGGAACTTAATCACTGTGCTCAATTGATTTACTCCATAGACAGATAGCCATGCAAGAACAACTCAGAGACCAGTAAGGCCTTAATAGAGGAACAAAAGGGTCAGATTCTAGCATGTCATCAGGGAGTAGGGGCTGAAAGAGAGGAGGTAAGATGGGGGAGAGAAACCCCTGAGCATAACCTCAGGAACCCTGGCATCAGGGACTTTAATCCCTTCAATTCCATGGACTCTGCCGCCCCCATGTCCACTGGCTAATATGAACAAAGGGCCATGGGGATGGTAGACTTCAACATAATGGGAAATATGGGACTGACGGATCAACGCCTTCCAGAAATGGATGGGCGGGCATCTCTGTACATGCTCCCAAATGCTAGGGCCATCTTCTCTGATAAGGGAGACTCCAGTGAGGAGAGAATCAGAAAACTGGATCCTCAGAAATATCACTTACCTAGAGATCAGTCAGTAGAAGTTGGTGGGGAATTCCATGAGACTAGGCCCACTAAGAGCATCTTAAAAACCTCTTCCGAGCTAGGATCGTGGGGGTCAGGGGGGTACTCAGCCAATCCTGGGAGCAAGGGAGAGTCAGAAGACTCTTCTGAGCACCACAGGTCCCAAGAGACTAGGCCCCCACATTCTGCCAGCCATTCCCAAACTCGCAGAATCAGGGAGAGCCTAGAAGATCAGACAGCCACCTCTGGTAGCAGTGCCTCTGAGTCAGAGGATGAGTGGACCAGGGTGATCAGAACTAAAAAGGCCAACAAAATTAAGAGGGCTCTGCTGAAAGATCCCCTGAAGCAAATCAAAGCTATTAGGAGCGTCATCACGCCCTACCACAAAAATGCCAAATATTCATTTTGGGAGCACCTTTAATTGTTTGAGCAAATGGAGACTTTTCACCTGAAGGACAGCCAAAGCTGTATTCAGTATGTCAAGTGAACATTTTCACCCGAGAACTCCAGCTTCTTTGCGGGGCTGGAGGATCAGAACCATTCAAGATGATCCACCTATAGGGCGGCCATCCTAAAGCATTTTTCCATTCGTAGAAACCCTCAAGAGGCCCGCAAGGCAGCCTACAACCTGCAATGTGGGGAAGACCAGGCCCCACAAGAATGTGTCCAAGAACTTAAACATGCCTTTGCGCAGACCACCAGGAGGGTGCACACTGACAGTAGGGAATGTGTCAATACCTTCTTTCATGCTCTCCTTAAATACATTATGACCCAGCTAGTGAGGGACTTTCATGAGAAAAGATCACTAGACTCGGTCATTGAACAAGCAACTTGCATCTACGAAGTGCATAAACCACTAGAAAGCAAAAATACTAACAAAAGCCCAAAACCAACCAACACCCCTGCTGCTGCTAAGGTGGCAGAGGTGAATGTTAACCCCATTTTAGATCTGGAGATGGGGGGGCCTAAAGACATTCACGCACAGAATCCTACCAACCCCAGACCCAGAAGGCCCTCGGGCCAATCCCGAACAGGGAGTCAGGGAGGTAACCCCACAAATGGGACCCCTAACCCCCCTGACTACATCAGCCCCCGTTACAAGGGCAACAGACCCATCCTGAGCTATGTGTGGACTCCTCTAGCCCAAGGGGGAGGGGTCCAACCAGACCGCTGCCAACAACCCAGGGAACCTCCCTCCTCACTTTCCCCAGGAGGGTAGTAATCCCTCAAATGCCGGGCCAAGTTGCTTTCCCCGGTACCCGCCAAACCTCAACCCCCAAAACAACCCTTCTTTCTTTCCCCACTTTCCTGAGCCCATACAGCCCAATCCGGGAGAGGCCAAGGGTGGAGGGGTACCAAAACTATCCTAACCAGGGGTATTATGGGAGAAGGGACAGTCACCAGTGATCAACCACGGGTAGACCAGAGGACCCCGTACCAGCCATAGCGGGTGTCCCAACTGGAGTGCCAGGTCCAGAACATGGCACAGGATCTGGGTCGCATGCTGAGGGCTCAACAGAACCCTCATATTGCTCCAGAACAATGATGGGGGAAGAGCCCAGACAACCTACCGGTTCCCATGGAGGAGGTACAGGAGTAAGGGGGGTGTAAAGCCTTAGAGGGAGCTTCCTTCCCCACTTGTGGAAAGCCCCTGGAAACCCAGGAACCAGAACCAAAATCTCCTGTTCCCGTAAATCTGCAACCTAAGGAACAGAGGGTGGGTAGGAGAAATAAAGAGCCTAAAAAGGCCCATGTTGTGGAGGAATTGCGAATCTTCCAATTTGAAGGAGAGGAGTCCTCAGAGGATTCTGAGAAAATGATCTTCTCCTTCAGGGATGGGGGAACTCCTCCCAAAGAAAAATGGGTCCCAAGAGATCCTGATCAAGACTGGGTAGATGGGGGGGACTAAGTTAAAACCGCCCATCAAACCCCAGAATGACTAGCAAGAAAATCCCCTTCTTCAAACCCATCCTGGCGAATGTTTCCAAAAAGGGGGGCAGTCCAGAATCAGAACCAGGGGAGCCCAAAATCTCCCCATATCCAATTGCCACCTTTTTCTTACAGGTTCCCAAGATCCCAAACAAAATCCTGCCCAAATCACCCCTCTGTCAGAATCCAAAACAAAGAAATTAACCCACCACTTGGCCAAAAAATGGGCATCATCTTTGCCCGCTTGAGGAAAAGGAGGGAAGATTTTATGCCCCGGTCCAAATACAGGGGCAATGCATGATTTTGGCACTGGTGGACACTGGATCCCAAGCCACCCTACTGTCAAAAAGGGCCTTTGATCAGCTGAATTTCGGGAAGGGGGAGAAATACTAAATCCCTCTCACCCCTCTTCCTGGACAACTTCAGAACTTCGATGGGAAGGAAATTCCTGTCGAGGGGACTGCGGATTTAGACATTAAAATTGGGCGACACAAGGTGAAGCACCCATCATAGTTGTGACTCCAGAGGGCACACCATGTTTACTAGGGAATGACATCCTGCGTAGATTGTCCCCCTCATAGATTGTGTCAACAAGGTCCTCTGGACTCAGTCTAACCGACCAAAAAATGATACATAGTGCCAGCCATGTTAGTTTAAATGGCACATGCCACATGGTTGAACTGACCAAATTGAATTCCACTTCCAGAATAACCAAATCCCAGACTGACAGTAATTGCAATAGGACAACAAACTGGTGATGGGGAGTCCTCTCTATTTCTGAAAATCAACCTTCCTTCCAGTCTAAGGTGGCATTCCACACTGGAAGGGAACACTCTGAAATGCTATACAAATTCACAATCAGAAAATCCTACCCCTATAGTCCAAAATGAGGAGAAATCAGCTCAAAGCTTAGCTGATATTCATAAAATTGGAGAGCAGTTGGTCATCCCTATTCAGTTAAATGAAGGGAAGGACTCTGTTCTCGCCCGAGTATGTGTGAACAATGGTAAGAGCTTCATCAGCGAGGCCATGTTCCGCAAACTCCCAAAACATCCAGCCATTCCCACATTTAAACTGTTAGACAAATGGAAAATTGACCTGCAAACACCCAATTCCAAACATCTCAAAATTTCCATAGGTAACAAGAGCATAGTCCATAATTGTTGGGTCGTGCGAGATGTCCCTGTTGCATTTTATTTAGGCAGTGACATTCTCAATCGCTTTGCCATTAGTTTGGACCTAATAAACTTCAAAGCCTGGTCCCGATTAGCGGGTAATCCCATGGAGGTTGATGACCCAAGAGAAAGTATTTCGGTCAGCTCAACTACTGCCATATGCAACTGAAATTCAGATTGGAGAGGAAGTCACCATCCCACAACGGACCTGACAATTCTCACTGGAAGTAAAAATTAAAAGATGACAGAAACTGAAAAATCCTGACACCCATGTTCATCTCAATGCTCATTTCGAACAGTAAGGGTTGGGGTAAACCCAACACCATTAGTCAATATAGAACACGTCACCATTCCAATAGAGGTGGATAACAGCAACCTAAAGAGTATCACTCTGGGCGCAGGCACCATTATTGGAATGGCGGTTGATGACCGACATTTTTCCATAGATTTAGGTAACAAACTGTTAGGACCCATCCCAAAGGAGTGTTTTGCCGGTGATAGCGACAATGACACAACACCAGACAGGATATTCACACAGCATGGGGGGACTTTCCTGGTGTACTCCTCCTGCCCTTATGGTAAGGAAGATGTGACCTGTGACTTCAGGAGGGATGAGGTGATCTTTCAAGTCCACAAGGACTGCCTTCCCTACCTGAAGCCATCAGTCCAAATCAGTATTTTGACCAGGGACTTCTCCACCCAGCTGGAGGAGGCCGCTGAGGTAGCCAAACCAGAAGTCTTTCCAGGCTTCAGGCAGCTGGTTGAAGAGAGAGTCAACCTAGCTGATGCCTGTGAGACTCTGGAGCAAAAACTAAAATGTAAACACATTTTCTTAGATTTTCAAGATCTCTTTGTGGTGGGCTCATATGACATGACTGTGGTCGCACCGACATTCACACAACAACAATTCCCACGGACCCTGGCATGACTCCAGTGTTTGTGAAGCAATATCGCTTGCCTCTCGCATCAATGGAGTCCCTTACTGAAATAATTAAGAACCTTGAGTCCCGTGGGATAATTCGTCCAGTCCACAGCACCTTCAATAATCCGGTGCTGGGGATTTTGAAACCAAACGGCCAGTGGAGACTCTGTGCTGACCTAAGGGAGCTCAACAAACGGGTCCATACTTCCCGATGGCCTCTTCCCTACATTGACCAAGGGCTGGCCCAGATCCAGGGGTCAAAGGTATTCACTGCAATTGACCTGACCAATGGGTACTGAACTGTACCTGTCAGTAGCAAGGACCAATACAAGCTGGCCTTTACCTTCGGGAGGCAGCAGTATTCTTGGACCCGCACTCCCTTCGGATATATCAACTCCGGCAATGAATTTAACATCTTTCTGCATAAGGCCATGCCTGACTTAGGTGAAAGGGGTAACATGGCCTATGTAGATGATGTTTTAATCAAAAGCTCAACTGTGGAGGAACACATAGCAGAGATCCGTTATGTTCTAACACAGTTGAGGGCTGCTGTAGCAAAACTCTCTTTCCAAAAGGCACAGTGGTGCAGGACCCGTGTCAATTTCTTGGGGCATGAGATAACTCCTGAGGGTCTCTGTCCCCAGGAAAAGAAAGTAGAAGCACTCCAGAAAATGAAAGACCCCACAACTCTGCGGGAACTAAGGAGCCTCCTTGGACTAACTAATTACAGCAGAAAGTTCATTGAGGATTACGCAGAGATCACAAGACCTCTGATCCATCTTTTGAAGGGGGGGAGTCAAGTGCGAGTGGGGTCCAGAACAAGCCGAGGGAGTAAAAACTCAAAAGAAGCCTCTCACAAGCGCCTTGCCTAGCTTACCCAGTCAAAAACAAGGAGTTTTTCTTGGAGACAGGGTTCTCAAATACATGCTTGAGTGTAGTATTATATCAAAAGCATGACAAGGTCAACAAAGTAATCTCCTATGCGAGTAAGACTTTATCCTTGTGGAGGAAAAATTCAACGATTGTGAGAAGGCACTCCTGGCAACGGTGTGGGCATTGAAGAATTACCGCCCGTTTATCCAGGGGGAACACATCATAGTGGAGACTCCACACTAACCTTTGCAATATCTTCAAAGTGACAAAATCAGGGCCGGAAATGTGAGTAATTCCCGAATTACTTCCTGGATTCTGTCAATGCAAGGCTTTCCTGTGGAGATCGTATATGAGCAAAACAAGAAGAGTCCCCTCGCGCAAGGTCTGGCTAACTTGCATGATTGTGCCAGAGAAAACTGTCTCGAGGATGAAAGTCTTAAAATCAAGGACAACATGGAGGCATACCTTAATTCCCCACACAAAGTCTATGAAGAAGACAAGTGTGAGGGCATGCCCACTGTCTATGTGGATGGGTGCTCCTACCATGTTGACAACAACGGGGAAAAGGAACTTGTGGCTGGCGTAGGGAATGCATGGGTGAATGATGCCCCAGAACCCTCCGCCGGGTACAAAATCGGTCCCCGAAGTAGTCAAGTGGCAGAGTTGATGGCTGTGCATCAAGCCATCCTCACTGCTGTCCAACACCAACGACCTGGTCATAATCACTGATTCAGATTATGTATGGAACGGGTTTGTGGAGCACCTGGTTAACTGGAAAACCAGAGGCATGCTATGTGCTAATAACAAACCATTAAAACACGGAAAATTAATACAAAATATTGATGATCTGGTCACCTAGAATGGGATGACCATCTATTGGAAAAAGATCAAGGGTCATTCTAAAGTAGAAGGACCAGACAAAACTGGAAATAACCTAGCTGATCAGCTGGCCAAAACCAGAGCCATCCAAGGGGATCTACTGGAGATCTAGTTCCTTTTGTGGGACATCCAGGTCACTGCTATCACTAGGTCCCAGACAAATGCTCACAATGAACCCTCAACTGCACAATGGAGTAAGGAGACCCCAGATGCTGATTTGATTACGGCTCAAAAAGGGGATCCAATAATTGGTAAGTTTTATCAACACATTGCGGACCCTAAGAACTGTCCCCTAACGGATATCGATTACATTGGAGAAAGAGTACCTCAAGATGGTTGATGAAAAGTCCAAAAATTTTCAAAATCCAAGACGGTTTGTTGGTGAGGAAATCCATATCTGGCCATGACCAGTGGGTGGTCCCTACCTCATTCTGAAGCCTGATGCTAAGTCACGCCCATAATGCGGCCACAGCCGGTCATCTGGGGTTTCATATGACATTAGAAATCTTGCAAGAGGTTGCATACTGGCCACACATGGGGCAGGACCTCGACCAATACTTGAAGGGGTGTCTTGTGTGTCCACAATTACAGCCAACATCACTCACACACTGTGCTCCCCTCCAAAAGAGGGGACTGACACTGCCTTGGTCAGATTTGCAAGGCGATTTTATCAGACCTGTGATTCGCTCCTCTAGGGGGAACAAGTACATGTTGACCGTAACATGCTTGTTCACTAAATGGGGGGAATGTTTCCCGGCCCCAAATTACAAGTTAGAAACAGCAGCTGCCCTGATGATCAATCACATCTTCTCGCATTTTGGACTACCCCAAGGATTGAGTCTGACCGAGGTAGTCACTTCACTAGCGAAGTGTTGACAAAGATGTGGGAGATACTTGGGGTCAAAAGGAAACTACACATTGCCTACCGACAGTCCTCTAGTGGTGGAATTGAGAGGTAAAACAAAACTATTGTGAGCATATTAAAAAAGTTTGTGACAGATTCTGGGCCAAGTTGGGACATTTGATTATCCCTTGTCCTCATGGCCATCAGATCAACCCCTTCTTCTGCAACAAAAATGTCTCCATTTGAGCTGATGACTGGACGAAGGATGGTGCTACCCCAGCATCTGCTCTACAGAACCCAAGAGAACACCTTGATAAATGCCTACACAACTCATGAGTATAATGAGAATCTGAGAAAACACCTTCAACATGCTTTTGCCTATGCTCAGCAGAATCTAGAAATATCTGCAGACAGTATGAAAACCCAATATGATCTTAAGACAACTAAAAAAAATGGATACCAAGTAGGAGACCGGGTCTACTTGTACAATTTCCAAAGGAACCAAGCCAAAGAGCGCAAATTCCTCCCGAATTGGCAGGGTCCTTTTGAAATTGTGGATAGACTCTCACCAGTCGCCTACAGAATCTGCATCCCCAAGGGCAGTTTGGCATAAGGGGAAGACAAGTGGGTCCACATAAACCAGCTCAAGAGTTGCCAACCCAGGCATACTTTGCGGCAAATAGAGGCGCCAACCGGAACCCCAAAGGGGGAAAATCCGGAAACCTAGAAGACTCGTAAATATTCACTGTGTATGTGCAAGAAGAGTGTTAAGACCAGTAGTAAACATAGACGGGGAATATTGCCGATTATAACCAATCCAAGTGTCTTTCCCACTGCTGAAATCCCAAAATGACGTGTGGACACAGGAGTGGGAAAATATCCATAACCATGCTATGTTCTATCTTCTAGCATCTGGACTAAGAATCATCCAAAGGGATTACCAAGGAGGACCACTCAGGTACCGGGAGGAAAGACCCAAGGAGCTCGGAGTGCCGCTCCATACTCGCAACCAGAACCAGCAATACTCCTGACCAGAACCGGCGAGGAGAGCGGGTCACCTCCAGCACTGACGGGAGAAGCAGCCGACTTTCTCCACATGGACAAAAGAAAAGAACATCCCAATCTCCCGACTTCCCCTTGACGGGCGGTCAAAATCAAGTCGGGGGGGGCTCTGTGGGATGTATTGACCCACTCCGCAGTGCTAAGCAGAATCTCTTGCCAGTTATGGGGAAAGAAAAAGCAACAATGGCAGCAAAACCCTTGTGCGCGCCAAAAACCTACAAAAACCTCCCAAAACCATGTGCTTTAGCACACAAAAAGAGGGATGCACAACCTGCCAACCATGGTGCATGTGCGGGGGAATAGAGCACACCCTGCAGAAAAGGTGCCAGTGGGTTCCATGACCAGCAAACAGAGTGCAGAGAGAAAAGCAGCACTTTGCAAATAAAACCCAAAAATGTGCCTACAAATGACATTTGCTTCGTTGCCAAAAACTCCAAAATGCCTTTAACACAATACTTTTCAACATTCACAATCTTGCCTGGTGCTAAAATCAATGTATCAAATGAAACATTGTGAAACATACAAAGTCTGACAACTGACAGCCTCTATGCCAACATCTGGGTGCAGTACCCGGGGCCGCCAGAATGACAGCTGTCAGAGAAGTTACTAATGAAACTTTAAAAGTGAGCTAAAACTCAAATGTCTGCTGAATTAGCAAACATACAGGATTGTTGTCAAAAAGGAATACAGATTTTAGTTGTGTTTTTGATTCCACAGATTTTAAGGCCAGGAAAGAAATGTATTTGGCTTTGTGGGAAGTATTAACCCACTTATGCTCTGCCCTGCGGCATCACTGTGTGCTGATGGTGCCAGAATTATCAAAATGGCGGCAAAACCCCTATGCGCGCCAAAACCCATGGAAATCGCGCTGTGCAACACAAAAAGACGGCTGCCCAATCTGCCATGCATGTTGTCAGTGGTGGAACAGAGAGCGCACTCATGAAACATGTCACTGGGCTGCCCAACAAGTAAAAATGGAGCCTGCATGAAAAGCAGTGCTTTGCTGAAAGAAATCCAGGATCTTGTTTGTAAATCTTTTTCTTGGTTGCTGAAAATACAGAATGCCGGTCCAAAACACCATCAAACATCCAATATTATTGCTGGGTGTTACAAGTCACTTAATTCAAGAAATCATTATGAACAGACAATGTCCAAAAAAGCTAAATTTGTCATCAAAACATTCACAACAAAAATGTGCCTGCCTGTGAAATCTGTCAAAATATGGGTGTATGACAGCTGTCAGTAGATTGCATCATAAGGATTTAAACTTGAACAACTGAAATCTAATGTCTGAAAACTAAGTGACCTGTTATTAAGAGTAACCTAGGTTGTAACTATTTAAATCCCATGGTTTAGAAGCTGGAATAAGTGTTCTAGCTGCTTGTTTGACAATTGCAAGTTTGTTTTAAACCAAGTAAAAAATGTAACAGAATGACATTTAAATTAAGCCTGCCTAGTTCCACAGCTTCCCCCCCATGGAGGCCAGGCATCTCCCTTCTGCTTCACATCAAGGCCAGGAAATCACACCTCTGTGATGATGAGATCAGGGAAGGAGAGCTTGGGTTGCAGGGGAAGAGGACAATGGACTTCCTCTGGCTGAAAGGATATGAGGAGTGTGAAGAGTCATAAACGGCCTCTCCCAGAAGGAAGGGGCAGAGATTGCTTCTGAACTGACAGAAGGAGAAGGAACAAGTTACTTACCTGTAACTGTTGTTCTCCAGCATGGGTCTGGCATGGATTCACATGCTCATAAATATTCACCGTCGTCAGGCCGGGAATCCTCGGTATAGAAAAAATCAGTATCCGTTTCGTTTCTGATCTGTCTTTCTCAGTAGTAACCAATCACTGGTCTCTGGGTCATACTGCCCCCAGCCAATGACTGCCCTCTCCCTAAGCCCCACCCCTGGCAGCCATCCTCAGATTTGGTAGCACGTGAAGTGGCAGTATGACCAACTGAAGAGCCGCAGAGGGGTAGGCGGGAGGGTTCGCATGTGAATCCATGCCAGACCCATGCTGAAGAACAACAGTTACAGGTAAGTAACTTTTTCCTTCTCCAGCATGGGGTCTGGCATGGATTCTCATGCTCATGAATATAAGAATACATAGCAGTATACACATGCACAACCACGGGAGGTGGCACAAGGCTCAATATCAAGCACTACAACAACTCAACATTAAGCAACTCTTACCTCCTCACCAGGCTCACCTTAGGCGAACAGGTTGCGCAGCACTGCCTGGCCGACTCTGGACTCCTCCCTGGAATCCCGGTCGACGCAGTAGAATCTCGTGAACGTGTGCGTGGACCTCCACGTAGCAGCCCTGCAGATGTCGAGCAGGGGCACACCAGACAGGAACGCCGTAGTAGCAGTGGGTCGAATGGGCTCTCGGACGGCCGGGCAGTGGTCGGTTTGCCAACCGGTGACAGTGCATGATGCAGCCGGAGAGCCATCTGGAAATGGAAGTCTTCGAGAGAGCCTTCCCTTGATTCACAGGTCCAAATTTCACAAACAGCTGTGATGTCTTCCGGAAGCTCTTCGTCCGGTCCACGTAGAACTTCAGCGCTCTAGCTACATCTAGCGAGTGCAGAGTCCTCTCAGCCGGCGACGAAGGCAACACCAAGGGCTTGTTGAGGTGGAAGTCCGACGGCACCTTGGGCATGAAGGAGGGGTGCGTCCTCAGCACCACCCTCGTGTCGTGAAAAGTCAAGTATGGAGGCTTGCAAGACAGGGCCTGGATCTCTCCCACTCGTCGTGCAGAGGTGATGGCCACGAGGAATGCTGTCTTCCACAACAGAAACTTCAACGGCACTGAATGCATAGGCTCGAATGGAGCCCCCATGAGCCTAGTTAGTACCACGTTGAGCTCACACGCAGGGGCCTTCACCGGCGGGAATGATCGGAACAGTCCTTTCATAAATTCCTTCACCAGACGATGAGACCACAAGGACGCCCGTCCTGTAGTTCTGGTGTAACGTGAGACGGCAGCCAGATGTACCTTGATGCAGGCGTGAGATAGGCCAGCCTTGGCCAAAGACAGTAGGTACGGCAATACTTGAGGGGCCGTAATCCGCAGAGGATTAATCTTCTGTGCCCGGCACCAGACAGAGAACCTCTTCCATTTGTGTCCGTAGCACTTGAAAGTTGAGGATGCCCTGGGCTTTGCAAGAACCTCTCTGCAGTCGGCCGGGATGTCGTATCCTCCAAACTCTAGTGCTGCAGGAGCCAGGCCTGCAAGTTCAGCGACTCTGGTTCGTGATGAAGAATGGCTCCTCCTTCTCTGGAGAGAAGATCCGCGTCTGTTGGCAGCTTGACTGGTGTGGACGCTGACAAGTCCAGAAGGTTCGGGAACCAGATCTGCCTTGGCCACGCCGGTGCAACGAGGATCATCCTGCACCGGGACCTCTTGAACTGGTTGACGAGCCGGAGTAGCAACGGCAACGGCGGGAATGCATAAAGGAACAGGCCGTCCCAGGGGAACGAGAAAGCATCGCCCATGCTCCTCGGTTGGGGAAACCTGCTGGCGAACCTCCGGCACTTGGAGTTTGCCGCCGTCGCAAAGAGATCGATCTGGGGTTCGCCCCATCGTTGGAAGAGTCGGTCCACTTGATCCTGGCGCAGTTCCACTCGTGGTACGAGCGCAGCTCCCTGCTGAGTGAGTCGGCGATGGTGTTTTTTATCCCTGCCAGATGAAAGGGTACCAGAAACATCCCTTGGGCGATGGCCCAATGCCACAGATCCTGGGCTTCCTTGGACAGGGCAGGGGATCTGGTTCCACCCTGCTTCCGAATGTAAAACATCGTGGTGGTGTTGTCGGTGAAGATCCTCACCACCTTGCCCTTGAGGGATGGAAGGAAGGACCTGAGGGCCCAGAACACTGCGCGGAGCTCCAAGATGTTGATGTGGAGAGTCTTCTCCTCCGAGCACCAAAGGCCTCTCGCGCGGAGGCCCCCGGTGTGCGCTCCCCAACCTTCCAGGGAGGCATCCGTCGTCACCATCACCTGGTGGGCCGGGGCTAGGAAGCCTGTTCCCGCTGTCAGATGAGTGCGGACAC
Organism: Ambystoma mexicanum; assembly: GCF_040938575.1. Taxonomy (NCBI): domain Eukaryota; kingdom Metazoa; phylum Chordata; class Amphibia; order Caudata; family Ambystomatidae; genus Ambystoma; species Ambystoma mexicanum. The sequence continues at coordinate 537,682,163 of NC_090928.1, read as the reverse complement.
CCCACCATCGTATCGCCTGATGGAACGTTTCGTCGAGCGAGATCCTGTCCTCGAAGCTGCCCGTCGTCTGGATCCAGTGGCCGTCGAGGAATTCTTGCAAGGGCCGCATCCGAAGTCTGCAATGGGGCACCAGATAAATGCAGGAGGACATCATTCCGAGGAGGGACTTGATAGACCTCACTCTGGCCAGTAGACGTTGCACCTTTCCTAGGATGGCCCTTATCCTTTCCTCTGACGGTGAGGCCCGCCGCGCCACTGTGTCGAGCTGTGCTCCCAGAAACAGAGCGACTTGCGACGGGACCAGGTGGGATTTTGGAAAGTTGATGGAGAACCCCAGGTCCGTGAGCAGCTGGACGGACTGCGCAGTGTGTTCCACGGCGAGCTCCCTTGTCCTTGCCCGTATGAGCCAGTCGTCCATGTAGGGGTAGACGTGGATCCCCTGCAGGCGCAGCCGCGCCGCCACCGGTGGTAGGCACTTGGTGAACACCCTGGCGCCGATTTTAATCTGAACGGGAGGGCCTTGAACTGGTAGTGCCGCCCTTTGACCACGAACCTGAGGAACTTTCGGTGCCTCTTTAGAATAGGGATGTGGAAGTAAGCATCCTCCAAGTCCAACGACGACAGGAAATCGCCCTCCTCCAGCTGTCCCAGCACGTGCTGGAGGGTGACCATCCGGAACTTCTGTGCCTTGATGTATTTGTTTAGTCGTCGCAGGTCCAGGATGGGATGCCATCCTCCTGTCTTCTGCCTCACGAGGAAGTATCTTGAGTAAACTCCGGAGCCCCGAAGCCTCTTCGGGACGAGCTCGATGGCACCTTTCCTGAGCATCGCCCGTACTTCCAACAGCAGTTGAGGGATGTGATTTTCCTTCCTGGCCACGGGAGGAATGCGGGGGCATCTCTTCTGGAACTCGAGGGCGTGCCCCAGAGCCAGGGCGTCCAGCACCCAATGGTCGGTGGAGATGGACTCCCACATGCCGACGAACTGAGTCAGCCAGCCTCCCACCGGGGCGCTTCGGCGGGGCCCCGACCCGACAGACGGTTCAATCTTGCTTGGAGGCCGCTTTGCCTCCTTGACCATCTTGGCGACCTTGGCGACGACGGCGGGATCCACCTGACTTGCCGCGTCCCCTGTAGGCCTCCTGCGACGAAGACCTTGCCGTTTGACGGTAAGTAGAGGAGCTGCTGCCGGCTCCCTTGGAGGCACCCTGTCTGCCTCCGGAGCTCCGAAAGGACGGCCGTCGCTGTTGGAGCACACCCAGTGCACGGGCCATCTCCGTGTCCGTCTTGATCGCCTGAAGGGATTCATCAACTGCCTTGCCAAAAAGGTTGTTCCCATCGAAGGGCATGTCCAAAACCTTGGTCTGAACGTCCTGGCGGAAATCCGTCGCCCTGAGCCATCCTCGTCGTCTCAGGCAAACGCTGTTGCCCAACTGACGGAAACCGGTGTCGGCGATGTCCGTAGCCACCGTAATAGCGTGGTCCGAGGCAATCTCACCTTCCTGCAAGATTTTCAGGGCCTCACCCCTCTTGGCATCCGGAAGGAAGTCCAACAGAGGGGCGAACTTGAACCACAACTCCCTGCCGTAGCGGGCTACGATGGCCAGGGCGTTGGCCGCCTTGATGGTCGTCGCTGCAGATGAGATGACCCGTCGTCCCATCGCATCCAGTTTCCTACCCTCGCCGTCCAGAAGGGAGGTTGAAGTCGAGGCCGATGCCCCCCCCCCGCTTTCTTCTTGGCCGCCGCCGAAACGACCGAGTCCAGGGTAGGTTGCGCCCTAAGGCACAAGGGAGCAGCGTCGGGGACCCGGTACTTCTTCTCGTACCGGTCCCTCTTCGCAGGAGCCATGGCAGGGTTCTTGAGGAGGGCGAGCCCCTCATCCCAGATGTCATCAAGAAGCGGTACGGCGAGGACTGTCTACCTTTTAGCCTTGCGCCGCTGGTAAAGGAACCCCTCCTTCTTTTCCTCGGGGCAGAGCTGGAAGAGCTCGGATGCCCTGGAGATCATTGCATGGAAGGATCCAATCTAGTCGGGCGGGGACGCCCGGGCAGGGGGCGACAGGGGGCACGTCCCATCGTCGCCTCCGTCGTCATCCGTACCCATCGTAGTCGTGTCCATGCCTGTATCATCCCCGTGGGTAGTGGACCGGGGGGAAGGCAGAGAAGGCCGCAGAGGTGGGAGAGGAGGCCTAGGATGCGTCCTCCTCCTCTTAGGCAGTGGGCTCCCTGAAGGTCCTGGCTCCGGATCCTCCGTCGGGTCTGGTTTAGGCTCCTCCATCGGGGGAAGGGGCAACCTAGTCCTTATCTCCGAGCATAAGGACTGGATGGCTGACAAAATGGCTGCCAAGGTGTCCTGCGGCGCCGGAAACGACGGGCGCGAGGGCTTTTGAGGAGCCTCGTCTGCGTCACCGTCGCCCTCGTCGTCACCCTCGTCGGGATCCCTACCGATGGGCTGGGTCTCCTCCACGACTTGGATGAGCTCCTCTTCAGAGGTCGTGTCCGTATCCACGACGTTCACCACCCCCTCGCCCCCCTTTCCAATGAGGACTTCGTGGGGGTCTTCTCGATGGGCCTGAAAGACGACTTCCTCCACGGTGGCAGGGAGACTCTGGTACCTGAGGGCGCCTCCACAGGCTGAGCCAGGGCTGCGGCGACATCCTCAATCGAGGTCCTAGCAGGGTGAATCACGGCCAACGTCACCTTCTGTACGCCTGGGGCCTTCACCTTCGGGGGAGGGTCCGAGCCTCGCTCCCCCTCTGCCGGAGTCTTCGAGATCGACCGGGGCCTCTCCAGAAGCTTCGCCGGGTTCTCGGACTTCCTCTTACCCGAGCCAGAGCGTTGGCTCGTGGTCGATGGCGCCGGGGAGGGTGCGCCCTGCCTGGCAGCCAAGGAGCCCGACCGTTCGGCGCTCCCGGTGCCAGCGGACTCGCGGTGCTTAGCCTTTTGTTGGGCCCCCGTCGCCAGAGCACCCTCACAGGACTTAAAAGACCGCTCAGACGACTTCTTCTTCTTCTCGCCTGGCGGGCTCTTACCTTCCAGCCAGTTGGCGAGACGGAGATGGCGATCCTTCATGGTCCGCTCCGACATGTTTCCACAAAACACGCAGTCCTTTTCCTTGTTCGTCTTGTCCTCATGGAGACAGTAGAGGCATAACGAATGCTCGTCCTCCTTGAAAACGTTCTGAAGCTGGCATCCAGGGAAGGTCCTGAATAGCTTCCCGGGCGTCGAGCTCCCTTTCTCCTGGGCCATGTCCGGGGTAGGCCTCGGAACTTCTGGAATCCTCCAAAAGCGTAACTCGACGAAATCTTCACCCTGGAGGGGCGTAGAAAACTCCGAAACAGATCCCCGTTGATTGGAAGTAGAAACGGTGGAGCTTGAGGCTCTTTTAACCGAAAAAGTGAGAAAATCTCCTGAAAAAAGCGCGAAAACGCAGCAAAAGCTCGAGAGCTAAGCACGAGGACTCCCAACACTTGAACGTGCGGTAAAAATCTGAGGATGGCTGCCAGGGGTGGGGCTTATGGAGAGGGCAGTCATTGGCTGGGGGCAGTATGACCCAGAGACCAGTGATTGGTTACTACTGAGAAAGACAGATCAGAAACGAAACTGATACTGATTTTTTCTATACCGAGGATTCCCGGCCTGACGACGGGGAATATTCATGAGCATGTGAATCCATGCCAGACCCCATGCTGGAGAAGGAGGCGGGAACAAACCACCATTTGCTGTTTAACAAAGGCAAAAGTACATTTTTTTTAAAAGACTGATAAATTACTGTGGAAAATTGTGAAAAATATGTCAACACCAGATTTGTTAATGTGATTTCTGGAAGAACGGTTTAAGAGACGCTAGAACTCTGTGGGCTGTTCTGGAAAGTAGTAGCGGAAAATATGGTTTTACACCAAATGTATTTATGCCAAAAGCACGAAACTTCATGCTCTTATGCCCATATGCAATGCACACATTTGTAAACATCGGATAAACTAGATATTGTGTTCAGGACAAAAGGGGCAAAATTCTGTCAAACGCAGACACAAGATCCGACAGCGACGAGGGTTGGAGGAATATCTGCCACACACAATATAGGATTTAAATATGTTATTGTTATAAAGATTGCACACATGTAAATATGCATTGTACTAAATAACCAGGTTACTCACTGTAGTGACCACCTTACTCCTAGTCCATAGTCCCCTATCTCCATACTTATGGGACATATCTCCGTCTTGTGGGACGGGACCGGAGCACTTTGTAAAAAGCATCCAAACATTTTTTTTCAAAAATGTGTCCTTCCTCTCTTTCATGCGCGGGGCCCGGCACGCAGCCGTAACCCCGCCCACCTTGGCTCCGCCCCGCGCATCGCCCATCAGTCCTTTTCTATCGCCAGGTCAGAGACCTATTAGCAATAACAGCGGAACCTTATTAGAGGGGACGGCGGGCGGGCGTATGCAGGAAAGGGGACTATGGACTAGGAGTTAGGTGGTCACTACGGTGAGTAACCTGGTTATACTCCTACATCCCGTCCCCTTTCCTCCATACTTATGGGAGATTCCCAAGCACTCCTTACAGGAACTACGGGTGGATGGAAATACCCCTTACTGAAAAAGGTTCTTCAGCACAGCCTGGCCAAACTGAGAATCAGCTCTTGAGCTCATGTCAACACAATAATGCTTACAAAAAGCAGATGGGGACGCCCAAGTAGCTGCCTTAGCAATGGACTCCCAGGGGACATATTTCTGAAAAGCAACCGCGGCTGCCTTGCCCCACACCAGGTGTGCATGAATATCCTTAGGAGGTTTCAGCCCTTGGACGGTGAAAGACTCCGTAATGCAGGCGGCGATCCACCGAGAAATAGTCGCCTTAGACGCCTGCTTACCCTGAGGGTTACCAAAAGTCACAGTTGAGAAGAACTCCTAAGCTCGGAAGTTCTGTCCAGATAGAACTTAAGAGCCCTTCTGACATCGAGACAATGCAGAACCCTTTCTGCCTCTGAGGTAGGGTTCAGAAAAAAGACCGGCAGGGAGATCGACTGATTCAGATGGAATTCAGTTACCACCTTCGGCAGGAAAGCAGGATTCGTCCGTAGGACTACCTTATCCTTGTGAAAGAACAAAAAGGGACGCTCCACCAACAAGGCCTGGAGCTCACTCACCCGCCTCGCTGACGCAACGGCGACCAAAAAGGACACTTTCCAGGATAGGTACTTGAGGTCCACCGTGGCCATTGGTTCAAAAGGCTTATGGCACAACGCCGTCAGGACTACATTTAGATCCCACGGCGGGTGCAGACTACGAATTGGAGGGTAGAGGCATGTCAAGCCTGCAAAATGCTTCTTAACCACTGGATTACCCAGAGAGTAAGAACATTGTCGTAGAAAGATAAGCGGAGACCGCTGAAAGCTAAGTTCTGCATGACAGAACGTGAACACCCGACACCCGACTCTGCTAGGAAGGATACGAAGGACAGCACCGTGTCAATCGTAGCCCCCCCTTGGCTCCAACTGTTTTTCCAAACAACAATGACAGAACCTGAGCCATTTACTTCTGTATTGGGATCTAGTCGAGGGTTTCCTGGCTGCCTGGATAACGCATGTTATCCACAGACAAGTTAAGATGTTCTAAAGACTTGAACTCAGGCACCATGCCGCCAAGCTGAGCGATTGTGGGGAGGGGTGCCACATCTGCTGTTCCCCCTGTCACTGGTAACCTGATGGGCGGATACACCGACAGGTGTTGAAGTTCTGAGAACCAAAACCTGGCCGGCCACCACAGGGCTGAGTAGAAGGGAACAGTTCACTGAGTTCTTCAGCTTCCAAATTGCTCGATGGACTAAAGGCAGAGGCGGGAAGGTGTAAGCTCTCATGTTGTGCCATGGAATCTCGAGAGCATCCCCCAGAGAGGAGGCTCCCAGCCCCCCACTGGAGGCATACCGAGGAAGCTTCTTGTTTACCGCTGTAGCAAAGAGGTCCACCTCCGGTGTGCCCCAACGCAAGAAAATCCATGAGAGGACCTCCGCCTTCAACTCCCACTCGTAGCTGACCACTGTCCGCCGGCTGAGGGCATCCGCTGTGACATTCAGCTGGCCCGGGATGTGCACTGCAAGCAGCCAAACACCATGAAGCACAGCCCACTCCCAAATCTGGATGAACAGGTCCACGAGAGGGGGAGACTTGGTTCCCCCTTGCTTGTTGATGTAATACATCGACACCACATTGTCCGTGCGTATGCAGACCACCTTGTTGGCTATGATCGGTCTGAACGCCCTGAGTGCCAGGAAGATCACCAGAAGCTCTAAATGATTTATGTGGAGGAGCTTGTCTTGAGGTGACCAGAGATCCGAGACCTGAAGAGGATCTAACGTCGCACCCCACCCCAGGAGGGAGGAGTCTGTTGTGATCGTCACCATAGGTGCTGGGTCCTGAAACCCCCGCACCTACCAACAGGTTGCTGAGAGATGACCACCATTCCAGGTCGACTCTCATGGAAGCCGGAATCATTACAGCTTGGAATCCGGGTCCACAGCCTGACGCCAAGAACTCTGAAGAGCCATCCGAGTCTGCCTCATCATGAGATGAGCAAGAGGAAGGGCCAACACGCACGAGACCATGAGGCCCAGAAGCCTCTGGAACCACTAGGCCGACATGCTCTCTGACTGTGCAAACATCTGAGACGTGGCTAACAGATCCGCCATCCTGTCCCCGGTCAGGTACACTCTGCAGTCGATCGTGTTCCAGCGAAAACCCAGGAAAATCAAGTCCTGCAAGACCGTTATGGAAGATTTCCGCTAGTTCACCGACAGCCCAAGATGGAACAGGAGCTGAAGGAGAGACTGAAGATTGCCCGCTGCTTTCAACGGACAAGGGCTGCATAAGAGCCAGTCGTCCAAATACGGATACACATCGATACCCTGCAGACGAAGATAGGCCGCAATCACCAACATCATCTTCGTGAAGACACGCGGCACCGAGCTGAGGCCAAAAGGAAGCACTTGAAACTGGAAGTGCTCCTCTCCCAAAGAGAAACGGAGATATCTCCTGTGTAGATTCCAAATCAGAATATGCATGTACGCATCTTGAAGATCCACCACACTGAGCCAATTGCCCATCTGCAAGGAGGACCGTATCTGGCTGGCGTGATCATCTTGAATTTCTCTTGGGGTAGGAAAAGATTGAACTGGGAAAGGTCTAGGATGGTGCGCAGGCCAGCCTGGTTGGGTTTGGGCACCGTAAACAGCCGGGAGTAGAAGCCCTCCCCTCATTCCCCGAGGGGAACGGGTTCCACAGCTCTGAGGTCCAGAAGTTTCTGAAACTCGGCTTTGAAGGAGTGCGAGCCCGACAGCTGAAAAGGAGGGTTGAAGGGTGGGTAGGGGGGTAGGGGTAAGCAGAAGCCGGCCCGTGCGACGGACAAGACCCATCCATCTTCGGTGATGGTCTGCCACGCCTCCCAATGAGATGCAATGCGTCCTCCCAACGGGGTCTCGTGCGAGCGTGGAGAACCCTTATTTTGTAGGTTTTTCGGTGGTGTTGCCACCTGAACCTGAGGAGGAGGCTGAGGAGCGGGAAAAAACCCGAGTCCGTTGTTGCCTACGGCAGTTATTCCCCGGAGGGGTATCCACTCTGCGAGATTTTCCGGTCAAGGAAGCCCCTAAAGCCAGAGGAGGGTCGGCTTTGCAACAACGGTCTCTGGGTTTTAAAAGGGGTCTTAACAAGGACCGACAAGGACTTAGCTGTCTGAGTGCTATCCTTCGTCTTGGTGAGCTCTACATCTGTTGTAGAATGAAAGAGCTCCTTACCATCGAAGGGAAGGTCCAACACCTTGTCCTGAACTTCTTTTGAGAATTTAGTGGCATGCAGCCACGCCTGCCGTGAGGTATCAAACCCCAGCATAAGGCCCCGAGCCGAGGTGTCTACGTGATGAGCCGCAGCCTCCAGGAGATCCTAGGCCAATACCCTAGCGTCGGATAATCCCACCTTAAAGTCTTCCAGCTTCTCGACCGGGATGAACTCCGACAGACCTTTCCACATCCGCATATTAGCCCCCGCTAACACCAGTTCGGCATTGGCCTGCCTGAGCTGCAAGGCCGAGTTGGCGAACATTTTTCTCCCAAGGGAGTCAAGGAGCTTATCTTCCTTTCCCAGAACCTGAGTAGCCGTCGTGGAAGAGGATGCTGCAGGCCTGGACTGCAAATTGGCCGCAGCCACCACTGTGGAGGAGGGGGGCAGACAAGACGACAGGGCCACCTCTTCCTAAGAATGCAGCCTGTTTCGTGCATCAATTTTCTTATTGACGAAAAGTCCAGAGTGTGGCTTTTCCGAGACTCTGCAGACCTCGGCCAGAACGTCCTTCTGCAAGAACAGGGCGATACGTTCCAAAGGAGACAGGGTGAATGCCCCAGAAAGCACGCCCTCCTGCGGAGCGAGTGTCTCGGGCACCGGAACATCCAAGAAGCACATCATGTCCAGTACCCGGTCATGAAAAGCTCTAATAGAGCGGGACAGGTCCTCGTTGTCCTGATTGCCTTGCGCGTCATACAACAGGTCAGGATCCTGCTGAGCTGTGTCGGGCACTGCCTTGTCCATGGGGGAAAATGGGGGCAAAGGCGGAAGAGTCTGGGAAGGCACCATAGGCAGGGAGGCGCCTGCGGTACCACCAGAGGAACGGGTGGAGCCGGAGGCGCGGGCAGACATATCTCCCTAAAAAGCCCTTTGAAATATTCCCTCATGGGGTCGGTACGAGAAATTTACCGAAAAAGGCATCCTCCAGGGACTGCTTTGGAACCTGAGGAGGCCTCTCATGAGGAAGATAATTCCAGGGACGTAACGAGGAAGGGTACCACACTGGCCCCTCCACCGACGTATCCACATATATCAAAGGTGCCGACCCCACAGGCAACTAAACATTGTGCGGAAGGGGTATCCGGGCGTTCCAATCATAAACTGGCCGATAAGGTTGCGCAGAAGGAACTTTATGTTCACCCATGGAACCAAGCCCTACACCTGAGGCCGATGGCATAGTTGTAGGGGTAGCACCCAAAATGGCCAGCGCGGTCGTGGCGGGAACGGGCACCATTTTGTCATTGCCTGAGGGGAACTGCGGCAAGTGAGGAAGTGAGGCCGGGGTCCCCGTTGATAGATCAGGGGTCTTAACTTTAGCCTTAACATAAGGAACCTCGGCAGAGCCGGTACTATGAGGCCTGGAATGCTTCTGCGACATACCAACGGCCAAATTAGCCTTCCCAGGAAGGACCTCGGCACCGCCGGTAAAAGAAGAACTTTCCTTCTTTGCCCCCTCAACAGATCTGGTGTCGCCGCAAGAGCGGGAACGGTGAGAAACAGCCTTCACCGATAAGGCCTGGTTAGGCCTCTCAGAAATGTTGGTAGCTTTAGCCTCTGTACGAGGGACCTCGGACCCAGGTCCGGTAACAGCCTTATCCGCGCGGGCCTCGAACATCCGTTCGGTGACACCAACCCCAACCAAGGCCTCGGGGCACCCTATCTCACCCTCTGATCCTTAAAGGAAATCTGAACCAAACTGAATCAAAGTGATAACCAGAGCAACAAAGTTTATTGAGCTTCCCTCTCCTCCATGTCTTCTGCTGTCATTATCTGATATGAATGTTTCTTAAAGTCCTGGGTTTAAAGAATTGGACCTCCCTCTCCCCCACATAGTCCTGAAGTGGATCCCATATGGCTAGGAATTTCAGGTATGTCCCTGACTTTGTGGCGCAAATGTTCTCCATCGCCATAACTCCCCACACTTTCATCCACCACCAAGGGGCTGTGGGACCTTCCACTGTTTTCCATTGTTGGGCGACTGTCATCCTTGCTGCAGCCAGTAGGTGGGTGATGAGGGCTGCTCTATTCCCTGAAGCTGCATAAGTCCCTTCTGCCACCGCCCCCAACAGAATGACCTTGGGGGATTGTGGTAGGTCTGTACCTGTTATGTCTTTGATTAAACTCAGTATTTCTTTCCAGTACACCTTTATCTTTGGGCACGACCACCACATATGGAAAAGGTCACCTCTTTCACCACACTGTCGCCAACAGTCTGAGGGGTAAGTGGGATTCATTTTATGTATTCTGTTTGGGGGCAGGTACCATCGATAGCATAACTTATATGCTGATTCTTTGATTGCAGTGGATTTGGATAGTTTGTGAGCCCTCCACCAGATTTGACTCCATTCTTCCCGAGTAATCTCCTCCCCCATGTCCTGCTCCCAATCCTTCATGTATTGGAGGGTATCATCTGCTTGCGATTTATCTAGTAACTTGTACAGTTTGGTAATCGCTTTTCCTTGTGCCCCCTCCCATATCGTGAGTTCTAAACCTACTGGGGGGCGTAGACCGGCCCTTTTTACTGCAGGGTGCGAGATCCAAGACGCACTTTTATATATTTAAATCTATGCCGTTCAGTGATGCCAAATCTCTGTTTGCATAAATCAAAGGATAGTGGGGCATCGTCTTGGTACAAGTCTCGTAGGGACATTGCGTCCGCTCCCTGCCAGCCATCCCAGAACCTTAGTTGGAGCCCAGGCGAGAAATCCGGATTGTGTGAAATAGGGGACATAGGACCCAGACCTAGATCGATCCCCCTGGCATGGATCACCATATCCCAGGTGTGAAGTGTCGTTTTTGTTGCTTCCAGTAGGAGACCACCCCTCTCTCGTGCTTTTGGTCTAAGGAATGGGAGCACACGTAGTGGGCTGTCAGTAGCGAACTGTTCTATTTCCCCCCACCCTGGGAGGGGGTCACTGCCTGTCCATTTCAGTGCTGGCACCAATTGGGCAGCTATGTTCTTTACAGGTCCGGAGACAAGATGGATCCAGAATCAGGTGTGGAATAGAAATAAGTTTGTTTTCTAACCTTGTCCCTTTCTTTCCTCTTTGTTTTAGGAGCTCTGGATTCGAGGCGGGCGTGGCAGAAGACTGGATGCAGGCTGCAGGCACGGTGAGTGTTACGCTGCTGGATGCAGAATAAAGCGAAGCGTGTGTTGCTGGTCGGGTGTGGTTTAAATAGCCTCAAAAGTAGTCCCAGGTAAGAAGTCCCTAGAACCACATCCGAGTAAAAAAAAGTCCCTGTAGAAAAATAGTCCCTGTAGAAAAATAGTCCCTTTCAGGCTTCATGTTGGATTGGAGTCATTTGCAGCATGGTATGCCTGAGGTAAGTAATGACTATGAGCCTGGCGCCTTAGGCGCCAGGACTGATTCCTACTATGAGCCTGGCGCCTAAGGCGCCAAGACTGAACCCAGATAGCCCCTAGCCGGGGCTGCTGAGGTTTTACTAAATGTCTAGATGCCTGCTCCCGGGGCTGATGGGCTTGGTCCGGATGCCTGGGGGGTAGGCATCATGACAGCTCCTCCCGGCCCGGGAGGAACCTGGAAAGGTATCCCCCGGCCGTGGTGCTCTGAAAAATAAAGAACTTACCGGGCGTTTCTTCTTTTTGTCGATGAACGTCTGAAAATGCGAAGGAGGAGTTTGTCAGAACACCTCCTCCCACCGCTCCAACCGACGTTTAAGTGCCCGGACCGAAAGGGAGTCGCAGTAAAAACAGGAGTCCCAACGGTGATCCGGACCCAAACACTCTAAACAAAGAGGATGGGGATCCGCCCTCGCGAAGTGTCAGTGACACGATGAACAATCTGGAAAGTCTAGTTTGAACGACATAGACAGACTAGTACACGATCGCTAGCGAGAGCCAGAGAGGAAAAAGGGAAGAAAATCTTCTGAGGATGCATTTGCGTCCAGTTCCGAACGAGCGGAGAAATGGACTGATGGGCGATGCGTGGGGCGGAGCCAAGGTGGGCGGGGTTACAGCCGCGTGCTGGGCCGCGTGCAAGAAAGAGAGGAAGGACACATTTTTGAAAAACATTTTTGGGATGCTTTTTACAAAGTGCTCCAGTCCCGGGAGGTGTCCCATAAGTATGGAGGAAAGGGGACGGGACGTAGGAGTAAGTAGATTTTATGTTCAAAGGGACAAGGGGAGGATTCTCTGACTCAAACTCACACCATCATGGTGACACCCTGTTTTCTTCTCCAATCAAAGGAGAGAAGAGACTCTAGCCAATCGCCTGCCTAAGGGGGCGCACTTAGGTTAAACTAGCACACCCCCCCTTTATGATAAGCATAAAAAGAGACAGCTGGGGACTTAGAGAGACACACAGATTCACCCACTAACCGAATGCTGGTGGAGCACCCTAAAAGAGAACCATCTATTTTCCTTGATCCTGACTCCAGAAACTTGGCAAGCAGAAAGGCCCATTCCATTAGTTGAACCATTTTCAACTAGGCCTTGAATTTCCAGAACCAGAAAGAATCCCAGAGACCTAAGGGGAACCAATGAAATAGCCGGGCTGTGCTGTAATTGCTTGCCTGCTAAAATATTATCTTCAGAACCAAGAAGGGCAGATTAAACCCAACCCTGTGCCATGCTGTCCGATCCTGTCCAGTCCTGTGATGCGGTGACCAGAGCACCTTGCTGATTGCAGACCCAGTCCAGTCCGGTGTGCCCAGTAGTCTGTCCCAGAACCAGAATCCCTGACCAGGATCCCTGAGGTTCCGTTTGAAACCCAGATAGTGAGCATCTATAGATAGGACTGTCACTAGCATATGTACCGTCCATAGTAATCCCTGTCTTAAATCCATTCTCTTATATTCAGAACCGGTAGTATTAGGAGTATTTTTGAATTGTTAGAGTTTTTCTTGCGCTTAGTTTCTCTCAAGTGTTTTCTAAACTCATAAATCAATAGTGTTGTGAATAAATAAATTGAATCCCAGAAAGAAATTGATTATCCACCACATGAAGGGTCCCTGGCCAGGATTGATGGAGATTCATGTGTGGCATTCTCTTTTTCTATAGTCATAATAAAGTATAAAGAAATCCCATTTGTCTTTTAAAAGCGTTTCGCTGTTTTCCCATTCTTGCGCCTATTTCAGAAAAACAACCTCCACTAAAACATCCATAACTTTCTCAATTTCCATGCTTGAAACGAAATTTGTAGCTCAGATCCACAGATTTCCATAGAACCAAAACATGCATCTCAAATCCATATGGTTTGCCTGCAATTGCGATTACCGCGCACGGAAATGTTTGCCGCAAATTTTGTTTTAGGAAATTTCTATCACGTGTAAAATAGCTTTTGATTGCAACCAACCTCAGTTTTAAGTTTTCACATTGCTTATTAGTGTCAAATCAGCGCTAGTGTTTCTCTATAACTATCTAAAGCAGCTCCCATTAGAATTTAAATATTTCAGCAATTTAGTCCATATTTAGTGTTTTACCAAGTCCATTCCGAGATGACTTTAAAAACCATTTTGACAGTTTGCCAATCATTTCTGTTTCTCTTATGTTGCTGGGGGGGAGGGTAATTGGGGTTGATACCTTGTTAGAATTCTGCATTCCTGAAACCTGTTCTCTCTCTCCTCCTATCTCTTTACATTGCTTGGTGGGGGGGGTGGGAGGGGTTAAGGAATGTGCAGGGGAAACTAGTAACCAGGATACAAGGATTGTGGACTCGCAACACGGTACCTGTGCGGTATTTATCACTATTGGAGTCAAAAGAAGAAAGAAAATCTAAGGGGCGGTGTGAGCAGCAGTCCAATCCCGGTCAACCTGGCCACACAGGTTGATATTATATTAACAATTTATGGGATGTGGGGGATGGAATTGCGCTAAACACCATTAGGCTAAGAGACAACAATCAAAGTACAGTATTTTAATGGTTTGGAATGAAGAACAGCCGACACGTGATTCGACACTTGCGTCGTCTTCAAGGTGGAATGGTTAAACCACATTCAAGTATCATGTACAATAGACGATAGCATAATACATCAGCATATATAGCAATATAAGGTACAAAATTAAATAACATATGTGAGACAATCACAAAAAGGACATATTGTTAGAGAAGAAAAAACAATATTGAATAATCCAACATGAAAAAATGAAAAAAAAATTGAATGATTAAATGAGGGACATACCATATCCGGTAAGAAGGGTAGGACAGCAGTAATGGATCAATATAGACACATCGCAGAAAGAACAAAGATATGGAGAATGTACATGAGCATAATTGTAATCAATACTGTGTCATCTTCAAGTGTAGTTGATGCCACACACACCCTTGCAAGGCCCCCATGCAAATCACGCACCAGCACAGTGCCATAAGTACAAAGTAGTAGTGTCAAGCCAGAAAAATAGTCCAATCGGTAGTGGTGCCGATAGTCATCAAAGGAAAAAATAATAAATATATAGATGGCACCGTTGACAGAAATTGCAGGATAAATACAAAATGTACTAAGGAAAATGGCTAGATCCAGGCGCAGCGTCCATTGAAGAGTCGCCAAATCCAGTGAAGTGACCAATACAAAGCAACCCAAAAGCAGAGTGTCAAATGTACCACATGGGTCAGTAAAAAATGGTGTAACCTATAAAGAAACGCTTACCATAAGGATTTAGAAATGGCCAATGAATATGGGAAACCTACTGGAACATGACCAAGAGTAAATTAGTAATGGAAGCCAGGACATACCTGGAATCAACTGAAAGAAAGAGAACGATAACTATCGAAACTCACCACACTGGAGATTGGTGGGTAAGTACCCGTTGAAGAATGTATATCTTGATTCAATATGAAAAGCCAATCGGCTGGGATGAATATATCACCTGCAAAAAGTAGCATAATGATTGAGAGATGGGAACACAGAACCATCAGTTGACGGCCACGAGCAAGAAGGAAAAAGAATATAAACTCACTCGGTAAATCGAGTATGGAGCAAATTAAATGAGACAAATCCAGCGAATGCTTACCTGGGTTGCTCTAAAATACTGATAGCCGCCGTGTATGGAGGAAGTGACGACGGCGGCGGCGGTGCAAGCGAATTACGTCGCGTGAGTGACGTACATTGTCAACATAGTGACGTCGGCAGAAGTGAAATTCAATTGGTTCGCAAGGATGACATCTACTGTCAACAAAGGACCAGACATTACGCCGAGGTACTGTGTGCGTGATCGCGATCGCCGCGTTCGTATGACTAAGTGACTCATAATTAGGTACTAATCACTAATCAAACAAATATTCAATAACTCATACAAAATTAAAGTCTATCACATCGTGGTTGAATGGAAATCAATGTTAAAAAATATACAAAACACAACAGAAAATTCAACAAAATCGCAGAGATGACGAGTTATGTCAACAAGGGACCGAGGTACTACAAACGTGTTCACGGTAACTGCGTAATTATCATGAATGACTACAAATCGGATACAATTCATTATTAGCACAGATAATCAGTGTTAGGAAAGATTTCGTAATTGTGGGTCATTTTCCTTCCATGTGGCAACCCCTAAACTTTTTGCTGTTGTTTTCACCATGATCTAGACTTTGCCAGAGAAGTGCAGCCTTCTGCCGCACTCCTCTGGGCTTTCGCTCCATTCTTACGGGGAAACTGACTTGCCCTTAAAACAGTCAGTACCGGGAAACGCTGTTTTCCATAGTTTCTTTATCATGTTGCGGCTTTCGTGCAACATGACACAAGAGGGCACTGTAAGCTAAGTTACTGCTCTCTTGGGTCTCTAGCCTTCTACAGGCCCTAGATACTCTTTTTGGATTGTAACTGATCGGTGCAAGTGAATCACGGACGGGAATGGTGGCAGCGATTGTTTCTTGTGTTTTGAGCTCCTTTTGGCGTTTTAAGCGCGTTTCTCGCGTTTAGCCCAAAATGGTGGCCTGGCTCCCAAAATGGCCAGACCACGAGGCTCCTTTGTCCTGTCCGCTGACCGTCTTGCACCCTTCACCTTCCCCAGGTCGAGCCGACCCGGGGCCTTCCTTATTTGGGCATGTACTTTCCTGCGAAACACGGATGCTTTCGCGGGCTTCTACAGGCCTTGTGTGTGCCTCCAGGATGTGGGCTGGGATGTCTGGTCCCAATACACATCCGGGGTGCCAGAGAGTCTAGGGTGGTGTGAATGCCTGGGACCACCGTGGTCCGTGATAGGTCCACGTATGGTGTGAGTGTTTGATGAACTGATCTCCCATTGGGTTCCCACCGTTTTGGCACAAAGGGAACCGTGGATAAGAGGGGACTGGAAATGCCACTACCATGTCGATCTCCTGAGTTCTCACGAACAAAGGAATACAGGAGCCAAGTATCCTGCAACCACGAGGCTGAACCAAGGAATCGCTGGTGATCCGCTGAAGGACTGCTCCTCTGCACTGATGTCGCCTTGTGAAACCCTTTCTACCTCTGATCGAACCAGAAGGCCTGTACTGGTACTTAGACCCTTGGAATAGCGGGGACAGCTATTCTCGGCATCTTCACCATTTCCTGCACGTAAGCCTTCGGAAGTGTCTCTGGGCCATCCAGCAGACTGACCAGCCTACCCAGGAGTCTTGCTCTGTAACCGCCGCCAGGTTGTGTTGTATTTCGAGTCCTTGTCACTCTCACATGATTCGTACACTTGGCATTCCCAGGTCTGAAGTGAGTAGTGTACATTGGGCTGAGATACACACGGCCGCTCCGTTGCCCTGCTGTGGTAACAAACTGTGCGGGTTCACTTCGTTTGGGACATCTTTAACTCAACTCTGCTGCTGCAGAATCTACACGACGACGAGACGTCCCCTGCTCGCCTGTAACGCTCACCTGATTCCCGTAGAGGCGCCGGTCTTGACTGGGCGTATACCTTATCTTCAAAGGTGATGTGTAACACACGGCTGGCTCTTTGGGCTGGACCTCTGTGCACTGTATGTCTGACTCGAAGGGTAAGATGTCTGCAGATAGAAAATATGGGATTAAGGAACTGGGTTATTGAATGTCTCTCTCTTCTTCCCTTTCTCTTCTCCTGTAGAACCCCAAAGGTTAACGCTCTCACCTTAGGTAAGTGAACGCTGTGCTCTCCATCTGCCTCGGGCAGGGTGCTGTAACCAGTTTCTTCACTGGATAAGGGGAGCAGGCCTCTTGACTTCAGAGGACTGCTGTCCGTCGTTTACTGCACGAACGGTAAGTTTCGAGTAATTCTAATGTCTTTAAAGTCTTTAGTAATGATGTCTCTTGTTTTGCAGGGTTCCGGCGATGGCGGATGACGGGCTGAAGTGAGTTGAAGATGGAGCCCGTGTGATGAATAGAAGCGCCTGGAAGCACGTAAGTAAGCGCTTGTTGCCTGCTTCACGATGCGCTCTAACTGTCTTTTTATTTTGCAGGTACAAGTTCGGAGCGGCTGCAGGGTGCCGGAATACCCACTGGGTTAGATGTGGAAAGGAGTAATGGCACGTGAGTATTAAAGTTCCCCAATGTCTTTAAACGCACCTTGTTTTGTCTTTCAGATGCGGGATGCAGCGCCGAAGGCCTCCGGAGCGTGCGAAGAGTTGGTAAGCTTTTGTCTTTCAGATGCCGGAATGCAGTGTGAAGACCTCCGGAGCGCACGAAGAGTAGGTAAGCCTTTGTCTTTCAGATGCCGGAATGCAGCGCGAGGCGTTGGTGACAGCCGATGGACCAGGTAAGTGAAGAGCTGTCACTGAAGACCGTAATGCTAACCTGTTCTTTCTTGTCTTTATAGGTGTTGCTGAAGACTGGATTCAGGATGTGAAGCCTTTTTCCTTAGGCCCAGGATCAGATGCAGAAGACACGATGAGCGTTCTGCTGCAGAGGATGCAGAATAACGCAAAGCAAGATTCATCCATCGGGTGTGGTTTAAATAGCCTCCTGTAGTGCTTAGGTGTCTCCTTCCACAGCCACGCCTAGGTAAGAAAAGAGTTCCTGCTTTCCAGAAGAGTTCCAGTGTTCTGAATCTAGGGAGTGGCTCCTGCCCCACCCAACAGGAAAAGTAGTTCCAAACAGAAGAGGATCAGAGGCTCAACTGGCAGGCAAGTAAGCAGCATGGTCTGCTGCAGGTAAGTCCACCCAAGCATTATGAGCCCGGCGCTTCCAGCGCTGGGACTGGGCATATTTATGAGCCTGGTGCCACTGGCGCCAGGACTGGGTCCAAAAGGTCCCAATTGGGACTGGTTGGCATTCGGAACCTGGGTTATGGATCTGCTTCCAAGGGAGTTGGGAAAACCCTGACCTTTTGGAAGCAGAGATCATGACAGTACCCCCCCTCAAGGCCCCTCCCAAACTGGGCTTCTCCGGGGGTTTTGGCTTGTCAGGAAATGTTCGGTGAAATCTTTTGATTAGGCGAGGAGCGTGGACATATTCAGCAGGTTCCCAGGATCTCTCTTGGGGGCCGTAGCCTTTCCAGTCAATTAGGTAAAATAGTTTAGATTTGGAGATCTTGGAGTCCAGAATGCTTTTGACTTCAAACTCGAGTTCTCCATCAACTAGGATAGGTTTTGGAGATTTAGTTAGTCGGGTTTGAGGTTGCACGGGTTTTAATAGAGAGACGTGGAAGACCGGATGTATCTTCATGTGCGGGGGCAAGTCCAACTTGACCGCTACTGGGTTTACTATGGTAGTGATGGAATAGGGACCAAGGTATCTTGGGTTGAATGTGCGTGGCCCTTTTAGAGGTAGATATTTGGTGGATAACCAGGCTTGATCCCCTACTTGATATTGAGGGGCTTCCTTCCGATGTTGATCTGCTCCTTTCTTGTATTGTTCTTTAGCCCTTTGAAGGTGAGAAACAGCTTCCTTAAAGGCTTGGGTGATTGTAGAATGCAGGTAGTCTACTGCTGGTGTTTCAAGATCTTGGAGGGGATCCAACTCCGAGGTTCGAGGGTGACTGCCGTACAAAAGAAAAAACGGGGTTTTCCCAGTTCCCGAATGGACAGAGTTATTGTAGGCATATTCGGCTATCCAAAGGATGTCTTTCCAAGTTTTTTCAGTTTGTTGCAGCATGCAGCGTAAATACTGTTCCAGAGTTTGATTGGTCCTCTCGGTTTGTCCGTCGGTCTGAGGGTGGTGACTGGTCGATAGTCTCACATCAATTTGAGCCGACCGACAGCAACTTCGCCAAAAATGAGAAATAAATTGACTACCTCGATCCGAAATTAGAACCGAAGGAAAACCGTGCAGTCGGACGATGTTTTCGAGAAATTCTCGGGCCAGAGTTGCTGCTGTTGGCAAGCCTTTGAGCGGAATGAAATACGCCATCTTGGAGAATAAGTCCACGATTACTAGAATCGTATTGTATCCGGAGCATGGAGGTAGATCAGTGATGAAGTCCATAGAAAGCGTATGCCAAGGGCGAGGTGGGATGTCAATAGGGCGTAAGAGGCCTGCTGGTCTTTCCTTTTGACTCTTGTTTTGGGCGCATACTCCACAGGACATTATAAAGTCTCTGATATCTTTTTTCCAAGACGGCCACCAGAAGTAGCGCTTGATCTTTTCTGAGGTCTTGGCCATACCGGGATGTCCTTCCATTAAAGAATCGTGATAACAAGAGATTACTTTTTTCTGTAAATCTGTGCTGGGTAGGTATAATCGTTCTTGGAAATACAATAAGTTGTCCTTTACTGCAAAGTCCTTTCCCTGCAGATGCCAATTCTGTATGTCTGCTGGAGTTACAAGTTGCCTGGCTTTATCTTTAACTTCCTCTATGGATTCTGTGGCGATTACACCCAGAATTCTTTGTTCGGGAATGATTGGTACAGGTTTAGGGTTGATCAAGTGTTCTTCCACTCCCATCCGAGAAAGGGCATCAGCTTTACCGTTCTTTGTACCAGGTCGATAGGTAATTATGAAGTCAAACTCGGCAAAGAATAATGCCCAACGGAGTTGTCTAGAGGATTGGGCTTTTGCGGTTTTCAAATATTGCAGGTTTCGGTGATCCGTAATCACAGTAACGGTGTGTCGGGCCCCCAGCAGATAATGCCGCCAAGCCTTAAAGGCAGACTTGATAGCCAGAAGTTCCTTGTCAGTAATCGTGTAATTGATTTCAGGAGGCGAGAATTTGCGGGACCAAAATGCCACGGGATGCAACTGATTGGTTACCGGGTCCTTTTGTGATAGAACTGCCCCCATGGCAAGGCTTGAAGCATCAGTTTCCACGATGTAGGGGAGTTCGGGGCGAGGGTGTTTTAAGATTGGTGCAGAGATAAATTTAGTCTTCAAATCCTGGAAAGCTTGTTCCGCCTCGGTAGACCATTCAAAACGTTTGTTTTTCTTTAACAAGGCAGTGATGGGCTGGACTATTCGAGAGAATTCGGGGATAAACCTGCGGTAAAAGTTAGCGAAGCCTAACATGCTTTGCACACCTTTTACGGAGGATGGTGATGGCCATTTGAGAACTGCATCGACCTTCTTTGAATCCATACGCACTCCGCCAGGTGATAATATGAATCCCAAGAATTCAACTTCAGTCACGATGAAAACACATTTTTCCAACTTAGCGAAAAGTTTGTGTTGACGCAATCTTTCGAGGACCATTTTCACGTGTTTCCGATGTTCAGATTCCGATGAAGAATAAATGAGGATGTCGTCAATGTAAACAACAACACACACATCTATGAGCTCTCTGAGGACATCGTTCATAAAATATTGAAAGGCGGCCGGGGCATTGCAAAGTCCGAAGGGCATGACCTGATATTCAAATAGCCCATACTTGGTGCGGAAGGCCGTCTTCCATTCATCGCCCTCTTTTACTCGTACCAAGTGGTAAGCTCCTCTAAGATCCAGCTTTGTATATATGCATGCTTTTCTGACTTGGTCCAGGAGTTCAGGGATCAAAGGTAACGGATATCTATTCTTAACGGTGATCTGGTTCAGGGAGCGATAATCTATACAAGTTCTAAGGTCTCCTTCCTTTTTTGGAACGAAGAACAAAGCTGAAGAAGCAGGGGACTTGGAAGGACGAATAAACCCATTTGCCAGGTATTGATCCAGGTATTGTCGAAGGTGAAGGTTCTCAGGCTCGGTGAGGGCATAAATTCTACTACAAGGAGGAGTAGATCCAGGTATCAGGTCTATCTGGCAGTCATAAGACCTATGAGGAGGTAGAGAGTTAGCCTGATCCTTCCGGAAAACATCTTGGTATTCTAGGTATTCGGGAGGTAACTGGGGAGTCTCTGAAGAAATTGCTGGCAGTGCAACACCAGGTGGAGGGTGACAAGTAGAGACACATTCTGGAAACTGGACCGTTCTTGCTCGCCAATCGATCAGAGGATTGTGTTTCTCTAACCAAGGTATTCCTAGAATAATCTGAAACTGAGGGGCCTTGATCACATCGAACACGATCTTCTCATGGTGTCCATCTTGACTTACTAGCGTCACCTCTTGAGTGGTATGCGTTACTGGCCCGGAGGCTATCTCCGTACCATCCACCGTAGTAATGACGTCCTTTACAGCCTTGGGACAAAGAGTTAGATTCATCCTCAAAACCATTTCATGATCCACAGAATTGCCGATGGCACCGCTGTCGACGTAAGCTTCAATTGCATGTAATCGATCCGGATTATCAGGGCTAATGAGGACCATAGGTATCACGAAATGCGAGGTCACGGAACTGGTTTTCACGCTCGGCAAGAGGACCTCTATTCTTGTCGGGCGAGGTCGTTTCCCTGCTCAGAGTTTGTAACTTTGGTAACTGCAGCTCCTACTGCCTTCTTGGCAGGTTTCACCGGACAGTCTCGAAGAAAGTGCCCTGAGTTTCCGCAATAGAGGCATAATTGCAACTGTTTTCTCCTTTCCCGCTCCTTTTGTGTTAGAGGACCTTTTAGACCCCCTATTTGCATGGGTTCCCCGGAGTCTACTCCTTTGGAAGGAGTTGGCGGTTTGGGAAATACTCGAGCATCAAACTTGGAACGATCGGCCTTCCTGTTCTGCAGTCTGTGATCTATTTGAACGACTAAGTCTATATAGTCCGAACAATCTTGTGGGGGATTCACTACTTGGGCTAACACATCTTTGAGCTCTCCACGTAGACCTCTATAAAACAGCGTAATCCTTTTGTCCTCAGGCCATTGAGTTTCCACTATCAGTCTGTTGAAAGACGCAATATAAGCCAAAAGGTCTTGATTACCTTGTCGCAACGAAAGAAGCTCATTGTCCAAGGCCTGCCCCTGTGAATGTCTTGCGAACAGTTTTTCCATACTGAGCTGAAAAGCTTGAAAATCATGGAGGACCGGATCATCTTGATTTACTAGAGGGATCGACCAGTCTGCCGCATTGCCACTAAGGTACGAAAGCACGAAAGCTACTTTAGCTTGATCAGTTGGAAAGGCTGCTGGCCGGCATAAGAAATGCAACCGGCACTGATTGATAAATACTGCAAACCTCTTTGGGTCACCAGAAAATCGTTCGGGCGGAGCCAGAGGTACATTCCCAGGTAGGTTGATCTGCACTGGATTCATAGAGGATGTAGAAGGAAGATTTCCCCCAGATGCGGGTAACGGGGTCTGTCCGGCTTGTGACTGTAGCAATTGTCTAGCGAGATCATCTGTTCGCTCCTTGGAAATAATCAGTTCCCTTCTTAGAGCGTTCGTTTCCTGACGGGCTGCATGCACTTCTGCCCTTAGTTCCCCAAGTAACTGGGCTAGCTGGTCGGTATCCGAGGTTTCCATAGCGCCTGGACGGGAGTTTTGTGGTAGGCTTTGCGTTCTGTAACGCTCACCTGATTCCCGTAGAGGCACCGGTCTTGACTGGGCGTATACCGTATCTTCAAAGGTGATGTGTAACACACGGCTGGCTCTTTGGGCTGGACCTCTGTGCACTGTATGTCTGACTCGAAGGGTAAGATGTCTGCAGATAGAAAATATGGGATTAAGGAACTGGGTTATTGAATGTCTCTCTCTTCTTCCCTTTCTCTTCACCTGTAGAACCCCAAAGGTTAACGCTCTCACCTTAGGTAAGTGAACGCTGTGCTCTCCATCTGCCTCGGGGCAGGGTGCTGTAACCAGTTTCTTCACTGGATAAGGGGAGCAGGCCTCTTGACTTCAGAGGACTGCTGTCCGTCGTTTACTGCACGAACTGTAAGTTTCGAGTAATTCTAATGTCTTTAAAGTCTTTAGTAATGATGTCTCTTGTTTTGCAGGGTTCCGGCGATGGCGGATGACGGGCTGAAGTGAGTTGAAGATGGAGCCCGTGTGATGAATAGAAGCGCCTGGAAGCACGTAAGTAAGCGCTTGTTGCCTGCTACACGATGCGCTCTAACTGTCTTTTTATTTTGCAGGTACAAGTTCGGAGCGGCTGCAGGGTGCCGGAATACCCACTGGGTTAGATGTGGAAAGGAGTAATGGCACGTGAGTATTAAAGTTCCCCAATGTCTTTAAACGCACCTTGTGTTGTCTTTCAGATGCGGGATGCAGCGCCGAAGGCCTCCGGAGCGTGCGAAGAGTTGGTAAGCTTTTGTCTTTCAGATGCCGGAATGCAGTGTGAAGACCTCCGGAGCGCACGAAGAGTAGGTAAGCCTTTGTCTTTCAGATGCCGGAATGCAGCGCGAGGCGTTGGTGACAGCCGATGGACCAGGTAAGTGAAGAGCTGTCACTGAAGACCGTAATGCTAACCTGTTCTTTCTTGTCTTTATAGGTGTTGCTGAAGACTGGATTCAGGATGTTAAGCCTTTTTCCTTAGGCCCAGGATCAGATGCAGAAGACACCATGAGCGTTCTGCTGCAGAGGATGCAGAATAACGCAAAGCAAGATTCATCCATCGGGTGTGGTTTAAATAGCCTCCTGTAGTGCTCAGGTGTCTCCTTCCACAGCCACGCCTAGGTAAGAAAAGAGTTCCTGCTTTCCAGAAGAGTTCCAGTGTTCTGAATCTAGGGAGTGGCTCCTGCCCAACCCAACAGGAAAAGTAGTTCCAAACAGAAGAGGATCAGAGGCTCAACTGGCAGGCAAGTAAGCAGCATGGTCTGCTGCAGGTAAGTCCACCCAAGCATTATGAGCCCGGCGCTTCCAGCGCTGGGACTGGGCATATTTATGAGCCTGGTGCCACTGGCGCCAGGACTGGGTCCAAAAGGTCCCAATTGGGACTGGTTGGCACTCGGAACCTGGGTTATGGATCTGCTTCCAAGGGAGTTGGGAAAACCCTGACCTTTTGGAAGCAGAGATCATGACATTGCCTGAACCTGCCAGCACTGAAACTGACGCGGAGAAGCCTGGGTCTGCTTGCATCGGGGACCGGTGAGTAGCATACCTAAGAACTGGTCGCCGTCCTGCAGGAGCCCATAGCTTTTCCCCGCTGTGTCAAACAGCACGCCTTTCCGTACTTGCGCTCTGCTTCTGCCCACAGTGGAAGCTGCACTTGAGTCGCGGAACTCTGTTCTTCTTCATTTGTGCACCAAACTGAACTGCCCGATTCCCTCAAAGAGACTCCCCTTTTTGCCCGTTGGCACCAGCATGTGCAGGTACTTTTAAGCACAAGGCTCCACTCTTCGTAGGGCTTGTACTTCCTTTTAGTTAGGTGCCTCTGAAGGCGGACTGGGTCTAATCATTATTTCGCACTGCCTGTTTTCCTTCCCTTCTAGGTGGACTACACATTTCGTGCATCTAACGCTTTAGACTCGTTTGTATTTGTATATATATTGGATTGGTTTGGTATGTGTCGATTTACTAGAGTTTTATTGTGATTTCTCGCTACGGTCATTATTGCAAAGGCCTTGGAATAAATGTGTATATATTTTTAATATAACACCTGTTTGGAGTAGTTTGTAAGTGTCCTTGCTTTGTGTGCTCATTGCAGGCTTTCAGTCACCCTCACCCCTCTTTAGACCTAGTCTTGACCGCCGCGATCGCTACCCTGATTGGTCTGGCTTGCCCAGAGGTTACCCTGTTCCAAGTAATTAGGTTGGCCTTCTGAACCTCTGCGCCGCCAGGACAGAGTTCAGAAATCCGTCTTAACAATCAGTAACTTGACAGATAGGAGAAACAGTCCAATGTCGACAAAGTTATGTTGGATAATCAAACCATGTGAGTTAGCACTAATTGCAGAAGAGTGCTGGCGAGTGAAAAAGCACGGGGGAATTGCAACAGTGATATCAATTTGCTTATCAATCAATCTTTAGCTACTGGCAGTAATTATGTTGATGCGGCCAGATATCACTGTTGCAATTCCCCCGTGCTTTTTCACTCGCCAGCACTCTTCTGCAATTAGTGCTAACTCACATGGTTTGATTATCCAACATAACTTTGTCGACATTGGACTATTTCTCCTGTCAAGTTACTGATTATCTGTGCTAATAATGAATTGTATCCGATTTGTAGTCATTCATGATAATTACGCGGTTACCGTGAACACGTTTGTAGTACCTCGGTCCCTTGTTGACATAACTCGTCATCTCTGCGATTTTGTTGAATTTTCTGTTGTGTTTTGTATATTTTTTTACATTGATTTCCATTCAACCACGATGTGTTCATAGACTTTAATTTTGTATGAGTTATTGAATATTTGTTTGATTAGTGATTAGTACCTAATTATGAGTCACTTAGTCATACGAACGCGGCGATCGCGATCACGCGCACAGTACCTCAGCGTAATGTCAGGTCCTTTGTTGACAGTAGACGTCATCCTTGCGACCCAATCGAATTTCACTTCTGCCGACGTCACTATGTTGACAATGTACGTCACTCACGCGACGTAATTCGCTTGCGCCGCCGCTGTCGTCACTTCCGTACACGGCGGCTATCAGTATTTTAGAGCAACCCAGGTAAGCATTCGCTGGATTTGTCTCATTTAATTTGCTCCATACTCGATTTACCGAGTGAGTTTATATTCTTTTTCCTTCTTGCTCGTGGCCGTCAACTGATGGTTCTGTGTTCCCATCTCTCAATCATTATGCTACTTTTTTCAGGTGATATATTCGTCCCAGCCAATTGGCTTTCCATATTGAATCAAGATATACATTCTTCAACGGGTACTTACCCACCAATCTCCAGTGTGGTAAGTTTCGATAGTTATTGTTCGCTTTTTTTCAGTTGATTCCAGGTATGTCCTGGCTTCCATTACTAATTTACTCTTGGTCATGTTCCTTGGCCCTCCTCCCACTCCCACCTGCAAGGCTAAAAACCTCGGGGTCATCTTCGACTCTGCACTCTCCTTCTCCCCTCACATCTCGGACGTCTCCAAGAAGTCAAACTACCAGCTGCACCTCCTTAGAGGTATTCTTCCTTTCCTCTCCTTCCCCCCAGAAGCTCACTGTCTCCAGAGCCCTGGTCCTCTCCAAGCTGGACTACTGTAACAGCCTCTATCTAAATCTGCCTGCCTCTACTCTCCGCCCTCTGCAACTTATCCAGAACAGGACTGCGAGACTTGTCCTTGGCCTCAAGCCCAGGGACCGTATCTCTCCAGGATTGAAATCTCTGCACTGGCTCCCAGTGGCTGTGAGGATTAAGTTCAAAACCCTCTGCATTGTACACAAGGCCATCTGGGGTCTGGGACCGAAATACCTTCAACTCTCTCTACCTAAATATCTCCCGTCTCGAGCCCTTCGCTCATCTGCCTCCAACTACCTTAGGGTCAGTCGCTTCTCCAAGCAACGAGTTGGTGGCAGATTACTCTCTTCAGCAGGGGCCTCTCTCTGGAACAGCCTTCCTGCATCCCTGAAACTTGAGGAGAACCATCTCTGGTTCCGGAAACACCTCAAAACCTTCTCTTTGCTTCTGCTTTCTCTCCTCCTCTCCCTTGCTGAATTTCTGACCGAAATTGCACTCGCTACCTGGCCAACCTTTTGATCTCTGACCCAGGCCCCGTCAATTACCCACCTGCACTGCCTCCCTGGCAACCCCTGCACTTGGGGACCTTTTTCTGTATCCCTTCAGTCACCCCCCTTCTAGCACTTACGTCTGCACTTCCTTGCACTTGCCACTAGCTGGCTATTTATGTGTCATATTTATTCCACTTCCCATGTACTGCACTTCCCCTCTCCCTTCCCCCTTCGCACTTTTCCTTTTCCCCCTTCCCTTGCACTTGCGCGATCTGAATGACACCTGGCCTAGTAGTATCGTTGTTTGTCCTCCCATTGTCCCCCCCCTTGCCTCGTCGCGCCTTGAAACACTTGTGTTATCAATAGGTTTCCCATATTCATTGGCCATTTCTAAATCCTTATGGTAAGCGTATCTTTATTGGTTACACCATTTTATATTGACCCATATGGTACATTTGACACTCTGGTTTTGGGTTGCTTTGTATTGGTCACTTCACTGGATTTGGCGACTCTTCAATGGACGCTGTGCCTGGATCTAGCCATTTTCCTTAGTACATTTTGTATTGATCCTGCAATTTCTGTCAAGGGTGCCATCTATATATTTATTATTATTTTTTCCTTTGATGACTATCGGCACCACTACCGATTGGACTATTTTTCTGGCTTGACACTACTACTTTGTACTTATGGCACTGTGCTGGTGCGTGAATTGCATGGGGGCCTTGCGAGGGTGTGTGTGGCATCAACTACACTTGAAGATGACACAGTATTGATTACAATTATGCTCATGTACATTCTCTATATCTTTGTTCTTTCTGCGATGTGCCTATATTGATACATTACTGCTGTCCTACCCTTCTTACCGGATATGGTATGTCCCTCATTTATTCATTCAATCTTTTTTTCATTTTTTCATGTTGGATTATTCAATATTGTTTTTTCTTCTCTAACAATATGTCCTTTTGTGATTGTCTCACATATATTATTTAATTTTGTACCTTATATTGCTATATATGCTGATGTATTATGTTATCGTCTATTGTACATGATACTTGAATGTGGTTTAACCATTCAGCCTTGAAGACGACGCAAGTGTCGAAACACGTGTCGGCTGTTCTTCATTCCAAACCATTAAAATACTGTACTTTGATTGTTGTCTCTTAGCCTAATGGTGTTTAGTGCAATTCCATCCCCCACATCCCATAAATTGGAACGAGTAACCACACTGCTATCTGGTCTGAACACACAAAAGTATTATTTCTGTGCTGACTTGTTTTGCTCACTATTACTCCTTGTGATGAAAGAGATTGCTTAGTGTTACCTCATCCCCATTGGTGATTAGTGTATAACCATTAAACATAGTGTGATTATATTGTGAACTACATAAATAAATATTTTAATTTTGCAAACCAGCCTGATTCCTGGTTCATTGTGACCAGGGGGATGGGGGGTGTTCCAAGAGAGGGGCGTGATATGAGTGGTACATTGTTCAGAATAAAAGAACTTTTAGACACAAAATAAATAAGGATTTCAGTTGTGCATTACACGCTAGGCATTGACTTAGGTGAAGTGCTGGATTGAAATCACTTACAGATGTGATGCAACAGATGTGGTTTTTGCTAAGTTTATAAGTTAATTAGCATGGCTGAAGAGCAAAGAACTGGAAAAGCAGGTTTTTTTTCCCAGAAGGAGGGCCTTCCTCTCAGCAGAAACTCACGGGGAGGTGTTAATTGCAGGTGGGGACAGAATCTGGTCTACAGAGAGCAAAGGAACAATGACAAAGTTGTAGCCCAGGAAATTGGAAGTGTGAAAAGGGGTCGTAAATGGCCTCTGGAAGGAACAGGCAAGGAGGGGGATGCCTTGGACTGCAGGGAGACAAAAAGAGGCAGAGCCAAGTGACCATCTGTTGCTAAACATGAACAAAGAAAACATTTTAAAAGACTTACAACTTGCTATTCAAAATGGTGAAAAATATAAAATTGACAGTTGTTAATTTAATTTCTGACTGCACGTGTGAAGAGACAGCAGAACTGTGTGACATGTTCTGGACAGGAATGGCAAGATATGTGGTTTTATGCAAAATGTATTACTGTTAGAATTGTGAAAATGTACATGCATGTCCCTATGTTAAACTTGCACAGTTGTGGGATCTTGCATAAAAATTGAAAAGTGTGTTCATAGCGAAAAGGGCAAAATTCTGTAGAAAGGGGAGATAAGATCCCACCACTGCGCGGTTTTGAGGAATAGCTGCTATGTAAAATATGGCATCTTTATGTGTGATTTGTATAAAGGTGACCAATACAGAAATGTACATTTAATATAAAATCAGATTTGGAGACCAATGGCTAAAGGAAGGTCTCTGAGGATTGTAAAGCAAATCATAAAACCTGACATCACCCAGCCTTGATCCAATCACTCAAATTGCAAGGCAGAGATGAAGTGGGGTCCAATCCCAGCTCACAGGGGCAAGCTTAGCTAAGCCGGACAACACACCCCCTTTATGATGTCATTTTATAGCATAAATAGAGACAGCTGACAATTTCTAGGACAGACATCTACTCACTCTCCTGATGCTGGCGGAGTGCCCTGCTGCTGAAATCTGCATCTTCCTTGTTCCAGACTCCAGAAACTTGGCAAAGCAAAGGCCTATTGCATAGCTGAACCATTCTCAGCTAGACCTCAAATTCTAGAACAGAACCCCAAAAGCCTAGGGGAAGCATCATAATACAGCAGGAGTGCTGTTAATGCTTGGCTGCTGAATTGAAATATCCTCAGAACCAAGAAGGGCAGATCCCGTGCTGTGCCATGACCAGAGCGCCTTGCTGACCCTGTCCAGTTCGATGTGCCCAGCTGTCAGTCCCTGATAGATCCGATTTAATGGTCCAGAATCCTGACGGTCCAGAATCCTGACGGTCCAGAATCTTAAATCCATTTTGTGTTGTGAGTATTAACAGGAAGCTAGAAACTGTTGATTCCTGTGCATTATCTTGTCCCCTCCTAACCTCTGAACTATCCTTACTTCCATAATCAGTAATATTGTTTAAATCTGTAGTGAAATCTTATTCTGTCTATCTGTAAAAGCATCCTTTTCCTAGTCATTTTGTCAACTTTGATCTATTAATTTCATTCGAGTGACCAGCCTAGCGCTCCAAGGTGGACAGCGAGGAACCAGGACTGAGTCGCGAATCACTTCTGACTCTTACGTTGTGCCATCCTGGTGGCTTACCTTGGATGCTCTAGTCCATAGTCAATATTTTTCTGATTTTAAAACTGAAGGCTCTTTCCATTCTCGCGCCTATCTCGCAAAAACGACCTTTACTAAAAACCACTATAACTCCCTCAGTTTGTGTGATGGAAACGAACTTTCAACTTCTACTTGAACCTAACATCCATAGCTATCCATAGAACCCAAAACAGTGCGGTTCTCCCATTATCGCGAATATCGTGCACAGAAAAGCACCAACTGCTGACAGTCTCAATGGCATACAAATCAAATAGTAAAGTGAATCAACAATCGACACATGAAGGAAGACAAGTTGGGTTAAAGTAATGGCAGAATACTTTGTCCCGTTACCCAGACACAGTTCTGTGCGAGGATCCCCCCCTCCTGGGCAACCTGTAAATAAAGTGTATCAACAAGCCCAGTCCATATATTGTTTAATATAGTCTTTGTTCCTTCAAAAAAGAAAATCGGACATCTAGCTAGACACTGTCCCAAGAACATAAAGGAGGAGCCTATGGAGATAGGCTGTTTGAAGGGAGAAGAGTGAGAGGAAGCCGAGGAAGAGTTAGAAACCTTCCGTATCTGTTTATGTCAAACCCTTGCCGAGTTCATATACGGAAAGGCTTGGGTAAATGGGTACCAGGCACGGGCCTGAATCGACTCCCGTAGTAAAAAGACCACTATACGGGCCGATTTAGTTACCACAAAAGACCTAGACCATGCTGCCCTGGTCGAGTGACTTGTGTACATGGAGACAAAGAGGTATACCCATAAAGTCCAGTGACCATTGAAATCAGGGGTGATTCCAGTGAAATACCATCAGCCATAATTCCAGGGCTCCCTGAGGAAGTTATACTGGGACAAGATTTTCCCATCTTCTCTCTTATTAGAGCATCCACCTCCGTAGGAGATTTTCTACCCCAGAGATCTTGGCAAGAAACCTGCATATCCCCAAACTTGCCTGTATGGCACTGGGAAAATCTAAACCCCCCCCCCCCCGACACCCAGTTCATATGTTACTGCAAAGAGAGTGATACAACAGCTATCCCTCTACCTACGAAACCCAATCAGTGGAATATACAAGTGTGCATGGACATCTCTCATCCCTGTTCTCTGCCCGGTCCTAACCATAGAAGACCTGACCAAAGAACAGACATATCCACCTCGCATATGGGAAGGATATGTGCAAAACCTTAAGGTGTCCCCCTGTCTAAACCTTGAGGATTTGTCTTCCAGGTGGCCAGGGCACAGCCATCGCATACTAGATCCAGTTCCTGGGGGTGGACAGTGAGGGAGGATCACCTGGATGGGGGGTCCTCAGCGAGTGGGACACTGACAGGTGTAACGCGCCATCAAAGCGATCAACCTTTTCTTCTGCCTTCGCTCCCCCTCTCCCCTGCTGATCTGTTCTCTCTTGGCACCGTGCACCTGGCCACCCTCTGTCTTTTGGGCCCAGGTACCTGCTCATCCTGTCACCCTCCTGCACTGCCTCCGGGCCACCCCTTGCACTGGGGTCTGTATCTGTACGCATACAGCCCCCCCCTTTTTCTTCCTGCACTTACCACACCTACCCTGTCTGCTGCCTTAAACCGAGCACTTGCAAATTGCTGGCTGCATTACCACTGTTTGTTGCCTTTATTATTTATTTATTGTTATTTATCCGTTTCTCCTCTGCTTCGCACTTTCCACCTCTCCCCCCTTTCATGCACTTTCCCACTCCCCCCCTCTCCCATGCACTTGCGCGTTCTCAATGTCACTGGGCCTAGTAAGATCGCTGTTTTGTTCTCCCCTGTTCCCCTCCCTTGCCTTGTCGCGCTCTGAAACACTTGTGTACGAGTGCGATAGAAATAAAATATCAATCAACCTAATAGAACAACTTGAGCTCACAAAACCATCCACAACCGAACTGACAAGGCAGATCTAGACGGAAAAACAGACCAACTACATAAATGGATCGCTGATACAATCAACAGCATCTTCCTGGAAAAACAGTTCATCCCATCAAGAAAAAGAGCAATGGGCAAAATGGTTCACCCCACTACTAAGCACCATGAAAAAGAACAAGAAGAAGCTGGAACTAGAATGGAGGAAAGAATATGACCAAGGTAATAAAACTCAGTTCCAGAGGCAAATCCGATTGTACAAGAAGGAAATTCAAAAGGCAAAGAAAAGGCACTATGACGATAGAATCACCAAAGCCACCAACACACAAAAAGAAATGTTCAACATCAAACAAAATGAGGAACTCACCAGGTTGCAACAACACTCAGATACCTTCACAGAAACTATGCAACAACCTAGCAGACCATTTAAAAAATAAAATCAACATCCGACAAATCAGACAAAAGAGACCGATCAATCTCCACACACAACCAACCAGATCCAACGAGGAGCCAGAGCACAAACTCCAAAACTTCCCTCAAATATCAGTAGAGACATTTCGTCAAGCTGGTAAAAGATATCAAGAAAGCAGGCTCGCCCATGGACCCCTAGCTGCCAGACATCTACAAATCAATCCGCACACAAGGAACGCCATTAGAATACTACAGAAATCTCTTGAAACAGTTGCTCGCAACTGGGACTGTACCACGATCCTTCAAATCGGCGTATATTAAACCACTCCTTAATCACACAAATGGCGACATGGAAGACCTCTTCAACTACAGACTTATTGCAAACATCCCATACCCGGCAAAACTCCTACAAACCTACGTGTGCAAACAACTCAAGAGCATGTACAGAAACACCAGTTGCTGGACTAAGCGCAAGTCGGCTTCAGACCCATGAGAGGAACAGAATCGGCACTCCTATCCATCTGGGATGACCTAAAGACAAACGCTGACTCCAACACAACCTCGGCCCCAATTCTACTTGAACTCCCACAGCAGTCGACAAAGTAAACTATGACACCCTCATCAAGAGATTAGAAGAAATAGGTATGAGGGACTTAGCACTACACTGGATAAAATCATTCCTACCAAACAGAACAGAGACTGTCTGGATAAAGCCCTTCAAATCTGGCCACGAGTGAACGACTGCTACCACAAGGATCCTCACCATCACACTGTACTTCAACATCTACCAGACACCGCTAATAAAGATCTTCAAAAAATACAATCTTATGTGCTACAACTACTCAGACGACACTCAAATCATCTACAAAATCGAAGATGCACAAGAAGAAAACACAGCTCTAGGAGAATGTCTCAAAGAAATCTATGACTGGATGAACGCCAACAACCTAAAAAACAACCCAGGAAAGACAAAAATCATGATTATATCCAAAAACCAAAAGAACAACACCTACATACCGTCGCCGATAGAACTGGGAATGGCGCCCGCACCATCAAAAGTAGCAAAAAACATGCGAGTCCTAATGGACAACGCACTAACATTAGAACCACAAGTAAACGCAATAATTAAGAAATGCTTCTTCCTCCTTCACTCAACAAAAAGAATCCTACCATTCCTGTCCTTCACCCACAAAACACTGACAATCGTCGCCCTGATCATGTCAAGAATCAGCTACGCCAACAGCCTCTGCCTCGGAATGCCGGAATGCCTGCTGAAGAAACTGCAACGCATCCAAAAACGCAGCGGCCAGACCTCGTCAAACTATCTAGAAGAGACCACATCACACCAACACTAAAAATGCTACACTGGCTTACAATTAAACAACGTATCACTTTCAAAACAATGTGCATAACACACAGAGCAATCAGCGGCCACGGAGCAGAATTCCTACAAAAGAAAATAACCATCTACAAGCCAACGAGACTCCTTAGATCAAGCAACAAAATCTGCCTCAAACCAAAACCATACGCAAGGAAAAAACTTGGGGGCTCCTCTTTCTACCAACTGGTGGCAAAATCCTGGAACAACCTCCCAAAAGAAATAAGAAACACAAAAGACAACATACAATTCAGAAAACTGCTCAAAACCTGGCTCTTCAAGACCTCAGAACCAGATGGAACCAACTGAAACGATAAAACCATAAATGCAAAGAGAGCCAATTAACAACAAACCCACGACAGGACAGATAACACTGAGAACAAACAGAGAAGGGGACCACCCGCAAGAACTAAAGAGAGAATGCAAGGCTGAACTGACCACGAGCGACAATCCAATCAGGACAGAATAATAGCTAACAAGGATGACACAGACAACAGGCACAACTCACAACCTAACCCATTACCCAGCATCCACTTGCTAAACATGACAACATAACCGCATGTTTAGACTGCGAATCCAACGCAACTTTGCATCCACACTATTCAACAATTACCCCACGCTCACAAGATAGCCATCTTCAAAACCAACCCCACCATCTAAGCAAACCCTCTAGATAAAACGAGATCACTAGTGCTACACTAAGAAAGCTGCACCTAAGCAAGTAAGTAGAAGATGGAATCCACCAGACTAACATACATGAAACACAAGCAGATTTTCTGGAGATGGACTTGCATCCAAAACGGCTAACCCAACACACACAACCAAAATCAACTGAGACATAGGTATGGTGATTGCCTTGCATCAAATCTGGACATGGTGGTAACGACTGAACTGAACTGCGTTGCACCCAGATAGAGCTATGGGAATGGGCATGGTTCACAACTAGAAAGTTCCACTGGGACTGGTTTACATCACGCACAGACTGGGATGGAAGGGCTAGCCTGAGTAACAACAAAGATAGAATTATAGAGACTGACTAGCATGACATATGGACAGAGAGGTGAGGGACAGCCTTATGTCATGCTGAAACAAGATCACTGTTAGGATGACATTCATCTAAACCTGGAAAGACACACAAAATGAGTGTGCATCTCTTCAGACAACAGTGCTAATAACCAACCCTACTAAAAACTCACCCCTCTGCATACACCTCTCAAACTCTAAACACAACCAAACCTCTAAAACCACAGCAACCAGCATGCACTTCACTACAATGCAACAACAAATAAACCACACATAGCCTTACACAACAGCATACGACGGATACCGACAGATACCACACCAAAAAGCTCAGCGAACAGTGTTAACTGAACTGAAGCTGCCAACAGCACATCACAGCTCCCTTGCTCTTTCTCGAAACTTTGTCCTACTAACATACCCCAACCGACCCCTTTTTTTCAGATCCGCCAGAGCACCATTGGACCATTCAGGTGGTGATAGTACGCCCTATAAATATCCTTTAACATTAACATTGCGTTGATGACTTTTCCCCATCCTCTCAGCAAGGGCATTCCAAACCACTACCCCCACCCCTTTTTTTTTTACTCTAACACTCTCGCACAACACAAAGGACAACGGACTAACACCAAAGCCGTTTACCTGACATGTCGCAATACAAGGGTCAGGCAAAGTCAGGAAATTGATCAGAACCACACACACATGACTGCCCATTCCTTTTTCCCCACAGGGATAAAAGGTGAAGCCAGAGAGCACAGTACAAGAAAGGTGAGCACGGCAGACTGCACAATAAGACTGCTACCATGCAAAACTTCAAGAGAAGGCAAAAGGTGGCAGGAATCGAGAGGGTAGTGAGGAGAGAAGCGACTGTGCCCTTTTCGTCCCAGACCTGCAGAGCCTTTGTGGAAGAAAGTCTGAGACCGTGAACAATAGCACAAGTGTCCTGCAGCAGATGTCAAAGGAACACGGGGCAAACATATGCCGATAAGCAGGAGCGAGGGAAGCTCCTGCGCCCGTGGTACCGGCCTGGACTCCAGAGAGGCAACAGCCAAGCAGTTAATCACAGCCGGTGAGTCGAGGGGAGAACCAATAAGAACCTGGCAGTGTTGAATAAGAATCATAAAGTGGCAAGTTTTGAACCAAAGCGGATGAACTTTAAAAGAACTGTAAAGATGACGTCAATCCCACGAGCGATGCAACTCATTGAAGAATACAGTGCACTATCAGGCTTCAAAGTCAACAGAATCAAATCCATTCTTTTCCCCCTACACGAACCCACCACGATCCAGAAAGCAGAATTCGACAAATTAGACCTCACCATCGGAGGCCCTACGCTCCGATATCTGGGGATTAATCTAACGAGAAACATCGCCGACATATACAAGGCCAACTTTGCCCAAATCCTCACAGCACTTAAAGTAGACCTCACAAAATGGCGACCACTCACGATCTCCTGGATAGGACGATTGAACGCCATCAAAATGCTCAGTCTCCCACGCTTCCTATGCCCCTTCCAAGTCCTTCCAGTGTTGATTCCAGAAGACTTCTTTAAACAAGTGAAAAAAGCAATAACTGGATTCCTGCGGGAAGGGAAGAAACCCAGAATACCCTATGAAACCCTCATTCTACCCAAAGACCAAGGGGGGGGTCGGCCTCCCAGATATTCAGCGATACTACCAGGCGACCCAGCTAAGAATCCTCATCCCACACCTGCAAGACAGAAAAGACCTGCAATGGGTGCAGCTGGACAATGAGAACCTAACCCCCGCTACACTCTCAGAATGGCTATGGGTCCCCAGACCGAAACTCACACGAAAACTACGTGACCATCCAATATTGGGAACGATATGGAACATATGGAAGGAGGGGAAGGGAATGATGGGAGTAACCACATGGCCGTCCCCCCTAAGCCACTTATGGGCCCCAGGAGTCAGAGAAGCAATCCCAGAACACCACAGATACCAAACTTGGTTTGACGCCGGACGCGAAAGGATCAGGCAACTATGGCGAGACGAAAACTCATATCAATCACCGAACGGGAGGAAGCCCTCCAACTACACCCAATACCGATCTTCCTCTACCTACACCTGAAGAGTGTTCTATCCAAACGTGAATGGAAACCCAAGATCCGAAGAGAACTCACTGCCTTCGAAAAAATACTCGACACAGCTGTCATGATGCCTGCCCCCGGAAGACCAGACCAGGCCCAGCAGCCCCGGAAGCAGGCATCATGCCACTTGGAGCATGCCCGAAAGCACCAGTTAGGGGCTGTTTGGGTACAGTCCAGGCGCCATGGGTGCCAGGCTCATTATTGATAACTTACCTGAAGCAGACCATGCTGCATACTCACCTGAGGCAGACCATGCTGCATGAAGACTCAAGCCAAATGAGGCTTAGGAGGGACTATTTTACTGAAGGGACTATTTTGTTACTTGGGTGGGGCTGTGGAAGAATAATTACCTGGATCTTCTTCCAAGGCTATTTAAACCACGCCCGGACAGCCACACGTGCTTCGCGTTATTCTGCTTGCTGCAGCGTAACGCTCACCGTGTTTTCAGCAGCTCCAGTCTTCAGCCACGCCCGCTTCAGTCCTGGGACTCCTGAAACAAGAAGACAAAAAGGATAAAGGTTAGAACAGGAGTTTTAACTTTAATCCTTACCTGAATCCTGATCCATTTCGCCACGGAACTGAAAGACAGAAGTCTTTGAAGCATTGCTTCGCATTCCTACGGCGCCACGCTGAACTCACCTGCTTGGCAGTACTTCAGCATTCCATCACGCTCTCTCCATCTCGCGGCCGCCCTCCGACACCTAAGGAGACAAAGACAGCAAGGTGAGCAAGGGGACTCTCCAAGGCCATACAAGCTACCCCCAAGGACTTACCTGATTTACCACGGGAGGTACTCACCTCATTTCGGGTCGGTGCAGTCAACTCTGCTTCATCGCCGTACCCCTGGCCCCTAAGGGGAGAAAGCAAGGACAATACCAGTTACCCCCCACAAAACTTACCTGATTTACCACGGGGGTCTCATCTCGGGTCGGCACAGTCAACTCTGCTTCATCGCCGTAACCCGGCCCCTAAGGGGAAAAACACAATAGACTTACCTGAATCTTACCGAGTGCCATTTGGAAATCTTCGAGTGGATTAATCGGCAACTTGCAAGGAATCGGACAGAGTGAAGAGCAGACATTTGAACTCTTATGAACAATTGGACTTTAGAGTCAATACTGGAACTCACCAATTCCTCTACGCCAGTGAAGTAACTGGTCATCAACGCGCCCCTGCGGTCGACGCAGGATGGAGAGCTCATCCTTCCAAACCATCAGGTGAGACTAAGGAGGGGACATCAAGAGTGATCAGTGGGAAGACAACGGGAGTGGGGAAGGTGGGTTGACACTCAATTCCACGGGTGGTTAATTCCTCTTCTCCTTTGCAGAAGAATATCCTTGCAAGCCAGACAAACTAGGCTGAGTGGGCCAGTCCAGTCAGTCATCTCGGCGCTACATGTCACGCGGGTGGAAATAACAGCGGCCCAGTTCCGGTCGACGCCCCGTGGGAACCAGGTGAGCGTAACAGAACGCGAAGCCAACCCACAAATACCCACCTGGGCGTCATGGAGACCTCGGAAACTGATCAGTTGGCCCAATTATTAGGGGAATTAAGGGCCGAAGTGCATTCCGCCCGCCAAGAAACCAATGCCCTCAGGAGGGAACTGATAGTGTCAAAAGAACAAACTGATGAGTTGGCCAGACAACTATTACAGAGCCAGGCTGGACAAACACCTCTACCAGGACTTGGGGCAAGTCCAGCTCCTATACCATCGAGTAACCCGGTGCAGATAAATTTACCTGGAGCCGTTCCTTTGGCTCCGCCTGAACACTTTGCCGGAGACACAAAAGGGTTTGCAACATTCATGAATCAATGCCGCTTGCACTTTTTATGTAGACCTGGAGCTTTCCCAAACGATCAGGCCAAGGTAGCCTTTGTACTGTCATATCTCAGCGGCAGTGCGGCGGATTGGTCCATTCCACTAGTTAACCAGGATGACCCGATTCTTCGAGATTTCCAGGGTTTTCGAACAAGCATGGAAAGACTATTCGCCCGACACTCCCGAGGACAGGCTTTGGACAACAAACTTTTATCCCTACGTCAAGGTAACCAGGATCTTTTATCTTACATTGCAACTTTCAATAGATTAGTAGTGGAAACCAAATGGCCTGAAGCCAAGCGAATCACATTATTCCATCGAGGACTTCGAGGAGAACTCAAAGATGTTTTGGCCCAAATAGTGAACCCGCCTGAAGACTGTGCTGAATATATAGATCTGGTGGTCCAGCTCGATCACAGACTTCAAACCAGGAAGGCTGACCGAACCAAGTTTGAGAACAGGGTGTTGGTTAAAACCCACGTAAGCTCAAAAGGAGTAGATGTCTCAGAACCAATGCAAATCGGGGGGGTTAAAGGACCCCTAACCCAAAAGGAGAGAGATAGAAGACGGCAACTGCAATTATGTTTATATTGCGGAACTGCTGGTCATTTTCTTCGGAACTAACCCTGTAAAACCACCCAAGAAAGTTATAGGAGCAGCAGACGAAAACCATGTGAAATCTGACTCGGGAAACGACCACGCCCGGCAAGCGTAGAGGTCCGCTTGCCGAGCTTAAAGAAGGACACTCTGACCTCGCATTTCACCATAGCCATGGTCCTTGTAGATCCAGAGCAGCCATCACGCATGCACGCGGTAAAGGCGTCCGTAGACAGTGGAGCCATAGGAAATTACTTGGACTGGGAATTGGCTACCAGGATGAATCTATCTCTCACCCGCAAGACCACGGCCGATGTCACCACTGTAGATGGAACGGAAATCGCCTCTAGACCTGTAACTCATTCCACTGCAGAGATGACATTGCTGAGTCAAGATGGGCATCGAGAGGCTATGATGTTTGACTTAATCAAGGCCCCACAGTTTCAGCTGATACTGGGGATACCTTGGTTGGAAAAACATAATCCCTGTATTGATTGGCAAGAGAAGAGACTAACCTTCCCAGAATGTGCTCACACCTGCTACCCAAGGAAAACTCAAAACTCAGTCCTGGCCCCAGTAATTCCAGTAGCCATGCAATTACCTGTTGAATACCAAGACTTTCGGGATGTCTTCCAAAAGGAACAGGCAAACACCTTACCACCTCACAGATCGTATGATTGTCAAATAGATCTCGTAGCTGGAGCACAACCACCTTGCAGCAGAATCTATGCCCTTACGGAACCCGAAAATCTTCATTTGCGCCAGTACCTAGACCAGTACCTTGCTAATGGCTTCATTCGCCCGTCCAAATCCCCTGCATCTTCAGCTTTGTTCTTCATACCGAAAAAGGAAGGCGACCTTAGAACATGTATAGACTACCGCACACTGAATCAGATAACCATCAAGAATCGATACCCACTGCCTTTGATCCCAGAACTACTAGACCAGGTGAAGGATGCTTGTATATACACGAAACTAGACCTTCGGGGGGCATATCATCTGGTACGTGTCAAAGAGGGTGACGAATGGAAGACTGCTTTTCGCACCAAGTACGGACTATTTGAGTACCAGGTGATGCCCTTCGGACTATGCAATGCACCAGCAGCCTTCCAGATCTTCCTGAACGACGTCCTCCGAGAGCTTATCGACGTTTGTGTGGTCGTTTACATCGACGACATCTTAGTATACTCTTTATCAGAATCTGAGCATGTAAAACACGTCCGAGCAGTCCTAGAGAAGTTACGCCAGCATAAATTATATGCTAAACTGGAAAAATGCATCTTCCACACTACGGAAGTGGAATTCCTTGGATTTATTCTGACCCCGAGAGGAATCCGGATGGATACACGAAAAGTGGATGCAATTCTTAATTGGCCTTCGCCAAGTTCAATCAAAGGAGTTCAAAGCATGCTTGGCTTTGCCAATTTCTACCGCAGGTTTATCCCGGACTTCTCGCACATTGTACATCACATCACAACACTGTTGCGAAAAAACAAACGCTTTGTGTGGACAGAGGAAGCCGTGAACGCCTTCCAAGAGTTAAAAGCTAAATTCACATCTGCTCCCATATTAAGACACCCGCGCCCCGAGCTTCCATAAATAGTGGAAACAGATGCATCCAGTTCAGCCATGGGAGCAGTCCTTTCCCAAAAGGATCCCGAAACTAACCAGCTTCACCCAGTGGCGTTTTGGTCAAGAACATTTTCAGCCCCCGAATTAAACTATGCCATAACCGACAAGGAGCTGCTGGCCATCAAGTCCGCCTTCAAGGCTTGGCGGCACTATCTACTGGGTGCCAGTCATACCATCACAGTCATCACCGATCACTGCAACTTACAATACCTAAAGACAGCCAAAGCCCAATCTTCGCACCAACTCCGTTGGGCATTGTTCTTCGCCGAGTTTGATTTTGTAATAACCTATCGACCAGGTTGTAAGAATGGTAAAGCAGACGCCTTGTCCCGGATTGGAATGGGAGAAGCAGAAATAACTTTAGAACCCGTACCCATAATTCCGGAACAGAGAATCCTTGGCCTGACTTCCATACAGACACTGGAGAACATTCAAAACAAGATCCACCAACTCTTTGATTCCGTTGCCCTACAGGACTGGGCCAAGAAAGGCCCAGAGTACTCTGTCATCGATGATTTACCTTATTACCAAGGCCGGCTATTTTTACCGCAAAAGGAACTACAGGAACTTGTCATTTCCCATTACCATGACACCTTAATAGAAGGACATCCGGGTATTGCAAAGACCGAAGCTAAAATTAGGAAGCAATTTTGGTGGCCTACCTGGCGAAAGGATGTCAAGTCATTTGTCATGTCTTGTGGCATTTGCGCACAAAATAAAGGGCAAAAGAAAAAACCTGCTGGATTATTGCAACCATTAGACATACCACCTACCCCTTCGCATACCTTGTCATTAGACTTCATCACGGATTTACCCCTGTACCAAGGTTACAATACCATTCTAGTTATTGTAGATCTTTTTTTCTAAAATGGCCCACTTCATTCCTTTAAAAGGGATACCTTCAGCTTCAATCCTGGCCAAGGAATTCCTTGAAAATATTGTCCGCCTGCATGGCTTTCCTTCAGTGTTAATTTCAGATCGGGGCAGTCAATTCATTTCACATTTTTGAAGGAAATGCTGCCAACTGGCACAAATTGATGTTAGGCTTTCGACCAGTCACCACCCTCAGACCGACGGTCAAACGGAGAGGACCAACCAGACTCTTGAACAGTACCTCCGTTGTATGCTACATCAGTCTGAGGGGAATTGGAAAGACATTCTGTGGATCGCAGAGTATGCGTACAATAATTCCGTACACTCAGGAACTGGACAAAGTCCTTTTTTTACCAATTATGGGCACCATCCTCGAACCTCGGATTTGGACTCACCCCAGCATTTAGAGATGCCCGCAGTGGACCATCTCCACGCTGTTATTACACAAGCCTTTAAAGAAGCAACCATCCATTTGCAAAAGGCTAAGGAAAAATACAAAAAGGATGCGGATACGCACAGAAGTGAAGCTCCTCAATACCAAATAGGGGACCAAGTATGGTTAGCCACTAAGCACTTACCACTCAAGGGGACTCGGACCCCAGGTATTTGGGACCTTTTTCTGTCAAGGCAATTATTAACCCAGTGGCCGTCAAGTTGGACCTACCTGCTCATATGCGAATCCATCCCGTTTTCCACGTGTCTCTTTTGAAGCCAGTGCAACCAGGAACAAGGCTAACCACTCCACCTGAACCTATCCTCATAGACGGGGAGCCCGAGTTCGAAGTCAAGAATATTTTGGACTCAAAAAGAGTGAGATCAAAACTCTTACCTAATTGACTGGAAAGGTTATGGTCCACAGGAAAGGTCTTGGGAACCTAGTGACCACGTGCATGCACCTCGTTTAGTGAAGAGGTTCCATCGGGAATTTCCGGACAAACCACGGCCAAGGGGGAGAACGACTTTAGGAGGGGCCTTGAGGGGGAGTGCTGTCATGATGCCTGCCCCCGGAAGACCAGACCAGGCCCAGCAGCCCCGGAAGCAGGCATCATGCCACTTGGAGCATGCCCAAAAGCCCCAGTTAGGGGCTGTTTGGGTACAGTCCTGGCGCCTATGGCGCCAGGCTCATAAAGATAAAGTCAGTCCTGGCGCCATGGGCGCCAGGCTCATTATTGATAACTTACCTGAAGCAGACCATGCTGCATACTCACCTGAGGCAGACCATGCTGCATGAAGACTCAAGCCAAATGAGGCTTAGGAGGGACTATTTTACTGAAGGGACTATTTTGTTACTTGGGTGGGGCTGTGGAAGAATACTTACCTGGATCTTCCTCCAAGGCTATTTAAACCAGTCCGGACAGCCACACGTGCTTCGCGTTATTCTGCTTGCTGCAGCGTAACGCTCACCGTGTTTTCAGCAGCTCCAGTCTTCAGCCACGCCCGCTTCAGTCCTGGGAATCCTGAAACAAGAAGACAAAAAGGATAAAGGTTAGAACAGGAGTTTTAACTTTAATCCTTACCTGAATCCTGATCCATTTTGCCACGGAACTGAAAGACAGAAGTCTTTGAAGCATTGCTTTGCATTCCTACGGCGCCGCGCTGAACTCACCTGCTTGGCGGTACTTCAGCATTCCATCACGCTCTCTCATCTCGCGGCCGTCCTCCGACACCTAAGGAGACAAAGACAGCAAGGTGAGCAAGGGGACTCTCTAAGGCCATACAAGCTACCCCCAAGGACTTACCTGATTTACCACGGGAGGTACTCGCCTCATTTCGGGTCGGCGCAGTCAACTCTGCTTCATCGCCGTACCCCCGCCCCCTAAGGGGAGAAAGCAAGGACAATACCAGTTACCCCCCACAAAACTTACCTGATTTACCACGGGGGTCTCACCTCATCTCGGGTCGGCACAGTCAACTCTGCTTCATCGCCGTACCCCGGCCCCTAAGGGGAAAAACACAATAGACTTACCTGAATCTTACCGAGTGCCATTTGGAAATCTTCGAGTGGATTAATCGGCAACTTGCAAGGAATCGGACAGAGTGAAGAGCAGACATTTGAACTCTTATGAACAATTGGACTTTAGAGTCAATACTGGAACTCACCAATTCCTCTACGCCAGTGAAGTAACTGGTCATCAACGCGCCCCTGCGGTCGACGCAGGATGGAGAGCTCATCCTTCCAAACCATCAGGTGAGACTAAGGAGGGGACATCAAGAGTGATCAGTGGGAAGACAACGGGAGTGGGGAAGGTGGGTTGACACTCAATTCCACGGGTGGTTAATTCCTCTTCTCCTTTGCAGAAGAATATTCTTGCGAGCCAGACAAACTAGGCTGAGCGGGCCAGTCCAGTCAGTCATCTCGGCGCTACATGTCACGCTGGGGGAAATAACAGCGGCCCAGTTCCGGTCGACGCCCCCGTGGGAACCAGGTGAGCGTAACAACAACCTCTATGAACAAGGGGCTGATAGCTCACATGTATAGCGCCCTAATCACCAAAGACGTGAACCCAAACCCCCACCTCAAAGAGAAATGGGAGAAAGACTAACAGATAATTCGACCAAGAGGCATGGGACAAGATTTTCAAAACACTGTCATGGATATCAATCGCTGCACAATACAAACTGCACGCAATAAAATTATTACACAGATGGCAATACACAGATGGCAATATGACCCCCACAGATTGTCGGAAAATGTACCAGACCAACAGCCCAAAATGCTGGAGACAATGCGGAATGAATGCCAACTATTGGCACATGTGGTGGGACTGTCCAAAAGTCTGCATAAACTGGACCGAAGTGCTCGGAGGGATCAAACAAATAGACAGCATTGAAAGGAACGCAAAGCCCCTCCTAACTCTGTTCAGCATAGAAGAAGACGACGACGAGCTAGTCAGGATAAGGGGAATCACATCTCCACTGCTACTAGCTGCAAGGGCGGGCCTAGTTATCAAATGGAAAGTGCTGCACCTCCCGCAAAAAAAGAATGGATAAACATTGCGACAAACATATATACGATGGAGAAAATCACAGCCACCTTCCATGGAAAAGCAACACGCCATGAAGAAACTTGGTGCGACTTTGCCGCAACATATGTCCCAAACCCAAGGCAAA
Source organism: Ambystoma mexicanum (assembly GCF_040938575.1). Taxonomy (NCBI): domain Eukaryota; kingdom Metazoa; phylum Chordata; class Amphibia; order Caudata; family Ambystomatidae; genus Ambystoma; species Ambystoma mexicanum. The sequence goes on along the minus strand of NC_090928.1, from coordinate 537,637,543 downwards.
GCCTACCCGCAGGCTCGGGGTCACTACAGACCGCACAGTTACAAGACTCTTGACCACTACACACCATCCCATCAGTGAGAAGACCCATCGCACAACTCGAGCCTACATACACCAAATGAAGAAAACATCCCAGCTCGCATCAAATACCGACTAAACCTTTTGCCAACAACCTAGATAAAACTGGCCGACCGTATCGGGGAGAAGGAGAATGACCTAATTTAATCCTACGCAAAAGGGAAGGGAAAGTTAATAATGATATTGGTATGATCTTTGTTCATTCATAGCAAGATAATGATGTAACAATGTGAAGTTAACAAAATTGTACCATTGTGCATTACCCTTGCATTGAAAATTCAATAAAATTTAAAGAAAAAAAATAAAAAAAGAACTGCAAAAGTGTGATGGGGAGACCAGCTACAGCGGGAAAGCGGCACCACATGGGTGCTAATTTGAGAGACTCTAGTCAAGCCCCATACGAGAGAAACTACAAGTACCAGAGGGCTGTAGGAGGGCCAGAGAAATAGGTGAAAGTGGTCATACAGAAGGCCGAGCAAGATCCCTGTACAATCAAAAGACTTTGATCTACAGGCACTTTGATAGGAAGGGAGGTGAATCCCAAAAGCATAGAACTGGGTAAAGAGGAGAACATTGAAAGAAAAAGAGGTGTCAGCGCCAAGAAGAGGGGGACCCAGGGATGAGCCACTATCTCCCTGATCAAGAGCCACAGTAAACCCAGTGAAGGGAGGCTAAGAATCGAGAGGGGTTAGAGCCCGGAAGACGGGATCCAAGGGTGAAAATTTGTCACCTCAAGATTGAGAAAAGTGGAAGTAAACGTTAAGAGACAGCAAGAGTGAACACGAAGGATGGATGCCAGAAAGATGAAGCTATCACCCAAGTACTATCAGTCAAGAGGTCTGAGCCCAGCAGAGGGAGATCCAGGGGTGAAGCCCTCACCCGAGTACTGACAGTCGAGCTCGACCGAGGGAATTCCAGGGGCAAGCCACCATCCAAATGTCAAGTAAGAAAATAACTGACATAAATAGATTTGTGGAATACGATTCAAGAAGGGTCAGTGCCCAGAAGAGGGGGACCCAGGGGTGAACATATCACCATATGTGAAACTATGATAAACAATTGAGAAGGGTCAGCGCCCAGAAGAAGGGGAACCAGGGGTGAACCCATCACCCAGCGAACATTGGAATTAACTTTCATTTGGTTAAAGGAACTTTTGTTTTTGTCATTTGACCACATCAGGCCTCGAAGGCAAGAGACTTTCATAGGAAATGAAACTTGGCCATCTACAGTCCCGAGAACCGCCATTGGAACGGTTGTCTCGTGCTGGAGAAGCCCGAGACTATACTGTACTCCAAGCTCCCATTTTACCCTGTGTCCAAAATGTGGGGGAAGGAAGAAGCAGGCTATCAGAACCCAACATATTATTTGAGAACACTTCTTTTTTTTCTTGAGAATCATCCCACACCGCTTTTTGTATTAGTTGTAAGGTTTGGCAATGGGTTTCTTAGTATAGGCCTTTTTTTTTGTTGACAGAACGCCACTAGTACTGTCTTATTTCTCAGTTGATGTTCAACGCTTGCTCCCATCTTAGATTTAGGTTTAGAATAGACGTTTTTTCACCCTGCATACAGAATTAATTGTTCAATATACACCCTTGAACTGTGATCACTTGTGTCTGTCTTACTTGTTGTCACCAGGAGTTCCACACAAGCCCCTGGGCCCTCAACTGACTCTAAAAAGTAAAGTACTTACTTGTTCTAACTGTCTTCCTTAGGAACTCGGACTTTTGCTACTTAAGAACCTATCCTGACCTGCCTGCTGGACACTAGACCCTAGTGACCCACCTTCTGCCACTGAGAACACTCATGCTCCAAGAATAAGGTAAAGATTTCTAAGGATTGGGACTTTTGCCTAGTAAAAGATTACGTGTTAAAAAGTGACTTACTTGCAAAAGAAGTTGGTTGGGAACTGTAACTCTGAGAGTGAACAGTTACAAAAGGTATTATTTACCTTAGAAATGTTCAGCCATTCTGAAAAGTATATGAAAGATTATTTTACTTACCCTAGTAATGTTCTGCCATTCTGAAAAGTACATCTAACATCTTTCTTTCCGTAGAAACTGTTTTGCCATTCTAATAGAAAGTAGATATAAGGTTATTTTACTCACCTGTAAATTGGCTGTGCCACTTTCCCAAAAGTAATGTTGTTGGCTTCACTAACTATTTCTTTCATAGAATAGGTGTATAAGTTTCCAAACTGGGTCTCGCTTCCCCTCACTTGCTGTTAGCCTGTTCAGAATAAGTCTGCATTAGGTTTTACCTACATAAAATAACCATGAGTCACTTATAAAGTGTAATACAGGGTGTTGCTTTCCCTGGTCTGTTTTAGACAGACACAGCAATAGTCTAAGGTTTATACCTGCCTTTAAGTTGCTGATAGCTCCTTTAAAAAGTGTATAGGTTTTACTTACCTTGAGGTAGCCGTTGCCATACTAAAATAAGTTACAAGAGCAATTGCTTATTTCAATCTGTGTTTTACTGATCTCAAAAGCACCTGTAATGGAATATTACATCCTTAGGTTTTACTCACCGAGTACAACTGTGGGTTATCATAAAAGAAGTTATAGGTTTTTACTGTACCTAGAATCAGTGTTCGACTATTCACAAAAAGTATACTGTCCAGTTGGTTACTAAGTGATTTCTTGCTGAGCGTCACGGTACAACTGCTAAGGTCTATTACCTTTATATTACTGAAAGTAATCTAAAAAGTAACTATTGGTTTGACCTCCCTAGAATTCCTATTAGATGTTCCAAATAAAGCTACATGCTTTGGTGTGTGTACCTTCAAGTATAGTGTTGTGTTTTTCTATAATGTGTGTATATGATCTGTGATAGTACTTATTCCCCACCAAGAATTATCTGGGCCTACTGGTATTTAAATACACCATTTATTTTTACATTACATAGTGTTTCAGTGTTTCATTGGGCCATATATATATATTACAATTTCATTTTACTGATTCTAAAGCCCTCTCACCCTCCTAAAATAAGCCTGGCTGCTCGGTCTACGCTACCATGAACTTAGGTCGTACAGCCTTATACTAAGAGTGGAGTCTTGTACTGTCTCAGTTGAATGGTTTTATTAAGCCCTTAGTTGGACTTCAGAAAAACGGTCCTAACACTGGCATCCGACCTGACAATCCCAGACAGACTCAAGACCAATGGAGAACCAGCAGAAATGGAACTGTGAGTGAGGCGAGACTGCGGGGGGACAGTAGGGACATACCGAAATGGCACCAACAACACAGCAGGAAAGCCACAAGGAGAACGAGCAGCCTGAGCCTGTGGCTGCTATCATATCAAAGAGTGTTTCTGAAATGCTGCTGAAAAAGGGGTCAGGGCTTATTTTATTTTGTATTTATTTTATTGTTTAAAGCATGTACCTAGCTCGAGAGCAGCAGCGCGCTGTACAAAGTATGGGTAGCCAGCATTTGGGCTGGCATCTTTTTAACAATAGCGCAGTACTGCAAGTTGAGATATGCACGTCCATTGAAATTAAGTGTTGGTCAGGTGTTCTTGAAAAAGCCCTGTTTTCAGAGATTTGCGAAATTGGAGAATTGTGGGGGCATTCCGAGATTGAGTTTGACGAGGGTGGGTGAGTGATAAGAGAAGGATTGTTTGCGGGTCCTCTCTTTGCGGACGAGGTGCGATTCAAGGCAGTTCGTAGATATTCTGCGTAGGAGCGTGTGCCACCAGTTATGTGGAGCTTAGGCGCTAGGTATGCTTGTGTGCTATTTGTGACTGCTTTGCAGATGATGCATGCAGTCTTGACGAGTAGAATGGCCTGAGAGGAAGCCAATGCAGTTTGCATAGGATGGGGGCGATTAGGTCAAATTTCTGTGCACCCGTAATAAGACCTGCTGCCGCATGGTGGACTGCTTTTAGGGGAGCTAAGTGAGCAGCTGGGAGCCCCTTCAGGAGGGCTTTTCCCCATCTACGTGCAAGACCACAAGGGCCTGCAATATGGTCCAGAAGTCCTGCAACGGGATGAAGGATTTGATTTTGCGAAGGGTGGAGATTCAGAGTCAGGATGTTTGGGCTTTCTTCATTATGTGTTTTTGAAAGGACAGGCTGCTGTCAATGCTGAAGCCTAAGGATTTTCCTGAGTCCAAGAATTGTGAATCATATCCTTCTAGGTGCTCATCATTGCGCCATTGTTGTACAAGTCATTGTTTAGCAGGCAGGACCGATGAGGGTAAATTCAGTCTTAGATGGGTTTAGGCAGTCAACATCCAGGATTGGATGATGGCTAGGTAATCGCAGAGACAAACGATGTCCTGCGTGCCATTTACTCTCATGTACAACTGAGCATTGTCTGCACATTGCTGGATGGCTATATTAGGATCTTTGAGGCTCCATGTAAAGGTTAAAAAGGATTGGTACAAAGATGGAGCCTTGATTGACTGTGCAGGAGACTTGGAGTTGGTTAGAATGCAACAGGTTTATCTGCATGGCCTGGTGTCTGTCCGAGAGGTAGGCGGTAAACCAATTGAGGACAGTGCCAGAGAATCCCATCCTGTCGGCAAGGAGTGAAGAGGAGGATGCGGTTATCGGCACTGTCGAATGCAGCCTAGAGGTCAAGTAGGACAAAGATACCCAAGTCGCCCTTATGAAGGCATCAGCCACCACCTGGATGGTGGCTGTCTTAATGCTTCATTTGGTGGCAGAACCCTGACCGATAGTCATTTAGGAGGTGAAGTTGTTCAATTCTGGCGAGTAGTTGTGTAGCAACTACTTTTTCCAAGATTTTGCTAATAAACAGGAGGTTCGTAATGGGCCTGTAGATGGCTAGATTGTCTGAATCTAGGGTTGTTTTTTTTCAAAAGAGGTCGTACAAAACCAGTCTTGAGGGTGTCTGGAAATTACCCTCATGGAAGGGAGGCATGAATAATGCTGAGCAGTGTCTTGAGCGCACGGCTTAGAAGGGTTTTTAAAGCTTCTCATCTGTGTAACAAGGCTCATGGGGAAAAGACAGGCGCCAATTGGTGCAGAGTCAGATGAGCAATTTAGCCAATGGAAGGGGAGACAAGACAGAACCAGCAGAACCACAGTATAAAAGGAAATAGAGGGCCGGATTAGAAGTTTGCCGGTCCCGGAACTATGGTACTGGTAAGCATGCCGGTACCGTAGTTCCCAAACCAGCAAACTACTAGTTGTGCTCGTGGGTGCCTTTCTGCCCGCCAGGTCGGACCTGTCAGGCAGAAAGACACCCGTGAACACAGCATGTCAGATGTACCGGCACCGTTATAAACGGTGCCGGTGCATCCGACCTCCCCATTCCCATTCAGCCCTATGGAGCCAAATGGGAATGTGGTGCATCTTTTTTCCGGCGCCCGCAAATGGGCAATTACCGGGTCCGGCAGGGCCGTAATCACCCGGTAATTGCCCATTCGCGTGCGCCGGAAAAAAAGGACACCGGTGGCAGCCGTGCCTGTATTACAGGCACAGGTACCGCTGATGTCATAATGAGGCCCAGAATGTAGGAAAATCTAATTAAGGGAAAAGAATCCGAGAAAAACAAAAGTGTGCAGAATGCTGCACACAGCATCTGAAAAAGCCACATGCAAGGAAAAAAAGAAATGTTTGCAGTTCTGACAAGGCCAGAGATAAAGAACGTATCAGAAATAATTCTGCAACCTTTATTAACATGGAGAACTGCTCAATCCGACTAGAAAGAAAAATACTGCATTTTAAAGTGGCAGGGAAAACAACAAATGTGCATTTTCTGCTGGTGTTTGCGTTTTTCCTTCACAGAAATCAGGGGTCATGGCTATGAAACCTACAGATGTTGAAAATGTGGGCTTTTGATAGGCGTTTGATAAGCCAATAAAATGGATAAGCTGCTGTGTTGTGTGAAAATGTAAAATCAAGGGCCGAGAAAATGTAATTTTGAAACCTGCAACTGAAAATGAGATCAACTTGAACGAAATTAGGACTGAATGGAGATATGGTATTCTGTTCAACTCATAACTCCCAGCAACTAGATGGGAAAACAGATAACATGCCTTCTCAAGGAAATTAACCTTTTGACGCAGAGCGATAAAGATAATGACTGAGCTGCAACCAGGTTGCATGACGGCAGAACGTGCTATACATTTTAAGTGTTGCATTTATGGGCTTCATCTGTGTATATTGTGGTACGGCAGAAGGAGGAGACAGACCAATGGGTCCAATGATCCAACAAGGTTTATTATAATATGATAAAGAAAAGGCCTAACGCTCCTTATCCTAAGGGTTTCCCTACCTAACAGACCTAAACTCGTCATCAATGGTGAAGTCCGTAACCAAGAGTCTGTCCTCCGTCCCAAAACCTAACCTGTCCTGTCCCTACCACCATTACTAAATAACAGAAAAGTTCCAGGAGAAGGACTACCTTGTCCAGGATTGTTCGATCAGCACAGTTTTCACAGTTCTTCCCAAAAGGAGATTTTTAAATCAGTCTTTGCAACTTCTAACACTAAATCTTCCAGTTCCTTCAAGGGTCTCCTACAGGCCCTTGAATAGAAGGTCCTTTGTTTGAGTTCTCTCTGCGCTTTCTTTACAGTTCAACTGGGTCTTTGTCTCTTCTCTTAAACAAATACACTTGTCAGGGCTCCCTCTCCTTTGCTTATTCCTTTGCTTATTCCGCTTCTCAATAGCCCATTTGGGTTGGGCCCTCGGACTTTCACGCTCCTCATTTGTAGAATTCTCACTTCTCTTACAGGTTTGCCACTCACTAGGACGAGTGTGATCAATCTCCTTATGATTCTTACTTACCTTGTCAATTACCCGATAGGCCGCTTGGGGTTGGTACTCAGCAGGTGGATCTTATGGGGAGGGAAGCCCCCTGTAGGATTAGTAACGACCTGGGGAGAACATGGTATCTACACACCCCACCTTAGCCTAGCCTACCTTCCTCACAATTTCCTCCTTCATTTCTTTTTAAAAAAAATAAATTATTTTTATTATTTTTCAAACATATAAATGCATAACATGTGACAATGTAGAACAATTAATTCTCCTTCATAATTCATTTCCCTTTTAATTTCACACTGCTTCTTTCAATGTCATAAAACACATTGGATATTCCTAAAGTTCATTATTCAACAATAATTGATAGGAGGGAAAGTTAATACATTGGCAAGAATATTGGAGGAGACAAAGTGCAACCAGGAAAGAGAGAAACGAAAAAAAAAAAAAAAGGTTGGTAAGCCATCAATTCAGAAAGTCAGCATCAAGCATCAAGGATTCATGAAGTATCTCATAAGTTGCGGTTAAAAAAACATATGCTCTTTGTCCGAAACATAGTCCAAAAATGGGCTCCAGATTCTCATGAACTTTGGGAGTTTCCCCTCAAGCATGGCTGTAAGTTTCTCCAGGCCTAGTAGCTCCCATGCTTTTACCCACCAGTATGCTATATGTGGTCCCTCCACAGTTTCCCAAAATCGGGCTATTGTGATTCGGGCAGCAATAAGTAATTGAGAGATTAGAGCTGCCCTATGTCCCATCATCGGAAAGGACCCATCCTCTGGTGCATCCCCCAATACCAGCACTCTTGGATCCATGGGGACCAGAGATCCTGTGATTTCTTTGACTTCAGACCTCACCTCCAGCCAGAATGTTTGAATAACTGCCACCACATGTGAGCTAAATCCCCCCATTTCCCACACCCATGCCAACATGTATCTGGATGTTCTGGATTGAGTGAAATCTACTTGGAGGCAAGTACTACCTGAAACAAACTTGAATGGCGTTCTCCTTCACTATGGTACATCATGAACTCTTCTGGGCCCTATGCCAAATCCGCTGCCACGACTCCTCTGAGATTTCCAAGCCTAGCTCCCTCTCCCAAGCCAACATATAAGGGAGTTTCTCCTCCAAAGGAGCATTTTCTAAGAGTCTGTAACATGTGGATAATTTGTGGGATTGCTGTCCCTCTAGAACCTTAAGTTCTTTACCAATCTGGTTTCTTAAAACAGCTTGGCGAGTGTCCCTATTAGGCAACCAGTGTCAGAGCTGTATATACCTAAAGCGTTCCGCTTCTGAGATCCTGATCTTTTCTTTGCATTCTTGAATGGTCAGTAGTTCCTGATGTGCATACAATTCCCTCAATCTCAGGGGTTTATCTGGGCTCCAGCTTTAATATGATCTGGCGCAAAGACCCGGGGTGAATGCAGGATTCTGGGTGATGGGGGGATAACGGGCCCAAACCTGACACAATGCCCTGTCCCAACTTCAGAGTGTGGCTAATGTGGTGGGTAACAACTCTCCTCGGTATCTCCGAGCCTACTTGGGGAGAAATGGAAAATGAGCTAGGGGGAATGGAGCTATTGCCTGTTCAATCTCTTGCCATTTGGGAGGTTCCGATAAGTTTCCCCAAGTTAACATCACTGCTACTTGAGCTGCCCTAGAGTAGCGCGGAATTGAGGGGAGACCCAACCCACCTGCCATTTTCCCTCTTGTGAGGAGCCTACCAGGAACCCTTGGGTTTTTCCCCTTCCAGATAAACCGGCCTATCTCCTTTTGCATAGCTATAAGCTCGCTCTCAGGAATTAGTACTGGCAGGGAATGAAAAGTATAAAGAAGTTTCGGGACAAGAGACATCTTGACCGTGCTAACCCGGCCTAACCACAAAATCTCCTGAGAGTCCCAATGATACAGCCACTCTTTGGCTTCCTTAAGTAGAGCTGGGATGTTCGCCTTATAAATGCCAGCATAATTCGGGGTCAGTTTTATTTCCAAGTAAGGGATATCAGTAGAGGACCATGGAATTTGGAATGTTGCCTGTATGCCATCTAACCTAGAGGGGCTGTCAGTTAAAGACATTCCTACACATTTAGTTAGATTCACCTCAAAGCCAGAGATTGAGGCAAACCGAGCCAGGAGTTTCATAAGAGGCGGAATAGAGTTGGTGCATCGTTCAAGAAACAAAGCAAATCGTCTGCATATAAATCTACTTTATGACATTGCCCTGCCACTTCAAAGCCAAGAATTTCCAGATGGAGTCTGATTTGTTGGGCCAAGGGCTCCATCGCCAAGGCGAAGACCAGAGGCAATAGAGGGCAGCCCTGTCTGGTGCCTTATCAGTGGGATCAAACCCTTATTCATTCTGACTCTAGTCGAAGGAATTTGAAAATTCAGACCAAATCCAAACCCTTCTAGTTCTGCTTCCAAATACCCCCAGGATATGCTGTCACACGCCCTCTGGGCATCTAAAGATAATAAGGACAGTCTCCCCGGGATCTTCGGGGCCAAGGAAATCAAGTCTATAGCTCGGTGGACATTATCGTATGTTGAGTGGTTACATATAAACCCTGTTTGGTCATTCCTTATCAGCAATGGGAGTATTCCTCCTAACTGCCCCGCAATTATTTTACCCCAGCAGTTTTGCGTCTGTGTTTAACAGTGTGATAGGCCGATAAGAAGCACAATCCACGGGGTCCTTTCCCGGTTTCAAAAGCAGTGTGGTGGTCGATTCAGCCATTGATTTAGTCACTGCGCCCGTTGCCCACACAACATTAAAAAGCTTTGTTAAGTAGGGGGAAAGCACAGTCCTAAAGATTTTATAAAATGCATTTGTAAGGCCATCCGACCCCGCGGCCTTACCTAGAGGGAGGGATTGAATAGCTGCGTCTGTCTCTTTCAGGGTGATCTGTTCTTCCAAAAGCCCACAAAGCACCCGAGGAAGATGTGCCTCTTGTATACATTTACGAGCTAGAACTAAGGTGTGGTAAGGCGGAACGTTCGGAGGAGGTGAGCGGCTGCTGTAGCTCAGTGTGGTCTGTGTGGTGAGGAGCTGAGTGTTCACTAAAGAATTTTTCGACTTGGAGTTTCTCTGTCTCAGAATAAGCCTGCCTCCCATCCGTATCCCTTAGGGATTCTATATGATTACGCCTCGCTTGTTTTTTCAGTTTAGCCACTATGAGTCGGTTGGCCTTATTTCCCTTCGAGTAGTAGCATTAAACCATAGGCCGCCCGACTTATATAATGAGCTTCAAGCGCTTTTTGAGCTACCTGCACATCCCTAAGTGCCTGTCGAGAAGCCCTATTTTTATGTACCTCTTCTCTCTTTTGGAGTTCCAATTCCAGTTGAGATTGGATTTGCCTTTTGGTTCTTCCCCTTTCTACTGCCTGGGCTATAATCTGACTTTGGATTGCCGATTTCGCCGCATCCCATACCACAATGTAGTCCATCCCCTCCTCATCAGTAAAATACTGGGTTATAGTGTCTGAGATACAGGAGCAGAACTGGGAATCCCCTAAGAGGAGTTCATTCAGCCGCCACGTACGTGTGGGCTCCAGGGTTTCATCTAGGGGAGCTATTGTTAACATCATAGGAGCATGATCCGACAAAGCCTTAGGGAGGATCTCTATGCCGATTGTTTGGGGGATAAGTTTATCAGAAATAAAAAAGATATCTAGCCTAGAGAACCCTCTATGTACTGCAGAAAAGAAAGTGTAATCTCGCTCCCCCGGGTGAAAAAAATCGCCAAGCCTCTATAAGTGAATGTTCTCGGAGTAGTGTTGTGGGTGCCAAAAAATCTTTTTGTCTGCTGAAGTTCGAAGCAGAGACTTATCCTTCAATGGGTTAACTACCGCGTTGAAGTCCCCTCCCAATATAAGATCCCCTTCAACCTGTTCAAACATTATCTTAGATATGGAGGTGAAAAACAAATCTTGGTGAGAGTTAGGCGCATACAATGATACTAGGGTCACTCTCTTCCCTTGTAGTGTAACCACTACTAAGATATAGCTGCCATCTCTATATCGCAAGGTCCTATGAACCCTTAGTGGCACCCCCTTTCGAACCAGAATGGCTACTCCGCATCTCTTTAGCCCTGAGGAAGCGCAAAATTTGATAGAATAAAATGTATTATTGAGTCGGGATTCATCAGAGGGTAAGAGATGAGTCTCTTGGAGAAACAATATAATGGGGTTGAGTGTAGCTAGACGATGAAACAAAGCTTTCCGCTTTAGTGGGGAATTGAATCCCTGTACATTCAGGGTGAGGCAGCTTATATTCGGAATTGCCATTTCTTGTGTCCATCTGGTCCCCATGCACATCCACCACATCCGTTTTCCCACATAGAATTCTCCCCAAGAAGTCCTCTTGCTTTCTCCCCATTGCCCATGTAAGATGTACCAGGTTTCAGTGGACCACGCGAGACATACTGCCCCCCAGATTAGCCATGCTTCAGCGTAGGGTGACAACCTTTCTGCAGTGCCAACAGTGCGGACCAAATAGCATTTCCGTTAAGACCGACAAACGGAAGAACAAAGCCTATATTTTAAACCCCATAAGGGAACTTGTAGGTCACAAAAAACAAAAACACAGAAAACACTTAATTGGTAGGCTCTAAAAGCCTTCGTTAACTTGAACAACCCACTCAGGGTCACTATGGCAGGCGCAATCCGTGTATTGGGCACCCATATATACCAGTCTTTACATTCGCCCTTTTGCCTTCAAATGAATGTTCCTCGAAAAGGAATCTCGGTGTATAAAATACAATTTCACCCAACGACTAGGACTGCTCTCTATCGACCCAATGGTGATACCAAGTGGTACTTTGTTATGGAGAAACAACAGTTTGATCATGACCAAGGCTTGGGAGTCTCAAGAAGTGCCTGGAAATTTGCCTCAATACATTATTGGGGTTAACCAGCCACCCCCTTGTAGAAGCAGGAGCTTCCCCCAATGAGCCAGGGCCTTGAATCATTCTAGACCTGTAGGAACCTGACTTACATATGAGCCTGCAGTCAACAGTTACCTGTGTGAACTCCGTTGAGATTAATCACTCATGAGCAGCTTTCCAAATTCACAAGAAATCTGCGCTCTCCTTTGTACTGTCCAGGGCTCCTTTCATTGCACCCCAGCCTTTAGGTTTCCTATTTGCATCTTTTGGTGTAGGACTCAGACCGGTCTCCAGAGACCCTGGCCTCCGTGTCGGCCTCCCCTTCATCCAGCCCCAGCATTAGCTTTTTCGCATCTTCTTCTGCGCGAATTGTGCAAGATCGGTTGCGATATTCAAATAGTAGTTTGCATGGAAATCCCCACTGATAAATAACCTTTTCTTCTCGCAGCCAGGCGGTCACCTTTTGAAACCTTCTACGACTTACCACAGTGGACGTAGAGAGATCTTGGAACAGACTCAGCATGGAGCCACAGAACTTCACCGGTTCGGCTTCCCTGGCTGCAGCCATAATTTCTTCTTTCTGATGAAAAAAGTGGACCCTGGAGAGGACATCGGGCAGAAGGTTTCTCCTCTGCTAGATTGAGGAGTAGACCCGGTGAGTCTGTCTAAAATCAAATCATCAGATTCCCCAAGACCCAATAAGGACTTGAAGAGAGCCCTGACGTATTCTGGAAGGTCCTGGTCTGGTATCTGTCTCGGAATTCCCCGCAGGCGGATATTATTTCTTCGAGATTGATTTTCCAAATCCACCTATTTCGCCCCTAATTCCTCTAGTCTGTCTTCCATGATCTGTGTTCTCTTAGCGAAGTCCTCGTAGTTGTGCTCCTGTTCATAAGACCTCTTTTTCAAGTCATTAACTCTCTCCTCTAAGCCACCTAGGTGGGTGTTCAAATCTGCAATGGAACGAGCAAGAGAGTCGGCACAGGTTTTTATTTCAGATTTTATTTCCTGCGTTATGTCTCGCTTGAGGTATTTCATCAACTCTTCAAAGTATTGCCTAGAGAGAGCTGGCTCTGCCAAGGGCTCAACCTGTTGCTGAAGGTGGGGGTCTGCTTTTGCAGACTGCATTTTTGTGTTTCCCAAATGTCCCGCTGTCAGGTATGTTGTGATCTCGCGTCCCTTCTGCTTCTGTCCAACTCTAGGCATTGTCAAGCTTCTAGTGAGCCTGTCCCGCTCTGCCAAGCGGCGCTCAAGCCCCTCCAAGGGTGCACCAGGGTGCAAGGAGGGCCCACTGACTACTCCAATCCTTCAGACCATGCGCCAGTGGGGGCAAAGCTATTTTAGCGGGTGTGACAGTATCCCTGTGGGTCTATACACCCAACAGGACGCGTCTCCTGCAGTGCGACCCCAGGCGCCATCCACCTCCTCTGCGTACGCCTCACATTCTCCAGGGCCAACGCCAGCAAGGCGACCAAGCCTTAAGCGCTCCCACCATGAGCCTGCCCAGCGTCTTAATCCTGTGTGGCAACCAGCACCCATCTTTGTGTTTGTTCAGCAGACCTCAAGCCGCAAAATCCTCACCGGTCCGCCCAGGGGAGACAAAGGAGAGCGCACTCGTAGACAGTGCCAGCGGATTCCTCTACCCGCCGAGTCAGTTTATTTCAGATCTTCCGGACCAGCATACTCTCTCCCCATGAGCTACAGCGGCCGCTCACCTCCTCCGAACGTTCCGCTGCTTTCAGTTCGCTGATTTAGTCAAGGCAATGCCCCGACCGCTTCACTACTGTTGCTTCTTCTTGTGGCACAGTGTCTCTGCGCCCGGACCACTTTCTCCACGTTCTGCCACTTTCTCCACATCGGCGGCCCATCCCAAGACCTTGCAGCCCCGCTCCATGGCGTTTCGCGCCTTCAGCAGCCTCTATCTCTTCAGCTGCGCAGCGTCGGGAGACCGCCTGCCATCTTGTGAGCAGGCGGTCCCAGAGAAACTTTCCCGCAAAAGTCTGCACCCTCTACTGAAGAGCACTTTGTCGGACTCCGCGAGCTCTGGGCACCTTCTGACAAACTTTCCAAGCTCATTTCTATTTTCCAGGGCGCCGCATGCAACTCATATGGGCATCCTCGCATGGAGCTTACAGCAGATGCTGCCGCATGGCACGCTGCCGAGCCACGCCCCCTCCTCCTTCATTTCTGTGTGCAGGGCGTACCACATCAGACGGACTTGCCCCCCATTTTGATTCCTGGGCTAACATAGCTTTGCAAGAGGTGGTTGCCACCTATTACAAGTCCCTTTCATCAAGGCTGCCCTGTGCGGTGGGCAGAGCAGCTGATGTGACCTTCCGGCTGCCTTCCGACCTGATTGGCTGGGCCTCCTTACAGCTGCCCCCTCAAAGAGCCTCCTTCTAAGGGCCATGTTCCTCATTGTCTGGCCCTGTTGTCGGGGCCTGGGAGTACTGTGCGAGCCCCCGTTGCCTCCACCTCACTGATTACCGCATTGCCGTGGCGTGCCTCACACCCACCGGTAAGCAGCACGCTTGCTTGTGCATCACTGATTTTTCTTTCGTCTCACTGCTTATTTCATATTGTTTAGCCCACTTGCTGTGCTCACAATTTTAGATGTTCCTTTACATCTGTGCATCCCCCATTTGTGCTGCTTTTCGTGCTCTGTGGTACTTTTGAATTTAGGTGTGCCTTTACATCTGTGAATCCCCCCCATGTGTGCTGCTTCTAGTGCTCTGTGGTTTGGATGACTGTGTTGGGGAGTCTCCGCTTTGTCCTGAAGCTGCTGTGCCTCCTCACGATTAACTGCTGTGATTTCCAGGTCCATTCTCCCCATTCTAGGTTCCCATCCTACTGTTGCTCTCTGTTGATTAACTGCTGTGCTCTCTGGGTCTGTTCTCCCCCATCTAGGTCAGTACTCAACTCTGTTGGTCCACTAGGCTCTCTCTCACTCTCGAGGTGACTTCCTTGTGGTTACTGTTGGTACTGTGATGTGTCCTTGCTTCTTCTTGCTGCGTTCCCTACTGTGTGATCCCCCTATGCCTACGCATCCTGTGTTGCGCGGCACAGAGTCGTTCCCCCCCTCTCCCCTCTCTCCCTCCACCCCTCTCTTGCCCCCTCTCCCTCTCTCTCCCCCTCTGCCTTTCTTGCTCACTTCCTCCAACTCTCCTCCTCGCACCTTCTATGGTGCTTTCTATTTCTCCCATCTTCTCTCTCTGCTACTAGTCTGGAAGGAAAAAGTTCAAGAGGGACATCCTGGTCTACAAGCCAGGCATCCCTATCGCTAATACCCACATCAGAACTTCCTCCAGACACACTCTCCCTGACATCCGCTTTGTCATTCCCACTCCAGGCCGGTCTATGGACCCCTCATATGGTCTCTGTTCTCTCTCCTGTTTCCTCCTCTCCCATTAATGGTGCCAGTCGGTGGTAGGTCCTCCTGGACTACTTCCCCTCCTCCAAAACCATCATCAATGTCTATCTAAATGGTACAGTCTTGGTCCAGGGTTCTCAGCCTAAACTCCTCCTTTTTGAAAGGCGTTTTTCCACGACTAATCAACATTCTCCCTTCTCCTCCTACTCCCTCTAACACTTCTCTGGCGCCTCTGCCTCCTCCGCCTCTCTGGCCCCTACGCCACCTCAGACTACTGCCTCATCCCACTCTTGGGCCCCTCAACGGCCTCTGCACTCCTGTACCCCACCCCGGAAGTCTTTCAAATGTGGCAATCTGCTTCACATCGCTACTCTAAACTCTCGCTCTCCTGTAAAACACTCCTCTGACATCTGCCAACTCCTTGAAGACCTGGACCTGGATATTCTCGCCCTCACCGAGACATGGTTAATGGCCAGCTCTGTCACGGGTTTTGACACTCACCTCCCTGAGGGCTACAAGATCCTCTCTGAGCCAAGAACCAACCAGCCCGGAGGTGGAGTGGACCTGATCTTTCCAGAGTGGGTCCCTGCTTCTGTCATTCCTATGCAGGCCTACTCCTCCTTTGAAGGCCTGGTCGGCAGTGTCTATGTCTCTGTCTGTCTCTGTCTGTCTCTCTCTCTCTCTATCTCTCTCTCTCTCTCTCTCTCTCTCTCTCTCTCAGGGGCCACCATCTACAGGCCACATGGCCAGGTAACCCTCTTCCTCTCAGAATGGGCTGACCTCTCCTCGTCTCTCCTTTCCTCTACCTATCAGACCTCAACAGCCACCTGGAGGTCTAATCCCTCCTCTGGGCTCTTCTGCAACCTTTGCAACTCTCTCTCGCTTTCCATTCTACCCTATGGTCCGACACACTCTGCCGGACACACCTTGGATGTTCTCATCTCCTCAGGCATCCATCTCTCTAACACTCTCACCACTCCTCTCTCTTGGACTGACCACTTTCTGCTCTCCTCCCACAAACTTCTTGTCCCGCAGACAAAGCCTACGCCAGCATTGCAACCTTCCTTCTCAGTCATTCAGCCCATGAATCTCTTCTGCCCCTGTTGCTCACACTCTAACACAGCCCTCTCTAACCTGCATCTCTCCATCTCAAACGCTGCCTGTCATGAGAATCCGCCTAAAGCCTACCTCCAAGTGCAACTCTTGGTATTACTTTGACCTTGGCACCCTGAAATGCAAGTGCAGGGTGGCTGAGAGGAAGTTTTGTGCTTCGGATGCATCATCTGACAAACTGGCCTGCCGCCTGCTCCAAAGGCAATATAGCCTCTCTGTCCTCTCCAAGAAGAGGGTCCATATCCAAGCCGATGTCTGAGGCATCTAGCAACACGGCTGAACTATTTTACATCTGCAAAGAGCTGGTCAAACCTATTGCAGTCTCCACCTCTCCTGTTCCCTGCCAGGCCCTCTGCAAAGATCTGGCTTCTCATTACACCACTAAAACTCAGGACATCCTATCGTCGCTTTCCTCTTCCTCCTCCTCTACCTCTCTCAGGCCCCTTCTGGCCGCCTCTCCGTCTGTGCTTCCTTTTTCCTCCTTTTCTGGCCGGACCAGATAATCTTTCTAGACAAGTCCAATTGATTAAAGCGACGTCCAAACAGGTGCTCCCCTTGTCTTCCAGAACTATCAAGGACGAAATGTCCACCTTGCTCCAGACTTGGCCGATTTCTACAATCACTCTTTCGCCATTGAATCTTTCCCCTTTCTCCTCAAGCACTCCCTTGTGCACCCCCTCCTTAAAAAGCCTTCTGCCGATCCAACATATCCATCAAACTATCGCCTGATTTCAATCACTCCTTTCCTGGCCATCTCCCAGCTTAGTCTAAACACCGAATCTGTTGGTTGTCTCCATGACCACAAATCCAGCTAAGGACAAGTCTTGCAGTCCTGTTCTGGATAAGCTGACGAGGTCGGAATAGAGGCAGGAAGATTTAGAAAGAGGCTGTTGCAATAGTCCAGCCTAGAAAGCACCTGAGCTCTGGGAAGTACTGGGAAGAGGAGGAGCAGGGACTATCCAAATAGAGTTCCCCTTTCTAATACCAAGGCAAGGATGAACTCTATTAATTCTTGGAAGACTGACCCATTTAGTACTGAGATGAGGAAGGGGCGCAGAGTAGTAACAAGTGACCCGCAGAACCAAAGTGAGCAGTCTAGTCAATATGGTCTTGATCAGTGTATAAAAAGTGAGAAAGGACTCTGTGGTAGAAACAGAAATGCAAAGAAGGAAGCGCTGGAGAGAAGGCAGACCGGGACCCTTCAAAGGAAGCATGCTGCCACAAGGAGGGTCCGGTGTCAAGTGACCGCTCCACGAAGGAGGAGTAAAGTACCTGGTGTCCTGTTGGGTTGGCGAACATGCAGGGCAGGAAACATGATAGCTGGAAGGGAACACCTGGGGAAGGGAACATTTCCACAGGAGTTGTGAACAGTGTGGAGATCAAAGACTTTACTTCCTTTGCTCCTTCGTGGAGAGTTAATCCGAGGAACCTTTTGAGACTTTGTTTTGATACCTTGCCCTTAACGCAGAACATTCAATTTTCAGAAAGAGAGAAACTATTCCCAACCAAGATGATCACCCCTTTTCTTTAGTTGATTTAGAATGTAATGGGAGGAAATAGGTTTCGGACACATCAGTGGATCATTTACTTTTGAAAAGACCTCCTGACGGAGTCCTTGGTTTGATTGAGGCAGGGAAACCCTTGTTAGAAATAGGGACAGTTATGGTTTTCCTTTGCTTTTGGTTTGAAATAAAAGTCTATGGCCCACAAAATGCCACCCATGTGTCAGACTCCTACTTCTGCACCCTTACAATTCTCATTTTTCTTATAGGTTCGACACACACTGGGACGAGCATGATTACTCCACTCATTATGTTCGGTGTTGTAACATTTGTGGGTATCACTGTCCCCCTTTGTTATTATGCCAGGTCTCCTGTGTCTGTCGCACTCCCCTTTACCTGGGCTATAAAAGGGGCAGTGTCACCGGTTCGGCATACCTCCTGGTTCCGCACCAGCTATGGTTCAGGATGGCTTCTCCACTTTCTTTCGTTCTCTCCGGAACTCCTTGCCGTCCCAACGTGCCATTGGCTCTGAAAGGGTTCTTCTGTTCCTTTCCCTTTTGGCCACCAACTCTCACATCAGTTTGACATACCTGTCGGGTCCCTTATCGGCGTGCTTCTCCCTCAGCATGTCAAAGTTGGGGCTATGGGTCAGCCCTAAACTAAAGTCCCTCCTGGGACTTGCAGCCTCACAACACTCTTGAAGTCGGCTGCTCGAAACACAGTGCACCTCAAGCACTGCTTCTCTTGCCTGGTTTGCTGCAGTGCAATCCAACGTCTTGACAGTCACCGGCTCTCCTCACACCACTGGTTTGAAACTCCAAGGTCTCTCTCACTGGTTCTGTGGCTCCTCCCACTTTCATCACACAACGCTGGGGCTTCCCCAGCCTGTCAACATAGTCTTTTTCCGGTGTTGGACTTGTGTTCTTTATTACTCTGTGTGGTTTCCTAGTCACAGTATTTGGCAGACAAGACATTCTTCATTACTCCTGTGATCCTACTCATCAGAGTACCACACCGATCTCTTGCTTTAGTAATTACATTACAATAATACATACAAGAGGAGTCTTGGTGTCTTATTTGCTAGAACTGGATTGGGTATTGGAGTACAATAAAAAGGAAGTTCCTTCTTGGAAAGTGGGTCTTTGTACCCAAGAGAGGAGTTTTATTAATCTAATGGGGTCATCATTAAACCCCAGCCTGAAGTCATATCCAATGTGGTCAGGGGAAGGCAGCAGTTACCTGATCCTGACTCTCGAAGTAGTATCATGAGGGAGGATCACATGGGAGGAGACGGCTGTCAGGGGGAAGTGGTGACTCAGTTAGGAGAGATGCTGTATTCCTCCACTTCTGAGGATGAGATTCCCTGAATGCCTAAATATCTAATGGCATGCGGTCACTGTGCGGTTCTCTCCAAGTACAGAACATGAAGATCCATTTTATAAACATGGAAATGTTAGAAAGAGGGATCAAGAAGCTAATATCACAACTTCTAGCTGTTATGATTCTGCCTTATTTCAAGTTCCTAAACCCAAAGGTAAAATACCACCTCCTTTAACAATCTCCCCCAAGTCTGAACAGATGTATACTAATTGATCTTTTCACAATTGATCGTGAAATGAAGGTCAATTAGGACATATATCTGGGGGGAAACCCCCTGCAACTCCCCACTCAATCCAAAACACCCCACAACCCCCTACCCAATCCCATTATATTATTTATTACCCCAAGCCCACCCCACACATATATATAAAAGTAAAATAAAGGTAAAGGTCAATTGTGCAGAAGGTCAATTAGGACCACTATTGGGTCAATTAGGACAAAATGTCAATTGTAAAAGGTCAATTTGGGTAATACCGTCTGAACACTTAGTTACCCAATCAACTCGGGCTAACTAATAATAAAATAAACAAGAACATTATGAACTTCAAGTCACATAATGCCCATAGTACTTAGACGAGGAAGAGGAGCTCAGAGTTTACAAAGTGTTATGAGCGGTCTAGTTGTTTGAATAGAAAACACCTGAGCAGGATCTTTAGAAACTTAAAGGACTTTTAGGTGTCAGAGCAGCAGCAAGAGGAAGCAGAAGCTGAAGGTGTCATTGTGGCAGGAGCAGGACACTGTGAAAGATGTTGGGGTGACGTGGCCATGCAGAGAGCGCAGCGGGAAGCAGTGCAGAAGCAAGCCACTTTGTGTGGGAGAGGAGCTCCCAACACACCGTGAACTGCTCCGGTATTGAATTTACATCAGAGCTGCGAAAAGTTTACCGCACAGCAGCAGACCAGACTGAGCTGGCAGAAGCAGAAGAAGCCCTGAAGAGACCTGTAGCAACACCAGTGAGTCAGAAGGAGACGCCAAGACATACCAGTGAGTTGGCCTAAGGTAGGTGATCCCAGGGCGCTCCAAAGAGACTGCTAGGTGAGAATGGTTGTTTTGAATACTGAGCAATTGAATTGATGCAAACTGGGCACAACTCTCTTAATGAGGGATTCCAAATAGGGGATTATTGTAACCCGCATTGCCAATGCCAGAGAGGATTGATAATCAGGCAAACAGGGTGCAACTCTCCTAGCCAGCTATACCAGTTTGTGGACAAGTGTAACCTGCATTACCAAAACCAGAGACGATTAAAATACAGGCAAACTGTGCGCAACTCTCCTAATCAGGGATGCCAATTAGGAGACTATTGTAACCCGCATTGTCAATTCAGTAGAAGAGTGATACAAAGACAAACTGGTCGCAATTCTCACAGAAAGAGATGTGAATTGTAATATATACTGTAACCCACATTGCCACCAGCCAAGAGGTTGCACAAACAGAAAACAAAGGCCCCAAGGGCAAAGCCCTCCTTGCATGAGATACCAAGAGGGAGAGAACTGTAACTCGCATTGCCTAAAGCCAAAAGACAAGCAATAGAACCATCATCCTTTTGTGGAATATCAATTTGGAAAGAGATGCAGCACATTTAGTTAAGAGTCAAAATATTATCAAGTGAAGAGGTTGTTGGTTCAAATCTCCTCATTTATGATTCTAGTGTGGAGAGATTGGAACAGGCCTTACCCCAGAGCACAAATTGTAGTAGCAGAGTTGTATCCTGGCAGGTGAGTATACCAGAAAGTAGATGTTTTAAAGTACTGTGATTATGGTAAAAGGTTGTGGCGCAAAAGAAGTGTGAATTCCATCACCTTATCTTGTTGAACGTGAAGTGTGGCATTTCAGAAAGTAATTGTTGAACCATCCTGACTTAAGTGTTTCTTTTGAAGAATTATGATGATCTAATACGGGTTTGGCCTTTTGAGAAAAGAACACTTGCATTTGATTTGTGGATTTATGTTTGAAGGACATTTGTTTTTATCAAGCAGGAGGTTGTGGAACAATTTTAAATTGCTTTGATTTATAAACCTGCCTTTGAAAGAGAGATATTCACTTTGCCAAGTGAAGGGATATATTGAATGGAAAATACTTTGCATGCTACAATGAATGGAACTTTGTTATTAGCCAGAACCTTCTTGAAACTGAACTTTGTTCCAGATATTCCTGAATTGATCCAGGGGAAGCAAACCAAACCCTGATCACAAGGATTACGGTTTATGAATTCTGAGTTTGACTTTAGATGTTTTTTTGTGGAATTTAAACAGCCACACAAAAACATTGTATCATTTTATTGTGTACAGGGTCAGATATTTTTCAGACACCAAGTCATTTTTCTTTAGCCTTAGTTTGCTAGGCAGGGAAATTCTGGTAAGATTAGGCAAAGATAGGTTTTTGTCTAACCTCTTTTTATTTGATAAAATTACAACTTGTGAGAAAACGACACCTTTGTGTTCATCTCACATTTCTGACCCCTCACAGGAGTCTCTCTGTGAGGTCCTGCTTGCTGCCACCTCTAGGTGGAATGTTGCATAGAGGGTTCACCTCCCTAGCCTCAAAGCAACAGGCTCCACCTTGGGGAAAGTGACTGAATCCCTCGATTCGTCATAGTAAGTTGGGTTTGCAATCGTAAAAAAATACAGGACTTCAGCTCGACCAGTGGTTCTGTCGTCTCCAGTGAGATATCTTCCACGGCTCTCCTGAAGGAAGGAACTGACATCTGAGGAAAACAGAATGTTTTATCTAAGATACGCCAAAGCATTGGAAACTACTCCCGAGGGGGGCAAGACCGAAGACATAAACCCCAAACAACTTGAAACTACAAGAGACTTTACCACAGCCAGGCCTCTGATGTCAAATACTTTCAGCTCCGAGCAAAGATACCAAATGTTCCGTTATTGACAGACCCAATTGCAGATGCCATGTTATATTTTGTTTAAAAAATACTGCCTTAAGCATTTACATTGAATTCATATTAGTGGTGATAACATCAAAACAAAATGTCATAGTCAGCTATTTTCTTTTTAAAAAAAGGTTCAGCTTGAACATATCGATTAGATGGTCACAAAACGATATTTCTAGTGTGATTTTTAATTATGCATATTATTTTTTAAAACTTTTATTTAACTGGCAGAGATTGTCACATTACGATACTTGCAATTTCCACATATGACGTTAGTTATTGTTATTTCTGTACATAATTTGAGTATAACATTTTTAGATTTCAACATTTCCTTGTTCCTCATCGTTTACACTTTTATCCGCAAGATATTGTCTGAACCACCATCATAAATCTTTCGGACTTGTCACTGGCATTAGGCTGGAATATATCTCTTAATTGTCATTCGCCCAGGTCATATCTTTCAACCAATCACCCAGCACCGGAGGTTTACTGTTTTTTCCAACGCTTCAATATCACCTGCTTTGCTAACAATAGGCTCATGTTAAAAAATGTGCGCGTAATCCGACTCATTTTGCAAACTACCCCCTATGGCCATTTTCCCAGATCCCAGCTTATTGGTGTGTCAATCATCTCGCCTAGAGATGTACACACTTCTGCCCAGTATTCGGTTGGTCTTATGCAGGACCACAACATGTGGAGTATGCCCCCCTCTTCGCACCCACATCTCGGGCACTTTACTGTGGCTATGGTGTACACGTTTTTGAGTCGGGCCGGGGTGTAATGAACCCTGTTTAGTATTTTAAAGTGTATTAGGCGGTATCTGGAATTACAGAATATGTTTTTGGTCAGGCCACACAGTGTGTCCACTGTGCAGCCATAATGGTGGTCCCCAGCTCGCATTCCCACTCCTCTTTAACGTTCAGGATTAGGGTGTCCCTGGCTACTAGTGTGATTTTTGTATAATGTAGAGGCCGACTTCTTGACCGTACTAGGGGAGAGTACATATCCCAGACTCGGTGTGACGGGGCTTCTTCAGGGAAGCAATCCCATGTGTTAGCAATAGCTGAACGTAACCTTAGGTATTGCAGTTTCTACATCAGTGTGTTATCTATGGTTGTTTTGATTTCAACCCAGCTGATGAATTGTTCATCAACAAATAGATCCCCAAAGCAAACTATTCCCTGGTCTCTCCAGTGTGCGGCCAGTGTCCCATCATTTGTTAGGGGAATGTATGGTGCGTCCCATAGGGGCATGCCAGGGCTGTACAGCACTGTGTTTCTGGGAACCTCCGTTAGTCTGGACCATGCTCTGCATGTGACAAGTGTGGGGTCTATATAGTTATCGTTCCTCGCTCCCCTCCAGCCAGTTTAAGAAGCTTTATTGGACCTTCCTCGTGCGTTTCAATCAGTTCGTGTGGTGCATCCGGCCCTCCCTCAGTCCAATATATTGCATAGTAGGCCTGCACTGACAGGAAATACAGCTTAAAGTCGGGTGCTGCCAGTGCCTCCTGTTCATATGGTTTAGTAAGCAGTTTCCAGCTCACCTTAGGTTGACCTTTCCATACAAAAAAGGCTGAGCATGCCCCTTGTATTCTGGTAAAAAAGGATCTTCCCGGCCATACTGGCACTGTGCTAAACAAATAGAATAACTTGGGGAGTTTGATCATTTTAATCAAAGCTAAACGACCCATAAGTGAGATCGACAAGTGGTTTGATCCGGTGAGTTTGGTGAAAATTGCGTCTGTGAGTTCACCGTAGTTTAGAGAGTGTGCCAGTTGTGCTGTGCGTGCTATATTGGCTCCCAAGTATTTCACCTTCTGTGGGGTCCATTTGAGTCTGTGCAATTCTGCCGGTTGTCTATTTGTGTCTGTTAATGGAAATATCTCTGACTTAGCAGCATTTAACCTTAGACCAGCGTGTTCCCCAAATTCCTGTACTGCTTTAAGTACTCGTCGCAGGTGTTTTTCAGGTTCCCTTACATATAACATGATGTCATCGGCATACAGAGTTATAAACTCTGTTGTACCAGCTAGTGGTATCCCAGCTGTGCTGAATTTCGCCCTCAGCAAATCAGACAGTGGTTCGATTACCAGCACGAATAATAGCGGTGACAATTGGCAGCCTTGCGCCCCCTGCCAACTCCAATATTGATGATAATGTCCCATTAACGCACACCCTCGCATAAGGTTGTATAAAGTGTGGGCCAAACCCATAGTTATTCAGGACTCTGAACAGGAAATGCCAGTATACAGTGTCAAAGGCTTTTTGCATGTCCAGAGCTATCGCAACACCTTCAGTATCTCTGGGGATTTTCGCCAGAATGCTGTAGCATCGGCGAATATTTCAAGCAGTGGACCTTCCCTGTACGGATCCAGCTTGGTCCTTACGGACCATATGTGGCATTAGGGGGTTGAGGCGGGTGGATAATATTTTCGCAAATACCTTTGCATTCGTGTTTGAGGGATAGTTGGCAATAGGAGCTGCATTCCTCCGGTTGCTTACCGGGTTTAAGTAGTAGGGTTATGATCGCTTCACGAGTTGTGTCCGGTAGCTTGCCCATTTCCAATGCCTCAGATCATACCGCATGTAGTCAGGGTGCCAATATCTCCACAAATTCTTTATGGAATTCAACTCTGATACCGCCAGAGCCAGGAGCTTTCCCATTCGGTAGGGCTTTTATGGCCTCCTTTATCTCACTCACTGTCAGGTGACTATCCAGGGCTTCTCTAGCTTCTCCGGATAAGAGAGTGGTGGGTATTCCAGCCAGGTAGCAGTCTATTTCTTCTTCAGTGGCCGTGCTTTTGGGGGGGTGGGAGTGCTGTATAGTTTAGCGTAAAAGTCATAGAATAATTTGCTAATTTATTCCTGTCCTGTAACCACTACTCCATCCTCCCTGGTTATACATACATGGGATGCCCGCACTTCCCCTTTCTCCCTGGACCATCTGTGCCAATAGTTTGCCTGGTCTTTCTTGTTCGCCATACCTACGTGCTGCTGAAGGCCTATCAAAGTAGAGCAGTTCACGGTCTGCTGCCGCACAAAATTCGTCCACCTGTATTTTGATATCTGACGCCGTCTGCATTGTAGCAGCAATTGCATACCGTGCCTGGAGTTCGGCTACCCCTCCCTCTCGCCTCCCCAGCTCCCTACGTATATCCCTGGGTACTCCAGATTTTGTGGACATAGCGGCGCCTCTAATGTATGCCTTAAATACTTGCCATAGGACTGCCAGACTGTCGACAGACCCGTCATCGTTTTCAAAATAGTCAATTATGTTTTGCATCAGGCTGGTTTTATACACTGGGTTCGTCAATGCCATCGCCTTGAACCGCCACAGTGCCCTGTGAGGGGTGGCTTCGGGAACCACCATCGATAGCATTATCTGGAAGTGGTATGATAATGTTCTAGGGAGGATTGTGTTTCTGTTACCCAAATCAGCGCCTGATGTGCCACCAACCATAAATCAATTCTAGAGTGCATGTCGTGGACTGACGAATAAAAGGTATATGCCTGCTGTGATACGTGCAGGGAACACTAGGCATCTCTCAGTTCTAGGTCTGCAATGTGTGTGCATATCACACGGGCCACTCCAGTTAGGGACCTAGGAGTACTTGCTGTCTGGTCTAGGTCCATATCTAATATAGTGTTGAAGTCACCCCCACAGATGATGTGAGCTGTAGGGTACTTAGCGCATTTCTGGAATACCTCAATGTAGTATCCCTGATCCTCAATATTGGGGCCATATATGTTAATCAGCAACACCTCTGTGGTTGCCAATTTGCAGTGTACCACCACATACCTGCCTTCAGCGACACTTTCCGTCGCTAAATGGGTAAACGGTATTGATTTATTTACCAGTATCATGACTCCCCGGGCTCTGGTTGAGTATGACGTAAAGAATCAATGATTCCCCCCCATCCAGGTGCAAACTTGCCCGCCTGTTGCCCAAGCAAATGCATTTCTTGTAAATATAGTGTCTGTGCCCCTATTCGGTTGACATATGCCATTACTTTTCCACGCTTTCACAGGCATACTAAGCCCTCTAACATTCCAGCTCAACAGTTTTCTCTTTTCAGGGTTCCTTGCAGACATCTAATCCATCCTTCTTTCCCATGTTTCCCACTCCAATATACAGTGTGCAACGTGGTGCTAACTGATTGTGCATTCTTTTGATTTTAACTCCCCAACCGTTTCCCCATCGCCCCACTTCCACCCTCCTAGTCCCCTGATGCAGTACTCATCCCAACCCAACCTACTGTCATCCCATCCCTTTCCCAAACAGCTAACATATGCACACGCATGTGGGGGACCGTTTCAGGGGCGGCCTGGGTCTGGGACTAACGCTAGCATCTTATTTCTTACGGTTCAGATTAATGTATGTTACCAGTACACATCATAAATATGTCCATCAGCAAGGTGCTGGTAAACCAATACTACGAGAACAATTTTCAAGAGCAGTGTCTGGGGTGCACAGCACCATCGCCAGTACAAAGCAATACCAGTGTCAAGTTGTCGATGGCGCTCAGTACTCGGTACTCTCATCTACGGGTTCACGACCATCCTTCATCGCTTCCGGATGTCTGCTTGTCTGTTAGAGGAATATTTGCTTCTACAAAGGAGACTGCTTCTTCAGGGAATGTAAAAAAGTAGGTCTTGTTTTTATATTGCATGCGCAATCTGACTAGATACAACATTGCATAGGGTAATGCTCGTTCACAAAGCATCTTCTTCACTCCCGTGAACGTTTGCTGTTCTTGCTGTACTGCGAGGGTGTAATCTGGGAATATGCGGACCACATTGGATCATACTTTTAGTTCCTGCTTGTCTCTGGCTGCCCGTAACACCAGGTCTCTGTCCCTGTAGTTCCTAAGTTTCGCGATAATTGGCCTTGGGTAGGCGCCTGGCTTCAGAAGTGCTGCTAGCGATCTGTGTGCTCACTCGACCACAAACATTGCTGACCATCCAGGATCTCCAAGTAAATCTTTAAGTAGCTCTTCAACTGCTAGCTCCATGGGGCCTTTAAGTGCATCCTCCGGTACTCCTACTATGCGTATATTGTTACGGCGTGACCTCGCCTCCAAGTCCTTGCACTTCAACTTGTCTGTGCCCATTTCCTTGGCCATATTGATCATTGTATTTTGTAGTGCCACAAGTGTGTCATCGGTCGTGCTGATCCTTGTTTCCGCTTCAGTAATATGCACTGTGGCCTTCTCTAGCCCGGGTTGATGTGACATTAATATTAATGCCATCAAGTTTATCATTGAGTGCGGCGAAGCCTTGTTGCATGGACATGAAAACCCCTTGTAGATCCATGGGTGTTGATGTTGTCAGGGTGAGGGAGTATGACTGGTTACGTCACCACTCATCGCGTTCTCTTTGTTGGTCGGTTTTGTGAACCTTTCTATTGTCCCCCCCTTTCTTTGCCGCCACCCCTTTGGGCATTGTACTGTGCTGCTAAGGTATCTTCTTTCTTTAGTGGCCGTGACGTTGCGTCTCACTGTTTCCTTAGTGCTTCAACTGGTTCCACTTTCGCTCCTCTCGAACACCAGGAGTGGGATTGTCTGATATTCTATGTTTGGGATCAGCTGATTTAGAATTTCCAGGGTTGGATTAGCCCTCTGTCGACTTTTTCCTTTTGAAGGAGCTCCTGTATGTTCTTTTTTCCTGACCAGTCTGATATCTTCTATAGAGCTAGTCGTGCTTGCAGCCGTGGGTGTTGTGACTTGCCCTAATGGTGCAACTAATATGTCTTTGCGTGCTCAGTCGCCGTAATAAGGTCGGGCGACACATGGCGCAGTATATGCCTTTGTTCATGGCTCTAGCCAAATCTTTGCCATTTGCCCTGAGGTTGCCGCCGTGCTAAGAAGCAGGTTGTTTGGTTCGCACGCTGGGCGGACTTACCGTTTTCCTTGTCCAAAATGTATACTGGGCTCGAGCGGTCGTTGCTGCCGTTCCTTGCCGCCACTAGTAGTGCAGATTAGTGTGTGGTCATAATCTAAGTGAGTGCAGTAAACCTGAGTTTGTCCCGATATCGTTTCTCGCTGGTCTGGAGTCGCTATGACCTCAGTTTTCTGTGATTGCCTGTGACCTTGTCCGGATATTCCTTGCTGGGGGGGGCTCTTCGGTCCTTTACTGCCAGCTGGTTGCGTGCAACTCGCTGTTGCACCAGACTTTGACCGCACTAACAGCAATACGCCGTCATGAAGGGTTGTACTTTGTTGGGAGCGGCACATGCCCGTTTGGGGGTGCGCCTGGCCGGCCTTGGTGTTCTATGTCTCTCGCTTCCAGTTAGGCACCCCCACAGCAGTGAAACGACGTTCCGGTCGGTGACTCCTTGCTGCGGTCCGAAGCGGTGAGGCCAGGCTTCTGCTGTACCTTCAATAGCTATGAGGGCGTAGGGCGTCAGACACTCCCTCAATCAATATCAATAAGAACCGGATATTTTCCAGCAGGTTTTATGTCCCGTTCCTCGGCACGTATCAGGAGCTCGCACTCAGAGCTGCATACAGCTTTGTGCGCAACAGCGCCCCCCCTTAATTAATTATGCATATTAGGCCAGTTTGCATTTGGCCACACAGAAATGGTCCGCGCTGCCGATTCATAGGTCTTAACGTTCCGATTAGCCAAGCCCGTTACGTTGAGATCAAAACATTATTTGTTCAGAAAATTAAAAGTAATTTATAAGCCAAAATAGTCATGAACTATTTGTCCCACCAAGATAAACGTTGCATCATTTAATTTGTAAGAGAAACTGCATCGGATTGTCCCCACCTAAAAAAGTTGCATCCTTTAATTTGTAAGAGAAACTGTATTGTACTGTCCCCACCTAAAGAATACGCATTCTTACTCCAATAATGTGTGTCACATTAAACTTTCATACAGCAAAGGAGTAGAATATATGTTGGCCACACAATAGGTCTCACCCATCATAGCTGAAGGAAACATGAATTTGAAAACAGGACCGTAAAAGAGATAACCCCTCCCCTAGTGAAGACCTAATTCTTCAAATAGAATGACGAGGAACAGTTGTCTTATACGTAAATAAAGTAAGGATGTCCCTTACTTGTATAGGGAAAGAGTTCCAAACTCACGATTCTTGTGTCAAAAATTATGCTCCACCTATAGGGTTTTTGAAGTAGGGAGGTATTACAAGGGTTGTGTGTGGAGATGATCTCAGAGTCTCGGAGGAGGAGTGTCTCCATGTTCTCATGGCATGCAGAGAACTTCAAAGGCCACTCTGTGCCCCGCCAATAGACAATGCAGCGATAAATGCTGGAGATATGTGGTCCTTGTGCCACAGTCCTAATAATAGTCAAACCGATGTGCTATGCACTGTCTGATGTCTTTCAGTTAAGTAAACTGGTGCACCAATGTAGACGGTTTGCATAATCCAATCTCGATAGAATGAAGGCTCTAATGGCTGTATATTTTTGTGCAAAAGCCAGAAATGGGAATATATTTCTTAGGATCCAAAAAAGAATGAACATGCATTTAGCTACAGAAGAAATCTGTGGCTCCAATGATAGGTTATAGTCCATGTTAACTCCTAAGCTCTTGGCGTTGGTGGCAGGTGCCACAGGTAGGACAGGATTGTTAAAAGAAAATATTATTGTCCCGAGGGTTCGGGCATGTGTTTTTAAGCATACGTTGATCGATCGTACAAACACTTCCTATGCACCTTCCTGTAGTTTTCCTCACTTTTACACATGCAAAATCAGGCAGCAGGACGTGGCCATCTTCTGCTCATCTTATCCGTTGCTGCATCGCCTTAAGGTGAACTGCCCTGGCGGCACTAAATCATATCCCCCGCCCCTGAGGCTGACATCACTAGACGCGTACCGCCTATTTCACAACGCCAATGCACGTCTCATGTCAACATTCTCTGCTTCAGCTAATGACGTGTCTCCATGGAAATGGCAGGACACCTCTTTTCCTCAATAAGTATAAACAGACTGCTTCTCATCAGATAACATCAGATTTGCTTTCCAATCAATTCACTGTCTTTTTTTGTGTATCTTGTGCCTCGTTTCTGCTCGGTTAGCTATTTTCGTTGCTCGTAGCCCGTGCAAACAGATACTAGTACTATCATTACTATCTATTTTAATTTAGTCGCATAATGGCAACAATACAGCCTTACCAGTACGAGCCAGAGTATTCCGAGGCAGAATTACTCGAAAGAGAAAGATGCAGAAACGACGGGGCTTCGGACAACAGTTGAGAGGACGAATCACCAGATCAAAAGCCTGAGCCTAGTCGCATGGACGACGTCTTCACCTGGTGTACCTGCAATCGGTGCACGGTAATGCCAACCGAGGAGGAGAACTGCTGCTGCCGAGAAAACTCTGTATGCTTGTCCTACATATCGGAAGACGAGACATGGCCGCAATGAGTTACCGACCTGCATGACTTCAGGGCAGCCTGCCTCACACGATCCGTGTTGAGGATTATGATGGTGCTTATGCACGGACTTCGCGCAACAGTTCGCCTTCGTAATCCAAGTAATGAGCGAGTGTACTCTAGATGCGATGTCACTTGTTGGTCTGCTATATTGTAACTTTGATCTATCACTGTCAAATGAATGTGGTCTGGCAATTCAATACATCTCTCACGATTTGCGGAAATCATAGTGGTCATCTTATGTGTCTTTCACGCACAACAAAGAAACAATATTTCTCTGTTCCCCAAATGTTATGGATTGCATGGGTGTTCACGTTTGTAATGAGTCTACACTTTAAAGCCCAAGTTGATTGATCCATGAAGTAACATTTGTACTGTCTACAATGCCATAGGATACAAGATTGCAAGGTTTAATACACGTATCTTGTTCATTTAAAAATAGTTTGTAACTTTCTCTTCCACAGGTGTTACAGGCTGGTGGCCTATCAATCGTTTACATGGTGGCTTCAAGGGAGGCTTGGACACCGCGTTCATCAAGTAATACCGCCTGTGTCGTTGGTGCCATTAGAGAGACATTCCCCAGTGACAGCGGTCCGTACAGGGGATTTTCCCACATTGTGCTGCAACCCAAAGTATATAATGTGTAGTACATTTGTGCCATCAACATCAGCAACAAAATAAAATACAACTGAACTTTTATGAATGGTTGTTTAAATGTTTCAGTGAATAAAGCGTGTCTCCATTCAGCAGTGTTCCAGCCCTTTTTTGCATGCCTCATGCTCCTCCAACCCCACCCCTCCAGAATCAATGACTTAGCACCTGTGGCCGTGCCCTCCAAAGGGGGCTGGCAGGGTGGGAATGGCCAAGGTGACAAATACCATGTACCTTGCGCACGGGCCATTGTTCACATGCCCTACTCAGACCCAGTGTCTCCAGGCAGGCTCCACCGAAGCAGGCTGCGCCCCTGCAATCCACAGAAGTTTGTCTCCACTCAGCAGTGTTCCGGCCCTTTTCTGCATGCCTCATGCCCCTCCATTCCTCCCTCCAGAATCAATGACTGTTAGCACCTGTGGCCATGCCCTCCCAAGGGGGCTGGCAGGGTGGGAATGGCCAAGGTGCCAAATACCATGTACACTTCAAAGGTATCTTACGCGCAGGGGCCATTGTTCACATGCCATCCTCAGACCCAGTGTCTCCAGGCAGGCTCCCCTTGAAGCAGGCCGCGCCCAGGCTATCCACAGAAAACCATGCCATATACACGTCACTCATTCACATACACACCCACTTTTCAAATTCTTTATAAACTTACTTGATATTTATCCTGAGAACATCTGTGAGCACTGCAAGTCAACTCGTGATCGTGTTACCTCTGAACATCTCTGACCACTGAAAATCAACCCGTCATCGTGCTACCTGTGAACATCTCTGAGCAGTGGAAGTCAACTCGTGATTGCGCTACCTGTTCTCCTGCTACCAACTACCCTGCTTGCTGAATCTAACTGTTTGTTGGTCAAGGTAAGGGCAGGTCACCTAATCATCTCTTCCTGATCTCTAATTTTCCATGTATTTCGAACAAATGTACCCAGTAGTTTAAGGTTAATTCATCTCATTGCCATTATCATTGACTTCTGTTTAATTTGTTCTGTTCTCAATATATAGTAATTGTCATCAGTGTCAATTGGGATAGAATTGCATCCTTCGTGGACCATGTCTATAAGCATGTTTCCTTTTGATGCATGAAAGTACATTCAACGGGCGAGTAACATGTTACGATTTTTGTCACATCAATCAATTCTGTAAGAAAATTATCGCAGTGTATATTTGAGTATGCAACACAGGGTTTGACTCTGTGACCAAAAGAAACATTGCATAGAAAAATGTATAATATAATTCCATCTTTCGCACGCATACATGCAACATAACATTTTTACGATGTGGACTTTTGTTTTTACAGATTATTTGACAATGCCTTCTTGTATGATTTCGGTTGCCGTTCTAAGACACATAACAAACCTAAGGGCACAATAATGCATATATTCCCAGGGAATATAGATCTGATAAGAGAATGGGTCAGATACTGCGGATTTGCGCCGGACGAGCTTGAAAGTCGAGTCCAGGAAGTCTTGGGGGACTTGAGGGGAGATCGACTCCGCATCTGCAGCCTGCACTTTGCCAAAAATATGTACCACGAATCACAGTACACAAAGAAGCATCGACTCAGAACGTCTGGTAAATTGCTTCCAAATGCAATCCCGACTCCATTCATGTACACGCTGCCTCAGTTGAGTCATGGTTCATGAATTAGCTGTAGGCCTTGGGGTACTGAACAGGTAAATACAAGGACGGATTGGTGTTTTTGGTTTAAATGTGTCTAATAAACTTTTGAATATTGACCAGATTGTATTGCTTTATAACCACACCCCATTTTGCTATACATATGTCCTTGGTTTTAGGAGCATCATAGAAAACTATTTATGGACACAGAAAACTATGCTATAGTCCCCTTGGAAATAGCATAATTTTTTCTAATTGGTTGCTTTATATGTCCATTTTTTTTTCAGGTTAGCATGTTGACTGAAGCACAGACTATCAGTAGTGATGACATCACCGACACGTCCAGTATACCAATGGCGAGCCATACAGACTTGCTTTAAATTCATATTGTTCAGAGTTGGATCTTCCCACATTTCTAATTCAAATCTAATTTTCCCTTTACAACTCCATGACAATGCACTGAAATTGAAGGAGCAAGATTCTGCATCCATTTCTTTCCTGGAGTCAACAACAACTTTGGGCGCCTATCAGGTAGTTTTATTTCGCTATTGAATTCTGGAAATGTATTATGCATGGAATTTTAGATAATATGAAATAGTTTACGTATCCTGTCGTTTGTTTACATAATGTTTCATTTATGGGTTTTTATTGATAAGTACCATTGTCTGCATCCCATTGTGTGTGTTCAATTTCACTTTTTTCATCCATACTAAAACAAGTACTGTATTACAGGGTGATGCTGGTACTTCGACTATATTTACATCATCCTTTGGAGCTGATCCAGAGCCTGAGCTATGCGTACTGACAGTTCTCTTGAATGAAAGAAAGTAGATCCTACATCTGATACTATTAGACAGTGACATTATTATAAACTAGCATCTTTTCAAACGTTTACCCTTTTAGTTCTAACGTTACAATTTCTACCCTAATGCTGAATACAATGCAAAATGCCTGAGTGCAACATTACAATCAGTGGGTTTCGCACAGTGATCTCTGATCGAGTACACTAGCCATCAATCAGGTGAAATTTGAAAAGTATATTTTGACTAAATGACGTACACAGTGTACGAGTGTATCTATGTAAGCCATGTGTGAGAGGAAAGAATTTGATTTCAAATACAATTGACTTTTCTTTAATGAATATTCTATTCAAGGGATTGTGGAAATCGATATAATATTGTGACCCCAATCGCATTGTTTAAATGTATGTTGGCCTACGCCAAGCTGTCTAAAGAATACTATGTACATAGGTTCCGCGGCAAGGTCTTGACCTTAATGTATCGTGTAAGCCGCCATCTTGGATCTAGCCGCCATTTTAGGTACTCTTGCAGTGTGGAAGTCACCCCGAATCACAAAATGGAGGCCGAATGACATTTCGAGTAAGACTTCGGCCATGGTGACCTCCGCACACGTGAATGAATAATATGTCCGCAGGCTACTTGTTAGGGTCATGAACTAAGACCCTGTCCTCTCTTTAACCTATGTGTAAATATGTAACCGTATCAGCGGAACTGATCTAATATATGGAAATTGTGTGTTCGACCTGGCTACGAACCCTAGCCATGGTTCCAAGAATGGTTAACTTGCAAGAGGGCTGGCCAATGCAGTACAAAATGTATAAAAACCCAAGCATCCCGATGATCGGTCTCTCCCACTTTCAGTGCGAACCTAACGTTGAAGGTTCGTGTGTTAGTCAGAGGGCCGAATAGCTATTCGCATGTCAATTGACTTTGGTAACTTTGTAACTTTGAAATAAAGCGCTTTGTATGTCCTTTGTAACCTGTGTTGGTGTGTTTCCTTTTGGGCTTCCCGGCCTCATATCAATTTCTCTGTTTCCACAGTTGGCGCCCGAATAGGGACCCTCAAGATTGATGCCGGATCATTGAAGGTTGACGCAGACTATCGAATCGGGTTCGGACGGTGTGATTCTGCGGGCCCGACCGATCGAGACGCGATACCTCGGCAGCGCTGCACGATCCGAACCTTGGGCGATAGTCGTGCGGTCTGACACGGCATCTTGACGAGGGTCCAATTCCGAGGCGGGCAGATTTGCCGAAACCACCGAACGCAGGTAAAATTCGTTAGTTGAAGTCCTTTGTAAACCGTACGGTCCTCCTTAGGTTTGGTCAGGTGTAGTCGTGACCCGGCTCTTAATTTAACCCTGACAATTTGAATTTGGCGTATTGTATCTGCAGACACAATTATTGGACCAGGTAACACCAATTCTTTGAGAAATGCCTGGGAAATTGTCTAGCTGCTTTAGGGTTCTGTTCCGCAGCGATCGACAATCTTTGGAATTTAGCCGTCCGGCACCACAGGAGGGGTCGCCGGCGTGTACTATGTACTGTAAGTATGGCATTGGTAGTATTGTATTTAATGACATTTGGCACAGACAGACCAGAAATGCCTCCGAATTTCAGTGGCCAATCAATGGTAGCTTTGAGATCCCCCGTATTGAATACTTTGAGTCGATCTTGCTTAAGAAGAAGGCTAGGCCAGCAGCCTTTGATGTGTTACAAAATTGGAAAAAGGAAGCATTACAGCAGCTTAAAAGTAGGGATAAACATGCACGACGTCATAAAACGAATGCCGAAAAGGCATTGTTGTATGACAAGGAAAAACGATTAGATGAAACCCAGAAGATGGACAGAGCTTTCTCGCTCGGAGTCCAGAAAATGTACCCCTCTAAAGATTTCCATGTTTCCGAGGAGTTTATTGAGAAAATATTAAACGAACGGAGGCCTGATTCTTCAGCGCCACCTCCGTATGCTCCCGTTGTGGGCACCTTGCCCGTTCCTGCTATTGCTCCTATCGCTATTCCTACTCCTCCTGCGCAGCCTACTGCCCCTAGTTCTTTGGTTGTCGCTCCTCTGTCTATTTCGTCTATTACATTACCTCTTTCCCCTGCACCCTTGTTAGGTTCACCTACACCTCCGATTCTGGGGAGTCCCGTGTTCACTAAATCAGATCCCGGTGCAGGGTCGAAAATTGTGACTCGTAGTACTGTTCCTGCGGGCAGGAAACAGGAACTATTTGCTTGGGCTAAACATTGCATGGAAAAAGGTGATCAAACTGATGTACTTTCGACATTATCTAATTTGCACGATTTTCCCG
Organism: Ambystoma mexicanum; assembly: GCF_040938575.1. NCBI lineage: Eukaryota > Metazoa > Chordata > Amphibia > Caudata > Ambystomatidae > Ambystoma > Ambystoma mexicanum. Next base: position 537,601,818 of record NC_090928.1, on the reverse strand, counting down.
AGAAAAACGTTTTTATTGAAGGACTGGGGATTCATTTAGGTGTAATGTGGGGTAGATTGCAGACTTCGGATCTCCCACAAGGGGTGAGAGATCTGAACGCTTTGGCACTCTCGAGGGATACAGAGCAGAAGGTATATGGGCATGTTGATAGGTTGTTTGAGTTTAGAAGGGATTTTGAAAGGTTACAAAACGAGGATGATGAAGACGATAGGATATATGTGCAGAAACGGTTCCTTTCGTGCCGAAGATCAGCACCTGAGGAAGTACGGATTTGTACCAGAGATGCGATTCGGTGGATCTCGGATTCATCGATACCGCCAGATGAGGTATATGACACATATAGTCAATACACGATAGAGATGCAAAGGAAGGTAATCCAAGTGATGGTACAGCACTTACAGGAGGAATGTATAAGGAAGAAGGTTGGTTGCCCCACAGAGTTATTAGGTATTTGTAAAAGAGCTTTTTCGCCCGACACTTCTACAGCTGCTTTAGCGCTCGATTTGGCCTTATTACTTAGTAAGCGGTCGGAGGTCCCTATATCTCAGTTGCCTATGAGAGAGGTCCCTCCGACCCTTGTCCCAAAAGTAGAAATCCCCGCCAACGTGGCGGCTGGTACTGCCGCGGTGGATATCCCTGCACATTACGTATCACAGTTTGTTCACGTCCCGTTCTCTCGACAGGAAGTGAACACGATTAGACAATCAGTTCCTGATATCAGGAAGAACCCGACAGGATTTTATAAAGAAATAGAATCCGTTTTGCAATCTTCTGTGTTCACCTTAAGTGACATGGATTTATTGTTTCCAGTGCTTTTGCCTGTTGATGTATGGAAACAGGTACGAACAATAGATGATGTGCCGGGGTTAGGGGATACATGGGTAAATCTGACTAGAATAGATGGGGAACGACCAGCTGGTGAGAAACCACCCCAGGTAATACTCACTTTACCCGATAGAATAGTTGCCAAATTAAAAACTATAATTCCGGAAAAAAGGATTATTTGGGACAAGCTTACGGCCTGCGTCCAAGGGAAAACTGAAGGTACTACTGAATTCTTTAATAGATTCGAACAGGTGTTCTCCGACTTCAGTGGACAGGATTTAGGTACAGAGTCGGGGAAGAGGTTGTTTGTGGACAAATTTGTGCGTGGATTGTTGCCCGACATCCAGTCACAAATTATGTCCTCAGAGAGCGCTTGGCAGGCAAAATCTCAGTCAGAGGTCTTGCATATGGCTCAGTATTACGAGAATCGGGTTAATAATGAAAAAGAGAAAATCGAAAAAAGAAGGGGTGACCTAAAGACTAAGGTATTGTTGCAGCAAATTGTCAGAAACCCCAGAGGAGGTATGACACAGACTAGAGGTCAGTACATTCCAAGAGGAAATACTCCTCCAAATTCTATAAATATTAATCAGTGTGCTTATTGCCGCCAGGAAGGTCACTGGCGAGCACAGTGCCCTGCCCTCCGTCAGAGGTCAGGAGGCACATTCGGAGGAATGGGTAGGCGACCACGGGGCCGCCCTGGAGCAGGGGGCCCTGATAGGGGTCAGCTTCTACAAGATCCCCAGCAACCTTTTTCACGGGAAAATCAGACTCTGAGTATGGACTCGAGAAATATATTTGATCACCCTTCCGCCGCCTATCTTTCTGAGGAACTTCCCTTTGATGAAGTTCTGCCTTATTAGGATTGCCCGAAGCAGCGTTTGGAACCTTTACCTATTCCCGTTATTCAGAAGGGCCCCTATGTTGAATTATTGGTGGGGAATAGGAAACATCAGTTCTTGATCGACACTGGAGCACAAAAGTGCTCCATCGACCATTCGAGGGTTCCAAACATCCCACTGTCAGGGCAAACAAACGTCTCTATAGGGTTCTCTGGTATACCAACTGTTTGTCCGGTTTCTGCGCCGGTATCTGTTTCTTTGGGTCCTTTTACAGACCAGTGCCCTTTTCTTCTTACTTCAAACTGTGGAGAAAATTTGCTGGGGTTGAATTTGTTGAAGAAACTGAATGCAGTGATTCATTGTTCCCCTGACGGAATAAGATTAACAGTTTCACCACAGCAACCCTTTAACTCCCAATACTTGACCCGACCTCTACCTCCCGAATTTGACATTGTCCCAGAATGTTTGTGGGCAATAGACGACAATGATGTCGGGATATTGCACATCGACCCTGTTAAGATAATATTGAAACATGGGGTTAAGCTACCACGCATTCCGCAATATAAAATTTCAATTGAAGGTGAGCGCGCTCTGAAATGCATTGTCTCCGATTTTGTACATCGTGGAGTGATCGAAGAGATTACAGGTAGCTTATGTAATAGCCCGATCTTGCCAGTATATAAGAAAGGCGACAATGCAATTCCGTACCGGTTTATAATAGATCTTCGTGCTATTAACCGGGTGGTAGCCCCACAATTTCCAATCGTGCCTGATGTAACAACGATCTTAACAATGATCCCTGCTACGGCTACACACTTTAGTGTCGTAGATTTGAAAAACGCCTTCTTTAGTATTCCGATACATGAGGAGAGCAGGTATTTGTTTGCGTTCACCTTGGGGGGACGCTCGTTTACATTCACAAGGGCACCTCAAGGGTATACTGAAAGTCCTAGTATCTATAGTAGAGCCTTAAAAGAGCAGCTCGACACCCTTGAATTACCACCTACTTGCACGCTGCTTCAATATGTAGACGATTTGCTCCTGGCTGCAGACTCTGAGAAAGCTTGTAAAGAAGGCACTATATTGTTGCTTGTTCATTTAGCTGAAAATGGTCACAAAGCTTCACTTAAGAAATTTCAATATTGTTGCCAGGAGGTTGCCTATCTAGGCTACCTCCTGTCAAAGGAGGGGAGAAGATTGACACCTGAACGAATAAAACACATTTCTGGCATGTCTGTCCCAAAAACACAGAAGGAAGTCAGAGCCCTGATATAGGGATGGCGTCCTACTGTAGACTGTGGATCCCGAACTTTGCCCTAGTGGTAAAACCGATGTTGGCTTTGACGAAGAAGGGCATTTCTCTGCCACTGCCATGGGAATCGGAACATCAACGATCATTTGAGCTTCTCAAAGCCGCGCTGTGTTCAGCACCGGTTCTGGGTACACCAAATTACGATAAGGCCTTTGTGTTGTTTGTGCATGAATGTAATGGATGTGCTTTGTCTGTGTTAACGCAGGAACATGGAGGGAAGAATAGGCCGTGCGGCTATTATTCCTCCGCCCTCGATCCTGTTGCATGCGCTTTGCCGCGATGTCTGCGCGCTGTTGCTGCTGCCGCTGCGTCTGTAAAACAGAGTGAGGGGATGGTCCTAGGCCACGATTTAATTTTGATGGTGCCTCACTCTGTCGATATTCTATTGAATAAAACTCAAACACAACACCTTACTTCTGCCCGGTTGACCAGGTACGAATTAGTTCTATTTGCTCCTCATATCCAAATTAAAAGGTGTTGTGTTCTCAATCCGGCTGAACTTTTGCCTCTCCCGCAAACTACTGCTTGCGGCGATGACAGATCACATGACTGCCTGTATGCCACCGAACAAGAAACAAAGGGCAGAATAGACCTCTCAGATACTCCTTTGGAGAATGCGGAAGGGGAGCTGTTTTGTGATGGCTCCTGTTTTAAACTTCCGAATGGCACATCTACAGCTGCTTATGCAGTTACTACTTTGAACAAGATCGTAGAAACTAAAAGGATTCCACATAACTCCGCGCAGGCCGCAGAGATTATAGCGTTGACCCGCGCTTGTGAGCTCTCCCAAGGGCATAGAGTTAACATTTATACGGATAGTCAGTACGCCTTTGGGGTGGCTCACAACTTCGGAAAACTGTGGTCGGAAAGAGGGTTTCTGACCTCACACGGGACCAAGATTCAGCATGGTCCCTTAATAGTACAACTACTTTTAGCGCTCTCACTCCCTGAACAACTAGCGATCATGAAATGTGCAGCACATCGCAAGGTCATAGACGATGTGGGCAGAGGAAATGCCTTTGCAGATTCGATAGCTAGACAAACAGCCACAGACCTTAGCACAGACATGTATACCTCGAGGGAAGTGAGAGATGGTTGTATAATAGATGAAGGCATTGGGTCTGTGCGAGATATTCAGACTGATGCCTCTGTTGAAGAATCTAGGAAATGGGCTGAAGGCATGGGGAAATTGGATGACGAAGGGTGTTGGGTGGACGCATCTGACGGGAAATGGTTGCTTCCTGATTCTTATGTATTTGCAATGGTCACGATGGCACACGGTCCAACACATGTGTGTGCCCAGCAAATTGCGAAGATATTACAGCAGGTTTGGGTGAATGATAAAATTTTGGGAACTGCAAAAAGATATGTTCAGAATTGTATGATTTGCCTACAGCACAATGTGGGTAAAGGGACAGTGACTCCAAGGGGGAGTTTCGGGCCCCCCTCTGTCCCCTTTGAAACCATTCACCTTGATTTTATTGAAATGGAGCGATGTAATAACTTGAAATATGTTCTTGTTATCATTTGTGCTTTTAGCAAATGGGTCGAGGCTTTCCCCGTCAAAGATGCTACCGCCATGACCACCGCAAAGATCTTGGTAAAAGACTATTTTCCTCGATTTGGGCTTCCGAGGATAATCTGGTCGGACAATGGCCCCCACTTCATCGCAGCCGTAATGTTGCAAATATGTGTTGCCTTAGGGATAGAGAAACGTTTTCATTCAGCTAGGCACCCTCAAAGTGCGGGGTTGGTAGAAAGACACAACGGTATTTTGAAAAACAAACTTGCAGAAACATGTGCCGACACTAAATTAAAATGGCCAGATGCTTTACCTATTGTGTTGTTAGCTATGCGCACCACACCCCAGACTAGAACTGGGCTCTCTCCATTCGAGGTAGTAATGGGAAGGCCTGCTAATATTTGGGGTCTCCCTAAACCTAAAGCCCTGAGGGATGTGGAGAATGTATTGCTCATAGATTATTGTAATCAATTGACTAAAAATCTGTATTTCATTTACCACCAGGTGAATGCCGCCTTACCTGTACGGTTTACGGGCCCAGGACACGATATATTGCCCGGCAGCTGGGTCCTGGTGAAGGCCTACGAAAGGTCTTCCTGTCTCGCGCCTCGCTGGCGGGGACCCTACCAGGTTTTATTGGTCACCAGGACGGCAGTGCGGGTGGCAGGAAAGAAGAATTGGGTACATGCAACGCATGTGAAGAAGATCCCTCACCCGACGCCACACGTTACAGAAGAAACAGAACCCCTCGCTGATGCTACGATCTCTGATCTCGGAGTAGCAGGCAGCGCTGTGAGTGCGTCGGAGAAGTTCTCTGAGCCTGAGGAGCTCGGGGAGCCGTCCATTCTGTCTCCACACTCTCTTGATCAATCACTTCCGGAAACTCTTGTTTCAAGTTCTGCGACTTCCGTCGCCACCGACGTGACGCTCCCCTCAGGGAGCGACGATACTTTGCTTTTGGATTCAACAAACTTGGGTACCATCAGGTACAACCTTCGACCACGAAAATAGAATCGCTGCACGAGTATCGTGCATCTGGAAGAAAAAGGAGTGATTGAAATACTATTGTCTTTCCTTTTTTTGGAATAAAGAAAAGGAGGGTTCTGTTGGCTAGGGTTGGGAAGGACTAAGAAGTCGCGCGGCCGAAGTGCCGCCAGCAACGAACATTGGGGCCGTCGATCGGGATAACCATGATGCCTGCCGCCTTCACCGCTGCTCCTCGTATTGAACTATTAGATAAGGAGGTGACCAATTCGAACAATGGACAATGTGCCTGGGCCCTGAAAACGTACTGTTGTGTTCTCGTTTTGATTATTGTTAGTTTTGCAACTGCTGCCGTGGGACTTTGGTACTTTGAAGAAATCTATCCTTTGAAGCCTCTATTACCGACCAAAATTGTACCAACTGTTTTGACTCCCTCTGTACACCTTCACACTCTGTCCCCTAGGGATTCTCGGCATAGACAGAAATATCATAATAACACTCTGATGATAGTGATGAATGCTACGCATGCTATTTTTAATAGGAGTAATTGTTGGATCTGCACTCACTTACCACAACATGGGAACAAGGGATTGGGATGGTATATACATCCCCTACCTCTAACAACTTCTTGCTATGCCTCTCTTAGAGCACTCTTTTTTGGCCGATGGAATGATAGCATCTCAGGGAACTTCGATGGGACTAATTTGAATGAATTTGAAAAACGTGAATTGACTCCCCTGGGATGCTCGCTTTTCGCAAATAGGAGTAGACCTAATATCGCTTCTATTAGGCCGTCTGATAAACTTTCTTTTCCTTTTCAAAATCTAGTTTCTTTCAAGATGGCTCCGATAGGCAATAAGGATGCCATGCCTCCTTCTTATTCTGTAAATCACAGTCCTGATTCTGTCCCTTTCTGTGTACAAAGAAATGGCACTAGGCCAATGGGAGATTTCGAGCCTTGTGTAAATATTGTAAATTTGACTGGGGAAAATAGGCCTTTGTATGTAGGGGGACCCGTTTATTTTGTTTGTGGTAGTTTAGCTTTTCCCTGGTTGCCCAAGGATTGGCAGGGGACCTGTTATTTAGGGATATTGTTACCAGGTATTTATAGCCAGTACCTTAGAGGTATCTAAGGCTCGCCCGCGACGGGATAATGATGGAGATACCCCTGGACAAGTGTTCGGGGATATAGCCAAATCAGTAGTCCCCTTCTGGGGACAAATAGCTAATTCAGAAAACATTAGGGGATTAGCGAGGGTGTTGGAGAAAACGATCAACCGGACCACGGACATACTTTACAATATGACCTTAGAGCAAAAGGCAATAAGATTGGTAGCACTTCAAAATCGAATGGCATTAGATGTCATTTTAGCTGAACGAGGTGGAGTATGTAAATTAGTGGGGTCCGCTTGCTGTGTTTTCGTACCAGATTCTTCACCAACAATATTCAAAGCAATTCAGAATTTACACACTCTTAGTTCTGAAGTCCATATCCCTGTAGGAGACTGGAGCCTTAGTACTTGGTTTTGGGATTCTCTACGATCTTGGGGGTGGAAGGTGCTATCTGTTATTTTAGGTATTTTAGGGACTCTGTTATTTCTTTGCTGTTGTTTTCAATGCCTCCCGAGTATATGCGGAATGATAGGGGGATGTTGTGCCCAGGTTATGAGCGCAATAGGGCGTAAAATATACACCCCGAAGACAGCATCTAAAGAATTCATGTTGCAAGAAGTTCTTATGAACAATTTTATGGCTATTGACATTTCAGACAATGATGCGGAACCTATGGATGATAATGCCTTCAAGTATTTTCAAAAGTATTAGGAAATGATGTTTTAGCACTTGGCATAGGCCAAAAGGAGGGTCTGTGGAAATCGATATAATATTGTGACCCCAATCGCATTGTTTAAATGTATGTTGGCCTACGCCAAGCTGTCTAAAGAATACTATGTACATAGGTTCCGCGGCAAGGTCTTGACCTTAATGTATCGTGTAAGCCGCCATCTTGGATCTAGCCGCCATTTTAGGTACTCTTGCAGTGTGGAAGTCACCCCGAATCACAAAATGGAGGCCGAATGACATTTCGAGTAAGACTTCGGCCATGGTGACCTCCGCACACGTGAATGAATAATATGTCCGCAGGCTACTTGTTAGGGTCATGAACTAAGACCCTGTCCTCTCTTTAACCTATGTGTAAATATGTAACCGTATCAGCGGAACTGATCTAATATATGGAAATTGTGTGTTCGACCTGGCTACGAACCCTAGCCATGGTTCCAAGAATGGTTAACTTGCAAGAGGGCTGGCCAATGCAGTACAAAATGTATAAAAACCCAAGCATCCCGATGATCGGTCTCTCCCACTTTCAGTGCGAACCTAACGTTGAAGGTTCGTGTGTTAGTCAGAGGGCCGAATAGCTATTCGCATGTCAATTGACTTTGGTAACTTTGTAACTTTGAAATAAAGCGCTTTGTATGTCCTTTGTAACCTGTGTTGGTGTGTTTCCTTTTGGGCTTCCCGGCCTCATATCAATTTCTCTGTTTCCACAGGATGTATACAAGATCGGGAAATAAAAGAGGAGACACGTGGATCCGAGGTGGCGGACCAGCTTGCTGGAGCAGTCGATATAGTGAAGAACGAGGTTTCACAGAAAATCAAGAAAGCAAGGGTACCTAAAACAATTTCGATTACAAAAAGTGTTTTGGGCTGGTGTCTTCATAACATGCTTTTTTAAAAACCTAAAGTGCTATATACTGTATGTTGGATATACATTGAACAGGTTTTTACAACCCATTTCCTAGAGGCCTAGAAGTAAATGAAGTATGAAAAGACAGACAACAAATGAAACCAGAGATGCTGCTTGCCAAACAGATTTCACCAATGAGCACCTATTATTTTAAGCGCAGCGTTATCCAATCAATAAGCAGACTCGAGATGCTTATGCTCAATGGCCAGAAAATGAATTGATTGTGACCGGCGAAGCCAGCAAACTTTTGTTGACCATTGCTACAATGTGAGAACTCCACGAGATGAAGATGAAATTGAATATAATGAAAATGCTTTTGAATTACTGTTATGCTTGAGCTAAAACATGACGCTGATGCGCAGTGCATTCTGGGAGCACTCAGAGTCATAATGGATAATAATTCCATGCCTCAGTGAAAACTGCACTTGCTTTGCTGAAAAACATGCTTTCAATGTTATTCGTTGCTGAGCCTGGTATGCAGGCCTCAGTCAAGGACACTGCTGGGAAAGCTGCTGGGATCAACAGGTGCCAGCTGGCAAAAGATATAAAAAAAGGGTTTTGTTATGTCTTGCTCAGGATGAGTTATGGAATTGTTTTCCGTGGTGCTTTAGAAGAGGGAAGCTTTGCTCTTTGGGGTTACTGTCGGTTGACCCGGCCGGCAACAAACGGTCACTCAGCAATGCGCAAGCGCTAATGCCAGAAGGTTCGAGAAATTGCCACCCCTTTTTGAGGAGGGCATATATGCAGAGCTCTGGAAAGGTCAGGTGGAAAAAACATAAAGACTTCAGTCTGAGGGGGGATGCTTGTTCCGACCTTCCTGTGTGCTGTTGTGCTCTCTTCCTGGCTGTTACCGGGGTCTTCCAGCCGCATCTGGCGAGATGAGGGATTATGTTACGCCCATGTTGATGTATTTCCTTTATTTCTCTATCTTTTCTGTGATTTATTTCTGTTTTATCACTTGTTGCTTCTTAACTATGAATAAATAGCTGTCTAAGTGCTCATTATTTTGCTAACTGCATGTCTGGTTGTGAGTTATTGCTCTGCCTACCTGCGTTCAAAGTATTTGGTCTGCTCTGCAAACGTACTGGTGATAAATAACTGTCCGTGCGCTCTTGGCAAGCAATACATTTTTGGCGACGAGGATGGGATATTTGTGATGAATTGCTCCAAATATTAAAGAAACTGTTTGAACGCAGATAGGCTTTGCTTACATTGCAACCGAAAGTTTGTTTTAATTTGGCAGTGAGCGTTGGACTGTGTTAATAATTTTTTTGTGAGTGCATGCTTGCGCGAATGACTGCAGTGTGGAGAAACAAAAAAAGATTTTGCAAATTACTAGTAATGATGAATAGTTTGTTCAGGAAAAAGGGTGTCTCCGCTGGTGGTGAATGCCCCGAGGTTATGATTCTAGGTTGGGCTAAAAGCCCATATGATAAATTAGCCCAGGTGTGGGCATGCGGAGCTGGTCTGAGTGAAACATGGGACTGTAGTTTGGGAGAAGCTGCTCAGTCAGAAGTAATGCTTTGTTTACAGCAGATTTCAGTAGAGTGGGGAAGGGAATGCATTGCGTTGGGCAGGTGGGGGTGGGTCCTCCTGCATGCCTATAGGAAAATACATCATAAAAATGTAGAAATGAAAGAGCATATTTTACAATTGGAAAAAGAGTTAGCTGTCAAGCAGCAAATAGCTTTGATGCAGGAAATTCAGATGAAACTTTTTAAAGACAAGGCTGATAAATATCAGGCTGTGGCAGAGCGGGCTGTGGTTAGGGTAGCTCGCTATAAGTATAAAAAGAGGCGAGGGGGGTCAACCAAAGGAAAGTGGCAACTGTAATCGCTACTGCGGGTGTGGATTGGGACCCTGATAAGTGGGATGGAGACATTTTTGACTCAACAAGCCTAGAGAGTAGCTCAGCAAATGAGTCTGATTCTAAGGCAGAACTGAAGCAAAAGACAGTGGCAGTGAAGCCGGTTAGGAGACGGCGTGGCAGACCCCACCCGCAGAATCCTGCATGTGGGGTTGTGGATTTAACCACGCTGGAAGATTACACCCAGCAGGAGGTTGGGGAAATCATTACTCGTTTGAGGCAAAAGTCAGGGGAACCTTTACTGACATGGATGGTGGGATTGCTAGATGGGGGCACTGCAGGGTTGTTGGTAGATTCCACAGACTCCTGTTGTGACTCCTGTCATTTCCCTTTTTGCCCTCTATAGCTCCAACAATGGACCAAGAGTCGCGTGGTTGCATACTTTGTGCAGAACCGTGTACCATGGGGCCCAGAACCACTCCCCCACCGTCACAGCACGCAGGAGATAATTCTTTATGCTTACCCATTGCTTATCGCTGTCTACTCTTAGGTGTAGGACTTGTGCCTGGAACTGCGCTGCTCTGTGGTATACGCGCATGTCTGGTAGCCCTACCCCTCCCTTGTCCTTTGGCTGTATCAGAATGGTGTATGCTACTCTTTGCTCACACCCTTCCCACAGCAACCTGTTAACACTTTGCTTCAACTCTATTAAATGCTCATCTGGTATTCATATTGGTAGCATTTGGTACAGATAGAGGACTTTTGGATTTAGGGTAATTTTTATTGCATGAAGTCTCCCCCTAACCAGGACAGTGCAAGTCATGACCACGCCTCCAAGTCTAAGAATATCTTATGCAACAGCAGGCGGAAATTTGCTTCATACAGATCAGCCAGGGTTCTTGTGATCCACACCCCCAGATATTTCATCTTCCGCCTCTCTACTGGGATCCCCAACTTCTCCAAGGCATCGACTGGAGTATGCACCTCTCTCCAACATGGGAACAGGGTGGATTTGGCAGTGTTGACCTTAAATCCTGACACCCTTCCATTGTATACCAGAACTGCTAGCGCACACCTCTGGTAGAGCTTGCTATGTCGCTCATATGGAGAATGTAAGGAACTCATGGTGGCAACCATAAAGACAGACACAAGTGATCACAGTTCAAAGGTGTTTATTAAACTGTAAATGCAGGGTGGAAAAACACCTATCTTAAACTAAATCTAAGATGGGAGCAAGTTTTGACCATCAAATGAAAAATAAGGCAGTCCTTGTGGCAGCGTTTCAAAATAAAAGGGCCTATACTAAGAAAAACCAATTGCCAATCCTTACTCTAAATACAAAAGGAAGTGTGGGATAATGTTCTCAAAGAAATAAGTGTTCCAAATAATAAGTCTGGGTGTGATGGCTATGGGTCTCCCTTCCCCACGTTTTCAGCACGGGACAAGGTGTGACTTTGGATCACAGCACACCCTTTGAGCTTTATCAGCACGAGCCAACAGTTCTGTTTCAGCTATCAGGTTGTTCGATGGTTAAATCTCTTTTCAATAAAAAAAGTCTCTTCTCTTTGAGGGCCTGATGTATTCAACAGTGAACAAACAAACGAAAAGTTCCTTTGTGAATGGACTTTGGGTGAGGACTTTTCACCTCTGGATCTCGCTTGACCGGGCTCAGACCCACTTGACAAGGGGGACCATTCACTTCCCCTGGTCTTCCAATAATTCTTACTTTCACGAGTCTTAATGTCTTTTTAAAAAGTTCTTCAGGTTTCGCCCCAGATTGTCGGCTTCCCTCTGCCAAGTTCACTCTCGCCAACTTTTACAGACAGTTCACTGTGGACACCCCTTGATCCGGTTTACTTCGATCCACACACTATTCTGGTTGTCGCCTTCCCTCTGCAGAGTTCACTTTCGCCAACTTCTGCAATACTCTGTTCATGTACTAGTTTTCACCATGCAGGATTCATCTCCCTTTCTTTCACAATTATCTGTCGTTCAAAGACTTTTGACGGTACAGATAATTTTACAAGACCCCTGTATGGCCACTTTTACCTGTCTTCGCCACTTCCCAGGGCCTTCTAGTTACGGTAGTGTCTTATCCTTGGATAATCGCCCAGAGTTTCCCGCATGAGTACCCACGAGGTGCCGGATGCCTCAGTCACAGGGTTTCCCCCTCTTTCTCTCAATAGTTTCTTTCTATCTTTCAAAAAGAAAAAATTAGCCATTGGCTACTTTTCATTCAACACAGTTCGGTTTCTTCTCGATTCTCCCCTCGACTCACCGGCTGTGATGAACCGCTTGCCTGTCTACTTCTCCACGGCTTGGTTATCAGCGGAGGAGGGTCTCATGTGCCGTAGATATCTGCTGCAACACACGCTGGCCTTTGTTTGGAGTTGTATGTTTCCGTCTGCAGAGGTTTCAAGGGTCTTGATAAGAAAGGGCAAGGCCACTTCTCTCCTTGTCACCCTCTCATTATTCGCCGTCTTTCGCCGCCTCTTGAACTGCCATGCTAAGTTAGCCCTCACGTTGTGCGGTCTGCCTTGCTCATCCTGTGCTCTCGTGCTCCAACTTTTATCCCTGTGGGGAAGTGAAAGAGCCGTCAGGTGTGTGTGATTCTGGTCAATTGCCTGACCCTTGTATTGGGGCATGTCAGGTAAACGGCTTTGGTTTTAATCCATTGTCTTTTGTGTTGTACGAAAGTGTTCATGTCGGAAAAAGGGGGGGTGGTAGTGTTTTGGAATATCCTTTGTGGTATGATGGGAAAAGGTGTTGAAAGAAGGGGGATACTGTGTCTCACCCGTCGGGTGTCCCACTCCCACAGGACCCCCCTGCCTCATCCAGGTGATCCTCCTTCACAAGTCCACCCCCAGGAACTGGATCCAATAGCGAAGGCTGTGTCCTGGCCACCTGGATGACAGATCCCCAGGGACTAACTAGGCAGACTCTGACCGGTTTCCCACAAGGGGCACATGGTCGGCGTATATGCAGAGCTTGTACTCCAGCTTTCCCACTGTGATACCCCTCACCCTGCTCTCGCTCCTCAGTTGAATCCCGAGCGGCTCTATTGAAAGGGGGGGGGCAGGGGGCAACCTTGCCTAGTGCCTCTCTGCAAGCAGAATGCTCGGGACGTTGTGCCATTAATTACTACCTGTGTGGCTGGGTGGACACAGAGTGCACTGATGCCTCTTTTTGCCCTTTCCCCTAAGCCCACTCTAACAGGACCACAAAGAGGAACCTCCATTCTATGCAGGCAAGCACTTTATCTGCACCTAGACTGATCAGCAGAAAATCCCCCACCCCCCTTCTCTGGGTCATGTGGTCCATCAGGTTCAGGGTGTTACGCATTGCATCTGCGCCCTGTCACCCACAGATAAATTCAACCTGGTCAGGGTGCACAAGGCGAGGCATCATCCCTTTCAACCGTGTGGCTAGGATTCTGGTGTAAATCTTTACGTCTAGGTTAAGCAGGGCGATAGGGCGGTAGGACTGACACAGAGCCGGGTCCTTGCTTTCCTTAGGTATGACAGATATTAGCACCTTGCTAAAGGATGGGGGTACCTCTCCTGTTTACAATATATTATTATAGCGTTTGGCCATATGTGGTAAGAGTACACCTGGAAAATGTTTGTAGAAGCCTACTGTGTACCCATCCTCCCCCTGTGCTTGCCCCGTAGGGAGCCTGCTCATAGCCCCGGCTATTTCTTCTTCGGTGATCGGGCTCTCTAAACTGTCTATCTCCTCTCTGGTGAGCTTCCCCATTGCTATGTCTCTGAGGTATTCCTTGGGCTCGGGTCCGTACTCTGTGCATTCGCTCTCGCAGAGCTTGTCGTAATAGCATACAAAGCTAGCCACTATCTCGTTGGGTTCCTTTTGGCCCCTCCCCCTTCTCCCTTCACTGCAGTGCCCCATCTTTCCACCCTCTGAGCCTTCAACCTTGTTGCCAGCAGGGGGCCTGCCTTATCCCCCTTCTCATAGAATATTTGTTTTAAAAACCTTAATTTGCATAGTTTGACCCAAGTCCCAAGTGCTTTTAGTTCTGCTCTTTTAAGCTGTAGTTCCTGGAGTTCTAGTCCCATGTAGCCCTCCCCTGAGTGCCTCCTGTCCTACCACCCTCTCATCTCCTTTCCGCAGTTTCCTCTGGAAGTCTTCTCTCCCTCTTTTTCTTGCACCTTCCCTCATAAGGCATCCCCTTCATGTGACTTTGCCCGCTTCCCAGACTGTGTTTACCGGCACCTCCCCATGTGTCGTTAATTGTAAAATATTTCCTTATTTCTGTGCAGAGTTGCTCCTCAAAGATCTTGTCGCGGTGCAGGGTTTCATTGTATCTCCATTTGGAGTCTGCCCTTCCGATCCCTGCCACATCTATGTCTACGCGCACCATGTTGTAGTCTTACCAACCCACCGGTCTGTGTTCACACCCCGCGATCCGTCCACTCTGGTCCCCATTAATAAGTACACTTGTGTATATGCACGTTATAAATTCCATATCATAGTCGATTCTGGTGTAGGTGGAGTGTGGCATGGAGTAAAAAGTATACCCTCGCTGACCAGGGTGGGCCTTCCTACATGTGTCAATGAGCACTTGCGCTACTATAGCTAGGCCTAAGGCTTCCAGCCGCTCTGCTCCCTCTATTTCATGTGGGGGTTTTTGTCAGAACTCTGTCCAGCTTTTCATCCGCCCAGGAGTTGAAGTCTACCCCTACAATAGTAAGGTCTCCTCTGAGTGAGAGGACTGTGTCCAGGGCCGCTGCATTGAATAGAGTCCGGCCCTGGTTAGGGGTTTAGATCGTAGCCAGCACCACTCAGGTTCCTTCCAGGTCCCCCATAATCATTACTAGCCGGCCCTCGAACTTCCTGGTTATCACCATCCCAGATAGTTTTAGGTGTTTGTGAATAATTATTCCCACACCACTTCGCTTGGCCTCCCCGAAAGCCCAATGCACATGTCCCACTCCTGCATCCACGACAGGTCTCTCTTCACCGGATTGAAGCCGCGTCTCCTATATGAACAATACATCCAGCCCTGCATTTCTAAATTCACTGCAAGCCAGTGACCTCTTTGTAGGGGGGAGTTGAGGCCCTTAACATTGAGAGTGCCCACAGAGAGCATGGAGCCCTCCGGCAGTGCCAGCATTCTACCCTAGCTGGCATCCGACCAGCAATCCCTCTCGTACATGCCGACCTGCTGCCCCCCTAGTGTGCATGCTGATGCCGAGATAAGCCCCTCCTCTATTCCCGCACCCTATTACTCCCTGCTGCCTCTCCCAAACTAGTAACCATGAAAAACATGAAACCCAACAGTAGGTAAACCATTAAGAGTTATGAGACGTCTTCTCCTTCGTCGAAGGCCACCTGTGACTTGGAGCCCTCTGGTCCACGTCAGCATTCACATGTGGGATTCCGCACTCAGTTCCAGCAAACCCGTGGTTCCAATCGTTCGACCCCTCTATCGCTGCCCGCATGACGCAGGCTTCAGGTGTGATTTATTTCGGTGGGTGGCTGCTGAGCCTCATGTATTTACAGCCACTTCTGCCTCTCCTCGGGTGCTGCGGGGCAGACTAGCCTCCAGCGCACTCGTCCTTGTCAACTGCCTCCTTGGATGCCTCTGTGGGTCTCTGTACCACTGAGGTGAGGTGGTACATACCTTGTTCTGCCTCTAGTGCCGATGTTATCCGGTAGTCCACCTTTGAGGACTTGGTGATGAAAGATTTAAGGCAACTACCTGCAACGATTCCACGCTCTTCGAAAAACTTGAGCCACTGACAATTTAAAACACTTGAAAATTTAAGATGTGATGAGACTACCTATCCGTCCATTCGACAAAGGAGGAGGAATAGTTATAATGGACAGTGTCAAGTATGAAGAAGAAGTCAGAAGACAACTTGGCAAAATTGAGAACTATATAAAAGTGGATAATCCTATTCTGAAAGACACTAACATTCTCTATTACAGCATGCTTGAAGAATGTAGTGCATCAGAACTTATCAGTGAAGAGGAATATTTCTTCATGAAGAAGAAGTATCCGGTTAGTCCGGTGATATACTTCAATCCCAAAATACATAAAAGCCTGATTAACCCTCCGGGACGCCCAATAGTCTCTTCAATTGGTAATCTCTTAAAACACATCCAAATATTTAGACTATTTTCTCCAACCATTTGTGTCCAGTTTAAAATCATATCTACGAGATACCTCTGATCTATTAATGAAGTTGAGCAACATCAATTGGGAACCCAATTACATCCTGGCATCCCTTGATGTTGTTTCACTGTACACTTCGATCAGGCACATTGCGGGGATTGAGGCATGTAGGTTTGTTTTGGTAAGTAGATCCATCAGCTATCGTGAACACAATGGCATGTTCTTAGAAATGTTGAAGTTCTGTCTTGAACATAATCATTTTCTATATGACGACCAGATTTACAAACAAACTCAGGGAACGGCCATGGGTCATGTATGGCCCCAACCTATGCTAATCTGTATATGGGGTGGTGGGAGACCCAAAGAGCATGGAGAGAAGACTTGGAAACTTTTACATAGCATATTGTCGTGTGGTACCGTTTCGTAGATGATTTATTCATCATATGGGACGGCACAGAAATAAAACTAAAAGAATATGTTCACATTTTGAACATCAATGATTTGTATTTAGAACTCACAGTGGTATGCAGTCAGATGGAATTAGTCTTCCTAGATGTCAACTTTACAGTTGCAGACAATTTGCTTACATCTAAATTATATAGGAAAGGCAAGAGTTCCAATTCAAAAGAGCCATCACCAGAAGGCCCTTATCAACTCCATTCCATATGGAGAATTTTTGAGGGCTAATAGAGCTTGTAGTGCCAGCTCAGATTATCAGAGGGAAGCAAGGCACGTTGGTCAGAGATTTATTACTAGAGGTTACACCAAGAGTATTGTAGCAGGTTGTTATAGAGAAAGCAGAACAAGTCAAGAGAGACACTTTATTCAAAGCCAGAATGTGGAAAAGAAGAACATGATGAGATCCATCACAGGCTATAATCATCAAGCTAATATAGTCAGAAACATCATGAAAACACACTGGAAGGTACCATTAACTGATCCTGATCTTTGTAATGTGCTTGGGGAGCAGCCTAACGTAACCTATCGAAAGGCCTCAACATTAAAAACTTTGTTGTCTGGTTTGGTGCATGATGGCCACTAAAACTGCTGCTCCTGTGAACTTTAACAGAGGAACAGCAACCGGGATATCGTAAATGTGCCCATTGTAAGATGCGTAATTTTGTTTAAAAAAAAACCTTTGGTTGGCCACCAGGGGGGCGCACGGATGAACCCCTCCTCCGTGAGAGCTCCTGCCTTGAGGTCCGGAATGTGGAATGAGCTCCCGCTATTGGACCCCCCCCCACAAGAGGAAAGGTAATCTGATGCTTGATGAAGGCCCCCTTCCCCACATGCGAAAAAATTCAAAGAAAATCGGACGCGCAAAGCCAGTGAAATCATTGTGTGACTCTAGCTACGTTGTGAGCGGCGCCCACCAACATCCGAAACCAGTGCTGGTGCGGATATAGAGGTGAAGAGAAACATCTGAGGCTGCCCCCCGTCCAGCAACCTCCTGAGACGGGCGCTTTCAACCCTATCCCTGACAACCCTGCCACATCGGACCAGGGGCACAAAGTAGGTAGCAGATACGCTCCCAACAGCTCAGAGATCACGCTCCGGCGCATGTAACAGACCCTACAGGTGCCGAGACCAACTACCTTGTAGGGTAGGAAAGGCCCCGTGGAACCGACGTCTCCGGCAACAGCAAGGGGTCCCTCTTTAGGAGTCTGAGCAGGAGACCTGCGACCCACATTCCACCCAGAGGCACGAGGAAAGACACCCAAAGCCGATCACCGAAGGACAACGCACAATCCTGGGAACCCGACTGAAGGTCGACACACAACCCTGCGGCAATACAGTAAGTGACGGCTGCTGGGCCCGGCTCACTTACGCACAGAACACACTGCCCTATAAGGCTGCTTGATGGAAAGTACAATACGCCCTCAGCACAGCACGGTCCCAAGAAAGTTGTCCTCCTTAATAAACTACACCCAGGGAACATTAATATGTGCCCCACAGTAGCGGACACCGCATTTGCAGACAGGGCTACTGGGGTCTAGAAGACAAACACTCCCGGCAGTCCCTTAGCCAGAGTGAATATCCACACCACAAGTGAGCGCACTCAAGGCCTTCTGGCCCAGTACTTACCCCATATTAAACTGCTGCGACAGTTCACCTAAGCAACTACGAGACACGTCTGAGGTGGAACACGTACCCTCAGTGAACAGTGTGCACCAACGATTGTGAACACATGCTCTACCCAAGTGGGCAAGAACGAAGCTGAGGCCTGCGCGTGCCAGTCCCATGCTCCACGCGCCCTCCCTGCCCCCAACAGTCTCCTCCGGCAGCCCTTACATTAATGCACCCCGGCGGCCCCCAGCCAAGCGGAGAATGACCCCCAGGGAGGAGCGAGTCATTGACTGAATAACCAGGGCCCGGATAGAAGCGCATCTGCACGATGGGCATGGCTCCCCCAACCTGCACATAGGAAGGCCCAGCCTGTCAAGGAGAGAATCGATCGTTAGGGAGCTCTAATAGCTGACAGGCCCCCGCGGGACCCAACAGCACATCAGACCCACCGATAATTACGAGGAACACCTCCACCAAGGAAGTGAGGGAGATGCAGAGCAGGAAAGGGCTCACCCTCACTGAACTGCTCAGAAACACTGGGATTGCGCCATTCCAGCATCTAGGAACGGGCGCTCATGAGCCGCTTCCATAGAAGGAGGTGAGATACGGCTCCACCCCCCATACAAGCCACGCAAAAGGAAAAACTAACGGACACCTCTATGTGAAGCGCCGAGACAAGGGCAACAACATCAGATATCTTGGGGCAGCACAGACTACTCCATCCTAAAACATACCCATATTTCCTGGAATCACACTGGGGCCACGCGTGACTAGGGCCACATCTGAGAGGCACTGAACTGAATAATACTGCTGTGCATCAGAAGGGAAACGCAACATATGCCCAAGAAAACAAGTGAGAGGGGTGCAGACGTCAGGTACTAGATTCTAGAATCGCAGACCATTTTGCTTCAAACTCAGCGACCAAGTAATTATCCAGCACAATCTCCACGACCAGACCACAGGTCGAGTGATAGAGGAGGATAGCGAAGAGCGACTGAACCTGGCGAACACTGTGAACCAGAGCTACCCCTGCTGAATGACTCCAGCTCCCCAGCCCTCAAACCTGCAACACTCAGAGCCCTGAAGAGGCAACTAGAGAGGGCATCTAAGGTGTATGAACGTGCAACAGAAGCTCGCGATCTACGCATACGCTCCATCAACTCACTATGCCACCAGCCCCAGAATGGCAACCACGGCAATCCCGAATGTTGAAACTGCCGCCACGAAAGGGGACATTGCTGCCTTACTGACAGAGATAAAGAACATGGGGGCCAATATAGGCGGGAAAATTGATAAGATCACACAACGCCTAGACAACATTGAAGATAGGCTAGAAGGAGTTGAGAACAATCAAGCCTCAATAGACACTTTAGAGACACAGCTGGAACACAGAATAACAGACTTGGAACAGAGAGAAGAGGATTTCAAACCTAAAATCGACAATTTGGAAAATCGCGAAAGGAGAAACAATTTACGTTTTTTTGGAATCCCAGAACAATAAGGGGAAACGGAAGAAGACCTCAAAAGAATGCTTCACGACATCATAAAGCTGCTAGTCGCAGATGAAGCCCTCGACAAACCCAAAACAGAACGCATCCACCGAGCCTGTGGCCGCCCCGCAGGCCCAACATCGGTCCTCGCCCGGTTTCACCGGTACCAAGACAAGGCCAGGGTGTTGCAGAAACCGAGGAGTGGGGGCCCGATCACTCTAGGAGCACAAATAACGATATATCAAGACCTGTGCTCCCTGATGCTAGCTCTCAGGAGAATGTGTGGACCCCTCAAGAAATGGTTGAAGGAACGGGGCACTTGCTATAGATGGGGATACCCCTTCTCCCACTCCTTTGAACATGAAGGCACAAAGATCAGGTTGAGTTCAGAGAAAGAGATCAAAGCGTGTAAATCGGAATTGGTGGGCCCACAAGGGCATAAAGAAGATCGAGATGACCCGACAAAGGATGGAAGAGATTGGCGCATTCAAGGCCCAAAGAGAAGGTTGAAAGGTTCGAGCAAATATCGCAAGGGCAACATTTCCCCTGACGGGGGCAACTAGACCCCGATAGACATGGTATATTTAACCTAAATATCTCATGATAACACAAGGTTCAATTACTCGTTGTTAAGATTAACATTGAGACAGATGGTTGACTTTGATCTATATGTTAAGTGCAAGGGGAAGGTAGTGGGGGCTCATTCTTTATATTGATTTTATTTTTGCAAGGGACTGTGAGGCAACGGTCTCCGCTGGTGGTTCGATGCTGGGCCAGTGCCTTCAACTGGACTCGATCGGACGCCACCAAATGGGGATAGGGAAGGAGGTAGGGCGGAGGGAGACAGGGGTATGGGGAAAGGCTAAGGGAAGGGCTAGGGAGACATCTTCAGAGACTGAAAAAGAGAGAAATGTAACGTGGTCAATTGAATGGATGGCATGTTGGTGGTTGCGGTCGAACATTATGTACACTCTGAGGCTCCAAAGTTACGATGACCGCTGAATCTCACAGAAGGGGCTCCACAAGGGTGGGAACACTTAATGTTAAAGGTCTCAATTCACCGACCAAGAGATCCCTTGTGACCAGAGAATTCCGTAGAGCAAACATTGATATCCTTCTCTTACAAGAGACCAAATATATATATATATATCAAATATATGAGAGGTCAGTACTAGGGAAACAAAGTGGAATAGAATTTTGGGGCTCTGGCCCGCTGAGAAAAGGAGGGGTGGGAATCCTTATCAGGAAGGGGACAGACTTTCAGGTCACCAAGACTGGGTACGACATAGAAGGCCGGGCTTTACTGGTAACAGGATCCATCGGAAACGTGAACGTGACAATTGCCACAATTTCGTCCCCCAATGTAAGCCAAGCTAGATTCCTGTTTAAGACAATTCCCAAAATTATGCTTGAATCCACTGGTCACGTTATCCTAGGTGGCGACTTCAACATATTGGCAGAACCCATGTTGGATCGAAAAACTGTTAACCCAGAAACGAGAGAGAACTAGAGGAGAAAATACTGAGTTTACGGACATGATGGATGTGTATCGGACGAATGTGTGGAGACAAATGCACCCCAACGAAAGAGGCTCCACCTTCTACTCAGCCCCGCACAACACCTTCACTCGCAGTGACTATATTTACCTCGAGAGATTTATATAATACAACAACACACACACAGAGATCACCCCAATCACATGGTCGGATCACGATATGGTGATTTCCGACACACAGTGGGAGCATCTACCAGCTAGAGATGGGAAATGGAGATGTAATGAGGCCTTATGGGAAGACCCTTTCTTCAAGACCGAGATGGAAACAGAGATCACTGAATACTTTAGGTTGAACAACACCGGGGAAGTCTCTAAACAGGGGATCTGGGATGCGGGAAAGGCAACCTGGATGGGGGTCCTCATAAGGGAGGGAGCCTGTAAGAAAAGAGAGGGAGCCCCGATTGAAAATAGAATCCAGAAGGAGATCTGTCAGCTGGATAAGGAAGCTAAGGGGGGGAGACACGCTATATCCCACCAAAATTAGTGAGGCAAAAAAGAAGAGAGAGAGGAACTCCGCCTCCTGGAGCACGATCAGACTGTACGCAAACTCCACCTACTGAAACAAAAATTATATGAAAAAGGGGGCAAAGCTGATGCACTTCTAGCGGCTAGATTAAGGGAACAACGAGCGGAACGCAGGGTGCAAGAGATAACAGAGGGTGGGCCTAGCTCGGAGACGAGCAAAACCACCATCCCTGAAGTCTTCGCAGACTTCTATAAAACATTGTATACCCCAGAGACGGGCCCAGATCCGACTGGCATCGAGACTTATCTAGCCGCTATCAACATGCCCAAAGTAACGTATACTGAATCGGCTTATTTAGAAACTCCCATAACAGAGGAAGAGATACAGAATGCGATAAAAAGTTTGACCCTAGGCAAATCCCCAGGAGAAGACGGATACACAGCCGGATTCTACGAATCCTTTAGTACTTATCTCACACCATTTATGGTAGAGCTGTTCAACGAGATCTTAGAAACAGGGAAACCCCCGGAATCCTTTGTTAGAGCTCTCATAACAGTGATTCCGAAAGAGGGAAGAGACCCAGAAGATGTGGATCGTATCACCCCATATCCCTGCTTAACGTAGATGCGAAAATCTATACAAGAGTATTAGCCTCTAGACTCGAGACACTTATGCCCCATCTTATCCACCCTGACCAAGTGGGCTTCATACTCAGACGACAAGGAGCTGACACCATGCGCAAGACCTTGCACCTGGTCCACGCCTCCCAAGATATGAAAAATAACCCTGCCCTGCTCTCCATTGATGCAGAAAAAGCCTTTGACAGGGTATAATGGGACTTCCTGTTGGGAGTCTTACGCAAGGTTGGGAAAGGGCCTAAATTCAGAAGGGGGATTCGGGCAGTTTATACGGCACCCAAAGCTTCAGTGTTGTGAATGGGGAATACTCTAGGTGGTTTGAACTAAAACAGGGTACTAGGCAGGGATGTCCCCTTTCAGCCATCCTCTTCGCCCTCTCATCTCTCATTGGAGCCATTGGCACAGAAGATGAGAGAAGATACCAAGTGGAGGGGATGCAACTAGGCCAGATTGAGTATAAAGTGGCATTATACGCCAATGACATACTCTTGCATGTAGCCAATCCGAAAACGTCCATCCCTAGAGCTATGCTCCTCCTTGAGGAATACGGCAGAATATCAGGATTCAAAGTCAATAGAACCAAGTCAATCCTGTTCCCCCTACAAGGGTGCGCAGAGATAAATGAAGCCAAATATTCCTTCCTTGGTCTAACGATTGAACACAACATGTTAAAATATTTGGGGATACCAATCACAAAACAAATAGGAAGCCTATATGAGGGCAACTTCCCAAAACTTCTTGAAAATTTCCAAGCGGACCTGGCTATATGGGACAAATTGACAATATCCTGGCTAGGACGCCTCAATGCGAAAAAAATGGTCTGTCTCCCACGGTTTCCGTACCCCTTCCAAATGCTTCCTATTAAGATACCAGGACACTTCTTCTTAGAGGTCAAGAGGGCGATTGTAAAATTCCTCTGGCAAAGGAAAAAACTAGAATTGCATATGACACCCTGACATTACCCAAGGACAGTGGCGGGGTGGGCCTTCCAGATCTCAAGAAATATTACGAAGCAGCCCAATTCCGGGTGATCATTCCCCACCTGCGCAATCAGAAAGAGCCACAGTGGATTGCAATGGACAATACTACCTATCCCCGGCTACGGTCTCAGAGAGGCTGTGGGCCCCACGGAGAAGAGTATTGAACAGATAGAAGGCACACCCAATCCTCGAAACTATATTGGAAATATGGAGGGAAGGCAAGGAGATGAGGAAAGTTACCACATGGCCATCACCGCTGAGCCACTTATGGTCCCCAGGAATTAATAACCATATCCCCAATGTAGAGAGATTTCAGACTAGGTACGAAGTGGGACTGGAAAGAGTAGGCCAACTTTTAAAAAGTGACTCCTTCATCACACTCCCAGAGCTAGTAGAGGCCTTAGGGATAGGGGTACTGTCCACATTACAATTCTTACAGATTAAGGGCGTTTTGACAAAACCAGAATGGAAAGATAAATTGAGTAGAGAACTTACCCCTTTTGAAATACTATTGAACTCCAGGACAGAAATAAAGGGTTTGATATCGGCTATGTACAAAACACTGATAGAAGCAGGTAG
This sequence comes from Ambystoma mexicanum, assembly GCF_040938575.1. Taxonomy (NCBI): domain Eukaryota; kingdom Metazoa; phylum Chordata; class Amphibia; order Caudata; family Ambystomatidae; genus Ambystoma; species Ambystoma mexicanum. The sequence goes on along the minus strand of NC_090928.1, from coordinate 537,577,869 downwards.
AGGAACTACGGAACATCTCAGAGCAAGATGGGAGAAAGACTTGAGGGAAGATATTGGTCACGATACATGGGGGAAAATGTGAAGAGCAGCACCCCGAACTTCTATATTATGTCAATATGAATTACATGCTATCAAACTCTTACACCGGTGGCAGTATGACCCCTATAGACTCTCCAAAATGTACCAGTGGGCCAGTCCACTGTGTTGGCGTGAATGTGGAGAAGTTGCAGACTATTGGCACATGTGGTGGGCGTGCCCCCGAATGAAGATGTATTGGGATGAGGTCCTGGGGTGGACCAGGAACTTGGACGGGATCCAAAAAAATGGCAGACCCCTACCTCATCCTGTTTGGCTTTGAGAAAAATGAGGATGAATGGAGGAGAGTTCATTGTCTGGCTGCACAACTACTGCTTGCCGCCTGGGCTCTTCTGGCTATGAAGTGGAAATCCGCAACAACCCCGACTGAGAAAGAATGGGTCAACGTGGCGTCAAATATATGCACCATGGAAAAAATAACGTCATCCCTACATGGCAGGTCAACACAATGCGATATTCTCTGGATGGAGTTTTTGAACAAATACATGCCGGGGACAATCCATTAAGAGGTAGAAACACATTCTGAGCTTAAATCCGATAACTACCCTCTCATACAATACCCTCCCAACGCTTGACATCGTCCCGTATGTACTCCAAAATGCGACGAACAAACACAAAGAACTGTTCAATAACAAAGGAGACCCCGGGAATCTGGAAAAAGAAACCACCAAGACATAAGACCACACTACTCTTGCGAAATAAATGCCCAGCATTAGAGGGGATTGGGGGAGGGGTGGGAGGAGGTCGAAGAAATGGGAGCGGGAATGGTTATAAGATTTTGTAGACTGCAAATGAAAAGGTAAACCAAGCCTATGTTAAACAAAGATATTACATTATTGAAATTCATATTTTTCTGTATAACCAAATGCATATGTATATGTTTATTTTTCTCTCTCCCTTTGTGGGACCTGTTTTCTATGAAAATTCAATAAAACCACATTTTGAAAAAAAAACCTTCATTAGTTCTAATGGACCTTTATGGAAATATAAGCACAAGATCACATGCCTGACAAAGTATGTTGTATAGGTTACAACTTGCACATGCAACTTGCACTAAATAGGCTCAACTATAAGACCTATGAAATTGTGAATACTACAGCACTACAGAGTGATTAAGAATGGGAACTTAGCTTACCCACTAACAGGGCACTTTATTGAAAAGCATCATGGCAACATCAGTGAGATGTCCTTTTTGGGGTTAGCCCATCTCCCGTTACACAAAAGATTGGGTAACAGAGAACTGAAATTGCGGCAACTGGAAGCGTCGCTTATCTGCAAATTTGACACCTTACAACCAGGAGGATTGAACACAGACTCAGAACTATATGTGTTTCTCCAGTAAATTAAAGGGGTGGATTACATGATTGGGGTTGTATGTGGCAGATTAAGCAGGTCTCTCTCCTTGTGTCCTGGGATGGACTTATGAATGTGGATCCCATGGAATCTGAATCAGTTATGCACTTGCACTTTTAGAGAAGCATTTAATTGCATGCAATAGCACCTTATATTAATGATGTATTAGCACTTTATTAGTATGCACTTGCACTTTAGATGAAGCATTAGCACTTTACACAAGTAACTGATATACTTGAAACAAGATTGTTTAGATTTATGATATCAGAGTTTCCACACTCTGTTGCACCAATCCTAGGGCATGAGAGATGGATCTGCTTGGCAGCCGCGCATAAAACTATAATCCCCCTTTGTGTAAGGCTCTGAGAAAACAAATAAAAAATGCAGACATTCTCTGAAAAGGTTTGTCACATGACAACAGAATCGCTAACATTGCTACTGCTCTGCTTTTATTTTTCCTCTCTATCACTTTGAAAGGGATTTTCATGTTTTATCGATTTTATTTTAAACATTACTGCACTAGCACTTTGTACATTTTAATGTAGACAACAACTACCAGGAGTCAACTGGTGTTCCACATTGCCACAATAGATTATTTCCTTTCACTGAAGCTCCATCATGTGATGAAACAGGGGTACTACATATTTGAGTAGCCCCTGGATGATGAGTATTTAAGTGATAACATGAATCTGGAACTGCTCGCAAGGCTTTCTAAAGTGCTCGATTTTTCCTCCTGTGGAAAGCTGTGCTTAATGGTACACAACTATTTATAGTTTGGTACCGTTAAGCATAATGAATTTGGCACACTGGCAGATTTAAAAACACGTTAATGAAATACAACTAGAATGTTATTTGTAAAAAGGTAAACCAATTAGGGTATACTCAACCCCCATCATGATTAAACAAATGCTTTATGCATGGGGCAAATTGCGCCGCATTAGAGAAGAGGGATTTGCCCCCCTAATTATATGGCAGTATGTCATTCCAATATGGAGGCACTTTTCCTAGAGCAGGTATTTACTTCATTACCTGATGATCACATGATCATTGATCATGTGGATGGGAGGACAAGTCCTGACGAAGCTCGCAATACGAGCGGAACGCATGGCGAAGTTCACCCTGGAGGGCGAGTGACTTTTTTACTTCTCTGTCATGTAGACAAGCGCAAGATGTTGTGCTTTTCCTTAATGTGTGTGTTGCATCAAGATGCTGAAATAAAGACATTTTTGATTTTAGTAGTAAGGTCTTGTGTTCTTGGGTGATGTTTTGCGCATATTTGGGGGTTTTTTGTAGTGTTACAACCCACAATAAGTGCACGTTTTTTGTTACTATTTAGGGAAACAAACCAGTTTTCTTACCCTTAAACACCAGCTACGAGAAGGCTGTGCACTCACTGGCTATCCACGTTGTTTTGATAGATATGTTGTGAACAAGCAGACAGAAGCCCGCAAAACGCATTAACCCCATCTAGGATGCGCCAGGCACTTTGGGAGAACCACTATGGGTGTGGCTTTTGACACTATTTTGCCATGAAAATGTGCGAGGATTTTATGCAATCAAAATAAAGTGGAAGATTTTTCAACTTGGTTTCCTGAATTTCTGTTTGGATCAAGGAGGAGACCTCCAACGACTGTTGATATAACAGTATAAAGGACATATATATATATATATATATACACACACAAAATAAAACTGTCAGAAAACCTCAGTTTCAGCAAGTGGCACTCCCGTGATACACATGCCCAATCTTTAAGAAAGCCAAGAGTGTTGCCAAAGTTTTGATTCATGTAACAAACTTTATTTGAAAACGTATATCCAAGTGTAAAATTTAATTTCCCAATTACATTTGTGCCAGGAGACAGCCCGACGCATTTCACCACAGACGTGTGGCTATATAAGTGAAAAAACTTTAAAACCGAAAACCCCCTGAAATTTGGCACATGATAGTTCTTCCAATGATTTTTTAACATTTCTCTGCCAACATTATAATGACAATCCCTTGTAGAGGCTGTGCATTAAAACTAAATGCACATGTGATGTCATGAATGACATTTGTGATGTCATCTTTGATGTCATGGGTATTAGTCTTAGCAGTGCATGGTGGTGGCGTGAGTTATGGTTGCTTAGCTTACCATAACTGGTGAATTTCAGGGGGTTTTCGGTTTTACTTGTAACCATAACGTCCCTTTAACAAAGTTTGTTCACTTCATTTCATAGGTTTTTAGTAGCGCAACCTAACCATAACGTCCCTTTAACAAAGTTTGTTCACTGAATTTCATAGGTTTTTAGTAGCACAACCCAACCATAATGTCCCTTAAAGAATTTTTTTTCACTGAATACTGAATATAAATACAGATATTATGAATTTGATAGGTTTTTACTAGAATTCCCTTAGTTTATATAGATATACCATACAACATACTAAACCCCCCTGCCCCACGCTAGTGTTTGGGATGTCCACGGACGGACTCGGTCAACATCAACACTGTCCAAAAACTCAGGGGGTATTTTACATTGTTGCATCATGCAATAAACACATTGAATGTTCAAAGACCAGCATATAAATAAATTATATTAAAAAATAAATAAGAAGTGTAAACTGTATATGTAAGACACCTAGGGGCCGATTCATAGAATTCAGCGCACAAGTGGCGCACGCGGCTGGCGCACAGTGTGCGCGTGCGAATCCCTGCGCCAGCCGCGTGCGCTAAAATCCATTTCCGCGCACAGCGTATTCATGGATTCCAGCCACCAAAACCAGCCGTGGCGCACAGTTGCGCAGCGACCCTGCAGCAGCGCCAGTTACGCCTCCAAGAACGCCTCTCGCGCAGGGAAAAGCCATCAAAATCCCCAACCCAGCGCAAAGGGCAGCAGCAAACGCAGAGCTGGGAGCGTGTATTCCAGAGGTGTGCGGGTGTTTCCATACGCGGCTGGGCTGGGTACGTGTATTTCAGGGGTGCGCGAGAAAGTCTACACGCGATTGGCCTGGGTACGTGGATTTCAGGGGTGCGCGAGAAAGTCTACACGCGATTAGCCTGGGTACGTGGATTACAGGGGTGCGCGAGAAAGACTACACGCGATTGGCCTGGGTACGTGGATTTCAGGGGTGCGCGAGAAAGTCTACACAGATTGGCCTGGGTACGTGGATTTCAGGGGTGCGCGAGAAAGACTACACGCGATTGGCCTGGGTACGTGGATTACAGGGGTGCGCGAGAAAGTCTACACGCGATTGGCCTGGGTACGTGGATTTCATGGGTGCGCGAGAAAGTCTACACGCGATTGGCCTGGGTACGTGGATTTCAGGGGTGCGCGAGAAAGACTACACGCGATTGGCCTGGGTACGTGGATTTCAGGGGTGCGCGAGAAAGTCTACACACGATTGGCCTGGGTACGTGGATTTCAGGGGTGCGCGAGAAAGACTACACGCGATTGGCCATGGGTACGTGGATTTCAGGGTTGCGCGAGAAAGTCTACACGCGATTGGCCTGGGTACGTGGATTTCAGGGGTGCGCGAGAAAGTCTACACACGATTGGCCTGGGTACGTGGATTTCAGGGGTGCGCGAGAAAGAATACACGCGATTGGCCTGGGTACGTGGATTTCAGGGGTGCGCGAGAAAGTCTACACACGATTGGCCTGGGTACGTGGATTTCAGGGGTGCGCGAGAAAGACTACACGCGATTGGCCATGGGTACGTGGATTTCAGGGTTGCGGCAGAAAGTCTACACGCGATTGGCCTGGGTACGTGGATTTCAGGGGTGCGCGAGAAAGTCTACACACGATTGGCCTGGGTACGTGGATTTCAGGGGTGCGCGAGAAAGACTACACGCGATTGGCCTGGGTACGTGAATTTCAGGGGTGCGCGAGAAAGACTACACGCGATTGGCCTGGGTACGTGGATTTCAGGGGTGCGCAAGAAAGTCTACACGCGATTGGCCTGGGTACGTGGATTTCAGGGGTGCGCGAGAAAGTCTACACACGATTGGCCTGGGTACGTGGATTTCAGGGGTGCGCGAGAAAGACTACACGCGATTGGCCTGGGTACGTGGATTTCAGGGGTGCGCGAGAAAGTCTACACGCGATTGGCCTGGGTACGTGGATTACAGGGGTGCGCGAGAAAGTCTACACGCGATTGGCCTGGGTACGTGGATTTCAGGGGTGCGCGAGAAAGTCTACACGCGATTGGCCTGGGTACGTGGATTTCAGGGGTGCGCGGGTGGTGGGTGTGCGGGAAGTTCAAGACGTGAATTGGCAGTGTGGGTCCTCCCAGGTCTCCCCTCTACCCCCTCCACGACCTCTGCAGGCATCCCACACCACAGGGGACTACCCTGCACCCCATGTCATGTCCCACAGGCAGCCCATCCACCATGGCCATGCCCCCCAGCCAAGCCACATGTCCCCTTGCACCCCCACCCCCCAGCACTGTGGGGCACCTGCCAGCAGGCCCCCACCCATGTCTCCCAGCACCCCCACCCCCCAGCCACCAGGGGCACCCTCCACCAGGCCCCCACCCATGTCTCCCACCACCCCCACCCCCCAGCCACCAGGGGCACCCTCCACCAGGCCCCCACCCATGTCTCCCAGCACCCCCACCCCCCCGCCACCAGGGGCAGCCTCCACCAGGCCCCCACCCATGTCTCCCAGCACCCCCACCCCCCAGCCACCAGGGGCACCCTCCACCAGGCCCCCACCCATGTCTCCCAGCACCCCCACCCCCCCGCCACCAGGGGCAGCCTCCACCAGGCCCCCACCCATGTCGCCCACCACCCCCACCCCCCAGCAGTGCAGGGTCAGCCTCCACCAGGCCCCCACCCATGTCTCCCAGCACCCCCACCCCCCAGCCACCAGGGGCACCCTCCACCAGGCCCCCACCCATGTCTCCCAGCACCCCCACCCCCCCCGCCACCAGGGGCACCCTCCACCAGGCCCCCACCCATGTCTCCCAGCACCCCCACCCACCAGCCACCAGGGGCAGCCTCCACCAGGCCCCCACCCATGTCTCCCAGCAGCCCCACCCCCCAGCAGTGCAGGGGCAGCCTCCACCAGGCCCCCACCCATGTCTCCCAGCACCCCCACCCCCCAGCCACCAGGGGCAGCCTCCACCAGGCCCCCACCCATGTCTCCCAGCACCCCCACCCCCCAGCCACCAGGGGCAGCCTCCACCAGGCCCCCACCCATGTCCGACTCATGTCTCCCAGCACCCCCACCCCCCCAGCCACCAGGGGCAGCCTCCACCAGGCCCCCACCCATGTCTCCCAGCACCCCCACCCCCCAGCCACCAGGGGCACCCTCCACCAGGCCCCCACCCATGTCTCCCAGCACCCCCACCCCCCCGCCACCAGGGGCACCCTCCACCAGGCCCCCACCCATGTCTCCCAGCACCCCCACCCACCAGCCACCAGGGGCAGCCTCCACCAGGCCCCCACCCATGTCTCCCAGCACCCCCACCCCCCAGCCACCAGGGGCAGCCTCCACCAGGCCCCCACCCATGTCCGACTCATGTCTCCCAGCACCCCCACCCCCCCAGCCACCAGGGGCAGCCTCCACCAGGCCCCCACCCATGTCTCCCAGCACCCCCACCCCCCAGCCACCAGGGGCAGCCTCCACCAGGCCCCCACCCATGTCCGACTCATGTCTCCCAGCAGCCCCACCCCCCAGCCACCAGGGGCACCCTCCACCAGGCCCCCACCCATGTCTCCCAGCACCCCCACCCCCCAGCCACCAGGGGCAGCCTCCACCAGGCCCCCACCCATGTCCGACTCATGTCTCCCAGCACCCCCACCCCCCAGCCACCAGGGGCACCCTCCACCAGGCCCCCACCCATGTCTCCCAGCACCCCCACCCCCCCGCCACCAGGGGCACCCTCCACCAGGCCCCCACCCATGTCCAGGAACAGAGACTTCCATGCTGTCATGTGTGCAATCTGCACAGGGCTCCCCATGTCACATTCAAACACATGCAACAACCATGCGGTTCACACATTACAGGTCGCACATGCATTACCATGATGTCCCTGCACACATACATGCGTACATGGCCTATGTCACACATGCAGGCAAGTATCAGACAACCAGCACACTGCAACATGCCCTGTCTCACACAGCAATGCTTGGCCACTTACCGCTCAACTCCAGACGGGTCTCCCTCTCAAGGACCTGGCTGTGGAGCGCTGGGTGTGCGCGTTCCAGGACCCTCAACTGGATGGAACTCATGCGGCCCCGGCCCCCCTCCACAAGGCGCCGGGCCTTTATGAGGGTCCTGGACCTCAAGTCCTCCCAGCGCTTCTTGACCTTCTGGATGGTGCGGGTTGCCACCCCCTCCGCGTCCTCTCCCGTCCTTCCCTGTTGGCGCGGGACGATCCGAAGAGGGCATCATACTGCCCCAGGACATGCTCCACCAGGACACCAACTTCGGTGGCAGTGAAGCTGGTGCCCCTCTGCCCCTCTGGCCGGGGGTTGCCACTGGTGTCAGATGTGGATGTGCTCGACATGGCAACCCCAGGGGCAGGAGTGGGTGACCAACTGGGTCCTGGGGCTGGGCTGTGGAGCGATGTCATTTGAGTCGGGACTCTTCTGTACCAGCAGGGGTGGACACAGCAACTGGAGCCCTGCAGATGGCTGATGTGCAGGCACCAAATGGCAGGGCACGGTGGCAGCAGGCAGGCAGGCAGCAGCAGATGGCATGTGGGAGGCTGCTTGGGGCACTGGGGGCCAGTGAATTGGCCTTCTGGGCAGGAGCGTGGTCTTCCGTGTGTTTTCGCGTGGCCAGCTTCATACGGAGTGAATAGGCACGTGAAAAATCTGCACGCTGCGTGTAATGCGCGTAAGCGCGCGTGAAAAACTGCACGTCCGCGTGTAATAGGAGGAAAGGGTCCATGCATAAGCGTGCGCGCGTGAAAAACTGCACGTCCGCGTGTAATGCGCGTAATCAAACGTGAAAAAGTGCACGTCCGCATGTGACGTGACGCGCGCGTGCGTTTCCCTCAGCACGGGTTAAAGGTGAGCGGGCCCAGCAGTTCGCTGTACGTGCCTTTCGTGGAGACCGACGTGTGTTGCTGCTTCCAGTCGTTTCGCGCGCCATCTACTTCACAGCTCTCAAGGACGTATCTCTTCTTTTGGCGGGGGTATTGGCTACGCGTGTTTTTCTGCATCGCGCTAGTCAGACGGTGAGTCGCAAACGCTCCTTTTCCCACTGCGGGTGCCCCTGTGTATCGCACCCATTTTCGATGTCATCGTAGCCTGCGTGTCCCACGCGTACGCGTTATACGTGTTACTGGGTGCCACCGCGTACTGCGGGAGGTTTAATCCACGCACGTAGGCTGCAGGGTTGCGTGCACGGTTTTACTGCAGTTTTGGGGTGCCTGAGTGTTGCGTGACCCGTCAACACATCACCGGGGTCACATACAGCCTTGCAGGTGCAGGGGGGCTGTTAACATCTTGCTTCCCACCCCCTTCACCCCAATTGCCCAGGTCAATTGTGCTGTACACCTCCCATTGGCACCACTCCATCTGTGCCAGCACTATTACATCTGTGCCATGGTAGGGAGGCTACCAAAGGTGAGGGGCGCCTCAGCTGGGCGTCCTCCTCGTGGCGGGCGTGGTCGGGGACGTGGCCGTGGTGACCAGGGAGTAGGGGGACTCCAGGGTGTCCAGGGCAGCCACAGAGGGGGAAGAGGCAGGGGTGCGCCACTTGAGCACAATGTTGTGCCATGTGTTGGTGCAGCCATGCCACCACCCCCTGTGGTTCAGGGGGATGCAGCTCCTGCATCTGGCACTGGCACCCGTATGACCCGGCAGTCCGTTTCATCGACTGCCACGGGGCCCAAGGGTAGCGGTAGCTGCAGGTGCAGTTGTGGACACCGCCACCCAGGCTCAGGGTCTGCCAGCGCAGGCTGCGTTGGCACTTGAAGAGCCCTTGGTAGATCTCCAACAGGCCAGGGGGGAAACCATTGGGGCAGGCCGGGCTGCTCAGACCAAGACACGTGTCCCTGGGGCAGTCATGTCATCTGCTGCCCCGAACAGCCGGGTGTTGGCAAGTGCAGGGGCAGATGCACCCAACAGCACCCCGGTTGTGAGCCTGCCAACCAGGACCGTTGCGGTCAATGACCCTGCCACAGCTGATGTTGCTGCGCAGGGTCCATTAGTGGGCACCCAGCTGCCACTGACACAAGTCAGGCCTTTGGTCATCCCTCCACCTGCCACTCCCTCGGCTCAATCCACCCAACCCACTGGCCATACTGGTCAGGGCGGCATTAGCCAGCCAGGGTCTGCGCCACAGTCCAAGAGGAGGAAGGTTGCATCTGCAGCACAGGCTGGGACCCCACACACAGCCACGACCTCCTGCACGTCGAGGAAGAAGCCTTTCTGTAAGCAGGAACTGGACTTCCTTGTGGACTACGTGCGGGGACACAGCCGTGACATGCTAGTGGATGCCAATAGTCAGACTACGACTGCCCAACGTGACACCCACTGGAAGCATGTGGCGGAACATGTCAGTTCATTCGGCCATGAGGTGCGCACGGCGCAGGAGTGCAAAAAGCGCTGGAATGACATCAAGCGCAGCACTAAGGCCAAGCGTGCCTCAAATTACAACTTGACTCTGGTGACTGGCGGTGGGCCTGCACCAGAGGAGGAAGAACTCACTCCGCATGAGGCTCTCGTTGCGGAGTTCATACCACCAGAATTGGTCGAAGGTGTGGGAGAGATGCTGGACTTTGATGCCCAGTCCAGTGAGTGTTGATGCGTAGTTGTTGAGGACGTGTGTGTTTCACTTGTGGGATGTGTTGTGCATGATTGCTGCTACATGTGACCTGTACATGGTTCTGATGTGTAAGTAATGCAATGCCACCGTCATGCGTGTCTCCTCTGCCTGCATGCGGGACTCCATGTGGCCATGCTCCCTTGCCCCCCCTCTGCCACTCTGCACCCCAGTTCCACCTTTGCACTGGTCTGCTACATTCTTGCCAATGTGTAGTTTCATGTTCATGTGTCCTGTGTAGATGCTAACATCCAGCTTAGAAACTGCCAGACATATGCCGTGTGGTACAGCCTTAGTACTCGATGCAGGGCATCCCACTTGTACTGTGCATGGGTCAGATGTCCCGCAGGGACATGAGTGCCCCTTCATGCTCCATGTGCATTGCACACATGCCCCTATGTGTCCTTGACTGGATGATCACTGTAATATGAGTCCTTGGTTACATACATTGCCTGCCATATCATCGGCCTCCCCATGTCAACTGTGGCTCAGTCCTGCGTTGCACACATGTTTAGGCTCTGACAATCTGTGTGGCTCACAGGCCTCAGCCTGTTCAATGGCCAATGACTCTGTCCAACTCTTGTCGTGTCTTCTTCACACGTGGCCGGCCTCCGGATCTTCCATCATGTGTCCTGCCCACTGTCCCAGCATCATTTGCAGTGTTGTAATTGAAATCACATTAAGCTGTTGATGCCAGTCAACACTGCTTGTCAATACACAGGTGTATGGTCAGCCTTTTGATACCATGCTAGGCATCCCTGCTTTGGTACTGGGGTGGAGGGGTGCTTGCCTTCTAGACATGGTACACATTGAATACACAATGCACGTGATGTCTGATTTTGAAATTGCACTGCCTTCACATTTCCTGGCACACACCATGGAGTGCTTGTACATGTAGGTAGTGAGTGGCGTACACATTTTCTGCACTGCTTAGACCCACTTCCATGCAAACTGCCACCTTCCAACAGGTCTGATCACAGAAGCTATTCTAAGTAGACCCAGCATGCATGCAAGGTCATATGTTGTGTGTCACATGTCTGCCAGATGCCTTTGCTGTCGGTGTGTGTGTGTGTGTTGTGTGCTTCTGACATGTGTACTGACCTTTTCCTCTCTATTTTTCAGGTGATGACGCAATGGATGCAGAGGATGGTGTTGTCATGCCAGACACAGGGTTGGTAAGACCACATCAACCCGGCACTAGTGGGGGTCGTGGGGTGGTAGGCCACGAAAACCCCCAAGTGCTGCAGTCCATCCTGTCTCTGGCTGCCTATGAGTCCAGCCTTGATGACGACTCTGACGTCCATGTTGAGTTGGATGACCATCAAGTCCATGTGTCAGGGGTGAGTGATTCTGATGTGGACACTCCTCTGTCTGCGACCCCTGCACTGAGGGATCAGACAGTCTTGGTTCCTCCGCCCGTGGTGGATCGGGACGCAGGGTCACCCTCCACACCGTCACTGATGTGCCTGGGACATCACGTAGACGGGGGCATGTAGTCGTGCAGCCGCAGGCGGTGCCAACACAGCGAGGACCCCCGGTCCTTGGGTCCCGCAGGGGTCAAGCCCGGCAACGCGGTCGCCGCGCGCAACCGCTGTATACTGAGTGGGAGCAAGACATGACTGCCAATTCAGAACGGCAGGGGGCAGCAATGGAGAACATCGCTGACAGCATGGAGCGTGTGGCCCGATCTGTGCTCCCCCCTGCTAGGCAGGTGCTTCTCCAGCAGCAGGCGGCACGGTCCACGGCCCGCTCACTCAGGCTGGGCATGGCGGCCTCAGACAGGGCACGCCAGGCTGAAATGTCGTCTCTGCGTCAAGCAATTGCTGCTCACGCAGAGGCGCACATGGATGCCCTGAGGGAGGAGTATGCCTCCCTCAGATCCACTCTGGGTGTCCTTATGATGTCCCAGAGGCAGCAGGCAGAGGAGAGGTTTGCACAGCTTGAGCGCACCATCTCGGCTGAGCTACAGGCTTGCCGGGAGGTGCAGCGGTTGTCCAGCCAGGCCTTGCAGGAGGAACTCAGTGTTACACGTGCTACCTTGCAAGAGGAAGCACGTGTATCACGTGAGGTCCTGCATGCAGACCTATGTAACATCGCCACACAGAACCAGGCTCACCTGTCCGGCAGACTTGCTGCCGACGAGGGGCAAGCTGCGGCTAGGCGTGGCCAGGCTACTGTGCCACGTCCTCCTTATCAGGATGAGCCAGACTCGGACGACCATCTATCTCCCACATAGGTCGTGCTGTGCAGGCGTTGAGCCCATGGAGGTATTTTTTTTTGGCTCAGCATCATCGCATGTGGATGTTGAGCAGCACCCTGTACCTCCCCCCTCCTGGGTGCCTCCCCTCCCCCCGGGTCGTATGTGGCCATTTTTGATTTTTCTTTTAGTTTAGTTAGTTAAGTTTCTGTTTGATAGTTAGTTTAAATAGGTAATGTAGGTTTTCCATAGTTAGTGTAATTAGTTAATAGTTGAGTTAGTTTAAAATTTGTAGTCTATTGTGCTTACATGTGACAGTGCGGTGCCTTGTGGTTTTTGAAGGCATCCACTGTCTGTTCCAGCTGGGCCCTTCATGGTTGTCTTGTGTATGTGTTTGCTGCTTGGGTTCCTTGACTCACATATGCCACTCCTGCCTCCCTTATCCATGGGCTCGCAAGGATGGTTCGGTGTAACAGCATTTTACACAAGGGCTTTGGACTGTCATATCTGTGGCATGTCTGGTGCTTTTTGACTTGTGTTGACACCCCTAGTGGGGATGATTTAGGTGTAATTGTCCACTGTTCAGCTTTTGCTAGATGGGGCGTGTCATGATTAATGTGGACATTGATTGCTATGCATTGTGTATTATGTTTCATATCTTTCCTGTACACGTGCTTGTTGCAAATCATGCTGTAGATAGTGTTCCACATTTTGGAGGTGAAAGACGGACTGATGGTGTGATTTGTGATGTGACTCTCTGACATGGTCAAGTAATGAGATGCATGATGAGACACACACAGATCACTTTGATGCATTAATCATGTGTTTCATGCACTTTCTGCAGGGGGATGAGGCACCAGAGCACCTTTGCCAGCAGACATGGCCCATTGGACAACGTAATTCCTGACCCGTTTGTTGGTGCCCACATGCACATGTGTGCACATGCAGAGCCACAGTGATTGCAGACCCACATCCTAGAACTGCTGACATGTTCCAAGGAACTCCAGGCAAGGTGAGCATCACAGGGGGGCCACTAGACAGCAAAGCTTGCACCAGGCGAGTTGCACGTGCAGGCTTAGTCACAGCACTGAGGGTGAGCTTAGACAAATATTGGTGTTGAAGCACACAATGCAGCTCAGATGTGTTTGTGGACTGATGGCTGTTGATAGTAGGGTTGTCTGGGACACATGCGGGGGCAGTGGCACATACCCTGCAGTACACCAAGGTTCATTGAGGCACTTGTATCAACCATGTAGCCTTCCAAGACATGGAAAGGGGCAGCTCACAGGGACATACAGCAAGGGACATACTCGGGTGCAGTGCATGTCTATTCCACGTACTTCATGATAAATGCACTGGCAACTTTGTTTTGGTCATGGTGGTACGCAACTTGCTCTGTAGTCATGGCTTGCCATATGGGTCTGTCTGCTTACCCAGGGAACATTGCATGTTGTGTGAATTGTGACACATTGGTGTTCCATTTGCCACGCACCCACCAGCGGCTGACTTACTGCATTAACTGTGAATGACCCGTCACAGGGGTGATGTTATATATGGGTACGAAGCATGGAGCACAGATTGTCTGTTTGTAGAGTTGTATGTTGTTATGGGGCATGTTTTGTGTTGTGTTTTTGTGTAATTGGCACGTACAGGTTGCTGACTGTGTCTCTCTTTGCAGCATTGCAGTGCTCCTGTAACCGGACCTGAGAGTGCGCAGGCAGGAGGCCAGCACTCAAAACCAGAGCTAAGTGTCTTGTTGTATTTTCTTACAAACTGCCCTGCATAGGCTTGCTGGGGAGTGTACTGATGCATGGATGTATGTGTGGTCCTATTTGGTATGTTTATTACCCTAATCACCCGTGATCCTATGCAATTTCGAAACCTGTACCCTCTACCCGGTGTTCCTGCTTCCCATGCCTATCCAAGCAATGTTCCCTGACCCTCTTTCCCCACTGGGGTTGCGGATGCCTGTGTAAGCCCCGAACTTGCAGGCGCCAAAACCCTAGAGGGGGTGGTTGGTTCGTACCACTCCTGAGCCTGGACTACAGAAGGCCATGACAATGATGTCCAAGTTTGTTTGGATTGTGCATGTGTTCATGCAGGTTGTACATTTTCGTGCATTCCCCGGTTTCATGTGTCATTCCTACTCCCCTCACCTGCCACGCATTCCAGTCATCCAGTGTGTCTACACCTGTCCCGACTGCATATCCCTGAACCTCTTTCCCCACCAGGATCTCAGGGGCCTGTGTGAGTTTGACCTTGCAGGCACCCGGGACATGGTGTGGGTGGTTGTTTCATGAGACTCCAGCGCCTGTACAGGGGATCTGTGACAGTACACATCCATTCATGGTGCATCATCCTATGTCATGTACCACACATGTCTCACATCCTGTCGTGACATTGTTTTGCTGTGCTACCTTGGTTGTTGCATCATAGTGGTAGTACTTGGCCTTTGAGACGTACTGCTATGTCAAGTCATCTACTGGAGGGTGTTTGGGTTCCTTTTCATGCCTTGGATTTTGTGATTTTGGAAATGAGTGTGGATTCTGAGGGTTCAGGCATCTCTTTACACACAAGGTGGGAGATGGACACGAAGGGTAAAGGTGATCCTGTGGCCAGGTGGGAATGAGGGTTGGAGGCTCCATGACCCAGGTGCAGTTGTTCAGTGGGTCATGGTCATTTGCGAGGGGGGGGGGTTGTTGTTGATAGTTGCGTTGCCCTGCAGTGTGATGGGAACTCTGACATTGTAATGTTGTTGTCCTATGTACATGTTGTGTTCTGCTGATCAATGCCTGTTCATGTGTTGTGTTTTCCTTTCAGGTGCGAGGGGATAGTAGTGGTTTGACATGCTGGGGTGTACACATGGTGGATGTTCACATGTGATGTGTAGGGAACACTGATGGTCACTTGAGTGCACATGCATATGTGGAGTGCATGTCCTTGCAGAACCACACACTTGCACTCGGATGCACTCCATGTCCTCCCACCCTTGCATATCCACGTGTACACTGTTTGCCTTCTGGTGCCCACTGTGTCCCGCCAGCACATGTTCTGTGACCGATTATGGTTCGAGTACATGCCTAATTTGATTTTTGATGTAGTCTGTCACTTAGATGTGATGCTCAGGGTGTGCATCACACGCAATGGCTGTTCACTGTGCTGTGCGCTGAGCAGTGTGATGCAGGAGTAGGACATTGCACACATGAGCTGCAGTGTTCATTTTGCAATGCATCATGTGCATATAGCCAGGCATTCATTGTGATGTTACGTCTACGACTGTTGTAATGCATTAGGAATCGACTTATTTTTGGTGGGACATTTTGTTGGTCTGTCATTTCATCGGATTCCGGGTCAGGCATCATTGTCCGATGCCACTGTACATTTAGGACATGGAAATGTGTACCTTATCGTTACTGGGTCGGTGTATGGGTATTGCTTGCCATGTCATGTTGATGTTTGGGAGGGTTTGACTGACATGACAGTGATGGCCATGGCCTGTTTTGCAGGTGTGTGTGATGCACACCTTGCATGTCCAGGTCATCCGCTTCTCAGAGCAACTAGCTGGGGGTAGGTTTCTCTCCGCAGCAGGGCCCTCCCCCTCGAACAGACTTCCTGACTTGAACTTGAGGGGAACCATCTCCAGTTCTGGAAGCACCTCAAGACCTTCCTCTTTGCTTCTGCTTACTCTCTGCCTCTCCCTTGTAGAATTGTTCACTGGAACTGCACAGGAGCTGCAACTGGGCCACTCTCACCAACCTCGGTCCCTGGCCCAGCCACTGTCCACTTGCACTGCCACCCTGGCAACCCCTGCACTGCAGTACTGTCTCTCTATCCCTACAGCCCTCCCTTCCCAGCACTCGTCTGCACTTACCTTAGCAGTTGCCACCAGGCGACCTATGTATAATTTTTTGGCCTACTTCCCCTGTACTGGACTCCCCCCCACCCTTGCACTTTTCCCTTCCCCCTACCCCTGCACTTGCACAATCACAATGACACCTGGCCTAGTAGTACCGTTCTCTGTGTTCCCTTGTCCCCCCACCCCTGCCTCATTGTGCCTTGTAATACTTGTGTATGGCTCATGTCATGTCACATGTCATGTGTGCATTTTGGTTGCACAGGATAGCTTGTGTTTAAGTAGCTAGGGATGCAGACGATGTGGCACTTCCATGGCAACTATCTCAGGGTGGTAGGGTTGTGACAGTTGACTGTCACTTTGTCATCATCGATTGTCACCTGGTATGTGCCAGGCCTGTGTGCACTCCGCAGGGGTTGGAGTTTAGGTGAAAAATGTGGCCACAAGCTGGGTCCGGGCTACCTCGCCACGTGCCCTGTCCCCTCCCATGGGCAGCGCCTGTGCCTGTGGTTGGGGATGTGGGGGCACCACCATGTCCACCGGGACGCCCTGCCGTGTTGCAACATTGTGCAGGACACATGCTGCCACAATGATCCTGCACACAACTGCTGGTGCATAGAGTAGTTGCCCACCAGAGCGGTCAAGGGAGCGGAAACGTGACTTGAGCACTCCGAATGTGCGCTCCACTATGCCCCTGGTTGCAATATGGGCAGCGTTGTATCTTACCTGGGGTGGTGTGGTGGGGTTCCGGATTGGCGTCATCATGTGGTTGCTCAGAGGGTAGGCACTGTCCCCTGGGGAGGTGATAATTGTTCAGATTATTAGGGTTGGTATATTTGTCTGTGTGTGACTTGCATGCATGTGCAAGGGCATTTGTACTCACCTAGGAGCCATGTGTCGCCATGCTGCCCAGCTTCCAGGGCCCGGCTCAGGGCGGACATTCTGTATATGAAACTGTCATGGGTGGAGCCAGGGTAGTTTGCATACACAGAGGTGATGATTCCCTTTGCATCGCATACCACCTGTACATTGATGGAATGCCAGTGCTTGCGGTTTCGGTAGATGTGCTCAGTGGCCCTAGGTGGACGTAGGGCCACATGGGTGCAATCTATGGCACCGAGCACTTTGGGGAAGTGTGCCACCCTGAAAAAATCCAGGACAACGGCCTGCCTTTCTGCGGGTGTTCTGGGCATGTATATGTGCCTGCGGACTGAGGGGCGCGCTGTCATGATTGCCAGTACCTGGTGTAGGCAGCGTGACTGCGTGGCCTGTGAGACCCCCCCCACTATGGCAGTGGTCCGCTGAAACGACCCAGTGGCCAAGAAATGCAAGACATTGAGCAGCTTCTCCAAGGGGCTCAATGCTTGGGAGCAAAGGGTGGGGGATGTGAGGTCATCTTCCCACTCCCTGACCAGGTCTAGGATGATATGGGGTGGAAACCTATACCTGCCGTAGACCTGGTCGTCAGGCATCCCAAAAAGGCCTGTCCGTGGTGCAAAAATGCGTGCCCTGGCTATTCTCCTCCTCCTGCGGTGTCCCACAATCACTGCAGCAACAAATGGGGCATTCATCGTCGCTGTATATACGCGTTTGTTGTTTGCGCGCACTTTTATGCTGTGCGCGGGCGCGGGACGCCTCCGTGTGGGCGGACTCGTTGGTTTCCCGTATTCGGGTGTCATCGCGTGTGGTCGGAGGGGAGCGAGCGTACACGCGATTGGCCTGGGTACGTGTGTTTCGGGGTGCGCGGGTAGTTCCACACGCGATTGGCCTGGGTACGTGTGTTTCGGGGTGCGCGGGAAGTTCCACACGCGATTGCCCTGGGTACGTGTGTTTCGGGGTGCGCGGGAAGTTCCACACGCGATTGGCCTGGGTACGTGTGTTTCGGGGTGCGCGGGAAGTTCCACACGCGATTGGCCTGGGTACGTGTGTTTCGGGGTGCGCGGGAAGTTCCACACGCGATTGGCCTGGGTACGTGTGTTTCGGGGTGCGCGGGTAGTTCCACACGCGATTGGCCTGGGTACGTGTGTTTCGGGGTGCGCGGGAAGTTCCACACGCGATTGCCCTGGGTACGTGTGTTTCGGGGTCCCGTGAACTTTCACACGCGATTGGTTGGGATCCACGTGTGTACTGTCATCACGTGCAATGAGGGATACTCCCTCGCACGTCATGTCACAGACGCGCTCACGCGCTGAGGGCCTTTGGTCCAATGAAAATGCGTATGCGTGCAGACGCGCTTACGCGCTAAGGGCCTTTCCTCGAATTACACGCTTACGTGCAGAATTTTCACGTGCCAAATCACTCCGTATCAAGCTGGCCACGCGTAAGCACACGGAAGACCACGCTCCTGCCCAGAAGGCCGAACTACTGCCCCCCAGAGCCCCGAGCACGCTCCCACCTGCCATCTGCTGCTGCCTGACTGCCTGCTGCCCACGTGCCCTGCCATTTGCTGCCCGCACATCAGCCAGGGGTGCTGTTGGTGTGACCACCCCTGCTGGAACCAAAGACTCCCGACTGGTATTCCATCGCTCCACAGCCCAGCCCCAGGACCCAGTTGCCCACCCACTCCTGCCTCTGGGGTTGTCATGTCGGGGCAAACTCCATCTGTGACCACTGACAACCCCCGGCCAGAGAGGCAGAGGGGCACCAGCTTCAGTGCCACCGAAGTTGGTGTCCTGGTGGAGCAAGTCCTGGGGCAGTATGATGCCCTCTTCGGAAGTTGCCGCGCCGACAAGGAAGGACGGACTCGGATCTGGACTGACATCGAGACTGCCATCAACGCGGAGGGGGTGGCAGTCCGCGACTTCCAACATGTCAAGAAGCGCTGGGAGGACTTCAGGTCCAGGACCCTGACCAAGGCCCGGCGCCTCTTGAAGGCAGCGGATGCCAAGGGGCGCCGGGGCCACTTGTCGGAAGAACAGATGAGGGTCCTGGAACACATATCCCCAGCGCTCCACGTCCAGGTCCTTGAGAGGCAGACCCGTCTGGAGTCGAGCGGTGAGTGTACATGCATCCTGATTGTGAGCAGTGCGTGTGGTGATTGTTCAGTAGTGTGCAGGTTGCACATCTGTTTGTATGGGGTCGAGTATGGGTGCGGGTGTACAGGGCCGTGGGGCTGACACATGCGAGGGCTGTAATGTGTGAGACATGGATGGTGCCTGTGTGTGTGGGCTTGCATGCCAAATGCAGTTGTGTGGGCACACAAGTTTGTATGAATGTGTATGTGAGTAGACATGTCCGTGATGTCACGCATGTATGTTGTTTTCAGCTGATTGTATCAGCGCTGTGTACATGTGCATGTGTGTGTATTTGACAAGGGTGCAACAGTGATGCAACATGGATGCATGTGACAGCGGTATGTGGAAGCCTGATGGGCAGATGTGACATGGATGCCCGTCTGAACACTGCGACACTTAGCAGAGGTGTACACATGCATGCAAGTGTGGTGGTGTGTGTACATGTGTGGTGCACTTCCTGTGTTGCATGTGATGTCTGGCTCACCTTTGGCTGCTGATGCTGTTGTATGTGTATGGATGGTGTTGGCAGTTGCAACATGGCTGTGGTATGGCTCGTGTGTGCAAGTTGTAATGACATGTGTGTTGGGGATTGTGATGACATGTCAGAGGTTTGCCAATGCCACTCATGTACAACTGTCATGTGTGTATGTGTACATTGTCCAGTGCCCTGATGCCTGTGTTTTGTTTCTCCCTGTCTGCAGCGTCAACTGATGAAGAGGGCGGAGAAGGTGCTGTGGAGCACAGCGGCGGGGATCCCACCGCCAGCCGGAGACGCAAGGCCCGGCTCCCCTCCCAGGTTGTCATCTCGTCGGGGAGTGAGGAGTCCGGTGCCGCGTCCCAGGCCGCAGCTGCCGGGGGGAGGTCCAAGAGGCGGAGGTTGCAGTTGGACTCCTCGGCAGCAGAAGGGGCAGCTGGGACCCCACAGGGCCCAACGGGGGAAGATGGCACAGAGTCATCCAGGTTGGTGGGGGGTTTGGTGGAGGAGGAGGCCGTGCAAGCACCGGAGACGGGGTCTGGGGGTGGGGATCCCACTGGTGCTAGTGGTGCAGTGCAGGACCAGGGACAGGAGGCAGCACAGGCCGCAGCGGAGGTGCCTGTGTGCAATCCTGTCCCTGATCCTGTCCCTGCATCATCTTGCACCAGCAGGGATGCCCATGTCCAGACCAGTTTTCAGGCAGGGGATGAGCTGACGTCAACTGGCCTTCCTCTGCCTGCGGACGTGGCTATCCAGGCCCGGGTTGAGCCTGTCCTGGCTGGAGTGGCGTTGCGTCAACGGGCCATGCGAGGTGACCTGCAGTCTTTTCATGAAGAGACTGCAGGTCATCTCGAATGGCTCGTTGACCACGTCAGCCTGCTGGGACAGGTCACCCAGGCCGGATTCCTCCGTCTGATGGGGCTTGCCACGACCCCCTCCTCAGCTGGACCCCCTACGCGCCAGTCGTCCTCTGTGCCATCTTCCCACCCATCAGTCACCTGGGTGCCCTGTGGAGCTGCCTCTGACGGTGCGGCCAGGCTGGTGGAGGAGGCATCCCTGCCACAGTCGGGAGTCGGACGTCCAGCAGGGGTGGCCACGTCAACGACTGCACCCCAGCCGGCGGAGGATGTGCAGGCAGCAGGAGGCAGTGCAGGGGCAGAGGCACAGCAGCAGCAGCACCATGGTGGGAGCCATGAAGGCTCGGGGCCTTCGACATCGGAGGGGCAGGCATCGGCCGGAGGGCAGGAGGACCCAGGACAAAAAGTGTCTTCCGTGTGGCAGCGGTTGGGCCACGCCATAGATGCGGAGCGGCAGCGGGCGGAAGAGGCACGGCTCTCAATGGTCAGGGCGGAGAACTCCATGCAGAGGGCCCTGAGGCGGGTCGAGTGCCTCGAGGCAATCCGCAGGGCTTTGGAGGTGGACACGTCGACGGCCCTGCGGACCCTCGGGGCCATGGAGGAGGACCGCCTCCGGGACATTGAGGAGGAGTTCGATGATGCCCTGGCCCGGCACATCCAGAAGTGAGCCGTGGAACTAGCCCGCTGCCCTTGTACATAGTTATGTAGGTAGTGTTAAGTTTCATTTTTGTTTTTATTTCATTTGGACCTTTTGGACATTGGCCACATTTTTGTATATAGTTTTTTTTATTAGTTAGTGTAGTTAGTTAGGTTTCCTTTATTTTGTTGGGATGATGGACCCTGGCTTCTTGGATTGTACATAGTTGTGGACTTGTACATACTTTCTTTTTTAACATTATCCCTGGATCAATGGCTTATAATTTTTTTTTCACATTGGATTTTGTTTGGTGGACTTTGACTTTGTACTACATTACTTTGGATTTCTATATTCTTTAATTGTTTTTTTATTTTGAACGGACATGCTTCTTTTCATTTTTTTCCATTCACATTTCTGTTTATTCATTTTTGTTTCTATTCATCTTTCCTTTAATACATTATTTATTTGTTGCACTTCAATGTGTGGTGTCTCATTGTTTTCATGCATTTCATGTTATGTGTTTTGAGAATCACTGACACCCATTGGGTGTATGTGAGGGACATGTGTTTGTTTTGGAACTTGCAATTGGTGTTCTGTGATGTAATTGCAGAATATGAGTGGGTGGATGCAATACTCGGGTGGGTGTTTTGCATTTGGGGGCTGACCATAGAGACCAGGGATCTGGACTGTGATGACATGTTGGGTGGGGAACATGAGTTGGACATGGGTGGGGGCCTGCTGGAGGGTGCCCCTGGATGCTGGGGGGTGGGGGTGGTGGGAGACATGTGTGGGTGCCAGGTGGAGGGTGCCCCTGGATGCTAGGGGGTGGGGGTGCAGGGGGACATGAGTGGGGGCCTGGTGGAGTGTGCCCCTGGATGCTGGGGGGTGAGGGTGCAGGGGGACATGTGTGGGGGCCTGTTTGAGGCTGCCCCTGCACTGCTGGGGGGTGGGGGTGGGGGGAGACATGAGTGGGGGCCTGGTGGAGGGTGCCCCTGGATGCTAGGGGGTGGGGGTGCAGGGGGACATGAGTGGGGGCCTGGTGGAGGGTGCCCCTGCACTGCTGGGGGGTGGGGGTGGTGGGAGACATGAGTGGGGGCCTGGTGGAGGGTGCCCCTGGATGCTAGGGGGTGGGGGTGCAGGGGGACATGAGTGGGGGCCTGGTGGAGGGTGCCCCTGCACTGCTGGGGGGTGGGGGTGGTGGGAGACATGAGTGGGGGCCTGGTGGAGGGTGCCCCTGGATGCTAGGGGGTGGGGGTGCAGGGGGACATGAGTGGGGGCCTGTTTGAGGCTGCCCCTGCACTGCTGGGGGGTGGGGGTGGGGGGAGACATGAGTGGGGGCCTGGTGGAGGGTGCCCCTGCACTGCTGGGGGGTGGGGGTGGTGGGAGACATGAGTGGGGGCCTGGTGGAGGGTGCCCCTGGATGCTAGGGGGTGGGGGTGCAGGGGGACATGAGTGGGGGCCTGGTGGAGGGTGCCCCTGCACTGCTGGGGGGGTGGGGGTGGTGGGAGACATGAGTGGGGGCCTGGTGGAGGGTGCCCCTGGATGCTAGGGGGTGGGGGTGCAGGGGGACATGAGTGGGGGCCTGTTTGAGGCTGCCCCTGCACTGGTGGGGGTGGGGGGAGACATGAGTGGGGGCCTGGTGGAGGGTGCCCCTGGATGCTAGGGGGTGGGGGTGCAGGGGGACATGAGTGGGGGCCTGGTGGAGGGTGCCCCTGGATGCTGGGGGTGGTGGGAGACATGAGTGGGGGCCTGGTGGAGGGTGCCCCTGGATGCTAGGGGGTGGGGGTGCAGGGGGACATGAGTGGGGGCCTGGTGGAGGGTGCCCCTGGATGCTGGGGGGTGGTGGGAGACATGAGTGGGGGCCTGGTGGAGGGTGCCCCTGGATGCTAGGGGGTGGGGGTGCAGGGGGACATGAGTGGGGGCCTGGTGGAGGGTGCCCCTGGATGCTGGGGGGTGGTGGGAGACATGAGTGGGGGCCTGGTGGAGGGTGCCCCTGGATGCTAGGGGGTGGGGGTGCAGGGGGACATGAGTGGGGGCCTGGTGGAGGGTGCCCCTGCACTGCTGGGGGGTGGGTTGGGGGGAGACATGGGTGGGGGCCTGCTGGAGGCTGCCCCTGGTGGCTGGGGGTGCAGGGGGACATGCGTTGGTGGGCAGTAGTGCTAGTTGATATGTGGGTTGGCTGGTGGGCATGGCCATGGTGGATGGGGTGCCTGCAGGACATGTGCTGGGTAGGCCCCTGTGGTGTGAGCCACCTGCAGGGGCCGTGGAGGGTGTAGAGGGTACACCTGGGAGGACCCACACGTGCAATTCACGTGTGCTGCTCCCCGCGCACCCCCGGAATACACGTACCCCGCTCAATCGCGTGTGGAACTTCCCGCGCACCCCTGGAATCCACGTACCCGGCCAAATCGCGTGTGGAACTTCCCGCGCACCCCTGGAATCCACGTACACGGCCAAATCGCGTGTGGAACTTCCCGCGCACCCCTGGAATCCACGCACCCGGCCAAATCGCGTGTGGAACTTCCCGCGCACCCCTGGAATCCACGTGCCCGGCCAAATCGCGTGTGGAACTTCCCGCGCACCCCCGGAATACACGTACCCCGCTCTATCGCGTGTGTCACTTCCCGCGCACCCCTGAAATCCACATACCCGGCCAAATCGCGTGTGGAACTTCCCGCGCACCCCCGAAATACACGTACCCCGCTCAATCGCGTGTGGAACTTCCCGCGCACCCCTGAAATCCACGTACCCGGCCAAATCGCGTGTGGAACTTCCCGCGCACCCCTGGAATCCACGTACCCGGCCAAATCGCGTGTGGAACTTCCCGCGCACCCCCGTAATACACGTACCCCGCTCATTCGCGTGTGTCACTTCCCGCGCACCCCCGAAATACACGTACCCCGCTCAATCGCGTGTGGAACTTCCCGCGCACCCCTGGAATCCACGTACACGGCCAAATCGCGTGTGGAACTTCCCGCGCACCCCTGGAATCCACGTACGCGGCCAAATCGCGTGTGGAACTTCCCGCGCACCCCCGTAATACACGTACCCCGCTCATTCGCGTGTGGAACTTCCCGCGCACCCCTGAAATCCACGTACCCGGCCAAATCGCGTGTGGAGCTTCCCGCGCACCCCTGGAATCCACGTACCCGGCCAAATCGCGTGTGGAACTTCCCGCGCACCCCCGTAATACACGTACCCCGCTCATTCGCGTGTGTCACTTCCCGCGCACCCCCGAAATACACGTACCCCGCTCAATCGCGTGTGGAACTTCCCGCGCACCCCTGGAATCCACGTACACGGCCAAATCGCGTGTGGAACTTCCCGCACACCCCTGGAATCCACGTACCCGGCCAAATCGCGTGTGGAACTTCCCGCGCACCCCTGGAATCCACGTACCCGGCCAAATCGCGTGTGGAACTTCCCGCGCACCCCCGTAATACACGTACCCCGCTCATTCGCGTGTGTCACTTCCCGCGCACCCCCGAAATACACGTACCCCGCTCAATCGCGTGTGGAACTTCCCGCGCACCCCTGGAATCCACGTACACGGCCAAATCGCGTGTGGAACTTCCCGCGCACCCCTGGAATCCACGTACCCGGCCAAATCGCGTGTGGAACTTCCCGCGCACCCCTGGAATCCACGTGCCCGGCCAAATCGCGTGTGGAACTTCCCGCGCACCCCCGAAATACACGTACCCCGCTCAATCGCGTGTGGAACTTCCCGCGCACCCCTGGAATCCACGTACCCGGCCAAATCGCGTGTGGAACTTCCCGCGCACCCCTGGAATCCACGTACCCGGCCAAATCGCGTGTGGAACTTCCCGCGCACCCCCGTAATACACGTACCCCGCTCATTCGCGTGTGTCACTTCCCGCGCACCCCCGAAATACACGTACCCCGCTCAATCGCGTGTGGAACTTCCCGCGCACCCCTGGAATCCACGTACACGGCCAAATCGCGTGTGGAACTTCCCGCGCACCCCTGGAATCCACGTACCCGGCCAAATCGCGTGTGGAACTTCCCGCGCACCCCTGGAATCCACGTGCCCGGCCAAATCGCGTGTGGAACTTCCCGCGCACCCCCGAAATACACGTACCCCGCTCAATCGCGTGTGGAACTTCCCACGCACCCCTGGAATCCACGTACACGGCCAAATCGCGTGTGGAACTTCCCGCGCACCCCTGGAATCCACGTACCCGGCCAAATCGCGTGTGGAACTTCCCGCGCACCCCTGGAATCCACGTGCCCGGCCAAATCGCGTGTGGAACTTCCCGCGCACCCCCGAAATACACGTACCCCGCTCAATCGCGTGTGGAACTTCCCGCGCACCCCTGGAATCCACGTACCCGGCCAAATCGCGTGTGGAACTTCCCGCGCACCCCTGGAATCCACGTACCCGGCCAAATCGCGTGTGGAACTTCCCGCGCACCCCCGTAATACACGTACCCCGCTCATTCGCGTGTGTCACTTCCCGCGCACCCCCGAAATACACGTACCCCGCTCAATCGCGTGTGGAACTTCCCGCGCACCCCTGGAATCCACGTACACGGCCAAATCGCGTGTGGAACTTCCCGCGCACCCCTGGAATCCACGTACCCGGCCAAATCGCGTGTGGAACTTCCCGCGCACCCCTGGAATCCACGTGCCCGGCCAAATCGCGTGTGGAACTTCCCGCGCACCCCCGAAATACACGTACCCCGCTCAATCGCGTGTGGAACTTCCCGCGCACCCCTGGAATCCACGTACATGGCCAAATCGCGTGTGGAACTTCCCGCGCACCCCTGGAATCCACGTACCCGGCCAAATCGCGTGTGGGACTTCCCGCGCACCCCTGGAATCCACGTGCCCGGCCAAATCGCGTGTGGAACTTCCCGCGCACCCCCGAAATACACGTACCCCGCTCAATCGCGTGTGTCACTTCCCGCGCACCCCTGGAATCCACGTACCCGGCCAAATCGCGTGTGGAACTTCCCGCGCACCCCCGTAATACACGTACCCCGCTCATTCGCGTGTGTCACTTCCCGCGCACCCCCGAAATACACGTACCCCGCTCAATCGCGTGTGGAACTTCCCGCGCACACCCGGAATACACGTACCCCGCTCAATCGCGTATTTTACTTCCCGCGGCGCCACTTTTTTGATGCGCTGGGACTCTACCGCCTGCCTTCGTGTGGCGGACGTGTTTCAGCTTGTGCGCGGCTTTGGCTGTGCGTGGGTTTGCCCTATTCCATTCCATGAATACGTGTGGTTCGTGTGCGTGTGGGCGTTACCTCTGCTTCCGTGCAGTGCATCCCCAGTTACGCCCTTATTTTCGCGTGTTGTTCCCCATTCCGCGCGTTACGCCCCATGTCCCGCCCACTTTCTGCTGTGTGCGCTGAGGTTGTGCGCTTTCACTGTGCGCGTCGCGCACCGTCGCGCATGCCTTTCGCGATGTTGCAGTGACTTGTGCGCCATGCACAGGTTTGGCGCACATCCCGTGGTGAACACGCGCAGGGACTTCCATGAATCGCACGCGTGCGCGTGCGCCTGTTTTTTTCCGCTTGCGCCTGCTTGCGCCTACTTGCGCGTAGATTTTCGGCGCACGTTTGTTCCATGAATCGGCCCCCAAGAGTCCAATTACATAGCATATTAACCATAATGGAACATACCAAAATAAAATAACATATGCCTGTAACAGATTCACTTCACTGATGCTTTATACAGAAACTGCAAAACAAATATCAACAGCACACCTACATAGCAGTAACAGGAAAACTAAAAAACAAACTGCTAAGTACACTACATTACTTCCTATATTTATAAAGTTTCTATAGTAGGATACACTAAAAAATAATGTATCTTTTTTTTTTACTAAGAAATGTCTAGTACTTTGCAGTGGCTTGAAGAACATTTTCCCCACGATGAAATGAGTGAAAACAGTGATACTAATGGTAGACACTGCTGTTTTCAAAGTAAGCCAATTAATACGCATTATTATATTTGTAACACATTTTATTTAACAGAACCTACAGAAAATAAGAATAAGAAGTTTGGAGCAAAAAATGGATCAATTAATGACCAATTTCATTATTTTGAAGAACTTTGTGGAACACCATAACATGGAAAAAATTAAATATCACTGTCCCACATGCACCTGTACCCCTTCTCCATGTCCCAGTCAACCATCCACAAAAAATCTCCATCACCAAAAACGTTATGATGAGACGTCCATCCCTTCCTCCCCTACCATCCAACATGTTAAAAACCCCAATTCCCCTGAATTGGTCTCAATTTCTACTTCCCCCTCTCTTTCATAATTTCTATATTTTTGTACAATAATAACATTTTATATATACTGTTACTATATTTCTCTCTTTTTTATTTTTTTTAAAGTCCATTAGGGTGTCCGCGGACGATGCGACTGTCCGGGATGTACGCAATTAACCAAAATGGGGGAGCGCACTGTCCACAAAGAAAATGGAGGTGTCCATAGGATTCACAATATGTCCGCCTGTCCATAATTAACCAAAATGAGGGTGTACTAAGGACACTATGCCTGTTCGCACTGTCCGTAATCAAAATGGGGGTGTCCGTAGGACGCATAATCTATCCGCATGTCTGCAAAGTTATGGCGCACATTTAATTCGTTCAGGGACCCAAACTTGTCCGGCTGACACCTGTACACATGCACATCCCACCCTCGGTTCTTACGAACATTGCGCCTGTTCGTAACTGTCCGCCACACTTGTGTCGCACTTTTAATTAGTTTGGGACCCGAATACTGTCCATAGAACACACGCAAGCATGTGCTCAACTGACCCAGCGCATTTGGTGTCCTAGGGACACCCGTCCCCATTAGAGTATATGTCCGCACCCATGCTAAGCGTGAGCCCTTGTTCGCGAACACAGTCCGGGCCCCCAGACACACAAAAAGTGCTTTTCTGAGCAATCCAACGTATTTTGCTGTGAAACTTCACCCTTACACATGTCCTAGACCATCTCCATAGTGATCTGGATACTCTTTGGAACTTTGAGCCCTTTTTGGTGTTCGAAGTGTTAGCGGACAGCGTGGCTGTCCACGAAGCACTCCCCAGCACCCCTATAAAAGGCTACACCCCATAGCTACTTCTCATTCTGTCTTTCTGTCCAAGACAGAGCACTACTGCAGATTTGTGGTTTTTTGCAATCCTTGCTGGACCTGATTTTGCTCCTGCCTCAATTCCCTGTTAAAACTACCAGGAATTATTTTGCCTACTTTCTGCTGACCAAGACTATTCAGCTTTTGCTATTCCTCATTCCTGACAGCTGTCCTAATGGCATCCATGGCTGCTGCTGCTACTACTTCTTCCGCAGCACCACCCACACCCCACCACCACCACCACCACCACCACCACCACCTTCCCAAGGGCCTGGAGTGGGGAACAGGCGTGAGGATGCAGAGGTGGATGAAGAGGATGACGAGGATGAGGTAGTGGAAGTCCCTACTACTAGCAGCTTGGGTGTGGAGGTCGTTTGCCACTCTTGAAGGAGTACCGAAAGCTCGTGCAAACAAGGTGCACTGCACTGAGTGCCAGTACTCAGTTGTGGCAAACCCGGTTTGTACAGTTACGGTACTGCCTCCATGAAGCGACACCTAAGGTCGTTCCACGCTGGGGCAGTTCGGAGGGTTGTCCCCTGCGATAAACGTAGTAGGTTGAGTTCCTCTGCAGAATCCTCTGTTTCTGCTCCTGCCACCACAAGTGGCACTCCAGTGGGGCAGCGCATCCCTCAAGCTGCCTCGCAGGCCATATGCGACACAGTAGACCCTTACTTTCGAGGGTCACAGTATTGTGTATGTACTGCGACGCAGTACTCTGCAGGGGAGAGACCCTTCGAAGTGCTTTCAAGGCTGCGGTCTGGGAGCATGAGAAGGACTGCTCACACCCCGATTAAGGCCCACCCTACATCTTCCTCTCTCCACCTGCCCTTTCTTATCCCCGTCCCTTCCCTTCCTTTCCTTTTGTGTCCCGATAAAAAAGTCAAAATAACAACAACAAAAAAAACACAAAAAAAGTCTCTTTTCAGAGTCACCTTTCACAGTTTAAAAATAGAAGTGCCAATAAAATGCTGCAGGGCCCTGTACATTTTTAGGAGTCCGCAGACATGTACATTTTTGGGGTACTGTCCTATCAAAACCATTGCACTCTTCTCCGGGTGGAGGTGGTGGCTCTGAAAAGAGCCTTTTTGTGGTGTTTTTGTTGTTTCAAAACTTCAAGTGGTCAACACCTAATGTAAAAAGGATTGCTATAATTCCAGAAAAGGTTGCAATGCATTTTGTATATTTCGCAGAAAAATCTGATTCCTAGCATAAGTAAAATGTACTCCATCTCTGCGAAATATGTGTACTACGAAACATAATATTTTCATTGTGAAAAGTGTCATGATGCCTACCCCCGGGCATCCGGATCAAGCCCATCAGCCCCGGGAGCAGGCATCCAGACATTTACAAAAACCCCAGCAGCCCCAGCTAGGGGCTGTCTGGGTACAGTCCTGGCGCCGTAGGCACCAGGCTCATAATAAAAATCAGTCTTGGCGCCATAGGCGCCAGGCTCATAGACATTACTTACCTCATGCAGACCATTCTGCAAATAAATCCAAGCCAACGTGAGGCCTGGATGGGACTATTTTACTACAGGGACTATTTTTTACTCGGGTGTGGTCCTGGGGAACTTCTTTCCTGGGACTACTTTGGAGGCTATTTAAACCACGCCCGAACAGCAGCACATGCTTCGTGTTATTCTGCATCCAGCAGCGTGACTCTCACCGTGCCTGCAGCCAGCATCCAGTCTTCTGCCACGCCCGCGTGCGCGTGCCTGCAGCCAGCATCCAGTCTTCTGCCACGCCCGCCTCGAATCCGGAGCTCCTAGAATAAAGAGGAAGAAAAGGACAAGGTTAGAAAACAAACTTATTTCAAATTCCTCACCTGATTCCGGATCCATTTCATCTCCCGACCTGGAAAGTACATCAGTCCTGCACGCGTCGCTTCACCAGCTCCAGCACGGCGCCATACTCGCCAGTTCTCACAGCATCATTCGATCCGGCACTGTCTCCATCATTTCTTTGCCATACTCCGGCACCTAGGGGCACAAGAATAACAAGGTGAGCCAAGGGAATCAGCAAATACCTCTTACCACCATAGACTTACCTGATTTACCACCGGCGGTATTATTCTCCATATCTTCATATGCCGCATCTGTAAAGAGGGAGAAAAACAACACGTTAACGCATGCAATAGTTACCGGACAGCGTTGGGTAACACAGACTCTTACCTGAACGGCAGCAGCAGCTACGAGACCTTCTTCTCACGAACTCAGTTGCAACTTAAGGAAGGAAAGGGACAAGAGTGAACATCGGGAACATTGAACTCTTTGAACTTGATACTTACCAATCCCGCCTGGGACTTCAGAGTCAATGCTTACCGGAACTCTCCCAACGCCTTCAAACCAGTGAGGTAACTGGTATCTACGCACCCCTGCAAGACACGCAGGATGGAGCGCTCATCTTTTACAAACATAAGGTGAGGTTACTCAGGGGATATCGGAGGTGATTAGTGGGGGAGAACGAGAACAGTTGGGAGGCCATCACTAAAACCCACAAGTGGCTAATCCCTGTCTCCACTTGCAGGAAAATACTTCTTCGGGTCCAGCAGACAAGACTAGGCGGGCCAGTCCAGACAGTCATCTCTGCACTACGCATCACGTTGACGGAGACCGCAGCTGTCCGGGTTTCGATCGACACCCCTGTGGAGTCCAGGTGAGCGTAACAAAAAGAGGACATGCCAACATCTCTCAAAAAGGCACAAACAGCCTTGTTGACATTACGCCTTGCTTTCTCCATTTGTGTACCAAATGAAGAAGCAGCCACATTTGTCTCTGCGCAATACGAGAAAACATTACTCGGGAGTTTGGAAACATGTCCATGACTTTCCCCAAGTCCTTCATTCATTGCAAATTGCAAACAGATTCCAGAGACATGTCCTAAACTGTTCCCTCCACAATGAATAATAATGTCTGGATGACACTGTGTCACCAAAGTAGCACAAAGAGGAACCAAATCTAGCCACTTCATTCCATGCACTCCATGCCAGTGCACATCCACATGAGGGAATCCAAGATGTGCAACCACTCCACAGCGATCTTCATGCACCTCCAACCAATTTATCCACGAGTCACCCAAAATCCAGACAATCTGCCTTTTAAAAGACACAGCCATAGCTAATTGCTCCCCTCTCAGAAACAGACTTTCTGCCTAAGTCTTTCCTTACACAGCACACCCAGTAAACCTTATTGACCTGAGGGGCGTGGCTTGATGGCTACGTGAGAGGACGTTCCTTGGAGGATCTCCCGATGATCCGATCCTGGGAAGAAGTGACGGTTTTTGGCGGACTTTCGAGCTCACAGTGCATCCAAGGGCGCATGAAAGTGGGGGGCACATGGTGAGTGCCCTCCCCACCAGCGAGACTGCATATCCACGGAACTAGACTTCAAAGAAGGTGGTGGTCGCGCAATGGAAGGGCAGCACCCAAGATGGCTGCCTGTGGACAAAGGGCCATAAATGGTCCGTGGAGCTGAGGAAGACAAAGTTGGTCGGAACGTGGGCGAGCCCAACCAGATAGACGTGTCGCATGCGCCTCTGGCTGAAGGCAAGAACATAAGGGCGAGCCCCCACTGAGGAGGCCCTGGATCGTGGCGGGCTAGCAGAGTGAACCCGGGTTCAGCGGAACCTCGCTGTGAAGGGGCCGGCGAGTGAACCCCGCGAGGTACTCTGCAGCGCCGAGGGTACAGCAGGGCGCGTGGGCCCAACTGCCGCAGCAGGATGTCCTCCAAGGTGGTGCGACCCCGGATCAAACAGCCCACGATGGAGGCCTACGCTAGGCCGCCCTCGGGCGTCCAAGGGGGCAAGAGCAAAGAAACCCCTGCGGCGGCGATGGACCCGCCGGGTACTATCCAGGAGGTGCTTGCAGCAATTGCCGACTTGTAGGTGGCCTGGGAGACGAAGCTGGGCCTGGCCATGAAAGAGCTGCAAGAGGGCCTAAACCTTAAGATCGGAGCGGTCCGAGAAGAGGTGAACCTGTTGCGCCAGGACGTGCGAACGATCGCGAAGTGCACTGGGGAACTGGAGAAGGAGTTGGCCCCAACCACGGAGGCGTGCAATACACACACCAAGGAGCTTCATGCCCTCGTGCAACGAGTGGGCAATTTGGAGGACAGAGCAGAGCAGGCAGAGGGGCGCGCCAGGCGCAACAACATTCGCATAGTGGGGGTTCCGGAGGGAATGGAAGGATCGAACCCCACGGATTTCGTTGAAACCATGCTCTTGCAGGAGATTACAGGCGGGGAGCTGACCCAGGGGTTCGCGGTCGAAAGGGCGCATAGGGCCCTGACCAGGAGACCGGCCCCAGGAGACCCCCCCGCGGCCATTGATCACAAAGATCTTGAACTATCGTGACCGCGAGAAGATTCTCGAATTTTTCCAGAAAGGAGGCACGATAGAAAGGGGGTCAGCGAATGTAACGGCGTATCTGGATTATGCGCTGCTCGTACAACGGAGTCGAATGAACTTTGGAACGGTGAAGAGGAGGCTTAGAGAAGCAGGCCACCGCTACATGTTGCTCTACCCCGCCAGGTTAAAGGTGTTTCATAAGAACAGATCCCTCTTCTTTGAGACGCCGACCGAAGCGATGGAATGGTTGGATATGCAAGGTCGACCTCAGGAATCGGATGCCCAGACAGAAGCGGCTGGAGATAAGTAGCTCGTTCTCGGACACGAGACGGGTCCAGACGTGGGTAGGCCTGAGATCCAGGGATGGAGCTGGGCTATTGTTGGGGGTTGGCGGGGAGGGGGGGGGAGTTGTGTGCAGTGGTGTGAAGTTGGGGAAGGGGGAGGGGGGCACTGTTCGTGAATAGAAGGGAAAGAGCCAGGGAACGACCCTACGTGGGGAGCATTATGGGAAGGGATGGGATGGGATGGAGATAGACCGACCGGATGGCATTGGGTAATCTCAGAATTGTGACCTGGAATGTACGGGGCCTCAACAGCTACCTTAAACGTAACAAAGTGATGTTGTATTTAAAGAGGATGCGCGTAGACATAGCCCTGCTGCAAGAGACCCACCTCACTAGGGAAAGGCTGGAGGTGGTCAGGAGGAAATGGAAGGGCACTGTTGTGGGGGCGGCGTACTCGGCATATGCTAGAGGGGTTACTACTTGGGTGGCACCCCATGTGCCGTTTCGGGTGCTTCATTCTACTGTGGACCCGGAGGGTAGAATGGTGGTGGTAATGGGTCTCTTGGAAAACAGAGAAGTGCACATCATAAATTTGTACGCCCCCAATAACGATACAGCGGCTTACTTTAGGACCCTCTATGGTAAACTTGGCCCCCTGGCAGGGGGTACGGTAGTGTGGGCGGGGGACTTTAACTGAACCGTAGATCCCAGAATGGACAGGGCAGGAAAAACGGCACCGGCGGCTAAAGCGCTGAGTACCTTACTGAAAAACCTAGGCCTAGAGGATGCGTGGAGAAGACTGCATCCCACGGATAGACAGTACTCACACTACGCAGCGCCACATGATTTGCACACAAGGTTAGATTACATGTTTGTAACAGCCGAGATAGTGAGAGACATAGAAGGAGCGGAATACAAGGCCTGAGTACTATCGGACCACTCGCCCTTGGTGGTAGACTGGAGACACCAGCCCCCACGACCGCGGATCCCTACATGGAGACTTAGGACCGAGGCTCTGCAGGACGAGTGGTTTCGGGAGGGCCTGAGAGATGCCATCGAAGAGTACTTTGATATAAATACGGGAAGCTTAAGCTCTGTGGGCACACTGTGGGAAGCGTTTAAAGTGGTGGAACGTGGGGTAGCTATTTCCCAAGCTAAGGGGTTGCAGGGGGGGGGGGGTCGAAAGGGAACTCCAGGAGGTGGAAAGGGAGCTAGAGGATCTTGCGCATTGCGAGAGCACCGCTCATGACAATAGAACCAAAGTAGAGGAGCTACAGTTGTCCTGCAGCGCACTCTGGGATAGACTGTGCAGACTCAACTACAGGAAATATACGGAGAGGATACACGCAGGGGGCGACAAGCCGGCCAGACTGCAGTCCTGGCTGTATAAGAGTGAGACCCCCCCGCTCGGTGATTAGCGAGATTCAGGACGAGAGAGGTTGCATATGCAACACCCAGAAAGAGGTAAATGAGGAATTCCTTAAGTTTTACAGACACTTGTATGAGGACACGGGGGAGGATATGTGTCAAGACATACTGGACACATTGGGGGACATTGAGCTGCCCACCTTGGATGATCTAGAACGCACTGAGTTAGACGCACCCGTCACCTCGGATGAGCTGGAGTTAGTGATTCGGAACTTGCCCACTTGCAAGGCGCCGGGTTCGGATGGGCTGCCCAGTGAGTTCTACAAAACATACCAGCAAGAGTTGCTTCAGCCACTGCTTGCCACTTTCAACGAGGCCTATGAGCAGGGAGAACTCCCATTGTCCCTCTGTGAGGCTGTAATTATCCCACTCCTGAAACCAGGCAAGCCGGCCGTGGAGTGCGGGTCTTACAGACCGTTGTCCATGCTTAACCAGGACAGCAAAATACTCACGGCGGTGCTGGCTAATAGACTGAAGAGGGTGATTAAGAAACTGATACACCCAGATCAGACGGGATATGTTCCAGGTAGGAACATCACCGATAACCACAGGAGGCTACACCATGTCATAGACCAAACTGAGGAAGACACGGGCGAGCTGGCTATAGTGTCGTTAGACGCGGTCAAGGCCTTCGACTCGGTACGATGGCCCTGGCTGAAAGCGGTCCTGAAGGGGTACGGAATGGGACCTGGATACCTCAGATGGGTCCAGTTGTTTTATAGCACCCTGATGGCGAGGGTCAAGACAGGGTCCACAGTCTCAGATTCTTGGCAGCTTTGCGGGGGGACCAGACAGGGATGCCCCTTGTCACCCATGCTATATATACTGGCATTAGAGCCGCTGGCAATATGTCTGCGACAACAATATGGGGAAGTGGGTATAAGCACTGCCAGTGGAGAGCATCTGATATCATTATATGCGGATGATATGCTCCTTTATTTGCCCTACCCAGAGGAAAACCTACAGTACGTGCTAGAGGTAATAGAACGGTACGCCATCCTCTCGGGCATATCGGTGAACCCTGGAAAGTCCAGTCTGTTCCCTTTGGGCAGATATAGGAATGCCCCGGTGCAGAGGCTGCCTGTCCTGCCAATACCATGGCAGCCCGTGACATTTAGGTATTTGGGAATAAATATTTACCACAAGGTCGAGGCAGAACACAAGCACAACACGGAAAAGGCGATAGAGGGGATCAAGAACTGCATGGTATTTTGGACCAGATTGCCCCTGACCATGATGGGGAGGGCGGCCTTGCTCAAGATGGTGGTCCTGCCTAGACTTTTGCACTTCTTCGTAAACGTCCCGTTTCTGATACCTAGGAGCCTATTCGCGAAACTTCATAGCGTGTGTAGGGGTTTCGTGTGGGGCAGCTCTAGGAATAGGGTTGCTCTGTGGAAGCTCCAGAACCCATGTGACAGGGGGGGGATAGGCCTGCCTAATTTTGAACTCTATTACCTGGCGGGACAGCTGCAGTACGTGGCCAGGTGGCTCTCGGCTGAAGACTCGGCGGAAGCCAGGCTCCTGTGTGGAGACACAGCCCCATACTTTCTGATGGAAGTGGTGTGGTTGTGCAGAGACAAACTGGTGGGCAAGGGGCGGCTACTGAGGCTGGGCTGGGAGATCTGGCACAGGACATGGAAGATTGGGGGGGACTCGGAGCTGTACTCCCAGCAGGCCCCTTTGGCGGCGCTGTGCGGGAGCGACTCAACTACTTGAATCGGTCCGCAGATACTGGGAACAGGTAGGCTTAGCCACCCTCGGGGACATATGGCAGGAAGGGGAGGCAGTGGACTTTCAGAGGTTGCAGGAAGAGACGGGAGTACATGGTGGCCAATATATAACCTACACTAGGCTTGTGAAAAAGACTAGGGAAAGACGGCCTGAGACAGTGCTAGCAGAAGACCCAGACGCCTCCCTGGAAACCATGTATGATGTATCAGAGGGTGGGCATGAAATATCGAGGATATATGAGCTCCTGCGAGTAAGGGCAGGGAAGGAATTGCTCCAATTGAGACAAGATTGGGAGGAGGAGGTGGGAGGACCCATGACGGATGGGCAGTGGGAACGGGTCCAGAGGTACCACAAAAAGGTGTCCCGAAATGCGAGATTCCAACAGCTTCAATTGTACATTACCCACAGGGCTTATTTAACCCTCGGGAAGATTGCAAATGTTTTGGTATATGATGCTTTCTATGTTTTGAAACAGTTGTAGTGTGTTTGTTTGATTTTAAAATAAAATAAAAACATTTACAAAAAAAAAACCTTATTGACCAATCCCTTGCCCTGCACAGTCTCATTTGCATGCCTCTCAGCCTCAAAATCCCTGTATGTAAAACGCGGTGTCCACGGACGACCGCAGTGTCTGCAGACAAATCGTAAAATCTGAGAGTGGGGAATGAAAATTTAAATAGTGTGCCCCACTTCCCCATTGAGGGTGGCTCTGAAAAGAGCCTTTGTTTTTATTTTTTGGAAGATGCTTCAGAAACACCTTTTATTTTGTACTTTTTTGGGGAGGAGGTTCTTATTTTCCTCCAAAATATCTTCACATTAGCTTCTCCAAAGCATTCCCTATATTACAAAACAGCATGGCATTTCCCATCTGCTTCAAAGTAAACAGCATTACCAGATTCAATGTTGTCATTATTGCATGAGAGCATCCCAGCTCTAATCATGAAAGCAAACATGCCTTGGTTAACTAAACACCTAGCACCATTTCGCTGAGGACAAAAAACATAACTATTGTCCCATAGTGCCCTAGGTAGCAAAGTAGAAAAAAATAACCTTGGCATTTGAAAGGACTTTCATGACTGCCTGAACCAAGTTTTGCAGATCTTTCAACAAAGTAGCGGCACTGACATAGCCCAATTGCAGAGCACATTGCAGAACAACTACATCTGGACTATTGAACCTAGCCATATCCTGACAAACTACCAGCACTCCCTGCAAATCAAAACCAGGCACAGTGCACCACAGCACCTCCACTCCTCTTATATTATATCAAAATTGGGAGCCACATTCCTAGATTTAGCATACATCTCCAAACCATTCACAAATATATCGCCAACCACCAACACCCTGACTTTCTCCACCTCTGCCATCTTCACTACACACAGCCTCTCTCAATACAAAGCAGAACCTCAACACCTGATTGGCTAATCCCCAAAATACACTCCCATTTCATACTCAGAATCCCTGGATGTAGCACGCCCTGTCTGCGAACAGCCGTGGTGTCCGCGGAGCGCTTAACACTGGGGCAGCCATTCTTCCCTTTCCACTTCACTCACTGCACCATTACCTCATTGGCTACTGTTAAGCAGTCACACAACCATCCACCAATCACATCCAAGAACTCTACATCTAACTCTATCATCACAGTTCAGCACTTTAGATGTACTGTTGATCACTCTGAGTACAAGTCTCCTGTCATTGGAAAGCACCTACTGCAAAAACTACTGTAAAGGATTCCAAGATGGCCGCCACCCTGTGAAGACGCACATCCTCGCTTCTCTGTCGGATGAAGGCACCCGGCAGAGCGGCAGAATGGGAATGGTGGAGCCCGCGGAGCTGCTGCACTGAGGAGCGTCCCGTTGAGGCGGTGTGTGGGGGGGGTGTTGCTGCGGTCAGCTGGCAAAGCCACCAATGGAGAGGACCCCCTGCGAAGAGGCAGCTACGAGGCGGTAAGCAGTAATGCCTCATTAAGGCTGCCAACAGAAACAACAGAGAGCATTGGTGCAAAGGCACCTTACCGTTACCTTGCTCCTGATATTCCTGTCTATGACACGCCATAATCTCCTTTTTCGCTAGCGGTCTGTTTTGCTCCTGGACCCGATTTTTTTTTTTTTTTTTTTTTTTACTCCCCCCCGTAAAGACAGAAGCGCGGGAGGAAGGTGCGGGTGTCTTTGCCGGGACCGCTGAACTTAAGGAAGTTCAGCGGCCGTTATATCTGGTGCCTGTGGGTGCCTATTGACGTCCCTGCTCCCTCCCCCCCCTCACCCCTGGCACAGTACTGCAAGCTGGAACCGGTGGTGCAGGGGACACACTAAGACTTTGTTGGGGAGGTGCTGGAACTGTAAGAGAGGTGGGAAGTACTCCCTGTATCCCCAGTGGAAGAGGCCCATTGGACCCCCTCTTCCCCTGTGTGACAGACAGGTGACTCCATAAAACAGTACCACTACCCTCCCTCTAATTATTTACTCATTTGAATAACTTAAAATGCCTCCTGGACAAAAGACAGCACAAAACAAATATAATTTACGAAAGACACCGAAAGCCCGAGAGGCAGAGGCACCGCGGAGTGAGGAGAAGGGCAGTACTAAGGAAAATTCCATGAAGAAGCTCAAAAAGCCTACCCTCCAAGGTCAAGGAAAGATCACTGGTTTCTTCCCTACAAACTCCATACCTGAAACTAATTCAACGATCATAGAGGAACCAACATACATTGGAGGGGATGGGGGGGACTGTATGAGTACCACCAATTTCGACGACATCGATAATAATTCTCTACTTGATCTATGTCTGAACATACAACGTGGGATGACCCCCCTGATACCCAAGAGACAGGATGATAAAGATCTGACACAAGGAACACACCCTGCGGCTTCTCCTGTCATTATCTCGGGCCACTCTGAGCAGGGGGGCAGATTATCAGCCTCCCCCAACCTAGTAATGGTATCAATGGAGGACGTCCCGGACAATGAGGATGTGGACCCTTCTATCCCGTTTCCTGGAGCAAATGAAATAGCAGAGATACAATCCTCTGTAACTTCTATCCAGTTTGCCCTAAAAATTCTGCTCCAAATGGCCGGGCGCATCTTAGCCAATACCACCGCACCGAGCACACCCCGGACTTATGAAAATCCTGTGGAAGATGAGGCAGAAATCAACTTAGCGGAGGCCATTGATCTAGCTGAAGAGATAAATGCCATGCCTATCAACGAAGCATCTGTAAATATGGACCAGAGCGAGATGGTTTTTTACTCGCGCAAACAGCGCAAACTGGCTAAGAAGGCTCAACAAAACAGGAAAAAACTGTTAGAGTGCCCCTCAGTAGAAGAACTTGTGAAAACCGGGGGCCGCTCAAAAAAAGCAAAGAAAAGAGCTGCCCGAGCTAAGAAAAGGAATAACAATGGAGGTGGCTGCCTGACTAGCTGGCTGATTACAGACCAAGACCAGTACAAGGAACAGTCGAAGAAGCCGCCAATGCCTGCAAGGGAGGACGAGGATACTGAGGCTAAAGGTACATTGACTTTGGATGACCTAGAAGCACTGGACGAAGAGTTGGAACATCTTGAAGTCGATGCTCAACTTCCAGAGGAAAGGTTATGTAGGTCCCCGGAGAAACCATCCCATCCCCTGCTGCCCCAGGCTAAAATCATCCATCCTCCTATCAAACCAAAGGAGGAGGGTTTGAGTTCTCCGTTCAGTAGGATATGTCGGATCAAGAACCTTTATAACAACGGCGGGCGCAGATGGCTGTCTCGGTCAGAACTTTTAACCCGATTATACTCCGTCCCGGAATTGCGTGTATTGCAATCTGATGACTTTCAGTTTGTGGAACCATTGAAGGGGCGGAATTCGTGTGTATCTGCCCTCCATTGCAAGTTTCTCTCAACCGCACAGCTGATCAGGAAGTATCGTGATGAACTCTGGGCAGTTGACGTGGAGATAGAAGCTGACTTGGATGAACCTGATCCCTGTGTCGATAACGGCGAAACAAGTGGTTCAGCTGATTTAAATGTATGCCCGATTGTACCTAAGGGAAAGAAAGTAGAAGTGGCAGAAATACAACATGTGTTAAAATGGTTGACTGAAGCACTCCCCGAAGCTCTAGCCAACCATTGAACCTGGTCATTACTTTCGTGGAACTGCAGAGGTTTTGCGCATCTGCTGTCCTCTGAGGGATCAGCAAACTTTGTCGCCAAACATGAACTAATATGTTTACAAGAGACCTGGGCGATGGACCCTTTATTACTGGATGGTTTTGTGACTTATCAGTCTTTTGCAAAAAGGGGAGAGAAGGGTAGACCATTCGGCGGGTTGCTTACTGGGGTGGCGAGCCGTTTGATCTCGAAACAGATACCCTGTAGTCTAGACAATAATCTGTTGGCAGTGGAAGTTAAATACGGACATAAGGATAAAGGAGAAAAGGTACTGTTGATAAATATATATAATCCTCCCTATGCCCGTATAAGTGAACCACTTCAAGCAGCCCTTCAAGAATTGTTGGCATCCTGGTCAGCCACTCAGGGAAACGGTGCGGTTATGATAGTCGGCGATTTCAATTGCCGTATACCAGGGGAGGGAGGGCTACACCCACAAAACTCTAGGCTAAGAAACATGCGGTCACTTACGCATAGCAAAAAAGATACTGAAGGCCCGCAATGGCGCCTCTTATTTGATGACTGGGATCTTGAGATGGTGAACGGTTATACTGTTAGTGACCATCCAGGTAAACCAACATGGGCAAATGGTTCTTCTACCAGTACTATTGACTATATATTTTTGTGCCCTAAAATGCTGCTATGTGTTGATGACTTAATGGTATTTTTAAATGAATGGAGTGACCATGCTGCACTTCAGTGTGTATTAAATATTGATCACACTAAAACAGAAAAGAGTAATCTGGGTACAATTCAGGTAAACAAAGCGGGCTCTAGTATCAGGTGGACTG
Source organism: Ambystoma mexicanum (assembly GCF_040938575.1). Lineage (NCBI taxonomy): Eukaryota > Metazoa > Chordata > Amphibia > Caudata > Ambystomatidae > Ambystoma > Ambystoma mexicanum. Next base: position 537,536,786 of record NC_090928.1, on the reverse strand, counting down.
TCCAGAACATACTCTTGGCTTCAAAAGCATTAAATACTGAGAACTGGCCCTTATTACCCAACTTCAATGATATGTCTATAGAAGCTATAGAAACTTGGATCAGTCGTTTTTCTAATACTCATGCATCCACCCCTAATCGGAGTATGATTAAACCAGAGGGTGGTATACTCCCGTTTAACAAAAAGATCAGAGACACCAAGAGGGAATTTAGAAGGGAGCTGCGAACGATCAAACGAAGGAGCGAACCTTTAGAAAATATCAGGGTGGCTCTTAGGAAATGCAAGAACAATTATAGAACCAATATCAAAAAACTACGGCTTACCGAAAGAACTCTGGCATATCAGAAATTGATTCACACCATTTGCTCGAAAAACACTCGTAGCATCTGGGCACTGCTACGTGAAGCTAGAGAAACTAACAAGGGGCAACTTGCTAACCCTATTGGTGCAAAGGAATGGGAGGAGTTCCTGTTGAATCGTAACGCCATCGCACAGCCTGAGGAGAGTTTTCCATCGCCTCCTCCAAGATCTAGTATATCATTTGACATGTCATACACAGCGATACTCGATAAGATAAAAAACTCTAAAATCCTCTAGAGCTCCTGGCCCCAATGGCCTAGCCAATATAGTTATCAAAGCCCAACCTGAGTTTTGGGCAGGATTGTTGACAATTATGTTTGAAAAAATTCTGAACCAAGGGGTGATACCTAAATCGTGGCAAACAGCCGTGTTGATCCCGGTGTTTAAAAAGGGAAACCGGCTAGACCCGAATAATTACAGACTCCTCTCTATGCTGGACACGACAGGCAAATTGTTTGCCGCTTTGCTGCTCAAGGACCTTCAGACATGGGTAGACGAGGCTCATATATTATCCAAATTCCAATGTGGTTTCAGAAAAGGCTACTCTACCGGGTACAATTTGATGGTAATGAATTTATTAAGAGCAAGAGCCCGTAAAAGAGATGAGCCACCGTTATATGCACTATACATCGATTTTAAAGCAGCTTTTGATCTGGTACCTAGAGAACGCCTATGGTCTAAACTGGCTGCTCTAGGCTGCCCTGCTGGCGTACTATATTTTCTCAGATTGTTGCATCAGAATACCTCAGTCAGGTTAAAATTGGACCAAGAGGGACATCTGACCGGCAAGGTATATCAAAATAGGGGGGGTCAAACAGGGCTGTGTGACTGCCCCCCTAGTGTACAATCTGTACGTGCATGATATTCCGCTTGCTCTAACTTCTACTCATAATTGCCCCCCTAAAATCGGGGACTCTGCCTGTACCGTCATGGCATATGCTGACGATTTGGTCATTTTTGACCACACTATTAGTGGCTTACGTAGATCAGCCATTGCACTATGGGAGTATGCCGATTCTAATGGTCTCATTATTAACCTAGACAAAACCAAGGTACTGAGATTTACTAGCAAAAAAGTGTCCCGCGTGAACCTTAGGGTGAATAACAACCTGATCTCATATGCCCCACTCTACCGTTATCTAGGTATTGATTTTGAGCCCAATGGGGATTTTGGGGCTCTTAAGCTCTCACGTACAATGCGAGCAGCACAAATAACATCTTTAATAGCCAACTTTACCAATCAGCAAGGAGGATTTACACTCTGGGGTACGCGCCAATTATACATACAGGTATTCATCCCCATGATGACTTATGGTCTGGATTCACTTTTTGACCTAGATCTTAGCTGGCTTCAAGTCATCGAGGGGAAATTCTGGCGTCGCATACTTGGCCTGTCCCCGGGAGTCCCGATGGCAATTATTCGATTAGAACTAGGGCTACCCTCTATGAGGGCGATCGTCATGAAAAGGAGATTGGGTAACTTTCTGAAAATGCGCAGTTCAACAGCTAACCCTCTGCTGCTTACCATCTCCCAAGAATTGTGCAAGAAACAAAAACCTCAGTCTCCATATGCGACGATGATAAAACTTCTTGATAACATAGGATGGACCTGGCGAGCTGGCCCATATACCAAGCAAGTTCAAAATGCACTCGACAAGAGGGTAGAAATGTGGGATTGGCTAGAGAACTTCGCTCACCTTAGTGCGTTGAAAAGCTACGCATTTGTTCAGTATAGGCTATACTCATTCTTGCAACCCCAAGGGTATCTCATACTATGTCCCGCAAAAAAACTGCGACGATTTATCCTTTTGTTAAGGATGGACCAACTGCCTATTCTCCTGGTTACGGGCAGAAGACAGCAGTTACCACTGGAACAACGCACTTGTCGACTGTGTGAAGGAAACAAAGTATTAGAGTCAGCAAGGCATGTTTTGACAGAATGCGGCATTATGATTGACGTAATCCATTGTCATCTGGGAAAGTTCGCCCATAATCCAGCATCAATTGGAACGCCACTATTCTGGCATCACTGCATGAACTCTGAGAGCATGCGAGAAATGATAGCTCTCTTCAATATCTGGACTAAGATAGAAGAAATATTGAATATTCAGATCTGAAATCAGCACTCGTAATCTATAACTGTAACTGCCCCGGCCCTTTGTTCCCCCTCTTCTCAGCACCTTCTTTATTTGTCATTTTATATGCTATCTGAGCCTTGAGCTTTGAGATTGATTTTATATATGTAAATAACTTATTATCATTATCATTATAATGTTATTTCAGTGTCATATTGTTGCTATTCTGTTCTCGGAAGTTTAATCTATATATGATGCTTGTTTATTAATATGTGTAAAGTTTATTAAATAGACTGTATCACATTAAATAAATAAATAAATAAAATAGATGAAGAAACTTAAGAGAAAAAACGCTTAAATATTTCGTAATCCCAAGAAAACGACGGGACTCAGACGACTTATCCAGCTAAGAGCACTGGCAACCTGAACTCGATCGCGTCCCGCAGGCCGCAACTGCCCTGCTAATCAACGCGGCGAAAGCACTGAGCGGGCCCGTACCGAGACCCCGCCATACCCAACGACAGCCGGCTGCATCGAGGGACCCTGCCCCACACATCAGGTGGGCTTGGCTGCTACATATGGTGCCAAGCGGACACCCACTGGACCCGTAACCTGCAACCCCAGTGGAGGACAGCAGCCCACCCCGACTGAGACACGAAAGCGCCATCACAGGCGCGGGAACGGAGGAGAGGCAGACCGGGACCCAGAAGCCACCAGCGACGGCAACGGGATACGGCTGAGAACTGAGGGGGTACCCGGACAGACAGTGGTGACGAGCCGCCCCCCACTGTGGCGCCGTCCTGAGGCCTGGCCCCAACCCCAAAAAGAAACCAACCGTCACTCCAGCAAGCCCCCGAAGCTGATCCTGACACCGCACTCCTCCCCACAAAGGAGTGGAGAGCACCAAGTGCAACCGACCTAAATCACCAGGGCAGACCCAAGAGGGTCCCAGCCAAGACCTGGAGCAGTCCCGGCACGACCAACAACCCGGACGAAGCCGCCTGCAACCCCCCGTAAGGTACGTGATGTAACCTGCAAGGGGACAGACAAAGTGAACAGAGTGCCTGAATACCGTGTGCTCCCTCACGAGCATGTTACACTGAAAGCTGGCCCAGACCCCCAAGAGAGCACCAGGACAGCACCGATCGCTAGCCCCAACAACCGGCAGCGGTCTCCTACTGCATACCCTTTATACGGGCAACACACTCTAGGCCCACATCACAATGCGCAAACAGCTGCACGGCCTGTGACTACTGAAACACAACCACTCCCAGAGCACAGGCTGTCGGAAAGCCGCAAGGGAGACCTACGCCAGCGGGAGCCCCGGGCTCCCCAGAATCTACCAGGCACACAAAGCCGCCTTAGGGCCCGCAAAAGGATAGCACAGCAGGGCAGTACAAGAGGAGCTGCGGCAGATGCAGGTGAAAGCGAGGCTCTGAGCCCCCCGGGAGCAACTTCAAAACAGCCAGCATATGAAGGGCCGCTAAAAGCACTCCAAGCACACAAATAATCAAGGAAGAGCCCACGGGGGACCTCTCTGAGCACAGGTACAGCTAATTAAGTGCCTAAGGGGACAATAGAAAAAGAAGCGACCCCGAATAGAGCAAACAGTATACCCCTTCAACAAGCACAAAACTCACGGAAGGAGGGGGACCACCTTGGGACAAATACCAGCAGGACTCCAGAATAACTGGAAGAATCCGAGCACCTCAGGGGAGGGGGGCCCTGCATCACACGGAAAAGATATCGGATACACATGGCGCGCTGAGCCTCCCGCACCAGAAAGAGAACCCGCTAACTGACCCCCCGCGATCAGCAAACCTGGGGGGAGGTTGCACAACACAGATGTCCGGCACCAAACCCAAAAGCACCCGAGCAAGAACCAGATCAACAGCGAAGGGGCGAAACGGACAATTGGAACTATTCTGGAAACAACCTCAGGAGGGGAACACAGGAACAGGACAGAGGATCCAAACACAGAAACGGATACAGTGGAAACGGACGCCATGGCACTGAACAAAGGGTCTACAGGAATGCCCGAGAGGCATAGAGAACAGAATGATGGAATCCCTCCAGACCCAACTGGGCACTATTCATGAAGATCTAAAATACTCCCAGCAGGAGATGAGGAAGGACATTGAAGAGCTGGGGACAGAGTGGACACCACAGAAAGGGGCCTCTCAGAGACAGCGGAAGAAGCAAAACAGAACAGCATCCTCCTAGAACAGATCTCCAGAGCCACACACAACCTTGAACTACAAGCAGAGGACCTTGAGAACCGCTCATGAAGGTCCAATATACGAGTCAAAGGCCTGGCCGAAACAATTGGGGACAAAGACCTCAGAGACACAATCCAACAATGCTTCAGCAGCATGCTCAATGACACCCCGTCCGAAAGCATATCCATTGACAGGATACACAGAGTGGGGCCCAAGCAAAATGATCCGGGAGCCAGACCTAGAGACGTGCTCATGGCAATGACTTCGTGCTTAATGAAGGAGGAAATCTTACGGGCAGCCCGCAAGCAACAGACGATCACCATCAATGGCAATCAAATCCATCTCTTTCAGGACCTAGCCCTATCCACGCTACACAAAAGGAGACTGATGCAACCAGTCACAAGGGCACTGAAAGCCAAAAACATCATATACAGATGGGCATACCCCTTCGGACTTCAATTCACACGGGAAGGCAAACCACACCGGATCTCCACATGCGAAGAAGGAATAACTCTGCTGCAGCTCGAAGAAGAAGAAGAAGTACCCCAGAGAAACATGGAAACACGCCAACTGAGGAAAGGGGGAGGACCCAGACAATGGGATTAGTCCCCAGACACCAGACAACGACACGAAAGAGAACCCGCACCAGAAGGGCTCAAACCACGATAAACCCTAAAGGGGCGGACTTCACAAGAAAACAACAAACGCCACAGAACCCGAAAATGGAACGGAGGTGGAACCGATACCCGTAAAATGAACACAACGAAAGGTAAACCACAGAGGAGATTGAACTAAGCATGGGCGGAGAGAGGGATGGGGGGGGGGAAGAATCTTGGATCCCACAACAAGCCCGGATAAACCCTGGTGATTGGGACGCGGGGGAATCAAGGGGCCGAACGGTCCGGGGGGGAACCCGGAGGAGGCGCAGAGACTCCTCGGTCCCACCACCACGATGGTGAAAACAAGTTCAGGAGTTTATGTTTTTTGTTTAGTTATGTTGAGTTGGGAATGGTCTGAGGTATGGTCCGCGACTACTCACCATCTATTACCAAAAGGGGTTACACAGATGATGAAGAATCCCCCACACAAGACTCATGCCTGAACTAAAGGTCATAACACTGAATGTACAGGGCCTAAACTCGCCAGTGAAATGCCGTGGTATAATAACGCGCCTGACGGAACTCCAAGCTGCAATAGTCTTCCTGCAAGAAACACACCTCTGGCGCCGGACGAGAAACAAATGGCCCATAAAGCCTTCCCCAAACAATACTTTGCTTCCAGAGAAGGGGGGAAAAAACCAGGGGGGGTGCAATCCTTCTAAACGCAAACTTAACGTTCAAGAAAAAGACAGTATACAGAGACACAGAGGGTAGATTTCTACTACTCAAAGGGACCCTGCACGACCAAACACACACTCTGATAGCATTATACGCCCCAAATGACAGAGCGGATATCTTTCTGGGAGGAATCCTAAGGAGCCTGGGAAGCCGGTGCGAGGGACAAATAATAATAGGGGGAGATTTCAACTGCATAATGGATCCCACTTTAGACAAGACCCTCCCTCCCACCGTGGCAGATGGCAGGAACAGACAAGCACTAGGCAAACTGTTCAGAGATCTAGAAGTAATAGAGACATGGAGATTCTTCCACAACACAGAAAAATAATTCACCCATTACTCACCTGTACACAGGGGCTACTCAAGGATAGACATGATCCTGACCTCATCCACCCTAATCCCAAAAATCGAAGACGTACAAATAGGAGTACAATACCTCACCGACCACGCCCCAGTCATACTTAAAATGATCCCGATAACAGTCACCCCGTCCTAAAAGAACCTGGAAACTGAACGAGCGCATACTTAGAGACATTGCTCTTAGAGCGCACATGGAAACGGCACTGAATAACTATTTTCAGGACAACGCCAACGGAGAAACAAATTGGGGGTAATTTGGGATGCAGGGAAAGCAGTGATGCGTGGGGAATTCATATCTCAAACCACAGCATATACACGCGAGAGAAGGTTACTTAAACAAAGACTTGAGCTAGAACTGAAGGAGGCAGAAACGCAACATAAGGCTAAGCAAACACCCAAAACAGTAAGAAACCTCCGAAAAGTGAGAGCCCAACTAGAAACCCATATGGCAGAACACACCGCACAATTCATACAACGCACTAAACAGTCCTACTACGCACACGGAGGTAAAGCCAACAAATTCCTAGCAGCCAAACTCAATGAACTAAAAACCTGCAACTACATAGCCAGTCTTAAAAACCCGAAAGGGGAGATAAGTACATTGGAAGAAGGTAAACTAGACATTATGGAAAAGTTCCACCTAGATCTTCTCAAAAAAAGAGGACCTCTCGCCACAACTCCAGTCAGATTACATTGCCAAAATAGCCCTTCCCCGGATAACGGAAGAAGACAACTTGAATCTCCAAGCTCCCATAACGGCCCACGAAATAAGTGACGCCATAATGCACCTCCCACATAATAAGACACTGGGGCCGGATGGGTTCGGGAACGGGTACTACAAAACCTTCAGGAACCAGCTTCTGGGCCATTAACGAACCTTTTCAATCACATCAGGGAAACCGGGTCAGTTACACCAGACATGGGCAAATCGACCACAGTCCTCATCCTGAAACCAGGGAAAGACCCCACGGATTGCACAAGTTACAGGCCAATAGCACTACTTAATAGTGAAGCCAAGTTATACGCAAAAATCCTGGCAAACAGACTAGCAAAGGTCCTACCCCAATTAATCCACGAAGACCAAGCAGGATTTGTCATAGGGAGAAACACACAAGACAACACTAGGCAGGCGGTGGACATCAGAGAAATAGGGAATAGAACAAAACTGAAATTCTCGATAGCGGCCCTAGATGCACGCAGGGCCTTCGATAGCCTAGACTGGGCGTATTTGGAGTTAACCCTGGAAAAATAGGGCTTCGACCCCACCTTTATAAGAATGGTCCTGGCAAATTACAGACTCCCCTCTACAACATTCATAATCAACGGCAGACCCACAAATACAATACAAATCCGTAGAGGTACGCAGCAGGGATGCCCACGATCCCCCCTTATATTTGCAATGGCAATGGAGCCAGGGGCACAAACCATAAAACAGGATCAAGAAATAAAAGTGGTAATAGCAGGAGGGATAGAACATAGAATAGCATTATATGCAGACGACATCCTACTGTTCCTAAGGGACTGTGCCAAATCACTACCGAAAGCCCTGGAAAGATTACAAGACTTCGCTAAGGTATCAGGGTTCACGATCAACTATGCAAAATCGAAAGCCCTAAACATAGATACCCTAATAAATGGCAGCGCAACACCCAATAACCTGGGAGCCCAAAACGATAGAATACTTAGGCGTCCAATTGACACAGGAATACAGACTCTTATATGGGAAAAACATAATCCCACTGTGGAAACAATTTAAAGAAGACCTCTCAAGATGGGATCCCCAGGAACTCTCATGGTTCGCGTGTATAACCGCGCTCAAGATGACCCTCCTACCCCGCCTCCTATATGTAATTACTTCCCTCCCGATAGAAATCCCCCTCCAAAAGGGGGCGCTGTTGCGCACAACGAACATGGCCGCCTGAAGGGAGAGCTCTGGCTCTAACATAAATCCTGTGTCTAATTAATCCTTTCAGCACCGCTCCAAACGCTTGAAAGAGGACGATTCCAGTGGCGGAAGACCTCCTGAGCAAACACCCGAAAAGCTGAGTGGATACGTTGAAGGAAACCTACAATATTTGGCTGGAAGTCTTCTGGTGGACAGGAGGCGCTGGCGCGGACAACTGCCGGCTCCACAGAACATCTACTGTGTGCCGGAGGTGCGCCGGGAGGAGCGGCCGCAGTGGGGGAGGGGTGCTACGGTAACTCCCATCCCGCGTCGCCCGTGAAGCGAGGGGCAGTGTTGCAGTCCTCAGCCCAGAACGCGGAGGAGCCGCCGGCGGGGAGCGCCACCACCCGCAGCTGGTTGCAGTAGGAGAGGCGAGCGGAAGGCCAGCCGAGAAACCGAAGGTGCGTGGTGCAGCTCTCGCGGCCGTGATACACGCGGCACTGCAGCCACTGCCAGTGGGCCAGCCCATCCATTCCCTGCGTTGGCGGACCGTGCGGAACACGGAGGAGGAACGTGAAGGCACGTGGGGGGGGTCGTCTTGCAACCCTCACAACAAGTAAGTGAGGCGGGGCAGGGAGGGGGCCCCCCCCTTACCACGACAAACACCGATGCCACGCCATAACCCTCAGGGTGAGACCACGAGGAGGCACAGGGACACATCCCAAGAACTGTTGCGGCACAAAAATTTAAAAGAGCATAGCGCCCTGGGTGCGCAACACATGAAACACAGCGGAGACCGTTGAAGGGCATAGGAGACTGCGTCCCCCTCCCCCTGACTCCCCCCTTGGCACTTGGTGGGGGCACTTGGTGGGGCACACTGAGCAAGATACCATAACCGAGATACTACTAACACCCCGGTGTATATAAGGGCAGAGCTAGACGGGCCCCGCCGAGTAAAACCTCATCAAGCCCGGAGTGGTGCAGGGGGACGCCCAGCTGAGGGCCGTGAGGGGACAGTCACTGCAATCAAACTTTCGGGACCTGCCTGGCAAAGATGCCGGCCCCGCAGCAGGCACAAATAAATCCTGAAACACCCTGAGGAAAGAGGGTGTGCAGAAGGCCAAACGTTTCCACACTACCCGCCTTTTTGCTCTCATTTGAACATTTATACAACAGTATATAATACGTGGGAGGACACAGTCCACTCTAAGGCCGCGCACCACACCACATGGGACGCACCGAGAGGAAAGGCACAGGAGGGGAAAAAGACCGGCCCGATGGACTCCTTCGCCAGCTCCCAGCCACACAGGGCGGCCGATGGGACGCCACAGGAACACGACAAGCAAGGGGAAGATCCCCTAGACCGTCTGGCGACACTAGTCAAAAATGGATTCATGGCAGTAAATGTAAAACTCGATGACATAGTCGCAACAATTGGGTCCCTGAAGGCTCGAGTGGAAAAGGAGAGCACGCGTATTACAGAAGCGGAGAACAGGATAAGCACGAACGAGGATACAATTTTATAGCATGGCCGCGCCATAGCCTACCTCCAGACAGAGCTAAGCAAAACTCAGTGCGAAGATTTAGAATCAAGATCTCGAAGAAGTAACATCCGGATTGTTGGAATTGCGGAAACTTTTGGCAAGGGAGACATGGAGAGGCAAGTGGAAAACCTGTTGAGAAATATCCTAGGAATAGACTCTTTCTCCAAACATTTCCTTGTGGAGAGGGCCCACCGCACGCTGGCACCAGTACCGAAACCTGGGGCGCCTCCCCGCACCATAATAGCTTGCCTCCTCAATTACAGGAATAGAGACTCAATACTCAGACTGTCCAGAGAGAAAGACACTCTACATTTTGAACACAACAGGATCCACATATATCCGGACTTCTCCGCTGATATACAGGCACAGAGGCGAACCTACGAACTGGTTAAAAAACAGCTGCGGATACGCAATGTACCGTATGCCCTCATCTTCCCAGCGAAAATGAGAATTCAACATGGAGGGAGAGCTCATTTCTTGGAAACCCCACAGAAGCCATGACATATAGCGGCCTCCATTCCGCTACCTCCCAGAGGCCGGATAGACGACGAGAACGCCATACCGCAACGCGGAGATGAAATACCAGACGCAGCTGACTGACCAGAGGAAACCACCTGCTCCCAACACTGGGGAAAAATCAGGAGTGGAAAAATGTGTTCTTTTTTTTTCTTCTTATTAAAAAGGAAAGCCAGCTCATTTACCGCCCAGAGAAAGGAAAACCCTGTATTACGGACGGACTGAATAAAGACCTATGATCAACCGAGCCGAGAGCCTCCGTCAGGGCAAGCCAGGTGTAAGCAACGAGCGACCCTCAGGAAGGCTCCATCAGTTTAAGGGAATGAACGTTACAGGGTAGCATCGTCAAGTTGGGGGAGATGATGTGGGTGGGGGGCCGAACTATCACAGGATGTTCAGCTCCGTTGAGCAATGCGGGAAGGGGCGGGGGGGGTTGAGGGTTTGGGATTCAGTTGGAGGAGTCCTACAAGTTAAAAATCGTGGTGACATTGCAGCGCATGGAACTCTCCTGAGCACCAGCAAGTCAAGAGACACAACAAGGGTATACAGACATGGCTAATCCCGCTACGACGGCCCGAGGACTTAAAGTAAAACTTCTCACATTGAACGTTCGGGGACTGAACAATCGAGCCAAGTTGAACAAGGTAGGAGCCTATGTCACTCGGCACCATCCCCAGATACTCATGTTACAAGAAACTCATGCACTCCAGAAGGTCAACACTGAGCTCTTGAAAGGGTGGGGTAAGCATAGATATTATACTGAATCCTCTTCACAGGCAAGAGGAGTACTTGTTTTGATCCACCCCTCCGTTGGGTTCCAATTAGAGAAAAGTAAAATAGACCCTCTGGGTCGATACGTGATAGTGTGGGGCAACATTGCTGGGGAAGAACTGATATTAATAAACACATACGGTCCGAATGTGGACGACCTGGACTTCTACACAAATGTAATGCAAGAGGTTGGCTTCACTGGAAGTGAGCAAATATTGTGGGGGGGGACTTCAACACCATATTAGATACTACCCTAGATCGCTCCACCTCCATGCATCGGAAAACCACAAAAACAGCTGTTACTCTACAACAAATCATATCGCAACTAACACTGGTAGACACTTGGAGAGCACTACACCCCCCATCAAAGACAGTATTCCTTTTACTCCTCGGTGCATGACACCGAATCCCGCATAGATTACTGGCTCGTCTCCACATCCCTTGTGAACCAAATCGACAATAGCGAAATACTTCCCCCGCACCCTGTCAGATCACTCCCCTATCCTGTTAGATATGATATTAGGAAACCTGAAACCCCCAGTCAGGAGATGGAGAATGCCACCCGGCATCCTTAAGGATCCCGCAGTGGCAGAGGAATTACATACAGTGGGAGAACTCTTCCTTGAAACTAACAAAGACTCAGTCAACAGCACTGCAATCTTATGGGAGACATTTAAGGCATGGATGAGGGGGATCCTGATTTCCAAATCCACGGGGCTGTTGAGGGCGGTCAGGGGGGAACTGGCGGAAGTAGAGAAACGGTTGGGGGTGTTAGAACAGCGATATACAGCCATACATGAGGACAGCACCCTTGCGGATATCAATAGTAACCTACAAGAATTCAATAAACTGGCTACCAGGGAGTTGCTGTACATGGCTACTCCAGTTAGAGCACGCCGGTATGGCGAGGGAAACAGGGCTGGCTGCACCCTGGCTAACCTACTAAAGGCCGAAAGACACCATACTATGATTCCCAGCATAGTAGCAGGGGACGGCACGGTAACCACAAGTGAGGAGGGCATAAACAAAGAATTCTCCCGATTTTACACAGAACTGTATGCCAACCATGACCTGAAAACTCCCAGTGACATTAGGGAATACTTAGATAGCATCACGCTCCCGACGTTGTCAACAGAAAATAGACTGCTGTTAGACCGGCCCCTAACGGTCGATGAAATAAAGGAAGTGATTATATCACTAGCCAACGGGAAGGCACCCGGCTCAGACAGACTGGGGGCTGAGTTGTATAAGGAGCTCCGCGAGGAGCTGGCCCCGATACTACTGTCCGTGTGAGAGGAGGCCATAGAGGTAGGGACACTTCCAACGTCCATGAGAGAGGTCATAATAACGGTACTTCTCAAGCCCAGGCGCACGCCGAGCGAGATGTCCTCCTACCGACCCCTATCCCTTATAAACTGTGACGCCAAGGTATTTGCAAAGATTCTGGCCACTAGACTCCTGCCCAACATGCCCGTGTTGGTACACCCGGACCAATGCGGATGTAACCCCACCAGATCGACAGCACTGAATCTGCGTAGGCTGTTTGGTGTCATGGCCCAGATTAAGCCAGAAGCCCAGGCAGTGGCGGTACCTCTAGATGCCGAAAAGGCGTTTGATTCAGTGTCATGGACATACCTGTCCATGGTGCTCGAGAAATTTGGACTAGGCCCATACTTCCTAAAATGCGTCAAAGTACTATACACTAACCAGGGAGCCAGGGTACGCACCAATCGCACCATATCAGAATGGTTTGAGCTGGGCAGGGGTACGAGACAGGGCTGCCCGTTCTCCCCCATACTGTTCGCCCTTACTATGGAACCGGTTGCAGCAGCAATTAGGGAACACCAGGGACAGAGGGGTATATGGATGTCGGGCCTGACCCAATCAATATCGCTATACGCAGATGACACCCTGTTATACATCCGGGAGCCAGACATGCACCTGGGGCCAGCAATGGAGACCGTGCACAAATTCGCAGAATATTCAGGTTACAAAACAAATTGCTCCAAATCTGAAAATTTTCCCCTGACCCCTGCCACTAAATGTCCAAACAACACGCAAGGCCTACAATGGTCCCCCGATAAGATAAGACATCTGGGTGTTATTGTGTCGGGAGATAGAACATCCCTATTCTCTAACAACCACAACGCCCTGTTGACCACGATTTCTGCTAAACTCCGCTTCTGGGCTAAACTTCCCATTTCACTTATCAGCCAGGTCGCTATATTGAAAATGGTCATTCTCCCTAAACTGCTATATATATTTACTAATGTCCCGATATGGCCTGGTAGTCGATTCTTTGATACTCTTAGATCCATGGCGGTGGAGTTTGTCTGGTGCGGAGGGGCGGCCAGAATGAAGTGGGAAAAAATGGTGGAACCCTACAACAAAGGGGGCATAGCAGCCCCAGACTTTGAATTATACTATCTAGTAGCACAGGCTCAGTTTGTTAAACACTGGTATGATGAGCAGGACACCTCACCCCACATCTGTTTAGAAAAATATGCCACACGCCCAACCGACTTAAGGTCAGTCATCTTTAAAGGAAAACACAGAGATGAGTGTCCATTTGACCCAGTCAGTACAACTGTGTATGCATGGTCCAAAATTTACCGTAGGCTCAGGCTGGAAACACCTTACTATGCTGAGGCCCCGTTCCAGAACTTCCCCGGTATAGCACCCACATATGATCCAGATGTGCAGAAGACATGGGACCCAGAGGGAGAATTTAAAATCAAAGACATATTTCCCAATGGCAGATTTATAACGCTGGAGGAGTTCAAAACGGGGATGGGAAGGGGCCAATTGATGATATTACAATACCGTAGAATGAAAATGGCTTTTAAGGCTAGGTGGCAAATGTTCCAGACGAACCCCCTCCGCACACGTGCCTGGTGGCCTTGTCAACCCGGTCGGGAACCAGTGTCTCGGGGCTATACATGGCTGTACAGGCCAACACTCCATCGGTAAATATAATAAAGACTTCCTGGGAAACGGACCTGGGTACTGTCATAACTGAAAGATCCTGGGAAAGGTACTGTGAACTGAGCAAGAGGGTATCCATGAACGCGGGCCTCCGGCTGATCCAATTTAAGATGTTGAACAAGTTGCACTACATCCCCCCAAAAGATTGCGAAATTCACAAATAGCAGTCCAGGCAGATGTCAGAAGTGTGGGGCGGATCAGGCAGACTCAATACACATGTACTGGAGCTGCCAACACATATGTGTATTCTGGGGGGAGGTGGCGAAAATCCTAGAGGAAGTAACTCAGTTACCGGCGGACCTCATGCCGCAAAAATACCTGTTTGGGGATATAGGAAAACAGTCAGAGGTAACCAGAAGGCTCTTTAATGTTGCATGTGCGGTGGCAAAAAATGCATTCTGCAAGAGTGCACAGGCACCACAAATGAGCCACTTTCTTAAAGAACTGATGTACGTTAATGAATGTGAGGAACACTACGTAATGTCACTCCCAAACTCATGTAAACCAAAGGACATTTGGGCCCCGTTCAGAGTATATCTATGCGAAGCGGACTCGAACAGTAGCAGCCCAGTAATATGGCTATCCTGTAATACCACATTTTATGTTATATAACTAAAATGAATGTCTCTGATATGCATATATATGGAATGTCTTGTTGCAATGTTGTGTACCACAATCATTAAATAAAGTTTTTAAAAAAAAGAAATCCGCCTCCAACTGTGCATAAAACTACAAAAGGACCTAGTAACCTTTGTGTGGAATGGGAAGAAACCTAGAATACAAAAAAGAATCTTAACCAGGTCACCTTTACTTGGGGGGTTGGGACTCCCCGAGATAGAAAGATACGCACTGGCAGCCCAGATAGCCCCTATGCTGAAATGGATGGGAGGGAACCCACATAACGGATGGGTGGGAATAGAACAAGGGGAAACCGGCATCCCTCTTGGGACCTTACATGCCCTACGGACAGGGGCCAGAGGGGCTGAGGGGCATCTACTAGAATCTACCCGCACTTCGCTAAGAGCATGGGTCACAGCACTCAGAAAACCTCATATAGCTCCCGGACTAGGCCCCTTTACACCAATGGCACACAACCAGGACTTCACCCCAGGCAAATGTGACAGATTCTGGGCAAACTGGGGGCAAACACACCCGCTCCTTCTAAAAGAATTCTACCACGAAGGATCCCCTTTACAATTCGACGAATGTAAAAAGAAATTCGCCATAGGGGAAAAGGAGAGATACAAATGTATACAAATCAGGCACTGGATCTCGCAAGCAGGGGTGAAGAAGGCGGCCTCTAGGACCCACATAGGGCTGGAACTCACCCTACATGAAGGCCAGTCCCACAAAGCAATAACAAGAATATATAAGCTACTAGATAGCGCACGAATCGAGGACCGAATCTCAAACAGAGACAATTGGGAAAAAGACCTGGGAACCCCCATCACGGAGGAGGAGTGGGGACAAATCTGGAAAAGGTCTCAGAAAGCATCCAAATGCACCACAATCAAGGAAACCTTGTATAAACTACACACAAGATGGTACCTAACGCCACACAGACTAAACAAAATGAACCCAGCCTATCCCCCCAACTGCTGGAGACAATGTGGCAACAGAGGGGACCTATACCACATGTGGTGGACTTGCCCTAAATCTGAAATCTACTGGAAAGAAATACTGGGACACATAAGAGAAATCACTGGGAGACAACTCCCCCACGACCCAAAGGTAATTCTGTTGGGCGCCGCAGTGGAAGGCATCTACGCAGAGACAGGTAACAACGCAGCTCTGATCACGCAACTACTAAACGCGGCAAAAACAACCCTGGCCCAAGGATGGAAAAACTCTGAAAGCACAGTGGTCGCATGCTGGTGGGTCAAAATATGGCACACATTGGCAATTGAAAAGGTAGGGGCCATAAACAAATACTTGAAATTCAGAGCAGTGTGGGACCCATTCATAGACTACGTCACAGACAGGGAAGCCTACTTCCACAGACCTAACCTGCTGAGAACGATCCTGAACTAAGGCCGCGGTAAAACGGAACCTCAAAGGGGCCCACAGCAACCACTAACTCAGGCAAATAATACCTGAATCGTAATTGCACAAGCTAACGGTGTAAGGACACGGAACCAGACCAGTTGGGGGGAGGCAAGGTTGAAAGGGGACATATGTTATTTACGTTACTACAGACTAAAAGAGGGGGGGGGGGAGTTATAAAAGTTAAAACTCATGGACTTCCTACTGACTTGAAAGAAGGATTGGGGGGGGGGGAGGGTAAAAGTATAATGGAAAACTTCTGTATGTTACCTCCCACATATAAGCTTGTAACGGGAGTCCATGAGAAGAAAATAAAGTTGGTAAAAAAAAAAGAAAAACTACTGTAAAACTCTCCAAGATTTCTGCTTGCAGATTCATGTACATCCACATGCATGAACACAAACTACAGTTATGAATATTTTCTGCACACTACATGAACAACTCTTATAAATACATATAAACAGGGTGCCTGCTACTTACCCTGTGTGACCTGCAAAAAAACGCTCAGTTTGCCCATCTGCTATGATGAAGTGTCACTTGCAAAGCTGTGTGCTTTCCACATTTTCATTTACCCATATTACTAATTAAAATGTGCAAATTGCTATTCTCTTCATTCATCCTGTCATTTTTGTAACCACTGACACCTATTTATCCACATGTCAAGCACAATAGCATTTCATACATAGGATGTACATACATTTTCCTTTATGTACATTCTGGCCATTTTACATAGAACCTATCAGTTGAACTTGCTTTAGAAATTATTACAATTGTAATCAGACTCAGCACACAAAGCTTTCTAACAAAGTGTCATTTCATGTTAAAAGATGGGAGATATAACAGTATGATTGGAAATGGCAAGAACAATATTCAAACGCATGCAATATATGTTTTCCTGTTCTATGTTGTGATATGGGTGAATGAGAACTTGGAAAAAACACACCATTGAAAGTCACACTTGCTCTTTGCAGATGAGAGAAATGACAGTATTCTATTTTTACTAGTTATACAGGGTAAGTAGCAGGTACCCTCCATTGTAAATACATACATTTAATGCTTTGACCAGAGTTCCTGTCATTTAGCCTGCATAACCAGCAAAAAAGCATACTGTTCTTTCTCCCATCTCCTAAAATGAAATAAAACTATTGTAGAAAGCTACATGTGCTGAGTCTGCTTACTATTGCAATAATTTCTAAGGCAAGTTCAACTGACAGATTCTAAGTAAAATGCAAATAGACAAAGGAAAACAAACAAATACATGTCTACATTAACAACAGTGCTATTAACACACATATGTACTAACTTCTTTCTTTCACAATTTCAGTAAAGACCACTCTCCTGAATACTGCCATAATGTTCTAACTGTTACTCAAAAACTGTAGAATTCCAGTATTGTAGAACAAACAATTGTATTTACCCTGCAACATTACATTCAGTATTACTGATTGCACCTCAGCAGGTGCACACTTTGTATTGTCATCTGAACAGCAGTATAGTAACACACAAATACGAGAATAGCCTTCCCAACCTGAAGTAGCAGCCCATTCCACAATCACACACCTCTACATACATGCCTACCATCATACTCAGATACTCGTGCACAATTCACACATACACTGCAAAATGTCCCACCCCACACTTTATTTTTTTCTCCAACAGACCCCAAAGAATGCCTACCAAAAATCAACTCTGTAGAAAGCAACGCAGAAGTAGAGCAAATCAAAATAAAAGTCCACAAAATAAGCATCCACTTCTAGCAGAATTTATACAAAGAATTTATACAAAAAGTTCAAACACGAGTTCCAGAAGTGGCGCGGGCAGGAGCCCCCACCAGCAGCCTCCCACGCGCTCCAACTCCCGGAGGCATCGCAGCGACCGCAACAACGACCGCGACCGCAACGGGCCATCCCTCCCACCCAGGCTCGGAGGTGCAACTTCCTGCCCTGCCAGGGCCCCTCCATCTGCCCACACTGCCCCCACATGAAGACAAGCACCGGTGACCCATCTGGGCACGCACCGCACCGCGCCGACATTTCCTTCCTGAAACAAAATGTCGGGCGCGATGCGGCATGAAATCGAGGCTCGGCTTCCCCCGGTTGCCTAGCAACGAGTTATTTTAAACTCGAACTTCCGCCGGCAGGCGGAATAGCCGGCGGCCAGTCAAAGGCCAGTACAAGGCCCTGTTTTGCCCCTGTAGGAGCCACACGAGTTCCAGAAGTGGCGCGGGCAGGAGCCCCCACCAGCAGCCTCCCACGCGCTCCAACTCCCGGAGGCATCGCAGCGACCGCAACAACGACCGCGACCGCAACGGGCCATCCCTCCCACCCAGGCTCGGAGGTGCAACTTCCTGCCCTGCCAGGGCCCCTCCATCTGCCCACACTGCCCCCACATGAAGACAAGCACCGGTGACCCATCTGGGCACGCACCGCGCCGACATTTCCTTCCTGAAACAAAATGTCGGGCGCGATGCGGCATGAAATCGAGGCTCGGCTTCCCCCGGTTGCCTAGCAACGAGTTATTTTAAACTCGAACTTCCGCCGGCAGGCGGAATAGCCGGCGGCCAGTACAAGGCCCTGTTTTGCCCCTGTTTAGCGCACGTGAGCGCAATACCAAACCTACATCCCGACCTAACATTCTGCTGTGTTGGAGAATCCAGTACAGAGTCGAGACCTTTCCTTGAGGGAACAAGAAGGTTTCCTGACGGACCCCACCGAAAAAGAGACTAATCTAACCGAGGAACAGCCTCCGCTATGCCGAGGAGGAAGCAGTACTCTCCACTTGCATTGTCTGGACTCAACCCACTGTGAGTAAAGCATAACACCCTAGTCGCTTAGTCTACCCTACGGTCCTCATGTGAATGTCTACGGCTTACTGCTAGTATAAACATACAAACTCAGTGAATTCACTCTTGCTAACCTCTTGTTACTTATGTGCACTAGGCTATTGCTACTGCTCTCATGTAACATATCGCGCCGCGCCTCACTAATGCCACCGCAACTGTGTTGTGCCCTTTGGTCGCCCATAGACCACAGCAATTGTGTTGTGCCCTCTGGTCGCCCACAGACCACAGCAATTGTGTTGTGCCCTCTGGTCGCCCATAGACCACAGTAATTGTGTTGTGCCCTCTGGTCGCCCATAGACCACAGTAATTGTGTTGTGCCCTTTGGTCGCTCATAGACCACAGTAATTGTGTTGTGCCCTTTGGTCGCTCATAGACCACAGTAATTGTGTTGTGCCCTTTGGTCGCTCATAGACCACAGTAATTGTGTTGTGCCCTTTGGTCGCTCATAGACCACAGTAATTGTGTTGTGCCCTCTGGTCGCCCATAGACCACAGTAATTGTGTTGTGCCCTTTGGTCGCTCATAGACCACAGTAATTGTGTTGTGCCCTTTGGTCGCTCATAGACCACAGTAATTATGTTGTGCCCTCTGGTCGCCCATAGACCACAGTAATTGTGTTGTGCCCTTTGGTCGCTCATAGACCACAGTAATTGTGTTGTGCCCTCTGGCCGCTCATAGACCACAGTAATTGTGTTGTGCCCTCTGGTCGCTCATAGACCACAGTAATTGTGTTGTGCCCTTTGGTCGCCCATAGACCACAGTAATTGTATTGCCCATGTCCATATATACACCATACTGCCATCTGTCTGCGCCCTAGGATCACCGCAACTTAACACCATATGCCTCACACACTAGATAACAACATAGCAGACTTAGCGGCTACTCTGCCTGCACTCTACCCAAAACTATAACTCTAGCCATCATTCTAGATACAGGATGCTCACACATTATACAATGCTCCTTATACTATCCTATCTAGTATACCTGGCCTCCTCACTCGCCCCTTGGGAACGTCTCACCATGTCGCCCCCTACAGCAACCACAACACAACGATCCACTACACAATGTAACATAGCTGACAGAAACCTAAGACTACGAGCAAGACTACCCAGAATCTTTGATCCACTCATCAAATACGAAACTAATACCATTCGAGCCAAAAAGGAACCCACTCGCAAACCATTCACCCATAACTACATTAAGTATAATAACTACCAAACAAACAAAGAAACAAATGCCCCTCCTAATGCCGCAATAAATACTGCTACACACCCTAACCACACACCGAAAATCAAAGGAGCCTTAATAAACGCTAGATCCTTAGTCGCCCACGCCATAGAAATATCTGAAATTATCTTGACAGAAGACTACGACTTCCTAGCCATTACAGAAACTTGGCTGCATGAGGCATCAGGCCCAGCACTATCCCTAGCTGTGCCCAACAATTATACTATCCTCAGATCGGATAGGCGCGGAGCTCGAGGTGGCGGACTAGCCATCATCGTCAAAACTAAACTCGGGATGAGACTCACCCCCTCACCAACCATTGAATCTTGTGAGATAATGTCCACCAAGACACCCACAGCTAACTCACAAACTCTTAACCTTCACTTGATATACAGACCTCCAGGTCCTATCAAGAACTTCATAGAAGACTTAACTACCATCCTATCAGAAAACCTCAAAGATACTACTCAATCAATTCTACTAGGGGACCTCAATATTGGCTTTAATGATATCAACGACTTACAAGCCACAGCAGCTTCCAACACCCTAACAGAACTGGGTTACACACAAAGAGTGCTTGAGCCCACCCATATCAAAGGGAGAACCCTTGATTGGATTGCTGACCACAACTGCAATATAGCCAATCTCTCCATCTCACCCCAAATCTGGTCAGATCACCATCTAATTTCATTCTCCTTGGACACTACCACCCCCAAACTGCAACAACCGTGTGCACCTCCTGCACTTACCAGAAACAAAAAAAACATGACATTAGACAAACTACTCCCCGGCATCATGCCCACTCTGGACGCTCTACCTGACAACCTTAACCCTAACAGCCTAGTGGAAGAATTTAACAACATCATGAACAAAACCCTTGACGACATCGCACCACTCAAGCTCAGAAACAGCAAGCCAAAGAGCCACCTGAACAACTGGTTCACCCCCCTCTTAAAAAATCTAAGATTAGAAAAAAGGAAATGGGAAAATACGTGGAAAACTAACCCCAGTCCAGAAAATAAACTGAAACTAGTCAACATCTCTTCTCATTATAAAAAAGAAATCATCCTAGCTAAACAAGAGATCTACAATAACAGAATCACACAAGCCAAATCAAGTACAAAAGAACTGTTCGCCATACTCGGAGAACTGGAAAACCCAATAACACCTCAAGATAACTGCCTCAAAGACAAAAAGTGGTGCTCTGAAATCCAGCAAGCCCTCTCTAACAAAGTCCGAAACCTCCAAAAGAAAATAGAACTAAAACGCGAGACCTTAGCACCCAATATATTACCGCCTATTAAGACACTTCCTAACTCCAAACCCACTACGCAATTCCACTTCTCCAAAGTCTCCATACTAGAAGTAGAGAAAGCAATACTCGGTCTTAAACCATCCAACTGCAAAGGAGACTTATGTCCAGCACAACTCATCAAAGATGCCGCACGAGATCTAGCACCATTTATCACTAAGTTAATTAATGCCTCCTTTACCACAGGCATTATCCCCAGTAACTTAAAAGAGTCCTGGGTGCTCCCACTCTTAAAAAAGGCTACTCTAGACCCCACTATACCCACTAATTATAGACCTATTACTACGGTTCCGTTCCTCTTGAAGATACTGGACAAGGTGGCATACATCCAAATCCAGAACTTCCTGGAACAAAACCAACTATTAGGCTCCCGACAATCTGGCTTCCGCCCTCTTCACGGCACAGAAACTGCACTGATTGACCTGAAAGCCCAAATAGACAAAGTACGAGATTCTGGAAAACTAGCACTCCTCCTGCTACTAGACCTATCGGCCGCTTTTGATTTAGTGGACCATAAAGTCCTATGTAACCACCTAGATTCAGCAGCACACTTCTCCACTGAGGCTATAGCATGGATACAATCCTTCCTTAGTGACCGCACCATGAGGGTTTTCTCACCTACAGCAGCTGCAGACCCCATCCCTATTACCTGCGGTGTGCCACAGGGATCATGCGTCTCACCAACGCTATATAACATATTCACTAAGCCCCTGTTTGATGATTTGGACCATCTGGGTATCACGTATACTAACTATGCTGATGATACCCAGATCCTCCTCCCACTCACAGGGGTTTACGAAAAAGATCTAGCTATGGTGAACAAAATATACAGCATCGTTCAGGCATGGATGGCAACCCATGGCCTATGCCTGAACGATGATAAAACTGAGCTTCTTATCCTAGGCACCGCACCCCTCATCAATAAACTAAGTACAAATTACTCTTCCTTTACCATAGATGGGAACTGCATACAAGTTGCCAAAGAAGTTAAAACATTAGGGATCTACCTTGATTCTACCTTATCATTCTCCAAACAGGTAAATTCCCTAGCTTCCTCAACAGCCTACACATGTAAGCTCATTAGAGCAGGGAAACAATTCCTTCTCAGCACAGTTGTCTAACACTAGCCAGAGCCCTTATCTCTAAACTAGATTATTGTAACGCACTATACATAGGAGCCACTAAATCCATCATCAACAAAATCCAGATACAGCAAAATAAGGCCCTCCGAGCGGCATTGAACATCCCCAGGAGAGAACACATTACAGCAATAAGAAGGAAACACAAATGGCTCTCCACCCATGAGAAAATCAGACTCAAAACTGCATCTCTCACACACAAATCTCTACATAACAAAGCCCCTCAATACCTAAAGGACAGATTCACTAGATCACACCCCACAAGACAAACCAGACTTGCCTACACCAATCGCCTACAAGTACCCCGCTTTAAACTGACCACCATAGGCGGAGCTAGCTTCCCAGTCAAAGCTGCTCAATTGTGGAACGAATTACCCACTACCGCAAGGCTAGAACGCTCTTTTTCCAAATTCAGGCAAATTGTAATTAACTGGCTAACGACAGTAACTGCTAATTGAACCTATGATAATGCTTACGCCTGTTTGCTACACAGCATCTGCACCATACGATTGTAAACTTGTATTGTAAACTTGCACCTGTAACTGGTAATTTCTGTAACTTGTAACTGTAACCTGTAACTTATGCTCTAAGCTGTACATATTCTTACTTTCTGCGCCCTTATACCCCAGGGTCCGGTGCGCATAATAAATACTAAACAAACAAACAAACAAACAGAACAGCTAATTCAGTCACTAAGTGAAACAAAAGCAGCTTCCAGTAAAGAAACTTTGACTCCTCATTCAAAATGTAAAACTATAAAGAATGTTATTAAAAAGACTGCAGCTACCACTAGTGCTAACACTGCACCTATACATTTTGATGTAGCCACAAGTAAGCATATCAAAAACATTATTTTACAAAAAATGTTCTGCCACAAAGTCCTTCAAAACCTTATAAAAACAGGAGAGAAATGAAGCACAACCCTTAACACCTACCATAGAAAATGAATCCTGGAAGCTCTCATACACAGTGCAATCCTTCTCAAAAGCAAATTATTTCTTTTAGTTTTAAACAGAATGACACCACTAACAAAACTAACTACTAAACTACAAAAAAAGACTTCTAAATAAACGGAATATCAACAAAGATAGCTTCGCAAACATCTGTGGAGGTGAGTGGAGTCACACCACCAGCACAGAACCATATTTCAATGAAAAAGCATACAAACAAAAGCAAATAAACCCATTTGCCATAGAAAGAAGTGTACAAGGGTATGAAACACTTAATAATACCATTATGGAACAATAAACGCTGCTCACAAAAATATGCCCAGAAAACTTTGTATCAACTCTCCATTCCACTGTTCCAATGCATCCAGTCTACAAATGGCCGTGCACATCAATGTGTAACATAGGCAAAGAATCTTTCACATCTTTACGCCAGTTCCTCAATCACTATGTGAAAGGCAAAGACAAATTGAAAATAAAACTATTACAAACTATGGAACCCTGTCCAGTTCACAAATGAAAAGGACTACAAGGACATTCATTAGCCTGCATTTCTTGACCTATTTGCAAAAGCACCTTCCACCATATCAGAATGATAGCAACACACCTGTTACGCTCACCTGGTATCCGCGGGGATGCCACCCAGCCCTGGTTGGATGATTTGCACTCTCGAACCCTCTCCCGGTCCCTTGGTAAGGCCTCTGGTTAAAGATGGGTCTGCAATATAGGAGAGCTGGATTCAATACCAGATTGTCTTTATGTTTTCCCACCTCCCTTGGCCTCAACTCCTTTCTCCCCCTTGGGCCCTCTCCTCACCTTAATATTGTAAAAGGTGGATTCTCCGTCCTGCTCCTCGTGGCAGGGGCACGTAGATGTGGGGGGGGCGAGCAGCGACCAAGTTACTTCACTGGTGCAAGCCCCTCTGTGGGAATCCAGGCCTGCTGCGACTCCGTAGGTTTGCTGCTTTACAGTCTCTATATGCAGTTCTGATTTTCCTCTTATTTCGAAAAATAATGGCCTGCTTCTTTCCTTTTAGGTATGGAAAGGTATTTTGGTGTTGTCATGCAGTTTGAAGATGAGCATGGGCCGGTAGGCGAAAGCACAGTGTGCGCGATGCTGTCCGGTGAGTAATGCGCGATGCGCGGCCCTGTTTCGCCTTTATATTGCTAACCTGTGTCTTTTCTCTCGTTGCAGGTTGCGATGTTACTCGCCGAGTGCCATAATGTTCCAGCAATTATACTGACCAGGAGATGACTAACCAGGTAAGAATTGTGTGGCTTTCTTCATTTGGGAGGAAAGGTGAGTAAACGCTTACAAATGCTGTCTTTCTTTCTCCTCTTTCCAGGTTATGGTATTCCAGGATGCATGCGGTGCCAGATGGAGTTTGTACCTTCAGGTGAGTGGAACTGAAGTCAGCGATGGATTGAAGACAGGATACTGTTCCAGGTAAGTTTCGTAGTGTTCTTTCTCTCTATGCAGGTCCTTGGTTTTAGGTAAGCTGGCATCAAAGAACTGGATACAGTGAGCATTACGCTGCCCACAGCAGAATAACGCAAAGCATGTTCTGCTGTTTGGGTGCGGTTTAAATAGTCTCAGGTAAAGTAGTCCAGGTAAAATAGTCCCAGGCCTGCCACACCCAAAGTAGTCCAGGTAAAGTAGTCCCAGGCCTGCCACACCCAAAAGTCTAGACCGCATAGCTCAGTTCGTTGTAACTTAGCTATGTGTGTGCCTCCATGTTGGCTGAACCCCCCCACCTCCCCCAAGTTAAATAATCCCAAGTAAATAGTCCCATTCTAATGTTGGTCTTCATGATGGTTATGAGCCTGGCGCCAAAGGCGAAAGGACTGACTCCAAGAGAGTCTTGGATGAGGTTTTAAGGCCTTTGAACTGGCCCTAACTGGAAGGCTGACTTGCCAGTGAGGGCCAGGGGCAAGGGTCATGACAACACCATTCGACTGTAAGAAATCTGGTTCATAAACCGTACTATGTCAATAGTCCTGCTTTAGCACTGGCAAATTTAAATAACAGTCTTCTACATGGAACAGCCAAAGAACTACTTGAAGAAATAGAGCATATCCAGAGAAAATAATTTGGAAGTGAAAGCCACTTACAAAATCCAATCGCTTTTGAACAGAATAGCAACAACTTTACAGATGTCAACCATCTACTACACACATACAAAAATGAAATACTAAAGTTTAAAGGCACATCTGGTGAAGTACCATACTGTGTGTGTGTGTTGCCGCAGGACTTTTTATAAGAATAGCACAAAAACTGTAGACATAATGTACAAAATAGAAGACAATGAAGATTCCGAGTGGTTCCAATTAGCTCTCTATCTTATAGCAGTAAACAAATACGAAATTACTAACCCCTTAACACTTTGGTTTTTGTCAAGTATTGCAGTGCAGTAACTGCAAATACCTTCACGTGCTATTGCTAATAACTTGGAATTATTTCCACTACCAAAACCCCTCCAACAACTTAACGTGTATGAGAGCATCATAATTCAAACAGTGCACCAATTAAACTACCTCCCTCTGAATTACTGAAAGGCATTTGTGGCAAAGTAGTTTATTTGCCATTAGATCTCAAAGAAAATGCAGACTCTGGGAGTGCAACGTCCAATAGATCAATCTTTGATTATCCTAGTAAATGGCGTACCTACAAAAGAACAAAATATTTCGCAGCATCTAGTGCACTTACATAAAGTTAGAGAAGCACTGCAATATCTAAAAGACAACAGTGAATACTACAAAGAAATAAACATGGAAGAAAACCTGAGGGAAACCACCGAAATAATTAAAGACTCGTCAGGAACTGGCCAATTCAACTTCTAGATCCTACTACAGAATCCAATATTTTAGACCATTATACAATTCACCCATTGCACGCTAAAGACACCATAGATGATGCACTGGAAACTTACCAAATGCGACAATCCAAAGGATCTGCAATCAGCATATGGGAAAAAACTGTAGAAGCACAAGCGTTTCCTCTACTCTTTGCTACTGGAAAAGGAGGAAGGCATGATGAAAGACCCACACAAATAACAGCATCAGAATACCGCTCTTTATGAATGTATTCTGAAAACCCCAGATTCAGACAAAACGTGGAATATATATTCCACCTTCTCTTTGAAAGTGAACTAGCAACTCTATGCTACGGAGTTGCACACACACGGAAATCAGGTACCAATTTTCAAAATGTATCAGCTATGCAATTACTACAAAAAGTGCATGAAAAATATGGTTTTACAGTCAAGCATTACAAATCTTTTAGCAAACATGCATGTTACAAAATACTGTAACATACTGGTTCCGACGTCATGCAGCTGTACGCTGTATGATAAGAAACCTAGGCCCACCCACTTGGTTTGTAACATTAAGTTGTGCAGAATATGCATGGGAATATTTACACAATTTCCTACACATAGCAAACAAAAACAAAACAAATATAGATATAAAAACACCAGGAGAACTCTGCTCTCTAGATCCTGTAAATGTATCAAGATATTTCCATCATCGCTTCATTGCTATGCTACACTTCATTTGTAATAAAACAGTGCCTCCCCTCGGAGAAGTTCAACACTTATTTTGGAGAAAAGAATACCAAGCCAGAGGAGCACCACACATCCACATGCTTTTGTTGATTAAAGATCCTCAGTGAGCCACTGTTTTGCAGTTCATTCAAAAATATGTCACTTGTGAAATCCCTTCAGAAACTAAACATAGTGACCTTCATGCACACATTTTACAATTTCAAAGACACAAATGTGGGAAGTATTGTCGTCGCAAATATAAAAACAAAGAGAAAAACTACACCAAGTGCCGCTTGGTTTCCCTAGACCAGTTTCAACAACAGGTCAAGTGAACAACTTCATGTCTTCAGTTAGACATAGTGTAAAAGGTAAATCACCTAAGAACACATATTGCATAAAAAGAACAGAAGGATCAAAATACATCAATGATTACAATACAATCATTGCCCTCCTATGGAATGCAAATATAGATGTGCAATATATTGCAGACAATTCCACTGCAGTTGCACGATATGTCACAGCCTACCTAACTAAAGCAGAAAAACAGAGCTCAAAGACCTCTGGGATGACATATCATCTGACAAAACACTGATCACACAAATTGTACAGCTTAGGCATAAAAATGCCCTCCCATAGAGAATGTGGCTGCCGTGAAGCCATAGACCGTTTAACCGGTACTACCTTGTATAGAAAATCTGAAACATAGTATGGTTAAACCTTGGTCCTGCCAAATCTAGAAAAAGAGTTCTCACATCATATGAAGACATAGAAACAATAGCCAAAAATGATCCCAACAGCCAAGACATTTTGAAAAACAACTTACTAGACACATACTACCCAAACAGAAGTACCACTTTGGAAACCATGTGCCTATACCACATAGCCCAAAACTTCACATACAAAATAATATTAAACCAGATGAGAAGAAAGGTAGATACAAAGTGGAAAATTGTGAAGGCAGCCTAGTGAAACTTATCAAACGAAGCGTAATTCATCATATGAAATTGACATTAAAAACTCCTCAACATAAAGAACTGTATTGCATGTCCCTGCTACAACTTCTTAAACATGGAAAAAAGAAGATTTACTAGATACCCATAACTCCTATGAAGATGCTTTCAAAGCAAATGAAAGCACTATAACAGACGTAAACTTTACGCAGCACAAAACAATGTTACACAATGAACAGCAACAAGAAGAAGAACTACAGGCGCAATTTAGGGGGTAATTCATAGAATTTAGCACACAAGAGGCGCACGCGGCTGGCGCACAGTGTGCGCGTGCGAATCTCTGCGCCAGCCGCGTGCGCTAAAATCCATTTCCGCGCACAGAGTAGTCATGGATTTTAGCTACCAAAACCAGCCGTGGTGCACAGTGGCACAGCGACCCTGCAGCAGCGCCAGTTACGCCCCCAATAACGCCCCTTGCGCAGGGAAAAGCCATCAAAATCCCCAATCCAGCGCAAAGGGCTGCGCTACCCCTGTACCAGTATACATGGCCACCACACGGCAAGCGGGGAACGTGTATTACTGGGGTTCGCGGGAAGTTTCACACGCGATTGGCCCTGTGCGAGTGGGGTACGTGTATTACTGTGGTTCGTGGGAAGTTTCATATGCGATAGGCCCTGTGCGAGTGGGGTACGTGTATTACTGGAGTTCGCGGGAATTTTCACACGCGATAGACCCTGTGCGAGTGGGATACGTGTATTACTGGGGTTCGCGGGAAGTTTCACACGCGATTGGCCCTGTGCGAGTGGGGTACATCTATTACTGGGGTTCGCAGGAAGTTTCACACACGATAGGCCCTGTGCGAGTGGGATACGTGTATTACTGGGGTTCGCGGGAAGTTTCACACGTGATAGGCCCTGTGTGAGTGGGGTACGTGTATTACTGGGGTGCGCGAGAAGTTTCACACGCGATTGGCCCTGTGCGAGCGGGGTACGTGTATAACTGGGGTTCGTGTGAAATCTCACACGTGATTTGAGCAGGGTACGTGTATTTCAGGGGTGCGCGGGGAGTCCTACACGTGAATTGGCAGTGTGGGTCCTCCCAGGTGTTCCCTCTATACCCTCCACGGCCCCTGCAGGCAGCTCACACCACAGGGGACTACCCTGCACCCCTGGTTATGTCCCGCAGGCAGCCCTTCCACCATGGGCATGCCCCCCAGCCAAGCCACATGTCAGCTTGCACTACTGATCACCAACTCATGTCCCCAAGCATCCCCACCCCCACAGCAGTGCGGGGCACCTGCCAGCAGGCCCCCCACTCATGTCCCCCTGCACCCCCACCCCCCAGCAGTGCAGGGCACCTGCCAGCAGGCCCCCACATCATGACGATCCTCAATCATGGCCCTTATGGCCAGCCTCCCCAGCCCAAAGACCCAACCAAGTATTGCATCCACCCACATAGCAAAGCCAATTACATGATACAAATGATACAACCCCAAAGGCAAGTATGTAAATGAACACATGACACACACACACACACACACACACACACACACCAAGTGAATGTGAAAACCCATATCATGACATGCATGAAACCAATGAGATAATACCACATATCGAAGTATGAAGAAAAAAATGTATTAAACACAACATGAATGGAATTAAAAGAAAACACACAACAATGGGAATAATTAAAGAAATGCTGCATGTCCGTAAAAGAATAAAAAACAAGAAATCATAATCCAAAGAAATGGTGTCCAAAGTCACAGTCCAACAAAGCAAATCCAAGGGAAAAAAGAAAGTGAAATCCATTGCTCCATGGTGAAAATAAAAAAAATTAGAATAATCCAATGGTGAAATATGTACAAATGAACAATCCAGGGTCCATGAGCCCAACTGATAAAATGAAACCTACCGAAAATACTACCCAATAAAAAACTATATACAAAAACGTGGTGCATTGTCCAAGCGCAACCAAAATAAAAAAAAAAGGAAAGGAAACCTAACACTATCTAACTATATACAATGGCAGCGGGCAAGTCCTGCGGCTCACTCTGTGGTGTACCGGGCCAGGGCATCATCTAACTCCATGTCGATGTCCCGGAGGCGGGCCTCTGCCCTGGCCCCAAGGTCTCGCAGGGAGGCACTCATGGCCTGTTCCAACTCCCTGCGAGTCGCCTCGAGGCACTATGCCCGCCTCAACGCCCGACGCATGGAGAACTCCGCCCTGACCATGGTGAGCCGCGCCTCTTCCGCCCGCCGCCTCTCCGCACCTATACACTGGCCCAACCGCAGCCACACGGAAGATGCATCCATTCCAGGGTCCTCCTGCCCTCTGGCCGATGCCTGCCCCCCTGATGTTGATGGCCCTGAGACATTATTGCTCCCACTTAGAGCCTGCTCCTGCTGCTGTCCATGTGCCCTGTCCGATGATGTCTGCACATCCTCCATCAGCTGGTCTCCAGTTGTGGTGTCCACCCCTGCTGGACCGCCGACTCCTGACTGTGGCAGGGATGGGATCTCCACCAAGCTGGCTGTGTTGGTCAGGCCAGGTCCACAGGGGGCCCTGGTGGAATCTGGGCCAGAAGACGGCAGGGAGAACGACTGGCGCATAGTCTCCACAGAGGAGGAGAGGTCCGCCAGAGTGCGCGTCACATGTAGGAACCCACCAACCAGGGCCCCTCCCAACAGTGCCACACCGCGACGCTACTCTTCGTGATGGCGTGCGTTCTCTGCCCAGGAAGAACGCACGTCATCACGAATGTCACGCGTGAGCAACACGACACCAATCAGGACGGAGCCCATACGTTCATGGGACCCCTCGTCCGCAGGTAGTGGAGAGACAGATGACATGGCACCCTCCCCTACCTGCGGACGGGCCTGGGACGGGGCCTCTCTGCTGGTGCATGGTGGTGCATTCACAGGGTCAAGGACAGGGACATGCACAGGCCCCTCCGCGGTGACCTGTGCTGCCTCCTGACCCTGGCCCTGGCCCTGGACTGCACCACTTGCACCAGTGGTAATACCCCCACCGGCCCCATATGCGGCTCAGTAGCGGGCTCCTCCTCTGTGGAGACCACCAACCTGGATGTCTCCGTACTGTCTTCTGCCATTGCAAGCCCCTGTGGGGGCTCACCCGGCCCTTCCGCCACAGCCGTAGTGGCAGACGCGGCACCAGCCCCCTCGCTCCCAGATGATGGCAAGTCCTGGGAGGGTGGCTGGGCCATGCGTCACCGCCCAGTGACGGCATCCCCGCCGCTTGGCTCCACAGCGCCGTCTCCGCCCTCTTCTTCACTTGACGCTGCGTAGAGGGAGACACAGAACACAAGCATCAGGGTACAGTACAATATTCCCCTAGACAGGAAGCAATAACACATGAGTGGCAGTGTCTAACGTCACTTCCATCCTGTCCCTCCACAACACATGGGTGAATGCACGCAACACACATGCATAAACAGGCATGGCGCCTGCAATCAACATCAGCATCCATGTACAAGGGCCTCTATTAATCAAAATGTTGCCTTCAAACTCACATGCATCCTGGCTCACACTGATCCCATGCACACACATCACCGGAGGGTCATGCATCATGCCTTGTACACCACAGACACAGTGGATAGACACAGTGCATACAACGGTGACCGCACTGCATGAGTGAATCTACACATCATCACAGACATGTGTCATGAATCCATGGCGTATCGAAGTCACAGACACACTTCTCAGACACACACACACACATGCACCATACATGTACATGACAGCAGCACCCATCCCTCACACCCCCACCATGTGCAAGAATAGACACTGGCATCTTTCATGTGTGCATTTGCCATACAGCTCCCCATGTAGTATTGGAACTCATGCACAAACCATGTGGTTCGCACATTACTGGTCTCACATGCATGACCATGATGTCCCTGCACACACACATCCATACATAGCCCATGTCACACATACAGGCAAGTATCAGACTACCAGCACACTGCAACATGCCCTGTCTCGCACACCAATGCTTGGCCACTTACCGCTCAACTCCAGACGGGTCTTCCTCTGAAGGATCTGGGCGTGGAGCGCTGGGCATACGTGTTCCCGGACCCTCATCTGGATGTCACGCATGCTGACCCGGCCCCCCTCCGTGAGGCACCGGGCCTTGTGGAGGGTCCTGGACCTGAAGTCCTCCCAGCGCTTCTTGACGTGCTTGATGTCACGGGTTGCCACCCCCTCCGCGTTGATGGCAACCACTACGTCGTCCCAGATCCTCTCCCATCCTTCCTTGTTGGCACGTGATGTTCCGAAGAGGGCATCATAATGCCCCAGGACACTAACTTCCTTCACACTGAAGCTGGTGGCCCTCTGCCTCTCTGGCTGGGGGTCGCCAGTGGCCTCAGATGGTGTTTGCCCTGACATGGCGACCCCCGAGGCAGGCGTGGGTGGGCAACTGGGTCCTGGGGCTGGGCTGTGGAGCGATGGTATCCCAGTCAGGAGTCTTCTGTTCCAGCAGGGGTGGACACAGCAACTGGAACCCTGGCTGACGTGCAGGCACCAAATAGCAGGGCACGTGGGCAGCAGGCAGTCAGGCAGCAGCAGATCGCAGGTGGGAGCGTGCTCGGGGCTCTGGGGGGCAGGAAAATGGCCTTCAGGGCAGGAGCGTGGTCTTCCATGTGTGTACGCGTGGCCAGCTTGATACGGAGTGAATTGGCACGTGAAAAAAAGTGCACGTCAGTATGAAATCCGAGGAAAGGCCCTTAGCGCGTAAGCGCGTCTGTGACGTATCGTGCACGGGCGTTGCCCTGGCACGGGTTGAAGATCCCACATGGCTTTCCATTGCTCTGTACGTGCTTTTCGTGGGGTGCGGGCATGCGTTTTCCAGCCGTTGGGGTTTAAACGCTATTACTTCACAGCGGGTGGGTGTTGGCTACGCGTTCTTCCACACACAAGGCAGACGGTGAGTGGTACCCCACTCGCACAGGGCCCTTTCACGTGTAAAACTTCCTGCGAACCCCAGTAATACACGTACCCCACTCGCACAGGGCCAATCGCGTGTAAAACTTCCTGCGCACCCCAGTAATACACGTACCCCACTCGCACAGGGCCAATCGCGTGTAAAACTTCCCGCGCACCCCAGTAATACACGTACCCCACGGACACAGGGCCTATCGCATGTGAAACTTCCCGCGCACCCCCGAAATACAGGCACATGCTATTTTTCACACAGCGGGTGTCCGTGTTTGTCGCGTACCCCTTTTTTTTTACAGCCATACTGGCCTGCCTATTGATCGCGTACGTTTTATTTGGGCTCCTGGCTGCCACACCGTACTACGTGTGTCATTTTTGCACGCACGTGGGCTACTGGGGGGCGCTTGTCTCTTTTTCTTCTTTTTATGGGGTGCCTGTGTGTTGCGTGCACGTCATTTATTCTAGGGGGCCACAGTATGGGACATTCATCATAGCTGTATATACGTGCTTTTTGTTTGGGCACACTTTTGTAATGTGCAGGGACGCTACCGCCTGCCTTCGTGTGGCGGACGTGTTTAGGCCTGTGTGTGTCTTTGCCCGTGCGCGGGTTTGCCCTATTCGATTCCATGAATACGTGTGGTTGCGTGCGTGTGGGCGTTCCGTGCACTTCCCAGCAGTACTTCCCCAGTTACGCCTTCTTTTTCACGCGTTGTTCCCCATTCCGCGTGTTACGCCCCGTGTCCCGCACCCTTTTTGGTGTGTGCGCGGATGTTGTGCGCTTTCCCTGTGCGCGTCGTGCACAGCGTTTGAGCTGTTGCAATGATGTGTGCGCTGTGTGCGCCACGCTCGGGTTTGGCGCACATCCAAAGGAAAACATGGGCAGGGACTTCCATGAATCGCACACGTGCACCTGTTTTTTCATGCTTGCACCATGATTTTCGGCGCACGTTTGTTCCATGAATCGGCCCCTTAACGTAGACCCTGACAGCAGTCAACCTTCTGTAACAGGAAGCTAAGAACCACTTGGACAGCCAATAATAGCAAATGAGGCAGAATTAGCCATGACTGAAGTAGAAAACACCATGTGTCATTATGAGCAATCTGCAGAAGACTGCTCTCCTGAAATCACAGCTAAGCAATTAGCAGCGTAGCATTTTCCTAGAAATAACAAAACAAACTGAACATGGTATGCAGCATGAAACTAAAAACTAGACCTGTCAAGACTACAGACCTATACTTCTATACGTGAGTGGTCAAGCTGGTTCAGGCAAAACATTCTTAATCAAAACCATCAGCAAGTTCCTCCAACAATTGACAAACAACAAACTGTCAGCTGTTGTCACTGCCCCCACAGGTTTAGCCGTCTACAACATAGGCGGTGTCACTTTATACCGATTACTAATCCTTCCAGTAGAACACCAAACAAATGAGACTACTATAAGCTTTCTCCTGAAGCTGAAATGGAACTACGCAGAGTTTTGAAACAAATGACAATGCTGTTAATCAATGAGGTGAGCATGGTTTCCAACCTAATGTTAGCATTGTTTCACCTCAGATTATAAGAGGGTTCCTCTTTGGAGGAAAACACATTATTGTTTTCAGAGATCTTCTTCCATTAACACCAGTTAAAGGTGAACCCATTTAAAAAACAATTTAGAGCACAAACTATGCCGTTAAAACTCTTGGCAGCATAGGAAATCTCAACCTTTGGCAACATTTCCAATACAAAGAATTAACTGAAAAAATGCATCAGTCTGCAGAATAAAAGTATTAGAGTTGGTGTACTAACTCAAGAAGCACAATCTCTATTAAATGCCAGGCACATCCATGCACTCTATGGCCATAACTCATGTACTACTGTTGTCATGGAACAATTAGCACACACAAATGTAAACTGTAGGTTCTTGATGCCAACTCTTGCAAGCTGTGCTCAATTCAATGAAACAATGTTGAAAAAAAGAAATGCAACCAATAATTCAAATTTGCTCCACAGACAAACTGGACGTGCACGGTATGACACTACCCATGTGTGAACAAGCCACAGCACGACTAAATACCTTAAAAAACTCTATCTCTAACACAGTTGGTTTGGAGAAAATATTAAAATTATCTTTAAACTGTAGCGTAGTGCTTAAACATAACCTTGACATGGAATAAGGACTAGTTAATGGAGCACTTGGTACAGTTTTTGGCTTTCAAACATACCCACGTGACAACAACATTCAGTTTGTCAATATTCACTTTGACAGCCTATCAGAAGTTAAAAGGATAGGACGCTCAACAGCCCGATTACTTCTTTTCAAAGCCATTGTGTACGCAGAGAACAATTTTCTCTATCTCTAGCATACGCTGTCACCATTCATAAATCACAAGGTCTGACCCTAGATAAAGCATCGATAGATATTGGTAGCACAGTGTTTAAAGAAGGCATGAGCTATGTAGCACTATCACGCTTACGTACACTTGATGGACTATTTCTAGTCAACACTGATGCAAGTAAAGTAAACGCCGATATTCCTTGCATTCTAGAATGTAATAGACTGTGTGCGCTCTAAGCCCCATCTCAAAACCTACCCTACTCCTCAAAAAGCAAAAGTTTGTAAAAGAAAACTACTTCAGACTCAAATTATGCAGAATCTCACAGCAATACCTCCAAAGAAATTAAAATAAGCTAATACTTCATCAATGGCCACAACCAATGAAGGATCTAGTACACAAACAAAACCAACTCTTCAAAGAAACAAACGCGCACTCCAAACAAATAACTTGGACACAGAACTGTCTGGTCCATTCAAGTTTTCAAATACAACTAGTGCAAATTGCTATGCAAACGTAGCAATCAATGTTCTATTCCAATTGCCACCAATTGTTGAAAACATTTACTTAAACGGGACAGACCCATTGTGTTTGCAAATGTTAGTCCTTCACAGAAATGCAAGCAACAATCCTGACAACACTTATGCACAATATCGTACTAAAGGACATTTCAGCCTAATGCTAGTCACACTTGTTATAAGTGCAGCAGCCATGGTTACCGTCCACTATTTGGTGACCTCACCCCTGTATTAATACCTGTTGCCCTACGATCCACTGAGTATCCAGTCTTTGGCACCCTAGCTAGAGTACCAACTGTGGACAGTGTGTTATAAGCCACAGCAGTAGTTATTACCTGTATCTGTACACTCCAAAGTCACTGTCGAGCCTGACTGCCATACCTGACTATCTTGTGTAATCCTGCAAAATCGAATCTGCCCATTGTGGTGTACATTCTGTTAAATTGAACCTGCCTATTCTACGTACGCCCAGCCTAGTCGAATTTGCCTTCCTTAGCGAACACCTTGCTAATCTGTTTTGTGTGCATCTTGCTAAACTTGAACCTGCCCATTCTGTGCATGCTCAGCCTAGTTGAATTTGCTTCTTTAGTGAACACTGTGCTAATCTTTTTTTCGCCCATTTTGTGTACTCCTGGCCAAGTGAATATGCCTATTTCCTATGAACACACTGGTAAATCTGCCTACTCTGAGTAATCTTAGCCTAACATTCTAATGGTTATCAACCAAATATACACTAATCAGATCCTGCTTGCACCTCTTGTGAACCCTAGGCTGCCCACATAACAAATACAGTAACAAACACTGATACCATGAGCTATTCTTTACATAACAGTGCCTGTGTGACAGCTGCCCATGCCTCCCTACCCTGTTCCACGACCAACAGAAATTATAGACTCTGCGCAAGACTATCCAAAATATACAAACCTCTGAGAAGATCCCTCCCAACGACCAACCCTAAAACTAACCTTAAGCTTAACCTGACACCTTGCCATGTAAAGTTGTCTCTGCCACTACCCACCCTGGATACAAATGTCCCCCAGAACAACAATCACAAGCGCAAGGCATGTGTCTATAATTCAGACAAACCTATTTCAAGTAATGCAGCTACAGAGACACTGCTTATTAAAGGAGCGCTCCTCAATGCAAGATCGCTCGTTGCTCACGCCACTGACATTGCCGACTTAATCACAGAAAGTAATTTGGATTTCCTTGCGATCACGGAGACTTGGCTCCACAGCGCAGCAGGACCTTCACTCATGTTAGCCATCCCTGAAGAACGTGATAGCGCCCGAGGAGGTGGCATTGCTATTATCTCGAAAACAGCTCTATGCCTACGACCTGCCCCAGCCCACTGTTATCAATCCTGTGAAGCTCGATCTGTCAAACTCCAGATAAACAATTCAAAAACACTTACCTTTCACTTAATATATAGACCGCCGGGTCCACTTGGTACCTTCGAGGAGGATCTGCACAATATACTGACCAATAACCTTAAACCTTATTCGCATATACTCCTACTAGGGGATTTCAACCTAGGCTTCCTGGATGAAACGGACAAAAACGCCATAGATATAGCTAATACAATTAAGGCACTAGGTCTATCTCAAAAAGTGAATAAACCCACCCACCTAAAAGGGAGAACACTAGACTGGATAGCGGATTATAACTGTACAGCGAATATCCTCTCCATCCTTCCGCTCTCCTGGACAGACCATTCACTGGTGTCCTTCAACCTATCTACTACAAGACTCTCCCCTATGGCTCGCCAGGCAGCACCACCATGCCTAACTAGAAATAAAAAAAAAAGTATTACGGTAGAGAAACTTATCCCTGCTATCCTTCCCACTCTTAACTCATTGTCAAAAAATCTTGATCATAGCATCCTAGTGCAAGAATTTAATAATATTATGCTCACCACCTTGGATAGAATCGCCCCTCTCAAACTTAGACCTAGTAAACCTAAGGCCCATTTAAACAAATGGTTTACGCCGCAACGCAAAGACCTTCGCACCCTAAAAAGAAAAAGTGAAACTAATTGGAGACTCTGTCCCACCAGTGAGAACAAAACTAAACTAACCTCACTTTCCTCCCACTACAAGAAGGAAATTTGCCTGGCAAAACGGAATTCCTACGATGATCGTATTGCCAAAGCTAACTCTAGTACGAAAGAACTCTTCTCCATACTAAAAGACCTTGAGTCCCCAATAGCCACACCTGATTCCTGTACCAAAGATAAATCCTGGTCTACAGACATCCAACTTGCATTAGCCAATAAAATTGCTACGCTCCAAAATAAAATTCAGCAGAAAAAAAGAAGTGTTGAACCTTCAGCATCCACCCAACATTCCTGCACCCAATGCCTCACCACTGGTCTATAACAATATCTTCAATTTGGGGGGCGTGGCTACGCGCATGGAGTGAGGTC
This sequence comes from Ambystoma mexicanum, assembly GCF_040938575.1. Lineage (NCBI taxonomy): Eukaryota > Metazoa > Chordata > Amphibia > Caudata > Ambystomatidae > Ambystoma > Ambystoma mexicanum. The sequence goes on along the minus strand of NC_090928.1, from coordinate 537,498,521 downwards.
GGTGTTCGCCTGAGCTCCTGCCCATGATCCTGAATCGACAGAAGTTACGGTGCTTAATCGAGAACGTACGAGGCTACAAACCTGGTCGAGTGCAGGGGAACCCATTTGCTGCACTCGACCTCATTTTCGGGAGAAATCGGAGCCTGCAAAGGGAAAAACGAACTGTTGGAAGAGGCTCCCCCCCGGCGGGCCCAAGATGGCGGCCTCCGGTGCTGAACTCAACTGAGCGCGAAACACAGAGAACCGGCGGACCGGGTCTCTGAGCGGCCCCAGCGCAGAGCCTCTGGCGCCGGCGTCGTGCGCCTGATACGGAGGAAGCGGGGGGAAAGGATCCCGCACTGAGGACGGGTTGTTGTCTGGGGGGGCCTGTGGGGCCGAGAGGCTCTGGGACCCGCGGATCGCCATCGGAACACCACCCGTAGCCCTTCGAGGGACACCGGAGGACCCAGACAGCAGTGACCTGGGGACGGAGAGGGAGAGTCCCCTTCCACCGCGGCCTAGGGCTGGGTCTTAGGGAACGGGGCACGGGCTCCGTGCGAGAGACTGGAGGAGCCAGGAGAGGCCCCGCACTGTGGAGCATGTCGACAGACTCCGATGTCAGTAACCCGTGAGTAGCGGCCCCACATCTTCCCTCCCCCCCCCCGCGGCGGCAAGGATAGCCACAGGAGAAAATACAAAACGAAGAGGAAGCACCCCTGTTCCCTTTTTGTGGCAGACGGGCAGAGGGCCCAACGGCTGGGTCAGGTCCCGGACTGCCTTAGTTGGCCTAGCTGGCGGACGGAGGTCTGTTCTACGGGGGACGCACTCGAGGAGAGGTTTTATAGCCGGCCCAACACAGCTGTCCAGCATTCACACAGATACCCGTGAAACAAGGCGGCAGGCACCCTGGCCCTGCGAGACGTGATGTCTCCATCTAAAACTAAACTCAAAAACACAACAATGGACACTTACACAACGGTCAGATCTAAACAGCCGCAGCTGCCCGGACCCACAACTACGGGTGAGCCAGCACACGCAGGTGTGGCACCTGATAACACGCAAGTCCTTCAAGCCATCGCAGAGCTCCGCACCTCCATTGAAAGCAGGTTTGATGAAATAAAAGTGGACATGCAACTCATGCGCCAAGACGCACGCAACTTGACGGAAAGAGTAAATGTCAATGGGACCACTCTACAGGTTAATGTCGAAAACACTGCGGATCTGAAGAAGCGAGTCCAGGAATTGGAACAAAAAGTGTCGAGGCTGGAAACACGATCCGAGGATGCAGAAGGTCGGGCTCGGCGCAACAACATCAGGATTCTAGGGGTTCCCGAGGACATGGAAGGCCCGAACCCTACAGAATTCATAGAAACGTTGTTACAACAAGAAATTGGGGCAGGGAGGCTTTCGCAAGGGTTTTCAGTGGAACGCGCCCACAGGTCTCTTCAGAAGCGTCCACCTCCAGGCTCATACCCAAGACCGATTATTGCCAAAATCCTAAACTTCCGCGACAGGGAGATAATACTGAGATATTCCAGAGAGGGTGGAGAAATCAAGAGGCAGGATTCTACAATTGCCATATACCCGGATTACACCCCTGCAGTACAATACGCCAGGAACTCATTTATACCGATTAAGGCGAGGCTGCGCAAACTTAACCTCAAATATATGTTGCTTTACCCTTCTCGCCTCAAGGTCCTTTATAAAGGGAAAGCAATTTTCTTGGAAACTCCGGCCGTGGCAAATATGTGGCTTGAACACAATAACTTAGCGGACGATGGCGAAAAACTGTCTCAAGCTGAATAATAGATGTAACAAGAAGCATCAACCGGCAACATTAACCGCTGATCTTACACATGAGGCATGAATTGGTTGATCAACCGGCAGCTACGACCGTAATACACGGATAGCAATACTGGGCAGAAGAGCAAGACACCACACACGACCAAGTCAATGGCAAACAGGCCAACGGCCCGCCCCTACGAGACACGTGCAGGTCACACTCCTGCACACCGCCCACGCCGGAAAGCCAGGAGAGGCTCTGAAAGCGTGGGAGCCCCCGAGTGCTACAGGCTCACTGTAACTGCTGGGGGCAGTTTGCAGTTATGCAGTCCGAACTGCTTGTTCGTCGGACTGCCAGTTCACAGAGTTGTTTGTTTAAGCTGCATTCGTTGTTGCAGCAGTTCTAGTTCAACACCACAATCTTCATGCAGAACGAGGAATAAGGAGGGGTGGCCTAGACATTCAAGATGCAAGACGGAAGGTGAGGAGGCGGGGGGGGAAACGAAGCCCCGGGAGGAAGTGCCCTAAATATGGCAATGCAACTTAGAATACTAACCTGGAACGTGAGAGGGTTGGGGTCATATCTACGCCGGAACAGGATCAGGTCATACCTGCGCAGGAAAAAAGTAGACATTTCACTGCTCCAAGAGACTCATCTCTCGGTGGAGGACCAGGCAAAGGTGAAGGAGCACTGGGGAGGACAAGGTTAGGGGGCCCCATATTCCAAATTTGCTAGGGGGGTGTATACTTGGATCAACCCAGCGGTGCCCTTCCAGATGACAAGAACTGAAGTAGATCCGGAGGGGAGGTATTTGATCCTGTGGGGAGTGCTGGAGCAGGTAGAGATCTGCATAGTCAACACATATTTTCCAAACCACGGCATTCCGTCTTACCTAGCTAGGTTGCAGATGAAACTGGCGGGGCACAGGGATGGCCTGTACATATGGGGAGGGGATCTTAACTGTGTGAGGGACGTGGACCTAGATAGATCTGAACCCCCGCAGAAGCAATCGGATAGAACCTCTAGGGTGCTAAACAATCTGCTGGAACAACTAGACCTGGCAGATGTCTGGAGGGAACTCCATCCCACAGACAGAGGATACTCACATTATTCCTCCCCACACAATCTCTACACGAGAATCGATTACATGTTTATAGACAAAATGCACCTGGCTCAGGTGGAATCAATACAGTACTTGGGTAGATCGATTTCGGACCACTCCCCCCTGTTAATGCACTGGGCTTTGAAGGGCCCTAGACCCCCTATTCCACTATGGCGAATGCCCACAGAGGCTCTGACGGAGCCAATATTTAAGGAGGAGCTGGGAGACAAACTGGTAGAATATGTCACCAACAACAGTGGTAGTGTGAAGCGCTGGAGCACGGTATGAGAGGCCTTAAAGGTGGTAACGAGGGAAGAGGTTATAGCCGGCACAGCGGGTGTCAGGAAAATGCTGAGGAGGGAGCTGGAGGAAAGGGAGGAAGAAATAAGGCTGGGAGAAACTAACAGCTCTGGCACTAGGGAGAAGGAGGAACATTTGCAGGAGGCACGGGCAAACTGTCAGCAGGCGTGGGGACGGCTAGCAAAGTTTGACTACACAGCACGCACTACCAGGGCACACATACAAGGCGACAAGCCAGGCAGGTTACTGGCTTGGCTTTGCAGGCGAGAACACCCACAACACCCAGTGACCGCGATAAAAGACAAGGCAGGTCTAAGGAGAACAACCCAGCATTCGATCAACACCACATTTGCGGACTTTTACTCCACATTATACGCACATGGCACCCAAGTCCCGCTGACAGATATAAAAGACACCCTAGAACAGATAGGACTCCCTAAGCTGAACGATCAACAGCGTGACTCACTGGAAGAGGCCCTCACCCCAGAGGACATTTCAGTAGCAATTAGAGCCCTGTCCACATGCAAGACCCAAGGGACAGACGGGCTCCCCCCGGAGTTCTACAAAACATATGAGACAACACTGGTCCCATTACTACACGAGGTATTTCAAGAAGCTTATGAGACAGGAACCTTACCCAAGACCATGAGGGAGACTCTTATAGTTCCAATACCCAAACCACAAAAACCAACCGAAGATTGCGACTCTTATAGACCAATAGCAATGCTGAATTATGACAGTAAGATACTGACCACCATCCTGGCCAACAAATTGTCCAAAGTGATAGGCAGTCTGGTTCACGAGGACCAGAATGGTTTTGTGCCTGGCCGCAACACAACTGCCAATTTGCGACGGCTACAGCACATCTTAGCACACACAGCGGAAGGCCAGGAACAGATGGCAGTGATGTCATTGGACGCCATAAAGGTATTCGACTCCATCTACTGGGAGTGGTTGATAGAGGTGCTAAGGGAGTTCGGATTCGGGGAGGGATTTGTACGCTGGGTCAAGATATTATATAACAATCCCACAGCTAGAGTGAAAACGGTCAAGTGGGTATCGGAAGCCTGGGAAATACAAAGAGGCACCAGACAGGGCTGTCCCCTCTCCCCCATGCTCTATATACTGGGGTTGGAGCCAATCGCTATCTATATAAGGAAACAATTCTGGGATGCTGGAATAAGAGTAGGTGGGGGGTTTCACGTCATCTCGCTATATGCGGATGATGTCCTAATTTACCTAAAAGATCCAAAAAATAATGCCCCTACAATTCTGGAAGTACTGGATAACTTTGCACGGTACTCGGGGATACACTTTAGCAGACAAAAATCCTGTATGTTCCCACTGGCAGGCCTGAGGGGGGCAGAAATAGACAGCCTACCGCAGGTTGGGATAAGATGGCAGCAGGACATGTTTAAATACTTGGGGGTCAAGATCCGACACACGCCTGAACTCACACACGAGCAGAATACACAGGCGGTATCTCAAGGGCTTCAGAACTCAATGAAATTTTGGTCAAGGTTACCGCTCTCAATGATGGGAAGGGCTTCGATAGCAAAAATGATTATATTGCCACGTTACCTATATTTCTTCCAAACCATCTGCCACTACATCAGGCCACCTTTCTTCCGAAAGCTAGAAGCTCAGATCAGAGACTTCATATGGGGAAAAACACGCCATAAACTCACATTGAATGTTTTAACCCTCCCCTATGATAAGGGGGGCATACAACTCCCGGATTTTGAAAGGTACTACTTGGCGGCCCAACTCACCAATGAAACTGGCCTACTGAGTGAGCTTGTCAAACCCATGTATCTCAAGGAGATAATATGGGCGCCCCCGGATCGTGCCCCAGAGGAGCTCCCTTACTGGCCAAACTGGGTAGACTGGTATGGGAAAGAGTCAAGACCATCAAACATCTAAAGAACCCCTACTCCCCTGATCTGCCAATAATGGCGAGCATGAGAACGACTCCAGCCGTGGTTAACATACTTAGGCAATGGGAGGGATGGGGTATATACGCCTGGGGAGACATGTACGAGGAGGGAGAATTTAGGGATCTGGAATCACTGCACGAGATGGAGGGTATACCAATGGGACAGTTCTTATGGTATCAGAAACTCAGACACGAGGCTAAGGAGAGATGGGATGGCTGGCCAGAGGAACCAGCAACGACCCCCCTAGTGAAAGAAATGTACAACCTGAGCGACGGGTGGAGGCCAGTGTCGAGGATCTATGCGCAGCTAAATGACAGGCCCAACCCCCGCGGAGCCACGTTAAGGACCAAATGGGAGACGGACATCGGTGAGGGGTTATCCGACAATGAATGGGAGAGAGCGCTGAAATTCCCAAAGTCAGTGTCCAGAAACGCCAGGTTCAGGCTAATCCAAGCAAACGTGCTATACAGAACGTACATGACCCCAAAAAGGGTAGCAAGCTTCAAACGGCAGGCAATAACCAGCGTCCAAAATCGCAAACATTTGGAAAACAAAGAGAGCAAGGACGGTAAGGACGGCAAGAAGTCTACAACCCCACAACTCGGCACTCCCAAGCAAATTACACCGCCAACCCCCGGAGGGGGGTTGGAGTGTATGCATGAAGAGAGCCTGGAGCAAAGTGAGGGAACAGACACACGCCCTCAAAATGAAGACGTCGAAGAAACGCTGCAATCAAGCTCGACCAACTCTGGATTGTCTATAGTCACCTCTGACCTGCCGTCAGAGGATGAAGATCGTGTGCACATGAAGGACACACAACCCGCAATCGAAGTAGAGAGCTGTGAACCGCACAGACAGAAAGAGAAAAAACCTGAAAAACAGACTCATAACCAATTATCAACGAAGACCCATCAACAAGTAAAAGTCCTAGTGCACGCCTCAAACAATGAAGAAAGCCTCCAGGAAAGCACAAACGGTACGGAACACGTTCCACCAGAAACGAATTGCGTAGAAAGCGCACTAACATCAGAGCGAAACTCGAAAAAAAGAAGCAGAGACAGTTGTGAAACCACATTCGGACAATCAAGTTTGCACAAACTAACCAATCAAAAGAATACTAACTCAAATACGCATGCAAGATCCAAAGTGAATCGATCCATTAAGAACGCATCACTCACTGTGAAAGAGCGGATGAGCAAAAGCGCAAGCATCGCGAAAGCAAAAAAAACAAATACTATGCGAATGTTGACTGACTTTTTTGAACTCCAGCTACTGAAGAAATCACGAAACTTCACGGAAATTTCTGATGCAGAAATGTTAACTGCCATAAGCGAAAACATACCACATGCAAAACAACGAAGAATGGACCTCACACCTGAAGTTCGATCGCCACAAGCAGACAAAACCGTAGTTCAAAGAAGTACATCAACAGACTCAACTATTGAGGACGGCAAAAAAACAAACGCAAATAACGAGAATGCAACAGGCCAAATGGCAAAAGTCATCCCCTCCATGAATATAGATGAAGACACACCTCGCATAAAAAATGCACCGTATCAAGACACCACAGAAGGTGTGTACTCAACATCGTTTAACACAGACCAGGAGAGCGCAACAAGCGATGAACAACCGATTCGAAGCAGTAAAGAACTTAAAGAGCCTCAAAAGGCCATTGCGGTCATAGCAAAAACACAAGAACAAGAAAGTCTACCTCAGACCCTTGTGTCAGAAGTATCCCCATCACGAGCTGCATCCAGTCAAAGTCTCAGCCCACGCTCAACCAGTCATCACGCGACAGAAACAAAAGAACCAAACAAACATTTAAAGATAGCGGAACTGGACATACAAGGGGATAAAACAAAAGATCGACCTCAATGGAACTTTCCGACAGAAAAAATAACACAAACGGAAGCAAGAGGTTCTCATCATCCACGAACACCCAGGAGAAGCCATAGTGACCTTGAACATCAGTCAGGCAGAACCTCATGCCCACAAACGCCAAACGCAGTACAAGAAGCATCCTCAAAAAAAACGGACCTACAAGGAATTATGTCTGTCATAACTATTGCACTCAACCCCTTTTGCAAATTATACGAGACCATGAATGACGCAGTAAAAGATCAACAAGTCATCCTAGCAATGTTGCTGACAAAAATAGTATACTTGGAAGGTTACATCACAGCAAAAGGAAATCACACAAACAATAAAGGTACAATAGAGTCAAGCAGCAATGACATGATTATCAACCGCACAGAAACGATAAATGAAACACTGTCTAATCAACCAAACAAGTCTATCAACACATATCAAGTAGGAACACAAACAGAGACCATCATCGACTTAACAGTTGACAGAAAAGTAATTGACAAAGAAAAAACCCAGCAAAACACAGTAAACAATAATGAGACCGCAAACATCAAAAACAACGTGTCCACGAAACAACAAACGCCATCGGTAATGTTGGTGCTAAATCAAGCAAACGCTAATGACAAACGCGAGACCAGACTTGTAACACCCTCATTTGGCATTTTTGAAACAACAGGCCGAAAAGACAAACCAAATAACGGTCCAAAAACAGTCTCAACCTGCATCAACAAGGATGTCTTAAAAGCCACTGCCAATAATCATAACATTGAAAAAGAATCGAACCCAAGTCTTGAAATAATAGCATCAGTCGCAGTACCAAAATGGAATACGAGTAGCTCAACGCCCACTACAACAGGGGAAAACAGTAACTCGGAAAGCGCAATAAACAAAAGTAAACAAATCAAAAACCAGAATTTCAAGGATAAATTGGATTTAACAGATCCCCTAACGAATCTGAGCACATACTCGGATGAAATCAGTGATTCACCAACAACAATAACCACAGTCAATCAAAAGGCAGAACAAACCCAATCACTGAAACAAAAAACTACAGCAACTACAGAAGAAAATCATGCGAAAATGCTGCAAGAACGTGACTTTGAAACTCTAGAACAAAAACGAAATCGTCTAACAAAGTATGCAGCATCCCGTGAGAACAAAAAAGAGCACAAGCAAATACATACTGCAGATAAACACACAGAAACCAACAAAAGCAAGAATATCGACAAAACAACTTATAGCGGAAATAAATCAGAAGAACTTTCTACAAAAAAGAATAAGAAAATGGACAGAGAGCCAATAACCACTTCACAAGTACAAAACAAAACACAAGAACTTCAAGTGGACAAAAAACGAAAGCTAAAGGTGTACGAAGAAACACCCAAGAAACGAGATTACGAAGTAAGAAGATCAAACAACAATACCAAATACAATCCAAGCTCAAGACTTAAACAACAGAACGAGTCACACAAACGAGCATCTCATGCTTCAAAAACAAGAAATACAGAAACTGAAGAAAACGATGAGTTACATTCCACGAAAAATGTTTCAAGATATTTCATCAGACTGACCCAACGAAGTTGCATAAAAGAAGAGATCATTTTAAATCGAAGAACGGTCTTAAAAATATTACGTCAAGTTAAAGACTTGCAGAGACTTCACACAGACAATTTGAAAATTGTGGAACCATGGCACACGCAACATGGGGCAGTTACAATATTGCATTTAACGTCTTCAACAACATTCAAAAAAATTCTAAATAACAAAAGAGATATCTACAATTCTGGTTACCACGTGGAAGACCTCACAACTCACAGTAACGAAGAACGCATTGAATCAATTAAGATCAGAGAAACCGATGCCACAGAAAGCAAACTCCTAACCACGAAACGCAAGAAGCACGTCACAAAAGATACAGAGGATTACCCTCAGAAAGACCATAAAGCAATAATGGAACTTGAAACATCAAAAAAACATCTGAGATCACATCATGATAAGAGCAAAAATGAGCACTATAAAACCGAAAATGACTCAGTACACAACAAAACAACGAAGAAAGAAAATACGGCAATGCCACAACAGAAACTAACTATAGATGGTACCACAAAAATTACCTGCACGCAAAGAGTCGGCTCAACACCTATTGCTCAACGCAAACTAAGTTCAAACACGAGCAACAAAACAGGAATCTGGGCCTGGTTGCCACGAGCATTAAACTTACATCGTAAACAATAGCCACTCAAAATAGCGGAAGCAGGCACATGCAACGAACCAACAGAAATCACCAATGACATCAAGTTATGTTCATGGAACACACGAGGTCATGTACATCTGACTGCACCGGGAGGCCCCAATCTTGGAGAATTCCATATAATCTGTCTACAGGAAACTTGGTTGCAGCAAACTCCTACACTAGAAGGTTATCAAATCATTCTATCCCCTGCTGCAAGAGGATCCAAAGGACGTCCAACTTCAGGTCTCCTAATAGCCTGCCGAAACGGTTCTGGAGCCTCCATTGTACAAACGATGATTGCAAATCAATCAATTTTGGCAGTAGAAATTGCCTGGCAAGGCGACGCAAATTACAAGACAGATTTTTCAAAACTGGCTATAATAAATCTCTACTGGAACCCAGCTGCAATCACTACAAAAAAATTCATGAACCTTTGTGAAACAACAATTGACGCAATAAGAACTGAGCACGACATAGAAAACATCCTGATATGCGGAGATCTAAATGTCACCCAAACAATCAACACGAACGCAACGGAATCACAAAAGGCGTCCGTACACCGTGGCACAATCTGGCGAAAGTTCACCGACTCGAGTGAGCTACACAACTTGGATGAAGTGTTCGTGGAAACAGATAGAATAGCAACCTGGCAGAGAGCATCCTCAGCCTCCACGATCGATTATATCTATGTATCTAAATCCATGTTGCAACGCCTACAATTTTTCAAAGTACGGCACACTCCAACAAGTGACCACAACTTGCTGGAAACTGCATGGAACCTCAAAACCAACAAAAACCGTCAAATGAACACACAAATTGAGGCAAACGCGAAAGGCACCAGAATCAAATTAAGCACTGCTGAAATTCTCAAAATCACAGCAAAATACAAGGCCATTACCACCTCAGCGACATGCCTCAGCATCGACTATCAACCCTTATTGCTGCCGTATATACAATCAACAAAAAGAAAAAGAAATGCAACAAACAAAAATCCAAGGCATGCATATAACAAAGTTCTAATTGATAAAAGACGCGAATACAGAAGACTTCTTCGAATAGCCTCCAAGCAAATGCCCACAAATGGCACATCAGAGATGCAAAATATCAAAACAAAATACAAAGCCTGGGTAAGATCCTATAGACACAATTTGTACCAAGAGGACGCCGAACAAATAACAAAAGCGCTCATCAACAACAATAGCAGGAACTTCTGGTCCTTAATACATAACGTTGAACAATCCCAGGACAATCAAATTCTAAATAACATCAGTCAATACACATGGGAAAGTCACTTCAGCAAAGTCTTCAAATCCGATCTAAACGCAAAACCACAGGTACAACAACTAACAGGTGAACAATGGTTGAACTTAGACAAAAAAGAAGACATCATCGACATCATCAACAAATTGAAAAACTCTCGTGCGCCAGGCCCAGATGGCATCAGTAATGCAGAACTAAAAAACCATCCAGAGGAATGGGCCACCTTGCTAAGTGTCATCTTTAAGCGATGCAACGAAACGAGATCAGTGCCACAATCCTGGTCCAAAGCAATTGTGGTACCAATCTACAAAAAAGGTAGTCTCACGGATCCAACAAACTTCCGACCTATCGCCCTACTAGATGTCATGGGGAAAGTATACGCCTCACTACTCTTGACGAGATTCCAAAGATGGGCGGCCTCTGCAGAATGTAATGATGAAATGCAAACGGGGTTCAAGAAACACACAGGCACAACATGCAACATACTAGTGTGCAGTATACTAAAAGCAAAAACCCTAGAAAAGAAGCACCGTCTATTTGCAGCTTATATTGACTTTTCGCAAGCGTTTGACAGAGTTGAAAGATCTCTCCTGTGGAACAAACTTGAAGCATGGAAATGTCCCCATGCTCTGTTAGAGCCAATTCAAGCTCTGCACCAGGAAACATCCATAAGAGTCAGACTCAGCCGTGAAGGTGACCTATCATCCGAAATAAACACCACGCGAGGAGTCAAACAAGGTTGCCCATTAGCATCAGCACTCTTTATCACCTATATAGGTGACATTCAAAATATGAGAAGTCTAACACGAGTCTTCCCACCAACATTAGGTAAAACACAAATTGGACACCTACTCTACGCCGATGACCTAACGATTTTTGATCAAACCCAAATTGGCCTGCAGCGTAAACTTGATGCCCTTCTAATCTACGCCAATAGCAACCACCTGGAAATCAATATCAATAAAACAAAAATCATGATTTTCCAATCCCATCCAAGAAAGGAAAACTTTCAATGGCATCTGGGCAAAACCAAAATCGAAGTGGTCTCAAACTTTAAATATCTAGGAGTCCACATGGACAGTTCCCACCATGAGACCACAATGCAGCAGGAATTACACATAAAAATGAACAAACTAACAGCGCAAGCAAAAAAAATCAATAGTAAATTTGGAAAATTCTCCCTGAAACCAATAATAAACTTCTACAAGATGAAAGTCGTACCTACCATCACATACGGCAGTGAAGCCATGCCAATGATTCCACAGAAAGTCTGGTGCAAACTAGAAGCTCATTTTTGGTGCAAAGTTCTCAATCTACCAAATTCGACTCCAGGGACAGCAATACGACGCGAACTTAGTTTACAATCCCTAGAATGTGCCGCAACCTGTAATGGAGTCATGCTATACCGCAAATGCAGAATGGACAGCAAAACAAAATCTTCAGCATCATTAAACAAGAAATGAATGACAACACGTGTAACATGATGACCAACTGGCAAAGACAAAATCAAAAAGTATTAGAGGCAATCAACTCAGATGAAGACGAACTCATCACAAATCCATGCAAAGTGCTGAAGAAGATAAAAGACATGGACTGGGCCAAAACGATCGATGACACCTCGATGTTAAAACTCATTGCTCACCTACCAAGTTTCACTGCAAAAAGAAATGAACTACAAAATTATATAAAGCAATTTCCAAACAGGCAAGCACAGATCTTAATTCTACGCGCTAGGCTCAACCTGTTCAAAACAAACGAAATAAGATACGTACGAGGACAAACACAGTCAAACATCTGCAGATTTTGCTCCAACGATGCACAACCCCCAACGGAGACAATAAGACACTTACTCATGACATGCCCAGCGACCGCAGCACTCAGACAGTGCTATCTGCCAATGATATCAGGCTTCAACGCACTGCCAGAAGAGCAACTGTGGTGGTGCAGACTCATCGGGGGAGACAAAACAACGTGGCAAATAGCAACTGCAAAAATGCTAGAACATATTGATGCAAAGCTACTAAACGCGAACAATGAATAGCAAAACAGAAGTCTGCAAAACAGAAAACAAAGACATGTCTTCCTTTTGTCTTCCTTTGTAGTTCACTACAAAAAGTTTAGAATTGTAAAATCATATTTTGATAAAACAATAAATAAAAAAAATAAAAAAAAAATAAAAGAATTGTGGACGGTTTGAATTTAATGATACCACCATTACTCTAAAGCAGAGATTACCAGCAAATCTTGTAAACGCTTACTTAATATTTTTAAAACCAAAATTGTATCACTAATCTGAATATGAACATCAACATCTCCTCAATAACCTTTAAATCCATAAACGACAACATGCATTTTTCTAAGGAAACCCTGCAACACTTATTACGTATATAAAAATACCCTCACCAACCCCAAACCTATCAACAGTTACAATATGCCAACAGGTATCTAACTACCCCAAGATTCTGCAACAACCAAACATATAAATGAATACTTCTGAAATGCAACATAAAATAAACAGTAAGAATACGCCAAAAGGTATCTAATTGCAACAATACTAGCACCACTTCCAAACCAAAAACCATACACCTATATAATTGCTCCTATTCAAATCAACCCCAGAAAGATATTGTACCATAACGTAGAAAGATCTTTTTTATTCCGGCATGGATTTTTTTCCCCACAGACCCAACGATTTCATGAACAAACACAGGAACTGAGCAAATTGCACAGTACACTGGTTTCAACCATAGTACTTGTAAAGTACTAACTATGAAGGTCAAAAAGTACACAAATGTCTACTATGCAAAGCAATAACTCATTACAAACTACCTACACTAACATGTGTTCTTTTCTTTTGTCAAAGAGATTGAAGAAACAATGTCTGCTCTAACTACCTATGTCATGAAAAAAGTACATACAACCACAACAAATCAAACAGTAAGTATATACTTACCCACGCAAGTCCCCTCAAGTCCCGCTTTGCCGCGGGAGATTGCTGTTCTGCTGCTACTCTTGGACGGGTTATTCGGAACGTTTTATAAGGATTGCCTGCCTTGAACTGCATATACCAGAAGGTGAACCTTCTTCCCACACTCATTGGCCCTCATTACGACCCTGGCGGAAAGTAACTGACCTGACCGCCATAGCGTAAATAGCGTTTCCGCCATTGCACGATGGAGTAAAGTGCGGCTAATTCTGACCCATCGGGCACGAGCATTACGCCATGGCGGAAGTGCAAAGTCCGCGATGGCGGAAATGTCCCCAAAACGCCCCTCACCGCCGTCGTACGGCGCCCTAGGTGCAATTCCGCCACCCATCATAGCGGTCACCGTAATGAGCGGTAAACGCAAAATACGGTGACCGTAAATATACGGAAACGGAAGTAAAAACATGGGGCCGGAACGGGAAACAGCACGCCGTACACCTACAAAATCAGAATCCCAACACAACCATTACAAATCCGACCCTGAGACACATCCCAACCCGTAAGCCACCCTAGTTAAAACAATCAAAATGGGAAAAGTTGCTAAAAAAGCGTGCGACCGCAAGCGGCAGGTCCACTTCTCCCATGAGGAACTCACCGTGCTCACAGAGACCCTCCAGGAGAATGCTGCCGTCGTCTTCTCGACGCAAATGACCAGGACGGCACTTGCGAACAAGAAGGCCATATGGGCCCTGGTGGCACAGCGGGTAAGTGCGGTGGGGACCGCACCCCGCAACCCACAGCAATGCAGAAAGCGATGTGACGACTTGCGGATACGCGTAGGGAGCATACTATCAGCCAACCGTAACATTGCCACAGCTACCGGGGGAGGATCGGAATCACCCATAAAGTTGACCCCCTGGGAAGAAATCTGTGCCTCCACCATTGGAATGGAGAGTATAGAGGGAGTCGGAGGGATGGAGAAAGGAGTGCAGACATCCGAAGAATCAGGTAGGTGGGCCAAATAAAACAATGCTAAATCCACAATGTCCAATCATGTGAAGTACCATGTGTTCACATAGTGCAACAGAAACACATGTCCAGGAGAACGTCCACATACATTGGCCTGATAGCGCACTTTAAAAGTCACATTAAATACATGAATAATCAAAAATCCTAAAAACACCCTCTACACGTGCAGCATGCACACCCTAACTGCAGGCTGCAAAACAACTGCATCCTCAATCCACACAAAAATGAAACCACCTCCAAGGCCCTGACCCAAATCACCCTCAGGTACCACCCCAATGCTTGTGATACATTGCCATTCCAATTTCCACAGACCCATAAATAACGCTCGCCCTCCTTTACTCCACCACAGGGTCCGATTCAAACGACGAGCTCCAGGACACCCCTACCAGCACACCTGCAAAGAGGGCCAAGACCAACGGCCAAAGACCCTCCACCTCAGCTGCACGGATCAAGACACGGCAGCAGCACAAATCAAGTGGCAGCACACAGGAGGGGACTTCAACAGGCACCCCAGCAGCCAGCATGCCCACAACAGCAGCACCACAGGTCCCCCAATGGATGCCACAGAAGGCACTGCTTCTGGTGGCAGCAGCACCATAGGTGACACTGCATTAATGGCAGCATGCTCCGACACAGAAAACGGTGCTGTCGATGTAGGACCCATCCATGACCTGTCTCAATCCCCCTGTTTGTTTCATCCCGTACACCATGAGGATACCACGCAGGGGCACCCACAAGACGACGACTGGCCATCCCCCACAAGCCCTGTGGCAAGGCAACATGAGGTGATCAGCCCCTCTGTGACACCACCGCAAATGGCCATGGCCCAGCAGAGGCAACAGTCCCTCGACCAGGTGATCGTGCAACAGCAGCAACTGGCCACGCTCCTCAAGGAGCATGCTGATGAATGTGGGGGTTCTAAGGCAGTCATAGAAACATCTACTGAGACACTTAGTGTCTCTGTACTTCTCTCCATTTGTGCCCTAAGGGTACAAATGGAGAGAAGTACAGAGACACTAAGGGTACAAATGGAGAGAAGCACCGAGAGCCTGAGGGGGGAACTGCATGCGACGTCCAAAGACGTATGTGGTGAACTTGCCGCTGTGCGCCGTGTGCTCACTGAGCTCTCACAAACCCTTAGGGACATGCATGGACGTGAGCAGGCAGAGACATCATCCGTTGCAAGTTCCGTCCAGGGCAGCCCCCAACGTAGATCTGGGAGGAACCTGCGCTCCACAGGCAGGGGTGCCCCTGATACCCGGAGAGGGGGCTTGCAATAGCGTCTGCCCACTGACAATGAGCATCTTTGGACACTGGTGTTCGGGGGGGAGGTAGGAGGGTGGAGGGGGGGTGTTGGGCTTTCTTGGGTGGTGGGTCGATGGGGTGTGTAATATAATTTCACATATGCTATAAACATTACATAATCATCCAATGAGATGTGTGGACATTGATCTTTGTGTACGAGGCCTTTATTGGCGTACAGTCCACATTGTGCATGTTCCAGACACACACAGTGCCACAAGTCCCGTGTCCATGTATCAGCCACCAGGCGTGAGTGCTAGAAGCATGAATCTATGATATTCTGACGAATTTCATGGGCCTCCTGTGCCTCGCGGACTCCTTGAGGTGCTGCCACATCCCCACCCTCATCATGACCATCTTCAGGTGCTTGCAGTTCTGCGTCAGGGGGCATGGGCACATTTCTACGTACGCACATGTTGTGTAGCATGACACATGCCATGACCATCTTTGCAACCTTCTCATGGCGGTACAGGAGTGCCCCGCCAGACCTGCTGAGGCAGCGGAAACGAGCCTTCAGTAGGCCGAATGCCTGTTCAATGACTACACGGGTACGTGAGTGGGCATTGTTGTAGTCCTCCTCATGCTGGTTCTGTGGGTTCCGGAGTGGTGTAAGGAGCCATCTCTTCAGTGGATACCCGGCATCACCTGTATGTGGACAATAAAGGATGTTTGTGGAATGACATTGCTACGTACGCATCCCCCCCCCTTCCTGCCAGGTCATTGCCGCATCACATACCCCACATTATCATGCATGAAATGAGACTCACCGAGTAGCCAGGATCTGTTCCCTGCGTGTTGCTCCATGTAGCGTGGTATTGTAGAGTTCCTCAAGACCGTAGAATCATGGGTTGATCCAGGAAATCGGGCACAACAATGTGTAAAGATCCTGTTGGAGTCACACACCATCTGTACATTAAGAGAATGATATTGTTTCCGGTTGCGGTACTGGGCCTCCATGGCATGTGGGACAACCAATTCCACATGGGTGCAGTCGATGGCACCAATGCAACCCGGTATGCCGGCCAGTGCATGGAATCCCACTTTTGTGTTTGTAATCTCCTGCTCCGAGCGTGGTAAAGAGATGTAGTCGTCTGCGTGCTTCAGGAGGGCATCGAGCACTTGCGATAGTGTCCGTGACAACAGTGGCTGTGAAATGCCATGCAACTGTCCGACTGTGTGCTGGTAGGTGCCTGTGGCCAGGAAGTGGAGTACAGACACCACCTTCAGTAGGGGTGGGATGGCGGTTGGGCTATCTATCATGCTGACAAGGTCAGCGTGTGTCATGTTCACAATGGCGGTTATGGTGTCCCCGTCCAAACGGTAGAGGGTGTGGATCTGCTCAGCAGTGAGGTTGAACGGATGAGCTCGGAGGCGTGGGATTGCGGGCTGCCTGCGTGGTGGTAGTGGCTGTGCTGGTGGCCCTTGCTGGCCCTGCCTTGCCCTCCTCCTCCTCCTGCGTCTCCTCTGTGCGGCCGGTTGTTGTAGTAGTTGGTGTTCGTCTTCTTCTTGAAGTTGTAGTACTTGCAGTGCTATCAGGTCCCCCAGGGCCAACATCGCTAGTCCTGCCGGTAGCATTTTGGAGTGGGTGTGGTTGTGGGAGGGGGTTGGGTGTGCAATTTATGTGTTTTCAGGCTGTATAGCCTCCACCTGTGGTGATTCATTCCACCTGTGCCAGCTGCAATCCCCTTTGGGCGAGCACGTCCCGCACACAACGCTGCAATGTGACGCATGGCATCTTGCTATTACAATCATGTATTTAATCCCGATGGCAGTGAAATATTGGTTTATATGTTCATTCTGCTATGGTCCCATTGTTTCACATACTATCTTTGCAGTCGCGAACAAACTTGTGAAGGGTCAGTGGAATGTAGTACTCGATTAACGGTGGACCCTCATGCAGCACTGTACCGAGGTTCACCGACGGGCGGGGCGTCCCATTTGTGAGTGAAGCCAGTTGCCATTTTCACACACTGCCGCACTACATGGATGAATTTGTGATTTCAAGCGGTCACAGATGCCTTTTCGACGTGATGTTGCAAATGAGGAATTCGAAGGACAGCGCTTTCGGTTTTCAGCTAGCGGCGAGGAGACGCCCACAGGTCTGACTGCAAATATAACGTTCTATTGTTTAATGTCCTTGGGACAGGGGCCATGGCGAGAATGCAATGATTGATATGAATAGTATGGGATGCGCAATAGCGTAGTGGACGATAAGGCAGGACGTTCCCAAATACATGTTACTTCACAACACTAGAATTCCGGGCTGGAGCACAGTGGATTTTGCAGACTGCATTACGCACAGACTCAATGGAAATTTCAAATGTGATGTGAGTAAATAATCAGGCGTTTTTATACCGGGATGAGGGAATGATGTATGGATGCATGGACAGATGATTTAATTGAGAGTTTGCCATGTACATGGCTTTTCGGAATCTATCCCCTTCCCCTGCGCTATGTGATGCAGAGCTGCCATAGTGGGACCATCGTCGATCTGCCCTTGTTGAACCCTCCCTGTCTCGACGCGCCTTCAAACACTTGTGTCTATGCACGTTACTAATCCCATCTAATGGATTCTGTCTTAACAGACGCATGCACACAAACACTCGTTTGTAATAGTGTTTTCACCTCGATTTATATAGTTATGATTCGCAAGTGATTTTTGGGTGGAAATAATCCTTTTGAGTGGGCTAGCATGCATATGGCTGTAGATTTAGTGTGATCATTGAAGTGAGTAATACAAATGAAGTTCTGATGCCCATACTATTCTTTTTCATTTCATTTGGGTGACAGGTATCTCCTCCCCTTTTGCCGCTGCCATCTGTATGCCACTCCTGCAGATGGCTTTTACTCCCGACACCTGCAGCTTTGAGTTAATCAGTCGAGCACCATTACGATCTTATGGGACGATCGCCAATGGGCCACATGCCCTTACGCAGTACTAGTGGCTAGGAGCTACATATCAACCTTTCAGCTGGACTAGTGCCTACCTAATTGGACGGCCCTGCCGTTCTAGGCGCTTCCATGTTGCCTTTTTGAACGTGAATGTAGCCCCTGTGTACCATGAAGGAACAGGGCGTCACACAAGAAGAAGCTGGTCATTTATTGCGGATGCAGCCCACAGTAATGAAAAATATTTTGGAGTTTATGACCTAATAGCTGTATGGGCTTGGTGAATTTGATGTGCATTAAAATTTGATTCTGATATCAACCGTGTAGCGTTATTCTTTGCAAGTAATGTAGCATATTCCTATTTGTGGAGCGATGTATTGTGAGAAGATCTGCATTGGGTTCCGGCTTCTGAGTATAGTTGCGTGGTACTGTACTGGCCGCGTTTGCCTACGAAGCCCAGTAAGGTCAGGGATGGGGGCTGCCATTATGACTGTTTTAATGATGTCATGCTCAGGGGCGGGGGATTAGCTTTTGTGTAACAGATGCCGGTCAGCCAGGTGGATTGGTGGAATGATGTGATTATCAGAAAATGGCTGGTCACAGGTGCCTGTGTTTGCGTGCGTTTCTTGGAGGGAGACTGAGGTCATGTCCATTGGAATAGCTTCTGTATTCGTGCCATCTGTGCCCTGCAGCTCCCATTGGCCCCTCTTGAGATGAGCCTGGCTGCTCAGTCACTCTGCCAACTTGTGTGGTACATGCTTATGCTGATGGTTGGTTTGTTTACTGGCAAGGGTACAGGGCTGGTGCAGTCTCCCTCAGGATACTGCTTTGAATGTTGCCTTACACTGGTGTCAAGCGATGGGGGCCTGTTGTTGTTTTGTCTCATGTTTCAGTTCATATTGCTGTACTTGAACCTTCACATGCCTGTGCTGCATCAGTACGGCAATGGTGCCATGCCAAATATGGATGGCCACTCACAAGGCACTTGGAGCCCCTACATTCATTTGTTCGTTGGCATGCATGGGTGACTTGTACATTTCACTGGTTGCATTGTGTAACTTCATTGCACCTACGAGGAGTTGTGCAATGTGGGCAGGGAGTGGTGTACAGGCACTCAGTAGGGCCATTTACGGTTGGTTCACGATGCCGTAATTCTCACCATGGCGGAATGGTACTTTCCGCCATGCTTGATGGCGTTAAGTAAATGTCCGCTAGGGTCAGCATTCGCGTACCGTTGCGCCATGGTGGTAATTACGGTTTTGCATGGCGCGCGTTCGCGTACTTGGTGCAGTTAGCGTTGGCGTTCACTACGGTGTCGCTGATGGCATCGTACTTTACGGTGACGGGTCATAATCGCACCGAGCGGTATTCGATGGCGGTATTACATTTCCGCCATCGTTTTTCGATTTCCGCCAGGGTCGTAATGAGGGCCATTGACTTTATATTAGCACCCAACAGTGCTTTAAGGACTTCCTTAATCTTTCTGTGCGTTTACCTCTTAGGCTTGGCTGCATCTAGGGGAGGGACTATAAAACCTGCTGTGCGCGCGCACCGTGCGCACGCACCCAAGCAAGTCCCCTCAAGTCCCGCTTTGCCGCGGAGTTGCAGTGTTGTGGCTAGGAGATTATTATTTTTTTTTCTTCCTTTTTTTTCCTGTCACCTTTATTTTTAAGCTTTGTTTTTCTTTTTAATGTTTGGGAACCTTTTTGAGCAGCTTCTAAATAAGGCTAATTTCATTGTTTGTGTTGTTTTTAATTATTTTACGTAAAATGTATAACTCTCCTTTAGTGATTTAAATTGCATTTGTGATTTGCATTAGCTTTTTAACTGAATTTCAGTATGAGTTTAGTTCCATATACTTTGAAATCCAATATGCCGAAATCAATAACACACACAGACACTCCTATCAGTGTCTGTTCGACTAAATCAAAAAGTAATATTAAAAAAGGTGTCCTCAACCACAACAATCACGCTGACACCGCGAGTAAAACCGCGACCGAAAACTCCAACTGTGAGTAAAGATGTTAGACAATTCTGCCCTGCTCTTAAAAATACTCCACACCATATTATTATATCAATTCCGCATAGGAGTCAATATGAATTAAAAATGCTTCCCCACCTAGAGCGAAATGATACTCCTAACCCTCCAGCAAAGAACCATGACGAAATTCAAACGCTAGTGAAACAAACGTCCCAGGTTAACACACGCCTGCTATCACATCATGATCCATCAACGAATCCTAAGTCGTGTGATGTGGAACCCGAGATGCGAGAAGAACTCCTGGTGTCTGATAACACCATGCTACAAACAATCTGAACAAGATAAGATCATTAAGCCACAACTAGATCAAATACAAGAAATATCAGAAGTTGAAAACAATGAAGAAAATGATGAAAATGAAAATGTATTTACAGATGTGTCCAAACACACTACCGACCGGAAAAAGAGCTCGTCACCTAGAACTTCGGTCACAGAGTACCATCAAAGCTTGTTCAATGGATTCCTCCATCTCCGTGGCCGAATCATACATATTGCCCACGCTGCGATATCGCACTTCTTCAAGGGAAAAAACAGTAATACCACCAAACTCGGGGCTCTTGGAAGTCACGTTGGTGGCGGTAAACACCACGATCCAAAGTTTATTTAAGCTTTTCGAAACCCTCGGACAAAAAAAATCATCCTGCAATCCGAAAAGATTGATCAAATTACATCATGGATTCAAGCACATCCACACCAAAGAGAGAAATCTCAACATGAAGATTTGTTCATAAATGACTTGTCTAGAAGTGTTGAAATTGTTACAATACCTTCAACAGTTGCAACAAGCCTCCCAGCTTTTGAGCACATTATCTGCCCAATTGAAACAGAAGTCTTGAAAACAGCTGATCCAAACTCCTCATGGATAAGTGTTGATAATAATACCGTCACAACTATTCAACAGACTAATAAAGTAACCTACGATGTCTTTTCGAAACATCCTCGTCATAAAGGTAAAGCCAGACACCTTATGACCAAACCAATGCAACCAACAAGAAGAGCCAATAAACCGAGTGTTCTGTCTTCATGTACTCCTACCATAGACTTGACAGGTCTCACGAAGAGTCTTAATGAACTACAGGATGGCACTGACTCATCGACTGAAAAGTTAGCTCCATCAAATCAAACAGAAATTCAGCCTCAACCTCCAACGAACCATTCTCCATTAAATCAACGTGTTACAGCACTTGACTCAGCGAATCAGAATCATCATGACAAATTAAATCCTCCAAGAATCAGTAACATAATTGTACATACTAAGAACTCGGCTCCCTCGCCAGCGGTACTTCATCAAGTAGGATCCATAAAAAACAAACAACATCAGAATGATGAAATAAAAAACGCGGTAGATGCCCATCTTCTACAACGCTCAAATGAATTAAGGTCATATACTCCAGCAAAAGAGAAATCTAACCAAGATGTGAATCTAGCCTCACAAGAAGCCCATACCAGCGGAGTATCACAACATCCTCATGACTTGAGTTGCAGAGAAGATTCAACTCATCTTCGAGAAATCCTCCACTCCAATGTCTTTAAGGGACGTGCCCTCCTTTCACACGAGCTACGAACAGAACGAGACCATCGGGTCTATGATCGAAACTTACTTTTCGCAACATTTCCAGACGACGAATGCTTTTGAGCGAACGAAAGAAACACAACAAAGAGTTATTTTCGCTGACGATAGGATTCCTGTCCACAACCCTTTACCACGTCAAAAGACGAGCATTATGAGGAAAAACTCCCCCTTCAAAAATCAATCTACAACTGGAGAGTCGTCCAACAAACAGCACAGGATGGACACTAGGAAAAAAAAAAAAAATGTGCAAATTATCACACATTAATAATGAAAAGTCGTGCTGCTCCACATCCGCAATAGGATTTATCGAGAGCTAGCATGCTAAACATCTTTAATGATGTCCCAGAGCTAGGAGATTTAACTTCATCTGACATTGATCAAGTAGAATTTATCTGCAATGTAAATCTATTGTTCGTCTGTGGATGAAATCCGGCCTAATGATGAATACTCTATGTCAAGTCAGGATGGAACTCTTCAAAATGGGGTTTTTGCTAGCTCAGGATCCAGAAAGGAAAAATTGTGATTCTCCATCTGACTCGCAAGTACATACAAAATCTCCTATTTCCGAATGCCAGTGTATCCACTGCACTAAGGAACAACCCAAAACAGGGTATTTAACTGGACTTCAAGCATAACCATCATTGCAGCAAAAAGCGACTAAAAAAAAAATCACCCAAATTGCCTGACATTAGTAAGTTGGAATACAAGAGGTCATGCTCACTTACTAACTGAACAGAACGATAACCTTATTGAAGCAGATATTGTAGCTCTTCAAGAAACTTGGCTAAATGCTACTCCGATATGGGATAATCATAAAATATCTATTATTCCAGCGGTGACGGTGCAAAAAGGTCGTCCTATGGCAGGTCTGTTGGTTGCCGTAAAATCAAGCGCAGGATTAAAATTGCACTCCTGGGCTTGCTCGAACAACTACATGCAACTCGTGAAAATCACAATGGACTCTCAAGATATGGCGCTAATTAACCTTTACAGAAACCCAGCAGCCATATCTGATGGCCTCTTCTATAAAGATCTATCTGAATTATTTGAATTGATCGCAAAAACCAAAGGAGTAACATCAGTCATATTAGTTGGAGATCTTAATCTCGACTCCATTAAATCCATCAAAGGGAAAAAAACTCAAGAGTTGATAAATGGACTGCTTTCATGAAGCATGCAGGCATGAAAATGGCCAACGGTTCACTTCCCGGTTATATTCCTCCACAGATGACCTTGCAGAGAGGAGCCTCAGCAAGCACCATCGATTATATATACTTAACAGAAGCACATTTTACGCAGGCATCAAGCTTCAAGATAATAGAACAAGCGATGAGCGATCATCATATGTTAAAGCTAACCTGGCCAAGGGACAATTATGATGACCCATGTGAGCGCCAATGGATGTCTCAAAATTTGACCATCAATAATCCAAAATCTCGCTTTAAGTGGTCTCCGAAAAACTTTACTGCGCTTAATGAAACATTGAAGTTGCAAGATTTTCATCATATAAACTCATATGTGGATGCACTGTCATATAAAACCCTTTACATTCCGACCAGAAGATCACATATTCATACTTTTGATCCTGTGATGTCACATGCAAAAAAAAGAATACCGAAAATCATTAAGAACAACCAGACACCTCCCATGGAATGAGAGGATCAAAGCCCGTAAAGTGCTGAAATCACGCTACAGAAACTGGGTTAGGTCCCATAAAGCTAAACTTTTTCAACATGATGGAGAGGCTTTTCTTGTAGCTATACTGAATAAAAATGCCTCACAAATTTGGCAATTGCTAAATGCAAATACTCATCATTTGCAATCACAAATAAATGGAGTTACTGAAAATCAATGGATACTACACTTCACAAATTTATATACTGATACATCCTTTGAACTCTTTCAGTACAAAAGCCAATTTTCATCTTCTTGGTCCTTGGAATGCTCCGAGAATATAATAGAAGAACTAATAGCAAAATCTTCATCATCACGAGCTGCCGGGCCCAATGGCATTACCAACTATATGCTAAAGGAACATCCCAAGTATTGGGCAATCGTCTTGAACAACATCTTTCAACGTATTCTTCGATCAAAGAAAATACTGAACTCTTGGCGCACTTCTATAATTGTCCCAATCTTTAAAAAAGGGGATCGTGGAACACCGAACTATCGACCGATAGCTCTCTTGGACTCCCCGGGCAAGGTCTTCAATCGTTTAGTCCTAAGAGACTTTAATCGATGGACCCTGATAAGCAACCGCCGTGATCGAAACCAAACAGGCTTTGTTCCTGGCCTTGGGACAGCAGTTAATCTCTTGACCCTCAATTCATTAAAAGCACAAGCGCAACATACAAGAACACACTTATTCTTTGCATTTGTTGATCTAAATGCAGCTTTTGACTCAGTGTCAAGAGTGAAACTTATTGAAAAACTCATTAAAGCTCAATGTCCTCAAGATCTTATTGACATTATCTTTGCTTTGCATTCTTCGACGTCTATTCAGATCCGTTGGACTATGATGGGCATGCTGTCTGCAGTCATTGGAACATCGAGAGGGCAGCTTCAGCCCTCTTTAATTTTGTTATCCATGATGTACAAGACATCTTCCTAAACATAGCATCTGAGTCACCTAAAATGAATTCAGTTCCTATCCAAGCATTGTGGTATGCGGACGACCTCGTCCTGGTCTCTAAAACTCCAACAGGCCTACAGAAGCTAATTTCTACCCTTGCCACTTATTTTGACGAGAATGAGTTGTCGATGAATGTTAAAAAAATCCCAGATAGTAGCCTATAATCCTAAACCAACTCATAGAACTAAATACACCTGGATG
This sequence comes from Ambystoma mexicanum, assembly GCF_040938575.1. Taxonomy (NCBI): domain Eukaryota; kingdom Metazoa; phylum Chordata; class Amphibia; order Caudata; family Ambystomatidae; genus Ambystoma; species Ambystoma mexicanum. Next base: position 537,473,468 of record NC_090928.1, on the reverse strand, counting down.
GTCAAGGACATCGAGAGAATGCGACACGCCCCACGCTTCACTCCAACCAATCAGCGAACACGTCATCTGTCCACGGACATGACGTGGGCCGATCGACCAATCGGTGTCCTGTCCGTGGAGCGAACAGGGAAGTGTGTCCACGGAGCGGACATAGATATCACTAATTTGTTTAGACCTACTCTTTGGTTGTTTAAGAAAAACAAAAAAAAACTACTGGATGGATTTCCACCAAATTTACAAAAGCATGCATTTGGGACCAAGCCGCTGCTCCTGCTGCAAATTTGGTGAAAATCCGTCCAGCGGTTTGGGCTGTAGGTGTGAGCAAAGTTTTTCTCCATTCAGTCTATGGGAAAAAAAGAAATTTTGGGAACCCCCTATATCTTTGCGCCCCCTTGACCAAACCTCACAAGACTTTGCAACAACAAAAAAAATCGGAGTGGCCATATACTTTTTTTTTTGCAAGGTTTGGTGAGGATTCTTCCAGGGGGAGCAAAGTTATAAGCCACCGAAAAAGTGCTCTTCCTATGAGATGAGCAACTTAACCATAACTACTGGGCCACTACCGCAGGCCCAGTAATATATATACAGTTGTGGTCCTACTAGGCTTTGTGGCATTCGGCTATGCAAGTGCATTGATGAGAAGTGCAGAGGAGGAGGATAAGTGCTGGAGGAGGGCCCAAAGGGGAAGTGCTAAGGGGAACCAGGAGGAGCACCTCAGGCTATGTTCTAGTACAGGCAGCTCTCAAGGGTGGTACGTGGAGCCACCAGGCAGGGGCACGCAGGGCAATGCAGTGGGGGTGTATGTGTGCTGGTAATAGCTGGGAGGAGGGGCCTGAGATCCTGTGGGGTCCATGAGGATCAGGCCACAGGTCATAGCGGCAGTGGGGTGTTTTGCAAGAGAGGGAAAAAGGTAGAGAAGAGCAGAGTTTTGAACAGTTTCCGGAACTTGATGAGGCCCAGCTCAAATCTAAGAGGAGCAGGGAAGCTGTTCCAAAGGGAGGCACCAGCCCCAGAGAGAGAACTGCCCCCACTCTCTGCTTAGAGAAACATTTGACAGTAAGAGAGTTTGAATTAGAGGAGTGTAGGGTTCTAGCAGGGGAGTATTTAGGGAGGGAGAGTTGGGGATAGCGTGGTCCCAGGCCCCAGAAGGCATTGTGGATTATGCAGAGGATCTTAAACTTGATCCTTGCAGCAACCGGGAGCCACTGGAGAGATTTTAGGGCTGCAGAGATACAGTCCCTGGGCTTGAGGTCAAGGATAAGTCTTGTAGCCTTACTCTGGATTAGCTGGAGGGGGTGAAGAGAGGAGAAAGGGAGACTGAGAAAAAGGCTGTTGCAGTAGTCCAACCTGTAAAAGGACCACAACTTTGGAGACCATGAGTACTGGGGGAAGATAAGAAAAGGAAGAATGCCTCTGAGGAGGTGCAGCTGGAAGTGAGAATTTTTGGTAAGGTCCACGATGTGAGCGGTGAAGAAGAGAGAGGAGTCGAAGATGACACCAAGGTTTTTGGCCTCACAGGATGAAGGGGGTAGAGGGCCTAAGAAGGGTGGCCAAAGGGCAGGATGAAAAGAAGGCACAGGTATTCCGATGAGGAGGATCTCCATCTTACTGGCATTGAGACAGATTGTTCGCTCAACACCATGCCTGAATGGCAGACAGTCGGGATGAGAGAGAAGGGGGAGGGAGGAAGAAGAGGGACGTTTGAAGGATAGATTTGCGTCAATGTGTCGATAGATTTGCGGCAATGTGAACACCTAGAGTCTTGACGGAGGATGATACAGAGATGGTTGAGTTGTCTATGTTGAAGTTGGCGTATTGGGGGCTTAGCTTCGTTATTGTGTTTTTCTGCCCAAGGATGAGAATTTCAGTCTTCTCCCCATTATTATTGTTATTAAGACAGAGGCCATTGATTGCCATCCATGCTTGGATAGTAGCATAGATGTTGTGAAGGGCTGTGGCGTCTTGGTGATAGAGTCCAGATAGAGGTATAAGTACTTGAGTGTCGTCTGCATAGTGTTACGCTCACCTGGTATCCACGGGGACACCACCCAGCCAGTTGGTCATTGGTACCCTTCCCAATGATCCCCTGGTGTGGTCTCGGTGTCGATGGGATTCCGCCTGGAAATGAAGACTATATTAGGACTGGGCGACCAAGGTAAGTTTTCCCCTACCTCCCTTGTGTTTCCAGCCCCTCCAGGTTGTCTTCTCTCCTGGTTGTCGGAATCGGTGGGCTCTCCGTCCTGCTCTCTGGGCAGGGGCGCGTTGTCTTTTGTGGGCGCGGGCGGTCCAGTTACTTCACTGACTGCTGCCCTTGTAGTGTCTTTCAGGTAGGTCTTATTGCGATTGTTTGTTTGTTTGTTTTATTTAGTATAGCGCTCCAGACCCAGGGGTAAATGGGCGCTTAAGGACAGGTTACATAGTTACAGTAAATAATCAGTTATACAATTGTGGCGTTAAGATGCCAAATATAATATGTACAGGCAGGTGGCGTTGTAAATGTTGCATGCCTTTTCTCTGTTCTAAATGTCTCTTTTTATCTCCCTAGGAGCACGGAGTGTCCGCTTGGAGAACTGGATATGCTGGTTCTCACCGGGAGATGATGGCGCGCTATAGCGCTATGATGCGGTAAGGAGGCGCTTTGCGTAGCGCAGCGATGTCTTGTCCTCACTGACCTGTGCTTTTCTCTTTTCGTAGGTCGCCGTGAGTTCCCGGCGCAGATGGAGTTCCGGAGCTATGCCAGCCGAAAAGCAACCAACCAGGTAAGTCTTTAAGCGCTTTGTGGTTGTAATGTCTCCACTACCTTCTTTAATGATGTCTTTCTCCTTTTCTCAGGTCCTTCGATCCGGGCGGTGAACTCCACCAACAGAGCTGCCCAGGAGCTGCGAGCAGTGAAGGATGATGAATGAAGGTAAGATTCTGCTGCTAACGATGTTCTTGGTTTTTCTGCAGGTCCGGAATTCACCAGGCTCGTGAGAAAGCTGGACACGGTGAGCATCACGTTGCTAGAAGCAAAGTAACGCGAAGTGTGTTGTCTTGTTCGGGTGTGGTTTAAATAGCCACTGTAAAGTAGTCCAGGTAAAGTAGTCCCTAGACCACCACACCCAAAACACTAGACCGCATAGCTTGGTTCTATGAATCAAGCTACGTGGGTGCCTCCATGTTGGATGAAAGCCTAAATAAAGTAGTTCCTCAAGCAGATGTCTTTCCTTACTGATGAGCCTGGCGCCAAAGGTGCCAGGACTGGCCCCAAGAGGGCCTGAGAAGTGGATGCCAGTCCTTATTAGTGATCCGAGCCCTGATTCCACCTGGCCAATGGGCTTGCCAATGGGGGTCAGGGCTGAGGGTCGTGACACATAGTTGGTATATGTAACACCCATGGAGTCAAGTAGGTCGAAGAAGGGTTTTGTGAAGAAGTTAGAGTGTGGCGGCTGTACATGATCCTTGGGGGACACCGCAGTTTATAGAGGTAGGATCTGCGTTAGCTGTGGCGGAGTAGACCTTCATGGCTCTTCCTTCGAGGAAGGATGTGATCCAGGATGCTGCTTGTTTAGAGAAATGGGCTGCATGAATGAGGTGGGTGGTGAGTTTCGGTGATCTACCAGGTCAAAAGCTGCTGATAGATCGAGAAGGAGGAGCAGGGCAGGTTTGCCTTTGTCCATGATCTGTGAGATTAGATTTTTTAGATCTAATAAGGCGGATTCTGTTCCATGACCGACACGGAAACCAGACTGTCTTTTGCCTAGTATGGAGTTAGCTTCTATGTATGATTGGATCTGGTTGTAAGCTGCTTTGTCAAGGATTTTCAAGAGGAACGGGACTGTCATTATCGGTCTGTAGTTGTTGGGTTGAGCTGGGTCAAGTGTGACCTTTTTTAGAAGTGGCCTCACCCAGGCTTCCTTGAGATTGTTTGGCACAGTTCCTGTTTGGAATGATGCGTTAATGAAGGCAGTAATCAGGGGTGCTAGTTGGTTAGCGCATTCCTTGATGATTTTGGGAGGGCAGATGTCTGCTTCGCAGAGAGATGGTTTGAGGTTTTTGATGAGCTTAGAGACCTCTGGTTCAGTAATGTCTCTGAAGGCGAATTGAGCGTGATTGAAATGACTACACTTGTCTTGTGAAGGGCGGTTAGCTTTTTGGTTTGGGAGGGCTTTGCAGTGGTTTTGGATTTTATTCTGAAGGAGTTTTACTTTGTTGAGCACAGCGGACTGAATGCACGCACACCAGGCTTTGTCTTTAGTTATCTCGTGTGCGGTAGCCAGGGGTGTGACTAGTTCATTAAAGATTGCAAATCATTCTTTAGCTTGGGAGTTGGCCTTTGATATCCTATCATTAAAGGAGTTGGATTTTGCTGCTAAAATGGCTTTTTTTATATTGGAGGGCTATCTGTTTGAAAAGGCTCTTATTTAGGTCACTGGGATCCAGTGACTGACGCTTTTGTGCTCGGAGGGTTTGAAGTTCCTCCGAGAACCAAGAGTTGCAGTGAAATTATTTTTTTTCTTTCTTGCTTTCAAGTGGGACTATAGAATTTATGGCATTGGGGAGAGTATCATTAAAGATGGCTGATAGTATATTTGGGTTCGGAGAGAAAGGTGGTGCTAGGCAGGGGTTTTTGAGGTTGGGTTGCAAGTTGTCTGCAGAGTTTTTTTGAACTTTTTGTTATGGCAGGTGGTGAGAGTTCTGGGTCTGGGGTTGGTGGGGATAAGTAATTCAATGCACGTGTGGTCCGTCCATGGAAAGGCGTGTTTGAGATAATGTTGGATGCACAGTTGTGATCCATGACCCAGTTAAGGGTGCGGCCTTTGGAGTGAGTAGGGGTGAGGACTCCTTGGGAGAATCCTAGGTCTGCGAGTTCTTTTGCTAGGATTGTGGCGGATTTATCCTTAGGATCATTGAACCCTAAGATTAGGTCTCCTAATAGAAGGATTTTGGAGTATTTCTTAATGTTGTTACTGAGCCGGTGGGGGAGGTGCTCTTGGAAGTCTGCTGGGAGTCCAGGAGGTCTATATAGGATGTGGATATTGATTAGATTATTGGGGAGAGCGTAAGCTTGGCTGATAGGATATTGGCATTTCCACCCCATGTACTATGGTCTGCTAATCTAATGGACAGTGAGTCTTTGTGGATGAGGGCGACTGCCCCTCCAATCTTATAAGGTCTATCTTGCCTAAGGATGGTGTAGCCTGGGGGTAGGGCTAGTTCGATGGCTGGGCAGGAGGCATCATTGAGCCAGGTTTCGGTGATGCATAGTAGATCCAGATTCTGTGTGGATAGTAGATCATTTATGTCTAAGGCATGTGCAGGTAGGAAGCATACGTTCAGTAGTGCACATTTGAGAGGTGGGTATTGTGTGCCTTTGATATTTTTGTTTATACTAGTATGGGGTGAAGTGCGCTTGTTGTGGTGTGCGGTAGTGAAAGGCTTAGTGCGAGGTAGCGTTGAGGCAAGTTGGGGTGGTGGGGAGATAGGGGCAGTGCATTTGCTCATCTTAGTGTGGGATAGTGGTGCAGTGCGGTTGTCTAATCTGGTATTTCTAGTCGTGAGAGGTGTGGATGAGTAGAGTAAATACCTAGAAAGTGATCGATTTCTGAGATTGTGGAGTTTGACAGCTAGGCTAGGTGGCTGGGACTGTGTGATGTTATAGTCTGGTGCTGTGGCATGTGAATTTAGTGCCGGGCGTTAAGTGAGGTGTGCTGGGTGTATGTGGGGAGGCGTAGGGGCCATTACTGTGAGAACTATAAAGAGGGCTGTTAGGCTGGCTGGGCAGAGTGTGGCAGGGAGAGTGCAGGAGTGCAAGTCTATGCTGTGAATGGGAGGTGAACTCTTGGGCATCATGATAGTGGAGAGTGACTGTGTGTGAGCGTGCAGCTGGTGGGTGACAGGAGATGACAGAGATTGTGCAACTAATGCTGGGCAGTGGCAGGTCACAAGTGGGTCACAATTCAACAAAGAATACAGTGCCTAGATTCGATTTTCCATGTAGGGCAGGAAAAGGCTAAATGGTGGCAGGACACAGGTAGGTAGTAGTGCCATTAGGGCCACATGCTAATAAGCCGAGGGATAGCTTAAAAAATGGGGGTAGGGGCAGTTTTAGAATAGGTTTTGTAGTAATACTAGAGTCACTTTCAAGAATGGCAAGGCTGGCAATAAAATGGGCTGACAGTGCACAAACACGGCTGGCAATAAAATGGGCCAACAGTGCAGAAACACGGCTGGCAATAAAATGGGCAAACAGTGCAGAAACAGTGGTGTCGCTCGATCTTTAATAGATTCGCCAGGGAGTGGGCCACTCTGTTCCCCTCGCCATACCGGTGCACCCTGAGGGGGGTTACCATGTAGAGTAGCTCCCTATTAGCCAGTTTATTGAACTCCTGTAGGTGGCTGTTAATATCTGCTAGTGTCTTTTCCCCCAGGAGTGTCAGTATATTGTAATTCTAATTCCCTCAGGCGTTTCTCCACCCCCACCAATTCAGTTCTAACCGACTTTAACAATCCTGTGGATTTAGAAATTAGAATCTCCCTCACCCAAACCTTGAAGGTTTCCCATAGGGTTGCACTCTTGTCAAAGGACCCCCTGTTAGTTTCAAAGAAGTCCTCAACCTCGATATGTAAAGCATCTGCAACAGTTGGGTCTTTGCGGATCTCAGGTGGCATTCTCCATCTCCTAGCGGGGACCTTACATCATCTAAGATTATTTCCAGAGATATTGGGGAATGATCTGAAAGAGTGCGGGGATGTCTCTCACAATTATTAATCGCATTTGTAAGGTGAGTGGATACCGGCCAATGGTCTATACGAGACTCAGTGTTGTGAACAGAGGAGTAGAATGTGTATTGCCTTTTTAGTGGGTGTAATGTCCTCCAGGCGTCAACCATGGACATTTGTGATAGGATCTGTTGTATCGTAGCAGCTGCCCTGGTTGGAGCTTGGTTTTTGGTAGTGGAACGGTCTAGGAAGACAGAACGGTCTAGGGAAACATCAAGAATGGTGTTAAAATCGCTCCGCCCAAAGTATGTGTTGGTCCTCTAGGGGGCCCATTTCGTGTACTACCTTCATACAAAAATCAGGGTCATGAAGGTTAGGTCCATATGTATTTACTAGCACAACTTCCTTTCCGGCAATACTACCCCATACTATGACATACCGCCCCTGCGTGTCAATTTTGCTCTTAACGATTTCGAAACCAATGGAGGGTTGAACCAACGTGAGGACTCCTCTTGCCTGAGTCGAGTATTCAGTATAGTATCTTTGTTGCCCCCAGTCCCGCAGGATCCCTTTGTTTACCTTCTGGAGTGCGTGTGTTTCTTGTAGCATAACAACTTGGGGGTGGTGTTGGTCACATAAGCCCCCACCTTCCTCGACTTAGCCAGATTGTTGAGGCCGCGGACATTCCATGTAAGGAGTTTTATCCTCAGCCCACTAACCATTGCCCCGGCGTGTGCCATGTCTGTGTTGTATTACAATCTTATTCATCTCCATGAGCTCTGGGTATGGATCGTGTGCAGCTGTGTGACCACAGGTTTCAACCAACCGGACCCTTCCAACTGAGTCCCAACTTCCTCCCTACCCCTTTTTTAGCTTAATAAAGCCAGTCGATCTTTGTTGCGTCGTCCCCCACCCCGCATCATGTCCCCCAACTCGACGATGCTGCCCTTCCACTTTCAAAACCTCCCCAGAGGGCATCCCCTTAACTAATGGAACACTCCTGAGGGTCACTTGTTGCAGCAACTTGGCTGCCCTCAACAGAGACTCACAACCCCGATACTAACAATCATTTATCAGGGCCATCCATCTTAACATAAGTTCACAGGTATTACAAAGGATATACTGTACATCTTGTGTCAATCCACACAGTCTTGTCTCTCCTCTCCCGGTCGTGGTCTAGCATTCTGATCGACTACCTGTTCTCTCGGGGGTAGAGGGATGAAGGCCTCCACATCCGCCATATCCTCAGCAGGATTCTCGAAAAAATGAGTTCTGCCTCCATGCTGGATTCTCTTTTTCGTCGGGAAGATAAGGGCATAAGGTACGTGACGCAATCGGAGCTATTTCTTAACCAATTCATAAGACCTTCTCTGTGTTTGGATATTAGCCAAGAAGTCTGGATATATGTGTATTCTGTTTTCCTCGTAATGCAGGGTTCCTTTTTCTCTGAACAGTCGGAGGATTGTGTCTCTATCCCTATAGTTGAGGAGGCGGGCTATTATAGTACGAGGTGGTGCACCTGGCCTCGGAGGCGGTGCCAGGGTTCGGTGGGCTCTCTCGACGAGGAAGTGGTCTGAAAAAGATTCAGCTCCTAGGAGAGTTTTCAAAAGGCTTTCCATATGTCTCTCCATCGGGCCTTTACAGAACGACTCGGAGATTACGACAATCATTCCTCCTTGATCTCGATTCGAGATCTTCACACTTATTTTGGGTTTTGTGTAGCTCGGTTTTAAGTTGTGCTATGTCACGACTATGTTGAGAAATCGTGTCTTCGTTCGTGCTTATCCCGTCTTCTGCCTCCGTAATGCATCTACTCTCCTTCTCAACCCTTGCCTTCAGGGAGACGATAGTTGCAACTATGTCATCTAACTAGACATTCACCGCTAGGAATCCGCTTTGTACGATCGTCATCAGGCGATCCTTCCGTCTGACTGTTTAATGTATGTGGTGCCATTGTGGCTGACCCATGTGGCTGGGAGCTGGCAAAGGAGTCCATTGGGCCGGTTTTCTTGGCTCCCGTGCCCTTCTTCTCGCCCATATAGTGCAGCTATTCAGTCAGGAGTGGACTGTGTCCTCCCACATGTTTGTATCCGGAGGGATTGTTGTTCAGTGAGGGGCTGTTCTCAAGGTCACCCCGGCCTCATTAAGCGGCTTCTCACCTTTGTGGGTTGTTCCCCTCTAAAGTTCTGACAATAGACACAGTTGCGTGCCCCCATGAGTGGGTCCACAGAGGTGCAGACGTTGGTTCAGTGTACAAAACAGTGGTGTCTGAGTGGGAAGGTGGTTATGAGCAGCTCCCGGGTGTCAGGGTGTAGTAGGGTTACAGCATGCAGCCCAGATGTAACAGTTAGTAGTGGGGCTTTTCCAGTATCTATAGACTTTTGCTCACCCTAGTAGAAGTTCTGTGTGGGTATGATGGCAGCGCAGCCGTGTATATCAATTACCTCATTTATGGGCTTTGTCATGTCACATTCCTCAGCCCTTCTCCTCTGGGGCTTCACACACTGGCTGTTTTTAACGGCGCCCTTCCCACGTATATATGCGGGCAGAGACCCCCGTATCATGTCTCACTTACTTGACGGAGCGCCGTCTGTCTCCTTACCCCATCCCCACCTCAAATCAGTTGGCACGGGGGGGCCGACCTGCTGTGGTTGATGTCCGATGTCCTCTTCTGCACGGTGTCGTAGGGATCAGTCCCCTGCCAGCAGTTTTGTGCAGCCGTGAGGTATGACGAGTGTGGAGAATCCAGGAGGGTCGGGCCGCCGGGCGATTATGTCCTCCTGCACTTGTGCTCACGACAGCGTGTAGTAGTGTGCAGCTGTCCGCCCCCGGGTTGTATCCTGGTGTTTCCTTTCTGATTGTCAGATTCACCAGGGCGCCGCAAGCGTATTGCTGTTGTGGCGGTCCCTGGTCCTGGATACCCCTCGCCGTGCGTGGGTCCTCCTTGCTCCCCCGTGAGGCTGGTGACCGTGGGTGTACCATTCAGGGGGTTTAGCCATGCGCATTTCTTCCCTGCCATATAACAGGTTCGTTGGTGCCACGTTGTAGCTAAACCGCACCTCCCCAACACGGCCTTCGGCTGGTCTCTGCCCCTGGTTCACTGTAGTTGTTTCATGGAGCTGCTGGGCGGCGGTGTTCACGCCTCAAAGCCGCTTAGGATTCCGGGTCGAATATCTCTGCAATCCTTCGGTGGATGTGCACAATTTTTTCAGGAGATATTCTTCAAACCTTCCTGCTTCTGATTTTCGACACGTGCAGTGTTCAGATCGCCCCTGGAAGGATTAATTCCGATAAGGATTTTTCTCGGGTCGGAGCTCTCTCCTCAGGCAGCCATTCACGATGTGCACAACAGCGCCCCCCCATATAACAGTTCCTTTTGTAGCTCCTCAGGGTTCCCTTCCCCAAAATTCAATCCTTTCAACACTACAAAACAATAAGTCTCCAACTTGGTTAGGCCTCTGAGGGTTCCCTTCCCCCAAGCTCAGGCCCCTTTCTGTTTCCAACACAAATTCATTTTTGTCAGGAAGTACTTTGCTTTCTTTGTTAGGCCTCTCAGTGTTCCCTTCCCAAGCTTAGGCCCCCTTTTGGTTTCAAATAAAAGTTCAACTTGTCAGGAATGGATGTGCCTTTCCCTTTTAAAACACAGTTCTTTCACACACACTTCACTTGTGGGGCACAATCAAAGACATTCGAAACCGCCTGGTTTTTGCGCCTCCTATGTGTGACCACTCTGATCTGTAACCCCTCTCTTTATTCCTTGCTCTTCTTTTTAAACTTTTCACCTTCAGGTGCTTCCTGCACCCCTTCTTGTTTTCCTTGGCTTCTTGCACCCCTTTGTTCCTTTTGTTCCACTGTGCACTCGACTTTACTTTCTTATCGTGCTTCTTGCGCACCTCAAATCATTTTGTTTTACTGGGCACTCTTGTACTTGTCCGTTTCTTTCTCGTGCTTCCTGCACGCTTAACACACTGTCCTCTCTTTACTGTGCAAGCTTTGCACTGCTCTTCATTGTACACGCTTTGCACTCTTTAAACTCTTCACATGCCTGTGTTTTGCTTTTTCTTTTCTTCTGCGCCGCTAGTACCCCTTTTTCCTTCTATTTCTCTTTGTATGTTTATTTCTTATACTTTGTCATTTGCACACTTTCAAACCTTTCTGCTCCGTCCCGCTTTAAAACTGTGTCTTTCTCCCACTCCGCTTCACAGTGAAACGCACACTCCTGTGTGTCTTTCTCTCTTACCGGGTAGCGTCGCGTTGACAAGTGGTTCCTCTGGATGCACAGAGTTGAGGTCAGGGTCTCACCACCTGCCCCTCAGATACCCTTGTGACCAGCACACAAGTATTTTCCAAACCCCACCAGCAGGATAGAGGCTTCCTTACTCTGGCTCCTTGGAGGCACGTCTCCTTAGCCACGCTGCAGCCCCTCACGAACACCGGGCCAACGTCTCAGCATGCCGTTCTCCTCCAGGCTTTTACTCCTGCTTCTCTCTTCTCCTTGGCTTCTCGAGTCCTGACAGCATCCCCAGCCCGCTTGCTTATTTGTGAAAAATCACACCTTTTTATAGTATAGTAAAACTGTCAAGTGGAGTCAGGTGTGAGTGAACATTATTAAATGCCTGACCCTGCCCGACTATCAGTGGGACAACTTGCATTTTTTCTACAGTAGGTTTCCCTTACTTTCCCCATGTCGTCCTCGTCTCTTTATTTGTTGGAAATGGGGAGGGGGAGATTGGATGGGATGAGATTGAAAATACCCATTGAAGGCTGAGGGAGAGTGGGTTGGGGTATTACTGTATCCTCCTCCCAATCCCTTGTGACCCTCCACTCAGTTTATCCTCCCTCGCTTGTCCACCCCCAGAGTCAGGATCCAAAAGCAATGGCCCTTCCCTGGCCACCTGAATGGAAGATCCCGAGGGAGTAGGAGGGAGAATACTGCCAGGTTTCTCACAAACGTTACTTCTATTAGGTTGCCTTCTTCACTAATATGCCCAATGAGCACAAAGGGGATGGTTTAGTGTAATGTTGCTTTTGGAAAACTGTCCAATCACATCGACTGACCAATTAAAATAAAGAAATTATACACACCTACAACTTTAAACGGAGTAGTTTAAAATCTATTAAAGTCAAAACCCACAGATTTAAGGGAAGACTGGCTGACAGCCTGACCGAAATAGAAAGAATAATTGAAAACAACAGAAAGTAAAATAGAATAGCTTGCTTTACTATGGATTTCTTTTGGATTGTTGACAGACTGTTAGAAAGGCTTATATGGAGTTCAATCCCATGCCTTACTGAGTGGAAACATCAATCAGACAGCCCCAATCAAGAAGGAGAGAAACCATCTGTGGAGGGAAGGTGACCTATCTTGCTGACTGATGCCCATCTGTTACTGGAGGGGGAATGGCACCGGTCCTTCAGAGGGTACCCACTGACTGTGAAAAAGCCAAAGTAAAATTCATATGGGAGTATAATGCAGAGGGGAAATACAAGTCTGAGGGGAGGTATATTGTAAAGGGGAATAGATTAAATCCAAGCCCCTCTTATTTGTGAGAGTACTGATCATGGGTAAATTAACCGGCTGTACGTCCTGGGGTAGTAGTGAATAAGTGCTTCTGGAAACCTTGGAATCAACCCAAATGGTGTGTATATTGGGAGATCCCTAAAACGCTTTCTGTGCAATAGCCAAGTGTATACTGCAAGCGTAATAATATCTCAGTTTTCACATGCCTAGGAAAATAATGTAATTGAAGTAATTAGAGCTCTCTTACTGGCTCAGAACCCCTCAAGAAAAAGGGTAAAGTGTTTTTCACTTCCACCCGTTTTCCCCACATTAAATTTACCTTTGAAGAATTACAAATGTGAAATTTCTACACATTAATGCAACAGAAAACACCACTGAAGGGAATCTAGCAAACATACAAGCTAAATAGAAATTTTTCTTTTTACAAGCGATTTACACAAAGGAATGTCAAGAAGCCGCTTTAAAATGTGTTTTCTAAATTGCTGTTTGAAACACTAGCATGTGCATTTGCAAAAAAAGGTATTTATTTTTAGTAAATGAAAGTAGAGTTTTAAATAGGCAGGGATGTTCTGATTTAATTTTGTTTTCTATAAAATGAAAGATTTGCCCTAACCCTCCTTCACTCTTCAACACATAGTGATAAATCAAATATAGATATGGGGAATGTGTGCTTTCACTAAAGTATATATTCATGTTAAATGCAGGATTGACAATTGAACTGACGAGAGGATTGATCATTCATTATTGTAGTAACCATTGAAATCCGGATTTCATAGCAAATGATACAGATGTATTATTTGTATTTGTTTTAAATTGATCCAATTATTTTTATTCTTAATAAATAAACCTTCTGTGCGTACCTGTGTATTTTTTGTCATCGAAGGGGAGGCAGGGTATAGGGAATCGATCCCGTTAAACTGGCATGTCCAAGGGTTGATAAAAAAGAACTTTGTTAAATAAAAATTGTACGTGCAGATTTGGGGTGGGTGGAAAATTCCCCCGAACTTGATGTTAAATCATCCTACAGTGCCATGCCTGCCTTCTTGGGTTCTTTTTCTGGTGTTGCTGTGCTCAGTGGTCTGCTTGCATTGGATTGGTCTCGCACTCCAGTCTAGTGTGCGGAACAACTTGACCACACGTCTGATTCCAGCAGCCTAGTGCTGCGAGAGGGAGACTGCTCTCACTCGTGATCCACCTCTTCTATCCGCAGGTTTGGATTGCTTCCTGTACCATATTGAATGTGAATGTGTTATTGAAGAACAAAGGTATTCAATATTTCTGGCCACCTGGCTTACTAAAAGGGGGAAGCATATTTCCATTGGGCTCATTCTATCCTCAGTAGAAGAGCTTTAAATAGCCTGGCTGGGTTATGTGGAACTTAGCTTTTAGAGGGAACTTACATTCCGTAATGTGATTACATTTTGTAATAAAGCAGTGGAGTTATCTCTCTGCATTTGGGATTGGGCATGGTTTAACGACTGTCAAGAATAAGTAAAATATTTGTGGTTCAGTTTTCTTTAATGTGCATGTGAAAGATGTGCTTTCATGAGTTCTGTGGGCACCAAGTTAAGGTTTATAATGAACTCTATCCAAACCTCACTTCCTCTTACCTTCTTGGGCTATGCTGGTGTCAATCAGAGCAGTCGCTTGGCCTACTTTAGCCGAAGATTCCTTTTATGATTTATGTTAAGGCATGCTGCTAGTCTTTGGACAAAGGCCAGCAACAGTATTCTCTAAAGCACAATATTTTAAAGGGAGGTCATTGCAGTGTAGGTTGTGTAGTGTTAAATTGTAATACTATATCTTGTAGAGCATAATAGCAAACAGGAACGGCTGCCTGTGGGTTATGGAAAATGTGGAGATGTTTTTGCAGATAATGGCCTTTAATCCCTACTGCACTGGTTATCAACTTTTTAAGACCTGAAATTCAGTTCATTCTTAATTGAAAAAAAAGGTCCTTTGAGGGCCCTAACAGAAACCTTCAAAAGAAACGTACATCATCAAAAAGTAACTTGAGAAATAGATGTAAATGTTTACTAACCTGCTTATTAAATGTTTGACTTGCAATAGGCGTCCAAGCACTGAACTTTGTGTGGTCGCTCACGTTAGACTGGTAGATGCTGGTGGGTTCAGTTATGGACATATCTGGCTCTCCAGCAGACAATCCTACACTCTCAAGTTGCCATCGTTTCACGCTGTGTGGGCTAGCTCTGGTGCCAACAACCATTGTCCGAGGGGTCTTTGCTTGTTCAGCTGGTGGTAGGCTCCTCGCAGTAGAAACATTCATTATGGGTACTTCAAGAAACAAGAAAATTGCACCCTTTAAATTTAACAAATCTGAAGTAAATTACAAAGTGGCACATTTGCGAAAGTAGTCTTAATACACTCAAATGTTTTTTCAATAGAATATCAAATAATGTGGTGCAGTACTCGAAGGACAGGTATGTGCATAATATGTGTTGTCTTGCAGGCTATGAGCTGCATCATTAAATGTGAAATGCATCAGATTAGGACTGGTTTTAAATTTGTGACAAACAGTCACTCCACTACACTGCTTTAAGGAGTTGGAGAGTGGCTGAGGTGGACAAACCCGGGAAATACTACAGAAAACCTATTAGTGAAGAGATAAGAAACAGTCATGGGTGTAAATTCAAATTGACCCAACAGAATTTAGACATACTTCCCCCAGAGATGGCGCCCAGTCCATGACCCATCTTGAATGCAAAGAAGTTCATTAAAAAAAAAAAAATGGTATTTAGTTTGACAAAACAAACGTTAACAACATATACAAACAGGATAACAAAATTATACAACGATTTATATGTTAGAATAACTCACAGTTAAAAACACATTGCAGTTATCCTCCTAAAGGATGCTGGTTACTTTACAGCAATTACTACATTACAATAGAAACCACACAAACTCAAATTACTACATATATGGCAGTTGTTGGGACATTCTAGATAATTAACACTTGTATTACCACTAAATTCACATACGTCAAAGCAACTATAAGGACCGACAATAGGACACATTCATTCAGATACATGCATTCTACCATAATTCATAAACATAAAAGATTGTGAGATAAACCCTCGATATGGAATGATCTTTGAATTCCTGTAGTACCACCAAATACTCAGAAGTAATAGTAATATTTTGAGTACCTACACACCTCTAGGCAACAAGTTCGTTTTCCCTGGTTAAAGCTTCATCAATTTTAAATAACACTCTATGAAAGATATACTAGCGCCCCACAGGCATCTTTCCCAAAACGTGATTTGTGCAAAGTCCGTTGTCTGTGGATAATAGATACCCGAGAACAAGGTGGGGTTTAAAATACTGTCAATGCGTTTGGTAATTTTCTAGAAGAGATGGCATGTCATCCGAAGGCAGACAGAAGAAAACCTGTCTTCCTATGTACTACACAGTCATGGACGTCATTTAGGGGTCGCCTGCGACCCCTGAGGTCTCCCTTAGTACCGCTAAAAAAAATGTTCATCGAGGCTCGTGGACTGCGGCCAGCAGCATTTGGCTCTTTGTTTCTGGAGTGGCTGGTTTTCTGATAGCTATAGCGGTAAAATAGCTCAGTGGGCTGAGCGCTTGCTGCTGCAATATGTGTGTGGGCTGCAGGTTGCAGGTTCGACACCTGACAAGGTGCCTTTCATCCTGCTGAGGTTGATAAATGAGTACCAACCCAGGTTAGGTGATATTGTGTGTATAATTGGTCTACACAAAGTGCTTAAGCATAAGTGCTAAATAATAACACATCATTATCGTTTGGCCTTGGACGTCTGCTAACATTCACAGTAATTTGGTAATATGGGCTACAAACCAAAATATCACTTTTTGTGAAATTTGCACATGCAAATAACTTGACTCCAGATCTGGCAAAAACTGCCATTATGCAATTTGGATTAAAACAGAAAAAAGGCAATTTTAGATGGCACATCAAAGACACACAGGTAACATCCATCGATACCACAATTTATTTGGGGTATCATCTCTCAGCGCAGAGCTCAATGAATTTGTGGACGGATATCATTAGGTCTAAGACTAGGCCGCTTTTGTTACAGATGAAAAAGATTTTTTCACAGCTGTGTAAATTCTCACTAACACCATTAATCAAATTTATGGCACTGAAGACTGAGAGCGTTATCCTCTATGCGTTGGACATTTGTCTGTGTGACATGTCTGCTAGTCTGGATTGCCTACAAGGATCACTTTTGAAAGCCGCGATGTTCCTTCCAATGTCAATACCTAATGCTGTTATTCGGCATGAATTGGGGTTGGTTTCATTATCGACCCGATGGAAGTGGAGACAGCTTTCTAATTATGCGAAAATTCATTACCCACCTACTAATTCGTTGTATGTGGATATGAAGAAGATGTTAGGTTCACACACTCCAGCCTCATTCTATAAATATCATATGAAAATGCAACAATTTCTGTGCGAAGCGAACATTACAGTGCATGATGTATACCAGCGTCCCTCATTTGCAAAAAAAAAAACTTTTCGATTCAGACTGGTGTTTAACTACTGATCGGATTAAGACGTATAAATTATATCAGGAATATGGAGCTTTTCTTAAGCAGCGTATTCTGCAATATAATTATATTATACTATTTCCTTGCGAAATCACTAGGAAAGCATTTATTCGATTTAGATTTAACCTTTATTATACCAGAGAAAGGATTAAGAATTGGAAAGTAAATAATACAAAAGATTTAGTCGGACGTCGCTTTGATGGTTGTAATGAACCGCTTGAAACATTGAAGCACTTGATACTTTATTGTCCTCATTTCAAAAGAATCCGAACTGATAGATTGATGAAATTTGTTCATATTGATTTTGAAGACTGTTTGGAGTCCTTATGGTCTCGAATTATGCATGGAGCACATAACCCCTTAATATTTGAAGTGGTAAGCTTTTGTAAGTATATTGAAAAAGAACTTGCATTGCTTGAAATAGGGAATAACAATAATATGGTAAATCGTCTATTCATCAAGTGGTAAAGAGTTTTTAAACCTTAAATATGGAAATACAACAAAAGTGGCGCACTCATGAAATATGTTAATGATGATGTTGATCTGAGTATCTTACATAATCTGAATACGCATTGTTTTAACATTTTTAATTCTAATCTGAGTTAATGAAATATTTTGTATTCTAATTTTCTTTCTTTGCAAAGGTTCTTTTATTTGTAATTGAACTAAAAGCAAATAAAAAAAAGAAATATGGGCGTGTACGCACTGATATTAACAGGGATCCATTTGTGTATGAAATGTATATCACTTTAAAGTGATATAACGATATTTTTCGTAGTGTACATAGAAACAATGCTATGTGATGCCACTTCCTGTTTTGTCAAGGGGTGAAACGTCGTGTTCCATCGTTTCACATGATTTCACTTCGGGGTGGGGTCAAATGACATCACTTCCTGTGATTTCATCAGTGGTCAAGGATCATGTGAAGTCACTTCCGCTACCCCTGGCATTTTTCTGAAATTACGTCCCTGTACGCAGTCAGCATAAAGTGGAGAGCATAGCCAAGGAGAAACTGCGACAGCACAGCAGGAGCTGATGGTAATATCACTGTCAAGTTACATTTCAAATGGCTTTGATGGAATTGATACATGTTACAGTGATTACATTATCTTTTGGTTTAAGTGGCCCTTATCATGCTCACAATGGTATGACAACTAGTAGAGCCATCAACATATAGACCAGGGTATTTGACCCATGCTCGTTATATATGATATGATGTGGCATTTAAAACGCGCCTGTACACAAGTGTTTCTAAGCGTGAAACGACAAGGACGGGGAAACAAAGGGATGACAAAATAATCTTACTAGGCCTTGAGTCAATCAGATCGTGCAAGTGCAGGGAAGTGGGGCAGGGAGAAGTGCCGGGGGGGAGGGGAAGGGGGACATGCAGTTAACTCACAAATACAGCCAATGGGTGGCTCGTAAGTGCAGAGAGAAGGGACTGTAGGGTTGCAGATGCAGACCCTTATGTGCTGGGGAGCCCGGAGGGAGCGCAACAGGCAACTGGACATGCAGGAGCCTCGGCCCAGAGTTCAGAGGGTGACCAGTGCGCGGAGCAGTCAGGTGCATCAGCAGGGCAGAGGAAGAGAGAAAGCAGAAGCGAAAAGGAAGGTCTTGAGTTGCTTCTGGAACCGGAGGTGGTTCCGCTCACGTTTGAGAGAGGCAGGGAGGCTGTTCCAGAGGAAGGCCCCAGACGAAGAGATAGATCTACCCCCAACTCTCCGAGTGGAGAAGCTTCTGACCCTCAGAGAGTTGGAGGTGGATGAACAGAGAACTCGAGAAGGAAGATGTTTTGGAAGAGAACGTTGGAGGTAGAGTGGTCCAAGGCCCCAGAAAGCCTTGTGGATGATACAGAGGATCTTGAAGTTGATCCTTGATCCTGAAGCTGGCGTCGGGGAGCCAGTGACGAGATTCCAGAGCTGGAAGATACGATTCCTGGGCTTGAGGCCAAGGACAAGTCTTGCAGTCCTGTTCTGGATAAATTGTAAAGGTCGAAGACTAGAGGCAGGACGATTAAGAAAGAGGCTGTTGCAATAATCCAGCCTCTAGAGGGCCAGAGCTCTGGAGACAGTGAGCTTCTGGGGGAAAGTGAGAAAAGGAAGAATACCTCTGAGGAGGTGCAGCTGATAGTTTGACTTCTTAGAGACATCAGGGATGTGAGGAGAGAAGGAGAGGGTGGAATCAAAGATGACACCAAAGCTCTTAGCCTCACAGACAGGAGCAGGAAGAGGGTCCAGAGTGGGCAGCCAGAGAGAGAGAGAGAGAGAGAGAGAGAGAGAGAGGAAAGGAGGGAGCGGGTGTCTCAATGAGGAGGTTCTCGGTCTTACTGGCATTAAGGCAGAGATCATTGGCAGCACACCATTCCTGAATTGCGGCCAGACAGTCTGGTATGAGAGAAGAAGCAGAGGTGGCTGAGAGGAGCCTGAAAGAGAGCTGAATGTCATCCACATAAAATTTAAAATTGGAGCAGAAAGTAGCAATGCAGTGGGCAAGAGATGCCAGATAGTGGTTGAAGGCAAGGGAGAGAGGTTAGACCCCTGGGGAACACCACACGTAGAGACAGATAGAAGGGAGGAAAGACCCCAGTTGGAGCAGAGAGGGTCGGTCAGTGGGAAAGGAGGTCCACTAGGCCAAGGCCTGATCTGTAATACCAAGGTTGTCGCAGAGACAATAGAGCACAGCGGCATGATTGACTGTCAAAAGCTGAGGCGAGATCGAGGAGAATGAGGACAGAAGGGAGATTAGAGTCAAGATTGGTGAGAAAGTCTTCACAGGTGTTCAGGAGAGCAGTTTCCATGCTTCTGGCAGCTCTGAAGCCAGACTGGTGGTCAAGGAGGCAACCAACAAATTCAGTATGTAGATCAACCTGGGAGATGGCCAGCTTTTCCAAGAGTTTGCCCAGGAAAGGAGTGATGGAGATCGGGCGATACTTAGCCGGAGAGGAAGAATCGGCCGAGAGCTTCTTCAGAAGGGGGTGCACAAGAGAGTGCTAGAGGCGGTTGCCACGGAGTGTGTGGAGCGGGGGGAGTTTTATTGGCAAAGGAGTGATTGCAGTAATTGGCCAAGGCTGGATCAAGGGTGTCGATGCAGTGCTTGATTATTCCGGATGAGCAGGGGAGGAACTGCTTTGAAGACAATTTCATAAATCGGGCTTGTCTAGAAACATCCTCAGGAGTGAACAGGAAAAAGGAGGAGGAGAGACGGCCTCAGATAGGCCAGGAGTGGTAGAGGAGGAGGAAGAAGAGGAGGTAGAGAAAGAGAGGGTGGACAGAATGTCTTAAGTTATAGTAGTGAAATGAGTGGCCAAGGCCGTGCAGAGCCTGGCAGGGAACAGGAGAGGTAGAGACTGAAACAGGATTGACCAGCTCCTTGCAGACTTTTTTTAACAACTTTATTTTATTCATTTGCAGACAAGGAATGAGCAGTACAGAGTCACATATTTGGCATTAAACATTCAATCAGAAGTACAAGAAATAGGAATAGCCTCTTCCTCCCCCACCTTGTCCCTAGAAATATTGCTGCCCCTCCTCCCTAGTTTCCCCCAGTCTGGTAGCAGTTAATTGGGAGGGTCTCGCTGCTAGTGTTGTCCTGAAGGAACAGGCTCTGGAGCCACAGTCTGTGTGTTCGAGCAGGGATATCCCGATCATATTGCAAGATAGGGGCCCACACATCCATGAAGCGGTGCAAAAAGCCTTCTTTAGCCTTAAGATATCCCATATCTTAATCCACCACAGGGATATTAACAGGACCTTGGGAAATTTCCAAGAACGGGCGATCATGACCTTCCCCGCTAGTAGGAGCTGGGTGATAAAAGTTTAGCCTTTATCCCAAATCTTGACTAGACCCTGTGTACCAGAGACCCAAGGAGAATTACTTTGGGTTTTTTCGGACGTTTAACCTGGGTGATAGCTTCATTTACAGCGAGTACTTCCTCCCAGAAGGCTTGAGCAGAGGGGCAGTCCCACTACATATGTAGATAAGTGCCTGGTTCCCACAGTTTCGCCAGTATTGCGAGTCCACCGCGTTCTGAATTTGGTGAAGCCACATTGGGGGATAGTACCACCGAAGAAGCAGTTAAAGAATGTGCTCTTAATTTGTCACACTGGATGAGAAGAGTAGCTTCTCATCCAGATGTCCACCCAAGTCTGGTCCTCAATTAAGCACCCCAGGTCCTTTTCCTGTTGTGTTATATATGCAGGGCAAAGAGTCAGCATGTCCCCCTACAGTAACTTGCATATCCTGGAGATATTTCCCCCATTTAGTTCCTCCTGCAAAGAGCATTCAATGGGGCCGAGGTCACGTATGGCCTTCTGAGGGAACAGAGGGTGCGTGCACCAATAATGGAGTTGGGTTTAGGAGAATCTGTCACTCTCGGTCAGTTGAAACACCCCCTTACAGTTCACAAAAGGTGCGTGGCTGGCCATTCGCAAATAGTTGCCATGGTTTGCAACCCGCCCTTCACCCAGTTTTTAAAGTTTGTAGGGCGCATGCCTGGCGTGACGACTGGGTTGTAGAAGACCGAGGAAAGTGGACCCAATCCGGTCAAGATACTTTTGGGTTTCATGGCCCAGTCCCAGATACAAACTGTGGATTTCGTGGAAGAAAGTATGTCAGGTCAGTGTTTTTGCACGGGTTGGGGTATGGAGTGAGCAAAGGGGAAGCGGCAGTCTTGACTGTTCAATCTCAACCCATTACGGGGGGGGGATCTGTCAGAGAGAGCCACGCCTGGAAACATGTCAGTTGCGCCGCTACGTAATATTTGCGCTGATTAGGGACCCCCAGTCCACCCAAGCGAGCGTTGCCCATCATTACCCTTTTAGGGATCCTTGCTCTATTAGCCCCTCCATATGCGCTGTAGCATTTTTTTGTTGTAGGAGAAGGAGTGGGGGTGGCGGGACCGGTACAGGGAGAGTGGAGCAGAAATATAGGACCCTCGGGCGAAGGTTCGTTTTACAAGACGTGATCCTCCCCATCAACGAGATCTCTTGGGTGGTCCACCTCTTCAGGTCAGTTTCAAGTTCTTTAAAGAGAGGGGGAGGGGAGTTAGCCGCATATACCTCCCCTGGGAGGGCCAGGATGTGCACCCTAAGTAGTCTATGGATTTCTCATTCCAATGGATGGGACATAAGGCTCGGAGGGCCTCTTTCTCCTCTGAGGTCAAACCCACTCCCAGTGCCGATGATTTGTAATAATATCGAACCATGCAACCCTAAGAAAATGTATTTAGTTCAGCGAGGGATTGTTGGAGCAAGGGGTGGATGTTTGTTAAAGTGAGCAGGACGTTCTGCGCATAGGAGGAAAGGTTTATGGTGCACCTGGCCCACCCAGACCCCTTCAATGGCAGTGTTGTTCCAAATTCGTTGGGCCAAGGGTTCCATTACCAGGGCGAAGAGTAAGGGAGACAGAGGGAATCTGTACCTAGTCCCACAAGTTAGTGAAATGGGCTCCGTCTGTCCCTGGTTAAACCATAAAGCAGTTTTTGGGGAGCTATAGTTGGCTAGGACCATTTCACGAAAGAGTGGGCCAAACTGAAATGCCCCAAGGGTTAGATTTAGGAAGGACCAGTCCACTTTGTCAAAGGCTTTGGTTGCGTCCAAAGCCAGCAGCGGGATTAGGTAAGCATCTATATTAAGCAGCGATATGGGCCTGTATGAGGTGCAATGTCTAGGATCATTGCCGGGTTTCAGAAGGAGGATCGTTGAGGAGATCTGTATCGATGGGGTTGTGGAGCCAGATTAGTGGAAGGAATTGAAAAGGACTGTGAGCAAGGCCAGGAGTTGAGGGCGAAAGCGTTCTCGTTGAGAACCTGTCAGGGACTTGAGCTCTTGTTTTCAGAGATTTAATGATCAAGTTTATTTCCTCGCTAGTGATCGGTAAGTCTAGAGCTTCACAGTCCCCCACTTAGTGAAGTGTGGGAGGATGGCGTCCTCAATGTATAGTGTTTGTTAAACCGGATCCTGGAGGGACGCCGTCATGGTTTCGGTCAGGTGGGCTGCTGCTGGTTGCAATTTGGCTTCTTCCATATACTGCACCTTACCCCTCAAATCTCGCAGGTCAATGACATTGAGTTGTTTTACTTTTGCCAATTTTTTGAACCAGAAATGTATTAGCTTTATTATTTTTGGCATAGTATCCTTGTTTAGTTTTGAGTAGGGAGTGGGCTGTTTCTTTGGCATAGTGGGCTTCTAGTATGTTTCGGGGCAACCTGGAGGGAACGGTGTGCTTTAGGAGACAACCCCTTTTTATGTTTACCTTCTGCTTCAGTTATTTCCCTTTCTAACCGGGCTCTGGCCTCCTGCCCGCATCCGGTTAGCAGAGGCATGGGCTATGAGTTCTCCTCTAATCATAGCCTTCCTGACATCCCATGTGATTGCCGGGAAGGTCAGTTCTGTGGGGTTTTCCTGAAAGTAGGACCGAATGGCTTTAGCGATTGCGTCCACGAGTGCCATGTCATTCAGGATCGGGTCATAGAGGCACCAATGCGGTCTATGGGGAGGTTTCGAGTCAGAAACCGGGGATGTCAGGAGAATCGGGTTGTGATCCGACAATATCCTTGGTTTTATGGCCACTTCATCAACATAGGACATGAGCTGGGGGGTAGCCAGGAGTAAGTCTGTTCAGGAGGAAGTTTGATGTACATGCAAGAAGAAGGTAAAGTCTTTCTCTCCCTGGTGTAGTACTCTCCACGTGTCAACCACCCCCAAGGCTTTGAATAGGTGAAGGAGACCGAGGGCAATTTTGAAATCTTTTGGTAAGTGTGGGTTTTATCTATCTGGAGGTCTGGGACCCCATTAAAGTCTCCCCCAATGATGACCTGACCCTCGAGAAAGGGGAGAAGTTCAGATTACAGCTCCAGGAGAAAGGCTTCTTACCCTTCATTGGGGGCGTAGTCAGAGATCAGTGTATATAGTTGGCCAAATAAAATACCTTTGATCCATGTGTATCGGCCCTCCGAGCGGCAGAGCGTTTCCATTTCTGTGATCACCACCCCCTTTGTCAAGAGAATTGCTGTGCCGCCTTTTTTGGACACACTGGAAGCCAGATATTGAAATGGAAAACGTTGTTCCGAAGGCGGGCAAAGTCAGGCGGAAGAAGATGGTCTCCTGCAGAATTATCACCGAGCTGTTGAGGTCCTGGAGGAGTTGAAGTCGGGATCCACGTTTAGCTGGGGCGTTTTAGCCCTTCACATTGAGCGATATGAAGTTCAATTTCTGGTGGGGTGGAGGCGTCGCCAAGGGGTTTGCTTCCGCAGTGGGAGAGGGGGGATGCAGATGGGTTTTATCCGCCATCTAATCCTGTTCCTGCCTCAGTACCCCTACGCAACCAGTTTTTTAACATATAACTCCAACTGGTAACCATTAACCTTGAAACAACAGTAGAATTGGGCTCAGCGCCCCATTTGATTCTGTGTGGGATCTTACCCACGTTTGGGTATATGCCGCGTGAAGCCGGGGCCCAGATAGACGTTGTTTGTCCGTTGTGGAAGTAGCTTGGCTTTTCGTCCTCTGGCTACTTTCGCCCAGGCATTGCGTTTAGTCAAGAGAGCATCTCTTTTCTGTGATGTGAGGGAGCTGGAGGGGATAGGGGATAGGGGAGCCCCCGGAGGAGAATGTCTGGTGGAATACCCTCTGCCTCTTCCAGGTAACTGATGGTGCAGGTTGTATCATCTAGCATAAACTGTAGAGCAGAGGGAAACAGCCAGCGGTATTTTTGGCTGTAGCTAGGTCCTGAAAGATTTGGAGCGATACCCCCTGGAAAGTCAACTCTCCCTGTATTCGGCTGGCTGCGAGAATTTCTTGCTTGGCCGAGCAGTGGACTCTCGTGATCACATCAGGTGGGAGGTTTGGGCCCGACACCCTCCGGGTGCGCAGCCTGTGGGTGTGGTCATGAGCAACATTGATTTGTCAAGAAGCGGGAGGAGATTCTGGAAGAGATCCCCTATATATTTGTTTAGGGCTTGGTCCAAAAATCGATGAGGGAACCCCCCCTAATCCTTAGGTTGTTTCTATGGGCTCTGTTTTTCATATCCTCCTGCTTGCGTTCCATGGTGTTGCTCTACCCTCCAACGTTTTGAACTTGCCCTGCAATTCCGGCACGGTCACTGCCTGGTCCTTTGTTCGGTCTTCCACCTCACCCATCCTTTGTTCCGCTTCCAGCATTCGTTGATCCAGGCAGTCCACCTTAGATGATATCTCCATCATGCAGTTGCGGAATTTCAGCTTGATTTCAGACATGATGGATTATAGGTCTTCTTTTGTGGCTAGTTGCCCCCCAGCTGAAAGTGGGGAAGAGGGCTGAGTTTTCGTCGCCTCCAGTTTCTTCCCTTTGTCCATAGGCTGAAGCAGTGCTGGGATGTCTGCATTCTTTTGGGGTTTCACCTGTTTTGACATCACTAGCTTGTAGCTGGGGCTCCCTATGTGCAGGTTGTGGTGTGGGGGCAGACGGTTTCGGTGGCGCTTGGGCGAACCTTTGAGAAATCAGGTCAGGTGGGTGTTATGAGGTGGGGAGTGCGTGGCCACCCACTGCCACGACAGTGCCGGGCTACTGCTGCTCTTCAGACAGGGTCCCATCCAACACCCCCTCCAGTCTTAGCATAGGTGTGCTCCCTGGGCACTTCTGGTCTCACTCCCCAGGCCGCCACACAGACAGAATTCAGCAATTATTTCTATTTGGGATTTTCTGTTGCCCCTGGTACAAAGCTAGAGCATAGGCAGGCTGCTCACCGACACCATGTTGCTGGTTGTATCGCTGCTTCAGGCGCTGAGATCTCTCTGTATTCAGAGCTCTCACTCATCTCTGCTGCCGCTCCTCCAACACATGCGGGAGTCGAGCAGAGAGGAGCTTATAGCTCAGCCCCTCCCCCAGCGTGACAGCCTTCCATCAGCCGCTGGCTGCCGATCACTGGGTAGGGGATGGGGGGGGTTGTTCACCTCTCACAATGTCCCCTGCATCTATCCAGCGCCCGCCAGTTGACTCCTCCGGTGCTTCAAATGTTAGGCTTCCCCTTATTGCCACCGTCCAGTACTTGTCCGTGCACTGCAGCGTTCCCCCGCGTTGCCTCACCCAGCAAGGATGTTGGTCGCTGATCATTCCAGAGCATGTTTTTCCCCTGCGGGGGCATGCCAGGGTCAAGGAGGGAAGCCGGGCGGCAAGGATTTTGAAATTCCTGCGGGACTCCGCCATCTTGTTTGGGCTCCCGTTGCAGGCACGGCGGAGCCATTACTGTAGATATGTGCCTCTCCAGCTGGTTCCCGGTGCAGCCATTCACTGTACATGCTCCCCAGCCATTCACACACAATGCCTGAGGTTTACCGACATCTGTAATGTGTTGTAGCCGGCAATAGCTCCATGAAGTCTGGGCTTCACACTGAGGCTTTCATTGTAACGTCCACAACGCTGGCGCTTCAAGCCACGCCACCTCTTTGCAGATTTTGAAAACTTCAGCCGAGTTGTTAGATGCCGCAGAGGTGTGGCTTTGGATGTAGGCTCTCTTCTTAGAGAAGACAGAGTCTGTAATGCCTTTGGAGCAGGCGGCAGGCCAGTTTGTCATCCACTTCCTCTCCGCTGCCCTACACTTGCGTTTAAGGGTGGCGAGGTCAGAATCGTACTAAGAGTTGCACTTGGATTTGGGTTTCAAGCGGATCCTCGTGGCAGGGACAAGGACCTCCAGAGTGTTAGAGATAGAGAGATGAAGGTTAGAGAGGGTTGTGTCAGGTTGTGAGTCAGCCAAAGGTGCAGGAGGAGGAGAGAAAGTAGCGGCGAAAGCCTCAACTGACACACGCTCCATGGAAAGGAAGAGGAAGAGGGAGAAAGTGACCACTCCAAGAGAGGAGTGGTGAAAGTGTCAGAGAAGGGGAGGTCTGAGATCAGAACATCCAGGGTGTGCCTGGCAGAGTGAGTCGGCCAGAAGGAAGAATAAAGAGAGAGAATTGCAGAGGTTGTGAAAGAGTCCTGAAGAAGGATTGGTAGCATCCAGGTGGATGTTCAAGTCTCTGAGGAGGAGAAGTTGAGAGGTAGAGGCAAGGAGCAAGAAGGAGAGGTCAGCCCACTCAAAGAGCAATAGGGCGACCTGTAGATTGTGGCCACACAGAGAGAGGCCAGGAAAGATAGAGAGCCTGCAGGCCAGGCATTCAAAGGAGGAGTAGTGTTGCATTGGAATGACAGAAGCAGGGATCCACTCTGGGAAAAATCAAGGTTACACCCCCACTAGGACGGTTGGCTCTGGATTCGGAGAGGATCGTTCACCCCTCGGGAAGGAGGGTGTCAAACCTCATGACAGTGCTGGCCGTGAACCAAGTCTCGGTGAGACAGAGTACACCCAAATCAAGCTCTTCAGGAGACGGCAGATGTCAGAGGAGTTTTTGACAGCGGAACGAGAGCGATGTAGAGCAGGTTGCCACATTTGAAGGACTTCCGGGGAGGGGTACACCATGCGGAAGTGATGGAGGTGTCCGAGGATGGGCAGAGGAGGAAGGAAGAGAAGGCAGGGTAAGAGAGGGAGAAGTGAGTGCCAGAGTGGTGGCAGAGGAGGGAGGCAACAGGGTGGCCAGAGAAGTAGCAGCTGGTCCCAAAGAGGTGGCAGAGGAGCCAGAGAGGGGTAAGAAGGGATAGCAGGAGAGGAAAGGAAGTTGATAAGGCGCGGGAAGCGTCTAGTGGAGGAGATTTGCCTGAGACCCAAGACGGTGCCATTTAAGTAGACATGAATGATGGTCATAGAGGAGTGGAAGGGGGCAAGGAGGGCCTCCGACCGGGTGCCACCATTGAGGGGAGAAGAGGAAAAAGGAGAGAGAACAGAGACCATATGGGGGTCCATAGGCCTGGAGAGGGAACGACAGAGTATGTAGGTAAGGGTCTTTCTGGAGGAAGCATTTCGATAGGGAGGCCTGGGTTGGAGGCCAGGATGTCCCTTTTAGGCTTCTTCCTGCTATACTTAGTGAGAGGAATAGGATATGTTATGTTATTAAAATGTATAAAGCGCACATTACATTCACCCGAAGGCATCATGGCGCTCACCTAACAGATAAAAAAAACAAAACAAAAACCAACTAAAAAAAAAAAAAACTAAAAAAGAAATTAAAAAAAAACATCAGAAAAGCAAGATTTTTCTAACTAAAAAAGAAATGTTTTCAGACCCCAGCGGAAGGGCAAATGGATAGAGGTAGCCAATAAGGACATGGGGAGAGAATCCCAAGCCCTTGCGGCCTCCAGAAAGTCTCACCTGAGGTATCTGAATCATCAAAGAATATTGGGAGCGAAGAGCTCTAGAAGGCACATACAGGGGGAACTTGGCTTGAAGATAGCAAGTTTATAAAAGTCTCTTTGAACAATGCACATCGACTTGAACAGCACTTACTTCTCAACAGGGAGCCAGTGAAGCTGACAAAGAAGAGGTTACATATGGGCACCAAAGGATGGTCGAAGAACTGCTTGGGCCGCTGCATTTTGCAGTATCTGCAGGCGGTGCAGCAGGTAAGGCGGTTGAGCATTGCAGTAATCAATACTGCTTAGCACCAGAGCAGCCACCACAGGAGCATGAACTTTAAAGGGGATAAATGGTAGGACTTTCTGATGAATTCTGAGCTCAAATGTCCAACTTGGCAGACTGAAGATACCCGATTGTGCATCAATACGGAGGCATATAGCAACCTGGAGATAAAACTAACAGAGAGAACAGGAGTGGGAAAAGGGACAAGAATGGAGGGCCAGATGTCGGGTCTCCAGAAAGAAAGAGGACAGCAGGAGCCAATGACCAACACCTCAGTCTTCTCACCATTCAGCTTCTGCCAGTTCTCGGCCATCCACCTACCAACCTCCTTAAGGCTCCTTCTAAGCCGTGCAGCAGTATTCGGTCTGGCAAGATCCAGACGAAGAATAATCTGCGTCTCAACAGCATAGGAGTAGCACATGAAGCCATGGGAGTGGATAAGGCTGAAAAGTGGCTGAATATAAATGTTGGACAGAGTGGGAGAACGTGCAGAGCCATGAGGAACTCCACAAGACAGGGGAACAGACTTAGAACAAAAAGGAGAAAGAAAGACGGACTGAGAACGATCAGCCAAAAAGGCAGTGAACCATGCAAGAACCTGGCCCGAAAGACCTGCAGAAGACAGCCGGGCAATAAGGGTGAGGTGGTCTAAGATGTCAAATGCAGCTGACGAGTCTAATAGAATCAGCGCCCCCACCCGCCCTGATCTACCAGATTAAGGTCATCGACCACAGGTATTAAGACCGACTTAGTCCCCATGCCAGGCCGGAAACCTTACTGGAAGGGGTTAAAGAATTTGGATGATTCAAGAAAGGAACCAAGCAAGGGAGAAACCAAAGACTGAAGCAGCTTCATAAAAAAATGGTAGAAGCGAAATAGGATGGTAATTAGATAGAGGGGTCAAGAGAGGGTTTCTTAAGCAGGGGCATTACCAAAGCATGTTTCAGGTCACTAGGAATTTGGCCAGAGGAGAGAGAAGTATTAATGGCCATTGTAATCCATGGTATGATCTCAGCTGAGAGGGGGATAAGTAGAAAGTGAAGTGTGGGAACAGGCAGAAGCAATTTTACGACCAATTAGAACGATTTTATCAAAGAAGAACTCAGAGAGGGGTTCGCAAAAAACACCAAAGAGGGCACGATCCCAGAATTGGCCTTGGTCGGAGAGGACAGAATGTACCAAGTCAAATAGTGCTTTAGGTTGATTGATTGATTGCAGTCTCAACCTTAGCACAAAAAAAGGATTGTTTAGCAAGGAGGATTGCCTTCTGTTAAGTAGCAGGTGCTTTGCCGAATTTAATTTTATCCGCAACACAGTAGCCAACTCTCCACTTCCTTTCAGCCTGCCTCCACAATAATTTGTACGGCTTCGATACGTCAGAGAACCAGGGCTCAGAAGGGCAGATTTTCTTTTTGCAAAGTTTAAGAGGGGCAACAGAGTAAGCTACAGTACTAAAAACTGACAAGGTCGCCGGAGAACAAAGAATAGTGTAATCACAATAAGAGGCAATGCGAGCCGCAAGATCTGACCGTGGAACACAATGCCAGCACTGTTTCAGAGTATCCAGTCTCTGAGCAAGGAGTGTAGGCTCTGAGAGTGGAATAGAGAAAGGTACAACATAATGGTCGGACCAGATACCAGGATAGTTGATAAAAAAGATGCTTGAAAAGATAGGTGAGACAGAGCACCATAGGGGGGGTCCAGGGAGGAAAGAGCGGCGTAGGGAGAAAGGAGCCCAGGCAGGGGAGAGGAGAGGTCATGCAGGGGCGTGGGGCAGACAGGAGGGAGGCAAAGGGGGGGGACACAAAAGGGAGGGGGGGCACAACAAAGAACAAGAGCAGACCTACAAATCAGATGCAGTACAGAAACATCAGAAAGAAAAGAGCACAACAGAGAACCTAGAAGTAGAGAATGCAGATGTAGTACAGAACCAAGGCAAAGCACAAAGCACAACAGCGAACCTGGAAGTAAGAAAGCGGATGCAATACAGCACCAAAAGCAAAACACAGAGGTTATCAGGGAACCTAGAAGTGAAGAATGCGGGCAATTGCAATGTGATGCCACAAACCATGGATCGACACACAATATCAAGAACCGTAGAGAGCAACCACAAAGTCAATACAGTCAACAAGGCACAGAACACAACAACAGGAACCTAAAAGAAGAATGCAGGCAATGCCAAGTAATGACAGAAAAACAACAGTGGAGCCTGAGACAGTGTCAGAATAGTACACAATAGATCGAAGAGGGAAGGGCTGAGATGCGTGAGGAAAGAAGGTAAACGCAGGGGGGCGATGGAACAGGATGCAGGGACCTACGATGCGTGGGAGCACGCGTGGCTAGAAAAGCAAGGGAGAGCACGCTGTCAAGTGGTGCGTGCCAAGTTGCAGGCTAAGTATTTGAGCACAGCACAATACAAAACACCCATATACGATTTTCCTGATCAGTCGCAGCAGGTCGGCGGCTGCAGGCTAGGTGCTACCACGGCAGACACCACTGGAGCCGTCCTTAGCCTCTGGTCCTTGGCCGAGGGGGCTGCCACAGCAGGGGGTGACGGAGGGATGGAGTGTCAACAAACAAGGAAGCAACCGGGAAAAAGGGAGGGGGTGTAGGCACAAACGCGCTGTGACGCGAGAATAAAATGTTTACAAATGATAGGTTATTTATAATGCACTTAATACCCAGAGGTTTCTAAGCGCGGACTCTCGGATCGAACCTGTGGTGCTCTGTGTCGTCTTGCTTCCAAGGCAAGCATATTGCCTCTGAGCTATCCTCCCGAGACGATGCAGAGCTTACTGTTCCACTAAGCACCTGTCCTCACCCCAGCACCAGAGAAGCTGACACTGACATTGCCCGATGATGGTGGGGATGGCCTGTGGGGACAGAGGGAGAAAACACATCTTGGTGCCTGCTTACCTGCTGTCTGAGCAGGGGTTCTGGACCTGGGTTCACCTGATCCGAACAGGTCCAAACAGAAATTGCCCTTTTCTTCAGCTGCCCTTCACTTCGGATGCCTGGGCATGAGACACCCTTGATCTAATAGTTTAGAGCAGAAAGGAAGAGGCAGGGCTAAGAAGGTGGGTGGTGCTTAGGCCACGTGATCTAGATCCACTCGCACTTTCTCCCCATCTGCCCCGTTCTTAGTAGAGGGGCTCCCAGATTTTGTCAGTAACATTATAGGAAATACTCCCCTCTTGGATTATTTTCCAGGTGTTCTGGGTTAATCTTTTGAGAGGAAAATGTTTATGGGGAGGGGTGCTCCATGTAAAATAAGGAAAGTGCGATTCCAAAGGGGAGTGACAGCATGTTTATTTTCTCCATATTCTGTGACAATATCTGCATAGACACAGTTTATGGAGCAAATAAAAATAAGTATCACTCCATCACAAAATCACACTTTTCTTATTTTAGATGGCACATAGAATCAGGCCCTTAGACCGCCATCTGAACCAAGAGGCCCAAAAAGGACAAGCGTCGAGCTTTACAAACGCTGCCTTAGCTAACAATCTATGTGTGTGGACCGAAATGTGGTTACAAAGATGGGGAGTATGGTGCAGGATGGAGACCACGAGTGATGCGTGTTAGGCAAGGTTGTATGCAGTACCCTTTGGGTGCACTACAACAACCCTGGCCTCCTGGCAAAAGGAACCAACCCTTTGGTATAAGTCTGTACTACACAGGTTGGTAGCTTATCTCAAGGGAGGTCAATGTGAGCTGTAGGGGAGTTACACAAAGATTCACAGTGACGAGTATTCAAATAAAATCTTACACACAAGGTTTCTTGAATAAACAATTATTAATGTATTTATCAGTCAGTTAGAGTAAGCCTTCTTCAGGAGGGAGCAATATAACAGTAACACTCAAATATACTTCACAATACACACTCCTAATATTTCTAAATCATTGAGTACCCTTTTGGGATGGCCCACAGACACAACCTACACCCTCAGGTGACTTCAATAGCTATAGTGTGGGGACATTAATATATCACTGTAGCATTTAGAATAACTTAGGAATAAGTCAAAGGAAAAGGTTATTAGAACATACAAGAGACCATAAATCTTCTCAAGCAGACACATACTTTTGTATCCTTCAATAAGAGTCTTTCAGTGTAACAGGCTAAACCAAAGTCAATGGGGAAAAGTCTATATGGGCTGAAGCACTTCTTTGCAGGTAAGTAAGAAAAGTCTTTGCACAATGTTTTAGAAGTCTTTGAAGATAAAGAAGAATCAATGTTAGGCCACAAGCTGTTAGACTTGTGTAAAGTAGAAGATGCAAGCAACTCTAAAGCAAGAGGTAAGTTCTCTCAGACTTTACAGTACCTTTAGATTGAAGAAAAAGTGCAGCAGATGATTCTGTTCCTGTGCAGCTCTGCAGATCTCACTGTTCCTGGGCCTTGGTCTTGGGGACAATAGGGAAAACTTCTGGGGACTCCTGCACTGCAATGGGACGGTCACCGCTTGCAACCGGCAAACTTCAAACAAGTGGCACTGCAGTGTTTCAGCTCCTCGCGACTACCGCAAATAGCAACACTGCGGTTCATGGTTGTCGAGATGGGCTTTCCTTGCTTCTGGGGTCCCGCTCTCTGTTGAGGGGGCTCAGGCTGAGTCAGTCCTGCTTCGTGGAGGATCTTCCTGGAGCTCTTGGCCAGCCTAAAAGCAACGCACACAAACTGGTGTTCCTCTCCCTGGCTATTTGGTTTCCAGCAGCAACTCTGTGGAAATTCAACCAGCTCCAAGAAGATGTCCAGGTGGCTTACTTTGGAGTTGATTGGTCGCACCAACTCAAAGGAAGAAGTTGTCCTTGCAGGGGCTCCTCTGTCGATACGAATTTGGAGTTTCAGCACAGCAGCAGGGCTTCACCGGACAAACCAACGCTACAGGAGTTGCAGCAGGTGTCCTCTTCAAGTTCTTCTTTGGTTCCTTCGTCCAGTGGTCGACTCTGCCTTCCAAGCCAAAAGCCTCGCCTTTTATGCAGCTTGCTCCCGTTCATTCCAGCCTAGCTGTAGTCACCCATCAGGGTGGCTGTTCTTGCCGGACAGTCAGCCGGCCAATCACCACAGAGTGCCTTTGGGTCTCCTCGGAAACTAAGCACAGCGATTTACGGGAACCTCCCTCACTTCCTGCCCCCGTCAGACATCCTGGAGCCAGAGGCGGGTTTCATTTGTGAAGCCCACCAAAGACAAAATGGACAAAGGGACCAAACCTGGTTTGGCACGCAGAGTAAATCTCAAGAAGGACCTTTCCACAGAGAAATGACGAAAAAAGAAGACCGGGCCATTTTGACAAAAATGGCACCCATGGGTGCTTTACCGTGGCTGCGAACGCAGCAAAATCCCATAAAGGTAGTAAAACGTAAACCACTGCCACCAGCCATTCATCGAGGAAAGGGTAACATTAAAAATGTACATGGAAGCTAGACGAAGGGGATACTAAGTAACCCCTCCAGCACCCTATTGTAAGATAGTGTGTGCTGGGTCTAGAAAGTTACAAAGGCAAGTAAAGTCAATTTCACTTTACTGCTCTGGGAAACAGTAGTTTATCCCAGAGAAGGTATTTAAACCTTTGGGAAATCTGGAAGACTTCCCTGTGTCACTGCCCTGAAGGTGCTGTGTAACACAATGTAAAAGATGATGCCTATGGAGTTTGTGAGACTCCACAACCAAAAGAAACACAGAGTACACAATCACATTAAAATACATGAGAGAGTGGGATAAATTAGTCTCACTCTCTCCAGGTTAAAAAAAAATCAAGTCCTCAAAATCCAGCAAAGTTGCTTGGGGTCTCTAAGGTAGATGGAATTAGCACATGTCTGAGAATTCTCCCTAACAGTGCGCATTGTTCTAGAATCAATGGGGTTAATTTCGGGTAAGCTGCTACATCCTGGATAATTTTGCAGCAATTCCAGAAGCACAGCAATTCAAATACTGTTATAGTATTACATTGTTGAAAAGAGTACCACTTGAAATTGAATTGGAATGTTTGTATTTTATTGAATTTATAAAGCGCTTTTCGCCAAAAGTGTGAATACAAAATCATTAGCAACGGTACAATAAAAATGAGCAGTAGATTTCTAATGAATAAAACAGAAGAGGGGAAGAGAGATAAGAGTTAATTGTCAGAAAGAAGCGATAAGAGATACGTTTTAAGATTAGCCTGAATGATATGAAGAAAAAAGAGAGGAAGAACGAATAGAAAGGGGAAGGGAGTTACAGTGTTTAGGGGCAAGAAGGGCAAAGGAGCTGAATCGAAAAGATGCACATGAGGGCTTTAGGGAGAGAAAAAAGAAACTGGTTCTAGGAATGGAGAGCACGGTGGGGTGAGGAGGAATAAAGAGAGAGAGAGAAGATAGAGAGCAGGAAGACCAGGGATAAACAGGAAAAAAAGAGATAGAATGTAGAGAAGGTGTAATAGAGAACCGAGAGGAAAGACGAATAGAAGAATTATAAATAGAGTGAAGAGGAAGAAGATGAGAAGCAGGAAGACCAAAGAGAAGAGCCGAGCAATAGCCAATACAAGATAAGACCAGACAGGAAAGAAGAAGTTTAGCAGCATGAACATAGAAATAGGGTAAAGCACAACGAATATTAAAAAGAGCATAGCAGCAAGTTCGAGCACTGGAAGAAATCTGCAAGCAAAAAGAGTGAGAGAGGGGTCCAAAATTACCCCTAAATTGCGAGTAGAATCAAAGAAGAGGGATGAAGGAGGAGCGATAGGAGGAGGAATCGTGGTAGCAATAAAAAAAAATAGAATCTAGGTCATATAGAGGGATTAAGATGGAGGAAGCATGAAGACCTCCTTTGAAAGGAAAGCTAGTTTCCAGCGTAACCTACTTTTATGGAAATCTCTAGTTTTTTTGGTTTAAACTGTTACTGTTTTATCATTTGGCCCATAAAGAAAAATAGCTTTACTCCAACGCACGTCAGAGGGAGATAAAGACAACTCTATGATGTTGCAGCCGACCTTCACGATAAGTGTGCAGCGTACTCAAACTCAAGCACAACTGCATACAGCACCTGTCATGGGCTCATCTGCAGATCGAGAGATGTTCACTTTTTGAGAGGAAACCTGTGCTGCTTTTCGGTTGGAAGGACCCTGGTTTGACGTAAAATGTTACCTCTTTGCATTGTCCACAAATGTTTGCAAGATCTCATACAAGTAAAAGCAGTTACCGACAGCACTGTTTGAACACAAGTTATAACCACAGAACGTAGTGACGCTCGCACTGGCCAAACTTGCTGCTTGTCTTTCATTGCTTTTAAGGGCAAGTCCCCTCCCTGCACGCACTACTGTAGAGTCTCTTGGAATGCGGTGCAGGGTTACGGACCTGCGCCTGTAAGCTCGCCCGCGAAGCGCACTAACACGGGATAAAAAACATACACTACTTTCTTAATTGAGAAGAAAAAGATAGTAAGCATACCGGAAAAAGTGAGCAGGTCCACGACAATGCACAAGCGCTCCGCGGGAGCTGTGTGCGTGCCTTGGGAGAGTGGCACTGGGCTTCTACGGTCACGCGCCGTCTCCAATGGAAACTACGCAACAAGCACGCGGCGGGAGCGCGCGAGAGCATTACGCCAGGCCGTGCATGAGAGCGACGAGGGACACTATTTTATTCACCGAAGCTCCCAGGTAAGCCAACTTCGAGGGTGTCAGAGAGGAGGGCTCGTGCCCACCCCTCCCATGAAGATGTATCAGGGCTCGGTTGGGGCCCATTTCAACATGATGTTTGGGGGTCAGCCTCCCTTGCCTCACAGTTGCGAAAAATAGAAGTACCCAGTCCCATGCAGGGGCGGAACCAGCCTCAACATTTTGTGTTGGGTGGAAGTTTTGAAAGAAGTTCGTGAGTGGGGGCATTAAACTCATTGTTCAACATTTTGGGTTGGGTGGAGGTTTTTAAAGCAGGTAGTGAGTGGGGGCATTAAACTCATTGCACTGTTGGCACTACTCCCTTCTTCTGACATACATGCCAACATTCTGTGACCAAAAATCTGTAGGAATCTTAAAGTTTCAAAAATATTGAAAAAAATCAGTATTTGTTGCCACTAAATTGGTAGGCGGTAGGACTGCTTTAAAGGTGGCCAGAGAGAGGGGTGCTGCGTTTTGCAGCTATGCTGAAGAAATAGCATATTGCACTTGCAGGCAGGAAGTGGCGAGACTCGCGCAGGGCGGGGCTGAAGTGTACGGTTTCCCCCGACCCCTGGCGCAAGCTCACACCTGCCAGAACTCATTAGGAGGAGTGGCTTGCCATTGCTTCAGCGGCTTGCCCCAGCATGTAGATGACTCGCACTGGGGAGCTGAGGTACGGTGAGCCATGTGGCTGTTGATATCCAGAAAGGCTGGTGCGGATCTGATGGGCGCCTCTGACAGTCTGGGGAGGTTGCACTGGCGCACTTGTCTGATAACTACTGCGCCAGTAAGAACACACCATTATAAAAGCAGCAGCTTGGACACATCCCCACTGAAGAACGTTCCTCGGATTATGTGTACTTGCGCACCCTGCAACCATGGCTGAACAGGCTGCTAAACCCAGGCCAACAAAAATAAAAAACTCTTTAAAAAACTTTTTTTAAATTTTCTAAATCGGTATTAGTTGCCACTAAATCGGTAGGCGGTAGGACTGCTTAAAAAGCAGTATCCTACTGCCTAAATCGGTAGGGTTGGCAAGTATGTTCTGAGCACAGAAGGTTAAATAGCTATTTCAACTTCTGTTGGCCCATTAGATGCATCCTTCACCCAAATCCAGAGGCCATTTAGTTAAAAAAAGATGCTAATCATTGGAGGTGTGGGCCATCTAAAAGCTGTTAAGCCCAGCAGTTAAGCCTTCAGCGTCATCATAGGGGAGTCTTCAAACGTTGTCATGCCAAGATCCCCTTGAAGAAACATTTTTACAGGTGGGCCACCCACCTATCCTTGGTTATAGGGTTAGCTGGCATGTGGAAAGGGAGGCACGCGGTATGTCGAGCATGCCCTTATCCAGGAGTTGGCTGTGAGTGTTGGTATGCCAAGATGTCACCTTCACCCACTCTAATGCATACCACTACGGGAGGACAAGGTTAATTGTTTTTGAGGGGTATCCTGTTAAGATCAAGGTTACATTTGGTTTGCTAGGAGGATGAAAATGCATCCCTAAAAGGACACCACCACGAGAATTGAAAAGTATGCTTCTGCTGCAAGAAGAATGAAGCGGGGATGAAGACAGCTCATTGAACCAATCGTCCCAGATTGTTTCATTGCAGCTGGATGGGAGTGTATCAGGGGTCCTTCTGGGCTAGCAATAAATAAGTTACCACCAGTAGTTCAAAAAGGAGCGCACACCGGGCAAGAAGTAACGCTGTTTATTACAGATGGGCAAGCACAAATCAAACAGCCAAGTGGAACAGAACGGATTGATGAGAGCTGGCAAACTGGCTCACAACGAACAGTAGTTTCATACTTCAAATAAAATGTTTGAGCAATTAGAAACAGTTGCGCTTCAAACTTTTGATCTTCTTGGTTCCCAAGAAGCTTACTGGTTAAGCTAGGTCAGCCCCCTATAGCTAGACATACATTAGTTAGACTTGATTGGAGCAAACAGACCTACCCCTCATTCAGCCCACCTCTTCCCCATGTGGTGCCACAGTGCTTCCTGCTCCTTCCCATCCTGTAAACACTTTGGAATTAGTAATAAGATAATTGTGTTGACCTCCGGGTCTTTATAAATCTGCCATTGGTCAGCACCAGAAAGTATGGAACACAAGACAACCTGAACTGGTGGGAAGGGAGACATTTACACGGCACCTGCAAGATAGTAACCTTCGCAAACCCTGTTGTGGACACTCTGAGGGCTTGTTACTTTCGAGGGACACTAGAACTTACCGTCTGATTGGCTGTTCTTGGAGCACCCCTCCATTCCTCATCCTTGTTCCCATACTCGCTGGCGAAGGGGTGATTTGAAATCGCCTTAGTGCCATGCCAGTGCCTTTCTGGGTCAGGAGGATTTCCCCAGCTCCCACGAGTAGCCGTGGGACTGATTAATCACCCGGTGCTGTTCCCAGTGACTGCGGTCTGCTGCAGATGAGCAGCCCAAATTCATCATTCCCCTTCCCTCTTCCGCCGTCCATGGGCCATGTGTTTAAAGCATGCCTATGAGGTGTAGCCTACTTGTGGTATCCCTATGAAGAGTGCTTAACTGTGGTTTCACCTTTCTCACATTTGTGCAACTACTTCCCTTGTATCCATGGCATTTTATATACAAAGTGTCCCCCCTTTGCTCCCCTCCACGCTTAACCCCTTGGGGTTGGCTTCAGCTCCCTATGGCTCCCTTGCTTCCTGTCAGAACCTGATTGTCGCAAGGATTATAGAAACCTCTGTGTGATGCTGGAAATGCATCGGAGGGACACGGCCTCCGTATCCTTGACCTTTACTGCCTTTTTATTGTGTGTTCTGTCGTGTTTTCCGCGCAGGAGTTCATGTGGGACTCCTGGCAGTGCAGCTCTCTCTCTTTTGGTTTGGTGAACAGACCCATGGGATACCCTTATGGCACCCATGGGCGGGGGTACAACCCTGTGCCCCTAGTGTATGTTTTTGGGCACCTGTGGGTGGCCCGCAGAGCAGGGTATGGGCTGGTGGCAGCTCCATGCTGAATTTGACAGGTGCTCTGAGTATCCTCCATTTTGGGATACCCAGGCCCTGCCACTGGAACCAGTTGATTCCTGATAGAAAACAAGATGGCCCCTGTGGCCTCTTGCTTTCTATTGCCTGTTTCCTTGTTTTCCCAAAGTCCTGGGAAGCCCTGACTCTGTCCCTTCCCCCTGACTGGCTGTTGGGTGGAAGTTCCATATATGGTGTTGTTGTGAAGTCCAGTCCAGACTGGCTGGAGCCTTCCCAGTGACTGAATGTTGTGGGTACACCCTGTGGGTGGGACCTGGGTGAATGGAATGTGTGATCAATATGCACTTCTTGTTGTGGCTGTCTGGTTTCTGGTATGAGAGACAAAGACTGAGACAGTCCTGCCCGAAACTGGCTTGAATGCAGTGTGTAGTGTTGAATGGCTGGGTACTTGTCCCAATCCACATTCCTTGTTGTGAGTGTCTGAGAGGGAGGAGGGTGGCCTGAATGCACTGTGGGCCTGATTGGCTGACTGACTGTATGAATGCCCTTAAGTATGATTGGCTGCTGCGTGTGACTCAGCAGTGTGGATGAGAGACAGGATAGTATATCTGGGGACCTCTCACCACTAGAAATTGTTCAGAAGCTGTGTCTACACTTGATGAGTAACTGGAACTGCTGATCCTCGACGCTCAGCTGGAAGAAGAAGACTTGCTGTTGCATTTGCTTCGTCCTGATCTGAAAGCTGCCAAATTCGTCGAAGAGTGATCCGAGAGAGGACCTGGTAAGGCGCCCTCTTCCTGTGCTCCGAGGGACCATCGAGCACCGCTGACCTTCGCCGAAGCTCCCTGGAAGTCAGACCCTCGAAAGGCTGCCGGCCTGAGAAGGCTCTGCCGAGGAGAACGAAGCGAATCACCCGGACTTCGCTGCTGTCGAAGTCCATTGCCGTCGACCAGGGTTCGCAGGTTTGTGTAACTGCTGAAGGCTCGTCGAAGTTGTGTTGCCCAGCCGTGGGGACCACTTGACGCCCTGCCGCCGACGACCGGAGCCGCCCGCTACTTTGCCTAAGAATATTTGAATGGAAGGACTCCCTTGTCCGCAACGTCGACCGCTTTGTCCCGCCGGAGAAAGTCAAGGACGACCAACACGCTGAGGAGAATCCACCGGTGGGTTTCCCGCCACCTGAAGGCCACAAAGACTTCGACGACTCGATGCCCTTGCTGGGCCACAGTTCTTCTGAAACTCTTTGCGGTCCTGAACAATCAATCGCCGAGGTGCCCTGCACACCTCATCCTCGCAGGACGTCGCTGACGAGCACCGCCTGGATCGACGCCGTGGTCTCGACACCCTCGAACTTCTCATCGCCGCCCTCGACAAGTTCACCATCTTCGACACCTCTCGACGATCCGTGGGTCCTGCTTTAAAGGGAGTCACTCAAGAAGAATCCTTCGACGCGTCTTCGAAGAACTCTACTCCACCAGGTGCATTGGGGGGGTAAAACATTATAGGAGGAAATAAGACTATTGAACAATCTATGGACTGGGCTTGTGCGATATATCTTTATTTTACAGGTTGCCCAGGTGGGGGGATCTCCACACAGAACTGTGTCTATCGGTAGGGGCCAGTATTCTGCCTATTGTTTCAAACCTCTTGCTTTCCCTCCTATCTCTATTGCCGGTTTCCTCGTTATTGATCTGTATGACATTTTAACCGTACAGTTGATGCACTTTAATGAGATTTGATAACATTGGTGGTACCACTTTAGAATTGTATATATATATCATTGTTGATTTTCGAGTACAGAGTACAAAGTGCGCTATTGTACGTGTGCATACCTTTGAATATTAATTATATAAAGACTGTGTTTTCAGTAATACACTGTGTGGACATTCCTTTGTGGGGGTTCAGGGACTAGACTGTACTTAAGAACCAGCCCGCATCACCTCCTGAGAAGCTAGGCCTTGATTGCTCATCCATTGCTACCTTATAGAGAATCTTGGCTGGGGTCCTCTGTGCTTCTCCTCTACCATATAGAGAGCAGAAGTACAGGCACCCCCCACTGGTATTTTTACACTCCGTCCCCAAGTACCGAACAGAGAATAAGAAACAACTTGCTGTTCAGTCTTTGAGGCCACATGTGGTGGTTAGGTACAGGAATGCCGGAGATCCCAGGTAATCACTGCAAAGGAAAAAAAGAAATTACATATACAACAATGCAGAACATATATGGCAGGTAGCACAGGAATGGACAAGAATTAGTCTTACAAGGGTGTGGGATAAAGGATGCTTTGCAGAAATGGAATGTATGCGAGCCCTGTACCCTCAGTGAAAGGAGGCAGCACGAAGAAGTAGAATGATGAACAGCAACTGCCCTGATAGATTCACTGGATGCCCAAAAATGATGACTTGAAGAGAAACAGCACTGAAAGGGGCAGGGTGCTATACGTTCCAATAATCAGATAACCAAAACGTAAAGTCCAAAACCAGAAACCAGTAGAAGAAATCTGTTAACAAATCCAAGGTCAAAAAGTCCAAGTATTTCAAGCCGTTGCCAAATCCAGAGGACAAAAGAAGAGGCAGTCCTTTAAGCAATATCCGTGGTCTGTGATTCGTGGAAGTCAAGAAACAGAGTACGCACCAAACAACCAGAAAGAACAGCTGTGAAGCGTGGTACAACTCTAATTGCGTCCTTTTAAACTCACTATGTCACATGATCATTATTCCGTGTCACGTGACCCTGTCTCCGTGTCACGTGACCGGCTACGATTCGTGTACCCATGGAAACGCAAAGCCCCGCTCGGGTCATCCTACGCCACGGTAACTGCCAGTAAAGAAAGGGGCGCAGACCACGGGACACACGGCGGCTGTGTTGCATCCATGCTGCTGAAGAACGAACGCTCGTCCTTGAACGAGCTGAGGAGAGCCCAACATGCTGCCGGGAGGTGCTTGATTGTGAAAGAGTGGATGGAGATGATGAGCACAGCCGTGGGGCATTGTGGGAGTTTCAGTCCGGGGAAGTAGGAGACATGACAGAACCCCCCCGCAAAGGCCCACGACCCCGTGGGCAGGATGGATTGTCCCGATGGAAACAAGAGACAAGGAGGAGAGCGTTCATCTGATCAGCATAGACCCACGACCTCTCCTCCGGGCCATAACCAAACCAGTCCACCAAATATTGCAACCGACCTCTACTAAAACGAGAACCCAGGACGGCACTGATC
This sequence comes from Ambystoma mexicanum, assembly GCF_040938575.1. NCBI lineage: Eukaryota > Metazoa > Chordata > Amphibia > Caudata > Ambystomatidae > Ambystoma > Ambystoma mexicanum. The sequence goes on along the minus strand of NC_090928.1, from coordinate 537,431,405 downwards.
TCATATTCATCAGAGGAGGCCAAGGAAATAGGAGAAGGTGGCAAGACAATGCGAGCAGAGGTAGGGCAGGGCTTGAGCAGGGAGGCATGAAAGACCGGATGGATGCGCCATTCTGATGGAATCGAAAGGCGGAAAGCCACCGGGTTGATAATCTTAGTAACTCTGCAAGGCCCCACGAACCTAGGGAGCAATTTGCGACAACCAGGCAGACGCAGGTGGCGAGTGGACAGCCATACTCTGTCACCAAGAACATGGGTAGGGGCAGGAACACATTTCTTGTCTGCAGCGGTTTTCATTACAGCTTGCGCTTCATGGAGATGGGTAAGTGTTTGGGCATGAATCTGGATCAGATCACGGAAACATGCAGTGGCTGCTGGAGTGCATGACAAAACCTCATCAGAAAAAGGAACTGTGTGGGGATGTTAGCCGTAAAGGGAGAAAAACCAGTGGAAGAGTGGGGAGCATTATTGTAGGCAAATTCCGCTAAGTGTAGCATACCATACCATGACTGTTGGTGTTGTAACGATATGCAACGCAAGTACTGTTCTAGTGACTGATTGACCCTCTCAGTTTGTCCGTCCGTTACCGGATGGTATGCGGAGGAGAACCGGACCTCCATGCCAAGTAGCTTGGTGAGTGCCCTCCAAAACCTGGACGTGAACTGTGAACCCCTGTCGGAGATGAGAACCGAGGGAAGCCCAAACAAACAGAAAACAGACCTTAAGAACAACCCTGCCAGAGTGGGTGCTGATGGAATACCCGAACAGGGAATGAAGCGGGCCATCTTGGTAAAGGAGTCTACAACAACCCAGATTGTATCAAACCCTTGCGTGCGTGGAAGATCGGTAATGAAGTCCATGGTAACCGTGTACCAGGGTTTGGGTGGTATGGGCATGGGTTGTAGTAATCCCAAGGGATGTCCTTTTCTGGTCTTACACTGAGCACACACTGAGCATGAGTTTACATAATTGTTGCAATCTTTTCTCATTGTGGGCCACCAACACCATCGTTTGAGCAATAATAAGGTACGTTTCTGTCCGGGGTGACCATTAATGGGGACGTCATGGGACCATTCTAAGGCTTGTTTGCATGTATCCGGTGTAGGTAGCACTAACCTGTCTTGGACGTAGGGCAAGCCATCTCGATATACTGGATCCCATTCTGAGAGATGTTCAGGATGGTGAAGAACCCAGAGGCGGATAGCTGAAACCATGGAAATGGGGGGTGTACACAGACATATGACATGATTTTTCTCTAACAGGGATTCGGGAAAGACAGGCAGAGAGACACCCCCCGGGGACCGGGAGAGGGCATCGGCTTTTCCGTGTGTGATTCCGGAACGGTGTTTAATCACAAAATCTTAAGCCACAAAAAACAAGTGCCATCGAAACTGACGACTATTGGTGCATTTTAGGGTTGCCAGATCCTGTAAATTGCGATGATCCGTATACACAATGGTTTGATGTTGGGTCCCCAGGAGGTGATGTCTCCAGACCTGAAAAGCATCTTTCACTGCCAGAAGCTCTTTCACTGTGACTGTGTAATGTTTTTTGGCCTCCGTGAATTTTCGTGAGTGAAAAGCCACCGGGTGTAATCGACCCGAAGAACCACATGACTGGGATAGGACAGCACCCAAGACAAAGGAAGACGCGTCTGCCTCTACACACAAACGGCATATCCGGATTGGGATGTTGGAGGACTGGAGCCGTTGTAAAGGCAGTTTTGAGCATCTCAAAAGCTCTTTGGTGGTCATTAGTCCAGATGAACGGGTTAGGGGGACTAGTCAATGCAGTGAGAGGCGCAGCTATGGAGGAAAAGCCAGAAATAAAACGTTGATAGAAATAAACCAAGAAATGACTGAAGAGCTTTAACATTTGTAGGTACAGGCCAGTCCAGGACTGCACGGACTTTGGACTGATTCATGGACAACCCGTCTGCTGTGATGTGAAACCCCAAGAATTCAACTGCATTTACATGAAACAGGTATTTCTCTGGAATGTTGTTTTAGGCGTGAAAATACCTCTCGTACATGGATCACATGGACAGCCAAAGACGGAGAAAAAAACAGAATGTCGTCTAAGTATACGATGACATCCGTGTCCAATATGTCACCGAATACCTTGTTCATAAACCGTTGGAATGTGGCAGGGGCATTGCACAACCCAAACGGCATAACTTTGTACTGACATAGACCATATCGGGTACAGAATGCAGTGTTCCACTCATCGCCCTCCCGCACTCTGACCAAGTTGTATGCGCCCCTCAGATCTAGCTTGGTGTATACGGAAGTATTCGTTAATCGGTCGAGTAACGGAGCAATGAGTGGAAGAGGGTACCAGTTCTTTATTGTGATAGCATTAGGGCGTCTATAGTCCACACAGGGGCGGAGGTTGCCTTCCTTCTTGGGGACGAAAAAGATGGGGCTGGCTTCAGGGGAGGTTGAAGCCTGAATATGACCCAAGCAAAGTGAATTTTGAATATACTCCTTAAGTGCCTGATCCTCTGAGGCAGACAACGAGTAAACCCGTCCATTTGGGATAGAAGCATCCGGGATAAGATCTATGGGGCAGTCATAAGATCTATGAGGGGGAAGCACCTCCGTACTACCCTTATCAAAGACCTCAGGTAATCATGATACTCCTTGGGTATACCCGCTGTAATCATGCCCACCCGGTGCTGGGTCTGATTCAGATCCATACTCGCGGGATCATTCAAGTAAAGGTGAGCCATAGCCCCTAAGGCTTTGGATGGTGTTGAACAATTATCAGATAGCATGAGACACTCATCTTGGCAAACAGCTGATTCAAAACAAACGCGTCCCAGATCCCAGTCTATGATGGGACTCAGCCAGTGGATTCCAAGTATCAGCCTTAACTGGGGCATAGATATCAAGTCAAACGTAATGGTTTCTCGGTGCTAATCTTGGATTACTAATGTGAGAGGTGCTGTTTGCTGTCTGATAGGCCCCGAGATGAGTGATGTACCATATACAGCCTGCACAGGATCTGGGTGTGATTTATCCTATAGAGGAAAGTTAAGAGAGGCCGCTAATGATATGTCTATATAATTACCAGTAGCTCTGAAATCAATGACAATATGAACTGGGTACGTAGTTTCTGACATAGGCATCAAGGTGGCTTGGACAACCACAGGTTTTATGTTCCCAAATAGGGTGGCTGGTCAAAAGGGGGACAAATCAGTGCTCGTCCTTGCCCCCGTATCTAGGGACGAGCTTTCTGAAAACCCTGAGTTTTGAGCTTGGGATGTCGTAGACATTCCTTAACGAAATGCCCATTTAGCCCGCAATAAAAACAGGCATTTTTAGCCGTTCTACGGTGTTCTCCTTCGGTTGTAGTAATCGGGCTACGAATTCCCCCTATTTGCATGGGTTCCCCTGAAGCATCGGAAGCAGCAGTGAATGACATAGAAGACGAATTGCTGGATTCTGCTTTCTGTTCTGCTCGTCTAGCATCGACCTGCAGGGCGAAATCTACTCGTTCGTGGTACTGGGAGGGCAACGAAGGCACGATAGACAATGCATCTTTCATTCGATCGTTCAAGCCCCTGTAAAAGACTACAGCTTTCTTGTTTTCAGGCCATGAGGTCTCTACGGACAACTAGTTGAATCGTGTGATATACTCAATGAGTGGAGTCTACCCTGCGTCAGGTCCAGTAGTTCAAGATCCCGGGACTGCGCCTTGTGTCAGGTGTCAAATACTCGTGTCATTTCAGTTACTAGGAGATCGAAATCATATAAGGTTGGGCTGTCGTTTTCCAGCAAGGGATTGGCCCAAGCGGCGGCGATACCGCCTAGGTGCGATAGAGTGAAAGCAGCTTTGGTGGTGGAATCAGGGAAAGCTTTTGGCCTACATAAGAAATGTCATTTGCATTGATTCAAGAATGTACAGAATTTTTTAGGGTCACCATGAAATTTCTGTGGGGCCGCCAAAGGAAAAGGAGTAGGAACGTGGGCAGGGGTTGGGTCATTGGAACTGCTGGGTTGTGGTGGCGGGTCTCCAAATTCCGGGTCAGCGGGCAGGGCATGGCGCTCACTTTGTATGGTGTGAAGCCGCTGATGGATAGCTTTAGTAGCAGCTGCCATATCTGCCCGCAATACTGTAATTGCCTGAACCAGAGCAGTTACCGGATCCCCAGCGGACGGTTCTATAATCCGGGCGACAAGGTACGGCTTCACAGTCTGTCAGAACTTGATTGTCGCGAGGATTATAGAAACCTCCATCCCCAAGTACCGAACAGAGAATAAGAAACAACTCTCTGTTCAGTCTTTGAGGCCACAGGTGGTGGTTAGGTACAGGAACGCCAGAGATCCCAGGTAATCACTGCAAAGGAAACAAACAATTACATATACAACAATGCAGAACATATACAGCAGGTAGCTGTCACGCTCTCCTGGTCTCCACGGGGGCGTGCTCGTGTGCGTAGGGTGTTGTCTGTCCTGATACTGCTCTGCTTGGCTGGTGATGCTAGCTTGCGTCTCCCCTTAGTCCTTGCTTCAGGAGTTGTTAGCCTGCAAGTCGAAACAAGATATTAGCTACCGAAGGGAGCTGGTCAGTGGTTTCACCTCCTTCCGGTCTATCCTTCACTTCTTCTGGCTCACCTCTGTTTTTTAATGGGCGAGCTCTCTGACCTGCACACTCTGGCAGGGGCGTGGTTCACAGTCTTTCCTGGATCGAGTTACGTCACTGATCCGAAGGAAGTTGCTGAAGTAGAAGGCCCGGGAGTAAGCAGGTAAGTCTCTATTCCAATAACTGCTTGGAATGACTGCCTTTAAGTCTTTCTGTTCAAGATAACTAATGTCCGTTATTGTCTTGCAGGTGCAGCGTTAAGCGACCTCCAGATGATGGATGACCCTCCTGACAATGATGCACAGGATTCCTGCAAGTAAGTATTGCGCAGTGCTGGGCGCGCAAATGTTTGCCTCTGTAGCTTTCCTTTGCTACGTGCGACTAACCTGTTGGTCCTTTTCTGTTCAGCAGGTACAGTGCGAGTCCAGGAAGAAGAATAGGAGATCCGTGTGGCGGTGTCCAGCTGCGGCGTACTGCTGAGTGAAGAACTGTCCGATGAAGTTCCTGGAACAGGCCGATCAGGTGAGTAGCTACCCGAGAGGGTGCTTTCCGTTCTGTTCTGCAGATGCGGCGGTCCGTGGGAAAGCAGGAGATGAGATCTGGATGTACTGCAGGTAACAGCCTTCGATGCTTAAATAATTCCTGTTATTCTCTGTTCGCAGGTGCCGATGGATGGAAGACTCTGGATGGGCGTGGCAGAAGGAAGCAAGAACTGATCTGACACGGTGAGCGTTATGCTGCAGGAGTGCAGAATAACATGAAGCATGTTCAGATTGTTGGGTGGGGTTTAAATAGCCTTGCAAGTAGTTCCAAGAAAATAGTCCTCTTCTCCGTATCCCTTCTCTCGGGAAAAGTAGTTCCAGGTCACACCCTGAACTGAATGGCTCAGCCTCTCAGAGCCAAGTTAATGGACCATGTAACTAACACCTCCATGAGCCTGGTGCCAGCGGCGCCAGGACTGAGTCCAGGTGAGCCGGGCTGGGGCCTGATAAGCCCCCAAGGGGGCCAAAGTCTGGGATTGCCCCACCAGTTTCAGGGTTTTGGGTGCCTGCACCATGACAGCACGCCCCCCCAAGCCCCCTTAATGGCTGATCCATTGGTCCTGGTTTGTTTGGGTGATTACGGTGGAACCTTTTCAATAACGTGGTGTTACGCTCACCTGGACCCCACAGGAGTGTCGATCGGACCCAGACAGCTGCGGTCTCCTTCAACGTGATGCGTAGTGCAGAAATGACTGTCTGGACTGGCCCGCCTAGTCTTGTCTGCTGGACCCGAAGAAGTATTTTCCTGCAAGTGGAGACAGGGATTAACCACCTGTGGGTTTTAGTGATGGCCTCCCAACTGTTCTCGCTCTCCCCCACTAATCCCCTCCGATATCCCCTTAGTAACCTCACCTTATGTTCATAAAAGATGAGCTCTCCATCCTGCATGTCTTGCAGGGGCGCGTAGAGACCAGTTACTTCACTGGTTTGAAGGCGTTGGGAGAGTTCCGGTAAGTATTGACTCTGAAGTCCCTGGCGGGATTGGTAAGTATCAAGTTCAAAGAGTTCAATGTGCCCGATGTTCACTCTTGTCCCCTTCCTTCCTTAAATTGCAACTGAGTTTGTGAGAAGACGGTCTCGTAGCTGCTGCTGGCGTTCAGGTAAGAGTCTGTGTTACCCAACGCTGTCCGGTAACTATTGCATGCGTTAACGTGTTGTTTTTCTCCCTCTTTACAGATGCGGCATATGAAAATGTGGAGAGTTATGGAATAATACCGCCGGTGGTAAATCAGGTAAGTCTATGGTGGTAAGAGGTTGTATTTGTTGATTCCCTTGGCTCACCTTGTTTTTTCTTGTGTCCCCTGGGTGCCGGATTACAGCGAAGAAATGATGGAGACAGTGCCGGATCGAAAGATGCTGTGAGAACTGGTGAGTATGGCACCGTGCTGGAGCTGGCGAAGCGACGCATGCAGGACCGATGTACTTTCCAGGTCCGGAGATGAAATGGTTCTGGAATTTGGTGAGGAATTTGAAATAAGTTTGTTTTCTAACCTTGTCCTTTTCTTCTTCTTTATTCTAGGAGCTTCGTATTCGAGGCGGGCGTGGCAGAAGACTGGATGCTGGCTGCAGGCACGCGGGCGTGGCAGAAGTCTGGATGCTGGCTGCAGGCACGGTGAGCGTCACGCTGCTGGATGCAGAATAACGGAAAGCATGTGCTGCTGTTCAGGTGTGGTTTAAATAGCCTCCAAGTAGTTCCAGGTAAGAAGTTCCCTAGAGCCACGCCCGAGTAAAAAATAGTCCCTGTAACAAAATAGTCCAATCCAGGCATCATGTAGGCTTGGACTCTTTTGCAGCATGGTCTGCATCAGGTAAGTAAAGTCTATGAGCCTGGCGCCTATGGCACCAGTACTGATTTCTATGATGAGCCTGGTGCCTATGGCGCCAGGACTGAACCCAGACAGCCCCTAGCCGGGGCTGCTGAGGTTTAAACAAATGTCTGGATGCCTGCTCCCGGAGCTGAGGGCCTTGGTCCTGATGCCCGGGGGTAGACATCATGACAGCACTCCCCCCTAAGGCCCCTCCTAAAGTTGTTCTTCCCCCTGGCCCCGGTTTGTCTGGGAAGTTCCGATGGAATCTTTTCACCAACCGAGGTGCATGAACGTGGTCGCTAGGCTCCCATGATCTTTCTTCTGGTCCGTAGCCCTTCCTATCGATCAAATAAAAAAGTTTTGATTTAATCATCTTGGAGTCCAGGATATTTTTTACCTCGAATTCAGGTTCTCCATCTATCAAGATGGGGTCAGGTGGTTTGGTTAATCTTGTCCCTGGTTGAACTGGTTTTAGAAGTGAAACATGAAAGACAGGATGAATTCGCTATCAGAGGGTAATTCCAATTTGACGGTCACCTGTTTGATAATGGCCTTAATGGTGTAAGGTCCCAAATATCTAGGATTGAAAGTCTGAGTTCCCTTCAGAGGTATATGTTTTGTAGCCAGCCAAACTTGATCCGCAATCTGGTATTGTGGAGTTTCACTTCTATGTTGATCAGCATTTTTCTTGTATTTCTCTTTTGCTTGTTTCAAATGTTCTGTGGCTTCCTTAAAGGCTTGTGTAATAGTAGAGTGCAAATGACTAACTGCGGGCATTTCTAAGTGCTGAGGCGAATCGAGTTCTGAGGTTCGAGGGTGATGTCCATATATGGTATAAAAAGGGCTTTGTCCGGTTCCTGAATGTACAGAGTTATTGTATGCGTACTCGGAAATCCATAAAATATCTTTCCAATTGCTTTCGGTTTGGTGTAGCATGCAGCGTAGGTACTGTTCAAGGGTCTGGTTGGTCCTTTCCGTCTGACCATCGGTCTGGGGATGGTGACTTGTTGATAGCCTCACGTCGATTTGTGCCAGTTGACAACATTTCTTCCAAAAATGCGAGATAAATTGACTACCTTGGTCAGAAACCAATACGGAAGGGAATCCGTGTAATCTAATGTTTTCGAGGAACTCCTTGGCCAGAATCGAAGCAGAAGGTAACCCCTTTAAAGGAATAAAGTGGGCCATCTTGGAAAAAAGATCCACAATAACTAGGATGGTGTTAAATCCATTACATGGAGGTAGATCTGTAATAAAGTCTAAAGACAAGGTGTGCCATGGTGTAGGTGGAATATCCAAAGGTTGTAAAAGGCCATCAGGTTTTTTCTTCTGGCTTTTGTTTTGGGCGCAAATGCCACAAGACATCACAAATGACTTTACATCTTTTCGCCAAGTGGGCCACCAGAACTGTCTCTTAATTTTCGCTTCAGTTTTTGCGATACCTGGGTGCCCTTCCATCAGTGTGTCATGGTAATTGGAGATGACTAGTTCTTGTATTTCCTTGTGTGGTAGAAATAGTCGTCCTTGATAGTAAGGTAGGTCATTGACGACTGAGTAGTCCGGGCCTTTCTTTACCCAGTCCTGCAGGGTTGCTGGATCGAAGAGTTGTTGGATTTTTGAATGAATATCTTCTAGTGTCTGTAGAGTAGTTATGCCAAGAATTATTTGCTCGGGAATTATTGGCACCGGTTCCGGGTTTGCATATGCTTCTCCCATCCCTATTCGGGATATGGAATCGGCTTTGCCATTTTTGCAGCCTGGTCGATAAGTGATCACGAAATCGAATTCGGCAAAGAACAATGCCCATCGAAGTTGTCGCGATGATTGGGCTTTGGCTGTTTTTAAATACTGCAGGTTCCGGAGATCGGTGATTACGGTAATATTATGCCTGGCAGCAAGAAGATAGTGCCGCCAAGCCTTAAAGGCGGATTTGATGGCTAATTGCCCTTTATCGGTAACTGCATAGTTTAACTCAGGTGCTGAGAACTTTCTGGACCAAAACGATACTGGGTGAAGTTGACCGGTTTCAGGATCCTTCTGGGACAGGACAGCTCCCGTGGCTAAACTGGATGCATCAGTTTCTACTATGTATGGAAGCTCAGGGCGTGGATGCTTTAAGACAGGTGCTGATGTGAATTTCGCTTTCAGCTCTTGGAAGGCCTTTTCAGCCTCTTCGGTCCACAAGAAGCGTTTGTTTTTTCGCAAAAGTGCTGTGATGGGGTGTACAACATGGGAGAAATCCGGAATGAATCTGCGGTAGAAATTAGCAAATCCGAGCATGCTTTGTACCCCTTTGACTGAACTGGGTGATGGCCACTTGAGAAATGTGTCCACCTTTCGAGAGTCCATTCGGATAAATCCAAGAAATTCAACTTCCGTACCATGAAAAACACATTTTTATAATTTTGCACATAACTTGTGCTGGCGTAGTTTCTCAAGGACTGCACGCACATGCTTAACATGGTCTGATTCTGAGGAGGAGTACACTAGAATATCATCTATGTATACAACGACACAGACTTCAATGAGTTCACGAAGGACATTGTTCATAAAATACTGGAAGGCTGCTGGTGCATTGCACAACCCGAAGGGCATCACCTGATATTCGAATAATCCGTACTTGGTGCGAAAGGCAGTCTTCCATTCGTCGCCTTTCTTGACACGTACCAGATGATATGCCCCTCGGAGATCTAACTTAGTGTAGATACAAGCATCCTTTACTTGGTCTAGTAATTCGGGGATCAGAGGCAATGGGTATCGTTTTTTTACCGTGATCTGATTTAATGCGCGGTAATCTATGCACGTTCTAAGGTCACCTTCCTTTTTTGGCACGAAGAATAAAGCTGAGGATGCAGGAGACTTGGAAGGACGAATGAAGCCATTAGCAAGGTATTAGTCCAAGTATTGCCGTAGGTGACGATTTTCAGGTTCTGTGAGGGCGTAGATTCTACTGCATGGGGGTTGTGCACCGGGTAGGAGGTCGATTTGACAATCATATGATCTGTGAGGAGGTAATGTATTGGCCTGTTCTTTTTGAAAAACATCCTGAAATTCTTGGTATTCCTGAGGTAACTGCACAATTGGGTTAATGACTGTAGCCAGGCCTTTGTTCAAAGTTTTCTCCGGGTAACAGGTGTGTGCACAATCCGGGAAGGTTATTCTCTTCTCTCGCCAATCTATACAAGGATTATGTGTTTCCAACCATGGTATCCCCAGTATTATCTGGAACTGTGGGGCTTTGATTAGATCAAACACAATAGTCTCTCGATGCCCATCTTGACTCAACAGTGTCATCTCTGTAGTGGAATGAGTTACAGGCCCAGAGGCAATCTCAGTTCCATCAACTGTGGTGATGACATCCGAAGTGGTCTTTTTGCAAAGAGGTAGATTCATCCTTGACACCAATTCGTGGTCCATATAGTTTCCTACGGCCCCGCTATCTATGTATGCCCTTACTGCGTGCATATGTGACGGCTGCCTGGGATCAAGTAGGACCATTGGGATGATTAGTTGCGAGGTCTGAGTGTCGTTCTTTAAGCTCGGCAAGCGGACCTCTACGCGTGTCGGGCGTGGTCGTTTCCCGAATCAGGCTCTATGTGGCTTTTAATCAGCAACTCCTACCACCTTCTTGGGTGGTTTTGTAGGGCAATCCCGTAGAAAATGTCCTGAGGTTCCACAGTACAGACACAACTGCATCTGTCGTCTTCTTTCTCTTTCCTTTTGAGTTAAGGGTCCTTTAACCCCCACGATATGCATAGGTTCAGATGCATCTGTTCCTTTGGGGGCAACGTTGGGTTTAACCAATACCTGGTTCTCGAACTTATCTCGATCAGTCTTTCGGTTCTGAAGTCGGTGGTCTAGCTGGACCACTAAGTCTATAAATTCTGTGCAATCCTGAGGTGGGTTCACAACTTGAGCCAAGACATCTTTGAGTTCTCCCCGAAGTCCACGATGAAACAATGTAATTCGTTTTTCCTCCGGCCACCCGGTTTCCACCACCAACCTATTGAAGGTTGCAATATAGGTTAGCCGATCCTGGTTACCTTGTCGTAAGGATAAAAGTTTGTTGTCCAGGGCTTGACCCTGTGAGTGTCTGGCGAATTGTTTTTCCATGCTCCTTTGAAAACCCTGAAAATCCCGGAGAAGAGGATCATCCTGGTTGACTAATGGAATGGACTAATCCGCTGCGCTGCCACTAAATATGACAATACAAAGGCTACTTTGGCTTGGTCATTTGGAAAGGCTCCCGGTCTGCATAAAAAGTGCAAGCGGCATTGGTTCATAAACACGGCAAACCTTTTGGGGTCCCCAGCAAAGCGTTCTGGTGGAGCTAACAAAATATTTCCTGGTAAAACCACTTGCACAGGATTGCTTGATGAAACAGGGGTTGGGTTTCCCCCAAATCCAAGTAGGGGCGTTTGCCCAGCTTGGTTTTGCAGTAGTTGCCTAGCCAGATCATCCGTGCGCTCCTTTGAGACAATCAGTTCTCTCCTGAGGGCATTAGTCTGTTGGCGAGCGGCATGTACTTCTGCCCTAAGTTCCCCCAATAATTGGGCCAGTTGGTCGGTTTCTGAGGTTTCCATAACACCCAGGTGGGTATTTGTAGAGAGGCTTTGCGTTCTGTTACGCTCACCTGGACCCCCCAGGGGTGTCGATCGGACCCGGACAGCTGCGGTCTCCTTCAACGTGATGCGTAGTGCAGAGATGACTGTCTGGACTGGCCCGCCTAGTCTTGTCTGCTGGACCCAAAGAAGTATTTTCCTGCAAGTGGAGACAGGGATTAACCACCTGTGGGTTTTAGTGATGGCCTCCCAACTGTTCTCGCTCTCCCCCACTAATCACCTCCGATATCCCCTTAGTAACCTCACCTTATGTTCGTAAAAGATGAGCTCTCCATCCTGCATGTCTTGCAGGGGCGCGTAGATACCAGTTACTTCACTGGTTTGAAGGCGTTGGGAGAGTTCCGGTAAGTATTGACTCTGAAGTCCCTGGCGGGATTGGTAAGTATCAAGTTCAAAGAGTTCAATGTGCCCGATGTTCACTCTTGTCCCCTTCCTTCCTTAAATTGCAACTGGTTCCGTGAGAAGAAGGTCTCGTAGCTGCTGCTGGCGTTCAGGTAAGAGTCTGTGTTACCCAACGTTGTCCGGTAACTATTGCGTGCGTTAACGTGTTGTTTTTCTCCCTCTTTACAAATGCGGCATATGAAAATGTGGAGAGTTATGGAATAATACCGCCGGTGGTAAATCAGGTAAGTCTATGGTGGTAAGAGGTTGTATTTGTTGATTCCCTTGGCTCACCTTGTTTTTTCTTGTGTCCCCTAGGTGCCGGATTACAGCGAAGAAATGATGGAGACAGTGCCGGATCGGAAGATGCTGTGAGAACTGGTGAGTATGGCGCCGTGCTGGAGCTGGCGAAGCGACGTGTGCAGGACTAATGTACTTTCCAGGTCCGGAGATGAAATGTTCCGGAATTTGGTGAGGAATTTGAAATAAGTTTGTTTTCTAACCTTGTACTTTTCTTCTTCTTTATTCTAGGAGCTCCGGATTCGAGGCGGGCGTGGCAGAAGACTGGATGCTGGCTGCAGACACGCGGGCGTGGCAGAAGACTGGATGCGGGCTGCAGGCACGGTGAGCGTCACGCTGCTGGATGCAGTATAACGCGAAGCATGTGCTGCTGTTCGGGTGTGGTTTAAATAGCCTCCAAAGTAGTTCCAGGTAAGAAGTTCCCTAGAGCCAAGCCCGAGTAAAAAATAGTCCCTGTAACAAAATAGTCCCATTCAGGCATCATGTAGGCCTGGACTCTTTTGCAGCATGGTCTGCATCAGGTAAGTAAAGTCTGTGAGCCTGGCGCCTATGGCTCCAGGACTGATTTCTATGATGAGCCTGGCATCTATGGCGCCAGGACTGAACCCAGACAGCCCCTAGCCAGGGCTGCTGAGGTTTAAACAAATGTCTGCATGCCTGCTCCCGGAGCTGAGGGCCTTGGTCCTGATGCCCGGGGGTAGGCATCATGACACGTGGAGCATGTACATTCTCGCTAGGTTCCCATGATCTTTCATGCGGTCCGTACCCTTTCCAGTCTATCAAGTAAAAGAGTTTTGATTTGGTGATTTTTGAGTCCAGAATCTCTTTAACCTCGAACTCGGGTTCTCCGTTCACTGTGACCGGTTTAGGTGTTTTCACAACTCGTGTTCCAGGTTGCACCGGTTTCAAAAGTGAGACGTGGAACACTGGATGAATTTTCATGTGCAGGGGTAAGTCCAATTTCATAGCCACTGGATTGATTATGGCCTTGATGGTATATGGACCCAAACATCTGGGATTGAAGGTACAAGGCCCTTTAACGGGTATGTGCTTTGACGCCAGCCAGACTTCATCCCCAACCTGATATCTTGGAGCTTCACTTCTATGTGCGTTGGCTGATTTCTTGTCCCTTTCCTTAGCCTGCCTTAGATGATCTGTTGCTTGTTTGAAGGCTTGGGAGATGGTAGAGTGCAAACTTTTCACAGCTGCCATTTCCAGAAGTTGTGGCGGGTCAAGGTTGGAAGTTCGTGGGTGTAACCCGTAGATTGTATAGAAGGGACTTTGACCTGTGCTGGAATGGAGTGAGTTGTTATAGGCATACTCGGTGATCCATAAAACATCCTTCCAGCTGCCTTCAGTTTGATGTAACATGCACTTGATATATTGCTCCAAGGTCTGGTTTGTTCTCTCTGTTTGACCATCGGTTTGGGGATGGTGACTGGTGGAAAGTCTTACGTCGATTTGAGCTAACTCGCAACACTTCTTCCAGAAGCGTGAGATAAACTGGCTGCCACAGTCTGAGATCATAATGGAAGGGAATCCATGAATTGGGACAATCTGTTCCAGAAATTCTTTAGCCAGAATTGAAGCTGAGGGTAGTGCTTTTAACGGGATGAAGTGGGCCATTTTTGAAAACAAATCCACCACTACTAAAATTGTGTTGAATCCGTTACTCTGAGGAAGGTCTGAAATACAGTTAAGGGATAGTGTATGCCAAGGCGTTGGTGGAATGTCTAATGGCTGAAGCAGGCTTGGTGATTTTTTCTTTTGGGCCTTGTTTTGAGCGCATACTCCACAGGATAGCACAAACTGCTTGATGTCCTTACGCCATGTTGGCCACCAAAATTGTCGTTTGACCATGGCCTCAGTTTTTGTAATTCCAGGGTGACCTTCTACTAATGAGTCATGGCAATATGAGATGACTTTTTCCTGAAGTTCTCTGCTGGGTAGATAGAGACATCCTCGAAAATAGGGTAATTGGTTGGTGACAGAATGGTGAGGACTTTTGGTCGGCCAATCCTTTAGGGTGTTGGAATCCATGAGATGAGAGATGCTCTCTTGAACGTCTTCTAATGTTAGAGATGTAGTAATCCCAAGAATCTTCTCACCAGGAATGATAGGCACTGGGTCGGGATTGGCGTTTTCCTCATCTACTCCTATACGGGACAGTGCGTCTGCCTTGCCATTTCGACAGCCAGGTCGGTAGGTAATTACAAAGTCAAACTCTGCAAAAAATAATGCCCATCGCAGTTGACGAGATGATTGGGCTTTTGCAACCTTCAAGTATTGTAAATTGCGATGATCGGTAATTACTGTGATGGTGTGTCTAGCTCAGAGGAGGTAATGTCGCCAGGTTTTGAAGGCCGCCATGATGGCTAACAGTTCCTTGTCCGTAATCGCATAGTTCAGCTCGGGAGCCGTACATTTCCGTGACCAAAAGGCTACCGGGTGCAGTTGACCTGTTTCGGGATCCCTTTGTGAAAGGACTGCGCCCATTGCCAAACTGGAAGCATCCGTTTCGACCACGTACGGTAGATCTGGACGAGGGTGTTTCAAGATCGGGGCTGAGATAAATCTTTGTTTTAGTTCCTGAAGGCTTTCTCAGCTTCTTCGGACCATTGAAAACACTTGTTTTTGCGCAACAGAGTGGTGATGGGGTGCACTAGTTGCGCGAATCCTGGAATGAAGCGCCGATAGAAGTTTGCAAATCCAAGCATACTCTGAACTCCTTTAATCAAGGTTGGCGATGGCCAGTTGAGAATGGCATCCACCTTTCGTGAATCCATGCACACACCATGAGGGGTTAGAACAAATCTGAGGAACTCAACCTCAGTAACATGGAAAAAACATTTATCCAACTTTGCAAATAGCTTGTGTTGTCGAAGTATGTCCAAAACTGCTCGGACATGTTTCACATGTTCTTGCTCTGAACGGGAGTATACCAGAATGTCGTCGATGTATACTACGACATACACATCAATCATTTCCCGCAAAACATCATTCATGAAATATTGGAACGCCGCTGGGGCGTTGCAAAGGCCAAAAGGCATCACCTGATATTCAAATAGCCCGTATTTGGTGCGGAAAGCGGTCTTCCATTCGAACCCCTTTCCTGATCCGCACAAGGTGGGTAGCTCCGCGGAGGTCCAACTTGATGTAAATCCAGGCATCTTTAACTTGATCCAATAAGTCTGGAATCAGAGGCAACGGGTAACGGTTTTTAACAGTGACCTGATTCAATGCGTGGTAGTCGATGCAAGTCCTAAGGTCACCTTCCTTTTTAGGCACGAAGAATAACGGTGAGGCCGCTGGGGACTTGGATGGGCAGATGAAACCGTTAGCCAGATACTGGTCTAAATATTTTCTCAAATGCAGGTTCTCGGGTTCTGTGAGTGCATAGATTCGACCGCACAGAATCGGTGCTCCTGGTACTAGGTCGATCTGGCAGTCATACGACCTGTGAGGGGGCAGTGTGTTGGCATGATCCTTTTGGAATACATCCTGATAGTCTTGATATACCAGAGGTAGCAAGTTGGTTGGTTTCATGATCGTTGTCGCTCCAGTGACCAAAGGTCCTTTAGTTGGATAACAAGTCTGAACACAGTCGACTGAGAAGGTCAGCCTTTTGGCACGCCAGTCTATGCAAGGATTGTGTGATTCCAACCATGGCATACCCAGAATTATCTGAAATTGTGTGGCCTTGATTACATCAAATACTATGGTTTCCCGATGACCGTCTTGGCACAAAAGAGTCATCTCAGCCGTAGAGTGTGTTACCGGACCCAAAGCTATTTCAGTTCCGTCGACTGTGGTGACTAAGGGCCTCATTACACGTTGTGCGGTAAGGGATTAACGTTACCGGTAAGGGAATACCGGAATCGTTAAATGCCCATGCCAATTACGACCCGGATAACCGCTATTAGCGGCACCGCTAAGTACGGTGCCACTAATAGCGGCTAGTTCGCAGGCGCACGACCCTTCATCCCGTAAATAACGGCATGGCACTAATAGCACACCATCACAAGCCATGCGGACATGCCAATAGCGGCATGGTAAAGCCCCAAAAACCCCTTACCGGCATGGTGCTAATACCCGCATCGCGAACCACTCATTAAGAGAACTGAGCAGTGTTCCCACCTGCCACAGGTGGACACAATCAGCACAGGTGGAGGCAATGGAGACTGGACCAGCACAAAAGGAGCACACCACACCCCTTCACACACCCCTTCCCACACCAAGATAGTTCCAATACTAGCAGCATTACATGGGCTGGAGGACATGATTGCAGTGCAGCAGCAACAACAACAGGCAGCACAGAGGAGACGCAGGAGGAGGAGGAGGAGGGCAAGACAGGTGCAGCAAGCACCACCAGGGCACCTAGTAATAACACAGAGGCAGCCACCAATCCCCACGATCCGAGCCAGTCCATTTAACCTAACCCCTGAGCAAATACACACCCTGTACCGTCTGGACCGGGATACCATCACCAGCATCGTGGACATGATACATGATGACATTGTGAGCCTCATAGACATCAGAACTGCCATCCCCCTCTACTGAAGGTGGTGACTGTGCTCAACTTCCTGGCAAGAGGCACCTACCAGCATACAGTGGGGCAGATGCATGGCATCTCACAACCAGTATTCTCATGCACGCTGAACCAGGTACTCGATGCCCTCCTGAAGCATGCACATGAACACATATTCCTGCCACGGACTACCCAGGAGATCGCAAACACCAAAGTTGGCTTCTATTCACTGGCAGGCAACCCAAGTTGCATCGGGGCCATCGACTGTACTCATGTGTAATTGGTGGTCCCACATCACAATGAAGTAGTCTACCGAAACAGAAAGCAATTCCACTCCATCAATGTCCAAATGGTGTTGTGCCCGATTTCCCGGATCAACCCATGATTCTATGGTCCTGCGGAACTCAACCATACCACGCTACATGGAGCGACAAGCCGGACAACGTTCAAGGCTACTTGGTGAGTAGCAGGGCAAGCACATAGCAGTGTGATTGGGGGGGGAGAGATACATACTCCAACTGGGTGTTGACTGTCGTCCGTAGGACAAATGGACATACAGATGTACGCCAATGTCCATCAGGGAAGGCCACAATGTACTTGAGAAGAACCCACATGCAATTTGAAGCTGCACAACATTGAGAACAATCCAGGTTTCCAAATATTACACATCCATCCACATCCACATTGCTCATCATGCCACACCACGTAATACACAAATCAGCAACATGGCGTCAAGATAGTTATACAGAATTAGCGCAGCACAACTTCAATAAAGCAATGTGCCCTTGAATGCATGCAAAGGGATCACCCCTAGCCATAGCATTGAACCACACACCTATAGCACCACTGAAGTGATGCTTCACAGCATGGCAACATCGATGTCGGAATGGCAGTACACTAGCAGTGTGGTACCAAATTTGCCTGGGCCCAGGGACACCTAACACCTAGCCTCACCCAGGACATGTCAGTTACTGTCGGAGGCATGAATGGGGCATGTCCACTTGCAGGGTCGAGCTCACCTTTGCACATTGCAGTCACACAGAACGTCTGCATGCATGCTGGTAATCGTGGATTTCAATCACAATGCAAAGTCGATTTGTGTGATATATACAGGCCGCTCTTGAGGTGAACAGTAACAGGTCACCATTCTTCCCCCCATACAGGTGATGCCGGCTATCCCCTGAAGAGGTGGCTCCTTACCCCTGTACGGAACCCACCGAACAGGCACGAAGAGGACTACAATCGTGCACATACTCGTACCCGCGTCGTGATTGAGCAGACATTTGGCCTTTTGAAGACACGGTTCAGGTGCATAAGCAGGTCGGGTGGGGTTCTCCTGTACGGCCATGAGAAGGTGGCCAAGATCACCATGGCATGTGTCATGCTGCACAATATGCGTATCAGACGGAATGTGCCACTGCCCCCTGAAGTTGAAATGCAACCACCTGATGAGGATGATGATGGTGATGAGGACGGAGGTGACGGGGATGCTGAACATGCAAGAGGCGATGCCCAGGAGGGACGCGATGTGCAACAGCATCTGATCAACCAAATAATCTGAGACACATGGTTTAACTCTGTAGGATGGATATGGGTATAAGTGCACTGGTGTCTGTGGTGAAGCGCACAATGGACCCCATCACCAATAAAGTTCACATACACAATGACGAGGTCCAAGCCTGTGTTTCAACTAGTCACCAGTGTATTAAGGTATAATGAGATGAAAAAGTGCATGTCCCCAACTATCCCACCACCCTTTCACCCACCCCACCCCCAACACTCCTGAAACACCCTTTCCCACCTCCCCCCACAACATTCCCGAAACACCCTTTCTCCCCTCCCGCCACAACACTCCCGAAACACCCTTTCCTCCCTCCCCCCACAACAACCCCATTTGTGGCTTGCACAATGTTGGTGTCCTGCTGCACACCTGCCAGCTGGACCCTGCTGTCCCTATTTCCCATTGCCACCAACACCATTAGGAGGTTGGGATGATGTGCGCCTCGTGGTGCGCATGGAGCGGCGGAGGGGGCTTGTCTGCCTTGAACTCGCAGATGATGAGGTGGCTGTCTGTCCGTGTGGTGGTGGTGGGAACTGGCGGTCCATCGCGTACGCTATGCGCGTGAGGACCTGCCTCAGTTGGCCAATCTCCATGCACAGCCTGTTGGTACAGGTTTCCATCGCCTCCCTCGAGTGCCTGGCAGTCTCCGTGATCTCCCCCCTGAGACGGGCAGCCTCTTCCACATGCTGCCCAACCAGCACTGTAATTTCCTCCTTGCGCTGCCTGATGGTGGCCAGGTCATGGCCACTGTGGCCAGCTCGTGGTGTGGCTTCTGCGCCTTCCTCTACGTCCCGGACATCAGGTGAGGCCACTGGTGGGCTCCAGCACCCTCCCGTGTTCTCCCTGCCAGACTGGCCATGGACACTGGATCCTAGTATTGGCCGTGGAGTTGCTTCTGGGCTTCCTGGGGGGGATGGGTGTGCATTTGCATGGTGAACTCTATAGGGTCCTCCACATCTGACAGCGGCACTGTGGCTGCTGCCTCACCAGTGGAACTTGTGGCAGCGGAGGGTGGGCCCTCCATGGGTGTAACCTGTGGTGGGGGGTTCACATCAGTGGGTGTGGCAATTGTTGCTGGCATAGACTGCGGTATTGGTGCAGTGGCGCTCTTGCGATGATTGACCCTCTGCAGGGGCGCACTCCTCCCTGTGCCCCTTGATATGGTGGGGGTGCCCCTGTCTCCTGTGCCCTGGGTTTTTTCTTGGCAGGAGGAGCCTGAGTCGCAGTGGCAGGTTCTTCGCTGTCTGTATGTGAGCCTGTGGGGGACAAAGAGGGGATGGCATTGGTGATGGTTCAACGTGCTTCATGCAGATTCAGTTCATCATGCTGTTCTGTGCATTGGGACTTCATTGGTGGGGATTCAGGTGATGGGGCTGTTGAGTGGGTCATCCATGCATGGGTCTGTGTGGCACTTGTCTGTGGTGATGTGTGCATGTGTGTGTATCGGGGTGTGACAGTCACATGGGCAGGGTTGTGTGCATGTATGATTGTGGCCGCATCCATGAGGTGAATCTGGGCTCACATTTGGGGGGTGCCTCAACATTCACAGTGCATTGTTTCATGTGTACACTCACCTCCATCTGATGTAGTGGCCATACCATGCTCCATGCTCCCGACACCCTCGATTGATTCGACGCCAATCGTGCTGGCGCAGGTCTCCTCCCACTCCTTCAATTTAATTGGTGAATCAGCGCCACCTCCTGTGGCCATGGCCAGCTGGCGGTTCGCAGACAGTATGCTGCGGACCCAGAGGCGGAGATCGTCCCACCGCTTTCTGCACTCCCTGACGGTGCGGGTGGTGGTGCCCACCGCACTCACTTTCAGGGCGACCTCTGCTCAGATGGCCTTTTTCTGGATCAGGGTCTCCCGCCGCATGTCGTTGGCAAATACCACATCGGAGTTTGCTGCTAGGGTCTCCGTCAGCATTATGAGTTCCTCGTTCGTAAACTTCTCTTTAAGCTGGCGGTCGGTAGTTTTTTTTATGGCCTTTGGCATGGTGAGGGGATCCTTGTGGGTTTGGGATGGCACAGTTGTCGAAACAGGTCCAGTGGGCAGAGGATGGCAATGGATTGTGTTTTTAAAGATGGCCGCCGTGCTCTTTCCCGTTCCTGTGTGATTACGCTATTTCCGGTTCCGCTATGTAGCGGTGACCGCTATTTGCGTGGTGCAGGAGGTCGGAAGTGCTATCAGCGCTTTCGTCGGTGCCGCTAAGGTGTTTTTTGGGGTCTTTAACGGCATGGCGGTAGGATCATTACCGGCATGGCACTATGCTCGTGTCCGCGTACTCGTAATGGTACGCAATTAGCGGCCTCTTGCCAAGGCGGACACGTTAATAGCGCCACGCCGGTAAATGCCGTTTTTTACCACGTACTGTGTAATGAGGCCCTAAGTCTTATTGTTGCCTTTTCGCAAAGGGAAAGGTTCATCCTTGAAGCCAATTCTTGATCCATATAATTTCCAATGGCTCCACTATCAATGTATGCTCTGACTGCATGCATTCAAGACGGTTGCTGGTGGTTTATGAGGACCATAGGCAAAACTAGGTGCGATGTCTGTGAGTCCTTCTTTTCGCTCGGCCTGCGGACCTCTACGCCTGCCGGGCGGAGGAGTTTTCCGGCTCAGACTCTGTTTCAACCTTACCGGTGACTCCTACTGCCTTTTTGGGTGGCTTCACTGGGCATTCTCTGAAACAATGGCTGGCTGAACCACAATATAAACACAACTGTTGCTGTCTTCTCCTATCCTTTGCAGCCTGGGTTAACGGCCCCCGTACTCCCCCGATTGGCATGGGTTCTGACACATCGGTGGTCCTGGAGGCATTTTCCTTGGGGCGCACGAATACTCTAGAATAAATTCTAGCACGATCTGCCTTACGGTTCTGCAGTCTGTGATCTAGCTGGACTACCAAGTCTATGTACTCAGCACAGTCTCTGAGCGGGTTCATCACTTGAGCTAAAACGTCCTTTAACTCCCCTCTCAGACCACAGTAAAAAAGCGTTGTTCTCTTGTCGTCCGGCCAATCAGTTTCCACAACCAGTCTGTTGAAGGTCGCGATGTATGTTAACAAATCCTGATTGCCCTGACGCAAAGACAAGAGCTCATTATCTAATGCTTGACCTTGAAAACGCCGGGCAAACAGCTTCTCCATATCCAATTGGAATCTTTGGAAGTCTCGCAAAATGGGATCATCCCGACTGACCAGCGGTACAGACCAGTCAGCAGCACTGCCACTAAGATATGAAAGTACAAAAGCCACTTTGGACTGGTCGCTTGGAAAGACTCCTGGCCTGCATAGAAAATGTAGACGGCACTGGTTCATAAACACTGCATACCTTTTCAGATCCCCAGCGTATCGTTCTGGGGGTGCCAAGGGTACAGCTTCTGGGAGGACCACCTGAACCGGATTGCTTGATGGGGGGGGTGCCGCTGACCCCACTCAAGGTAGCGGCGTCTGCCCCGCCTGTGACTGGAGCAGCTATCTGGCGAGATCGTCGGTGCGTTCCTTGGCTACAATCAGTTCTCTTCGTAAGGCATTGGTTTCCTGTCTAGCCGAATGGACTTCAGCCCTGAGTTCCCCTAAAAGCTGAGCTAGCTGATCAGTTTCCGAGGTTTCCATGACGCCCAAGTAGAGAATTTTGTGTAGGCTTTGCGTTCTGTCACGCTCACCTGGTCTCCATGGGGGCGTGCTCGTGTGCGTAGGGTGTTGTCTGTCCTGATGCTGCTCTGCTTGGCTGGTGATGCTAGCTTGCGTCTCCCCTTAGTCCTTGCTTCAGGAGATGTTAGCCTGCAAGTCAAAACGCGATATTAGCTACCGAAGGGAGCTGGTCAGTGGTGTCACAGCTCGCCTGCCGTGGAGATTATACCTAAGATGGAGACTAAAAAGGAGGTAGAAGAAGGACTCCTTCTCCCGGGCTCGCTGTGCGCATACTAGTCTTTCGACCTTATATTCCCGGAAGTTGCTAACGCACTCGCGTTGCAACTTCCAGTACTTTGGAAAGTGATTCCTAGCGCTCGCGTGTGTTTTTTTTTTCTTTGCCGCTTTCGAACGGCTTTCCCTTTCCGTTTCTGCCGTTCTCGGACCGCTGTTCCTCTTTATGCTCTCTACTGGCTTACCCTCTTGGAAACTCCCTCTTTCCTTGCTCGCAGTACTTGCGAGGTACCTGCTACTCTTCTGCAGCCAAGCCTCTCCGGTCTCCCTGCATCCAGCTGCTGCCTTCTGGGGGCTCTGTCCATCTGGAGTATTCATTTGGAGCTATTGTGAACGTTGTCTACACCTTCAGTTTCTCAGTGCATTCTGGGATCAGTAGTTCCATCAGGAAATCACAACCTACTAGGGTTTTTTTGGCAAGGCTTTTTCCCTGGCCTGGGCTCCCTGGGGTCCAAACTGCCAGGCAAATTGCACCTCAGGCAGAGTGGCCTCTAGTGGAGCCCATACCCATCGCACCAAACAAGGGGTAAGGACGCACAAGAAGCCCAGTGACATTTGGAGACAGAGAAGAAAAGAGATACCATCGGACGAATCCTGGGACTCGGATTCAGACGGTACCTTCAGACGGTACCTCAGCCTTAAAGACTTCAGGTGAGGAGGGGGTTGGTGGAGATAACAAAGATCAGACTGAATCTGAGAGATTGCAACGCCCAGAGATAATGGCCTCCCTAGAACAATACCAAGAAATGGTAAACGCCATCCAGACCCTGACAGCTGAAGTACAGTCCCTAAGAGCTGACAATACGGCATTACGGCAACAGGTTCAACAGGTGGGACAACAGGTACCTCAGCGGGATGATAACAGAGGGGAACTACCTCCTCTTCCCTTGTCGTGTGGGAAATATGATGGGGACCCAAAGAAATTAAAAGAATTCTTGGATGCCTGCACAATCCAATTCACCTTTCGCCCCAGAACCTACGAGTTAGACAGAACCAAGGTTGGGTTCTTAATATCCAATCTGACAGGCAATGCTCTGGCATGGGCTACGCCTTTTGTTACTGCTTCAGATCCGGTTCTCATCGATTACGGCCTATTTTTACAATGACTAAAAGAAAGGTTCGAGAGACCGGAGGTCTTGTATTCCGCCTTTGAAAATCTACTCGACATACGACAAGGGTCATCTGATGTCCAAACGTACCTTGTGAGATTTCAAAGGATAGCTGCAGAAGCAGGATGGCCCGAAACTGCCCAACAGACTATATTCTGAAGAGGACTCCACGAAGACATTAAAGACGAACTGGTGAGAGTTGCCAGACCTAATTCTTTCCAAGACCTGGTCTCCCTGGTTTTACAGGTAGAGTTCCATATGGCAGAAAGGAAGGCAGAAAGAAGAAGACCACGCACTTTTGTATCAGGACCAAACCCCTCCTCGATACCTGAAAAGGAACCCACGGAAGAACCTATGCAAATTGGAACCACACGAGGACCTCTATCTACCGGCGAACGCAAGAGACGAAAGGACCTCGGCTTGTGTATGTATCGTGGGTCAAACAGCCATCTATTAAGAGATTGCCCTGAAGTACCCCCCAGAAGACAGGGAAACGAAGGACCCCAACCTTAAACAGGGAAAGGGAAGGGGTGAACACCATAAATCCCTGTCACTTAGCACAGCCTTCGGCTTTGGACTGTTGCAGTCTTATGGTGATCAAGGTACTAATAGAATGGGAACCGACAGGTTCTGTGGAGTGCATAGCCATGGTAGACTGCGGAGCGGCTGGCAACTTTGTGGACGACAAGTGGGCCAAGGAACACCTCCTACCCAGACGCCCGAAGATCAGATCTATACTGGTGGAAGGAGTCGATGGTACCCCACTAACATCAGGCCCCATTAGCCACGAAACGCAGGAGTTGAAGATAAAGATGGCTAATCATCAGGAATACCTCTCATTCGATCTGATCAGGGCGGCACATTTTCCGGTAATACTGGGAATTCCCTGGTTGAGAAAGCACAATCCCCACATTGATTGGAGCTTGAACACAGTAGACTTCAAATCACAGTACTGCAATCAACATTGCTTAACAACAGAAATCTCCCCGGTCATTCAAGCAACACTGCATCCTTCCTTCAGTGTCAACAGGATACCAGCCCCATATCAGGAATTCATAGATGTGTTCACAGACACACAGCCCCGTCTTCTGCCACCACATCGCAGAGAAGATTGCAAGATTGATCTGACACCGGAAGCAGTTGTGCCTTTCGGGAGAATGTTTCCGTTGTCACTACCTGAAAAGGAACCTCTGAAAGAGTACCTTGCCACCAACCTAGAGAACGGTCTCATTAGAGAGTCATCTTCCTCAGCAGGGGCTTCTCTCTTTTTTATTTCCAAAAAAGGAACA
Organism: Ambystoma mexicanum; assembly: GCF_040938575.1. Lineage (NCBI taxonomy): Eukaryota > Metazoa > Chordata > Amphibia > Caudata > Ambystomatidae > Ambystoma > Ambystoma mexicanum. The sequence goes on along the minus strand of NC_090928.1, from coordinate 537,406,751 downwards.
ACAGAACTACTTCCCTGTATAGATTACAGAGGTCTGAATAGTCTTACGGTGCGAGATAGATATCCTATGCCATTGATGAAGGACATCATTGAAGCCGTCCAGGGTGCCCGGGTCTTCACCAAGCTGGACTTGAGAGGAGCTTATCACCTTTTAAGACTCCGCGAAGGGGATGAGTGGAAGACAGCTTTCCGGACACCTCTAGGACATTACGAATATAGAGTAATACCTTTTGGACTGGTCAATGCACCGGCACAATTCCAACGATTCATGGACAATGTATTTTCAGATATGCTCGACTCCTCAGTGGTCGTTTACCTGGACGACATTCTTGTCTTTTCTGCCACTCTGGCTGAACATCGTGTCTTGGTAACAGAAGTCTTACAACGCTTAAGGAGAAACAGTCTACTAGCTAAACCCGAAAAATGCATGTTTGAGGCATCCACAGTACCATATTTGGGTTTTATATTATCTGCAGATAACATACAGATGGATCCAGCCAAGACGAATGCCATTACCAATTGGCCTGTACCCTCTAATGTAAAGGGAATCCAACGATTCTTAGGACTACCGAACTTCTATAGAAAGTTTATCCCCAATTTCTCTGAGATTATTCTTCCTATCACCAATCTTCTGAAAAAGGGGGTGAAATTCCTCTGGGATTCCGACACTGAACAAGCCTTCCAACTTCTGAAAAGATCCTTTGTAACAGCTCCGGTCCTCAGACAACCAGATCAAACACGCCCATTCATAGTGGAAACTGATGCTTCCCTCGGTGCTATTGGGGCAGCATTACTACAGAAGGAGGAAGACGGCTTAGAACATCCTGTCTCTTATTTTTCAGGCACGTTGACCACTAGTGAACGCAACTATTCCGTGTTAGAAAAGGAACTCCTGGCCATCCGACAAGCGTGCGAGGAATGGAGACATCTTCTACAAGGCTCTGTAGTCCCGTTTTTGGTCCGTACAGATCATCAAAACCTTAAAGTCCTTCAAAAGATGGAGTGCCGCAACTCACGACACGCCAGGTGGGCGTATTTCTTCGCACAATTTGACTTTGTGATTACCTATCTCCCAGGAAAGGACAACACTCTGGCAGATGCCCTTTCTCGGAGTATGGGTGAAGAATCTGGGGATCTACCAGAACAGGAACTCATGTTAGCAGGAAAGACATTCATCACCACCATAAACACTTTTTTGCGACAGGTAAAGGCGGAACAACAGAACAATAGGAGCTCAGAAATGGATTTGAAGGGGAAGGGCAACTTTCACTTTAGGACGGAAGCTTTGTATGTACCAACCCGAGACCTCCAAGTACAAGCAATGTCCTGGTGTCATGATATTCCTTCTGCTGGACATAAGGGCCAAAGAGCCACATTACAGTTAACATCCCGTCAATTTTGGTGGCCTTCCCTGGCTAAGGATGTGAAGGAGTATGTAAATGCCTGCCCAGTGTGTGCTCAAAACAAGTACGATTACCACAAACCCCTAGGACTCCTACAACAAGAAAAACAGCCCGAAGGACCTTGGCAGCATATATCCACGGATTTCATAGTGGAGCTGCCGGAATCCTGTGGACACACCACCATAATGGTCACAATCGATTCCTTTAGTAAACTGGCTCACTTTTCTCCTCTTAAAGGACTCCCTACTGCCAGCACGACTGCAGAAGCCTTTCTGAAGGACATAGTCAGGCTTCATGGGATTCCCACCAATATAGTCTCAGATAAAGGCGCTCAATTCACGTCCAAATTCTGGACTGTTCTGTGCAAAACATTAGGAATCAGGAGATCTCTTTCCTCAGGGTTCCACCCGGAAAGCAATGGGCAAACTGAACGTTTGAACGCCACTCTCGAACAGTACATACGGTGTTTTTGTAACCAAGAACAAGACGACTGGTTCCATCTTCTGCCCATGGCCGAGTTCTCTTATAACAACACAAAACATACCTCCCTAGGTATGAGTCCTTTCAAGTGCACCTATGGTTATGACCCAAAGCATATACCTCTCTCTGGTATCCCTCCTACAAATACACCTTCAGTGGATCATCTACTGGATACCATACAGAGGATGCACCGAGTATCAGAATCCAATCTCGCAAAAGCTCGACAAGACTGTAAAAGATGGGCAGATCAAAAGAGAAGCCCTAACCCTCAGTGGGAAGTAGGAAGGCAGGTGTGGCTATCCACCAAGTATTTACCCAGATGGGTTCATCCAGGAAAGTTTGCACCCAGGTATCTTGGGCCCTTTCGTATCTCAGCCAAAATCAATCCTGTGGCTTATAGACTGGACCTCCCCCCGATTCTCAAAAGAATACATCCTGTCTTTCATACCTCACTCCTTAAACCATATATTGAGGACCCTCATTCCCGGAAGACAAAAAGACCTCCTCAAAAGACCGCAAAGACCATTGAGGAATATGAAGTTTCCGACATTATGGATTCCAGATACAAAAGAGGTGTACTGCAATACCTGGTCTTTTGGAAAGGATACCCAAGGTCAGAATGCACATGGGAACCTGTTAAGAACATTTCTGCTCCTCGCCTACTATGGAGATTCCATCGCCTTCATCCCGGAAAACCGGGGGGTTGTGGCCTGAGAAGGCGTCATACTGTCACAGCTCGCCTGCCGTGGAGACTATACCTAAGATGGAGACTAAAAAGGAGGTAGAAGAAGGACTCCTTCTCCCGGGCTCGCTGTGCGCATACTAGTCTTTCGACCTAATATTCCCGGAAGTTGCTAACGCACTCGCGTTGCAACTTCCAGTACTTTGGAAAGTGATTGCCAGCGCTCGCGTGTGTTTTTTTTTTCTTTGCCGCTTTCGAACGGCTTTCCCTTTCCGTTTCTGCCATTCTCGGACGGCTGTTCCTCTTTATGCTCTCTACTGGCTTACCCTCTTGGAAACTCCCTCTTTCCTTGCTCGCAGTACTTGCGAGGTACCTGCTACTCTTCTGCAGCCAAGCCTCTCTGGTCTCCCTGCATCCAGCTGCTGCCTTCTGGGGGCTCTGTCCATCTGAAGTATTCATTTGGAGCTATTGTGAACGTTGTCTACACCTTCAGTTTCTCAGTGCATTCTGGGATCAGTAGTTCCATCAGGAAATCACAACCTACCAGGGTTTTTTCGGCAAGGCTTTTTTCCCTGGCCTGGGGTGGGCTCCCTGGGGTCCCCACTGCCAGGCAAATTGCATCTCAGGCAGAGTGGCCTCTAGTGGAGCCCATACCCATTGCACCAAACAAGGGGTAAGGACGCACAAGAAGCCCAGTGACATTTGGAGACAGAGAAGAAAAGAGATACCATCGGACGAATCCTGGGACTCGGATTTAGGCGGTACCTCAGCCTTAAAGACTTCAGGTGAGGAGGGGGTTGGTGGAGATAACAAAGATCAGACTGAATCTGAGAAGTGGTTTCACCTCCTTCCAGTCTATCCTTCACTTCTTCTGGCTCACCTCTGTTTTTTAATGGGCGAGCTCTCCGTCCTGCATACTCTGGCGCGGTTCACAGTCTTTCCTGAATCGAGTTACGTCACTGATCCGAAGGAAGTTGCTGAAGTAGAAGGCCCGGGAGTAAGCAGGTAAGTCTCTATTCCAATAACTGCCTGGAATGATTGCCTTAAGTCTTTCTGTTAAGATAACTAATGTCCGTTATTGTCTTGCAGGTGCATCTCCAGATGATGGATGACCCTCCTGACAATGATGCTCAGGATTCCTGCCGGTAAGTATTACGCAGTGCTGGGCGCGCGAATGTTCGCCTCTGTAGCTTTCCTTTGCTATGTGCGACTAACCTGTTTGTCCTTTTCTGTTCAGCAGGTACATTGCGAGTCCAGGAAGAAGAATAGAAGATGTAGCAGTGTCGAGCTGTGGCGCGCTGCTGAGTGAAGAACTGTCCGATGAAGTTCCTGGAGCGGGCCGATCATGTGAGTAGCTACCCGAGAGGGTGCTTTTCGTTCTGTTCTGCAGATGCGGCGGTCCGTGGGAAAGCAGGAGATGAGATCTGGATGTACTGCAGGTAAGGCCTTCGATGCTTAAATAACTCCTGTTATTCTCTGTCCGCATGTGCCGATGGATGGAAGACTCTGGACGGGCGTGGCAGACGGAAGCAAGAACTGATCTGCACAGTGAGCGTTACGCTGCAGGAGTGCAGAATAACATGAAGCTTGTTCAGATTGTTGGGTGCGGTTTAAATAGCCTTGCAAGTAGTGCCAAGAAAATAGTCCTCTTCTCCGTATTCCTTCTCTCAGGAAAAGTAGTTCCAGGTCACACCCGGAACTGAATGGCTCAGCCTCTCAGAGCTAAGTTAATGGACCATGTAACTAACACCTCCATGAGCCTGGCGCCAGCGGCGCCAGGACTGAGTCCAGGTGAGTCTGGCTGGGGCCTGATAAGCCCCCAAGGGGGCCAAAGTCTGGGATGGCCCCACCAGTTTCAGGGTTTTGGGTGCCTGCACCATGACAGTAGCACAGGAATGGACAATAACTAGTCCTGCCAGGGTGTGGGATAAAGGATGCTTTGAAGAAATGGAATATATGCGAGCCCTGTATCCTCAGTGAAAGGAGGCAGCATGAAGAAGTAGCTTGATGAACAGCAAAATGATGACTTGGAAGAGAAACAGCACTGAAAGGGGCAGGGTACTGTAAGTTCCAATAATCAGGTAACCAAAACGTAAAGTCCAAAAGCAGAATCCAGTAGAAGAAATCCGTTAACAAATCTGAGGTCAAAAAGTCCAAGTATCTGAAGCCGTTGTCAAATCCAGAGGACAAAAGAAAAGGCAGTCCATTAAGCAATATCCGTGGTCCGTGATTCGTGGAAGTCAAGAAACAGAGTACGCGCCAAACAACCAGAAAGAACATCTGTGAAGTGCAGTACAACGCTAGTTGCGTCCTTTTAAACTCACTATGTCACATGATCGTTATTCTGTGTCACGTGACCTTGTCTCCGTGTCACGTGACCCGCTACGATGCGTGTACCCATGGAAACGCGAAGCCCCGCTCGGGTCATTGTCCTACGCCATGGTAACTACCAGTGAAGAAAGGGGCGCAGACCACGGGACACACTGCGGCTGTGTTGCGTCCATGCTGCTGAAGAACGAACGCTCGTCCTTGAACGAGCTGAGGAGAGCCTAACATGCTGCCGGGAGGTGCATGATTGTGAAAGAGTGGATGGAGGTGATGAGCACAACCGTGGGGCATTGTGGGAGTTTGAGTGCGGGGAAGTGGGAGACATGACATTTCCCCCTAAAAGGTGTCCCTGTCCATCCCCAATATTCCTGCAATTGGTAGGTATTTGTATTTTGTATTTATTTTATTTATATTGCGCAACCTGCCCAAAGGCATCAGGGCGCATGTTTAGAAGGGTTACAAAGTTTTACAGAAAGATAGATTACAAATTGCATAGTAAATAAGCATACATAGAGAGTAGTCACAATAAATACAACAGTGGATGGGGTTGTAGAGCATGCAATGGATGATTACCACATGGTGGTCAGCTCTTCGTCTTGCTCATAGAGCCATTGTTTTGCTCAATGCGCCCCCCTGTCTAGCCCGACACTGCACCTTCTTTAAAGGAGGAAGCATATATTTCCAATTTAAAGGATTCAAAGCCTGATCACTGAGGACGGAATTTACACAGCATGGAACAGGCTTGCTCAGAACATCAAGGAACAAATGTAACAGCTCCCATCAACCCTCTTTTTCCCCACCGAGCTCATGTCTGCGTACCAGCTATTTCTTAATTCTGGATGGTGCACATCTTCTATCACATCTAGTACTAGTCTCCTATACTCATCATATATAGCTCTTTTCAGCTGTCTCTTGAAATGTTTTAATTCACTGACCTGTGGTGTAGTAAAAGGAAAACTTAAATCTGTACTCTTGTTAAAAAACACACGAGGAAATAATAATGACATAGCAAACGTCCCCATTTCTCCTTGTGCAGCATTCATATTAACAGTTGTGTTTGTTTTAATTTTAATAACAGTGGTTTTGGCTTTCTCCCTTTCCCCGGCTAATAAAAAAACAGTAGTACATTTTTTTTTCTCTTTATTTAGTGCATTTGGTTTAAGAAAACCTTCAGCACACAGTAACATACACCACTATTAAAACATAAATAAAAGTTAAAGGGAAGGAAAAAAAAAGGTTACAACAGGTTCTACTGCAAAAATAAAAGTTACAATTCATTATTAAAGTAGTATTTGTTAATACATTTCATTTTCAATAAACGTTAAAATTGCAATTTGATATAAGAACATATTCAATACAAAAATGGTACTTTTTTATCCATAGAATTCATTAATAAAATGCTTAATGCGTTAAACCTTAAAGTACACAGGGAAAAGGTATGGCAATTTCTGCAATAAGAAAAAGCGATTATTCATGAATCCAACTCAGATTGAATTAAAGAAAGGGCATATGTCCATATATGATAAGCAGTGAACGTAATAAGACTAGAGTCTGCATCACGGAGATCGCTCCAAAATTGATTGGTCACTATAAAAGCATAGAAGGCACAATTGAAGCGTAATCCTTCCAATAAGTATCGTGCAATAATGGACATGAAGTTAAGATGTGGCAAGTGGTTTCGAGTTTAGTTTTACAGAGAAGACACTTCCGATCATTATATTCAATCCCATACCAGCTACCGACATGCTCCATAGTAGGAAGAATGTCAAAACGCATCCCGGTAATAAATCTTCTTAGAGGCCCACTAGATGGCCTTATAAAATATTTACAGGGAGTATTGGACAAAAGCCTTGATAGCTATGCTCTTTATAGTGTTCCTTGCTATGGTTCACATCCCATACTCTTGGTTTCTCATTTGATATGGTTGTTGCATTGGGAAGGGAAGTCAAATATGGCAATGTCAGCCCAAGATTAATAAAAAAGGAAAAAAGGCATCAACCGGTTCCCGCAAATCAGCCAGAAAGTGGTTGGTTTGATCAGACTTAAATTGCCTTGCAATGAGTCCTAACAGCGAATCATGGTCTAGTAAAGGGGAAGTCAATGAGAGTTCACAATTGCAATGAGATAGCTTCCAAAGGGATCTCAAAGAGGGCAAACCCAGCTCCAATCTCACTACTTCGATTGGAACTGATGAGGGAACACCCAAGATGGAGCCAAGAAATGTACCCTCCAATCTATCGATCCACCTTCATTTCTGTTAAGGAAGCACTAAAAGTCCATAAAGGATACCCGGTACAATGCTCGTCTTATAAATATTTACGAGTCCCTCTATATTATTGCCACCCTTTTTACCAATGAATATTTTCATAACCAACCACTTTCTTAAGAGTCTAGGGACTATGGTGTTGCCATAATAATCAAATATAGGGCTTGATTTAACAGAAACACCAAAATAAGTATAAGATTAAGAGATTAAGAGGTTTTTGGTCAAGCTTCCAAGTATAGTTTTTTATTTTATTTATTTATTTGCATTTATTTCGGCACACAAAGCCTCGGACATCTAGGCGCTAGTCACAGAAAGTGAATGGTACTTTGGTGAACTGCAAGATGTTAGGCAGAAACCTGTGCATTTCCCTCTGGGAGCACTGCAAAAGATTTAAGACTACAGGTGTTTGGCAGTAAACCCACTTGGTAGCAGTCTGTACCACACAGATTCACTTGGTAGCTGTGGCTGAGCAGTCAGACTTGCCTCAAGAAGAGTTAGGCAGTATACAGAATATTCACAATAGGTCAAAAGAACACAGTAGAACAAGTAAACACTGACCAGAACTTGGTGTAAAAGAGATATAATTATTTATTTAAAACCACATCTAGAAAAACACACAGGCACTAATAGTAAACAATACAAAAACACAGTCACTAAAAGATATACACTCCCTTAAAAGAATATTAAACAATTCTTTAGTAAAGCCCCAGTAAAGCCCCACTTATTTTCAGACAGCGGTGAGTGCTTAACGCAGATGACACTCTAATAATTTGTTTTAAAAGGGAGAGAAAAGCAGAGTATAAATAGATATGAAACAGATCCCAACACTTTTTTAAGAACACAACAAGAGAGGAAGGCAAAGTAAAACCGTGAGTTTAGAGTTCAGTAGGCCGGTCCACTTTAAGAGGATCGAAACGAAATGTGTCCAAGGTCACACGGTTGCAGTGCACAAGAGTCTTGCAAAGGTTCAAAAAGAGTTGGACCAAAAGAAAGGGACCAGTTAGAGGGTCAAGGCGGCCAGCCCAGTCCAGAAGCTTAAGGGGTTATTATTACCTTGTAGCAATCTTTAGAAAGGGAGGCCTGGTGGACACGGTACCTTAAAGTGGTGAGAATACTCCAGCGGGGGCAGTTGTTCCTGGCAGCGGATGCAAGTCCGTGCTTCGTCCGGGGGAAGAGAGGATCTCGTCGGGGAGGAAGACAGGAGTCCATTTGCACTGACAGGGAAGAGACCAGCTGTGGAGTTCTCAGGTAAAAGGAGCGGTCCTTTTATTCGCGGTCCAGTGGTAAGTGGCTATCCGGTTGCCGGGGTGCTTGGCACGGGCAATTCGACCACAAGACGGCCTGGGATGCGAAGAGAAGAAGGTAAACTGGTTGTGCCCACCAGTCAGGGGAAGAAGCCTCTCCAGCCGGGTGATCTTCTCTGTCGTCAGGAAGTGGTGAGTCGGTTCCGCAGGGCTCCACCGGTGGTGTCGTCGTGGTAGGTCTGCTCAGCTTCTCCCTCATCGGATTCTCAGGTCCTGTGGCGACTTCTGAATTTCCAGTCCCCAAAGCCCTGCTTTTATGCAGCACACCCCCATTCACTTAGCCTAGCTGTTAATCAAACATGCTAAGTGGTGAGCTGGCCGGCTCACCACTTGGGCCAATCACACACAAGTGCGACTTGAGTTACCAAGGTAACTCAGTCCAGGGTGCCTAAACCCCCTCCCACACCCCCTGTGGTACCCAGACAGAGTGGCACCACTTTTGGAGGCTTCTGTGGAGAAGCCTGCCAAAAAGTGGAACAAAGGGCTCGACTTGGGTTGGAGTCACAGAAGAGAACACAAACGCCATTTTAGAATCGAGTCCTGGCAAAAAATACCAACCAGCAAATTAATATTAAATAAATAAACCGGCGGTATGTTCGAGGCTATGAGAATTAAATAATTAAAGTTGGTAGCCTCGAACAATGGGAAAATCCCATAGGGATATATTCGCGGTCGAATATAAAAAGTAGTTTCCACTGTCACCAGCCAAAATTCGATCAGGGGGGACGGAGACGTGCCCCCTCAACTAACAGACCCCGGGGCAATCGAATTGCCCCGACCAGTACGTCCACAATATGATGGTTTGTACTGGTTTCTGTTAATAATTTGGTACTAGTAAAGCTAAGGGAGACTTTACATGCCCTGGGAGACAGTAGCCAGTCCCAGGGTATGGAGTCTATGGTAGGGTGTCACTATGACACCCCTGTGTTACTGCACGGAGGGTGCTGTGTAACACACATAGTAAAAACACATGAGACCCTATGGAGTAAAGGACCCCATAGCCCATAAAACACATTAACAGTCAAAGGAACACCATAAATCATGTCCAAGAGTGGGAGAAAAAGAGTCTCACTCTTGGCAGGAGAAAAAAAAAACTCCAGAAATCCAGCAAAGCTGCTGGGGGACTCACTAGGTTAGGAAATTCAGCCTAAAGAGAGAATTCTCCCTAACACAAGAGAACACATATGGTTACAGACATACAATAGTGTGTGTGAGCAGACTGGCAAAGCCTCACCACATGTTATGGGAACTACATCAGGTAGCATAAGAGTCAATAAGGTACAAATTACAGGGACTGGCAAAGCCTCACCTCAAGAGTAGAGGAGAAACATCAAAAAGACTGCTGCACCGTAAGGCCTTTGTAAGCTAGTGCAAAATAAGCAGTAAGCTAACTGGGAGGGTTTTAACCACGTGAATGGCACTAGGGGCATTCTAAGCACATAAACAAAAGTGGTTGCACAGATCTAAAACAACCAAGTTCGAATGTTTTTTTTTTTTTTACACACGACACACTAAGCACAACAACTAAAGTGGTTGCACCGATCTAAGGACACCTAAGTTCGATTTGTTTTACAGTTTCGTGCACCGTCTGGCCAAGCCGCGCCTTATGGTACGGGGGCTGCTTCAGTGATATTGTTGGAGCCTGGGTTGCATTGATGTTACACAGGGAAAGACAGGAGCCTTAGACCGGGGCCTTGGTGCAGGGCCCGGCTTTCCTCCTGGGTCTCTGGAGGTTCTTCATTTGTTGAAGTAGTTACCCAATCGGGTCACCGTATGCGGTTTGTGCTTCCAAAGGAGTTTGGATGCAAGCAGGGTGGAGAGGCTCCACAGCGGCCATCTTGGAAATGGGTCTCGGTCCACTTGATCTTAATGCAGACCTTGGAGCTATTGTTGGAGCCTGGGTGTTCTTAGGTTCATCCTGTTGCAGTGATGTTCCACAGGGAAAGACGGGAGCCTTAGACCAGGGCCTTGGAGCAGGGCCCGGCTCTGAGGAGGTTCTACATTTGTTGAAGTAGTTAACAAAATCAGTTTGCGGTATGCTGTTGAGTGCTTCCAAAGGAGTTTGGATGCAAGCATGGTGTAGAGACTCCATGCAGCCATCTTGGAAGTGGGTCTCGGTCCACTTGATCTTAATGCAGACCTTGGTGATATTGTTGGAGCCTGGGTGTTCTTAGGTTCATCCTGTTGCAGTGATGTTCCACAGGGAAAGACAGAAGCCTTAGACCCAGGCCTTGGATCAGGGCCCAGCTTTGCCTCCCGGTTCTGAGGAGTTTCATGCTCCATTTGTTGAAGTAGTTACCCAATCGGGTCACAGCATGCTGTTGTGTGCTTCCAAAGGAGTTTGGATGCAAGTAGTTTGGAGAGGCTCCACGGCGGCCATCTTGGAAGTGGGTCTCGGTCCACTTGATCTTAATGCAGACTTCAGTGATATTTTAGGAGGCTGTTGCAGTGATGTTCCACAGGGAAATATGGAAGCCTTAGAACCGGGCCTTTGAGCAGGGCCCAGCTTTGCATGCTGGCTCTTAGGAGCTTCTTCATTTGTTGAAATAGTTACCCACTCGGGTCGCGGCACCTCAATAATTTGGGCAATCAGTAATGAGTTGTGGGGTGCTGGCAATTGCGCTCGTCCCTGAGCTATCACTTGTGAGAAACATGAGGGTGTTCTCACAAGTAATCCCCGGGGATCCTTTCTTCAGGTGGCCAGGGAAGGGCCATCGGTGTTGGATCCCAAGCAGACAAGCGAATGAGCATCGCCCGTGCAGGGGGTCCTTGGGGAATGCGTGAGCAACGGCCTAGGGCGAGACATGGTATTCCCCTTTCCGATACCAGACATACCCTCAGTCTTCATGGGATATTGCCATCCAAGTCCCATTCTACCCCAGCACTTTCCCTTAAGGAAAATATGAAAAACATCATCCACCTATCTTAACAGATCCTGAGCAATCCTCACACCTAACACAGAAAATAGACAAAGATAAAGAAACCCATCTACCCACAACAACATATTTATCCCTCTTTTCCTGACAAGAAGTTTGGAATCCTACCAGATCAGAGACCAACATCCCTTGAAACCAAACCCATTGACAAACCTGAACCACACAAGAGAATCCACTTACAAAATGGTACCTTTCATCCTTTAACCCCACGGGCAATTGCTCTGGAAAGGAAAGTAGTGGAAGGAAATATACACCGTCTTCTATGCACCCAAGATTATCTGATACCAGGAAGAGACAAGATCCTAATCTCCCCACAGAAAGAAAGAATTAAAAATATTATCCCTTCTTTCTTGTGGAGATGAGCTGAGATTTGTTCTGCTCAACTTCTCTTCCACTCCTATATGTATACAGTTTTTTATTTTGATTTATTTATAGTGTTTAGCTTATTACAAACTTTTCACTTCATTTCAAACTTTCCTTCTCTTTCCAAATACATCATCTTTTTTTTCCGTCCCTTACTTTATTAACCACTAACCGTTAAAACGAATCACTTCTACTTTCCTTTAGTTTTTTTAAAAGTTACTTCCAGGAATTTTACCAATGCGAGAATAGTTTTCTGGTGTTGGCCCCATACAAAAGCTCCCGGGGGGTGTGGCTTGGAGCCATTGTGATCGGAATGGCTTCCTAGGAGCTCCTGGGCGGTGCAGTGCTTCGTAATCAATATCGCCGGATTTACCCCCCATTCAGCCCCGCAAATGAAATATATTTTGGGGGAACTCTCACCGCAGCTGTCGCTGGAGTTTGGTCCATATCTGGGGCCAAACCACCTCGAGGTGGCCCGAAATAGCAGGCAGAGCCCGTGCGGCGGAAAATAGAGGCCGCCATCGCGGGTTTCGCAGACCAACCATGAGCGAGAGCGGCTGGCGTGTTGAAGCTGCCCGGGCCGCCGAATAGACCCAGCTCGTCTGCCCGCACTGTGCGATCTGCCGGAGGCAACTCGCCGCTTCAGCTTCCGAATCCGAGCTGAGATGGATGGAGGTTTCAAGGTTGCATTTTGTCCCATCCCATGGAGATAGCCCGCGGCGCCACCCTGCAGAGTATTGGTCCAGTTTACGTGCCTTGGGTGCGGGGGATGCTCCGGAGGGAAAGTACAGAAGCTCTCCTCTGATCCAGCAAGCCATTTTGTCTCTGCCCGCCGGCACAGCGCAGCACAGCCCCTCCTCCGGCGAGCGTCTATACGCGACTGCCGGCTCCCTCCCGCTGCCCGCCGGAGCGGACTCGCAGCTGACCCCCGCAGCTCCTGGGCCCCCTGCATCTCATCAGCAGCACGACTCGCTGACCGGAAGCCCCGGAGTGACAGTGTGACGTCAGGGAGCCTGGGTTCTCCAGCAAACATACCGTCCTTGCCCGCAGCTCTTCGCGCTACTGGACACAAATCCCCTCCACCAGCACCCGGAGGGCAGCAGCCTTCACCTGGCCCTGCTCTCCTCGATGGTGGCTCTTTGGTTCCGTGCTGGCACTACCCCTAAAGCCCCCACAGGGGAAATGCCCTACACACAGAGCCTTTGACTTTCATGAGGTGAGGAGCGTGGGTTGAGGGGGTCTCAGCTGCGTCTTGTCGGGAGCTCGGCCCTTGGGTGGACACCAGCCCTCAATTCCCTCTCCTCATCTACGGACATCAGCGGGGTAATTGCCCCAATATACTTTGGAGGGGACCCCGGACCCTTCTGCTCCTGCCAAGTGGCCCCCCCTACTGCCAGCTAGATCCATCAGGAAGACCTCCAACTCCCCTTCCAGCAGGGGGTCCGGCTGGGTGTGGGCTCACCAGCGGCCCTGTCCTCCTTGGCCGCTCCCCGGCCAGCACTGGTCCCCGCACACTCCTCTTGGATTCTGCTCTGCCCCTGCTATCACGGGACAGCCAATCCTCACCTGTGGCCTAACAATACCCGAGTCCCCGCCTCCGGACCCGCAGGGACATTGCACAAAACCCACTGAAATTCCGCAAGGGGCCTGGAGTGTGGACACGCAGGATCAGGGCCTACATCGGCGAGCCCCTCCGGTGGTGCGGCATGGGATGAACTGGTCTGTGGGTGCTGCAGAAACAACTTTACAGAAGCAAAATGGCGAGAAGCAGGAAGGCGTCCAAACAAACGGACATCGCATCCCTAATGAACAGCTCATCCACTGAGAGAACTAAAAAGGGGGATATAGGAGATTCCAAGATGGCCGCCGAGCAGGGAAGACATGCGTGAGCGGTGCTCCGTCTCCCGGCTCGGTGCAGACTCAGTAAAGATCATGAAATGAAGCAGCCGCGGTCCCCGCAATACTAAGGGACATAGGTGAACGACACGGCAGCCGATGGGGAACGCTTGATAAGAAGAGGTGAGCTCCTACCCACGATCCGCCACCTCGCGAGACGAAGCCGCGACGCCTCCCACTCCCAGAGCGGCCAAGGAAACAATCAGGAGCCGAAGCGGGGAGAAGCTCACAGACCCGCGATCACGGGCCTGAGCCCACCCCAAAGTCCGGAGGGGGCGAGCGCTCTCCAAGGCAGCGGAGACGCCAGGAGGGAGAGGGCACGGTGCGCCCCGAATGAGACGCAGCATCGGGCGCTTCCGAGCGCCGCAGGCCCCTTAGGAGAGCGGGCTCCGGAGCAGAGCTGCAGGATAGAAGCCTCACTAGGGGACAGGAGCGGGGACCGGGGACGGAGCGCCCCCCCAAAATCAAAAACGTGAGCCCGCGCACGAGTGCCGACACAACAGAGCCGGAAGCGGGCCCCACAGCAGACCCCAGCGCCTCAAGAAGGAGAAGTCACTCGGCGGGAATCGCTCCCCAACCAAGGCGAGGCCCCGAAGCAGTACACCGAGGGAGACTCTACAACCCAGAGGTGAGGTGGAGTGGGGAGGGGACCCTCTGGAGAGACACAGATGGGGAACAAGGCATGCAGATCACCCAGCCCGCTCTCACATAAAAGTGGGTCGACAATCAGGCCCCAGAAGGCCCCCCTCGAACAAATAAAAGGAAACAGCAACACTTCCATAATATCATAGAGACCTAGAAAGGAGGAGGGTGTTGCTTCCCACCCCCGCACAGCAGCTGGATCAGCATAAGAGAGGTCCAGCGCCAAGAAACCAGGAATAAGCCAATAGGCAAGATAGAGGAGCCCAAAGAAATCACAGGACATAGCCCCAACGTAACACGCCAACAACACACCTTGCAAACACGCACACGAGAAGCCAACTAAGCACATATGTCAAGATCGAGCTCTAGAAAGTCACAGGCAGTCTCTACAAAAGGGAAACAGGACCATAACCTGACCACACTCTGGGGGACGGACGCAACAAGCCGGCCGAAAGTACCTGCCCAAAAAGACGAAGCGAAATCCCCAAGAGCCGAGAAGGAAGGATCCGATATGGCCACGAAAGAAGACATGAGAGACTGGTTTAAAGAATTCCAGGAGCAATTTATGGCCACAACTCACACACAATTTGAAACAATGAGGGACGAACGGAAACAAACAGTGCAAGAACTAAGAGTAGACATGAGTAAACTAGAAGAGAGGACCGACATTTTAGAAAGAACACTTCAAAATCTGGACGAAGAAACGCGACAATATGCAGAGACGCAAGAGCATCTGGCCAGACTCTCACAAAATCTGGAAATACAATGCGAGGATTTAGAAAATAGGTCACAGAGATCAAATATAAGAATTAAGAACATGGTAGAGTCCATAGAAGAGAAAAACCTAAAATCAGCCGTGCAACAAGTATTGAAAGACATAATAGACGAGGAAGAAGAATCGGCGATCCTAATAGACAGAGTTCACAGAGTGGGCCCGAGACGACCAGGAGACCCCGGAAACCGCCCCATAGATGTGTTAGTGGCAATGACCTCATATACACAAAAGGAGCAAATCCTACGAAAGGCCAGATCGCTGGACCAAATAAGAATGAATGGAACTAACGTACAACTATACCAGGACCTGGCCCAATCAACCCTCCAAAAACGAAGGGAAATGGCCCCAGTCACAAAAGAACTTACCACGAGGCAGATACGCTACAAATGGACCTTTCCATTCGGCCTCCTGTTCACGTGGGAGGGTGCCCAACAACGAATAACCACGTGCGAGGAAGGTCTGCAAATAATGAATATACAAGAGGACCCGGAAAGGGAGGTACACCCCAGAGACGCCAAGACAGGGCGAAGAGCCCCGAGAGGCTGGCAAACCATCCCACCTAAAGGGGAACGCAATACCAGGAACCGGGATAGCAAGATTCCACCAACCGCATCGCAACTAGGAGAATCCAGTTAAATCCACTGTTGTAACCACAGGAAGGAAGTAGATCACCAGGGACCGCTGGCAATCGATATGATCGGCCAGAACCGGGAAGACTAAATCCATCAAGGAATCCTAAGTAGGCTTTAGGACTCCCCACGTTCAAGTTACCTGAGTTAAGAGGGCATGGCGCGCGAGGCAAAACGCCCGACCGATCATAGGGTCCAGAGCCCTCCTCAAGGTTGTTTCGGGGGAGGGGGGGGTTAAGGGATCTGTTAAGGGAAAAGTTGGGAAAAGGGGGGGGATACTCACCGGAAGACAAGAGACGAAAATCAACAGACCTTGGCGAGACAAATAAGCCCAGCCTACTACCGGGGAAATGGGACTAAAAATTCTTACATACAATATACGCGGTTAAAAGGAAAAAAGTAGAACACTACCTACACAAAGAGAAATTCGACATCCTGACACTTCAAGAAACACATATCAAGAAGCAAGATAAGGGGAAAATCTGAATCAGGGGATAGACACAGATCATTCAAGCAAATGGCGCAGAGAAAAAAAAGAGGAGTACTGATAGCATTCGCCAAATCATTCAAATTCAGGAAACACTAGCAGACAAACAAGGAAGATACGTGTTTGCTAATATACGAACAGAAGGTTTCCCACTAACAGTAGCGACGATATATGCACCCAATGTGGGCCAAGACGGGTTTATAAGTGACTGCATAAACAAAATGGAATCATTTGCGAAGGCAGAAATTATCCTTACAGGTGACCTTAACATAGCATGGGACCCATCCATAGACTGCTCAAACCCGAAACATGTGGGACAGAGCACAGCCTCAAATGCACTCCAAAAAGCAATGACAAAGTTAGCTCTGGAAGACACATGGAGAAAACTGAGAGGCATGACACCAGGATACACGCACTTCTCACATGTACACGGAACAAGGGCCAGAATAGACTACATATGGATGTCCACAAGCCTCTTGGGGAAGATCGGTGAAACGGAGGTGAGCAACATCTCTCTCTCGGACCATGCCCCCCTCTGGATAAGCCTTCCCATCATTCGCAAACACACTCGCTTATGGAGATGGACACTACCAGGAGAAATCCTACACGACCCGGTTGAGAGAGAGACTATCAGAGAACGAACAGAAGAATATTTCAAAGAGAACAACACACAGGACGTGTCCAAGTCAACACAGTGGGAGGCCTTCAAGGCGGTAATACGAGGCCAGATCATTTCGATCACATCACAAAGAAACAAACTGAATAACAAATGGGAGACAGAACTAGAAGAAAAAAGCACGGAGCTAAGAGCAGAAATGGCACACAACAACTCATTGAAAGTCAATAGAGCGTACAGACATATCCAGGGCCAACTAGAGGCCCTTCGAACCAAACGGGCAGAGAGGCAACTCCTATACTTGAAGCAATGGTACTACGTGAAGTCGAATAAGGCAGACAAACTGCTGGCCAGACAGCTTCGGGGCAAACGCCAAACCCAATCGATAAAAGCCCTTGTAGACGATCATGGCCAAAAACGCATGCTGACAACAGAGATGGGGAAGATTTTCCAACAATATTACCAACAGCTATATGCCACAGAGAACCCGAGAGAAGAAGACCAGATTACCTACCTTGAAAAAATGTGACTCTACAATCGGTACAAGAGGAGAAAATAAGACTAGATGAACCCATTACCGAAGAGGAGGTGGAGAGGGCGATCCGGGACCTTCCTAAAAATAAAGCACCAGGGCCGGACGATTTCACAGCACAATTTTACAAAACATACATAAAGGAACTGACTCCGCAATTAACAGAACTATTCAATACCTTCAAAGACCGGGCGGACATCACCCCCTCTATGAACGAAGCCAAGATCCTGGTCTTTCACAAACAAGGAAAAGATCCAGAGTCGCCAACCTCGTATCGCCCTATCGCATTAATTAACTTAGACGCGAAATTCTACACTAAAATCTTGGCCAAAAGATTGTCGGAGGTCCTCCCTAGGCTGATTCACCAAGACCAGTCGGGATTCATCACGGATAGAATGACCCACGATAATATCAGAAGAATTACTCACCTGATTGAAAAGACGGGACACACAAGATCAGCGGCCATACTCCTAGCGCTCGACGCAGAAAAAGCATTTGACCGGGTGGAATGGTCGCTGCTGTTTCGCATTCTGGAAAAAATGGGGATGGGGAAAGAATATATAAAGATGATTCGCGCAAATTATAATACTCTGTCAGCTAGAGTTGCGGTGGATGGGGGACTCTCAGACTCGTTCAAAATACGAAGAGGCACCAAACAGGGATGCCCACTCTCCCCACTTCTGTACGCAATATTCCTGGAGCCGCTCCTACAGAAAATCAGGGAAATTCAAGGACTTGAGATGGGAGGGACATCACATAAAGTAATGGCATATGCCGACGACATGTTAGTGGCACTATTGAACCCAGAAGACTCCCTCCCGACGTTAATGAGAGCAATAGAGGCATACGGCTCCATTTCTGGCCTTAAAATCAATAGACATAAATCCAAAATCCTAATCCTGGCAGGCAACCACGAAGACATCCGCAACCAAGCGGCGGATCTACAATTGAAGATAGCAAAAAAGGGATCAGATATCTCGGCATAACCCTCACAAGTAAGATCACTAACCTCTATGCTGAAAACCTCCCGAACCTACTGGAAAGAATCAAAGAGGATCTGGGAAAATGGAACCCACTAACGACCTCTTGGTGGGGCAGAATCACAGCAGTGAAGATGGTGGTCTTACCAAGACTTTTGTATACCTTCCAGGCACTTCCCATCAGGATTCAGCCCTCCTTCTTCAAGGCAATTATGAAGGCAACATCAGAATACGTTTGGCAGTAAAAAACACTGAGGCTATCGAATCAGACGTTAACAACACCAAGAGAGTGGGGGGGGCATGGTGCTCCCACACTTTAAATGATACTACGAAGCGGCCCAGTTATGGGTTCTCAAAGAATGGATTCCTGATAACTCTCAAAAGATATGGGAGGCACAAGACAGAGCAGTAGCCAGGAACCGACTCCGTAAACTCCTATGGACCAAACCGGAATATAGACACCAAAACGTCTGCATCATTGAAGTGATGAGCACCCCAATAGAAATATGGAACAAATCAACCAAAAAAGGAATACTAACAATCGATCCAGCCCCCTTTATGCCCATTCTAGACAAACCGGAATTCCAACCAGGTTTGGAGAAGGGAGCATATCAGAAGTGGGAAGAAGCGGATTGTACGAAAGTCAGAGATATGTTCGTAGAACAAAGAATCAGATCATTCGCTGAATGCAGGGTACTGCTGAACCTCAAAAGGACAAATTCAAATATGAGCAACTCTGTCACTGGCTTTCCACGCCACGAATAAAAGAAGCGATGAGCAGAGACCCAACCCCATTTGAAAATTACATACTTACGCAAACAGGATCCAAAAAATGTGTATCGACCACATATAGATTCCTCAACAAACCAACAGAAGCTGTCAAGTGGCAATACATGAAACGTTGGAACACGACGCTGGAGAAAGAGGTAACAAAGCAACAATGGGACTATCTGTGGCGTATTATCCCAAAATGGTCTAAAGCAATCCAAGTAAAGGAGGCATGGATAAAAGTCATGGTCCAATGGCACTATACCCCAGAAAGACTACACAAAATGTATCGTACCACCCCTGATAAATGCTGGAGGGGATGCAATGTGACAGGGAACTGGAGACACATTTGGTGGGACTGCCCCAAACTAATGCAATTCTGGGCAGATGTAAAAGCGCACATGCAAGCCATGTTCAATGGAGCCGAGAACCTGCAGGAAGAAGTGTGGTTGTGTGGACTGTGGAACCCAAAAGACAGGACCCTGACAAGCTCTAAAAAAAAGAATTTCATGGGACTGCTAACAGTGGCTTGGCTAGAAATAGCGCAAAAATGGAAGCAACAAGCCCCTCCATCCAACCTGGACTGGATCAGAAGAATCTGGTCTCACATTGCCATGGAAAGGATTGCGTACAACATCCAGGGAGAGTCCCAAAAATTTCACTCAAACTGGGGATCGGCACTAGAACATTTACAGAGCGATTATATGCTACAATGGTGCCCCCATAAACTTTGTATAATAGACCTATTTACCTAAACTAAAACTCTGAGGATCTGAACTCTGAACTCAGAACAAACCCAATAGTCCCAATCCAGTGGGGGGGAGGGAGGGGAGGGGAAGTTTTGTTAGGACTGTATCTCAGTCCGGTTGTTCGATTGTTTACCATGTATTCTAATGTAAACCACAATAAAAATAATTTGAAAAAAAAAAAAAAAAGGGGGGGATATATCGGAGGACCCAGCCACCAATAATACCATACAAAACACTGCAATCCATAACTGTCATGATGCCTACCCCCGGGCATCCGGATCGAGTCCATCAGCCCCGGGAGCAGGCATCCAGATACTCATTAAAACCCCAACAGCCCCAGCTGGGGGCTGTTTGGATTCAGTCCTGGCGCCTTAGGCGACAGGCTCATCATAGAAATCAGTCTCAAAGACTTTACTTACCTTATGCAGACCATGCTGCAAATGAGTCCAAGCCAACGTGAGGCCTGGGTGGGACTATTTTATTACAGGGACTATTTTTTACTCGGATGTGGTTCTGGGGAACTTCTTACCTGGGACTACTTTGCAGGCTATTTAAACCACGTCCGAACAGCAGCTCATGCTTCATGTTATTCTGCATCCAGCAGCGTAACGCTCACCGTGTCTGCAAGTCAGCATCCAGTCTTCTGCCACGCCCGCCTCGAATCTAGAGCTCCTAGACAAAAGGAAAAGAAAGGAGAAGAGGTTAGATCACGAACATTATTTGATTCCTTACCTGATTTCGGACCCAGCACATCTCCGAGCCTAGAAAGGACATTATTTCAGCATGCGTCGCTTCGCCAGCAGCAGCGCTGCGTTATACTCACCAGTCCACCGCATCTTTCAACTCGGCGCTACCTCCATCATTTTCTTCGTCGAAACCCAGCACCTGGGGGGAAAACAAAAGGAATAACGAGGTGAGCTGAGAAAACCGACAAAGACAATCTCTTTGCCACCATCGGCTTACCTGCTTTACCACCGGAGGTATTATCCTTTAATTTGCCTCATCTTTCTATGCCGCACCTATAAAGGGAGAGAAAACAGCAAGTTAAACTCATGCAACTTTTACCGGACAGTGTTTGGTAATACAGACTCTTACCTGAACGCCATCAGCTGCCTCCAGGCAATATTCTTTTGGACCCAGCTGCAACCTAACGAAGGAATGGAACAAGAGTGAACATCAGACATATTGAACTCTTTGAACTTTATAGACACTGGAGTCAATATTCCTCCGGAACTCCTCCAGTAGCTTCAAACCAGTGAAGTAACTGGTATCTACGCGCCCCTGCATGCCATGCAGGATGGAGAGCTCATCATTTAAAAACATAAGGTGAGGTTACCAAGAGGAGATATTGGAGGTGATTAGTGGGGAGAACGAGAACAGTTGGGGGGGCCATCACTAAAGTCCACGGGTGGCTAAAACCCTTTCTCCACTTGCAGGAGAATACTTCTACGGGTCCAGCAGACAAGATTAGACGGGCCATTCCAGACTGTCATCTCTTCACTACGCATCACGTTGGTGGATACCGCAGCTGTCCGGGTCCGATCGACGCCCCTGTGGGAACCAGGTGAGCGGTCACCACAAATGGTCACCAAAGCCGACCTCCAGGATCTGCTATCAGCGCTCACCAAAGAAATCCAGAAAAGCACTGAGGAGGTGATGAAAAAGATCAACTCCCTTGACAAGAGAGTGGCGGAGGTAGAACACTGAACCTCGGAACTCAAATCCGAGATCTGCGACCATCGGTTTTAGGGATAGCAAGACCGGGATAGGATTTCATCCCTGGAAGCGAGGTGTGACCTCCTGGAAGCAAAACTGGAGGATGCAGAGAATCGGTCCCGAAGGAATAATATCCGCCTGCGAGGAATTCCAACATCAATTCCGGATGTAGATTTAAAGAATTACGTTTCAGACTTGCTCAGGTTCATTATCACTCTCCCGGATGAGTCGCCACTGGAAGTGGATAGGGTCCATAGAACAATGCCTAGGCAGTCATCTACTCTCCCCCCTGATGTCCTGGTAAGAGTCCATTTCTACCGAGTTAAGGAGGAAATTATGCAGGAGGCGAGACAAATGCACCAAATCACTTTCCGAGGGTCTACAATCTCACTCTACCAGGACCTAGCAAATTCTACTCTCCAAAAACGAAAAGCTATGCGCAGGCTTACGGAATGGCTGCGCAAAAGGAAGGTCCCATACTACTGGGGTTTTCCGACCTCCGTTTCCGACCTCCGTCAGATTCACATTGGATGGGGCTCAGAAACAGATCCATTCACCAAAAGAGGCAGACAGATTCATGGGCGTCGGAGGAGGAGAGGGGAATTGGGATCTGAGGAGTCAAGTCGAGGAGTCCCCGGAAAGCAAGCGGAGGGAGCCTGGTTGAAAGCCGGTAGATGGCGCAGGCCCCGGGGTCCCTGTAGGAAGGACTTTAAGCCGGGCTGACCAACACCAGCATCGAGGGAGCACCGGGATGCTCTGGCCTCCACGCCACCACTCCCCTGGACTTGGGGGGTCATAGGGGAGGGGTCCAATGGCCCTTACAGAATCTATATTTCCACGGCGGGCTGGCCCAGCGGCAGGTGGATCTTCTTCTCAAAGTTGCAGTGCGTGAGCAATGTTCGAGCTCCACTTCATTTTGTCTCGGCGGCCCAGTTGGCCACCTTTTAGTGCACTTGCACCACCAGTTACCCCAATGTCAGTAGGATGTGGATTTTCCTACTGGTTCCAGACGGGATAGGGGAGAGTGGTGGGAGAGAGACACAGAAGGACAATTTATAAACACTGATAGTCGGGTCGCTCTCTGCCCTTCTTCTCGGTCAACTTCACAACATGCTGTATCAACGTCATTGCTGGAGTTATGCGAGCACAACAATCTAGCTCCGCCCTTAAAGAAGCAGGTATCAGCGGGGACAAAGACCGAACTATGGCTAGCGCAGGAGAGAAAGGGGATGGCTGACATTAGCGAAGTAGTAATCCTCTCCTGGAATGTCCAAGGCCTGAACTCCCCAAGGAAGCGCAGGTCAATTGAACACAGGCTAGGGCAACTAGCTGGGGACATCGTCCTCCTTCAAGAAACCCACCTGCTACAAGAAGACGAACACCGGGTCATATTCAGCAGATATAAAAAAGCGTACTTCACTACATCTGGAGTGAAGAAAAGAGGTGTGGCAATACTGCTGAGTGACAGGGCCCCACTGTCACAAATCACTGTGAGAAGAGATCCGGAAGGTCGGTTCCTCCTCCTAAAGGGCCTATTTGAGGAACTCCCAATCACTATCGTCACAATCTACGGCCCCAATACATCCCAAGCTAACTTCATCGCAGAATTAATTCCGATCATCTCATCCTTCCAGGAGGGGCACTTGATCATGGACGGAGATTTCAACACTATGCCATATCCTCAAATAGACAAAACCCTGCCGCCTACCAACACGGATTTCGCACAAGCACTATCCCTGACGAAACTGCTCAGGGAAACCAAATCCGTTGATGCCTGGAGGCTACTCAACAGGACATCAAGGGACTGTACCCATTACTCCTGTGCCCACAAAGGCTTCTCGAGAATTGATCTCATACTGGTCTCCGGGGTGTTTATACCCTTGCCTAAGTAAAGCAGAAATACACACATGCATATTGTCCGATCAAGCGCCAGTCTCCGCAAACCTTGTCATCTCTGGCCAAAAGCACCCGATCCAGAGACATTGGAAACTGAACGATTCCCTGCTGCTGGATGCGTGCATCAGATCGGAAGTCGGCAAAAACAATATCTAACTACTTCAAGGAAAACTCAACCGATGTCTCCCCCATCAATATGGTTTGGGACGCTATGAAAGCGGTGGTCAGAGGATCTCTCATCAGTGCAGGGATGGAGCAGAAACGGACCGCTAATATCGCTGCAGCCAAACTGGAGGAGAAGGTAAAGCATTTAGAAACTGAGCTGAAATCTCGCAGCTCCAGGAAAATTGAAAGAGCCCTGAGGAAAGCAAAAACAGCGCTAGAAATGCACTGCGCCGATCGATCTGCTAGAGCCTTAGCCTTCACCAGGCAATTCTACTACATCAAAGGAAATAAGACAAACAAGATACTAGCGCAAAAACTGAAAAAGATCCACAGTAGAAACAATATCCTCAAACTTGTGGGAGCAGGCGGTAAAGTATACTATTCTGAAGCGGATAAAATCAGTGAACTGGTGAGGTATCAGAAATCTGTAATGTCAGGGGAACCTACCAATTTAGACAGCTTGCCAGATTATTTGAGCTCTGTTCGCCCTCGCAATATGCCCCAACTAGATTCATTGGAATCCCCTATCACCAGCGAAGAAATCTTAGAGGCCATCAAAGCCCTCAAACCCACTGCGCCGGGCCCAGATGGCCTGACCGCTAATTTCTATAAAAAATTCGCCAGCTTACTTGCACCGCAGATGTCAGCTCTATTTAACTCTTTCCTGTCCTCGAATTCGGTCACTGGGTCAATGGCTGAATCGCTCACAGTTCTGCTGCATAAGGCAGGAAAAAGCCCCGAAATGGCTACCTCCTATCGCCCGATCTCACTGCTGAACAATGATGGGAACATTTTTGCCAAGGTCCTGGCCAGCAGATTGGGGACGGTTCTACCGAACCTGATGGATCGTGATCTAACAGGTTTCATCCCAATGAGGGGGACCCACGATAACATAAGGCATACAATAAACATCATCGAAAGTGCCCACAAATTGTGGGTGGGAATGGCAATCCTGTCTTTAGATGCACATAAAGATTTTGATTTGGTGGACTGGGGGTACATCCGAGCTGTGCTAAAGCACTTTGGCTTCGGCCCAAATTTTACCACAAGGTTTATGGACAATTACCAAAACCCATCACACAATTACGGGTCAACGGCACCAGATCTGAAGCAATACGAATATCTAGGGGCACTAGGTAGGGCTGCCCCGTATCGCCTTTAATTTTTGCCCTCTCCATGGAACCCTTTGCAGCGAGAATTAGGCGGAATATGAGGATCAAGGGGATCACTGTGGGAGGCCACAAATATAAAATTGCATTATACAAGGACGACGTGCTAATAACAGCGTCAAACCTGGCGTCGTCCCTTGGAGCCCTATGGGAAGAAATCAAAGAATTCGGTGACCTATCCGGGTTCAGGGTAAACCTGGACAAATCCTCCGCCCTAGCAATTAACCTTCCCAAATCGGAAAGAGACAGTCTCAAACCTCTTATGCCGATCCCATGGGTGAAGGGAGCATTTGAATACTTAGGGGTTCATATCACCAGTGACCCATCACGCTTGTATTCTAGCAATTTCCGGCAGCTATTCAGGGAACTTCGTAACAACCTAAAGCAATGGAAGACCCAAGAAATCTCCTGGTTTGGGCGGATTACGGCCCTAAAAATTAATTTAATCCCCAGGTGGCTGTACTACTGTACTACTGTACTGCATTGCCGATCCACATTCCGGGCCCCGTCCTAGTAACTCTGCAAAAGAAAATGATGGAATTTGTCTTGGGGGCGGGGGGAGGCCCCGAATCGGAAGAAGAATTATGGGGGTGCCTGATGTTGCCAGATATGCCCTAGCGGCGCATCTCTCACACGCATACTCCTGGGTGCAAGAAGCATATCCCCCTCGGTGGGTCCAATTGGAAGAGGCCTGGTGCCCGGTCACCCCATCAGAGCTCCCACACCTACCAAATATAAAACCACAAGCTAAGACCTGGTCCTCTCCGCCACACTCACAATTGTTCACAGCTGGAAAGCTGCTGCTCGGAAATGGGGTGTCCGAAGTTCGTTGGGTCCCCTATCCCCCGTCTGGAACAACCCCGACTTCTCCCCAGGTAATCCTCCACGTGGTTTCCAGCCCTGGAAGGAGGGAGGCTTACTAAAAACGAGCGACTTTCTAGAAGAGGGTGCACCCATATCTTTGGAGAAATGCAAAATAAAATTTGGGGTAGGGGAGCAGGAAAGATTTCATTATGCTCAAATTCGGCATTGGCTGTCCCATAGGGCAGTCAGGGAAAAATGCTCCGGAGAACTAACCGCATTGGAACTCTCTATATCCACACCAACTAAAAAAGTGAGAACATCAGCTCTTTATCGACTTTTAGAGAGGTCAGATCCTTACAGAAAAGAAAGGTACATGTTAGAATGGGAGAAGGACCTGGGGCGGGAAATAGAGGTGGAGGAATGGTTGAAAATCTGGTCTAGACTGCACAAGAGCTCACAGTGCATTACAAACAGGGAAGGGGGTTACAAACTCTGTTATAGGTATTATGTTACCCCAGCTCAGCTAAATAAAGGTATCCCGAATATCCCGTCGACCTGCTGGCGCGGTTGCCCCGCTCCCGGCTCCCTACTCTATATGGTATGGACCTGTCCTAAAGCAGAGGCATATGTTACACTCACCTGGTATCCACAGGAACGCCACCCAGCCGGGTTACTCGCTGGTATGCTTCTCAGCTTTGCCCTGATGTAGTCTGCAGGAAGGGTTCTGCCTGAAAATACAGGAGGACTGTGTTCAAGACTGACCGACTGGGGTAAGTATCCTCCCTCCACCTCCATATGATTTCAGTTCCTCTGGCACCCTCTCCTCACCTTGTGGTAGAATTAGGCGTGCTCTCCGTCTTGCCTTCTTTGCAGGGGCGCGTTGTCTTTCATGGGCGAGTGCGGTCCAGTTAATTCACTGACGCCTGCCCGTTTGATATTGTTCAGGTCGGTCTTATTGCTGTTCTTTAGTTTTGTTGCCATCCCGCATGCCTTTCTTTGTTTAAAATGTCTCTTTTTTCTCCCTTAGATATGCAGAGCTTCAGCGTGGCGAACTGGCTCGGTTGAGCCCCGCTGGTAAATGATGGCGCAAGTAAGCGCTATGCACAGCGCTGCGAAGTCTTGCCTTTGCTAACCTGTGTTTTCCTTCCTTGTAGGTCGCGGTGTTCTTCAGCGTGAGTGGAATGTCCGGAGTGGTGCCAGCCGAGAGGCGACCAGCCAGGTAAGCCTTTTGAGCAGTTTGTAATTTGTAAATGTCTCTACTGCTTTCTTTAATGTTGCCTCTATCTTCCTCTTTCAGGTCGTTCTGTCCGGGAGGTGTGTAGATTCGAGGAAGCTGTTCTCAGTAGCTGCAAGTGTTTAAAGACTGCAGGTAAGATGCTGCTGCTAATGATGTTCCTTTTGTCTACTTGCAGGTTCTGCTTCTCCGAGGTTCGAGGGAATAGCTGGACACAGTGAGTGTCACGTTGCAAGCTGCAAAGTAACGCGAAGCCTGTTGTCTTGCTCGGGTGTGGTTTAAATAGCCCCAACAAAATAGTCCAGGTAAAGTAGTCCCTAGGCTACCACACCCAAAACACTAGACCGCATAGCTTGGTTCTTAAGAACCAAGCTATGTGGATGCCTCCATGTTGGCTGACAATACAATAAAGTAGTTCACAAGCACATTGTTTTTCATGGTGTATGAGCCGGGCGCCATAGGTGCCAGGACTGGCCCCATGAGGGCTTTTGAAGAGGATGCCAGGCTCTAGAGGCCCAAGTCCTGATTCCACCTTGTCAATGGGTTTGCCAGAGGGGGTTTTGGGCGAGGGTCGTGCCAGCATACTGGAAAGCGGTAATAAATCACATTAAGGAAATCACTGGTCTCTCCATTCCCTGGGACCCTGGGATAATCCTGCTGGGGGAAACCGGAGGTGGGGCGTTCCCAGTTGTGGGCTACATCCCTCGCCTATGTACGCACCTACTTCTGGCGGCAAAACTCGCAATGGCCCGATTGTGGAAGAATGAAGAGGGTCCTTCGGTAGCATTATGGTGGTCCAAGTGTTGAGACATAGCCGTCGCCGAAAAAAGTGACGGCAATTCGAGCAGGCTCCCTGAACAGAGCCCTAAACATTTGGGACCCCTTTATGGATTATGCAGCCAAGTTTCCAACGATCGCCAGGAGGCCTCTGCTAACCAGATGGCTCCAAGGGAGCCCGCATTATTAACCCAGAGACTCAGGCACGACTGCCCCAGATCACGGTTTCAATCGCGGCCCCTGTGGGCAGCGGGGCCAGAGACAACTAAGGACAGGACATTAACTACTGCATCCCTCGCTACCTGGCTTGATCTGTTCTGTTGCGTTGTTGCGATTCTTGTCTATTGCAATGTTGTTGATACTGTGTCTCAAATGTAAAAGCCAATAAAATGTTGTCATGGAAAAAAAAAAGCTCCCACCATTTCTCTGCATTCACTCCAGCTCTTTCAATTAGATGGTCATAAAGATTGTTCTTATGCCCTTCAGTTTTGAACAAAACAGAACCAGATGTTTCATGGTTTCCTTCTTTGACCGCCAGAGACGGCATTGGACATTTGCTTCTTCATTGCCCTATCTCATCAAGGTGGTTCTGTTGGGAGCATGTTTAACCTGAATCTTAAAAACATGTCTCGGGCCTTGTTATTTGGAATAATTTTTAGGTATCCAGGAATAACATTTAATTGTCCATAGTTTACTTTAGATAGAGTATGAGTAGCGGATAGAGCTCTTTTTTCTTCCGTTTCTCTCCAATCATCTGCCCATATAATTCTCTTTGCTAATGTTGGATTTTTACACAAAGTTTCGATTGTTATCCCTACATTTTAGAGTATCGAGGTGCATTGAATCCTCCTGTTGATTTAGCGCCTAGACTTTTATGTCTGGATTTGAGATCTGGATTACTTCAAATTGCTGCTGCAGATTTTCTATGTTTGCTTTCCTAAATAAGGCTAGCACATTCCATGCCACTGTTACATTTAGTGCTGAAAGCCCTAATTGGTGATGGATGACTGCAACCGGGATAGCTTTTGGCAAGTGTAGTATACGCTTACAAAGGAAACCTTCCAAATAGTCCCACAAATCGCAGCGCAGTCCAAGGCAGGTGTCTGCACCGTATGTAAGCACCGGTGACACCTTTTGGTTATAGAAAGTTATTATCGGTTGAAGTGAAAATTTCCTGTACTTTCTATCAAGGGCCATGCCCTGGCGCGTTAGAAGTTTGACTTTCCTCTTCAGGCAGTTGTACCAGGCGTTTTCTCCTTTGGCTACGTTTAACATGGTTCCAAGGTATTTCACCTC
Organism: Ambystoma mexicanum; assembly: GCF_040938575.1. Taxonomy (NCBI): domain Eukaryota; kingdom Metazoa; phylum Chordata; class Amphibia; order Caudata; family Ambystomatidae; genus Ambystoma; species Ambystoma mexicanum. The sequence goes on along the minus strand of NC_090928.1, from coordinate 537,377,859 downwards.
GTTAGATCGGCCTAATCATTTCCCCTTTATTACCCAGCTTTGCTTTTTTTTCTTGTTTCCATTCCCTGGACCAAAGACCATTATTTCTGATTTTGCAGCATTTATTTTCAATCCATTTTTATCCACATATTTCTCTAAAATATTCAGTTTTCTTTGCAAACCAATCATGGTTAGATCCAGGAGGACCAAGTCATCTGCATATAATAGCCAGCCAACTGCCGTTCCATTCATCTTTGGAGGGAAAGTTGTTTTTTTCCCTTAAGCCTCTTTTCAAATCTTCAATAAAAAAAAGTTGGAGAGAGAAGGGGCAAGGGGGCAGTCTTGTTTCCAATCCCGTAGTCCGTTTCTATTGATCTTGTCAAATTCCTCTGCTGGTCCAATTCAATTTTATCAGCATGTTAGTCCCTCTATAGAGTTCTTTGATAGCTCTTAAAGGAATATTGCGCTCAAAAGTTTTATTGTCCAGATAGTTCGGGCTAGTCGCTATAAGCATACGGTGATCGATGGTAAACATTTTTCTTATGCATCTTACCTTAGTTTTCCTCACTTTTACACATGCGAAAACAACGTTTTGGGCGCAGGCATCTTGTGCTAATCTTATCCGTGGATCGATCGTCCTAAGTTCAAGTGTGCTTGCAGCAATAAATCAAAACACCCGCCCCCGAAGCTGACATCACTAGGCGCGTTTGGCCCTTTCCACAATGTCAATGCATGTCTCGTTTCAACGTACTCTGTCCGCAAGTTATTGACGTGTCTCCATGGAAATGGCAGGACACCGCTTTGCTCAAGAAGTATAAACAGACCCTTTCAGATCAGGCAACACTCTAGTTTTTTAGTCAACAGTTTCAGTGTATTTAGTTAATTCCCCCTGTGTCTCGTTTCTGCTTGGTTGAGCTATTTTACTAGTACAAAGCCCCTGCGAACCGTTACTTACAGTAGCAGAATCGATTCCACTTGTTACTTACGTTTTGGTTAAATGTTTGTCGTACAATGTCAACAATACAGCCCTACTAGTACGAGCCTGAGTATTCAGAGGAGGAGCTGAAGGAAGGAGAAGGCTGCCGAAATGATGGGGAATCAGACAATAGTTTGGAAGATCAATCACACTAGCATGAGCCATACCCGAGTCGCATGGAAGACGTTTCAATGTGGTGTGCCTGCAATCCTTGCGAGGTCATGCCAACTGAGGTGGAGAACTGTTGCTGCCGAGAAAACTCTGGATGCTCAGCCTACGTAGCTGAAGAAGACACACTAACGATTTACGTTACCGAGCTGCATGACTTCAGGGCAGCCTGCCTCACAATTTCCGTGTTGGGGATTATGTTGCTCATGCACGAACTTCCCGGAAAAGTTTGGCTGCGCATTCCAAGTAACGAGTAAGTATACTCTAGATCTGATGTAATTTTTACTACCAAGACCATTTGAATATCATGTTTTTCTCCTACTTTCTCCGAATTGTGATCCATCTCTCTGTAGAAATTAAGCTCCACCTTCCCCAGTGCCTCACAGAGCAAGCCCACACGCACCATCGCCTCCCCCGGTCAGCTCTGTGCAAGCACTGCTCTTACGAAAGTCCTGCATTCCGTTGTTACAATTCTGTAGTATCATTACCAAAGGAATGTGCTGTGCGGAGAACGTGAGACCTTGACAAGCCATATCCCAAGTGTACATTCATCACGATTAAACTGCTTGTGCCCCCTCAACTCCAACCCTTTCTAGTCCTGGGTCCCACCAGCACTGACCCCCCTGTTGCTTTCATGCTGATACTCATCTGACCCCCTTCCACCTTCCACTGACCATTCCAGAACACCCACCACAGCCCTAATGCCGTGCATCAGTATTTTCTCCCAAAAGCAACACACGTCCACCTATATCATTAGGATCCAAGCAAGGCAGATGGTAGATCAAGCCTCTGTGGTGTGTTGTAATTATTTCTTTTAGCATATACTGGGAACTTGTGCTGTAAGGGTTCCCGCCTTCATTTCTCTAAGGGAAACTAGGCCATTGAATTTTGGATGCACTTTTTGAAGTTGGCTACTACACATATCAGGTTCATTCGATTTAAATATGTTTGTTTCTCTTTCTCAGGTAGTACAGGCTGCTGGCCTATTGTTCGTTTACATGGTGGCTTTATGGGAGGCTTGTATACCGCAATGGACGAGTAATACCCGCTGTGTCATTCGAGCCATTCGCCACAAAATTCCCCATTCACAGCGGACAGTACAGAGGATTTTCTCATACTGTACTTCAACCTCAAGTATACAATTTATAGTTTGTTGGTTTCGTCAACATCACCCTATTAAATAAAATACAACTAAGTAAATAAGGATATTTTTTGAGTTTTTCAGTGATTCAAGAACATGTGCAATCGTCTATGAGTGTCATGCTAGAATGGTTGTTGCCCGGAGGCACTGGAAATAATTTGCAAAGTGGTCCCATATTACGCATTTTGATCTAGCTCCACCCTTTTCCTATGATATAATGTGAAAATAAAATACAAAATAGGCACAGAGTGCAGAGGCACACCGGGAAATCTCCACAGCACCTAGTAGCCCAGTCCAGATCTGGTTGGATCACTTTTGCGCTCACCTTGTCCCCATTCATCCCCCTTCCAGTATCAATGGCATTTCACACCTATCACTGTGCTCTCCCAAGGGGGCTGGGTGGGTGTGACCACTCAAGTTGTCAAAAACCATGTACACTTCAAAGGGATCTTCCGCACAGTGACGATTGTCCACATGGCCTCCCCAGACCCTTTGTCTCCAGACTCCACTCTTCAAAGCCCAGGCCCTGCAATCAACAAACGTTTGTGTCCCTTCTGCATTGTTCCGGCCTTTTCGTGCTCACCTCATGCCCCTAAACCCACCGTTCCAGTATCAATGGCATTTTGCACCTATGACCGTGCCCTTCCAAGGGGGCTGGGTGGGAGTGACCGCTCACGTTGTCAAACACCATGTACACCTCAAAGGGATCCTCCGCACGGTGACCATTGTCCACATGGCCTCCCCAGACCCTGTATCTCCAGACTCCCCTCTTCAAATCCCAGGCCTTGCCATCAATAAACGTTTGTGTCCCTTCTGCATTGTTCCGGCCTTTTCACGCTCGCCTCATGCCCATACACCCACCCTTCCAGTATCAATGGCATTTCACAACTATGACTTTCGTAGGCCTATGCTGTGCGCTGGAAAGGCAGCAGGGTGGGTTCATATGGCAGATGGGAACCATTGGGATGGAGGCAGAGTGGGTATCTATGAACACATCAACCATTCACATACACACTCACTTGTGTAAGCCTTTATAAACTCCTTGAGATTTACCTTGAGAACATCTGGGAGATCTACTAGGTATATCGTCATCGAGCTACCTGTTCACCGGATACTTGTTCCTCTGCTTGCTGAATCTGCTCATCTGTTCGTCAAAGTAAGGGTAAGTCAACTAATTACTTCCTTATGTTCATCGAACATTACTATGAACGTTTATGTCAATTTCAACCAAATGTACCCAGGATTTTAATGTTCATGTATCTCAAAGACGTATGCATTAGCAATTATTTCAGGTATTTTCTTCTCGATAACTACCAAAATACATCACTGTGCGTTTTAGTAGAATGTGCAGTATAACAATTGTATAAGAAAGTTGTTGCAGAGTTCGCTGGGCTAGGTCACACAGCTTTTCTGTCTTTATTCTAATTAAACTTTAAAGACAAATCTCCGGTGAAAATTGCGTTTTTCACATTCAAGCTGTGTCATTCGTGCTAATAGTTCATAATTCTTTATACAGATCTCACGCACTTTTCAAGAATGCCATCATGTGTGGTTCCCGGTTGCACTTCTGCAAGCCACACCAAAGATCCAGGTACTGTCTAAGATCTGGGTACTATCTTGCATGTATTCCCAAAGGATATTGATTTAATAAGAAGATGGCTTAGAAATTGCGGTTGTAAAGTGGACGAGATTGAAATTAGGGCCCAGGAAATCAAGGCCGATGTGACGGTCAATCGATTCCGCGTCTGCAACCTACACTACGACCAGTCAAGGTACACACAAAACCAAACATTGACCCTAAGTTCTTCCTAAATTGCTTCCAAATGCCATCCCAACTCAATTTTCGCAAGCGGCTGGTGAGGTGAGTAGTGAACGTAGATTTTGTTATGTTTGTTGGTATGTAGGACGATGGTCGGCATTAATAAATACTATCTTCTATCTGTTTATCTACATCAATGTTCTAGTACTCCATTTTCCATAGTCACCGGATTCAACACAAGTGCCAAATATTTCATCTTACTATATATACTTCATCTTTACCCGCTTTGTGGAGCCTCTAGCCAGTAAATGTGATCCTTGATGAAAACTTCCACAGTGCCCCTTAGAAATTATGTTTGGGAAATGTGTTGGTTGACATATCCTTCTTCACTTAGAGCACATTGATGGGAGAGCAGACCCTCGCAAGCGACGAAACCACCGACACGCCTTCTATCCCAATGGTGAGCCCTTCCGACCTGCACAAAGTTAAATTTTATCTTGTTGCATAAATCCACTTTTCAAGTACTAATTTTCCTTTTCCATTGTACTATTTTCGGACATGCGGCTGAAAATGAAGGAGCAAGATTCTGCATCAATTTCTGTTCTGGAGTCAACATCAACCTCATACACATACCAAGTAATGATATTACACTACTCTTTTGTATGTGATAGAACTACTTGCATGTGGTATGCTTTCACTGTAAACATATTAAAATGTATTATGTGCAGTACTGTCTATTTGTACAAAGTGGCAGGTATGAGTTTGGGAATGTATGGTTTTGTGTACGTGTGTACCACTGTCTGCATTACAGTTCAGTATGTAGATTCTTCTTAATTGCATTTTTTCTGTTTCATTTTGCTTTTTAATCCATATTAAAACAAGTGCTGTAGTATAGGAGGATGGTGGAACTTCGACTACTATCTCGTCCTCCTTTGGAACGGATCCACAGCTTGAGGTATTTCTATTCACATTTCACTTTCAAGAAACGTTAAACTTCCCCCGTAGTGGAGAACAGTTACCAACGACACATTACAAAGCAAAATACTTTGCAGGGTAACATTGTGATCACTATGGTTTACAGGGTGAACTCAAATCAAGCCCATGTTTAAACTCAGATGGATATCAGGGGAAATATGAACTGAATGTTATGATCAAGTCGCGTACGCTCATTTCAAGGTTTTATCCATACTAATGTTCTATTTGTGTTGTGACAGCAACCCTAACAGTATATGGTTCTAAGTCTATGTAAAATACTTAGATTGGAGGTGCTCTGTCGAATGCAAACTTTTATTGTGCGCTGTTGCTGACATTGTATTTTTTTGTATATTACTCTATTCAAGGAATGTGCTCCACATGTGGACTTAGAGGACGCGCATGGAACTGAGGTATACATTTATGAAGTGAAATTGGGCATCACATTGCGTTCTGAATACATTTGAATTATGTCCCAATCTTTTCCAGTCTGTCTAGTTGATTTTGATTTGTAGATATGTGCTTAGGTTTGTTTGCTTTTAAAAGAAATGTGCTGTATTAAAACCATATGAAACCTTTTTTTGCAGCTGGATGTTGCCGTCCGCAAATCAAGAAACCATTGGTAAATAACGTAGCAGTTTGTTTTTCACAAGCTTTTGAGCAGATGTTTAAGTCTTTCTAGATTGCCAAACTGATTTCACATTGGAGCAACTAATATCTCAGGCGCAGCGTGGCACAGTCAACAAGCAGACTAGTGATGCATTTGTCCAGTGGCTGGAAAATTAATGGAATGTCACATGCAACTCTTACAAAGTCAGCCCAGACCATGGCTACTTTGTCAAAGGTCACACATAAAAATGAAGAAAGTGATGATGCATTACAACTGCTTTCCGACCCATTCACACAATCTACATCTGCTAAAAATGTTCTACCAAAAAAATCACTCAAAGTTAGCTGTTTCTCCAATTCAAGTAGAATTATCACATCATGAATGGACAGAGGTTGAAGCTTCAACAAAATTGACCTATGATCTTGCAGATGATCTCGACTTCAGTCTTGAGTATTTATCCACCACAGTCAACTCACATAAATCAGTATTGCAGGACGATTGGCTACTAAAGGAACAAAAGTACATTGTGTTCGACAGCTGCCGGATAGAGATTATACACATGCTAAAATGTGAACATACAATCAGGGCAAGATATGCAGGGAGCCATTGGTGAATGTGCCTCGCGTATTACAATGCAGCAACCTGAAAATCCAAGCAGCCTGTGTCCACCGCCATAATACATTCAACATGGTCTGCTCAATCGATGCTCAGCAAAGTGCAAGCTGGGAATCTACTTTGTTCAGCAGCTTTACTTTTCAGCGGATTGACTTTTAGCAAGATTTCCAGTTTTTGTCAGTTTGTGGGTCTTGAGTCCTTGCTAAAACTCAATATTACAAATACCAAAGGGAATTCTTATTCCCTGCTATTAGTCATGCTTGGAATGTTGAACAGATGTCAATGCACAGTATATTCTCTGGCAAACGTTTCTGGCTAGCTGGCGATGGACAGTGTGACAGTCCAGGATTTTCCGCAAAGTGCTGCACTTATCACTTTCAAGACATGGAAAGTTAAAAAACGGTGAGTTCGGTGGTGGTGCAGGTGTCTGAATGTTCATCGTCTGTTGCCATGGAGAAACATGGCTTCATCAAATCCATTCAACTTCTGCAATCCAGGAGAATGCAAATAGACGTGATAGCGACCGACAGGCACGTTTCGATAGCGAAGGCCATGCGGGAGCAGTTTCCACACATTCGGCATCAATTCTATGTATGGCACGTTGCTAAATCAATCAATAAAAAAATTACAGCTGCTGGGAAAAAGAAGGGTTCTGAAAACCTTATAAAATGGTGTCAGTCCATCAGCAACCATCTTTGGTGGAGCTCCAAAACCTGTGATGGATCCGTGGAAATTCTACTTGAGAAATGGTGTTAATTGATGCACGATTGTATTGTTTGTTAGAAGATCGCTTTCACTCCCATTTTAGTGGAACAAGAGAACATTTGAATTCCCTTGTCTTTACTAAAAAATCAGCAATCATTTATCAACATTGATGCGAAAATATAAAAACATAAAATATATATTTGGTGCACACTAAAGGCATATATATGTAAAGAATTATGGGTAGTGTAAAGAATTATGAAGAGAATATAAGTTCCCAAGCCGGGAACTTACGTCCCCTGCACACTATCTAATATCTGGAATACCAGACCAACAATTAAATATATCTAACAAGTAATGTTTCTTAATAAATGCAAGAAGATCTGTAAATGGTAATACATAGAAAAAGGTAATTTGTTCAAAAAAATGACTTTGAATCAGATAAGGTTACAAGAACCATTCTTCATTGTTTATTCTTGATGTTGAAGCTGTGGAAGGCCCACCGTGTTTCGAGTGCTACAACACTCTTCATCAGGGGCAATAACAAAGGTTTCTAGGAAAAAATATATATAATATCTACATTAGGAATTTTATTTACACCAACAACGTTTGTTCAACAACATTTCTAAATAACTCATTTTAGATCAGGATATGTATCACAATAAACCATGACATACAAGGATTACATATGTGGCAGAACGTTTGACATTTTAAATGTACAGAGTATACACTAACCCACAAGAGGACAACCTGTCCCTCATTAATATGTATAGAAACTGATGGTAAATTCACTAGGTTAATAGTATCTTCTCTGCTGTGATCGAATGAGGAAATATATAGAAAAAATATATAGAATAACTACTGATAGTGAATTCATTGAAGTTCTAATATGACAAGGTAAGAAACTGTGCAACTATTTAAAGAGTCTAACCTTGTGTTTTTATTATGAAGGAGGTTCTTCAAGAGAACGGGGGTGGTCTGGGACGGGAATCCCAGGCCTTCATCTAAGCAAGACAGCGGGTCTTTGATGGTAAGTCCTTATCTGTAGAAATAGAATAGACATCAAAGACGTCTATTTAGACCGTTGTGAGTGACATAGTGAGGATAGAATAAGTTAAGACAGTAATGAGTCACTTACAGCGGTATCGCGGTTGACCAGTATCAAGGTAGCTGAGGGGAAGTGGTAGTCAACAACCGCAAGTGGTCTGGAGGTTACTCAGGACTGGAGCGCTGAGAAAAAGTGGACTGAAAAACGAAGGTAGAGTCTCAGTAATGGACAAAGGAAGTGAACAGGGTGTTCGAAAGCTTTGTTCTGAAAAAGAATCCTGGGTCGATAGTATTGGAAGCCCAACATTCTTACCTAGTGTATGTCAGTGTGGCACACATGGAGACCAGCTGCCGAAGGGTTGCTCGACTCCATGTCAAGTGCCGCCACTGTTTATAAAGTAATTAGTAGTGTGACGTAATCACGCGCTTGCGTGTGGTACGTCATACTGTGCGCTGAGCTCCAGGCTCAGATGGATGAAAATTAGACAAGATGGAATCTAATTAGCCTCCTATGGAAAGATGCTCGACAGGAGCAGGTAGGGCTATAAGAGCTTAATCAGTCGAGTGAAAAAAGAAAAACGGACCGCGGCGTGTTTACAATGTGACGTCATCACGCAAACGCGTGCATGACGCCACATGTAAACAAACCTAGTGTCGGGGTGAAGGAAATATAACAATATGACCTCTAGGGGAATGGCAATGTCCAATATGTGCATGAACCTTGATGGTTGGAACTAATATCATTCATGTGAAGGTAAGTGATCATGGTGACTAAGCTTATAAAAATCATGTGGAACAACATCCACGCATTTAAAGTCTCATGAATAGTGTAGAACTAGAAAAGTGAGATGTTCTAGGCACGACCTGGAGGCTGAAGGACCATAGGAGGGCCAAGGAACTTATTATGGCCATTACGACTGCCTGACTGGAAACAATTGATGGATGTTGATTATACATCGACCTATGTATACTATAGGGGTCAGAAGACAAAATAAAATGGCGGACTGTGATTTATTCTGATTATAGTCCTGCATGTGAGATCTGAGTTTTAGGGTCCAAAGTGGTGGAAAACCTTATCAATAGTTGTAGTAGTAAACATAGTTGATATTAATGGTTAGGTACATTCTTGTTATGCAACCAACCAATGCCATACTGCCCACATGTCTGGTTCACAGTCTAGTGAAGGGAGTATCAATTGTACTGATTGTACATTTCCTGGATATAGTCAACGGAATGACTGGATATGTATAAACTTTGAAAACATTTTTACATTTCTATCCAACTGTCCAAGTTAATTGGTTCACAGTCTTATAATGTGGTTATGATAATTCTGACCAACAATCCTATCAAGTGTTTTTAAAGAGACATTAATGAAGATGAACGAAAAGAGAAAATTTAACGTAGGTATTCTTTAAATGAATGGACCTAAATAGTAGTCTTCATTTAGATGGCGGAGTTCGGGCTGAGTTCAGTCTGCGGCAGTCGCTGGTCCTGTTGGTTGCTGTGAGGAGCTGCTGCTACACCCATCGTTTCGGAGATCCAGTGTTTTGGATCACTTCTTCTTTAAGAAAAAGAAGCCCAACTCCCTTTAAAAACTCGCCCGGAGCGCGGAGCGCACGCGGAGTTCGGGCTGAGTTCAGTCTGTGGCAGTCCGCGGCCGTACGCCACCGTACGCCGCTGAGGTGAAGACCCGCCGGAGAGAAGGTAAGAAACCTGCCTCCATGGCTGAGTTGGGGCCCCTGACTCGTGCCATGTCCAGACAAACATTACAATCCAATGGCAAGTTGGACTCCCTTAGAGCGGAGGGCTCCCTGTCCGCCTATCCAGCTGAGCCCGAGCCAATGGATGTGGCGGTGTCTCGGGAATTGAATCCATTGACTGTGTCCTCCTCTCAGAGAGACTGTGTGCCTAAGGAGGGTTTGTCAGATGGCTCCTTGGGGAGTCATGACTGGGAGCAGCAGAGGCTGAGTGGGCCCCGCATGGTGGGCAAAGCACTCCTCAGCCTAGGCTCAGGCTTTGCCCCCTCCACAAGTTCATCTAGCCCACACTTGTCACTTGAATCCTTGATGCCTGGCTGCATCCATAGTCCCTCCTGTAATCCCTGTGCCGTTACATCACGGCGTCAGTCTTTAATTCCTGACCTAGCGCCTGAACTATTGAGCGATCCCATAGTGTCACCACTAGATCTGGAAGTGGGTGAAACTCCTCAGTTGATTGCGTCATATACACAGTCAGCGACGGACTTGTCCGTGGCAGTACCTTCTGTCCCTGTGGTCGTCCAGGAGGAAACTTCGATTGACGAAGTCTGTGCATCCATTATAACCAACGATCATACCAAATTGAAGAGAAATGCCTCCGTCCCTGTCAAGAATGACTCTCACCATGCGAACGAAGGAATAAGGGGAAGACCGCTGCATGAGTGCGATGTGACGGACCTCGAACTCATTGAACACGAGAAAGAAATGGTGTTGGTCTCTACTAATGCTGAAATATTCGAACTAACAAACCTTGCTAACACTTGTAACCATCAAACACTGGAGGTAGAATCGAGCCTCGAACCCTCTGACGATATGGAAGTGAGATTAGATCCACTTTCGAACAAAGATCCGAAAGCATTTCCAAGATCAAGCGCTGAAATTGCGATTAATCTGAGTAAAGCCAAAGCAATTCGGAAAGAGAGATGTGCTACTGCCGAGTTGCAAAACTCACTTGCATACTCCCCTGCATGCAGCATAAACTCAACTCAGGTGTTAGATCTAGCAGGACGTGAAGCTAGACTCGCGGAACGCCTGAAAGCTGACTTTGATACAATGAAAGAACGCTTGTCTATAGGCCCCTCAAGAACTGGAATGGAGCCCCTTGACATCTATATTAGAAAGCCTCGCCCAGTCGGCCCCTATAATGCCGCAATGGTCTCCCCTCCGCAAATGTTCCATCACGTATCAAGAGAGGTGCAGAGAAATGCTGATGAAGTCTCAAGCCATCAGAGAAACACTCTCTCACGGCTAGAGAATCTAGGGGGGGACCGCGTCTCCAGTAACAACCAAAACTCATTGACGAAGATTGTTTCCACCTGTTCCACCCCGAGAACCCCGTTAAACTTCAAACCTACGAGTAACAAAAGGACCGGACTTGGAGAAATGGGGCCTAAGAAGCAAAAGGACCCAATGATCCCGTTTGATGGTAACACAGATGGTGATGCGGCCGCAGCCTACAAATCAAATCTGTCGGCTGCCGCCGCTCTTCAAATTCATAATAATGTGTTAGCCGCATCATCGGTTGCTTTATTACCCGTCACCAAATTATACGAAAACTTACATGAGGCGCTGCAATCAAATGGAGGGCTATTGTCCCACATCATTGAAAAACTAGTCAAACAAGAACAACAAATTGCACAGTTGCAAGACAACCTTGAATCCGATAAAACAGCGCTGTCAGAGATCCAAAAGCAAGTAAATGAAGGTATGGCAAAAGGAAATCAGGAAAAGAACGACTTGATAACATCAATTGCTGCCTGCCTAAAGCAATCAATCACACTAATGAGATCGATGCGTTCAATGGAGCCTATAACACCGACTCCTAAAGCAAAAGAAACCACTGGAACCCCTCATTCCGACTCAATGGAATTAATGCCGAAAGAGCCAGCCGTGTCCAACGACGTGGCAATAATAGTAGGGCCTGTGGAGCCACCTTCTATGTCTTCTAACCTTAAGCAAGGACTAGATGAGTGTGAACCCAAGTCCCAAGACTCCATTAAATGTGCCACTCAAACCCGACCAAGCTCATCTTTCGGGATTTTCTTTGGAGCAGCAAAAAATTTTAAAGGAATAGGAAAAAATCCAACATTGGAGAAAGAAAACGCTGAGAAACCTAAAAAGCTGCTGGCCACTGACAACACCCCGAAGAAACGGAAAGAAAAGAAAAAACATTGTGAACCTCGCAATCAAACTAACAAATCTAGAAAATTTATACGCAATCTGACGTCTCCGGCCAAACCGAATTTCTTTTTAAGAACTCAAAAAAGTAATGCACCAATGCCGTCTAAAGAGACTGCAAGTCGGAGTAAAGTTGTCGGTGAACCTACAGCTGAAAAGGGAAACCCCAAAAAATGCCAGAGAGTGGAAACGGAAGAAGTTGAAAGCCCAGCCCAAACCTCGTCTATTGACCTCTGCAATTTATCAACGTATTCAATAGAAGATGACTGCGAGACAAACAACCCAAACGCCTCAATTATTTCGACGAGCAGCTTGGAAATAAATGAATCCCTCAATTCTGACCAAAATGAATCCTATACATCCAAGGGAAAAAGGGCGGGAAACCCTTGGATATTAAAATCCAAATCTCTCTCGAAGGCCTCCGTGCATCGGGCTAAATCGAACTGTAAAAACCAAAAAATGCCCAGAGGCGATTTGTCAGACGTGGACTCCTTAACACAAGGCTTAGGTGGCAGCCCTATTAACATGAGAAGTCTAAATCCCAAATGTACAGCCGGACAAAGATTACATCAGGCGGTGAAGACCAGGCCTAGAATCCATGAATCAACGGTTGATAGAAACCCACGAATTGCAATCACGAACATCCACAAAGATGATCCTGATGTGAACTTGAACAGAAGGAATGTTATGCGCCTCTTACACTCGGTACCGGCTCTGAGAACTGTGACGTCTAATGACATTGCTATTATCGAATATGTGTCTGAGAAATACGCTGATAAAGTATATCTTCACATATCTTCCAAAGCAGTACGCAATACAATTCTGGCAGCAAAGGATGAAATTCTGCAGTTTGGCTTTGAGACAAGGGAAGTATCGTCTGACTTGGCAAGTCATAGACCAGTCAATTTAATGAATCCGTTAAACAGCCTCGGACATAAAGTGTCCTCTCAAGATCACCGGAGGAGCGAACTAAGAAAACAACTAAGACCTGAACCGCCTACGCTCCACTCTGGGAAAATCAACAAATACGGGGCAGGCTCAAAATAGCTAGTCTCCGACAAAGAGATGAAATTGACTTCCCTGATCTCCTGGAACACGAGAGGCTTCCGTCATCTCTATGAAAGTTTTCCGATTGAGCTGAATGATAATCTCATAATTTGTCTACAGGAAACATGGTTAAGATGTCCTCCTGTGAAAGAAGGCTATGCCACAATGCTGAATCCTGCAGGAAAAAATTCTCATGGACGCCCTTTCTCCGGCCTGATAACCATGATGAAAATCGGATGTGATTGGAAGGTGCTTAGAAGTGAAAACCCAAATCTGTTTGTGCAATGTACGCTGATGCAACAAAAAAGTCACGATGGGAACAATCCACAACAACTCCTCGTATTAAATGTATACTGGAATCCGGCGATGATCACCACCAAACGATTTATAGGCACGGTAACAAATCTGTTGGACAAGCACATGCACAAGAAGAACAATATCATACTACTAATATGTGGTGACATGAACTTGTCCTGGTTTTCTGAGAAGGGTGTGCGAATATCCAATGACCGTGCCAACAGCCCCTCAAATCAGGAGAGAAGGATCATCTGGGATAATATCATGGAGGCGTATGATTGTGATATGGTCAACGGTCAAATTGATGGCGACAGGCCCCCTAAAATTACGTGGCAGAATTTGGACACTGCAAAGGTTTTGGACTATATATGGGTCTCAAAACATGCCTGGAACTCACTTCATGAATTGAATGTAACCCCCACAAAAATCAGTGACCATGACCCGTTAGTATTACATCTGAGGATACATTCAGGACCAAATAAGTCAACAGCGACTCAAGCTCTGGAAGTAAACAACGGAAAAAACAGGCTACGATTATCTACTGCTCAGATATCCAGTCTAATGGCGAAACTGGACGAAGCAGACCGTCTGTCTCTGTGTAACGTGGATTATGTATCACTCTTACCGCTGAAAAGTTTACCGACCTTGTGGAAGAAAAATTCCGAGAAAAAACATATCCATGAATGGAGCACAAGAGTCAACGAAGAAAAAAAGCGCCTAAAGAGTGATATACGCAAGCTGAAAGTGCAAGGTGGTATTAACAGCGCCATCCTAATAAAAAAAAGGTCCCAAACATACCGTAATTGGTCTAAGGCATTTAAATTCCAACACGACCAAGAAAGAGGCAAACTCATACTGACCATGATAAGATCACACAAATGCAGAGACATCTGGCACACTCTAAACAACTGTACAGCCGACCAAGAGACGAAAATGGCAAACGTGGTCACGGAGGCGGAGTGGAATAAACATTTTCTTAAGGTTTTCTCAGGAGATAATGAAACTGATATCAAACAAAGAAACCTAAGGTCTGTAAACTGGGTCTGCACCGAAACCAGGGATGACATCCTATTTGCCATTGAAAAACTGAACAACTCGCGAGCCGCTGGGCCAGACGGCATTTCCAACGTTATGCTCAAACAACACAAATCGGAATGGGCAAAATTGATCGAAATTCTATTTGCCAACATCAAAAAGCTTAGAGAGATAGCGGCATCGTGGACATCTGCAATTATAGTCCCTATATTTAAGAAAGGCGATCGAGCTGTTCCGGCAAACTATCGCCCTATCGCCTTACTGGACACCATCGGCAAAGTGTTTGCGAACTTCCTGCAAAAAAAACTAACAAAGTGGGCTAACACGAGAGGAATCACTGATCCCAGACAAACGGGCTTTACGAAAGGCGTTGGAACTGAAAACAACCTGACCCTGTTAAACCTACTCAAGTTGAATGCTATGGAAAAAAAAACACAGTTATTTATAGCATTCATTGATCTTCATCAAGCCTTCGACTGCATAGATCGGGAAACCTTGTGGGCTAAATTAATCAACTGGAATTGTCCAGAGGAGATTCTGTTCCCCATCATTGCATTGCATACAGCCACGACCATTCAGATAAGGCTAAATGAAGCCGGGACTCTATCGGATAAAATGAAGACCCAGAGAGGTGTAAAACAGGGATGCCCTATTGCAGCATGCTTGTTTAAACTATTCATCGCGGATATTCCATCAGCATTGAAAGAGGTGCGCTGCTTTCCACCGAAACTGAATGGATTCCACCTAAACTGCTTAATATACGCAGACGACATAATCCTAATAGACACCACGCCGATCGGCCTACAACGTCTATTACATAAATTACACCAATACATGAATATAAACCATCTGAAGATAAATACGTCAAAAACAAAAATTATGAAAATTGGAACGCTGAAAGGAACAAAGAAAAAATGTTTCAAGTGGCAAATTGGAAATACGAGTCTTGAGGAAGTAAACGAATTCAGATACCTAGGTATAATGATATCCTCCTCGATATGTGAGAAGAGCTGGTCAAGAAATCTACTATGTCGTATGAATACCTTGGCCATCCAAGGAACCAGAATTCATAACCTTTTCGGTAAATTTTCCCTGACCCCAATTCAGCTATTCTACTTGCAAAAAGTAATTCCATGTGTCACCTATGGAACCGAAGCCGGTTGGAATCTCGATTACAACATCTGGGCAAAACTGGAAGGATATTTCTGGCGACGTGTCTTAAAGCTACCGAAATGCTTCTCAACATCAATAATAAGGCATGAACTTGCCTTGGATGCTCTACACACAACAGTTATTTGGAAATCAATAGCTCTACTGAGAAAGATGACAATAATAGAGAAAGAACCCGCCTACGAAATCTTAGCAACCGACGACGTGTGCCCTTCAAAGACGATCCTAAACATCTGGGCCACAAGAATTCATGACATCATGCGAGCAGCCAATATAAGCAAGGAAATGCTGGTAAAATGGCCTCAACTCGCAAAGAAAAAACTAAAAGAATGGGCTTGGGTACAAAACATCGAGCGTCTGGAGAAAATGGCATCGGCGCCTAAATTGGGACCAACCATCAACAAGATAAATAAGATGCCGAGATATCTTACTCAGTTTCCTTCTAGACATCACCGTGACCGCTTTCTTCATCTGCGAATGAATGCGCTACGAACAAAAGAAGTTTTACTAAGACGGAAAGCCCCAACGATCTGTGACAACTGGTGCAGATTTTGTCTAAAGGAAACCGAAACCATAAAACATTTGGTGATTGGTTGCACTAAACTGAATTCAATTAGATCGATACATCTGAGCAAATATGCACCAACAAATGGCAACATGGAGGATTGGTGGTTTAGAATACTGAGTGGGAGCTCCGTATTTCTAACTTGTTCGGTGATAAACTTTATCGACATGCTCGATGTATAAGATTGTAGGCCGGATATGAGAACTGTAATCCTTGAGCTTCTTTAATAGAATGGGGAAATGATTAAGAAATAGTTTTTCAAAAAGTTTATTATTAAACTAAGTAAAATAATAAAAAAAAAAAATAATGTCTCTTTAAAAACACTTGATAGGATTGCTGGTCAGAATTATCATAACCACATTATAAGACTGAACCAATTAACTTGGACAGTTGGATAGAAATGTAAAAATGTTTTCAAAGTTTATACATATCCAGTCATTCCGTTGACTATATCCAGGAAATGTACAATCAGTACAATTGATACTCCCTTCACTAGACTGTGAACCAGACGTGTGGGCAGTATGGCATTGGTTGGTTGCATAACAAGAATGTACCTAACCATTAATATCAACTATGTTTACTACTACAACTATTGATAAGGTTTTCAACCACTTTGGACCCTAAAACTCAGATCTCACATGCAGGACTATAATCAGAATAAATTACAGTCCGCCATTTTATTTTGTCTTCTGACCCCTATAGTATACATAGGTCGATGTATAATCAACATCCATCAATTGTTTCCAGTCAGGCAGTCGTAATGGCCATAATAAGTTCCTTGGCCCTCCTATGGTCCTTCAGCCTCCAGGTTGTGCCTAGAACATCTCACTTTTCTAGTTCTACACTATTCATGACACTTTAAATGCGTGGATGTTGTTCCACATGATTTTTATAAGCTTAGTCACCATGATCTCTTACCTTCACATGAATGATATTAGTTCCAACCATCAAGGTTCATGCACATATTGGACATTGCCATTCCCCTAGAGGTCATATTGTTATATTTCCTTCACCCCGACACTAGGTTTGTTTACATGTGGCGTCATGCACGCGTTTGCGTGATGACGTCACATTGTAAACACGCCGCGGTCCGTTTTTCTTTTTTCACTCGACTGATTAAGCTCTTATAGCCCTACCTGCTCCTGTCGAGCATCTTTCCATAGGAGGCTAATTAGATTCCATCTTGTCTAATTTTCATCCATCTGAGCCTGGAGCTCAGCGCACAGTATGACGTACCACACGCAAGCGCGTGATTACGTCACACTACTAATTACTTTATAAACAGTGGCGGCACTTGACATGGAGTCGTGCAACCCTTCGGCAGCTGGTCTCCATGTGTGCCACACTAACATACACTAGGTAAGAATGTTAGGCTTCCAATACTGGCTCGACCCAGGATTCTTTTTCAGAACAAAGCTTTCGAACACCCTGTTCACTTCCTTTGTCCATTACTGAGACTCTACCTTCGTTTTTCAGTCCACTTTTTCTCAGCGCTCCAGTCCTGAGTAACCTCCAGACCACTTGCGCTTGTTGACTACCACTTCCCCTCAGCTACCTTGATACTGGTCAACCGCGATACCGCTGTAAGTGACTCATTACTGTCTTAACTTATTCTATCCTCACTATGTCACTCACAACGGTCTAAATAGACGTCTTTGATGTCTATTCTATTTCTACAGATAAGGACTTACCATCAAAGACCCGCTGTCTTGCTTAGATGAAGGCCTGGGATTCCCGTCCCAGACCACCCCCGTTCTCTTGAAGAACCTCCTTCATAATAAAAACACAAGGTTAGACTCTTTAAATAGTTGCACAGTTTCTTACCTTGTCATATTAGAACTTCAATGAATTCACTATCAGTAGTTATTCTATATATTTTTTCTATATATTTCCTCATTCGATCACAGCAGAGAAGATACTATTAACCTAGTGAATTTACCATCAGTTTCTATACATATTAATGAGGGACAGGTTGTCCTCTTGTGGGTTAGTGTATACTCTGTACATTTAAAATGTCAAACGTTCTGCCACATATGTAATCCTTGTATGTCATGGGTTATTGTGATACATATCCTGATCTAAAATGAGTTATTTAGAAATGTTGTTGAACAAACGTTGTTGGTGTAAATAAAATTCCTAATGTACATATTATATATATTTTTTCCTAGAAACCTTTGTTATTGCCCCTGATGAAGAGTGTTGTAGCACTCGAAACGCGTTGGGCCTTCCACAGCTTCAACATCAAGACTAAACAATGAAGAATGATTCTTGTAACCTTATCTGATTCAAAGTAATTTTTTTGAACAAATTACCTTTTTCTATGTATTACCATTTACAGATCTTCTTGAATTTATTAAGAAACATTACTTGTTAGATATATTTAATTGTTGGTCTGGTATTCCAGATATTAGATAGTGTGCAGGGGACGTAAGTTCCCGGCTTGGGAACTTATATTCTCTTCATTGTATTGTGCAACCAAGGTGTCAAGGTTGCCCCTCTCTCCTCTGCACCTCATACTTGATTAGCAAATTTTCCAAACACCCAGTATCCAAGTTGACTCTTACCATTTACAAATATTTTTCCTTACTAGGGTGTGCCATAGTTGTCCTATCCTTCTTTTCTTGCTAGTGTAAAGAATTATGCCAAAACTTTAATATTCTGAAGATACAGGACCATAGATTCGATCCCTAAATTGCGGACGCCATTTTTTATTCCAAGATGGCGGGCGCAATGAACCATGCTGCTTTACAGCACAAGGTCTAGTCTCCGGCATGAAATTAAAGCTATATCCGGCAGCCACAGGTTGACACGGCCGCGAGGAGCACACAGCGTGTAAAATAGAGAGCAACGGATACAACAAATTGCAAAGGTGAGCGCACAAACATTTGCGCAAGAGAAAGTATGTATTTTTGTGACACCAATGGATTGCAGTGCTAGTTTAAGGTCGTTAAATCCAAGAATTTATATTTACAGATTGGACAATCGCCAAACCGCAAATAATTTGCCAATACATGCAAAAGCCGCATCCGCTGTCGCTTAAGACAACGCGAGAGCAAGTCGTGTTTTACCTGCATGTATTCATCCATTTATTTAATTACAATTGGCCAGGTTGTGCAATGATCAATTTCAAAATACTTAAAAAGCACTTTCGGTCTTGAACTGAAATAACAAAGCCCTAAGCAAAAAATACATCTGGGGTTTTGGTTGACGGTTCTCACGATAAATGATGATGAACAACATTGTAGGTTTACATTGTTGGTTTTTCTAAAATAGACAGAGGGCTGTCCTCTGCAATGATGTTATTGACTAATGACTGCAAAAAACCTTTGCGTAACAAATTAAACCGTGTCAGGAAACAATTGCTAATATAAGCACTCATGGCTCATTCATTCTTTCAGTTTTGACGACTGTGAGGATCCACAGTTTGGGCAATTGAAAATCGTCCCAATCTCACTCCACTCGAGGCCGCACACGTATGTTAAGCAATAAAAAGGTTAGTGGAAATTGTTGCATGTGCACACCAATAGAGATACAACACTCCTTTTTTGGTTTTTACTATGTTTCCAACACGGTTTCTCGTTTTGGTTTTTAGATTGTCATAAGTGAAGGCCATCAACTAAAGAGCCACCTTTCGATACCCATTTCCTGGTGTCATCTTAAAACGTACTGAAGACGGGTCCAACACACGTCTTATAGCATATTAATTTGGCTATAGATTGTTTCTTTTTAATCACTGCTGCTAGGACCCAGAAACATATTTTTCTGTGTCGACAGAGTCAAGGACAAGTCTACTACGAGCTGAGGATGTATGAAATAGCAATATGTTCACCTCACACCCTTACTAACCTCACGACATCGTAAAAACATGATGGTTGTGTTTAGTTTAAAGAAATGATTTTCACTGAATGTTTTTTATGTGATGTTAAGTGTAAACAATGCATTTTGTCTTTTTTAACACAAAAACTTTTTTGAGTGTTTTGTATTTATAAATTAAAATATGTATATCTCTATTTTTTCTGTCTGCATAAATTGATTGATATGAAAGATAGCACTTTTTGCAACAAGACACACCTAGTACGTGTGTACGTGGGTAGCTGTTTTTGTGGCACTTTCTATAACATGTTTACAATTTGTACTCTGCCACACAGCCCCCTAAAAAAAGAGGACCTCATATCTTTAATTGTTTGGTTTACCATTGTACCAACGTACACTCATGGACAGAAAACCAACATTTCCACAAATGTGCACATGGACTGTTGGGGAGGGAGGAGGAACGGAAGAAGAAGTGGTTGGTGCCATGTTCACCTCCACACAAAGCACTTGTGTACGATAAAACGCTTTCCAAGGACCTGAAGGGACTCACCGATTTCTGTCACACTGGAGATTTGGAGGTGTTCCATAATAAGTGCCTAAAGTACAGGCCCAAAAGGTTGCACATCGGCATAGACGGTATGGAGGTGA
This sequence comes from Ambystoma mexicanum, assembly GCF_040938575.1. NCBI lineage: Eukaryota > Metazoa > Chordata > Amphibia > Caudata > Ambystomatidae > Ambystoma > Ambystoma mexicanum. The sequence goes on along the minus strand of NC_090928.1, from coordinate 537,357,380 downwards.
GAACAAGATTAGCCATACTGGCCCATAACAATAACGTCAGTAGGGATCAAGCGAGAACTTCAGAAAAATTGGGGGTGCCACGTTAGTCAAGGCCTTTACAAAATTAAGCAAACAATGGTTGGCCAAGCCAACATACGAGGAAATGGATTTTGAATTTGTCAAAGATCTGACATTGACTGTGTTGGCCATGCATGCTCATGGGCTGTAAGCTGATTTTGTTTCCAGGACCCATACAATGCCACAAAACATTGTAAACGAGCCTTGTCCTCCAAAATCCGAACTTGTCGTAAAGCATAGTTCTAGATTCAAATGATTTGTAGCTCTCTGTAAAATGCATTTACATTAACATCTGGAGGTGTTATCAATGCCAAATCATAAATGCCAAAAAATAACATTTGAATGCAAAAGAAACTGTAATTGAATGTTGAACTGAATTTGAATTGAATGTGAACTCGCATTTAATGTGGGAGGGGAGCCCCACAATGCGGCCTGATCTAAAGAAGTAAGATTCCTTTGTTCACCAAACTTAAATAGCACACATCAGGATATTTTATGGCATGGTGTTGAGGCTCTAAACCTTTTACCTTTCTGTTTTGGCATGTACATTCTGCCCCAATCAATTAATCATGTAATTCTTTCTGTGTTCTCTGTGGTATATTGGGGATTATGTTTATCATGTGCAATAGCCAATTTTGAAATGCATATTGGTAAATTGAGTGCCACAGTGGTTCAGAAGTTAGCTCAGTGTGTTAACCACTCATTGCAGAGATGTGTGTTCCTACACAAGATTAGAATAGCACATTTCTGTAAAGCTGGCTGACCCTTTCCTATGTCTGAAGTTTATAAACCTGCCTGCATATGTACTTGGTCTTCCAGCACAACAGGTGCTTTTATCAGCAATATATCTGCACCAGATAGGGGTTGCGATAAAACCAAACATGTCACCCTTATGTTGAAGGTTTAGCAATTGGTTTGTTCAGATGGGGTATTGTAAAACCTAGGTAATCACCTCCAACAATGAGCATAAACTGTTAGTCCAAGAGATGAATAAGTATCCAAATTTGGAACCAAAGCATTTGTCCTTGTATCCTAGCTTTGCCAGCAGACAATACAGTGATCCTGGTCTCTTCATCTAATATCTCGTACATTACTGTACTTTCTTCTGTAAGGTTTGCCTCGTTGCATGCCGGTGGCATCGTTTAGCCCATTACTTGATCTTTCTTCTTATGTAGGCCATTTGAGTGGAATGGGTGGTAGACAGAAGGTAGTGGGCCAGATTGTGCAGGACTCGGGCAAGCATATTTTAAAGTCTGCTCAACTTACTTTACTCTTTTGATCTCTAATGGCAACACTATTTGAAAACCATGTCCCACTTATAATCTTTTTTAAAGTTTTAAAGTAATTCCTTTGGTTTGATGGAGGGGGGCCCAAAGATGTCTGTGCCCAGGGCCCCAATAGTGCTTAAAATGGCCTTGCCACCTAGGTATGCTCAGCCTTTTGACACACACACAGTGTGTCATACACAGTGTCTGAACATGCACCGTTCATTGGTAAAACAGTGTACATAACAGTATTACATAGGGGGCGGAAGGCTACAATTGGTTTTTTGCTCATCCATTCATTGGAGCGTGTGTAAGCTAGGATCATCTCTCCATGTAGCTAATGCTAAGGTCCATCTAACTCACACAAGTTACATTGCGAAAGACACAATAATATGCTACAGCCGGCTACTCCATCAACAGGTAATCCGCTTGGTCGAATTAAACAGTTCTGGAGGAGGGTGAGGTTAGCTTTCTTTGGAATTTCATTTGAGGGCTGATAAACACTGGTGTGTTTCATCAACACACACAATTTGTGAATGTAGACACGTTAACGTGGCGTAACAGATCTTTAGATGGATGTTTCAAGCTGTCCTTCCTGTTCTGAAACACTGTCCCGCCTCAATGCCTTTTTTTCCCCAGCATTCTTTGCCGAAATCAAAAGCTGAACATCTTGGCCTTTGAATAGGACAAGTGCCATACTGTAATTTGGCCTTGACGCTAGGCATCAATTGCTCGAAGAACATACATTGTGGGGAATAGAAGAAAAAGAAAAGATAACTTTAACTATATTGAGAGCGGACAGGTATCGCCAAGTTAGTGTGAAAATGTGTGATACATAGTACAGAGAGGTTGTGCCAAGAAACCCAATCAGATCAATAACACGTTTGTTGAACTCGTAGTGTAGTTGTAGAGTTCTCCCTACCAATGTGTCCCTTTGTACTTCCAAAATGGATACAAAGGAACCAATCAGTCGAAAGATGTGGAACACCAAACCGGACTTCTGAGGAGACGGGAACACCGTTGACTACAGAGGAGGAAAAGACTATGATCACCACTAACCTAAGGACTATATTTTCAACAGACTGCGAGGCAGATCACAGGGAGAAACAGTATAGCAATAACGCATCTCAATACAATGAACAAAGAATAACTTACCAAGCTGTGAGGGGAAAATGATTTGCCAAAGAGAAACGCTGCACAACCCAATCTATCCCTGAAACCCGACGGCACGAGGACGCCTAGACGAGTGCAGGTGTACAAGTCCAGTCCCTGTCCAGACGGAACGAGGATGCCTGTCGACTCTAGCACCAGTAGTACCAGTCTCTAGTCCATGCGCTGTATTTTGGGTTATGCAGTTTCTTTCTGGTGAATAAGTTGAGTTCCCCAATTGAATTATCCAAGGAGTGGTGTGATAAAGTATATGCAATGAAGATCCTTCCTGCAGTTGCTGTATTCAAAGGTGTAGCGTGAGAAAGGTAACAAGCAGACGAGATGGCAATGGCAAATGATGGAGAGAATGGTCAGGGCGTTCCGGGTTTGGTAACTTGCTGGCGGCGTAGTGTAGAATCAAAGAGCGGAGCGTGGTCAAAATAAACGTTCCAAGTTGTTAGGATGCGGACAGCGTGGTGTTGAATTTGTAAAGCAGAAGAAGGTCACAAAACATTCCAAGTTTGTCACGTGCAAGCGATAAGGATTGAAGATGGCAGGCAAAGACAGGTCGTGACACAGGCCGTAGTCGATTTGGGAGGACTTCAGGAAAGAAATGGGAAGAGGCAAGGTAAGGAAAGGTCAAGGACAAGACGAGTATACAAGAACGTACCATGATCCTTCCATTCCAACTGCAGGAACTGGTCTAGACACCCTCACAACTACTGGGAAATGCACCCTCCTTAGTCACCCTGGGGAAAAAAGTTTGGCACAGAACGAAAATGCTCACCCATTCACGGAACCCCTATGCACCAGAAGTACCACTGCTCGCAGACCTTTGTACAACGGTCACAGATCTGAACCCACTCAGGCTATGGGAAAGGAAAGGGGTCTAGACCTGGGGGGACCTCCATGAAGAGGGCACTTTTAAAGACTTTGCTTCGCTACAAGAAACAGAAGGCATCCACACAGGCCAATTCTTATGTTATGAAAGAGTCCGCACCACAGCACTACACAAGTGGGATACATGGCCTGAAGAACCGGACTCGGACCCGCTCTTAACGTTGCTATATAACCTGGGGGAGGGCAGCAGACCAATATCCCAAATATATGGCCACTTGAGTGACATCCCCAACCCCTGGAGTGTGAAAATGAAATGCAAATGGGAACAGGACATAGGCAGAGAAATGACAGAGGGGGAGTGGAGCAGAGCACTCACATTTCCCAAAGAAGTGTCAAGAAACCACAGGTTTAGACATATACAGATGAACGTACTGCACCAAACCTACCTGACCCCAAACCGAATTACCAAGTTTAACAAACAAGCTCCACCGAACTGCACCTGGTGTATGGGGGAAAAGGCCGATCTAATTCACATGCTGTGGGAATGCCCAAAAACAAGGACGCTGTGGGGCAAAGTAAAACAGAAGTGTGAGAAAGCAGGCATGACCAAATATAAATGGACACCAGAAGAGTGCATACTAGGAACTTACCCCAGATTGGCCAAGCTCAAGCACATGGTAAGACTCATGAATTTAGCGTGCATATTGGCCAAAAGGACCATTGCTATGTCCTGGAAAAAACCAGCAGGACCACAATACAAAATATGGCACAGCGAAGCGGAACGGTGGGTGTTAGCCGAGACCACAGCTTTGGAGGAATGCGTCGCCAGGTCCTCCGATGAATCTAGCAGGGCGCTCGAGGTGTGGAGAGAACTCACTAGACATATGTTCCACCCCTCTGATGACAGGCCCCCATGAACTAATGGATACAGTCTAATCATACCCGCAGGATAAACAAGGACGACCCAGGTGAAGCCACTGAAGATATAGCTGGCCCTCTGAGGGCACCCCCCTGCTCCCTTTGAACCGCCTGCTACCGCCCCCAAGCCCCCTGGATAAGAGACAAGGAACTGTAAGAACAAAGCAAGGAGACAGTTGTTGTTTATAACAAAGTTTAAAGTTAAGTTAAAATGCATTGTAATTGTATATGTGTATGGCACATTTGAATGCCATGTGAAGGACATTACTGAAAAATGCCAATAAACAAATTTAAAAATAAATACACAAGAACTTAGCCTAGATTCAAAAGCAAAATCAGAAGCGGCGAGTGCGGCAACCCGGAAGCGTTATATCGGGTGACCGCGAGAACTCCGCCTCTCCGAGAACGAGTCATGTGACGAGCATGGAGCGGACGCCACAGTCGCCATGGCAACCTCGCAGAGTGTGTTTTAGAAAAGCGAGATTGAATCCAAGGAAATCCATGATGCCAACTACTCCCGTGGGTAGCGTCATGACCAGAAGATGATACATTCTTGCGGGTAGAGACTTCAGGTTTGTGTGATGATAAGGAATGTTTGTGTAGAGCTTTTAGATTACGGATACAAGGACGAATCCCGACAGGTTGCTTGTGGAAAATAATCTAACCATGGAATTTCCAGAAATTATGTAAATTGAAGTTTACATAACATTTTCATTGGGATTAAAAACGAGTAGGGTGGGGTGCTGTAAGCATAATAATTAATTGACCGTGGGGTAAACGTTGTCAGTGTGCACTCTGATCGCTTTTCCAACAGTAATCGTGCAAGCTTTGTTACAATAATATCTGTCTGGTTTCAAGCTGAATGGTTGCTATGCTTGTTCTTCGTTTTCTCCATGTGGTTCTCCATCCCATTGGGAGCTATACCTACTTCACAGCACTCAAATTGTATGCAACTCGTGGTCTCCAGTAGTACACCTTGTTTTAATTTGTGTGTTAAATGTTGGTTGTGTTGTGCTTATGATTAGGTTTCGAACAGTTATGAGTTATACAGTAACTTGTTATACTAAAATAAAGAACAGCTACTTTATTTTCATTGTGTTTTGTTTGCAGATACTTTGTACCGTAATGCCTGTACTGCCCGTGCCACAGCTTCCAGATGCCAGCAGACAGCTTCTGGGATCAGCACTGGAGGATTGCCATAAGCAGTGTTTTTTCGATCAGCGTTATGTGGGACGATCGATATGGCCCTATATGTCCATTTGCGTTTCCGGCAATAAGGAGCCACATGTCAGCATTCATGATGTAAGAAGGTCGGACAAGCAAGAACATTCGGCTTTGAAAATGCAAAAAAGACTTGTCTTCTCCCACACAGAGCACCAAGGGCGGTCATTGAATTGTTCTGCTGATGTGCCATATGGCAAGACAAGGACACAAAAGGACAAAGAACATTGTCAGCTCCAACTTACCCTCAAAATAAAAAAATAATTTTTGTTTCCTGGAAGTTATAATTTCTCGTGAACATTCTTTGAAAACTAAAAGCACTTGCAACATTGCAGACTATTGTTGATGTATTATTTAAATATTCAATGAGCAAATGCTATTTAGGGCAAGACAGGGAAGGTACGCTCTGTGTGAGCATGTCTGTATTTATCTTGTGTTTATCTTTCTGTTTCTGCGGGCGTAGGTGATGATGTGGCACGTTGGGCTATGCTGGCTACGAACGTAATGAAAATAGGCGGAGCAGATTGTTGGGACAAGTATGTCAGCTTCAGGGGCAGGTGTTTTGATTTATTGCCACAAGCGCACTTCAAATTAGGGCGATCAATCCACGGATAAGATTAGCACAAGAGGGCTGTGCACAACACGTTGTTTTTGCATGTGTAAAAGTGAGGAAAACTAAGGTAAGATGCATAGGTAAAATGTTTGCGATCTATCACCGTATGCTTATAGCGACTTTCCCGAACGATCAGGACAATAACATTTTTGAGCACACTATTCCTTTAACAAGTCGTTTGGGCATCCTTTTGCTTGTAATTTTTGCCATAGTGTATTACAGTTAATGCTATCGAATGCTTGTTCCAGGTCTATGTAGGCCAAGCACATTTTCTCCTTGTTTTTATATGCTCGCAATTTGAGGAGGCTGATTATCAGTAGGTTTAAATTACAACCCACCTCTTTTACAAACCCAGCCTGCCTTTTATCAAAATTCTCAGTCGTCAGGATCCATTCAGACGCTTTAGTAAGATCATCGCAAAGATTTTCCCCAGGTCATCGAGAAGGACACCAGCCTATAGTTGGAAGGATTTAGGCAATCTCCCTTCTTGAAAATAGGTACCACTATTGCTGCTTTCCATGTCCTGGGGATTTTTCCTTTTTGAATTATTCTCCTAAACAAAATTTGGCAAAAATTGGCCCATTCTTCAGGGGCTGCTTTCAGAATGGCATTTGAGATGCCATCCAGGCCCGCAGCTCGAGACTGACTTGCTTTCTTTATCAAAGTCAGAATTTCTTCCCTGTCGAATTGTATATTCTAACCTTGAGTCCTTGGATCTTCTGCTTCGGGCGGAATATCGTTTTTTAATTCAAACATTCCCAAATACTGTACCCAAGCTTCCTCTTGAATAGGTTTTGTTAACTACGGGCAGGCTCTCTTACCTCTATCATTCAGCAGTTGCCACAGAAACTTACTATTGCTCTTATTAAGCGCCTTTTACACGGTCTCTGCGTCTGATTGAAGAATTGAGGCTTTACGTTGTTTAAGCCAATTCTTGTCAATTCCATTTTTTTAGATACCACTGAAGATTGCAGATGTCGAACCTCCTTTCTAAGAAGTTTCTTTCGCACCGCTACCTCCTTGTCAAAAACGTGGGTCAGTTTTGGATTGGTTTGAGATTTTTCAAATTGAATTCTTTGAATGATGATAGGGCTTTACCGTACTCCACCCCTTCGGATTCATGGTTTTGCTGTATTCTTTTTTTTATTCATTTTTGAAGGTGTCTGGTGTAGTTTACACATTAAACATTACATGGCAAACAACCAAAATAAAACAATACAAACACAGATACAGCACATTCGATGGGGATAATTCAGTGCGTCATATCATTTCCACAGCCCTTAACCTTCTCATTGTTCATGTTAATATAGTGTTTAATATAATTATTGTGCATCTTCCCACTTTTGACAAATTTTCTCTGGCGGTATAGATGCATTGTTTCATTACTATACAAATGTTCACATCTGTTATCCATTGTGCGTAGTGCGGGGATATATTGGACCCCCACAATTTTGCTATATTGTGTTTAATTATTCCTGTGGTTGGAGAAAGAAACAGTTTTTCAAAGCGTGTCATCTCCCCCCTTCCTCAATTCCCAACAGCATCAACTTAGGGTCTCTAAGGATGGTGCGGCCCAGGACCGCTGAGAGCTTATCACAGCAATGTTTCCAGAATTCCTGGATTCTTGGGCATTCCCACAGTATGTGAAAGAAGGTACCTTCTTCCTGTAAACAGCATAGCTATTTAGGGTCAGTGGCTCGTTTCCAACGATAGAGAGCTACTCTTGGGACGTACACTCTATATAGCACTTTCAGCTGTATCAATCTAAGTCTAGCAGAGATCGTGGTTTCGCGTGGATACATCAAAACCGTAACCCAGTCTTCAGGCAATATCGGACCCACGTCCCCCTCCCATTTCAGTTTCAGGTTGCAGAGTTCAGATGTTGCAAAGGAGGATATGGCATTATACATGACAGAAGTGACCTTATTAGCAATTTTATCAAGCACTATATTCCTTTCTATTGGTGTGCATTCTGGCATGTCAGACAGTAGGGGGAGACGTGCGTGTAATGCATGTTTTAGCCGGATGTAGCAAAATCGTTCAGTGTCAGGAAGACCAAATTGGGTGTTTAGGTCCTCGAAGGATGCTATTTTACCATTTACAATTACATCCCCAACTTTAGTGATCCTAATGCTATCCGCCTCAGCCATGTTGTAATTTTGCTAATTTCGAGCAGGTTACTGTTCTAGGGTGATCTTTTTGTCCCAACCAATATGTTTGTGGGCGTCCCTCCATATCAGCGCAATGTGTGTTGTCATGGTGCGAGAGGGTGAGGGTTTCAGTTTCCGGTAGAGGCCTCCCAGTGGGGACATCTCCTGCATCGCAGCGATCTCTGCTCGGATATGGGGTAAATCCATGTTTCCATGTAATACATCATTGATCACTGCCATTTGACTGGCCCAGTAGTAGGATTGTAGGTGTGGCAGACCAATACTGCCTTCCCAGATGGAGCGTTGAAGTGTTTGCAGCACTATTCGTGTTCTGAGGGTACTGTTGATTTTGTGGAATTCTAGGGCTGGTATGTGGAGTGGGGCATTCTACAGGATGTAGAGAAACCGCAGAAGAGCCAGCATTTTAATAGTGCTGCTCTCCCCAGTAGTGTTAATGGGAGCAATACCCAATGACGCACATCTCTCATAAATCTTTCTGTAATCGGGTGTACATCTTTGACCACATAGTCAGAGAGATCAACTGTGATCTGGACGCCCAGATAGCGAAAGTGTTCTGTTTCGATGCAATACGGGCAATTCATCGGGATGTTGTGTTGTGCGTCTTTGACCGGGAATAGGATGGATTTAGACCAGTTCACCTGTAGACCACTGAAGGACCCATATTGTTCCTGTAACTCTGTGACCACTGGGCAAGAGTGCACCGGATCCCCCAAATACACTAGAAGGTCGTCGGCATAAAGGGAGACTCTATCCTCCATATCCTCTCACCAACAGAAGCCTTACCACGATGTTGTGTTTCTTAGTAGTATCGCCAGGGGTTCAATAATTAACGCAAAAAGCAGCGCTGACAGGGGGCATCCCAGTGTTGTTCCTTTGCCCAACTGGTAGATTTTCGAGGGCCATCCGTTCACCCTAACCTCTGCTTCAGGAGAATTATACAAGAGTTGCACCCATCCCCTGAAGGATTCCCCAAATACCATTCGGAGCATGATTTCCCAGAGGGCCTCCCAGAAGACAGAGTCAAAGGCTTTCTCGAAATCGACCGCCAGGAGTGCTAGGTGTTCCTGGAGGGTAGGAGCTCATTCCAGTGCCAGGTGGAGTCGGCGGAGGTTCATGCGTGTGTACCTCTGCGGCATGAACCCACATTGGTCTGGGTCGACCAGTGAGGTTATTACTTTCTGCAGCCTACCTGCTAATACTTTTGCTAGGATTTTGGTTTCACCATTGATCAAGGAGATTGGTCTGTATGAGCTACACCTCTTGGGGATTTGCCTGATTTTGGAATGATGATTATACTAGTTTTCCGGATACAGCATACCCTGTTCTTTAAAGTGTAGGAACATTTTGAGTAGATGTGGAGCTACTGCATTCCCTCCCAATCTCTTCCATATGTCAATCGGGAAACCATTGGGTCCTGGTGTTTTCCCCGGTTGTAGTTGTGATATAGCTAACACTATCTCGTCCTCAGTGATGTCCTTTTCAAGGAGGGCAGTTCACGTGGCATCTAGATGGGGGAGTGTGTTCCCATCAAGCACAGTGGTGTCTATGGGCCCTTCTGGGGGATTGTACAGTTCAGCATAATAGGCTGCAAAGCCTTCCCTGATGTCGCGGTCAGTTTGTAATAGCTCGGAGTCATCTGTTTTGATCTCCCTAACTTGTCGGTGGCCCTCATCCCTCCGTTCTAGCCAGGCGAGAATTTTACCAGCTATATCTCCCGTTTCTATATGCTATATTACGGAGACATTCTTTGACTAGTAGTAGGGATCGGTGTGTGTCAGGTGAGCCTGTGGCAACATGCACCGCTTCTTTCTGCAGAACGTTTTTTTCTGCTTCCATTAGCGCCCGTTGTTGGTTTTTTTTGTGAGCCGATCATAGGTGTGACATCCCGGATCAGCTCAGTCATTAGCAAAGGGGGGAATAGACCACCATGATAGCAAGGGTTACGTTCCATAGTTTGCCCTGCATGAAGACAAACCTACCTCCCATGTCTTGTGTGACCTTGGGTAGCTGAAATGGGAGCCATTTGTGTATTAGTATCAGGTCCCCTCTCAATCCCACGGAGAAACCAGCGTGCAGTGCTGTGCGGTAATTTGTACGTCGGAACAGATTACATGTTGTGCTTGCCAAGTGTGTCTCCGTGAGGAGTGCAATATCAGGTGCACGTCTGTTTAGGAATTGCATGACTAGGCGTCGTCTGATCCCGCTACCCAGGCCGTTTGTGTTCCATGTTAGGAGTTTTAGGGTTTTGACATCGTTCCAAGCCATCACCATATCAGGTATACAATGTGCAGGCGTATTCACAGCTGTATCTAGAGATTGGTCTGCGGATGAGCCATGCTTTAGTGGGCTGTGTACTTAGAACACATGTGTGCTTTGACTGGTGGATCTGTGAACAAAAACATATCACACATGACTTCCCCTACCCCCCCATACTCCATCCCATCCTGAAGCATCTGTTGCCCAAACTCAACAATATACCAACTATCAGTTATCCAATAATCAAATAAAAACACACAACTAGTTGTATACAAATCCTAGAAGCACGTCCCAGACCAACAGCACTGGAGTGACATTCCAGGGGAGGGGGCTTCCCTTTGGGTCGGCCGCTCATCTTAGAGTCTATACGTGGCCAGTGCAGGTGCTCGGTGTACGCCCTGTCAAGGTACCATATCCGCCTTCAGGTTATTGTGAAGTTAGGCTAAGCTTCATCACTGATAGTCCAGATGTTAGTTTTCTCCCTCTGGCGGTGGTGGTTCATGCTCCTGCGCCAGCGGTTGCTGGGTTGGTGGGCCTCGTTCCAGCAGAGCCCGGGGGTTCCTGTTTCTGTTGCTCCACGCCGACCTCCAGTCGACCTCCAGTCCCCTTCAATGTGTTGTTCCGCTCATTCCATGCGTCTTTGGGGTCTGTGAAGTGTACTGTCGTGTCCTTGTGATATATTTTGAGTTGGGCCGGGAGCAGTAAGCCATATTTCACATTCAGGGTTTGCAACAGTTTTTTGAGTTGGTGGAAAGATTGTCTGACCCTCTGAACTTCCCCAGTATAGTCTGGGAAGAATGCAATTCTGGAGCCATTGTACGTTATTGTGCCTTTGGCATGGGCCATCTGGAGTAGTGCATAGCAATCTCTATAATTCAATATGTTTGCTATTACGGTGCGCAGTGGCACACCGGTCGTCCAGCTGGCATACAGTGGGCCTGTTTGATTGAGAAGAATTTGGAGAACGTCTTTGGCTCAAACATGTCTGCGAGCCATTGCTCCAGGAACAGTTCCATGTTTGGCCCTTCCGCCTTCTCTCGTAGGCCAAGGATCCGGACATTGTTACGTCTTGACCTTCCCTCTCCTTCGTCCACTTTCTCCTCCATCGTATTGAGGCGCTTCATGACTATGGACAGTTGTTGTTCCATGCTTCGTAGCCCATCCTCCACTCCAGATATGCGCTGTTCTGCCTTTCCAGTCCGGGATGTCAGTTTCCGCAGGTCATGGAGGAGGAGTGAGACATTCATGCTGATGCCATCCATTTTCTGCTCCATAGAAGCACACGAGTTGGCAATCGCTGTCATAACGTCCTTCAGGAATATTGTGTTTTCTGCTTCTGCCATGGTGTCTGTTAGGCCTTGTTCCGCCCAGGTGCTTGAGGCAGGTGTTGTATATTGGTCAATTTTGCATTGGGTGGTCACCTTTTTGGTTTTATCCTTACCCATGGTGGGCTCAGTTGGAGGTGGGTTGCAGTATGAGGTCTTGTTTTTTCAGAGTGGTACAGGGAATCTTCGCCGTAGTATTTGTGTCAATTCTGAGCAGTTGTCAGCACGTAGGACAGTCTTATGTTGTTTGCTTCAGCCGGTGACGATCATGTGGTTTTCGTGGTGAGAGTGTCAGGCCTCGTCTGTACTAACTGGGTCCATGCGGCTGGTATGGCGCCTATTTGTATAGGAACAGGAGATTCTTGTTGCCTGATTATTGTGATCCCTCCATTACTGGCACTATCTTTGGTGTGGGCAGGTCTGCGCGGTTGCCTCCGCGTTTGCTGAAAGGTGAAGGTGCTATCCGCTGGGTGCAATTTCTCAGTCTCTCAGCCGCAGAGATATTCCCTTTGCTCTATGTGAAAAGTCTTTTCACTGTATTGTTATGGGTTCTAGGCCATGTCACTATGGTGCCAGGCTTTTCAGTGGATGTCGCCTCATCGACCAACTAGCGGGTTGAGTAACTCAGCTCTACCCCTTCTCTCTACAGCCAGGGTGTCAGGAGGCAGACTTGCAGTTTCCACACTAGCCTGCGTGCTATGCCCGAGTTGTCTATGGGCTGTTGGCAGGGGGGAGGCGGAAAGGGTATAGGGGCCCCTGTTGCAGTTTGTGCACTTAAGTCGGTTTCCCACCACAGCTAGCTCTCCTCACTCCCAGTCCGTGCGGGTCCCATTCACCAGGGCCCAGCTCTTCTTCTCATATGTGCCCTCCAGCTCATAATAAGGTGGCTTCTGTGTTGTAGCCAGTGAGTTAAGCCTCTGTGTTTATTGAGGTGACATCCCAGTCCCAATGATTCTGGTGTGGGTATTTCAGGGGCCCAGCCACTCAGTCCGTATTTACAATGGTGAGGTATCTAGAGCTGCTTTACTATATTTACTATATACTGTATCACTGCTTTTGATTCAGTGTTGGTGCCTACCTTAGATATGCACCGGCTGGGTCTGCTTGGTGATTACTCATGCAAGGCACCGGTGTGTAATATCCAACGTGATCTCAGTGTTTTGCCGTATTCTAAGGCTTTTGTTATTTTGGGGATGTCTTTAGGAAGCAGGCGCCGTCTATTTAAACCCCCTTCTAGTTCCACTTGTTCGTTCCAACACTGGAGGACTTGCGGGACCTTTCCTGAGATCTTCAATATTATGGTATCATGATCGCTATGAGTGTTAGGGAGAATCCTGTGCAGTGCCCTTAGGGACCACTACACACAATTAAGACTACAAGTGGTAGTACAAGTTCACCTTTGGTACAAGCCTCTACTACACTGTTAAAGTGGTAGCAGTGGTGGAGCAGCCAGACTTATCTGAAGAGCAAATGAGCAGTAGTAGAGATTACACAAAGGACTACAATTACAGTGACTCAAGCAAACACTGACTCAAGGTTTTTGGTTAAAAAGTAAAAGTACATTTATTTCTCGAACACTTCACTTCTATTAATTTAAAGCCACACGTAAAATACACTACACACAACCAATTCACTTTGTACAGCACAATTCAAGGTAGGTACCTTTGGATTTGAGAGACCGGTGTTGTGAAACGATGACGTTACCGGGCATACAGATGCAATCACTTTTTGACAGTAATGACAGTTTGGTCTTACTAAAGATCCGCGTACCCGCGGGACGAAATGTTACCGGCGTTACAACACACTTAGCACATGAATCAACACAAGAGAGTTGGGATTAAAAATCATAGGTAATACTTTTGTCCAGGCAGATAGAATCAGAGGACACTTTCCTACAAGTGAATAAAAGTCAATAGGTCTGCGCCAGTGTCAAGTGGAACAGGGTTCCTGTTGCTGAGGATCACACGGTTAGTACAGTTCACGATTCGAGATTGCCAGGAGTTCTTAGATATTGTCAAAAGAGGAAGCAAAAGTTATAAGAGGGAAGGAAGATAAGGGCAAGCCTTTAGTGAGGAGAAATGGGTCCACCCTAGTTCCTTGAAGGTGGACACAGTACCTTATTCAAAATGAAGAAGAGCTGGTGCTATGGCAGTTGTTCCTGTTAGTTCTGGCAGTCTCACGGTTCCTATTTCTTCAGTCGTGGGGACAAGAAGGAGGACGTCTGGAGCAATCTGCACTACCAAGGGATGAAGCCAGCTGCAGCAAAAGCAATGGTGAATAAAAGGTGCGCTCCTTTAAAACAGGAGAGGCTCTTCAGGTGGCTATCCAGACCACTACAGCTGTGTGCAGTGATTTCAACCAAGAAGAGGATCCTCTGCCTGTGGAAGATGAGCTGGTTGATCCCACCAGGCTCAAGGGAAGAAGACTCCGAACTGGATCTTCTCTTGTTTGTCGTTGAAGGGTAGATAACACAGGACTGCAGCAGGACTTCACCGGGACTCGGTAGTTGCATCAGCCGTCTTCTTCTCCGCTTCCCTTCGGTTCCTTGCAGTTCCAGTGGCGACTCTGACTTCCAGCCCAAGAGTCCTGCCTTTTATGTGAAAATCCCCCATTCACACAGCCTGGCTGTCAATCACTCAGCAAGGGGGTTGTCCAGCCCAGACAACCCCTTCAGCCAATGGACGCAAAGTGCGACATTGGTTTCCAAGGAGACCCTGTGCAGGGGGTGACTACAACCCTCCCTCACATTCAGCCCACCTAGACACCCAGGCGCCAAAAGGACAGCTTCTTGGGAGAAGCCCGCCAAAAGACAGTGAACAAAGAAGGCAAATCTGTTTTGCCGCGCAAAGTAAAACACAAGAAGGACTTTAACAAAAAGAAATGACGAATAAACCTGACCAGAGCCAAAAGAAAGAGTATTTGGTCAAGCAGGTTTATGTTTGAGGCTAATATAATAGCCTGGAACAGTACCACGGTTGTATAGTATAATCGCGGTAGAAAAGTTAGGGTAGATACCACTGCCACCAGCCAAGTCTAAATGTTAAAAGAGCAAAACAAAGCTCAGAGAGGCACAGACAAAAAGTGACAGGAGTTAACCCTTTCCAGTACTCCATGTAAGATGGGGTGTACTGGGTCTGTAGTTTTAAATGACTACATAAAGTCAATGGCAACTTTACCTGTTTTCTGGGGGACAGTAGTCAGCCCCAGAAAAATGGAGTCAGTGGAAAGTCTCAAAGACAACCCTGTGTCACTGCACTGAAGGCGCTTTGTAACACACATAAAAAGTGGGGTTCATGGAGTGGTGTACTCCAGAGCCCAAGATCACACAAACAGTTGAAATACACATGGCAAAACACATGTAAGAGTGGGAAAAAGGCTCACACTCTTACCAGGTGGAAAAAAGAAAACCCCAGAAATCCAGCAAAGCTGCTGAGTGACTCACTAGGTAAGGGAAATTAGCCATAAATGAGAATTCTCCCTAACATTGAGATACCCTTTTTACTGTTAAGGAGGCAATAGTCGGTAAAAAAACTTTATACATTTTTATTGGTTTTTACAATTTACAAAACACAGCCATCACTCCCGACATTTCCGGTTACTTGCCGCATAACATTCATTTACATGTTATTTGTTACTGTCACCCCCTCCCCCCTTTAACTCGAGCTTCCCCCTCAGTTCCACAGGTTTCCATTGTCTGGGGGCTAGTCCCCTTTGCCGTTTTCGGACGTGTCGCCTTCACTGGACTCGACAAGGGAGGATCCCAACAGTGTGGCTACCATTTGTCTCCATGCCATTAGAGGTCCCACTTCATCTTCTCCCCCTCTACTAGGTGCCTCATACCATTAGTCGATAAATGGATTTCCGAAGCAAAAAGGTAATCAAGCGTAGCAGCCTGGATTCCGTTTGTCCAGGTAGCTGCTGCCGGAATGTCACCTTTGATGTTTCCTTTAAGTAGATGGATACCCCTCAGCTCCATGTCGTCTAACCATTTCCGGCCACAACTTTTCTTTGGCCTATTTGCTTCATGATTCCCTCTAGCTACCCCCAGCTCTTCTGAGAGGCAGTTCGAATTCAGATCGCTGCATATCACAATTCGCAATTTATGGTGATCTGCCATCATTTCATCAATCCAATCCATCACTGAATCCAGGAAGACGGGTCCTTCTTTAGCTTCCGGATTCCAATAAAGGTTGAATAGAAGCAAGTGTTCACCATCTTTCTGAATCTCGTCCTTCTGGCACATTAGTAGAAGCTGTACATATGGGGTAGGGTTTATATTCAGAGTTACTGTTATATTACATCCGTTACTCAGCAATACCAGAACGCCTGAAGAGGGTCTACCATGGATTCCTCCTATCGCCGGATTTATATACACTAGGTAGCCTTTGAATATCAGCGCCTCTTTTAGCCACAATTCCTGAATACAGATTGTATGTAATTCAGATATCTCTGGGGCCAGGTCATTGAACAGATGCCGGTGTCCTTGTGTGTTCCAACACCCAATTTCCAGATTTCTCGGTTTTCTTGACTTCTGCCTCTAATTGGAATTTCTTGAAGCCAAGGTTCCTGCCAACCAGCTCCATGCTTGTTCATCTTCGAATGCTGACATTTTCTTCTGGTCTGGTCTCGCTGTCTGACCGGACTCCTTCTCCCTTCCATTCACAGTAATTTTAATCTGGTTTACGGCAGGGTTTACTCTGTATGTCTCACTGGGAGGAGGGTTTCCTAGGTTCCTCTTCTGCTCATGTATCTGACTACTCTCACCCATAGAGTTCAGCTTTTTTTTCCTTTTGCCTCTTTATGTGTACGGGAAATCTTCTCTGACATGCTCTTTTTATAATTTCCACTGCAGCTCATGTCAAAACCAAGAGCCCGCAGTTCATCGTCAGCATCCAGCAGTAGCGCAGTCAAGGCTGCCTAGCTCATGAGTAAGTTCACTTAGTCATTTACACTTTCATCAGGAAAGTATACTATCTTAATGTCCTCTGTATTAACCACCCTCAGTTTTGGTACGTGGTGAAAAAGGGACATTATGTTTGCTCTATTTAGTATTAGGCCATCAAATGCTCTCAGGAGTCTTTCCAATGTAATTGTCAGTCTTGGGTCCCAATTTCGGTCTGCCCTCTTTGAGCTTGTGATGTCCGTTTTCCAGGGAATGCTTTGGCTGTAATTCACTTTGTCCCAGTTCACTTTCCTTGATCTTGTCGTTATACGTTCATCATTTGACCTGGACAGAAATTTCTTCATTATAGTTGACTGGTTCGCAGGGCTTTTGATAGGGACTTTATTCAATCTCATTTTAGTCCTTCTTTCTTACAGAGTCAGGGAGGTCAGAGATGTATCCATTTGCATTTGTGAGTTGAGGCTCTGTTCCTCAGAGTCTTTAGGGGATGTAACCTTGAAAACTCTCCCGTAAACCACCAATGATATCGACTCATCATCTTCATAGACTGATGGTTCATCAGGTCCATCACACTCAAGTCCGCTTCAGCTGCAGGAACGACTAGGGCTTCATCCTTACATGAAGACTCAGCCTGAAAAGTACTCTTCTGCAACCCTACGTTGCCTGTTCTTTCTTCTTTTTGATCTACTCGGATGATAGTTTCTGTGGTCGGGACCATCCAGTTTCTTAGGAAACTTTGCGAACCACAGGGCTTTGCCTGCATTGTTTTTTCATGTTTTTTTTATTTCTTTTGTTGTTTACCTGAGTTTGTAGTGCTCACCCCTGATCCACTACTTCCAGCTTGATCGAATATAGAGAAGGGGTTTCTACTACTGCTTTTCAGAGCACCACAGCTCGTCCATCTTCTCCTTATCCAGAATCTTCATATTAACGGGTAGGATACTGGTTTTATGGACTTGTGCCCTGACTACTTCCACATGGGCTTTTGAGGGCAGCGTAGGTTGGTCGTTATTAAGTGAGCATATGTTTTGGGATACTTCTTTAAGGACCGGTTACTGGCCGGCAGTTTCCACTTTCCATGCCGTTTCCCATTCCTTGTCCAACAGTCCCGTATCGACATTAACGGGTTCCACTCCTCTCTCGACCTCCACTGTTGGGATTTTGTTTTGCTCATCTTGTGGGGACTGTTGTGCGTTCGACCAGGAAGCGTTTTTTGTGACTCCTTCCAAGAATATTCATTTGTCAGTTTTGTCATCCTGCAATAGGTCGATCAAAGATTTTAAAATGACGCCCTCCATCTCTTTCTCTCCCCTCTTCTTCTCACGGATGGATTCTAAGCAGGACTCCACGTAAACCATCTTGGAGTTCATCAGTGCGATTAATGTTGTTTAGTCTTTATAGTTTTCGGTCAAACTTTCACATAGCTTCAAGTAGGGTGCAAGCGTTATGGTAAATGGTGAGAGGATTGAGGCTTGAAGATTAGTTGCCCAAGTTGGTTGAGTTTCTGAGTCATTTTGCGAATGCTTCGGGTTTCTGGTTTTAGATAGGTGGGGCTTTTTATTTATCCTCTAAGGTTCCTGGTCCCAAACAGAGGATTCTGTTGAATTGCAGTCAGTGGAATCCGCTTCACTACTGCGTTCAAATGAATCTTTAGCCTCTTGCACTTGAAAGTTTGTAGGATCAGCGAGTTCAGCCTGGCCTAAACTCTTGTTTAGGTGGCTGCCTGTAGATCTAACTTCTGTCACTCCGATTGCCGTGATTATTTTGCAGGTATAAAAAATGACTCTTCAGAATATTCCCTTAGGTCTCCCTTAAGGCGTTTCCCCTTCCTCGGAATAACATCCCGACATACTTTTAAGGCCAGTTGTGCAATTTCTTTTGTGAAGCGTGCAGTCTGGAGTCAGTTAGGAGAAACTCTTTTTTTAGGTGAGAGCCTTGCATCCTCTTGTAATGCTAGTGTGAGAAATGCTAGCCAGAATAACATGGCGTCGATGCACAGCCATTTTTGAACACTCATCTCCCATTACAGTAACAAAGTCTGCGGTTCCGCGGGCCTCACAGAACGAGCAAGTAGGGAAAACAGAGCAAGGTCACAAAAACAGTATTCAAGTGAGCTAACTGCAGAGAATAGTTATTGAATTGTCCATTGAAGGACGAATACAGAAAGGGAGTCGGAGCGCACTGCAGGTGCTTGATAAGGGCTCTGGGAATGTATATGAGAGAGAGAAGCGCTGGGTTTTTCCACTTATAACTGGATTTTTCCACCCCCTGTCCCCTCGACTTGTGACCTGTTTTTTCGGACGAGAGCAGAGTGCAGTTGGGAGGGGTGGGGGGATGCCCCCATAAAGGAGAGAGCATTATATGGAGAAAGTGAGTTGGATGTTGAAACCCCAGGTGATGCAGACTCGCTGAAAGGGAGGACGCTCCCCTTCAGACCCCGTTGGATACAGTGATCTCTTTGCCTACCTGCTGAGGGACTAAGCAGTGTTGCTGGTGGCCAAGATGACGTTTTCTTTTGCCTCTTTCCTAACGGTGAAGTTCCCTATATTCTAATTTCTATCTATCTCTATGTATATATATATGTGTGTGTTCAAATGTGTAGGTTTATTGGTGTCTATATATTTACATGCTAATTAAAGGGCCTGTACGAGCTGTTTTATAACTTCATATGATGTATGTTTGTTTTTTTCTGCCAGTCTTAGTTCAATTACTTGTTTTTGCGAGAGGGGCTGGGGAGACGTAAGATGCAAAACACTTCTTCCTGGACCCCTCTGACCATATTTAGGGAAAAGGATTTACACACTGACAGACCTTTGGGCCCCTCCTCTGGTCTTTGCCAGTTTGGCCAACCTATGTATAAATAGGGGTGAGATAGTGGGAAACCTTGTGCACGAAAGTATGTGGGAGCCCCTATGCAAAAGAACCACTGAAAACCCATATATCCTTGATTACCCCTAAAAGGCTCATCCTGCCAGGTTTAAAGGAGCAGGAGAGAAGGTTTCTCCCGCTTAGAGGGATAAGTCTCTGAAGTTACCCATATTGTCAGATAAAGAGGTACCACCTGACCATCCACTCATATTTTCCTGAGACCCAGATCCCTTATGGCAGAAATTAGAAGTCCTTATGAAAACCTGTCCTCTTGAGCATAAAGAATACAAACCCTTTCCCTTAGAGACATCTCTAAGGGACTTACATAAAATAGAAGTTGGGCATGTGGGTGGTGAACCCGTCTGTGAAAAGATCAACTCGACAGAAGCCAGGGTCGGACTGGGACAAGAAATAGGCCCGGACATCAAAAAAAAAGTGGCCCACCCCTCGCCTCCAAAAAGTGGCCCACCCGGCGCCTCAAAAAAGTGGCCCTCAAACCATCATCCGTGATTCGCATCAATTCATGACTTTCCAGAAAATGCTACTTATGGAGGTTTCATGTGTCTGTTACATTACAACACAACTCATGAAATAACATAACTTTGCATACAGGTCTGTGACAGGGACCACAGCTCTGAGGTGCAGGGGTGGAATTAACACAACCTTTCACCCCTTGACAAAACAGGAAGTGGCATCAATAGCATTGTTCCTAAGTACACTACGAAAAATATGGTTATGATTTCACTAATGTGATATACATTTCATACACGAATGGATCACCATATGTATCATTAATATCTGTGTGTATAGATCCATATTGTCAAATTACTGTGAATGCAAGCAGACGTCCAAGGCCAAATTATAATATGTTATTGTATAGCACTTACGCTTAAGCTCTTTTATATAGAACAAATATACATACAATATCACCCAACCTGTGTTGGTACTTTTTAAAATCGACCTCAGAAGGATGAAAGGCTGAGATGGTTCGAACCTGCAACCTGCAGATCACACACTCATCGCAGCAGTGAGCGCTCAACTCACTGAGTTATCATATCGGCTATGGTAAAATAAGCAATTATTCTGTAGTGTGGTGTTGATACCATTAATCTTGTAACTGAGATTTAAGGGCAGACCAGTAAAGTTCATCTGCACGTCTGGTGCAAATTGGGCCGCATGTGCCTGTGTGCATCTACTTTTCAGGGTGCATGCAACAGAGCGCTGGTCGAACCCACATCTCCAGAGGGACAGTATGTCTCACCTGCGCGTACACACACACCATACCCCCATCCCCTACCTTGTGTGTGTGACTCGACAGAGGAGGCGCCCTCGCCTACTGGACTGTACAGACGAGCATGTGCAGCCCTTAACGTGTGTGCGGTGCGCACGCTTCAGTCCAGCCACCCTCCCCACTCTTCAAGAGAATCCTGTGACTCCCGCAGAACACTCCCAAACCAAGACAGCTCATAGAAGCTGTAATATAATGAATGGGGTTAAAGTAGCAATGCGTACTGAGAGGCACGTTCCCTTAATTTCAGAATTTCCCACCCCGGTATGCAAGTAGGTGTTAATGTGCTCTCTCTCTGCAATGATGTTTGTGGAGAACCCCACATTTCCGCTTTAGAGGCAACTTGTACTGCCAACACGCGGGGCATCTCCTAGCCCAACAAAAGAGAGCAGGCTGTCAGAAAGTAAGCACGTCGTGGCTTCTCCTCACAAAGTTCCAGTACATTCCGGAAAAGGAGGAGTAAACAGTATGCACGTTTCTACCTTGGCATAAACAGACAGTGCAAGGATGGGCATCCATTTCAGGGGCAGCATGGCAGAGAAAAGTGGCAGTTAAGGGCAGGAAACCCATAGCTGATCATTAAAATATGAATGCAGAGTTCGTGGATCAGAAATCTGAGACCTTTTGGAAGGGAAAATGCCAGTGCCCCGGTCCCCATTGTCATGTTTTTTACTGAATTGTTGTGCACATCATCAGTTCGTCAAATCTACGCCTCAAATTGCGGACTCTACAGAGAGGAAGCTACAAGACCCATGTGAAATCATTTCAAGCAGGAAAGAAATAGTGGCACATTTTCTATCATCTTTTGTGGTAATGATCGATCACCACTTGACAGAGATTTTGGGATCCCAATTTGGGGGAATTACATTATTTTTTTAAAATTAATCCACCAGTCGAGGTCAGGAATGCGTGGGCTATTTGCCACGCAGGCCTTTTGGCCCACGTCAAACATATATACTATCACCTGAATAAAACATGCACGAGAAACATATAGGCATAACAAATACATCAATACTCTGCTTCATCAAGGGGTTTAACAAGCCTGAAAGAGCCATGCATCATAAGGTTACCTGAAATCTTGCAGCAGGGAATGGGGTGCTTGCTTACTGTATAGGTTTGGATCTTCCAAGGCCGGTGTGTGCACCCCTGGCTGACTGTGAGGTTGTAAATTGTGCCTCCTCAATCCCCTTTCAGTTCGGGTCTTCGTGTTTTACTTGCCACAGGTCTGCTCTGAAACTGTTTACATTTCAGTTAAATGAAGGGCAGGAAGTGCTGGCGCCTTATCCACCTGAGATTTCCAGAAGCTCTTTCATCAGAGCCCAGGCCGCGAGGGAGGGAGCACGAAGAAAGTTATTGCCATGGCTGGGCAGCTGCCACTGTGTTAAACTGATGAGCCCAATAAGTTGTTATGCAGGCTTTTTATTTTCTTATGGAAAAGAGGTTTTTCAGCAAAGCCATGGTGGTTGCACTACTTGAAATAAATGCCTGCGCTTTCTCCAAATGCTGTATTCATAAGTGCATGCTCGTGCTGTAATTTCTTCGAACCTCACAGCGGTGGTAAAATGGGACCCTTTCTTTAAAGTTCTATGGTGGTTGTGTATAATCATTTCACACGGCAAGATGACTCAGTATAACTGTGCGCTGCTGTTAGTCTTAATTAACAACAGAAAAATAAATGGGCTGCGGTTCACTTTTGCTCAATAACTTGAGCCTGACTCCTTTAACCGCCCCCTTCTTTCCCTTCTCGGTGTCTGAGGAATGCTGTCAGTTTAAAAAAAAATCCATTATTTTCTACTACGGTACCGTATGGGCTGCACAATTCGTGCTTGAAGCTCCAATGCGAGTCAGAAAGAGCATCATTTAAATGATTTAGTAATCCCAAAACTGGTGCACAGCAGCACACGCACTGGCAAAGGAGAACAACAAGGTTTATGCGTGCCTGCCAACAAACTAACCTCTGCAGCTCGTCGGATTTATGTTCTTTCCTCTGTGCGCACGCCTTCCCCACAGCCTCTGCAGGGAGCATTTTGATCCTCTCGGCAGGCAGGCAGTCAGCACTCAAAGTCTCGCTTCCTTTTGAATGCAAAATTCGAAAGGAAGCAAAACGAAACCGAAAGCTAAATGGCCTGCTCTGTTCTCTCGCCTGTGGGCACAGGGGCACGCTCCACCGGACGGAGAATGTTACTTTTCGGAAATGTTACAAAATAACACCACGCCTGCCCAGGCAGTCCTGCGGGCTGGAAACCGTCCCCCACCCCACCCACCCCCGTCCCCCTCCGGTGCCATCAGGCTGAGAGCAGAGGCAGCTGAGAGTGGAAATGCTAATGGACAGGATTGATTTATTATGTGTGTGTGTGCGTGACTAATAAATCGGCCCCTAAGTGCTAAATAAAACCGGCCAACATTCCAGTCAGCTCCAATTCTTATCGGCCACGGGCCGATTGGCCGACTGCTCAATCCAACGCTGACAGAAACATTGCTCAAGGGCAAAACGGCAGCACAGAGTGTCCCAGCAAGGAAGGGGTGCAAGGCTAACTGGAGAAGGAGGGACAAAGGGGAGTCAGTGAATGCTGCTGCAACAAATCGGGTAAGACAGTTGTAACCTAATGTACTTTCCTCTAATGCTTTTGGTTGTGATAGGAAGCACCAGGGAAGGTGAAGTGAGATATGGATGGGCATACTGAGGGCCCATGAGGAAGAAAAGAGAGAGAGAGAGAGCCGACCGACGAAGAAAGCTGGGAAGAATTCAGCTGCGTTGAAGAGAGAGAGAGTTGTAAATTGCGAGGGAAGCGGCCGTTTACGCACATTGTTTTGTTGTTAGGAAAAGAATCCTGAGAGAAAACCGACAAGGCTCGCGTTCTGAGCCGGGACACGCAGCAAAGTAAAGACATATCAGTTGCATAGCCACGCCTCTGGAGAGGGACGCAGCTGACATCAGTGTTGGTTTATTTATACGCTGGCAGAGAACAGTGATCCATATAGTAAATAGACTGCACCTTCAGTTATTCCAGGAGGAACTAAGAAGGTGTTCCATAAAGTTGTGTTGTTTTTGCCTACAGAAAGTTATCCCAGGAGAATGTTATAAGTTGGCTGAGCAGAGGAAGGATATAAAGGTTCATGTAAGCAAAACCTATAGGTGTTGTCTTTATTCCCATTAATTAATTGTGACACGGCCCAAACATTGTGGGGGTTAACAAGGATGAGAATTTGGAAACCGTAGAAGAAGAGATACAATGGGAGTCAATTATTGAGGAAAATACAGCAGAAATATAGAATAACAACACTGTCGATTTTTTTTAGCCACCTGAAAAAAGAAATGAAAAAATCCCTTCCTGTCTTGTCCTCTGCTTCTTTAGATGAATCAGAATCCTCCCATAATAAAACAGTGCTATTTCTGTGGCAATTGGGACCATAACGTAGAGTTTTGTCCCAAGAATCAAGAAAAGAAAAAATGGAGGCACATATAAAGGAGGGACTAGACACCTTAGTTCTATGGAGACATTTGTGTGATTCTCCCATTCCAGAAAACCCCTCTTTAAGATCACTATCTCCCACTAATACCGGACTTCCTTAGGGGAAGGGTTGAAACCCTTCTTGGGATGTTGTCCTTCAAAACAAGAATTGTTTCAACAATTACCCCCGAGAAAGCCAGCTAATGTTCCTTGGGCGGAAGGCCAGTGTCTCAGGGGAAGGGTATGTGAGAAACCTGAGGGTGTTCTCACAAGTAATCCCTGAGGAGCCTTTGTTCAAGGGGGCCAGGCAAGGGCCGTTGCTCTTGGATCTCAACCCTGGGGGCGGACTAGCACGGGGTCCTTGGGGAATGCAGGAAGAATGCCAAAGGAGAGACATGGTATTCCCCCCTTTCTGATACCCCCTAATCGACATACCCTCAGTCTTCATGGGATATTGCCATCCAAGTTCCATCCTACCCCAGCACTTTCCCTTAAGGAAAAGATGGAAAATATCATCCACCTATCTTAACAGATCCAGACCAATCCTCACACTTAACACAGAAAATAGACAAAGGATAAATAAACCCATTTACCCACAACAACATATTTATCTCCCCTTTCCTGGCAGTAATTTACCCAATTTACTCATAACCACTATGGAACACTACAGCTCCCATAATTCCTATTTCCCCTTTGACTGACAAAGAACTGGGTCGAGGAAGAGACAACCAGGAGTAATGAAGATTACCCATAGGAAACTACAAGCAGCAGCCTTACCTACTATATGGTAATGTCCCACTAACCAGGACAGACAAGGTCAGGCACAAGACAATTATCACCAACACCTGAAGCCTGTTAAGGAGCCAGCAAGGTATAAAAGATGGGGCCAGAAACACCCAGTTGAGTGAGCTGGGGATGCTGTCCAGACCGAAGTAACCAGGAGCAGCAGTTGGAGACACAGCAACAGTGAGGCTGAATGGCTGAGTCCAGCAGGGGATCCCTGACTTGTGAGAAATTGGTGGTTTGGAGGAGAGCAATCCAGAGAGGAGAACTGGCTACAGGAACCTTGCAGGTTGTATCGCTACCCGATGACAGAGCAGAGGCTCTGTGGTGAAGAAGCAAGGGAGTCATTTCTCCAGGGACCCTAAGTTGCAAAAAGGGGAAGATCGTGGAAAGGGACAACCTCCCCTTGTCTTAATGAGAGGTGCTTGTTCTCCTGCCATGGCCAGGAGTGTCTGAGGGGCAGGTGATGAGACGCTGACCTCAAACTGCAGTGTTCAGAAGAAAGGAAATTAAAGGGCGAGAAAACTTCATTGCCGGTGAGTCTGAAGCTGAGAAAGAGAATTGCGGTACGAAAGCGCACTGAATACAATGTATCAAGTAACTGTTATTAAAGCAAGTTTCTGAGTGAACGAACTGATGCGTGACAGAACAATCAAAGTAAATGGGAGTTGATACAAAGTTTCTGAGTGGTCCCATTGTTGAAAGTATCAGTAAACTTGAAAAAGGAAATTGTTCTCCTGACGGGAGCTATGCGAATCACGAAATGTAAGCAAAGTGGCGCTGGCAAGTGAGAGAGACAGAACACCTCTGCAAATCAAAGTATGGGATAAAAAGAACAGAAGGAAAAGAAAGCTTGAAGAAAAGTATGGAAAGCTGAAAGCAGAAGCGGTAGTTCTGTATTATGGGAAACAGCAAGACAAAAAGTTGTTGAAAAGAAGCCAGGGAGAAAGAGAGACAGGAAGAGGGTGCAAGTGACACGGTGATAAGAGAAGAAAATAAATGAAGGCTCATAGAGAAAGGCACTGTGGGAATTGTAGTCCTGAAAACCAGAAGGGCTCGCAAAAGGGTGCTTGGAGCACAAACCTGTTGTGAACTATAAAAAAAAGCAAGGAAAAACACAAAGTAGAAAATAAAGTGTGCCAAAAATCCCACAGAGGCTTGTATTAAATTGAACTGTGAACAAGTGTTGTGAAACTAATGAAGAGGGTCTGGGACCCATGGTTGATAAAGTGAAAAGCATATGAACTGTGAGAAAGAAAAGCAAATGCACTGCCTGAGGCATGATCGAGTGAAACGGAGTGCCAGGAGCACGACCGAGTGAAACGCAGTGCCAGGAGTACGAACCAGTAAATGAAAGCTGTGAGAAACTCATGGTGACAACAAGCAAGATGGACACAAGTGATCACAGTTCAAGGGTGCTTATTGAACAATGAATTCTGTATGCAGGTTGGAAAAACGCCTATTCTAAACCTAAATCTAGGATGGGAGCAAGTGTCAACCATCAAATGAAAAATAAGGCAGTCCTAGTGACGTTGTGTCAAATAAAACAGCCTGTACTAAGAAACCTATTGCCAAACCATACAACTAATACAAAAAAGGGTGGTATGATTCTCAAGAAAAGAAAGAAGTGTTCTCAAATAATATGTCAGGATGCGGTAGCCTGGGTCTCCCTTCCCCACGTTTTGGACATGGGGTAAGATGGGAGGTTGAAGCGCAGTACAGTCTCGGGCTTCTCCAGCACGAGACGATAGTTCCAATGGCAGTTCTCATGACAGTTGATGGCCAAGTCTTGTTTCCTGTGAAAGTCTCTTGCCTTCGAGGCCTGATGTTTGTCAAATAACAAAAACAAAAGTTCCTTTAACAAATGAAAGTTTGTTTCAAATGTTTGCTGGGTGACGGGATCACCCCTGGGTTCCTCCCTTCTGGGCGCTGACCCTTCTCAATCGTTTAATGCAGGTTCACATAGGATGGTGATTTCACCCCTGGGTTCCTCTCTTCTGGGTGCTGACCCGTCACGTTTCGAAGTCCACAAATATCTCAAAGTTCATTTGTCAATCAATTTTGAGTGACTGCATCACCCCTGGATCTCCCTCGGTCGGGCTCGGACACCTCTTTTACTTTCAATGTTCTCCTCTTTACACAGTTCAATGCTTTCGGGATTCACTTCCCTTTCTTTCAAAGTGCTTGTAGATCAAAGTCTTTCGATTGTACGGGCATTAGCTCGATCCTCTGTACGACCACTTTGACCTATTTCGCTGGGCCTTTTGGTACTTGTAGTTTCTCTCATATTGGGCTCGACCAGAGTCTCTTGAATTAGCACCCATGTGGTGCCGGTTTCCTTTTGCAGCTGGGTATCCCCTTACACCTTTTTACAGTTCATTCAAAGTTCATTAAACTTGGTTCAAACTTGCCACTTTGCGCTTCTCATTCAACATAGTCCGGTTGGAGTGTCAGAGTATCCTACGGGACGGGATAAGGAAGGTTGTGTAAGGGACTAGAATGACCGGGATGAAGAACAGAACATAGGGGATGGTGGGAACTGTAGTGTTCTGTCCTATTAAGATGGGATTTTGGAAGATGACAATCAGAGGGACGGAGTTGGTAGGGTTTGCGGGGTAAGCAGGAATAGCTGGGGTCGTGACATGAGCAAAGGGGATTGTGGGAATCGTAGTGTTTTGTCTGATCAGGTTGGGAATACGGAAAATAATCAGAGGGACGACGGGAGGAAGGAGATAGGGAGTATGCGAATGGAAACTGGTGAACCAAGGATTCTGGGAGTTATACTTAGTGGGTGTAACCGGGTTTGGGACCTTAGAGGATAGATTACGTACGAAGGGGTTGTTGGATCTGGGACAGAGAGATCTAATGGGAGGAAGGGAGGCAGATGCAGTACAGCCCATGAAAGCCTCAGATATCTCACCCTTCTCTCCTTCTCTGGCACAATACCGCATCTCACCTGGGGATTCCCTCATGCATAACCCCGGGTTCCCCTACCCAGGTGATCCTCCCCCACTGGTCCACACCCAGAAACTGGATCCAACAGTGATGGGTGTGTCCTGGCCACCTGAATAAGGTATTCTCGAGGTCTTACAGGGAGAATACCCTCAGGTTTCTCACAAAGCCAGGTGTCACAATGGTCCCACACAGGGCTGAATGGAATACTGCGCGTTATTGAAAGCCTTTGATGTGAAGATGTGTTGGACTGTTGTGGAAGTGGTCATGCATAGACCTGTGTAAATCTATGCAGTTTCGAAGGTTTATTTTAATTTGATTGTATTTGTATTGATTCACAATGGAACCTTTACAAAACATACACATAAAACCATTACAAATTGTACACATAAAACTTTTACACAATTTCATCGTTGTCTTAATCACTTGTATTACCTGCATTTCTCTAAAATACACATCAAATACACTCTAAAACCTAGAATTTGTATGACCCTCTAAAACTTATATATACCTAAAAACAGTATGTCAAAACTTAATAATTCATTACTTAACCCTCAATGAGTTCCTAAAATGTTCTACAATCAGCGATTTTGTGTAGCTATGAGGTCATTTTCATGTTACTTCATAAAACATTCAAGTATCTCTTTCCAAACGTGGTATAACGCCATGTGCACAATTTCGAGATCAGTGTTTAAACAGTAGCCCCAAAATTCAAGACTCTTAACGGACTCATAGCTTCCCACAAACCGCCCCAGCTTTGTCATATAAGTAGATCCCATTTTAGGACACAATATTAATGCATGTCTAGGTGATTCAATATTATCCTTTATCTTACAAATACGACATATTCTCTGATCCGCTGGGAGCTTAGTGTAGGCACCTTGTAGCGCCAACAATGGCAACTGATTTGCACGCAACCTCAACACAAAGTTGCTGACTGCAGGACTGGGGCATTTCATAAGATATTGTTGGGTTTTGAGATAGCAATGGCCAATACCCAATACGTATTTAAAGTTATGTAGTGTTTGCAAATGTGTAAAATTGTTTAACCAATCCCACTGCTCCACCTTATTTTTATATATTGCCTTCAGCACCTCAAACTTTGTGCCACGCTCAAAGACGGGGGTCCACTCAATGTTAGTGAAACACTCCTCATTCAATTTAACTTATTTATTATGCCTACCTGTTATATATGTCGAGCCAGTGAGCTGGAACAATTGGGAAGTTGGCAAACCGCTGGATGTAATATAGAGCGTGCCCCTTCGTATGTGTACATGGCTCATGAGGAAGACTAGTCCCAGTTCTAATCGTAGACAGGCCATAGGCATGGTATGAGACAAACTAAGAGTTTCCTCCAAAATTGTCCTTCCACCACATTTAGCAATGTCAGATCCCTCATGGCTAGTGCTTCAAGTCCATAAAGAATGGCTGGCGAAATGTTTATACAACTTTAGGATCCCTTCTAGTGAATATTCAGCTATTAGTCAGGGACGTCATTTCACCAAAATGCCAGGGGTAGCGGAAGTTACTTCACATGACCCTTGACCCTTGATGACATCACAGGAAATGATGTCATTTGACCCCACCCCAAAGTTATATTGTGGGAAGCAATGGAACACAACCTTTCACCCATTGACAAAACAGGAAGTGGCATCACATAGCATTGTACACTACGGAAAATATGGTTTACGATATCACTATAATGTGATGTACATTTCATACAAGAATGGATCGCCATATGTATCGTTAAGATAGGCCCATATTACCAAATTACTGTGAATGCAAGCAGACGTCCATGACCAAATGATAATGATGTGTTATTATATAGCACTTACGCTTAAGCGCTTTATATAGAAAAAATATGCACCCAATATCACCCAACCTGTGTTGGTACTCATTTATAGACCTCAGAATGATGAAAGGCTGAGTTGAGGCGTTTAAGAACAGACTAAATCAGTGACTCACCTCCTGAAGTGTACCTGAAATAACCCTTTAATGAGTCTAGCAATTATTGTATAGAATTCCAGAAAGACGCATTATTTGGTAGTCCTATTCTTTCTTATTTAGGGTCACTGCTCAATGTGTTACACCTGTGGTGCCCCCTGTTCTTATTTTACTTCTTTTTTTTAAGGGGCCTGAACAAGAAAGCCAGCCACTCCCGAAGTAAAGAGCCACATGGTGCTGGCTACAGCCTAGGAGCTTGCATTACAAAAAAGAAAAAAAAAACCCAAAAAATCTTTTTTTCGTGTTTTTTTTAGGTCGCAAGGGAGACCACAGAGGTCGCAAGGGAGATCTCAGAGGTCGCAGTTGCGACCTCTGGTGACCCCTGAATGACATCCCTGCTGTTAGTTTTGCAAATTTGGTAATTAGACAGGTTCATTGCCTGGCCTTTCTTTTCTTGCAGTCTACGATGGCCCTATAGTCATCGTCGGCTGTCAACGCCACTGCCAAATATCGATAACTATCGACATACTCCACCTTATGAGAGTCCTACCCGATACAACCATAATTTTTGTCTTGCTCATATTTATGACTAAGTCATTCAACTTTGTATACTCAGTCAATATTTTAAATACATTTTTTACACCCCTTGTGCAGTCGAGCAAGACAAAGTCATCTGCATACAGTGAACTGGCTATGTGTTGAGAGCCAATCTTAACTTGGTATTCACCCCCCGGCAATAGCAATAACGGCAAATCGGCCAAATAAAGAGAAAATAATAGAGAGGCCAGAACACAACGTTGTCTGACCGCCCTATTAACCATGACAGTGGTCGTCTTGAATCCCAAGTTACTCAGCTGCGCCTGGACACTGTTCCCTGTATGCAGTTGGATAAGTACCGCCAGCAACCATTCAGGACAACCCCATGTGCGCAACTTCGGCCATAACCAAGCTTGATTCACTGTATCAAATGCTGCACTGAAGTCCACCCATATCAAATATAATGCAGAGCTCCCCCTATTTGCTGCTTCACCTATAAGTATATCCAGGAACCTAATGGTATGTGTTTTCACAGACCCTGGACGGAAACCGGTTTGTGTAAAGTTCAATGTGTTATTTTCCTCCACCCAGCTCTGCAGGGCGTGCAACACAAATGTACTAAACAGTTTACCCGTAACATCTAACAATGATAATAATGTATAATTCTCTGGGCAAACTCTATCCCCCTCTTTATATATTGGCAATAGTGTGGCCCTTATCCTAGTTACAGGAACAATTTTTTCTTTGCACACCTTTTCGAATAGTATTTTCAACACATATGCCCATGCACTAAGGTTAGCTTTCAGTACGGCATTGAACAACCTATTGGGCCCCAGAGCTCTAGATCCCATCATTTTTATTATAGCAGTGTAAATGTTATAATCACTTGGGGTAAGTGGCATTTCCCCCTAGTGTCTTATTTCCAAGTTACCTTCTGCCATAGTCACAAAGTTAGATCTGATGTACTCGATCCATTTATACTCAGATATAGGATGTATTGTGATAATCCGAATATCTCCCTTAGCTTTGCACACAGTTTGCCATATAGATTTAACTTTTCTGCTGCAAAGCACCAAGAACATTTGTTGCCACTGCCTATTAAGAGCTCTGTACCTTCTTCTGCTCAGCCAACACGTATAGTCTCTTTGTATTCTTCTTGTTTTTGCCTCCAAGAGAGGTTTGGAGTGCGCCTCCCCTCTAACTTTTCTCATCTGTTTATGCATCAACCTTTTACCATCTCATATTTCAATATCAAATGCCCTATTAGAGTGTTTATCAACATGAATGGCCAGCCTGCCTTGTCTAATCGTCCCTGTATTGATGGCCAGTTGCTACAACCATTTACCAATATCTCTCACACTCTGCCCTTGCCAAAATTCGAACTTGTGCGTAATGGGTTGGTTGACGTATCTTGATGCATTGCATACATTTTGTGGCATCCAGCATACCCTATTTTCCCCCTCATTGACCCTGGGTCAATAGCACCCACCAAACCACCAGGTTTTGTTTGAAAATGGATTGTAAGTATAAGCATATGACGATCACTATACCCCGTACTTCAGGATTCCAGCGACTGCACTCTTTCAGAACAGGCATTGGTACCAAAAAAGTAGTCTAATATTTACATTTTCTTTCCCATGGACCCCGTACCCTGACTCGGGCAATCACCCGGGGTCCGTCCATTGTACATCAATATATCCTACTCCTTCAGCATATCAACCCAAGCCTTCACTTTTTTGTTCCCTCTTGGGTTTTACATTACACTCACAGGTTTGACATATCCATATTTGGGAATAGTTTCCTTATCTCTGCACCCTGTGTTTAAGTCTCCAATCAACAATAGAAATTCTCGATCCCGGGCGAAAACCCAACCCGAACAGATTTGGTCTACAATCTTGTGGATCTCATCCAGGTTCTCAATATCCGGCGGTACATAGATAATTAGCAGTACCGCTGTTAATGTGCCCACCCCATTCACCACTGCCTCAATGGCCATATGTTCTTTGTGTTCATGATCACATTTACACTATTCAGGGGGACTCCTTGCTTGATACCTACAATCAAACCACCGGATGGTCTTCCTTTTGGGCCATACTTCGCAGTTTACTGGAATAATATGTATCCCTCAATATGGATCTTGGCTGTGAGCCAGCTTTCTTGTAAGAAAATGACATCAAATTAATTGAGTACATCAAATTAATTGAGTAGGGAGAGTGAACCCGTTGGGTCCATAAAGTGGGTATGTCCCCTGGTGTTACAACTAACTATCCTTAGATTACACTTGTTTTCAGACAATTGACGCATTAGAAACTTCCTGACCCATTCCCACCCCATAGGATCTCCCAATACTGCATCTTTGCGCACTGCCCTCACCTTTGGGACGGCTACCTACAATGGATTTTTGTTACCACCTGTGGGACTGGCACATGTGTCGAACAGTCAACCACATATCTCACGTTCAACTTTTGGTAACTACGTATCACCGTTGATACCTCAGCTGTAACACAATGGACTCTTACAAAATTACCTCCATTAACATTTAAGGGTTCAACAAAACTGAAATCTGCTGATTATAAAACTCTCAATGCAGGCATACTTTTACAAACTTGAGCAGATCAGTTCTATTAGTTCGATTGACCGTAAATGTCAGTGGGCCTCTACCCAGAGTAAAAATATTTGGACCATTCACTGTAGGAGTGAGAGCAGGTTGTACACACAGCAGAGACCGTATTGTACCTGGCCACCAAATAATCAGCATCAGAGCGCGATAAATCATGATCCACAAGCAAATGGGTTAGTTCACCCCTTACCGGTGCTACAATGGGCTCTGACATTTCTGCCTCATTTCGTTTGGCTTGTGGGTCATCAACCGGCAACCAACCTGTCAATGTGCTCGGTGGCTTCTGCCCACCAGTCCTTCTCTTGTTAGGGTTCTACCTGGATTTCTTATTTTGTACTTGCTCAGGCATAATTGACATAGAGTTTAATGGTTCAGCTGGTTCGGTTTGGGCCTTGGTAAGGGGTTTTCTAGTTGCTGCTTGTCTCCACATTCTGGCCCGTTTAGCCAGGCGCCTTTCCTTGCTAGATTTATACATGGAGAGGTCTTCAGAATCTTCGCCTTCATCCTGCGTGTTAGGACCCATAGGTAGTAGGATGACTTCTTGTTCTACATTTTCATGTACCAATTCTGTTGTTATAACTGGTTCAATATGTTCAGTGCCTTTTGTACGCTTGTACTTAATTAAAGAACCATTATTCAGTTGCCCTAATACAGCACCCTGTTTTTTCACCTCCTCCAACATGACTCTGCACAGTTTAAGCAGGATCGTTACAGCAAAATGCAGCACACCGTCTACAGCATTGATGTTATTGCTGCAATCCGGCGTGTTGCTGCAGCACGTCTCATTTGTTATGGCTTCCACATCATCAACTGTTTCCTTAATGGTTTCCGGAAAGAGATTCAGCAACATGGACAGTCGCTGGGAGTTTGTCTGTATTGCCAAGGGGCATGTTAGCATACCCTCCAGTGCAACCTCTGTCAAGGTGACAGGGCTTTGCAAGGTGGCTACTAACTCGGTAGCGTTTGCATGTACTGATGTTTTGGTGGCACCATTTGTGTCGACAACAGATACCTATATCGCCATAGTCTGTATTTGTATAAACCAATGGCACTACATTAAAGCTAGCATCCTCCTGTGACCCTCCTGGATTGGCCCGTGTATCTGCTGCCTGGAAGTAGGTGGTGATTTTTCTGATGGCTACCTTGCTGCTTTGTACCATGCCATTGCCTTTTGCAGTGGAGCATGTCTGCACTCGAGCCTCGTTATGTTCTTTTTTACCACACTTTAATGGTTGCTTTACATAAGGCTTACCATTTCTGGGTTTCTGGGTCCTTGGCTTTGTGGATGCTTTGCCAGGCAATATTTTGGTGCAGTCGCACACTTAATATGTTAAACAAAAGCCACTAGAAAATGTGGCAGCCCAGTCTACTTGCAATGACAAGTTCCCACTTTGTTGTTGTCCGTAGGGAAGAATCAAGTCATCACGCCCACAAGTTATGCCTATTGTGCTTCAAGGGGGCCAGTGCAGTAGTTGTTGATCAGACAGGCAATACAGTCACAAACGGGCATTAGGGGTGATATAGAGTGCAATATTTATATCCACAGTGTCAGCGCTGAAGGAGATATGGCGAATCACTGATAACAAGTCACAGCTATAACCGTGGTCACACTGCAACTGCACTCTCTACCATGAATTCACAAGCAGCTCCACAGTGGATTTTCAAAAGCGGGCTATGCGAGGCTATAGGACACCGTTAAGCAGTTCCATTGATGAGCCATGTGGTCATGCAGTCAAATTAGATGAGAACTTACATGTGTTTTTCCGTGCAGGGTCGAGTCTCAGTTCCTGTTCAGTCGTATAAGGATATTCACCTGCCACAGAACGCTTGCACGCCAAAACTGACTGCACGAACCGCAGTCAACTCACTCCAACTCCGCTCTGCGGCTGGACTGGGTTTTTAAACCCCCACCTCTTCCCCAGGTCAGCAAGGAGAAACAGAAAAAACACTGCAGACTGCACAGACTGCAGTCAACTGACTCCAACTCCGCTGTCAACTGACTCCAACTCTTCGATGTGAAAGTTACATGTTAACCAAGAAGATTGGGGAAGGAAATCCCATAAAGTAAATATCCGAAAAAAGTCAAAGCTCTGTGAGACCCAGACTCGGGTGAGGGACACCTGAGGGGTCTGATGTGAAATATTGTTGAATCAGAACTGTGTTCCAAATGATGTTGAACTAAGGCGAGGGAAGCTCAAGAAGAATTTATATTGAATAGACAAGGAAAGCCTGAGAGAACTGTGATATTAAGACTAAGGCAAGGGAAGCTTACGAAGAGTACTTTGTTGAACAGGCGATAGAAGCCTGCTTACTGGTGTGAACTATTTGAACTGTACAAACCAGCCACCTGACCAGAGCTCTTAGGGTCCCCGGTGACTTGAACCTGGGGAAGGAAGTTACCTACCAGTTACATTGCCATTCTGACTTTCTTTTGATGTACATTTTTGTTTTCATACATTTCCCTAAACATAGTTATTGCAAAAGCTTGAGGGCAAGCATAGGTTTCTGACATAGACTTTTCTTTATGTAGACTGACTGACATTGGACTACGTTATTTGTTTTTATGGTCGATACTACTCCCATTACAGAGATATGGCAAGATAAGAAGTCTCCAACCTCATTCAAAACTTTAATAAAAGTACTTAAAACGTGCATATCTTGTGGCTGTGTCTACTTGTGATACCATGGCTTCTTCACACACTGGATGTTTGGAAATACTGTGCTCAGGGGAATATGCTGCTTGTTCGGCCACCGCATTCGCGGCAGCGTTACTGACTAAGACCTCGTCTGTTGTATGGGCGGGGAAAGCGATTCAATTAGTTTGTCCAATAATGCTGCATGTTGTACTGGAGACCCGTCAGCCCTCCTAAACCCTCTCCTCTTCCATCATGCCAGCCCTGAATGCACCATTGTGGTGACATAGGCTGAGTCAGAATAAACAGTCACACAGCACCCCTGGGACGCTAGAAGCGCTTCAATAAACGCTATGAGTTCTGCTGCCTGAGACAAATAGTGCATGGGCTGTCTTAAAAATGAAATCATCTCATATTCTCCGTCCACCAGCCGGACAACTGCCGCACCAGTATGCCTCAGTTAAGTCCCCTGGTCAATAGTTGCTGACCTGTCAACTAAAAGGTCCTCCACCGCTTCAAGCAGGCTGTCCTTTGCTTTTGGTATGTCCTCTTCATCCCCCTCAAATGTCACACAGTCATGCATTACAAGATCTTCGTCAGTACACAGTTCTGTTAAAAAAGTGGCAGGGTTAACTGTCTTGCATCGATGTGTGGGCTGGACAAAATGACCTCATACACGGATGCCCGCTGTGTTGTCATAGTTTATTTAGATCGCTCAAGGATGGCAAATATTGCATGGTCCATGTACAGTGTTATGGGACACCCATGACAATTGTGGAGCTCTTGTCAATTGCAAAAGTAGCGGCACCAAGGGCCTGTTTGCAAGGGAACTGGCCCTGCATCACTGAATGCAGCACCCCACTGTAATAAGCTAATGGCTTATGCACATACTGCTTTTCTGCGTGAGCACTGTAGCCATCATTTGACCATTTGAATGGGAAAAGAAATAGAACTCTTGAGTGTAGTCAGGGGTTGCTATCACTGGAGCAGTAGAGATTACCTCTTTTAGTTGGTATCCAGTCATTTTTTTGAAAACATAGTTTCGAATGACAAACGTTTCAGAAAAAATGCATCAAAAAATGCATTTTTTTGTAGGTAAAGGTTTTTAAAAAAAACTAAAATGGGTGTTAAGGGCTAAAAAAACTGGGGTTTGGGGGGACCCCCCATTAAAACAAATTTCTTTTAAAAATGCATTTTTCAACGCATTTTTATTCAAAACTTTGCCATTCGAAATTATCAGTATAAACCCTTTTAGTTCATTAAAGCACGTAAGCATGTCGTCTGTCCATATTATCCTTTTGTCCATCTTGTGCTTCTTTAACCCCTTAAGTGCCATGGATGAGGTATCTCGTCCTTGGAATTCCCTCCAGGGTGCCAAGGACGAGATAGCTCGTCCTTTTTGGCACACTGTTTTGAGCGAACAGTAATCCAACCCCCAGGCTATGTGAGGGGGAGGTTGCCCCTCACTGCCAGGGGGCTGGATTACCTTCAGTTTCAAGTCGGCGTGCGTAAAGCTCGCCGACATGAAAGTGAAAGTAATTTTGACTGCAGCAGCCATTTCGGGCTGCTGCGGTGAAAATGCAAGGTGAGTGTTCACCTTTCTCCCCCTCGATCTCTGGCTTTATTTCAAGCCGGAGATCGAGGGAGGTGTCGTTGGAAAGGGGAGATTCTCCCCTTTCCAACGACACCCTTTGTGACAGCATTGCTGGGTGCGGATCGGGCACAGAGCGCTCGATCCGCGCCCAGCAATGCCACTGGACCACCAGGGATTTGTTTGTGATGTGGGGGGCAGGGGGTTGCTTACAGTAAGCAGTCCTCTCCCCCCCGGCCTCCAAAGCATGGGGACACATATGTGCACAACCCTGCGGGCAGATGGCAGATCATCTGCCCCCAGGGAAGGGGCAAAAAAAAAATGAAATGGAACGGGGATGGGGGTAGAGGGGGGGCCGGGATTTTATTTGCCCCCCTGAAAGGGTGGTGGCCCTCCCCCTCCCACACCAAGTAGAAAGGGGGGGCCACCCCTTGTAGCCCTCCCTTGGGGCAGATTGCTGCCCCCAGGCAGGGGTACATGGGCTGACCCCCCATCTAATTGGGGGGGGCACCAGGAATAAGTGTGCAGGCCCCCAAAGGATGGGGCCTGCAGGTTAGGGCCCCTGGGGGCAGATGGCTGATCATCTGCCCCAGGGAAGGGGGCAAAAACAAATGAAAAAAAAACAAATGAAAAAAAAAACAAAAGGGAAATTTGGGTGGGAGTGGGGGGTCACTAGCCACCAGGGATTTATTTGATGGAAAAGGGGGGTGGCCCTCACCCCCTCACCGCAAGGGGAAATGGGGGCACCCCTTTTAGCACTCCCTGGGGGCAAATATCTGCTCCTAGGAAGGGGCATCTGACCCCAGAGAGGGCTACATGAGATGCGCCACCCCTCCAATTGGGGTGGGGGTGGAGAGGTGCACCCCCCTTCAGATTAGAAAATTCCCCAGAAGTGTAGGGTGCCCCTCAGCCCCCGCCGAAGGGCAGCCTGCCGTTTTGAATTATTTTCTTTGTTTACTGAACTTGCCTTGGCGCAGAGGGACACATTGGTGTGCCAATCTGGCCCCAGGGTGCCCAAACCTTACTGCCCCACCCACTGGGGCACACCATCTGCAGCATTGATGTTATTGCTGCGATCCGGCGTGTTGCTGCAGCACGTTTCATTTGTTATGGCTTCCACATCATCAACTGTTTCCTTAATGGTTTCCGGAAAGAGATTCAGCAACATGGACAGTCGCTGGGAGTTTGTCTGTATTGCCAAGGGGCATGTTAGCATACCCTCCAGTGCAACCTCTGTCGAGGTGACAGGGCTTTGCAAGGTGGCTACTAACTCGGTAGCGTTTGCATGTACTGATACTTTGGTGGCACCATTTGTGTCGACAACAGATACCTATATCGCCATAGTCTGTATTTGTATAATCCAATGGCACTACATTAAAGCTAGCATCCTCCTGTGACCCTCCTGGATTGGCCCGTGCATCTGCTGCCTGGAAGTAGGTGGTGATTTTTCTGATGGCTACCTTGCTGCTTTGTACCATGCCATTGCCTTTTGCAGTGGAGCATGTCTGCACTCGAGCCTCGTTATGTTCTTTTTTACCACACCTTAATGGTTGCTTTACATAAGGCTTACCATTTCTGGGTTTCTGGGTCCTTGGCTTTGTGGATGCTTTGCCAGGCATTATTTTGGTGCAGTCGCACACTTAATATGTTAAACAAAAGCCACTAGAAAATGTGGCAGCCCAGTCTACTTGCAATGACAAGTTCCCACTTTGTTGTTGTCCGTAGGGAAGAATCAAGTCATCACGCCCACAAGTTATACCTATTATGCTTCAAGGGGGCCAGTGCAGTAGTTGTTGATCAGACAGGCAATAGAGTCACAAACGGGCATTAGGGGTGATATAGAGTGCAATATTTATATCCACAGTGTCAGCGCTGAAGGAGATACAGCGAATCACTGATAACAAGTCACAGCTATAACCGTGGTCACACTGCAACTGCACTCTCTACCATGAATTCACAAGCAGCTCCACAGTGGATTTTCAAAAGCGGGCTATGCGAGGCTATAGGACACCGTTAAGCAGTTCCATTGATGAGCCATGCGGTCATGCAGTCAAATTAGATGAGAACTTACATGTGTTTTTCCGTGCAGGGTCGAGTCTCAGTTCCTGTTCAGTCGTATAAGGATATTCACCTGCCACAGCACGCCGGCACGCCAAAACTGACTGCACAAACTGCAGTCAACTCTCTCCAGCTCCGCTCTGCGGCTGGACTGGGTTTTTATACCCCCACCTCTTCCCCAGGTCAGCAAGGAGAAACAGAAAAAACACTGCAGAGTGCACAGACTGCAGTCAACTGACTCCAACTCCGCTGTCAACTGACTCCAACTCTTCGATGTGAAAGTTACATATTAACCAAGAAGTTTGGGGAAGGAAATCCCATGAAGTAAATATCCCAAAGAAGTCAAAGCTCTGTGAGACCCAGACTCGGGTGAGGGAAACCTGAGGGGTCTGATGTGAAATATTGTTGAATCAGAACTGTGTTCCAAATGATGTTGAACTAAGGCGAGGGAAGCTCAAGAAGAATTTATATTGAATAGACAAGGAAAGCCTAAGAGAACTGTGATATTAAGACTAAGGCAAGGGAAGCTTACGAAGAGTACTTTGTTGAACAGGCGAGAGAAGCCTGCTTACTGGTGTGAACTATTTGAACTGTACAAACCAGCCACCTGACCAGAGCTCTTAGGGTCCCCGTTGACTTGAACCTGGGGAAGGAAGTTACCTACCAGTTACATTGCCATTCTGACTTTCTTTTGATGTACATTTTTGTTTTCATACATTTCCCTAAACATAGTTATTGCAAAAGCTTGAGGGCAAGCATAGGTTTCTGACATAGACTTTTCTTTATGTAGACTGACTGACATTGGACTACGTTATTTGTTTTTATGGTCGATACTACTCCCATTACAGAGATATGGCAAGATAAGAAGTCTCCAACCTCATTCAATACTTCAATAAAAGTATTTAAAACGTGCATATCTTGTGGCTGTGTCTACTTGTGATACCATGGCTTCCTCACACACTGGATGTTTGGAAATACTGTGCTCAGGGAAATATGCTGCTTGTTCGGCCACCGCATTCGCGGCAGCGTTACTGACTGAGACCTCGTCTGTTGTATGGGCGGGGAAAGCGATTCAATTAGTTTGTCCAATAATGCTGCATGTTGTACTGGAGACCCGTCAGCCCTCCTAAACCCTCTCCTCTTCCATCATGCCAGCCCTGAATGCACCATTGTGGTGAAATAGGCTGAGTCAGAATAAACAGACACACAGCACCCCTGGGACGCTAGAAGCGCTTCAATAAACGCTATGAGTTCTGCCGCCTGAGACAAATAGTGCATGGGCTGTCTTAAAAATGAAATCATCTCATATTCTCCGTCCACCAGCCGGACAACTGCCGCACCAGTATGCCTCAGTTAAGTCCCCTGGTCAATAGTTGCTGACCTGTCAACTAAAAGGTCCTCCCCCGCTTCAAGCAGGCTGTCCTTTGCTTTTGGTATGTCCTCTTCCGCCCCCTCAAATGTCACACAGTCATGCATTACGAGATCTTCGTCAGTACACAGTTCTGTTAAATAAGTGGCAGGGTTAACTGTCTTGCATCGATGTGTGGGCTGGACAAAATGACCTCATACGCGGATGCCCGCTGTGTTGTCATAGTTTATTTAGATCGCTCAAGGATGGCAAATATTGCATGGTCCATGTACAGTGTTATGGGACACCCCATGACAATTGTGGAGCTCTTGTCAATTACAAAAGTAGCGATACCAAGCGCCTGTTCGCAAGGGAACTGGCCCTGCATCACTGAATGCAGCACCCCACTGTAATAAGCTAATGGCTTATGCACATACTGCTTTTCTGCGTGAGCACTGTAGCCATCATTTGACCATTTGAATGGGAAAACAAATAGAACTCTTGAGTGTAGTCAGGGGTTGCTAGCAATGGAGCAGTAGAGATTACCTCTTTTAGTTGGTATCCAGTCATTTTTTTGAAAACATAGTTTCGAATGACAAAAGTTTCAGAAAAAATGCATCAAAAAATGCATTTTTTTGTAGGTAAAGGTTTTTTAAAAAAACTAAAATGGGTGTTAAGGGGTAAAAAAAACTGGGGTTTGGGGGGACCCCCCCATTAAAACAAATTTCTTTTAAAAATGCATTTTTCAACGCATTTTTATTCAAAACTTTGCCATTCGAAACTATGGCATTCGAAATTATCAGTATAAACCCTTTTAGTTCATTAAAGCACGTAAGCATGTCATCTGTCCATATTATCCTTTTGTCCATCTTGTGCGTCTTTAACCCCTAAAGTGCCATGGACGAGGTATCTCGTCCTTGGAATTCCCTCCAGGGTGCCAAGGACAAGATAGCTCGTCCTTTTTGGCACGCTGTTTTGAGCGAAGATTAATCCAACCCCCAGGCTATGTGAGGGGGAGGTTGCCCCTTACTGCCAGGGGGCTGGATTACCTTCAGTTTCAAGTCGGCGTGAGTAAAGCTCGCCGACATGAAAGTGAAAGTAATTTTCACTGCAGCAGCCATTTCGGGCTGCTGCAGTGAAAATGCAAGGTGAGTGTTCACCTTTCTCCCCCTCGGTCT
This sequence comes from Ambystoma mexicanum, assembly GCF_040938575.1. Classification (NCBI taxonomy): domain Eukaryota; kingdom Metazoa; phylum Chordata; class Amphibia; order Caudata; family Ambystomatidae; genus Ambystoma; species Ambystoma mexicanum. Next base: position 537,315,410 of record NC_090928.1, on the reverse strand, counting down.
CCGGCTGTATTTCAAGCCGGAGATCGAGGGAGGTGTCGTTGGAAAGGGGAGATTCTCCCCTTTCCAACGACACCCTTTGTGACAGCATTGCTGGGTGTGGATCGGGCACAGAAACCTCGATCCGCGCCTAGCAATGCCACTGGACCACCAGGGATTTGTTTGTGATGTGGGGGTCAGGGGGGTTGCTTACAGTAAGCAGTCCTCTCCCCCCCGGCCTCCAAAGCATGGGGGCACATATGTGCACAACCCTGGGGCTGATGGCTGATCATCTGCCCCAGGGAAGGGGCAAAAAAAATATGAAATGTAACGGGGATGGGTGGTGGAGGGCGGGCGGGCTTTTTTTTGTCTCCCTGAAAGGGTGGTGGCCCTCCCCCTCCCACACCAAGTAGAAAGGGGGGCCACCCCTTGTAGCCCTCCCTTGGGCAGATTGCTGCCCTCCAGGCAGGGGTACATAAGGTGGCCCCCCATCCAATTGGAGGGGGGCACCAGGAATAAGTGTGCAGGCCCCCAAAGGATGGGGCCTGCAGGTTAGGGCCCTTGGTGGCAGATGGCTGATCATCTGCCCCCAGGGAAGGGTGCAAAAAGAAATGAAAAAAAAAACAAATAAAAAAAAACAAAAAGGAGATTTGGGTGGGAGTTGGGGGGTCACTAGCCACCAGGGATTTATTTGATGGAAAAGGGGGGTGGCCCTCTCCCCCTCACCGCAAGGGTAAATGGGGGCACCCCTTCTAGCCCTCCCTGGGGGCAGATATCTGCTCCTAGGAAGGGGCATCTGACCCCAGGGAGGGCTGCATGAGATGCCCCCCTCTTATCTGCCCCCAGGGAGGGCTACATGAGATGTGCCAGCTCTCCAATTGGGGTGGGGGTAAAGAGGTGCACCCCCCTTCACATTAGAAAATTCCCCAGCAGTGTAGGGTGCCCCTTAGTCCCGCTGAAGAGCAGCCTGCCATTTTGAATTATTTTCTTTGTTTACTAAACTTGCCTTGGCGCAGAGGGGCACATTGGTGTGCCAATCTGGCCCCAGGGTGCCCAAACCTTACTGCCCCACCCACTGGGAGGCCTGTCCCACAATTTTTGGGGGCCCTCTCCCCCACCCCAAATGGAGGGGGGGTGTACCTCACGCAGCCGTTTGTAGGAGGGCCAGGGATGCCTGCATGAGGTGCCCAAACCTTACTGCCCCACCCACTGGGGGGCCTTACCCACAATTTCTGGGGGCTCTCTCCCCCCTCAACCCCAATGGGTGGCGGGGGCACCTCATGCAGGCCTCCCTGGGGGCAGATATCTGCCCGTAGGAAGGGACAAATGAGTATTCAGTGGGGGTGAGGTTCAGTAGACCACCAGGGATGGCTTGGGTAATAAATTCTGGCCTGCTTCGTGCAAGTCAGACCTCTGTGTATTCCCACGGGTGTCCTCTTTTCAGAAATGCATGGGGTTCCGAGTTTTCCTTGGTGGCTTGGACACCCTAGGCCCAAATCTGTATCGTGTGCACATTAGTCAAAATCCTGCAATCCTGCTGTGCGAAAAGATTTGGGGTTACCAGTGTTTTAGGCTTTCCCCTTGGAGCCCAGGTAGGTGCACCCGCACATGTGAGGTACTGTTTTCATCAGGGCACCTGTGGGAACGCGGGACGGTAGTGAGCTGAGTGAAATGTGCAGAAAATGCGTTTATTTCGCCAGATTTCGGACTTTGTCGGGCCGATTTACGCAAGTCAGATCTCTGTGGATTCCCACGGGTGTCCTCTTTTCGGAAATGCATGGGGTTCCCTGTTTTCCTTAGTGGCTTGGACACCCGAGGCCCATATCTGTATGGTGTGCCCGTCTGGAAAAAGTATGAAATTCAGCTGTCAGAACAGACTTGGGGGTAGGGGTCTTTTAGGCTTTCCCCTTGGCGCCCAGGTAGGTGCACCCACACATGTGAGGTACCGTTTTCATCGCGACACCTGTGGGAACGCGGGACAGTAGGCCATGTGTTGTTGGCGGCGTGTTTCGGTGGGTGAGCCAAGTGAAATGTGCGGAAAATGCATTTTATTTCACCAGATTTCGGATTTTGCCATGGTTTCTGGGTAATACATTCTGGGTCGATATGCGCAAGTCAGACCTCTGCGGATTCCCTCGGGTGTCCTCTTTTCGGAAATGCATGGGGTTCCCTGTTTTCCTTGGTGACTTAGACACCTGAGGCCCATATCTGTATGGTGTGCCCGTCTGGAAAAAGTGTGAAATTCAGCTGTCAGAACAGATTTGGGGGTAGAGGTCTTTTAGGCTTTCCGCTTGGCGCCCAGGTAGGTGCACCCACACATGTGAGGTACCGTTTTCATCGGGACACGTGTGGAAATGCGGGAAGGTATGACATTTGTTGTGTTTGTGTGATTTTCATAAAGTTTTGACCCATTTGCTGGTGTCTTTTGTCACACAACCCTTTCATTTCCCAAATGTGCCCTACATTTAGTCGCTGTTTCAGGCACCATACACTTTTGTACTTTTGTAACCTGCTCAAGTCACCTACCCTTGAAAAGGTCTGCCTGTGCTCTTTCAAAAAATGTATGCTTCACGTTCCTCACCACATTGGTTTTCCTGATTTACACATGCTAAGTATGTCTGTTCAGGCCGTAAGCATAAAACTCCTGTGTACCATGGCTCAGTGTTTGGCTTGTGGTATTGCTTGTTTTGTGAAACACTACAAAAAATGTGTGCTTCCCTAACTGCAAGAGTCGGGGGAATGTAGCGGAGCATTGTTTTTCTCAAAATTCATAGAAGCCATTGCCATACCAAGCCAACCATGTCCACCACATACCTTTTTTTTCAGTCATTTTCCCGCTTTTCCCGCAATCTATAGCATTTTCCCCTACCTAGTTGTGGCCCGACCTATGCAAATCACCCCTTCCTAAACTTGGAATTTTGTCTACTTTTCAGAAATGTATGCCTTTCTTTCCTCCAATTCGGCTGTCCTACCCTTTTCTTCCATTCCGTTCATGCATGTCCAATTGGCAAAAATTGCCAAAATCGCCTACCTCTCACAAAACGGTTGATAACCACATCAAAATAATTTGTTTTCGTTTCCCCTCAACCTGTTCTTGAAAGCCAGGAAATTGGGGAATTCAGCACAGCAAACCATTTGGTCCTAGCTCTTACAAGGAAAAAACCACAGGCTTCTTTGTACATCATTTTATTGGCATTATTTCAGAAAACTCAAAATGTTTGCACGTTTTTGTTATTTTCTCTCACCCCCCTACAGCAACCTAGGATTCCTGGGTGGCATTACGACCGCCTACATGTGGGACAAAAAAGGGGCCAAATTTGGCCGAGATATCTCATGTAACAAAAAAGTTACAAGGCATTGAATGGCCACATACTGAAATCACCAAAAAAGGCGTTTGCACTGGGGGGAAATACCCATGGCACTTAAAGGGTTAAGGCCCTGCAGCAGCTGCCTAGTGTATGACGTGTAGTTTAGAATCCATGCCCTGTAATAATTACACAGCCCAAGGAACTTCTGCATTTCTTTGACAGTTTTTGACTGGGAGGCACTGCTGATGCGGCGCATTCTGGTATTTTCTTTCCATGGACCGATATCAGTTGTCCCAAGTAGAGTACTTCTTGGAGACAGTACTGCAGCTCTGCATTGTCTACTTAGTACCCTTTATATGCTAACAGCTGCAAGAGAGTGACATATTTTTTATTTTTTTTATTTGCATGTTTTATTGGTTACATTTTTAACCTTTGACATAACATGACATAAATCCTCTTTGACAAATTTAACATAAGTCCAAATCAAGTCATTTCTTTAGTGAGACCACCCTTGCTGCCATATTGAGAATTAGGAATTTGGGAACGTCGAGGCTCGGACCCTACTAGGTGTTCCAGACTGGTCGGGTCCGTAGGTCTTCTTTGCCGTCCGAAGTGCTTAGATCTGTATGTGAAGTGTTTATTGCCAGTATTTGTTCTATAAACTTGAGTGCATCAAGGGTTTTACCGAGCTTCTCCACTGTTATCAACCTTTCCCAATATTCCTCTTCCGTGCTAGGATTAATTAATGAGACATATTCTCCCAAGCACTGATTTCTTTGAACTACTAATTTTGGGCAGGATAGTGCAAGATGCCTAGTTGTTTCAATAATGTTAGCGTTTCCACAGTATCGACATCTTGCATCTATGAGCGGGATCTGTTTTCTTTGGAGTTGCACCTCTTTAGTCAGTAGGATGTTTAGTTTACAACCCATCAGCAGATCCCTATAATGGGACGATGGGAACTTCCTCAAGTAAGGAGGTGGATCATTTAGTGTTTTACATTCCCAGATGATATTGTGGCACAGTTTGTTTGCTTGCTTTAGGGTGCTCGTTTCATCCCAGTCATTTTCCTGCAAGATTTTCTTTGCTTTATTGGGGTTTGTTCTCAGAGTCTCTTCTTTTATGTTATAGTGTATTAGGATCGACTGGCATTTCACTTTCCACAGTTGGAGGTTTTTGTCCCTTTTCGCTGCCGTTGTTTTAGCTAGGATCTCAAAAGGGGGTGGAGGAAATTCCAGAATACATTTCCTGTAAAAGGAGATGGTCTTCCACAGGACTGTTGATCTTAAAGATTGGAGCCTGAGTTCCTGCCTTATTGTCGATATTGCCAAACAGTTGGGGAGTCTTAATATCTTCTGCCAAAAAAAGGCATCGACTACATCCCAGGTTTCCCACTGAAGATTGAGCAGGGATTCCGCTCCATAGGTCAGGACCGCCAATACTTTTTGTTTGTAAAATGTCAGTATTGGCATCATTGAGTATTTCCCATATCTTTGATGGAGCGCTTTGCCTTGGTTTGTTAACTTTAACAGTTTTTCTCTGATTAAAATGTATTGACCATGCTCATTTACATTTTTATTTATTCTTATTCCCAGGTAGATCATAGTATCAACTATTTCCAGTTTCTGGTTGTCAATTGACCATACGAAGTTTATTCTTTTCGGTTTTTGCCCCCTAGCTGATTTCATTATTAGGATAACAGATTTCTTTATGTTTGCCTTCATTTGATTTCTGTCCAGATAATGTTTCAATTCTGTGATGCGTCGCTGGAGGCCTATTGCTGTTTGATCAATGAAAACCACATAGTCCGCCTAGAGTATCCAGGACAGCTCCTCATCATTAATTATTGGTGGAAATGCTCTGATCTTGCTCTGGGACTCGACCATATCTGCCAAGTATAAGATGAATAGAAAGGGTGCCAGGGCACAGCCTTGCTTAATTCCTTTATATGTAGGGATCTTTTCCGTAGTGGTTCCTCCTTTTGCAGTTATGATTTGAATTGATGTACCTGTGTACAATTCCTGAATTGCTTCCATGAGGTCACTCGGGCAATTCTGGTTCTTCAGTTTTGCCCAAAGAAGGTCTCTAATGACTCCGTCGAAGGCTTGCTCCAGCTCTATAAAGCCCAAGTATACATTTGTTTTTGTTTCGAGGGCCCGGAGCTTTAATATATTCAGGATGAATAAATTCAGGGTGGTTGCAACAGCACTTACAAAGGCTGTTTGGCGTTTGTCCAATAAACCTTCCTTTATCGCCCATTTCTTAAGATCCCTTAGAAGAATTGAGGCAAAGATTTTTCCTATAGAGTCCAGGAGGGCAATAGGCCTATAATTCTTCGGGTCTTCCTGGTCTCCTTTTTTTAATATTGGTACTACCAACGCCTCCTTCCATGATGACGGGATGGTTCGAGTTTTCTTTATTTGATTGAATAGCTGTAAAATAAAACTCGCCCAAGCATCCCCATTTTCTTTAAGCATATGGTTTGATATCCCGTCGGGCCCGGCTGCTCTTGAGGAGCTGAGCTTTTTGATGATCCCCAGGATATCGTCGTAGTCACGTTCAATTTGCCAGGAGTTTTTTTTTTGTTTACTTGGGGATGGATTTATTTCTACTACTGGACTCTGCTTGAAGAGGCTAGTGTAGTGCTTAACCCATATCTCTTTTGAGACCTGGGAAGTTGTTAGAGCTGGTTGGAAATCTTCGCCTTTGTTAATGATCTCCCATAAGCTGCGTGCATTTGCTGTTTGGATTGCTGCTAACATCTTCTCCGCGTCACATTGTGCTCGCCAGGCCTTCGATGAAATCAGCCAGTTTTTATAGGATTGTTTGCATTTCTGCATTAATTCCTCTTTGTTCGACAGCAAACTTTGTTTTAAGCCTCTTAATGTGGTGCGATGTTTCTTTCTCTTAGCCACCAATTCCGCGTTATACGCGTGTTTCCTTGATATCGAAGGATTTTTGGTCCCATTACAATGGACTTCATACTGTTTTAAAAGCCATTTGTATTCTACCTCATCGAGGTTTTTTTTATATGTTTCTTATAACCATCCACTAGTTTAGCAATAGCCGGTGGCTTTATTCTGAGCCCGTTTCTGCCCCATGTCACTTCGAGAGGGGGTAAGGAAGAACTTGTTACACCCCCAGGCTCCCAGTTAAATTCGATCTCTACGACAGCATGGTCACTGGCTTTTTGTTTCTTGACTCTGAAGGAATGTATCCATCGTTGGGTGTTCCCAGCTATAAAACAGTAATCTAGAACCACACTGCTAGTGTTATTAGACCATGTGGAGGTTCCTTCCAGGTCTCCTTTCGTCTGGCCATTTAAGATTTTCATTTCTCTTATTTCCATTTCTTCCATCCATCGTTTAGCATTTCCCTCCAGCCGAGAGTTAAGTTTAGGTTTCCCTTCCTTGTACAGCAACTTTAAATTCAAATCTCCACATAGGAGAATAAGATGATTTTTTTCCTTTATAAGGGATTAATCTATTTCATCCATGATGTCGGACAAGTATTTTTCAATTGCACAGTCTATTTGGCTCCAATAAGTGTTAATTACAAGGATTCCAATTTCCTGGGATTTTGTCTTTTTCTTTATCTTTAGAATCTGGACGTAAGGATTTGGGGTGTGATGACTCAAGACATGAAGGTCGCTCTCGCCTTTTACTGGTGTCAACAAACCAGCACGTGGTCTACCCAGTAGGCCTTTCTTTGCTGGGTTCATGAACACCTCATAACCTTCGCATATTGGAAGCTTTCTTATGCAGGATTCCTGCAGACATATTATGTCATATTTCCCCAAAAACGCACTCTCCCCTGAGAAAAGATGGCTGAAGCCCCTGGTGTTCCATGGGGCCAATAGGGATTTCCCCCTTCCTGCCTCATTTTTGCCCTATTGTTTCTTTTTCTCTGGTTTTAAATCACAATCTCCTCTTTTTTGCCCTGCATTGTGCTATTTCTTTTGAGTTGGAATTATCCACCGTAAATCTCAGTGATACCATTGGACTATTGGTCAATGGTCTGAACTCATCTCTACTTTTTTTTTTCCTCGCTGTGAGTATCCTTCTGTCTTCGCTTTAGGTATTCTCGATCACTTTGGGCAGAGTATTTTGTTTGTTTGGTTCTCATAGAAGATTTAGGTGGTGCAATCTCTTTCCCCGTAGTGCCATAGACGAGCGGTTTTTCTCTGTTCCTTTCTCAAGGCCTGGTTTTTATATATTCTCTTTATGGGGTTTTACAATGGTGTCTCTTAGGTTCTCCATTAGATACTTTCAATCTAGATTTCTGACTTTCATTTGTTGATTGATCACTGATCACCTTTCTTCTACATCTTTCCACTACCTCAATTTCCGATAGTCTGAAGCCGGCATCAGCCAGCCTTTCCTTAGCTTTCATCATTGTTTCTTTTATCCTTTGGGATCTTAGGTGGAGTATTATCACATCTGGACTCTTTTCCTTCGGGAATTCGACTATCAAGATGTCGTCTGTTGAGATCTTTCTGAGTATTGTCAATTTGTTAAAAATGGTCATCACGTTTTTTCTATTCAGAATTATTCTTTTTGAATCTTTTGACACTCTTTCCAGTTTGAGATTATACATTTGATGGGTGGCCTTTTTTCTCCCGGCTGCATCGGGTTTCCGTTCCTCACTCCGGTTGTTTTTTTGTGTATTTGTTTGCAGCTTCAGTTTATCTCTAGTATCCATTCCTCTGGTCGTTCTTGATGAGTGCGGCCTCAACCCTCTCCGCTCTTCTAGACTTTTCCAGAAATCCGGTCTTGATTGTACGATTTCTTCTATCTTGTCCTCGCTCCGAGGATGTTTCCTAACTATCAGTCTTCCTTTCCTCTGTTTTTTGCTGATTCTCTCTGATCTTTTATGTTTTTCCTCGCCTTTTGTTTTTTTTCCAGTTCATAATGGTGTAGCTGGTTGTCGATATTCAGCCAATCTGACGGACTTATGTTTAACCAACGTTCGTCCTCCTGATTTTCTTCTATCATTTCAATTAGATCGCTTAAGTGTCCATCTGACTCTGACTCACTCTCTATTTCAATGTTTGCCAGGTTTTTTAGGGTTTCATTTTCGTTTGCAAGATTACCTATTTTCCTCTCCAGTCTTGGTTTCTTTGCTGGGTGTCTTTGCTCTTCTCCATCTGACATCTTGATGTTTCTTAGGAAGGCTCTTGAGCCACATTCCTTCCTCTTGGTTGCTTGATTCTTCGATTTTTTTTTTGTGATTTATTTAGTGGTTCTTTTGTGGCTATCTTTAAACCTGCTACTGATGCTTTTTTACTCTCCTTTAGGGCTTCATGAAATATTTCATAGCTTAATTTAGGGTTATCACTGTTTGACTCCTTTTCCGCCGGTTTTTGAGGATGATCAAAGGGATGAGTTTCATTTCCCTCTTGATTTAATTTTGATTTACTCAGGCCCCTGCCGAGTACCAGCGGACCTCCTTTCGTCGATCTCTGTTTTGTTTCCCCTGTCAGTGCCGGTCTTCGGACCTCTGGGTCTCCCGTTTCCTCTGTTTTGACTCTACGTTCACCGTTCCTTGGGCATTTGAAAAAGGAGTTTGTTGTGAGGTCTTTCTTGGCCACTTGGCTCTTCTAGTATTGCCTCCATGTGTAATTGCTTATCGTTGGAGTCTCAACGTGCCATATCACTTAACCTGTCCTGCCATTTGTTTGACTTGTCCGCTTCCCTATCCATTCTCAGCTCTAATCTTTACAGGAAACCATTGATTTCATTTGTCTGTTCCCTTGTTTTGGAATTTACCGCAGAACCATTTGCGGAGATTCATTGATGTTTTCATAGAGCTTAAGGAATGGAGCAATTGCAATATTCAGGGCTGCCATCACCACATTTTGTGTATGCACATAGTCATCCATTCTCCCCTTACTGCACAACTCTCTTATTTTTTCCAAGGAGTTTTCGTTGATCCTCATTTCCAATTTCTCTGTTGACCCCTGAGTATTGTCCTCACTTATCCCATTAATATGTTTATTTGCCGGGGTGTAGATGTCTCTTACTTTTTTCCTCCCAGATCTTTGATTAGCCCCCTCAAAAGGGTCCTCCATATCAAGGGCGTCTATTTTTTCTTTGATGCAAGATAGGCATTTCCTTTTTTTCCGAGGTAATTTGCCCAGTTAAGTTTGAGATGTCCTGAATAAGTTTCTCTGCCAGGCTGGAATTGCTTTGTTGTAATTTTTCCTTGGTCTTCCCATCCTCTCTAGCCTTCCAAATTGGAGCGCCCGGGGATGCCATCGAGTTATTTCCCACCCTCAAGGGGTGGTCTGGCTCCGTTGTTAGATCAATCCTTGATTTTTTTATATTTTTTGAGATCTGAAACTCAGCAGACCTTTCCGTGTCTGCCCACAAAGTCTCGTCCTGCCAGATTGATAACTCGTTTTCGCTGATCTCTCCTATACCATTTTCATAAACATTCCCTTTCTGGCTCTGACCCATCTGCTGCTCGACGGCCTTCGCGGCCAGCAGCTGTATGCTACCGGGATTGGGCGGGTCGGACAGCTCTCATGGCCTTGTCAGGGATTCCTGTATAGATGTACCAGTATCAATGTTTACTATTCCCCTTTCTCCAGCATTTTTTTTTTAATTCATGCTGTTTTCCTCGTTTACAGATGGTATTGGAGGATCAATTGTCCACGCCAGTACTGATAGTTTTTCTTTCAAGTTTTCCTCAGCTTCTTGGATCCTATCAGCCTTATGATTATCTGTTTCCAGAGATTTAACAATCGGTCCTATTGTCTGTAGAGGGGAAGTAGCAGGATATTTATCCCCCCCTTCATTGATTTTTGATTGATTATTCTCTATTGTCTGAGGTTCCTCTCCCATTTGGTTAACGGAGGGGATTGCCTTACGCACTGGTAGAATTGGGTCTGATATAGTTGTATGAGGGGTGACCTCCTCCTCAGTGTTCTGTCTGATCTCCTGTTTCAGGTTCAAGGGCCTGGGCCGAGGCAGTAAGGGGGGGATTTCCATAACTTTTAAAGTCACCGTTGGCAAGTTGGACCCTCTTTCTGATGTTATGGAGTCATCGCTTATGCCAGATGACCCCTGTGGGGTCCCCGGATTTGGTACCCATGGAGTAGAGACCTCCTGCGCCTCGCCCCCTCCCCCGGGGGTATCTCTACTCATATCTGTTGGTCTAGTCAGGGCCCCCGATGTGATGTCCTCTTTAATAGTCGCCACACCCTCTAGTGGGCAAGATGACATTGATATGCTTCGTTGTTTCTGGGGTGGGGGGGTAAGCAGCTCTGGCTCCACAGGGTGTCCGTCTTTCATGAAGGGGAGTCTCATCTGCTTTAAAATGGGCAAATGTTTACTTTTTGTTATTCGAAGTGGTGAAGCTGACATTTGGAGGGCGGGGTGGGAGGCTAACCTCTGTCTTACCTGTAGCCGTGTTTTCACTGACGACTCCGCCCCCGACTCCGTAGGATCACTTGTCAGGCGTCCCATTTAAGTCAAGTCGTGCAGCTCCTCCAAGTTTATAAGTGTAGTTGAATCTCTAGACACTATAAATTTCCTCCTGATATGCAGTTTCACTTGTGGGGCTGTGAGTCTCCGTCTCCGCAAAGCAGCAAACAGCCAAACAGCCAGGTAGTCACTGGCTCGCCCTTAACACGCTCAGGCTTTATGCTGCAAGGGGGACTGGGGGCTAGTTTTAGCCCGCACTTCCTGATGGAGGCTGGGCTTTGGTCCGCTTCGCTCCTCGTCCTGGAAAATTGAGAAAATACTGCAGATGCCAGCAGCAAACGCCAAACAGCCAGGTAGTCACTGGCTCACCCTTAACACGCTCTGGCTTTACGCCGCAAGGGCGGCTGGGGGCTCCTTTTAGCCTGCACTTCCTGATGGAGGCAGGGCTTTGGTCCGCTTCGTTTCTCGTCCTGGAAAATGGAGAAAATGCTGCAGATGCCAGCAGCAAACGCCAAACAGCCAGGTAGTCACTGGCTCACACTTAACACGCTCGGGCTTTAGTGACATAGTCACTGCGGCACCATTGTTCATTGTCACTGCACACTAGCAGATCATCCACATACTGAATGGTAGTACTGGGCACTTGGATGTTTCATAAATCCTCATATAATATTCTATTAAAGATACTGGGCGATTCACACTACCCTTGTGGTAATCTTGTGTGCTCAAACCACATTCTGCCATGCGTAAACGTGGTGAGGTATTTGTGAGTCTGGGTGCAGGGGTATGGAAAAGAAGGCATTCTTCAAACCCACCACAGTGAAATGCCTTGCTTGTTTGGGGATGCTGCCCAAAAGGGTTGCAGGGTTAGGAACTACAGGAAATTCTGCCTGTACAATGTCATTTAGGGGTCGGAGATCCTGGATCATTCTCCAACCCATCCCCTATTTTGCCTTTTTTATCAGATATATAGCCGTGTGACATGGGGAGGCGGAGGACACAATAATCCACTGATTTAGAAGTGACGAGATGGTGTCTTGTATTCCCGCCTCTGCTTCTTTGGACAGCAGATATTGTTTTGCCCAGGACAATACAGAACCGGGTTTGAGTGTGATTCGTATGGGTGCCACTCCCTGTAAAATCCCTACATCGTGGGCATTGGTTGTCCATAAACTCTCTGAGACATGCTCTAGATCTTTGTCAGTGAACGAGGGCGGAGTGACAAGAGCCGCCAAAGAACATTGCACTCTATGATATTGTACCATAATTTCGGTGGGGATACAAATAGCCAATACTATTTCGCCATCATCAACCCTGTCCTCAAACAATTCTGCATCTGTTACTTCTTTTAGGGGTACCGTCGGCTCAATACACAACACAGTGCGCCACTTGCACCCGTCTGAATCCATCCCAACCACAACAATTATTTTTGCCGACACCACCAAACCTTGCAAATCGAGTGAAAGTATTGTCCTTGCAACAAGCTCTGGGGTCACAACTGGTCTAAAGATTAAATCAGATGGTATCCGCCAACATGCCTTACCAATTTGCGGCACTATATCAAGTAAAACTGTTATCCCATACACAAACATATCAGGGTCAACAGGAACGCCACAAACCACCACCTCCCCTGGCCTGTATTATCACTATCGCCCTCATTGCCCACATTCCTGGGGTGGCACATATTATCCCTCGATCTGTGAAGGAGATGGTCATGCTCAATTTACTCAAAAGATTGCACCCCAACAAATTACTGGGGAGGTCTCTGAATACAGTAAGGGTGCACGCACCACTTTTCCTCCTATCTTAATAGCTACGCTTCTGTGTACGGAACCGTTGCAACAGCCCCAGAGAAGCCTTGTGTGTTGGAAGTTTCACCTGATAGTGCGAAGTTTCCCTCACTGATTCATGATTTAGTGGCACCCGTGTCGACCATAAGGGTGAATTGCTTGTTACCTATCGCAGCACCCACCAAGGTTACCTTGTCAGGGTAGGAAGTCACAGACAGGACTGGGCACGCAAGAGCTTTCTGTGGGCTGTTCTAATCAGGATATGTATTGATACCGGGGAACTTGAAAGGGGTTCCTCCCAGGACTCTCACCCCCTGATATGGTGCCACATCTCCGTTTGGGACAGCATTATTTGTGGGCACCGGCCCCCTCTATGATTGGTTCTGCAGTGGTGGTTGCATTTAGACCCTGGACGGGGCATCATGGTGCAGGGAAGTGTTGCTATTGGTGCGCTGGGCCAGCGGGGGTATATGGATTGTATCCTGTTCCCATCCTGCTTCTACATTCCCTAACGAAATGATCCCACTTTCCGTAACCTCAGCACTGTACTGGACCTGCTTCCCCTCTCGGCCCTATCCCTCCAAATCCACATCTGCCCCCTTGAAGCCCTCCCCTTCCGCCCTGCTGACCTCCTTGATAGCACTCAGAGTACTGCAGATGATGTCCACCATTCCATTGCCCTTGTCTCCGCCTGGCCAGAACGCGGCTATTCTTAGACCCGTTCTTGCTGCCGCCTGCTCTGCTGGCTTGGTTTGTGTCACTGCTGCTAACGCCCCTTCAACTTCTATTTGTGCTAGCTTTTTCTGTACCGTACCGTTTCATTCTCCCTCTCTTTTATTCGTTTACAATGGTGAATAATTATAGTCTCTATTTCGGCCCACCTTTAGCCTCTATGCCTACAATCTTATTGAGGGCTTTCTGCACTTCCTTGGCGAGTCCCCTTTTAATAACAAAATGTGAAAGCTGGACTGATCGGTCCCACTGTTCTCCCACCTCGGCCCTCCACTACTGCACTTTTAAAATGTACTGAGCGGGGTCTCCATCATCCCCCATTGTGTACTGCATTATGAACTGTAAGTCTGATGTATCAGGGTACGCCCGCCGCAATGTATCCCACACCTGTGCTCTAATATTGTTAAAAGGGGCCCCATCATGCGTGTCATCTATTTTTACTCCGGGGTATCCAGCCTTTACCCAAACATCTCCAGCCTGATCTCCCACCGTTGCTACAAGCAAGGTTTATATGTCTCCCACTACTAAAAGGATCCTAGACGTTTGTTTTTCAAAGGCATACATCCATTTCCTAGTCTCCACAGAGAGGGGCGGTAGCATTTTAATCTGGTTGTTCTTATCCATTTGAGCCCAGGGTACATACTGCATGAGTGCCCAGTTCCTGCCTTATCTTTCTGCCATAACTTTCATTTTTCCTGGCCACTGCCGCACTCCTCATCCTCTGATTCATCCACAGTGTCCCCCTCCACTTCCTGCAAATTTGTTTGTTTCTCCACCCAACTTCACTGTCCCATAACCTACAATCTCTGACCCTCGCTCATCACTCTTCCCCTTTCCAATATGTAAACCCTTGATTGCATTGCTGTCCAGTCTAAATAAAATATCTCCGGCCCTCCATTCGTCAAGCCCACACCCCGTGATACCCCCTTCTTCCCAGAGGGCCCTCAACCATGCCAACTCTGCTTGCGCTGCCTGTAAAGCTTCTTCTAGTTCCTTCTGAGTTTTTTTAATCTGTTGGTGTTCGTTTGGTATGGGGGCAGTGCTGTCGCAGGCAAGGGCGCATAGGTGGGGTTAGTATATTCTGTGGCAGGCAGACCAGCGAGCGGATACAGCCCCACTTGGGGCGGCAGTGAATGTGTTTCTTCTGGTGTCGCTGGTTTAGCTACGCTCAGGGCTTGTCTGTTATCACACTGGGACCTGCACTCATCATTGCTCTCTATGTCCTCTATCATTTTCCACAACTCTAAAATCTCTTTCCTCCTTTGAAGCTGTTTACCTTTGTATTTAGCAGCTAAAAACATATACATGTGTTCCAATATCCCTTGGTTATTCGTTATTCCTGCTTTAGCCATGGGCAGAACATTCCCCCTTGTGTCTCTGCCACCGACTGTTTGTGGTATTTTTCAATCTTGTCTCTATACAACGGCAATGCACTGCACATATACTCCAACGGAGTCACTACCCCCATGTCGACAAACGTTGTATCCAAAGAATATCAGACCATATAAAAAATGCAACTTGTCATGAACATTCCTACCAGTCCTTCCCTCTCGTTCCCCCTGTTGCCCCCCTACTCCACACACACTCGCTTTCACTCCTCACACCCAACACTACTTCTTCCACAGGCCCTCCCTTGGTCTCCACCGGTTGCACAATAAAAATATAAGACACTAAAACAACAAGCTAAAACAACAAACTAAAATCATAACCACTACTTCGTCTCATTCCCCCACCCGATATATATTGGGGACAGGAATCCGAGCTCTCTAATTATATGGAGCCCCTACTTGTCACATGTAAAAATATGACGTCACCTTCTTCCCTAGCTCGGAAAGGATCCCACTTCTCTGTTTCTCTTTTCATACACACATACTAGTAATAATAATTAAAAAACGCCATGTGGTCTTTACACACTATCCAACTTACATAAACACCAGTCTGACACACACTTTTGCTCCCTCGTCTTCACTACACACTGTTACTGTACGCACACTGTTATTCCCGTTCTCCCACTTCCCTCTTAACATCAACCCCCGTTGTTGTCGCCCGCAAGAGGTGTACTTACATTTGCATGTTCACCCAAGCTCCTCCATCACGGGGTCCCAATAACAGCCTGCCCCTTCCTAGAAGCCACGCCTCACTCCAAAGAACAGACAAGAATTCTGTGAAAACGGGTCCCGTATACCACTACGGGTTGCACGCTGGAGACTGGTCACTGCAGGTGTGCTCAGCCCCTCCAGATGTGCAGCCTGGAAGCCTCAGTCTTTGCAGAGAATCTGGGATCACGTCAGAATCACCAAAATGCCTCTCAACGCTAACACCAGAAAAAATACAACCCACTAGGGAAAAAGGCCCAGTACACCTCTTGCAAGGAGCACAAGGTTTATTTCCATAAAAAATAAAGACGCAACAGCAAATAACTCTGCTGCCACGAAGCGCTCAGACGAAAACAGTATATGCAACAAATTATAAAGGCACACAGTGTCATAAGTGATGTACATTGCATAGGTTACAGATCCAGATGGCTGGTTAGTGCGACCCTATACACATACCGCCTGATCCATACGGGATGCCAGGCCATTGATCCCAGCTCCTCCTGTCCATCTTCTTCCATGTAGGGTTCTTTGCATGTCATCGGGCACCAGGCCCCTAATTGGCAATTATAAGCACAAACCATAACATTCCCTATCTGAGGCCTATTGTGCACCTGGTACTGCAGACATGGGCGCAGAGGATACGTTACAGGTCACGCTAACTTGCAAACCCCAGCTCAATCCCAGACGTGTTGGCGCCTTCCCAAATCTTCCCACCTTGGTTTTAGGTTTGTTACTTTTTCCCCCCAGGCACCTTGCAGCACAAATCACAGGGGCCCTGCCATTGTGAATCTATCCTTCTGCTGTGATCTCCCTGATAGATTGGCGATCTAACTATTTTATGGTCGTTGGTCTGGGGCTGGCTGGTACCTTGGAATGCTGGAGTCTTGGGATGGGGCATCTGAGCGATATTCCTTTAGGTTTGGACTGATGCAGGTGGGAGGCGTGTGCACTGCTTCTCGTGGGATAACTGTTCACAGGGAGCTCTCGGCCCCTTCATGGCCTTACAGGGCACGTTCTTTCTGTGCTAATAGTATGAGACAATGATAGGTTTATGAATCTCTGCGGGTTTGGCCTTTCCTATTGCTGCCCAGGCTGCAACTCGATCCTGCATTCAGACATGCATCTCTATGTTCTGTGACCAGGCCTACTGTTTGTGCCAGGCCTCGATTTCAATATGGCTACTTTTTTTCTAAGATCGTGTTCCATTCTTCGTGCAATCTACACCCAATAACATACTAACCTACCCATAATGCAGCTCCTAACGACACCCCCCCCCCACACTCCTATAACCTTCGCAAGCATCTAGAACACACTCTTAGGCCTCTGCTGCATTCAGAACCTTTTGAGGGCCTTGGACAATCGTCCCAGCTTCCCAACATTTACAACTGCCTTCTATTCTCCCTAATCACTCGCCTTCCCCTTCCACTTCTTACTATCACTGCTGTCTCTAAACTCTTCACACTCCCTCTACTGTTCTATCTGTGTCTCCTCTGTTCTCTCACGCTTCTCTCTCTCGGATGTGCTGTCTGTACTGTGAGAAACCAAAGGGTGTCTCACTTGCTAGTCCCCGGGGATCTCTCCAGACCCAGGGGTTAGACCAGTGTGGGAGGATCACCTGGGTGGGTGGTCTTTAGGGAGTGGGCTGAGGCAACCCATGCTGAGACACAGTATTCCCATACACCATCCTATTTTATAGGATTCTCCAACGTCCCAACTCCCCCCCCTTTCTACACAAACACTGGGAAGAGGAAAAGGGTGACTGAGGGTAAAAAGGCTAACACATACATATCTCAATGGACATGTCCCGCTAATCAGGTCAGGCAAAGTCAGGCACTTGACTTGAATCACCTACATCTGATACCCATTAGCTGTACCCCACAAGGATAAAAGGCAGAACATAGAAACACACTCTAAGCATGGTGGAACACGAGAAGGAGCAGATTTTACAGGGTGAAGGTGAACCCACTGAAGCAGGACAACTGATCGAGGGACTAGAGCAAAGGGTAGAGAAATCCTGAAGTTCCCTGAAGGAGGTTGTTGCCTCCGGGAAGCCGTGAAAGAGATGCAGAGAAAGCCAAATCGCAGACAAGAAGAAGCTAACATTGTGATTCAAGAACGCCAGTGATCCTCCCAGGTGTACGACAGAGTTGGGGAGGTGAGGCCAAGCCTGTGGTTTTAACCTTGACTCGTGAATCAAAGCCGCAGAAACAAGAAAAGAATCCACACAAACGGTGAGTTAGCGAAAGACACGAAAGGCCGGTTTTTGCCAAGAAAAGATTGAAGCCGCAACAGTGTATCTCACAATTGAAGGTTGCGCACATGCTGATGAGACACGAATGAAAGTAAACCAGTGATGAACTTTTAAGTTACCCATAACTGTCAAGCCAGTGATACAGAGTAGTGGATTGGTCTGGCAAGAGGAAGTAGCCCACTCGAAAGTCTCTGCGAAATGTCTTGATGTCTTGTTATAAAGCGGCAAAGTGAACGAACTCTGAAATGCGCAATGGTGAAGATTAACCCCGGTGAAATGGGAAGTGTAAAAGGTGAATGCTTTAAGAGAAAGATTTCTTTGAACTTTTGTGCTTGTGGTATGGAACTACTAAGAGCAAGAGACACTGGGGCAAATAACATAGAGTGACTTATAGCTGGAGTGAAAATCGAAGTGGTCCTGCAGAGGTCTATAGTAAAAGCCTTGCACATTCGAAAGTCTTCCACGTCAGTGAAAGGTCTGAGCCCGACTAAGCGAGACCGGGAATGTGAAATAAGTTAGGGGAAGGGAACCCCTAACAAATGTGAATAAAGCTTGGGGAAGGGAACCGCTTAAGTGCTATGATTGCCAGGTCTGAGCCCAGCTGAGGGAGATCTACGTGTCATGAGCATGGGTCATGCCCCTAAATTAGCCTCTAAGAATTTGTGGAACACGGCTTATCATGCTTGGTCTGTAACAAGGGAAAAACCATGTCTAGGCAATATGGCAGAAGACACTTCCTCATTACCTAAAATGGCGGCGTAGTGGTCCTCTGGTAAGTGATAGTGATGGTCTAGTGCTTCACACTCACTGCAAATATAAGCCCCTCCCTGCTCCTGCTCCGCGCTTTGCGTCGTCTGCTTTGCAGTGTACGCTTACCGCGGTGCCAGTTCCAGTCACAGTTTTCTTCAGCCCATTCTTGAAATATCCTTTACCGTAGTTTCCATTGTTCCCTCTGTAGTAGCCTTGTAACTTCCCTGTCATTATCACAGTATTCCATAGTGTTCGTTTTTTCAGTCAGCATTATCGGCAGTTGCCTTCACGTCTGCCGCAGCACTGTTGCCGCGCTCATTCCTGTCAGCGTAATATTTCGTTGAATCTCCATCAGCTGTTTGAAGTTCGTTGTCCTGTCAATCTACATTTATCGCAAGTATTGGCTGTTAATGTTATTGTGCGCACTTGTTTTAGCGATCATTAGATTGACAGCGTGCATTTTCCAGTCAGTTGAATTACTTAGTTTTTGTGTCAGCTGTAAGAAGTTGTTCCCCTGTCAGTCAGCCTTTTACACACACTGTAGGTGCTGCAGTCCTGTGACAAGGTTTTGAATTATCACATATTGGGTGCTACAATTTCCCAGTCAGCGGAACTAACTAGGGTCATATTAGTTAGCTGTTGGAAGTTGTCTCCCTCTAGTTAGCATGCAGCACATTACGAACGAAGCTAGTGTTTCATGTAAAAAGGCAAGCACATTATTGAGAGTGTAAGGCGTAGTTCTCCTTGGTTGTTAATGCCCAGAGGGGAATCACAATACATTTTCTCAGGAGTTGACATTGTCTGGTCATTTGTTCACACGCACATGTAGGCGTTCCTCATTTTTGGTTTAGGAAGGTTAGGAGTTCCTGTTCTTGCACTTTCAATTCTTAATGGAACAGCTCCCTTTGTGCTATTCTAGTTAAGGATAGCTTCTATCTACTACCTTCTCCCAATAGCTCTCTCGCTCTCATATCACGCACACTAGTGGTCCTACTCCCTTCAGAAAATACATTTCATCTCCATTCTTCAGAACAAACGCCCCTGCGTAGAAGCAGGATGGAGAGCTCACCAACAAATAACAAAAGATAAAAAATCCTGGAGAGTTAGAGAGGTAATTACTGAATTGGTGCATTTGACAAGCATATTGAGGATTGCTGAATGTTTTTTCTTAGATAACCTGACTACATAGAGTTACAACGCACACTAAGAATAGTACAACCTGATTTTCCAGAGAAGTGCTCCCGCAGAGTTTATGAGGTAAGCGTTACACTACGTTGAACAAGGTACATTTTGGTTGAAAGGTCCGAGCCCGACTGAGGGAGACCTACATGAACCTTTGTTGAACTGTGAAAGAACTTTTAGAAAACTGGAATTAGTGACTTTAACGTTGAATGCCACGCGAGTCTCGACCCATGCTTTGAACTGCCTTTATTTTGATAAACTGAGCCAGAGTGTGTCATCCTGTTTACGGCGGCCACCTTACTCTGTGCTGTCCAACCTGGGGTGGAGAGCTGACTCAGCTACCTTGATCCTTTATGTTATAACACTTACTTTCCTTTGCATACACATTCCTCTTTATACGCTTTTTGTATAAGAGATAGGACAGGTATTAGGTTTTGTTAGTATGGCCATTTTCATTTGACATTGACTGACTAGGACTGTGTTTTCCTTATTATTTGATGGTAGAGACTACTCCCATCCTAGCTGTAGGGCAAAGTAGGAGATTTTCCAAACCCAAAGAATTGAATAAAGGTTTTGAAACTTGTACCTTTTGTGTCAGTGTCATACCTGTGATACCATGCCTCCCTTACAGTACTCTGTGAGAAACCTGAAGGTATTCTCCTACCTACCCCCCACCTCCCTCCCCCCCGGGATCTTCCATTCAGGTGGCCAGGGAAGGGCCATTGCTTTTGAATCCCGACCCTGGGGGTGGACAAGCAAGGGAGGATCACCTCCGTGGAGGGTTACTGGGAATTGGGAGCAGATTGCTTAAAGGCGAGGCATGGTATTCCCCCTTTTTCAATTGTACATAAGCACACTCTCCCTCTGCCTTTATGGGGCTGCTGGATGGATCTCAGAAGCCAGGTAACAGGAGGCTGCAGCAGGAGAAGCCTGCATGATACATAGGAGAACGGGACGCCAGGACGCTGACCCGCTGTTTCAGAGGGGTTGCAGCGTGGCGAGGGAGCCGCGTCTCCATAGACCCTGATTGGAGTAAGCTGTGACCTGTTGGCCGTATCCAGCCTAGTGCTCATTCTTCTGGGACATGTGGTGCAGGTCCCAGAGGTGTCTGAGGGGCAGATGGTGAAACCCTGACCTAGACACAAACATCCCAAGTAAACTACCCACCAGTGCCACACTATTCAATGAGTTTCATGAGAGAGAGAGAAACTCAGTAGCGTGAGAGTAGCGGGAGCAGTAGCATCGGAAGGTGAAAGTGGCACAATAATTAAAAAGCGAGAGAAAGCAAGAGAAAAAGCAGAAACAGTGAGTTGGAAAAAACAGAAAGAAAAGAGAGGGTGCAAGCAACTCTAAAGAAAGAAGGAAAAAGTGAGAAAGGTGCGGGCAGCACAAAGAAAACAGAAAAGTGTGCAAGAGGCACGGCAAGATAAAGAAAGTGTGCAAGAGGCACGGCAAGGTAAAGGAAGTGTGCAGGAAGCACAGCAAAACAGAAAAGTGTGCAAAAGGCACAGAAAGACAAAAGGTGAAAAAGAAAAGTGTGCAAGAGCACAGAAAGGACAAAAGGTGAAAAAGGAAAGTGTGTAAGAGACACAGAGGGGAAAAGGTGCCAGAAGGAAGACAACGTGTAAGGAGAAGGGTCAGGTATCAGAGTGGATGCCCATGGGGAGGAGCAAAAGCCATGCATTCTCGAAAGTCTCTGATACTGCCCGGTGTTGACCAAAGGAGGTGTACAGCGCCACTTGATAGAAGGTGGGGAGAGGGGAAACTACACTGAGAGCAGAGTGGTAAAGAAATCCTCCAAAGTGAAGGAAAAGATGTTGAACCCTCACAAGAAAGAACTGTGCTTGGAGAAGAGCATCCTGACTAGGTGAACCTTTGGTGTTTGCTATATGTGAACTTTTAAGTGAACTGTTTGAGGCAACAGGGACCTAGGCTTGGGGAAGGGAACCCTGAGAAGCACAAAGGAAACTATGAGAGACATTGTTGAGGCCTAAAAGGAACTGACACTCTTCGTTGTCGAACCAGAGGGGTCAGAGCTTGGAGAAGGGAACCCCAAGCGATCCATAGACATTGTAAACTGTATTGTCCTGCTGCAAAAGCCCTACCTGAAGATACCAAGGGCATTCCTTTTTCGTTGAACTGTTTTTTAAAACTGGCAGAACTAAACCTGATGGTAAGGCTACCTGAAACCAACCTTGGTTTGCATTTCTTTTTTTTAACCACTATTTTTTAAAATAAGACCTAACATCACATTTGTTTTAGAATGAGGGCAAGCATAGGTTTTGACACAGGCAGACTATGGTTTTGGACGTACAGACATCAACAGCTCTTAAAAGCATCAGTTGAGGGAACAACCCCATTAGAGTTAGGGCCAGTTAGGCATTACACCTACCCTACAAAGTTTTATAATAAAGGTTTTCAAACTGTTACTTTTGAGTCAGTGTCTCTCTTGATACCATGCCTGCCTCACAACTCTTACTCTTACAGACTCCTTCCTCTGTACTTTCTATCCCTCCCCTCTCTCTCTTTCACATGTTCTGTCTATACTCTTTGACACTCCCTCCTCTTTTCTTTCTATCCCTCACCTGTTCCGTGACCCTTCCCTCTCTCCCTCTTTTGGGCTGTCCTGTCTGTACTCTTACTCTTTCACATTCCTTCCTCTGTACTTTCTATCCCTCCCCTCTCTCCCTCTTTCACTGTCTGTACCCTTACTCTTTCACACTCCTTCCTGTTATTTCTATCCCTCCCCTGTACTGTCACTCTTCACGCTCTCCCTCCTTTGGATGTCTGGTCTGTACTCTTACTCACTCTTTCACACTCCTTTTTCTGTTCTCACATGCCTTCTTGCATTCTTGATCACTTTTCGCCTTCATTCCCTTACTATTTAGTATCCTCTGTCCTTATCGCATCATCCTGATCCTTGTCTAAAACTCCTTGTCCTCCCATCTTCACTCTACATTTTGATTAGTTTCTTCCCTTTATCCCTACCAGTCTCTCTGCTCTCCCTTTCATCATGCAGTCTCTTGGTTCTCACTCGTGTCCATTTTATCTCTTCAGTCACGCTTTCTTTCGTTCAGTTGCTTGGATCATCTTCCCTCTTCATTGTCTCTTTCTTACCCCCTCTCATGTTCTTTGTCTTTCATTCCCTTTTCTGTTCTCTTTTCTCTCTCCCCCAATCTGTGTCTCCTTTCTTCTTTTGGTCTGCTCTATTTTCACCTCCTGTTTTGTATGTTGACTCTCTTACTACCCTTCTCCAGAGCACTGAAGTTCCCCATGCCATCCATGAGTATGTGATCTATTTCTGCTGTTTCCTTTCCAGCAAGACTTAAAGTCCCACTACGGAATGCATAAAGCCTAGAGTGGATGACCAACTTATATACCACATGGGCAGATAGTATAGCTCTGTGTCTCTCTGTGTGTCTTTCTCTCTCCCGCTCTATCAGTCTTTTTCTATACCTCTTCCTTTCCCTCTTTCCCTTCACCTTTATCTCCCCTCCATGTCCTTCACGCTCTCCACTCATTCAATCTCTTGTTTCTCTCACACTGAATCGCAGATCCAGTTTTTTAAAAGGTTCCTTAGACATTTCAAGATAGGAGCTTTGGTTCCAGTGTGGGTGAGAAAAACACCATGGATAAGATGAAGGGGGCATAGATTTGATAAGCAAATTGGTGCATTGTGTTGTACTGTACTATCCATCTGTAGGATAGAGTTCAAAGCTATATATTTGGCAGTAGTGCCTTGATTCCAACTTGTTGTGAACCAGCTATAGACGCTGTCACAATTTTAGGTCAAAAAGTGAGAAAGACAAGTGGTGCTCGGACCAGCCAGTGACAAGTGGCTCACTTGAGCTTGACTTTCAAGCCACTATCTGGCCAAAACACAAGATGAGACTTGTCTAGCATTGAGATCGCTGGTGCAGTGGCCCCCAACCAGCAAAAGCACAGCTGGGGCAATCCATATTAAGCCCCCCCCCCCCCACCTTTAAATTAATCCAGATGCAGTAGGGCTATTCCATCTTGGTCTGCCACTCAAAAAGAAAGACAAATAAAAGTGTAGCTTTTCCAACCGTTGGTTCATCCCACACAATACTCGTCTTCTACCTCGACCCAGCCTACCACCACATGCACAGAGACTTTGAGTCTGCCTCGTAGTCCTCTGCCGCCGTCACTGAGCCCTACCTTTCCCCCGCTGGAATCCTTCCTCACCTGGTTCCTCTACCTACTCCAGCTGCCTTTGCTACCTCTGGACTATACCTATAATGTCCGTCTGCTTCCCAGCTAGATTGGCACTTTGCAAATCCGATGCATGGATACGTACAAGGGTGCAGCCGGTGGCAAGTGCCTGGACACTGTAAATGGATCATTTGAGCAAACATTCTCCAAGATAAAAACCACTAATAGATGGCAATTAAGGTGCTTAGCAATTATAACTACAAAAGGTGTGTGTTGTGGGCATTTGTTTAGGAAAGCCTCACACATCTCCAGCTGGCCTTCCCTCAGGACAAATGGAGTTGTCCAACCAAATCCCAATTTTTAAACGTATCTTCATTTTAATGATCTCTGCATGTTTGACACAAAAAAGTTGTTTGTGGAACGTCGCACTTTCTTGATACAAGTCATGGCAGCATTCTTCATGCTTGTGTCAAACACTGACCATAAGCCAGTGACCATATCACACAGTTTTACTTCTTACCTACCAACTCACCTGCATTTGTCATACAGCTGTACTTAGTTCACACCCATGGCAAGCCCCACGAGAAAGCCCCATAGCCCTCTGTATACTTCGGTGGGCTCTCACCCGCAAAAACATTGGATTATACCTGTCTAGGAGTCTCAATGGGTTGAAAATATGTTTATTTTTTGTGGTACAGTTTCAAAACCAAGAAGAGGGTGTTTAGTCTCTGATTAATAACCGTTATGGCATTTGTATTCTTCTCTTCTAGAAGGGGGGACTTAAACTGCAATCCCCTTTCTTTTTCTTAACCTATTCCTACAAGAATTTATACATAAGTCAAGTTAGTTTATTTTGTGATATGTGCACTTTTCATGTCATCGCCTTAAAGCAGTGTATTATTTTAGCCTGTGGAAGCCAAACGTGAAGACATATTTGTATCAACAAGAGCTGCAAAGATAAAAGATCAAGTGCCTAAACTGCAATCTGGCTTCACCATTTAACTAAAATGTATGATCCTGGGAAAATCCTTACCTGACAAAATTGGGAGTTCCTAAAAGAAAAGCGTTTTGCTTCACATTGTCCACTATTCAAGTACAGCCTTATGTTTTAATGGTCTATAATATTGTTGCTCTTTATAAAATGATAATATTGACCATTTATATATCACATAACAATTATTTGTCTCTTGGCACCCTCATTGTAACGTTTTGCAATGTGATATCTCATGAGGCCCTGGAGTATAAAAGACTGAGTTTACTCCCAGTGATGTCATTTTCTGTGTTGCTGCTTATGGTATCGTCAGTACATATGCACATTATGTGCTCCACACGGCCACGTGCAGAAATCTTAGATCCGGCTGTGGTTTCCACCTTTTCTCTTATAAAACCTGAGGTGGGAAACACAGGCGGGGATGTAGGTACAGGTTTTGTGTTCTGATCTATATGAATACACATAAAGGCACAGTCTAAATTAATCCTTTTGATAAAGATATATCCTTTTTGCGAGTCATTGACACCTGCATGCCGCTTGAGGATGTAATTAAAAGTACAGTCCAAGAAAATAATGAAACCGACATCGTGCAACAGTTTGAAGTAGTTATTCAGCATAATTGTTTTGTTTGTTTTGCTGGAAGTGCTGGCAGTTTGATTGGGTATGTGGGACCTCTGTGAGGTTTTGACATTCAGTTGCAAAATTTCCCATTTCAACTCTTTGGCTATTTACTGAGTGCCAAAAACAAAAATGCGGTAAGGCTGTAGCCAGCCCCTATTGTGTCTGAACCCCCTGTGAGAAACCTGACAGAGTCTTCCCAACCACTCCCTCTGGATTTTCCATTCAGGTGGCCAGGGAAGTGCCATCACTTTTGGATCCCGACCCTGGTGGTGGACAAATGAGGGAGGATCACCTGGATGGAGGGTCACAGGGGATTGGGAAGAGAATTACCTCAGGCGAGGCATGGTATTTTACCAGTC
Organism: Ambystoma mexicanum; assembly: GCF_040938575.1. Classification (NCBI taxonomy): domain Eukaryota; kingdom Metazoa; phylum Chordata; class Amphibia; order Caudata; family Ambystomatidae; genus Ambystoma; species Ambystoma mexicanum. The sequence continues at coordinate 537,289,754 of NC_090928.1, read as the reverse complement.
CAAAAGACACCTTAATCTACCCTCCCTCAGCCTTTCTGGGGTGTTTAGAATCACATCTCATCTCCCACTCCCCAATCTTGATAAATACTGAGACGAGGAGGAGGCCACTGAGATTGACACCTACTCATAACATGGGGAAAGCAAGGGCAACCGACTGTAGAAAACACTCATACTGTCGCGTTGATAGGCATCCAACACTGGATGTTTCCTCTTAACAAGTTGGTTCCCTATATAAGGTGCGGTCATGCTCAGGTGAATGAGCGAGCTGGGGAAGCACAGAGGATCCGAGAAGCTGGGAGCTGCATGAAGAAGGATCCAGAGGAGCGCGACATGTGTAACAGATTTTATGGCACGGTACACCCCAGCCAGAGACTTCTTCCACTGACACTGAAGGTGGAGCACAATAAAACACGCCTTTTTTATTTGTATTTGAACCCTGGATTCTTTCTTGAAGATGCAACCAAACCGTCTCACACCCACCTTAACAAACACCCTGTGTTGCAATGGACCATGAACCAGGCCGGTGCGTAACAAAGAAATATTTATTTATTTTTTAAATTCAAATGAAAAATCCAAGCGTAACAAATTTTGGGGCAGCAATCACAAGTGTGGTGACAATATAATGCAAAATGTTATAATATAATTAATTCAACTTTCTGACACCATCTACATAAACTTAAAATAGAAATGGAAGCAAAATCACTTTTTTCACAATCATAGATGGCACTTATGTTATGCACTCCCCCTGCAACAGTCCCCCAAACACCTGCTAACTAAATTCTGTGTGGATGGAAATCAGTGGCAAGGAGTCAGCAAGAAGAGGTAAAAATCGTTTTTTAAATTCGACCCACCATCCCAGAATGGGAGGCCAAAAACAAAAACTGAAAACCTTCAAAATGAGCAAAATAGCATACTCGGGTTGCACTTACTTGTTGATCTGTTTACACTTGAGTTTGGATAGATAGGACGGAAATTCGTGTGGCTGCACTAACGAGACAAGGAAGCTTATATGCTACTGCGCACGGTACTAAAGCAACATGAACACAGTTGAGAAAATCGATTTTGGGAGGAAAACAATGCAACAAAAATCACACGCGGCAGAATTGCAATTTCTTATTTCACACAGGTTTTACACTGGGAAACAGCTAAGAAAATGCGCTTAGCAGGCAAAATCGGAAATCTGTGTTTGGGATGGGAACAAAGATACAGAACAGATAGGATACTGAGGAGAAGGGATGACTCTTATGGGATGAGGTTATGAGTTTTATCATGGGAAATGCAAGTTGGATTTTCAAAGGAAAGTAAAATACACAGGTAAAATCGGTTTTGTAATCACGATGATTAGTTCTACTGAAACTATATTCTAAGGCTATAAATAGTAAAAACACTCGACAAAATTTTTACTTTCGAAGTGCAACAATAATGAACGTGAATTTTCAATGGGGAATTAATTATTTGATGCCAAATGATACTAGGGACTTACACAGGTAACTAAAGAAAATAGAAAAGAAATATGCTAACAGATCTAGACTAAACAGATTCTTCTAGAGAAAGGGTGAACAGAGGATACTGGAAATTTGGAAAATGACTAGAGTTTTAATGGGATTTTAATAGGGTTTGCACAGAATGCAAGGTAAAATAGCGGGATATGCAGTTTTTGGGTGATGGGATTACAAGGCAATCTTGGGTTTGGTAATTTGGACAGCCGGCAGATTCTCTAGACGGCGGGACCATGGATCTGGTCACGAACAGAGGGGTCAAGTGATCTGGTTACTAGGTCCACTCGGCTCTCCTGGTTGGGAACAGCTGGGCAAAGTGTGGTCACTGTGGACATTGGGATGGGTCAGCTGGGCAAAAAGGTCTGGTCACTGGACTCTCCCAAAGGGGATCAGCGGCCTTTTCTCCATTCTCCCTGGATTATTGGGTATGCCTGGGTCTGAATAGATGTGTCTGCCTGGATCTGGAGTCTTGGAATCTTGAAGGGTGAATTTTGAATGTTGAATCTCCTGTGTCTCCCTGTCTACCTCTTATATAGGCAGAGTGACATCATAGAATTTTTACAATATGGGCGGAAGTACTCTGGACTTACCCCTTGCATTGCAGGCTACCGGTGTCCCCTCCTGCCTGCGGGCGGATTGGTGCCAGGGAAGTGACATCAGTTTATGTGTGTGTTTTTATGACTCCCTTTGTCTCACAGGCCTATTTTTCACAAAAGTGGGTTATGGAACAAAACTTCATATATACAATAGTCACCAGGGCCTCAGCCAGGCTGTTGAAGTCCTTTATGGGGGGAAAAAGCATAATATACATATCTTTGCAGCCACTATCCCCTATCCCCCAATGTACAATTGTGTTTCTGTGCGAGCTACAGTATTATTTCACATTTAGCTTTCCCAAGGTCATTTTCTGCTTTGCAACAACAGGTTTACATGTGTTCATTTTTTTCTCATGTTCATTTCACAAAATGCAGTTTTTACCGCACACAGCTTCCCTTGCATTTGCTTTCTAAAAGGCTTTTTATAGATCTGTTCAGTTTCTGGAAACAGAGATATGTTTGAAAAGGGTTTCTTGGTAATTGACACGAGGCAAGAGAGAGCACCTTTTCTTTGAAGTATTTTGTGTGTGTTGGTTTATTTCAAAAAGTAAATCCAATCCGTGTGGACTTGAAGCAGAATTCCTTTGCTTTTCATGGACTTCCCTATGAAACAATGCCGTTCTGGGAGGGATGGCCTTATTTGCTAGTGTTCAAAAATGAAATACACGGCCAGGGCTGTGTTTTAATAGAAACAAAACAGTGTGATGTTTGAAATGAAAGTAGCACCAGTGCGATGCTGTTTTAAATGAAGGTAATTTTCTTGTGCAGCCTGGAATGTTTAAATGACAAACAGCAATTCACAGCCATTCTGAGTTTTAGTTGTTTTCTCTGGATTCACGTGAATGACAACAAATTGCAGCTATTCTTAGGGTGGCTGTGTTTAACTCTCGCCCCATATGTGCTCAGCAGACCAAAGCACAGCCATTTTTGGGTGACTGCTGAAATGCAGTTTTTTGTTGTAGGGGGTTCTGCCTTAGGCCTTAAATGTACCCCACAGATACAGATACCCCCCTGCTCTGCCGTGACTTCTTGTTGAGGGGGAGTAGGGCAGAGTGGGGTTCATTTGACGATGTTATCTTTCATCAGGGAGCAGCCCACCAGGATTTCCTTCCATCTTCTGGTTGGAGGGTATGGAGCGGCACCCCCTTTCCTTCCTTCCCTTCCCAGGAGGTTCTCGCCAGACTAGGAGGTAATGAAGTTAATTATCTAATAGGAGATAGATAAAAACAAGTTTTAGGATATTGAAATGACAGCATTCCCGCAAGATTTACAACAGCGGAACACTGCTTACAGTGACAGTTTTCTATGTTCTTTTCCTTACATTTAGACAATAATATCAAGCAAATTACTCCACAGAACAAGAACACCATTTGACATTTACAACACCTTGGTTTCATTTTTACAATAACAAAGAAAAATACTTGCTGTTATATAGATATGCCTATGCACCTACATATGTCCTTCTGCTTTTTCTTTTTCTTTCTTCTCATTCTTCCGATGGTCCCTCTGTTTGATTCTCCTTTGGCTCATCAATCAGCTGCAAAGTGTGTCTGGGGTGACAACTTTTTAACTGATTGATGTGGACCCATTTCTCATCTGACAGCTCTCCTTTCGGGATGCAGCTCTTGTAGGGCCCGGCCTGGGATGATGTCCTCCTCTCTACTTTTTAACTTCAACTGGCTACAGTAGCAATGGGGCTGAGCGGAAGGCTTTCTTTAGGATTGCCAAGGCCCTTGGGGTTACCCTCCAGTTGGGACCGGGTATTAGCAATTAATGGGATCCAAATTAATTTTGAGTCGGTTGAGAATGTTAATGCCTAAATAGAAGCCCGAGGGAACACCTCACACAACCCAACAATTATGCTCTATGCTTTTACCAGGGATAGAAATGTGCAACTGCTAAGCAAAAGATGTTTGGAATAGGGAATTTCCAGGCCCCATACCCACTGATAAACCGACTCAACAGTGGGAAGGGTCTGGTCTTTTGGGAGTTTCCTGAATAATGCTTCACTGATGAAGCTTTCTTCACTATTCAGGCCAACTCTAGCGAGAACAGGCTCCCTCCCCTCATTTAAATGAATGGGGAGGAACAGCTGTTCACCCTTTTTCAGAATCTCAGCCAAACTTTGAGCTGGTTTTTCATCACTTTTGACTACAGGATTTGGATTTTCCGATTGGGGATCGGTATAAAATTTCAAGGTATTTCCTTCCAGTGTGGAATGCCACTTGAAACTGGAAGGAAGGTTGATTTTTAGGAATGGAGAGGAGTTCCCATCACCAGTTTGTTGCCCTACAGCAATTACTCTAATGTCAGGTATTTGATTGTTTTGGAAATGGAACTCAATTTGGTCAGATTTATGTTCAACCATGTGGCATGTGCCATTTAAACGGACGTAGTTGATGCTTTGTTTTCATTTTATTGGCCGGTTAGTCCAGAGGACCTTTGTCACACAGTCTATTAGAGGAGACAACCGCCGAAGGAGGTCATTTCCTAATAGACATGGGGTTCTCTCTGGAGTCACGACTATTACCGGGTGCTTCATCTTGTGTCGCCCAATTTAAATTTCCAGATCTGCATTCCCCTCGACAGGAATTTCATTCCCGTCGAAGTTCTGGAATTGTCCAGGAAGAGGGGTGAGAGGGATCCTGTGTCTCTCCCCCCTTCCTGAATTTAGCTGCTCAAAGGCCCTTTTGGACAGAAGAGTGGCTTGGTATCCAGTGTCCACCAGTGTTAAATGTTAGGGAGAATTCTCCAGAATGGCTAATTTCCCTTACCTACTGAGTCCCTCAGCAGCTTTGCTGGATTTCTAGGAATTCTTTTTTCACCTGGTAAGAGTGTGAGCCTTTTTTCCCACTCTTACATGTGTTTTGCTGTGTGTGTTTAAAACATTTTGTGTTCATAGACTGTGGAGCTTCACCTACTCCATAGGCATCATCCTTTTACTGCGTGCTACACAGCACCCTCAGTGCAGTGACACAGGGTTGTCTTTTTGAGACGCCCACTTTAAACTCCATATTCTGGGACTGACTACTCTCTCTCAGAACATGTAAAGTTGCCATTGACTTTATTAGTCTTTTTGAATTCACAGACCCAGTACAAACTATCTTACATAGAGTACTGGAAAGGGTTAATAGTGATCCCTTTTTGTCTGTCTCTCATGGAACATTATTTCGTTCCCCTTTCTTTAAGATTTGGCTAGTGGCAGTGGTATCTACCATATTTTTCCTACCGCGGTCTGTGTAAATAGCTGTGGTACTGTTTTAGGCTATCTTAGTAGCCTCGAACTTAAATCCGCGGGACCCCATTTACTTTTATTTGGCTCCAGCTGGGTTTATTCGCCATTTCTTTTTGTAAAGGTCTTTCTCGTGTTTTACTCTGCGCGCCAAACCAGGTTTGGTTCCTTTGTTTGCCGTCCTTTGACAGGCTTCTGTACAGAAGACCTCCTTAGGCGCCTGAGAGTCTGGGGGGACAGTATGTGAGGGAAGGGTTTTAGGCCCCCTGCACAGGGTTCCCTTGGAAACCCAAGTTGCACTCTTGTTTGAATGGCTAGGTGACTGTCCTGCCAGGACAGCCACCCTGCTGTGTGATTGACAGCCAGTCTGTGTGAATGGGGGAAAGCTGCATAAAAAGCAGGTCTCTGGGACTAGGAAGGCAGAGTCGCCACTCGATCGAGAGAACCGAAGAGAAGGTGAAAGAAGAGGACCACTACCACGACTGAACCTCCCTGTGAAGCCCTGCTGCGGGTTCGACTCTCCAAACTTCGACGACAGAGAAGATCTGCAAGGAATCTTCTTCCCTTGAGCTGGAGGGACCAACCAGTTCGCCAAACATCATGCAAGGCCTCCCTCCCCTGGTCGAATTTTCTGCGCATCGCTGCAGTGAACCGGATAGCCAGGAGGATCGGACCCTGTTTGGGTTTTAAGGAGCACACCTTTTATTAGTTGCTTTGCTCTGCTGCTGGTTTCTTCCCTGGGCAGTGCAGGACCCTCCAGTCTTCCTACTTCGTGCCAGTCCAACAGTCACTTCAGGAACCGTGAGCCTGCAGGACCTGCCAGGAACTTCTGCCTCAGCTACAGCCTTCTTCATTTTTTTTTTTGTGTTTGGTTTGTACAAACCTTTACAATCATAAAAAAAAGTACAAAGAAATGAGCAAAGTAACAGCCATATTACAACATTTAAACAATTTAAAAAGAACATACAGCTTATAAAAGGTCACATTTCTATACAGCAGAATATTATTACCAATTCTGATTTTTTTTTTGTTTTTTTTTTCCTTTTCTTCACAATAAACGCATGGAAAATTCATTTAATTTTGTTTCGATACTTAACAATAATTCGATTAATTTCAGATTAAAGGAGAGGCTAGAACTACTCATGCAACGATTCCAAAGTGATTCCATATAATTTCCAGTTTGGTTCTGAGCATCAAGATCAAAAATTTTGTTCCGAAGTGATGAAAAAAAAGGACAGTAGATGACCATATGTTTGAGTGTTTCATCAATTTCGTCATCCTCGCAAAAACGACATGAAATTGAACCGTTTATTGGCGGTACTCTGTTCCAATTTTTAGTTTTGGACAGAGTATGAAATTGGTTTAAACGGAAGCGAATCAAAAGATTTCTACCAATTGCAGAAGGAAATTGAATTAGATAAAACGAGCGATCACCCCATTTCCTTTGAAATTTATTATATTACGAGTAAGACGGATAAGTACCCATTTTGTCTGTCAAAATGTACCAAAAATAACGCTCATATTTTTTTTTTAGAGCAGGAAGCTGCATAGTCATACTGTTTGGCGTTTCATTGATAGCATTTAGAATTGTATTAAGTTTGTTGGTGGCAGCTTTCAAAGATTGAATACTCGTGTTGTCTATCAATTTATGTAGCTCAGAATATAAGGTGTTTCTCGGGGGATCTACCATCTTAATGTAATTCTTTATATTGCGCCAGTTTCTTTTTACGGAAAGAGGTAATAGATTCAATTCATGACAAATGAATACATTCGGGATGGAATAAGCAAGTCCCAAAGCAGATTTCCACATTTTTCCCTGAAGTGTATCAAGAAAGGAATCAATTTCATGCAAACATATGTCCAATGGATATAACAAGCAGGGTTCAACTTTAAGTAAATAAAAATGGATAAGAGGTAACAAAGAAAATAAACAATATGTATGAAAAATGATTTTCATCTGCGACGCTAATGTTTTTGCCTTATTATTAAGAAATGTTTGCCACATACTTAGGGAGTAGGAGTCAGCCAGCGGATAACCTAAGTAACGAATAGATGAGGAATAAGGAAGTGCAATTCCCTGTAAAAACCATGAGAATTTATTCACTTTGCATCGCCCATCGTAGAAGGTAAGAATAGAAGATTTAGTTGGGTTGACTGTGAGATTGCGTTTTTGAGCAAAATCTGCAAATAGATCTAGTTTATTCTGGAGGCCATACGGGGTGCGATCAAATAGTAGCAGATCATCTGCAAAGCCAATCCAATTAAGCCTAATTGACCCTAGTTTAGCTGGAAATACAATTTGCTCTTCCCAAAGTGAATCTATTCCGTGTAAATACAGGTTAAAAAGGACTGCCGCCATATTGCAGCCTTGTTTAACCCCCGTTTCAGTAATGATAGAATTCGTTAATGCACCATTTCGATTTAGTCGAATTCGATATGACGTCTTAAGGTGCAGCATGGTAATCAAGGCGACCAAAGAATGAGAAATTCCTATCTCAATCATTTTGGCCCATAGAATTTCTCAGATAACACTATCGAATGCAGCCGTTAAGTCCAAGCTAGCCATATACACAGGCCCCATATGTGCATTGGTGATTTGAGCCTGAAGATGTGCTAAAATGGTTGCATTCAATGGGCAGCCAATTTGCTTTCTAAATCCAACCTGGAAAATTGAGAATAAATTATTTTGTGCAATATACGTTTGAAGCTCCTGCAAAAGTAGGAGAGAAAATATCTTGGATGAAGCATCAGTAAGAGCGATGGGACGATAATTGCAAGGTAACTCAGGAGGGCCCTTTTTGTAGATGGGAATAATGTGTGCTGAGTGCCATGAAGATGGAATTACCCCCGTTTGTAGAATCAGATCAAATCGGATCTTCAAAATATGTGCCCAGAAAAGAGGATCTGATTTATATACACACGGGGGAAGCCCGTCCGGGCCAGGCGCCTTAGAATTGTTGAGCTTATCGATTGCATCTATGATGTCATTAATCGTCCATCTAGAATTTGTATTGCAAATAAATGTTGGGTGGTGATTTTTAATAGAAAGGAAACGATCAGGCAATTTAAATTTAAATTTTATGAAGTTGGTCCACTCGTCAGCAGAAATTACACATTGAAAATCAACTTGTGGGCCTGATTTTATAGTGCGCAATAGCGACCAAGAATGCCTAGTGTTATGTTTTAGTAGATGATACATCATATTTTGATTGTCAGCGATATACATAGAGATTTTAAGGAATTTCATTCTGTTTTTGAAGTTTTGCTTGATTCGATTTAGCATTATTGATCTAGATAAACAGTAAGGCATAGATCTTATCATCTCCCTGATTAGTTGGTTCTTCTCTCTCTTTGCTTTAGCAACAGATGTGTTGTATTTATGAACATGACTTACATTTGGTTGGTAAATAGACAGTTTAATCAAAGCAATTTCTAATAGATGAAATTGGATACGCTTCATATTATTTACCTCAACTTCACATAGGGAGAGGGAGGTGCTACTAAGGTCAGTAATAACAAATGGGTCTGCCGCGATCATTTGCAACAACATACGGCAGACAATCGGATTCCATCGAACTGAAATTAATTGACGATCTGATTCAATTAAAATTAGGCTCGGGACAGCTTCAAATCTGATAAAAGGTAGATTAATGGATAAACAAATTAACATATGATCACCAAGGCCGGGGTCCAAAATGATGACCGGCTTAACGGAGGAGTACAAGCATGAAGAGACAAAAAAGAAATCAATCAAAGATTTAGATTTTCCTCTGTGCCAAGAGTAATTGTATGGCTTTAGTATTACAGGTGCTGGCTGGATGTCCCATTCCAAAAAGAATTCGAGCCAGAGTTGCCCATTATGTACAGAAGAAAAAGAATGGCTAGGAATCAAATTCTTTTTGCATTGTAATACATCATAGCATAATGCATTAACGTCACCCCCCACAATTATGCGGAGAGCTGGATTGCGTGCAGAAGCTGCTACCAGAAGTGAGTTCAACTCATCAATGATAGTGTCAAGAGTAGAGGACAATTTGTTCCAATAAATACAGATTTACAACAGAACAGTATTAGGCAAGTTCTCCGGGGTTAACTCAACAGCCAGTAAACCTTGCGTACTGCATATGTATTTGGCGACACCTTTGGTTACGATATTAATTAAGATAGCGATCCCACCAGAGGGTCGCCCCAAAGAACCATGCGAAGCCTCATGTGAGAAAACATGGAAACCCTCGATTGTGAATGGAAGTCGACACATGGTTTCCTGTAAAAAACCACATCCGGCTGAGGACGATTCTCTTTATTCGTCCAAGTCCGGAAGTTATTAAGGCCGCATGAGTTCCAGGACAGGACTAGTAAATTCCCAGAGCTAAGAATGTCCTAACAACCCGTTGTTTGGACTCAAGGCAGCTGCAGTGGTACCTATTGCTTGAATACCCTTAAGAGCAGATATAATTGCTAACAATTGCGTGAGGGTATTAGTATCAAGGTCAGGAGCTCCTCCTTGGTTTTTCAGTGCAGAAGGGCTTTGAGCTACTGGGGCCTGGGTATTAACGAAACTTTCTGCGTCATCAATGGAGGAAAATAGGGTCGGTACTAAGCCTATGGAAATTAAGTCCACCTTTTGTTCCCAGATCAACTTCAAAATCAAAGGGGAATTGTATCTGCAGATCATTTTGTTGTTATTCGTTAATGCAGGTTTTACCCAATCAATGTCATTAGATCTTATCATCCTTAAGGCTGGAATCGCTTGCAGGGTTGAGATGAAATATGAGCGGTTCAGCCTAGCTTTGCCATGGAGTTCAATGTCACTTTCCCAACCCATCACGACAGCTGATTTTAGTTCATCAGCTATGTTATTTATAGCTCTAAATTCGGTACTGACTCGTAGCGGAGAGCAATGAGCAGTTGTAATAGTCAGAGTTGGGTTGGCATTTGATATAGCTTGATTCAACTCTAAGGGCAATGTTTTGGGCACTATTTTTCTGAAATTGCAACATTATTGCACAAATTTGTAGTAGGAATAGGGGCAGTCGCTTTTGTTATTTGTGCTTGTGGAATTGGCAGACTTTTCATGGGCACATCATTGCATAAACCACGAATAACTCTGTCGGTGGATAAAAGTTTGATAGCATCGCTTGTTTAGCAGCCAAGTGTCTCTCATTGGATGTGGGTGATACAATTATGGATTCAGTTTCCACACACGAGTAACTATTTGCAACAACAGTTTTTTTTTTTGGGACGCTGGTTAAACATTGATTTGTCACCTCTTGGACGCTCATCTTTTGAGCATAATTCTATTGAGTTAGCGATAGATGGAGGTGGAGCAGAAAGGTTAAGCACTGCTTTAGATTCTCCATTTAGTTGATTCAAATCTATGGTACCCTCCCCACCGGACAAATTACAGATCTCTTTTATGTTAGAGTTGTGACGATCCAGTTTGGGAGCACTCTGGTTCTTAGATTTTTTTTCCGCTTTTTGTTTCAATTTTTTATCAGCCCCTTTCCGCTTTTCGACCCTTAATTGTGCTCTCTTTTGTTTTCTCGTAAGCACAATAGGTGGAGCTTCACAAGGAAGGATTGCAGCGATAGATTTGTCGCATGCCGGGTTCAGATTAGAAGCATTATCTGAGGTTTCAAGCAGATTAATGAGGGCAGTGGGGCTGTCAGGGGCGGATAACATTGGGCGTTCCATTGAGGTAAGCTCCCGATCAAGATTTGGCATAGTCACAAGCATTGTTGTTGACTGAATTTCTTTAAATGCAGACAATAATTTCGCAATATTTGCAGCATTGGATGCTACTAGTTGTTCTATTTTACTAATCGGGGACACAGAAGAAGAAAACAGTGCTGGCGGAGTATCAGAGACAATTTCTGCAAAGGTTTTCGTCTGAGTACCTTTGTCACTGACATTGGGAAGAATAGTAGGTTTTGAACTAAGGGCAGAAATTGCATTGCACGCAAATAGCAGGCCTTCAATCTTGTTAATTTTTGAGGATATTTCAGTATTTTGCAAATGAAGAAACCTAACTTTTTCATGCATGCGTTCGTGTCCTTTATCAAGTAAATTCAGAATACGTGTGATAATAGGAAATGCCTCTGGATTAAATGGAAAATCCTTTTGGGGGTCTGAATTCTGAGTATGAGTGGGGTCATGATCATGACCTACATCCCCTATTGGATGTAAATGAAAATCCTCATGTAAGGAAGTAGCATGGGATAGTTCCGATTGTGGTTTTGTTACCATAGGGGGCTTTGTCAGTTGATCAGGACAGAGCGGATTCAAAGGATCAGATACAGAAGAAATACCTCTATTTGCAACCCTCCCTTGCGATACAGATACTTGAGAGCAGACAGAGGATAGAATGGATCCTGAGTGGGAAAGTGTAACGGGCCCCCCTTAAAGCTTCTTTGCGAGATTGGTGAGGGAGGTTCGTGTGATAATCTGAAACGCCTACCCAAATCAGTCTCAATCATAGAGGGAAGAGTGGAAAAATCAGTCAGATGATGGTGAAAACTCTCAATCCCCATTTTCTTTTTAATAGCAGCACGCACAATACTATCCTCCAAATTTGCACTGTCGTCCATCCAGTCATTTGGAGAGCTGGAATTAATAGCATTGAGATCGGAGGTCACACCCGCCGGGGCTAATGTGGATACCGCACTCAATTTTACTGAGTTCACTGTCAGAGCCGGTAACGGAGCAAGCTCCTGTTTTTTGTTTTGAATTGCAGGCTCTCTTTGCTTCAGCTCATAGTTAGTATCCTGTTCGCCAGATTGGTTGCCCAAATCAGGTTGGGTGACTCCTAATGTATTTAATTCAACAGAGTGCTTTGAGGTAGGAGGTGAAGGGCTAGAGTCGCCAGACACCATATTGTCAAGGATCTCCTTACAACTCTTCTGTGGGGTTAGGTTCTCAGGAAATTTGAACTCCATAGCATCAAGAGGAGTCAACTCAGTATCAGGCTTAATTTTGGACAAGATATATATAGCCTCCATGACAGAGGAATCGATCACAATACCCCTCGTAACGTTGGATAGCAGAGAGCAATTTCTTTTTGAACGTTTTGCTGGAGCAGGAGAATGTAATTTGGCTCCACTGCGTAGTCCACTAGACATTACCTTAGTGGGAATTAACGTGTGGACTCAAAGGTACATGATGTTAAATATAAAAGAAGAAAATGCAGCTTAGACCTACCCACAGACTGCAGCACCGCGAGCAGCGAACAGCAAACAGTACTTTTTCGGTACTTCTGCGGTGCGCGCGCGGTGCGCGGTCGATTGGGTTGAAATAGGCAGTGAAGAGCACGTCAACCAGGAGGGGAGGAGCTCCAGAAAGAGGAAGTGGCCTGGAAGCAACAAAAAAAAAAGCTTGAGAATGCCGTATGTTGAGGAAAAATGTAATAAAAATTAACTTAAAAATTCCCCACCCACACAATGCAAATCAGATTTTGTGACAAAATAGTTCCAGAGCAAGTGGGCACACCATACAGGATTGGGCACACAGCGTAGGGCACACAAGATATAAGTTCTGGGAAAGGACACCAACGCTACGTGTGCGATTGAAAAATGGAGGGGAGGGAGGGCACAAAGTAACAGTCACCTCAATGAGGGGGAAGTCAGGCAAAAGTCTGTGCAGCAGGCAAAGACGTCCTCCACAAGTGCGGACGAAGGAAAGGCACAGCTCACACTTCCAATTCCAGGAGACGTTGTAGCAGCGCGGCGCGGTCAAAATACCCAGCAAACAGTACTTTTTCGGTACTTCTGCGGTACTTCATTTAAGGTACTGTTCTAACCCGGTTGTTCGTTCTGTCCGACCACGGTGAAAGTGTTTGAAATCTTTCGCCAATCCGAGGGCTTGTCTTTCTCACTCTTTTAAGTAACTTTTCTTCCGACCAACTTCGTTTCGAACTCTTGGCAAAGACTTAACCGCAAACTACTCTGAACTGTGTGATCCTCTGCAAAGACTCTGAACCATTAACATTGGCACAGGCCTACTGATTTGAATCTTCATTGTAGCAAGCCTTTTCTAGACTGCCCTGCTTACTTACTTGTTGGTGCTGCTTAATTTTGTATAACCTTGTCTTTTCCTCCCTTTTAAATTGCTGGAGTGTCATTTTGCTCACACTTCATTTTGAGCTTAACTTGTCCAGATTTCATTGGGTGTTGTGTAGTATATTAAGAGAGTGATTTTTCCGCTGCTTTATTTAGTGAACTGTTTTACAACTGATGTTTAAATAAATGTATATTATTTTACTCCGAAACCTTGAGTCAGTGTTTGTTTGAACCATAGAAGTTGCTGTCCTTTGTGTAACTTCTGATACTGCTCACTTTACTCTTGAGATAAGTCTGGCTGCTCAGCCATCACTACCACTTGACTGTGTAGTACAGGTTTGTACCAAAGGTTAATTTGTACTTGCACTTGTAGTCTTAATTGTGTGTGGTGTTCCCAAAGGGTATTGCTTATGATTCTGCCTAACACTAAAAATGCACATTGCCCTTGCACTCGGACGGGGCATAGGACCTCCCTTCTTTCTCCTCCAAGGGGCAAAGGAAATTGGCATTTTTGACAAGCTGGATAGTGAGTTTCTTTATTTTGGACTCTGACACAGTGGGATTTTGGACAGTTTTCTGTGTCGGAGTTTGGGATTCTGGAAATAAAATTTGGCATTCCGATATTTGGGGAGTTTCAGGATCCCCTTTCTCTCTTGATTCTGTGCTGTCCCCCCCTTCTTGGAGACAGTCACCAGAATTAATTTGAGGAATTTGGGAATCCTGTTTTTCCTCCGATTCTGTGCTGTCCCTGCCTTCTTGGAGACAGTCACCAGAATTGGTTTGGGGAATCTGGGAATCCCCTTTTCCCTCTGATCCTGGGCTGCCCGCCCTTCTTGGAGGCAGTCACCAGAATTCGTTTGGGAAATTTGTGAATCCCCCTTTTCCTCTAATCCTGGGCTGCCCTCTCCTTCCTTCTAGGAGGCAGTCACCAGAATTGGTTTGGGAAATTTGTGAATACCCTTTTTCCTCTGATCCTGGGTGCCCAGAGCCTTCTTGGAGGCAGTCACCGGTATTGGTTTGTGAGGAGGATCCCTCAATTATCGTTATGTTCTCAGGATGACCATTCTGGGGTTCAGGGATGGGCGATTCTGAATCAGACCCCACCTCTACCCATTCGAGACTATGGTCTTTTGGGACCCACTTTTCTTTGGGAGGAATTCCCCGATCCTTGAAGACGAAGACTTTCTTCCCAGAATCCTCCAAGGATTTTCCCACTTCAAACTGGAGGCCACTGACTTCCTCCACAAAATGGGCCTTTTTGGTCTCTTTGTTTCTCCTTCCCACCCTCTGTTCCCTGGGTTGCAGATTTTCGGGGGCAGGAGATTTAAGTTCCTGTTCCTGGGTGCATAGGGGATTTTCAAGGGTGAGAAAGGAAGCTTCCTCTAGGGTCTTACATCCCCCTTCCTCCTGTGCCTCCTCCTCTGGCTGGGGTGGGTTATCAGGGTTCTTTCCACGTCATTGTTCCGGAGTGCCAGACCCTTGGTTGAAGTTACTCTGAGCCGTCATGTTTATCTGAGGGTTCTGCTGAGCCCTCAACATGCGACTCAGATCTTGAGTAAGGTTCTGAACCTGGCGCACCAGTTGGGACACCCGCTCCGGCTGGTACAGCTCTTGGGAAGGGTAACTATCTCCCAGAGTAATCTCGGTACTGGGGGTCCCACCCTTGGCCTCCCCTCTCCTGGATAGGGTGGCCTAGACCCCTGAAAGTGGGGAGAGTAGGGAGGGTTGTCCTGCATGTTGGGTTTTTGAAGGTACCGGGGAAGAAACAAACCAGGATTTGGAGGATTACTGCCCTCCTGAGGAAAGTTTGGAGGGAAGTTTCCTGGGGCTGTACTCACCTGATTGGTTCCCCCCCCTGGGTCGGGGGAGTCCACACGTACCCCAGGATGGGTCTGTTGCCCTTATACCTACGGCTGATATAATTGGCAGAGTTAGGGAGCACATTTGTGGGGTACCCTACCTGACTACCACCTGCTTGTAATTGATCAGAGGGTCTTCTTTGCCTCTGATTTGGTTGGTTCTGGGAAGGTGTATTTTTAGGCCCCCCCATTTCTAGGTCCAAAATGGGGGCAACCTTCACCTCCGCCACCTTGGCAGCAGCAGGGGTGTTCTTTGGTTTGGGGCTTTTGGACCTCGTAGATCCGCGTAGCTTGCTCTATTACCCAGTGCAGGGTCCTGTCATCATGGTAATCTCTTACTAGCTGTGTCATGATATATTTTGGGAGTGCATGAAAATAGGTATTTATAAATTCCCTACTACCGCCTAGTAGTTTGCGCAAATGCCCGTTTTAGCTCCTGAACAAATTCTCTTGGGGTCTGATCCTCTCTACACTGATGTTTGTAGGTGGTCTTGCAGGCCTCCTGTGGGTTTCTGTGTGTGGAGAAGTGCTTCAAGATGTCCGCCTTGTAGGTGGACCACTTGGTATGGTTCTGGTGTTCCAGCCCAGCAAAGAAGCTGGAGTACTCTGGATAGAATCTCCATTTGGAAAATTCTATGCAATTCTGATAATTTTTTATGTCAAAAGAGGTCATCATCTCCAGGTGCTCCCAGGCAGAATATTTGGCATTCTTGTGTACAAGGTCATGAAACTCCTAATAGGTTAAATCTGTTTAATGGGGTCTTTCACGAGAGCTCTCTTTTGCTTGTTAGCCTTCTTTTGCCGCTGTACCTGAGTCCATTTGCCCTCAGACTCAGAGCTGTTACTATTTGAGGTCCCCTCATTATCCTCTAGGTGCTCCCTAATTCTTTGTGTTTGTGAATTTCTCCCAGAATGATGGGCCTAGTCTCATCTCACCTGTTGTGCCTTGAGCTCTCTGGGTCACTCGCCTTGGACTCCCTTTTTCGCACAGGGGAGTAGTCTTCTGGCTCCTCATGCTTCCAGGGTTGGTGGAGAATCCCCCCACTTCCCCGATTGGGCAAAGGTTTTTAGAATACTCTTTTGTGGCCTCAACTCCTTTTTCTCTGCAAAGCGAACCAAGTGGTTCCTTTAAAGGTCATGTTTCTGCAGGTCTAGCTCCCTGATTTTCTCCTCATAGGAGCTTTCCTGCTCAGATCCCTCAGCCATTACATTTTCGAATCTGACAGGGATGCCCGTCCGTCAATCTCTGATAGACGCTGACCCGCCAGCTCAATCATGCTAGGCCTACTTAAGTCTAGCTGGTTCATGGTTTCGGGTTCATGTGAACCTGTAGACATGAAGTGAGCGGTGTCTTGGGTATACAAGGGGGTAAATGGGTTTGAGGCCCTTAGTACAAAGTGCATCACTCTGGGATCAGGGGTTGCCCTGCCACTCTCTACTCGTTCGGGGTCCCTCAAGTTTTGATTCAGCCTAGCACTCTTTTTCTAACTTCCCAAGTTTCTCCTTCTCAGTCCCTCCCTCTTGATAGTAGGCAAAGGTCTGAGCCTTTTGCTCTGCTATCAGGGCTTGACTTTCATATTCTTCTTTTAGTTCATTCAGTTCCTGGAGGTCTAACTCTCTTTTCTGTAGGTCTGTTTTTAATTTGCACACTTCCTGCTATAGGACATCTTTTTTCTGATACAGGGTGCCAACCTGTTCAGTCAGTTAATCTCTTTGTTGTTTTATAGCGCCTAATTTCTTGCGCTCTTGGTCAAATTCTGGTTGGGAATGGAGTTCCTTAATAATTAATTTATTACTTTCCTCTTCCAATTTCTCAATCTGTTTTTGTAAAGTGGTTATTTGCTCTGAGCAGGCTCCGTTATATTTTATTTGTTGATTCAATTTCAGTCGACCTTTTCCCGACACTCCTCTTTTAATGTAGCTAATTTGGCACTTGCTCTAAAATGTTTTGTCGTTGTACAGCCAACTCCTCTTTTAACTGTTTGATGTGGTTTTCAAATTCTACCTCAGAAGTTTGGCTTTTTTACAATTTCTCTTCTACTAGTTTTAATTCACTCTGGGTTTGGTTTAAGAGCTCAGACTGGTTTTGAGCAAGGGTTCTATTTTCTTTATATTTTTCCTTCATAACCACCATGTGAAGGTATATGTAGGCAGTGATTCGGTCAATTTTAAACGGTTCCTCTTTAATATTCTGAGTCATGTAAAACTCAGTCAATGCTTGATGTAACAGGCCACTGTCCTGCCACACATCCATGTTCATGGAGGTGACCTGTTGCATCATGTTGACTAGCCAGGCTCCCTGCTCCTGTTCCGCCCATTCTCCTATAACAAATATTTTGAACAGAAGGTGCTGCCTAGCTATATTAATCTCTATGGCGCTCATTATGAAGAGTGTTCTTCCTTTATTTAATTATCTATGCAAGGAAAGATCTATATGATATGATATGATAGGTTATTTATAGCGTGCTTAATACCCAGAGGTTTCTAAGCGCGGACCCGGTGATCGAACCTGTAGTGCTCCCTGTTGTCTTGTTTCCAAGGCGAGCACATTGCCCCTGAGCTATCCTCCCTCTATACTCTGCTTTTGTCTAGTTTAGGGTTAAGTTTACTTTATTTTTACACACAGGCCTGATACTTAGGGTATACGTTTTTGGCCAGCGCTTTAACAGTGTAACACAGTTTTCTAACCACCAAAAGTATCACTACCTTCAATGAGTTAGCCTGCTGTGTTAAGCTGTCACAGGTGGAAACACTTACTTCAATCACAGCACGAGCCCCCAACGTGTAACGGATTTTATGGCACGTCACACCCCAGCCAGAGACTTCTTCCACTGACACTGAAGGTGGTGCACAATAAAACACGCCTTTTTATTTTTATTTGAACCCTGGATTCTTTCTTGAAGAGGCACCCAACCCGTCTCACACCCACTTTAACAAACACCCTGTGTCGCAATGGACCATGAACCAGGCCGGTGTGTAACAAAGAAATATTTATTTATTGTTAAAATTCAAATGAAAAATCAGAGAAAAACAAGTTTTAGGGCAACAATCACAAGTGTGGTGACAATACAATGCAAAATGTTATAATACAATTAATTAAATTTTCTGACATCATCTACACAAACTTTAAATAGAATTGGAAGCAAAATCACTTTTTTCACTTCACAATCATAGATGGCACTTATGTTATGCACTCCCCCTGCAACACTCCCCCAAAGACCTGCTAACTAAATTCTGTGTGGATGAAAAGCAGTGGCAAGTAGTCAGCAAGAAGAGGAAAAATCGGTTTTTAAATTCGACCCACTACCCAGAATGGGAGGCCAAAAACCTTCAAAATGAGCAAAATAGCATACTCGGATTGCACTTGTTACTTGTTGATCAGTTTACACTTGCGGTTGGATAGATATAGGATGGAAATTTGTGTGGCTGCACTAAAGAGACAAGGAAGCTTACAGGCTACTGAGCAGGATACTAAAGCAACATGAACACAGGTGAGAAAATCGATTTTGGGAGGAAAACAATGCAACAAAAATCACTCACTGCTGAATTGCAATTTCTTATTTCACACAGGCTTTAAATTGGGAAACAGCTAGGAAAATGGGCTTACCAGGAAAAATCAGAAATCGTTTTTGGGGATGGGAACAAAGATACAGAGCAGATAGGATACTGAGGGGGAGGGATGACTCTTATGGGATGAGGTTATGAGTTTTATTATGGGAAATGCAAGTCGGATTTATAAAGGAAAGTAAAATACACAGGTTAAATCGGTTTTGTTAGCATGATGATTAGTTCTACTGAAACTATATTTTAAGGCTATCATTAGTAAAAACACTTGACAAAATTGTTACTTTCGAAGTGCAACAATAATGAATGTGAATTTTCAATGGGGAATTAAATAATGTTTTCTAATGATACTAGGGACTTACACAGGTAACTGAAGAAAATAGAAAAGAAATATGCTAACAGATCTAGACTAAACAGATTCTTCTAGGGAAAGGGTGAAGAGAGATACTGGCAATTTGGAAAATTACTAGGGTTTTTATGGGATTTTCGTAGGGTTTGAACAGGATGCAAAGTAAAATAGTGGGATATGCAGTTTTTGGGTACTGGGTGATGGGATACTTACAAGGAAAGCTTGGGTTTGGTAATTTGGACAGCCAGCAAGATCTCAAGATGGCGGGCCACGGATCTGGTCACGGGCAGAGGGGTCAAGAGATCTGGTTACTAGGTCCGCTGGGCTCTCCTGGTTGGGAACAGCTGTGCAAAGTCTGGACACTGTGGACAGCAGGATGGGTCAGCTGGGCAAAATAGTATGGTTACTGGATTCTCCTAAAAGCGATCAGCAGCCTTTCCTCCTTTCTCCCTGAATTATTGGGTATGCCTAGGTCTGGATAGGTGGTTCTGCCTGGATGTGGAGTCTTGGAATCTTGAAGGGTGAATCTCCTGTGTCTCCCTGTCTACCTCTTTTATAGGCAGAGTGGCATCATAGAATTTTTACAATGTGGGCGGAGGTACTCTGGACTTACCCCTTGCATGGGATAGGCCAGGCTACGGGTGTCCCCTCCTCCCTGCGGGCGGATTGGTTCCAGGGAAGTGACATCAGTTTATGTGTGTGTGTTTTTATGACTCTGTATGTCTCACAAGCCTATTTTTCACAAATGTGGGTTATGGAACAAAACTTCATATTTATAAAAGTCACCATCATAAAAATCAGATAGGCAGATCTCATATTTTACAAAGAATATGCTGGTTCGAATGCCAATTCTGTGCGATGTTGCCTCGTCCTTGGGCACAATTTCACCATTTTCAGCAGAACCATATTATCTAAAATTCTGCAAATGGCTACACATGAGCCTAATAGTATTTGGCATATTTTCCCCAAGTTTCATATCTGTGCCATTTATGCTTCCCCCAGAAATGCATTTTCCCTGCCATTTCATTTCCCCATGTGCCAGAGAGATGCACATAGTCTTGTCGTGCTTGTCCACAAAATCACATTAAAATTAAAATCACATTAATACTCCCGTCCCCTGCACACTATCCAATGTTGGCAGAAGCCAATTACTTAAATGTTTACACAGAATTTTAGAAAAATAAAATGTTTTGAATATTTTTTGAATTTACAGATATACAAAATGTACAAATACAAAAGGAGGCAAACAAAGTAGTCCGTTTTCTGTGGCGACGCGTTTTGAGGAATTTATCCTCTTCTTCCAAGGCCTGTACGGACTGTTAGAGAAGAATTGAACAACAATATTCAATCAGCTGATTGTCTAGACTAAATGCAAAACACTCTCTCAGCAACAGGACTACTTTGTTTGCCTCCTTTTGCATTTGTACATTTTGTATATCTGTAAATTCAAAAAATATTCAATTATATTTTTCTAAAAACCAGAAGTCCCGGCTTAGCTTAAGAAGATACGTCAGGTGCTTCAGCGCCGGCGCTTCAACAGCCAAGCTGGTCTTCGCGGGTCCTTTCCGTCAGCGGCGTCTATGGCCCTGTTTCCTGACCCTCTCTTTCCCTGCAGGCTATCGTCGCTGCAACGGTAAGAATGGGTATTGGCAATATAGAGGAGCTCCTGTTTACAGTCCAGGAAGTCCAGCGCATGGAAACAGTACAACAAATTGCGCTTCAGGCCATGGAGAGAGTTAGGCTGCAGCCTCATGAGACCACCTATTGCATTACGCATAGGGAATGGTCCACCAGAGCACAGACCTCAGAAACAAAAAACTCTCCTAAAAAGAAAAAAACAACAAAATGTAATAAACCACACAGTCCTACTACATCGCTTAAAAAACACAGTGACGGATCTCAAGATCTGTTTATTGAATACTCGATCCTTAAACAAACATGCAATATGTATCCATGATCTCATTCTTGAAGAAAAATTGGACATCACATGCATCATGGAGACCTGGCTGCAGGATCCTATAGGACCTACCTGCGCTAATGCGGTCCCAGAGAGATACTCTATCCACTACACAAACAGAGAGTCTGGGCAAAGGGGCAAGGGGGGTTGCCATGATAATAAGGGACTCCATCCACATGTTTCCGTCTAAAACTGTGTGCATGGGATGTGAAGTCTTACATTTGAAACACTCTCCCTCAGACAATAGCAGTCTCAATATAATCCAAATTTACAGACCGCCCTCTCTTGCGTCTGAATTCAATGAGCAACTCACTGAGCAACTCAACCTCTTGAAGGAACCTAATACAGCCACATTGGTGTTGGGCGATTTCAATCGATGGCGAGGGAATCCCAAGGATAAAGAAGCCATCAGCCTTTTGAAGGCCCTGAACAACATTAACTATCAAGTCATGAACTTCCGATCCCACCTTTGTAAACAGCCACCAACTCGACTGGATAGTAACGCACAGCCTAGAGACAAGTTGTTACAAGCCTATGAGGTGTATCTGGACTGATCACTGTACAGTATCGTTCTTCCTGGCCATGTTATACCCCAAACAGAAAGATTCCAATGAGTCTAAGAGGGTGCAATGCCGAAACTACAAACAATTGAAAAGGTTCACTTAGAGCAATGTATGAATGAAATCATGAAGAAACATAAGGAAGAGGACTCTTGTGACACCATCATGGCAAATTTCTCCTACTATGTTAAGGAGTTGGTGGATTGATTTGAAGGCATCTTTATTGCCCAAATTAATGAGACCCAACAGTAACCATCAAAAGTGGTTCAATACTGAACTATCGGAGTTGAAGAAAGAAAAAAAGGAGAAGAGAAACAGATGGCTAAAGAACCTCTCACTACCCAACAAGGAATTCTAGAGGGAAAGTGAGAAATCCTACAAAAGAAGGTCAGGGAGGCAAAGAAAAACTATTTCAATTATCAAATCTTGTCTGCTGCTAATGCAACTAGCAAACTGTTCGACATTCTCAAATTGATTGAAAAGCCCACTGCACTAGCATCTACATTTGTACCCTCCCAGGAAGACTGTGATTCAGCACAAGCAGCATTTTCCAATAAGATCACAAAGGCAAGGGATTTCATAACAAGTGCACAAACTAATTCTTCCGGATTCTTTGTGCGAATGGCGCCATCATGAGGGCGAAGATTAATGGGGAGAGGGGCAACCCTGTCTTGTCCCGCAAGAGAGAGAAATTGTGGCCGAAAGCTTTTGGTTCATCCTTAGGGATGTCCTCTGGGCTTGGTAGTTGGCGAATAGCATCTTGCGGAACATCGAGCCAAACTGAAAGGCTTCCAGGGTGAGCCTCATGAAGGTCCAATCAAAGGCTTTTGTGGCATCTAGGGTTAGCACCGCAAGTTCCCATTGCTCTTGGGAAGCCACTTCAACAAGGTTGAGGACCCGCTGCATGTTGTCTCCTGTGCTTCTCCCCTGATAAATCCTGTCTGGTCGGGATCTATGATGGTCGGCAGCACCATCGCCAGTCTATTCGCCAGCACTTTGGAATAGATATTTGCATCTACATTGAGCAGAGAGATAGGCCTGTATGAGGTGCAGTCATTTGGGTCTTTCCCAGGCTTTAGGAGCATTACTCTAGAGGACTCCTGCATCGATGGGGTTATGGTCCCTGTATCACAAACTGAGTTGAAAGGTTCTGTCAAAGGACCCACGAGGAAGGCTTGGAAGAGTTTGAAGAATTTGGTTGAGAAGCCATCGGGGCCTGGCGCTCTTAGTTTTAGGGCTTTGATTATTGCTTCTACATCTTCAGTTGTGACTGTCATGATTCCTGCCCCTCATGTCCCCAGCCCTCCAAGATGTCAGGCTGTGACCAGGCCACGATCACCTACATGGCCCTCAAGGGCCTCTCCATCCCTCCAAAGGCCCACTTGGTGTCAGACTTGGCGCTTGTGGCACCAGACTCACTCACTCCCATAGGATAACATTCGGGATTGGACTTGTAGTGCATTGATGGGGACTAGATGAATGCCCCCACATATTTCGGTTCCCAGAACTGCATGTGCGGTCTAGTCTTTTGGGTGTGGTTCAGCCCAGAGGCACCTGGGATAACCAGAGACTATTTAAGCCACACCCAGGCTGAGAAACATGCTTTGTGTTTTCTGCACCTGCAGCGTGACACTCTCCGTGTTCGGATTGGTCTCCAGTAGGCCTGCATCTTTCTTCTGCGCTCAGCTCCTGCAAGAACAAGAACACCGTTAGGAACAGCCTTACCTTGCGGCGCTTCTGCCCATCAGTCATTGCTCCTTCTGTTCTGCGGGCATCTTTGGCGGTGTCATTCCCATCCTGGCACGCCGCTTCCTAAAGAAAAGGGAAAAGAACATAAAAAAGGCATTAGTAAGCATTCTGCAAATCTTTGCTTATTTTTAAATACTGTACGAGCTTCAAACGCTTACCTGAATCCCAGCCGCTCTGGGGGAACTCTGTCTCCGGAACTTCTCATCCATCTGCAAGAGGGAAAAGACACTCCAGGTTAGCGTGGAACCATCTAGAGGCGCTGCATACCGCGCTTACCCACCGCATTTGTTCTTCATAACCGGCATCCACGCTGAAAACGTAGCGGCACCTAAAAGACACAGGAAAAGAACTCAGTTCAATGCAAATATGAAAGGGGTGCATCGCGCCTCGCGCTCTCACTCACCTTCAGCGCTACTCATCTCAATAGCACGCCGCCATACCCGGACGCCGGCCATCATCTAAGGAAGCAAAGGAACGAAGTTAGAGAACTGTTCAAAAGACTCATTATACTTACCTGTCGGACTCTTGCCAGTGAAGTAACTATGCAGCAACGAGCCCGCATCAATCAAGAGAGCACACTATCCAAGAAAACATGTTGAGCTGTGGATCAAAGGGAAGGGTTGGACCCCGGTGAAGAAAGGGGTTCAAGCACACAGAGACAATAGGGAGTTAAACTCTACCAATCCTGTGTTTCATGCCTAGTCTCCAGTCGAATAGCCTCCAGGCAAGTGTTCGAGGTTGTAAGAGGTCAGAACAGGCTGAGTGACGTCCTCGTGGATACCAGGTGAGCGTTACAGAACGCAAAGCCTCACATCAAAATCCACCTGGGCGTCATGGAAACGTCAGTAACCGACCAGTTAGCCCACATGTTGGGGCAGCTATGTTCCGAAGTACATGCAGCCAGGCAGGAGACCAACACCCTGAGGAGAGAGCTGATAGTAGCCAAAGAACGCAATGAGGATTTAAGCCGGCAACTTCTCCAGTCACAAGCAGGGCATGCACCATTGCCGGGAAGCGTGCCCTCGATGCCAGCGCCATCAGCCAATCCCGTTCAGATAAGCCTTCCTGGGGCAGTTCCCTTGGCCCCGCCTCAACGATTTATGGGGGATCCCAAGAGGGATGAACCAGTGCCACCTGCACTTCCTTTGTAGGCCAGGGGCCTTTCCGAATGACCAATCACGGGTCACTTTTGTGCTATCCTACCTGAGTGGTAGCGCCGCGGACTGGTCTGTACCCTTTGTGGCACAAGACGATCCTTTTGCTGCATGACTTCAGGGGCTTTCAGCAGGAGATGGAAAAGCTGTTCGCCCGTCATACTCATGGGCAGGCATTAGACAACGAACTACTGTCCCTACGCCAAGGGAATCAAGACCTATTAACATACATAGCCACGTTCAATAGACTCGTAGTTGAAGCAGAATGGCCAGTGGAGAAGAGAACCACGTTATTTCATCGGGGTTTGCGGGGGGAGCTCAAGGATGTTCTCGCACAAGTAGTGAACCCCCCAAAAGACTGCTCAAAATTCATTGACCTTGTTGTTCAACTGGATCCTAGGTTGCAGGATCGAACCAGACCGGACCCTCGCCCTATGTATGTGCGTTATATTGCCCGCACAACGGAAGGTTCAGGAGAACCAATGCAAATCGGGGGGGTCAGATCCCCCTTGACTAAAGCGGAAAGAGATAAAAGGAGACAGCAGCAGTTATGTCTGTACTACGGAAGGTCAGGTCATTTCCTTAATGAGTGCCGTGTGAATCCACCGAGGAGGACGGTAGGGGCCACGGACAAGGAGGATACCATCAAGGAATCAGAAAACTCCCCAGCCCGGAAAGTGTAGGGGTCCACTTGTCGAGCGAAGAAAGTGAACTACAGACCTCCCATTTTGCACTATCTGTGGTCTTGATCAATCACCAACAACCATCTCGGATGCACGCAGTAAGAGAGTACATAGACAGTGGAGCCGTTGGGAATTACATCGACCAGGATCTTGCGGCAAAGATAGGGCTTCCGTTACGCCCTAAATCAACCACCGACACTGTTACAACAGTCGACGGCACGGAAATAGCTTCTGGTCCAGTATCCCAATGAACTGCAGCTTTAACCCTTCTGTGCCAGGATGGACACCAAGAATCTATCGTTTTCGACCTCATTAAGGCACCACAGTTCCGGTTGATTTTGGGAATGCCATGGTTGGTAGCTCACAATCCTCGAATCGATTGGCGAGCAAAAGAATTGGCCTTTCCCAAGACTTGCGCCCACACATGTTATCGCCAAGAGAAACAACCAATAGACACCAGAACCTCCACGCTTGCGACTGTGGCAATCGGCACCCTACCAAGTGAATACCAGGACTTTCAAGATGTCTTTCAGAAAGAACAGGCTAATGCACTGCCTCCGCATAGACCATACGATTGCCAAATTGACCTGATACCCGGCGCACAAATCCCTTGTGGGCGAATTTACGCACTCACGGAACCAGAAAACCAGCACCTGAAGGCCTATCTTGACCAATACCTGGCCAACGGGTTCATCCGTCCCTCGAAGTCTCCAGCAGCCAGTCCTCTGTTCTTCGTACCGAAAAAGGAGGGGGACTTGAGAACGTGCATCGACTATCGCGCACTGAACGAGATTACCGTAAAAAATCGCTACCCCCTGACACTGATCCCTGAAATGCTTGATCAAGTCAAAGATGCCCAAATCTACACAAAACTAGACCTGAGGGAAGCATATCACCTTGTTTGCATAAAACAGGGGGACGAATGGAAAACCGCTTTTCGCATCAAATACGGCTTGTGCGAATATCAAGTAATGCCCTTTGGCCTTTGCAATGCGCCTGCTGCATTTCAATACTTCATGATTGATGTCTGTGCTCTAGTGTACATCGACGATATCCTAGTATATTCCGCATCAAAGCAGGACCATGTCAAACACGTCCGATCCGTATTGGAGAAACTCCGTCAACACCAGCTCTACGCCACGCTCGAAAAGTGCTCATTCCACATTTCCGAGGTGGAATTCCTGGGCTTTATTCTCAGCCCGAATGGAATCCGAATGGATGTACACAAGGTAGAAGCTATCCTGAACTGGCCATCCCAAAATTCATTCAAGGGGGTTCAAAGTATGCTGGGTTTTGCAAACTTCTACCGCCGGTTCATCCCAGGATTTTCGCAAATCGTGCATCCCATCACGTCATTACTAAGGAAAAGCAACAAAAAGTTCCAGTGGACAACAGAAGCCGAGGAGGCTTTTCAGGAACTCAAAGCATGATTCACATCTGCCCCAATCTTACGCCACCCTCGCCCTGATCTCCCATACCTGGTGGAAACCGACCCCTCAAGCATGGCTATGAGAGCCGTCTTCTCACAAAAGGACCCCGAAACGGGCCAGTTACACCCTGTTGCCTTCTGGTTGCGTAAATTCACACCCCCTGAACTCAATTACGCTATCACAGACAAAAAAACTCCTGGCCATTAAGTGAGCCTTTAAGGCATGGCGGCAATACCTCTTGGGTGCCAGACACACAATCACAGTAATAACTGACCACCGGAACCTCCAGTACCTAAAAACGGCAAAGGCCCAATCCTCACGACAACTATGTTGGGCTCTTTTTTTTTGCTGAATATGACTACGTGATTACATTTCGACCAGGGGTGAAAAACGGGAAGGCTGATGCCCTTTCCAGTATGGGGGTGGAAGAGCAAGGGTATCAGACCCCTGACCCAATAGTAATCATCCCGAGTGACAAGCTCCTAGGAATCACAGCAACCATAACTCAGAAAGAATTACATGAAGAAATCCAAAACCTGATGCGTCCGGAACAATTACAAGCATGGAGTGCACAAGGAGAACATTACATGATAAAAGATCAGTTGCCCTACTTCAGGAATCGTTTATTCTTACCAAACCAAGAACTACGAGAACAAGTCATGTCCAGTTATCATGATTCCTTGATCGAGGGCCACCCCGGAATCGCTAAAACCCTAGCCAGGGTAAAACGAAATTATTGGTGACCCACGTGGCGTAAAGACATTATCCAATTCATCCTATCTTGTGGAGTGTGTGCTCAAAACAAGTCATCCAAGCAGAAACCAGCTGCGCTATTACAACCATTGAAAATCCCACCAGCACCCTGGCACACGTTGTCCCTCGATTTTATTACTGACTTACCACCCAGTCAAGGGTTTAACACTATTCTTGTGTTTGTGGACCTATTTTCAAAAATGGTACATTTCATTCCTCTTAAGGGGCTCACAAATGCTTCCACTCTGGCAAAGGTATTTCTTGAAGGCATCGTACGGCTCCATGGGTTTCCTTCAGTTTTGGTCTCAGACAGAGGTACTCAATTCGTATCTAACTTCTGGAGAAAATGCTGCTCTATGGCCCAGATCGACATCCGACTATCCACCAGTCACCATCCCCAAACGGATGGTCAAACTGAGAGGACAAATCAAACGCTCGAGCAGTATCTGCGTTGCATGTTACACCAAGCTGAAGGAAGCTGGTTCGACCTATTATGGATAGCTGAATATGCTTATAATAATTCCCTACACACCAGCACTGGGCAGACACCCTTTTATACCATGTATAGCAGGCATCCACGTACTTCTGAGTTGGACGTTCCTACAACCCTGGAAATGCCAGCAGTCAAAACCTTGCACACGACCATTTCTCAAACATTTAAAAGGGCAGCTGAACACCTACTTCAAGCTAAGAATCACCAAAAGAAGTTTGCTGATCAACACCGAGCAAAGGCCCCCAACTACCAAGTGGGAGACAAAGTCTGGCTGGCGTCTAAACACGTGTCCATTAAAGGAGCCCAAACTTTCCGTCCAAGATACCTGGGACCATTCACTGTCACCTCCGTGATAAATCCGGTGGCGGTCAGACTAGCTTTGCCATCAAACATGCAAATTCATCCTGTGTTCCACGTGTCTCTCCTTAAACCTGTTCAACCTGGGTCCTGGGTAGCGACGCCACCGCAGCCAGTATTAGTCGCCGGGGAGCCAGAATTCGAAGTCAAGGACATCCTAGATTCAAAGTACGTCAGGTCCAAATTACACTACTTAGTAGAGTGGAAGGGGTATGGTCCACAAGACAGGACATGGGAGCCTTGTGAGTACATCGATGCACCTTGCTTGCTTAGACAATTTCATCAAAACCATCCAACCAAACCAGGACCAGACAGAAGAGTCACCTTGAGAGGGGTCTTGGGGGGGGGGGTGCTGTCATGATTCCTGCCCCTCATGTCCCCAGCCCTCCAAGATGTCAGGCTGGGGCCAGGCCACGATCACCTACATGGCCCTCAAGGGCCTCTCCATCCCTCCAAAGATCCACTTGGAGTCAGACTTGGCGCTTGTGGCACCAGACTCACTCACTCCCATGGGATAACATTGGGGATTGGACTTGTAGTGCATTGATGGGGACTAGATGGATGCCCCCACATATTTTGGTTCCCAGAACTGCATGTGCGGTCTAGTCTTTTGGGTGTGGTTCAGCCCAGAGGCACCTGGGATAACCAGAGACTATTTAAGCCACACCCAGGCTGAGAAACATGCTTTGCGTTTTCTGCACCTGCAGCATGACACTCACCGGGTTCGGATCGGTCTCCAGTAGGCCTGCATCTTTCTTCTGCGCTCAGCTCCTGCAAGAACAAGAACACCGGAAAAAAAGCCAGATTGATGAAATCAAAGACCAGGGAAATGCAGCCATCCTACTCCTCTTAGACCTCTCAGCGGCCTTCGATTTGGTCGACCACGAAATCTTATGCAACCACCTCTCCATCGCAGCCCACTTCTCCTCCTCTGCCTCTGCATGGATTTAATCCTTCCTGGCGAATAGAACCATGCAAGTCTTCTCCACAACATCTGCTGCTGACCCTATCCCCATCACCTGCGGAGTCCCACAAGGCTCCTGTGTCTCCCCCACCTTGTATAATATATTTACGAAGCCCCTATTCGACAAATTGGACCGTCTGGGTGTCACCTACACCAACTATGCAGATGACACCCAGATTCTCCTCACCATCTCAGGCAACTACAATGCGGACGTTACCAGGATCAACGAAATCCTCTCTATCATTCAGGGATGGATGGCCACCCACGGCCTCTGCCTGAATGATGAGAAGAAGGAGCTTCTGCTGGTCGGCTCTCCTAACAACCTGTCTAAACTCAGTCCCAGCTACAATAACATTATCATAGACGGTAACACCATCCCTATCGCTAAAAGTGTGAAAACCTTAGGTTTCCACCTTGATGTCAACACCAACCTCTCCAAACAAATCAATTCAACCGCCTCAGCCACTGCCTATACGGGTAAGCTTATCAGAGCAAGCAGACCCTTCCTATCCCCCGACAGCTGCCTCACTCTGGCCAGAGCACTCATTCAATCCAAACTAGACTATTGCAACAGCCTGTACCTAGGAGCCAACCAATCCATAACTAACAAACTCCAGGTTCTCCAAAACAATGCTCTACGTGCAGCACTCAACATCCCAAGGCGCGAGCACATCTCCACAACCAGGAAAGCGTGCAAATGGCTCTCCATACAGCAAAAAATTGACCTCAAAACTATCTGCCTCACCTACAAGGCCTTAAACAACCTAGCCCCACCGTACCTCTCCAACAAATTCACTCTAAAATCCACATCCAGAACCACTAGATCATCCAACTCCTTATGCCTGCTAGTGCCCAGATATGCCTTAAAAAGAGCAGGAGGTGTGAGCTTCACTGTACTAGCCTCCCAACTCTGGAACACCATACCACTCAAAATTAAAACTACTGAGTCCTTCCCGATCTTTAGGAAACTTGTTATTGGCTGGTTACTGAACAAAGAGTAGCATCCACCAACATCCCGAATATCTAACAGCCGCAACTTACCTGCACTATATGTAAATTGTTGTACTATGTAAATCTTTTGTAAATTGATGTACTTGCAAATGTAAATGCATATCTTTTGCCTGTAACCGTGTCCTTAAGCGCCCTTCTACCCACGGGACCGGAGCGCTCTACAAATAAACTAAACAAACAAACAAACAAACAAACCGTTAGGAACAGCCTTACGTTGCGGCACCTCTGCCCATCAGTCATCGCTCCTTCTGTTCTGCGGGCATCTTCGGCGGTGTCATTCCCATCCCGGCACGCCGCTTCCTAAAGAAAAGGGAAAAGAACATAAAAAAGGCATTAGTAAGCATTCTGCAAATCTTCTCTTATTTTTAAATACTGTACGAGCTTCAAACGCTTACCTGAATCCCAGCCGCTCTGGGGGAACTCTGTCTCCGGAACTTCTCATCCATCTGCAAGAGGGAAAAGACACTCCAGGTTAGTGTGGAAACATCTAGAGGCGTTGCATACCGCGCTTACCCACCGCATTTGTTCTTCATAACCGGCATCCATGCTGAAAACGTAGCGCCACCTAAAAGACACAGAAAAAGAACTCAGTTCAATGCAAATACGAAAGAGGTGCATCGCGCTCTCACTCACCTTCAGCGCTACTCATCTCAGCAGCACGCCGCCATCCCTGGACGCCGGCCATCATCTAAGGAAGGAAAGGAACGAAGTTAGAGAACTGTTCAAAAGACTCATTATACTTACCTGTCGGACTCTTGCCAGTGAAGTAACTAGGCAGCAACGAGCCCGCATCAATCAATGCACCCCTGCGCTGAAGGCAGGATGGAGAGCACACTATCCAAGAAAAAAAGGTGAGCTGTGGATCAAAGGGAAGGGTTGGACCCCGGGGAAGAAGAGGTTCAAGCACACAGAGACAATAGGGAGTTAAACTCTACCAATCCTGTGTTTCAGGCCCAGTCTCCAGTCGAATAGCCTCCAGGGAAGGGTTCAAGGTCGTAAGAGGTCAGAACAGGCTGAGTGACGTCCCGTGGATACCAGGTGAGCGTTAGAGCGACCTATCTGATACTGGGACGAGGAGGTTAGGGGGTTGGCCTGTGCAATGAATAGCTCCTGATGCGTTAGAGACTGTGGGGTGGCAGTCAGTGTGTTCGTCAGGTGGGTGTAACGCTCACCTGATTCCCGTAGAGGCGCCGGTCTTGACTGGGCATATACCGTATCTTCAAAGGTGATGTGTAACACACGGCTGGCTCTTTGGGCTGGACCTCTGTGCACTGTATGTCTGACTCGAAGGGTCAGATGTCTGCAGATAGAAAATATGGGATTAATGAACTGGGTTATTGAATGTCTCTCTCTTCTTCCCTTTCTCTTCTCCTGTAGAACCCCAAAGGTTAACGCTCTCACCTTAGGTAAGTGAATGCCGTGCTCTCCATCTGCCTCGGGGCAGGGTGCTGTAACCAGTTTCTTCACTGGATAAGGGGAGCAGGCCTCTTGACTTCAGAGGACTGCTGGCCGTCGTTTACTGCACGAACGGTAAGTTTCGAGTAATTCTAATGTCTTTAAAAGTCTTTAGTAATGATGTCTCTTGTTTTGCAGGGTTCCGGCGATGGCGGATGACGGGCTGAAGTGAGTTGAAGATGGAGCCCGTGTGATGAATAGAAGCGCCTGGAAGCACGCAAGTAAGCGCTTGTTGCCTGCTTCACGATGCGCTCTAACTGTCTTTTTATTTTGCAGGTACAAGTTTGGAGCGGCTGCAGGGTGCCGGAATACCCACTGGGTTAGATGTGGAAAGGAGTAATGGCACGTGAGTATTAAAGTTCCCCAATGTCTTTAAACGCACCTTGTTTTGTCTAGATGTGGAAAGGAGTAATGGCACGTGAGTATTAAAGTTCCCCAATGTCTTTAAACGCACCTTGTTTTGTCTTTCAGATGCGGGATGCAGCGCCGAAGGCCTCCGGAGCGTGCGAAGAGTTGGTAAGCTTTTGTCTTTCAGATGCCGGAATGCAGTGCGAAGACCTCCGGAGCGCACGAAGAGTAGGTAAGCCTTTGTCTTTCAGATGCCGGAATGCAGCGCGAGGCGTTGGTGACAGCCGATGGACCAGGTAAGTGAAGCGCTGTCACTGAAGACCGTAATGCTAACCTGTTCTTTCTTGTCTTTATAGGTGTTGCTGAAGACTGGATTCAGGATGGTAAGCCTTTTTCCTTAGGCCCAGGATCAGATGCAGAAGACACGATGAGCGTTCTGCTGCAGAGGATGCAGAATAACGCAAAGCAAGATTCATCCATCGGGTGTGGTTTAAATAGCCTCCTGTAGTGCTTAGGTGTCTCCTTCCACAGCCACGCCTAGGGAAGAAAAGAGTTCCTGCTTTCCAGAAGAGTTCCAGTGTTCTGAACCTAGGGAGTGGCTCCTGCCCCACCCAACAGGAAAAGTAGTTCCAAACAGAAGAGGATCAGAGGCTCAACTGGCAGGCAAGTAAGCAGCATGGTCTGCTGCAGGTAAGTCCACCCAAGCATTATGAGCCCGGCGCTTCCAGCGCTGGGACTGGGCATATTTATGAGCCTGGTGCCACTGGCGCCAGGACAGGGTCCAAAAGGCCCCAATTGGGACTGGTTGGCACTCGAAACCTGGGTTATGGATCTGCTTCCAAGGGTGTTGGGAAAACCCTGACCTTTTGGAAGCAGAGATCATGACAGTACCCCCCCTCAAGGCCCCTCCCAAACCGGGCTTCTCCGGGGGTTTTGGCTTGTCAGGAAATGTTCGGTGAAATCTTTTGATTAGGCGAGGAGCGTGGACATATTCAGCAGGTTCCCAGGATCTCTCTTGGGGGCCATAGCCTTTCCAGTCAATTAGGTAAAATAGTTTAGATTTGGAGATCTTGGAGTCCAGAATGCTTTTAACTTCAAACTCGAGTTCTCCATCAACTAGGATAGGTTTTGGAGATTTAGTTAGTCGGGTTTGAGGTTGCACGGGTTTTAATAGAGAGACGTGGAAGACCGGATGTATCTTCATGTGCGGGGGCAAGTCCAACTTGACCGCTACTGGGTTTACTATGGTAGTGATGGAATAGGGACCAAGGTATCTTGGGTTGAATGTGCGTGGCCCTTTTAGAGGTAGATATTTGGTGGATAACCAGACTTGATCCCCTACTTGATATTGAGGGGCTTCCTTCCGATGTTGATCTGCTCCTTTCTTGTATTGTTCTTTAGCCCTTTGAAGGTGAGAAACAGCTTCCTTAAAGGCTTGGGTGATTGTAAAATGCAGGTAGTCTACTGCTGGTGTTTCAAGATCTTGAAGGGGATCCAACTCCGAGGTTCGAGGGTGACTGCCGTATAAAAGAAAAAACGGGGTTTTCCCAGTTCCCGAATGGACAGAGTTATTGTAGGCATATTCGGCTATCCAAAGGATGTCTTTCCAAGTTTTTTCAGTTTGTTGCAGCATGCAGCGTAAATACTGTTCCAGAGTTTGATTGGTCCTCTCGGTTTGTCCGTCGGTCTGAGGGTGGTGACTGGTCGATAGTCTCACATCAATTTGAGCCGACCAACAGCAACTTCGCCAAAAATGAGAAATAAATTGACTACCTCGATCCGAAATTAGAACCGAAGGAAAACCGTGCAGTCGGACGATGTTTTCGAGAAATTCTCGGGCCAGAGTTGCTGCTGTTGGCAAGCCTTTGAGCGGAATCAAATGCGCCATCTTGGAGAATAAGTCCACGATTACTAGAATCGTATTGTATCCGGAGCATGGAGGTAGATCGGTGATGAAGTCCATAGAAAGCGTATGCCAAGGGCGAGGTGGGATGTCAATAGGGCGTAAGAGGCCTGCTGGTCTTTCCTTTTGACTCTTGTTTTGGGCGCATACTCCACAGGACATTATAAAGTCTCTGATATCTTTTTTCCAAGACGGCCACCAGAAGTAGCGCTTGATCTTTTCTGAGGTCTTGGCCATACCGGGATGTCCTTCCATTAAAGAATCGTGATAACAAGAGATTACTTTTTTCTGTAAATCTGTGCTGGGCAGGTATAATCGTTCTTGGAAATACAATAAGTTGTCCTTTACTGCAAAGTCCTTTCCCTGCAGATGCCAATTCTGTATGTCTGCTGGAGTTACAAGTTGCCTGGCTTTATCCTTAACTTCCTCTATGGATTGTGTGGCGATTACACCCAGAATTCTTTGTTCGGGAATGATTGGTACAGGTTTAGGGTTGATCAAGTGTTCTTCCACTCCCATCCGAGAAAGGGCATCAGCTTTACCGTTTTTTGTACCAGGTCGATAGGTAATTATGAAGTCAAACTCGGCAAAGAATAATGCCCAACGGAGTTGTCTAGAGGATTGGGCTATTGCGGTTTTCAAATATTGCAGGTTTCGGTGATCCGTAATCACAGTAACGGTGTGTCGGGCCCCCAGCAGATAATGCCGCCAAGCCTTAAAGGCAGACTTGATAGCCAGAAGTTCCTTGTCAGTAATCGTGTAATTGATTTCAGGAGGCGAGAATTTGCGGGACCAAAATGCCACGGGATGCAACTGATTGGTTACCGGGTCCTTTTGTGATAGAACTGCCCCCATGGCAAGGCTTGAAGCATCAGTTTCCACGATGTAGGGGAGTTCGGGGCGAGGGTGTTTTAAGATTGGTGCAGAGATAAATTTAGTCTTCAAATCCTGGAAAGCTTGTTCCGCCTCGGTAGACCATTCAAAACGTTTGTTTTTCTTTAACAAGGCAGTGATGGGCTGGACTATTAGAGAAAATTCGGGGATAAACCTGCGGTAAAAGTTAGCGAAGCCTAACATGCTTTGCACACCTTTTACGGAGGATGGTGATGGCCATTTGAGAACTGCATCGACCTTCTTTGAATCCATACGCACTCCGCTAGGTGATAATATGAATCCCAAGAATTCAACTTCAGTCACGTTGAAAACACATGTTTCCAACTTAGCGAAAAGTTTGTGTTGACGCAATCTTTCGAGGACCATTTTCACATGTTTCCGATGTTCAGATTCCGATGAAGAATAAACGAGGATGTCGTCAATGTAAACAACAACACACACATCTATGAGCTCTATGAGGACATCGTTCATAAAATATTGAAAGGCGGCCGGGGCATTGCAAAGTCCGAAGGGCATGACCTGATATTCAAATAGCCTATATTTGGTGCGGAAGGCCGTCTTCCATTCATCGCCCTCTTTTACTCGTACCAAGTGGTAGGCTCCTCTAAGATCCAGCTTTGTATATATGCATGGTTTTCTGACTTGGTCCAGGAGTTCAGGGATCAAAGGTAACGGATATCTATGCTTGACGGTGATCTGGTTCAGGGAGCGATAATCTATACAAGTTCAAGGTCTCCTTCCTTTTTTGGAACGAAGAACAAAGCTGAAGAAGCAGGGGACTTGGAAGGACGAATAAACCCATTTGCCAGGTATTGATCCAGGTATTGTCGAAGGTGAAGGTTCTCAGGCTCGGTGAGGGCATAAATTCTACTACAAGGAGGAGTAGATCCAGGTATCAGGTCTATCTGGCAGTCATAAGACCTATGAGGAGGTAGAGAGTTAGCCTGATCCTTCCGGAAAACATCTTGGTATTCTAGGTATTCGGGAGGTAACTGGGGAGTCTCTGAAGAAATTGCTGCCAGTGCAACACCAGGTGGAGGGTGACAAGTAGAGACACATTCTGGAAACTGGACCGTTCTTGCTCGCCAATCGATCAGAGGATTGTGTTTCTCTAACCAAGGTATTCCTAGAATAATCTGAAACTGAGGGGCCTTGATCACATCGAACACGATCTTCTCATGGTGTCCATCTTGACTTACTAGCGTCACTTCCTGAGTGGTATGCGTTACTGGTCCGGAGGCTATCTCCGTACCATCCACCGTAGTAATGACGTCCTTTACAGCCTTGGGACAAAGAGTTAGATTCATCCTCAAAACCATTTCATGATCCACATAATTGCCGATGGCACCGCTGTCGACGTAAGCTTCAATTGCATGTAATCGATCCGGATTATCAGGGCTAATGAGGACCATAGGTATCACGAAATGCGAGGTCACGGAACTGGTTTTCACGCTCGGCAAGAGGACCTCTATTCTTATCGGGCGAGGTTGTTTCCCTGCTCAGAGTTTGTAACTTTGGTAACTGCAGCTCCTACTGCCTTCTTGGCAGGTTTCACCGGACAGTCTCGAAGAAAGTGCCCTGAGTTTCCGCAATAGAGGCATAATTGCAACTGTTTTCTCCTTTCCCGCTCCTTTTGTGTTAGAGGACCTTTCAGGCCCCCTATTTGCATGGGTTCCCCGGAGTCTATTCCTTTGGAAGGAGTTGGCGGTTTGGAAAATACTCGAGCATCAAACTTGGAACGATCGGCCTTCCTGTTCTGCAGTCTGTGATCTATTTGAACGACTAAGTCTATATAGTCCGAACAATCTTGTGGGGGATTCACTACTTGGGCTAACACGTCTTTGAGCTCTCCACGTAGACCTCTATAAAACAGCGTAATCCTTTTGTCCTCAGGCCATTGAGTTTCCACTATCAGTCTGTTGAAAGACGCAATATAAGCCAAAAGGTCTTGATTACCTTGTCGCAACGAAAGAAGCTCATTGTCCAAGGCCTGCCCCTGTGAATGTCTTGCGAACAGTTTTTCCATACTGAGCTGAAAAGCTTGAAAATCATGGAGGACTGGATCATCTTGATTTACTAGAGGGATCGACCAGTCTGCCGCATTGCCACTAAGGTACGAAAGCACGAAAGCTACTTTAGCTTGATCAGTTGGAAAGGCTGCTGGCCGGCATAAGAAATGCAACCGGCACTGATTGATAAATACTGCAAACCTCTTTGGGTCACCAGAAAATCGTTCGGGCGGAGCCAGAGGTACATTCCCAGGTTGGTTGATCATGCACTGGATTCATTGAGGATGTAGAAGGAAGATTTCCCCCAGATGCGGGTAACGGGGTCTGTCCGGCTTGTGACTGTAGCAATTGTCTAGCGAGATCATCTGTTCGCTCCTTGGAAATAATCAGTTCCCTTCTTAGAGCGTTTGTTTCCTGACGGGCTGCATGCACTTCTGCCCTTAGTTCCCCAAGTAACTGGGCTAGCTGGTCGGTATCCGAGGTTTCCATAGCGCCTGGACGGGAGTTTTGCGGTAGGCTTTGCGTTCTGTAACGCTCACCTGATTCCCGTAGAGGCGCCGGTCTTGACTGGGCGTATACCGTATCTTCAAAGGTGATGTGTAACACACGGCTGGCTCTTTGGGCTGGACCTCTGTGCACTGTATGTCTGACTCGAAGGGTCAGATGTCTGCAGATAGAAAATATGGGATTAATGAACTCGGTTATTGAATGTCTCTCTCTACTTCCCTTTCTCTTCTCCTGTAGAACCCCAAAGGTTAACGCTCTCACCTTAGGTAAGTGAATGCCGTGCTCTCCATCTGCCTCGGGGCAGGGTGCTGTAACCAGTTTCTTCACTGGATAAGGGGAGCAGGCCTCTTGACTTCAGAGGACTGCTGGCCGTCGTTTACTGCACGAACGGTAAGTTTCGAGTAATTCTAATGTCTTTGAAAGTCTTTAGTAATGATGTCTCTTGTTTTGCAGGGTTCCGGCGATGGCGGATGACGGGCTGAAGTGAGTTGAAGATGGAGCCCGTGTGATGAATAGAAGCGCCTGGAAGCACGTAAGTAAGCGCTTGTTGCCTGCTTCACGATGCGCTCTAACTGTCTTTTTATTTTGCAGGTACAAGTTCGGAGCGGCTGCAGGGTGCCGGAATACCCACTGGGTTAGATGTGGAAAGGAGTAATGGCACGTGAGTATTAAAGTTCCCCAATGTCTTTAAACGCACCTTGTTTTGTCTTTCAGATGCGGGATGCAGCGCCGAAGGCCTCCGGAGCGTGCGAAGAGTTGGTAAGCTTTTGTCTTTCAGATGCCGGAATGCAGTGCGAAGACCTCCGGAGCGCACGAAGAGTAGGTAAGCCTTTGTCTTTCAGATGCCGGAATGCAGCGCGAGGCGTTGGTGACAGCCGATGGACCAGGTAAGTGAAGCGCTGTCACTGAAGACCGTAATGCTAACCTGTTCTTTCTTGTCTTTATAGGTGTTGCTGAAGACTGGATTCAGGATGGTAAGCCTTTTTCCTTAGGCCCAGGATCAGATGCAGAAGACACGATGAGCGTTCTGCTGCAGAGGATGCAGAATAACGCAAAGCAAGATTCATCCATCGGGTGTGGTTTAAATAGCCTCCTGTAGTGCTTAGGTGTCTCCTTCCACAGCCACGCCTAGGGAAAAAAAGAGTTCCTACTTTCCAGAAGAGTTCCAGTGTTCTGAACCTAGGGAGTGGCTCCTGCCCCACCCAACAGGAAAAGTAGTTCCAAACAGAAGAGGATCAGAGGCTCAACTGGCAGGCAAGTAAGCAGCATGGTCTGCTGCAGGTAAGTCCACCCAAGCATTATGAGCCCGGCGCTTCCAGCGCTGGGACTGGGCATATTTATGAGCCTGGTGCCACTGGCGCCAGGACTGGGTCCAAAAGGTCCCAATTGGGACTGGTTGGCACTCGAAACCTGGGTTATGGATCTGCTTCCAAGGGAGTTGGGAAAACCCTGACCTTTTGGAAGCAGAGATCATGAAAGTGGGTTGTCACTAGCTGCAGCTTTGTGTCTCTTCCCCGTAGAGAATTGCGCCATGAGGGTCCCTCAAGGCGGTAATGAGATTTCGCCATCGCACTTTAGCTAGCTTGCTAACCAAAAACATATTTCCTTTGTTGCACATGCGTAATAGCTCTGCTTTGTTCTGATCAGGGCCTGGGCTGTGTCCTCTGCATAGTATGCCTCTAACTTGGTGCGGGCGAGTCGAAGAAGTTTGGCTGCTTCAGGTGCCCACCCTTTCTTGAGGTTTTTCTCAGCTGTCTCCACTTCCCCCTTCAGCTGTTCATTTATCTTGCACTGTCGCTTCCTATATGCCACTGCCTGGTCGATCAGTTCCCCCCTGACTACTGCTTTCATGGCTTCCCATCTAGTCGCCACTGAGGTGAGCTCCGGGGGGGGGTTCTCCCTAAAATAGTTGTGAATTGCTGTGGTTATAGCGTCACATACTGCCATGTCAAGTAGCATTGGTTCATAGAGGGACCAGCGGGGTCTCATAGGGGGGGTCGGGGTCAAAGACCTAAGCTGTCAGGACTATTGGAGCATGGTCAGAGAGAATCTTGGTGCCCATTTCCACCTCGTCCATGAAGGACAGTAGTTGCGGGCTGGCCAGTATCATGTCAATACGTGAGGAGGTGGGGTGGGCGTGAGAGAAGAATGAGAAGTCTGTGGCTTCAGGGTGGAGGACTCTCCACGTGTCTACAACCCCATGTGTTTTTGTTTTTTTTTTATTCCATTTTTATTGGTTTTCTAAGGCAACAAATGAGCTTAGGTATATGATTTACATTGGGCACATGCCCATAACAACTTCGAAGCAAAACAGAGTCATAGGTCTCTGGTGCTTTCACCCTGCCCCCATCCCCTGGGCTGGTCTTTTCCAGGTGTCATGATCTCTGCTTCCAAAAGGCCAGGACTTACCCAACTCCCTTGGAAGCAGACCCATAACCCAGGTTCCGAGTGCCAGCCAGTCCCAACTGGGACCTTTTGGACCCTCTCCTGGCGCCAGTGGCGCCAGGCTCATAAATATGCCCAGTCCCAGCGCTGCAAGCGCCGGGCTCATAATGCTTGGGTGGACTTACCTGCAGCAGACCATGCTGCTTACTTACCTGCCAGTTGAACCCCTGATCCTCTTCTGTTTGGGACTACTTTTCCTGTTGGGTGGGGCGGGAGCCACTCCCTAGGTTCAGAACACTGGAACTCTTCTGGAAAGCAGGAACTCTTTTCTTACCTAGGCGTGGCTGTGGAAGGAGACACCTAAGCACTACAGGAGGCTATTTAAACCACACCCGATGGATGAATCTTGCTTTGCGTTATTCTGCATCCTCTGCAGCAGAACGCTCATCGTGTC
This sequence comes from Ambystoma mexicanum, assembly GCF_040938575.1. NCBI lineage: Eukaryota > Metazoa > Chordata > Amphibia > Caudata > Ambystomatidae > Ambystoma > Ambystoma mexicanum. The sequence continues at coordinate 537,249,535 of NC_090928.1, read as the reverse complement.
TTCTGCATCTGATCCTGGGCCTAAAGGAAAAAGGCTTACCATCCTGAATCCAGTCTTCAGCAACATCTATAAAGACAAGAAAGAACAGGTTAGCACTACGGTCTTCAGTGACAGCGCATCCCTTACCTGGTCCATCGGCTGTCATCAACGCCTCGCGCAGCATTCCTGCATCTGAAAGACAAAGGCTTACCTACTCTTCACGCGCTCCGGAGGTCATCGCACTGCATTCCGGCATCTGAAAGACAAAAGCTTACCAACTCTTCGCACGCTCCGGAGGCCTTCGGCGCTGCATCCCGCATCTGTAAGACAAAAGAAGGTGCGTTTAAAGACATTGGGTAACGTTTAATACTCACGTGCCATTACTCCATCCACGCCGAACTCAGTGGGCATTCCGGCATCCTTCAGCAGCTCCGAACTGGTACCTGCAAAATAAAAGGACAGTTAGTGCGCATCGTGAAGCAAGCAACAAGCGCTTACTTACGCGCTTCCAGGCGCTTCTATTCCGCATACGGGTCCATCCTCAACCCACTTCAGCCAGTCAACCGCCATCACCGGAACCCTGCAAAATAAGAGACAGCATTACAAAAGACTTTTAAAGACATTTGAAATATTCGGAACTCACCGTTCGTGAAGTAAACGACGGACAGCAGTCCTCTGAAGTCAAGAGGCCTTCGCTACCTATCCAGTGAAGAAACTGGTTACAGCACCCTGCCCCGAGGCAGATGGAGAGCTCGGCGTTCACTTACCTAAGGTGAGAGCGTTAACCTTTGGGGTTCTACAGGAGAGGAGAAAAGGAAAGAGATAGGGACACCCCAATAACCCCAGTTCATTAATCCCATATTTTCTATCTGCAGACATCTCACTCTTCGAGTCAGGCATACAGTGCACAGAGGTCCAGCCCAAAGAGCCAACCGGGTGGTGCACATCACTGTTGAAGATACGGTAGTCGCCCAGTCAAGACCGGCGCCTCTGCGAGAATCAGGTGAGCGTTACAGAACGCAAAGCCCACCGCAAAACTCTCGCCCAGGCGCTATGGAAACCTCGGATACCGACCACCTAGCCCGGTTACTTGGGGAACTAAGGGCAGAAGTGCATGCAGCACGTCAGGAAACGAATGCTCTAAGAAGGGAACTAATTATTTCCAAGGAGCGAACAGACGATCTTGCTAGACAATTGCTACAGTCACAAGCCGGACAGACCCCGTTACCCGCATCAGGGGCAAATCTTCCTTCAACATCCCCTATGAATCCAGTGCAGATCAACCTACCTGGGAATGTACCCCTGGCTCCGCCCGAACGATTTTCTGGTGACCCAAAGAGGTTTGCAGTATTTATCAATCAGTGCCGGTTGCATTTTTTATGCCGGCCAGCAGCCTTTCCAACTGATCAAGCTAAAGTAGCTTTTGTGCTTTCGTACCTTAGTGGCAATGCGGCAGACTGGTCGATCCCTCTAGTTAATCAAGATGATCCGGTTCTCCATGATTTTCAAGCCTTTCAGCTTAGTATGGAAAAACTGTTCGCAAGACATTCACAGGGGCAGGCCTTGGACAATGAGCTTCTTTCGTTGCGACAGGGTAATCAAGACCTTTTGGCTTATATTGCATCTTTCAACAGACTAATAGTGGAAACTCAATGGCCTGAGGACAAAAGGATTACGCTGTTTTATAGAGGTCTACGTGGAGAGCTCAAAGACGTTTTAGCCCAAGTAGTGAATCCCCCACAAGACTGTTCGGATTATATAGACTTAGTCGTTCAAATAGATCACAGACTGCAGAACAGGAAGGCCGATCGTTCCAAGTTTGATGCTCGAGTATTTTCCAAACCACCAACTCCTTCCAAAGGAGTAGACTCCGGGGAACCCATGCAAATAGGGGGCCTGAAAGGACCACTAACACAAAAGGAGCGGGAAAGGAGAAAACAGTTGCAATTATGCCTCTATTGCGGAAACTCAGGGCACTTTCTTCGAGACTGTCCGGTGAAACCAGCCAAGAAGGCGGTAGGAGCTGCAGTTACCAAGGTCACAAACTCTGAGCAGGGAAACGACCTCGCCCGACAAGAATAGAGGTCCTCTTGCCGAGCGTTAAAACCAGTTCCGTGACCTCGCATTTCGTGATACCTATGGTCCTCATTAGCCCTGATCATCCAGATCGATTACATGCGATTGAAGCTTACGTCGACAGCGGTGCCATTGGCAATTATGTGGATCAGGAAATGGTTTTGAGGATGAATCTAACTCTTTGTCCCAAGGCTGTAAAGGACGTCATTACTACGGTGGATGGTACGGAGATAGCCTCCGGACCAGTAACGCATACCACTCAAGAAGTGACGCTAGTAAGTCAAGATGGACACCATGAGAAGATCGTGTTCGATGTGATCAAGGCCCCTCAGTTCCAGATTATTCTAGGGATACCTTGGTTAGAGAAACACAATCCCCGGATCGATTGGCGAGCAAGAACGGTTCGGTTCCCAGAATGTGTCTCTACTTGTCACCCTCCACCTGGTGTTGCTCTAGCAGCAATTTCTTCGGAGACTCCCCAGTTACCTCCCGAATACCTAGAATTCCAAGATGTTTTCCGGAAGGATCAGGCTAACTCTCTACCTCCTCATAGGTCCTATGACTGCCAGATAGACCTGATACCTGGATCTACTCCTCCGTGTAGCAGAATTTATGCCCTCACCGAGCCTGAGAACCTTCACCTCCGACAATACCTGGATCAATACCTAGCGAATGGGTTTATTCGTCCTTCTAAGTCCCCTGCTTCTTCAGCTTTGTTCTTCGTTCCAAAAAAAGAAGGGGACCTTAGAACTTGTATAGATTACCGCGCCCTGAACCAGATCACCGTTAAGAATAGATATCCGTTACCTTTAATCCCTGAACTCCTGGACCAAGTCAGAAGAGCATGCATATATACAAAGCTGGATCTTAGAGGAGCCTACCACTTGGTACGAGTAAAAGAGGGCGATGAATGGAAGACGGCCTTCCGCACCAAGTATGGGCTATTTGAATATCAGGTCATGCCCTTCGGGCTTTGCAATGCCCCGGCCGCCTTTCAATATTTTATGAACGATGTCCTCAGAGAACTCATAGATGTATGTGTTGTCGTTTACATTGACGACATCCTCGTTTATTCTTCATCGGAATCTGAACATCGGAAACACGTGAAAATGGTCCTCGAGAGGTTGCGTCAACACAGACTTTTCGCTAAGTTGGAAAAATGTGTTTTCAACGTGACTGAAGTTGAATTCTTGGGATTCATATTATCACCTAGCGGAGTGCGTATGGATTCAAGGAAGGTCGATGCAATTCTCAAATGGCCATCACCATCCTCCGTAAAAGGGGTTCAAAGCATGTTAGGCTTCGCCAACTTTTACCGCAGGTTTATCCCCGAATTCTCTCGAATAGTCCAGCCCATCACCGCCTTGTTAAAGAAAAACAAACGTTTCGAATGGTCTACCGAGGCGGAACAAGCTTTCCAGAATTTGAAGACAAAGTTTATCTCTGCACCAATTCTAAAACATCCTCGCCCCGAACTCCCCTACATCGTTGAAACTGATGCTTCGAGCCTTGCCATGGGGGCAGCTCTATCACAGAAGGACCCAGTAACCAATCAGTTACATCTCGTGGCATTCTGGTCTCGCAAATTCTCGCCTCCTGAGATCAATTACACTATTACTGATAAGGAACTTCTGGCTATCAAGTCTGCCTTTAAGGCTTGGCGGCATTATCTTCTGGGGGCCCGACACACCGTTACTGTGATTACGGATCTCCGAAACCTGCAATATTTGAAAACCGCAAAAGCCCAATCCTCTAGACAACTCCGTTGGGCACTATTCTTTGCCGAGTTTGACTTCATAATTACCTATCGACCTGGTACAAAAAACGGTAAAGCTGATGCCCTTTCTCGGATGGGAGTGGAGGAACACTTGACCAACCCTAAACCTGTACCTATCATTCCCGAACAAAGAATTCTGGGTGTAATAACCACACAATCCATAGAGGAAATTAAGGATAAAACCAGGCAACTTATAACTCCAGCAGAAATACAGAATTGGCATCTGCAGGGAAAGGACTTTGCAGTAAAGGACAACTTATTGTATTTCCAAGAACGATTATATCTGCCCAGCACAGATTTACAGAAAAAGGTTATCACGAGTCTCTAATGGAAGGACATCCCGGTATGGCCAAAACCTCAGAAAAGATCAAGCGCTACTTCTGGTGGCCGTCTTGGAAAAAAGATATCAGTGACTTTATAATGTCCTGTGGAGTATGCGCCCAAAACAAGAGTCAAAAGGAAAGACCAGCCGGCCTCTTACGCCCTATTGACATCCCACCTCGCCCTTGGCATACGCATTCTATGGACTTCATCACCGACCTACCTCCATGCTCCGGATACAATACGATCCTGGTAATCGTGGACTTATTCTCCAAGATGGCGCATTTCATTCCACTCAAAGGCTTGCCAACAGCAACAACTCTGGCCCGAGAATTTCTCGAAAACATTGTCCGACTGCACGGTTTTCCTTCAGTGCTAATTTCGGATCGAGGTAGTCAATTTATTTCTCATTTTTGGCGAAGTTGTTGTCGGTCGGCTCAAATTGATGTGAGATTATCGACCAGTCACCACCCTCAAACCGACGGACAAACCGAGAGGACCAATCAAACTCTGGAACAGTATTTACGCTGCATGCTGCAACAAACTGAAAAAACTTGGAAAGATATCCTTTGGATAGCCGAATATGCCTACAACAACTCTGTCCACTCAGGAACTAGGAAAACCCTGTTTTTTCTTTTATACGGCTGTCACCCTCGAACCTCAGAGTTGGACCCACCCCAAGATCTTGGAACACCAGCAGTAGACTACCTGCACTCTACAATCACCCAAGCTTTTAAGGAAGCCGTTTCTCACCTTCAAAGGGCTAAGGAACAATACAAGAAAGGAGCAGATCAACATCGGAAGGAAGCCCCCCAATATCAAGTAGGAGATCAAGTCTGGTTATCCACCAAATATCTACCTCTAAAAGGACCACGCACATTCAACCCAAGATACCTTGGTCCCTATTCCATCACTACCATAGTAAACCCAGTAGCAGTCAAGTTGGACTTGCCCCCTAACATGAAGATACATCTGGTCTTCCACGTCTCTCTTTTAAAACCTGTGCAACCTCAAACCCGACTAACTAAATCCCAAAAACCTATCCTAGTTGATGGAGAACTCGAGTTTGAAGTCAAAAGCATCCTAGACTCCAAGATCTCCAAATCTAAGCTATTTTACCTAATTGACTGGAAAGGCTACGGCCCTCAAGAAAGATCCTGGGAACCTGCAGAATATGTCCACGCTCCTCGTCTAATCAAAAGATTTCATCAAACATTTCCTGACAAGCCAAAACCCCCGGGGAAGCCCGGTTTGGGAGGGGCCTTGAGGGGGGGGTACTGTCATGATCTCTGCTTCCAAAAGGCCAGGACTTACCCAACTCCCTTGGAAGCAGACCCATAACCCAGGTTCCGAGTGCCAGCCAGTCCCAATTGGGACCTTTTGGACCCTGTCCTGGCGCCAGTGGCGCCAGGCTCATAAATATGCCCAGTCCCAGCGCTGCAAGCGCCGGGCTCATAATGCTTGGGTGGACTTACCTGCAGCAGACCATGCTGCTTACTTACCTGCCAGTTGAACCCCTAATCCTCTTCTGTTTGGGACTACTTTTCCTGTTGGGTGGGGCAGGAGCCACTCCCTAGGTTCAGAACACTGGAACTCTTCTGGAAAGCAGGAACTCTTTTCTTACCTAGGCGTGGCTGTGGAAGGAGACACCTAAGCACTACAGGAGGCTATTTAAACCACACCCGATGGATGAATCTTGCTTTGCGTTATTCTGCATCCTCTGCAGCAGAACGCTCATCGTGTCTTCTGCATCTGATCCTGGGCCTAAAGGAAAAAGGCTTACCATCCTGAATCCAGTCTTCAGCAACATCTATAAAGACAAGAAAGAACAGGTTAGCACTACGGTCTTCAGTGACAGCGCATCCCTTACCTGGTCCATCGGCTGTCATCAACGCCTCGCGCAGCATTCCTGCATCTGAAAGACAAAGGCTTACCTACTCTTCCCGCGCTCCGGAGGTCATCGCACTGCATTCCGGCATCTGAAAGACAAAAGCTTACCAACTCTTCGCACGCTCCGGAGGCCTTCGGCGCTGCATCCCGCATCTGTAAGACAAAAGAAGGTGCGTTTAAAGACATTGGGTAACGTTCAATACTCACGTGCCATTACTCCATCCACGCCGAACTCAGTGGGCATTCCGGCATCCTGCAGCAGCTCCGAACTGGTACCTGCAAAATAAAAGGACAGTTAGTGCGCATCGTGAAGCAAGCAACAAGCGCTTACTTACGCGCTTCCAGGCGCTTCTATTCCGCATACGGGTCCATCCTCAACCCACTTCAGCCAGTCAACCGCCATCACCGGAACCCTGCAAAATAAGAGACAGCATTACAAAAGACTTTTAAAGACATTTGAAATATTCGGAGCTCACCGTTCGTGAAGTAAACGACGGACAGCAGTCCTCTGAAGTCAAGAGGCCTGCGCTACCTATCCAGTGAAGAAACTGGTTACAGCACCCTGCCCCGAGGCAGATGGAGAGCTCGGCGTTCACTTACCTAAGGTGAGAGCGTTAACCTTTGGGGTTCTACAGGAGAGGAGAAAAGGAAAGTGATAGGGACACCCCAATAACCCCAGTTCATTAATCCCATATTTTCTATCTGCAGACATCTCACTCTTCGAGTCAGGCATACAGTGCACAGAGGTCCAGCCCAAAGAGCCAACCGGGTGGTGCACATCACTGTTGAAGATACGGTAGTCGCCCAGTCAAGACCGGCGCCTCTGCGAGAATCAGGTGAGCGTTACACCAGGTCCTGGCTCGTGCCGCTCTAGCTGCTAGCAAAAGTGAGTGTGTCAAGTCCGGTAACTTCTCCCAGTGCTCATCCCTCTGTTGTAGGCCAAAAATGATCAGGGTGGGATCTAACAAGTAGTCCCCCTCCCCCGCCTCTCTAATCCAACTAAGCACCTCGGACCAGTAAGTCTGGACTTTGTGACATGTCCACCACATGTGCCAATAGTCAGCTCTTCCCCCACATCCATGCCAACACACTGGGACAACGTCTGGAAACATCCTAGAGAGGGTGATCGGGTCGTACTGCCACCTGTGGAGGAGCTTGATGATGTGGGTCTTGTATTGGCATGAAATCGACGTCTTAAAGGCCCTGGTGCAAAGTTTCCCCCAGAGACCATCCCCGATGGCACAGCCCAGATCCCTTTCCCATTTCCTTCTGAGGCTCCTGGTGGTTCCCTCCCGGGGGGTCAGAAGAGCTAGATACAGGAGGGAGATGAGACCCTTCATTTCCGTATGGGAGTCCAGAATTTCTTCCACCGGGGTGAGCCTCCTCTGTAAGCATTCCCTCAGTTTTGGCTTCATTAGAATCCCCTTGAGTCTAAGGTATAGGAGTGGTGAGAGTCTACCGATACCCAGAGCCTCCTCAAGTTCCTGGATAGGTATAAAGGAATCCACCCTCACCAGTTGGCCAAACCTACAGAGCCCCGCCTCGAACCAGGACTGGTAATGTTCGTGGCCCGGAATCTCTTTCAGGACTGGTGTGGACCATATGTGACTTAGTGTGGAGGGCCATGTGGTAATTCTTTGCTTCTGTCCCTTCCCTGCAAGCGCCTGCCACATAGTACCTAGGATTGGGTGGTCCCAATCCTTTTCGGGAGCTTTTTTAGTGGGACCCATAGCCATTCACCTACAGTGACAGGGCTCAACAGGGAGTTCTCAATGTAGACCCATTGCTTGTTGGGATCTTCTCTAAGGTGCGGGACCAGAACCCTGAGCTGGGCAGCCCTATGGTAGGTAGCAAGATCCGGGAGGGAAACACCCTCTCTTTCTTTGGGAAGGATGAGGGTCTCATACCCTATTCTGGGCTTCTGGTCTTGCCATATAAACTTCACTATGCGCCTCTTGGCTTCTCCGAGGTATACTGCAGGAGCCTCCAGAGGAAGCATCTGGAAGAGATTCAACACCCTGGGGAGCAGGTTCATCTTTATCGCGTTTATTCTGCCCATCCACGATATTTGTCCCTTCTCCCAGTCTTCCATCTCCCTGAACAATTTCTCAAACAGAGGGGGGTAGTTTGCCAGGCTCAAGTCCTCACTAGGTCTTACAATGTTAATCCCCAGGCATTTTATCCCTTCTACGCAGACCTGAAGGCCCAAGGGGCCAATTCAGTTATGCCCCTATCGGCATCTGAGGCAAATGGAAAGATCATCGACTTGCCTACATTAACCTTGAAGCCTGAGAAACGGCAAAACCTTTCGATGATCTGTAGGGCAGCCGGGACTGAGCGCGTGGGTTCCCTCAGGTGGAGCAAGATGTCGTCTGCGTAAAGGCCTAGCTTAAAAGTGCAGTCTCTCACCGCTATGCCCCGCACCATGGGAGAACCTCTGATGTATTCTGTGAGTATCTCCATGGTCATGGCGAAGAGAATGGGGGAAAGGGGACACCCCTGCCTCGTCCCTCTTTGGAGACTGAAAATACGTGACAGGCGACCGTTGACTGTCACTCTGGCTGAAGGTGACTCATATAGGGCTTTGATGGCCTGCCTGATCCCGATTCCGAACCCCAGCTTCTTGAGTACCCCATGTAGGAACCCCCAGTCGACCCGATCGAACGCTTTTTCGGCGTCGATAGACACCAAGACAGGGTTCTCACCCATCGGGGCTGCAATCCGCATGAGGTGGAGGGTTTTATGCAGGGTGTCAGCCCCCTGTCTCCCCTGTATGAACCCCACCTGGTCTGAGTGGATTAGGTTTGGTATATGGCCATCCAGCCTCGTCGCAATAATCCTCGTGAACAGCTTGGCGTCCACGTTGAGGAGGGAGATTGGTCTATAAGAGCGGCAATCTGCTGGGTCTTTCCCCTCCTTTGGAATCACCGTGATCAGCGCTTTACCAAATGACAGAGGTGCCCTCCCTGTCTGCATTATATTTGAGAAGAGGCCTGCTAAGAAACCAGCCAGTAAACCCGAGAAGGCCTTGTAAAAGCCTGTGGTTAATCCATCTTCCCTCGTGGCCCTGCCCAGTTTCAGCCCCGAAATTGCTTTCAGCACCTCCTCCTCTGTTATAGGGGCATCCAGGGCCGAGGACTCCAGTGATCCAAGGATCGGGAGGGAGACCCCCTTGAGATATACCTGCCTTGCTTCCTCCTCCATTACCCCCTCCCTCCCGTATAGGGTCTCATAGAAACTAGCAAATTTCTCTGCTATGCCTTCTGGGTCTGTGCTTTTTGAATTGGGTTTTTGAATTTTCTCCTGCCCTTTGTTTTCTTCTTTGTCGACCAGGGGCCCTCAGGTTCCCTCCCAGCCACTGCCCTAGGCTGGGTTCCCGCTCCTTCTCGCTCCTCCTGGGGGTCTCCCCTGAGTGCCTGCAGCACCTGTGCGGCCTCCTTACCACTGATCACCCTATAGTCCACCCAAGCTCGTTCAAAGGATAAGGCGAACGCGAAGGACCATCTGTATCTTATGTCCTGGCTTGTTAGCCACTGTGTGAGCGGGCAGCATTCTCTCCTGCGGGTGAGCGTAAGGGCAGATAGATCTTGATATATCTTGATTGTATCTCCTTCAAAGATGAAGCTCCCCAGCCTTTTTGCCTTCTCCAGCACCTCCATTTTCTCCCTGTAACGGAGGAACCGCACCACGATGGACCCTGGGCCACCCCCCGCGCCTCCTATACCTCGGTGTGCTCTTTCCAGCTGGACCTCCTTGCCCCCTTCCAGTGCGAAGACTTTTCTCCCCATGTCCGCAGCCGTCTCCCCTCTCTCCTGGGTCACGGCCATGATGCATAGGTTGTTTCGATGTTCTCTGTTCTCTAAATCGTCCATCTTGTGAATCATGTCCTCCTCTCTTGTTTCTAAGTCAGTTATCCTAGCCTAATACTTCATATCTAGGAGATCTGCCTGGAGATGGTTGTTTTCCATCCCCTCCATTTTGTCTTCCAGGGTATCCACTCTCCCTTTGAGGTCTACAATAGAGGCCTGTATGTCTGTACGGATTGCCTTGATCTCCTGGAGGATATCCTTGAGGTCGTCCTTGGTAAGTGCGGAAGGGGGTGGGTCTCCTACGACAGGCATGGTGGTTCTGGGGGCCTCGGTTTGGGCGAGGGTCTGTCGAGGGTGGGGTCTGCTCCAGGATCTGGGTAAAGTAGGGCACCTGGGGGCCAGTGCCTCAATATAGGATTTCCTTGTGATGTCTGAGGAAGCTCAGATCAGGGCACCTGCCCTCTTTTTCTGTCAAAGTATTGCATTTCAGTTTGCCCTGGAGAATTCTATCTCCAAGGCCATATGGGAGTTCTGGGTCCAGGGCAGGGGCCCTCTTGCCAGGTTGGGCCCCTGGTGCCACGTGGGTGGGGGGCCCCCAGGGATGCACTGCCAGCTCCTGGGTTTATCAGCCAGGATGAGTCAAGGGGGTGTGGGGGGAACCCCCACCACCGGGCCTCCTGGGTTACGCCTTTCCCCCGCCGCCTCCTCTCCCACGCAACTTCACCGTTTCTCTGCAGGTCCTCATTGTGTGTGTGCCACTGCCCGGGGGGCAACACGTGGCGTAGTGCTGGGGGGGTTGGGTTGAGGGTGGGGGGTGCTCCAGCCACCACCACTCCACGGATACGCTCCCCCCCCCCCAACACCTCACCTTATTCTGGCAGCTTTCCTCGGATCGGGTCCCCTCCCGTCTGCAGCGCGGGAACTCCGGGGCCCATTCCATCTGCGTCCTCCGTGTGTCCACGTCCCGGACGCCTGGGCGCACACTTTCAGGGAGGGAATCCGGGGTTCACCGATGGAGCGCTGACGTGGAGCGCACAGGTTGGCGTGGGGCGGACACCTCCTCAAGCGAGCCGGTCCTCGCTGTGGGGCCGGGAAGGCCTCTCCCCCCCTCCACGCATCGCGGGCCCCTGCGTGCTGGTCGCTGGCACCTGGAAGCGCCTTACACCTCGGTCCGTGGGTGTTGGGGCGCCTCCCTCATCGTCCGGCTCCTGCGCTGTGGCGGTGGGTGCGGGGGGTGGCCCCCCAAAGCTCAGGCAGCTCCGACTGTCCTCTGGAGGGCCCGCGGGGCGAAGGCGCAAAAATGCCCCCCCCCCGGCCCTGGGTGCTGGTTGTATTCTGCCGGCTGCGTCTCTCCAGCCACCCCCAGTGCCTCTCTCCGGGGTTGCGCAGGAAGGGGCTAATCTCTAGGCCCGCTGGGCGAGTAGGGTTGTCCACGCGGACACAGGTCTCCTTCGGGGGTGCTTTAAAATCCCAGCTGGGGATCTTGGAAGCACGCTAGGCCCTGTGGTGCAGACGGAGCTCGAGCTCACACGTCCGTCATGCTCCGCGACCCCTGGCGGTCCAACCCCATGTGTTTTAAATAGGTGGCAGAGTCTCAGGGCGATCTTGCAGTCTTTGGGTTAAGGGTGATTTGACTTGTCCATCAGGGTATTTGGGACCCCATTGAAATCTCCTCTTATGACCACCTGGCCTTCAAGAAAAGGGAGAATCTTCGATTCCAGCTCTGCAAAGAAAGTTTCCTGGTCCTCGTTCGGGTCATAGACTGAGATTAGGGTGTGTAGTTGGCTGTATAGCTCCCCTTTCACTGCGATATACCGTCCCTCCGGGCTCTGCAGGACCTCTCGTTCCCTAAAATGTTTTCCTTTTGCTAGTAGCATCGCTGTGCCACCCTACCTATCTCCGGATGCCAAATATTGTTTCGGAAATGCTCTGTCACGCAGTCGTGAGAAGTCTTTAGACAGTAGGTGTGTCTCCTGGAGAAACGCCACTGTGCTGTGAAGGTCACTTTGGCGCCAGAGGGTGGATTTACATTTCTCTGGGGAGTTTAGGCCCCTGACATTCAATGAAGGTTTAACGCAGTTTCAGGCGTGATGGGAGGATCTCCTGTAGCGTCACTTCCGTTATCTGGGGATGGAAAAGGGGTTGGGGGTTTGCAGGATTCTGCCCTCTAATGTTGTACTGTGTATTCTCTGCTGCAACCAGGGTTTTAACATTTTCAGGTTGGGCCCGAACGTGACCCGGGAACAGAAAGAAACCAACAGTGACCCAAAAAACGAAACCAAAGTCAAACTGGGCCAGAGTGTGTATCCATACACTCGGCTGGGGCATGACGTTGGATGCCGGAGCTCCGAGCAAAGCTCTGGCCTGGAGAACAGGTTACTTTTACTTCCCTGCTTGAAGTAGAGGGGGCTTAGGTTTGCTGTAGCTGGCTTGGTTGCTTCCCTCCTCTGGGCACCTTCCCCCAGCTATTTCGCTGTGATTTAGTGATCCCTCCCCGATCAGGCGAGAAGGCGGCCTGGGTGCGACTAGAGTCCGCTTTCTCCTGCTGCTGTAGCATGCTGGCAATGTCTGCCGATTTCGAGTTTTTCTGTTTGACCATTTTGACTGGGGAGGTTGAGAGCGAGCTGGGGAGGTGTGATTAGGCTTACTGTAAGCTTCCAGCCAGCACCCGGGTAAAATTTCTGGTCTCTCGCTGTTTCCTGGGTTGCGTAGCAGCCCTGCTGCACCTACCGTCTGCGTTTCTCAGCTTGGGGGTGGGTGGGTTGTGGCCCTGCTGTTCCCGGTGCTGCTCCCAGAGATGCCTGGCTGCCCTAGGGTAGCTTTGGTTAAGTCCTTTAGAGTGAAGGGAGTGGCTTGTTGTGTCTTCTGGACCTGTTAATGGTCCTGGCCCTGCTTGGGGCTGGGGATCCTGGCGCGCCTGACCTGCTTGGCCCAGGGCGCCTTTCGTTCCCTCCGCTGCGCTGTTCTGCCTCCCTAGTGTGGGCCCCCCACTTCTGCATTCTTAAACCGAATGGGGAGCAGCTATCCCATGTCCATAAGGCTTATATGACACGTCTTCTGAGTGTTGTACAGTCTTCTGCGCTGAAACCCTGGAAGGTGTTATCTTTTTAATTGACAGCCGACAGAGCTAAACTGTAGGGAATACTTGTCGGTCCAGATGTAAGGAAGGTGGTGAGCCTCGTAGGTTTTTGGTGCCACTGCTGCAAGCCCTCAGGTCTAGCGCCGGAGTGTGTACATCGTTGGAGGGGGCGCAGTCGCTGCATGCCCACCAGCCAGAAGAGCTGTCGGGGTTGCCCCCCCAGATCAAATGCTGCCCCGGGCGGGTGGGCGGGGAGGAGTCACTGCGATGGTGCTGCCGACTCCTCACCCTTTCCCCTCAGCGTGGCCCAGCAGCTGCCAATTTTGGATCTCAGGGGGTTTGCTGGCGCTCTCCCTCACCACTGAGTTCTCGGGGTCTGGGGTCTCAGATTTCACCCCTCCTTCTGGCTACCAGCTCCAGGATAGTTCCCCCACCGGACCTCTGTCTCTGCTTCTTTTAGACCAGCTTATTTCAGGTGTATTTTATCTCAAGATCGGGCGTCCCACAGAGGCTTTCAAAAAGGCGACTGCATTGCTGGCGCCTTAAGCCAGGCGCCCCCTCTCTTATTCACGCTCTCCTTGTGCTCCCTCTCTATTCCTCTTGTTTTCCCTCTGATGTTCTACTCCTACCCTCCTTTGATCTTGGCTTCTATGTCACCTCTCCACTCTACTACTCTCCCCTCTACTACACTAACATGCACCCTTCCTTCTACCAGTCACCTTCTCACTCAGTGCCCTTCACACCGTACTCGCGCTCTGTTAGACTCACTCACCTGGCACACACTCTCACATCCAAGAATCACTTTCTCCCACCAACCCATACCTTACCTAGCAGTCGCTTTCCCCAATCCTCCTCCACACTCCTCTACACTGACCTTCCTGCGCTTGGTCTTTTGATCCTCCTCTTCCCTTGACCTCACCATATCAACCCACACTACCTTGATTTCCAGTTCCCTTTTGATTCTCCCCTCACCTTCAATTGGTTTTCTCCCTCAGCTGTTCCCCAGGCCATCCTCTGGCTTCCTTCTCCCCAGGGGCTAGGTCACAGTATACAAGCACATATAACTGGCTTGTAGCCTCGCCTATTTTTCGTACATTGACCTGCCACCGTTTGGTAATGGCTGACCACTCAAAGGGTAATCAATTTCATATTTACAAGAGTATTTGCAGAGAGATTGGGAATATACTTGCCTAAACTGATACACTCAACTCAGGCCAAATAGGATTAATCAGAGGTATACAAGGGTCAGACAATATCTGGAAAACACTGGACCTAATGGCCACCATAGACCCGAAAGATAACGACCCATTATTGGTTTTGTTGCATGGCCTTTCCTGAAGGTGGTTCTGCAGTGGGTGGGGTTGAAATCCCAGGTGGTTTATGGGGGGATTACAGCTCTCTATTCTGATCCGACTGCCCAAGTGGCAGTCATTGGGATATCTTCAAAGAGAATTCCCCCTGAATAGGGGAACTAGACAGGGATGCCTCCTATACCCCTGATCTTTGCGCTAACATTAAAGCCTTTGACTGAATATATCCGGAGCAAGAGGGTAATCCGAGGGCTAGAAAGATCTGGGCGGGAATATAAAATGGCTCTTTTTGCTGACGACATCCTGGTATATATATCACATCTTAAAAAACTTGACCCACCCCAAGCTGGTAAGAGGTTGTCGGAAAATATGGCACCCTATCAAGTTTTAAGATAAACTTCACTAAATTAAGATAAACTTCACTAAATTGGAAGTGCTTCCCCTGACAGAGGGTACCCGAGAATTGGCCTTCCCATCACTAATAATGGGTTCTGGATGCAGACCAAGAGAGATATTTGGGTATGAACATTGTGCAGGATTTAAAGGGTTTATATGAGGTGAACTTTCCTGCTCTGTGGGACAAGATTAAACAAGATCTAACGCAATGGTCTAGATTGGTTCAAGCGTGGGCTAGGAATGTATTGACAAGACTGTTGTTCATGTTCCAGGCTTTGCCGGTGGAAACACCCCAAACGTTTTTTGAAGAAGCAAAAATAATTTTCGTAATATTTCTCTGGGGCGATAAGAAGTTGCACATAGCTTATTCCATGTTGTTATGGCTCAGTGGAGTTGGCCTCCCAGACTTGATTGAACTAGTACTACAGAGTAGCTCATCATTTAAGGGGAAACAAAGAAGAGCAACGGGTCGATCTGGAAAATGATCTGCTGTCCCCAGTAACTATTGGTGAATGGTTGTGGGTTCCCCACACGCAACTGCCTGAAGTCACACCCAGTTCTGGGCACTTTATGGAAGCTATGAAGGAAGGGGATTTGATATTATAGGTTATTTATAACGCACTTAATACCCAGAGTGCAGACCCGGGGATCGAACCTGTGTTGCTCTGTGTCGTCTTGCTTCCAAGGTGGGCGCGTTGCCACTGAGCTATCCTCCGGAAACTCACGGAGGCGAGGTTCCATCCAGCCTTACTACGAAAAGGGCTGGTGAGGGCAGGCCAGTTATGGCGGGATGGTTGACTAAACCTGTTCTGGATTTAGAATTACAGGAAGAGCCTATGTCGGCCTTTGTGTACCCACAATTAAAAGGTGTGATGACAGACTGTGCCTGGGGAGTGGGGGGGGGGCACATGAGCCGACAGCTAATGTTATTTGAACACGTCCTGGAATCACACTGCGGTACCAGGGGCCTCATTTCAAGACTTTACAACTCATTGATAGAGAGAGGGCGCTCTAGCACACATCGTTTTAAATCGTTCTGAGCAAAATACCTGGACATCCCAGAAGATAGAGCCCCCTGTCCGGTCCGTTCTAGGCATGTGTGGTCCCTCCTCAATTGCAATGGAATATAAGATGCATACCTACTGACTGCTTAGTGCTACAGCAACAGAGGTTAAGCATCGTATCCCCCACAGGCTAGCCAAGATGTATCCGGGGGTTAGCAAGCGGTATTGAAGAGCGTGTGGAAGCATGGGAACTTACTGGCATGTTTGGTGGGTGTGCCCCCAAAACTGAGCTGTTTTGCAAAGAGGGGTTAGCCTGGATGAAGGAAATAGATGGTATAGCAAGGCCATTGTCCCCACTCTTATTGCTTTTTGGATTAGAGGATGACGAGGGAAACTACACAGGACTGACCCGCATGGCAAGGAACTTGTTCTTGGCGGGAAGGGTCTGGATGACATTATTCCCAACACAGGCAGAATGGGCTAGTAAAGCATTTGAAATCTACGAAATAGAGGCTATGACTGCAATTCACTCACAGATGCACAATTTCATTGACTCAGAATGGCTCCCCTTTGTAACATATCATAGGAAGGAGGCAGTTTGAAAACAGTGCACGCCAGTATATGCACCCCCATACCCAAAGCCCAAGAAAGTAGATCTGTGAGCCTGGTTACCAGACAGAATACATTACTGAACCGCTCGCATAGTCGGGAACCCCAACCATAAACTTACAGTACCGAGAAAAACACAAAATGGACAAATAGCACATGTTGCCCATCCCAGGTTTAGGAAAGTCAGAGGAGTGTGGCAAACGGGAAAGGAACTACAATAATTAGAGCAAACACTACTTGAGCTGCACCTCATTGACAACAAAGGAATAGTGGAGTTTTAATTTGAGGTGTACTAACTATTAACTTTGTATTGGCACACAAGATTGACAGTTTATGTTTCAGTATATGCTCTTGAAAAGCTCAATAAAAAGTCAATAAAAAAATGTAGAGTCAATTTCAGAGTTTATTTCGGGACTAAATGGAGCATCTGGATTAACGGTTTGATATGCTGATCGCTTCACGGTCCTGCTGAAGGTATAATTACTTTCACAGTTTGTGTCAAGAAGAGGCCTGGATTGTGGGTTTGATCGGCAGGCCGCTCTGAAGGTATACTCAATTTCACAGATTGAGTCACTTAGTCATTCTCACTCTTCCACCGCCAATGAAGTCCTACGGTCAGTGGTGGAAGTGGGAAAAAATTGGAGGGGGATCTCACAAGGGCCGGGGTGGGGGAAGAGTTTGGGGGGCGGTGCCCGAGGAGGCAGGGTTAAGGGGGGCGGAGCTGGCAGTTGACCTATCAAAGGAAATGTCCAAAATAATAGTTTAAAACGGAGCTATTTCTTTTATGCTGCTTATTTTCCAAACTATATATCAATTCCACTTTAAACCACTTCCATGGCACTGGTGATGAGTTACCACTATGCGGATAATTTCCATTCCATTTTTATTATTTTCAAAAACTTCCCCTTGGGTACTATTCAAACACAGTGATTTCTGTTCGCCATAAGCAACGTTTTCCTTTACTTGAACCTCACATGCGCAGCTCCTGCAGCTTCCCTCTGAGAGCAGTTGGGTGGCTGCATTGTGTATGATGTTAATAGGGGTATTTATTTATGCATGTTTGTTGGATACCTGTATATTTATTTATTTATGCAATGTTTGTCGGATACAAGTATCCGACACACATTGCATAAATAAATGATCTGGGTCCATGTATCCGTCAAACATTGCATAAATAAATAAACCAGGTCGTGGTTGAGGACTGTAACTTCCTCTTGTGACCTCTTGCATGGGGTCACCAGAGGAAGTTACAGTTTGCTCACATGCGTTTTTTTATTCTTCTCCACCAGTGGAGAGCAGGGGTTTGGGGTGGCGGACTCTGGCTGGAACCCAAGATCCTGCTACACATCTGGTGCTTGATCTCAGATCCGGCGAGAGCCGGCCCAATGAACAGCCCTGCCTACGGGACAAAGAGAAAAGCACTGCCCATAATTGTGGACAACAGGTACAGGGCAAGGAGAGGGCTCCCTCTCCACTCTTGAAAGGGTCACATCTATGACCCTGTCACACAATGTAAAACCATTTTCTTGCACTGACAACCACCACTTGATTTCCGTAACTTGCTGTGTTTTTACCTATTTGTGGATATGCAACTTTCTCGCACCTAGAAACACTTGTGTACTGGCGCGTTATAAATGCCATATATCATATCATGCATTTAAATTATTAGTAAAATAGCAATGTGTTATGTAGTCTGCAAAGTTATTTCATTGCTTTATAGAAACAAAAACAGACACTTATCTGCTGGCCATTTAAGAAAGTACATACCTTCACTAACCACTAGATCCTCCAACACATTATTCCTTACAGTGCCCAGATTTTCCCTAAAAAGAGCTAGAAGTTCCAGTTTCACGGTCCTTGCCTCCCAACTTTGGAACACCCTACCATTTAACATAAAATTCATCGAGTCCTTTCAGTCATTTAGGAAACAGGTCATCAGTTGGTTACTGAATAGAACCTAGCATTCACCCCTTCCTCCTTCTATGTTCGATGCTACTGCCATGTGTTTTTGTCCGTAATTGTGTTTTCCCAACTACAAATTGTATAATGTATAATTGTATACCTTTATTATGTACTTTGCAACCTTGTACCGAAGCGCCCTTTTACCTCTGGGTCTGGAGCGCTATACTAAATAAATAAACAAACAACTGGATATTAATCAAACATTTACAACTATAAACCATCCAGAAGGTATCCTTAACAATGAATCCTTAGCTTTCCTGGATCATACTAATCACGCCCTCTTGTTTTCCCCTTGTGCTGCTGCTTTGCCTTCCCAATGGTATATGTGTTTCCAATAGTAGTATGCCAATCATCTATAGAGGGGCCTTGTGGAGATTCCCTTATTCCTCCATATCATTTTCCTCTTAAGCCAAACCGTATTACTGAAGGAAATACCCTCCAAGCCCCAGCACAAACACCTCAAAACTACTGGGGACTTGTGATCCCAAAACCTCATTAATAATTTGACAGATCCTTCATCAGAACAGCCAAACCTTCGTACACTACTACGCCATGTTAACCAAGGTCCCATCTGGATGCCTATAATTCTAGCAGGATTAAATGTCACACATGCCCTTCTCAAACATTCCCACTGGTGTCCTTTATGCCATATGGATAATTTTCACCTGGCAATCCCATGCTGCCACTTCTAAGGATGCATATTTAATGATGGTGCTCCGCTGTAGTCAGTCTTCTCTTGTTACCTCCTTGCCCATATTTCCAAACCAAATCTCAAGTACCCTATCTTTTACTTTTCCAACATCAATCAACATCTTTTATGTTAGGGCAGCACAGTGGGGCTTGTCTGCCAGCATCCTGAAGGTGTCTCAGTTTCTGTGGAGAGTTGGGAGGAGAACCATCTCTGTCCAAGATTCCATTGCCCATCTTAGATTCCTATAATCACTGAACATGCAGCTGTCCATACCTTTTGTTCATCTC
Organism: Ambystoma mexicanum; assembly: GCF_040938575.1. Taxonomy (NCBI): domain Eukaryota; kingdom Metazoa; phylum Chordata; class Amphibia; order Caudata; family Ambystomatidae; genus Ambystoma; species Ambystoma mexicanum. The sequence continues at coordinate 537,230,345 of NC_090928.1, read as the reverse complement.
AATTCCTTGGCAAATAGCATGTCTGTACAGATCCCATATTCATGTCCTACAGCTACTCAAGAAATATGGGTATACTGCAGGGATGTTATGTTACATTTTGTTAATGTGATTTATAATGTGCAGCACTGCCTTTTTCATGGTTTCCCAGCGGTCTGGCAGATCTGAAAAGAAAGAGTGGGAGAGTGGGTTTGTTAGTGGGAGAACAGGGAGAGCCCAAAAGTACTTTTGCTGAACTGTTGGTAGTTCCAATTCAGAAAAACAGGTCACTGTGAGTTGGGTTTGCTTCTGTGGTATGGGCTCGTGGGTGTTCGGTTGTATGGGTCTGTAAAGATTGTTTTATGTTTGTGACATGTGGTTGGAATTGATTGTGTTGCGATTGAGGGAGTTCTTGGAGGAGGTATACATTGTGTGGTTGTTGGATTTAGAGTTGGTGTTGTGTTAGTCATGTGTGGGTGTTGTATTTGGTAGGTGTGTTGAAATTGCTTGTGCAGTGGTTAGCAATATGTTTTTTTCCCCTGGGGCTTGCCCAGCTTGGTTGACTTGCCCTTAGTCCCAAAATGGGAGCCTATCATTTATGGTGCGCCTCTTTGCATATAGGTTGTGCGTTTCTCATAGATTGTGGTTTAGATTTTTAGGCTGTCACATGAAATTGCCAGGTTTTTAGTGATTTCCTGAAGGTCAGCTGTTCCTCTGTTGTGCGTATTTCCTTGGGCAGTGAGTTCCAGAATTTTGTTGACATGTATGAGAAGGCTGAGCCACCATGTTTCTTGTTCGAATATTGTTTGGGTTCAAGACATAGGTAATTGCTTCATTGTAGGGTTCTTTTTGGTCTACACAATAGAGATTTTCTCTTGCAGGAATTCTGCTTCTTAGCCATGAATTGCTTTGTGGACCATATAGTGTGTTTTGTAGCCAGTGTGGGCCTCTAAGTGCTGCTGTGATATGCATCTCTTAATGAGTCTGAATAGTTTTGCTGCTGCGTTCTATATCCCTTGCAGTTTTTTGGTGAGGTAGTCCGGCATTCCTGGGTAAATGCTGTTTGTGTCATCTGTTCTTCACATGATGAGAGAGATGATGGCAAGTGTTCTGTGTGGGAAGGTGAGAGAGGGTAGTATCCGTTTGATTGTGTGTAGGTGAAAGAAGCATTTCTTCACTACTGCACTGACTTGGGAGTTCTAGTGTTAGGCCATCGTGCATAAATATTCTGTGTTTTAAATTACTTTGGATGCTTCCGGTCAGTTTCCTATTTCAGTAGGCCATGGTATATATGGTAAATAAAGATGTAAGCAGTAGGAGCTAAAATCATCTCCTGGGTATTGGGCATTAGCCAGTAAGCAGGAACAACTACCTCCACAGAATGAGAAACTAGTACATAGTGATAACATCCACTTGAGATTCAAACTATAACCTTTTGTCCATTGTATATGACCCATTACGCTTTCATTGAGCCACACCTGGCCCCATTATCTAAAAATGAAGATGAACTCTGGGGAAACTTTCAGCTAAGCCTCAGACACACCCTTACGTGTATAGCATGCAGTTAGCTTATTGTTATTTCTCCTTTGCCTTGAGAGCGTGTAATGGAAGTCTGTTGGGCGATAGACGGCACACCATACATACAGAATGCCTAATAGACAATTGGATATTATTTATAGGTTGACTTGGATAGTTGGTATCTCATGCTTTGAAAGTGACCCACGATCCATTAGTATTGAACTTAGCAATGCCAAACAACTTTAGAAAAATGAGCACACAAGGCAGTTACTATGATATTGATCTAACAGTGGCCCCCAGATGGAGAAAGCTATGAAGGTCTAAGCTAGATGAAGATGTCGACATCCCTATACATCTTGAATGCTTTGATGGAATACTCTAGTAGCCTTAATAGCACAGATGCTCTAGCCTTTTATGTAAAACGATCCAATATTGTGGTTACTTTTGTAGCAACTTCCTCAATATTGTAAAGAGCTAGTTTATACAAGGCAACATGGCTTTATAATGATTGTAGAAGTGCTTCAAAAAAGAAAGAGCAGTGTTGTGGAATAATCAGAGATATCTGGCAGATAGGGACGAATAGTGCTCTATCAAGTGACAGACAGGTAGATTGTAATATTTCTGAAAATAGGTGGTTTACCTATTTTCAATCTTTATAAAATTGTGAGGATGAACAAGTAACAGGAAAACCAAACGTATCATTTATAGGAAGCTTCTCCCGTATTGTAAGTGATTTCAATCCAGCACTCCAACTAAGTCAATGCCTAATATGGGATGCCCAATGGAAACCCTTATTTATATATCTTTATGTCAAAAGCTTGTTTCATTCTGGATGATGTACCCTTATATTACGCCCCTCTCTTTGAATCCCCCCGGCCTCACTGAGCCAAGAAGTAGGTTTGTTTTGCAAATTAAAAGATTTATTTGAAGAATTGAACAATATATAGATTACACTTTTATGAATATGAATAATATCTTGAATATCACACTTATGAATATGAACAATGATCAGCAATGGGTAATATTACAATATCAACAATCTCTTTAATCAAATTAGGAGTAGGAATAGGAACAATAATCTAGCAGAGAATACTTTGTATGGGTTCAAGAAATTGCAATGATAGGAAGAAATGCAACACAGAAATAGAACTTGATATGACTTCAATCAAAGACAATGTGAACACTCTTTCCCCTGTGACTACTCACTCCCCCCACTATGCAATATGGAGATATGGAATGAGGGCACACGGGTATCAGGAATAACAATCAACAATTGCAGTTTCAATCCCGATTCCCCCAGCAAGCTTAGAGAGAACAGGAATGCTTTAAAAACAGGTCAAAATGCTTTTGAATGTGATTTGCAATGAATGGGAAAAATGCTCAAATCGATTTTAATTCGCTAAATGGGATTCAGCACAAGTGAGAGTGGCTTTGGATTGGTTCAGGTCAACACTAGCAATGATTTATGAATGATTAGCAGATGGAAAACGAAATTCAGAAGTTGAAAGCAAGAAATAGCTGTTTTACATGGGGTGAAATTTAACCAATTTTTAAATTTGCGACAATTTACGTTTGAAAGCTGAGGATGTTAGCTTCAAAATGACATTTAAATTTCGTCTCTAGGACGTATGGTTCAAAAGTTACGGAGGTTTTTGTGAAGGTAGATTTTTCAGAAACAGAGTCAAGATTTCAAAATGAATGATTGCGCTTTAAAGATTCAGAACCAATATGGACTTATACTAAGGCGCTATGAAAGTACAAGATACCCAATGGGACAACCACCAGAACAGGGCGCCTTCCGCTCTGATTGCTGTGCACCAGGACACTTGACTTTCTTCAGAAAATATCAGCGCACAGATGATTATCGCTACAATTATCGCAGACTATATAATGAGAAGAATTCAGGATGGACACAAGATTCTAAAATGAAGTTCTGGATAGGTTGAAATGGATTGAATAGGATTACTTTTAACTACCTGACCACGTATATCTCTCCTCTATCTCACTCACATAAGTCATCTCTCTCAGCTATTCTTGGCAAGTTGGAGCCCTTCTGGATTTCCACTTCATCACTAAACACTTTTTAGCTAATATACATCCCATATTAAAAAGTCTATGTTTCTTAATGGATACCTTGCCTATATCCCCTAGCAGATATTTCAATGGTGAAAGCAGAGGGGGGAACCCCTGTCATGTTGTATAGGAACCCCTGTCATGTTGTATAGTATCTCTGCCACCTCCTGCCAGAACTGTATTATATTCTGACAATTCCAGTACATGTGTATTTAGTTCGCCCCCTCTTTTCCACATTTCATACACTCATCTAATGAACCAGGAAACAATCGTGAGATCCTTGCCAGTGTATAGTGAAATTGGTTTAGTATTTTGAAATAAGTCGTTGGCGAGCATTCAGGGGAACCTCCTTTGTCAGCGAGCAGTATCTTTGTCATTTAGTTTCATCAATGCTCATTGTTAAATCTCTTTCCCATTTAATTCTCGCTTTGTTCTGTTGTGGCGGGTCTGTCTGTATTGTCTTGTATAATCTGGAGACCAGTCCCCTTGGTATTTCTTCTGCCATTATAATTTCCATGCACATGCAGGCCTCAGGTTCCTGTGGGGATGATGACCATCTACGGCGCACTGCCGCTCTTTTGCGATAATACAGCAATAGTTTGACAGGGCTGTTCCCCAGCTTTTCTGTAATTTCCTCTCGGGTAACTAAAGTCCCTCCTGCAAATATGTCACCCAATCCCATGTCCCCATCAGGGTCCCAAGCTTTCCGTATATATCTGGGTCATATGTTGGGGGAGACCTGGGCAATTCCATAATGCTATTTTACTATTGTATGGTGTGTCTATATTCAGGCATGTATATACCAGTTTCCATGCATTAACTGTCGTACGCACTGAATCAAATACACATGAATCCTCATATCGGTCTTCCAAGATTACTGCTCTAAGGTCCGTGAGGGCTGCTCCATATCGTTCCACTGCTAGGTGGGTTGGGGCGGGGGGGCCTGTGAATACCAATGACCCGCAATTTGTGCCTGTGCCACTATGTAATACAATTCGAAGTCAAGGGCAGACAGTCCTCCTCGTTCGTATGGTACTGTCAGTCCCTCCCAACTCACACCATTCCCCCACACGTATTGTATCACCATGGATCTAAGTCTAACAAAGAATTTGCGACCTGGCCATATCAGGATTGTGGCGAAGTAGTACAGTAACTTAGGCACCACTATCATTTTCAAAAGCGATAGCCTGCCATATAAAGACATTGGGAGTCTGGCCCATGCTGTCAATTTTGTTGTTAACCCACTCAGGTTAGTTTCGTGATTATCCTTGTATAGTGTCTGTTGCTTGCGGCAGGCCATCACACTGAGGTATTTAAGCTTAGTCGGGGCCCATTTGAATCCCAGCAAATCGGCAGGTTCGTTTGTATTCTCAGTTAACGGGAATAGTTCAGATTTTGCATTATTAATTTGATATCCTGAGTGTGTTGTGAATGCAGCTACCACTTCCATATTTGGTTTAAGGTTTACTTTGGGGTTCCGTAAATATAGCAGTGTGTCGTCTGCATATAGGGAGACTTTTTGAGCGGCTCCTGCTGTATGTATTCCTGTGTGTGCATGTCGGTCGCGCATTCTCCGGCTCAGGGGTTCGATCATGAGTGCGAATAATAAGGGGGAAAAAGGACATCCTTGTCGAGTACTCTGGGATAATGCAAAGGGTTGTGACAATGTTCCATTAGTACGGACTCTGGCAGTAGGACTAGTGTACAGTAGTCGGACATATCCAATGAAGTTGTCTACCAACAAACAGTGTTTAAGTACCGCAAATAGAAAGTTCCATGAGACCGAATCAAAGGCCTTCTCTGCGTCTAGCAACGCCGCTGTTGCCCTCGGATTAATTTGTGCGATAATTCCAAATAGGCATCGCAGGTTCAGGGCCGGTGATCGTGTAGGAATAAATCCTGATTGGTCTGGATGTACTAATTGCTGCATGTGCAGAAGACGTCTATTTGCTAGTGCTTTGGCAACGATCTTGGCATCCGTATTGATCAAGGATAGCGGGCGATATGAGGCCAGGTCATTCGATGGTCTTCCTGGTTTTGATAATTCTGTAATGATGGCCTCCGACAATGATGGCGGGAGCCGTCCATTCTCGAGCATCTCTTCCCAAACCCCAGGAGTCGTTGGGCTAGGATTTCCCTATATACTTTATATAATTCGATACCAAGACCATCTGGGCCAGGAGCCTTGCCCGAAGCCAACAAGTTAACGGACTCTTCAATTTCTTTTAACTCAATCGGTCTGTTAATTTCTTCTATTATGTTTAATCTGGAGACCTATAGGGGAGCCCTCGGCTAGACATTCTACCTCTTCGCCTGTACACATGTTGGCATTGGCATATAGTGCTGTATAATATTTCTGGAACTCTTCGTTTATTGCCTCAGCAGTCGTTATCATCTGGCCTGAGGTCCCTACAATTCCAGTGATAATTTGCACCCCTCTCTCACCCCTCATCACTCCGCCAGTAATTTCCCAGGTCGATCCTCTTCTCCATATCCACAGGCCTGGGTTGACATAGCCATATATTTCACTTCCTCCTCTGCCAGTTCTCGGAATTTCATCAGGTTTCCTTTGATAATCCCCAGTAGAACTGCATCCTTAGTCGTGCCATATTGATTCTCTAGATTTTGCAATTCCTTCTCGGTTTCCCATATTTCGCTCCTTGTTTCTTTTAATACCCCGGTGTTGGTGGTGATCATTGTGCCCATAGCCATACTTTAAATGTTTCCCATATCGTGGCGTACCCTGGTACTGTTCCCTCATTGATTTTCGAGAAACCCCTCCATCTTCTCTCGCAAGGATGTGACCAGTGAGTCATCTTGCAGCACCACCGGTGACATCCTCCACATAGGACGGGGTCGTGGTATTTTCTTCATGATCAACTACATCTCCACTGGTGAGTGGTCTGAGAGGGTGCGTGGCAGGATTTTACTACCCTGCCGCCTAGATGCCCACTCAGCTCAGATAAGCCACAAATCTATTCGGGACATTGCATCATGTACAGTTGAATAGTATGTATATCCAGCTGTGTTTGGGTGCTCATTCCTCCATACATCAATCCACCCTAGTTGATCCATTATCTGTCTGATCATCTGGGCCACATTAGAGAGTTTCCGTTGCGTGGTATTTGTTCTTTCTTTTACCACATCTAGAACCATACTGAAATCCCCACCCCATATGATGGGGACCTCTGCGGCTCTTGTTAAATTTTCAGCTATAGCATTATATAAACTTGGCTCGTCTATATTGGGCCTATAAGAATTTACCAATATCACCTTTTCCCCGGCTAAGTCTCCCATTACTATTATGTATCGACCTTCCGTGTCTCAATTTAGGATTCTACGATCACTTTGCCACATTGTCTTGTGCATTTCTGATCTCCTGGTCGGGGCTTCGATTGTCTCTGCGGTCCCGTGGTGGAAGGGGGATGGACAATTTCACATACACCATGGCCTCAGCTGGATTCCCAGAGAAGTGTGCGTGGCCTCCATGCTGTATCCTGAGTTTAGCCGGGAACATCAGGGTGTACGGTACATGTCGTGCTCAGAGTGTTTTTTTCACCTGGTCATATGACCTCTGTTGTGTCTGGACCTCTGCCAAAAAATCCAGATATATATGGACAGTACTAGATTCGTAGCATTGCTGACCCCTTTTCTCTTGATAGTTTTAGGATGAGGTCTCTGTCCCTGTAATTGAGCAGTCTTGCAATAATGGTTTGCGGCGGGGCGCCAGGTCTGGGGATTGGTGCTAGGGTGCTGTGTCCGCGTTCCACCAAGAAGTGTGTTGAGAATGATGCCGTTTCTAATAGATATTTTAGTAAGTTCTCAGTGAATGCCTCCATTGGACCTTTGTTTGATGTTTCTGGTAGCCCCACAATGTGGATGTTGTTACGCCGCGATTGTCATGCGAGGTCCTCACGTTTTCCTCGGGTCTTGACTAGTTCAGTTTTCAACACTGCAATGTCGCGGTCATGCCGTCCCACTCTTTCTTCCACTTCTCCAATTCTGGTTTCGGCAGTTATCAGACCGCTCTCATTTTCTAATTTGGCTGTCATCGAGCTGATTGTTGCCACTATGTCATCTAATTTAACATTTACTGACATAAACCCGTTCTGCATTGCCAGCATGAGTTGGTCGTCACAGGTTTCCATTGGTATTTTTTATTTGCACCTTTTGTCATAGCATGCCTCCAATCCCCAACTCTTGTGGGGTCGTTGCTGACAGCTGTCTGCCCACTTGTTCCAATTACACCCTCCTGTTCATGGGCATGAACCCTCCGTTTTTCTCATCACCGGTGCGGACACTGCATGGTGTGTGCATCAGCAGACTGTGTTATCCAATCCTTGTGTCTAATCCCTTATCCGGTGCTCGGTTATTGCCGTGGGGCCCCCTCTCTGTGTTGTGGACAGTATCTGGGAAGCCAGTATCCTGTCTGGTCACATATCAGGTGGTATGAAGTATGTGACTGACCATGGTTTGTTTGCTACAATCCTGGCGCCTCCCCACGTCTTCCAGTGCCACGTTTGGATGCAGTCTTGGCCTTATTTTGCACTGCATTTTCCGGATAAAGGGAAATGTGGTACAGCGCGCAGGTGCGTCTCCGCAGCCCAGAGCTCGCTGGGCTTTTTCTGTTGGTCTGCACTCTCACAGGCCGTGTTATCGTGTCTCCTTCCGTTTTCACTGCCTTGTGGGGCCTGGTTCCTCACTCACTCCTCCACGCTGGAGGTTTTAAACCAGTGTAGGGCTCTCAGGTCTGCGCCGGCCTGCCAACAGGATGATTGGGACCCTTATATGCAGGAGGCTTTCAATTCCGTGGTGCAGGCTAGGGCACCCTTTTCTGCGTTCTCCCCCAGGGTTCACAGCTGGTGTGCACCCTCAGCGGTGCTATGTACCTCACCAGACCAGTGGCATTATACTGAGATATTGGAGAGGAGCGGGGGCCTATGGTGTTGCACCATCACACCTGTGCGTTGGTTTTGTTCTCCCGTCTCTTACCATCAAGACGGATCTGGGTGATCTCCGGTATTTGCTTTGCCAGATCAGTGGGGGGACAGCCTCCGACCCAGCGGGCCTCAGTGCCAATCCACTTGTTGGTTTCCCCCGCAGTGGTCTTGCATGAGTCACGGCACCGAGTTTGCAGGCACTGCAGTCAGTAGAGATCTCCTCCCAACTGCTCGCAGGATTTTTTCCATTGCTCTTTCTCAGCTCCAGTGCTACGGTTCTGCATGGCTCTCGGTATACTTATTCCCCACTACCTCTGCGACAAGAATATCTAATTGTTGGTCCTGTAATCGGCACTCAGCAGGATATTTTCAAGGCTCAGGATATTCATTCCTTCTCGCTGCTCAACAGCACCCCCCTCACTATCTTTTGAAAGTTGGGAACTAATGATTTTTAGGGAGTAAAAAAGTATGTGCCATTCCTAATGGGAGTATTTAATAAGCAAGTAAAAATATGTTTTAACTGTAAAACAGTAATGTATTTGTAATAAACACTTCTTTGTGTTATTTATACAAATTCTTACCACTTCGGATCAGGCAGTAATATCAGTAGTTTCTTCCTCTGGCCCTCTGTGTACTACTGGTCCAGCCACACCCATGGAGCTGTGTGGACATAAACCGGGGTACGAGCTATTTCCTATTTTTGTTGGGGGTATTTGTACTCCATAATAAAACATTTTGGGGGTATTTGTACTCCATAATAAAACATTTTGGGAGTATTTGCCTATTTTTAGGGAGTAAAAGTGGCCGATACACCCCATATCTGTATGTCTGGGTCTCGCTAATATACAGTAGTTAGTGTCTGGTATTACTCAAGTAGGGGATATGTCAAAGCTAAAGTAGGAAAATATGTTGGGAGTTGAGATAGAAGATGAGGAAAGGGCATACATGGGGCCAAACCCAGTGTCTCTCTCAATGCCAGATATAAGCAGATCCACTTAAACTTTGTACTGCAGACTTATCATACACCAGCCAAATTGCACAAATATTATCCAGAGGTACCGCAGGAGTGTCCACGATGTAGGGATTGCAGAGCTGATTTTGTGCATTTGGCAGGGAGGGGGAGGTTTTCGAAATGCTATCCACAATCATCAAAGAGCAGGTGAGGGCGGACCAACTAACAGGGCTACTAGGCTGACCATGGGGTTATTGAAACAGGTTAGAAAGCTGGCTGGGCTTCTCCTGGTGCTGGTCCGCCAAAGGGTAGCCATGGCATTGTGAAAGTGACTGGTCCCAACCACGGCTGAGTGGCTGGAGGACATCACATACTGTCACAATTCCGATGTCGCCTTTATACATACACTGCTGCTGCATGCTCGCCCACCGGACATTTAGTGCCGCATGTGCATGTTTTATTATCAAACCCCAGGGCAGTTTCCTCTATTAATAACTGACGGGATGTACAACTGTTAAATAATGCTCACCGGCTCTGTGGCAAAGTGTAAAGTTTCCATGCATGGGCAATGTATAATTAGGCACTCACAATTGTTGTTTTGTTCCTTTTTTTGGTATATGTATAACCAATAAAAACGAAAACAAAATAAAACAAAAGAGATGAGTTATGGTGTGAAGAAAGTCGGTTATTATCATTTGTTCAGAATGGGTTCAGGAAAGGTATTTATTTACACGGTTGGTCAGTCTTTCCAACCTTTCGTACCACATCAAAAATGTGTTATTTTTAAAAGGCAGTCAAACTATTTGGCTTTTGTAGATCTACACACTGCCTTTTGACAGTGTCCCCCGGCGGCAAGTGTGGTCCACTTTAGACACAATATAAATCCCTTCTGATTTTTTAATGAGCCTTCAATCTTTTCACAGTGAATACGCTAATCAATCCATTCACAACCCACCCACTCACTCTGCGGGCAACTCTTGACCTGTTCATCTCCAACTCTCTCTCTCTGAACAACTAACACTTGTGTCAAGCCATCTCTTTCGACCACTCCATTGTATCCACCACCATTATCTTTCCTCCTCCACCCACCACTCCCATTTCCAAAAGAAAGTTTAAACCCTCTGGTATTCCTCCCTTCCTCTCTGACGTTCAACTCTCACTCCCCTCTTTCCAGATCCTTTCCACTGACACTGCTTTCTCCACCTTCCAGTCCCTACTTCACGACTCTTCTCACTTACCACTGCAAACACTCACCCCCTAAATCCCAGCGTCCTCAACCCTGGCTATCCCCCTTCATATACACTCTCTGCGCTGACCTGCAATGACTGCTGCGTAGATAGATGTGCTCACACGCATGAGGACCTGCAGCTATACCCATCTGTCTGACTTTGTCAAGTCTTCTCCTGGCAATGCTAAAATGGATTTCTACCTTTCCTTCATTGACATGCACACCAACCATCCTCACCGACTCCAAGGCACCCTAAACTCACTCCTTACTCCTCCTAAACCCACAACTATTAACTCTACTCTTTCAGCCAGTGACATTGCTGAATACTTTGCCTCTAAAATTAGGGAATCTCTCCTTACCCTCCTCCTACTTTCTTCACGCCACCTACTCTACCATCTTTCACTGCCTCCAAATCACACTTCAGCCATACCAACCCTGCGGAAGTCTTTGCACTTCTCATGAAGGTTAGAGCCCCCTGTGCCCCTATCAGATCCTCTTGCACCTCAGCTTCTCATACCTATTGCCCCTCTAGTGACCTCTCACCTCATTAATATCTTCAACCTGTCCTTCGAGTCCCTCTACTTTCAAAACATCTATGGTCATCCCTCTCCTGAAAACGCAAGGTGCTAATCCAAACCTGCCAACTAACTTTCAACCAGTCTCACTGCTTCCTCACTACTCTAAGGTGCTGGAAAGAGTTAATTCAATCGCCTTACTAACTTTGACACTTACTTGTCCTAGGTTTGTCCACCATATTGTTGTCAGTATCTGTCCATTATTCCCCTTCTGAAACCCAGTCCTCATGCCACTCAAATTCTCCCCATTATAAAACTGCCACTGCCTCCCGTTTACCTGATATATTACCTTTTGTAAGCTCCTTTGTGACAAAAAGAGCTTGTTTTCCTGTATGTAATATGATGAGAGCCAAGAGAAGAAAATTAAGTAAAAACACAAAAACGATTGTGGCAAGTTTCATAAGGTGAGTCTGACATGCTGGGGGAAAGCATACTGCGGTCCAAGAAACATCAGTCATGCCATTGTCACTGTGACTAACGCTAGCTTGATTCACTCCGATGACCAGTTGAATTTTGTAGTGGATTTCAGCATCTGGGAGTGTTAAAAAAATAAAATTACCAATCTGTGGGAGGAAGGTTTCCATTGGAAGCAATGTTGCAGGTTTTTGTCTATTTTAATAGGAAAAATTATTCACTGAAACAGCATCCCCATTTCATAATATACCTAGACGAGGAACCAGTCCAATAACATTCTGTCATTGTCGGCATAGGGCATACATGAAAAGTTCCAAAATAGGTTAACACCATCTAGTTTTCATCAGCATTAACCTGCACCATTTGTTCATAGTCATGCCCATACATATTGCAGTATGGTTTAAGGAAAAGTTTCACTATCATTTTGCTGAAGTATTAAAAATGATTCGGAAGACAATTTTAATATTTATATAAATGTCTGCATGTATTTATGAAACTGGTATGTTTCAAGGTCTTTGTTGTCATTTTATACAACAACCAACATACCCAAGACCGGTCCTACATCCATTGTATATAAACATCCTCTTCCAAACACAATATTCTTCACCACCCTCCATATCCCGAAGAAAAATGTGGCATGCCTTAAGTTTCAGGTAAGTGCTACTAGTTAAGTCTTGGCAAGCTCTGGTAAACTGTACTGCGTGGTATAAGCAGTCCAGCATTGATCTGTGTGTGCTTCAAACCATTTGGCAGTTACTGGCTTGCCAGCAGCATATTAATATTGCACACAGATGGCGTTTGTAATTAAGCAATAAACCCCTCGCTGCAGGGGCATTACCGTGTCAGGTAATGCCCGAGGTCCGAGGGCATTACCTGACTCCGTAATGCCCCCGTGGCTAGGGGTTTATAGCTATTAGTACCCCGGCCCACCAGAGCGGGGTACTAATAGCATCTTTTCTGTTCCAAAACACTGCAGCATTTCGGAACAGAAAAAAAAAATGTCAAAGGAAATGGCCGCAGGGAAGGGAAAACTGAGTCCGTTTTCCCTTTCCATGGCAGTCATCGGGAGCAGACACACTGGGGACAGAAGTGTTCCCAGCGTGTTCGCTCCCTAAAAGGAGAAATACGAAGGTAAGTGGGGTTGGCAGGGTAGGTAGGGGATTGTGTGCAGGAGAGGGAAAAATAAATATATATATACCTACCTGAATCCCCGGCGGGGACGATGGCGGCCTCCAGCCGTGTGGAGGGTCGGAGCGGGGAAGTCCCTGTTTCGAGCCTCCTCATTGGCTGCGTGGCTGCCATGCCCCCTGCCAGGAACAAAGGAGTGGAATCCCAGCCGAGGGATTCCGGGCGGGGTAAGGCCCCGGCGAGGGCCAATCAGAATGGTTGTTACATTCTGGTTGACCCTCGCCAGGTACTAATAAATCATATCTTGCTTTTATTACAGCTGAACAGATTTAATCATAATGAGCTGACTGTACAAATAAAAGAAGTGTGGACAAGATTCTGTGACAACTGAACATAGCTGCTATTCTTTCTGCACACTGCCTAAATGTCCATGTGCAATCAGACATGGATTACAACATACAGCTTAGATGCCTACCATTATCAAACCAAGGAGTGCCATGGTCATATGTTTCTATGGATTTATAAGTACAGTACATAAAAAGAAACACATTAAAAACAAGGAAAAGCCAGCACTTTATTTTGTTCTTTCAAAATATCGTTTTATTAGGATTTTACAACAAATACAATTCGACATATGCGGTCATAAACAAAACGGAAATCGTGTGGGTTACAGAGGGGAGAGGAGCAGCAGACATACAGACAGCTCATCAACAGGGGCAGTGTTACATACATATTCTTTGTAGTGGCATTTCAGGGTTGGGGACAGTGGTGGGTCGCATCAGCCCTGGTTTTCAGTTTTCTCTGGGCTTATTGCGCTGTAGGGGCTCAGAGGAATGCCCTTTGATTGATATGTTTTGTGAGCCATCGGAGTGCGGGGGGTTAGCAAGCTATTCCTGGAAATTGCTCTGCGTAATCTAGAAAGGGTGACCATATGCTGTGGAATCTGCTCATGCTTCCCATGCGGGCGACAGTAATTTTTTTCAGCGACTACTGTGTGCCAGCATTTCGTCCACCACATGGGGAGTACATGGCCCTCGGGTTGTTTCCATAACCGTACAATGGTGATTTTAGCTGCTGTGAGCATAGCTCCGTCAGGTGCCCAGTCAGCGGGAATACTCTTTCGCCCGTGTCCCCCAGCAGAACTATCCCTGGGTCCCATGGGATTGTCTACCCTGTGATTAGTCGGACCTGTTCCAGTACCTCTCTCCAGAACCGGGTTGACTTCGGACATGATCATAGTAGGTGGAGCAGACAGCCTGTGGTTTGGCAGCTTCGCCAGCATTGTGACGATATTACTGGGTTGCTTGTGGTTAGAGTTTCTGGGGTTAGGTACCACCTATATCACACCTGTACCGCCCCCTCCTTGTTCGTGATGCATTTAGAGCTCTTGTAAATTCGGGTGCAGATCTGTCCCCAGTCCTCCAGCCCTAATTCCCATCCCAAATCCCTTTCCCATTTGAGCATGCAGTTTTATTTTTTTGTTGGGGTCGGATTCGTCGAGTACCCTAAATAAGGTCCAAATTTTCCCTTTGGGGGCTGATGCTGTTTGTATTTTATTTATTTATATACTGCGCCAATACCAAGGGCATCTGGGCGCATGTTAGGGTGTGTTCTAGTGCTGTTAATTCCCTGCCACCATGTGTTACTTTGGGACATTCAGTGTCTAAGTAGCGCATACCGGAATCTTTCGGCTTCTGTGACCTGAAATTTCGTTTTGTACTCTTCAAATGTTAGTGGGGTCCCGTTGACGAAAATGTCTGCTACTTGGTTTAGCCCACCATTTGTTGAAACCTTGCGCAGGTGCCCTGTGGGTGAAATCAGGGTTGCTCCAAACCGGGGATAAGGGTCCCAGGGTGCCTTTGCAGCTCCATTTGCGGGCTGCCTTTCTCCAGTACTCGATTGCATTTCTGGTGGATGTTAGTGGGCCTGAGTTGGGGGGCCCGAGGTGTTGTGATATGTGGAAGGGCTGCAAGCGGTGTTGGGCTCCAAACTTCCTCTAATTGTTTCCAGCGGGGCTGATTAGTGGTTGTTTACAATATGAGAGCTGCGCTGCTAGACAGTACCTGGAGATATCCGGCACCCCTAGGCCGCCCGTGCCCGTACAATGATTAGCTTGGCTATACTTGTTTTTTTTCGTGCCCCATACGTACTTCAGCAGGCTTTTTTGTCAATTTTGGAGTTCTCTCTCGGGGATAGTGACTGAGAGGGTTCGGCAGTGGTATATTAATCTTGGGACCAGGTTAATTTTCAGGGCCATAATTCTCCCTAGCCATGACACCTCTTGTTTATGCCAGCGCTCTAGGTCTTTGCGCATTTCCCTAAATAGTTGTGGGAAATTAGTCCGATATATTTATTACATTTATATAGCGTGCCTAACCCTCGGGCATCAGGGCGCTTGAACTTAAGAATACGGTTGCATTGCGGAGACTGAGTTATACAGAAAAGTTACAGTTCACAGGTGTAATAGCAGTACGTACATGAATATTCAATTACATTTTGATCATGAGCTTTTTAATAGAAACTAGTACATATGCAGAGTACGGGAGTGTCAGCCTGGTCCATAGAAGGTGGGCATGGGGAGGCCTGTCGCTCAATAGTGGAGTGGTAGGCACTTGATATCCTGGTTAAAGAGCCATGTTTTTAGTTTTTTGCAAAAAAGCCAAAGTGAGGGATCTGTTCTTAGTTCAGGCGGCATAGCATTCCAGTGGTTGGCTGCGATAACAGGGAAGTTAGAGCCTCCCACTTTTTGTCTTTTGTATCTTTGTGTGGTCAGTTGCCCTAGGTAGGCTGTGTTGGTCTGGCCGATTGCGCTTTGGATATTAGAGAGGTAGCGCGGAGTGGTGTTAGACTTTTATGAGTAAGAGATAGTATTTTGAATTTAATACGGTCTCTTACTGGTAGCCAGTGGATTTTATTTGTGTTGTGGTAATGTGGCCTGATTTCAGGATATTAAGCGTAGCTGTGATTGCATTATTTTGGATGATCTGGAGCTTCTTGATATTTTTAGATGAGGGGCCTGCGAAGATGGAGTTACAATATCAATCCTAGAAAGGATCAATGCTCTAGCTAGTGTAACACGGTTCTTCACACAAAGGTAAGGACTGTATGCAGTGATCAGTTTAGCAGTATATGTAGCAGCCAAGGTGATGGCGCTAACTTGTCAGGAGAGGGTGAGAGATGAGTCTAAATGGATTCCTAGTGTCTTGACTTCTTTGGCTACCGTGATGCTATTGCCCTCTATGTTGAAGGTTTTATAGGAAGGTGGTAGATTCTTGTTTCTCGCAGGACTGCCTATGATCAGGACGTCGTGTTGAGCAATCCAGGCTTGGATAGCGAGGTAGATGGAGTTAAGGGATTTGGAGTCTGTTTCGTAATCTCCTGTGATTGATAGTAGTATTTGGGTGTCGTCCGCATAGTTTGTGTATGTAACACCCAAATTGTCTAGTCTGTCAAAGAGAGGTTTTGTGAATGCCTTGTACAACGTTGGAGAGACGCATGATCCTTGTGAGACTCCACAGGTGACCGGAGAGGGGGTAGCCGTCATAGAAGAGAAGACCCTCATGCAGCGATTGGAGAGGAACAATTCAATCCAGCTTTAGGCATTGTCAGAGAAATGGGCATCGCTAGCTAGGTGGCAGCATAAGACATTATGATTCACTAGATCAAATGCAGCCAATAGGTCAAGTGGCAGTAGGATGGCTAGGTCACCTTTGTCTCTAATTTGATCAATTTGGATTTTTATATCTAGCAAGGCCGTTTCTGTGCCATGGCCTCGGCGGAAACCAGATTGGCGGAGGCCAAGAAGGTTGTGTGTTTCAAGATAGTTTTGGATTTGTACATATTCTACCCTATCTAATATTTTTAATAGGAAGGGTACTGTCGTGATGGGCCTGTAAATGGTTGGCACGTTGGGGTCTAGATTAGGTTTTTTAAGTAAGGGGAGTACCCAGGCTTCCTTCAGGTTTTCAGGTACTTTGTTAGAAGCGAAGGAATTGTTTATTAGTGAGGTGATGAATGGCGCCAGGTCATCTACGCAGTCTTTAATTATCATGGCTGGGCAGATGTCACCTTGGCATCTCGTGGGTTTTAAGCCTTTTATGGTTTTGATAGTTTTCTCTATGGCGATAGGTGAGAATTCAAATCTGGGGAAAGGTTTAGGTGGGTTATGATCCACCGTGGGCGGTTCAGGTGAGGCAAGTTTTGATTTTTTTTAATTAATCTTGAGTTGGAGGGATGAGACTTTGTCCATAAGTGCCTTTTGGATATTTATTTTCACACCAAGCTTGATCCTCGATGCAGAGGTCTGGGGTCTGAGAGGGAGATTATAATTCCTGTAAGACTGAGAAGAGCTCGTTGGTGACAGAGTTGGCATTCTCATTACGCTTGTTATAAGCGTTGCTCTTAGCTAAGAAGATGGCTTCTTTGTACTTTGTGGCCAGAGGGGTAAATTGTTGTTTGTTGTTGCAAGGTTTTTTTTTCCGCCAGTTACTTTCTGCAATTCTTTTTTTATTTCATAAGTCTTGGAGCTCTGGGGTGAAGAGCTCTGGGGTGAACTAGTGATTGATATGAGCTTTAGGTTTGGCTTTCCAATTTCCAATAGGTGCCACTTTGTTGATCGCTGCCTCCAAGGTCTGATTGTAGGTGGTTAACAGGAAGGATGGATTGGCGGTGTTCCCGGTGTATGTAGTAAGCGGTGTGAGCAGAGGGAGCATGTTATCTGGTGTGATGTTGCGGTGATTGCGAGTCTGGGTCGCAGGTGCGATGATAGTTGAGGTACACTCTTGTGTACCGGTATTGATGGAGAATAGTATAGTATTGTGGTCTGACCATGGGTATGGGGTTTTTGTTAGTAATGTTTGTTGCGCAGTTATGGTCCGTTACCCAGTCTAGCGTGCTGCCTTTTGTATGTGCAGGGCCTGCAGTGCGTATGGTAAAGCCTTGTGTTTCTATAGTGTTGGCTGAGGCTTTGCAATCAGTGCGGTCGTTCAGACCTAAATTGAAGTCTCCTAGGATAAGAACTCTGGACGTTGGTTTTAAGTCTGTGGTCAGTAGAGCAGCTATGTCCTCCTCGAAGGAGGAAGTAGGTCCTGGAGGACTGTACATGAGATGTATAGTTAGGGAGGCTGTGGCAGAGATGGTGATTTTGGTAGAGAGTAATTCTCTCGAGGGGAAGTCTAAGTTTGGGATTTCTCTTATGTTGAGGTTAGTTTTTGATATGAAGGCAATGCCGTCTCCTTTTAAGATAGTTCTGTCTTTTCGTATGACAGAATAGCCATCTGGTATGGCAAGAGCGAGGGATGGGCCAGCTGCAGGATGCTGCCAAGTTTCTGTTATAGTTATGAAGTCTAAATCATTGATAGTAATCAGATCTGATATGTCCAGGGAGTGTGCTGGAAGGGATCTGGCGTTAATAAGGGCTCCTTTGATAATGGTCGGCATGTCGCTAACTTTCTTCCTACTAGGTATGACTGTGATTTTAGGTGTGGAGGAATTTCTCACGGTCACTGTTAATTTGTTTCTTGGAGTCAGACTCTGGCGGGGGTTTACACTAGATGCTAGGAGGTTGGTCTTGGGAGCTCTAGTAGCCCTGCTCCTAAATCTTTCGTTTCTCTGTTGAGTCGTCGGGGTGGTGGCTCTTGTTGGGTCAAGGAAGGAGCTGCTTTAGTGTAGTTGGGACTGGAGGGAGGTTTGTGCTGGATTTCAGGAATGCATTGGTCAAGGAGCTGGGAGTGAGTTTTGAGCATGGTATAAGCCACTGAATTTGAGGGAGGAATGAGGAAGGGGGATGGTGCTAGAGTTAGGTAGTACTTTAACCATACCGATCATGTGTGGTGGTGGGCAGATGGTCTTGCCATGGGCGGTGAGGTCAACATGTCACTGCTTTGTCGAGTTGAGGTGATTAGGTGTAGCATAAGATGCTGGGGCGTGCAAAGTCTAAGTGTGGCATACAATGCTGGGCCTCTACTTTATTTGGGATCTGTGCCCCCAGGTAGTTGATGTGAGATTTAGCTCAAGGGACGGGGTGCCTAACTGCCAGAGTTTCTCTGTGCCTTTGCGACATATTAATAGCTAAGGCTATTGATTTAGCACAGTTAACCTTAAACCCTGATGCTTTGCCGAATGCCTCAACCTCTTGCCAGAGGGCTTCCAGACAGTCATCTACCTGGGGATTAGGGTGAGGAGGACGTTGTCCACGTACATGGCCACTTTGTAGAAGCTGCTGCCAACCTCCAGGCCCTGTATTCGCGAGTTTTCTCGAATTCTAATGGTTCTGTGGACAGTGCAAATACCAGTGGTAAGAGGGGGCATTCTTGACGCATGCCTCTCGAGATATTGATTTTTGGTGATCTAGTGCAGTTTATCCTCAGAGAGGTGGTGGGGTGTTGATAATTGGCTACAGTCCATTTTGTAGATCTTGGGCTGAACCCAAAGTGGGCTAATGTTACGCTTATGTACCCCCAGTCTAGCAGATCAAACGACTTATGTGCATCAAGTGAAATAACTGCTAGGTCTGTCCCTGCCCTGGTTGTGCTTTCTATTAGGTTTAGGGTGCATCTGAAGTTGTCCTGCATGTTGAATCCCAGGTTAAACCCTGTTTGGTCTGCGTGGATTAGTTCGGGAAGGATCCTTGCCAGTCTGATTGCCAGAATCTTCGAGAAGATTTTGGCATCATTGTTCATTAGTATGATAGGCCGGTACGAGGCACATTGCTCTGGGTCTTTTCCCGGCTTTGGGATAAGCACTGCTAAAGATTTCTCCATAGAGGGAGTAATGCTACCTGTTGTAAGGAAGGAGTTAAAGAGTGTTGCAAGTTGGTAGGCCAAGATGTGACGACCTTTTTTATAAATTCGTGCTGTAAGCACATCCGGGTAAGGGGCTGTGTTTTTCAGCGCTTTTATTGCTTCGGCTATCTCCTTTGCTGTGACTGGGAGCTCAAGGGAGTCTAGTTGGAGTGGCCTGTAACTAGCGAGTCTGTGCCACTTTCCCCGTCAGTGTTTCTGACATAATTTCTCTATGGTGGTTTACCATTGCCTCCATCTTGTCTCTCCGTGAACCAGGTTATTCCATTTGGGCCTTTAAGTTTTTGGATGTTATTCCTAGTGTGTAGCTTTTTTAATTTGCAAACGAACAGCCGGTTTGCTTTATTACTGTTTATATAATAGTACTGTTTGGTGTATGCTAGTGCTCGTGCTGATATATCAGCCAGATGCATTTCCAGAGTGGCTTTTGCTTTTTTAAGCTCTCTGCCTATTTTAGTGGTTTGGAGTTTTTTGAAGCTTTTTTTCAACTCTGTAACCCTCTCCTCTAACCTAGTATGTTGTAGTTGCCCCCTCCTCTGTGCGGCAGCGCAATTCATCAGTACCCCTCTCACTGCTGGTTTCATTGCATCCCATACCGTTGCTTCGGAGCACCTCACTGCTGTGTTTTCCCTAAAGTAGCAGATGAGCGTCTCTCAGATAGCTTGCTACTGATTGCTGTGTCTTGCATTGCTGTTTCTTGCAGTATGGAGTCTTACAATTTCCAGTACTTTTGAGGGGCAGGGGGTCTGGGAGGCCTTGAACCCGCACATGCCCTATTACTGGAGCATGGTCTGATAGTGCTCTGGGGTGTATTTGGACCTCCTCGATGCATGGGAAGAATACGCTGGACATTAGGAGCAGATATATTCTAGAGAGTCCCTAGTGGATGTGTGAGTAGAATGTGTAGACGTGGACACTCTCATTAGCGAGTCTCCAGGTGTCTACTGTTCCTGTTTCCTGCATGAATTCAGGGAACCATTTTTCTCAGGAAAAATCCTCCCTTGTAGGTGGTAGCGTTTTGTCGTTTTGTGGGTGTGGGGTTAGGTTGAAGTCCACTCCTATCAGGAGGTGGCCTTCCATGAATGCGATTATAATTGGGAGGATATTATGGAGGAAACGGTTCACTAAGCGTTGTTCCGGCAGTAAATGGAAACCACCATTATTGGTTGTTCAAGGAGGAGTCCCTTTACCAAAAGGTATTTCCCCAATGGATCTCGCTTCACTGTGACTCGTGTGAGGGGGACCTCCCGGCGAAGTAGTAGGGCTACAACCCTCTTTTTCTCGCCTGCTGTCGCGAAGTAGCACCCAGTGTATTGTTTAAAAGTGAATCCACTCCCATGATGCGAGTTTCCTGTAAGCATACTATGGCGCGCGGAGAGCTGAGAGCTGAGCTAGTCTGTGCTCCACTGACTTTCTTTTCCTTGGGGGATTGAGGCCCTGCATGTTTCATGTTACCATG
This sequence comes from Ambystoma mexicanum, assembly GCF_040938575.1. Lineage (NCBI taxonomy): Eukaryota > Metazoa > Chordata > Amphibia > Caudata > Ambystomatidae > Ambystoma > Ambystoma mexicanum. Next base: position 537,209,282 of record NC_090928.1, on the reverse strand, counting down.
TCAGTGTTAGCTGTTATATTTATTATTGGTTGTTGTGCTTTGCTGTCTTCTTGTTATATCTGTGTACCTAAGGTTGCCCCCGCTGGATGCCATGGTGTTTCTTTTTTTTAGGTAATTCCTTGTTTCTGTCGCCTGCTCCTGACCCTCCCTTCCAAACCGTCTCTTCCCAACTTTCCCCCCCAAACCCCTCCCCCTGTGTAAAGCGAGTTGTTGAACGCAGGCCTCAACCTTCGGGGCAACCGGCTCAAGCCTGCATACCAACTTTATTAGAGGCCAATAGGGTCTCTTGCGAACATAAGTAAAACATTGTACTTGCATTGAATTTAGTTAGTGTTTCACTGGATGGCAATCGCAGAATTCTTCCATAGTTGCCTCTGCATCCTCTGTCCCAGTGTTCAGCGATGATGATTCGGGTGGTGAACAGTCAGATTCTTGCGAGGCGGGAGGCTGCCCGTCCGTGGGTAGAATTCACAGGATCTGATGAAGAACTAGTCTTGCGGCCTCAAACGTGGGCCTTGTTCATATTCTGGTGAGATCCTCCTCCTCAGTGTTTGTCGCTTCTCTTGCTTTTTTGTGGCAGGCCCTTGACCCTGCGTCTTCGGATCCAGGGTTCTGCGGTGTCTTAGCGTGGTGTCATTGAGCGCTGTTCCCTTGTCAATGTTTTCACTCTCCCCATCGGGGTTCAGGAGTATTTCTGCTTCTTTCATGTTGCAGATTTGCCACGGTTTACCTTCCCAGGTGGAATTCAATGCAGTGGGAAACCCCCATCAGTACAGCACTTTCTTTTCCTGCAGCCATTCTGTTAGTGGTTTTAGGGCTTTGCTCTTCAGGAGCGTGGTTGCTGCCGAGTCCTGGTATAGCATGATGGTTGTGTCCCTGAATTGGATGTGAGTGGAGTTTCTCTCTTCCTGCATCATCTCCTCCACTATCTCTGAGTCTTCTTGCTTGAGTTACAGGGACTTGCACCGTGATTCTGTCTGCTCCTTCCCCGATTTCAAAGGTTTGGTCGCATAGTGTGGTCTTGATCTCTGCGGTTCTGCTTTCAATCTCAACTATGCGCTTGTCTAGGGTTGCAATTTTCCTCATCACTTCTTCCGTGCCCTTTAGGTATTCTTTAGTCATAGCTGCTAATAAGTCCTGGAGATCTTGTTTTGGTTACTGCTTGCATAGGGGCGTTGTTGCCGGGTTCTGGATCTCCTCCATGGGATATCGTTTCCGTCCGTTCCCCACTCTTTGCTTTTTCCATGCTGGGAGTTACCAGCAGGGCAGATATGTCCATTTGTTTTGCTGCTTAGTTTTTTGTTGTTGCAATTTCTCCCCTCAGGATTTTGCAGACTGGGTTCTCTGGCTAGAGTTAGCCCCTCGTTGGTACACTGTGTGGAGGGGTATTTAGACCGGCCCCTCCGCTGTAGACACTTGTGCTGGTGTGTTGTTGCTGCTCCAGGTTGTATGCAGGTTGCAGCTTGCTTCCTGCATGGGATCTTTACTTTATTTACCTGGATTCACACTTTTGGCAGGTTTCGCTGCTGTTGCCCTCCCCACCGCTGCTTGCTTCTGTAAGCTGGATCTGTGTTGATGGTGTTCGGGGTGTAGTTCCTGTTCTGCACAATATTCGCTGCCTGATCGGTGAAATCACTATTCTTGCTGGTGTTGGGATGCCTTGTGTGTTTCCGCCCCCACTGTAATGCTCTCAAGTAAGGGCTGATGAGCCGCATGGGCAGTCTTATTTCTGTGCAAATGTATAGCCCTGACTATGTTTTCTCTGGTGCTGTTGGGGGTATAAAGGATCAGGGGAGGAGCTTTGCCCCCAGGAATCATTCCTCAGCCCCAGACTTCCTTACTTAGGGCTGTGCACATATGCAGGTCACCCCCCCCCCCACTGCCTTCCGTTGCCTCCCGTAGTGTATGCTACTGGGGGAGTACTTTGTGATCCGTCCACCCCTTTCCCCAAGGGCCTTAGGCTGGTGCCGTTACTTCAGCGTTGGGGCTCCTGAATAGGACAGGGGGTCCAGGGCAAACGGGCCACCCCTGCCCGCTGATCCCTGTTACTTTGCTTTTGTTGTTGTTGTTCCCCCAATAGGGATACCGGACCGGGAGGGGGGATGTTGTTGCGGGTGGCACTGTTGCTGTTAAGAGAGCCGCCGGGGGCGTCGCTAGGCGTGGAGTACTGGTGCCACCCTGGGAACACCCACTCTGCCTTGGGGGAGGGCACCTCTTCCAGATGGATGGAGTCCGGGAGCCCAAGCAGCACCAGCCAAGTGCTGCTCTGGGTCCTACCTGCGTGGCTGACCCTCCCTCTCCCTCCGATGCATAGGACCATTTTGCGGCCGCTCCTGTCGAGAACAGCTCCAGAGGCTTCAGAGATGCCGTGGCCTGCGAGGCGGTCTCAAGTCGTTGCCTGTGGAGCCGCTGTTTCCTCCTGGGGGACCGCCTCGGAGGGCTAATCAAATGTTGTTCTGATGCTGCGTAGTCTGCATGAGGGCTTATCCTCTCTGCATTACTTTGCTGCAGTGCTGGTCCGGTTTCTCCTTTAGGGCGAGTGGGGCTGGTGTTGCTTGTTCGGTGAGGCCATCCAGGATTATGTCAGGCTGCCGTAGGCGACCCTCGCCATTCAGTGTGCTGCTCTTACTCTGGGCTTTGGTGACTTGGACCTCGTCCACCATTTTGTCCACCCCGTCGGGTGCGCTACCTCTTCATGCTGATGCTTGGCTCAGCTGATCGGGCCACCACATAAGCCCAGATTCATCAGATTATGCTCTGTGCTGCATACTTATGTATCGTTTAGTCGCACCTTAAACCGTGCGCTTTTACCGCTGTTTTCCTGTTGGCTGCAGGGCTCGGGCTGGGGGCTCTCATAACGACATAACGTGCGCTAAGGCTCCAAGCCACACCCCAAAGCCAGCACTTCCAAAATGCTTGTTGGGTGGCATTAGACAGACTAATAGTTCAAATATGAAGGAATTATTTTTTTTTAATTCATGAAAATGCAATTTGTTAATAAAAAAGGAAAATGACAGTCGGCAAGGCAAATAGTGTATGATAGAGGATTACAAAGGGGCAGCATGAGAAGGAAAATTCCCACCATCCTCATTAAGATGAGGCCAACATTTTTTTAAAAGCATTGGAAGACCCAACAGTTTGCACTTGTGTGTGTAGGAAGGGGACAGGCATTTGTAAGGCACTACCCTAATTTTACTACCTGGCAATAAAATGGCAACTGCTGGAAAATAGTCTGATTACCTGGGCATAGGAGAGCAGAACCTATGAAGAAGCCAAAACTGTTGGCTTTGTCAGTGCTTGTTTTGACAAGGACTTCAGGTATAAATCGAGTGGGCCAAAACTAAACAGGGGCTACTTTTTACACAGCTGAGAAAAACCGCTGATTGATAGCGTAAGCAATGGCTGAGGGTTGCAAAGTCTGAAAAATACACAATATCTTTATATGTTACTCATTAGTCACTTTTACTTATCCTGAATAGGTGTTCTACACCTGCCTCACAAGATAACGGTCTGCTAACCAGTGACATCTCATTACAATCTGAGGAAGGGGCACACGTGGTCTTGAAAGCTAGCATGCAAAAATGAGTTACCCTGATAAAGTGATCATCTCTGCTGGAGTAGATGTTTTTTTTACCTTCTTGTTTTTAAAAAGAAAACCTGCAGAGGCTCTACTGACATGTTTGTGAAACTATGCATGCAATCCACACACACCGCCACCCTATATCACATTAATTTGTTGTGCAAGCGATACAATTTCATTTGCCACAGTGTGATGCAATACAATGCGCATGTTCTGCTAGGTCTGGCTAAGATATAGGCATAGATGCCCAGTAATCAGTACATACATGTCCACATGGCTCATTCAAATCGGGAGTTGCTAATCCAGACCTGTTTTTATTTTACATTCTGTGACTTGTAGACCAGAATCTACAATGGGAAAATCCAGGACTAAAAGAGCTACATAGTGCCAAGTAAAAAACTGAACAGGAGATTTGTTTCCCGAATAGACTGGGGAATGCTGACATTTATGCCAATACTACAGATGTGCTTGAGTTTTTCCAGGTGGACATTTATCCAGTGGGATCTGGCTTTGGTCATAAGTGAACTCTCACCCTCAGAGTTTCTAGCAGGTCATAAGTGAACTCTACAGCACCCTCTGCGCTGCGGGTGATGCAAGACACATAAGCACGTTTCACCCATTAAGCTGGGTCTGGACCTAGACACCATTGCAGCTGCCAAATGGAATGCGGGCACGCCGCATACATATTATAAAAAACAAAGGGTAACAAACGAACCCGAATTGTTGCGAGTTCTCTGTGACTATGATTTGGTGCTTTCAATCAATCAGTGCTTTGCAGGAGTGACTAGGAGTCAATTCATAGTTCACTGATATTGAGTGCGTCCATTCACATTTGATAGGATAATATGTTTTTCCCTGCACAATAGAAGACACTGTGCTGCACTGTAGCCAATGAAAAAAGCAAATATGGGAACAATTGTTTCTTTTGCTGGCTGATACAACTAAAGCATATGTTCATTTTATTCAGCAAAATCTATGGAAGTTTTTGCAGCAAAAAAATGAAAGCAAAATGAGGGTGTGCAACACACGAAACATAGGAGGTCTAGGCTGGGTTTCTTCCGTACCTTGTTGTTTCCTCCAATAGGCAGAGGACCAACCAGGAAAATTGTAGGTATGTTAATCCCACAATCCTACATGTCCCATTCAATTTTGGATTTGGGAGATGCAAGCCCAGTCTTTTTTTTTAAATTTGCATTCTGGGACGTGTAAGTCCCCGATTTCCCCACATCTAGTACTACAATACTCAGAATAAAGCAACATTTTTTTTTCTTTTTTTTTTTTTTAATTAAACAGGGCTGGTTTTCCATCCCCGGAATGTAATCTGGAATGTTTCCATGGTTGTTCACAGATTACAGTAACACTAAGTATAAAATGGCCTGCAGACAAGAGTTGATACTGGATCACAGACTATCCTTCTCTTACCTGAATATCCAAAACTCGAGCGCTTGCAGTAATTAATTAGGGCATGCCGGAACAGGATGGTGTAGATGTCATCAAAGCGTGAACAAGAAAATAAACTTTGCTAGGGTTTTCCCTCCCCAGGCCTTAGCCCTGCATTAAACCCTGCAACCAGTCTTCAAGAGCATGCTGGGAAGCGTACACAGCCGTCTCCTCTGGCACACCCCAAGTTCAGGAGCTCGCTGCACATGAGGACAGTGTTCAAAGATGGTCACTGTGGCTGCAATAATGAAACGAGAGGCGAGATGAAAACAAGTGATCCTCACCAGGGTTACGGTGGCTCCTCCGGCAGAAAACGACATACTTCATGCTGTCACAGGGAACTCCACTTTGAAGCATAGTAGAGCAGGAAGTCAAACGCTGCTGACTTTTACCTGGTTGCTCCAGTGCTTTACTAAAGCTTCTTGATTCTCAACTCAAAGTGCATAAATCTTAAATTTAAATGCGGGCAGTGCGTTAAACATGCATGTCAACATTCTCCAATCCATTCATGAGACTTTAATGCAGTCCTGGTTTAAAAGTTTGTAAGGAGTCAGAAGCAGTACGTGGACACAGTGGTGGCATTTTAATTGCAGATAGCTTTTATTAAACAGATAATCAAAATCATACCTTTCCCTAATTCTAAGAGGGGTTCCCTGCCTCAAACAAAACTAAAGAAACTGTTACACATCCGTCAAAACAATAGTCCACCGTCCTGTCTCCAAAACGCCTATTTACGACCCTTAAACTTAAACTAATATATAAAGGGGAAACTGGGACTCCCAACTGCATATGAATGACTCCCTTCCTCTGTGTAATGTCCAGTGTTCCTTCCACTACTCCAGATTCAGCAAAAAGGGGAAAAGTAAAGTTAGCAGTTTCAAAACAAAAAGGTTCTTCAACAAATAGCAGAAAAAAGGGTTTCTTCCCTTGTGTTACAATGTTCACAAAAAAAACACGAGGTAGTTCTCCTTCGCTTGGTTTTTTCGACTCCTTGTCAACACCAAAGGCCAAAGGTACTTAACCCCTTACCCTAGTTACTATAGGCACAAATGTTCACAAAGTCAAGAGGTTGTCTTGTCGCTCTTAATGATTCAAAACTCAAAGTCAATACCAGGCTACTGCCTTGCTTCCCCTGGCTACCAGATGCACACATTTTCACAAGGCCAAAAGGTAGTTTCTCCTGGCCTTTCCACACTCTCCACAGGAACAGGAGGAATGACTTCCTTCCCCTGGTTTTTAAATGATCAAGAGGATGACTCCTTCCTCTTGACGTCACCATGCATATGGCCAATCAACCAGAAATGGGTGCAAGTCCCAGACTCACAATCTTCCTGCCTGGTATACTCTCCTGCCAGGATTTTACCAAGATTCACAGTCTCATACAGTTTCAATACCTTGCCTTTGCGGCTCTCAGTACTTTGCTTTTCATAACAGTTTGCTTTCGTATGTAAATACTGCCACAAAGAAGATATCTCCTTTTCTGGGTGAGGTATTGGGTTTCCGACCCAGCTTCTCAACCCCTGCGGTTCCTCATGCAGCACCCTGGTGCCTCAACTCCCTTCTATGGGCTCACTGGCTTCTCATGGCGGCTTTTGGGTTTCTCGTGGTCTCCGTTCGGCTCTGCGGCTTCACTCTGTACTTGGGTAGAGTTTCTACCGCTTCCCAGTCCGGTCGGTCTGCAGGAAGGCTCTGTCATTCCTTCCACCTCGACCGTCACACAGCGGAACCCTGTTGGAAGTGCCTCTCGACAAGACGTCGTCTCTCTAAGACTTTCTGCTCTGCGGTTCTGCCTGCAGCTCTCCAGTTCCTCGATCCACGTCAAGAGGAAGAAGACTCCATGTTTCTCTAGACAGAGTGGTTTTGAATGTCCCGGTACTAATAGGATTGGTGCAACAACTAAAGCGCATAGCTTGATTCCTTCAGGTATTCTTCGTCGCTCTGGCCCTCTTCCTCATCCCAGTACTTGGAGTCAGTCTCAAAGGGGGGGGGGGTATTTAGGAACTTTCCTATTTGGCATGAAAGGATGGTCTTTTTCAACAGGACAATAGGATATGGAGGATTGGGGTATTGGGTCCTGGGTGTCAACCTTGGGTGGGTAAGGGGGATACCATGTTTTATCTGGAATATCATTGCCAAGTCCACAGGGGAACTCCCTCTGGACTGTGGCTGCACCACCCTGGTGACATGAGAAGAGGGTTCCCCTAGGGAAATCGGGATTACATCCCGGGATTCATCACAATTTGCATTCTTGCATTCTGGGGCTTGTATTCCTGGCTTTTCCCACTATAAACTACAAGTCCCAAAATGAAAAGTTAAAATCAGGACTTAGACTATTGTCTCCCAAATGGAATTAAAAATGTTGGCATGTATGGTTAAATGGAGGTGTAATCATTTTACATCTGCATTTAATGCTATGCCCCATTTTGAAGCAGTGACAATACGGAGGAGGGGCACAGAGTCTGGTCAGCATACATGCCAGCATTAGCCATACCATACAGCCGATGTTTGTCCAACCCTGGTTAGTTTTGGCTTTTTAATAAAACTTCAGTGAAGGACAAGCAGATTGCTTATAAAATAGTGGCTGAATGCAGGCCTGATAAGATGTTTTTATTACATCAGTAGCGTGTTTACAACTCAATTAAGTCATTAACTCTCAGAAGACTGCTTTGAAAAAACACTGGCAGGCAAGTTTGATGAGAAAGCTCGCTTAAAGTGAGCTCAAAAAGTTCCCTTGAGGAGGAGTTTTTGAAGGGGAGAGGAAGGAAATGGGTGGTAATGGTGATAGGGATTAGCATGGCCAAGGGCAGTCAATGGGCGGGCTCATAACCAAACTACACCTATAGACTGCGTGTCCCTCCTCGTATGTCATTCCTCTGTGTCCCCCCTCATATGCCATTCATCCATATCTGTACTCTACTGCAATAGTTTAGGTTTCTATGTATTGCAAGCAACACTGAATAGCCCAAACAAAAAAAGGCAGATTGGTAAAGTTGGGCTTGTGAAACCCAACTTCATTGATCACTCACAGATGTGGTCAGGGGACTGTATGCTTTGCGTATAACTAGACTCAGGCTTAATGAATAATATTTTAATCAAAATTGGATTTGCAACTTAGAGAAGCAAGGTAGAACACACATATTGGCACTTTCATAAAAACATAGCAATATTTAAAGTTATAATTTTCACAGATATATTATTTTGCATTAAATATACATTGGAAGTAATGGACGAGTTCATTCCAGATTCAATGAGAACATAATGTGCAACAGTGTTTTACAAAAGAAAACATTTCATACACCTTTTGTAGTGTTCAAAGTAGTATTTCACAGTCACTGCTAATTTACATGCATAAAATAACATTAATGCTAATCATCAAAAAGAGAAGAAAAAAATCATTAAGAAAGTAATGTGATTGTCAAGGTAAATATTTCAAAGCTAGAAAGTAAAGGAAAAAAAATAGTCTGAAACCTCACAGCACAGCAGGCAATACATACATAGAAATAAAAACCTGACAAAAAGTGAAATGTGCAACATTGAGCGAGTTTAAAGCACATGTTCAAGTTATCCCATTTAGTATGGGCTGATAAGGCAATTACACAATTTAGCAGCACACCAATTGGCTATCACGGTTACATATTGAGGCATGGCTGCAAAGCACAGCAAATGATCAATAATGGAATTTACACAGCTTTTAAAAACATGCTTTTAGGAATGCTGGAAAAATAGATTGCATTTGTACTTCAATTGTAAGCTTTGGGTTTTCATATAAACTGTGTCTGAATACTGCTTCTCTCAGTGGTCCCCAGGGAGTACCCAGTTCTTCAGATTATTTTCCGTTGGCAGTGGTTTTCGGAATATCCTGTGGATCAGCCAAGTGTAATTTTTGTCTGAGACAAAGAATTAAGGATATTTATGTGAATTTATTTTGACCAATTTTGATTTCAAATGTAATTCAGCCTGAAAGCCTAATTCCATCAACATCATTTGTATTTATTTGAAGAACAAATGTCAATTTCAAACATATATATGATACATTACTCACTGTAATCGTATTTCTGATGCTTGTATCTGCTTAGATTCACATGCTATGAATAAGCCGACATCTTTCATTATTTGTTTTCAAAACTCAAAAAGGGTCTTCGACAGGGCGTGCCAGTAAAACTATCTCTAGTGTGATGTCCCCTGTACCCATGGTCCTTCATGCATCGAGTTCCCTCAGATTGTTTTGTTTCTGACATGAGGTAGATAAGAGTCGATAAAGCCAGAAAACATCTATGTACCTACTCCAAAGCAGAGAAAGGGTGGGCGCATGTGAATCTAAGCAGATACAAGCATCAGAAATACAATTACGGTGAGTAATATATCCCTTCTGAGGCTTGTGGATCTGCTTAGATCATATGCTAGGCATAGACTAGCGAGCAGTATCAGGAAAAGGAGGTGGGTTCTGAGAAGCTACAGCAGCAAATTGTTGTTTTAGCACCGCTTGTTCCACCAGTGAAACTGCTTTTGAATTTGTGTCTCGGGAGGATAGCTCAGCAGCAACTTGCTCGTCTTGGAAGCAAGACGACAGAGCTACACAGGTTCTTTCCCCGGGTCCGCGCTTAGAAACCTCTGGGTGTTAAGCGCATTATGAATAACATATCATATCATGTGTGTCAATGCAGTAATGCTGAATAAAGGAAGGTATGGAACTTCAAGTAGCTGCTTTGCAAATGGCGTCTAGAGGGAAGTTTCTAAAAAATAAAAGCCAGAGTAGCTCCTGTACCTCTGGTAGTGTGAGCTCTTGGTGTGAAAGGCAGAGTCTTGTTTGATAGTGAGTAGCAGAGCTGTATGCATCTCACTATCCATCTGGAGATGGCGTTCTTTGAAATGCGATCACCTTCTCTGCCAGGTGCTTTGGAGACAAACTGTTGATATGTTTTTGTTATCAGTTTTGTTTTGTTTACATAGTACAGAATGGCCCTCCTGAAGGTTTTTCTCAGCTGAGCTTGAAGGATTTTGAAAGAAAGCGGTTAATTCAATGGATTGGTTAACATGGAAGTTGGATATGAATTTAGGTGAAAACCTAGGGTGTGTACTTAGTATCAGCTTGTCTTTGTGGATAACAAAGAAGGGGTCTTGCACTGACGGGGCTTGTAGCTGACTAACTCTTCTTATAGAGATGATTGCTACCAGAAATGTTGTCTTCTATGTTAGGTGTTTAAGGCTGGATTTGTGCATAGGCTCGAAAGGAGGGCCCATGAGCTTTGAGAGTACCACATTGAGATCCCAACCTGGATGCGCGTTGCAAATGAGGGGGTAAAATCTCTTTACTCCCTCCATTAAAGCCTTAACAACAGGGACTTTACACGAGGACACCTTGCTCTATGAAGTGGTATACGCGAGTAGAGCCACTAGGTGAACCTTGATGGAGTTAAATACTAGGCCAGAGTCTAGTAAATGAAGTATGTAGTGAAGAATGTGTGCAGGAGTACATTCAATAGGGTTTACATCCTTTGATTGGCACCATATTATACATTTCCATTTGTTGAAGTAGCAGCGCCTGGTGTTAGGTTTGCGTGCCTCCTTGAGTATTTCCATACACCTTCGAGGTAGCTTTAAAGGTCCAAAATGTATGACTTCAGGAGCCAAGCTGCCAAGTTCATCGATTGAGGATGTGGATGGAGTGCTGTTCCCCTGTGCTGGGAGATAATGTTGTGGGGGCACGGAGTTTGATTGGTACGCACATCGCCAGTCTGAGCAGATGTGGGAACCAAGGTTGTCTTGCCCACATGGGAGCAAACAGGTTTAGAGTTGCTTGTTCCTGGGGCATCTTGTGCACTATGCTGCTCAGGAGCGGTGTAGTTAAATATGCTTACGCTTTTCCCCCTGACCAGCTCATCCATACGGCTTTCCCCTTGCATTTGAGTCCGAACATTGTGAGTTTAGGCTTGTAGCAAACAAGTCTAAAGGAGGATAACCCCAGAGGGAGAAGATATAGGGCCTCATTACGACCCAGGCGGTAAGTTACCGCCTGGGCCGTGACTTTACCACCATGGTGTAAACTACGTTTACGCCATGGTGGTTGGCGGACTTACCGCCCCATTCCGACCTAGGCGGGGCGGTAAGTCCCCAATCCCCATTTACCCTTCCCCATTCCCATTTTTGCCCCATAGGGCAAAATGGGAGTGGGGAAGGCGTTAATTACGCCACCGTAAATTACGGTGGCGTAATTAACTCCATGGTCCCTTAGCGCCATGGATTTTAACACCTGCTAAAAGCAGGTGTTAAAAGCACCATGGCGCTAGGGGACCTCGTAATCAGGCGGTAAGGGTCGGCGCTGTTAACGCTGCCGTAAACCCCTTACCGCCTGAGTTGTAATGAGGCCCATAGTCTAGAATTTCTCTGTTGAGTTGCCACTCGTGTTCCTCAGGTCTACTTAGAGAGTCTGCTAGAGAATTGAGTTCCCCTGGAACGTGTTGAGACACTAGGAACATGTTCACATGTTCTGCTTGAGTTATCACTTCCAAATTTTCTGGGATAGCCTGCACAGACTTGGAGAGTGTGCCTCTCCCTGCTTGTTTATGTAGAACATGGCAGTGGTGCTGTCTGTGAGGATGTGCACTGTTTGGCCTGTTGGATGCGGTTGAAAAGATTGCAGGGTTTTGAGCACCACCAGTAGTTCTAGAAGGTTGATGTGGTTTGGGGTTGTGATTTGTGTCCACAGGCCATGCACTGTGTGGTGCAGGTAATGGGCTTCCCATCCGGAATGAGGCATCTGTTGTAATTTCCGCTTGTGCTGGAGTATTGTGAAAGGGTTTCCCTTTTCCTTTGACCACCAGCGAAGTGCTTGTAGTAGGGCTAGCTTAACAACCACTAGATCGTCCCACTGACCGCTTGCCTGAGACCAGTGTTTCGCTATCTACTCTTGCACTGGGCGCATGCGCAACCGTGCGTGTTGAACCAGATAAATGCAAGAAGTCATTATCCTGAGCAGGTGCAATGCCTTGCATATGGTTATTTGGCGACCGGCCTGATAATTAGGTATTTGCAGCAGTATGTTTTGGGCTCTTTCGTTTGAGGGGAGGACTAGCCTTCTAGCCCCTCTTTTGTCTTCATGATAGCTCCTAGGAATTGTTTGGTTTGAATTTGAACAAGGCTTGATTTTTTTCTCGTTGGGAATCCCAATCGGAACAGAAGGTTGATTGCTCTTTGAGGATTTTGCTTGCAAATTTGGGGGGAATCCCCGGTATCAGCCAGTTGTCCAGATAAGGGTACACTGGGATTGTTTGTCTGCGTAAGTGTACCGCCACTATAGCCAATACCTTGGTGAATACCCTTGGAGTGGAGGTTATACCGAAGGGTAGCACTTTGTATTGGTAGTGTTGATGTGCTATCTTGAAGCGTAGGAATTTTCGGTGCGCTGGGAACATTGAAATAGGAAAGTATGCACCTTTCATGTCCAATGATGCCATGTAGTCCCCTTGTTTTAGCAGTGGGATTACTTCTTGCAGCGTTATCATGCAAAATATTTGTGGCTTGACATATGCGTTTGCAGGGCGCAGGTCTAGGACAAGGTTGCAGCGTTATCATGCAAAACATTTGTGGCTTGACATATGCGTTTGCAGGGCGCAGGTCTAGGACAAGGTGCATTGTAAGGTCTTCTTTGGCACAAGGAAGTACATGGAATAGATCCCCTAGTTTACCAGGTTTGCCGGGACGATCTCTATCGCGTCCTTTTCCAGCAGTGCTTTGACCTCTTCTAGCAGAATGCGCTGTTCCTTCTGCGTTGTCTGCCTTTGTCTTTGCGGGTGGTTGGGTGGTGACTGTATGAATTCTATGCAATAGCATCCGGCCATGGTGGAAAGTACCCACTTGTCTGATGTGATCCCCTCCCATGTGTGGGTAAAATGACAAATGTGACCTTCTAGCGGAGATGCATGGGAGGGGACCTGCAGCGGGTGGCCATTGCTTTGGTCGGGTGGAGCCTCTGGTGGAGGATTATCTGCCTCTACTTCTCAACCTTTTGTGCCCTCTTTGAACATTTTGTTGGGAGGATTTCCACTGCGAGGAAACCCAAGATGAAGCATGTCTGCCCTGGTTATAGTTAGAGGACCGGTGGGAGTTCTGTCCTCCAAAACGGTGTGTATTAAATGCGCCTCTCTGCACAAAAGGTTTATTTGTGAGCCGTCCCAGGCACTTGAGGGTGTTGTACTCCTCTTTAGCACTTTTCAGAGCATCCTCGACTGCCTTCCCAAATAAGGAGTTTGGTTCAATCAGCATATTTAGCAGGGTGGCTTGGGTTTCCAGATTAAAAACAGATTGTCGTAGCCATGCACGGTGCTTAATGAGGATACCCTCAGCTACTATATTGCCTGCATTATCTGCTGCATCCCGATTATTCTTTAGGATGCAATTTGCCACCCGCTTAACCTCAGCTACTTTTTTAAAAGCTGTGATTTAAGGGGTTCTGGGACAGAGTCAATTTGTTGTGAGATCTCGTCCCATTTGTGGCAATTATAACTTGCCAAGAATGTGGTGTAATTGGCTATCCTTACTTGTTAAGCAACTGAGGAAGCTACTTTCCTGCCCAGTATATATTTTCTTGCTCTCCTTGTCGGGAGGGGCTTCAGAGTGTGCCCGCTCTCTTTCTTGTGGATGTTACGACAAGAGAGTCAGCTTTAATTGACCCCTGATGTATAATGGGTCGGATGGGGCTGGTCTGTACATCTTCTCAATATGAGGGTTAACTGCCCTTGTAAGGTTGGGGGTAAGTAATGAAGGCTGAATACGCCTTTGGATTGACTGCATGAGTGGTATGAACTGTGCTGCAGACCGCTTATCCCCAAGGATGTCTTCTACAAAGTCCTTGTCTACTTGTGCCTCCTGGGTATCAATTTTAACCTATTCTGCAGCTTTTAAGAGGAGCTCATTATACTGCAGCTGATTATCCACAGTGGAATCAGCCACGGTTGTCATTATGGTCCAGAGATTGTATGGAGTATTCATCATCATCATCATCGTCGTCATAATATTGGTCTGCGTCATCTAGGTCCCCTTGGTCTGCTATTGAACCAGGTTACCGCGAGCCTGAAGTATCAATGTGGTATAGGTCCTCGGGAATGTTTTCTGAGGTACTAGGCTGGGCAGTGGCCAGACGGAGTCTCTTGGCAGCAGGCTGCTTTTTGGCTGCCTCCCCTTGAGAGGGCACTTGGAGGCTGGACAGTTGATCAGGGTGTTGATCAAAAAAATGAACAAAGCTAGACATTCTCCTCATTACTCTATCAAATTGTTCAAGGGTCCATTGTGTGGAGCTTGGGAAAACTGTGGGAACAGTGGTAGGGAAAGCCTCTGATGTAGAGGGTTGTCTGTGATGCATTGCCCCTGAAAGTGTGTCACTAGGGGCAGAGTGTTCTTTATCCTATGAAATAGGGTTTTTTGAGGATAGGGTTGTCGAGGATTTTCAGTGCTTCGACGTTTTGGATTTGAGGAGAGTTTCGGGAAGAGCTTTTTATTGAGTTCTCTCATTTTGGAATTAATAGAAAGGGCAGTCACTGTGTCTTCCGACAAATGGTCGCCGGTACCCGAGGATTTGTTTGATTTGTTTGCAGTGTCGGAAGCGGACATCACCGTCTGTTTTGGGGGCCCGTCATGTGGTGAACGCGATGGCCCAGAGGACAGGGACTTTTAGGACCCTCCCTTCGACACCGCGTGTGGCTTATCGGTCAACTGTCCGCAATGGGCGGTGTGTTTAGTGTGGTGTGCAGTGTGTGGGCATGAGCCGCCGGGTGTCGTCTCTGTAGCAGAACCGATGGCCTGCCTGTTGAAGTCAGGGGCTCAAACCCGTGAAACCGTAATTTACAGATCCCCCTCGGCTTCACCTAGGACCCCAATGCTGCCATCAGTGGAGGCTCCCTTCACGTCCATGGCGGCCTCGGCCTGCATGGCATGAAGGGCCCAGCGCTTAGGTTTTTAGTGTCTTGGGCCGCAAAAGTTTGCAGAACTTGGACTGCTCTTCGGGATGGTCCCTGGAAAGGGAGAGGTTACACGCCCTATGCAAATCCTTCCAGGGAAACTTTTAAATGGTGGGTTTTCCATAATATGGAGAGATGGCAGCTCGGCGATGGAAAGGGAAGAATAGGGAAATAGGCATGCTCTAAAAGAAAGAAATTATGACCTCCCCCCACTGTGAAGGGCCGAGGCACGTTGGGGCCTAGGTAGGCTGCAGTCCAAGTTTGTCCAGGCAGTTGAAGCAGTCATCGTCGAAAAAGAATCTGTCCTTGAGAGCCGTCGCCGAAGATCTTGCGGTGTCCGGCCGTCAAAATAGGAAAGAAAGTCTAAGGAACAAGTTACTTATCTGTAACTGTTGTTCTCCAGCATGGGTCTGGCATGGATTCACATGCTCATGAATATTCGGTTCCATGTAATAATGTTGCCACAAAAATCTCGCCATGCAAAAATATCGCCGAAAAATTGCCGTTTTTTTGTGGCGACATTATTGCATGGAACCGAATATTCATGAGCATGTGAATCCATGCCAGACCCATGCTGGAGAACAGCAGTTACAGATAAGTAACTTTTTTTTTGTGTGCCCTGTCCCTATATATATATATATATGGTCACCTAAATAATATCGTCACAACATTTTCCCAGCGATATTATTTACGGCAACCATATATATATGGCAATATTATTACCTGATACCGAATATTCCCCGTCGTCAGGCTGGGAATCTTCGGTAAAGAAAAAATCAGTTTCAGTTTTGTTTCTGAACTGTCTTTCTCCTAATAACCAATTACTGGTCTATGGGTCATACTGCTCCCAGCCAATGACTGCCCTCTACCTAAGCCCCTCCTCTGGCAGCCATCCTCAGATTTAGTAGCACGTAAAGCGGCAGTAGGACCAAGAGAAGAGCTGCATAGGGGTGGGAGGGAGGGTTTGCATGTGAATCCCTGCCAGACCCATGCTGGAGAACAACAGTTACAGGTAAGTAACTTGTTCCTTCTCCAGCATGGGGTCTGGCATGGATTCACATGCTCATGAATACAAGAATACATAGCAGTACACACATGCACAACCACGGGAGGTGGCAAGGCTCAACATTAAGCATCTCTTACCCGCTCACCAGGCACACCTTCAGGCGTACAGGTTGCACAGCACTGCCTGGCCGACTCTGGACTCCTCCCTGGAATCCCGGTCGACACAGTAGAATCTCGTGAAGGTGTGCGTCGACCTCCACGTAGCAGCCCTGCAGATGTCCAGCAAGGGCACGCCAGACAGGAACGCTGTGGTAGCAGCGATCGCTCTGGTTGAATGGGCTCTCGGACGGCCGGGCAACGGTCGGTTTGCCAACCGGTGACAGTGCATGATGCAGCCGGAGAGCCATCTTGAAATGGAAGCCTTCGAGAGGGCCTTCCCTTGGTTCACAGGTCCAAAGTTCACAAACAGCTGTGATGTCTTCCGAAAACTCTTTGTGCGGTCCACGTAGTACTTCAGCGCTCTAGCCACATCTAGTGAGTGCAAAGTCTTCTTTTCCGGTGACGAAGGCGACGGGAAGAAAACAGGTAACACCAAGGGCTTGTTGAGATGGACGACAGACGGCACCTTGGGCATGAAGGAGGGATGCATCCTCAGCAGCACTCTTGTCTCGTGGAATGTCAGGTAGGGCGGTTTGCAGGAGAGGGCCTGGATCTCTCCCACTCGTCGTGCGGAGGTGATGGCCACAAGAAACGCTGTCTTCCACGACAGGAACTTCAACGGTGCCGAATGCAGAGGCTCGAATGGCGGCCCCATGAGCCTGCTCAGCACCACGTTGAGTTCCCACACTGGGGCCGGAGCCTTCACCGGCGGGAATGATCGGAGCAGTCCCTTCATAAACTCCTTCACCAGGCGATGAGACCACATAGATGATCGACCCAGAGTTCTGGTGTAGCGGGAAATCGCTGCTAGAGGTATCTTGATGGAGGCATGAGCAAGGCCCGCCTTGGCCAGCGACAGTAGGTACGGCAGCACTTGAGGGGCCGTAATCTGCAGAGGGTTAATCTTCTGTGCATGGCACCAGACAGAGAACCTCTTCCATTTGTGTCCATAGCACTTGAGAGTTGAGGACGCCCTGGCCTTTGCAAGCACCCTGCAGTCCGCCGGGATATCGTACCCTCCAAACTCTAGTGCGGCAGGAACCAGGCCTACAAGTTCAGCCACCCTGGGTCGTGATGGAGGATGGCGCTTCCTTCTCTGTCGAGGAGATCCGCGTCCGTCGGCAGTTTGACTGGGGGGGGGGACGCTGACATGTCCAGAAGGTCCGGGCACCAGATCTGCCTTGGCCACGCTGGTGCGACGAGGATCATCCTGCACCGGGACCGTCTGAGTTGGTTGATGAGTCGCAGCAGCAACAGCAACGGTGGGAACGCATACAGGAACAGGCCATCCCAGGGGAATGAGAAGGCATTGCCCATGCTGCCCGGCTGGGGAAACCTGCTGGCGAACCTCCGGCACTTGTTCGTCGCCGTCGCGAATAGGTCGAACTGGGGATTGATTGCCCCATCGTTGGAAAAGTAGATCCTTAAAGAAGTAGAAACCCCATCCTTAAAGAAGTAGAAACCCCTATAGTAGCGCCTGACACATGCACCAAAAGATAAAAATTGGTGTTCAGAAATCCAAAGCGCCCTAGCAAACAAAATCGCAACCCCCAAAGCAAAATCTCCCGTAAAAAAAGTGTTCCTCAATGACACTCTCCCCCCATAAACACCACATCAGATCACGCTTACAGATCTCAACCTCTCCAAATTCTATAAAGTCACAATCCTCGAAGTAGAAAAAATCCTCCTGTCTCTAAAACCTTCCAACTGTCAGGGAGACCTGTGCCCGGCACAGCTCATCAAAGATGCTGCCCATGACCTCTCCCCTTTCATCACAAAACTGATTAATGCCTCCTTTGCCACTGGCTCTATCCCCACCAATCTGAAACAATCCTGGGTACTTACACTATTAAAAAACCCCCACCCTTAACCCAGCTACGACCAGAAATTAAAGTCCCATAACGACCGTTCCCTTCCTACTAAAAATCCTGGACAAGGTCGCCTATGTACAAATACAGAAGTATTTGGAAGAACACCATTTACTAGGTTGCAGAAAATCAGGGTTCCGCCCTCAACATGGGACTGAAACCGCTCTCATTGACTTGAGAGCTCAGATCGATACGCTCAGAGATAACGGCCAAGTTGCCCTACTCCTCAATCTGTCTGCAGCCTTCGACCTGGTCGATCACTCTGTTCTATGCACACATCTCCACACAGCAGCTCGCCATCACCTGGATTACCTCTTTTCTCAACGGTAGAACTATGAGGGTCTTCTCACCCACCGCGGCGGCAGAACCCATACCCATCACTTGTGGCGTCCCACAGGGCTTCTGTGTCTCCCCCACATTGTACAACATATTTACCAAGCCCCTTTTCGATAATTTGGATCATCTCGGTATCACCTACACCAACTATGTTGACGATACCCAGATCCTCCTTCCGCTTTCTGGAGATTATGGAAAGTAATTGACCTTGCTAAATAGGGTGTACATCATCATCCAGGCATGGGTGGCCTTACATGGACGATGCCTGAATGATGATAAAACTGAACTTCTCATCCTAGGCAATACATCTAGCTTAAAGAAACTTGGCCCTGCCTACAACTCTTTCCTGATCGATGGTAATAACATTAGGGTTGGACAAGAGGTCAAAACCTTGGCCTTTTACCGGGACTCCAACTTCTCCTTCAGAAGACAGGTGAGCTCCCTGGCCTCCTCCATGGCATATACGTGTAAACTAATCCGCACAGCTAAATCATTTCTGTCTGACACTAGCTGCCTTACCCTCGCTAGAGCCCTTATACTGTCCCACCTGTACTACTGTAACGCCCTCTATCTGGGATCCTCCAAGGCTACCACCAGCAAACTACAAACCCTTCAGAATAACGCTCTTAGAGCGGCTTTGGGCATCTCCAGAAGAGAGCACATCTTAGGAATTAGTCAACAGAACAACTGGCTCCCCATTAACGACAAAATTCTCTTAAAAACTACATCGCTCACACACAAATCCCTTAATAACACTGCCCCTACTTACCTGATCAATAGATTGCACAGACAGTCATCCCTGAGACCTATCAGAACTGCTTACAAAGACTGCCTCTCTGTCCCCAATTTTAAACTTGCCACCATAGGGGGTGTCACAAATTAGAAATAAGGGAGGAGGATATCAATCCCCTCTCCCGAACCACAGAAGCCGGATGGATCTACCTCCCCACCGTGGTTGGCTCGGGCGCCTGGATTTTTGAAGTACAGGAAGCCACGTGGCAGCCAATGGGGGAAGAAGGAGTTAGGGAAAAGGGATGGACTAATAAAGGTAAGGAAGGGAAAACAACTAGACATAAAACAGCAAAAATCACATACAATTCCTGACTTGATACTGTAACACCCTGGAAACCTAACCTGACTCTCTCTACATAAACTAGTAGGCCATAACATACGTTTTCACAAAACACATGGAGCAATATACATGACCTCTTCGAATGTTAGTGACCATGACTTACAAAGCAATGACTTAAAGCTACATCAAACATATAGCAAGTAATGACACTGAGACAACAACATGCCCCAGTTATGGGTTGACACAAACTCCTGTACATAGCACAACGCTTTCCCCTTGTGGAGAAAACAAGGTGACTGAGGAAAGCAGATTTTAGCAGGCTTTTGGTCGTTTCTGGTTTGCAATCATATCCATGCCGTTATTCAGATCGTAGCATCAAAACATAGGGTTCATAGTAGCAAGTAGCACAAGCAATACTATTAATAGGGCACACTTCAAGGAAGCACACTTAACTAATGGTCCGGACGTTTCCTCATAACATCCGGACATCAACGAGTGAAGCGTTGCTCAATACATGTCGTCGCCACGGCCCAGGAGCACACAGAACACACATAAGCACCTAAAGGCATGGTCTAGTAAACATTTTTATTTAAAAAATAGATAGGCAACATAAAAAAAAAATACTAGCATTCTCTTTTTTAAAAATTCCTATGTAAAATTTGGAGCTATTCAAGCTCAAAATTCGCAAAAGCAAGCACATGGGCGCATCCATTTTGTGAAATGGATGCCCTCCTGTGCTGGCTTTTGCTTTTGCGGCACTAATGAAGGAAAAGCCAGCCAGCTGTAGTAAACAAAAGCGACCGCTGGGTGGCTTTCCCTTCATTAGTGCTGTACGCGGAGGACGGGGACCGGAGACCAGAGCAGGAAAGCTGCAGCTGAATCTCGGTAAGTGCTATTTATTTTTTTAAAGAAATAAGCACTAGCTGCAGTATTTTTCTACGTTTTCCGGGCTGGAGGAGCCCGGAAAACTTAGAAATAAAACTGTAGCTCCAGAAACGTTGTATTTATGTTTGCGGTCGTTTTTGAAGCGACCGCAAACATAAATACAACGTTATTGTGTTGGAAAACGCTGCGGTTTTTCTTTCCAAGTTTCTCAGGCTCCTCCTGCTCGGAGGAGCCTGAGAAACTCGGAAAGAAAAACCGCAGCGTTTTCCAACACAACCGCGTTGTTTCTGCCTGAATCTGCTTTCCCATTTGGGGCTCTCCGCAAATGGGAAAGCAGATTCAGGCAGAAACAACGTGGCATTGCGGAAAACAACCGTGTTGTTTCTGCCTGAATCTGCTTTCCCATTTGGGGAGCACGGGGAGCCCGAGAGCCCCAAATGGGAAAGCAGATTTAGGCAGACACAACGCAGCATTTAGCATTTCCCATTTGGGGCTCTCGGGAGTCCGAGAGCCCCAAATGGGAAATCAGCTGTAGGTAGAAACACTATGCGGCATGTAAACACAACCGCGTTGTGTTTCTGCCTGCTGTGGCTTTCACTTTGGGTCTCCGGAGCACCGCAGACCCAAAGTGATAGCAACAGCAGGCAGAAACACAACGCGGTTGTGTTGGAAAACGCTGCGGTTTTTCTTTCCGAGTTCCTCAGGCTCCTCCGAACCGGAGGAGCCTGAGAAACTTGGAAAGAAAAACCGCAGCGTTTTCCAACACAATAACGTTGTATTTATGTTTGCAGTCGCTTCAAAAGCAACCGCAAACATAAATACGTTTTTAAAGCTGCGGTTTTATTTCTAAATTTTACATAGGAAGTTTTTTAAAAAGAGAATGCTAGTATTTTTTTTTTATGTTGCCTATCTATTTTTTAAATAAAATTTTTTACTGGACCATGCCTTTAACTGAGTGTCCGCGCGCCTCCTGCGGCTGCCCCAGACCTGACGGAAGAGAGCGAATCACACATTAACCAGCGTTCACCGCCGCGGCTCGGGAGATGCAAATGCCGCCACGCATGGTCAGCGTTAGTTCTTCCGTTGCCCGCCTCCGCCTCTCACTTCGCTGCTCCGCTGCTGCCGCCTCCCGTGCTCTCCAACATCAATCATCAGTACCTGAGCATGGGCAGGCGGCCGTTTTAGAGCACATTCTCTGAATGCAAAGTGCCTGCAGCTGGTTACCAGCGCGCTTCAGAAAACTACACCCATTCCCCCTTCCTGCTGGGAATTGTAGTGTTTTCCCCGATCTAGGCGATACACGTCTTCTCCTGCACCACAACCCCTGATTCCTGACAGGGGACAATAGCTCTCCAGTGAAAGCAGCCAAACTGTGGAACTCCTTACCGCCTAATCTCAGAGCGGACCTGCCCTACCAGAACTTCCGATCTAAGGTAGTTTCATGGCTGAAAATGTAGGCCGTCAAAGATACTCAAGCGCCAGGCTGTCCCCTGTCGTACTACCCGCACACACTGTAACCACGTGTGCTCATTTGCTCATATGTATATAATAGCTTTCTACCTGTTGATTGTTGATATGTATATAATATTGTTGTACCACACTGCCTCTCTGTATATTCTATGACTACTGTAACCAACCTTCGCAAATTCTTGTAAAGGATGTGCCCTGATACCCTTGGGTACGCTTGCGCATTATAAATAATAAAACAAACTAACATCCACTTGGTCCTGACGCAGTTCCCACTCGTGGCACGAGCGCAGCTCCCTGCTGAGGGTCGGTCCCTGCAGTTGGACGGTCTTTGCTGTGTGCACAACGGCAAGTTCTCTTGTCTTTGCTCGGATGAGCCAATCATCGAGGTAGGGGTAGATGTGGATCCCCTGCAGGTGCAGCTGTGCCGCCACTGGTGCTAGGCACTTGGCGAACACCCTGGGCGTCGACTTCAATCTGAAGGGAAGGGCCTTGAATTGATAGTGTCGCCCTTGGACTATGAATCTCAGGAACTTTCGATGTCCTTTTAGAATGGGGATGTGGAAGTAGGCATCCTTCAAGTCCAGCGACAATAGGAAGTCGCCTTCCTCCAGCTGTCCCAGCACGTGCTGGAGGGTGACCATCCGGAACTTCTGGGACTTGATGTACTTGTTTAGACGACGAAGGTCCAGGATGGGTCGCCAGCCGCCGGTCTTCTTTCTTACGAGGAAGTATCGTGAGTATACGCCGGAGCCCCGGAGCCTCTTTGGGACGAGCTCGATGGTTCCTTTCTTCAGCATCGCCTTTACTTCCAGCAGCATTTGAAGGACGTGGTTTTCCTTCCTGGCCACGGGCGGAATGCGGGGGCACTTCTTTAGAAACTCGAGAATGTGTCCGTGGGCCAGGGCACCCAGCACCCATCGGTCAGTGGAGATGGACTCCCACACGCTGACGAACTTCGGCAGCCGGCCTCCCACCGGGGTGCTCAGGTGGGGGCCCGACGCTACAGCCGGTTCAGTCCTGCTTGGCCGCGGCCTTGGCTCCTTGGCGACGATGACGAGAACCTCCTGATTTGCCGCGTCCCCTGTAGGCCTCCTGCGACAAGGAGCGGGCCGATTGGCGGTACGTCGAGGAGCCGCCGCCGAATCCTTTGGAGGCACCTTGCTTGCCTTCGGAGTTCCGAAAGGGCGGCTGTCGTCGTTGCAGAACAGCCAAGGCCCGAGCCGTCTCTGTGTCGGCCTTGATGGCCTGCAGTGACTTGTCCACTGTCTTGCCAAACAGATTGTTCCCGTCGAAAGGCATGTCCAGAACTCTTCTTCTCGTACTGGTCTCTCTTGGCAGGAGTCGTGGGCGGGTTCTTCAGGAGCGACGGACCCTCGTCCCAGATGTCGTCAAGTAAAGGAATCGAGAGGACCGTCTTCCTCTTGGCCTCGAGCCGTCGATAGAGGAAACCCTTCCTCCTTCTGTTCCTCGGGGCAGAGCTGGAAGAGCTCAGATGCCCTGGTGATCATGGCGTGGAAGGAGACAATTTCGTCGGGCGGGGAGGCCCGAGGAGGTGGTGATGGAAGGCCCATCCCGTCGTCACCACCGTCGTCATCCGTCCTCGTCGTGCCCGTCTCCGTTCCTGTGTCATCCCTCGGATCAGGAGAAGGAGAAGAAGGCTGTGAGGGCCAAGAAGGCTGGAAGGGTGTGGGGGGATGAATTCTCTTCCGCTTGCCTGAAGGGCTTCCCGACGGTCCAGGCTTTGCTGGATCATCCGTTGGGGACAAGGGCAACCTTGTCCTTCTCTCCGTACACAAGGCCTGGATCGGCATCAAGATTGCTCCTGAGTTGTCTTGTGGCCCAGGTACCGGCTGCGACGGGCGCAACGGTTGGGGAGTGGAATCCTCCGCCTCCACGGGCTCTTCGTCGGCACCACCGTCGCTTTCTTCATCCGCCTCGTCAGGATCCCTCCCATGGGACTGGACCTCCTCCAACTTCTTGTTCAGGATCTTCGCGACTCCAGCCAGCTCCTCTTCAGAGGCTGTATCTGTGTCCGTGATGGCCACCGCTCCCCCACCTCTTTTTCCACCCGGGGTTTCACGGCGGTCTTATCGATGGGCTGAAAAGAGGCTTCCCTCTGCAGTGGCAGGGAAACTCTAGGCCCCGAGGTCGCCTCCACTGGGGTAGCCTCCACAGGCTTCGCCAGGGCCGCCGCGACTCCCTCGATAGAGGCCTTAGCCGGGTGAATCAAGGCCTTCACGACTTTTGGCGTGCCTGAGGCCTACACCTTGGGGGGGGAGGGTCACCGCCTCGCCCACGCTCGGCTGTCGCCGTCGGGATCGACTGGGACATCTCCCGAAGGTTACCCGGGTTCTCCGATTTCCTCTTCCCCGAGCCAGAGCGTTGGCTCGTGGTTGATGGTGTCGGTGAAAGTGCGCCCTGCCTGCCAGCCGAGGAGCTCGACCGATCGGCGCTTCCTGTGCCCGCGGACTCTTGGTGCTTTGCCTTTTGTTGGCCCCCCTGTTGCCGGAGCACCCTCAAAGGTCTTAGAAGACCGCTCAGATTTCTTCTTCTTCTCACCTACTGCTGGGCTCTTCCCTTCCAGCCAGTTGGTGAGGCGGATACGCCGATCCTTCATAGTCCGCTCGGACATGTTCTTGCAAAACGCACAGTCCTTCTCCACGTGCGTTTTGTCTTCATGAAGGCAGTAGAGGCATCTAGAATGCTCATCCTCAAAGACATTCTGCAATCCGCATTCAAGGCAGCTCCTGAACAGCTTGGATCCGGGCGTCGGGTTTCCTTTGTCCTGGGCCATGCCCACGCGGGGTAGGCCTCAAAGATCTTCCGGAATCCTCCAAGAAGTGAAACTCGACGAAAACTTCACCCTTGAGGGACGTAGAAAATTCCAAAACGGGCCACCGTTGATCAGAAGTAGAAACGGTGGAGCTTGAGGCTCGATTGACCAAAGAAATTAGATTAAACTCTTTGAAAAATCGCAAAACACAGTAAAAGCTCGAGAGCTATAGCACGAGGACTCCCAACACTTGAACGTGCAGTAAAAATCTTAAGATGGCTGCCAGAGGAGGGGCTTAGGTAGAGTGCAGTCATTGCCTGGGGGCATTATGACCCAGAGAATAGTGATTGGTTGTTAAGAGAAAGACAGTTCAGAAACAAAACTGAAACTGACGACAGGGAATATTCATGAGCATGTGAATCCATGCCAGACCCCATGCTGGAGAAATTTAAACTTGTGCTTTAAACTAATGTGTACTATTTAAAGATCCTTGTGGAACCCCGCAGGTAACTGGGGTGGATAAGGCAGAGGCTGAAGGTGCAAAGACCCTCATGGATCTGTTGTTAAGGAAGGACTCAATCCAAGCATTGGCTGAGAGGTGTTTACATAGAATTGTATGGTTCACCAAGTCAAATGCCGCTGATAGGTCGAGTAATGGGAGCAAAGCTAATTTTCCCTTGTCTTTCAAAGTCTAGATTTGAGTTTTCAAGTAGGTAAGCGCTGTTTCTGTCCCATGTCTAGGTCTAAATCCCGACTGTCTCAGTCCTAGCAGGTTATTAGATTCAAGGTATTGCTGTATCTGCAGATAAGCTGCTCGGTCCAGTATTTTTGACATAAATTGAACTGTTGTGATGGGTCTGTAATTTGAAGGGTTGTTGGGGTCTAATGAGGTTTTTTTTTTTAGTAACGGAAGTACCCAATCGTCTTTCAGATTATTAGGTACAGTGCTGGATTTGAAAGAAGCATTAATGACAGATGTAATGAAGGGGGCCAGTTCACTGGCAGCCTCTTTGATAAGCGGGGCTGGGCAGGAGTCTCCCTGACAATTAGATGGTTTGAGTTTAAGGATGATAGTTTCAACCTATTTGATGGAGAGGGGTGTAAAGTTCAATTGGGGCACTGCATTACTCGTAGAAGATGGGAGTCCTGGATCTGATGAGAGTTGGTGATAAGGGTTTTCTTAGTTTCTATTTTATTTTGGAGCATGGTGATTTTGTCCTGTAGTGCATTCTATATATTGGTGCACCATAAGGTGTCTTTAGTGAAGGTATCAGGAGGAGGAGCAGGTGATTCCAACTCTTTCAGGATATTGAAAAGTTCCTTTGTACTGGATTTAGCTTTGGATATGCGATCGTTAAAGTTGTCTTTTTTGGCTTGGACAATGGCTACCGTGTAGTTAAATGAAACTACAACAAACTTGTCTTTATTTACTGATGTTGGGGTATTCTTCCATATTGTTTCCAACGTTCTTTTCAGTTTCCTGAGAGTCTTAAGGTGTGGTGTATACCAATTGTTGAGATGAGCGCAAGGTTTAGATTTACATAATTTAAGAGGCGCTATTGTATTGATAGCCTTGAGGATAGTTTCGTTATACAAGGCTACTAGCTCTGTACGGTCTGAGAGGATTGTATCAGGGTTAATTATAGGTTGAAGTAATGGTAGAAGTTTCTCTAGGGTTAGATCGCGTTTATTTCTGGTCATCATGGCTGGTGCTTGAGCTTGAGGACTAGGTGGCACATATTCTTTAATAGAGAACGAGATTAGATGGTGGTCGGTCCAGGCACAAAGCGTATTGGAGAGTATATCAATATTACAATTTAAGTCCGCTAGCCAATCTAGCGTTCTTCCTTTGTTATGAGTGGGGTTAGTTATCCGGTGAGTATACCCTAGTTCGGTAACAGTATCCTTCAGGGTACTGGCTTTAGAGTCTTTGGGATCTTGAAAACCTAGATTAAAGTCCCCCAGGATAATGACTTGGGAATTACTTTTGGTATTGGTTGATAACAAGTGAGATATATAATTTTTGAAGGTGGTAGTCGGGCCTGGTGGGCGGTAAATCAAGTGGATAGTGAGGGTCGATGTTGGGGATGTGGCAGTTTGATAGTAATAAACCCATACCATCTGCAGAACTACTAACGTTTCTTAGGCATAGTGCAGTTTTGTAGATAAAGGCAATGCCTCCTCCTTTTGAGGCGTTGGCATCTCTATCAGCTTGGGTGATAGAATAGTTATCCGGGATGGCAAGGGCAAGTGAAGGGCCTGATGCCGAGTGAAGCCATGTCTCTCTGATGGCAATGAGGACCAGGTCGAGGAGTGTTATATAGTCTAATGCGTGAGCTGGTAGTGATCTGGCATTAATAAGGGCAGCTTTAATGCTAGGTGATGATCCTTTAGTGATCTCTGGTTGTTTCCAGAAGCCGGGGGTGATGTATCTGCATTGTCTGGGGTGAAGGTTGCTTTGATAATGTCTTTGCTGATCCAGGTGAAGTGTTGTTGTGGGGTTCTAGAGCTAAGTCTATGATTGCGTAGTGGTATTGAGCAGGGAGTGGAGGGCAGAAGTGTCGGATTAGATGATTGGTATTGTTGATGATTGGGGTTGGATAGGGGCGAAGTAGAAAATGGTTGTGCTGGAATGACAAAGGGGTGCATAGGTCGTAAATTGGACTTTGTGTAAAACAGGTAAGCCTAGCGGTGGTAATCTTTGTGGGTGGTAGAGTTCCGTAGGAAGGCACGGTTGAAGGAATCTTGATGGTGGTATGAGGGTTGATGGCAGGAGGCTTGATGCCATAGTCCAATGAGTCACGAGTACTCCATGGTTGGTTGAGGTGTCCATGGGTAACAAAGGACAATTGCCTATTGTAAATGCTAATTCTGGTAGGTCAGGATGGATGAGGTAATTTAAGAGGACTAGCAATTGGCAAAGTATCTGCCTGGCTGATACTACTAAGGTTGTGTATGTGCCTAGGTCTACCCTTAGGTAATCAGCTATGAAGTGGTGAGGACAGAGCAGATTCTGCTTAAATGGCGATACCATAATTGTAAAGGACGGGTAAGAACGCAGGCATAGGCGTGCACTAATGGCTAGTAGCTGAGGGGGGCTAGCTGGGCATAACATGTGTGCTAGTTACAAAATCAAATTACAAATAAACATAATGCAGTACAGTGGTTCGCTCAGCGTGACCCATTTAAATATGCTAGTTAGACTGTCAACATGTAAAAGTATATTGCAATGCCTCTTATTGCTAGCGAATGTTCAATACCATGTCATAACAGATACATATAACCCTAATGGAGTAGCAAAGATAAGTGTTGTAAGGTCGCATTAAATTCACAGTATGGCACGAGTGAAGTAATAAGGTAGAGTCTGTAATATGACAATGGTCAAGAAAGGTTGCGCAACAACAAAGCGTTAGGGTTATGGCGGCAGGCTTCACTTAAGTGGTACGCTGTAGTGCCTTAATGACCAGCATTTAGTGCTCAGGGGCATAACAGTAAACATTTAAAGTTTTACAACATTGGTGCGCAAATAAAGGAAAGCCTTGTGGAAAATGCATAGGGTCTTGAATTTAATCCTTGCAGCCACTGGGAGCCAATGAAGAGATTTCAGGGCTGGAGAGATACGATCCCAGGGTTTGAGGCCAAGGACAAGTCACGCAGTCCTGTTCTGGATGAGTTGCAGAGGGCGGAGAGTTAAAGCAGGCAGATTTAGAAAGAGGCTGTTGCAGTAGTCCAGCCTAGAGAAAACCAGAGCTCGTGAGACAGTGGGCTTCTGGGGGAAGGAGAGGAAGCAGTTGAAGGCACTGGCTGTGGGACGAACATATATAAATTAAACTTTCAAGAGCAGTGCGGGTTATAATAGCTTTATGGACCCTCACCACCAGGTCTACTACACTGTTAACAGGCATGCAAACCTCATTGAACGGCTTTGCATATGTCAAGGCTTAATTACGTAAGGAATGAACCATTGACTTAGCTGGTACGCCTACGTTTTTTATTTTTTTATTAATCTTTTTATTGAATTTGAATCAAAGACACCAAAGTACAATACGGGCAATCCTGCTCACAGCAGGTTTAAAAGCACTAGCAGTAGTAACAATCTTTGCAATTCTCAGTTAACATCTAAAGCCCCCCTCGCAACAACCCATTCCCATCTCCACATACCCTCCCCCCCCACCTGCCTCATATATAGCCCATATAAGTACAAGGCACATTAGCAAGAGGGGACAAAACCAAACACGACATAATACAACAAACCAAAATAGATGGAGGTACACTTGCAGTTGTGGGTTGGCGTTATCAAACCCGTGTTAATACAGCCTATGCTTATGATGATATCTCGGGTTTAAATAAACAAGCTCGCCAGGTCCCAGAACCTTGTCGACTCGGTCTGGGCGTGCAGTCCTACGGAGGAAGCTTTGCTCGGCAGCAAATTGTTTGGCCAATATTGTTAGCCATCACCTGATTGATGGTGGGTTTGGTTTTTTCCAATTCAGCAGGACGGTCTTCCGACTGTGAAGAGCACAATGCGAGGCAGTCTGCGGGTCAGGGTGTCGTGGTGCCAGTTTTCAATTCACTGTCCAAATAGCATTGCGATTGGGGTCAACTCAGCCGTTATCCCCGGTAGCCACCAGAGTTTCTGGGCCACCTTTGACCAGAGTAGCAACAACTTCAGGCAGTGCTAGAACATATGGCCCATAGTCCTGATTCTACCACAGCCGCGGCAGCACTCAACCGTCGTAGCAATGCCCACATTATATAGTCTGCCCAGGGTGTAATAAATCCACTGGATAATTTTAAATTGTATCTCTCTTTGTCGCAGATTGAAAGAAATGTGCACTATTATTGTAAAAATATCATACAGGTTCCCCACCGTAATTTCTACCCCCAGGTCCTCCACATATCAGCCAGGGGTATATTTCTTTTATAGTTGTTGTGCATTCGAAGGGCGAAGATCGTTTTGAGTCTGGGGTGCTCTGTGGGATCCATCATTATCTCTCTCGCACAGGGAGGGCTTTGCCAGTTTAGTGTCTCTACTAGTATGTGTGGCAATAATACAGTGAAGGGCCCAGTATTGTAACCTGTCAGTATCTGCCATCCCCAGTGTTGCCCTAACCTCGCTGAAGGGTTTGGGTGTGTCATCATGAAATAGGTCCATCAACCTAACGTCCCCCCAAGTCTGTTGCAGTGCATGTACCCGTTCGGAGCTACTGTATGAAAGTAGGGCTTGAAGTGAGATCCACTGAGGGGCTATCCGTAGGTTAGTGCCAGTTATCCTGCGCATCTTGCGCTAGTGCGCCCGTGTGGGGCCTATAATGGGGTACCGTGTGAGGGTCTTCGGTAAGTGGTTTGTGGGTATCGCTAAAATCTCTCGGGGTGTGAGTGGGAGGAGGGCCTGAAGTTCAATTGTACGCCAACTGGAGATGTCCTCCCCATTGAGCCACCTTTTTGCCCAACCTATCTGTGCAGCCATATAGTACATGTGCCAGGATGGCATTGCAAGACCGCCATCTGTGTAGAATGTGTCTATTTACTCTGGCCCTTTTTCCCCTCCATATAAATTTCGACACCAGCCGATCGAACACAGCAAATTGTTCTCTGGTGGGGGACATCGGTAACATGAATGCTAAGTAGACCAATTTGGGCATGGAATTGATTTTAATGGCGTTGATTTTCCCAGTCAGGGAGAGCGGGATGGAGTCTCATGCGGCCATGTCCCGTCAGATTCTGTCCAATAAAGGCGTGCAATTCAAGTCTTTAAGCGGCAGGCAAACCCACACCCCGAGGCACTTTATGGATTGCAATTGTAGCTTAAATAGGGCCACCCGTACCGGATCCAAAGGTAGGTCTGGTCGCAGCGGCATTGCCTCCGACTTATCCCAGTTGACACTATAAGCAGCCACAAATCCGTATTTGCGCAATATTTCTGAGATGCATGGCAGAGATCTAGCGCAGCAACTGATCTATAGAAGTATAATGTCGGCATACAACGAAACTCTGTGTTCTTCCGGTCCTTTGGGTATGCAGGACCATCCATCGTCCCCCTTAGTTTCGCAGCAAGCAGCTCGATCGCCAGGGCATAGAGTAAAGGCGAGAGGGGGCAGCCCTGTAGGGTCCCTGTGTCTAGGGGGGAAGGATCAGATGTCAAGCCATTGGTGACTACTGAGGCACAAGGAGCTCTGCATAAAAGCGGCACCATTTGTAAAAAGTACCATGAGAAGCCAAATGTACGCAGAACCTCAAACATGTAATCCCATCGCACCTTGTCGAATGCCTTTTCGGGATCGAGTTAAATGACCACATCGTCCGGTTGGATCTCCCCCTCTAGAGTATGTAAAAGGCGTTGTAGGTTATCAGAAGAATGTCTGTGCAGAATGAAGCCTGTTTGGTTTTGGTGGACATGTCTGGGAAGCACTCTCTCCAGCCTGCCCGCCAGGCATTTTGCCAGTACTTTTGTGTCAGAATTTATAAGGGATATGGGACGCTAGGAGCCGCAGAGTGTGGGATCCCGCCCCTTCTTATTGAACACAACTAGATTTGCCTGTAAGAAAGATGCAGGGAGCTGGTGCGTTTCAAGGGCCTTGCGAAACATCTGTCCCATCCGCGGAGCAAGCTCCTGTAGCACTAATTTATAAATATGGGGAGACCGTCTGGTCCAGCTGCTTTACCCGAAGTCAGCCGCTGTATGACTCACAACCTCATCCTCCCACGGAGCATTTAAGAGATGGAGGTCGGAATGTCGCTAAGGAGGCTGTGATTTGTCCCATGTGTCTGTGTGGCGGGGCCGCGTAGAGGTCCCTATAGTATTCGGCAAACTGTTGGTTAATGTCCCAGTCCCCCGTGAGCAATGCGCCATCAGATCCCCCCCCCCCCCGATAGAGGAAATGAGCTGACTTGTTTTCCCTTGAGGGCTAGGGCGAGCATGCGTAGGGGTCTGTCCCCTGCTGCAAATAGATCCACCGCCCGTTAGGGTATCCTGCCAGAACCTGCCCAGGCCTTGCATCAGCGATTCTACCAGATCGCGATACTGCAACGCCATTAAGTTCAACCTCCAGTTGGGAGCCTCGATATAAGGACCGGCGCATGATCAGAGAGTGTTATGGGGCGGATGAAGCATGATTCTACCATATGCAGCATAGTACTGGGGAGTAGCCAATAATCCAACCACGAGTAGCTCTGGGGGTGGTTAGAGTAGAATGTGTAGTCCTTAGTGTGTGCATGTAAGGGTCGCCAAATGTCCACCAAATGCAGGTCTGTCATCAAGGACTGGAGTGTTTGCTCTTTTTTCAGGGTAGGTCCGCTACATGAGTGCAAAGCGTTATGTCGATTAGCCTCGGGCTGTATGGCTATGTTCAAGTCACCCACCATCAGTGTCAGCCGGCCCATAAGTGGTTCACAAGTAACAAATACATGTACAAAGAACCCAGGTGTGTCAGTCGTAAGGCCACATATGTTTAGGAGGGTGATACGCTGGCTGTGGAGCAGTCAATGCAAGAGAACAAATTGCCCCAAAAACCTTTCCATAGTGCGTATTCTGATCGGGACCTTTTAGTGTACCAGGATAGAAACACCCATATTTCCATGCTAGGGGGAGTGAACTGCCGCCCCCACCCATCCCCTACATAGTTTTGCTGATTCACGAGCATCAAGGTCAGTTTCCTGTAAAAATATGATGTGCTCATGTAAGTCACGTAGCAGGGTTAACCATCGCTGCTGCTTACTAGGGTTCCCTAGTCCCTGTAGATTGAGGGTGATACATGCGAGTGTGGTCATCTAAAAATAGTGATTGTTCGGACATATCCACAGCCCCAGCCACAGGCGAGTACTCCTAGCACGTTCTGGTCCCTCCCAGGAAGCTTTGGCATATTGCAGCAAGTATTTCCCCTCCTGCCCCCCAAACCAACTAAGCAGTAAAACATTGGAATCGAAGAAGCTAACTCCAATACAACTCGAAGGAAAAGAGTACCCTTCAGTGCTTCGAATAGCAAGTTGAAGGCCTTCCTGCATTTGGACACTTCAAAGGAATAATCATTGAAAGGGTTGTTCTCAACTCAATAGTTCCAGCCTCCCGGTAGGCCTGGACTATGACCAGTTTATGATGAAAATTAAGCAAGCGCATCATGGTGGTGGGTGGGCGGTCACCGGGTAGGGTTTTAGGAACGGGGGCCCTGTGAACTCTCTTG
Source organism: Ambystoma mexicanum (assembly GCF_040938575.1). NCBI lineage: Eukaryota > Metazoa > Chordata > Amphibia > Caudata > Ambystomatidae > Ambystoma > Ambystoma mexicanum. Next base: position 537,176,561 of record NC_090928.1, on the reverse strand, counting down.
AATAATGATCAGGGGTTGTCTAGATGCAATTTATCCTAAAGGAGACTTAGCCCTCCAGGTAACTCCTTTCTGGAAGGCTGACCAGACGGAAGTTGGTGCGCCTGGACTGGTTCTCCTGGTCTTCCAGCTTGGCCCCCAGTCATTGTACCGCTCTAATGAGCTCGTCCAGGTCCGTATTTGCTGCATTGTAATTGCCTTCGAGTGTGCTAATCCGTTGTTCATTGTCCGCAATTCTGTCATCCTGAACCTTTATTAATGTGTTGACGTCTTGAATCTCCCTCTTAATATCCTGGACTGTGACGTTGGTCTCTTGCGATTGTAGCCAACAAGCTGCATTTCCCCCAGGATCTCTTGTAGTTACATTTGGATATCCATTTTTACAGGGCGCCTGGCAGATCTACGAAGCAGCGTATTGACGGGGTTGCTGTCTTCCCACCATCAGTATCCGGGACCGCCGGCATGTGTGGCATGCTGTCATGACCCTTGCCCCTGGTCCTCACTGGCAAATCAGCCTTCCAGTTAGGGCCAGGTCAAAGGCCTTAAAACCTCATCCAAGACTCTCTTGGATTCAGTCGGCGCCAGGTTCATAACCATCATGAGGGCCACTTTAGAATGGGACTATTTAACTTGAGGGTGGGGGTTCAGCCAAAATGGAGGTAAACACATAGCTCAGTTACAAGGAACTGAGCTATGCGGTCTAGTCTTTTGGGTGTGGCAGGCCTGGGACTATTTTACCTGGACTACTTTACCTGAGACTATTTAAACCGCACGCAAACAGCAGAACATGTGCTGTGGGCAGCAGAACCCTCACCGTGTCCAGTTCTTTGATGCCAGTTTACCTGAAACCAAGGACCTGCAGAGAGAGAAAGAACACTACGAAACTTACCTGGAACAGTATACTCTATTCAATCCATCCCCGGCTTCAGTTCCACTCACTTGAAGGTACGAACTCCATCATCCGCCACCGCATGCATCCTGGTATACAATAACCTGGAAAGAGGAGAAAGAAAGACAGCATTAGTAAGCGTTTACTCACATTTCCTCCGGAATGAAGAAAGCCACACAATTCTTACCTGGGTAGTCATCTCCTGGTCAGTATCATTGTTGGAACATTACAGCGCTCGGCGAGGAACATCGCAACCTGCAAGGAGAGAAAAGACACAGGTTAGCAATATAAAAGGCGAAAGAGCGTGGCGCATCGCGCATTACTCACTGGACAGCATTGTGCACACTGCGCTTTCGCCTACCGGCCCATGCTCATCTTCAAACTAAATGACAACACCAAAATACCTTTCCATACATAAAAGGAAAAAAGCAAGACATTATTATTCGAACTAAGAGGAACATAAGAACTGCATATAAAGACTGTAAAGCAGCAATCCTACGGAGTCTGAGCAGGCCTGGATTCTCACAGGGGGGCTTGCACCAGTGAAGTAACTTGGTCGCTGCTCGCCCCCCACATCTACGCGCCCCTGCCACGAGGAGCAGGACAGAGAATCCACCTTTTACAATATTAAGGTGAGGAGAGGGCCCAAAGGGGAGGAAGGAGTTGAGGCCAAGGGAGTTGGGAAAACAAAGATAATCTGGTATTGAATCCAGCTCTCCTATATTGCAGACCATCTTTAACCAGAGGCCTTACCAAGGGACCGCGAGAGGGTTCGAGAGTGCAAATCATCCAACCAGGGCTGGGTGGCGTCCCTGTGGATACCAGGTGAGCGTAACACATACCCTCGCAACCACAATGCCTGCAATGGTGTGGGGCCCAAATTTGTGCCCCACCGGGTGTGAGAAACAAGGGGATGGCCCAGTCTAGATACTGTGCTCAGTGTGTACGCCGCCCTGCAGTTTCTATTGCAGAGGGCCAAGGAGTCTGTTGACAGTGATCGCCCAGTTCCGACCAAGCGACTAGAGGGAAGTCTATCAGTAGGGTTAGCTGTTCGGAGCTGTCCCTTAGGCCTCAGCTTGGCCCACTATCTGCTTGAGAGTGAAAAGCCGCAGCAGATCCTGGTGTATGCGCCCCCTTAATGACGTGTTGCCAGCATGGTGTAGAGGAGCGATTGTCATGCAGCTAGTGGTGTCATCAAGAAGGCGATAGACAGACAATACGCCTGGCTTCCTCAATCGTTTTAGGCCTCTCACTTGGTCACCAGGGCTGAAATGGTATTGGCCAGATTCAAACCAGCATGCAGTAATAATGCAACCGGCCCATCTAGAGGCCTACTCCAGGTCCCTGGCAGTCATGCACATTCAATGACGTCACATCGGCTGTTGCCATGGTCGGTGCCAGGATTTGCAGTGCTTTAAGTGGAGCCACTGATTAGCGCTCTGGGGCTGAGTGTTTGGTGGTTGGAGTTGTCATTTTGCACAGCATGGCCCCTCGCAGGGCCAGGCACCAAGGTAGGCATAAGCATGCCTGTTCTATGGGGTGTGCTGCTTATATAGTTGCCAGCGTGAGTACTGTGCATTGGAGACTGGTGCTCATGGGTATTGGTCCCCCACTCTGGGGGCACGCATCCATGTGTGCAGCGATGTGCGTTGAATGCAGCAGGCAGGCGGCTCCGGTCTCCCTCCTTGTTGCCGCCAGTCAGGTTCAGCGATCTCAGAGCTCAGGCTGAGCAGGTCTGCGCTCCCAACTTCCCACTGCAAACTATTGCTTGTCCTGCAGCGCTCTGTGTGTTGTATGCAGGGATCTCTTCCACCTGTGTCTTTAGTAGCTAAGCGTGGGAAGCTGCCCGCCTCCGCTCTCTACTTAACGGCTCCATCGTATCAGTTCGGCGATCCATGAAAAGCCGACATTATAAGCCCCCAATTTTTCACCAGTGCTGCACCGCACGATCACGCACTCCCTGGGGTAATTTCTTCTCAAAACTGATAACGCTATGCAGGAATCATTTAAAGATTATAGCTTGTCACTTGCGGAGCTCGTTTAGCCGGTGGCCATCTTGCTCGGGCTCTCGATCACCTCCAGCACCTCCCTCCCCCACCAGCGGTACGCCTAGGTTTTGAGGGATAAAGTTCACTCATCCACTCTCAGGTTTACATAATACCAACAAGGGTTTGCCTTTTATTGCATAACTTCTTTTTCAAGTTCCTGTGTTTCATTATTTTTTTGTACTTTGGGCTCCATTGCATGCCTTTGACCTTAGATGTCTGTTAGTATAGCATAATTCATACATAACATACTCTTTTACAAAAACATTTGTCCTATGTGTTCCTATACCGGTTATATCATGTCAATTCATCAACACCATTTCAAATTAGGAAAGTTCAATTACTGCTCAATCTTAAATCACAAGAACTGCACATTTAAGGTTGCCAGTAGCAGGTCTCAATACCCATGTTGGAGACAATATACTCCAACTCTCATACAAGCCTAGGAACTCAGACTATTATGGTGGTGATTAGGAGCAGTACAAAATAAAATGGTATTAACATACCAGAGCTACTATCAGATATATGATTGTATTGCACCAGTTTGCCTGAACAGTTAAAAGTAGCTACTGGAGCCAAGCTAACCAGGCTTTCCTAGGATACACGCAGGAGCAAAATAGCTCCAGTAATTCCGAACTGCCCTGGCTGTCTTCATACACTAGTCTACTCAAAATGTTCTATGGAGCACTACAATTGTCAAGCTTGCTAATCATATTTCATAACCCATTCAATGATCTTTACAAAAACATTCATGTAAAATAGCCAGATATGGATAGCAGTTTCCATTAACATTGATAAATCAAGAAGCCCCATTACACATCATTAATATTCCAGTCAGTCAATGGGCAAAGATTTCCTTACTATTTATTGTAGTTTTAAAAATAAGAACCAACATAGCATTTCTCTTGGTGCACTTAATATCACTGTTAACACGGATTTCTGAATTCGAACCTGGTGGGCAGAGTCTCAGAAGGCCAGCCTAGTATCTTGGAACATGGTAACCTTCTGGACAAGCCAGACCAATCAAGGTAGCATTGGCGGCGGTCAAGACTAGGTCTCAGGAGGGGTGAGGGTGACTGAAAGACCTCAACGAGCACACAGAGTAAAGGACACTTACAAATCACTCCCAGTCAGGGGTATATATATATTAAAAATACAAATACATTTATTCAAGGCCTTTGAGTTTCAACACAATAGTTATAGTAAAACACTTTTAAACCAACACAATCCTACTAACATACATATATACAAGACCAAGGGAGCCTAATGGGTTAATGCACAAACTGGGTCCACAACCTAGAAAAGGGAAGGAAGCAGGTAGTGAAAAGAGTCTTTAGGCAGTTCTGCAAGTAATCACAAGCCTAACTGAAAGGCAGTCCAGTCCCTAAAATGAGAGGAGCCTATTGCTCAAATGTACTTGCAATGCTGGCGCACGCCGTAGTGCAGGTGGGCAAAACGGGGTCTTTTGTAGGGTCTGTAGCAGCTCAGGAAGGCAGGTGAGGTGATGCAGAATAGGCTCCCACTATTCGAGGAGGGTCTCTCCAACAGGCCAGAGCAGGTTCCAAGAGTTGGGAATAGTTCGATAGCTCGGGCTATCTGCAAAAAGGAGAGGGGCCCTCAGGGGCCACTCGTGCATAACAATTGATGGATGCGGGGGCGTGGCTAAGGCGGCCATGTAGAGGGACGTGCTCCGGAGGAGCTCCCGTGATCCTGTGTCGATCCGTCGGAATAAGATTGTCTGCGGGTCCCTGCCGGCGTTGGAAAACAATATCCCTGCCTATGAAAGTAGGAAGCACACTCGCTGAAATTATGGAACATGTGCGTTGCACTGCTGCGAAGATCCAGGTGTTTGAGTTTATGAGCGCTGGCATGGACTGAAAGCAAAATGGCGGCGCAAACAAAGGGAGCTTCAGGACATCTGCAGATGCCGCTACAATAACAGAACGAGAGCCCTGCTGATCGTTATAGTATCCGAGGACGTGTGCACCCCGAGCGGGCGCATACACGGCTGTAGCTTAATAAGATCTGCGGACAGAAAAAGCAAACTGATAGCGGGCGCCGACCCGCGGTGAAGCTGCCGATGGAAGTTGCCGTAGATACATTGTATCAATATCTCCGAAGAGACGAGCGCTGCGCCTGGAGAATGGTGCTGGCAAGCAGTCTGGCTACAAAGTAGCAGTGACCCCTGGGATTAGAGCAAAGGGAAATACAGCAGTGGCGGCACACTAGGAAACTGGAGACCAGATTTGAACACTAAAGGGGCTGTTTACAGCTCAGCACAGAAGCCCCACACGACCCACACTGCAGGAAGCTGTGCTGCCAGTGGGAAGTGTGGTGGCCAGCGCGGTGAAACACTGGAACCCAGGCACACTTTGGAGGGCCATCTCCTAGAAGTATAGGTGGCATTGCACCCAGAGGCCGGACAACAGAAGAGACCAATCTGGGGCAATTGCTGTTCCCAGCCACAACATAAGGCTGACTCCCCAGCTTAGGACTGTGAAGCCAACATTTCTGGGCTAGTCTGTGGGCTGGACGGCCGCTGGGGCCGACAGAGTGTCGAAAGGGGAGTGCGCTGGGCCACTGGGTGTACATGACCACCGGCCAACTGAAGAACTACAAAATACAAATGATACGAGACGGAGGGTGCGAAGATACGTGGGAGGACACAGCCCACTCTGGAAGGGAAGCAAACAAAAGGCCACACCGGAATACAGCGGAAACGGCCCCTGCAACGCCAAGAGTGGCCCGACGCCACACAGACTTTTAGCACGAAGGGTGGCACTGCTGGCTCACGTCCGCACAATATAGCATGGCGACTTCTAAAGTGGTCAGACCCAGAAACAAAGAACCCACGCTGGAGGCCCATGCTAAATCGTCCCCCAGTGCTGAGGGGAGCAAAAACAAGGATACCACTACGGCAGCAGCGGAGACACCGGGCATGATCCAGGAAGTGCTGGCGGCGATAGCGGATCTGAAAATTGCCTGGGAAACCAAACTGGGCCTGGCAATGACTGAACTGAAAGAGGGCCTGGACCTAAAGGTCGGGGCAGTCCAGGAGTAAGTTAATCTGCTGAGACAGGACGTGTGGACGCTTGCTGAGCGTACTGGAAACTTGGAAAAGGAAGTGGCCCAGAACACAGCGGCATGTGCCGCCCACAGGTCGGAACTCCATGCCCTTGTGCAGAGGGTAGGCAACCTGGAAAGCAGGGCGGAGGAGGCGAAAGGGCCGGTCGGCGCAATAACATTCGTATTGTTGGCCTGCCGGAAAGAATAGAGGGCCCTAATCCGACAGAATATGTGGAAACCATGCTCCTGCAGGAGACAACTGCCGGTGCATTGACCCAGGGGTTTGCAGTTGAGAGGGCTCATAGGGCCTTGGCGAGGAGACCGCCCCCAGGAACTCCCCCACAGCCACTGATCGCCAAAATTCTGAATTACCGAGACCGGGAGAAGATACTTGAATTTTTCCGGAGGGGAGGGAAGATCGAAAGAGGGTCGGCGACAATCACGGCGTACCCGGACTATACTTTGCATGTGCAGCGCAGCAGGATGAACTACGGGACGGTGAAAAGGAGGCTGAGAGAGGCAGGCCACTGTTATATGTTGCTCTACCCAGCCAAATTGAAAGTGTTCTATAAGAACAAAACCCTGTTTTTTGAGACGCCGAGAGATGCGATGGACTGGCTGGACATGCAGGGTCGCCCCCAAGAACCAGAAGTCCAGACGGGAATCGCAGGAGATAAGTAGTGCACGAATGGGCCATCCCTTGGGATATGGCTCAGACACTGGGACTTGAGTATAGCGTTTTAAAATAAAGCTTGTGGGAATGTGTTGTAACAAACATGGGCCGGTGGGACCTGTGAAACGCAATTATCCTAGTTCAGGTGAGCGGGGGTTCCTGGAGGGCAATCCTAATACCCCTTAGTAGTATATTTAGTTAGGTCACTGGTAGTACGGTGACGACCCGCGGGATCCTAGTCCTCGTTTACGGGATAGGGACAGACGTGGGTGGGCCTGAGATCCAGGGATGGAGCTGGGCATATGTTGGGGCCGGGTAGGGTGGGGGGAGGGGAAGGGTTGTGTGCAGTGGGGCGGAGTTGGGGACAGGGGAGGGGGAGAGTTGTTGTGGTTGGGAGGGAAACGAGTCGGACAACGTGCCATTGGAGAAGATAGTGGAGGTAAGGGGGGAACGAGCCTAGGGGCACCGAGACAGAAGTGGGATCTGTATTGCATGCATCCTGCCAATGGCATCATGTAATCTTAGAATTGTTACCTGGAATGTGCGAGGCCTCAATAGTTACCTAAAATGCAATAAGGTGATGATGTACCTGAGGAGGATGCAGATTGACATAGCTCTGCTACAGGAAACCCACCTCACTAAAGAGAAACTGGAGGTGATCAAGAGAAAATGGAGAGGCAATGTCATAGGGGCCACATACTCTGCATATGCAAGAGGGGTAATTAGATGGGTGGCACCACACGTGCAATTTCAGCTGCTCAGCTCGACGATAGACCCAGAGGGCAGGATGGTGGTGGTGGCGGGACTCCTGGAAAATAGAGAGGTAAACATTATAAATTTGTACGCCCCCAACCATGATACAGCGGCATACTTCAGATCCCTATATAGCAAAATGAGCCCCTTGGTGGGTGGAGCAACAGTGTGGGGAGGGGACTTTAATTGCACCCTGAATCCCAGGGAAGACAGGTCAGATGACAAACTAGAGAAGCCGGCGCCGGCAGCCAAGGCGCTGTCGACACTGCTGACAGACCTTGGCCTAGAGGATGTGTGGAGACGATTGCACCCAGCGGACAGGCAGTATTCGCACTATGCAGCACCTCGGGACCTTTACACGAGGCTGGATTATGTGTTTGCGGAGGCCGGGATTATGGGAGAAATGGTGGGCGCGGAATACAAGGCCCGGGTGCTGTCCTTTGGTCGTCGAATGGCGACATCAACCCCCCAGAGCGCGGATCCCGACATGGAGGCTCAGAACTGAGGCCTTACAGGACTCGGGATTTCGAGAGGACCTGAGGGAGGCCATTGAGGAATATTTCGAAATTAATACCGGCAGTGTACGCTCCGAAGGAACAGTATGGGAAGCATTCAAGGTGGTGGTGCGCGGGGTGGCTATATCCAAATCCAAAGGGCTCCAAGGGGGTATTGAACGGGATCTGCAAGAAACAGAACGAGAGCTAGAGGGCTTGCTACAAAGAGGGGGGACCATTAGTGGGGACAGCACCAGGATTAGAGAGTTACAGATGACCTGTAGTGAACTCTGGGACAGATTATGTAGACTAAATTACAAGAAATATACAGAGAGGCTACATGCAGGGGGAGACAAGCTAGGTAGACTACTAGCCTGGTTATACAAAAATGAGACCCCCCGTCCGATGATCAGAGAGGTCAGGGACGCGGAAGGCCAAATCCATAATACCCTGGAAGATGTAAACGGGGAGTTCCTCAAGTATTATAGACGACTATATGAGGATGCAGGAGAAGAAATGAGCCAAGAAATACAGGAAACAATAGAGGACATAGATGATAAGGCCCACCTTAGATGATTTGGAACGCGCGGCGCTAGACGCCCCCATCACCTCAGACGAACTGGAGACGGTGACCCAACACCTGCCCACATGTAAAACGCCTGGGTCGGATGGGTTACCCAGTGAGTTTTATAAAACATGCAAGCAGGAGCTACTTCACCCGCTACTCGCCATGCTTAATGAGGCCTATGAGCAAGGGGAACTACCAGCGTCTCTCTGTGAGGCAGTAATCATCCCGCTCCTGAAACCAGGCAAGCCAGACACGGACTGTGGGTCTTACAGGCCCCTGTCTATGCTCAATCAAGACAGTAAAATACTCACGGCAGTGCTGGCTAATAGGTTGAAGAGGGTAATTGGCAAACTGATACATACGGACCAAACAGGCTATGTCCCCGGTAGAAACATTACAGATAACCTTAGGAGGCTACACCATATCAGGCTGAGGGAGACCCGGGTGAGATGGCTATCGTGTCATTGGACGCGGTCAACGCATTCGACTCAGTGCGGTGGCCATGGCTGAAAGTGGCCCTGAAGGGATACGGGATGAGTGTCGACTGACTCGATATGTGCATGTTTCAGTAACATTGCACTTTTAGTTACTATGTATTAATTTTGTCTCACTGTTACATTATATGATGATACAATATAATGAACAAGCACTTGAAATATAGATGTATATGTGCATATGTCAAAAAAAGTATGTCATCCCCTATGTGTAAATAAACCATGTTGTACACTTGACAATAAATCTGTGTTCTATTATAAAAAATATACAGGTTTTATGTAATAGAATCTGTTATATCCATAGTTCTGCCACACCTGTAATTATCTCAGAGGAAGAGGTAGCCTGAATCCACCCCCCTTTTTTGCTATATATCCTTCCTCTAGATCCAGGCCCCTCTATAAATACAAAAGAGGACCCCCCCTTTCCCCTTTTTACAATCCTAGTTTGGACAACCGTACGGTTGGTGGAAAAAATAATTACGAATATTCAATGGAGAATGTAAACATAGTATCATTCACAGACGATTTATATCGGAAATTATTGGAAAAACCCTCGCTGTTGGGACATATGCCACAAACAGCACCAGCAGAAAAGGAAGCCTCTACCATAGACACAGAGACCCTACTACAAAGAAAGAAAAAACTGGTACGCACAGAATCGCATGGACTTCTTATGTTAGAGTATTTAAAAAATGGAGTCATCCCAGAAGGTTTACAAATAAAGAATATACCAAGAGTCTTTTTAGACAACCCTAAATTCCAGGCACAATTCAGCGGCGTAGGGAACAAATGTTCGAGAGATTGGATAATACTGATAATAGAAACGGCAGAAGAGGAGGCGCAAAAACAGACAGAGGAACTAAAAACACTTGAAGCTAAGATCATTGAAGAGTCAGTTATTCCTGACATCAAGGCCCAACTGGAAAAAATAGAAGAAGAAATAAAAAAATTCAAAGAGTTCACTCTGGATAAGAAAATTTGGAAACTCAAAAAGGATATTCAGAATTACCAAGAAGAGAAAACATATCCATATCTTGTCCCAGGCTTCTTTCAACAGCAAAATTCAGGCAATCTCCCCAGAGGGGGTAATCAACAAAGATTCCCCAAAAAATACGTATCCTTTTCAAATTCCTCAAACAGCAGTGGATCAGACTCCTCTATAAGTGGCCCATCTACATCAGGTACAGGTCAAAAAAGAGGACAGTTTTTTCAAGGGCGTGGGAAACAAGGACGAACACGCCAACAGGGTTATCATGGAATGAGAACACGTCAATGGATGCCACCACCCCCACAGAAAAATTGGTAATACCCATCTTTAATTTAAGTGATTATATCCTTACTCCCGATGACATCAATATACTTAGCAAAGGGCTGAGTTTTGTACCCACCAATAGAGCAGACCGTTTTTCCACAGAGGTGGAAATAAGAAAGTTCTTTAGAATGATACGTCTGAAGTATTTCTTTCGGAACTCAAAACAAGATAAACCTCCAGACCCCACTACCACGGGACTAAAACCAAAATCCACTTTTACGCCTACTTCATCTATGATGTGCCCAGAAATACTTGCCTTTGAGAATAAAGTCCTAAAAGAAATGGAAACTATTTTCAAAACAAAAAATCATCAAAGAGACAATCTCACTAAAGAAGAAAGAAATGCACTGAAACACCTAGAAGAACAACAAGCCTTCGTTATAAAACCAGCAGATAAGGGAGGCGGAATAGTACTATGGGGTACCAAACTATATGAAGAGGAATTACAAAAACATCTCCAAGACACACGGTTCTATAAAAAATTGGAAAGAAACCCAACAGAACGCCTAACGGATGAGATCAAAAGCCTGATGATTTTTGCAGAATCCCAGGGATGGATTGATGCAGACGAGAAATCTTTCCTTACCAAAGAACATCCGACCACCCCGGCTTTCTATTGTATCCCAAAAATACACAAAAATACCACTAAACCCCCGGGAAGACCTATAGTTTCTGGAATAGGCTCGCTCCTGGAGCCTTTATCTATATACACTGATGTGTTCCTACGACCTTTTGTTAGAAAAATGCAATCATATACGCAAGATACCACAGCAATGATACACCATCTCAATAGAATCAAAACAGAACCAGACGACATTCTAGTCACGTTTGACGTGGAAGCGCTATACACCAGCATTCCACAGAGAGAATGTCTACAAATACTGAAAGTCTATTTAGACACTAGACGAGACCAAACAACACCAACATCCTTCATATTGGAATGTATACGGATAGCACTTACGGAGAATTTCTTCATGTGCCAAGGAAAGTTTTTTCAGCAAATAAGAGGGACCAGTATGGGCTCCACTTTTGCCCCGGATTTAGCAAACCTTTATATGGACCACCTAGAAATCAACAACATCTATAATGAAGACAACAGATACAAAGAAAAAATAATCGGATGGGTCAGATACATCGATGATGTCTTCACCATCTGGAGAGGCACCCAACAACAGCTAGAAGAGTTCCACACATGGCTCAACACCATAGATTCATGTATTAAATTCACCATACATTCAGATAAATTCAGCATTCCTTTTTTAGACCTCAATATCCAGACCACCAATGAGGGAGGTCTGATGACTAGCCTGTACAAAAAACCAACAGACAAGAACACACTGCTTAACTTCAGAAGCTTCCATCCCCAAGCTCTCAGAGAGAACTTGCCATATGGTCAGTTCTTAAGGATACGCAGAAATTGCACAAATCTATCAGACTATGACCTTAATGGAAAAGAACTTGAGTCTCGTTTAAAAGCAAGAGGATACCCGTCTCAAATCATCAGAAAAGCCCGAAAAACGGCAAGGAATACCAACAGGGACAACTGTCTCACAAAAAACCCTAGAGTGGAACACACTGACAAAATGACATGTGTCACTACATTCTCACCCATAAGCAACAACATCCGAAAAACTGTCCTATCCAATTGGAACCTCTTAATAACAGATGACTTCAGTCCGGAAAAACCAAGATTTGCATTTAAACGGAGCCACAACCTGAGAGACCGGTTAGTCCATACGTACCCAGATACATCCCAGATACCTCGACAAGCAAGCCTGTGGAATCTACCCCCTGTGGTTGGACATTTCAGATGTGGAAAATGCTCAGTGTGCAGCCAAACGAAAGATCAAAAAGAAATCGTACTAAATGGGTTCAAATGGCAATATAAATCATTTTCAAACTGTCGGACAAAATGGAGTATTTATGTCATACGCTGCCCCTGTAACCTCCTCTACGTTGGTAAGAGTAAACGGGAGGTCAGACAACGCATTTGTGAGCATAGATCTTGCCTAAAAAATGCGGTTGAGGATAAGCCAATGGTAGCACACTTCAGTAAATTAAAACATAAACACACAGAATTCCAGTGGTCCATCATTCAAACCATTAGTGAAAAAGAACGAGGAGGAGACAGAGATCTGGCACTGAAAAAACTGGAACAAAAATGGATCCACAGGTTGGACACAGTGAAAAACGGACTTAATGTTTGTATAGAATGGAATCTGTTCTTCTGATGTCATCCCTTCATCCTTTACAACCATGTAGCTCTCCTCAACACATCCCTTAGACGCCTTATTTTGTAAATAAAGTAGGCTTGTACTAAGGTATTAACACGAGACATTATTGCATCAGCACATGAACGACACTCCGCACAGCGCATGTACCTAGCAGTAAACGAGGTGTTTAGTGCTGACTAAACTAACAATCTGGGTGTTTTTACATCTGGTAAGCACGCATCCACGACATCGACTGGATCTTCATAGTAAACAGATTACACGAACTATGTCATATCAAAATTGTGGTGCCTAGATGCGTCCTTTTTATGAAAATACCGTCCTTAACAAAATAAGAAAAATTTCAAAATGTGTTACTATAAGTGTTTTTGAAATATTTGTGCATATGCTGGCAAAATTGTATTTATACAACAAATGTGTTTCTACAATTAGGTTTCACATTGTTAGACACCAAGTTTTTTCGATAAATTAGCACTTCCGGTACCAAAACAAGGATTTATGCCTTTTAGCCTGACACAATATGCCGGCAAGCGTTAATTCCCATTTGTGCTAGTGCGCATGCACAGCAGCAGTAATACTTATCACATGCGCAGATCCTTTTGCTTGTTAAAGTTCCAGCACGCCCTTTCGCACACTACCACGCATGTGCATTGGACGTCCGGAGGTTCTTGCAGGCAGTACAGCCTCACGGTAGAAGGTACGATACATCCCCGCATTTATTCTTGAACAAGCACTCGAGGTAAAGGGCACCCGTTCTTCTTGTTTTAAACTATGACAATCTTGAGTGACACGAGGTGCATTTTTAAAAATTTAAAAATTTAAATTTAAATTCACAGGCAGCATACAGGCAGTCACTCAGCTAGTGTTACCGGTGTGCCCCTTTTTAACAATATCACACGGGCTCGTGGTTTTTTCTGTCACGTATGACGACAGTCTAAGTAAACAACAACATGTTTGTTGTCCTTTCTGTTGCAGCATATACATTACGTATGCAACTGGAGTTTAAGGACTCCATCTCCTTTTGGCAAACTCAGAGACGCCATTCCGAATTATCCGCCCTGAGACTCCAAAAAACTTGCAACAGGTATGTTATGGCACCACTACGTGTAGTGGCAGTTATCCCCACGCACAGATGATTTTCTCTAAACACACTCCCCTCTCCCTTTATGTTCCCACAGTTCCTAGTGATACTACGAGCCACGGGTGAAATTTTTCCCCACAACACTCGGCAATACAAGTCCTGAGGAAAGCTATAGGACACTACATCATCTACACGTGTTGTTGTCCGTAGCTGGAAACACATATGAGTGTCGACTGACTCGATATGTGCATGTTTCAGTAACATTGCACTTTTAGTTACTATGTATTAATTTTGTCTCACTGTTACATTATATGATGATACAATATAATGAACAAGCACTTGAAATATAGATGTATATGTGCATATGTCAAAAAAAGTATGTCATCCCCTATGTGTAAATAAACCATGTTGTACACTTGACAATAAATCTGTGTTCTATTATAAAAAATATACAGGTTTTATGTAATAGAATCTGTTATATCCATAGTTCTGCCACACCTGTAATTATCTCAGAGGAAGAGGTAGCCTGAATCCACCCCCCTTTTTTGCTATATATCCTTCCTCTAGATCCAGGCCCCTCTATAAATACAAAAGAGGACCCCCCCTTTCCCCTTTTTACAATCCGGGATACGGGATAGGGCCAGGATATACCAGATAGGTCCAGATATTATATAGCTCCCCGATTGCGAGAGTTAAAACGGGAACCATAATCTCTGATAAATGGCAGCTCAGCAGGGGGACCAGACAGGGATGTCCCTGGTCGCTCATGTTATACATTTTGGCATTAGAGCCGCTGGCAATATGCCTGCGACAACAATACGGGGAGGTGGGGATCCGAACGACAGGCGGCACACATCTGATATCATTGTACGCAGACGATATGCTCCTCTATCTGCGCTACCCTGAGGAGAACCTGCAGTATGTGTTGGAGGTGATGAACCGTTATGCCACCCTCTCAGGAATATCGGTGAACCCCGGGAAGTCCAGTTTGTTCCCCTTGGCTAGATATAGGAACGCCCCACTGGAGAGATTACCCATCCTGCAGATACCCTGGCAGCCTGTGACATTCCGGTATCTGGGCGTAAACATTTACCATAAGATAGAGATAGAATACAAACACAATACAGTCGCAGCAGTCGAGGGCATTAAGAATAGCATGGTGTTCTGGTCTCGGCTACCCCTGGGCATGATGGGAAGAGCAGCCCTGCTCAAAATGGTGGTTTGCCCAGACTTTTGCATTTTTTTGTGAATTTCCCGTTCTTAGTTCCCAGACGCTTTTTTGTGAGACTTCACAGCATATGTAGGGGCTTCCTATGGGGCAACTCCAGGAACAGGGTTGCCCTGTGGAAATTGCAAAACACAAATGATAAGGGGGGCATAAACCAGCCAGATTTTGAATTGTACTACTTAGCGGGACAGCTGTTATATGTGGCTAGGTGGTTGTCTGCGGAGGACTCTGCGGAAGCCAGGCTTTTACGAGGTGTCTCTGCCCCTTACTTCCTAAACGAGACAGTGTGGCTGCATAGAACAAAAGTGGCGGAGAGGGGGAGATTGTTGATGCTCGGCTGGGAGATCTGGCGCAGAGCATGGAGAACAGTGACCCAGACCCGCTCTCACAGCAAGTCCCGCTAGCGGCGCTATGTGGGGCAGACTCCCAACTGCTTAAAGGGGTCTGCAGATATTGGGAACCGGTGGGCATAGATACCCTCGGAGATATATGGCAGGATGGAGAGGCAGTGGAATTTCAGAGGTTGCAGGAGGAGACAGGGGTGCATGGAGGCCAATATATTACCTTCACTAGACTTATCAAACGGGTAAGAGAGAGGTGGCCTGAGACGGTGTTAACGGAAGAACCTGATGCCACTTTGGAAATGATGTATGACGTCTCTGAGGGGGGGCACGAAATATCGAGGATATATGAGCTCCTGAGGACGAAGGCAAGGAAGGAGCTGCCCCAACTGAGGAATGCCTGGGAGGAGGAGGTGGGAGAACCTATGACAGAGGGACAGTGGGATAGAGCCCAAAGATACCACAAGAAGGTGTCCCGGAACACAAGGCTCCAGCAGATCCAGCTGTATGTCACCCATAGAGCCTATTTGACCCCCGGAAGAATAGCCAGGTTTGGAGGCTCGGCTATACAGAAATGCCCCAGGTGCGGGGAGGAGGAGGCAGGGTTGCTGCACATGTTCTGGGCCTGCCCTGAGATACAGAGATTCTGGCAAGAAGTAAGGGTGAGAATGGCTGGCGGGGGAGTGGAGCTGGAGGTGAGGTCTGCTTGGGCATGCATGCTTGGAAGTTTTCCCAGGCCACGTACTTCAAAACATATCAGCAAAATGAAAGATCTGGCCTATGTTCTGGCCAACCGCAGAATCGCAATGAGTTGGAAAGCGGCCCACAGGCCTAGGGTGGAGATTTGGTGGGCGGACCTCTTGAGTTGGGCGGAAGCAGAAACTGTGGTACGGTTTGAAGCTGTTACCAGGGGAGGAGAGGAGGAAGTAGGCCCCCTGATAGCCTGGAGGCAACTGGTGACCTCAATGGTGAACCCTCACCAAGACAACCACGAAACAGAAGACTCAGATGAGTCGATGAGCACTGAGATTCCCGTAGATGCTCATGTAGATGGCACAGATGTGACGGCTCGAGTTTAGGGGGAGGGAGGGGGGAGGACAGTAAATATCTCTGTGTAATATGACATGTGACACGGACTAAATAAAATTTAAAAAAAATAAAAAACAATTGATGGATGCAGTAGGGGCCACCGGTAAGGGTTGTAACTACTCACCAACCCCCGGCACACTCCGGATCAAACTTTGGCAGTCGAGTCCAATTCGGTTGCAGGTTCAAATGCGGCAACCTCATTGCTCTGCGGCTTTCAGCTGAGAAGTTCCAGCATTGATTCCCAAATGGGACAGTGGCAATTTCTCCGCTCCTGGTGGATGGATCAGGCCAGTTTCACTGTAGCAGGCTCCAGGGCACAGATGGTTACAGCTGCAATGCGCTTGCAAAATTCGTCACCACGGCTGGCCGACATGGTAACCGCGTGTACTCCGGTTCGGCTGCTCTCTCTTTACTCCAGACCTGGGAACGCCAAGTGTACCAAATTTCGGTGCGAGTGCCGTGAACACAGGGCTTGCAAGGTACCAGGTTTCTAGGGCCTCCTCGAAAACAGCAGTGGTGACAGAGCAACAGTCCTGCGCAAGCTGGTCAGCCCACTGGTTGGTCCAGGGACACTTCCGAGAAGGCTTACTTGCAGGGTTTGATGAAGATGCCGAGAACAGTTGGTCCCACTATTCCAATGGGTCGAAGCGCCTTCTAGTTTGATCAGATCTAGAGGGGTCCAGCAGGACGAAAGCGGGCTGAGGGTGCCAAACCTTCCAGCCGGTCACCAGTGGTTCCTCGACTCGGCTTCTTAGTTTCAGGATACTTGGATCCTATCCTTTGTTCAGTAAGAAATCAAGAGATCGACCTGGCATGGGTGTTTGGAACCTTCTCTTATCCAAAATCACCTTCACGCCAAAACGAAGAGGACCCAATGGGAGATCAGCTCACATACAGGCATACCATACGTGGACGAATCATGGACCACGGTGGTCCCAGGCATTCACAGCACACCAGACTCTCTGCCACCCATGATGTGTATTGGAACCAGACAGTACAGCCCTCATCCTGGAAGCACACACACAAGGCATGCAGAAGCCCACGAAAGGGCAGGGCAGAGCAGGGCAAAGAACCTTGTGGCATGGCCATTTTGGAGCCAGGCCACCTATTCGTGCCAAACGCAGTAAACACAGTTTACCTGGCACGAAAGGGTTACAAATATATGAAAAGTTAAGCTGCCACCAACCCTGTCCAAGGTACTCCTGCACTTCCCCTAAAAAATTCTTTAAGGGTATCTAGGGCCTTTAGAAATGACAGGAAGGCCCAAGTGCACTATACTGGAAGGTACATTGTGCACTTGCAACATGTTGCAGAAAAGTCTCTTGACCTTTCTTTTTCAGGCTTTGTATGGTTTGCTAGTGTTCTGGGTGGCCGGCTTATAGACTCTGGTCCTCTCGGCGTACGTGAATAGTGGCAGTGACCTCTTACATGCCTACTCTCCTTATATTCCTGATATTTTGTCGAGAATCCATATTTGTGATCCCTTCTGGGGTCCAGACATCTTTGTGGGGCTGGATTGTTGGTCGGTGCCTGGCCTTGCTGCTCTCTTGAACTTTGTCTTTCAGACTTCGAGTAATCTGCTGCTCGTGTTCTGGATAGCAAATGGTTTTGTTCCTCCCTTTTAATTTCTCTAAGGTCGTATCCTAGCATTCGCAGCTTTACTGCGGTCTCGAGAAGCCTGTCCCTCACCACAGGAGATGAGATGTGTAGGTATACACTATCCGTACAATAACTGTGGGAAAATTCGATGATATTAATGCCTTAGGACCGAAGTTGTCTTGAGGATGGAATGTTTTGGAGGAGAGACATAGTTGTTTTCCTATTGAGGATAAGTTTGTAAACTTGATCTAAAATTCTTTCTAGTTTGAGGGATCTCTGTGAGCTCTTCAGTTGAGACCTCCTCAAAACGTCTTTTGTTGTGTATACATTGCCATGCTTTATAGGTTCCTTTGGAAGGCCACAATGGAAGGGCTGCTCATGTTTATGATTTGTTGTGTGGCTGCGGGTGGCGTGTGACCCGTTCTTGGGGCTAAGTTGGTTTGCCCCTCTTGAATTTCTGCTTTTATCAGCATCTTGGTTGCTCCTGGAAGGATTTCCTGTGTCTCGTCCACCCTGGTGTATTGCGGGCAGGCTACGGACTTGCAAGGATTTGTTCTGGCTACGTTTTTGTTCCAGGTTCCGTTTAAACACAGCCCGTGAACGGTTTTCACCCAAGGCTGAAAAAATTGGCGCGTTGGGGAAGAGCCATCTCGGGAGTGTAAGAGAAGTATGTGTGTGTGTGTTGTGCTGGGAAGGCGTGATGGGTAGGGAAAAGGAGTTCCAGGGGGTTAAACCCAACCTGGGGGCAGAGCACAGAAAGTGATTTCGTTTTTCGTACATTGTCCGTGCCTTGACGGCCTGGGATAAATCCCACCTGGTTTCCGTGGACGAGGGTGGTCATGAGATAGCGTAGCCTATTAGCCAGTACTTTGGCCAAGATTTTGACGTCTGCAGTGAGTAGAGAAATTGGGCAGCGGTAGGACTGACACTGCAACAGATCTTTCCCTTTTTTAGGGATGACTACAATGAGTGCCGATGACAAGGAACTTGGCAGGGTTCCCGAGACCATCGCTTGATTGAATAGTCTAGCCAAGAAGGGGGCCAGCGTGCAGCAAAAACGTTTATAGAAATAAACTGTGAAGCCATCCTCCCACAGGGTGGTACCCCCCCTTCATATTAGCGATGGTGTCTATGATCTCTTGCTCAGAAATAGGGACTTCCAGAGACGCTGCTTTGTCTGCGGGTAGTGTAACGCTTACTTTGTTTCCACAGGAGCGGAATGATCCAAGAGCCCTGTTGATGTGCTAAACTGGTTCTTTAAGGGTTTTTTCCTGTCATGAAAGAGATAACAAGAAGGGAGGTATTGTAATTAATATGAATGGTACATTCTACTAGGGCTCTCTCCTGCCTTCAAACATAAAAAGCTCCCCCTTTATTTCTAAGGCCCACACGCCCCTCACCGGTGTTTTGTGTTTTAGGAGCTCTCTATCCTGCAATCACACAGGGGCACGTAGATGTTGAGGTTCAGAAGACTAAGATGCTGTTGAAGCCTCTGAAGGTGTCTTAATATATGATAAAAGTCTCTTGTCAGAACAAAGGGAAAAGGCAGATGTCTCTGAGGAAAAACGTTCTAAAGTTGGAGAGATCTCTCTTGCTGAATTAAATAATTATTTTTTCCTTTTGCAGGTTCTCTGAAGAATAAGCTTTAACTGAAGAAGTCGGTGTTATCCAGGAAAAACGTGAAAACCTTTTCGTGAGGTAAGTTGGCGTGCTTGCTATAGTTGAAGCGCACAAACGGAGTGTCTTCGGTAATCTGATAAGGTTTTTCTATTGTGGCAAGTATGCGTACTTATCAGGGAAAAGAGGGCTGCACAGCGCAAGTTCATTTTCAAAAACTATAGCCTTCTTCTGTGAAGCGTGGCGTTTGACTGTGAGGAAACAACTCATGGGAGCTTCAGGTACGTATGCGCGTAAGTATTTTCATTCACCTTTAATTCTGTAATGTTCGTTATTTAACTTTGGTACCTCTGTATTGCAAGTCTTCGGAAGTCGGAAAAACCTCGGACTGTTGCTGCGGCTGCAAACGAAGGCTGATGACTCAACTGGGAACTATGACGGAAAAAACTTCTGTTGGAGGACTGCAGCAACAAAATGTTTGGTCAGGTAATACTAGTCTGTGGATAAAACTTGTGTGGGATTTACCAGGTAATGGGCGCTAGCGGAAATAGGAATGCAGAGGTAAGTTATAATCTAGAAGGGATGCGACTGCTGCACCTCCGTACACCGCAGGAGAATCCCAACCTGCCCTAATGTGAACTCAACGTTTTGTAAGGAGTGTCCACTGTCAAGATGCCAATATGATACCCTTGTAGGATGACTTGTTTAATTATGCACAAAAAATGTTTCAAAAAACCATTCAGAAAAACAATGTACACATAAAATATTTCAAAAGCCCTTTCACAAACAGTATTTCAAGAGCCCATTCAAAGAGCCAACACGTGTTTCGACACGCTTGGGTCCTTTTCAAGGCTGGGCCTATATCGTGCAAAATGATAATACAACACGTTTTCCCCCCGATACCAAGATAATCAACCAACAAATATTATGTTCACCCGATATAAATTATATACATTTTTGCAAAAAGTTCATATTCGTCATTCAGGAAATGTCATACCACAATTGCAAATGAGGTACAAGATAATTGCCAATGTTGTCTATGATGTTTTAAAATACATGGATTAATTTATATGTCAATCGACAAAAAAGTAGAGATTGAACAAGGGGGACAAATCAAAAGAAAAAAGAGAAAAGAACGGGAAAAAGTCAGTACGTTGTATTAACATAGTTTTTGAAAAAACTCACTATTTCCACCGATTTAGTGCATACATCAGCCTCCATGTGCTCCTACCCTGTCAGCTGCTTAGAAGCCGGTGATGGCCATCCCCAAAGCAGTATGGGATACATTACTCACCGTAATCGTATTTCTGATGCTTGTATCTGCTTAGATTCACATGCTGTGCATAGGCCGACATCTAGTGGAAGCTGCGGAGTATTACAGTTTGTTTTTCGAAACTCGAAAATGGGCGTCGACACAGGCGTGCCAGTAATACTATCCCTAGTGTGACGTCCACTGTACCCAAGATCCCTCACGCGTCTAGGATCCTCAGATTGTATTTTTTCTGACATGAGGAAGCATGAGGAGTAGCGTGAGTACAGATAATCCAAGCAGATAGACAGAAAGGTAAGACTACAAGCAATCATGCGCCTTCTCTCGGAGGGGAGGAAGGGTGGGTCGCATGTGAATCTAAGCAGATACAAGCATCAGAAATACGATTACGGTGAGTAATGTATCCCTTCTGAGGCTTGTGGAATCTGCTTAGATCACATGCTGTGCATAGATTAGCGAGCAGTACCAGAAGAAGGAGGTGGGATGTGAGAAGGGTCATGAGCAAACAGGTGTCTTAGAACCGCTTGTCCCACTTGTGTATCTGTCTTGGAATGAGTGTCAATGCAGTAATGCTGAGTAAAAGTGTGAATAGAGCTCCAAGTAGCTGCTTTGCAAATGGTGTCGAGGGGAACATTTGCAATGAAAGCCAGAGTGGCCCCAATGCCTCTAGTAGAATGGGCCCTTGGCGTAAAAGGCAGAGTTTTTTCAGAAAGAGAGTAACACAGCTGTATACAGTTGATAATCCACTTCGAGATCGCGCCTTTAGAGACGCGATCCCCTTCTCTGCCTGTAGCTACGGAGACAAACAGTTGATCTGTTTTCCTTAGCGGTCTGGTTTTATTTACATAGTAGAGGACCGCCCTACGCACATCAAGGGTGTGTAGTTTCACCTCAGCTGAGCTTTGCGGGTTTTGGAAGAAAGCCGGAAGCTCGATGGACTGGTTTACATGGAACTTAGATATAAATTTAGGTGAGAACCTAGGGTGTGTGCGTAAAACCAGTTTGTTTTTGTGGATAGTAAAGAAAGGATCTTGCACTGACAGAGCCTGAATTTCACTGACCCTTCTTATAGAGGTAATGGCTACTAAGAAGGCCGTTTTATAAGTCAGGTGTTTGAGACTACTTTTATGCATGGGTTCGAAAGGGGGGCCCATGAGCTTAGCTAACACCACATTGAGGTCCCATCCTGGCGGTGGGTTCGAAATAGGAGGGTCAAGTCTCTTTCCTCCTTCCATGAAGGCTTTAACTACTGGTACTTTCCACCACGATACTTTGTTATGGGATGTGGTGTAAGCCGAGAGGGCTGCCAGGTGTACTTTCAGAGAGTTAAAAACCAAACCTGCGTCCAGCAGGTGGAGCATGTATGTTACAACGTTGGAAGGAGTGCAATCAACTGGGTTGATTTGTTTATTCTGGCACCAAATAACGAATCTCTTCCACTTGTCAAAGTAACAGTGCCTTGTGTTTGGTTTCCTGGATTCTTTTAGGATGTCCATACACCTCTGTGGTAAATTGAGATGGCCAAACTCTATGACCTCAGGAGCCATGCTGCCAGGTTCATTGAGTTGGGTTCCTGGTGCACTGTTTGACCTTGTTGCTGGGACAGTAGGTTGTACCAGGCTGGGAGTTTGATGGGCTTGCACACCGCCATCCTGCGTAGGTGTGGAAACCATGGTTGTCTCGCCCACATGGGAGCAACTAGGATGAGCGTCATCGATTCCTTGTTCATCTTGTACACCACCTTCCTGATGAGAGGAGTTGGTGGAAAAGCGTACGCAAACATCCCTGACCAGTTCATCCACAGGGCGTTCCCTTGGGAGTCTGGCTGGGGGAACCTGGATGCAAATCCTGGGCATTGTTTGTTTTCGCTTGTGGCGAATAGGTCTATAGTGGGGAAACCCCACTGAGAGAAGAGATCTTCTACGATATCTCTGTGAAGGACCCATTCGTGTTCTTCTGGGAGGGAGTCTCTGCTTAGGGCATCCGCTAGGGAATTGAGCTCCCCTGGAACATGTGATGACAGGAAGATGTTCTGTCTGAGTGCCCATATCCAGATTTTCTGGGCAAGCTTGGACAGATTTGGCGAACGAGTCCCTCCTTGTTTGTTCAGATAGAACATGGCTGTCGTGCTGTCCGTCCGGATCTGCACCGACAAGTTTAGCAGATGGGGCTCGAACGCCCGAAGCGCTTGGAATACTGCCAGAAGCTCTAGCAGGTTGATGTGGTTCTTGGCTACTGAGTGAGACCAGAGACCCTGAGCTGTGTGGTGGAGATGGTGAGCTCCCCACCCAGTCAGGCATGCATCTGTAGTCACCACTGCCTGTACTTCTGGATCGTAAAAGGGTTTTCCCCTTGCGAGATTCTCTCTTGTCCACCAGTGTAAGCTCTGTACGAGTGTTGGCGAAACGACCACTAGATCGTCCCACTGACCACTTGCCTGAGACCACTGTTTCGCCAACCATTCCTGCATGGGACGCATGCGCAGACGCGCGTGGGGGACCAGGTAAATGCATGACGCCATCAAGCCCAGTAACCGCATTGCTTTGCGTACCGTTATTTGTTGACCTGACTGATAATGTGGAATTTGCAGTAGTATATTCCGAATTCTCTCTTCCGAAGGGAAGGTCAACCCTTTCTGAGTATCTAGGATTGCTCCTAGGAACTGTTTTGAGGTGCTTGGCACCAGACTTGACTTCTTCTCGTTGATAGAGAAGCCTAATTTGTGGAGGAGGTCGATAGTCCTCTGAATGTTTGACCTGCAAATTCCTGGGGTTTCCCCCGTTATGAGCCAGTCGTCCAGATAAGGGTACACTGGGATTGCCTCCCTGCGTAGGTGTGCAGCTGCCACCGCCAGTACCTTGGTGAATACCCTTGGTGCTGAAGCTATCCCGAAGGGCAGTACCTTGAATTGGTAGTGGCGACTGTCCACCTTGAAGCGCAAGTATTTTCTGTGCGCTGGGAGCATGGAAATATGAAAATAAGCATCTTTCATATCCAAGGTTGCCATGTAATCCCCCTTTTTTAGGAGGGGGATTACCTCTTGTAGCGTGGTCATACGGAATTTTTGGGGCTTGACATACTTGTTGGCAGGCCGTAAGTCCAATACTGGGCGCATTGTCAAATCTTTCTTTGGCACAAGGAAGTAAGTTGAATAGATACCCTTGTTTACCTGGTGTCCTGGGACGAGTTCTATCGCGTCCTTTTCTAGCAGAATGGCGATCTCCTCGAGAAGGATCTTCTGATGTTCTAAGGAGTGTATTCTTTGTCGTGGAGGGTGGTTCCGGGGACGCTGCAGTAATTCTATACAATATCCTGTGGACACTGTTGACAGCACCCATCTGTCTGAGGTGATCCCTTCCCAAGCCTGGGTGGAGTTGGAAATGCGTCCCCCTACTGGGGTTGCGTGAGAAGGGACCCTGAACTGAGCGTCACTGCTTTGGTGGAGGCGTGCCACCTCCCTTGTTGGGGCTGCCTCTGCCTCTTCCACGACCTCTCTTGTTACCCCTGCCGTAACTTTGGGTAGACTGCTGGTTGTTGTTCCATTGTGTACCCTGTCCTTTGGCATAGTTGCCTCTCTGTGAATTTTTGCCGCGTGGGCGACGAAAATTACTGTTCCCCCTCTGGTTAGGGGGTTTGTTGGTAAGCTGGCCAAGGGATTTGAGAGTCTCGTATTCGTCCTTGGCATTCTGAAGTGCGTCTTCGACCGCTTTCCCAAACAATAGATCGGGTTCCACCGGCTTGTCTATTAATGAAGCCTCGGTTTCTGTTTTGAACCCCGACTGCCGTAACCACGCATGTCTTTTGATAACAGTACCTTCTGCTATCAATCTTCCTGCGTTGTCCGCGGCGTCGAAAGTTGCTTTTAATATGCAACCAGACACGGCTCTCCCTTCTGCCGAGGTCCGAGCCAACTGGCCCTTTAACGGTTCAGGAGCAGAGGCTATGAGCGCCGCGACCTCTTCCCATTGATGGCAGTTGTAACTTGCCAACAGGGTGGTGGAGTTTGCAATCCTTGCTTGGTAGGCGGACGTTGAGGCTACCTTCCTGCCAAACCCGTACAGTTTTTTGCTCTCCTTGTCGGGAGGAGCTTCTGACGACGATAAGGGTGTCCCAGCCCTCTTCCGAGGGTTGGTAACCACTAGGGAGTCTGGTTTAAGATGTCCTCTTATATAAAGAGGGTCAGACTGGGCTGCCCGAAAAAGTTTTTCGACTCTGGGGTTGACGGCTCTGGTGAGGTTAGGATTCACCAGGGATGGATCTATTCTACGTTGGATGGATTTAAGGATAGGGATGGTCTGAGCGACCGGCCTCCTCTCTCCCACCAACTCTTCTGCGAAGTCCCTTTCCTCCTGTACACCGTGGGTGTCGATGTGAAAATGTTCTGCTGCGCGAGCGAGAACTTCATTAAGGAGGGGCTGGTTATCAACTGGCGAGTCGGTAACTGGGGCTTCGCTCTCAACCGGGGAATCTACTCTGTAAATTTCCTGCTCATCTTCTACCTCCTCGAGGTCCTCATCATCCGCATAGTATTCAGTCCCGGTTTGTTCCTCCATAATTTTAAACTCCTGGTCCCCTTCAGGGAAAGGCTGTCCTTGGTATCTGGGGTGTGGAGTAGAGTATGGAGTAGAGTAAGGCTGCACCTCGAAGGGTTCAGGTCTTTCGAACCGGGCCTTTTTACTTAGGGGGATAGGATGAGAGGAGCCTGAGGGTGTGGCCCCTTGAGGGTCATACAAAAGGAAATGTTCTGGGTTTTTGTCATAAAAATCAGCTAAGGAAGACATCCTTGACATGACCCTGTCTATGTCTTCACTGGACCATTCTTTGGAACAGGGTATGACTTTAGTAGGCAACTTAGAGGACTTATCAAGGGTACCCTTGCTGGATGTTGATGTCCCAGTAGATTTGTGTTTGTCCGTCTGCTTAGGGTGGAAGGATGGTCTTACAGGAGTGGAAGGCTGTGCTTTCCGCTGTTTTCCCCCCTCCCCGTGCGTGGAAAAATGTTTTCCCTGCCCCTTGGAGGCCCCAGAGACTTTCGACGCCTGGCGTCGAGGGTCTGGAGAGGTATCTGTGTGTTTCGAGCGTGGGGCCTCGCTGGTGTTAACTGCGGCCTCGGTCTCCTGGAGCGCGGCCTGGGGGTGGAAGTCGTCTTCGTCTTCCGACGATCGAACTTCCGTTAATCTAGGGAGCGAGGCACTCTTGGCAAGAGTGGATGATTGCCTTGCGTCATGAGGCGATCTCGATCGAGAGCGCCCAGAGGACACTGAGTCGGACCGTTCTATCTGTGCCTCTTTCCGAGAAGTCGACGTCGTCGAGGTTCGGTTGGACTTAGTGTGCTTAGTGTGTGTAGGATGTGTAGCGCTTGCGTCGCCGGGGGTCTTCCCCATAGCCGCCCTGCCGGACAACCTTCCGAGGTCGGGGACCTGCGCTCGGCAGTCTTTCGACGCCGTAATGCCCTCGCCGTCCGAAAGTACGGCGTCGCTGCCATCGCTGAAGGCGCCCTCCGCTGCCATGGCCGCCTGCCTGGCGTGGTGGGCCCAACGCTTTGTCGAACGGTCCTTAAGTGTCTTAGGCTTAAACCTACTACTGCAGTTCGCTTCGGGGTGGTCCCTCGGCAAGCAGAGATTGCACGTGGCGTGCCTGTCGACCCAAGGGTATTTGCGGTTGCACTTGGGGCAGAATTGGAAAGGGGTACCCTCCATACACACCTTGAGGCAGCGGGCTGGTAAGTGTAGGAAATATATAAGGTGTACCTATATACCAAGAGTGAAGAGTATGTACCACCCCCCACTCTCCCTACTTGCAGGGCCGAGGCCAGCGGCCTACTAGGCCCGGGCCGAGGCCAGCGGCCTTCCGAGGCCCAGATCCGTCGTGCAGCAGCCGACGGTCGATGTCTTCTCCAGCCGTCGTCGAGTGTCGAGGGTCGACATTGGGGTGGGGAAGGATGTCAATAAATAATTTTAAACTTCAATAATTAGCAAAAGTATGGCTAAGGCCAGGGGACTCCGCAAGATGCTTCCGACCAGTATGGCGGAAAAAAACAATCTGAGGATCCTAGACGCGTGAGGGATCTTGGGTACAGTGGACGTCACACTAGGGATAGTATTACTGGCACGCCTGTGTCGACGCCCATTTTCGAGTTTCGAAAAACAAACTGTAATACTCCGCAGCTTCCACTAGATGTCGGCCTATGCACAGCATGTGATCTAAGCAGATTCCACAAGCCTCAGAAATCTTGATATATTTTAGAGCATAGTTCACCTCTATGCGTGATTTGTCTAGTCCACATTCAGTGATTCCTGATTTAGTAACACGCTTGGTGTAAGTACCAGAACCGGTGTGTTCATGCATCAAGCAGTGCCATGTAATATTTAAAACTGTTGTTACCTGTACCAAATTAGTTATGTTGCCCGATTCTTAATTAATCGGCCAACCGGTATTGCCATTCAGTGGTTGGGCCTATCGTATATCAGTATATCCTTTGTCACTGGTTCTGATAATCTACCTTGATTCTAATTTGAGACATTAAAAACTTTGTGCAATCTGTACTAATATTGGAATGGTTTCTTCCATAAACATGTTTTGAAGGGGGTGCAGTTGAGCAGCAGTAGAATATGGCTTCTTAATCTGTAAGCTCTGCTAATAGTCAACTATATTTTTTCAAACTATCCTAAAATAACTTTTGCAGCAGGTCTTTAATATGGTGGACCCAGGCGTGGTGTTTTCTGGCACACGGATGTATAATTGTATAGCTCCATTAATAGGCCTAGAGTGCATCTGACCTTCTGCTAGGCGGTAGGCTTCCCCGTTGGCTATGGAGAATCTTACAGCCCTTTACCCCATATCGACCGAGATTGGCGCAAGCCTGGGGTACCAGAACTAACCTTGCCACCTAGCTTCTCCAGCATTTTATGGCCGACTGAGGGCGGTGACAATAGGAAAACAAAAGAGGTGAAGGCTACGCTTGGCACTCGATTACCTGGGTCTGCGTGCATCTAGGGCATTGGGCCAACTACTGTTGTAGTACACAATCAGTGCTTTGCAGCTGGTTGAGGGGTGGCCTTTCTACTCAAGACTATTTGGAGCACAAAAATTGGGCCTATGGTGTCTGACCTGATAATTGTGGGCTACATCACTGAATCAGTCATTACTATTCTAATCACAGCGACTCTACCTAAAGTTGGGACTATCTTTTCACAGATCTGCACTGTTCTACAAGATATGGTGCTACTACTCCCCCACTTGTCCTAGGGGTTAGGGATTGTGGTAAATCAGAACTAGGAGATGGACAAGGTTGCATTGTTTCCCAGGGGGGTCTCTATTTTATTAAATCTAGGGTGTTTTAGGCCCACTCTATAAAAAAAAGGATAAAAGGGCACCAGTCGGAGGCTGGGGGTGCACTGCGCTTCAGGCCACCCCTGCTACCCTGGCTACACCACTGCCCTTGGAGTATTGTTTCTTTTACCCCTCTTTTTGGGCCAGTCCACCCCTCTCCCGATCCCTGCAGCCGCTGCGTACCTCTGTTCCTGCATGGGTGCTTGCTGGGAGACTCGGAGTCCTGCTGTCATGCAACGTCCTCATCGGCCTTCTCCCTCTTCTTTGTCAGGGGCCCTTGGTTGGTCATCTCTCCTCACCAGTACTCTGCTTCTCCAGCAGATACAGTGTTGCGTTGCTCCTTCAGGTAGAGCCTTCCTGGCTCCCGAACCAGTAGGTTTACCTGCGTTCCGCACGCTCAGCCACAGACTTCCTTACCGCACCTGGCATACTGTCATCAGTGTCTGACTACACTTAACAGGAGGATGGTCGGTGGCTCAGCGGGCTTCTCTCTCTCAATACGGACTGCCTCTTTATCTTTTCCTCTACAAGGGGGTGGACCGCACCAGCCTCTCTTCACTCGCAGTGTCCCCTTCACACAGAGGGTCAAAAACCACACCAGCCAGTCCAACCTGATGTTTCCAATCATTACACAAGTTTGCACCCAAGTAACAAAAATAAATAAAATGGGGATTTTGGGGATAGGAGATTCCCAGATAGGGATAGCATTGATTCTCCCTATTCTCAGGGGGTGGGCTGCTACCCCCCAGCCCACACGGGGATGCTGCTTGCACTGTCCCCCTAGGGGGTGTTAAGCTTAGCGGCTTGCCTCCCTAGTCCCAAAGGGGGTGGCTGCCTTGCAGAAAGGGGACGAATACCCTGGATCGTCATAGGATGGACCTTTTATGTAAGGTTTTACTTTCTGCTGTATATCACAGTCTACTTTAACATCTTGAACCTTCACACTGTGAAGTCTGCATTAATATTGGCTGCTTCATCTCTTGTAAAATGAAGTAAGAGGTGCCTGGGCCTTACCGCTCTTTATTTTAATTACATTTTTTGCATTTATTTCAGCGCACAAAGCTGAGAGGCATCTAGGCGCTGGTTACAGAACGTGCATAGTACCTTAGTGAAGTGCATGAATACGTATATGGTTGCGAATACAGGACTGGCAAAGCCACACCTAATGTACAGGGGGGCTACACAGGCATGCAGACAGGCATAAGAGTCAAAATAGGGGCGAGTACAGGACGGGCAGAGCCACACCTCATGGTACAGGGGGCTACATCAGGCATGCAGACAGGCTTAAGAGTCAAAATAGGTGCGAGTACAGGACTGGCAAAGCCACACGCTTGGATCTCATTTAAGGCAAGGTAAGTGCACAAGCTCGCAACAGCAGGCATTACTATTGAGGCTCAGAAAACCAGCATAAGTGTTCAAGCTTAAGCAACAAGCAGGTGTGGAGAAGTGGGTCATTAGTACAATCCGGAAAAGCCATACCAGAATACTAGGGGCTACATTGTTGGATTCACAGAAGGCATGTCATTGGAATTATATTACAACAATATACAAATGGGCAAAATGGATCATAAGCGCTGTAAGGAACTCATGGTGGCAACATTAAAGACAGGCACAACGATCACAGTTCAAGGGTGTGTATTAAACTGTAAATGCAGAGTGGAAAAATGCCTAATCTAAACCTAAATCTAAGATGGGAGCAAGCTTCGACCATCAAACGAAAAATAAGGCAGTCCTTGTGGCATCTTGTCAAAGTAAAAAGGACTATACAAAAAAACTATTGTCAAATCCTTCCAACTAATTACAGAAAGTGTGGGGGATAGGGTTTTAAATAAAAGTGTTCACAAATAATATGTCAGGATTTGATTAACAGGCGTCTCCCTTTCCCATGTTTTGAGCACGGGACAAGGCAGATCTCCTGAGAACAGCACACACTTGAGCTTTCCCAGCACAAGTCAACAGTTCTGCACCAGCTATCGGGTTCTTCCTTGGTTAAGTCTCCTAACAAAAGTCTCATGCCTTTGAGGGCCTGATGTTTTCAACAAACAAACACAAAGTTCTGTTTCAAGTATACTGTAGGTGATGCTTCACCTCTGGGTCCCCCTCTTACGGGCGTGGACCCCTCACAAGCCGTATTAAACAAATCAACTAAACAGTTCCTTTCAAATGTACTTTCGGTGATGACTTTTGACCCCTGGATCTCCCTTGGCCAGGCTCGGACCCCAATTGACAAGGGGTACAATTCACTTCTCCTTGTCTTGCAGTACTTCTTGCTTTCACAAATCTTAATGTCTTTACAAACAGTTTCTCATGGTTCACCCCCGTTTGTCGGCCTCCCTCTGCCGGGTTCACTCTGGCCACCTTTTGCACAGCAGTTCACTGTGGACATCCCTTGGTAGGGTCCACTCCTGTCAACACACTGTTCATAGGGACTTCAGGCCTTGTCCCTTCTCGTTAGCATCCCTCTGCCGGGTTCACTCTTGCCAACCTT
This sequence comes from Ambystoma mexicanum, assembly GCF_040938575.1. NCBI lineage: Eukaryota > Metazoa > Chordata > Amphibia > Caudata > Ambystomatidae > Ambystoma > Ambystoma mexicanum. Next base: position 537,145,994 of record NC_090928.1, on the reverse strand, counting down.
TACGATACACAGTTCATGCGTTAATTTCCCCAAATGGGATTCATTGCGATCCTGTCACAATGGAAGTCTAGTTGGAGTTAGAGAATGCAGTTAAGGGAAATATGGAGTTGCTTGTGGAGGAACACTGTCTTGGATAATCCTACGCTTCACGGTCGAAAGGGCGCAGAACTCTCAAACTTAGGACAGGGGTACCCCATGACCTATAATAGACAGATTCCACTTCTATAGAGACTGATCATATACAGAAGTATATTAGTTCCTCGAAAGAAACAGAGGAAATACCCAGGCACTCCTGTGGGACAATCTCAATTAAATTTAATGATACACCTCGGTGTCTGGTAGAACCGTGATATTTATTTTACATTAACAAACTTAATTATTGTTATAGTACATAAAAAAAACAATGTTGTGTTTTCTGCAACTTTAAGTCAAAACAACATTTGACTATTTGATTTGTACACTGAGCTCTACTCTGCTGAAACTTCTTTACATGTTATAAACAATATAAGCAACTTAAATCAGACGATTGAAGTTGTGTGAATATTGTTGAATTCACTGAACAATATACAACAGAATAAAGTCTTGTAGGAACTTTCCTGTGGCCTGTAACCAGGATGTGTTGTGAAAAGTGTCCCTGCTGTCACTACCTGTTTCGAGAGAAGTCTCCCTTCTTCAGGTGAATACTCTTCCTAGAGATAATATTGTTTCAGTACTCAGAATAAATAAACGACTGGAAACTCATAAATACATGTAGAAACCGTCTCAGGATAATGTGCTGACCTCAGAATATATACTTCTTAGGGAAACCCCTGTTGAACATAAAGCTGCTTCTGTAAATAGCCTTTCAAGTGTTTTTTGTTTGCACCTAGCACAGTGTTATCACCTACATTGGCAGGAATAGGCTGGTAGCAGCTGTAATTTAGTTTTGACTTCACCTGAAGAGCAAGCAGCTTTACTGCATTAGTTGCCCAAAGTACCTTTTTGGTACCATAGTCGCACTAATGTATTTTTCTTTAAGTCCTGCTCTCTCTCTGAATGAAGGAATGGCCGAAAAACAGAATGGCAAGCTACAAGGCAAGCCTAAACTGCCACTGTGAAAAAATGTGCTCACTCTGAGCACAGAAAAACAAGTGTGAGTGGGCACCACCAAATGGCAGCAGCTAGTTTGGGGAAAGATTTTTAGGACATACACCCAATGTATAAGGAGCTCTACAGAATCCTCTTTGGTGTTGAAGTAAAGAGAAGATGATAGCAGGCTAGCTTTAATACGGTGTGCTCACAGATAGTCTGTGCTCAAGGCGTAGTACTCAAGTTAAATGTCAGTCAAGTTCAATAATATGTAACAGTTATTGCATAGACAGCCAATTTAATGATCATCTGTGTCAAACACCAGTAAAAACAGAGGAAAACAGATCAAGTGGCCAATGCATTTCGGATAGTCCGCTATCCTTCATCAGGGCCTGTCTGGAGTGGAGAAAACTATGTCAAAAAGTAACGGGGAAACAAGAAAACATATCTTAACAAAAGGCACACCTTAATTAGAAACCTCAAATAAGGACAAGAGAAACTGAGAAACTGGGTGGGAGATTAAATGCAAATGCACGTAGTCACGCACAAGAATACCTGTTACGTAATGAAAATTGTGTGGCTGTAAATCACAACAAGAAAATAGAGAAATCAGCAAGTACACAAAGTCAGAAATAACAGAATGAACGTAGTGAATTCCGTTGATACCTCTAGCACGGTATTGGTAGCCTATGTTGGAAAAACAGTAAAACACTTAAGAAACGGACATCGTAATGCTAGCGAACGTGAAACACAAGGCTCAGTCAAAGGCTGGTCATAACGGTAGAGTCGTACCTGAAAGTGGCACCTAGAGAAACTGTAATGAATGTAGGACAAGAAGAGGGAGAAAAAGAATAAATCATGTAAACCAGCTGCCGGAAACTACAGATTGACAGATGTAATGGGGGAGGGGAAGCACTTACCAGGAGAAGTTGGGGTCGAGGGAGTCGAGGCTGCGTACAGGATTCCAGCCGGAAAGGTAAGTAACAGTACAGCTTCCGAATCAGAAAGAAAAACAGCCTGTGTGACGGGACGTCATCATGCAGAGGGACGGCGTGTCACAGCATCATTAGCAAGGGGTAAGTAAACCGAAAAAGGTAAATGCTAGTGTATGGCTCGTCTACATGGGAAGATCAGGAATATAAATGTCCAGGGAAACAGAAGCCTCATTGTGTACTGGAGGAAATAATAGGGAGAGAAGTGGGTATAGACAATAGCCAAATGTAGTCGTGGACACAGAGAAGTGTCAGTCCCAATAGGCAAAAGCGTTATGTAGTGGTCAGTATAGGAGGCAGAACTATGGCGTAACAAACAGTTGTGGATTCTAGTGCATCAGTGGTTCCATACACAGGTCGACCTCTGGATGGGATCCAGAGGACAAGACACAAAACAGGGTGAAACTCAGTAACCACGCCTGATATTAAAAAAAAGTCTAATAAATCAGTGCAACCATAGAGAGTACATGACAGTATCAAATGTTACTAGAACATCAGACATCACAAGACCGTTGACAACAATAAATCATGTGGAATCACCAACCCAGTTGGTGGTAGCAAAAGGAGGAAGATACACGTCCATCACACAGAAGAGTTATTAGTCCTATAACGAGTATCAAAGTGGTACCATAATAAAAAAAAACGTTCATCCCTTCCCTCCAGGGGTTCAATAGTCGAGACGGTGTATCCAGAATGCCTCTCTATGGTCTAGTTTGTTGTGGATGTCTTCTTTCGGGTGACACTGGACTATTTTGAGGATTTGGAACCTTATCTGTGATAGTTGATGCCGTTGTTCCTGGAAGTGTTGTGAAACTGGTAATTTTCAGTTGCCGGTCCGTATGTTTGAGCAATGTTCACTTGATCAGACTTTCACTGTTCTTCTTGATTGTCCAACATAATATATTCCGCATGGGCATTTGATGGCATGAATTATACACGCAGTATCACAAGTGGAATAACAAAGCAAGTTAATGTCCCCCGTTTGGTTCTGGGGTGGTACACGTTTCCCTTGATGACATTATCACAATTTCAGCAGCGTAAGCATGGGTAAGTACCCAGTCTATTGCTAGATTTTTCTGGAATGGTTTTTAGACCCTTGGTGTCGGTCAAAAAGTTCCTCAGATTATGAATACTTCTGTAAGTAAAGACGGGTGGTTCTGCAACCAAGGATTCTAGTGTAACATCAGTCGTGATTACACTCCAATGCTTACAGATGTTCTTGATACAATTACTCTGAGCAGAGAACGTGGAAATGTTAGTCAAGTTCGGACCTTCCCGTTTGTGGTGTTTGACAAGAGTAAATCCCCTAGGGGTAGTGTAGCTCTCATCTTTCAGGGGGATAATTGCTGCTTCACTGCAACCTCGTTGTCTGAATTTGTTGGGCATAGATTCAAGTTCAGTCTTTCAATCTTTGTCGTCACTAACAATCCTCCGTATCCTCAGGAGTTGACTGAGCGGGAGATTTCTAATCAAATTGGGGGGTGGAAACTAAGCCTGTGTAGCAGGTTGTTTCTGTCTGTAAGCTTTCTATACATGGTGCTGCGGAAGCCGTCTGATTCAGGTACCACTAGAACATCAAGGCGATGTATGGCGGGAGAACCTATTTCCATGGTGTGAGAACTCAAGGGTGTTCTCGTTTCTTTTCACCATTAATCCTTCTCTCAGGTGGCCAGGAGAAGGCCATCGCTTTTGGATCCCGACCCTCAGGGTGGATATGCGAGGAAGGATCACCTGGGTGTAGGGAACTTGGGGAGAGGACGTCCCTGGGTGAGACATGGTATCCCCCATTCCCTGTTCAGAACGAACCTTCTACCCCTCAAACCTTTATAGACTATCAGCCCTTTCTCTTTTCTTCACGTCAAAATGTCCCACACAAACACCACCCCAACATTAGGACAAGGAAGAGACCAACTAGGAGAACACATCCTCATTTGGGTGAGATAAATACATATCAGCCTTATAACGTTATTGCAGACCCATATAAGTCAAGTACCAAGATGAGGAGGAGACAACACAGAGTTAACCACACTTTCTTAAATTCAACCCTCCCCAAACACCACTCTGGTACTGAGACGAAGAAGAGGGCTATGGAGGATTTCAGATGGAGCCGCCAGTCATGTTCCGTTAATACGTTTTACTATGGTCAGACAATTGGACTGAATGACCCACACCTGCAGGCATTTAACAATCCCAATGGATAAAAAAATGCGGTCTGCACAGCATGAAGAAAAAAGACAGCAGGCTGGAGCTTGGAGCCAGCAGGAGGGAGACAGCCAGCTGGGGAAAGCCGGCTGGTGCGAAGCAGGCTTGAGAGAGGCTAACTGGAGGGGCCGGAGCAGGAGACAGGTGCTGGAAGCAGCGTCAAGCAGGGTAAAGTGAAATCCGGGCTGAGGTCGGCCAAGAAAGGGTTTGGAGGTCCTCCAAGCCCTCTGTGTCGGGCGCAAGCAGCAGGAGCTGTGGGGTGCCGAAGCACTCCAGTTGTTGTGGGTCTACAGGAGAGCGAGCAGTGCTCTCTATGACCTCCGCGAGGTAAGAGCGGAGGTATTGGAGGCTGAAAGCAGAACGAGGAACGGAAAGAAGCCGACAGGAGCCACTGTGTGAAGCCGGTGAGTGGGAAAAGGGAACACTCATATGGGGGTGCTCTGGGAACTTGAAACAAAAGCTTTTTGAATATCGAACGAACTGAGAATTGTAATGAGCACTTTGGAATGCCGAACCAGGTGCTTTTGAATACTGATCGAATAGAACAATATTACAAACCCTTTTGAATGCCGCATAGAGAAAAAGCAAGTTATGAGTACTTGTGAATAGAATGAAAGCAAGTAGCAGAGACCACGGAATGAATTTGTTGATGTACAAGTGTTGGCAAAGCCAAGGGAATACCAAGAAGGGTATGACACAAGAAACCAAGTATTGAACAAAGCTAAAAGAGAATTCAAGGAACTGCAGGTAAAGAGGAAACCTGCATTGGCAAGAGCCAGAAGAATACAGATTGTAACAAAGTGCATAGGGGTATCGGTTGCATGACCTGAAATGGGTGGACAATGTGGTCTGACAACTGCGCCTAGACCAAGTGCCCCCCTTTATTAAAAAAGCCAATTAAAATATCCATAATGATATTGTGACAAAAGAGATGGGAAGTGTCCCAAGAAATGGTGTTGTTTTGAAAAGCTGGAAGAGTTGAACTCTTGGGGAAGGAACCCCAATACCTTGTGAACTATTTTGAATTTGGGGAAGGGGAAGCCGATTACAAGCCAGAAGCAGCTCTGAACTTTGTTTTGAACACTATTCATTTTGATGCAGATATCCCTACACGTACACATTTTATTCAGTTAGTTGTGAGGGCAAGTGTAGGTTTTGAACACAGACAGACTTTTGAGTTGGACTTCCTGACGCAGACTATCCTTAGTTTTCTCTGGTAGGGAAATCCCACCTTAGCATAGGGCAAGTTCGGTCTTACTCCATCCCGACTTTTAAGTTAAATAGACAACAGATAAAAAATTGTATCTCAAAACTTTGTGTCTTACTTCATGATGCCTTCACAAGGGTAAACTGAATTCTGGGGTTTATGAGGTTAAGATACCCGAAGGATTCTTCAAGAGCAATAACTGGACCGTTCCAGACCCCAAAGAGGTCCTCAATGTACCACACATGGCAAGTGAACACCCCTCCCAATGGACAAATATCCGTACACTACACCTCTACAACCGACTTGCATACCACACCCAGGGTCAATGCGTCCTGAGACCACAGGCACACAAGTTCCCTGCCTAGAAACAGACGAACACAGAGCATAGTTCTGGTCTTCGCGCATCAACACAACAAAGTGTGAAGAATCCTACTGATCCCTCACTGAAACCATGTGGCCAGGGAAAGGCAGACTGTTTCTGATCCAGACTTTGGGGGTGGTGTACCGTGGGTAGATCACCTGGGAGGTGAGAAGATCTGGTTGATGAGACGCTTTATTTGTCCCCTGAAAGGAAGCGCTTTTCTAGGCTACCAAAAAGGGTGATGGCATGTCCCTGACCTACATATAAGGTCTATGACTCTGGATGAAGCCCTGTAAAACCTGAGCAAGCCTCGTCAATGGAAAGATCCTCTAAGGCATTTCAGGGTGAACACCCTCATTACTCCCAAAAGTATAATGTAAAAGGATCTGGCAAAAGCACTTTAAGTCAAATGCCTTCCTCTGTAACCACAAATTCTAAGAGTCCATCTTGGAATGATTGTAAGGGGACTAAATCAACCCTTAAAATCAATTCAATACTTAAAAGAAATAACTTTGTTGAAGTGGGCTACAAGTCCCATAACCCATGAGTACTGGGACGAGAAACGGGGCTAAAGAGGCATGCGGTAGCAGTAGTCAGGCAATTAAGCCTATTAGCCCACATCTGAAGGAACCCGAGAGACATAAAAGGCCCCCTCAGTTGCAGGCAACTGGAAGGAGCTGGAACTGTGACTGGAGTGTGAGCTGTAGCAGTAGAAGCAGAAAGCACGAAGCTAGCAAACCAAGCAAAAGTTGGAGAACAAGACGGACGCCAGAATGTGGATACAGCAGATTTCACCTGCTTGTTCTGAGAGAGTCCTGTTGCCCAAATTCTGAAGTGCACTGGCTGCGCAGCGGAAGGCTTGCAGAGAGGCTGTCTTTCCCCATGTGTGCCTAATTGCTGTGGTTGCCATGCAGAGAATGTGTCGGAGACTGAGGCGAGGAGCAGTTGTCAAGCTGTGGGTCTCGGGAGCGAGAGGGGCTCCATAAACATGTGGCCGGACTGGAGGCACCTTCAGAGTGGAAGGGTGTGGGCTCCTGAGAAGCCAGAAAAAGTAGAAGGTGTGGCAGAAGTCGTGGAAGCAGTGCGACCCACAGAGCAAGTGTTAAAGAAGCCGGTGAGTGAAGCCTGGCATTCTAATACCTTGTGCGAGCATTGCCCGCAACAGTATCAAGTTGGCTATTCACTTGCATGTGGTTTAAAACGAGCTGAAGTTGTTTGTTGAAGCTGTGATAATTGAACAATCGAAAGGTAACACTTGCGTATATTAGGCAAGTCCTTTTTAAATTGTGTGAAAAGCAAACGCTGCTTTGAACCCATTGTTAAACCCTTAGAAGTCTGTATCTACCTGAAGGAGTGGTTGCATGTATTAAGAAGAGTGAACGTTGTGAAGGCCATCACTGAATGCCTAACCTTGATAAAGCAATTGTTTAAACCTTTAAACTGTGAAAACCACAAAGAGGAGTGGTCGCTTGCAAGCCTAATTGTGATTGCCAAAGAAAGACTGAACTCTATTCTTTACTTTAACTCAAACCACGCCTCCTCTCCAAGATGCTCACCAGTGATTTTTTCCTTCTAGGAAGAAGGCGTTCAAACTGGAGAAACAGCTGCTAGAACCAAAGGGAGCCTGAGCCAAAGACCCACACCATACAGCCTCAGCCAATATGGAGAGCTGTCGGCGACACAAGTCACATAGGGACACTAGAGGGTTTTTTCCTGGACACCTCGCAGTTTGTTGTTTTGGAAAAAGTAGATTTTCCATGCTTTTTGCATTTAGTGGCAAGTGTTGATTTTATTCATCAATTGGAGTGTGGGCTCATGGTCCCAATTGTTGTCAGTCGACACGTGTTTCGACCTCGTGGTTCTTTATCAAGGCCGATACATGTTTAAAATTGCACACATATATATATATACAGCAGTTGTTTTGTTTAAGGTGACATTTGTGACATGTTATATGTGTGCAGGTGCATAGTGCGTGGTGTGGTGACATTGTGGTGATACGATTAGGTGAGCATGTATAATAACATTTCATTTTTGACATATCACATTGTGGTATTTGCTACATAAGGTTTGATGGTCAATAATCGGGAAGGAGAAATGGAGAGAGAGAGAGAGAGAGAGAGACGGAGGGAAGAGGAAAGTACAGGGTTAGTTGGGTGCAGTTGAACCCGGACTGCTGTAGTGGTATGGAAGGGATTTCCTCTTACCTAATGGTGGCTAAATCTTGCCCCCTGTGGGGTCCTATGTTGGTGCTGGATGTTTCATGTTTGATAGGGTCCTGTGGACAAGAATAACAGGTTTGTTTACCTGGAGGAAGCTCATTTGTGGCGTGCTGGTCGGTGGCATGTGGTTGCCGGACCCACTGATTGTGGGAGAATCGGATCATTGTCACCAAGATAAGCCCACTGTTGTGGTTTGTCAGAGAAGGAAAGCGGGAATAAGTCCCTGATTGAGGGCGGTGGTGATTGTCGGGCAGGTAGTCCTGGGTAGGCCCAAGCGGGGTCGTGAGTTGGCAGGGTGCCCTTTCCCTTCCCTGTTTGGGTGTCCAGGGGTGTGCCTGGTGAAGCAGTTCCCAGTATGCATGTTGTAGCGACGCCGACTGAGCCGTGTGCCTGGGGAGAGGTAGAATCGCGCGCCATTAGTTAGGAGGTGTGCGCCTCACCTCAAAACACATCCTGTGACCTTGCACCAACAAATTAGGTATCACAATAATAGACGGAGTTTAGCAAGGACGGTTCAAATCCTAGGGAACCCTCTTCCATTTTGAAGTCATATAGGGACCCAACCCCAGATTATAGAAAGCAATTCAACAACATAGGAAAACAGAGCTGCAAGATCCAATGAGCAGACTGGTGAAGAGAGCCGTGCAGTAAGGCCAGGACCAGGTGCGGCAGACAGAGGAGCTGCGCTGTGCCACCAGAAGTCACCTGCAAGCCTCTACAAGTGTGGACAAATTCGCTAGACCACCAGGGAACAGTTAGAGCAACCCAGTACCCCCCACAACAACTTAACGTAATCTCCAGCACCAAGAACATAACCTTGCCCGTACCACTGTTTCTTCTGTGGCAAAGCTGCCCAGATGAAGTGGGTGTGGCTGAACCCCATTTCCAGGGGTCGGACTCAGGCGGTCCCGAAACAACGGTGGCGGCGGGTTTACCGCCACCATTATTTCCGGACCGCCTGGGTCGTAATGAGGCCCATTGTCCGATATCATTTCACATAAATATCCTCTGAATGGAGCCCATATGTCTTTAGGTGGGCTCGACACTGGCATTGACAACACATTGCTCTTCTCTTTCATTCACAAATGTCAATTTGTGGAGAAAGTCAGCTGTTTGGGGGGCCTATGTGGCCTTCCAGCACTTTAGTATACATCGTTATGCTACCTCACAAGAAACATTAAATAATCTTCTAGTGGTTTCTTCAACTTTGCCAATATCTCCAAACAGGTATCTCAACTGGGTAAGGGAAACCGGGATTTGCGTTATCTGTTTGAGTATCTCAGCCACATTGTTCCAGCACTCAGCTATCTGCGGGCATGCCCAATACATGGTATCAGGTATTAATATCGCCACATATATGGTCGCCGTAAATAATATCGCCGGGAAAATGTTGTGGCAATATTATTTGGGTGACCATATATGTGGCGATAGGGGCACAAAAAATGTTTTTAAAAAACAAATATGGAACATGCGGGGGTGTCCCCGGATATTCCATGCAATAATGTCGCCACAAAAAACGACCATTTTTCGGCAATATTTTTGTGGCGACATTATTACATGGAACCCAATACATGTGATACGTATTTGCATTCGGGTCCCCACATTTCAAGCATTCCCCTGAGCAATCAATCGTGAATTTGGCAATTTTGACTGGGGTGTAATGGAGTTGATTTAATATTTTGAATTGGATTAGGCATTACCCAGCATTCAGTGAAACCGATTCAGCCAATTTGCAGCATTTGCGCCATTGTTCATCACTCAGTGTTATACCCAATTCCGACTTCCAAGTTGTCTTCATTTTGTTTAGGGATCCGGAATGTGTCTGTATTAAGGCATATAAGCTTAATGTCTCGGTAAAAGAAAAAACTGTTTCTCTTTCACTTTAAAACTGTATTTCTCCTCTAAACCAATCACTGTCCTCTGGGTCATACTGCCGCCATCCAATGACAGTCCTCTCCCTAAGCCCCGCCTGTGGCAGCCACCTTCAGATTTAGTATGCACGTAAAGTGGCAGTATGACCAAGAAGAGCCGCAGAGGGGACGGAGGGAGGGTTCGCATGTGAATACATGCCAGACCCATGCTGGAGATAAATAGTTACAGGTAAGTAACTTAAACCTTCTCCAGCATGGGGGCTGGCATGGATTCACATGCTCATGAATAACGAATGCACAGCAGTATGCATTACACAACCATGGGAGGTGGCAAGGCTCAACAGAAGCAATTAACACTTATCCCTGAAACAGACTCAACTCAAGCGAACAAGTTGCGTAGCACTGCATGGCCGACTCTGGACTCCTCCCTAGAATCCCTGTCGACGCAGTAGAACTTCGTGAAAGGTATGCATGGACCTCCATGTTGCAGCCCTGCAAATTTCAAGCAGTGGCACACCAGAACGGAACGCCATTGTTGCAGCGATCACCCTAGTGGAGTGGGCTCTTGGACAAGCCCGGCAGAGGCCGGTTAGCCAGCCGATGACCGTGCATGATGCAGCTGGAGAGCCTCCTTGAGATGGAAGCCTTGGATAAGGCATCCCATGATTCACAGGTCCAAAGTTCACAAACAATTGAGAAGTCTTCCGAAAACTATCGGGCGTGCCACGTTAAACTTCAAGGCACGAACAACGTCCAGCGAATGCAAGGTCCTCTCTGCCGGCGACTAAGGTTTCAGGAAGAAAACAGGCAACACCAAAGGAATGTTGAGGTGGAATTCCGACGGGACCTTTGGCATGATAGTCGGGTATGTATGCAGCACCACCCTCGATATGCTTGGAAAGTCAGATACGGCTGCTTGCAGGACAGGACCTGCATCTCACCCACTCGTCTGGCTGAGTTGATGGCCACAAGGAACGCTGTCTTCCATGAGAGAAACTTGAGTGGGGCCTGATGCATAGGTTCGAAGTGTGCCCCCAGTGAGTCTTGTCAGGACTATGTTTGACTTCCCATGCTGGGGCAGGTGCCTTCACCGGCAGGAAAGACAGAAAAAGCCCCTTGAGAAACTCCTTGACCAGTCTGTGGGACCACCACAAGGATCTTCCCAGGGATCTGGTGTAGCGCGAGATGGCCGGCAGGTGTACCTTGATGGATGCGTGAGCCAGACCAGCTTTTGCCAAGGAAAGCAAGTATGGCAGAATCTGTGGGGTTGTGATCCTCATAGGGGTAATCTTCTGCGACTGGCACCACGTAGAGAAACGTTCCCATTTATGGCCGTAGCACATTAGTGTCGACGACGCTGTGGCTTTGGCAAGGACCTCCCTGCACTCTGTTGGCAGCTCAAACTCCTAACTCTAAGGCTGCAGGAGCCATGCCTTCAGGTTCAGAGCTCCCGAGCCCTGATGAAGGATTGCGCCTCTCTCTCTGGTGAGCAGATCCGATCCGGAAGTACCAGCGACTTGACTGGAGGCGAAACTGACAGGCTGAATAGGTCCGGATACCAAATCTGCCTCCGCCACGCAGGGGCGACGACTATCATCTTGCACCAACACTGTCTGAGTATGTTGATCACATGTAGCAGGAGAGGAAGCGGAGGAAAAGCGTATAGAAACAGACCTTCCCACGGGAAGGAGAACACGTCTCCCATGCTTCTCGGTAGGTGGAATCTGCTGGTAAACTTCTGGCACTTTAAGTTTGCCGCTGTGGCAAACAGATCGATCCGAGGTCAGTCCCATTTGACAAACAGACAGTCTACCTGATCCTGACGAAGATTCCACTCGTGGCATGAGCGCAGTTCCCTGCTGAGGGAGTTGGCAATGTGTTCTTGACGCCTGCCAGGTGGAACGGGACAAAGAACAACCCCTATCTGATGGCCCAATGCCACAAGCCCTGACCTTCCTTGGAGAGCACTGGGGATTGCGTGCCCCCTTGCTTACGGATGTAGAACATGGTGGCGGTGTTGTCCATGAAGATCCTCACCACCTTGCCTCTCAGAGACGGTAGGAAAGACTTGAGGGCTCAGAACACTGTCCATAGCTCCAGGATGGTGATGTACAGATCCTTTTCCTCCGGAAGCTACAGACCTCTGGCGCTGCCCAACCTTCCAGAGAGGCGTCCCCGGTGACGGTCTCCTGGTATGGCAGGGTTTGAAATCCCCTGGGAGATGTGGGAGCATACCCCCCCCACCACCATCGCCTGACGGAATGACTCTTTGAGGGGGATCTTTTCTGGAAAATTCCCAGACACTTGTACCTAATGTGCATCTAAGAATTCCTGTAGGGGTCGCATCTGCAACCTGCAGAGACAGACGAGGTAGATGCAGGACTGTATCATGCCTAGCAATGACATGAAGGCCCGAACCATGACCGTCTTCGCCGATGACAGTCGCTGCATTTTCCCTTGAATGGCCGCTAGCCTCTCTTACAAGGGGGATGCTAGGCAAGCCACTGTGTTGAGTCTGGCGCTGAGGAATATCACGTTCTTTGATGGCGTTAAGCTGGATAGTTTATGGAGCACAGAGAAAATAGAAGAGGGCCCAAAAGGTGGGGCCCTCCCGTCCCCTGCACACTATTTACTGATGCCACATAGGGCCTTCAAATATATAGATATAAATCTATCAATGTATAAATATATAACAGCAGTTTTGTTAGTTGAGCATATAACGATTTATTTGGCAAAGAAGAAAACAAAATAAAATTTGCCAAAAAGCACAATCTGTTATACAAAGTAATTCATGACGTATGACATATTAAAACAAATTGCGATGAAGCAATAAATGATGAAGAGATGATGCTGTCCAATTGTGGGGTGGCCGACGCGTTTCGAGGGTAACCTCTTCTTCATAAGGGCCCAATTGAACTGTTGACAACATTACAAAGAGACAAAAAGTAAAATCTTTTATTTTATTTCCATACCAGTCAAGGACTGACTGACAAGCTGTACATAACTCGAGATGCTAGCGAGATGGTGAAAAGCAGAATACTGGAGATCTAGTATGGTGAAAAGAGTGAACTCTCAGATAAAAGAGAAATACTCTATACTAATAACTAAACCCATAACAAAGGAGATGTATTGTGTGAGATCCACCTACATGGTGGGATCTAGAAAATGGCGTGATAAAAGATTGAACAGATCGAGATAAGCCAAAGGCGGTAGTGGGTTATAAATAGCAAGGACCACCCTTGAATAGTGAAAAAGCAGAGACAATATGGGGAGCGTGTATAAGAAAAAAACCTTACCCCTCCTATGGACGGGAAAAGAAAAAAGAAAAACTCCAAAAGAGCGTTACTGAATAAAATAAATAATACTTAGAATGAACCGGAAACGGTTTTAAAGAATGCACTCACTCGAGTTGCGGGACGGGTAGCCAAGGTATCAGGGGCATCCGTGTGGTCAACAAATATTTGAAACAATTATACGATGCAGGGCATCTGCAAAGAGACACGTACTGCTGGCACCTAAGTGGGGACACATACATTTCTGTTATACTGAAGAGAAATGAACATGGGGTCTCCCAACCGGGCAAAGAAATCCAAGTAGCGGTAGCTTACCTATACAGTGTGTAGAACACTGTTAGTGGAAACTGAAACCGGCAGGCAATGGCTCCGCACGGTCGTGACCTAGGAAACGAACTGTGCTGGGGACACGCCGTCAGACGTAAAAAGGAAACTAAATAATAAACATAAAAAAGGGGGCATAGAGGACGGTGAGTGAGGAATATGGGGGCCATCTTGCAATGGCGCATAGTGCAAACGTACTCATAAGGACTGACCAGAGATCAGGATGAATAAGAAAGGTAGAGTAAATATGTTCCATAGTGAAATTTAGGAATTCTGGTGTTCACCATCGTAACGCATTTTATAATTTAGGTACTAAAAAAACAGAAATTTGTGAATAGTACAGTAATCATTACAGTCATGATAGATAACACAAATGGTACATGCAGTTTACTCTAAATAGTCCAAAACAAATCATATAGAGTAATGAGGCTACTCATTATATAGTGAAACAGTTATGATACAATGGCAAGGGGATTGAGGGCAAGGATAAGAGATTGCGATATAGCCTATTACTCATACAAGGTTCGAAATTTAGGAATTCTGGTGTTCACCATCGTAACGCATTTTATAATTTAGGTACTAAAAAAGCAGAAATTTGTGAATAGTACAGTAATCATTACAGTCATGATAGATAACACAAATGGTACATGCAGTTTACTCTAAATAGTCCAAAACCAATCATATAGAGTCATGAGGCTACTCATTATATAGTGAAACAAGTATGATACAATGGCAAGGGGATTGAGGACAAGGATAAGAGATTGCGATATAGCCTATTACTCATACAAGGTTCGAACCCATAGAAAGATGGTTCAATAGGTCATTCGTGGACAAGTGCAAACAATTAAGTAAATATAGGCAAATCAAACAAAGGAGAATACAGTTCCTTTGGAGAAAACATCAAAGTCACAACAGTTGTAATGAAATAGAATATTAAAGTAGTGTAAACAAAAAATTGTTTTAAATCCGGGATACAGACACTTGTGTATAGTAATTGGCAATGTAGTATGTGGATTTCACAATTAACTATAGAAAGCAACTCAAAGAGAATTCATCATTCAGACCCTTAGGTTGCAAAGTGTCAAGTGTGTGGATCCAGTACTTCTCTCGCTGTGACAACAGGGATTGGTAATTGCCACCTCTGGGTGGACGTTTGACAATTTCTATAACTTGAAATTTAATTTGTGCAATCGTGTGTTGGAATTCGATGAAATGCCTTGCCACTGGGGATCTGAGATTCTTACATCTGATGGTGGATTTGTGTTCTGACCATCTTTCTTTGACGGGTCTTATGGTTTGTCCTATGTATAATTTACCACAGGGACATTTCAATGAATAGATGACACCTGCGGAGAGGCAGGTGGAAAAATCTCTGATTTTGAATTTCTTCCCAGTTTGTGGGTGAGATATCGTTTCACCTTTTATAACATTGTTACAGTTCGTACAATTCAAGCAAGGAAATGTACCCTTCTTTATGGTACTCAGTACAAGTTGTTTGTCTTTAGGAGGTCTTTCCGCTCTCACTAGTTTATCTTTGAGATTGTGTCCACGTCTAAAGGCCATCATTGGTGCTTTAGGAAATAATTTCAGGAGAAAGGGATCATTGTGTAGTATGGTCCAATTTTTACGCAAAGTTTTGCTGATTTGGAAACTCTGTCGTGAATACTTTGAAATGTAGAGTAGCGGTGTGGGTTTGTCTTTGACTTTAGGGATGCGTAGTTGTTCCTTCGTGAAGGTCTCTGATCTGTTGCGGGCTTCTCCTATGACAGTATCTGGATACCCCCTAGAACCAAATCGTTCAACTAAAAATGAACATTCTGAGTCAAGGCCTGCTGGATCTGAGATAATTCTCTTCAATCTTAACATTTGACTGAATGGTAGGCTTTTAAGCATGGGTTTAGGATGGAAACTGCTGAAATGTAAAAGATTGTTCACGTCTGTTGGTTTATGGTACACCGTGGTGTCGATGTGACCCTCTTTGATCTGTAAGCTCACATCCAAAAAATGTAATGAAGGATCCCCTACTTCCATTGTGAATTTGATTGTGTTATTTACTGAATTCAGATGTTCCAAAAAGAGATCCAATTCATCTCGTGTTCCACACCAAATACCAAAGATATCATCTATATAACGTTTCCAGGTCAAGATTTTGAATGACCAAAATGGGTGCTCCAACACGTTTTCTTTTTCAAATTTATACATGTAGGTGTTAGCATAAACCGGAGCCATGGCAGACCCCATTGAAGTACCTGATGATTGTACATAATATTGGCCCTGAAATCTAAAATAACTATTGTGAAGAATTATTTCCAATAATTCCACAATAAATTCTTTATTCCCTCTTATATGTTCATGATTCAACAGAAGCCAGAGTACAGCATCGACCCCTTCGATGTGGGGAATAGAGGTGTAAAGGCTGCATACATCCATACTAAAGAGAATACAGCTAGTGTCCAGGGCTATGATTTCTTGTAAACAATTGAGGAAGTCTGTAGTATCCTTCAGGTAGGTTGGTATTTTCTGAATTAGAGGTTGAAGTAAACGATCCACATAGATGGCCAAGGGGTCAAATATGCTATCGGTTCCCGCAACTATTGGTCTGAGTGGCGGATTAATATTGTCTTTATGAACCTTTGGTAGGCCATAGAACACAGGCGTGATTGGATATTTGTTTATAAGGAACTGACTTGTTTTTAAATCAATCCAGTTGTTTTCCAAAGCATTGTCAACAGCTTTCTGGATGATGGCTTTGATTCTAAATAGTGGATCATTATCAAGTTTTGTATAAGTAACGGTGTCGTTAAGTAGTTCCAAACATCTCCGTGTGTAGTAAGATGAATCCATGATCACGATTGCCCCACCCTTATCCGCAGGTTTGATAATTAAATCTTCATCTTTAGCCAACTGTTCAACATGTTCAAGTTGGCTGTTCTTGATATTAACTGGTTTAGTGCTATGATAGTTAATTCTATTGAGGTCATTAATGACACTCTTCTCGAAGAGATCCAAGATCGAGTTTTGAATCTGAGGGTCGAAAGTACTCTTAGGGCGCATCTGTAAGATGTCATCCTCTAGGGCCTGTGATTCTGTATCCAAATCGGATTCGAAAAACATCTTCAATCTTAATTTCCTCAACAATCTGTGAAGACAGATTTTTTCTTCAAAAAGTGATGTGTTGCAAGTAGGAACAAAGGAAAGACCACGGTTTAAGATATCAAGTTGGCCACTCGTCAGGTTTTTGCTTGATAGGTTCATGACTAGATTTTCACTTATTTGTATCTTCCTTTTTGTGTTTTTCTTGCCTCGTCGTGTTTTTCTTTTTCTTTTGGTCTGTCTCTCAGGCCTAAAAAAACACCTGTGGTACTAGCAACTGTCCCAGATTGAGATGGTATAGGGTGGGGAGTTGTAGTCCCAGGTGTTGGTGCTTGCTGTGAAGTTTGTTCTTGTGACTGATCTTTCAGTATTGGTTCTCCCACACTACTACTACTACTGTCACTCCCTGAGTTGGAGTTATTAGGATTATTAGCTCGACTTCTGATGACGTTTCTGTGATGGTAAAACTCCTGCCAGGTATACACGATATCGTTCAAATAATCAAACGTATCACGTTTAAACTTACGTAGTTTCCTTTGTTCTATGTCTGCTTTGTAATTACTCAATTTGGAGTTGATGTCTTCCAAAAGTTGTGTCAGATCCTCTTTTGACTTGAATTCTAAAAGCTGTGTTGTCAGTGCTTCTATGTCTTTGTCGATGGATGTCAATGACTTGGAAAGTTCCTCAATCGTAAGTAAGATCAAGTCAAGTGAACACTTGTTCAGAATTTGATCCCATTTAGCGACAAATGCTTTGCTCTCGCTGCAGAGTGTAGGTCTCAAATATACCCTCAAACCTCTAGGGATTCTCTGTGATTTGTAATATTCCACTAGGGTACTGGCATGTAATTTCTGCGATATCTCACGTCTAATGAGTTTTTCTAATTGAAAGATTATTTTGTCTGGGCTAACTTTACTCTGTAAAGATTGGTCTGTATCCTTGATGAGAGCTAATATGCGTTTAGCTTCTTCCGCATCAAATGCAAGTGTAATTGCGTGTTTATCTGTGATCTCATTGATGCGAGAAAATGACATATTTATAATGAACAAAATTTATATCAGGGTGCTCCCCACTTGGTACGTGCCACACTGGAAGACCAGTACATATGGAGGAAACAAAAAATGCTGACAGTGGTGCACACCTGGTAACATTTGATATAGAAATTCAAATCGTCATTATACGTACAGCAGAGCTGATTTAAGAATTTTAAGGTGCGGGGGAGGAAACAAGGCCTTGGCACAAAGCCTAAATCAGAAAAGAGAAAATAGAAGAGGGCCCAAAAGGTGGGGCCCTCCCGTCCCCTGCACACTATTTACTGATGCCACATAGGGCCTTCAAATATATAGATATAAATCTATCAATGTATAAATATATAACAGCAGTTTTGTTAGTTGAGCATATAACGATTTATTTGGCAAAGAAGAAAACAAAATAAAATTTGCCAAAAAGCACAATCTGTTATACAAAGTAATTCATGACGTATGACATATTAAAACAAATTGCGATGAAGCAATAAATGATGAAGAGATGATGCTGTCCAATTGTGGGGTGGCCGACGCGTTTCGAGGGTAACCTCTTCTTCATAAGGGCCCAATTGAACTGTTGACAACATTACAAAGAGACAAAAAGTAAAATCTTTTATTTTATTTCCATACCAGTCAAGGACTGACTGACAAGCTGTACATAACTCGAGATGCTAGCGAGATGGTGAAAAGCAGAATACTGGAGATCTAGTATGGTGAAAAGAGTGAACTCTCAGATAAAAGAGAAATACTCTATACTAATAACTAAACCCATAACAAAGGAGATGTATTGTGTGAGATCCACCTACATGGTGGGATCTAGAAAATGGCGTGATAAAAGATTGAACAGATCGAGATAAGCCAAAGGCGGTAGTGGGTTATAAATAGCAAGGACCACCCTTGAATAGTGAAAAAGCAGAGACAATATGGAGAGCGTGTATAAGAAAAAAACCTTACCCCTCCTATGGACGGGAAAAGAAAAAAGAAAAACTCCAAAAGAGCGTTACTGAATAAAATAAATAATACTTAGAATGAACCGGAAACGGTTTTAAAGAATGCACTCACTCGAGTTGCGGGACGGGTAGCCAAGGTATCAGGGGCATCCGTGTGGTCAACAAATATTTGAAACAATTATACGATGCAGGGCATCTGCAAAGAGACACGTACTGCTGGCACCTAAGTGGGGACACATACATTTCTGTTATACTGAAGAGAAATGAACATGGGGTCTCCCAACCGGGCAAAGAAATCCAAGTAGCGGTAGCTTACCTATACAGTGTGTAGAACACTGTTAGTGGAAACTGAAACCGGCAGGCAATGGCTCCGCACGGTCGTGACCTAGGAAACGAACTGTGCTGGGGACACGCCGTCAGACGTAAAAAGGAAACTAAATAATAAACATAAAAAAGGGGGCATAGAGGACGGTGAGTGAGGAATATGGGGGCCATCTTGCAATGGCGCATAGTGCAAACGTACTCATAAGGACTGACCAGAGATCAGGATGAATAAGAAAGGTAGAGTAAATATGTTCCATAGTGAAATTTAGGAATTCTGGTGTTCACCATCGTAACGCATTTTATAATTTAGGTACTAAAAAACAGAAATTTGTGAATAGTACAGTAATCATTACAGTCATGATAGATAACACAAATGGTACATGCAGTTTACTCTAAATAGTCCAAAACAAATCATATAGAGTAATGAGGCTACTCATTATATAGTGAAACAGTTATGATACAATGGCAAGGGGATTGAGGGCAAGGATAAGAGATTGCGATATAGCCTATTACTCATACAAGGTTCGAA
This sequence comes from Ambystoma mexicanum, assembly GCF_040938575.1. NCBI lineage: Eukaryota > Metazoa > Chordata > Amphibia > Caudata > Ambystomatidae > Ambystoma > Ambystoma mexicanum. Next base: position 537,126,536 of record NC_090928.1, on the reverse strand, counting down.
ATTTAGGAATTCTGGTGTTCACCATCGTAACGCATTTTATAATTTAGGTACTAAAAAAGCAGAAATTTGTGAATAGTACAGTAATCATTACAGTCATGATAGATAACACAAATGGTACATGCAGTTTACTCTAAATAGTCCAAAACCAATCATATAGAGTCATGAGGCTACTCATTATATAGTGAAACAAGTATGATACAATGGCAAGGGGATTGAGGACAAGGATAAGAGATTGCGATATAGCCTATTACTCATACAAGGTTCGAACCCATGGACAGCATCATCTCTTCATCATTTATTGCTTCATCGCAATTTGTTTTAATATGTCATACGTCATGAATTACTTTGTATAACAGATTGTGCTTTTTGGCAAATTTTATTTTGTTTTCTTCTTTGCCAAATAAATCGTTATATGCTCAACTAACAAAACTGCTGTTATATATTTATACATTGATAGATTTATATCCATATATTTGAAGGCCCTATGTGGCATCAGTAAATAGTGTGCAGGGGACGGGAGGGCCCCACCTTTTGGGCCCTCTTCTATTTTCTCTTTTCTGATTTAGGCTTTGTGCCAAGGCCTTGTTTCCTCCCCCGCACCTTAAAATTCTTAAATCAGCTCTGCTGTACGTATAATGACGATTTGAATTTCTATATCAAATGTTACCAGGTGTGCACCACTGTCAGCATTTTTTGTTTCCTCCATATGTACTGGTCTTCCAGTGTGGCACGTACCAAGTGGGGAGCACCCTGATATAAATTTTGTTCATTATAAATATGTCATTTTCTCGCATCAATGAGATCACAGATAAACACGCAATTACACTTGCATTTGATGCGGAAGAAGCTAAACGCATATTAGCTCTCATCAAGGATACAGACCAATCTTTACAGAGTAAAGTTAGCCCAGACAAAATAATCTTTCAATTAGAAAAACTCATTAGACGTGAGATATCGCAGAAATTACATGCCAGTACCCTAGTGGAATATTACAAATCACAGAGAATCCCTAGAGGTTTGAGGGTATATTTGAGACCTACACTCTGCAGCGAGAGCAAAGCATTTGTCGCTAAATGGGATCAAATTCTGAACAAGTGTTCACTTGACTTGATCTTACTTACGATTGAGGAACTTTCCAAGTCATTGACATCCATCGACAAAGACATAGAAGCACTGACAACACAGCTTTTAGAATTCAAGTCAAAAGAGGATCTGACACAACTTTTGGAAGACATCAACTCCAAATTGAGTAATTACAAAGCAGACATAGAACAAAGGAAACTACGTAAGGTTAAACGTGATACGTTCGATTATTTGAACGATATCGTGTATACCTGGCAGGAGTTTTACCATCACAGAAACGTCATCAGAAGTCGAGCTAATAATCCTAATAACTCCAACTCAGGGAGTGACAGTAGTAGTAGTAGTGTGGGAGAACCAATACTGAAAGATCAGTCACAAGAACAAACTTCACAGCAAGCACCAACACCTGGGACTACAACTCCCCACCCTATACCATCTCAATCTGGGACAGTTGCTAGTACCACAGGTGTTTTTTTAGGCCTGAGAGACAGACCAAAAGAAAAAGAAAAACACGACGAGGCAAGAAAAACACAAAAAGGAAGATACAAATAAGTGAAAATCTAGTCATGAACCTATCAAGCAAAAACCTGACGAGTGGCCAACTTGATATCTTAAACCGTGGTCTTTCCTTTGTTCCTACTTGCAACACATCACTTTTTGAAGAAAAAATCTGTCTTCACAGATTGTTGAGGAAATTAAGATTGAAGATGTTTTTCGAATCCGATTTGGATACAGAATCACAGGCCCTAGAGGATGACATCTTACAGATGCGCCCTAAGAGTACTTTCGACCCTCAGATTCAAAACTCGATCTTGGATCTCTTCGAGAAGAGTGTCATTAATGACCTCAATAGAATTAACTATCATAGCACTAAACCAGTTAATATCAAGAACAGCCAACTTGAACATGTTGAACAGTTGGCTAAAGATGAAGATTTAATTATCAAACCTGCGGATAAGGGTGGGGCAATCGTGATCATGGATTCATCTTACTACACACGGAGATGTTTGGAACTACTTAACGACACCGTTACTTATACAAAACTTGATAATGATCCACTATTTAGAATCAAAGCCATCATCCAGAAAGCTGTTGACAATGCTTTGGAAAACAACTGGATTGATTTAAAAACAAGTCAGTTCCTTATAAACAAATATCCAATCACGCCTGTGTTCTATGGCCTACCAAAGGTTCATAAAGACAATATTAATCCGCCACTCAGACCAATAGTTGCGGGAACCGATAGCATATTTGACCCCTTGGCCATCTATGTGGATCGTTTACTTCAACCTCTAATTCAGAAAATACCAACCTACCTGAAGGATACTACAGACTTCCTCAATTGTTTACAAGAAATCATAGCCCTGGACACTAGCTGTATTCTCTTTAGTATGGATGTATGCAGCCTTTACACCTCTATTCCCCACATCGAAGGGGTCGATGCTGTACTCTGGCTTCTGTTGAATCATGAACATATAAGAGGGAATAAAGAATTTATTGTGGAATTATTGGAAATAATTCTTCACAATAGTTATTTTAGATTTCAGGGCCAATATTATGTACAATCATCAGGTACTTCAATGGGGTCTGCCATGGCTCCGGTTTATGCTAACACCTACATGTATAAATTTGAAAAAGAAAACGTGTTGGAGCACCCATTTTGGTCATTCAAAATCTTGACCTGGAAACGTTATATAGATGATATCTTTGGTATTTGGTGTGGAACACGAGATGAATTGGATCTCTTTTTGGAACATCTGAATTCAGTAAATAACACAATCAAATTCACAATGGAAGTAGGGGATCCTTCATTACATTTTTTGGATGTGAGCTTACAGATCAAAGAGGGTCACATCGACACCACGGTGTACCATAAACCAACAGACGTGAACAATCTTTTACATTTCAGCAGTTTCCATCCTAAACCCATGCTTAAAAGCCTACCATTCAGTCAAATGTTAAGATTGAAGAGAATTATCTCAGATCCAGCAGGCCTTGACTCAGAATGTTCATTTTTAGTTGAACGATTTGGTTCTAGGGGGTATCCAGATACTGTCATAGGAGAAGCCCGCAACAGATCAGAGACCTTCACGAAGGAACAACTACGCATCCCTAAAGTCAAAGACAAACCCACACCGCTACTCTACATTTCAAAGTATTCACGACAGAGTTTCCAAATCAGCAAAACTTTGCGTAAAAATTGGACCATACTACACAATGATCCCTTTCTCCTGAAATTATTTCCTAAAGCACCAATGATGGCCTTTAGACGTGGACACAATCTCAAAGATAAACTAGTGAGAGCGGAAAGACCTCCTAAAGACAAACAACTTGTACTGAGTACCATAAAGAAGGGTACATTTCCTTGCTTGAATTGTACGAACTGTAACAATGTTATAAAAGGTGAAACGATATCTCACCCACAAACTGGGAAGAAATTCAAAATCAGAGATTTTTCCACCTGCCTCTCCGCAGGTGTCATCTATTCATTGAAATGTCCCTGTGGTAAATTATACATAGGACAAACCATAAGACCCGTCAAAGAAAGATGGTCAGAACACAAATCCACCATCAGATGTAAGAATCTCAGATCCCCAGTGGCAAGGCATTTCATCGAATTCCAACACACGATTGCACAAATTAAATTTCAAGTTATAGAAATTGTCAAACGTCCACCCAGAGGTGGCAATTACCAATCCCTGTTGTCACAGCGAGAGAAGTACTGGATCCACACACTTGACACTTTGCAACCTAAGGGTCTGAATGATGAATTCTCTTTGAGTTGCTTTCTATAGTTAATTGTGAAATCCACATACTACATTGCCAATTACTATACACAAGTGTCTGTATCCCGGATTTAAAACAATTTTTTGTTTACACTACTTTAATATTCTATTTCATTACAACTGTTGTGACTTTGATGTTTTCTCCAAAGGAACTGTATTCTCCTTTGTTTGATTTGCCTATATTTACTTAATTGTTTGCACTTGTCCACGAATGACCTATTGAACCATCTTTCTATGGGTTCGAACCTTGTATGAGTAATAGGCTATATCGCAATCTCTTATCCTTGTCCTCAATCCCCTTGCCATTGTATCATACTTGTTTCACTATATAATGAGTAGCCTCATGACTCTATATGATTGGTTTTGGACTATTTAGAGTAAACTGCATGTACCATTTGTGTTATCTATCATGACTGTAATGATTACTGTACTATTCACAAATTTCTGCTTTTTTAGTACCTAAATTATAAAATGCGTTACGATGGTGAACACCAGAATTCCTAAATTTCGAACCTTGTATGAGTAATAGGCTATATCGCAATCTCTTATCCTTGCCCTCAATCCCCTTGCCATTGTATCATAACTGTTTCACTATATAATGAGTAGCCTCATTACTCTATATGATTTGTTTTGGACTATTTAGAGTAAACTGCATGTACCATTTGTGTTATCTATCATGACTGTAATGATTACTGTACTATTCACAAATTTCTGTTTTTTTTAGTACCTAAATTATAAAATGCGTTACGATGGTGAACACCAGAATTCCTAAATTTCACTATGGAACATATTTACTCTACCTTTCTTATTCATCCTGATCTCTGGTCAGTCCTTATGAGTACGTTTGCACTATGCGCCATTGCAAGATGGCCCCCATATTCCTCACTCACCGTCCTCTATGCCCCCTTTTTTATGTTTATTATTTAGTTTCCTTTTTACGTCTGACGGCGTGTCCCCAGCACAGTTCGTTTCCTAGGTCACGACCGTGCGGAGCCATTGCCTGCCGGTTTCAGTTTCCACTAACAGTGTTCTACACACTGTATAGGTAAGCTACCGCTACTTGGATTTCTTTGCCTGGTTGGGAGACCCCATGTTCATTTCTCTTCAGTATAACAGAAATGTATGTGTCCCCACTTAGGTGCCAGCAGTACGTGTCTCTTTGCAGATGCCCTGCATCGTATAATTGTTTCAAATATTTGTTGACCACACGGATGCCCCTGATACCTTGGCTACCCGTCCCGCAACTCGAGTGAGTGCATTCTTTAAAACCGTTTCCGGTTCATTCTAAGTATTATTTATTTTATTCAGTAACGCTCTTTTGGAGTTTTTCTTTTTTCTTTTCCCGTCCATAGGAGGGGTAAGGTTTTTTTCTTATACACGCTCCCCATATTGTCTCTGCTTTTTCACTATTCAAGGGTGGTCCTTGCTATTTATAACCCACTACCGCCTTTGGCTTATCTCGATCTGTTCAATCTTTTATCACGCCATTTTCTAGATCCCACCATGTAGGTGGATCTCACACAATACATCTCCTTTGTTATGGGTTTAGTTATTAGTATAGAGTATTTCTCTTTTATCTGAGAGTTCACTCTTTTCACCATACTAGATCTCCAGTATTCTGCTTTTCACCATCTCGCTAGCATCTCGAGTTATGTACAGCTTGTCAGTCAGTCCTTGACTGGTATGGAAATAAAATAAAAGATTTTACTTTTTGTCTCTTTGTAATGTTGTCAACAGTTCAATTGGGCCCTTATGAAGAAGAGGTTACCCTCGAAACGCGTCGGCCACCCCACAATTGGACAGCATCATCTCTTCATCATTTATTGCTTCATCGCAATTTGTTTTAATATGTCATACGTCATGAATTACTTTGTATAACAGATTGTGCTTTTTGGCAAATTTTATTTTGTTTTCTTCTTTGCCAAATAAATCGTTATATGCTCAACTAACAAAACTGCTGTTATATATTTATACATTGATAGATTTATATCTATATATTTGAAGGCCCTATGTGGCATCAGTAAATAGTGTGCAGGGGACGGGAGGGCCCCACCTTTTGGGCCCTCTTCTATTTTCTCTTTTCTGATTTAGGCTTTGTGCCAAGGCCTTGTTTCCTCCCCCGCACCTTAAAATTCTTAAATCAGCTCTGCTGTACGTATAATGACGATTTGAATTTCTATATCAAATGTTACCAGGTGTGCACCACTGTCAGCATTTTTTGTTTCCTCCATATGTACTAGTTTATGGAGCACCCCAGCTCCATCAGCAACCGGAAGGCCTCCTTTGTGTGCTAGTCGGCCAGTTCATGGGAGCGGGCGCGTATCAGCCAATCGTCCAGGTACAGGTATATGTGTATGCCCTGCAGACGCAGGTGGGCTGCCACTGGGGCCAAGCATTTTGGGCCTTGAACTGGTAGTGGTGGCCTTGTACCACGAACCGTAGCACTTCTGATGTTTCCTTTGGATGGGGACATGGAAGTACGCATCCTCTAGGTCCAACAACGTCAAGAAGTCCCCTTCCTTTGGTTGGTCGAGCATGTGTTTCAACGTGACCATCCTGAATTTTTGGGAGGTTGTCTGTATGACGTGGAGTATTCCATGGATGATCTGCTCTATTTTACCCGGGGGGAGCGAAAAGACGACGAGCGATGCCGCTGCAGACTGCCAAGGGAACGTGCCGTCTCTGTGTCTGTTTTTATGGCTTGAAGGGGTTCATCGACCGCCTTCCTGAACACATTTTTGCTATCGAAAGGCATATCCAGGACCTTTGCATGAACGTCCTGGCGAAAGTTAGTGGCCTTCAACCATCCTTGCCGACGAAGGCAAACACTGTTTTTCATCTGTCAGAAGTCTGTGTCATCGATGTTACCGTAATGGCATGGTCCGATGCCATCTCCCCTTCCTGGAAGAGAGCAAGAGCCTCGGTTTTCTTGTCATTGGGAAGGAATTCCAGGATAGTGCCCAGCTTGTACCAAAGCTCTTGGTCGTATCGGGACAAGATAGGCAGAGCATTGGCTGCTTTGATCGTGGATGCCGCATTGTGGATAACTCTTTCCCATGGCATCCATCTTCTTCCCCTCGTTGTCCGGGGGACCGATGAGGCGGCTGGGTTGGCTGAACGTTTCGACACTACCGAGTCCGGCGACGGTTGTGACCTCAAGCACTTGGGTGCAGAGTCTGGCACCCTGGATTTCTTCTCCAAACTGTCTCGTTTGTTTGGAGCCGTGCATGGGTTTTTCATCAGAACCAGGCCTTCCACCCAAATGTCATTCAAAAAGGGTACAGACATGATAGGCTTCCTCGTGGACTCCTGTCGCTGATACAGGAAGCCCTCCTTTTTGGTTTCCTCAGGCAGCAGCTGGAACAGCTCCGAGGCCCTGGAGTTGGAGTGGAATGATCCCACCTCGTCTGGTGGAGAGCCTCTGCGAGGGGTGTCAGGTGTGTTGATTCATAGTCTGCCAGGACAAAGTCCTCATCTTCGTCGGTTCCCATGGCCATGTCCGTACCAGTCTCTGTGTGTGTATCCGGGTTTGCTGATGGAGTCGGGTCCCGACATGGTGGAGGAGGCTGATGCGATGGCGCCGGGTGACGCTTCCTCTTTTTTTTGTCAAAATATTTTTTATTGAAATATCGTTTACACATGAATTCATCGAGCATGTGAACGTGGAAGTAAAATAGTAGCCGTTACAAATAATCAACGCATCGACATTTCATTTTCATCGTTATAATTCATCCATTCTATATAATTCCATCATTAAAGTACTCATTATGGAAGGGTTTAACTAAATATAACGACGCTTCCTCTTCTTACATGGAGACTGGTCATGGGCCTACAGTACAACAGGTGCCGTTGTTGTAGGCAACCTTTGCTGGATCTCCGTCACTAGGGTGTGAAGAGTTGACAGGATGTCCATGGATTTGTCCCTCGGCTGGGCAGGGAATGATGGAGTGGTAGGCCCAATGCCGCCGCCCTCCTAGTGGACTATATAGACAGACGCTTGGTTGTAGTCGTCTGTGGAGGAGATATCATTGGCTGATCGTAAACCTTGGAGGGCGCTCTGGGGCCTCCTCGCCCCCTCACCCCTTTTCAATCCTGAGGGCTATGTACCGAGACGTGAACCGGTGCCCCCCCGGAACCCTCAGGGGTGTCCACAGCCTTCGCTGTTGCCTCGGCGGCCGAATTATGCCTGGGAGGCAGGGGTACTCTGTGCTGTAGGGACCACCCTAGTCGAGTCTGTACCACCTGCCTTAGCAGTTGCCCCAGAGGATGTCGACGAAGCGATCGACGGCGTCTTCGGCTGCGCCTGGTGAGCTGCTGTGAGGCCTTCTGCTCTTCCTCCGGCCTTTGTTTCTCCGATTTGTCCCGTAACTTTGCCGGGGTGGAGGACTTCCTCTTTGAGGAGGAACCCAATGGCAGGCTGGCTGAGGGGGCGGACATTGATGAAATCGCGGTTTTTCTGACCTTGGACCTGCATCAGCCGCGAACCCGGTGGAATCGGTCCTGCGGACTTTTCCCCATCTTGGACCCCCACGGATGGGGCGCCCTCAAAGGACTTTGACCTCCTGTCTTAGGGAGACCGCTCCTCGGACCAACCGGTCCTGGGTGAGGCATGACCCTGCTCGGAAGACTGGTCAGGGGCCATACTCGATTTGAGCCATGTCGCCAGGTTGCTATACCCGTCTTTCTTCGAGAAGCCCAGGCATATCTTCGCACCCATCCTCGTTGTGGTCCGGTTGCAAGCAGTACAGACACTTTTGATGTTCGTCCTCCACAAAGGCGTTCCTTAGTCCGTATTGGATGTAGGGCCTGAAAAGGGTCCGTCACTCCTTTTTCACCTCGATCATGGTCGGAGGGCGTGAATTAGGCCCAAGACGGCATTCCAGAAACTTAGAAACTTCAACTAGCAATTGCCCTGAAGATGTGCGCAAGTTCACCGACAACGGATCCCTGTTGCCGGCTGTTGAAGATAGGAGCAAAAGGGCTCTGATGGAACAAAAATCAAACTTTTCAGCGAAAAACCTGGAAAAAAGTACAAAATAGCTCAGAGAGCAACTCGAGGACTCCCAACACTGAAACGTGCTGTAAAAATCTGAAGATGGCTGCCAGAAGCGGGGCTTAGGGAGAGGACTGTCGTTGGATGGGGGCATTATGACCCAGAGGGCAGTGATTGGTTTAGAGGAGAAATACAGTTTTAAAGAGAAAGTGAAACAGTTTTCTTTTACCAAGGATTCCCAGCCTGACGGGGAATATTCATGAGCATGTGTATCCATGCCAGATCCCATGCTGGAGAAGGTGAGGTATTGGTTACTGAGTGAAGTGTTATTGCTGCGTGAATCCACGTGTATGTGTGGCAAGTGCTTATAGAACATAGAGAGTAAGGCGTAATTGTGAACTGTATGATGCAGAGTGGGAGGGTGTGAGAGGAGTGGGAGGTAATAGTGTGGAGGAGTGAGTAGTAATAACATGGAGGAGGGAGTAACATCAAAGGTTGGAGGCGAGGTCTAAGAGGAATGAAATGTTGAAGGGTTGGAAAATTGGTCGGAGGAGTAAGAAGGGGAGAAGCAGTAACAGTAGATGAAAAAGGTGAGTGGGATCAACAGAGAAAGCTTGAATCCATAGTGCAAGACACTATTCCATTTCCCATTAGAACAATAATAACTTGATAAGAGTAGGGACAGCTGGAATGTCCTAGAGGGAGTTTAGATTAGCATCTCTAGAATTAGCCAGCTTTTAGATAGTAGGACTTACTATTCATTAGTACCAACCTGGGGTTACAGACGCCTGGGTTAGGGAGGCACGTCACATCTAGACAAGAGAGAGAGAGAGAGAGTGGGCAGCCCTAGGGCCCAGGAAAATAAAATCACTGTGAACTGCCTCAGCGAGTTGGAGTGATTCTTGTGTCTTCTAGGACATCTAAAAGACATTTGAAGCATGCTGGGTCATTTATAATTTACAATTTATTTGGGAGTTTGATTTGGGATACTATGTACTAGCTCTTCAATTCCCTGAAGTAGCTCCTGCTTGCTGCTTCACGCTGGATTGCAAGCTGCAGCTTTTGGCTCCTGCAACATCAATTCTTTACTTTGATCCCTGCCTAAACAAAAGGTCAGTACACACACAACAGGGCCCCTCTGTATCCTACCCCCTGCTGTATATCTGTTCTGTTACCTCTGAAAAGCCCTCTGTTGTGTATCTGTATTGTTGTATACCTCTGTAAAGCACTCCATTGCTTTGCGAAACTAGGTCTGTGCTAAATAATTACCACAATAATAAACAAAAAGGGTCACTTTATATGGAAAAACAACTCAAATACCATCCAAAGACATACACCAGAAATCTGTTCACCTGCCGATAAGGCGCACAACTTATCTAGCATACACAGATCAACTGGTAAGCCATGCAAACTGCGCTACAATAATTCAATCAGCAAAAAGCCAGGAACCACTTGCACCGCAATACACAAACCCGTTCAGGAACCCTACATGCCACAACCATCAGGTAGAAACCAAATGGGTCACCAGCATAGCACATGCGCTGAATGAAACACACCTAACTGTGCACCCTGTCATAATCAGACTGGCCACAAGCAGCAACCAAAAATGTGCCAGTACCAGTTTATTAGTGGAAAGAAACAGGCTCCCAACTGGCACCCAAACATGCCACTAGCTAAAAAATTAATAAAAATACAAAAACACTGGACAACACCCCATAAAACAGTGCAACACTTATGTGGAAAACAGCCTACAATCACATACGAGATGCACAATAGATTCCAAAATAGACTCCCATAGCACTGAAACACACTAGACTAAATATGCCCACAAAGAAACGCCCCAGCCCCAACCACACCAGAGCAGATTAGACTAAGCGCCTGATTCATGGAACGTTTTCCTCTTGGATTGCGCCATTAAAAAAACACTTCCATGAATCAGGCCCTAAATTTGGCAGGTGTTACAAGAAAAGTAATTAAATCCTACTGCTGAAATACAACATAAATGTGCATACATTCTAATCACTATGGCACATAATTAGGTTGAATTATCTTCTCACGAAATGATCGCACAATTTTATTTCAACACGTGGGCACTGCTATTGTTTGTACCTGGTAAGGAATAGCTACATATGACAATGCATTACTTACCGTAAAAGCATTTCTGATGGTTGTATCTGCTTAGATTCACATGCTGTGCATAGGTCCGACATCCAGTGGTCACTGCGGAGTATTGCATTTTGTTTTTCGTAGTCGAAAAGGGGACGTCGACAAGGCGTGTCTGTAACACTATCCCTATAGTGACGTGCGTTGTACCCACAATCCCTCACGCGTCGAGGTCCCTCTGTTTGTATTTTTCTGCCCTGAGGGAGCCTTCTAGACGTGAGTGAGTACAGAAAAGAGAGATATAAAAGGAAGTCTATGTTCCTTCCATCCGAGCGGGGAGGAAGGGTGGGCGCATGTGAATCTAAGCAGATACAACCATCAGAAATGCTTTTACGGTAAGTAATGCATTGTCTTCTGATGTTTGTTAATCTGCTTAGAATCACATGCTGTGCATAGACTAGCGAGCAGTACCCGGAGTTGGCGGTGGGTTATGAGAAGGAACAGTAGAGAAAAGATGTCTTAATACTGCCTGTCCCACCTGGGAGTCAGATCTTGAGTGTGCATCTAGACAGTAGTGTTTTGTAAAGGTGTGCACAGAACTCCAGGTAGCCGCTTTGCAGATGGACTCAAGGGGAACATTTGCAATGAATGCTATGGATGCCCCAGTGCCTCGAGTGGAATGTGCTCTTGGCTTGAAGGGTAGTTCTCTCTTAGCAAGAGTGTAACAGAGAGTGATGCATTGTACAATCCATCTAGATATAGTGGACTTAGAGACTGCATCTCCTTCTCTTCCTGCTGCCACCGAGACAAAGAACTGATTAGTCTTTCTCAGTGATCTGGTTCTTTCCATGTAGAACATGACAGCTCTGCGTACATCTAGTGTATGCAGACTTTTTTCTCCCAAGTTGGAAGGGTTTTGAAAGAACGTTGGTAGTTCTATAGATTGGTTTACATGAAATTTAGAGATGAATTTTGGTGCAAACCTTGGGTGTGTGCGAAGAACCACCTTATCCTTGTGAACTGATACGAAGGGGTCTAATACAGAAAGAGCCTGTAGTTCACTTACTCTCCTAATGGAGGTGATAGCTATTAGGAAAGCAGTCTTAAGAGTGAGGTATTTAAGAGTTGCCTTGTGCATGGGTTCGAAAGGAGTGCCCATGAGTCTAGAAAGTACCACGTTTAAGTCCCATCCGGGAGCTGGGCTAGCTATTGGGGGGTGTATTCTCTTTACCCCTTCCATGAAGGCCTTTATAACTGGTATCTTCCACCACGACACTTTAAGTTGGGAAGTGGTGTATGCAGAAAGTGCCGCTAGGTGGACTTTAATGGAATTAAACACTAGACCTGAATCCAGTAAATGGGTCAAGTACAGAATAATGTTAGTGGCAGAGCAGTCAACCGGGTTGATGTTCTTACTTCTACACCAGATGACAAATCTTTTCCACTTGCTAGAATAGCAGTGGCGAGTATTAGGTTTTCTGGCTTCCCTGAGGATGTCCATACATCTCTGAGGGAGATGTAAATGTCCAAATTCTATGATCTCAGGAGCCAGGCTGCTAAATTCATGGTCTGAGGGCATGGATGCAGTGTCCTGCCCTTGTCTTGTGACAGCATGTTGTACGGGCAAGGAAGTTTCATTGGGGGAGATGGGGACATCTCCATCAAGTGAGCGAACCATGGCTGCCGGGCCCACATTGGGGCCACTAGTATCATGGTCACCTGCTCTTGGTGCATCTTGTGCACCACCTTGTTGAGGAGGGGAGTCGGGGGAAAGGCGTAAACAAATTTCCCTGACCATTGAATCAACAGACCGTTCCCCTTGGACTGGTTCTGGGGGTACCTGGAGGCGTAACTTTGGCATTGTGAGTTCTCCAGGGTTGCGAACAGGTCTATTTCCGGGAAACCCCATTGCGTGAAGACGTTTAAGACGATGTCTTCTTGCAATTGCCATTCGTACTCTTTGGGTAGGGGGAAGTCTCTGCTGAGTTTGTCTGCTAGCAGATTGAGTTCCCCTGGTACATGTTGTGATAGTAGGAACATGTGTTTGAGAGCCCACTTCCATATATTCTGGGACAGCTTGGACAGTCCTGGAGAGTGAGTGCCCCCTTGCTTGTTGAGATAGTACATGGCTGTGGTGCTGTCTGTGAGGACCATCACTGTCTTTCCTTGTAAGTGTTCCTGAAAGGCTTTCAGTGCTTTGAACACTGCTAATAGTTCCAGCAGGTTTATATGTTTGGATGCTAAGCTCGGAGTCCACACTCCGTGAGCAGTCTGATGGGATAGGTGAGCCCCCCATCCTGTAAGGGATGCATCTGTGGTTAGAGTGGCTTCCACTGCGGGTGTGGCAAAAGTTTTCCCTAATAACAGGTTTTCCTTTGTCCACCACCGTAGCGAGAGAACCAAGGCCTGCGAGACCACCACTAGATCGTCCCATTGTCCGCTGGCCTGACACCACTGGCTGTAGAGCCACTCTTGCATTGGGCGCATGCGCAGGCGCGCGTCAGGTACCAAATAAATACATGACGCCATCATCCCTAGCAAACGCATTGCTTTGCGTACCGTAACTTCTCGACCTGCCACATAATGGGGGATCTGAAACAGCATGTTTTGGACCCTCTCGTTGGAGGGGAAGACGAGGCCGTCCTTTGTTCGAATTAGAGCCCCTAGGAATTGTTTGATTTGGCTGGGGTCTAAGCTGGACTTCTTTTCGTTGATGGAGAAGCCCAGTTGGGACAAAAGGTCTACGGTCCTTTGGGTATTGGAGAAGCATGTTTCGTAAGAATCCCTGGTTATGAGCCAGTCGTTGAGGTACGGGTAAACCGGGATGGATAATCTGCGCAGGTGGGCCGCTGCCACTGCCAGTACTTTCGTGAATACCCTTGGTGCAGATGCTATCCCGAAGGGTAGTACTCTGAACTGGTAGTGTTTGTTCTCTATCTTGCACCTGAGGTATTTTCTGTGCGCTGGCAACATTAAAATATGAAAGTATGCATCTTTCATGTCTAGTGTTGTCATGTTATCCCCCTGTGATAACAGTGGGATTACATCCTGCAAGGTTACCATACGAAACTTTTGGGGTTTGACAAAATTGTTCGCTGGACGCAGATCTAATACAGGGCGCATGGTTAAATCCTTTTTGGGTACAAGGAAGTACACTGAATAAATACCTTCTGTTACCTGCGATAGGGGGACAGCCTCTATAGCTTCTTTTTTCAGTAGCTCTTCTACTTCTTGAAGAAGAATAGTGAGGAGTTCCGGTGTCATGCGCCGGTTCCGTGGGGGTCTGTATTTTGGGGAACCGTTGAATTCGATGCAGTATCCGTGGGCTATGGTGGATAATACCCAGCGGTCTGACGTTATTCCCTCCCATGCTGAAAGGAACGATGTTAGCCGGCCCCCGACCGGTGATGCATGGGAGGGGACCCGAATCTTTGGGTCATTTGTTGGTATTGGGCGTGGGGCCTTTTGGACTGGAGCCGCGCCCTCTTCCTTTGCCACGACGTTGGCCTCTTTGACTGAACTGGGTGCTTTGGTTAGAGGGCCAGTTGGTAGCAGAGTAAAATTGTTGTTGGCTTTGCTGCTGGCGTTGGCCACGAAAGGAGCGTCTATTGCCATAGCTGCGTCTGTTAGGTGGCCTAGAAATTTGGTCAAGAGTCTTGATGGTATCAAACTCCTTCTTCGCATGTTCTAGGGCCTAATCAACTGCTTTTCCAAACAGATGTGTTTGCTCTATGGGCTTATTTATTAGGGAAGCCTGGGTTTCTGGCTTAAATCCCGAATTGCGCAGCCAGACATGGCGTTTGAGAAGTATTCCCTGAACCAGGGAACGTCCAGGTGTCTCTGCGGCATCCAAGGAGTTCTTTACGATGCCCTGGTTTACAAGAGTTCCCTCTGATATAGTAGCCAACAGGCGTGAACGCAGGGGTTCTGGTGCGTCCTCTGCTTCGCTGCGCAGCTTGCTCCACTGTGCATCTGCGTAGCTAGCTAATAGGGAATTGTTATTCGCAATCCTAGTTGAGAAGGCGGCGGAGGTCGTGATTCTCTTCCCAAGTGCATAGAGCTTCTTGCCCTCTTTGTCAGGTGGTGCCTCACTAGTAGATAGTGGTACCCCGCTCTCTTTCTTGCGTTAGTAACTACCAGAGAGTCCGGAATAGAATGTCCCCTGATGTACAAAGGGTCAGAAGACGAAGGGCTGAAGAGCTTTTCTATCCGAGGGTTGACCCCTCTGACTAAGGCCGGATTGGAAAGGGAAGGAGTTATTCTTCTCCTTATAGAAGCCAGGAGCGGAATGGACTGACTGACCGGGGCTTTTTCTTTAATAACTTTTTCTACAAAGTCTATGTCCGGAAGAGTCTCCCCTGTGTCTATTTCAAAATGCGCTGCTGCCTTGCGCAATAGTGCATTAAGTGAAGGCTGGTCATCTATGGGGGAGGTGTTCCCAATAGGTGAGTCCTTGGGAGGAGAAGGGTGAAAGACATCAGGGTCTGAGTGCACTGATGGGGATTGCCAAGGCTGCACTGATGGGGAGTGCCAGGGCTGTGAGGTAGCTGTATCTTCCTCAAAAGCTCCTGCGCTAGTGTAAGGGTCTTCCTCAAACCTCTCCTCCTCATGTTCTTCCTCTCCACCTAAACACTCCTCATCTTCCTGGAGGTATTGCTCCTCTTCAGTGAGGTCATATGCATCTGTAGAAGGGGGAAACAGCCTAGGAATCTTGACCCTAGGGTCATCCTGGGTCCATTCTCTTGGTCTTTTGGGTGTGGGTGGGTTATGGCTACCCAAAAACCTCTCCATCTTTTCCATACAAGAATGGAGTCTTTCCATGGTCTCATGGGGAACCCCTGAATAGTCTAGAGAGGGGAAATCAGTGTTATCACCTTCAAAACGCTTCGAACGCTCCCACAACGTCGACGAAAGGTTTCCGTCGCCCTCAGAAAAGCCCTCCGGTAGTTCAGAAGTGCCTTTAGATGAAAGGGGCAGTTCCTGGCTACTCTTGTGCTTTTTCGGCGTTTCTATTTCCTTGGGTGCGGTATTCGACGTCTGTTTCGTCGTCCGCTTACGTTTATCCTCGGAAACAATTCTCGCCAGACTCTCGATGACGAGTTCGTCAGTCGAGGGTTCTGGAGTCGGCGTTGCCTGCGCTGCGCGTTGTTTTTCGACGGCCGCTCTATGGAGCGTTACGTCGGATGTTTTTGATGTAGCGCCCGTGTTAGATGAAAGCCCAATCGCTGGTCGCGGCTGCGTTTGCGGGTGGGGCTTGAGACCCTTGCGGTCTGAGGTCGACGCCGGAGTGCCCTGTGTCCCCTTCGGCGCTGGTGGATCCTTCGTCCTCGACGAAGAAGAGCCGTGGGTTGTGTGCTTAGGCCTATGGGGTCTGTGTGCATCCTTGTCGCCGGGGTGTTCATCCCCATAAGCAGGGCGTGAGCCAAGCCTGTCGGGGCCGGGGACGGACGTCGAGGAGCACGAGCGCTCCTTCTGGGGGTTAATGACTTCCGTAACGGACGTCGAGTTATCACCCTCCTCGTCACTTTCTGTAACAGCGGCAGCGGGTGAGGAAACTGACTTCGACATAGCGTAGTCCGCCCACCTCTTAACTTTCCGTTCTTTAAGTGTTCTTGGTTTCAAGAGCTTACAGGCGGCGCAGCTGCCCTCTTTATGATCGGGGGGCAAGCAACGATTACAGAGCTTGTGTTTGTCCTTCCAAGTGTATTTGCCCCTACAGCGTGGGCAAAACTTAAAAGGTGTCCTCTCCATAGCTGAGGCAATAAAAACTGGTGATAACAACCCCAAGGGAAAGATAGGGGAGAAAGAAAGACATTCTCGACGAGAAGATAAAAGTTCGAACCCCCACTCTCCCTACTGTATGTTGGCCGGCGAGGCCTGGCCACGTGTTCGGCAGCGCCGAGGGATCTCCTCCGTCTCTTCCCCTCCGTCGAAAACTTGCACGGCGGAGAAACAGCTTCACAGCTAACGTCGAGGGGAGGGATCTTTACAATAAGTATATATTAAGGACCGAGGTCCGTAGTAATTGTTTTGCAATGTCTCTCTAGGAGCTCCGCGTAAGGCGACCATAAGCTGGGCGGAAAAAAACAATCTGAGGGACCTCGACGCGTGAGGGATTGTGGGTACAACGCACGTCACTATAGGGATAGTGTTACAGACACGCCTTGTCGACGTCCCCTTTTCGACTACGAAAAACAAAATGCAATACTCCGCAGTGACCACTGGATGTCGGACCTATGCACAGCATGTGATTCTAAGCAGATTAACAAACATCAGAAATATTTTTCTATGAACTACACAGGAAACGATTTGTGATAAGTTAATCTGACCAACTAGGCCTAGGCACTAACAATATAGCACTGTGTGAAATTCTATAGCTCCTCTGTTAGTCGCGTGAAGTAAAGAGAAAGGCCCTTTGGTTAGGAATAATGGGAGAAGAACAATATTAAAAGAAATCAGCCCAGCCTCAATAAGTCAGAGGTCCATCAAATATAGAGAGGGCTGTCAGTAAGAGGTCTTGTCGGTTGGAGGGTTTGGTGTTGGGACATGTTTGGAAAAGAATGCTGTTGGTTCATTCTGTGGTCAGGTTACATTAATTAATTAATGTTCTTCACATCAACAGGAAGAATTTCTAAATTGCATTTTTTTTTCTTCAAAACACTTATTTAACATACCATGGGAAAAGACAGTCACATGTATACATATTTTGCGTTTCAACGGGATCACATGATCCATATCACATTGCAGTTTCGTAATACAGACAGGGAATAACAACAGTCTATTTCCTGTGCCCTAGAAGCCCAAAACACACCTAGCCCCCTAGCAGTCCCTTTGGGCAAGACCCCACACCGCGGGCAACACACACTACCAAACCCTTTACACCAAAACAAAGTGTCTCCTCTGTGGGGGTTTACCCACAATCGCTGGGCAGTTTTCTGCAAAGTCAATGAAAGGCCTCCATATAAACAGGTATTTATTGTGCCTCCCCTCACGAATTGCAGACATTTTGCCTAAATTGTCCCATATTTTGACCCACCACATCTGGACCAGCGGCCCCTCATTATTCCAGTTGCGTGCAAGGGTCAGTTTGGCCACCAAGAGAAAGTTCCCAATCAGCATAGCCATTGGACCCGACAAGGTAAAGAGCCCTTTGCCCGTGTCCCCTAGCACTATCACCCGGGGATCCATAGGGAGAGTCAGCCCTGTAATAATCTTGGACAACACCTCCTTCTAGAAGAGCTCGACCTTTGCACATGCCCACACCATATGGAGAGAACCCACTGCGTCACAGCCCTGCCAGCACCTTGATGGGTGACCTGCAGATATATGGTGAAGTCTTTCCGGCGTAAGGTACCAACAGAGACATAACTTGTATGCACATTCCTTGTCCATAACACATTGTGATGATTTATGCATTCTCTCCCAAATCCACAGCCGTGCCTCGTCCTCTACTGGGGCTTGCTAATCCTCTTCCCACTGACCTATGTAAAGCAACCGTATCACTGGTTCCCCTGTGCCTAAAAATCTGTAGATTTGCGAGATTGTGCCCCGGGAAACTCCCCCCTGACTTGTCAATTCAAGGGCATTTAACAGTTTAGTGCAGGGTTGCAAAGCCCTGTGTCTCAACTCTGTATCGAAAACGTTCAGTCTCCAGCAAAGTAAAGGTGTCTTTACATTTTTGGAAGGCGAGTGTGCGCCATTCCTCGTACAGCTGCTGTAGTGTTACCAACCCACTTGCTACCCACGCTCCAAAACTCCAAACATCACATCATGGGCGAAACTCTGGATTATTCTAGACCGGTGTGAGTGCTCTGGGTCCTCGTGTCACGCTCCACCTATGAAGATACTGACCCATATAGTACAGTGTGTTTTTGGTGGCTGACAGGAGGGAGAAGCCATGTGTCAAGTCCAGGGATCCCTGGGCTACGTATGTGAGGTGAGCTAGCCCCACAGCCGATTGAGCCTGCTCTATAACTTTCCAGGTTGGTTGCATAGCTGGGTCCCCCCAGGTGATAGCGTGAGAGATCTGTGCCGCTAGGTTGTATCTGAACACATCTGGGACCACGAGACTCCCCACCGTCATTGGCCTCATAAACACCTTCTTTGAAATTCTTGCCTGCTTATTTCCCCATATAAATTTGAGAATCTTCCCCTGCAGAGTGTGAAATTCTGAGTCTGGTATTCTGACCGGCAGCACTAGGCTTGAATATAGTAATCGAGGTATGAGATTCATCTTTACAGGGGCTATTTTCCCAAACCATATTTCCTGTCTGCCCCATCTGTTCAGGTCCTTTGACGTTGCCTGGAACAACGGGGGGAAAGTACAGCAAAATACTTCTGAGACCCTGTTAGGGATGCACACCCGCAGATAAGGGATCGACTCCGGGACCACTATATCAGCGCCAGAGGTTCGATGACGGGTCCTTCCAGGGTCCCCAACTAGCCCATCAAAGTTAATTTTGATCCCGAGACCCTGCCATAGTTCGTTAGTTCCTCCAGTGGTCGGCCCAGTGAGGGGCCAGTATTTCAGAGAGTGAGCAGGATGTTGTCTCCATAGAGCGAGACCTTATAGCTAACCCCCCCACCTCAATCCCCTCACTGCCCACATTATCCCTGGTCCGACAGGCAGCAGCTCCATGCACAACACAAATATCAATGGGGACATAGGGCAGCCCTGCCTGGTATCCCTGGAAATCGGCAGCCCACCAGAGAATTGCCCATTAACCCAGAGAGATGTTGACTGATTCTGATAGATCGACATGACCCATTTAAAGTATCCGGGGCCAAAACTTTTTACGACAACCCTAGCTTACCCTGTCAAAGGCCTTGTGCGCGTCTAGTGCGACAATTCCCATTCCAAACACCGACCACTCCACCAGATTAAGAACCTGTTTAGTCCCAGTCTATAATTCTGGGGAGACTCTCCATCATGCAGCAGGACAGGAATTTAGAGAAGAGCTCAGAGTCTATATTAGTAAGGGTAATGTGTCGGTATGATGCGCATAGTGGCTGATCTTTCCCTGGTTTGGGAATTAGCACTGTTGTTGAGATACCCATGGTAGGGCCACCTTACTCAATGTGCGAAATGAATTGAAAAGATCAACCAGAAAGGGAGCTAAGAGAACACTGAATTTTTTATAGAATGGGGCAGTGAAGCCATGCGGTCCGGGGCCTTATCCTTCAGTGACTTAATGGCCCATTCCACCTCCCCCAGCACAATCAGGGCCTCTAGAGATGCACGCTCTGCCTCTGTCAATTTCGGTGTTTTCACCCCCTGTAGGTATTGGTCTTGGGCTGTCGGCTGATCTGCCCCCCCAGAACACTTCACCAAAGTGATCTTCAAACAGACTTAGTTTCTCCACCTCTCCCCGTTGCATCACCCCCTTCCATCCCGTAGGGCTAACACCGAGTTCCGGTTCTGGGTCTTCTTAAGTTTAGCCACCAGTAGGCGGTTGGCCCGATTCCAATTAGCATAGTGGAATTGCTTTGTTTTTAACATAGTTTGGGTGGTTCTATCCACTAGATGCTCCTCCAGCTTCTTACGCGCAACTCTCTTTCAAGAGGTGGAGGATAGGCCCACAAGTGCAATAGTTATTACATGGAGCCTATAAACTATCTTCTCTGTAGGTTTTAAGAATTACTTGCAGGCATTTGCAGGAAAGTCCTGATAAAAAAACAACCACAGTGCCAGGATAAGGCTTGAAAGAGAAGTCTTGTGATTCACTCAAACAACTGGTCAACTATATATAGCAGTGGGCTTTTGTTAAGCTCCATACAGGCAGTTACTAGGGGTATGATTTTCATAACAAAATCTGCAGTTTTGCATTCAGGTACAAGGGGAGAGTTTTATTTATAATGTCTCTCTCCAAGGGCAACCATTAAATACTGTCCATGGTCATGCCGGACAGCACAATTCAAAGTATGTGTCCTCCATGTCCAAAAGATCAGAGACAATTGATATGATAATTCAACACCCGTAGCACAATCAGCATCCTGAACGTTTGCAGAGTGCTTTCCCATAACTTCAAGGTAGTTTTAATGGGTGGACAATCTAGATATTACAAAGCATTGCCAGAATTTGTACCAGTGTCTAGATTTTGGTCCAATTCTACCAACGTCAGCTTTATTTGAGGAAATGAAGATGGGGCAGATCAAGGTCTGGTATCCAACATTGAGAGATAACAGATGCAGTGCCAGCGATGGTGGCAAATAGTTCAGTCCTAGTAATGGCTTTTTCCACTATGCAGCTTCTCACCAGAGCAGAAGAACAAGTTACTTACCCCTGGTAACGTTCTTTTGATTGGATGTTCCTCCCATGTATTCCTCATCTTAGAGAGATATCCTTTCCAGCTTAGCTGCTTCGGAAAAACATTTCGGTAGAGGGCGATGTGCGTCGATGCAGTCGACTATGTTCCTCGAGGGCCTCCGTCTCGAGGTCAATGACATCACTGGTACATATATAATGCGCAGAGCTTGTTAGCTTCAGTTCTGTTTTTATGCATCATGCACAATTAACAGCATTAGTGTGTCCAAGACAGTATAAGATCTTGAAAAAGCCTAAGGTGTGTAATGCACTGAAATTCTACTGTGGGGTAGGTTTATGGGGCAATTAGGAATACGTGGGTGGACCATCCTATTGAAAGAACGTTACCAGGGGTAAGTAACTTGTTCTTCGAATGGATTGTGTCCTCCCACGTATTCATCTTAGACTCCTAAAGCAGTGTTAGGTTTTGGAGGAGGGAGTACGAATTTTAGATGCGAATTTAAGAATTGGTATGGACAGCATGTAAAACTGACTTACTAAATCCTCCTTCCTGACCTGAAGATCCAGGCAGTAATATTTTGTAAAAGTGTAAATGGAGGACAATGTGGCCGGCGCACAAATATAATGTATTGGCACCCTTCTCTGTAAAAGAAGAAGATGATGTTGCCATGCCCATTGTGGAATGGGTCCTGAGGCCTTCTGGGGGATCTTTCTCAACCAATCTGTAACATTCCGTAATGCCCTATATGATCCATCTAGACAAAGTTAGAACAGATAGTACCAGCTTGTGACCCGTGTATCCAACAAAAGGTTGGTCATCCTGATGTAACTTAGCCATCCTGGAAATGTAAAAGCTAAGTGCTCATCTTGGAACAAGCCTATGCAGTCTCTCCTCATCCTTGTTAGAATGTGGATGTGGATAGAAAGATGGCAATACAATGTTCTGGGATAAATGAAAGTCTGATACAACTTTCGGTAGAAGAGTTGGTTTGACTATCTTGTCCTTAAGGAAAATAGTATATGGATGTCCTAATTCAGATCCTGTGGCCACCTCCATCTCCCTTTCTTCCACACCCTCCTCACCTGAACCGTTGGATTCGAGGTCCTCAGAGTGAAGGCGCCGCCGGGTCAAGTAGTCTCTCTCCTTTCTCGGTGGTATCTGCCTGCCACGGAAGGAAGCCACAGTGAATGCTCGTTAAACAGCAGACCTGTGGCTCCTTTGCCGTGATCGGGCTGAAATAAGAGAAAAAGCCAAAAGGCATAAAAAACCCTTCTCCGATGAAGAACTGGTTCCTCCTCTAAATATGAGATGCAAGCAGCATAGATAACTTTCCAAGCCGGAGGAATAGTGAGTGATTGCATAATCCAGGGCAAGACGGTGTGGCTGCAGTCCTGCGACCATGGGGGCACCAAGAGAAACCAAGGCTAGGAAGGAAAAGGAGGAGAGCCGAGGGAACAGGCTCGCCGAGGGGCTGAAAGGTAAGGAGAGAAGAGGAAGGAAAAAGAGAATGAGGAAGTGAATGGAAGCTCTAGCGGATTCCGCGTCCGCGAGGACGTGGGGCGCCTGAAGGAGAATGCCGCACTGCCTCCGTGGACGAGAGAGAGCTCCGCAGAGAGATAGTAAGGCAGCAGAAAAGGCAAGAAGGAAACAAATACTGCAAGGATAGGAAGAACACTTAGCGTCGGACCCAAGAGGCAGATAGGAGATCCAAAGGGTTGCAACGCAGAAGCCGCAGGGAGAAGTACCTCCCGGCGGACGCCGCGTGAGAACCACTAGACCCCTACTTCCGAGAACCAAAGGAAGCGTGAGGGAGCACTCGGGGCCGCGCGCTGCGCTGCAGTCTCCAATGGGGAAGTAACCACCAATCACGGCGGGGGGTGACAGTATGCCCCCATCCAGTGCGAAGGACCCCGGGCTTACTGGGATGTAAAAAATGAAAGCGAGCCAGGAGCCTGGGGGCGTGAACATGAGAAGCAGGTTCCCACGAGTCCTCCCACTCAGGGTACCCCTTCCATGATATGAAGTATTCAAGACGGCCCCGGTAATACCTAGAGTCTCGTATGGCAGAGACCTCATACTCCTCACTTTCTTGTGTATGAGGTTTAGCCTGTCGAGGAATGGGCCTTTGATAGGGATCAGCATAGTAAGGTTTAAGAAGTGTGGAATGGAAGACTGGGTGTATGCGACTAAGGTAAGGAGGAAGTCTCAGTCTAAAAGACACAGGAATGATTCTAGAAAGAATGGGAAAAGGACCCAGGAAACGAGGAGAGTTCAGAAGGACGCACCCATCGGGGTAAGAACTTGGTAGACAACCACACCTTGTCTCCCCTTTTCCAATCGGGACAACCTTTGCGCTGTCGGTCCGCTTGTATCTTATTATGTCTCCTGCTAGCCTCCAGACAACTTAAGGCCGTAGCGTGAGCTTCTGTAATGTTCTGCAGTACCTCCTCAGCAGCTGGTGAATTGATCGAGCTGAGTATGATCGGTAAAAAAGATCTTGGGTGAACCCCATAGGAACAATAAAAAGGGGTAATGGCAATGGCGGAGTGTTTAGTATTATTATAAGTGAATTCTACTGTGGGGAGCAAGGAGACCCAATTATCTTGGTACTGGTTGCTATAGCACCGCAAATTTTGCTCCAATGTAGCATTGAGACGTTCGGTCTGTCCATTGGATTGGGGATGAAAACCTGAGGAGAGTGCCCTCTCTATCCCAATCACTTTACAAAGGGCTTGCCAAAACTTGGACACGTACTGACTCCCCCGATCAGAGATGATTTTATCGGGCAGCCAATGTAGCCTGAAGATGCCTCGCGCAAATACTTCCGCCATTCCTGCCGTGGTAGGTAGGCCTGGCAAGGGTGAGAAGTGTGCCATCTTGGTGAACGTGTCAACGGTGACCATGATGCATGTACAAGAATCTGACACCGGGAGATCCACCACGAAATCTGTAGAAATGAGCCCTTAGGGACAAGTGGGTAATTTTGATTGTGTCAACAGGCCGAGAGGTTTGCCCGATGGATATTTTGCTCTTGCACAGATCGGGCAAGCCTTAAGATACTCCGATACCTCTCTCTTCAAATAAGGCCAAAGAAAAGATCTTGAGATAAGTTCCACTGTATTGTTTTGACCCCTATGTCCAGCAGTGAGCGAGTTGTGGCACCAACCTATGATCTTCTGGCGTAAAAGACCCTGAGGGAATGTATAAACGGTTCTTGTAGAATAACAATCTGTCTTTCTCCTGGTAAAGGTTCTTGCGGTGTAGTGGCAATTGTGGCAGTTCCGAGATCAACACCGTCTTGACCTCTTGGAGGAAGGAGCTCACAAGAATGTGAATCTGATTTCTGGGGAACATTGGTTCTCTAATGTTGATAGCGCTTCTCCTTTGTTGAATCTTTGCGGGACAAAGAGTCTGCCAGTCTGTTACATGATCCAGGAAGGTAAGTTATCTGGAAATCATATTGGGGAAAAAAGGTAGGCCCATCGAGCCTGCCGTGAATTGGAACATTCCATGGCTTGTAGTACCTTTAAGTTCTTATGATACGTTCTGATGGTAAATTTGTGCCGAGATACCATCAGCAGGTGGCGTCATTCTTCACAGGCTAATTTCATAGCCAGCAGTTCTTTTTCAAGGACTGAGTAGTTGAGTTGACTGATAGAGAGAGTTTTAGACAAATAAGCCACCGGATGTTAGAGACCATCCACAGCTTGTAATAGAACTGCTCCGATAGCTATGGCAGAGGCATCCATCTCAACAATGAAGGGTTTGGTCTGATCAGGATGTCGAAGTATCCGAGCGGAACAGAAGAGCTTCTTAAGATGACAAAAACTCTTTTCCGCTTCTTCGGACCATCTGAGCGGACGAGCGTTCTTCTTGAGTAGACTGGTAATGGGATGGACCACTTCAGAAAAGTTAGGGATGAACCTTCTGTAAAAATTAGACAGCCCAAGGAATCGTATTTCCCGGACCAAAGTAGGGACGGCACAATCCAAGATGGCGAGGACCTTGTTCTAATCCATGGCAATTCCGTCTTCAGACAAGATGTACCCCAGATATGGTACAGAAGGAGCTGCAAACACACACTTTTCTGATTTGACCAATAAATGATTCTCGTGGAGGCGCGCCAAGACCTGGGTGACGTGAAGAACATGTTCCTTCATAGTGGAAGAGAAGACTAGGATGTCATCAAGGTAAACGATTACTGAAACCGAAAGCATGTCCGAAAACATCCAGTCCATAAACCGCTGGAATGCCACTGGTGCGTTCACCAACCCAAACGGCATCACCTTGTACTCAAATAAACCGAATGGAGTCCGGAAGGCGGTCTTCCACTCATCCCCTTTGGCAATACGAAGCAAGTGGTAAGCATTCCTAAGGTCTAGTTTGGTGAAGATATAGGCTCCCTGGACGGCCTCGATGATGTCTGAAATTATCGCCATTGGGTACTGATCCCGAACCGTGACCTTATTTAGGCCTCTGTAATCAATGCAAGGCCTAAATTCCGTCGAGTCTCGTTTCTTGATGAAGAACAATGACGTGCCAGCTGGGGACTTAGAGGGTTGAATCAGACCATTTTCTAAACTGGTATCGAGATAGCTTCGTAGCACCTGCTTCTCGGTTTGAGTGAGAGAGAACATCCTGCCAAATGGGACTAGGGCATTCGGTTCCAGATCGATGGTGCAATCCTCGGGGCGATGCGGAGGAAGCGTGGCATGTTTGTTCTCTTTAAAGACATCCTGATATGGGACACAATAATACGGGAGAGCATGAAGTCGGACGTGCGTTTCTGAACAGACCGTAGCTGTCTGAAGGTCACACCGGCTCTCCAGGGAAAGACAATGTGTCTTACAAAGCGAGGAACAAAAACTTAACTGGTTGTTTGCCCAGTCAATCCGAGGATCGTGCCTACGCAGCCAGGTGATTCCTAGTATGATAGGGAAATGAGCGGCTATAATTATGTCAAATCTCAGAACCTCTGAGTGTTGGTAAATATGAACCGATAAGTTCTCCGTGGTATGGGTTATGGGACCGGAAGATAAGGGGGAACCATCCACCCCTTCTACCTTTTGCCCCTCCTTGCGAGCTATTCTGTGTAGACCCACTCTATCGGCCCATAAAGTGTCCACAAAATGACCGGCCGCCCCGCAGTCCAAAAGGGCTAAGGACTCAACTAGCTTGTCTTCAATGTTTAAGGTCACTGGAATCACCATCAGTCTGGAATCCTCATTGGAATCAGGAGCAGAAACTGAAAGGGAAACATAGGGACTATGAGAACTTATTGAGGACCCTCGGAGACCTGTCCCTACTGACGCCGAGGGTAACCGTTTCCCGGTTTCTTGTTTGGAACCTCAGAGCAGTCTTTGAGGAGGTACTGATCCGACCCACAATAGGCACATAGTCCCTTCTCTTTCCTGCGTCTTCTTTCTGCAGTCGGAGAGGTCCTCTGGTGGTACCGATCTGCATCGGTTCGTCAGTGGGATAGGAAGTAGAGGGAGAAGGTGCTGGACGAGGATAGGATTCAGACGAAGAGGAGATGGATCGTTGTTTACGGCGTTCCGACCTTCTTTCTTGAATTCGATATTCAATTTGTAGAGTGGATGAGAGCAAGTCCGAAAAAGTCTGCAGGCGAAGGGATCTGGCAAGCTCATCTTTTAGTTCTTCCCTTAGACCCCTCCGAAAGATGGCATATTGGGCCTGTTCTGGCCATCCGGCTCTAGCTGCCAAAGGCCTGAAAGTAGATATGTAGGAGAGAACATCCAGAGACCCCTGTCTGACATCCAGTAAATCTTTGCAAGCTGTGAAAGTCAACTCAGGTCTCTCAAACGTCTGTTTGAGCAGGGCCTGAAAGCCAGCAAAGTCCTGAAGGATATGATCGGTACCAGTTACCAAAGGGGTTGCCCATGCTAGCACATTTCCGGTCATGTTAGAAATTAGAAAGCCAACCCTACCTTGGTCTGTAGCGAAGGTACGTGGCGTGAAGGTGAAATATACAGTACAGGTTTCCAAAAACTCCTTTACTTTTTTTGGGGATCCATCAAACTTCCTGGAGGAAAGCACCATGGGAGGTAACTCTGCCGGGGTAGGATCGCATGCGGAAATCATCTGCTGGAGAACGGCGTTCTCTGCCTTTACTGTCTGCAGTTTTTGAGACATAGTTTGGATGGCTTTCCAGAGCTCTTGAACTTGCTCCTCAGCTGGCATTCTGTCATCTTTTGGCATTGCAATCTGTCCTAATTCAGATCCTGTGGCCACCTCCACCTCCCTTTCTTCCACACCCTCCTCACCATTGGATTCGAGGTCCTCAGACTTTTCGACACGGAACACGCTGACACAGGGATTTAACCCATGACCAATAAGCTTAAACCACTAACTATGAATACTGAATCAACAATATTAGCCCTGATTTGAAAAAGACGATGTAGACGTCGAAACACGTGTTATCACAAAGGGCACCTCAGAAACTATGTTCAATTAAAAGTCAAATGCCTACAAATTGGAGAAAAAGGGTCATTTGTCTGCTTTTTCTCTCTAACGACAAGGGCGCATGACAATATTTCAAGTAACCACGTTTCTTGCATTCTTGTAATTGAGGGAAAAGCCCAGTTTGTGGAGAGAGTGGCAGGTTATGCAGAGATGTTTCAGGGCCTGTTCGAGAGAACGTGCCCTGATCAGCCAACCGTCCAGGTAGGGGTAGACGTGAATCCCCCCCACGCATGGGACCTGCTGCCACCACCACCATTAACTTGATGAAAACCCTCAGGCAGAGGTCAGCCCAAATGGCAGAACTCGAAATTGATAATGAGAACCGCCAATGGCGAACCTCAGGTACTTTGTGCTTTTGATGAATAGGCACATGAAAGTAAGCATCCGGAAGGTCCAATGACAACATCCAATCCGAAGCTGGAGGGCCTGAAGGATTTGAGAAAGGGTAATCATCTTGAACTGGTCTTTCTTGAGGAACTTGTTCAAGCATCTCAAGTCTAAGATGGGTCTCAATCCTCCGTCCTTCTTGGGGATTAGGAAATAGGGAGAGTACCACCCCCTGCTCCTCTCAGTCAAAGGTACTGGTTCTACGGCACCTTTCTCTAGCAGGCTCAAAATTTCATGCAAAAGGAACGGATCTGGAACTTTGAAAGAGAGGCTCCCCAGTGTATGATCCGGAGTCCTTTTTAGAAAGGGAAGGAAGTAACCCTGGGCTACTGTTTCCAATGCCCACGTTATCTGAAGTAATACCCTGCCATTCTTGCAGATGCTGCGAGAGATGCCACCCACTGGGGTTTTGTGAGTTAAGGTCTCACAGAGGTTTTGAGGCGGCTGAAGCAGCAGCTGATGGTAAGGTAGACGTTGTTTTGGTGGACTTGGCACCCCTCCCTCGTTAACCACTAGGGAACCTTCTTTGGCCCCTTTGACTAGCCAGTCCTCTCACTCTTCCAGCTGCGGAATAGAAGTGAAAGGACCTACCCTTCCAAGATGTTCCACTGGGGTGAGATGGCTGTGGCTGTCTGATAGTGGCAACAAGGGATTTGGCTGCTGCCTTTGAGATCTGCAGCTTCTCTAGGATTTCGTCAGCCTTGCTGACAAACAGCTGAGTGCCGTCAAAGGGCATGTTGAGGAGCCTAGACGGCATGCCTGGTGCAAATCCAGACTTCCTCAACCACGCAAACCTGTGGATCACTGTGCTTGCTGCCATTGCTCTACTGATGCCGTCAGCAGAGTCCAGTCCTGATTGAAGAGATTCACACACAGCCTCTTTTCCATCTATTGGCGGCTTTTGACACTGTCGACCACTCCATCCTGCTCGCCCGTCTCGCCGGAGTGGGGATAACTTGACAGGTGTTATCTTGGTTTTCAGCTTTTCTTGGTGATCGTGCACAAACTCTCACTCTTCCTCCTTTTCGCTCTGGTTCTGTCCCACTGTCTTGTGGGGTCCCCCAGGGTTCAGCCTTGTCTCCCACTTTGTTCATTATGTACATCCAGCCGTTGAGCTCATCCACTCCCACGGCCTCCGATGTTACTCCTATGCTGAGGACACCCAGATTATTCTGTGGCTTGATCTTTCTCATCCTGGTCTGGTGTCTCAGCTACGGGGGTGCTTGGAGGACGTGGGGCGTTGGATGGGCCACAACTGGCTTAAATTGAACGGGGACATGATTGAGGTCCTGGTGGTTGGCCCCTCTTCTGCGTCTTCTCTTTGGACTCCCTCTTTTTGGTCTTCTCTTGGTTCCTGTCCTATTCCGGTTTCTGTTGTGAAAGATTTGGGAGTCAAGACCTCTTACTCGCTTTCTTTGGAGGCCCGGGTGGCATCTGTCAATCTGGGCACTAAAGTTCTGCGTAGGGTATTGGATTTCCTCCCTGTGCAGTTTCATGCCCCAGTGGTTGCTGCACTGGTACCGAGTGTACTAGAATACTGTATCTCCTTATATCTAGCAGAGCCACTGTATTTAATCCAGCGCCTCCAAATGCTGCAAAACGCGGCAACCAGATTGGTGGTTTGCACTCCCCATCATACGTCTATCTCCTCGGCCCTACGGCTGCTGCATTGGCTCCCTGTGGCCCTGAGGGTGCAGTTCAAATATATGTGCATTATGCACAGGGCCTTTTCTGGCCTGGGGCTGAATACCTGCAATTCAAGTTTCGCCCTTATGTTCCTAATCGTTCACTCTGCTCCCTTGAGTCTTGTACTATCTCTGTCCCGCGGGTGCGGCTCTTTTGGGTGGGGGGGGGCATGCCCTCTCCGTTGCTGCGGCAAGGTCTTGGAATTCTCTTCCTTTCCATCTTCGGGCAAAGGCTGATCATTTATCCTTTCGTCAGTTACTGAACAAGTTTCTTTTTGCCTAATCTGTGCCAGTGAGGCTGTGCCTCCTGACTGTTACCTGCCTAGCGCCAAGATGCTCCTGGGTGGATGAGATAGGAAGGTGATCAATGGGCCGCAAGCGCACAGACCCAGATGCATGTGTCACACATCCAACTCACAACATGCTTGTACTGGCCAGTCACCTGAATGACATGGCCCACCCTCCTGTGCCCCTCTCCGGCTACCCCTTACTACCATGGCTGATGACCCCTATGAGACATCCATAGAGCCACCATGCAGCTGAGGACAATCGTGCACACATCAGAACAAGGGTGACAATTGAGCTGACCTTTGGACTGTTGAAGGCATGGTTCTGTTGCCTTCACCGCTCTGGTACAGGCCAGTGAAAGTGGGGAAGCTAGTCCTGGCCTGTGCCATGTTGCACAAAATGTGCATCTCGCGCAACATTCCCCTGCCCCCAGACATAGAAATGCCTCCGGCGGACGATGAAGATGACCATGAAGAGGATGCAGCTGCAGACATACGACTACGCCATCACAGGGATGTCAGAACTACCTCGGAGCACACAGCACCTGCACATTACCCAGGGCACACGCTGCATGTGAATCAGTGCAAAAATAAAGCACCCCTATACACATAATGAATGTCCGGACGTGAATTCATATGCAGAACCATGTGTATTTTAGCATGAACAAACAACAAGAAACATGTTGCTCACCGCCCCCCCCCCCAATCCCTCCAAACTAGCCTCCAAAACACACCATTCCAAAAACACCCGTTAGTAAAAGTGTCACATCTTGTCTGGAACAGGCTCACTTTCGTGGTTTCTTACCATCTGGCCTGCACTTTTGAGGCGAGTCTGAAAGGCACAGGGATCTGCGCCTCAGGCTGCTCTGTTGTGAGCTGGCGGGCATGGTGACGGTTGAGGGTGGGTCTGAACCTGCCATGTCCCTGCGCTCTAGTGCCACCTGCAGGGAGAGGGTCAGGGACTCAGCCAGTTCTGATATGGCCTCATTCCCCTCCCAAACCCTCTGTGCGAGTAGCACCGTCACGCATGGTGACCGTCAAGCTGGTCTCCTCCTGCATCAACCTGGCCTCCTCCAGCTGCTGGCGTAAAAGTCCCGCCATCTGCTTGTGCCATTCCTCAATGCGTTGTAGGCATGCATCCATGTCTCTGATGCTGGGGATGGGTGGTGGAGGCGGGCTGTGGATGTTGGAGGGGCTGAATGAGGGACTGTGGTGGGGGTGTGTTCCGATGTGCCCCCACCATCCAGTCTGGCATAGTCATCCATAGATGCGCCGCTGTACATGGGAGGCTGGTGTGTGGGTGGTAAAGGCAGTCCGGTTGGCGCCTCTGTCAGAGCAGCAGGAGTTGCGACAGGGGCTGCAGGCTGTGCCTCTGTTGGTGCAGGCGGCATGCTCGCACAGCCGGTGCTGTTGTCGCCTTTGCACCAGCATGGCTCTCCTCCTCCTTGTGCTTTGTCCACCTTGTTCGCAGACAAATGTGACTGTGGGGGTGAGATGGGCATGCCGTTAATCACCTCTGTGCCATCCTATGGCCTTGCTACATGCAGTTCAGACAGCGTGTGATATGATGCCGGTGTATGGTGTCTAAAGTTCATGCATTGATAAATCATATGCTGCAAATACACAAGTGTTATCAGTCGCCACCAGCAAGAAGGTATTGGACAAATTAGGAGATACGGCCATACTGGGACACGTGTCATTGTTACTGTGCATGTGCAGGAAACATTGTCGTGCATGGGTTGGAGGAGCAAGGGTACCAGGATGGCAGGGGGTGTATTGCAGGGGATCGGGCCACAAAGGGCTGGGCACATGTTGATGGGAGCCACAGGTGCATGTGATTTGAGTGGGGGGAGGAAGGGGGAGTACAGTGCGATGGATCGGGGTGTGCCAGATTCCGGCTATTCCAGGGAAGAGTGGCCATGGCCAAGAGATGGTGAGGGATGCTGGGGGAGACTTGTCGAGGATGGGCTGCCACCAGTGTGACTCATGGGGGACCAGGCCCCGGACAGCCTTTTGTATGGGGTAGGGGGTCTTGCAATTGGAACTTGCGGTCACAGGGAGCCCGTGCAGCAATTCCAGGTGTCATGAACCATCGAACTCGCCCTTCTGGGCCTCCTATTCCCTGACACGTCGGGGTCTATACTTCATAATACTACCAACATGGCTGCAAGCCCAGAACGCCGCTCACCAGTCTTCGCGTTCTACACAGCGTGCTCTATAAAGAGGCCACACCCCCGTGGCCCCGCGCGTCTCAACGCTGCTGCTAGCTGTAACCGGACGTGTGCTCCGTACTCTTCCTTGTACTATTCTGTTGTTTCCTGGTTCCAGGAAACCCTTCTTCCAATCTACCTTTCCTCCTTCTTATCCAGCCTTCCTGGAATCCTTGCACCGCCTCCTCGTGCTTCTTATCCCTTTCTCTGAGTTTCCTGGAGTTTTCCCTTGATCCTGGACATCGAAGCTGAACGAACACTGGAAGCCGAGGACGGCCGAGCGGGCTTGTATAAGACCCGATCCATACGAAAGAAGACTCCTCCTAAAGAAGTCATCAGGCACCGAAAACGGATGTGAAAGGGGGAAACCTGTGACACCAGGTCTGGAGTGAAGCAGTCCTAGGGTTTGGGGCCTAGGTTGAATCAGGCGTCACTATTCTGGATTTGTGTGTTGTGCACTGCATTTTCCTGCCTGCTGTGTTTGTTTTGGTTTGGCATGTTGTACTCACTGCCCTCTGCAGGTGTCCCTGCTCCAGCCTCTGTTGCGCCGACTCCCTCGATCCCTTCAAGGTGCAGCACACTGCTGCACCTCTCCCATGACATCAATTTGATTGGTGTGCCTGTCCAAGCACCAGTGGCCAGGCATTCCTTGAGCTGGGCCAACAGCAAGTTGCGCACCCACAGGCGGAGGTCATCCCACCACTTGTGGCAGTCGCATACTGTGCGGGGTACGAGTCCCACGGCTGAAACCTTCTGATCCACTTCCTCCTAGATGGCATTCTTTCGGATTTGTGTGCTGTGGCAGAGGTCCATTGAAAATAGGTCTCCAGCATGTTGTACAATGCAGTCTGTCAGTATGTTGGGCTCTAGCTCAGTGAAGTGTGGCTTGCGCTGCCGTCTCTCAGGGATGCGAGATGCCGTGCCTGGTAGTGCAATGCCGGTGCCTGCGTGTCCGGATGGCAACTGGAATTGTGTGATTTTAAGTGGATTGTGCTTTCCAAGATGGCTGCCAGCGATTTTTTTATTCTGACAGTGACGTTGTTTCCGGTGTCTGTGTTTCTGTTTTTTCAGTGAGTGACATGCCGTAAACTGTGCCACCAGCATTGTTGATGGTGTCCCACCCATTTCTGCTGGTTTTGACGGTGTTTCTTTCATGCTGGCAGCACCGTTACCAACATGCCGGAATGGGTGCTCCTGATATGTTTTAATGTGCCAGTGATTCTGTGGTTACGGTTGCTGGAAACAGTGCCACCAGATCCACGGAATCACCAGCAAAATACTGCCAGGCTTGTGATAAGGGCCAAGGTCTTTCGATGTTCTGCAATATCAAAGTTTTACAAATCAATATAGGACAGTTACATTCTGATTTGGGGTATGTAGACCTTCCAATTAAGGCGTGACAGCACAAAAATGACTGCAGCACAGTGTTTCTGGACACAAGCAAAGGTACTAAAAAGCTCCAAATAAACGGCACACAGTAAATGGATGACCAGACATAACATTTTCCAACCTCTTTGCTCATCATTTTAATTCAATGGTTGATAACTCAGTTCAGAACATACTTCTAAAATGTAAGTCTTGAAGTATAGATTTATCAACATATTGTGTGATGTTTTCATAAAAGGATACATTGAAGAATTCAACTCTTCCAGCTGCAACATAAAACAGATCGTCAGAATCAGTAGCTTGTTAAAAGTGAATTTAAGATTAGCGTTCACAGCCAAACTGGTTACTGCCACTGTATCAAATATAAATTATACCTATTCATGTGCCCGATTGCATATCTCCCCTACACAGAATCTACAGTAGTCATTTGTTCAGAAGTACTTTGTTTAAACATTCATAATTATTAACACATGGTACGCCTGTCCCAAAAAGTGAAACACATTGGGCCTCATTATAACTGTGCCGGCCAACTCTGCGGGTGGGTGCCGTCCCGCCTGGCAGGTCTGACCTTGCCGGGCAGGACAGCACCCGCAGAGTTCTCACTGGAGCACGGGCACCGTTGTTAACGGTGCCGGTGCTCCTGTGTCCCCATTCCCCTGGAGTCCCATGGGACTCCAGGGGAATGGGGACTAACAATATTATCGGCGGCTGACTTCCCGGCCACCAGACTCAGAACAGCCCGGTGGCACTGGGAAGTCAGGCACTGGTAATTTACCGCCGGACCCGTAATGAGGCCCATTCTCTACGTACTATTTTATAAAGTACATTTGAATACATAATCGCTTAATTCTTATGAAACATTATTTTGAGAGTTACTACCAACATCCTACATATAGTGCATTCTCAAATCAAACAAGTTGACCTTTACTGTCAAGTATAATTTGTTACAATACATTAGCACCCTGGCGGGGGGAGCCAGCCAATCAGGTGTCTAGTGTAAGGCAGGCATGGTATCACAAGGGAAGACCAGACATGAGATATGATGTTCAAGGGTGTTTATTGAGCAAAAGGGTTGGATAAACTCCTGGATGTCCCATCTTTAATGATGGGAGCACACGCTACAATCAAATAATAAAGAAAACAGTCCTAGTTGTGTCAGTCAAAACAAAATGGCCAATACGAAATAAACCTATTGCGTGCCCTTATACGATTACAATAAGGAACAAGTTACTTACCTGGAACTGTTGTCCTCCCGCCTGGGTCTGGCATGGATGCACATGCTCATGAATATTCCCCGTCGTCCGGCTGGGAATCCTTGGTAAAAGAAAAAATCAGTTTCAGTTTATTTTCTGAACTGTCTTTCTCCTAATAACTAATCTCTGGTCTCTGGGTCATACTGCCCCCAGCTAATGACTGCCCTCTACCTAAGCCCCTCCTCTGGCAGCCATCTTCAGATTTGGTAGCACGTACAGTGGCAGTAGGACCAAGAGAAGAGCCGCAGAGGGCTAGGCGGGAGGGTTCGCATGTGATTCCATGCCAGACCCATGCTAAAGAACAACAGTTACAGGTAAGTAACTTGTTCCTTCTCCAGCATGGGGCCTGGCATGGATTCACATGCTCATGAATACAAGAATACATAGCAGTACACACATGCACAACCATGGGAGGTGGCAAGGCTCAACATTAAGCAATTCAACAACTCAACATTAAGCATCTCTTACCTCCTCACCAGGCTCACCTTGAAGCAAACAGGTTGCGCAGCACTGCTTGGCCGACTCTGGACTCCTCCCTGGAATCCCGGTCGACGTAGTAGAATTTTGTGAAGGTGTGCGTCGATCTCCACGTAGCAGCCCTGCAGATGTCCGGCAGGGGCACACCAGACAGGAACGCCGTAGTAGCAGCGATCGCTCTGGTCGAATGTGCTCTCTGATGGCCAGGCAACGGTCGATTCGCCAACCGGTGACAGTGCATGATGCAGCCGGAGAGTCATCTGGAAATGGAAGCCTTGGAGAGGGCCTTCCCTTGGTTCACAGGGCCAAAGTTCCCAAACAGCTGTGATGTCTTGCGAAAACTCTTTGTGCTGTCCACGTAGAACTTTAGCACTCTAGCCACACCCAGCGAGTGCAAAGTCCTCTCAGCCGGCGGAAAAGGTGACGGGAAGAAAACAGGCAACACCAAGGGCTCATTCAGATGGAAGTCCGACGGCACCTTGGGGATGAAGGAGGGGTGCGTCCTCAGCACTAGCCTCGTCTCGTGGAATGTCAGATACAGGGGTTTACAGGTGAGGGCCTGGATCTCTCGAACCCGCCGTGCAGAGTTGATGGCCACAAGAAACGCCGTCTTCCACGATAGAAATTTAGGCGGAGCCAAATGCAAAGGCTCGAATGGCCATGAGCCTGATCAGCACCACGTTGAGCTCCCACGCTGGGGCCTTAGCCTTCACCGGCGGGAACGAGCGGAACAGTCCTTTCATGAACTCCTTCACCAGGCATTGGTACCAGAGCGATGACCGTACCGGAGTTCTGGTGTAGCGGGAGATAGCTGCCAGGTGGATTTTGATGGAGGCATGTGCCAGCCCTGCCTTGGCCAGCGACAGCAAATATGGCAGTACTTGAGGGGCCGTAATCCGTAGAGGGTTGATCTTCTGTGCACGGCACCAGATAGAGAACCTCTTCCATTTATGTCCATATCACTTGAGAGTCTAGGAAGCCCTGGCCTTGGAAAGTACCTCCTTGCAATCCACCGGGATATTGTAGCCTCCAAACTCTAGTGCTGCAGGAGCCAGGCCTGCAGGTTCAGCGATCCTGGGTCGTGATGCAGGATTGCACCTCCTTCCCTGGCGAGAAGATCCGCGTCCGTCGACAGTTTGACTGGAGGGGACGCTGACATGTCCAGAAGGTCCCAGAACCATATCTTTTACCGAGGATTCCCAGCCTGACGACGGGGAATATTCACGAGCATGTGAATCCATGCCAGACCCCATGCTGGAGAAATGGGTACATGGGAAAAGGTGTATGCCAAGGAAAGTCAGTGTTCAAATATAAAGAATAAATGTGGCTGAGTCGGCTCTCCTCCCCAGGTTAGACAGCACAGAGTAAGGCAGTCCCCGTAGGCAAGATGAGACACTCTGGCTCAAGTTCTTAAAACATAGGCAGCTCAAAACGTGGATCGAGGCACGCCTGGCCTTCCACGTTAAAGTCTTTCTTTCCAGCTTTCAAAACACAGTTCAACAAAAGGTTCACGCAGGTCTCCCTCGCCGGGCTCGGACCTCTCAAACAACACTTGCAGGGGTTCCCTTCCCCAAGTTTAATTCACATCGTTTAAGGTTTTCCCTTCCCCTAATTTATCACTGTTCCAGTCGCCCTCAGTCGGGCTCGGACCGTTTGCTGGTGTCGAAGACTTTCGAATGTGCGTGGCTTTGACTTACAAACCTCTGCAGGACCACTTCGACTATATCTTCAGCTCACACTCTTGTGCTATTTGCCCCGGTGCTTCTTGGTCTGGGTAGTTCAATGTGTCGAAGCACCAAAGTTCAGCATTCACCTTTTTACTCTCCCCTTTCCTCTGGGTGAATTTTGGACCACTTTGCTTTTACAGTTCATTCACTTTATCGCTACCAACAGTTCATCTTTCACAGAGACTTTCGAGTGGGCTGCTTCCTTTCCCCAGACCACTCCGTTACGCAGTACCGCTGGTTTCACAGCTACTGTTACTTCAAAGTTCATTCACAGGTCTGCCTTTCTTCGCGTCTCATCCACACGCGCGCAGCCTTCAATTGTGCGATATTTGCAACTTTGCTCAACACCCACTGATCTTCCATGTCGCTCGCCAACTCACCTGCTCTGTGGATTCCTTTCTTGTCAGATCCAGGGTCTCCCTCAGTCGGGCTCGGACCCCTCTTAATTTGCAGGATTTAATGTCTTTGGACTTCAAGTCCCAGAATGCACTTTTTTTTCTTTTTTCGCTTCCACTTTGCTAGCTCCCCAAAAACAGCACTCTGGCGGTTTGGGAGCTGCAGGAGTTCAAGAAGATATTTGTTGAGGTTAGGGTCCTAACACCTGCCCTTCAAAGGCCTGGGCTTCCCTGTTTTGTCCAGGGGAGGAGCTGTGTTATGGGCACTACCAGAAAATCCCCAATGGCCCCTGGGTTTTGGCTCCCTGGAGTGGGCACTCCCTTGCCACACTGCAGCCTACCCTGTACCAACAGGCCCAACAATTAGGCAGCCTATGGTCCTCAGGCCTTTCAGGGTCTCTCCAGCTCAAATTCTCCTCCTGGCCTCTGTGCTCCATCCAGCATCCCTAGCTCGCTCATAGTGTGCCTGTATGCTCTGTCTTTTATATTACCAAGGAGGCTCAACTGGTTTCAGATGGGAATGATTGAAAGGGAAGACCTGACCTCGCCTGGCCTCATTAACGTGACAAAATGGTGACGACCTATAGGAATCCCTGGTACATAGGTTCCTATTGGTAATCCTCAATGTTCTTGTTCTGTTCTGTTCTTCCTAGTCGCAGTGGTTTCTGGAAAATGCACTGGGGAGGAATTATAGCAGTCACAGTCTTTTCTAGGGATGGTAGGAAAAATGGGTAACTTGCGGTCAGAAAAAGGGGGACAATCACCTTGTTGTAAATGATGGGGTAATATGTGTAATTCCCTTTTCCTTGTTCTCGTATACCTCCCTCTTGTCTTGGTACAGGTTGGAATTGGAGAGGGGGGTAACGGGACAGGACTTACAACTGCCTATCAAGGTGGAGGCAGTGTCGGGTAGGGGTGTGTCATAAAGGGGGGGATACCGCTTCTCTCCTGAGGGAATTACTCCAGCAATCCTCAAGGACCCCCTGCCCAGGGGATCCTCCAATGGTGCACCCCCAGGGTCTGGTTCCAAAGGCGATGGCTGTGCCCCATCCACCTGAACAAAGAATCCCTGGGGTCTTTAAGTGAGAACGCCCTCAGGTTTCTCACTCTAGGAACGCAGGCTTGTACCGGTGGTGAAAGCCTGCATTCCATGCCACCTGATGGCCGGTTCCCCCGCCACCATCTTCCCCCCACCCTCTGTCCCCTTATTTTGTATTGCACTAACTACCCCCCACTTACCACCGCAGCCACACCTTCTGCTCCCGACACCCATCATGGAAAGGAAAGAGGGGCTCCGTATGGAGCGCCGCCTTCCCTTTCCATGGTGGCCATTTTGGAACAGTCTTTCCGTTCCGTGAACGAGATGCCACGAGGTGCCTTGTTCAATGAGTGAAAATACTGTAAATTAGCCCCAACCCAGCCCATGGGACGGGTGCTAATGGCCTCATGTACGTGTTCCACAGGCATATAATGCCACAGTCAGCACTCCAAGTTCCATTATATAAGATGATCCTGAAATGCAATAGTGAATAATATCCTGTTAGCTTCATGTAAATTGAAACGTCTGTTTTAGCCCAAAATCTGGCAACACGTGTTTTGAACATAGGTCTTTTTCAAGGCAATCTGGACAATTTTAAGTGATTTTTGGAAATCAATATAAAAGATCAGTTCATTTACCAGTTGCTTTGAGTATGAACTACAGGGATCCGACAAGGCTGCTTCCTTGCACCACTTTTGTTTTCTTTATATGCCAATTGTCTCCTTAGCGCTTTGTTGAATACTGGAGCAGATGCCCCCAAAATTGCTAACCATTTTATACCTGCATTGGTTTATGTGGATGACATTGTGATTTTGGCAAAAGAGACCCAAGTGCCCTCCAACTACTTGACAGCATAGACCAAATGTATTAATTCCCTTGATCTGAAAATTAATGCAGAATAATTTGCACCGATTCTAGTAAAATACCCATGGTCTCCGAATTTGATTACTTCAGAGCACGATTTACCACCAGGTCCAATGGAAACTCCATATGGTCAAACAGACTGTTAAAATGC
Organism: Ambystoma mexicanum; assembly: GCF_040938575.1. Lineage (NCBI taxonomy): Eukaryota > Metazoa > Chordata > Amphibia > Caudata > Ambystomatidae > Ambystoma > Ambystoma mexicanum. Next base: position 537,086,962 of record NC_090928.1, on the reverse strand, counting down.
AGCAAACTATAGGTTAAGAGTTCCACTTTATGAAAGCATTTAGCGCGCAACCTGTTCAGATGGTACTGGAAGTGTATAGATAAAAATCGTTAATGGTGGCAAGATACAGCTCGAATGTATGGGGCCTTTCTGATCTCTCCATACTTCAGTTTATCGAAAATAATTTTCTAAAGAATATTTTTTGTTTACCCCACTACGCCACACATCTCAAACAGAACTTCGGTTTCGTTGAAAATCTTTCACTAGAACCCATTTTCCACCGATTCCGTATTTGGAAAAACAGCAAGGCAACATTAACACACTTCCTTATTACATTTCGGACCTCAAAACAGGGCTACTTAGAAGTGCCATAGATTAGTTACATAATTAAGTTTCTGAGAAGAATAAAACGCACACAATTACTTCAGTAACCCTACTTCTGTTGAAGTTTCTAATTTTACTAACTAAAATCTTCCTTTAAACATTTTCTCAAGGCAGAGAGAAACCAACAAGCTAACGAAACCCTCGAACCGTTACTTTATTGTACTATCAGCTAACTCGGTTCCAGGCTACCTAGTATGGAGGGACCACTGCAGGAACAGGTCACCTATCACTAGAGCAAGATTAAACGGATTACTGCTGGTTGGTCAGGACAGACCAGTTGTCCCATTTGCCAGGCTCCAAGTGAGGCTTTATTGCATTTGTACTGTTCTTTCCTGTGTGTGGGAGTGAGGGGTCGTTTGGGCCCCCCTCATGCATTCAGTACAATGTGCATCACTTGCTCGACTAAAAGTGGGGGATGCCTCCATTGCCCTTATGCTCATGAACAGCCCTTATACTGACAATGGCGTAGGTGGGACTGTTGCAGAGACACTTGGCATCCATTTTGTGCACCCTCGACTCGATTGTGGACTAGGCCTCACTGCGATAATACGAAAAGGCTCCTCTCCCCTTTGCAGCGCCGCACACACCACGCTCGTGGCCCCCACCTTTTCTCACTGTGTCTGAACGCTTCGCAGCTCCACTCTCACGCCTGAGCCGGAGGTAATTGCAACAGAACAAATATAACATCTCACTCTTCCTCTGAGATCACTGTCCCATGTGTGAACCGGCCTGATCCATGCCTTGTAGCTCATCCATCTCCACAAACCTGCCTGTGCCCTCTTACCCCCGCTGTTGGAAAATTACTGGCAGTGTGTCCCTGCAAGGTATTCTCTTCATGTACCAGATTCGCGACCCTGCCATGAAGCCCACCTCAGTCTTCCCCCAACTACAATCAGACCTCTGTCACAGTATATTGCACTCTAGAACTAACAAACGTCAGAATGCCCCCTAGTTCCTTTGATGCGCTCATACTTGCCAAGACCCCTAAGCCCAGTACTCCATATAAGTCTTGAGTGATGATGTAATCGTATATATACAATTTATAGGTTTATTATGATTTGCTCAACGGAGCTGTAGTGACTATGATTTAGTGCATGCCTAATGATAGTATATCATGTTAGCTTAGTTAGTGACCACCGTGCTTCACAGCGACCTGACCCTCAACTCGCCTGGACACTGGCAGCTGAAACACGTGATGCTACCCTCCCGCCACTGGAGCGACCAATCCGGGCAGAGCAGCACCCATAGCCATATATGTGTCAATGTTATTTAACCAATACCAAGCATTTGTAGTCCCATATAGTATGATGTCAGCGATTACGCTTTTTCTCTCTATAAGCCAATATCTTTGTTTTGTTTGCCAGAGCGCTCTCGGGCAGTAGAGTTCTCTGGATGCCAATTTTACATAAAAGACAACTAACGCGCGCAGTCTGTTCTCTTAGTCTCATTCCTCATTGGGGTGTGTCTTATTTCTTTGCATTGCACGTTTAAGCCGGGATGGGCCTTTACATTTGGTGACCCCCCCGCAACGTGATTGGGACAGGTACCCCGAGGCCCCGTGCCGTGCGGCGAGATCAGGGACGCCCCCCCCATCGAAACCTTTGTCTCTGCGGTTGACCAATTTGTGCGCACAAACGAGAGGGCCCAAGGGTTCCCGTTTGCCAAATACCCAACAAAAAACTGCTCGCCAAGGCCGGCCATGGCTTGGTTGGGGTGCGGACCAGATTGTGGATAGACCGTGAACGGTGGCTCTCGGACCACCCAACTGAACACGTGTGTACCGGTTGCGAGAATTTTAAAGGAAAAGAAAGGGTGTGGGGGATGGGAAACAGGTAAAAAGCAGGTAAAAAACAAAAAGTTAGAGTAAGGTTTAGGGTCTGTGTAAATGTCACTGAGGCTTTTTCTCATCTATCCTTTATATGGCCATTAGGTTTGTGGAAAAAAAGAGGTAAGGAGAAGTAAGGGAGCCTGGCCCGAACGGGTTAGAAGACGGCGCCGTGTAGCATTGTCTCGTCCAGTGCAGGGAACAAGTGAAGATAAAGAGAAAAAAGTAGGAGTCTCATATATTCACTAGACTCGGAGTAGTAATTTAGAATATTCTTTTACCGTGTGAGCAGAGTTCTTGGAGAGGTAGCATGAGGGGGCTCAGAAGTGGCGAGTGCATGAGAAAGTAAGAGTGAGGGCAGTAAAATAAAATAATAAAAAAAGGGGAGTAAAAGTAAGGTAGTTCATGTTACATGTTGTGTGTTCTATGTGTTAAAGTGTTACATGTTGGTTTGTCAGTAAGTACATCTGTATTTGTGATTCGACAAGCAAAACAGTTAATGAGAAATATTGGTAACGAACATTGTGATTGATGATCAGAAATAGTTTGAATATTGGAAAATAATTAATATTCCATGTTGACATAATTTATGGTTCCAGCAAAAGGGTGTAAGTAAAAAGAGTGTTGAAATGTGTGGTGTCAAGAGTTAAATAAGATTGCGTAGACGTGTTACAAAGACTGTTAAGTAATTGACAGTGCGCATTTATACCCAGAAAAAGAGGTAAACACAAGTAAGAGTAGAAAATACGTCATCATGGGAGGGACCACACCATTAGCACATATCTGTCAACATCTCCCTTTGTACAGCGAGAAAATACAAAAATATCATGATCAGTGGGTGGTGGAGATAAAAGGAGAAAGTGTACAGCCTATATGGCCAGAGGGAGGGTCATTTGATAAGAGGGTATTGGATCTAGTATCCACACAGCTGCTCGCGAAATACAGGGGAAAGCAGCTGCAGAACAGAAGGGAGGTGCTAGATTTGTGGCGGATATTCGAAGCAGTAGCGCCTAGTGGCGAGGTAAGTAAAGACACAATAATTAAAAAGGAGAAGGGTCCAGAGGGAGGAGGTGGGGCCACAGGGGGAGAATGCGCGACAACCACAAAAGAAACCAACCCCACAAAAATATACCTGTTACTGACAAGGCCTGCGGTAGGATACAGTGAGCCTCTGTATGTGCCAGGGTGCACCACACCTGTTACCCGGAGAACAACATCAGCCACCGCCCCGCCTCTGTATGAAACAGGTGGGCTATACGGCCCAACTAGCGCCCCGCCAGTGAACCTAGCACGGTTAACAGGAGACCTAGACAGGCAGCTTGCACATGCACAGATGGAAATAACACGTTTAAGGGCATTATGTGATGAAGGCCAAATGTTGCCAAGGGGAGGGGAAGTACCACCATTAACGGCTGTTGACCTCACATCCCCGCCGAGTGTTGCAGGGGGATCTACACCGTCCCCGCCGCTGGCGGCACCAATACCGAAAGGGCATGAACAAGAGTGGCAAAGAGGTGAGTTCTTGTTTCATCTAAATGGCAAACAGGTAAGAATAATACGACCTGCAACCCCAGACAGTCAAAATGGGGAAGGGCAAGGAGAGAGGAAACTGGAGGAGGAGGTAGAGGAAGTATGGAGTGATCTAGATGAATACGAAGAAGGAGCAGCAGCGGCGGGATCTGCGCTGCCATTCCGCTTTGACCAAGAGGATGAAGGGGCTGCACCAAGATTGCAAGGGAGATTAAGACAAAGAGTAGGGAACATGCTGGTGAGTAAAACAAAGAAGGGAACGGTAAGTAAGAAAGGAGGAAAAGCGAAATGACAAATGCCTCTGATACACAGGGGAGCAGGAAGGCCCCACTATATACCATGGGCACAGATGGAGAAGAATAACTTGTTGAAACTCCTCCCTACACTTTCAGGTGGGGCGGGAAATGGATACACGCATTTGAAAAACACACAGCTGGGTTTCCTTTAGCTATAGGGGATGTGAAGTGTTTGCTGGTGTCCGCTGTTGGTGATCAAGCAGACGCATTGTGGGTGAAGGCGGGGTTCCGGGAGTAACAACTAATAGTGACCGCCATGATGGGTCAGCGTTTAATAACGTTAGAGCTCAAGGATGGGATGCATTGCGGAGAACGTTTCCAGACACTCCAGACTTACACTTAGTGATGCAATGCACTATGGGCGAGGAGGAGGAGCCTACGCAATCCATCCTCCGGGTGCAAGACCTGTGGAGAAGTGAAACGGGTACGCTGTGGGACCAATCAACCGCCTTGTTCTACTTTATAATAAAAAAGGGCTCCGGAAGGAGGTACAGAAGGCCTTGGATAAAATAGCTGGGACAGAAGCCAAGGGCTGGCCTGAGATTCGGAGCATAATTGTACACCATTGTAGGAGGATCAAAGAAAGAGAAAAGGAGATAGCACAGCGGAGGTTGGCAGACGAGGCAAAATTAGTGAAAAATAAATTAGTGAAGATCGCGGCGATGAATGCAACATCAACTGACAGGCAGGGCGAAGGAGAAGAGGGGGTAGGAAATATGCCAGCAAGAATGGCCGCAACATGGGCTGCAAATGGGCAGGAGCAGTGGAACGGAGAGGAGCAGTATGGAGGGCCCCAATGGCAAGGGAGGCCTACAAGAGGACGAAGTGGGTACAGAGGACCAAGAGGGGGATTGGGAGGAATGGGAAACAGAGGATTTGGAGGGCCTGGGATGAGGGGGGGACCGCAAGGATCATGTTGGAACTGCGGGAGGTGGGGGCATTATTCAAGAGAATGCAGAATGCAACCTATGGGTTATTATCAAGGACAGCCTCCCATGGGAAACGAACAGCAGTATGGTCACCCACACCCAGGCAGTCCCTATGTTTTACCGATGGGAGGAAATGGGCAGAATGAGCAATGTTATAATGAGCCACAAATGCAACAAAGACAGCAACATCAACAACAACCACAGCAGAGAGGTATGCCCCAACAAATGGCGAGGCAGAACACTATGACAAATGCGAACACTAAGATCTTTGCAACTTCTGCAAATGGCGCACCAGTGCCTTTTCACGGTGTAGCAGTGGTGGGAGATAATGTGTTTTCCGTTCCAGGAACGGAGACATATGCAGATTAGGACAGCCCACAGAAAGCACTTGCGTGTCCAGTCCTATCCACTACCCTATGTGCAGAAGAGGAACCACTAGTGGGGGCAGCGATAGGCAATAAACAGTTCATCTTTATGGTGGACTCGGAGGCTGAAAAATCATGCCTCATGGAAGGACGGTTCCGGCTCTCGGGAAGACATTTGGAAATGCAGAGGTTCTCTGGGGCTATTTTACAAGTTCCTTACACAAAAGATCTTGACATAACGGTGGGGGGAAAAACAGTGCGAGCAGCCTTACTGTATGACGAAGACTCGCCAATCAATTTGTTGGGAAGAGATCTCTTAAGTAAATTGAACATGACAATCTCCTTTACTGAACGGGGAATAGTTTGTTCCACCCCAGGAGTGTGCCCCGTTCGGGCAATGTTGATGATTAGTACAATGACAAACGAGGTTGCGGTAAGAGGGGTGCCCATTGACATGGATATGTTCATTTGTGGTATCAGAGTGTTAGCCAGAGTGGTGCCAGAGATAACAACAAAGGAATGGAAGGTGCCTTCAGATTTTTTTTTCCACCCAATTGTGAATACAGATATTGTACCAGGAACAGTCCTGTCCATTGATCTAGAAGGGGCACAGGTTTCGAGCAAACGTATTGCGGTGATAGGACTGGACACACATGGATGCGAGTGGAGAACAGTGTTGTGCATAGACCCAAACATAATGTTGCACGATTTAACTGATGAAGAACTGTTCACTGACAATGAGAGTGATGGGGAAATGATCATGGAAATTAGTTTACCATGTGACATCATGATTCAACACAGGGAGATACACAACCCCCTCATGGCCAGTGTTAATGTACCACCTACTATATTCGAGGAAGATATGGAAAAGGTCTTGCCAGAAATATGGACCACCAACCCCCATGATGTAGGGCTATTACAGGAAGTTACGCCAATCAGGATAAAATTAAAACCAGGTGCCATACCACCTAGAGTAAAACAATACCCACTATCAAGGGAAGCAGAGGAAGGAATAAGAGAAACAATAAACGCACTACTAGAACCAGGACTAACAGTGCCATCAAATTCACAGTGTAATACAGCGATTTTTCCGATCAAAAAACCAAAGGACGGGGCTTGGAGGATGATCCAGGACCTACGCCCACTTAATGACGTCATACAGAAAGTTCCCATTAGTGCCTAATCTCGCATCAATATTGTGCAGCATACCCAAAGAGGCCACGTGTGTCACAGTAGTGGATTTACTACTTGACCCAAGCTCCCAGTACCTCACAGCGTTTACACTAGTGGGGAAAAGATATGAACATTGCAGATTACCACAGGGATATTGTGAAAGCCCCAGCATTTTTAATAGAATTTTGCATGAAGATCTTGGCAACATTGATGTAGAAAGCACGATAATACAGTACGTAGATGATTTACTTGTCTGCAGTAAAAGTGAAGAGCAGTACAGAGCAGACTCAATAACATTGTTAAATTTGTTAGCCACAAAAGGGTACAAGGTCGACAAGGGCAAACTACAATATTGCCTAGCAGAGGTATTATACATGGGACAATTAATTTCAAAAGATGGCAAAAGAATACTACAAGACAGAGCAGCAGCCATATGCCACCTGATCATACCAAAAACAGTAAAAGACATGCAATAATTTCTCGGCATTTGTAATTACTGCCACACATGGATAATTGACTATGCAGCATACACATGCCCTTTGCTACAAGCTCTGAAGGAAGCGCAAAAGAATAATGTCCCATTAAAATGGACAGATGACATGATGACACAGTAGTTTAAGCTGAAGGATCTCATTGCACACGCACCAGTTTTGGCAAACCCTGATTATGAGCAGGAGTTTTACTTATTCTCCCACTGCAATGGCATTTTAATGACCGTAGTATCAACACAGAAAACATCCCTAGGTCACAAACCATTGGCCTATTACAGCGGTACATTGGACTCAGTTATGCAAGGTCACTTCACGTGCGAACAAGCTCTCGCTGCAGCGGCCTTCACAATATAAAAAAGCGCAACCATTGTAATGGGATGCTCAGTGACCCTATACACAGAACACCCACTCTTTGCAATTTTAGAAAGTTCCAAATCAACACTGACAACACAAACGGTAACGGCCTACGAGATAATAATCTCAAGCCCAAACGTTCATGTGGTCAGGTGTAAGACAGTGAACCCAGCCACATTCATCACAGAACCGTGCACAGTTGAAGATATCCAGACATATGACTGTGCTACATATGAGGGAGAAGATGATATTCCCTAAGCAAGTTAAAATGCATTACAGGAGGGAGAAATGTACTTTGTGGACGGTCAGCATCGAAAGACAGGGAAATAGGAGAAAAGCACATCGGGCGGCAGTTGTAACAATGTAAGAAGAATGGAAGAAGAAGAATATGAGATTATTGTACAGAAACGTCTCCCCTCTCACTACTCTACTCAAGCAGCGGAACTGACAGCACTAATTGAAGCGCTGCGCACAGCTAAAGGATGTGCGGTCACAATAAACTCTGACTCGGCATATGCTACAACAACAGTACACTCAGGACTGTCACAATGGCGGGTTTCGAAGGGCAGATGGTTCCACAGTACAACATGCCGCATTACTAAATGAACTAATAGAAGCATTAGCAGAACTGTCATTAGTAGCTCTGGTGAAATGCCAAGCACATACCAACAACACAGACGCGATCTCATTGGGGAAGGCGGCAGCAGATGCAGCAGCAAAAGACGCTGCGTATTTTAAAATACCACAAGTAATAGAATGCATTGTAAAAACACCTAGTGTAGACACATTAGAAGAAGGATACAGTCACACACCAATTGCCCAAATAATAGAATTACAAAAACGTGCATCTACAGAAGAACAAGACTTGTGGGGGAAAAGAGGATGCAAACAGTCACCAACAGACCTCATATGGAGACAAGAATTAACAGGAAAGGTAGTGATGCCGGTGGAATTATTAGAAATTGCATTCCACCAATTGCACTTCCCAACACACGTGACCAAACAACACATTGCAGCAGAAATACAAGAGCATTGGTTTATTCCAAACTTGAACAAACACTTGTCCAAATTAACAATAGCGTGTACAACATGTCAAACATATGATTCAGGAATGACTCTAGGACGTTGCGAGGGACGTTACCACGTCCTGTAGGTCCGTTCCGAGAGCTTCACATTGACTACGCAGATATGGGAGAAAGATGTAACGGAGCAATGTACCTAATTGTGATAGTGTGCCCTTTCTCAAGGTGGGTTGTAGCTGGACCCTGCCCGCACCCAGATGCAAAAAGTGCCGCCAAGTTCTTAGTGCGAGAAGTTTTTTCAAGGTGGGGTATATGCGATGTAATAAGATCAGACAATGGCAAACACTTTGTGAATGACCTCTTCAAAGAAGTAACGTCAATACTTGGGATCAAGCACAAACTGTGTTCTATTTATCACCCGATGGCCAACGGAGTGGTGGAAAAGACCAATGGTCTGCTAAAAAGCAAGTTATCGAAGCTATGTAACACGCTCAAAAAGAATTGGGTGTATTGCTTGCCTCTAGCACTGTTCCAACTCAGAACACAGCCAAGTAAAGGCCATCATTTGAGCCTGCACGAAATAGTGACAGGAAGGCGCATTCATACGCCACTCTCCACAGTGAGAGGAGCTTCTGATGCTCATAGAGCTGCCACAGTGCTGGGGGATGAATTTAAGGAATACCTCACCAATTTAACACGGGCGGTGCAGAGCATAGCAAAACAAATTGCACCACCATTTGCAGAAAACGCTACAACAGACACTGCAATGCCAACAGATGACAGTCGAAAGGGTCAATTGATGCCAGGTGAAAATGTATATGTGAGACGTTTTGTGCGGGGATGGAACTCTCTGAGATTTCATGGGCCCTATCAAGTGATATACTGCACACCAACTGCTGTGAAAGTGAAGGAATTGAAATATTGGGTGCATCTGTCAGATGTGAGAAGAGCACGTGATAGTGCAATCCTTCAGTGCGATCAAAATACTAGCAACGAAGTTGCAAGTGGGTAAGAGAAAGAATATAAAGAAGCAAAACTAGAAATGAGCAAAATTGAAAGTAATGACTAAAAATTACGTTGAAGGTTTGTCTATCTTGTTTGACCATTCGTATAAGATGAATGATTATCCGTGCTAAAGAAAACACTATATGATGCAAGAGGAGTTTATTGTGATGAAATTAAAGTTACAAGGAATAGAATAGTGTCAAGGTGTGCACACCTATAGAAGTATAAAGACTATGATAGAGTAGTTAAAAGTAAATATGTTGACAGTAAAATGTTTAATTATGCATACTTGTTACTTAACAATTTTATATCGCCCCTTCAGGTGAAACAATGGCAGAAAGGAGTGCACTCACCGATGACGGCACCATGTTAGTTAGCGATAGGGTAGATGATAGAGTTAACAAATACTATAATATTGAAATGTGGTATAAAATACTGTCTAATACTGTTTTCTACAATATTATTTTTTATGGCATGGTATTACACTGTGTCTTTCATTATTGAGCGTATGAAAGAAGGGGGAGTGGGGTAAACCTAATACGTGAAGGCTCAGCACTCATCTGGGCGGGTGTAATAACTATGTGGAGACATAATCCCTCAGCCACTGCAAACCTCACTATGCTACATAAGAACCGGTCAGCAACAGCCCCCCCTTTTTCCACTTGCTGTTATCAGGCCAAGTAATGCGAATGAGACCAATCAGTATGATGGGGACTACGTTTGGGAGAGTGGGCCTGATTCAATAGATACTGATGTACAAGCAACCACAGAACCTACCTTGCGAGGCACTATACTGCACTTTAATATTGCTGCAACCAATGAATCAGACGCCAGACCCACAGGTCTGGTAAGCTGCTAGTGAACGAAATGACACCGCTTGGGCAGGTGTCTTTCCCATACACTATCGAAAAGTAAAAACGATCAATGACAGGGAAGGGAGGAGGAGGAGACGGAAAAGGGGGGCGGGAGGGTTAAAGATATGATATTTACCATGCCCTGGGATTGGATGAAATAGAAGACACCCGCCACCCAGACCAGTCTAACAAATGGTACTCAAACATGAGTGCGACAGCAAAACAAGCAACGAACGAGAGCTGCTATGTTTGCTCTCTCATACCGCACGCATCAGGCACGCCCAAAATACATTTACCCCAAGAAGTGCCCTTGTCAGACGCCCAATGTTTGATACATATCGTGTTATGTAGGATTCAGAGCACCTTCCAGGCACACACAGTTACAAGAGAAATGCTGCAGAACGAGAAAACAAGCACAAGCAAGCGCCAAGGAGTAATCTGCATCAAAGAACCTTTTTTCATCATCAGAGAAACAAGGTTTACAGACATTAAGTGGCATGATTGAATCGATCGAGTGCAAAGCTGAAGCACTCAGAGGGCTAAATGAAGAAAACTTTCAATGGGTCAAGGAAACGTGTGCTCCCGTCTGGTCCCAGCACATTGCAAAACTCACATGGTTTACAGCTCTCGAAAAACCTATCAAAATGCAAAAGGAAATCTCACATGAACTTTGTTTCCACTGAGAAGGGAAGGTGCCGATGGGTGCCAACAAGAGATGCAACAAAACTATCATCATTCCAGATATGAAAAAAGGTACAGCCGCGCTCATGGACATGTACTGGGTGTGTGGCAAAAAAGCCTACCCGCATCTGCCAGCATCATGGAGAGGCACTTGCGCCCTAGTCACACTGCATTCCGCACTGATGGTAATACCAGAAAGCAATATCCAAAAGGGGGAGAGGATCGGCTGGCATACCGGCAGCAGGGGAATCGGCTGGCATAGCGGCAGCAGGGGAATCGGCTGGCATATCGACAGCGGGGCAATTGGCTGACACATCGGCAGCGCCCCAACCAGCAGCCACAGAGCTTTACTCATACGACATTCTGTCTGAAAGTGACTTCAAAAAGACTGTCCCGCAAAAAGAGGTTGTCAAACTATATTTCCAGCGAGTCAAAAAATCTTCTCTCAGAGATCCCAGCGAAGTATAACCTCTTAAACTCTGCAGAGACATTCTTTGCCTCCCTCCTAACGCCAGGACTTCAGGCACGGACAAATGCCAAATGGTTACAGATCGTCCGCTGGGAGCCGATCCAACTGGCCAACGTCACTGGAGAGGGATTCAACGTGATCAAGGTGTAAGTTCGCGCCTTGCGTCTAATGACAATGCAGAACCGGTACGTCCTAGACCTCCTCACAGCAATGGAAGGTGGCGTTTGACGAGAAATCGGGAGCGCATGCTGTACATTCGTAGCTTCTGAAGACGCAGATAATGGGACCCTCTCCCACGTCATCTCAGCAGCACACAGCCTGGGGGAAAGAATGCTGAAAAAAGGTGGAATAGAGCCATGTAAGGAACAAGTTACTTACCTGTAACTGTTGTTCTGCAGCATGGGTCTGGCATGGATTCACATGCTCATGAATACAAGAATACATAGGAGTACACACATGCACAACCACGGGAGGCTCAACATTAAGCATCTCAACAACTCAACATTAAGCATCTCTTACCTCCTCACCAGGCCCACCTTCAGGCATTCAGCTTGCGCAGCACTGCCTGGCCGACTCTGGACTCCTCCCTGGAGTCCCGGTCGACGCAGTAGAATTTTGTGAAGGTGTGCATCGACCTCCACGTAGCAGCCCTGCAGATGTCCAGCAGGGGGACACCAGACAGGAACTCCGTGGTAGCAGCGATCGATCTGGTCAAATGGGCTTGCGGACGGCCGGGCAACGGTCGGTTTGCCAACCAGTGACAGTGACAGTGCATGACGCAGCCGGAGAGCCATCTGGAAAAGGAAGCCTTCGAGAGGGCCTTCCCTTGGTTCACAGTTCCAAAGTTCACAAACAGCTGTGAAGTCTTCCGAAAACTCTTTGTGCGGTCCATGTAGAACTTCAGTGCTCTAGCTACATCCAGCGAGTGCAAAGTCCTCTCGGCCGGCGACGAAGGCGACGGGAAGAAAACGGGTAACACCAAGGGCTCATTGAGATGGAAGTCCGACGGCACCTTGGGCATGAAGGTGGGGTGTGTCCTCAGGACCACCCTCGTCTCGTGGAAAGTCAGGTATGAGGGCTTGCAAGAGGGGGCCTGGATCTCTCCCACTCGTCGCGCGGAGGAGATGGCCAAAAGAAATGCTGTTTTCCATGACAGGAACTTCAACGGTGCCAAATGCAGAGGCTCGAATGGCGGCCCCATGAGCATGGTCAGCACCACGTTGAGCTCCCACGCCGGGGCCGGAGCCGGAGCCTTCACCGGCGGGAACGATCGGAACAGTCCCTTCATAAACTCCTTCACCAGGCGATGGGACCACAGGGATGAGCGCCCCGGAGTTCTGGTGTAGCGTGAGATAGCAGCCAGATGGATCTTGATGGAGGCATGGGCCAGCCCCGCCTTGGCCAGTGATAGCAAGTACGGCAGCACTTGAGGGGCCGTAATCCACAGGAGGGTTAATCTTCTGTGCCCGGCACCAGACAGAAAACCTCTTCCATTTGTGTCCATAGCACTTGAGAGTTGAGGACGCTCTGGCCTTTGCAAGCACCTCCTTGCAGTCCGCCGGGATATCGTACCCTCCAAACTCTAGTGCTGCAGGAGCCAGGCATGCAAGTTCAGCGACCCCGGGTCGTGGTGCTGAATGGTGCCTCCTTCTCTGGAGAGGAGATCTGCGTCCATTGACTCAGGGGGAGACTGATATATCCAGAAGGTCCAGGAACCAGATCTGTCTCGGCCACGCCGGTGCGACGAGGATCATCCTGCATCGGGACCGTCTGAGTTGGTTGATGAGTCGCAGCAGCATTGGCGGGAACGCATACAGGAACAGGCCGTCCCAGGGGAATGAGAAGGCATCGCCCATGCTCCCCGGCTGGGGAAACCTGCTGGCGAACCTGCGGCACTTGGTGTTCGTCGCCATCGCGAATAGGTCGATGTGGGGATTGCCCCATCGTTGGAATAGCAGATCCACTTGATCCTGCCGCAGTTCCACTCGTGGCACGAGCGCAGCTCCCTGCTGAGTGAGTTGGCGATGGTGTATTTTATTCCTGCCAGGTGGAAGGGTACCAGAAACATCTCCTGGGCGACGGCCCAGTGCCACAGATCCTGGGCCTCCTTGGATAGGACTGGGGATCTGGTGCCTCCCGGTTTCCGGATGTAGAACATCGTGGTGGTGTTGTCGGTGAAGATCCTCACCACCTTGCCCTTGAGGGACGGGAGGAATGACCCGAGGGCCCAGAACACGGCTCGGAGCTCCAGGACGTTGATGTATAGTGACCTCTCCTCCGGGAGCCAAAGGCCTCTTGCGTGGAGATCTCCGGTGAGCGCTCCCCATCCGTCTTGGGAGGCATCCGTCGTCACAGTCTCCTGATGGATCGGAGTCTGGAAGTCCGTGCCCGCTGCCAGATGTGCGCGGGTGCGCCACCACCGGATCGCTTGGCGGAAGGTCTCGTTGAGCGAGATCCTGTCTTTAAAGCTGCCCGTCGCTTGCATCCAACGGGCGTCGAGGAACTCTTGCAGTGGACACATCCGCAGCCTGCACAGGCACACTAGGTAGATGCATGAGGACATCATGCCGAGAAGGGACTTGATGGACCTCACCCTGGCCACGTCCATGGCCAACAGCCGCTGCACTTTGCCCAGGATGGCCTTCGTCCTTTCCTCCGACGGAGAAACCAGTCGCGCCACCGTGTCGAGCCTGGCTCCCAGAAACCGTGCGACCTGCAACGGAACCAAGTGGGATTTCGAGAAGTTGATGGAAAATCCCAGATCCGTGAGCAGTTGGACGGTCTTTGCTGTGTGTCTGACGGCGAGTTCTCTTGTCCTTGCTCGGATGAGCCAATCATCCAGGTAGGGGTAGGCGTGGATCCCCTGTAGGCGCAGCCGCGCGGCCACTGGTGCTAGGCACTTGGTGAATACCCTGGGCGCCAACTTCAATCCGAAAGGAAGGGCCTTGAACTGGTAGTGCCTCCCCTGGACTACGAATCTGAGAAACTTTCGATGTCCTTTTAGAATGGGGATGTGAAAGTAGGCATCCTCCAAGTCCAGCGACGATAGGAAGTCGCCTTCCTCCAGCTGCCCCAGCACATGCTGGAGGGTGACCATCCGGAACTTCTGGGCCTTGATGTTCTTGTTTAAACGACGAAGGTCCAGGATGGGTCGCCAACCGCCGGTCTTCTTTCTTACGAGGAAGTATCGTGAGTACACTCTGGAGCCCCGGAGCCTCCTTGGGACGAGCTTGATGGCTCTTTTCTTTTTTTTTTTTTTTTCTTTCTTTTTTAACTTTGTTTATTTTAAATCAAGGCAGGATGATAATTACAAACAATATCAGCAGTGAATTTTAGACATAATAATCCCCAGTCTTTTATCCCCCTCCCCCCCCTGAGTTTCTTCCTTCTCCTCGTCTCTCGGCCCCTCTGCTCCTTAGTTTCTGGGGGAGGTGTCTTCCCTCCTGGATTGCCTGGTTTTTGCCTTGGCGTCTATGAGTCTGCCTCGGGGGTCCCTTGGTTTCCCAGGATCCAGCGGGCCCGGATCGGTTTGTAAGTCAGGGCGGGGAAGTGCTGATCGAATTCAAGCACTGGGGCCCAAACGTTCTGGAACCTGTGGAGAATTCCCGCTTGTGCCGCCGTCACCTTCTCCGCGATCAGAATATCCCAGAGTTTGGTCCACCATTGGGTTATGTGAGGGCCTTCCGGGGATTTCCAGGTTCGGGCTACCACTGTTTTCCCTGCCAGGAGGCAGTGGGTTAGCAGTTTCGATTTGGGTCCGGAGCGTGGGCAGATTGTGGGTCACCGGGGCTCCCAGTAAAACTGGTTCTGGTTCCAGGGGGATCCTCGTTCCAGTAATCTGTGTGATGGTCTCCAGGCATAACTTCCAGAACCGTTGGACCTTTGGACAGGTCCACCACATATGGAAGAAGGAGCCCGGACGGCCGCATCCCCTCCAACAGGAATGGTCCACTTGTGGATTCATATGGTGAAGTCGGAGGGGCGGGTAGTACCACCGGAGTGTGATCTTGTATGCACATTCCCTGTTAGTGATGCAGGTAGAGGAGGTGTATGTTCTGGTCCATATGTCCACCCAGGTTTGGTCCTCAATTGGGTGCCCCAGGTCTGCCTCCCACTGAGCCATGCATCGGGTCTTTGTGGTCAGGAAATCGGCTAAAAAGCGTCTATATAGGGTGGATACTCTACCGCGTGCAGGGAGGTCTCTTAGTGTGAGTTCCAGAGCGGTCGGGGGACGTGTCGCAGCTTGGAGGGTTTGGGGATGTGAGCACCAATGGCGTAGCTGGATGTAGGAGAATCTGTCTCTTTCCTGGAGCTGGAATTTCTCCTTGCATTGGCTGAATGTAAGTGGTCTCCCTCCCATATATAGCTGGTCCACCGTCTCCAGTCCACCGTTTATCCAGCTCTGAAAGTTGCGGGGGTTCGCTCCAGGAGAGAAAGTTGGGTTGTGAAAGATTGGGGATTGTGGGCTGAGTCCCCTTGGTACTCCCTTCCGTTTTAGTGCCCAGTCCCAGGAGCTTAGGGTATGTTTCGTTGATAGGAGGAGGTCTCCCCAATGTGACCTGAGGGGGGGTGGGATATGTGGCGAAAATCGTACGGGCAGGGGTATTAGCGATTGTTTCAGCTCAACCCATCTAGGGCGGTTTGTTATGTTTTGCCATGCCTGGATCTGTGCCAGTTGAGCCGCCACTCTGTAGGCTTGCAAGTCTGGAACACCCAGGCCTCCCAGTTTGGAACCCCCTAGCATCGTCCTGAGAGGGATTCTCGCTCTCTTACCTTTCCAGATAAAGTTCAGCATTTTTCTCTGGAGACCTCGGAGAGTTGTCGTGGGAATCGCTACTGGTAGGGAGGCGCAGGAGTACAGGAACCTCGGGAGGAGGTTCATCTTGCATGCTGTGATGCGCCCTAGCAATGAGATCTCTTGTGTTTCCCATCGTTTCAGGTCGCCCTCCAATTCTGTAAAGAGTCGAGGAAAGTTGACCTTATATGTGTCCTTCGGATCCGCCGGAATATGGACCCCTAAATAGGGGATGGCCTTTTTTTCCCATGTTATTGGGCATATCTTGGTCAGTGGCTCTTGCTCCGCTGAATTGAGGCCAACGCCCAGGGCCGATGACTTGTCGAAGTTTATGGTGAAGCCAGAAACTTCTCCATAAGTGGCGATTTCGCGGATCACGTGTTTCAGAGATGAATGGGCCTCTGTGATCGTGAGCAGAACGTCGTCCGCGTATAGGGCGATTTTGTGTTGCGTGGGGCCGCTCTGTACGCCCTTGATTTGGTTGTTTCGTCTAATTCTTTGGGCGAATGGCTCCATGGTGAGTGCAAAGAGCAGGGGCGACAGTGGGCAGCCTTGTTGGGTTCCGCATGACAGGGGGATTGGATCCGAGTTGTGGCCGTTGATTCTTAGGCTGGTCTTTGGGTTGCTATAGTTGGCTAGAGCCATTGTTTGGAAGGTTGGCCCGAAGCCAAAGGCCCCAAGGGTGTGCTTCATGAAAGTCCAATCCACCCTATCAAATGCCTTAGCTGCGTCCAGAGCCACCAACACTAGTTTTTGAGAGTTCCGGGAGGCCAGGTCTATTAGGTTTAATATTCTTCGTATGTTATCTCCTGCTGTCCGATGCAAAATGAAACCTGCCTCATCGGGATGAATAATTTTCGGTAAGATGTGATTTAGGCGGGTTGCCAGAATTTTCGAGTATATGTTGGCATCGATGTTTAGGAGAGCAATCGGCCTGTAAGAGGTTAGATTTCTCGGATCCTTTCCCGGCTTAGGTAGGAGGATAGTGGTCGATTCCTGCATCGACGGGGTCACTGATCCCGTGTCCCTGAAGGAGTTGAACAGGGCGACCAGGTGAGGAGTCAATTGAGCTCTGAACAGTTTGTAAAATCTAGTAGAGAAGCCGTCTGGCCCAGGGGCTCGTGTTTTCAATGATTTGATGGCTCGTTCCACCTCCTCTCCCGTTATGGGCTCCTCCAATTCGTCTCTCGCTGTATCGGGGAGGCGAGGCACTGCTGCCCCCTGTAGGTAGTCCATCTGTTGGGGGAGGCTCTGTGGGGTTGCCTTCATAATTTGGGCCAGGTAGTCTCTTGCGAGGCGTTGCTTTTCGGGCTCTGAATATTGCGTGACTCCGTTAGGATCACGCAGGCCGGTGATCGTGTTACCGCGTTGGCGTTTGGCCAGTTTGGCTACTAGGAACCTGTTCACCTTGTTACCCTTTGCGTAATATGACTGTTTAGCTTTCGCCATCAGTTGAGCGGTCTGTTCCGCATAGTGGGCTTCCAGTTTTTTCCTGGCTATGCGTATGATCCGTTGTGTTTTGGGAGACCAGCCTTTTTCCTTTTGTATTGCCTCGGCCTCTCTTAGTTCATCTTCTAGGGCTATCCGGGCTTGGCGCCTGTTTCGGTGGTAAGCCGCTCCTTGAGCTATTAGGGAGCCTCTTATAACAGCCTTCATGGCGTCCCAGTTATTTGCTAGTGAGGTGTCTGAGGCCGGATTTTCTTCAAAAAAATTTCTTATGCCAATTGCGATCTCATCTCTGGTGGCCATGTCGTTGAGGATCGGGTCATATAGTGCCCATTTACGTGGGCTGTGAAGGTTAGGGTTCTGTGTCCGGAGCTCCAGGAGCATTGGAGCGTGGTCGGATATGGCTCTGGTGCCGATGGAGACCTCTTTGACAGAGGGGAAGGTTTGCGGGGAGATCAAGAACAAGTCGATCCTTGAAAAGGTGCGATGGACAAATGAATAGAAGGAGTAGTCTATTTCGTCGGGGTGGAACACTCGCCATGAATCTATTATCTCCAGGGATCTGAAGAGCCGGAGGAGGCTAATCGCCTGGGCAAAATCGCTTGGTGTTGGGGGGTGCGATCTGTCTTTGGTGGGGTCGGGAACCCCGTTGAAGTCCCCTCCCATAATCGTTTGGCCCTCCACGAAGCCAGCGAGCGCTTTGCCCAGAGATTCATAAAAGAGGGATTGTCCGGTGTTGGGGGCGTAGACCGAGACCAGCGTGTATAGGTCTCCCCTAAGAAGGCATTTGACCGCTATGTATCGGCCTTCCGGGCACGTTTTCGTTTCTAGGACTTGCGGGTGCAAGTCCCTCCGAAAGAGGATCGCAGTACCTCCCTTTTTGCTTCCACCAGAGGAGAAGAATTGAAGCGGAAACAGCCGGGAACGGAGCCGAGTCACGTCTGCCGGCAACAGGTGAGTCTCTTGAAGCATGGCTATCATGGCCTCTTCGTCTTGGAGTTTTAGTAGAATTGACTTTCGTTTGTTAGGAGAGTTTAGTCCGTTCACATTTAGGGAGAGGATCCGCAGAGTCTGGTGGTCTGTTGGGGTCACCTGTTCCGTCATTTGTGTTGGGGGGGGTAGTGCGTTGTTACTTCAACTGCCATGCCTATCGAGAGCTACTATGGTATCGTCCTGCGCTTGAGGTTTTAAAGCGGAGCCCCAACAGGGGGCCGCAACTTTAACTGGCGGGTGGACCGACCTTTCGGGTATAGGCCCATCCCTGGCCAACAGGGCCAACTGTCCCATCTCGCCTTGAGAACTGCGGGTTTCCAGGGAACAGAAGTTGGAAGGTCTCCCTGGAGTGGGTATGAACCATGGGAGTAACTCGCCGCTCGCTAGGCTTGTTTCTTCAAGATGAAGGTGGCGGATCTACATTTTGGCAGGGTCGCAGGTGTCTGGTGTAGATGTTACCGAGACCCAAGTCCGCGGGGGCGTCTTGTTTCGGTAGTGCGCGTCCTCATTAATTATCTTTTCTTGTGATTTCGCTGGATCTTTGACCATGATGACCGCCTGAGCTTCGGGGAGGGAGGAGGTTCGGAGTCCCCAGCTTTATCTAGGTTTGGTGAGGAGGTCTCATTAGGTGAGGTTGGCTGCATGATTGAACTCGCGTCCTCCAAATGACTGATCCGTCGAAGAGTGCCTCTGTACGAGAATTGCAGCGCCGTGGGGAACAGCCATCTGTACCGAACCTGTTGTTTTTGGAGAAAGAGCGCTAGGGGGCGGAGTGTCCTGCGTTTTTGTAAGGTGAGTAGCGAGAGGTCCTGATAAATCTGAAGGGGGGAACCCTGGAATGAAAGACTGTCTCCCGTACGACTAATTGCTGCGATGGCCTCCTTGGTTGTAAAGAAGTGAACCCTGGTGATCACATCTGGGGGAGGGTCTGAATCTACCCCCCGGCGCGGGCGCAGACGGTGGGTCCGGTCCAGCAGGAGCTGGGATTTGTCTAGATCTGGTAACAGGGCCTGGAAGAAATCTCCTACGTATTCCGTTAGCTTATTGTCGGGGACCGAGGATGGGACCCCCCGAATCCGGAGGTTATTGCGGTGAGCCCTGTTTTCCAGGTCCTCCTGCTTAAACTCCAGAAGCTCATATTTGTCTTGTATTGCATGGATGGTTTGCTGGATCTCTCTAAGGGTGGTGGAGTGGACTTGTGACCGATCTTCGACCTCCACCAGCCTCTGTTCCGCCTCTGTTACTCTTTGATCCGTCTGTTCTATTTTAGAGGTGAGGTCTGCTAGGCAGGAGCGAAATTCCGACTTAATGTCCGCCATAAAGGCCACCAGGTCCCCCCTGGTGGCCAGAGCATCTTTCTCTTTTTCTTCCAGTTGTTTTTGCGGGGTCAGTTTGATAGAGTCCTGTTTTTTGCCTCTGTCCGCCCCAGCAAACATAGTGGGGATGTCTGTTGCCTTACTGACTTTCGTTTGCCTGGACATGATAGGTGAGTGGGGGGGGTCGCGCTAGGGAGGCTCCGCCGGTCACCTGCGGACTCAGAAGAGTAGGGAAGATCTCGTAGGGGAACACTCCCGAGGGGGCTCCCAGGGATGCAGTTATTCAATTTCCCGTGTAGTGGGGGGCCGGTTGATTGAGAGTGTCCAATAGGCACCGTCGTGGGTCGTTGCTGGTGGGGTGGGCCCCCGGGGTCCGTTGCCTCAATGGGCGCTGGGTGGGTTTGCTAGCTGGAGGTGTGGGCCGGGGCGCCCCAGGAAGAATATCAAGGACAAGTGTTAGCGACCATTTGGGATTTTAGCTAGAGTGTTGGTTTATAGATTGTTTGCTATAGCGAACCTAGAGAGTGTTCATGCTGTTCTTCTCCTGCTTAGGCTCTGCTGCAGTGGGGCCGCTTTCTCCGTTGCAGTTGGTTATCCCCAGGGGCAGGGATGGATTGTAGAGGTGTTAGGCGGCCAGTGGCGAAGGTGCCCGGCCTTGGGTGATTTGGTGGTGTGGCAGGACCTCAGGCCGTCTCTGGTGATGCTTATGTGGCGGGCCAGGTCCGCTGTGGGGCCCCCCGTGTGTTTCTCCGAGGCAGCCTCCGCCTCCCGAGGCCCTCCGTGTTAGAGCTGGAGGGGGGACCCTCCGGGTGCCTCCCGGTGTCCCCCGGAGCCTTCTTCCCACGCTGGGGGGGGGTAATGCTCGCTGCTGGAGCGCCCTCAGGCGGAGGCAGGGTGCCGCGCCTGTGTTTCTCCAGGCGCCGCCGGATTCCCGTAGTACGGGCTCTCACACCTGTGCGCCGGCGGGGTCCGGCCTCCGGTGGCTCCGGTACTGGGGCCCAGGTTAATGCGGGGGCCAAGGGGGGAGAAAGCAGTCCACTACGGGCTGTCTGGTCTCGCCGGAGCGCCAAGAATCGGGGAGCCCCCGACAGGCGCCGCACCGCCCCAGTGGAAGTCGGAGCCGGGACCAGCCCCCAGGTCGTCCCCTGCCGCTGGGTCCACTGCTGCCTGAGCGGCGAGTATTAGTGTGTCCCCCTTCGCCCCCCTCGGGGTCCTCGGTCTGCCATCCGTTCCGCCTTGCCGGGTTTCTAGGTGTCCGCCATCTTGGATGCCACGGATGGCGCCGGGTGCTGGGTCTGGCTGGCGGATTTGCGACCTAAATGTGCCTCAGCAGCTCCGATCACCTTGGGTAGCATCGGCGGTCGTGTTACTTGCCGGCCACTGCATTATATTCGTGGCGACGGCGGGTCTCCCACGGGCGGCTCAAAGGAGCGACTCCATCGCTGGTGCTCCAAGCCACGCCCCCTGGCTCTTTTCTTTAGCATCGCCCTTACTTCCAGCAGCAGTTGAGGGATCTGGTTTCCCTCCTGGCCATGGGAAGAATGCGGGGGCACTTTCTTAGAAACTCGAGAGTGTCCGCGGGCCAGGGCATCCAGCAGCCATCGGTCGGTGGACACGGACTCCCACACGCTGACGAACTTTGGCAGCCGGCCTCCCAACGGGGTGCGAAGGTGGGGGCCCGAAGCTACGGCCGGTTCAGTCCTGCTTGGCAGCGGCCTTGCTGCCCTGGCCTCCAAGGCGACGATGACGAGATCCTCCTGACTTGCCGCGTCCTCTGTAGACCTCCTGCGACGAGGAGCGGGCCGCCTGATGGTACGCTGAGGAGCTGCTGCCGAATCCTTTGGAAGCACCTTGCTTGCCTCCGGAGTTCCGAAAGGGCAGCCGTCGTTGCTGCAAAACTCCCAAGGCCCGAGCCATCTCAGTGTCGGCCTTGATGGCCTGCAGTGACTTGTCCACGGTCTTCCAAACAGGTTGTTCTTGTCGAAGGGCATGTCCAAAACTCTGGTTTGCACGTCCTGGAGGAAATCGGTTACCTTGAGCCAACCGCGCCGTCGAAGGCAAACACTGTTGCTCAAATGGCGGAAACCAGTGTCAGCAAAGTCTGTGGCCACCGTTATGGTGTGGTCCGACGCCACCTCGCCTTCCTGCAGTATCACCAGGGCTTCAGCCCTCTTGTCGTCCGAAAGGAAGTCCAGCAGAGGAGCAATCTTAAACCAAAGCTCCCTGTCGTAGCGGGCCACAATCGCAAGGGCATTGGCCGCTTTAATTGTCGTCGCCGCCGACGAGATGACCTGTCGTCCCATGGCGTCCAGTTTCTTCCCCTCGCCGTCCAGCGGGGAGGTTGAAGTTGAAGCCGCCGCCCCCGCCCCTTTCTTCTTGGCCGACGTCGAGACAACTGAATCCGGGGTTGGCTGCGCCCTAAGGCACAAGGGGGCGGAATCCGGGGCCCGGTACTACTTCTTGTACCGGTCTCTCTTGGCAGGGGTCGTGGATGGGTTCTTCAGAAGTGCCAGTCCCTTGTCCCAGATGTCGTCAAGTAACGGGACCGCGAGGACCGTCTTCCTCTTGGCCTCACGCCGTTGATAGAGGAAGTCTTCCTTCTTCTCTTCTTCGGGGCAGAGCTGGAAGAGCTTGGATGCCCTGGCAATCATGGCATGGAAAGAGCCAATTTCGAGGAGGTGGTGATGGAAGGCCCATCCCATCGTCACCACCGTCATCCGTCCCCGTCGTGGCCGTCTCTGTTCCCGTATCCTCCCGAGGATCAGGGGAAGGAGATGAAGGTTGTGAGGGCCGCGAAGGCTGGAAGGGCGGGGGAGGATGAACTCTCCTACGTTTGCTTGGAGGGCTCCCCGATGGGCCAGGCTCCGCTGGATCGTCTGTTGGGGGTAAGGGCAACCTCGTCCTTATCTCCATACATAAGGCCTGGATCGCCATCAAGATCGCTCCCGAGTTGTCCTGTGGTCCAGGTGCCGGCTGCGACTGGCGCGACTGTTGGGGAGTGGAATCCTCCGCCTCCACGGGAACCTCGCCAGCACCACCGTTGCTCTCTTCGTCCGCCTCGTTAGGATCCCTCCCATGGGACCGGACCTCCTCAAACTTTTTGTTCAGGATCTTCACGACTCCAGCCAGCTCCTCTTCAGAGGCTGTATCAGTGTCCGTGATGGCCACCGGCCCCCCTCTTTTTCTGCCGGGGTTCTCACAGGGGTCTTATCGATGGGTTGAAAAGAGGATTCCCTCTGCGGTGGCAGGGAAACTCTGGGCCCCGAGGTCGCCTCCACTGGGTTAGCCGCCACAGGCTCGCCAGGGCCGCCACGACTCCCTTGATAGGGGCCTTAGCCGGGTGAATGAAGGCCTTCACAACTTTGGGCGCGCTTGAGGCCTTCACCTTGGGGGGAGGGTCCCCGCCTCGCTCTCCCTCGGCTGTCTCCGTCGGGATCGACCGGGACTTCTCCCGAAGTTTCCCCGGGTTCTCCGATTTCCTCTTCCCCGAGCCAGAGCGTTGGCTCGTGGTTGATGGCGTCGGTGAAAGTGCGCCCTGCCTGGCAGCCGAGGAGCCCAACCGTTCGGCGCTCCCGGTGCCCGTGGACTCGCGGTGCTTTGCCTTTTGTTGGGCCCCCGTCGCCTGAGCGCCCTCAAAGGACTTAGAAGACCGCTCGGACCTTTTCTTCTCACCTGCTGCTGGGCTCTTCCCCTCCAGTTGGTGAGGCAGATACGCCGATCCTTCATGGTCCGCTCCGACATGTTCTTGCAAAACGCGCAGTCCTTCTCCACGTGCGTTTTGTCTTCGTGAAGGCAATAGTGGCATCTAGAATGCTCGTCCTCCTTGAAGACATTCTGCAAGCCACATCCAGGGCAGCTCCTGAACAGCTTGGATCCGGGCGTCGTGCTTCCTTTGTCCTGGGCCATGTCCACATGGAGTAGGCCTCAGATCTTCTGGAATCGTCCAAGAAGTGGAACTCGATGAAAACTTCGCCCTTGAGGGGCATAGAAAATTCCGAAACGGTTCCCCGTTGATCGGAAGTAGAAACGGTAGAGCTTGAGGCTCGACTGACCGAAAAAATGAGATTAAACTCTTTGAAAAATCACAAAACGCAGTAAAAGCTCGAGAGCTATAGCACGAGAACTCCCAACACTTGAACGTGCGGTAAAAATCTTAGGATGGCTGCCAGAGGAGGGGCTTAGGTAGAGATCAGTCATTGGCTGGGGGCAGTATGACCCAGAGACCAGTGATTGGTTATTAGGAGAAAGACAGTTCAGAAACGAAACTGAAACTGATTTTTTCTTTACCAAGGATTCCCAGCCTGACGACGGGGAATATTAATGAGCATGTGAATCCATGCCAGACCCCATGCTGGAGAACTGGTTTGACAACATGTTCAATTGGATACCATCCTGGTTCAGCATCATGATGAACATTTTTGTTCCAGTCATCGTTTTTATTTTACTATTTTTCTGTGTGTGACAACTAGGTATCCGATGTTGTGCAAAATCTAGCCTATTTCCGCAATGATGATGGTAACGATGGGCAGACAGACAACGGTAGCCACCATGATAGATGCACAAATGCAAACTGGAGAACCAAACCCACCACAGTATCGCATGACAGCTGTCTGCCGCCAGAATGGGGATCTGGTGGATAATTTGTATCACACAACCATAAAGGAACCAAGGGAGCTGCAATGGTACAGGGAGGTGTGGGTGGACCTGGATGGGGATGGAGGAATATATATGACATGCACACCTGACTAGTATGCTAGAAATGGGCATAGCTTGGGAAGTGTATGTCGGGCTTGGATGCCAATAAAAGGTACACCTGCTTGGGATGAAGCGATAGCGGAAGCTGAGTATTATCGGAATGAGAATAATAATAAAAAGTAGTTTGTTACTTTAGATGTAACGAAAGGGGGGGACTGTGTGGGAGTGAGGGGTCGTTTGGGCCCCCCTCATGCATTCAGCACAATGTGTATCACTTGCTCGACCAACAGTGGGGGACGCCTCCATCGCCCTTATGCTGACAATGGCATAGGTGGGACTGTTGCAGAGACACTTGGCATCCATTTTGTGCACCCTCGACTCCATTTTGGACTAGGCCTCACTGCGATAATACGAATAGGCTTCTCTCCCCTTTGCAGCACCGCGCACACCACGCTCGTGGCCCCCACCTTTTCTCACTGTGTCTGAACGCTTCGCAGCTCCACTCTCACGCCTGAGCCGGAGGTAATTGCAACAGAACAAATTTAACATCTCACTCTTCCTCTGAGATCACTGCCCCATGTGTGAACCAGCCTGATCCATGCCCTGTAGCTCATCCATCTCCACAAACCTGCCTGTGTCCTCTTACCCCCGCTGTTGGAAAATTACTGCCAGTGTAACCCTGTGTCCCTGCAAGATATTCTCTTGATGTACCAGATACGCGACTCTGCCATGAAGCCCACCTCAGTGTGCCCCCAACTACAATCAGACCTCTGTCACAGTATATTGCACTCTAGAACTAACAAACGTCAGAATGCCCCCTAGTTCCTTTGATGCGCCCAGACCCACCCACGATCAATGTTATCATACTTGCCAAGACCCCTAAGCCCAGTACTCCATATAAGTCTTAATGAGTGATGGTGTAATCGTATATATACAATTTATAGGTTTATGATGATTTGCTCAAAGGAGCTGTAGTGACTATTATTTAGTGCATACCTAATGATAGTATGTCATCTTAGCTTAGTTAGTGACCACCGTGCTTTACAGTGACCTGGCCCTCACCCCGCTTGGACACTGGCAGCTGAACCACGTGATGCTCACCCTCCCACCATTGGAGCGACCAATCTGGACGGAGCAGCACCCATAGCCATATATGTGTCAATGTTATTTACCCAATCCCAAGCGTTTGAAGTCCCATATAGTATGATGTCAGCGATGATGCTTTTTCTCTTTATAAGCCAATATCTTTGTATTGTTTGCTAGAGCGCTCTCAGGCAGCAGAGTTCTCTGGATGCCAATTTTACATAAAAGACAACTAACTCTTGCAGCCTGTTCTCTTAGTCTCATTCCCCGTTGGGGTGTGTCTTATTTCTTTGCATTGCATGTTTAAGACGAGGATGGGCCTTTACACCTGCATCTGAGAGCATCAGTGGGTACACCTTGGAAATTATTTTACAAGCATCTGGCATTCACCAATGTCAACCTGCACTTTTCATTTAGCTAATGGCGGAGTCGCCGGGACCACCTGCTTCTGAACTTTTGAAACAAAGAGGTACAGCAGCAACCGCACATGAGGTTGAGGGACGGCCTTGCACTCCAGACCAGACACAACCCAAGACTTGGGATCAAATTATCGGCAGATAAAGCCACAGCAGATATACTGGAGGTCACATTCATACTGTGTAGAGTCAGATACACACGGACCAACAGCGAGAGGGGGAATCTAAAAATGTTCTTTTGCATATCCACACAGGGTCTTCAAGTAAGACGACCTGATGAAGGCGGATGAACAATAAAAGTCAAAGGACCGCAGAAACGTGATAAGCTTGGCAGAGAACCAAGCCCCTCGTAGGCAAAGAATTCTTTTAATATAAAAGACCCAGTTACAAGGCTAAATTAAAGCCCTAGGACAATTTTTTGAACCCTTATAAACTCCTGCCTCTTTTACCTAATAAAGCAAATGCAAGGGAAAGACATAGGGTGTTTCTCTAAGACACCCACAATAGGGTGTTAAATAAGGGAACTGCATTCAAGTTTTCCTCTTTTACAACTCACCTTCAACGTTACATTTTGAAACTTTAATTTTGTCATATTGTTGAATTTTTTTGTTATAAATCATGAAGACAAATGGTTTCTCTTTGATTATGATATGTTTTTTATGGAATGTATTACAGACATCAATGTTGAGTTCAAACTATCTTTGTATTAACACACTTTATCTATATGAATTAAAAAGCACATGTTAGTAAAAAAATGTTTTCCGTCTCCACCTAGCTCAATTATTCTAAGACATCTACAAGTAATTGAATTAGATAATTGATGCAATTTAGAAGTCACCCGGGAAGTAATTATCGAGTGATTACCCTGAAACAAATTTTCCGTTGAGATTGTTTTGATACAGGGTGGGATACCTCTATATTTACATATATGCCACATACTGGATGGGCATTGTTTTTCAAATTCAAGTTTTTTCATTTTCTGAGTATTCAATAGCACTATTTAGCAAGTTACAACTAGAGAACATGGTACACTAGCAAACTTCAAAAATTCCCTCCCCTACCCCTGTGTTCCATTGTAAGTAAATGAAGATTGAAGTCACAAAGAACAAAGGAGGGAGTGGTGGAAGAGGGAAGAGAATTAAGATAGTCACAGAAGGAAGAAAGGGGGCCAGGAAGACCAAATATAATCAGAAAGGTGAAGGGATATGGTTTAGAAAAAGAAACATCAAAAAAGCTCTCTTAGCCAATTCCCTTTGTGCATAGAGTGTTGCTTTGTTAGTGTTTTGCTCATACTTCCAACTTTGGTAATTCACTCCCATTAGCACAATTGGCTAACTGCGGTAAATATTGACTTGTTACTGTTTCTTATCCATTGTACATAAGGGCAATCTTCAAGGAAACCCTTTCATGGTAAATGTACTTTTACTTTCTCGCTTTTGATGTTAACACCCAGCTTTCCTTCTTTAAATGCTTCGGGTTGTTTAACTTTTAACATGCGGTGTGCTTGCCAATACGCCCCAGTGTCCCCTTCGTCACAGCATGGACTCACCGGCTCTTCGCGGCATGTCCTGCTCTGCTCACAGCCCGGCGATGACAGCCGCTGGATGTTCTCTTCCTCACGCTATTCAGCTTTCGGCTTTGTGGTTTCTCATGGTCTTCTCGCCTCAGGTAAGTATCTTGTTGCTTCTTTCAGCCGGCAAACGCCCAGGAGCTCGGTACTTGCGTCTAGCGTTCCCACTTGGAATCTTCTTCTCGCAGCCTTACTCTACTTGACACTTCGGCACGTTTCCTCCTAGGCTTCTCTGTAGCACGAAGAGCAGCAGCCTACTCCCACCAGCCGTTTGCCATTTCTTGTGGCGATCCATTTTTTTTTATATCTTTTTATTAACATTTTTAATACATAAACAACCCCAACAGACCCCCTTTTCCCCCCAGGGAAAAGAAAAACAAACAAGCCACATCCCAGTGTTCCTTAGTCCTCCAGCGAGTAGTTAATCCCCATTTTGTTTATGAAAGGTCCAAGAGTCTGAGACGCTGCGGGCGCCACCCAATCCTAAAATCATCTCTAAGAAAAGCCAGTACCTCACCCCATTCACTTGCAAAGCTCTGTAATGCCTTGTTCATAGCATATGTTGCTCATTCCACCGCAACCATCTCCCAGACCTTTCGGAGCCAGTCCTGAAATGTTGGGACTGTTGGGCTTTTCCAGTTCTTGGCGATCAGCATCGTACCAGCCAAGATAAGCATCACCTGTGCTCTCTCTCTGGCGCCTATGGCACCTTCCATGTCTTCGCGCTGTATGGCCAACAAAATCCGCTCTGGGGGCTCAGTCTCTTCCGAACCGAAAGCTTGTTGAGCCTTCCGGATTTCCTCCCAGAAAGGCACTATTCAAGGGCATTCCCACCAGATATGCTCAGCAGTTCCCACCGCTCCACACCCTCTCCAACAGTCCTTCGACTTCCCAGGGTATAACCTATGTAGGCGGGCTGTTGTGTAGTGCCAGCCATATACAAGTTCATACCAAGCCTCCTGGGTCTGTGAAGCTCGTGCTAATTTCGGGATCATCCTCCATAACCTCTCCCATTCCTTCTTTTCTATTCCTCTTCCCAGCATCCGTTCCCATCTACCCATGAAGGCCCAACTCGTCTTCGGTTTAGCCTCTTCGAGAATCCCATGCAGTTGCGAGATTAAGCCTTTTGAGCCATTGTTAGACATTAAGAATTTTTCAAACTTGGTAGGGTCTCTAGTAGCCGCCCCTCTATTCTCTGGGTGCATCAGCCAATGCCGCAATTGATAGTACCGTAATCGTTCCCCCTCCCGCAGGGCAAAATCCCTTTTACAGTCGAGGAAGGAACTAATATCCTTCCTAATATCCTTCCCAATAAACATGTCTTGCATACGTCTACACCCCCCTTGTTTCCATTTCCCAAAGGCCCCCTCCTCTAGCCCCGGTGCGAAATCCCCATTTCCGAATAGTGGTGTAAACGGGGACGGAAAGGAAGTGATACCTCTTAGTCTGGTTAGTCTATCCCAGTTATCTGCCATCAATTTAGTAATGGAGCTCAAATACATGTGGTTAGGCCTGAGGCGTTTTGGGAGCCATAACGCCAGATCCAGGTCGCATTTAGTTACCGCCCTGTCCATCTTCACCCAGTGCTTCTCCCCTCCTTGGTGGAGCCACTCTCTTATGACTCTCAGTTGTGTAGCCTCATAGTACTGCCTGAAGTCAGGTAGTGCATGTCCCCCCTCCCTCCTTGGAGCAGTAAGTAGCCGTCTGCTAACCCTGGCCGCCCTACCCTCCCAGATAAAGTCATTCGTTAAAGTTTGTAATTCCTTGAAGAAGCACTCAGGCACCCTCTGGCGAATAGCCTGGAACAAGTATAAAAGGCGAGGCAAAATTTTCACCACCTTAGAAGTTCTTTTCTAATGCTTTTCATTAGCGGGGGGTAGTTCGCTAAAAACTATCTAGAGAGCGTCAGGGTTATTTTACTCCAAGGTACCCGATTCCCCCTGTCCGCCATGCAAAGAGAGAGGAACTCCTTACTCCTCCCTCTCCTTACTTCCCAGACCCAGTTCCATCAGTTCCGATTTGCGCATGGTAACGCGCAGCCCCGAGACCTCCCCAAATCTCTCGAGCAGCAGTCTACTAGCTCTACAGGACATGGACGAGGCCGTGAGAGTAAGCAGCATTTCATCTGCAAAGGTCGCCACTTTATGCTGGATACCCCCAAATGGAATTCCCCGGATATTGTCTGACTCCCTGATTGCTTGAAGTAGAGGCTCTAGATATATAGCAAATAATAAAAGGGACAGGGGGCAGCCCTGCCTCTTGCCACTATACAGATAGAATAATCTGGATGCCACCCCATTGACCATCACCCTTGCCCGTGGTGCAGTGTAGTTAGCTTTAACCATTTGTAAAAAGGCCCCCCCAGTCCCAGGCACACCATTACCCTGAAAAGGAACAACCACTCCACACGGTCAAACGTTTTCTCAGCGTCGAGGGAGAGAAGAGCCGCGGGAGTGCTCATTTTCCCCACCTTTTCCAATAGATGTGCTATGCTCCTAGTATTGTTTGCCGTTTGTCTGCCCTTAATGAAGCCGGATTGATCCTGATGGATCAGAGCAGGAAGAAGCCCCTCGAGCCGATTCGCCAGTATCTTATTGTAGATCTTCGCGTCGACATTAAGAAGAGCTATCGGCCTGTATGAGGATCTTTCCAGAGGGTCTTTCCCCGGCTTCCGGATCAAGGAGATTTTAGCCTCCTTCATGGAAGGGGTTATTTCCCCGGTTGCTCTGAAAGTATTGTAGAGGTAGGTGAGGTGTGGCACCAATGACCCAGCAAACAGCTTAAAAAAGGCGGCCGGGAAGCCGTCAGGGACGGGAGCCTTGCCCCTCGGTAATTTCCCTATCACCCACCGAACCTCGTCCTCCGTTATTTCCTGATTCAAAATGTCTTGGGCCTCCTCCCCAACTCTTGGTAACTGGACTGTGTCCAAGAAATTCTCTTGATGTTGTTCCTGGGGGTTTTGTGATCTATAAAGAGATTCATAGCACTCTGTCATAGTTTCCTGAAGGTCCTCAAGGCGGGTAACTCTATCCCCCTTCCCCGTACGCAGAGCTGTGACCGTGTTCCGCGACTCTGCCCCTCGGAGAAGCCGCGCTAGCAGGGGGCCCATTCTATTGACCTTAGCATAAAATTTCTGCCTCACTGACAAGAGGGCTCCTTCCGCTTTTTTAGTACGCAATAGCTGTAGTTGGCCTACTGCCCTTCTATAATCCCTATGATTGCATCTGCTGGGAGTCTCAACCACCCTCCCCTTCGCTTCCTCCACCTCCAATTCAAGCTGGGATTCCAGGGTTGCCAACTGTTTTGGTTTTTGTGCGTTGGCAGCTATAAACTCACCTCGCATTGTGGCCTTAAATGCATCCCACCTAACATCCTCTCCCGTTTCTCCCCTTTTATTGCCCTCAAAGTATTCTGTTATCTCACCCTCCATCTCTCCCATAACTACCGGGTCCTGTAGCAGATAGTCCGGGTATTTCCAGCCCCATAATCTCTGTCTCAAGAAACCCAAATCGAGCTGCATTATGAGTATCTTATGATCCGCTATGCCCATCGGGCCTACTTCCACCCCCTTGACCCTCCCCATTAAGTTCGATGATACCCAGAAATAATCTATTCTTGACTGGGTTCCATGAAATTCCGAGAAGAAAGTAAACCCGTCCTCCTCTCCTTTCACTTCCCTCCAGACGTCTTGTAGGCTTATCTCTGACATTCTATAACGCAGAGCGGGTGAGGCTACCATTCCCCCCTCCTCTGCTTTTGACACCGGACCTGTCCCTTGATCTGTCCCATGCAATATTCAGATCTCCCATTAAGACTACTGGACCCTTTGCACGTTCCCCAATTATCCGTAACAGTTGACGGAGGAAGGGATCCTGCCCTGAATTAGGGGCATAAACCACAACTAACGTGTAGAATTGGTCCCTGATGGAGCCCATAACCAGTAAATATCTGCCCTCTTTATCTCTAATAGTTTCAACAACCTTAAAGTTGGTCAAATTGCCTATTGCCAGGGCAATCCCCCCCCTGATTTCGTCGCTTCTGAGCCTATGCTGGTCCCCACGCAACAGATGGGTCTCTTGCAAACCCAGAAAATCTGGGA
Organism: Ambystoma mexicanum; assembly: GCF_040938575.1. Taxonomy (NCBI): domain Eukaryota; kingdom Metazoa; phylum Chordata; class Amphibia; order Caudata; family Ambystomatidae; genus Ambystoma; species Ambystoma mexicanum. The sequence continues at coordinate 537,055,192 of NC_090928.1, read as the reverse complement.
GATATCTTTTCGTGAAAAGCTTGAGCTTTTTCCTCTTTAATGGGGAATTGAGCCCCCTAACATTATGCATGATCCCCTTGAATGTTAATGGTTAATGATCTCTCCATTTGTATATCTCCACAACACCATCTCCTCCATCCAAGGATCTGGGATACTCCTCCACTATTTCTTGCCCCAACAAAGGAAACACTGTGTGGCTGAACTGAACCCTACTCCCCCCTGAGTTCTCACACTTCCCCTCCCAAACCCCTTTGCGCCCCATCCCTCCAACCTCCCCCACCCCCACAGAGACCAAAACAAAGGGCCCCCTTTCTCGAACCTCTCCCTCAGGCCTGAACGCCTTTACCGATTCTGTGATGTTTGCTCCTCACTCCTCTTCCCCTCCTTGTCTTCCCTTGAGTCCACCACCCCTTATTAGATGAACCCGCTCTTTTTCAGGGCACATTTGCCTCTGTGCCCTCAACTATGCCAGAACCCTTCTCTCCTTCTTGACCCGCGGGCCCCCTCCGGGACCGTCTTTGTCGTTTCCCCTCCCCGACCATTGACCACTCCCACGGCCAAGACCTGAAGCCATCCCCCGGGCCCGACATTCTCCTTGGGCCTGCCGGCCCTTGATCCTGTTCCAAATCCACCTGTAGAAGAGCAGCCTCTTCCTGCGGCGAGGTAATCCTCTTTTGGGTCCCCTCCCACTCGAACAAAAGCCCAAAAGGAAAGGTCCATTTATATTTAACTCCCTGCTCCCGGAGCTTCCTTAGTATGGGGCTCATCTGCCTCCTTTTGAGTAGGGTGCTGGCGCGATATCCTGATAGAGCTCGACCTTTTGTCTATTATACATTATCGGTTCCTTAGGCCTCGCCGCCCTCAGTACCGCTTCTTTCTGCACGTACCTCGAGAAGGCGGCCAGTACATCTCTCGGTCGTTGATTTCTGGTGACATTAAGGCAGCCCACTCTGTGTACCCTATCCAGTTCAATCTTGTCGGGCGAGTCTTCCCCCAAGATGTCCGCAAAGAGTTTTTGGACTCTCTCTTTCAGTTCCTTACCTGAGACCGTCTCTGGCAGCAGTTTCAATCTGATGTTGATCTGTCTAGAGCGGTTTTCCAGGTCTTCCATGCGTATCTCGAGGTTCCGCGTAGCCGTATCCAATCGGTCAATCGCCTCACTATTCTCCCTGATGTCGTTGCCCACCTCCTGCAAGCCTCTCTCTACCAAATCTGTTCTCTTGCCTAGTTGACCCACTTCTTGTTTGATCTCAGACAAGGCATGATTTAAATCGGACCGCACCAACTGAAATTGATCCTGAAACGTCCTTGCCAGCGAGTCCCGCAGGGAGAGCATTTCCCGATGCAAGTCCTGCCTGGAGTGGGAGGGGCCATGTTGCGACTCTTCTGGCTGGGTCTGTTCAGGCGCCTCGACCTGCTGGGTGTTCTTTCCCTCCTGTGTGTCCGTAGTGGCCCACATGGATGTGAGTTTCAGCCTGCATTGTCCCACTCTTGGTGGATCTGCTTTTATTTTTTGCCGACACACAGCTACCACACTCCTCCAACTGCGATAGTCGCTCGTCCAATCCACAAATCCTGTTTCACGGTATCTGGGGGGGCACTTTGTCCCGTGCAAAGGAGCGGGGAGGAGGGGTCAGCGTCTCTGTCAAGTATTACTGCCCAGTGGAAATATGGGGTTACCCGCGGCTCGCGCCCGGGTCCCCAGCACTAGGGCCCGGCCCTAAACGGGACTGCCCAGAATTCTCGGGCCTCTCTTGCCGAGAACTCCTTATCCTTCCAAAGGCGTCACTGGAACAATGCCCAGAGATCGTTCCTCCATTAGCTGGAACGTAAGGGTAAACAAGGTTGTTTCTTATGGGACCAAACTTGTTAGCTCCTCGCTCCAGCCCACTCCTCCCCTCCGGTCTCGCCTCTCGCTTCTGTGTGCCCCCCACTCCTCCGAAGCAGTGCATCGATAGAGGCCAAGCGCCTTCACTAACCTCGGGCGCCACACAGGCTGCTGCGCGGCTCACCTCCCTGCCGCCAGGCTTTGCGATTTGTGTCGCGCCACGGCCCCTCCACTCCCGGGGCCGCTGCTTCACGGCCGCTCCCACTGGGGCTGCGTCCACAGCACCCCCGACCAGATCGATGGCCTTCCTGATGGTGCTCTTCTCCTATGGCAGCGGAGCGCGGGCGCCCGATGTCCTACCGCGCTCTGAATCCGCCAAGGAGCGCAGCGCCGGATGTCGCAACCACAGCTCCTCACCAGCTGGGCATCCCACATCTCGCCGTCCTCTCGATCCCCCGGGGCGCCGGAGGCCCAGGATCTGCACCCGACCTCACCCCTGCTCCGGGGCTCCAAGTGTCGTGTCGAACCCCGACTCCACACAGGGGGCAGTCACCCCACTGCAGCCTGCGCCACTGCCGCAATCCACAGCATAGCCACAGCTTGAGCTCGTTTGGCGGCCTCCCGAAGGCAGCTCCACTCTCAGGACCGGGGAATGCTGTCCGCTTGCCTCCCACTGGTGCAGGAATCGCTCGTAAAACAGGTAGCGAGTGAAATGTCAGTTTCCCAGCTCTCGATGCTCAATAAGGGGGTGGTAGAGCGTCTTACAAGCTCGAGGGTTGCCGGAGCACCGCCGACACACGTCTACCTAGTGTCGGTGGCCATCTTGGAATCCCGTGGCGATCCATTTCTAAAGGTCCCAGGCGCAGGTACATGCTCACAACAACTACATCTTTGCCTGGTCGGGGCTGCTCCCGCTTGGTATTCCTCTTCCTTGTCGCAGGGTTAAGGTGTTTCTGCGAACAGTAGTTCCTTTTAACTAACTTGCAGGAAGACCTTGGAGTCAAGGTCTTAACATGTCCTGAAGGCAAGCCAGTGTTTGAAAAATGATTTGCAGACTGCATTGACAGAAATTCAGTACTCTCCTTTGAGGGAGCAGGGAAAGAAGTACAATAGGCCATTAAGGTGTTTTGTATGGTAGATTCATTCTGCAATGGAAAAGGGGGATACCATGTCCCATCCATGCATATCGCCTCTCCCTCCCGGGGGCCGTCTCCTCCCATGTGATCCTCCCTCATATAGCCGGCCCCAGGGTCGGGTAGCGGCTGCCGTCCTCTGGCCACATGGGAGGAAGTCACCCCTGGGAAAACAGTGATGACTCCATCGGATTCATTACAATATACCTATGTCACATATATGCTTTTTCGGCTTTATTTTTTCAAACAATTCAACTTCTCCTGAAACTATGACAAAGCGTACACTAACACAAGGGGACAGAGAAAGCCTCCAGTAGTGTGTTGACTGCATACCAAGAAAGAGCCTTGGATGCTCTCCTCAACTCTATGCTGTGCCAAATGTTTTGGCGTCCTCACTGTCTTGGTTCTACTTACATCTGTGAGCAGGCGGTCGAGGTTTGAATCACTTGCTATTTTCCGTTTATCTTCAGGAAGCTCCTCCAGCTCACCGTAGAGTTCCAAATGCAAACGGGCCAATTTCTCCTGCATCCCCCTTACATGCTCCATTTGCTCTATTGAGCATTCATTCCCTGAAGAAAAGAGGCAACAGTTGGTGAACAAGACAAAATACTAAGGAACAATTAAGCAAACTTAGTCCGATGCCAGGCCACAAGTGAATCCAGGGTTATTAAGTTGCTGACAGTACAATTGTACTGCTCACTGCAGATTACGCTACTGAGAATGCCATTCAGCATGTTGGATAAAGTGATAAAGGGTATTCAACGTAGAATAAAGGACAAAAAAGCAGCAGCAAGATGAAACAAGTATTGGCAATGCCAGCACTTTGGGCCTTTGACAAAACTGTTGGATTTGCCAATGCTTGTTTTTAACAGGACTTCAGTGAAGGGCACACAGAGTGCTTATAAATCCAGTGGTTGAAGGCAGATGTGCAAAAGCATTTTTATTACACCAGTAGTGGGTTTCCAACTGCAATTAAGTAATTAAATCTCCAAATTATTTGAAAAAACATTGGCAGGTACTTGAGTGCAAAGTTTGATGGTAAAGTCTGATTAAAGTGTTTACACAAGGAGGTGTTTTGGGCGAGGAGGGGTAAGAACTGGGTAGAATGGCCATGTGGATTAGCATGGCCATGGGCAGTCAATGGGTAGGCACATAAACAATTCCTACAGGATGTGACCCCCTCATCATATGCCATTCTTCACCATCTGTACTCTAAAGCAATAGGGTCAGTATATAAGTGTCACAAGCAGCACCTAATAGCCCAAACTAAAAATGGCTCTCAGGGATACAGGACTAGGTGAGGCCACTGAGCATATGGGGGCACCAGAGGGCCTGGAACTCCTTCTCGCCCCCAAATGTTGGATGGGGAATTAAAGTGAAAAGAAAAATGAAAATATCATGAAAAGTAGATAGTACAACAACGCAGTACAGCAACGGAAACAAAAAGTGAAAAAGTATGGCTACGGAGAAGTATATAGGAGATACCCACACAATGAGGAATACTCCTTACTTGTTTATCGGTGCACCTATGCAAATAGAGTCTGCTTAAACATGGCGCTAAAGTACCTCTTAACAGTTAAAACTAAAAAACTGGAAACCCATGTCCTGAATGGAATGGGGCATTTGAATCATCTTGTTTAATGGGCGGCACCTAAAAATCAAATAAAAGGTACATAAAAAGTGTACCAGTCCATCCGATTTTTAGGTTTCTGTAGTTAATTCTCATCACACCACACCTTCCATCCAGGAGCATAATAACTCATTCGAAAGGCTCACGGGTAAAAGGCTTTAAAAAGGTCCGAAGACACGCAATCTTTAGACCACGTGTTCATTCAGAGTATGTTGCTCAGAGCTGCGTACACGTATCAGAACCGGTTCGTTCAAGCGATTTCTGCATAATGCTGGTAGGCATGTTGTACAGACGGTCCACAAAGCAGAAAATGAATCGATTTTGAGCTTACGTTAGCCCAGCTCAAAGCTCAACCTCTAATGTAAAAACGCAGCTTGGAAAAATGAATTCATACAATCAATTTGAAAAAATGGCAACAGGATTTTATTGGACGTACTTGCACCATTCAGATCAGCTTAGTTGAACGAGCGTATGAGGCTTTGCTGTGACTGTTTAAGCACAGAGAAATTAAGTGTTACTCACCGGAGTGACTAACTAGTCTCTGTTCTGCCATACTGCATGGGCATCCCTCGCTAGGGACGGGAAACAGCCTTTTTCCCCTTTAAATTTACAGGCGAGCTGACTCTGCCCATCTGCGCCTCTCCTCAGTCCCCTTGGACGCGTCGACAATATTAAAATTGCCTAATGACACCAGTATTATTAGGGGGGTGGATGGTGGGACCTATGGAGGAAAGAGGACTATGGACTAGGAGTACGTTAGTCACTACGGTGAGTAACCTATAATTACTCCTATGTCCCGTCCCCTTTCCGACATACTTTATGGGCGATTACAACTGATTGTAGCCCCAGGGTGGAGAGGTGACCCTCCCAGGAAAACAAGTTTCTTAAGACTGCCTGCCCAGATGCCGTGTCTGACCTGGAGCCGGCATGCAAGCAATAGTGCTTGCAGAAGGCCTAAGGTGTGGCACATGTAACTGCCTTGCTGATGGCCTGCCACGGACCGTGCCTCTGGAACGCGACTGCCGTGGCCTTGGCTCTGATAGCGTGGGCATGCATATTTGCCGGGAGTGGTTTGTGCTGCCCCTTATAGGCCTCCTTGATGTCTGTAACCATCCATCTTGCTATGGAGGCCTTGGAAGCCAGATAACCTGGCACTGACCCACCAAAGGTGACAAAGAGAGCCTCTGACTATTCGGAAGTTCTTGGTTCTGTCTAGGTAAAGTTTTAGAGCGCGTCTAACATCTAGACCAGTGGTCTCCAAACAGTCGATCGCGAGCTAACCGTAGCTCTCCAGAGCCTTTGAAGTAGCTTGCGCTCGAGTTTCAGAAAAAAAAGAAAAACAAAAAAAAAGAAAATGATGCCAGGAAGTGCTCTGACCAATCACAGGCCTGCAATTCTCTATAGCATATAGATTGCACCTTGTGATTGGCCAGAGTACATTTCTTGCTGGGAGCTGTGCTCCCATTGGCCACAGTGGTTTCTTTGTGCTCCTCAGTTTGCCCGGGCTTTTTTCTTTAAAAAGCACCAGGGCGCCTTGCATCTTTTTTCGATCTGTTTTGGAGGTGGCTGATGCTGGGGCTTGGATTCCAGGAGCGAGCTGACAGTGGCAGGAAAACGTCTTTTGAGGAGGTAAGTTGGGTCGGGTTGGGTGGATGGGGGAAGTTAATCTTTTTTTTCATTCTGCCGAGCCACTGCAGCCCCTGTGCGCACAGCTGTTGTGTCTGCTGTCAGAGGGGCGGGCAGCTCGGCAGAACGAAGCCCGGGGTCAAATGGAGACATTTAGCTATGATGCTTAATGTCTCTGCTTCACCCCGGGCTCGTTTGCAATCATGTGAGCTATTTTTAGAAGGCATGGCTCTGGTGAGCAAGCCCCCTCGGGACTTCCTCGCCAGAGCCCTGCCGTTTCTAATAGTACCTCGCATACTGGAAGTCAGCCCAGGGCAAGCGGAGACATGCAGCAATGTAGCTGCATGCCTCCGTTTCGACCCTGGGCTCGTTTGCAATAATGTGAGCTATTTTTAGAAGGCATGGCTCTGGCGAGCAAGCCCCCTCGGGACTTCCTCGCCAGAGCCCTGCCGTTTCTAATAGTACCTCGCATACTGGAAGTCAGCCCAGGGCGAGCGGAGACATGCAGCAATGTAGCTGAATGCCTCCTTTTCGACCCCGGGCTCGTTTGCAATCATGTGAGCTATTGTAACGCTCACCTGATTCCCGTAGAGGCGCCGGTCTTGACTGGGCGTATACCGTATCTTCAAAGGTGATGTGTAACACACGGCTGGCTCTTTGGGCTGGACCTCTGTGCACTGTATGTCTGACTCGAAGGGTAAGATGTCTGCAGATAGAAAATATGGGATTAATGAACTGGGTTATTGAATGTCTCTCTTTTCTTCCCTTTCTCTTCTCCTGTAGAACCCCAAAGGTTAACGCTCTCACCTTAGGTAAGTGAACGCCGTGCTCTCCATCTGCCTCGGGGCAGGGTGCTGTAACCAGTTTCTTCACTGGATAAGGGGAGCAGGCCTCTTGACTTCAGAGGACTGCTGTCCGTCGTTTACTGCACGAACGGTAAGTTTCGAGTAATTCTAATGTCTTTAAAAGTCTTTAGTAATGATGTCTCTTGTTTTGCAGGGTTCCGGCGATGGCGGATGACGGGCTGAAGTGAGTTGAAGATGGAGCCCGTGTGATGAATAGAAGCGCCTGGAAGCACGTAAGTAAGCGCTTGTTGCCTGCTTCACGATACGCTCTAACTGTCTTTTTATTTTGCAGGTACAAGTTCAGAGCGGCTGCAGGGTGCCGGAATACCCACTGGGTTAGATGTGGAAAGGAGTAATGGCACGTGAGTATTAACGTTCCCCAATGTCTTTAAACGCACCTTGTTTTGTCTTTCAGATGCGGGATGCAGCGCCGAAGGCCTCCGGAGCGTGCGAAGAGTTGGTAAGCTTTTGTCTTTCAGATGCCGGAATGCAGTGCGAAGACCTCCGGAGCGCACGAAGAGTAGGTAAGCCTTTGTCTTTCAGATGCCGGAATGCAGCGCGAGGCGTTGGTGACAGCCGATGGACCAGGTAAGTGAAGCGCTGTCACTGAAGACCGTAATGCTAACCTGTTCTTTCTTGTCTTTATAGGTGTTGCTGAAGACTGGATTCAGGATGGTAAGCCTTTTTCCTTAGGCCCAGGATCAGATGCAGAAGACACGATGAGCGTTCTGCTGCAGAGGATGCAGAATAACGCAAAGCAAGATTCATCCATCGGGTGTGGTTTAAATAGCCTCCTGTAGTGCTTAGGTGTCTCCTTCCATAGCCACGCCTTGGTAAGAAAAGAGTTCCTGCTTTCCAGAAGAGTTCCAGTGTTCTGAACCTAGGGAGTGGCTCCTGCCCCACCCAACAGGAAAAGTAGTTCCAAACAGAAGAGGATCAGAGGCTCAACTGGCAGGCAAGTAAGCAGCATGGTCTGCTGCAGGTAAATCCACCCAAGCATTATGAGCCCGGCGCTTCCAGCGCTGGGACTGGGCATATTTATGCGCCTGGTGCCACTGGCGCCAGGACTGGGTCCAAAAGGTCCCAATTGGGACTGGTTGGCACTCGGAACCTGGGTTATGGATCTGCTTCCAAGGGAGTTGGGAAAACCCTGACCTTTTGGAAGCAGAGATCATGACAGTACCCCCCCTCAAGGCCCCTCCCAAACCGGGCTTCTCCGGGGGTTTTGGCTTGTCAGGAAATGTCCGGTGAAATCTTTTGATTAGGCGAGGAGCGTGGACATATTCAGCAGGTTCCCAGGATCTCTCTTGGGGGCCGTAGCCTTTCCAGTCAATTAGGTAAAATAGTTTAGATTTGGAGATCTTGGAGTCCAGAATGCTTTTGACTTCAAACTCGAGTTCTCCATCAACTAGGATGGGTTTTGGAGATTTAGTTAGTCGGGTTTGAGGTTGCACGGGTTTTAATAGAGAGACGTGGAAGACCGGATGTATCTTCATGTGCGGGGGCAAGTCCAACTTGACCGCTACTGGGTTTACTATGGTAGTGATGGAATAGGGACCAAGGTATCTTGGGTTGAATGTGCGTGGCCCTTTTAGAGGTAGATATTTGGTGGATAACCAGACTTGATCCCCTACTTGATATTGAGGGGCTTCCTTCCGATGTTGATCTGCTCCTTTCTTGTATTGTTCTTTAGCCCTTTGAAGGTGAGAAACAGCTTCCTTAAAGGCTTGGGTGATTGTAGAATGCAGGTAGTCTACTGCTGGTGTTTCAAGATCTTGGAGGGGATCCAACTCTGAGGTTCGAGGGTGACTGCCGTATAAAAGAAAAAACGGGGTTTTCCCAGTTCCCGAATGGACAGAGTTATTGTAGGCATATTCGGCTATCCAAAGGATGTCTTTCCAAGTTTTTTCAGTTTGTTGCAGCATGCAGCGTAAATACTGTTCCAGAGTTTGATTGGTCCTCTCGGTTTGTCCGTCGGTCTGAGGGTGGTGACTGGTCGATAGTCTCACATCAATTTGAGCCGACCGACAGCAACTTCGCCAAAAATGAGAAATAAATTGACTACCTCGATCCGAAATTAGAACCGAAGGAAAACCGTGCAGTCGGACGATGTTTTCGAGAAATTCTCGGGCCAGAGTTGCTGCTGTTGGCAAGCCTTTGAGCGGAATGAAATGCGCCATCTTGGAGAATAAGTCCACGATTACCAGAATCGTATTGTATCCGGAGCATGGAGGTAGATCGGTGATGAAGTCCATAGAAAGCGTATGCCAAGGGCGAGGTGGGATGTCAATAGGGCGTAAGAGGCCTGCTGGTCTTTCCTTTTGACTCTTGTTTTGGGCGCATACTCCACAGGACATTATAAAGTCTCTGATATCTTTTTTCCAAGACGGCCACCAGAAGTAGCGCTTGATCTTTTCTGAGGTCTTGGCCATACCGGGATGTCCTTCCATTAAAGAATCGTGATAACAAGAGATTACTTTTTTCTGTAAATCTGTGCTGGGCAGGTATAATCGTTCTTGGAAATACAATAAGTTGTCCTTTACTGCAAAGTCCTTTCCCTGCAGATGCCAATTCTGTATGTCTGCTGGAGTTACAAGTTGCCTGGCTTCATCCTTAACTTCCTCTATGGATTGTGTGGCGATTACACCCAGAATTCTTTGTTCGGGAATGATTGGTACAGGTTTAGGGTTGATCAAGTTTTCTTCCACTCCCATCCGAGAAAGGGCATCAGCTTTACCGTTTTTTGTACCAGGTCGATAGGTAATTATGAAGTCAAACTCGGCAAAGAATAATGCCCAACGGAGTTGTCTAGAGGATTGGGCTTTTGCGGTTTTCAAATATTGCAGGTTTCGGTGATCCGTAATCACAGTAACGGTGTGTCGGGCCCCCAGCAGATAATGCCGCCAAGCCTTAAAGGCAGACTTGATAGCCAGAAGTTCCTTGTCAGTAATCGTGTAATTGATTTCAGGAGGCGAGAATTTGCGGGACCAAAATGCCACGGGATGCAACTGATTGGTTACCGGGTCCTTTTGTGATAGAACTGCCCCCATGGCAAGGCTTGAAGCATCAGTTTCCATGATGTAGGGGAGTTCGGGGCGAGGGTGTTTTAAGATTGGTGCAGAGATAAATTTAGTCTTCAAATCCTGGAAAGCTTGTTCCGCCTCGGTAGACCATTCAAAACGTTTGTTTTTCTTTAACAAGGCAGTGATGGGCTGGACTATTCGAGAAAATTCGGGGATAAACCTGCGGTAAAAGTTAGCGAAGCCTAACATGCTTTGCACACCTTTTACGGAGGATGGTGATGGCCATTTGAGAACTGCATCGACCTTCTTTGAATCCATACGCACTCCGCTAGGTGATAATATGAATCCCAAGAATTCAACTTCAGTCACGTTGAAAACACATTTTTCCAACTTAGCGAAAAGTTTGTGTTGACTCAATCTTTCGAGGACCATTTTCACATGTTTCCGATGTTCAGATTCCGATGAAGAATAAACGAGGATGTCGTCAATGTAAACAACAACACACACGTCTATGAGCTCTCTGAGGACATCGTTCATAAAATATTGAAAGGCGGCCGGGGCATTGCAAAGTCCGAAGGGCATGACCTGATATTCAAATAGCCCATATTTGGTGCAGAAGGCCGTCTTCCATTCATCGCCATCTTTTACTCGTACCAAGTGGTAGGCTCCTCTAAGATCCAGCTTTGTGTATATGCATGCTTTTCTGACCTGGTCCAGGAGTTCAGGGATCAAAGGTAACGGATATCTATTCTTGACGGTGATCTGGTTCAGGGAGCGATAATCTATACAAGTTCTAAGGTCTCCTTTCCTTTTTGGAACGAAGAACAAAGCTGAAGAAGCAGGGGACTTGGAAGGACGAATAAACCCATTTGCCAGGTATTGATCCAGGTATTGTCGAAGGTGAAGGTTCTCAGGCTCGGTGAGGGCATAAATTCTACTACAAGGAGGAGTAGATCTAGGTATCAGGTCTATCTGGCAGTCATAAGACCTATGAGGAGGTAGAGAGTTAGCCTGATCCTTCCGGAAAACATCTTGGTATTCTAGGTATTCGGGAGGTAACTGGGGAGTTTCTGAAGAAATTGCTGCCAGTGCAACACCAGGTGGAGGGTGACAAGTAGAGACACATTCTGGAAACTGGACCGTTCTTGCTCGCCAATCGATCAGAGGATTGTGTTTCTCTAACCAAGGTATTCCTAGAATAATCTGAAACTGAGGAGCCTTGATCACATCGAACACGATCTTCTCATGGTGTCCATCTTGACTTACTAGCGTCACTTCTTGAGTGGTATGCGTTACTGGTCCGGAGGCTATCTCCGTTCCATCCACCGTAGTAATGACGTCCTTTACAGCCTTGGGACAAAGAGTTAGATTCATCCTCAAAACCATTTCATGATCCACATAATTGCCGATGGCACCGCTGTCGACGTAAGCTTCAATTGCATGTAATCGATCCGGATTATCAGGGCTAATGAGGACCATAGGTATCACGAAATGCGAGGTCACGGAACTGGTTTTCACGCTCGGCAAGAGGACCTCTATTCTTGTCGGGCGAGGTCGTTTCCCTGCTCAGAGTTTGTAACTTTGGTAACTGCAGCTCCTACTGCCTTCTTGGCAGGTTTCACCGGACAGTCTCGAAGAAAGTGCCCTGAGTTTCCGCAATAGAGGCATAATTGCAACTGTTTTCTCCTTTCCCGCTCCTTTTGTGTTAGAGGACCTTCCAGGCCCCCTATTTGCATGGGTTCCCCAGAGTCTACTCCTTTGGAAGGAGTTGGCGGTTTGGAAAATACTCGAGCATCAAACTTGGAACGATCGGCCTTCCTGTTCTGCAGTCTGTGATCTATTTGAACGACTAAGTCTATATAGTCCGAACAATCTTGTGGGGGATTCACTACTTGGGCTAACACATCTTGGAGCTCTCCACGTAGACCTCTATAAAACAGCGTAATCCTTTTATCCTCAGGCCATTGAGTTTCCACTATCAGTCTGTTGAAAGACGCAATATAAGCCAAAAGGTCTTGATTACCTTGTCGCAACGAAAGAAGCTCATTGTCCAAGGCCTGCCCCTGTGAATGTCTTGCGAACAGTTTTTCCATACTGAGCTGAAAAGCTTGAAAATCATGGAGGACCGGATCATCTTGATTTACTAGAGGGATCAACCAGTCTGCCGCATTGCCACTAAGGTACGAAAGCTACTTTAGCTTGATCAGTTGGAAAGGCTGCTGGCCGGCATAAGCAATGCAACCGGCACTGATTGATAAATACTGCAAACCTCTTTGGGTCACCAGAAAATCGTTCGGGCGGAGCCAGAGGTACATTCCCAGATAGGTTGATCTGCACTGGATTCATAGAGGATGTAGAAGGAAGATTTCCCCCAGATGCGGGTAACGGGGTCTGTCCGGCTTGAGACTGTAGCAATTGTCTAGCGAGATCATCGGTTCGCTCCTTGGAAATAATCAGTTCCCTTCTTAGAGCGTTCGTTTCCTGACGGGCTGCATGCACTTCTGCCCTTAGTTCCCCAAGTAACTGGGCTAGCTGGTCAGTATCCGAGGTTTCCATAGCGCCTGGACGGGAGTTTTGCGGTAGGCTTTGCGTTCTGTAACGCTCACCCGATTCCCGTAGAGGCGCCGGTCTTGACTGGGCGTATACCGTATCTTCAAAGGTGATGTGTAACACACGGCTGGCTCTTTGGGCTGGACCTCTGTGCACTGTATGTCTGACTCGAAGGGTAAGATGTCTGCAGATAGAAAATATGGGATTAATGAACTGGGTTATTGAATGTCTCTCTCTTCTTCCCTTTCTTTTCTCCTGTAGAACCCCAAAGGTTAACGCTCTCACCTTAGGTAAGTGAACGCCGTGCTCTCCATCTGCCTCGGGGCAGGATGCTGTAACCAGTTTCTTCACTGGATAAGGGGAGCAGGCCTCTTGACTTCAGAGGACTGCTGTCCGTCGTTTACTGCACGAACGGTAAGTTTCGAGTAATTCTAATGTCTTTAAAAGTCTTTAGTAATGATGTCTCTTGTTTTGCAGGGTTCCGGCGATGGCGGATGACGGGCTGAAGTGAGTTGAAGATGGAGCCCGTGTGATGAATAGAAGCGCCTGGAAGCACGTAAGTAAGCGCTTGTTGCCTGCTTCACGATGCGCTCCAACTGTCTTTTTATTTTGCAGGTACAAGTTCAGAGCGGCTGCAGGGTGCCGGAATACCCACTGGGTTAGATGTGGAAAGGAGTAATGGCACGTGAGTATTAACGTTCCCCAATGTCTTTAAACGCACCTTGTTTTGTCTTTCAGATGCGGGATGCAGCGCCGAAGGCCTCCGGAGCGTGCGAAGAGTTGGTAAGCTTTTGTCTTTCAGATGCCGGAATGCAGTGCGAAGACCTCCGGAGCGCACGAAGAGTAGGTAAGCCTTTGTCTTTCAGATGCCGGAATGCAGCGCGAGGCGTTGGTGACAGCCGATGGACCAGGTAAGTGAAGCGCTGTCACTGAAGACCGTAATGCTAACCTGTTCTTTCTTGTCTTTATAGGTGTTGCTGAAGACTGGATTCAGGATGGTAAGCCTTTTTCCTTAGGCCCAGGATCAGATGCAGAAGACACGATGAGCGTTCTGCTGCAGAGGATGCAGAATAACGCAAAGCAAGATTCATCCATCGGGTGTGGTTTAAATAGCCTCCTGTAGTGCTTAGGTGTCTCCTTCCATAGCCACGCCTAGGTAAGAAAAGAGTTCCTGCTTTCCAGAAGAGTTCCAGTGTTCTGAACCTAGGGAGTGGCTCCTGCCCCACCCAACAGGAAAAGTAGTTCCAAACAGAAGAGGATCAGAGGCTCAACTGGCAGGCAAGTAAGCAGCATGGTCTGCTGCAGGTAAGTCCACCCAAGCATTATGAGCCCGGCGCTTCCAGCGCTGGGACTGGGCATATTTATGAGCCTGGTGCCACTGGCGCCAGGACTGGGTCCAAAAGGTCCCAATTGGGACTGGTTGGCACTCGGAACCTGGGTTATGGATCTGCTTCCAAGGGAGTTGGGAAAACCCTGACCTTTTGGAAGCAGAGATCATGACAGCTATTTTTAGAAGGCAGGGCTCTGGCGAGCAAGCCCCCTCGGGACCAATGTGCTTATGGGTTTACCACATTGGACTCACTGCAAATGACACACTTTTAGTACATCCAATCATTGCTATCAAAACCTATAGGATTCTTAACGTGAAATGAGGGCTAATACGAAGGAAAAGGCCTCTATCGTTCCAATGTGGCAGTAAGGTGGTAGTGTCAACTTTTTTCTCCAGGTGCGCATGGACTGGTGTAATATTGGGGTAACATTAGTGCCCTGTTTCAACTTACAGGATTATTGAAGATAGAAGTGCCAGATATTGCTGTCAGCTAAGGGCTATTGTTCATAAATGTGATGCTAGGTGGTTTGAACTTTACAAGACTATTGCTGAGAGCACAGCCAACACTGTAGGGATGGTGGCTGGCTCTAACACTTTCTCTATGCAGCGTGGATTTTCGGTATGCATTCCCGTTTAATGGCTAGCACAAGTGCAGCTGGTGCATGCTTGTACATGCTGGGCTCATTTTCACTCTTTTGAGCTATTTTTACAAGGCAGGGCTCTGGAGAGAAAGCCCCCTCGGGACTTCCTCGCCAGAGCCCAGCCGTTTCTAATAGTAACTCACATAACTGGAAGTCAGCCCAGGGCTCTGGCTTTGAGTTTTCCAAGCTGATTCAACGACCGAGACTAATGTCAAAATATTGTCCAGAGTACTATGATTTTTCAGAAAACCAGTTTGATTTTTGGGAATAACACCAGATGTAGTATTCCAAGCGTTTAGTTTGTTAAGCAAGACACAGGCAAATATTTTAGCTGGCACGTCCAGCATAGCCAGTATGCAAAGCCTCAGCCCAGATAGTGGGATACATTATACATAGATAATTGCATGTACCATCTGCTTCTGGAGTTCTAGAAACTTTACTAGATCTTCAAGTTGTGAGACAGTGATGGAATAAGTCCATTTATGTGTGCTTAGAGCCCTGCCGTTTCGATTCATAGCTGCAGCCTAGTCGGTCCCAGGCAAAATAGAAGTTTTAAAAGGGGGCAACTTCTTTCATGCTGCTTCTTTCCAAACTCCACACTGCATCAGTTCCACTTTAAATCACTTCCCTGGCTGGGGTGCACCCAAAATACAGTTGGTAATATTGTGATTTTTGCGTACATTAAGGGATCAATAGACACACTCTACAGTAGAAGGTTACCAGGGTAGCTCAGCAGGTTGAGAGACTGTTGCTGAGATGTTAAATATAAAAAAACTGCTTGTTATTGTATGACTTTTGAAATTCCTATAAAATGTTTGGCCAAGGAATGGGTTGGGCTGGTCGCTTGCTTATATTCAGGGGAGAGGGAGGGTAGGGGATTTCTACCCCTGTAGTGAAAATCAAAAGTTGGCACCCATGAACTCACAGTTTAAATTTCCTAATAACTGCTGTCAGCCCAACAGAAGCATTTATATGTGATTAAGCAGTTTGTCACGCATATACCATCTTTATAAATGTAACCTGTGATAAAACACAAAGGAAGGGGCACAAAAATGACGGGGTATTTGTGTGGTAGTCTGACAAAAAAAAGAAACAGTGAATGCAAGTTTAAGCAGCATTTATGAGTTTAGAAATAATTATTTTTCCTATGAAAGTGTTAGATGCAGATTTAGAAAACAATAGTGTGGCCAGTTTGATTCCAGAAGCAAGTTAGTTCTCTTGCAAGTTGGAAAGCAAGTCTTAAAACCTCTGGAGTGGAACATGTTCCATCGTAGAATTGAAAGGATTCTGAATGGGGTGTGGGAAGTGGTCCCTGGTGCCCCGAGGGGACGTTTACATGAATTCAATGTTACTTTTTTACTGACACCAGCATTAGCAAAAACTCCTGTGGTTTAAAACAACCACGTCTCTGCTTAAAACGCACAAGATATGAGGGCTCACTGTCTGTCCTGGATTGAGCGCCTGCTGCAGAGGTACAAGAGGGGGTGCAGCAACATATGACAAATGTGGGGTGATAGAGGCGCACATACCAGCCGCGATCCTTCCTAGTAAACGCAACAAATACTCGCGCATCTCCTTTCACAGCAGACTAAAGGCTAAAATTGGCTTATTGTTGCACTGGCTCTCTTGTAGTTGCATAGAGGACAGACTGTATCAGGGCCAACATAACTTTTCTGCTGTGATAATATTTTTAATCAATAATTTTGACTTTATGACTTTTAAGGGCATTCAACAAAGTAGGCTTTGACCTTCATCATCCTTGGCTAGATTCGGTGACTTGGCATAGGTGCATGCCACAAAGTTAATATTCTTAGGAATTGCGAATTTGCTAAATGGCACTGGTTTTTATTTTTGGACTAAGCAGAATTGTGTGTGCTCAATTATTTTTAAAACCATAATAACACATTGAAATCCTCCTAGGATTACATTGCACGTGCAGTCCCAAAAGAAACGTACAAACGAAACGATACTTGTTGAAATCATGGATGCAGAAGTAGGCGGATCATCCAACAAAACGCAGAAGACGTATCATTTTCATCAAGAGTGGGAGACCGATTTCTTTTTCGCAAGCGTAAAAGGGAAGTGTGTGTGTTTAATCTGCAGTGCCAAAGTTGCAGTGGGAAAAAAAGAGTAATGTCGAGAGGCATTTTGGGACAATGCATACACAATATGAAAAGAACTTTCCTAAAGGAAGCCGTCTGCGATCCCAAAAAGTAGCTGAACTAAAAGCTGCCCTGCAGACGCAACAATCATTTTTCACCCAACCTGCAAAGAAAGCAAATGCTGCAACAGAGGCATCCCTCAAAGTTGCACATTATTTGGCAAAACACAAATGCACTTTTACAGATGGTGCAGTTGTGAAAGGTGCGATGGCTCTCATGGCTGAGTCAGTATTAAAATATTTTAAAAACTTCCCTGACATTATGTCTGCCATTTCAGATGTGCAGTTAGGTGCAAACACAATGGCAAGGAGGGTATCTGCACTATCTGCCAATGTGATGGGGCAATTAGAAAAGATTTTAGCATATGCAGTTTTTTCTCCATTCAGTGTGATGAATCGGTTGATGCAAGTGATACTGCCCAGCTAGCACCGTTTGCTCGAATGGTGTTTGAAGACTTCACCAACAAAGAGAAATTCTTGGCCTTGTTGCCTCTGAAATCCTCAACCAGAGGTGTTGATATCTACAACGAGGTCAAGAATGATTTTGTCAAAACAAAAATTCCATTGAACAAGTTGGTGGCAATAACAACCGATGGTGCACCAGCAATGACTGGGCGTCATTCTGGCTTTGTTGCGTAGTGTAAAGCAGACCCTGATTTCCCTCCATTACTGCACTACCACTGCCTTATCCACCAGCAGGCAATATGTGCCAAAGTGATGGGGTTTGATCACGTAATGGCACCTGTTGTGCGAAATATTAATTCAATTCGTGCAAAGGCCAAACAGCACAGAATGTTCAAAATATTCCTGGAAGAACTATCTGCCACACCTAGTGATCTGTTGCTACGCAAGGAAATCCGATGGCTTAGCAGGGGGAAAATACTACGTCGCTTTCTTTCACTTTTGCCAGAAATCAAAGACTTCATGAGGTCAAGAAATGAAGACATCGGCCAATTATGCAGCATTTCTTGGCGACTTGATTTGGCATTTCTGGCAGATGTTACTGAGAAATTAAATACCCTGAACCGTGAACTACAAGGAAAGGGTAAAACCATTGCTGACATGATAAGCGCAGTAAAGACGTTTAAGTCAAAACTTAACCTTTTCACTGAACAAGTGGTGAAAATGAAAATGCATCATTTCCCTTCTGTAATGCAAATGTTGACAGAGCATACAGCTAGTCCTGAACTCCTGAACATAGACAAATACAGCAGTCTCCTGAGCAGGCTTAAGGAAGAGTTCAGTGACCGGTTCAGGGATTTCGAAAGGATTGAACCGTGTGTGATGTTCATCGCAAACCCCTTCATGGAAGTCAATGTTTGTGAACTTCCAGAACAAATGGGTGAGCTGTTTAACCTGAACAGTTGTGCTATGGAAATGGAGATTGTCAGCCTGCAGTTGAAAAGCAGACAATCTCACACCAATTTCTGGAGCCTTGTTGATCACAAGGAGTACAGTAACATTTGCACAGCAGCATTAAAAGTGACTTCTCTGTTTGGTTCCACCTATCTCTGTGAATCTGCATTTTCAGATATGAACTTCATCAAATCGAAATTTCGAACCCGCCTGACCTATGAGCATCTTAGTGACTCCATCCGAGTTGCTGTATCAAGTTATACACCCGACTACAGAGCACTGGTGGATGGCATGCAGTGCCATCCTTCACACTGAATGTCTCATTTTCCTACATTGTTAAAGTCTTTTTATGAGAAGTTCTAATAAAAAAGAATGCAATAAAGAGATTTTTGAACTTATTAACATACACGTGAAGGGATATGTTATTCCCTATATTTATAAAGGGAGAATTACAGCAAAATAAAACAACCCCGACCACCGATATCACCCGCAAGCAGCTCTCGCTGTTGGCCCCCCAACTGAAAGTATCTTACGCCAACATAAAGGTTGGAGACCCCTGATCTAGATAGTGCAGTACCCTCTGAGCTTCGTCCTTAGGGTCTGCAAAGAAAGTGGATAGCACAATCTCCTCATTCAGGTGAAACGAGGAGACTACCTTAGGTAAAAAGGTAGGGAGAGTTCTAAGCACCACCTTGTACTTATCAAAAGTAGTGTAAGGCTCTGACGCCACCAGTTCCAGAATTTCACTGACCCTGCATGCAGAGTAAGACCCACCAGGAGAGCTGTCTTAATGGTGACTAGCTTGATTTATTTTTTAAAAAATATTTTATTGGTTTTCACAACACACAAAACATAACCATCACACCCGACTGTTGCAAGTATTCCAACATAGCGATTGTTTCATGATACCGTTTACAGTCCTCCCCCCCCCCTCCCTCCCTCCCTTCTAACTCGAGCTTCTCTCATTACTTCGCTCTTCCCTTCAAATATATCTAATCTGGGGGCTAGTCCCCCTCCTCATTCTCAATGGTGTCACTTCCGTTGGACTCAATGCTGGAAGATCCCGTCAGTGTGGCAACCATTTGCCTGCAGGCTATAAGTGGGCCCACTCCCCCCCACCCCCTGCTGACTGCCTCGTACCACGCCATGGTCTCGGCATCCGCCCATTTCAGGAGGTCATTCCACCACACTTCCAATCTGGGTCTATGAGCCTGTTTCCACCCCATTGCTATTCTCCTCTTGGCCAGGATGTATGCTAGGTCCTTAAGTTTCCAGACATGTTTTAAGTTCCGTGTCTAGCGAAACCCCCCAGCATGCATGCCCACACTGATTCCACCTCGAAATGTATCCCCTTCTCAGAACGTCGTAGCTGGACCTCCCCCCAAAATCTCCCTGCCCCTGGGCAGGCCCAGAACATATGGATCATCCCCACGTCCATCTCCCCACACTTGGGGCATTTTTGTACCCCTGGGCCTCCAAATCTGGCTATCCTTTGGGGGGTCATGTATGCCCTGTGGGTGACATACAACTGCATCTGCTGCAGCCTTGCGTTTCTGGACACTTTTTTGTGGTATCTCTGGGCTCTCTCCCACTGCCCGTCTTGCATGGGCTCTCCCGCCTCTTCCTCCCACTCTTTTCTTAACTGGGGCAGCTCCTTGCACACTCTAGACATCATTACTTCATATATCCGGGATATTTCATGCCCTCCCTCCAAGATGTCATACATCGTCTCTATGCAGTGTTCGGCGGCTCCGCTAGTGCTGCCTCGCACCATGTCTCCATTACCCGTTTGATGATTCTGGTGTACGTGATGTACTGCCCACTACTCCTGTGTCCTCTACTATGGCCTGAAAATCCAGTGCCTTCCCCTCCTGCCATATATCTCCCAGGGTCGCCAGGCCCACCGGTTCCAAGTATTTCCGGATCCCCTTCCTTAGTTGCTCGTCCACTCCGCATAGCGCCACCTGTGGCACCTGCGGGGACCTAGGGGCCGGGGTACCCACCATCCGGCACGCCTTGCGCCATGTCTCCCAGCCCACTACCAGCAGTCCCGGGCGGCCTATCATCTTTGATTTAGGTAGCCATATGAGTTCTTTCAGAAAGTAGGGTTCGCATTCGCCCCTGAGTAGTCTAGATTCGCCGTCTCTTCTTCCGACAGCCATTTAACCACATATTGTAACAGCCCTGCCAGGTGATAAATCTCAAAGTTCTGCAAATTGATGCCAGCCCGATCGTACGTATTCTGCAATTTCCATAGGGCTAATCTGTTCCGAGAGTTATGCCATAGGAAGCCCCGACACAGGATCTGGAGTTTGGTGAAGAAGCGTCTAGGCAGCATACTCGGGATATTTGCGAAGTAATGTAACAGCCTGGGTAGGACCACCATCTTGAGCAGGGCCGCCCACCCCACCATTGCTAGTGGGGGGTTTTGCCCAGAACTGCATGCTGTTATTGATGCCCTCCACCGCCCTGTCTGTGTTATGTTTGTTCTCATCTGCGATCGTGTGGTATATATTTATCCCCAAGTAGCGGAATGTTCTGGTCTGCCATGGTATCCGCAAAATGGGCAAACCACCCTGTGGGGCTCCCGTGTACCTGCCCAGGGGGAACATGCATGACTTTTCTGGGTTTACTGTTATGCCCGAGAGGGTGGCGTAGTTCTCCATCACCTCTAGGACATATTCCAAGTTCTCCTCTGGGAAGCGCAGATGTAGCAGCATATCGTCGCGTACAGCGATATCAGGTGCGGTCCCCTTTAGTATGTACCCCTATATCCTCATATTGCTGTCTTAGGCAGATAGCCAATGATTCCAGAGCCAGGATGTACAGCATCGGGGACCATGGGCATCCCTGTCTCGTGCCTCTGCAGAGCTGCCATTTGTCCGATATTATCGCCCCTGTTTTCACCCTGGCTCTTGGGGAGCTGTACACCATTTTTACCCAGCGCAGGTACTCTCGCCCCATCCTGTACTCCTTCAGGGCCGCCAGCATCCATGGCCACCTTACCGAGTCGAAGGCCTTCACTGCGTCTAGTGAGACTATCGCTATTTCACCAGGGTCATTCTTAGCCTGTTCTATGACATGGTGCAACCTTCTGTGGTTATTAGTTATGTTCCTGCCTGGGACATAACCCGTTTGGTCAGGGTGTATGAGTTTGGTAATCACCTTTTCCAATCGGTTAGCAAGCACTGTTAGGATTTTGCTAGCCTGATTTAACATGGACAGGGGTCTGTATGAACCACAATCCATGCTTGGTTTGTCGGGTTTAATGAGCGGGATGATTGCCTCCCTCAGGGATTCCGGCAGGGTCCCACTCTCGAAGGCCTCATTTAACATTGCTAGCAGTGGGGGTAGCACCTCCAGCCTGTATGTTTTGTAGAATTTGATCGGGGGCCATCCGTCCTCGGGGCCTTGCACGTGGACAGGTGTAACACCACCGTCTCCAATTCCTCTAAAGTTATGGGGGCATCCAGGTTCTCCCTTTCTTGACTAGCTTGATATCCGCGGACAACTTTGGCTCAATTGGTTTATGCGCCAAGGCGCCCAAAACTATGTTGAGGAACCCAGAGGGTGTGGCTTCTTGATAGGCGGGTAGAGCCTGGTGAGGCCCGCCAGATGTCTTAACCACCAGGTTGGAGGATGAGAAGACCTCCTCCTCAGAGTTCAGGAAGGCTCTGATGGCCACCAGGTAGGTGCAGCATTTGTCTACTTGCACCGCTGAGTGTGCAAGGTGAGCTGAGAATGATAGCATTCCTATTTGAAGTGCTGTTTTCTTATACCAATTTGGAAAGTCCAGCGACTTGGTTCTTTATGTGTGTACTTCTTTGTCGCGCCTTTGGAGTAATGCAGAGAAAAACTCAACTCCAATTTATAGATATCTTGTGTATATACTCAAAGACGGGCGCCAAGTTTAAATAGAAAGTTTCCTCATTCTATTAGTGAATATTTCAAAGTGAAAAAACATTCCACCCTCATGGGCTTTCCCTTGTGATAACATGTGTTTCGGCTTAAGTGCCGTTTTCAAATCTGGGCATTGTTAAATATCTGTTTCAATTAGTCATCATTGAACATGAAAGCGTGACAGAAGAACAAGTTACTTACCCATGGTAACGGTCTTTCGACTGGATGTTCCTCCCACGTATTTCCCATCTTTGATATTTCCAATATCCAGCTTGCTGCTTCGGGAAAAAAATGTCCCCAGTAGAGGGCGCAGCGCGTCGACGCCTGTCGTGTCGATGTCCCTCGGAGGCCTTCGTCGGGGCGTCGACATCATCATGGGTATAGGTAGCGCGCGCATCGTCCATTGCTCAGTTCCATTTTGAAGTGTTATGTACTGTCCAGGATGATACGGTTACTACCCTGGGAGGAAAATCCAGTCGAAAGAACGTTACCATGGGTAAGTAACTTGTTCTTCGAATGGATTGTGTCCTCCCACGTATTCCTTATCTTTGATCTTTTTTTTGTATATCGGAGGAGGGAGTAAAAACTTAATTTCTTTTAGGTATGCACATAATGCAATACTGCCTTTCCAAATGTAGTCTCTTGGCTAGTGGAAGAATCCAAACTAACATTTTGCAAAGGTGTGTGCAGACGACCGTGTGGCAGCTGCACAGATGTCTTTTAATGGAACTCCCCATTGAAGAGCTGATGAAGCTGCGATAACCCCTGGTCTAATGAGCTCCTAATTGCTCTGGAGGGTCTTTACCGGCCAACTTGTAACATTCTACAATAGTTAGAATAATCCATCTAGAAATGGTTTGCTTGGTGATGGCTAGGCCCAGTTTATGACCTGTGTAACCAACAAATAATTGGTCAGTTTGCCTTAATTTTGCGAGTCTGCTAATATAGAAACTCAAGGCGCACCCTGGATGAGGAGGAGGGTAAAAGGAAGGCAATGTTATTTTTTGGGTGATATGAAATTACGAAACAATCTGGGGAGGAAGTTAGGCTTGACTTGTAAAACCAGCTTGTCCTTGTGAAAGACAGTGTGAGGAGGCTTGCAGGATAAAGCCTGTAGCTCACTCACCCTTCGGGCAGATGTTATTGCCACCAAAAAGACAGTTTTGAGAGTAAGAAGTCTCAACATGCACGAATGAAGGGGTTCAAAAGGAGTACCCTTTAGAAATGTTAAGACCAAATTTAGGTCCCACAAGGGGACTTGGGAAATGAATGGGGGGGGGGGGGGGTAAACATTATTTAGCACCTTCAAAAATGGAATTACCAAGGGTGTTTTAAAGTAAGAGGGTTCCTCAGCAGTGTGCTTGAAGATGGACAGCTCTGCTAGGTAACCTTTTATTGTGCCAATCTGGAGTCCCAGATTTGCTAAATGCAAAAGGAAGGATAACACCATTGGGGTATTAGATGAAGGGTCAACATTCTTATCTCTACACCAGCTGCAGAACTTGTTCCAACGGCAGCGGTATAAAGATTTGGCTGCTGGCCTTCTGGTCTAAAGATTTGGTTGCTGGCCTTCTGGCCGAAAGCAAATCCTCCATTACATCACTCGGGAGGTCCCAATCCTTGTATCTCAGCCTCTCAGAAACCATGCGTGAAGGCTGAGAGTCCCGATATCGGGATGGAGAACCTGACCCTCCTCTTGCGAGAGACGATCCTCTCTTTGTGGAAGACGAATTTGAGGACAGATGGATATGTGTAGAAGGTCCGGGTACCACGTTCTCCTGGCCCAATCCGGGGCAATTAGGATCATGGATTTCCTGAACCGCCTCAACCTTATTACGTGTGGAATGACGGGGACTGGAGGAAACGCATACAGGAGTGGAAATTCCCAGTCCACCACAAAAGCGTCTCCTAGAGCTCATCTCAGGGGAAATTCCCTTGAGCAGAATAGTTCGCACTTCCTATTGACACTGGTCGCGAACAGGTCCACTTGAGGGGTTCCCCAAAGGGTGAAGATCTCTTGAAGGACTTCCTGAGCTTGTTCATACTCGTGGGAGACTGCTCTGCCTGCTCAGAGCGTCCGCTGCAGTGTTCTTCTCTTCGGCTAGGTGAACCACCGACAGAGAGATTCCTTCTTGTATTGCCCAGAACCAGAGCTGCATTGCCTCACTGCACAGTGGCAGTGACCTTGCACCTCGTCTTTTGTTGCGGTAGTACATAGCCACTGTGTTTTCTGTCATTATCAGTACATTCTTTCCCCGTACAGAGGGCAGAAAGGCCTTCAGAGCTAGTCCGATTGCCCTCAGCCATCAGACCGAGCAACCTCAGAAAGTCGAAGGCCGGGAGATGTTGGGCATTTTGGAATTTTGTCACCATCTGTAGAATGTCTTGAGCCCTCACCTCTGGTGGTGAGGCTTTTCCCAGGGATGCATCTGGAGTCTTTGTGATGGTCTCATGTGGGACTTCTTAAAGTTGAGGGAGAAGCCCAGCCTGTGGAGGGAGTGGCAGGTATGGTTTAGATGATGCAGGGCTTGTTCCAGGGAACTGGCCCTGATCAACCAATCGTCCAGGTAGGGGTAGACGTGAATCCCCCCTTTCCTGAGACTCGCTGCCACAACCGCCATTAGTTTGGTGAAAACCCTCAGGCGGAGGTTAGCCCAAATGGCAGAAACGGATACTGAGAGCTGCCAATGGCGAACCTCAGGTACTTTCTGTGCTTGTGATAGATTGGCACATGAAAGTAAGTATCCTGAAGCAGGATAGCCTGAAAGATCTGAGAAAGGGTAACCATCTTGAACCTGTCCTTTCTGAGGAATTTGTTCAATTCTCATAGGTCCAAGATGGGTCTCATTCATCTGTCCTTTTTCAGAAATAGAAAATAAGGGGAGTACCAACCCTTGTTCCTCTCCGCTACAGGTACCGGTTCAATAGCAGGTCTAGAATCTCCTGCATATGGAGCGGGACTGGAAACTCCAAAGAGTTGTTCCCCGGTGGATGACTGAGGGGTGCGTAGAAAAGGCAGGCAGCAACCCTGGGCAATCGTCTCTAATGCCTAGGCATCTGAAGTAATAGTCAGCAATTCTGTCAGATGTTGAGTTAATCTGCCGCCTACTGCTGTTTTGTGATACAAGATCTCAGAGAGGTTTTGAGGCGGCTGGCACAGAGGCTGAGGGTAAGCTAGCCCCTGCTGCTGCGGCTCTAGTACCTCTGCCCGGTCCACACGGGTAAAACGTCTCTGGCCTCGTTGAGCTGGCTGTCCTCTGCCTTTTCCGAATGCGGAATAATAGCGAAAGGACCGGCCCCTCCAGGGCGTACCGGCGGGGTGGTTCAGAGTTTGTCTTATCGCAGCTCCAAGGGATTTGGCCACCGCCTTCGAAGTTTGCAGCTTCTCCAAACTGTCATCAGCTTTCTTACCAAATAGAGGAGTGCTGTCAAAGGGCATATTCAGAAGCCTGGCCTGTACATCTGGGGCAAATTCCGACTTCCGCAGATGTGCGGTTGCGGATTGCCGTACTAGCCACTATGGCTCTGCCGATGCTGTCAACAGAGTTGAGAACGGTTTGGAGGGACTTGCACATAGCATCCTTTCCATCCTTGATAAGGTTCAAGAAACCGTCCCTTTCCTCCCCCTAATGGATATAGTCAGCCGCCATTAAAACACAATCCCAAACTGTTTGGCTAAACCTTGCCAGCGTGCATGTGGCATTGGCAGACTATAAGGCCATGCTGCATGCCAAGAAAACTTTCTTTTTAATATCATGCTCCTGCGGGATTGTGGGGTATGCATTCTGCTTTCCAGAAGAAGTTGCAACTTGTACAACCAAACTATCTGGAGTTGGGTATTTTGACAGATATAGAGGATCTGCAGTTGATGCCCTATACTTAGCTGTCAGTCTTTTAGCGACTGCAGGGATCACATCCGGTGTCTCCAAGTTGGTAGACCCTTTTTTATGCAAAACCTTGTGAAAGGTGACAATAGGGTCCTCCTGTGGTCCCTTGTCAAGTATATGGTTAGGTCATCTTGCTAGTACACAGGTGTGGGCCTAGACCACCCCACATATTCCATCACTCTATTCATGAGCAATCTGTAATTGCCTTCTGCATGATCCCCTGGATCAGGCTTACCAAAGTCAATCTCCGGGGAAGTATCAATCCCACTTGCATCATGCAGGGAGTCCTGCAGATGTTTCATTCTGGACTCTTCTGAGACCAGTTCTTCTGGGATAGGAGGTCTTATACGCTCCAGACCAAAAGGTCTTTCATCATCAGACGTTTCACCCTCCTCATAAATAGAGGATAGAGTTTTGAAGTAATCTGAGCGAGATTGAGAAACATATGTTTTTTCAAATGAAGTAGGAGCTATTGATGTCACTATTGGTGCAGAAATAGTGGAAACCTTCAACGTAGACATTAGTTGCCTCGATGAAACCGTTAAAGGCTTGGAGAGCGTTGCGGAAATCAACTGTAATGCCGACGTCTTCAACAAAGTTGTCGAGGGTAATGTCCTGAACGGCGCTGAGGGGGTTGACTCTCGCGGCGTCGATGACCTATCCTTCGATGGAATTGCTGATGCCGTAGTTTTGGGCTTCTACGGTTTTCGACAATGAGTCGATAGTGACGACGTCTTGTGCGTCACAGAGGCTTTTTCTCGACTGGAGGGTTTTTCACTCTCTCGAGGAGTATCTCTCGCCGAGGTTGAAGACTCACGGCTTTTATGTTTGCCAGGCTTTACTCCTGGGGTATCGCCTCTAGGTGTCTTCGAGGGGGGCAAGGCCACGCTCTCGAACACCTTTAGCATATTTTTGCGGAATTCTTCCCACTCTGCCGGGGAACTGTATTTGGTGGCACATGTAACTCTCTCTGGTGAGCTGGAGGATGAGGTGGATGGCGATCTATGGAGCCTTTTCTTACTATGTTTCACAGCGGATGAATGGCGTTATCCGCTCCGAGACGTGACCGGGAGTGTTTTTTGCGATGAGGAGACGAAGTGCGTTTGGAAGGGGTAATGGACTTTTGGTTCTTACCTCTCTCCAGCTTCCCTCTGCGCTCCCTCAAGGCCTTCACTGTCATGGATAAACGCTTTCACTGTCATGGATAAATACTCGTCACATTCTGAACAAGGATGCTCTGCCCCAAGGCACCACAGACAGATCCTGTGTGGATCTGTCATGGATATCTTAGCCCCACAGTCTCGCAAAATGTTTACGCCGGACCGGGGTGTAGATGGAGCTGATGAAGAGGCCATCTCATATCGAAGATTAGGAGATTTTGACAGAAAAACTAGATGAACTTCGATTTTCTCACAGAACCGAGCGTTGCGTTCCCGAAGCTCACGAAGCACAGAAAAACGGAACTGAGCAACGGACGGTGCGCATGCTACTTATACCCATGATGCCGTTGATGCCCCAACTGAGGCCTCAGAGGGACATCGACTCGACAGGCGTCGACGCGCAGCGCCCTCTACTGGGGATTTTTTTTTTCCGAAGCAGCAAGTTGGATTTTGGAAATATCAAAGATAAGGAATACGTAGGAGGACACAATCCATTCGAAATAAAAGGTTGGTAAAGGGGAGGAATTCAGGTGTTACGGAGAATGGAAAAAATAGAAAATAAACAATGAATATAAACAGAAAATACAAGGTGGCTATGCTAAGCAAGAGAGGGAACAAACAAACGTGCATTTCTTATCTCAGCTACATCCAAAATAAAATCTTGTATATACATCCATCTTACTTCTATACGGTCATACTTTCCACCATTTATTCATTTGAGTACCCAGAAACATGATACATACTTCAAATCTCTAAGTTATGGTATCCTAAAGTGTTATCTGCCTTTGATTAGAGGGATAATCCCCTCCATTACATGCCATGTCATTAGCTTACTACTTTTGCATTTTAAACGTGTCCTTCTACGTTACGTATTTTACAAAAAAATGTAATAGTCTCTTACCATCTTTGCAGTGTCTTCACATGTGATGTGCCTTGTGTTATTGGGTAGATCCCATCTGTAACAAGATATGCCATTATCTTACTACTGCTTCCCTTCATTTAAACGTGTTTTTGCAGTTTGCTTTGTTTTCATTCCTCGTATACACTAAAATGCATCTAATGTCTTGCTTCCGAAGTGAATAGTAAAACCCAACTAGCCTGTTATTCATATCCTGTGCATCTATAACTGTCATTGTTACTACTAGGTTTCGCCCTGTTCTGCTTTTTTTCGTGCTTCCTGTGAGAGCATATTTTTCTTTTCCCCGTTTCTTTCCCCCCCAACTGTCAGTACATAATAAATGAACTATTTTAAAATTATTCACATCGGGCCCCATACATATTTGCATTTATAGTAAGCCGATTGCTTACCTTTCAACTTTATTTCCTCATAAGTTCAATCGTCCTTGGGCATCGGATAACGTGTTCCACCCGAGCAGCCGACACCATTGCAGTAATGTTTACGGCCGTTGCCATGGTTGCATGTGGGCACGCGACGTCTTCAGTTTCCCTCTGTCCGCCATATTTTGGGATCACATTAGTGGTCCCCTATGGGCAGTTGTAGTGCATGCCAACATACATTGATATTGTGCGTAGTATTCATGTATGCTTTAATATAATTAGTTCCCCGATCCCGTTTGTTGCATCAATATAAGTGCGCTCGGATCTAATAATTAAAAATAAAAATAAGGTTCATCAACGGTCCCCATAATGCAATATGGTCAATCTTGCCATCGGGTTTGTTTAGATTGATTAACATCCTATACTTGAAGACAAAAAATCGTGACAGAATTTCTAATCTTTTTCTAATCCCGTTAACTGAACTCGTGCTGCATGATAAGCTGATTTAGTGATTCAAGATTCATGATTATAATTTTATTCCATATACCACAAATATTTCTAGGGTGATCATCTTTGTTTCAGTGCCTGTTTAAAAACGCAGAGTGTTTGTAATTCTCTAGTACTTCTTAATCATAACCTCTAACAAATGATTTCAGTAAATTCAAAAGTCAATTGAAAATCACAATAGTGTGAATGGGTGAGTCTCTTAGTCTCTTGGTCAATCTTTTGCATCTACACTCTTGTTTTACTATTTCTTTTTGGATCCCAGATATAACTTCCTAAACCTATGTCGTACCTAAACATTTATGAAAATGTGTCCTTATCTTTTGTTTCCGCCCTACTCAACCGTTCACATAATGGACCCTTGTTTGTTTGTTGTGAAAAACTCATAGCTGTCCAAACTTATTGGATTTTCACAGAAATTAGGCCATCTCGTTATCTGTATTTAGACCAATTTCTGTTGCCTTAAATCTACATATTAGTCTTGCTTCAGCTTGTCTGAGCATCCTCTCTCTGTTCCCTCCTATCGTGCCAAGCTTAACCCTCTGTAAACCTATGTATCTAATATCTTTCTTATTATCTAGTTAGTGTTCAATCTGCCAGTGCTGAGCTAAAGTGAATTTCGGGTCCTGACTCCATATAGTTCCCAAATGCTCCCTCATTCTTACCCTTAGCTCTCTAATCGTGCTACCTATGTAGATTTGTTTACATATACAAATTATGCCATACCCAACAAATTTTGTTCTACAGTTGATGCCACCCACAATTTTGATTTCTATTCCATTGTCATCTATAAAGGTATTGTTACTTTCATATGCATATCTACACATCGTGCAGGTTCCATATTTCCTAAACCACCCCTTACTGGGTTGTAACCATGTCTTGGGTGGAGCTTCTAGTTCATCGGGTAGTAACAATGGAGTGAGACTATTCTTCAGAGTTCAAGCTTTTCTGTAGATGATTCGTGGCCTTTCATCTACGTGCTCACCCACATGTGAGTCCAGCCTCAGTAAGTGCCAGCTTTTTCTTAAGATTTTGTTTATCTCATAGCGATTGCTGCAACATTGAGTCACAAATCCAACCTTATCATAATCCTTCCTTTGCTGCTTGTCTTCTGAATCAAAGTCTGTTCTTGCGATAATGTTTGTGCCTTCTTGCATTCTTTATTGATGTTCTTGCTTGAATACCCTCTTGTTGGAAAACACAAATGACTTTGGAATACAATTCACAGGACAAAGCAGTGAGAGTGATATTAACTTTCTAGATCTAACAATACAAGCAGTTGGGTAACACTTGGAAACCTACACTTATAGGAAGGAAGGAACAAGTTACTTACCTGTAACTGTTGTTCTCCAGCATGGGTCTGGCATGGATTCACATGCTCATGAATATTCCCCGTCGTCAGGCTGGGAATCCTCGGTAAAGAAAAAACCAGTATCAGTTTCGTTTCTGATCTGTCTTTCGTAGTAATAACCAATCACTGGTCTCTGCGTCATACTGACCACAGCCAATGACTGCCCTCTACCTAAGCACCGCCTCTGGCAGCCATCTTCAGATTTGGAAGCACGTGAAGTGGCAGTATGACCAAGTGAAGAGCCGCAGAGGGGTATGCGGGAGGGTTCGCATGTGAATCCATGCCAGACCCATGCTGGAGAACAACAGTTACAGGTAAGTAACTTGTTCCTTCTCCAGCATGGGGTCTGGCATGGATTCACATGCTCATGAATAAAGAATACATAGCAGTACACACATGCACAACCACGGGAGGTGGCAAAGGCTCAACATTAAGCAGTACATCAACTCAACATTAAGCATCTTACCTCCTCACCAGGCTCACCTCAGGCGAACAGGTTGCGCAGCACTGCTTGGCCGACCGTGGACTCCTCCCTGGAATCCCGATCGACGCAGTAGAATTTCGTGAAGGTGTGCGTCGACCTCCACGTAGCAGCCCTGCATATGTCCAGCAGGGGCACACCAGAAAGGAACGCCGTGGTAGCTGCGATCGCTCTGGTGGAATGGGCTCTCGGACGGCCAGGCAGCGGTCGGTTTGCCAACCGATGACAGTACATGATACAGCCGGAGAGCCATCTGGAAATGGAAGCCTTCGAGAGAGCCTTCCCCTGATTGACAGGTCCAAAGTTCACAAAGAGTTGTGACGTCTTCCGAAAACACTTCGTGCGGTCCACGTAGAACTTCAGCGCTCTAGCCACATGCAGCGAGTGCAAAGTCCTCTCAGCCGGCGACGAAGGCGACGGGAAGAACACAGGCAACACCAAGGGTTCGTTGAGATGGAAGTCCGACGGTACCTTGGGCATGAAGGAGGGGTGCGTCCTGAGCACTACCCTCGTGTCGTGAAAAGTCAAGTACGGGGCCTTGCAGGAAAGGGCCTGGATCTCTCCCACCCGTCGTGCGGAGGTGATGGCCACAAGAAACGCTGTTTTCTACGACAGAAACTTCAACGGGGCCGAGTGCAGAGGCTCGAACGGAGGTCCCATGAGCTTGGTCAGCACCACGTTGAGCTCCCACGCCAGGGCCGGAGCCTTCACCGGCGGGAACGATCTGAACAGTCCCTTCATGAACTCTTTCACCAGACGATGAGACCACAAGGACGTCCGGCCCGTGGTTCTGGTGTATCGGGAGATCGCAGCAAGATGAATCTTGATGGACGCGTGTGCCAGTCCAGCTTTGGCCAGCGTCAGCAGGTATGGCAGTACCTGGGGAGCCGTAATCCGTAGAGGGTTAATCTTCTGTGCGTGGCACCAGACAGAGAACCTCTTCCATTTGTGTCCGTAGCATTTAAGAGTCGAGGACGCCCTGGCCTTTGCAAGAACCTCTCTGCAGTCGGCCGGTATGTCGTATCCTCCAAACTCTAGCGCTGCAGGAGCCAGGCCTGCAAGTTCAGCGATTTCGGGTCGTGGTGGAGGATGGCGCCTCCTTCCCTGGAGAGTAGATCCGCGTCCACCGGCAGCTTGATTGGCGGGGACGCTGACAAGTCCAGAAGGTCCGGGAACCATATCTGCCTCGGCCACGCAGGTGCAACGAGGATCATCCTGCACCGTGACCTCTTGAGCTGGTTGACGAGCCGGATTAGCAGTGGCAAAGGAGGGAACGCGTAGAGGAACAGGCCCTCCCAGGGGAACGAGAAAGCATCGCCCATGCTCCTCGCCTGGGGAAACCTGCTGGCGAACCTCCGGCACTTGGAGTTCGTCGCCGTCGCGAACAGGTCGATCTGGGGTGTGCCCCACCGTCGGAAGAGGCGATCCACTAGATCCTGCCGTAGTTCCCACTCGTGGCACGAGCGCAGCTCCCTGCTGAGTGAGTCGGCGATGGTGTTTTTTATCCCTGCCAGATGAAACGGCACCAGAAACATCCTTTGGGCGACGGCCCAATGCCACAGGTCCTGCGCCTCCTTGGACAGCGCTGGGGACCTGGTTCCGCCCTGTTTCCTGATGTAAAACATGGTGGTGGTGTTGTCGGTGAAGATCCTCACCACCTTGCCCTTGAGGGACGGAAGGAAGGACCTGAGGGCCCAGAACACTGCACGGAGCTCCAGGACGTTGATATGGAGGGACTTCACCGTCGGGAGCCAAAGGCCTCTCGCGTGCAGGTTTTCGGTGTGCGCTCCCCACCCTTCCAGGGAGGCATCCGTGGTCACTGTCTCCTGGTGGTCTGGGGTCTGGAAGTCCATGCCCGCCGTCAGATGCGCGCGGTTGCCCCACCACCGGACCGCTCGGCGGAAACTCTCGTCGAGTGTGATCCTCTCCTCGAAGCCGCCCGTCGTTTGGATCCAGCGCGCGTCCAGGAACTCCTGCAACGGGCGCATCCGGAGCCTGCACATGGGAATGAGGTAGATGCAAGAAGACATCATTCCGAGGAGGGACTTGATGGACCTCACCTTGGCCGCGTCGGAAACCAACATCCGCTGTACCTTGCCCAGGATGGACCTGGTCCTTTCCTCCGACGGGGTGGCCAGAAGGGACACTGTGTCGAGCTTCGCTCCCAGAAACAGTGCGTTTTGCGCGGGTACCAGGTGGGACTTGGCATAGTTCACGGAGAATCCCAGGTCCGTGAGAAGTTGGACGGTCCTTGCCGTGTGCTCCACGGCGAGCTCCCTCGTCTTGGCTCGGATGAGCCAGTCGTCCAGGTAGGGGTAGACATGGATCCCCTCGCGGCGCAGCTGCGCCGCCACCGGTGCAAGGCACTTGGTGAATACCCTGGGTGCCGACCGTAGTCCGAAGGGGATGGCTTTGAACTGGTAGTGACGCCCTTGGACCACAAACCTGAGGAATTTTCGGTGCCCCTTTAGGATGGGAATATGGAAGTAGGCATCCTCCAAATCCAACGACGAAAGGAAGTCTCCTTCCTCCAGCTGCCCCAGGACGTGCTGGAGGGTGACCATCTGGAACTTCTGCGCCTTGATGAACTTGTTCAGACGTCGCAGGTCTAGGATGGGGCGCCATCCTCCCGTCTTCTTCTTCACGAGGAAGTATCTCGAGTAAACTCCGGAGCCCCGAAGCCTCTTTGGGACGAGTTCGATGGCGCCCTTCCTGACGCGCAGGCACCTTCTTTGAAACTCGAGCGCGTGGACCCGGGCTAAGGCGTCCAGCACCCAACGGTCGGTGGAGATGGACTCCCACACGCTGACGAAGCTCGTCAGCCGGCCTCCCACCG
This sequence comes from Ambystoma mexicanum, assembly GCF_040938575.1. Lineage (NCBI taxonomy): Eukaryota > Metazoa > Chordata > Amphibia > Caudata > Ambystomatidae > Ambystoma > Ambystoma mexicanum. Next base: position 537,021,672 of record NC_090928.1, on the reverse strand, counting down.
GGGTGCTTCGGTGGGGGCCCGACCCCACGGCCGGTTCAATCCTGTTTCGACGAGGCTTTGCCGCCTTGACCTCCTTGGCGACGACGGCGGGGTCCGCCAGACTTGCCTCGTCCTCTGTAGGCCTCCTGAGACGACGAGCGGGCCGCTTGACGGTAGGTGGAGAAACCGCCGCCGGAACCTTTGGAGGCGCCCTTGCCTCCGCTGCTCCGAAAGGGCGTCCGTCGTTGCTGCAGAACCCCAAGGGCCCGGGCCGTCTCAGTGTCCGCTTTAATGGCCTGAAGGGAATCGTCCACTGTTTTCCCAAACAGGTTGTTCCCATCGAACGGCATGTCCAGGACTCTGGTCTGTACATCTTGACGGAAGTCCGTAGCCTTGAGCCATCCACGCCGCCTAAGGCACACGCCGTTGCCCAACTGGCGAAACCCAGTGTCGGCGATGTCCGTCGCAATAGTGATGGCGTGGTCCGACGCCACCTCACCTTCCTGTAGGATCTCCAGGGCATCCGCCCTCTTGTCGTCCGGTAGGAAGTCCAGCAGGGGAGCCAGTTTGTACCATAGCTCCCTGTCGTAGCGGGCCACGATAGCCAAGGCGTTGGCCGCTTTAATCGTCGTCGCTGCAGACGAGATGACCCTGCGTCCCATAGCGTCCAATTTCTTTCCCTCGCCGTCCGGTGGGGAAGTCGATGTGGAGGCCGCACCCCCCCCCGCTTTCTTCCTGGCCGCCGCGGAGACGACGGAGTCCGGGGTAGGCTGCGCCCAGAGGCACAGGGGGGCCGCGTCCGGGACCCGGTACTTCTTCTCGTACCGGTCTCTTCTAGCTGGCGTCGTGGAAGGGTTCTTGAGGAGGGCGAGGCCCTCATCCCAAATGTCGTCCAGTAGAGGCACCGCGAGGACCGTCTTCCTCTTGGCCTCACGCCGTTGATAAAGGAATCCTTCCTTTTTCTTCTCTTCAGGGCAGAGTTGGAAAAGCTCGGATGCCCTGGCGATCATGGAGTGGAACGATCCAATCTCGTCGGGCGGAGAAGCCCTGGTGGGAGGTGACGACGGTAGATCCTCGTCGTATACCTCGTCGTCCGTACCCGTCGCTGCCGTGTCAGTCCCCGTATCATCCCCTCGGGTGGACGGGGAGGAGGGCTGGACGGGGCGCGACGGCTGAAAAGGAGGTGGAGGGTGAATCCTTCTTTTCTTGGGCGGGGGAACTCCCGGTTCAGGATCCCCCGACGGGAGAGGTTCCTCCGTCGGCAACGGTAGTCTCGTCCTTATCTCTGAGCATGAGGACTGTATAGCCAACAAAATGGCCGCCGAGTTGTCTTGCGGCGCTGGCAGAGGGGAATCCGACGGGCGATCAGGGGCCCCGTCGGCACCCTCGACGATGTCGTCGTCACCTGCGTCGGGATCCATCCCGACGGGCCGGTCTTCTTCCACGCCAAGGCCGTGGCTTAAGACCTCGATCAGCTCTTCCTCCGAGGTTGAGGCCGAATCTACGACGACGCCCTGCCCCCCCCTTTTTCTTCCCCGCCGGGGATTTCACGGGGGTCCTATCGCTGGGCACAAAAGAGGACTCCCTCCGAGGTGGCAGGGAGACTCTGAGCCCCGAGGTCGCCACCACTGGTGTAGCCTCCACAGGCTGAGCCAGGGCCGCCGCGACAGTATCGATAGAGGGCTTGGCCGGATGGATTAAGGCCTTCACCACCTTAGGTGCGCTCACCGCCTTATCCTTGAGGGGGGGGGACACTGCCTCGCTCCCCCTCCGATGGGGCCTTCGAGCTCGACCGGGGCCTCTCCAGGAGCTTCGCCGGGTGCTCGCCCTTCCTCTTAACCGACCCAGAGCGTTGGCTCGTGGCTGAAGGTGCCGGGGAGGGTGCGCCCTGCCTGGCGCCCGTAGAGCCCGACCGTTCGGCGCTCCCGGTGCCAGCGGACTCGCGGTGCTTGGCCTTGTGTTGGACCCCCGTCGCCGGGGCGTCCTCAAAGGTCTTAGAAGCCCGCTCGGATTTCTTCCTCTTCTTCTCGCCTGACGGGCTCTTCCCTTCCAGCCAGTTGGCGAGACGTTGATGGCGGTCCTTCATGGTCCGCTCCGACATGTTGCCGCAAAACGCACAGTCCTTCTCCACGTGCGTCTTGTCCTCATGTAAGCAGTAGAGACAAAAGGAGTGTTCGTCCTCCTTAAAGACGTTCTGGAGCTGGCATCCAGGGCAGATCCTGAACAGCTTTCCGGGCGTCGAGCTTCCCTTCTCCTGGGCCATGTCCGGGCCTGAGAAACTTCTGGAGTCCTCCAAAAGCGTAGCTCGACGAAATCTTCACCCTTGAGGGGCGCAGACGAATCCGACACGGGTCCCCGTTGATCGGATGGAGAGTCGGTGGAGCTTGAGGCTCTTTTGACCGAAAAAACAAAGTTTTTGAGAAAAAACGTGAAAAAATAGCACTAACGCTCGAGAGCAATAGCACGAGGATCCCAACACATGAACGTGCGGTAAAAATCTGAAGATGGCTGCCAGAGGCGGTGCTTAGGTAGAGGGCAGTCATTGGCTGTGGTCAGTATGACGCAGAGACCAGTGATTGGTTATTACTACGAAAGACAGATCAGAAACGAAACTGATACTGGTTTTTTCTTTACCGAGGATTCCGAGCCTGACGACGGGGAATATTCATGAGCATGTGAATCCATGCCAGACCCCATGCTGGAGAAACCCAGGTTAACTTTACACTCCATGCGGCCAGCTGCCATTTTAAACCGACAATAAAAAATATCCCAAGAGGAGAATTTATTAGAGCATGGCGGAACTGTCAAGACTCACAAAAGTTTGACAAAGAATGTGAACTACTAACTGAGTGTTTCCAACAAACAGGGTACTCAAGCAAGAGTGGCATAATTTGTATATGTAAAATAATCTACATAGGCAGCACGATTAGAGAGCTGAGGATAAGAGTGAGGGCGCATGTGGTAACTACAGAGAGTCAGGACCCAAAATTCCCTTTAGCTCAGCACTGGCAGACTGAATACCAACTGGATAATAAGAAAGATATTTGATACATAGGTTTACAGAGTGTTAAGCTTGACAAGAGAGGAGGGAACAGAGAGAGAATGCTCAGAGAAGCTGAAGCAAGACGAATATGTAGATTTAAGGCAACAGAAATTGGTCTAAGTACAGATAATGAAAGGGCCTCATTTCAGTCAAAATCCAAAAAGTTTGGACAGCTATGAGTTTTTTTACAAGGGCCCATTATGTGAACGGTTGTGTAGGGTGGAAACAAAAGATAAGGACTCATTTTCATAAATGTTTAGGTATGACATAAATTTAGGAAGTTATATCTGAAACCCAAAAAGAAATAGTAAAACAAGAGTGTTAATGAGAAAGATTGATCACCCATTCACCCTACTGTGATTTTCAGTGGACTATGGAATTTACTGAAATTTCTTATTTGAAGTTATCAGTAAGAAGTGCCTGAGAATAACAAACACTATGCGTTTTTAAAAATATTAATATTTGTTGTAAATGGAATATAATTATAACCATGAATCTTGAATCAGTAAATCAGCTTATCATGCAGCACGAGTTCAGTTAACGAGATTAGAAAAAAGATTAGAAATTGTGTCACTATTTTTTGTCTTCAAGTATGGGATGTTAATCAATCTAAACAAACCAGATAGCAAGATTTACCATATTGCATTAAGGGGATCGTTGGTAAACCTTACCTCAAGCTGCCATGATTATTATTTTTAATTATTATATCCGAGCGCACTTATGGTGCAACTAACGGGATCAGGGAATTAATTACAATAAAGCATACATGAATACTACGCATGATTAATCCAATGTATGTTGGGCATGCACTACAACAGCCCATAGGATACCAATAACGTAATCCCAAAATATGGCAGACAGAGGCAAACTGGAAATTAAAGATGCCGCGCGCCCACATGCAACCATGGCAACGGCCGTAAACATTACTGCAATGGCGTCAGCTGCTCAGGTGGAACACAAGAGCCGACACTCAAGGACGATTGAATTTATGAGGAAATAAAGTTGAAAGGTAAGCGATCGGATTACTATGAATGCAAATAGGTAAGGGGCCCGATGTGAATAACTTTAAAATAGTTAGTTTATTACGTACCGACAGTTGGGGGAAAAAACGAGGAAAATAAAAACAATACGCTGTCACGGGAAGCGCGAAAAAGCAGAGCAAGGCGAAACCTAGTAGTAACGACGACAGTTACAGATGCACAGGATACGAATAACAGGCTAGTTGGGTTTTACTACTCACTTGGGAAGCAAGACCTTAGATAGATGCCTTTTAGTGTATATGAGGAATGAAAACAAAGCAAACTGCAAAAAATGTTATCACAAGGGCAAGCCCATGAGGGCATAATGTTTTTCACTTTTAAATATTCACTAATAAACTTTCTATTTAAACTTGGCGCCCATCTTTGATGAGTATATACAAAGAGAATGATAGCAGGTTGTGCAACGTGCAGGTCAGCGGGTCGAGATCCTTTGACTCCGCCCAGTGACAAAACCTAGTCCACTTGCTTTTGTACTGGGTCCAGGTAGCATCGCTCCTAGCACCCTGTATGATGTCTAGGTTAGCTTGTGAGCGATGCAAATGCCTTAGTGTGACCTGTTCAGGAACCATGCTGTGAGGGCCAACTTCTGGGGGGAAGGGTGGATAACCGTGCTTCCCTGCTGAGATGATAGGTGAGCTGGGCCCAATGGAAGGTGCATCAGTGGCTGATCCGAAAGACTGAGCAGCTCCGAGAACCATGGCCTTGTCTGCCACCAAAGAGCTGTCAGAATGATAATGAGTTGCTGGGGCTCCTTTATCTTGTGTACCAGGGGAGTGGGAGGGAAGGCATATGCATTCATGTTGTTCCATTGTTTCTGCAACACATCGCCCAGAGAGTCCCGGCCCTGTCCCTGCCAGGATGCAAACTGGGGGCACCTCCTCTTGGACCAGGTGGTAAAGAGATCCACCTGAGGATGACCACATCTGTCGAAGATCCCCTGAAGGACCGGATCATTCAACTGCCATTCGTAATTGTCCGCACCCAGCCTGCTGAGCCTGTCCGCCTCCTAGTTAGACTCCCCCGGGAAGTGGTTTGCTGCCAAGTGCATGTTTACCACAACCCACTCCCAAATGTTGACTGCTAGAGTGCAGAGGGAGGAGACCTGGTACCACTCTGCTTGCAGATGTAATACATGCTGGTGTAGCTGTTCGTTTGAATGAGGATCGCCTTGCCACTGATCATAGGGAGGACGGCTTTGAGAGTGAGCCAGATGGCCATCAACTCGAGCCAGTTGATGTGAGCCTCCTGCTCCTGATGGGACCAGACCCCATGGACACTGTGGCTGTCCAGGTTAGCTCCCAGCCCTCTAGAGATGAGTCTGTGTGGATGGTAACCTGCAGTGCTGGTTGCCGGAAGGGCCTGCCTTTCCGCAAGTTGTAATCCGTGCTTCACCAGACTAGGTCCTGGTGGAGATGAAGAGGGATGCTGATCAGCTCTGCCTGGGAACTCTTCTCCTGACTCCAGGAGGGTGTGAAGTGTAGCTGCAGGCACCTCATTTTGAGCATTGTGTATGACACTTCCAGGAGACAAGCTGCCATGATGCCCAGGAGGTGTTGGTACCACCAGGCAGAGGTCACTGCTCTGCTGAGAAAATGCCCCGTGGCCCTCTTGATGGCTGTGATCTTGTCCTCCGAGGGAAAAACTCTCTGAGAGCTCATATCCCAGATGAGGCCCAGGAAAGTTAGATTCTGTGTAGGCTCCAGCTGTGACTTCTTGAGATTGATGGAAAATCCCAACTCGTGTAAAGTATTCATGAGTGCAGAGGAGGTGCGGTGGACTGCCTCCGGAGACCCTGCCCAGACGAGCCCATCGTTTAGGTATGGACGGATGTGGAGGGCTGCTGCCGCGTTCATTAGTCTTGTAAATACTCAGGGGGCTAAATTGAGGCCAAAAGGTACCTTGTATTGGAAATGAAAGCCCATGATCCTGAACCTTAGAAAGGATTTATGGGGCTGCCAGAGCAGGACGTAGGTACACATCCTTCAGATCCAGGGAGAACATCCAGTCTCCCATGCACAGTGTCTATGCTATAAGTACTGGGGTAACCATCATGAAATTTTTAAGAGGAAGGGAAAGGTTCAAGGAGAAAAGGTCCAACACAACTCTCAGACCCACCTGGTTTTTCTTGTGCATGGCGAAAATCCATGAGTAGAAGCCCAGACTCCGCTGGGAGGCTGGGACTTCTGCCACTGCCTGACTCTCTACGAGCCATAGAATTTCCACCAACAGAGCTGATGTCGTAATTTGTGGGAGCGGAGGGGAGGAGAGAGGGGAAGGAGGGATCGGTAGGCAGTAGCACGTGGACACCACTCAGAGGATCCAGGTGTCCTCCAACCTCGTGCACCAGCATTGGGAGTGAAGGGCAAGCCTGCCGCGCACTGGAGACACGTGGACCCGGATGGGCGTGTCATGCCTTTTTTCCGTCTGAGGCTGAGGAGGGGGACTGAAAAAAACCCTGCGCACAGCCTTGTGTTTGCGCTGGTGCTGGCTCAAAGACCTGTCCGGTTGCCTGGACCGTTGTTCCTGGAAGCCCCGGAACCCGGCAAAGGACCGACCCTTGTCTGACTGCTGCATCAGACTATGTTTTCAGGGTGGTCTTAGTGAGGATGGACAAAGATTTTGGCAGTCTGTGAGCTGTTTTTCTTCTTATCCAATTCCTCGTCTGTAGTGGAATGGAATAGATCACCACCCTCAAAAGGAAGATCCACTATGTGCTCCTGGACGTCTAGCTTTAACTTGGTTGCCCGTATCCAGGCCATCGTCCTCATGTCCGTAGCAATGCAAATAGCTCGGCCTGAGGTGTCAATGTGCGCCACCGTGGACTCCATGATGTCTTGCGCTACAATTTCCACCTCGGCCAGCCCTGCCTTGAAGCATGCCTGGCTCTGTACCGGAAGTTCTGGCAGGAAGTCGGCGATTTCCCGCCAAAGCCTCGGACAGCGGCAAGCATAGCGTCCGCATTAGACTGACGAAGGTGAAGCAAGCGTTGGAATAAATCTTCTTTCCGTATGCTTCCAGGATCTTCTCCTCCTTACCCAGGAGTGCAAAGGATGAGGTAGCCAAAGACGATTGTGGCTTGGAGTAGAGCGAGGCTGCCCCAATCACTGTGGAGTGTGGCTGAGGGTGTGCCGACAGCAAGAGTGGATACCCCTCCATCTACCTAAACTTGGCGTTGAGGCGCCTGTTCGTAGGCTGCGCCGAGTGGGGTTTAAGCCATCCCTTCTTGGCTAGTGCCACATCTTTTTGCGTCAGGATCCCCGTTCTAGCCGTGGGGTGTAGTGTGAGGACCTCTGCCAGGACCCCCGCCTCCGGTTGTTCCACTTTAGGCAGAGGAAGCCCCAGGTATTCAGCCAAGCCGGAGCCACTCATGGAAGGCCTTGACCGACGATGGTGTGTCTGGGTGGTCCTCCTCATCCTTGTCCACCAAGGTGTCCTGCTAGTCTGGAGCAGCTGGAGGAGTACTGCCGACTGTGGCGGAGGCGTACTGACAGGGGCAGCCAAGGAGTTGTGGGAGCCGGCGTGGTGGGAGCTGGCAGGGGCAGCTGGGGCTGCACCATGGGTGGGATCGCTGGAGCCACGGATGGAGTGGCTGTGGGTGCCGGTGGCAGAACTGGAGGGAGCATGTCGCCGATCACACCCCTGAGGATGATGCCCATCTGTGGACACCTCATGCGGATCATAAACCTTTAAAAAAACCTGTCGTCACAGCCTGGTGGAGCGCTTGGAAGCGCGGGCATGGGCTGAGACCTGGGCACACCCATCTTACTGCATGCAGGGTGTATCTGCCCTGCGACAATGAAAGATAAGCCGTAGGCCACGTGCCTGGTGAAGACCAGTCCCACCTGGAAACTCGTACCCCTACCTGTTCCCCAAAGGGGGATGGTGTCGAACGAGGCGCCATTTTCTCTGGGCAGGTGGCTATTTTGTTGGGCTCCGCTCCACATTCCTGTGTCGTGGTGCTTGCTGGATTGGGCCCGACCTCTTCCAAGACACTTGATGGTGGAGGTTGAGGCCTACCCTGCACCTCAGGCCGAGGCCTGGTAGGCTGATTGCCCTCAGCTGTGTCGCCGGTAGTGCTGCAAACAGGTGCCTCCTCAGAAATGTGTCCGGTACTAGGGCGTAGCCCTAGTAATAGAACCTTACGGTCCCTCAATGACGACACCGGTAGCATCTCGTGACCGTTCGGCCTGGCGGCCGGTAGCTGTAGCAGCCTCAGTACCCGCCCTGGTACAAGAACCTGAAAGGTCCCTCCCGCTGGTGCGGTTCCTGGGAAAGGAGTCGTCTTTACGGGGAGCAGATGAAAAAAGTACCCCTACCTTGGGCCTGGACTTGTGCTTGCCAAATTCCTTCAGGTCCTCCGGAGGCGATCTTCCAAAGAGCTCCCTCCACCGAGCTAACCTGTTCTTCAGAGCGTGCGGTGTGAGCGCGTTGCACACAGAGCAGCCCTCCCCGCCAGGGTCGGGGCCAAGACAGCGGAGGCAGAGAGCATGGGGTCAAACGTAGGTAAGAGCTCCTCGTTGGCTGTACACCTGCTGAAGCCCTCTGACGTCGACAAGCTCAGGCGAGGAGCGTGGCGCCGGAAGGCAGAGGTATCCGAGTTAAGACAAGAAAGAAGAAAACAAAAAAAACACTTCTCTGAGGAAGAGCACGTGGAATTACTAACCCAGGAGCGCAGCTGAAAGCGGTCCGTTCCCGTCGACGTGGAAAAGAGGACTGAGTGGCGCCGGTGGGCGGCGTCAGGGGAAGCACATGCTCCCAGGGCCGCACCCTTTCGTGCCTCTACATTTAAAGTGGAAGACGTTTTTTTTCAGGTGAAAAAGGTTCCATCTCCCGTCCCTAGCGAGGGACGCCCATACAGTATGGAGGAAAGGGGACGGGACGTAGGAGTATTAACACTTTACCTTTAAATGTAATTGTGCGCAGGGGTGCGGCCTCAGGAGCATGCACTCCCTTAGCCCTGCCCATCAGCGCCACACCTCAGTCCCATTTGACGCATTGGCTGCATTGGCTTCACGCTCTGAAACACTTGTGTATGAGCGCGATAGAAATAAAATATCAATCAATCAATTAGAATGTTTAACAACCCTGCTCTTATTATGCGGGAAGGATGGTGGGACATATGGAGGAAAGGGGGCTAAGGACTAGAAGTACGTTAGTCACTCCGGTGATTAACACTTCATTACTCCTACGTCCCATCCCCTTTCCTCCATACTGCAAGGCCAATTAACACAGATTAGAAAGCCCTGGGGAAAAAAGCAATTGTGGACTCGATGCAGACCGGTTACACAGAACCGCCCACCTGAAGGCAGCGCCAGCCCGAGCTCTGGTAGCCAAACAATAATGCTTGCAGAAAGCTGATGTGGCTGCCATGGAACATTGGCGTTGAAAAGCGCCAGCTGCTGCCTTGCACGATTGCCTGAGCATGCAAGCCCCTTGGGACCTCCTTGTGCTGTGTCCTGTACGCCTTGTAAATGGCCGCAACCATCCATGTGGCTATAGATGCCTTAGGGGGGCGTGTCCTAGAGCTCATGGCGAGTGGAAGCTGAGTCGCCGTGCTCTGGCCGAGACGCCGTATCTCGATCCTTTTGCCTGCCTGAAATTGCACCTGAGACGGAAAGAACCGGTTCCGAGGGAAGGGGAACCGACCCCAGACACGATACTGTGGTCTTCTCCTGGATTCGGACCTCCAAACCCACATATTCTTCCCGATAAAGGTCCCCTCTGTTGGCGGGACCTAAGATGGCGGCCATCTTTTGAAGCCGATGCCGGTGGAAAACGCTAGCCGCCTTCGCGGCGAAGCCGATCTATAAGCTGATAAAGGTCCCCTCTGTTGGCGGGACCTAAGATGGCGGCCATCTTTTGAAGCCGATGCCGGTGGAAAACGCTAGCCGCCTTCGCGGCGAAGCCGATCTATAAGCTGCTGCCACGACTGAAACAAGGAAGAGGAGCCTCCCCCTCCACCCGGGTCCGAACCTCTGCTGCGACAGCTACCGACCGGGGAGCCAACCGGGAGCTCCCGTCTGGGGAGACTGGGCCCGGGCCCTGGACTATGGCACCGTGAGTGGCTACGCCGACCCCCCGGTGCGGGGAGCCCCGTCATCGACAGCAGAAGAAGGTGGAGGTGAGGAGAGCACTGGGTGAGGGCATGAACCAATCGAACATGTGCCGTTGTATATCCCTCCGAGAACTTGAACACTGACCCCGCGTAAAACGGACCACCCCACCTCCGGAACCATAAGCCCCCCAGCCCACACAACGAAATCACTGGGCTGGTGGGGGCATTGCTGAGGAAACGACGCCCACCACCATCTACCCCCACACAACCGAGTGGCGTCTCTGAACGCCCCTCACCATGGCGGCCAGGAACAAGACGACGACAAGCACCATGGACACGTATGTGTTTGCTAAAGCAAAAGCTCCTCCGCAGCCATGCAGTTCCACTCCCGAACCTCCCCGAGCAAAACCGGCGGACTCTCCCGAAAATCAAGCTCAGGTACTGGAGGCAATTGCATCACTGCGCACATTTATAGATTCCAGAATCGGGGAGTTCAAATCCGAGCTACAACTCATGCGCCAGGATGCCCGCAATCTAACAGAAAGAGTAACCACCGCCGAAACAACCATAAAAGAGACATCGGACGACTCAGCGGAGCTGAAAGCTAAGGTACTGGACCTGGAACGGAAGGTGTTCACACTCGAGCCCAGGGCTGAGGAGGCCGAGGGCCGGGCCAGACGCGCCAACATCAGAATACTGGGGGTACCGGAGGGAAGTGAGGGCCCGAATCCGACGGCCTATATAGAATCCCTGATACAACAGGAGGTGGGCGCTGGAAGGCTAACGCAAGGATTCTCGATCGAAAGGGCGCACAGATCACTTCAGAAGAGACCCCCGCCGGGCTCACACCCTCGCCCTATAATCGCTAAAGTACTCAACTCCCAGGATAGAGAGACCAACCTCCGGCACTCCAGAGAGGAGGGCCCCATTGAACGCGGGAGCTCGAAGATAACGATCTACCCCGATTACACCACGAAAGTCCAACGGCAGAGGAACTCATTTGTGCCGATTAAAGCCCGACTCAGGCAACTGAACCTGAAGTACATGCTGTTATACCCCTCCAGACTGAAAGTGATTCACAAGGGGAGGGCGATCTTCTTGGAATCCCCGGCAGCTGCAAACATGTGGCTGGAAGACAACAATCTAGCCGCAGATAAAGACCCTCAGCCCACGGAAAACTGAAGAATCCCCTGCGCCTGAGGCATGGACGAAGCCATGACTCATAAAGCCAACTCGGACGCAAGGCAAATGACCTAAGAGAAAGTAAAATCACCCAACAGTTAGCAACGAAGATGCGGCCCTCGCTCGGCCCACGCCAAGCACAGAGTCCTACCCCCACGAACAGTACAGGACAGGCCAGTTGCCTGACCGACCTCCCTCGTGCCCGATACCCGGATGGGTCCTGACGGCACGAGAGCGCCTGAGCACCAGCAGGAACTTGTCGTTGCTGGGCGCACCAGTTCCAGTTTTGTTAATTGTTTTGTTCACACCACAGTCCTCGAAATATTAGCGGAGCGGAAACATGGGACCGGAGGCCCTTGGGGGCCGAGGAAGAGAAAACACCAGAACTTAGAGGGAGAGCCTCACCACCTGCAGAAGGACCACCCCGTGAAAACGGGGGCGACCGGAAAGATGAAACCAAGACACAAACCCAATGGCACTCCAACTTAAGGTGATGACGTGGAATGTGAGGGGCATGGGCACGTACCTGAGAAGGAATCGGATCCACTCTTACCTGCGCAGGAAAAAGGTGTCGGTAGCGATGCTTCAAGAAACTCACCTCACGGAAGAAACCACGGCCAAATTATCCGAAAGATGGGGAGGGATCGGGAAAGGGGCGCCATACTCCAAATTCGCCAGAGGAGTGTTTACGTGGGTGAGCCCGACTGTGCCCTTCCACCTACTGGGCTATGAAGCCGACAAAGAGGGCAGATACCTAATAATATGGGGTACCATTGAATCCACGCCAGTCTGCCTGGTGAACTCATACTTTCCGCAACACGGAATACCCTCACACCTCGAAATGCTCAGTGCTAAAATGATTCTTCGCAGAGAGAGTGCCTTCATATGGGGGGGCGACTTCAACTGCATCAGGAACGGAGCTGTGGACAGATCAGACCCCCCCCCCGTCATTCAAATAACCCTGCATCTAACACACTAAACACCGCAATAGAACAGCTCGACCTAGTAGACATCTGGAGGGAACAACATCGCACCGAGAGGTGCTATTGTTATTACTCGGCCCCGCATAAGGTCCACACGAGAATAGACTATCTGTTCATAGATCGTGAGCTGGCTCAACAAGTAGACGGCACATTGTATCTAGGCAGAACCATATCCGATCACTCACCGCTGACCATGCAATGGGCTCCTAGAGGACCCAGACCGCCAATCCCGCTATGGAGAATGCCACCCGCAGCACTCACAGACCACGCATTTAAGGAGGAACTTGGTACCAAACTTGAGGAATACCTAGACATTAACACAGGCTCAGTGTCAAGCTGGAGCACACTATGGGAGGCCATGAAGGTTGTAACACGGGGAGAAGTTATATCAGGTGCAGGTGGCACCCGTAAGCAACTGAAGCTGGAACTGGAGGAACTGGAGAACAAGATCACGCACCTGGAATCCGAAATCGACATCATGCCGGACGCTGAAACAGAACTGAAGGGCACCCGGGAGGAGTGCCTTTTGGCCTGGAATAGACTGTCTAAATTCGACTACACGACCTACATAGCCAGGGCACACAAAGAAGCAGATAAACCTGGTAGAATGTTAGCCTGGCTATGCAAACGCGAGTTCCCAAGACACCTCCCAACTGAAATAACTGATGAAAGGGGGATAACCCACAGGACGCAACAAGACATGAACTCAGCATTTGCGGCCTTCTACTCCAGATTGTACCCCCACGACACCAAAATACCAGTGGAGGACATAAGGGCCACACTGGCTGAGATTGAGCTCCCAAGACTGACGGAGGCCCAAAGAGAGCTACTGGACGCGGAAATCACTCCAGAGGACGTGACGGAGGCGATTAAATCGCTAACCACCTGCAAGACCCCCGGGAGTGACGGGCTTCCGCCAGAATTCTACAAAGCGTATGAAGCGACCCTTGCCCCAACACTCCACAAGGTGTATATGGAGGCATACGGAAACCTATCCAACTCCATGAAAGAAACAATTATCATCCCTATACTTAAACCCAACAAGCCTGTCGACAACTGTGAATCATACCGCCCAATCGCCATGCTAATCTATGACTGCAAGATCCTGACCACAATCCTGGCTAAGAGGCTGGCGAGGGTGATAGGAACCCTGATTCACGAGGACCAGAATGGTTTTGTACCAGGACGCAACACCACCGCGAATCTGAGGAGGCTCCAACACATCATGGCAGAGACCTATGATCGAGACGAGGACCTAGCAGTGCTATCCCTGGACGCTATAAAAGCCTTCGATTCCATCTACTGGGAGTGGCTGATCGAAGTGCTAAGGGAATTCGGCTTTGGTGAGAGCTTTGTAAAGTGGGTCGAGGTATTGTATAATACACCGACAGCGAGAGTGAAGACTGGAGGGACGGTGTCGGAAGCCTGGCCGATACAGCGGGGCACGCGGCAAGGATGCCCGTTGTCCCCGATGCTATACATACTGGGCCTGGAGCCAGTGGCTGCCTATTTCAGGAAACACTTCGACGCGTGCATTGGGCTGGGCAGTGATCACGCCATAATATCCATGTATGCAGATGACGTCCTCCTGTATTTGAATATCCCTCAGCTCAATGCACAAGTTGCGTTGGACATCTTCGACAACTATGCCCGATACTCTGGGATAACATTTAGCAAACTAAAGTCGTGTGCGTTCCCACTGGCCAGACTCAGGGGTTTGGATAAGTCCGACCTTCCATACGTCGGGATACACTGGCAACCAGAGCAGTTTAAGTACCTGGGAATCAAAGTGTGTCATACCCCTGCGCTCACGCACGAACACAACACAGAAAAAGCAGTAAGAGCCCTCCGCAAATCTATGAACTTTTGGTCGAAGCTACCACTGGCAGTAATGGGCAGAGCGGCAATAGTCAAGATGATAGTTCTCCCCCGTTTCTTATATCACTTCACGAACGTATGCTTCTACATCAGACCTCCCTTATTAAAAAAACTAGACTCTCTAATCAAGGACTTCATATGGGGGTCGTCCAGACACAAGCTCTCTTTGCCTACACTCACGCTCCCGTACAAAGAAGGAGGGATACAACTACCCGATCTGCAAAGGTACTACCTAGCTGCGCAGCTCAGCCACGTGACGAAATGGCTCTCCGATGACCTGTCAGCTGAAGTGGGGATCCTGCGACATCCGACCTCCAAGCTATTCCCTAAAGAAATGCTTTTGAACCCGACGAAACAAACTTCTGAAGTTCCCATGATTGTTACCCTGGCGAGGCAGATATGGGCCAGAATTGGCTTCCTTCGACAACTGAAACATCCCTACAATCCCAATACCCCCATCCTGGCGGATGTATGCAAAACTCAGGCAGACTTAGCGACAGCCAGGAAATGGGAGAGAGCCGGAATCTACACATGGGGAGACCTGTTTGAAGACGGCATGTTCAGAGAACTTGAATCGCTACAAGCTAATGGAGGCATCTCGAACACCCAATTCCTGTGGTACCACCGCCTCAAGCGGACAGCCAGGGCACAGTGACCTGTCTGGCCAGAGGAACCCCCACCGGACCCCCTCCTTCAGGAGATGTACGATTTAGCAGACGGTTGGAAGCCGGTCTCCCGCTTATACACCAAACTAAATGATAGACCCAATCCAAAAAGCGCGTCCCTGAGACAAAAATGGGAAACCGAATTAGGGACCACACTAACTGACAGTGAATGGGAGCGAATACTACTATACCCCAAAGAGGTGTCGAGGAACATTAGATTCAAACAAGTTCAATTGAATGTGCTATACAGAACTTACATGACCCCATTAAGAGTTGCTACCTTTAACAAACAAGCACCGCTGAACTGCCCCTGGTGCGGAAATGATAAAGTGGACATGATCCACATGTTCTGGACCTGCACCAAAAAGGAGAAATTCTGGTCCATGGTGGAAAGCACCTGCACCAAAGCGGGACTCACGAGATATGAGTGGAACCCAAAGGAATGCTTACTGGGAGCCCATCCCAGACTCAGCAAATACAAACACCTGGTCAAACTAATGGACCTAGCCTGCATCCTCGCAAAAAGGTCCATAGCTATGGAATGGAAATCATCAGGGGGCCCGAGGCACGGACGTTGGCTTAAGGACCTGGAAAAGTGGACGGAGGCAGAGACCAGAGCCTGGCAGGATGGAATCCACTCAAACGATGATGACTCCAATGACACCCTAGAATCATGGAAGGCCCTGGTGCGCGACATCCAATATGCCTCGGACCACAAACCCCCCTGAGCTCTCACCCTTGCTAGAGACTTGCCTGAGGCTTACCCCCAAAAATGGACATCCGAAAACCCATCCCCCGTGACCTTGGGTACGCAGACTATCGACCCCCCTCCCCCCGCTACAACTATGAACAACATATTGAGCTATGTTCACCTGATTTTGATCCTCCGAAGGTGACGAATAAAGCGTCTGATTTGCGGAAGTCTTTAGTAATGGACAGGTAGAACTTTAAAAGCTCGTCTGACGTCGAGGCAGTGGAGCACCTTTTTTCCGCTGTCTCCACCGTGTTAGGGGAAAAGGTGGGGAGCACAATCTCCTTGCTGAGATGGAAAGATGAGACGACTTGTGAGGAACCTAGGGTGAGTGCGCAGCACCTCCTTGTCCTGATGAAATACTGTATAGGGCTCTGGCCACCGGAGCCTGGATCTCGCTGACTCTGCAAGCCGAGGTGAGGCCCACCAGGAGCGCTGTCTTCAGCGTGACAAACTTGATGTCTACTGTAACCATGGACTCAAACAGTCTGTGCGCCAGAGCGCTGAGTGCCACATTAAGGTCCCAGGCCGGGTGTAGGCGCTTGGCCGGAAGGGTACAGCCTTGTTAGCCCACTAGATGTCTTTTGACCACTGGGTTGGAGGAAGAAAATCAAGACTTGTCCGTGTTCCTGTATATGCCTTTGGCTGCTAGGTATGTCCGGCACATCTCCACCTGGAGGCCTGATCTAGCTAAATAAGCCGAGAATTATAGCACCTGGTCTAGCGTACAGGTCAGTGGGTCCCCTCCGTTTTCTTTGGCCCAGAAACAGAATCTGGTCCACTTGCTTTTATACTGTTTCTGTGTAGCTAGACTCCTGGCTCCTTGGATGATTTACAGATTGCCCTGAGACAGGTGGAGATGTTGAAGCGTTACCTGCTCAGGGACCAAGTGCTACAGATAGTTTCTGTGGGGAGGGGTGGATCACCGCTCACCCCTGCTGTACCAGGAGAGAGTCCGGTCCGAGAGGTAGGGGAACCGGAGGTTGGTCTGACCATTGCAGCAGATTGGTCAGAGAACCACGTCCTGGCTGGCCACTGGGGAAGCTACCAGGATGAAATGCAGCTGGCGGGTTTCCCTGATCATGACCAGGACTTTGTGGAGAAGAGGGGTCGGGGAAACCGCTTAGGCCCACATTCCATTCCATGGCACCGTCCACCCCAGGAGGCTGACCGCCGGCACATCTGGTTGCTCTCTGTTGCAAACAGGTCTATGTTGGGGTAACCCCACATGCTGAAGATTTCCGAAAAGTACCTTTTTGTTCAGGTACCACGCGTAGTTGTCCGAGCCCAGCTGGCTGAGGCTGTCGGCCTCTAGATTCCACTCTCCCGGAAGGTGTAGTGCTGAAATCCAGATCTTCCGCGCAATGGCCTATTCCCAGATGGCTATTGCTAGCTTGCACAGGGGTGACTGTCTGGTGCCCCCCCGCTTGTTGAGGTAATACATGCAGGTAAAGTTGTCCGTCTGAATGCACACCACTCTGCCCTAGATGACGGGAAGGAATGCCCTGAGTGCGAGCCAGATAGCCATAATTTCCAACAAGTTTATATGGTTCTGCTGGTCCTTCCTGGACCATAGACCATGTACAGCATGTCCGCTCAGGGTGCCCCCCCCCATGTCTTGAGGGAGGAGTTTGTCGTAATTGTGTTGTCTGCCAGGGGTGCTCCGAAGGGTTTGCCTGCCCAGGGGTTGGACTCCTTACTCCACCACTCTTCATCTTCATGCAGGTGAACGGGCATGGAGACCGATGCCACCTGATCTCCCGAGACCTGGTCCCAGGATGCTGAGAAATGTAGCTGCAGCCTCCTCATCTGTACTGCCATGCTGTGGTTTCCTCCCTGCTATGACCCACAGCACCACCTTTTCCCATGTGGGGAACACCATTTGCCTATGCGTGTCCCACTGAAGACCCAAGAATACCAAGTTTGCAACGGTTGTAGGTGCGACTTCTGGAAGTTGAGTGAGAACCCAAGCTCGTAGAGTGAGGTCAAGAGCCTGCCGACTGAATACCTGACTTGCTCGGACTAATCAGTCGTCGACGTAGGGGTATACACAATGGCCCTCTGACCAGAGCAGACCTCTAACCACATTCATGAGCCTTGTGAAGACCCTGTGCGCTAAGTTCAGGCCGAATGGTATTACCTTGCTTTGGAAATGAAGACCCATGACCCTAAACCGGAGGAAGGGTCGATGCGCCTGCGCTATGGGGACGTGTAAATATGCGCCCTTCAGATCCTGGGAGCCTGTCTCTGCAATTAAAGCTGGAGTCACCATTTTGAATTTCTGTAGAGGCAGGTATTGGTTTAAGAAGGAAAGATCTAGGACCACTTGCAGGCCAGCCAGGTTCTTTTTCTGAATAGCAAAGATGCGGGACTAAAAGCCCAACCCCTGCTGGGGCATTGGGACCTTCTCTTCCGCCTCGCTCACCACAAGGGAGCGGATCTCCACTATGAGTGATGGTGTCCCGATTTGAGGAAGGAGTGTGGGGGGAGGATGATAGGTAGCCGGAAGTCCTGTGAGATTACAGTGATCACCCGGGTATCCGCAAACCGTTCACTCCAAGCCGGACTGTGGAGAGCCAACCTGCCCAAAACTGGAGTGCTGTAGATCTCGAATGCCCAGTCATTGCTTCTTTGGTTCCGAGGCTGGGGCCCGGGAAGGGGACTGAAAGAAAGACTTCTGGTGCTTCTGCCTGTGCTTGCTGGGGGACCGGTCAGGCTGCCCGGACCTTCGGTTTTGGAACCCCTGGAACCCGCCAAAGGTCCTGCCCTTTACCAACTGAGACTGGCCCTGTTCAATGTTTTTTGCTGCTGGTTTGGTAAGAATAGCCAAAGATGTGGCTGTCTGGGAGCTACTTTTCTTTTTGTCCAGCGCCTCATCTGTGGTGGAGTGGAACAAATCACCTCCCTCGAAGGGTAGATCTAGGATTCTCTCCTGGTCATCAGGGTAGAACTTGGTTGCCTTCAGCCAGGCCGTCCTCATGTCTGTGGGCTTATCAATATGGGCAACGGTAGCCTCCATGATGTCTTGTGCCACCAACTTGGCCTCTACCAGGCCCGCCTTGAAAGATGCTTGCTTGAGGGTAGGGAGGAAGTCGGCAATCTCCCTCCACAGCCTTTTGTTTGCCGCAGCTATTATGGCATTGGCCCGTCAGAGATGGAGACCCACTTTTGAATAAACCTTTTCACCGTAGGCCTCCAGGACCTTCTCCTCTTTGCCTAGGAGCACAGAAGTGGACGTACATGCTGTCGTCATCTGCGGTTTGGCGTACATAGACACTGCCACGATGACAGTGGCTGAGGGTGAACAGATAAGAGCAGAGAGTCCCCCTCCACTTGCCTGAACTTCGCATCCAGTCTTGTTTGTCGGCTGTGTGGAGTGTGGTTTTAACCACCCTTTTTTTAACCAGGGCCTCACATCTTTTTGTAGTTGAATACCGGATCTAGACTCTGCCCTGATATTGAGGACCTCCGCCAAGACCCCATTCTGGATTTTGCTTTTGTGGCTGTGGGATGCCTAGGTACTCCGCCAGGCCTGGGATCCTGTCGTGGAATGCTTTAGCCGACAAAGGCATGTCCTGCTCCCCATCATCAGTGTCCTGCTGATCCTCTGTGTCTATGGTGGGCCATTGGGTCTACCAGTGTAGATTCATGCATTGGCGGCTGTGAGGGTACTGCAGGTGGAGGAGGGGGTGCTCCTGCCGGAGCCACCGATGTCGCAGGCTCTGGAAGCATGGGTGGTACCATTTCCGGTACGATGCCCCCGAGTAGGTTGCTCATCTGCGGAGACTGCATAAGCGTTAGGAACTTGTCGAAATAACGCTGCTTGCAGGCTAGCTGGGAGCGCTCCTGGACCAGAGCCTGCTGTGGGGACATGAACTGCTGTCTGCCCGTGTTATGCATGAACGACGCTTCCGTGTAGCGTGCTTGTCCCGCAATGGTTGGGTAGGTTGTGCACCAAGTGGCCTGAGGCACAGGCATCTCTTCTGATCTGGCAGTGGTTTCCCATCTTGCAGGTCCTACGGATGGGCGGGCCTCTGGCCTGGCCGCCATCTTGTCCTTGTGCGCCACCATTTTGTCCGCACCTTCTGCATGTGGATCCTTGGATGACATGTGCTTGGGTTCAGCCCGTTTGCTGGTATGTGTAGGCTGTGCCCCCACCCTGCACCTCAGGTGTGCGCCTGGTAGGCTGTTGGCCCTCAGCCATGATGTCAGTAGCGCTGTCTGTGCTGCGTTTAGGTGCCCGCTTAGGCGTAGGCCTGATAATAGGACAGAGCACCTTAGGACGTGTCCCGGTGTGGGAGCCCCTAGGCTTCTTGATGGCAGGACCGGGAGGATACATGTAACCCTCGGCCGAGAGGCCGCTAGCTGCTGCAGCCTCGGTACCCTTGTTGCCGGTGATGGGGCCCGACTGGCCCTTCCCGTTGCCAGGCTTCACCGGGAAGGAGTCACCCTTATGTGGTGCTTTGATGAACAGAATGCTTGCCTCCTTGGTCTTACTCTGCACGCATTCCTTTCAGGTGCTCCAGCGGCGACCTGGAGAACATCTCCCTCTACCGAGCCAAACGGTTCTTCATGGACCGGGGAGTGAGTGCGTCGCACACCGAGCAGCCTTCCCACCCATGGTCTTCTAGGCAGAGGGGCAAGCGGGTCCGACGTGTGGAACGAACCATCACATGACGGGCACCTACTTAAGCCTGCTGCGGACAACATGCGCCGGTGACAGGCTTGGGCACCGGAAGACGGTGTATCCTTGGAAGTATTTGTAAAAAATATAAGAGAGTTAATAGACTCCAAGAAAGATTTGGGAAAGCGCCTGTAATTACAGGCCCAGAAGGGCTTAACCATGAGCGCTGGTGAAACTGGTCCGCTCCCGTCAACACAGAAAAGAGGACTGAGGTGTGGCGCCAGTGGGCAGGATTAAGGGAGGGCATGCTTCCGAGGCTACACGGTTAAATCTAAAGGGAAAGTGTTATTTTTCTGGTGAAAAGGGTTCCGTTCCAGTCCCTAGCGAGGGACGCCCATTCAATATGGAGGAAAGGGAATGGGACGTAGCAGTAAGAAAGGCAAATCGCATAACAATTCCAAAATCCCCCTATTTAACACATCGAGAAAACGCCCCCACAATTAGAATATAGTTCCTGTTTTTCTTAAGTCGAAAGGGGTTGCCTGCGGGCATGTATTACACAACTTGGCTTTGTTAAAACAACAGAGAATCACACGAAGGTCGTGGTACAGTGCGTGGGCAGAGCTATAACAAGAGCCCGAAACAAAGCGGGACTACATTATCATTTGCATATTGTTTGAGTTCAGCACACATTTTATGATTGCAAGCACTAACCGCAGCACGGTTCTGTATTTTAATACAGTTTTCATTTAAAAAACACTGACCCAAAAAAAAAATAATAATAATTGCTGCCGTAGTGGTATTAAGTGACCATTGATGATCGCAGCTGGAAAATAGTGCAGTAGCTGGGCATTTGATAGCAGTGCCTGCCTAATACTTCTACACAAGCCAAACCTGTTGCCTTTGCCCATGTTTATTTTTAACAAGACACGCATGGTGCTTATAAATGTAATGGCTAAAGGCATACCTGGTCAAGACTTTCTTTTTATTACACGAGTAGCAAGTTTACAGCTCCAATTGAGTCATTCACTCTCAGAAGACTGCTTTGAATCAAGACTGGCAGGCACTTCGAGTTCAAAGTTTGATGCTAAGGCTAGCTAAATTAACTAAGAGATTCCAGAAGCATGTGTTTTGGGCGAGGAGGGCAGGAACTGGGTGGCCGTGGCCATAGTGAATAACATGGCCAATTGCAGTCAATGGGTGGGTAAATGATCAAACAACAACTACAAGGTTGTGTCCCTCCTCGAATGGAATAGTTTTGGCTTACAGGTGTGTACCTAGCCAAAACTAAAAACAGGACTGGACTTGCATCTTCTGCAAGGAATCTGGCCATTTTGGCATGCATTATTTTCACACTTGAGCAGTAGTTTACTGCCCACTGGACTGAGAGGCGCATCAACCTGACCGAAAATAAAATGTGTCTTATCCAATGCAGTTTCTGATTTGTTTTCTCCAGAAACGATATTCAAATCTAACAAGAAATCTTCCAATAAAGACACGCCATAACATCATAGCGCTGCTTCATGACAAATACCTTGCGTTTCTAAGTGCTTTGAAGAAAAGCTGCAGTTATATTAAACCGTATATTGCTTCTATCAAAACTGACTTCAAAAGGATGTAGGGATGTGCCAACTGCGCCAAGATTAGAACTTGCATACGGGCCCAGTGTGTGTGGGCACTTAACACCCGCTATCTACCAAGTCGTGCTGCAGGGACGTCATTTAGGGGTCGCAACTGCGACCTCTGGGGTCTCCCTTGTGACCTCTAAAAAAAAAACATTTTTTTATATATGCAAGCTCTTGGGCTCTGCCCAGCACCATGTGGTTCTTCTGCAGTGTCTGGCTTTCTTGTTCAGGCCCCTTAAAAAAGAAGAAAAATAAGAACAGGAGTGCCACAAGTCTAACACTTTCAGCACTGACCCTAAATAAGAAAGAATAGGAATACCAAATAAGGTGTCTTTCTGGAATACTATACAATAATTGCTAGACTCATTAAAGGTTTATTTCAGGCACACTTCAGGGGGTGAGTCACTGATTTAGTCTGTTCTTAAAACGTCTCAACTCAGCCTTTCATCCTTCTGAGGTCGATAAATGAGTTCCAACACAGGTTGGGTGATATTGGGTGTATATTTTTTCTATATAAAGCGCTTAAGCGTAAGTGCTATATAATAACACATCATTATCATTTGGTCATGGACATCTGCTTGCATTCACACTAATTTGGTAATATGAGCCTATACACACTGATCTTAACAATACATATGGCGATCCATTCTTGTATGAAATGTACATCACATTATAGTGATATCGTAACCATATTTTTCATAGTGTACAATGCTATTATAAATGCCATATCATATGTGATGCCACTTCCTACTTTGTCAATGAGTGAAAGGTCGTGTTCCATCGCTTCCTGCGATATCACTTCGGGGTGGGGTCAAATGGCATCACTTGCTGTGATGTCATCAGGGGTCAAGGGTCGTGTGATGTCACTTCCGCTACCTCTGGCATTTTGGTGAAATGACGTCCCTGTGTGCTTCACAGTTCTATATTAATTAAATGAAGCAGTGTACTCTTTTCTTTTACTTTTGTAAAACGTTTAATATATGCAGGCTTTAAATTGAAAGCACACTTGAATAAAATTGAAAAAAGGGGATCCTTCCGTTGCGGGCGGCCTGCTGCTGTCCTGTGGGGTGGTGGGCGGGGTAGCAGGCAACCGCACTGGTGTCAGTTGGCTGCACATGTCTGTATCGTGATTATTCTAGGATATTATAAGTTGCACGATGTCATGATATGTACTGCACTGAACTGACGGGAAAGGCAGAGCTATGTCAAAATGCTGCGATTGGAGATGGCAGAGAATTTAACCATATCTGTTTGTAGAATGTCCCATGTTCAGTAATGTGGCACATGCTTAATGATACAGCACAGGGCATTATGGGCGATACGCGAGGACCACTGCAGCCCAGCCATATGAAGCCCAGCACACCCACCTGGCTCTTGGTGAAGGTGGTCCTCGGCCTCCGCCCCGGTACCAGGTCAGGTCTCTGCAGTACTACACCTTTTCTGCAGCCGAGCAGGGCTTCTCTTGTCCCTCGCCCCCCTGCTCGAGATCCGGGCCATTATCGGCAAGGAAAGCAGGGGCCACGGGAAGTGGCACGTAGGAACGTTCGGACACTTAACAAAAGTAATTGTGAGACACCAGACTGTTTTTTCCCGACCACTCCCTCAGGATCTTCCATTCATGTGGCCAGGGAAGGGCCATCTCTTTTGGATCCCAACCCGGGGGGTGGACAAGTGAGGGAGGATCACCTGGGTGGAGGGTCACGGGGGATTGGGAGTAGAATGCCCTCAGACGAGACATGGTATTTTGGAAAGTAAAGGACCAAGGCGATCTAGCCTTTATTGTAGGCTGCACACCCCGACATCCACTATGTGGTTTATATATCGTTTGTTCTTTTTGTCATATTCTTTTTCACAAGTTTTTATAGTTCCATATAAAGTAAACTCGTTTGTACTTCTGTTCACAAACAACTGGCTTAGATTTTATTGTAGATGCACCAATCGCCGATGCATTTCGGACTATAAAGTCCTTCCTCAGGGAATATACAGGTCATCTTCGTCATGCAAGTCAAACAGCAGTCAATATATCACACCATCAAGGGGTGTTACAATTGCAATACCCCACATATCAAAACAAACATGTGCGATCCGCGCCAAGTACATTAATGTTATTAGCGAGTCGGTATCGGACTGCATTGCGCAAATCACCATTAACCACATGCATAATGTTAGATGTATTCATTATGAAAACATCATATGAAAGATAAATCAAATATATAAAATAGCCCATTGGGCCACAACACACACAAGACAATTAACATAAGATAGAGAACATAAAGAAAATAGAGAAGTAGAAAATACAACAGGGGATAGTGATCAGCTTATCCTATTATAGGTTTCAACCAGACCACACGTAAATTGGTAGTATATTTTTCCCGTTAATGTTGATAATCCTGCGCTGACAACGAAAATCACTCGCTATAATTAGCAAAATTTTAATAATCTAGTACCTTAGTCAACATCTCCATGGAGCATTACATATGATAGTCAGTTATGTGCAAACAGCTTCCGAATGGTCGGGTTACAGAATGTTAAGATAGACAGAAGTAATTATACCATGAATAGAAATTAATGTTGTTCTGGCATGCATAGGACTGGTATGATAACAAAATGGGTGGAAATTAATGTGCGTAAAGCATACATATCAATGGTACAATGGCTTAACTCCTAAAAACAACGATTCCATATATGGAACCATATTACATTGTCTGTGTGAACTTTTGGTATATATGCTGAAGGCACTATATCCCTCAGGGTGTAAGCCTTTAATCGGAATTCCCTTCATTCAACCATGCCATCTCTTCATATGTGTTTGCGGCCAAATGGGCAGGAGCAGTTCATGAAAAAGGCTTACAGTGTTTAGGGGGCAATTACAAAAAGCAGATTCTCTGGAAAAAAGAGATTAGCGAGCTATCCAAGAAAATTACTAGTTTGACTAATGACAAAACATTCTCAGAGATCCTAACAGATAACAACCGGCTCAAAGCATACAAAATGGACCTTTAAACAAGGAAAATTTGAAAATTCAAAAGGGATGCATATGACTATTTGAATGACGAGTTATAAACCTGGGCAGATAAATATCAATTTCAAGCAACGCGACTGAGTAACACCTCAACCGACAATAGCAGCTCCTATTCAGATAACGTTGCAGGCACAATTACATTACCATCCGGCAGCCAAACAGCAAGTACTTCTGCTACAGAGAATCAGCAGACAGCTACCAACAGTACTGGGACCACAAAGTATTTTTTAGGATCTGGCCTAAGAGGAAAAGAATGAGGAAGGGGAAGAAGATGAAATCAAGGAATGCAGACACGCTTTCAAACGTAACAGACTTAGTAGTAAATCTTTCAAACGGAATACCAATCATGAAACAAGGACACTAGAGAAAGGATTAAAGTTTATACCAACATATAGCACTAAATGTTTGACAGAAAAGTTCAACTCCACAAATCAGTACTCAAACTTAAGTTGTTCTTTGCAGAATCATCTCCATCAGAGGATTCAGGTGGAAGAGAGGAGGAATATATCAAATTCAAACCAAAGAGCTCATTTACTGCCCCTATAATTGTTCCAGCAATTGCAATTTTTCATAAAATGGTATCAGATATGAAGGAACTTCATTTTGGGAAACCTAAAAATTGCAACCTCAATAAAGGTGAACTATCTCAAATAAGGGCACTTTATACAGATCCGACCATCACTATTCGGCCAGCTGACAAAGGGGGAGCCATAGTGTTACTCAATACCAATGATTACAAAATTGAATGTGAACAGCAACTGAGTGTTACTACTATCTATGCCAGCTTAGACCATGATCCTAACACAGAAATACAGACCGATTTGGAACAGATCTTATCTGGTGATATATTGACTGCTGTTTGACTTGCATGACAAAGATGACATGTATATGCCACGAGGAAGGACTTTATAGTCCGAAATGCAGCAGCGATTGGTGATTATGCATTCAATATTCAACTAATAAAATCTAAGCCAGTTGTAAGTACAAAGGAGTATGCTTTATATGGAACTATAAAAACTTGTGAAAAAGAAAGATAAAAAGAACAAACTGTATATAAATCACAGAGTGGATGTCAGGGTGTGCAGCCCACACCGAAGGCTAGCGAGCCTTAGTCATTTTCTTCAGAATTATTTTGTGTGCCCGACACAAGGCACTTAACATTGGGTTTTCACCCCATTCTTATATTTAAGTTACGACTACTCCAAATTTAACGGTTTAAGTGAGCAGAAGCTGTTGCCCGGTATCTGGTCAATCCATCGAACACCAAAGCATCTAATACCAAACCATCGAATTATATGCAACGAAATTCCATTCCATCGAATAGCCATTTCGTTGTATATAATTCGATGGATCCATCGAAATTAGTGGGGTTGGGGCTAGGGTTAGATAAGGGGTTAGATTAGGGTTAGGGGTTGGGGCTAGGGTGGTTTAAATTAAGGGTTACATTAGGGTTAGGGTTTGGACTAGGGTTAGGGTTGGGGCTAGGGTTAGATTAAGGGTTACGTTAGGGTTAGGAGGGGGCAGCTGGGGGGTTTTGGGTGGGCCGAAGGGGGGGGAAACCCCCCAATATACAAAAAAGAAATGTTACAAGGAGCTGGCCAGTGCCCTAATTTCAGCACAGGACAGCTCCATGTAACATTTTAAAGTTACCAAAAAAAGCACTGAAATGCTATCTTTTACATGGAAAAGTGCATTTCCATTGAAACCAGTCCATATATATTTTCAATGGACTGGTTAAGATGGAAAGGCACTTTTACATGTAAAAGATAGCCTGTCGATGCTTTGGCATTTGATGCTTTTTATTAGATGCTATGGTTTTTTTTTTTTTTTTTTCGATGGCATCACTATAAACCGCTGTGTCCACCGCCACATTTATTCTTGAGATATGGTATTTTCCAAGTCCAAAAGACACCTTAACCTACCCTTTCTCAGCCTATCTGGGGTGTTAAGAATCACACCTCATCTCCCCCTCCTCAATCTTGAGAAATAATGAGACGAGGAGGAGCCCACTGAGATCTATGAATATTACCCCTAGGAATAACATGGGGAAAACAACGGCAACCGACTGTAGAAAACACTCACACTGTCCTGTTAAGAGTCAGGCAGAGTCAAGCATCCAATATAGACCGTTTCCAACAGTCTCCACTTAACAAGTTGGTTCCCTATATAAGTTGCGGTCATGGGTAGGTGAATACGCAAGCTGGGGAAGTACAGAGGACCTGAGAAGCTGGAAGCTGCAGGAAGAAGGACCCGGAGGAGCGCAACTTGCTGGAATGTTTACCCAGTGTGCAGAGCGGGCTGCAGCGTGTTGAAGGAGCCGTGCCTCCTGCAAGCCAGAGGAAGGCAGCTGGGACCCTGCTGGCAGAGTCGTGTGAACACTCGTTCCTCTGGAAGGCAGGCCGGTCCCACAGGTGTCTGAGGGGCAGGTGAGACCCTGACCTCAGCTGCATTCCTGAGAAAGAACCCGCCAGCGCCGCACTACATGGGGTAAGAAGCAAAGACCCATTGGCGTACGTGTGGCTGAAGCGGGATAACAGTGTTGTGTGAACGTGCCAGGCAGCACAGAGAAAAAAGGACAGAAAGCTAGCCGAACTGAAAGCGGGTACACGGTCTGAAACAAAAGTTGAAAGCAAGTTGAAAGTAAAGGTGGTCAAGTGGCCCAAGAGGAGCAAAGCAGATAGAAGGCAGGAAAGTGCGTGTGTGCACGAGGAAGTGATGAAACAAAAGGTGCAGATGCACAAGAAAAGCAGGAAGGTACAAGACGCATGAAGAGAAAGTGAGAAAAGAAACAAGAGTCACTAGAGGGGTAACAGGGTCAGAGTGGTCGCGCGGAGGAAAAGCCAAAAACTTGGCATTCCACAAAAGCCTCTGGTCGTACCCCAAATATTCCAAGAATGATGTGTGTTTATTTGGAACTTTAAGAAATCACCCGATAAAGAGTGACAGTGTTTAAGAGTTGAAAGGGGCCTGAGCTTGGGGAAGGGAACTCCCAAGAAGCCTACCGAAGAAATTGTGATACATTTATTTCTTCTAATGGTATTTTGCAGTTTGACCAAAATGAAATGTGGGAAAAGGAATTCCAGAGAACTTCGTGGTCAACTAGAAGGGGCCTGTGAAGAAGGTCCCACAAACAGCCCTATTATTTGACATTGACCAAGCAGGACCTGGTAAGAGGACCACCTGGAACCAACACTGGTTCCCATTTTTGTTTAACCACTATTTTCTTATTTTTGAAAGATGCTAAATCACATTTTTTGCATAGAGGGAGGGCAAGCCTAGGTTCAGACACAGACAGACTTATTTTGGACTACTAGACAACGACGGCCATTAGAAACATCAGTTAAGGGAACTGCCCTTTTAGAGATAGGGCCAGTTAGGTATGACACCACCTCAAACTTTCTAGTAAATAAAGGTTTTCGAACTAACCATTTGAGTCAGCTTCTCTTTATACCATGCCTGTCTCACATAATATACAACAGGCATTGGAAAAGGTATAGGAAGCTGTGAACAACCTCTGTTTAGAATGAGTAAGGGGCAAGTATTAATAGTGAAAAACACATTATTCGAATAATAGAAATAATGCGAACTCTACAGGCTATTTGCCTCATAACAAAAACTAGCCCACATTTAATTGCAAATCAAAACAAGCTCCCAAAATGCAAATTACTTTAGCTATTTTAAACAATGTACCATTTTATTTGGAAGATGCATGGTATCTTTCCCATTCGCTTTGAAGCTAAGCATGGTCAGTCCAAGGTTACTGCATGGATGGGCGACCGAATGGGCATCTGAATTATTGATTTTTTAAAACCGTGCTATTGTCAGTCCTTGAAAAGTTGTGCCTTTTGATGAATTGCATTCTGGTATTTGTAGTCTCCCAGTCAATGATATATATATATTTTTATAGCAACAGTGAGTTTACCATCCATGCAGTAACCGGGGCCCACCCTGCTTAGCCTCAAAGCGAGGAAGGGGCAAGCCCACCCAGACCATTTTGCCTAATAAATGAGCCCACCTAACAAGACCACTTAGAACAGCATGGCCTGAGGTGGCCGATCGCTTTGAAGCTAAGCAGGGTCGGTCCCGGTTACTGCATGGATGGGACACAGACCCGAATGCTGTGTGTTTTCCTACTTTTATATATCTCATAACACACAGCATCCACATAATATTTTTTAAACCGTACTACTGTCAGTTCTTGAAAGGTTTGCACTCAGAGCATGGCTAGTGGTCTGGTAGCATTTTAAAACGGACAGTGCGCATGGCCAAAGGCCCTGCCCACTGATCATGGCCGAAGACCATACTAGTGGTCTGGAAGGGTTCTTACAAAAAAAAATCAATGGAATAACAAAATCCATGAAATTCAACGAAAACAACTTTAGTTGCAGGGACTTTAAGGTGAGCACTTAACGCAACAAACCCCTGAAATTCAGCTAAATCAACCTTACCCTTGCGCCCCCTGTTGTGCAGCCTCTGACCACAATGATGACCTCATAGATCACATCACTGGTGACAACACTAATTACAGTGTATATAACTGATTATATCAATAATGGAATTAGACAACATTTATAAATTAGCTCATGAAAACTTTGATTACCTTAATAACAATTTAGGCAGTGGACTTGGCCATGACAAAGGCTGGGGTCACTGGCCAGTATCAAAGGTCATAACAAGTGGTTGGTTAGGGTTCATAAATACCAATGTGATTGGTTAAAAACCATGCCTAGTAGCCTTTCACTGTTTTAAAATATACACTGGGCAATGTTAAAAGCTGTAGTCATTACTAGTGCCCATTAATATGTTAGAATATACCGTTGGCACATCCAAACGCTGTGGCCACTGGCTAATATTGTGTTGAAGACCATGACTAGTGGCTGGTTAGTGTATATAATAAACAGTGGGCACGGCTGAAGGCCATTGTTATTTGCATTTTTATTATTTTAAAAATATACAGCGTACAAGGCCAAAAGTTGTACAAACTGCTCAGGGTCAAAGCCCAGGACTAGCGGGCCATTCATATGTTAGAATATGTAGTGGACACAGCCAAATTTTGTGGGCACTGGCCAGTATTGTGCTAAAGTCCATGGCTAGTGCCTGATCAGTAATTGTAAATTTGTAAAGCGCTTATACACAAGTGAAGTGCTTCAAAGCGCTTCAAGGCAGGAAGGGAACACGGGATTACAGTCGTCATTCTTAGGCCTTGAAGATTCCGAATTATCTAACAACCATAACTAGCATACTAAGCTAGAGGCCTATCTACTGGTTTAAGTGCGTGGATATCAGTGTAGATAATATACAGTGGACACAGTTGAAAGCTGTATCCACTGGTAAAGGCCAAAATCTATGTTTGGTAGCCTGTTGGTGTTTTAAAATATTCAGTGCACATGGGTGAAGGTTGTGACCACGGTCCATAACTGAAGGCCATGACTAGTACACATTCATATATTTGGTCATGCACACTGACCATGGCTGAAGGCCATGCTTAATGGCAGTTACTGTTGTAATGTAATTAGTGAAGTCATCAGTGATTGGATCTGTGATGTATCACTGTGGTCATAGGCTGCGCAATAGGTGGCGCAAAGTTAATGTGGCTTTTGCTGAATTTCAGGGGTTTTGTTGCGTTAAGGTCTCACCTTAACATCCCTGAAACTACATTTCTTTCCTTGAAAAAATAAATAATATATATATATCCAAATCCAATTGGAGCCAAAATCTCTGTGCTCAACCTCTCTCAAATAGCTGGTGCGTTTTGGGCTAAAGCTCGGCTAAGCTTACAACATATCACAAATATATTGTACTATCCACTCCAGCCATACACTCCCAGTGACTGGTAACTATGATAGTAAAAAGTTGCCCAAGCACACTAGACCAACCTTGGTGAAAAAATGTGTATTTATTTTATCTGTAATAAGACAAGCATCAAACATAGTAAACATTCTTACATCAATCTTCATGCAGACTAGGCAGACCAGGTCAAGAAACATGAAACCACCCCACCGGGTGGAGGTTGCCACACGTTCCGCTCTGTTAGAAGAGCTTCGTCAGGCAAGTTGATATCCGTGTTGCCGCTATCTCGCATTGGAGTATGTGTTGATACGCAACCGTTTCCGCCCATTCGCATCACACGGTCATGTGACCTGCTCTGAGCTGCTCTTTCCTCTCTGCTCATGCTCTATGATATTTTTGGGCTCTGAAATCCGCCATCTTGGTAGAGTGTAATCTGCCAGTATACCTATATTGGACCTGGTGTCCATTTGCCGAACTTGCATTTAAAAGTTAGTCTATTTCGATCGCAAATTTGGACCAGTTGCAATCGCGTCATCAACACATACTTATTCATCTTAATTCACATTATTCATGAGAATATTACACCAGTGTGCTAAATCTAAATTGTATAAGGCGGCTAGGAGTCGAATTAAAATTTCTATCCTAATGCATTTAAGCTCCCAAGTGGCGCAGGTTTCCTACAAAGTCAAAGAGATGAAGATTGATGTAAGAATGTTTTACTATGTTTGATGCTCGTATTATTACAGATTAAATAAATACACATTTTTTCACCAAGGTTGGTCTAGTGTGCTTGGGCAACTTTTTACTATGATACTTACAAGTCACTGGGAGTGTATAGTACTATATATATATATATATCACACGGCCCGCAGTAGCGGCTGTGTAGTTATGGTTAAATTGCTAAACTCATAGGAAGACCACTCTTTTCCGGCGGCTTATAACCTTGCTCCCCCTGGAGGAATCCTCACCAAACTGTGCAAAAAAAGTATATGGTCCGCTCTGAATTTTTTCGGCAAGTTTGGAGAGGTTTCACACAGGGAGGGCAAATCTTTTTTTTTTCCATAGACTGAATGGGGAAAAACTTTGCGCACGGCTACAGGCCGAACGGATTTGCACCAAATTTGCGGGATGAGCGGGGGCTTGGGTCAGAAAGCATCCTTTTGTGTGTTTGGTGGAAATCCAACCAGTACTTTTGTTCCAAAGAACTGAAATATACGTTACAAAAAAATGTGTGATATCTGGCTCCGCTCCGCAGACCCATTTCCCCGTTTGCTCCGCGGACAGAAGGCTCATTGGCTTACAGTACGCCGTGCTGTTGACAAACTTTGGATGAGGTCGGTGGTTCGATGGAGGAAAGCGTGCTGTGCGTCAAAGTTTTTGGGAAACGCCACCATGGTGTATCGGAGGACAGTGCGCCGCCGAAAGGGACTGACATACATAATGTACGGCATGTGGTGGTGGGAAGAGGGGATGGAAAGGGTGGGAGAGAAAGAAGCGGAACATGATATATTTGTTCAAGTCGAAGAAGACGGCGGTGTGCGAGTGGTGTATGGGAGCCCTGCGCCACTTTGGCCGTGCCGGAAGGGGTAGTAAAACATGGTTTGCACGATCGGGTGGGTAAAGGAGGGGGTGAATGTTTTGGGGGAGGGAAAAGTGGCACATATTATACATATGTTCAGTTCGAAGAAGACTGCAGTGCGAGTGGTGTACGCAAGCAATGCAGCAATTTGCGGGTAGCTCCTTAGGGGCGAACCTTTTGTGGTGACTGAAAGTACGCTCCATTGGGAACGTAGACTGCATTGCAGCTGATGCATGAGGGTGCCGGTGCTTCTGTTGACTTTGTGGGTTTCTCTTGCGGTATGGCGGTGAGTTGGGCTGTCGGTGGTAGTGGGACATTTGTGAAGTATGGTACGTGGCCAAATGTTGCCATGCATGCCTGCATTGCCTTGCAGTGGTTGTAGGCAAGGTCTAGCCTTTTGGGTACATGGCCGGAGGCCGTAAGCCTCCGCTTGTACCCAAGAGCCTAGGTCCTGGCCACCATCGCTGCAATGGAATGCCTCCATGCATGGGAGAGCAGTGATGCATTTTGCGGGTAGCTCATCAGGGGACTACCTTCTGTGGCGACTGCGTGGATGCTCCCTTGGGAGTGGGGACTGCATTGCAGATGATGTAAATAAAGTGAGAATGCGTGACATTGCCACATGGAAGAGATTTCTACCATCAGTGTTTTGCAATATGGACCATTCACGCAGCTACACACATATCCTTCATTGGCGGGTAGCTGCACAGGCGACTATCATTCTTTGGTGAACGCAGGCAGACTCCATTGGGGATGGGGAGTGCATTGGAGACAATGTGGGAAGTAGGTTTGAGAATGGTGCCTTGTTTGGTTCTGTTAGTATACCCATACGTACCTGTTGGCAGGAATGCTACATGGCCACATATTACCACATATTACCATGCATTGCTCTATTGCCTTCTAGTGGGTGTGTGCACGGACTGGCCTCTTGGGTGAATGGGCGGAGACCATAGGACGGTGAGGGTTCCCATTGTGTTGTGGCGGTGGGTAGGGGTGGTGGAGGCAGTGGTAAGTGTGACATGGATAAAACCGAAGGAAACTGCAGAGAATCGAAGGCTGCAATGGAGAAAATGGCGGCCGCCTGAGAACAAAGAGGAAAACAGCTGACTCGGGCGGCTCGCGCGCCCGACTACAAAGAGACCGATACAAGCCGCGGCGGGGGTGCCCTTCACAGAAACTGTGTCAGGAAGGGAGCGAGGCACCCCTCCCGAGCGTCCAGCAAGAAGTGAAGTTCCCCACCCGATGCGGAGGACGGACAATACGTAGAAATGTTCGTCTGGCAACACTGAGGAACTAGCACTTGCGTCGCCCCAGAGGCAGATTGACATGGGGAAACCGGGCCTGGCCGAGGGAACATTGTAGCACGAGCAAAGCGAGCTGAGGGGGGTCTTAACGCACGACACCCCGGACCCCGAGAGACGAGAGTGCAACATCAGGGATACATTAGTATCCAGGGACACCCAACCCGAGCAGGGCTAGAGCGCTGTGCAGGGCCCGGCAGTCAGCAGAGGGGGCTGGTAATCACGCCACGGTAAAGAGGAGCACACAGGCATGGCACGGAGGGGTGCTCTGCAGCGGGTTGTGTAGGGTGACCGCACTGTACATTAGGGACCTTAAGTAGCAGAGGTTGCATATTACTGAAGCGGATCGCTTGGAATACACTTATAGAATGAGTAGTTGTGGGCAAGGCCTAGGTTTTTGGGTGCATGGGCGGAGGCCGTAGGCCTCCGCATGCACCCAAGAGGATAGGCCTTGTCTACAGCCTTGCTTCAGGGGGGTAGTAAGACAATGCCACATAGAAGGATTTTTTTACAATCACAGTTTTGCGATATGCACCTTTTAGGCAGCTACTCCGATAAACTTCATTGGCGGGTAGCTGCACAGGTGGGTTAGCTGCACAGGCACTATCATTTTTAGGTGAGTGCAGGCAGACTGAATTGGCGAAGGGGAGTGAATTGGAGAGAATATGAGGATATTTGCAGTCAGTGTACTATGTTGTCGTGTGCCTGCAAAGCCCCTACCTGTGGTCAGGAAAGCTACGTGGTCCCATGTTTATTGCCTTCTAGTGGGTGTCTCTACAGACTAGGCTCTTCGGTGCATGGGCGGTGGCCGTAGGCCTCCTCATGTACCCAACAGTCTAGCCCTTGAGTATAATCCCTGCAACGCAATGCAGCCATGTATGCGACTACTGTGATATTGGTATGTGCCTTGCACACATCTGTATGGAGAGTGCATTTTGTTTGCCTCATCTCATTTGGATAAGTTATTACAACCATACCTTCTGACATCACATAGAGTTTTAAATGTGTAACTGTCCTAACCTACTCACGTTTGCAGAATCATTGTGGAGGACATGTTAGAGGTCTTACAGCACCAGTGGTGAGACATCCCACCATTTGCCCTTTAAAATCGTGTGGCCGGGAACAGAGCCTTGCTTCAGGGATTACAGGAAGAAATTGGAACATGCAGGGGAGCACTGTCATAATGGTATCTCAAGTGCACACATAGGTAAACAGAGTGCATGTCAATTGGCTCCGCTAACTTCGGTAAGTTATTAAAAACATTTTTTGTTCCATCCGATACACTTTGCAATATATCAACGTCCTAAGGTACTCGCCTTTGTAGATTAATTGCGGAGGACATGTTAGACTTGCTACAGCAGCATAGGTGAGATATGCCACCATTTGCGCAGGTACTCCCATATCCTTCATTGGCAGGTAGCTGCACAGGTGACTACCTTTCGAGCCCATTGTGGATGGGGAGAGTATTGCAGATGATATCGGGAAATTTCCATTCACTGTACTATGTTGTGTTGGGAGTGGCAAACCACACGTGCCTTGTGTGCATGGCTAGGGCCCTTTGCACAAGCCGCACGTACCTTGTGTGCATGGCTAGGGCCCTTTGCACTAACAGTCTGGACACTGGTTGGAAGTAGGTTTCCGAGTGTTGCCTTCTTTGGGTTCGTTCCTACACTGATATGTAACTCTAGCGTACACTCCTGCAAATATGCAAGTCTCCTGTGGGTGCTCAACATTACAGAATGGTGGTGGAGGACATTTTGCAGTTGGTACACCACTAGAGGTGGCGTGAATTGCCTGCTCTATCATATGGCATATGTCTTTGGACTTGTTGCCGTTCATGGACTGACATGCCACCATTTGTGTTTGGTATGGTGTGCCCCTGATAATACCCTGTGCTTTGAGAATGAAAGAAGATATGACGACATGACACAAGTTACTAAGCAGTGCACATTTACAGTATGGATAATATACAGACCAACCCACATACATTTGCACCGGACAAAACCATCAACGCTGTCACGTCCTGCAATACACGGGACGGCAGGCCATCTGACTGTTGGCTTTCTTTTGCGTAATTGTTGAGATGACCAACGAACGCTGTCGGCGGTCCTATTGTGTGCAATTAATATGTGCATCTCTTTCTTTAACTGTACGTGTGGGCGGCATACAACATCGCAACAGTCACTGGCATAGCTGACTTTACAGACCGACCCACATACATTTGCACCGGACAAAACCATCCACGCCGTCACGTCGCGCAATATACAGGACGGCAGGCCATCTGAATGTTAGCCTCCTTTTGCATAATTGTTCAGATGACCAGTGAATGCGGTTGGCAGCGTGTGAGCGGCATACACCATAGCAACAGTCACTGGCATAGCTGACTTTAGTTGTGGAAAGTCATTGCGCACGGCGTGCACTCCAGGTATTTTTGCTACGTGCATGCCAAGCATAGCACACTGTCATGCGAGGACCTAGCTCCAGAAAGAAACAACACTAACAAAAGCAAAAGCAGACATGCGCACACTGAGCATACAGTTCCAGAAAAGTCCCATACTTTACCAACACCACTGTGATTTCGCAAACAAAATCCAGTGGGCAATGCCGTCTGCGCACTTCTGTACCATCTTGTCGTCCAGCAAGGTGGAGAAAGGATAACTGTGTGGTCCTTGGTGGGCCGTGTGGAAGAACACATTTTCTTTGCAAGGTAGACAAGGATGCAGGTGTTGCCTCTGGGATGCTTTACAGAATAAACGTTTGCATGTTGGTTCATATTGCCGGAACTGAAAATGGACATACCGGCCCATATCGGTAATACACACGAGATGTAAATTTGTACTTACATAACTTTGGCAAAATCCATGCTTCTATTGGGTGGGGGACAAATTGCAGTGTACGGCGTGTGGAATCGTTGCAGACTAACTTTGGGGCACACAGGCAGAGCAACTGCAGTGGAAGTTATGTATCCTTTTTTTCTAGAATTTCATACAATGTCTGCCCTTGGAGCTAATCATGCTTTCCATTAAAGGCTGCTTTACAATACGCATTTGTCCTGTTGAAGGAGAGGTATGTTAGGTTTCGCTTTCCGGAGATGATGCTGGAAAAAAAAGATTCAGCCGGCAACGTGTTTTGATTGTACCATGCAATTCCGAATGTTGGTGGTGTCATTACGGTGAAGTAAGTTTGACGTATAAGTAGAGATGATGGTGCCGTACAGATGCTGTCCTGCATGCACAGATGGAAAGATACATAAAATGTGCTTTTATAATCCCTAAGGAACATTTATATGTGCAACAGGTTTGGGGCTGTCGATGAAAGAAAAGGAATTACTGCGTACGTCCTTCAAAGATTGTAAGGGGATTATGGTGTGCAAAATGTGTTTACATTATGCAATAAGAAAGGGAAATAGAAGTTTAAAAATATAAGGAGTAACGCAGTGGTTGAAATATGGCTGCTGAGCTATGTACCATGTGCTGCCGTGAAATCTGTGGTGGATACCTTATTGTGATATGGTGTACATAACAATGAAGATGGCCTAAAAGGTGCCAGTGGAATGCAAGAAGCCAAATGTTGCAGCAGGTAGGACAGTTACGTAAGATGTATGGATGCATTGATCAATTTGCATTGTTGTGATTATGCAGATTATCGGGTAGGTTATCGTGGTGTAGTGCACTCAGTGTGTCCACTTATAGGCTTTGGTGAACAAAGTACGTAGGAAACAAGTTATCTATGATGTTTTTATGCATAGTTGTACAGTGCAGCGGTAGTTGTGGGCAGTGTCTGCAATATTGAATGCATGGCTGGAGCCCCTAAACTGTACTGGGTGTAGCGAAGCATGTAGGGCGTAGGCACAAGGTGTGTAGTGTACTGTAGGTGTGCATTGTAAATTGTGGCATTGCTATGTACATGTCAGAAATAAGTGCACACATTGCACTGTGGATATTGTAGAGACGTATGATACCACTAATTGCATACTTACTGTTTGGATTGGGGAGGGCCTGTGCTATTTGTTCTGTATGGATTGTGACATGTTGTACTCATCGTTGCTCCAATATCTGTGGGAAAAGAGAACTGAACATGTTCTAGCAGGTATTTTGTTACTTTGTAGTCCAATACATTGCATACATTTATTTACTTTGTGGACCCTCATAACTAGTACTTTATAAGCGCTATGCTTTGAACCAGTGCACTTTGCAATGTGCGCAGTTCCAGTGTTTCTTTGCATAATCATAGGGTCTGTGGGGGGAAAAAAATCCATGCTGGATTTAAAAAAAAAACTTCCAAATATCTTTGCTGCTATGCTGCACAATGAAATACAGTAACGTTTGGAGGGCCTATAGCACCTTTTGAGGTGTACTCTTGAAGTAGGAGGAAATGTAATGGTTTACGCTTTCTGCCCTATACATGTTGGTAGGGTGGGTGGAGTTCTATAACAGTTGCTGTTTTGTAAATGTTTACTTGGTTCCTTTTTGGTAGCACTGTTTCTTTATGCATTTGGTTGCTGCTGGTGGTTTGCAAGTATTGTGCCATTGTACTGTGCTACTGCAGAGTTGTGACGGTAGTTAGGTACCTGTTGGCGTACTGTAACTGCTTATACTTTGGAAGTGTTTGAAGATATGTTTGTAGCACATTTGTTGTTGAAGGTTGGTTGGGTTGTTTTCATGCTGCAAATAACACTGTAGTATTCTGGTTGCAGTTAAGATACCAGGTGGCATATTCTGACTGTTTACAGTGTCCCATTCCTAAAGGGTACGTTTACAATCTCATACATTCCTATTGCTACTTTCGCATCTGTGTACATTCTGAAGTGATAGTCTCCCATTATGGGTTTACGTAGTGATAGTTGCATATGTCTTGCAGTTGTACGAGTATTCTTAGAGAGCAGGTGACTCATTTGCGTACTTGGTGGTTTCACAGGTTACTGAGGATAGTTTTGAACCCTCACACTTAGTACTTTCCCTTTTACGTATCCTGTGGAAAATACAGCAACTGTGATTTCTGTACACCTACTGTTTGTGTGAGTGTACTCATTGGGTTCATTGAGGATAAAAGTGTCCAACACACACTGTAATGCATTTCTTCAATGCTTGATGTATGCTAAGTGGCTTTAGGTCGACAGTGTGGAAGGACATGTTTATTTCGTGCACTTACGAAGGTACTGGTTGGTGCTGGGGAGTAAGGTATGGTAGGTTTGTACATTAATGACTAAATTTTGGCTTCAAGAAGATTAAGTAAGCATTTGCAAGTAATCTCTGCTTTGGAATGATGGAAGTATCATTGCATTCCCACCATGATCATTGCTTTCTAATGTATGCAGTGCCCTCCACTGGTTGTGTCGCCTGTGTGGTAGATTATGGCTACTGTTGTGAAGGGTTTGAGACCTGTCCCTGTGTGAAGGCAGTAAGTTTGCAGTTGTTTTTGCTTCCATCTGCGTTGTATCTTAAGAGCATTAATATTACATATTGACTATGTGAATGTATATGTAGCATTGAACGATTATCAGAATTG
Source organism: Ambystoma mexicanum (assembly GCF_040938575.1). NCBI lineage: Eukaryota > Metazoa > Chordata > Amphibia > Caudata > Ambystomatidae > Ambystoma > Ambystoma mexicanum. The sequence goes on along the minus strand of NC_090928.1, from coordinate 536,982,647 downwards.
CACGACATACACAATATGCTATGGTTTGCATTTTGCACCAGTTGCTGAAATTGAATGGAATGGAGTCACAGATAGGTATTGCTACATACACGAAGCATTCGTTAGGGACATGTTCCTGAATAACATGGTTGCAGAGACTGCATGTATGTTTCCACATGTGGGAAATGTGAAAGATTTCATTGAGGATTATTTTTTTCCTTTCCAGTATTTGTAGTAAGTACATTAGAAATTCCTGTGGATCTTCTGAATTTCACCATTCCAGCACAGTAGTCCAATTCTTGCTTATTCCTGAGACACTTAATGTTGTCAGGATTAATTGTTTCATTTGCGTGGCAATTAACACCTGTTGTATTGGAAAAGTTGAATGGACCAGGTACTTCTGTGTCTTGAGTACTTTGAAGAAGGGTACGTTGTTTCTTTGACGAGTCACTTTTTTATGTGTGGAGTTGGGTATGTCTTGTCTTGTGTACTCCTTTTGTCTGTGCTTTTGGTAGTGATATAGTATGAGTTGATTTCAGTTTCTTTGCTAGTAGTGTTGCCAAATCATTTACAACTTCTGATTGCATGAGCCTTCTTTTCAAACCTTTGGGTTTCTGAGGAACAAACGACATGTTCAGATGGGGTGTGTTCAGTGCATGTAGTCTATTGTACTCTATGATGCAAGGAATGTCAGCGCTGACTGCAGTTGCATCAAAATTCACTAGATACAGTCCTTCGAGTGTACGTAGCCATGACAGTGCTACGTAACGCATGCCTTCTTTGAAGAGTGTGGTGCCAATATCAATCAATGCTTGATCTAAGGTTAGACCGTGAGATTTATGAATAGTTACAACATAAGCTAGTGACAGAGAAAACTGTTCTGTGCTTACATAACATGTCTTTCAAAAGGAGGAATCACGCCGTTGTGCGTCCTATCTTTTTAACTTCTGAAAGTTTGGCAAACTGGATGTCCACAAACTGAATGTTGTAGTCCCGTGGATATGTCTGGAAGTCAACAACTGTACCAATTGCTCCATTAACTAACCCTTGCTCTATGTCAAGGTTACGCTTCAGCATTACTCTACAGTTGACACATAATGTTAACATTTTCTCCAAACCTACTGTGTTAGAGATAGAGTTTTCTAAAGTATGTAGTGGTGCAATGCTTTGTTGACACATCGGTATTGTCATACCGTCTATGTCCAGTTTGTCTGTAGCATGAAGTTGCACGAGTGGTTGTTTTTCTTTTTTCAGCATTGTTGCATTGAATTGTGCACAGCTTGCTCGAGTTGGCATTATGGACATAGAGGTGCCTTTTTTGTGAGCTAATTGTTCCATGACATCAGTAGCACATGTGTTACACCCGTACAGCTCATGGATGTGTCCAATATTGAGAGCAGACTGCGCCTTCTTTGTTAGCACACAAATCCGTATTTTTTTTTAAATGTTGGCATAGGGGGGATTCCAAGATGGCCACCGGCACTGAGTAGACGTGCCGACGGCGCTCCCCGGTCCCGTTTGCAGAAGGTGCCCACCACCCCAGCGTTTGCCGAGAAGCGGGCTGCCCGGGATCTCCGGGATCCGTGGGAGATTGAAGCGGTTGCTGTTTGGACGAGCGGCGGAGGTAGCGGAGACGCGGTGGCTTGCAGGCGGGATGGCGGCTGCTGCGTCGGAGACACCGGACAGAGATCGGTCGCTCCTGGAAGGCGGGGCCCAGGTCGCCAGCAGTGGCCGTGTGAGTGGAGCGGGAACCGGCTCCGGTGGGATCGGTGCCCCCCCTCCCCCCCGAGGGCTGCGCGGGGGCCAGCGGAGGTACTGCCCGGGTGTGTGACCCACCTGGGGGCCGCGGCGGGCCATCTGGCGGCAGGGGACCGGCTCGGAGAGCGGTAGAGGAGGGGCCCATCCGGGGTCTTTGCAGGAGGGAGTGGATCCCAGGGGGCATCAGAGGACACGGCAATATTGCATGGGAGAGAATTCCTTGGGGAGTTGCAAGACTTACAGAGCAACCTCACCAAAACTTTTCAGGAGCAATTCCAGTTAATGCGAGCAGATCTCAATGAGGCTTTAGGAGAAATGAAACAGGATCTGCGTCAATTGGGCGAAAGGACGGATACTCTGGAGAGAGGCCTCCAGGAAGTGGAAAAGGACGCTACAGCGAATAGTGAGGCGATTGAAAGGCTGGATAATGCTGCCAGAAATCTAGAAACGCAGTTGGAGGATTTAGAAAATCGCTCCCGCAGAATAAACAGAGTGAAAATGTTGCCGGAAACGGTACAAGATAAGAACTTAAAAGGGGTGCTCCAAGGCATCTTTGCAGACATCCTGGGCGGGTGCGAGCCTGGTATGATCGAGTTGGACCGGGTGCACAGGATGGGGCGTCCGCCCAGGGGTCAGTCAGCGAGGCCGAGGGACGTTCTGGCGGCCTTCGCAAGGTACTCCCAGAAGGAGGCGGTCCTCAAAGCAGCACAATTAAAAGAACCCATCATGTTCGAGGACCGGCAGATAGCGCTTTTTCAAGATCTGGCGAGCAGTACGCTCCTGAAGAGGAGGCAGATGGGCCCGCTTTTGAAGATATTGAACGGGAAAGCGATTCGTTACAAATGGACTTTTCCTTTTGGTTTGCTTTTCGAGTGGGAGGGTACCCAGAGGAGCAACCAGAAGAGGGGAGGGGGAATGGGCGGTCGCCGGGCTTAGTGCCCGCTCAGGATGGGGGGTTCACTTAAGTGGTTAACGCATAATTTGAAGGGGCTAAATACCCCTCTCAAGAGAAAGAAGTTGGAGCATTTCACGCAGAAGGAAAGGCCGGATATTCTGGGGCTCCAGGAAACGCACTTGCTCCATAGAGATCAGTGTAGACTAAAGCAACGCGGCTTTGATCAGATCCTCCACGCTTCAGGCCTTAGCAAAGCGAGGGGGTGGCCCTGGCCATTCGAAACACAGCGGATTTCAGTGTCTGTGGTGTGATTAGGGATAAGGAAGGGAGGTACTTAATAGAGAGGGGCAGGTGTCAGGAGGCTCAATACACAATTGCAGTGGTGTATGGACCCACTTCGGGTCAGGAACAATTCTTGCATAGAGTCCTGCAGGTGTTAGAGGATGAGGCATGGGGTCAGATCGTCCTTTTGGGCGACCTTAATATTACATGGGATAGGGGGAAGGACAGGGATCGTCAGCGGGCTTACGGGGGAGGAGCGGTGATGTCTGCGAGGACGAGGGACAGGATTGTACAGATGGGCCTGCGTGATGTCTGAAGGGAATGCAAGGGAGAGGAGGAAGGCTACACCTTCCTATCAGGGGTGCATGGATCGCAGTCCAGAATAGATTATATTTGGGTTTCGGCTGGCCTGGTGGGTAGTATCCGCGAAGTACAGACAGGACCGTTGGGAATAGCGGACCATAGAACGGTCTCCATGGTACTAGACTTGGGCCGGAGGGCAAAGGGTCTGTGGGGGTGGAAATTTTCTGAGGCCGTAGTGAGGGACCCGGAGGTTAAAGGGGATATTGAGAAAAAGATCAAATTATTTTTTGATATTAATAGGAAGGAGGATACCGGGGAGGGAATTAGGTGGGATGCGTTTAAAGCTACTATTAGGGGGGAACTGATCGCAGCGGCGGCCCATCGGGCGAAATTATTGAAATCCCTAGAAACTCAGCTGGAAGCTGAGGTGGAAGTGGCGAGGCAGGCTGCGGGTGATATCCCCTCTCGGGCGGCAATGAGGAATTATAGAAAGGCGGTGGGTCAGTTGGAACTCCTGCGCACTAAAAAAGCCGAGGGCGCCCTCCTGGCTGCGAGACAAAAACTTTACATGAAAGCCAATAAGCCGGATGCTTTATTAGCACGTTTGTTAAGGGGTAGCAGGGCAAGGAATGCAATTTCAGCGCTGCAGTCAGAGTCGGGCGCTCGGATTACTAGGCAGGAGGGACTCCAGGAGGCGTTTGCAGAATTCTATGAGTCATTGTACACCTCCCAGGGCACTCAGATTGCATCCCAGGAGGAGTTCCTCAGGAGGGTGGATCTGGGGGAATTTAGCAGGAGCACGCGGGAAGCCCTCGATCAAGAAATTTCGGCTGAGGAAGTGTTAAGGGTAATCAGGGCCCTCCCCGTGCACAAGCCTCCCGGCCCTGACGGTTTTACTGCTGCATTTTATAAACTGTTTAGTTCACAGCTGGACTTGACGTCGCTGTTAAATTCTTTTAGACGGACTGGTAGGATTTCCCCTACCATGGAGGAGGCGAAGGTCACCCTTTTTCTTAAACCAAATAAGAACCCGGAGGACAGATCCTCTTATCGCCCGATTGCGTTGATGAATGTCGATGCAAAATTATATACCAAGATTCTAGCGAGCCGTCTCGAGCCTGTCCACCCGAGTTTGATCCACCCCGATCAAACGGGGTTTATTAGAGGTAGACAAACGTCGGACAACATCAGGCGAGTAGCTCACATAGTCGAAAAGGCCCAGAAGACGAACACTCCCGCGGTCTTGGTGGCATTGGATGCGGAAAAGGCTTTTGACCGCGTGGAGTGGTCTTTTCTGTTCCGAGTGATGGAGAGAATGGGCTTCGGGGGGGACTTTGTGAGGATGGTGCGAGCTAACTATCAGGACCCCAGCATAAGGGTGATTGTCAATGGGAGGGCCAGAAGACGAACACTCCCGCGGTCTTGGTGGCATTGGATGCGGAAAAGGCTTTTGACCGCGTGGAGTGGTCTTTTCTGTTCCGAGTGATGGAGAGAATGGGCTTCGGGGGGGACTTTGTGAGGATGGTGCGAGCTAACTATCAGGACCCCAGCATAAGGGTGATGGTCAATGGGAGGGCCTCTAGGCGTATTATTCTGCGACGAGGAACGAAGCAAGGCTGTCCCTTCTCCCCAATACTCTACGCGATTTATTTGGAGCCTCTTCTTCAGGTAATTAGGGAGACTAGGGTGATTCGGGGCATTCCATTTGGGGGTGAACAGCAGAAGGTCGCGGCATTTGCGGACGATATGCTGTTGATGTTGACGGCCCCGGGGGAATCGCTTCCAGCGAGTGTGTCCTTGCTGGTAGCCTTTGGGGAGGCATCGGGGTTGAAGATTAACACTAATAAGTCGGAAGTGCTAAACCTGACACTGAGTGCTGAGGAAAGGGATAGGCTAAAGGAGATTTTGCAATTTAAGTGGAGTCCGGGAGGGATCAGATATCTGGGGGTGAAAATTACAGCTAACTTAGCAGGGTGGTATGGGGCTAACTTTCCCCCGCTCCTCAAAGCAGTAAAAAAGGACTATCAGAAGATGGTCACGTTGCCAAGGCTTCTGTATATGTTTCAGGCTGCCCCGCTTCCTGTTCCGGCTACTTTCTTTAGGGAGTTAAAATCGCTCACCAAGGGGTTTATCTGGGAGGGGAAAAGGGCTAGAGTGGCCTTTAAGCTCTTGATGGCACCCAAAAACGAGGGGGGGCTCGCGTTGCCGAATTTTCGGCGGTACTACGAGGCTGCGCAGCTTTGTGTCATTAGGGAATGGCTGATGGGAGCTGAGAGTCCGTCGGATAAGCTCTGGGTGAGGATGGATAGAGCAGTTGCTCATCGTAGCCTAGCAGAAATTTTATGGTTTCCTAAACCGCTTAGGCCCCGGCATCTCTATGAGAGCGCTATTACTAGGCTTCTGGTTGACACCTGGGACAGACTGGTGCACTCTGGGGGCTTGACTACGTTCCCATCACCCTTCACCCCTATCTTTGGGAATGGGGACTTTACACCGGGCTTGGAGAGGGGGGCTTTTCTGCAGTGGCAGGAGGGGGGTTGCAGGAAACTGGCAGACATGTTCCGAGGGGGAGCAGTGTTGTCCTTTCAAGATTGTAAGAAGGAATTCTCCATCCAGGAAAGTGAGCGATTGCGGTACGCGCAAATTCGGCACTGGGTGATGCAACCAGAGGTTAGAAAGGCGGCCACCCGGGACACAACGGCTTTTGAGAGGTTCCTCCTTACTAATGGGGGAGGTGGGTGGGTGGGGCGGTGGAAGGGGGGAGTGGTAGGGAGGGTGGGGTGTTTGGTTATGTGGTTTTATTGTTTGGTTTTTGGTTGCTACGAGTTGTACAACTTTATTCAAAACTCGATAAATAAAGTTTTCAAAAAAATTTTTTTGGCATAGGTGAGGTCTGTAGACTGACACATGTTTTGAGTTAGTTCTCTGTATTGGAAATGCTGCCAGAGATTTACATTCCCAATGCTTCCAAGACTTTTACGTCACACTGTGTCCTAAGGTTTTGAAGATAAGTTCACCTTTCACTGGTGTTAATTGAAGAAGATTTCCGAAAACAATTACATGTTTTCCTCCAAAGAGTTCTTCGTAGTCTGTTTTGAGGACATCTTGCAATCTAAGGTGAATCAAAGCCAACATTAGGTTGGAGACCATGCTCACCTCATCTATTCGGAGAATTTTCATTTGTTTCAAAACTCTGCGTAGCTCCATAGCAGATTCTGCTGAAAGTTTAAAGTACTCTCATTTGTTTTGGTGTTCTACTGGAAGGAGTGGCAATTGGTTTAGAGTGACTCCACCTATGTAGTAGGCAGCCAAACCTATAGGGGCGGTTACAACAGCTGAAAGGTTGTTGTTTGTTAATTGTTGGAGGCATTTACTGACAATTTTCATTAAGAATGTTTTCCCTGACCCAGCTTCACCACTTAAATATAGCAGTAAAGGTTTGTATTTGTCACAGGTGCAAGTTTTACTTTCATGCTGTACACCATGTTCAATTCTTTCACTTACTTCTCGAAAAATAGTACGCTGCTCATTGTTCAGTTGGGATTTCAGTACAGCCAACTCTTTTGCACATTGCTCATACTGAAACATGGTGGTGGTTACCTCCGTCATGGCTAATTCTGCATCATTTGCTATGAGTGGCTGTCAAAGTGGTTCTTGGCTGCCTGTTATAGAAGGTTCACTGCTCTCCAAAGTGTCTACATTTCGTTGTGCTTTAAGTTCTTCATCTTGTTGGCGTTCATTGTCCAATATGATTTTGCACTGTGGAAAGTTGTCATCTGTGATTGTACTTTCATTTGCATTGAAAGCATCTTCATAGGAGGTGTGGGGGCATAATACATCTTCTATTCTCCATGGTTTGAAAAGTTGCAGTAGAGCCATGTAGTACAGTTCTTTGTGTTGAGTTTCTAATGACAATTTCATATGATTAATTAGGCTGTGTTTGGTAGGTTTCACCAGGCTGCATTCACAACCTTCCACTCTGTGTCTACTTTCTTTCTCATCTGGTTTAATGTTATTCTTGCATGCAAAGTTTTGGGCTATCTGGTACAGACACAATGCTTCTAATGTAATACTCCTGTTCGGGTAGTATGTGTCCAATAAGTTGTTCTACAAAATGTGCTGGCTGTTGGGATCACTTTTGGCTAGTGTTCCTATGTCTTCATATGATTTAAGTACTCTTTTTCTGGATCCAGCAGGACCAATGCTTAGCCACACTATGTTTTCAGATTTCCCATGTAATGCGGTGGCGGTTAAACGATCTGCGGCTTCATAGCAGCCGCATTCTCTGTGGGACAGCATTTTTAGGCCAAAGCTGTACAATTTTTGTGCCAGTGTTTTGTCAGATGATATGTCATCACAGAGGTCTTTGAGCTCTGTTTTCTCTGCTTTGGTTAAGTAGGCTTTGACATATCGTGCAACTGCAGTGGAATTGTCTGCAATGTACTGTACATCAACATTAGCATTCCATAAGAGGGCAATTATTGCATTGTAATCATTGATGTACTTTGATGCTCTGCTCCTTTTTATGCATTATATGTTCTTAGGAGATTTCCCTTTCACACTGTGTCGAACCGAAGACATGAAGCTGTTTACTTGCCCTGTTGTTGAAACTGGTCTAGGGAAACCAAAGCGGCACTTGGTGGAGTATTTTCCTCTGTTCTTATGTTTGCGTCGACAATACTTGCCACACTTGTGTCTCTGGAATTGCAAAATGTTTGCGTGTAGGTCACTGAGTACTTTCCGAAGGGATTTTGCAAGTGACATATTTGCGAATGAACTGCAAAACAGTTTCATCACTCTCCTCACCAAATTAAGGAGCATTTTGTATCCACAAAAGCATGTGGATGTGTGGGGCTCCTCTGGCTTGATATTCTTTTCTCCAAAAGAAGTGTTCCACTTCTCCGAAGGGAGGAAGTGCTTTATTGCAAATGAAGTGCAGTATGGCAAGGAAGTGATGATGGAAGTACTGTGAAGCATTTACTGGATCAAGACTGCAAAGTTCTCCTGGTGTTTTCATGTCTACACCCGTTTTGTTTTTGTTTGCTATGCGTAGTAAAGTGTGTAAGTCTTCCCATGCATACTCTGCATAACTTAAAGTGACAAACCATGTGGGTGGCCAGGGTTGCGTAGCATGCACCGTACATCTGCGTGCCGTCGGAACCAGTACTCTTTCGTACCACGCAGGTTTGCTAAGAGATTTGTAATACTTGACTGTAATACCTGGTCCTTATCTTGCATCTTTTGAAGTAGCTGTGTAGCAGACACGTTTTGGAAATGGGAACATGTTTTTAATGTGCGGGCAACTCCATTGCATACCGTTGCCACTTCACTTTCAAAGAGGTGGAATATGTACTCCATGTTCTGTCTAAATCTAGGGTCTTCAGAATACATTTGTAAACAGCAGTATTCTGATGCTGTTATTTGTGTGCATCTTTCATCATACCTTCCACCTTTTCCAGTCGGGAAGAGTAGAGGAAAGGCTTGTGCTTCTACACTTTTTTCCCCCAATATATTGATTGGCACTCCTTTGGCTTGTCTCATTTGATATGTTCCTAGTGCATTGTCTATGGTGTCTTTGGAGTGCAGTGAGTGAATTGTATAGTGGTCTAAATTATTGAAAGCAGCACTAGGATCTAGACGTTCAAATTGGCCAGATGTTGAGGAGTCCTGAATTATTTTGGTTGTTTCTTTCAGGTTTTCTTCAACATTTATTTCCTTGTAGTATTCATCGTTTTGTTTAAGGTATTGCAAGGCTTCCCTAATTTTGCTTAAGTCCACTAGTTGCTGCCAATTTTGTTTGTCTTTTGTAGGTATGCCATTTACCAGGATAATCAAAGATTATTCTATTGGTCTTTGCACTCGTAGAGTGTCTACATTTTCTTTGAGGTTAAAGGTAAATAAACTACTTACCCACGAATGCCTCTCAGTAATTCGCTGGGAGGCAATTTTGCAGTTTTTGGGTGAAGTATTATTGCTTGAAATGGGTGCACTGTTTGGATTATAATGCTCTCATACAAATTGAGCTGCTGCAGTGCGTTTGGCAGTGGAAATACTTCCAAATTATTGCTGATTGCTCGTGAAGGCCTTTGGTTATTGTCATGTTTTGCAGGGCAGTATGTGCACAGAATGGAGGTGTTCGTAATTTCGTATTTGTTTTCAGCTACAAGGTACAGAGCTAATTGAAACCATTGGGATTCCTCATTGCCTTCCATTTTCTGCATTATATTGACAGTTTTGGTGCTCTTTCTATTGACAGTTCTACGACAACTCACACATACTTGGTCTGGCATTTCAGCAGATGTGCTTTTAAACTTTTGTATTTCTTTTCTGTATGTGTGATATAAAAAGTTAATAGTTGCACTGTTGTCAGTACTGTTGTCTGACTATGCTGGAGTTTGTAAGTGCTCTTCAGTTCCACAATATTTCCTTTGGATGTGCTCTATTTCTTCGAGCACTTGTTTGGCTGTACCGTATAGGAGAATATCATTTAAATGTTGTAGTGCTAAAGCTGGACTTTTTGCATAGTATAGTTTGTAAACTAGATTTATGACTGTTGAATGGTGAGTTGCTAACATTTTGATACGGTGGAAGGTGCTTTTGCAAGCAGGTCCAGAAATACAGGCTAAGGAATGTTCTCTTATTCCTGTGTAGTTGTGCACTGGACAGGAGTCCATAGTCTGTAGTATTTGTTTTTCCCGTTGCCTTTGACATACTGATTGAGGAATTGCTGCAAAGATTTGATTGGGCATTGCCGAACGTTACACATTGATGTGCAAGGCCATTTGTAGGTGAGGCGTGTTGGTTTGGTGGAATGGAGAGTGACATCTAAGTTGGATGGGGATATTTCTGAAAGCAGTGTTTCTTCTTCCATTATGGTATTGTGCATCTTTTCATACCATCGTCCACTCCGATGTAAGGCAATTTGGTTTGTTTGTACGATTCTTCATTTAAGTATGGCTCTGTGTTGGTGGTGTGCCTCCACTTACCTGTGCAGATGTGGCCAAAAGGTGTCTACGCTGATATTGCATTTGTTGCGAAGTAGTGCTTGCAATTTATTAATTAATCTTGTTAGTGGTTTCATTCTGTTCAAAATTACTATAAACAATGTCTGTTTCACGATCATTGCACTGTCTACAAGAGCTTCCAGGATGACTTTTCTGCGGTAGGTTTTGAGGGTTGAACGTGATTTCTGCCCTCTTCCATTTATAAAGTTCTGAAGGACCCCGTGGTGTAACATTTTTTGTAAAAGATATTTTTTTGGAATGCTTGCTTGTGGTTACATTACCATTTGTATGTGCTCTGTTAGTAGTTGTGCGCGTTGCAATGTTTTTAGCCCTTTTCTTTTCATGCTCACATTCTGACAGATTAACTACACGGGCTTCACTGGTAGATGCATCCGTTTTCCTTAATGACTGGATTAGCTCTTCTCTTTCGAGTTTCTGTAGAATTTCTGCTTGCAGTGGATGGCTACCTTCTATGTTTTTAGGTTGCATGGCTCTATTACTGCGTTGCTTTCTACGGAGTTGCAGTTTCATAGGCATTGTGTAGTAGGTGTTGGCAAAGAAAGGGAAGTGTGTGTGTGTGCGGATTTCAAATGTATATGTGCAATGTGCATGAGTGGGTCAATAGGAGGGTAGGTATATAAATGGAAATGTGTCACTGTGTAATGGCCTCTAACTTTCGGCTGGGGACACTGTCTTACTATATGGGGATTAGTCTAATGGTGGCGACATAACCAAAATTGAGCACCTGTAGAGGTGGCATGAGGAACAATGAAGTACATACTGGTGGAATTCTGCAAATCTATATGCTACAATACTACAACAGTGCGCTCTTCTAGTACGACGTACAACAGTACGATGGTATTGTAATTTCAAGTTGTTTAAGGTAGAATGGAACTGTAAAGTTGTCGATGACATCTTCCACCAATACCTATCCTTAGAGGGAGGACACGGTCACTCTCGTGTGTTGTCCTGAAGAAGGTCGAGAAGACTGCGGGCAATATTTGTTTGCCTGGAATCGACCGAAACATATGTAGACATAGTCTAAGAGAGAAACTATTGGACTTATATGCATACCATTAAGGCATAAGGGTGCAAAAGAATGAATATACTATTGTATATAGGGTGACAAGAAAGACGTCATTGGGAGTTGATCTTTCCTGTGTATCGGAAACATTGGTCAAAGACTGTATGCATGTTGGTACGAGTGAGTATGAAAGGTGGAAAATTTGAGATGTCCTAGATAGGATTGTTTTTTTACATTATTCATGTGATTTTTATTTTTTGATACAATTGTTGAATTCAATTTTTGTAAGAGTATTTGATGTGTAGTGTGTTAATCCAACCTCACTACCAAGATCCATTTTTTGAATTGCAGACATTGCAGACACTCGTGTAATAATTTAAGGAGGAAATTTAAGGAGGAAAAACAGACAGCAATCCCCAACAACTACCACACAAAAAGGTGTTTCTTTACGCGTCGCTTTACAAAAAGTAAGAAAAACACTTCACAACTACCAACAAAGCGCCCATTCTCTATCATGCTTCAAATGTGTTTGCGCAGCCCCCCACACACAGGACACTATGTTCGCGAAAGCCGCGGCTTTTGGAGGTCTGCCCGTGCTACATACGGGTCTTTTCAGGGTGGCTGCAATGGAAATGAGACTGTGCAGGAGTTCGGATTGGTCAATACAATTTCGTGGGTGTGGTGTGTAGCAACAGATTGTGCCAGAACGTGTGTTTGCAAATAGGAGTGCAGATGGCTACGGGTAAGGATGTGCCGTTCGGTAGGCAGACTACATGGCTTTTGGGCAACTCCTGGATACATTGGGTACAAGTTTATGCAGAACGCTGTGCACTGGCAGCACACCTATGGTTCCATAATGTCGATGTGCAATGGTACGGAATACGTGGGATGAAGTGGCTGCATGTGGTTCCTCTTTGTGCCAGTTTGGTGACGCTCGCTCATCCAGACATTATTATTGTTCATTGTGGTGGGAACAGTTTTGGACATGCTATCGGCATCTCACTGCAGTTTGCTATGAAGGAGACATTACGGCAACTCATGAAAATGTTTCCAACGTCGCACATAATTTTTTCTCATATTGCCCAGAGACAGATGTGGCTGCCTTTTTCCTCATGTGGGTCACAAATAGAGAAAGCGCACCGCAATGTGAACAAGGCTGTTTGCGCTTTCTTGCGAGACGTTGGCATGTCCTCCTTCCACAATAAAAACATTATGTTTCGTAGTAGCAAAATGTTTCATTCAGATGGGAGTTCATCTGATTAATGCTGGCAATGAGCTGTTTCTGCATAATCCAAAATGCACTGCAGCGCTTCCTGTAAGTTTAGCAACCATTTTCCCTGTGGGTGTTCATCAATTCGAACATTGCAAACACAAACAGCACAAAAAGGCTCTTTTCAGAGCCACCACTTCGTTTTGAGAATGCGTACAATGTTTTTGACGGCGTCCCGCCGTCCAGTGTTCACAACCCGTGTATGCGGCGCTCATAGGCTGCGCCACCGCCTGCATGCTTACATTCAAATTCTATTTTTGCACAGTTCAAGGTGGGTCTGAAAAGAGCCTTTTTGCCCCTCCCGTCCCCTTTCTGATTGTGTTGCATTTTTCCTGTTGTTGTACAACATGCCACAGAAGGACAGGAATGGGAGGGAGGTTTGGCAAAGGGAACCAACCACAGGGATACAAAATTGCACGTGGAGAGCACAAGATGTTGCGTTGACCTCACTTCGGTAGGGGGACTCTTCGTTATGCTGCCAGACCAAAGCCTAAAAAGCACTTTGAAACTGTTCCCCCCTGCACAGTACCGCGTCGCAGTACATGCACAAGACAGTGACGTTTGAAAGGTACCGGTCTGTAGCGGTGCGTATGGCCTGCAAGGCTGGTTGCGGGATGTGCTGGCCCACTGAAGTGTCCCTAGTGGTGGCAGGAGCAGATGCAGAGGATACTGTAGAGGAAAGTAACCTACTGCCTTCTTGGAAGGAGACAACCCTCCGAACAGCTGCCTTGTGGTTTGATTTCAGGTGCTGCCGCATGGAGGTGGTGCCGTAGCTGTACAAGCCAGGTTTTCCGCGACTGAGTACTATGTCGCACTCACATTTTACGTGATTTGAACGAGATTTGGGAACATCTCAAACTGTCATGACCCATAGAACTTGCCCATTCTGGACTTCCTGGTCCTTATCGCGACGAGGCTTGTATTCTTTGTTACTGCCAACATGGCCGCGCCAAGCGACTTGCCTTGCACCAGCCTTCACGTCGCACACGGCACGTTCTATAAATTGGCCACGGCCCCGCGCGTCTCAACGCTATCATTAGGTAGTGACTTGATGTGTGTGTGCTGTTCGGCGAATCCACTATTCCTAGATCCTGGTTCCTTCTTCCTTCCTTTCACCCCCTTCCTCTAATCTGCTCCCAGAATCCCATATCTTAGGACCGCTACCCTTTTCCTGGACATCCTGGAACAGCGGCCTTCCCGGAACTCTGAACGCGCTCTGCAGCCGGACGAGACTCGAGCGAGCCTATACAAGACCCGATCCATCCACAAGAGGAATCCTCCCGCGGAACAGAGCAAGAAGCGATCCCAGGTGAGACAGGGGGAGATTTATGACACCAACAGTTGTGAATAGTTTCCACACCCACGACTCACGATGGCTGCAGGCATTGGAGATTCCATCTACTTTATCCTTGTTTCCTTTTTCATGTCCATCCACATTATGACGTCTGCTCCCTTGCTCAGCCGCTTCAGTAGGAGGTGGTGGTGGTGAGGGTGTGGGTGCTCCTGAGTCAGAGGTAGTAGCATAAGCCCTGGTATCCATTACTTGGAGAGGTACTTTGCAGGTACAGAATTGGTCAAAAAGCAATGTGTGCACGAACCAATGTGCACCGCTGGTCTTCTCTGGAAAGCCAAACGCGGATTGCAGCGTAGTTCTGGGGTGTGCCCTTAGGACGTGCAACCGACAAGTGGCCCTAAATCTTTCCCTACAATACCTACATGCAGAGGGGAGAATGCAGGACCTCTATAAGGGTGCACTCTCACTGTAACAGTCCATAAATTGCAGAAAAGAGTCCTTTTTCGATGTGCACGGGTGCTGATCGTATCCGCCAAATAAGGGCCCAGGCGTAGCGTGGTTCAGTTTCCATGGTGACGTCACCATTGCTCTCCATTTGGACGGCTGTCCGCGGGATGCATATTGGCCAGAATACTTTGTGGCCACGTGCATAGGTCTGCTACGGATACCCTTGCCATCCCCGGACCACTTAAATGTACGGCACACATGCACTGACCATTTCTAAATAAGCTTGGTGTGTGCACCGCACAGTAGGTGCGATGTTCACGTGCAAAGGTACTTGCAGGACGTGGATGAGCGCTTCCACCTACTAAAACTACATCACACGTTTGTTTGCATATCTTTGCCAGTTGTTGCGACCGACAAAAGTACGATCCTACAACTACTTACAGGCAGTTCTGTGCATGCAAACATGCGGCCCGTAGTGGCCTCCTACGGATGCTTCCACTGTGATTGTGCATAAGGCACCCAGGTGCTGCAGTCGTACGACTCCTCCATTTCCCTCACATGCAATCATCCCCACCAGTGCTTTGCCCTTCACAGTTACAATGGTCTTCTTAAACCAAAGGAAATGGCATTTAGAGAATCAGTAACAATTTACATATGAACCTTTATTAGCAGATATTCATAGCCACTATTCGGAAAGGGAAGGGGGACCAGAAACAGATACATATACCGGGGATTTTGGTATTTCTACAAGTTGGTGGTGAGGGGAAGAAGCATCTCTCATGACACGCAATCTGCTGGGAGGGGGGGCGGGGAAATGGGGTAGGTGGCATGTGCAGGTGGGGCAGTGGTATCTTATTTTCTCCATAATATGTTGCTCTACAAAATTTTGCAAGACGGCAAAATTGTTCATCAATTCATCCATTTTGGCGTCCAGGCGGTCTAGTTTCATATTTACAGCATTTCCTTCGGTTTCTGTGGCCGTATGTTGCTGTGGATAAGGTGCTGCTTCTGGTGTACTCCTTTGTATTCCCGTATGTTCTGTTAAAGAAAACCAAATGTGTTCAGTATAAATGAAGGAATGTATTGTAATTCTGTTACTTTTCACAGTGCGTTCCCTACTTGTGGGGTTACTATGGTCACTCATTGCGTCATGCAGGAAATTTGCCAGCTTTCTAGGGTGCTTTCCCTTGCTGTATTTCTTTCCCTTTTCACACTGCGGCAGAGAGCAATGGGGTTATCGTCCTCACTCATTTCTTCATGCAGAAAATTCTCTGCCAGTCACTCTAGGGTGCTTGGCATTGCTGCGCACAAACAGAAAACATCATGCTTTCCTACTATTGAACACTACAGGACCTGTGCAATTATAACAAACTTTAGTGTACTTACCACGTTGCAGTGACGTTCTGCTCTCAGTCGTCGGCGTCCCTAACTCAGCCTCTTCGTCGTTTGTTGCAATGCCAAGCAGGTGTGAAGTAAGATTGTTGAACGCAAACGTTACTTCTCTTGTTGGTGCATTCCATTATGCTGCATGACCTATGCCTTTGCGCTGTTTGTTTCGCCAGTACAGACTTTGTGCAGCTACTGCATTTTCCCTTCTTATTCCCGCACTTGTTGCTGTTTGTATATGTTTCTTGTCGTTGCTGCAAGGTATCACTTTGACTGACCTCCCTTTCTCGCCAGTTTGGACTCTACCCGCTGTCTGCAAACAGACGCATTGGGCCTCATTCCGAGTACGGCGCTAACCAATGGCGCTATTAACGCCTTGGTTGACGCCGTACCCGGACCGGCAGCGCCTTGGTGGATGGCGGAATTACCGCCCCATTCCAAGGGTGGCGGGGCGGTAATTCCCCAATCCCCATTTACCCTTCCCCATTCCCATTTTTGCCCCATAGGGCATAATGGGAGTGGGGAAGGCGTTAATTACGCCACCGTAAATTACGGTGGCGTAATTAACATCAAGGTCCCTTAGCGCCATGGTTTTTAACACCTGCTAAAAGCAGGTGTTAAAACCTCCATGGCGCAAAGGGAACTCGGAGTATGGCGGTAAGGGATTACCACCACCGCTCTCGTTAGCGGTGGCCGCTATCCCTTACCGCCATACTCGGAATGAGGCCCATTGTTTGCAACCACTGTGGCTATTAGTATAGAGCCACCGGCTTCAGTATGCTGTATAGTACACCTATACAAACTAAGAGTATCCTGTTAAAAACCTATGGAATTCAGTGAAAAAAACATTATTAAAGAGACGTTATGGTTAAGTTGCGCTACTAAAAACCTATCCCCTTTATTAAAAGAACTATGCTAAAGGAACGTTACGGTTAAAGTGCCCTACTAAAAAACCTATGAAATTCACTGACAAAAAACGTTGTTAAAAGGGAGGTTATGGTAAACCTACCAAATTCAATGCAACAACTATTTCAAATGGACATTACAGTTACTTTGCACTAATTACAACCTATCCATATTATGGTTACAAGTAAAACCGAAAAACCCCAGAAATTCCCCAGTTATGGTAAGCTAAGCAACCATAACTCGCGCCACCACCGTGCACTGCTAAGACTAACAGCCAGGACATCAAAGATGACAACACAAATGCTAACGATCACATCACATGTGAAATTCATTTTGATGAAAACTCCCTACAAAGGGTTGGGTTTATAATGTTGGTAACATGATGTCAGGAGTAATCGGGAGACCTATCATGAAATACTTATTCTATTAAATAATGTACTCATCTAAACAACATTGTATTGCAGTGTTGTTGGTAATACAGGAACCTAATCATATATAACCATAGGCAATGGCTGCAGCATGCACCATAGAAGTACAATATCTGTAAGCTTGTAATTTTGGATAGTACAATAATGAATGCTACCTTGAAACACTTGTGTATAGGCACGTTATAAATGCCATATCATATCAGACTTTTGAGTAATGTTAAACATGTAATAACTAGCTAACAATTCAAGACTTACTACACACTTGTCCTAGTACAAACAATACATATGAAGACCCACAATGCATACAAATCACAGGCACATATTGGGAACCTAAAGCAAAGCAAAAAGAAACGGCATCCTCAGAAAATGTTGAAAACATTACAGTTATTCATCATGTATACAAATGCATTGTGTGTTTCAGGCCTGCTTATTACCCCAAGTATGTGCACCATGACCTGCGACCAAACCCTAAGGAAAGTAGTTTACGAACATATGACAAGGTTAACGTCTAGATATATAGCACCTTTTGATTTTTAATATTCTGACCGTCAGTGAACAGAACCACATGACCTGCATGTGTAAGTTAACAAAAACAAGTGGCCCAGATATGTGATGTCATCAATGGCATTTGTGATGTCATCTTTGATGTCCTGGGTGTTAGTCTTAGCAGTGAGCAGTGGTGGTGCGAGTTATGGTTGCCTAGCTTACCATAACTGGCAAATTTCATTTTTTTTTTGGTTTTACTTGTAATCATAATATGGATAGGTTGTTATTAGTGCAAAGTAACTAATGTCCCTTTGAAATAGTTGTTGCATTGAATTTGGTAGGTTTGTCTTAGGGCAACTTAACCATAACGTCCCTTTAGCAACGTTTTTTGCCAGTGATATATATAAAAATGCTTCCTAAATCACCTTAAAATACTCATCTTCCCGTACTGAGCAACCACAGTGATTGCCACATTTCAATGTATCATAGTCTTTGAATATTTTCCGTTCACGCTGCTTCTCGATCTCGGCAAAACGCACATAAAAAAACAATACTACACTATCCCCAAGCCCCAAACCTTCACCAATCATCCTTCCTTACCCTGCCCACATGTTCCCAGGCCTCAAAACTACCCAATTGACACCCCTTATTTAATTTTATGACGCTTTCCAATGTTGATTCAGAATTTGATTCTCGATAGGCTTAATGGCAGATTTTTAGAACTGAAAAACCTTTCTATCAGCAATGTATCATGGGAGATATAACTAACTTTCTGGCTACATGGGGAATCCCACTTTGGACCAAATAAAAAACAAAACTATGAGAAGAATTTGCACCACACCAACAAATAATTTCCCTCGAGTGCTTCATGCCCGACTTTTTTGCTTTTTTTTTAGCACATAAATTTGACATTTTACCTATGGGATAATGAATAGAAAAGTGAAAAACTCACCCTTTTTATCCTTTATATCTTTTGAAGCATTACAAGGATTTGCACAAAACGTTCCTTCCTCAGGTGCCCTAGTATAGGAATGTTAAATGCTTTGCTTCTCAGTCCTAGGCCTTGAAAGTTATTTAGCATAAAATGTTCACTTTTCCAGTGGATTATAGGTTTCATCTTAATTATAATGTATATTAAATAGAACTGCTCCTTTTCAATATTCTTATTGTGCATAGATACCGTGTAATATGTGCCATAGAGGCAAAACAAGTTTTAATACCGGACCCCATGACATAACTTAATAGAAAGGGTGGCCTGTATTTCAACATCCCCTTCTTATCAATTATGTGAACATTTGCGCATCCGGTTCAATCACATTCTGTTTGCTACCCCGTGCAAAACCCTGCCCCCCCACACACACATATTTACACACCCTTGTTATAAGGAGTACAGCAGCATTGGCTCCTTAGTCTGTTTATGTATGTTAAACATTTATAGGGCTCTATACGACCAGACTATACTGTGTGCTTCATGCGTCTTCATTTTAAAACTGTATTTACTCAAGGCCCTCCAGTTTTGCAAAAAAGGCACTTTGTTTCTGTGGCCTTGTATTTAAAGGTACTAAATACGCTGAGCGCTATGTGGAAGGAAATAGCAGGCAGGTCTTCTCTCCCAGGGGGCTTATCAGCTACTTTTATGAACATCACCCAGATATCATTGGATGATTTAAGGCACTGGATTTTACATCATAAAGAGTTTGACTGCTGAACTGGGACGTTGCTCTGAAACGGTATCTGGTCATTTCATCTAAAACATTACCATCGAATGCCATAACAGCGACAAAATTGCATCGAAAAAATATGCATCGAATGCATGTTTTTTCAAGTTACAGAATTGGTCGTGCCCTCGTGACCTCCTTTTTCCCCTGGTGGCCCTACATTCGGAAACTTCGATTAGAGTCCGTCTGAATAAAAGGGGAGACCTAACGGAGAAAATCCTGACAAAACAAAGGAGTAAAACAGGCCTGTCCTCTAGCGGCATTACTCTTTACATTATTAATCGCTGACTTACCGAAGGCCTTGAAACAAACAAAATCCTTTTCACCTCGAATAAATGGCCAGCAAATTAGCTTGGCCATTTACGCCGATGATTTGGTGTTGATGGACACCACCCGGATTGGGCTACAAAGACTTTGTGATCTTCAAGTCTATCTGCATCAAAATGACCTTGTAATAAATGTGAAAAAATCAAAGATTGTGGAGTTTGGTCCGAAAGTCGGCAAAAGAGCTAAGTCCTTCAGGTGGATGGTCGACGGCGAAACGCTTGAGTCTACACAATGTATTCGCTATTTGGGAGTTTTGTTTAACAAGTCAATCCGAGAATGGGATTGGACTCAAGATCTGATACTCCGAATGAGAAATCTGTTTTGTTATTCTATTTGCAAAAGGTTGTTCCAACAATTACCTTTGGAAGTGAAGCAGGTTGGAACATAAGCCTAGACTTCTGGACATATTTTGAAGGCCTTTTTTTGGTGGAAAATCCTCAAATTACCTGCTTATGTCCCTATGACAGCTATCCGACATGAGTTGTGTCTGGAATCTCTGTACGGGCTGTGCTGTGGAAAACCGTATCTGGTCTGAGGAAACGTCTACCTACCATGGCCGGTCCTTTTTGTATTTTGGCCTCATCTAATGAATCACCACACTCTGGGCTATTAAGGGCTTGGGCTGACAAAATAGACATGCTTTTGAATTCTGCTGATGTTGATATGGAAATGGTCCTTTCAAACCCACAAGCAGCAAAGAAAAAGTTGAAAAGATGGAATTGGCTTCAAAGGAACTAAAAACCTGATAAACTAGCTTCGTCACTATCTTGGAACTGCTGCATGTGGGAGTTGATCAGTTGCCACAGTACTTAACTAAATTTCCATCGAGATATCATAGAGACCAGTTCCTGAGACGAAGGTTAAATGCTTATAAAACCAACGAAATGCTGTTCCTAAAGCATGATAAAGATATTCTTAAAGGAGAGTTCCGGGACTTTTTTTTTATTGTCCCTACGGTTCGGCCATGTGTTTTTAAGCATAACTCGGTAGATCGTAGAAAACTTTCCTATGGACCTTACCCGACTTTTCGTCCATTAACGCACTCGAAATCAGCCGCCATTTTCTGATAATCCTATCACTTGCCGCATCGCCCTGGCTCACCTGCTTTTGCGGCACTAAATCAAATCCCCCGCCCCTGAAACAGACTTTATCAAAACATTCATATTCCCCGCCTCTATCCGTGATGTGACTGTGCTGCGTAGGCAAACGCGCCCAGGCGTCTTCTACGCGACTCCACACAGAACCCGGAAATCAACACAGATCAGCTCACACAACACAGCGCGCCACAATTCGCAATATGAAACTGTACTTTTAAATCAAACCGCAAGATTGTAAATTTGGTAAAGTACATTTATTTGACATCAAATGTTTAGAGAATATTCAGCGATTTTCTTTTTTATTTGCTCACGTTCCAAAAAGTTCGTTTTGAGGCACGCGATGTTCCTTTGCTGTACACAGGGTCTTAGATCATCTCACAATACAGCGCCACAATTCGGAATATGAAACTGTGGTTTAAAAGCAAACTGCAAGATTGTACATTTGGCAAAGTACATTTATTGGACATCAAATGTTTAGAGAATATTCAGCGATTTTCATTTTTATTTGCTCTCGATCCAAAATAGTTCGTCTTGAGGCAAGCGATGTTCGTGTGCAGTAAACAGGGTGTTGGTTTACGATAAAATAAGCTCTTCGGTCGCACTGATAATCGCATAGCTGTTCCAACAACGAGGCACTAGGCCACCACAACGGTCTGTATGTTGCATCTAGCCGTTAGTACCGCGTAAGGGCATACTTGTACTTGGCGATCGTCCCATAAAATGGTCAGGGTGGTAACGTTGTTCACGCGGAGAAGCAACTGGCGGTTAAAAAAGCCGTCCGCCGGTGTCTGGTACTCGTGACACATGCAGTAATGCATGATGTACCTGTTTGAAAAACATAAACAATGAAATTAGTCTCACCATCAGATCTTTATTAAAATTATTCATTTTATATATTCGGTCGGGAAATTATTTCATAGCTAGGACAGTGCAACTGGGTTTTAAACGTCAAGGGGGGGCTGTAGGATACTGAGACAGTCCCTCAGTGCAGGGGTTGACAGGGAGTGCAGGTGGAGAGTGGAAGGGCCCAGGACCGAGATCGCAGACAGTGGACCAGTTGTAGCAGGGGAGAGGGAGAGAGAAAGCAGAAGCAAAGGTTTTGAGGTGCTTCCGTAAAAGTAGACGGTTCTCCCCAAGATAGTGCGCGGTACAAAACAATATGCCACATAGAACGAACAAGTACAACTTAACCCGTCTTTAAAGCTACTGTATAGTAATTAAATTGCGGTATAAAATCACTTGATCACAGAATGTCTGGACCTAAACTCCAAACAACTAATCCATCTTTGCAAATTTGCCCCCCCTAACTGGTAATATGGATGAGTGGTGGATTATGATGTTATTGGGCAAAAAACAACAAATTAACGTGTGCGGTGGTTGACTTTATGGATGCAATTATTTCCACTGGTTGTTGAAATGACGTAGTGTATGTGACATTGATGTTTGATCCTGGGGGGCAGATGACAAGAAGATTACATTTATCACGAAATACAGAAGGTGATGCAGGCTGAAAGCTAAAGTGGCTTGAAGTTAAGTGTTTTCTTGTGTAATAAAAGTTTGTTAAAAACTATATGTTACAATAAAAAAAAAAAGACATTGCATGTTCAATGGTAGTGCATCATTATACCCAATTACCGTTTCCACAAGAATACAAAAAACAGTTTCCTGATATATTCCGCACACATTCACATGACACCCCCTCCCCTAGTTGTCATCTGCTCCAGCCAGACGAAACAACAACCCTGTGCAAGTGACAGAAAAACATATTTGATATTACCAAAGCATGTTTAAGTTTGGTTCTCATTCATTGGTCATTCTCGTTTAACGATATATCATCATTACAATTTTGCATGTTTTTAAAAAAGATATCAATATGTGGAGAATCGGCCACATCGCTCACAGGTGTCAACACTGATGTTGTGCCAATGTACCTTCGATAATAGTCGTACAGAGCCGTTAACAATGTTGTTTATCATTTGACGACTAGGTAGCTATTTGCCAGTCAACAGCGGTGGAAGCACCAGAACCTTTTAGCAGTGTGGGTCTGGCCAGAGGCGTGCTGTGAGTGAAAGAAGAGCCCAAGAGTGGAAGGGCCTGATTTATGGAATGTTTAGCACAGTGCAAAGTGACACTGTGAATCAGGGTGTTTGTTGGCAGTGCAAAAGTGCCTTTGCACCGTGCTAGAACATTCCGCATATCAGGTCCTACGTGTCCATTCAAGAAAATAGGCATTTTAATGTACCGATCTGGAGCAGTGATGGCTGCTGAGTTAGAAGCCGATCTCATGCACCCCTAATAGATTGTAGACCATGGTTTGAAACTGGTTTGAGCCTTGTCAAGTGAGTAACCCCTAAATCAACAGGGATTAAGGATTTGATCTGTCACAACGTTGTTACTTTAAATTGATTCAGTAGATTACATATGTTACTGACATTCGGTACGGCGTGATGTCAGCAAACATTGGACACGGCCGGTGGTTGGCTGGAGGGAAGCATGCTGTGCGTCAAATGTTTTGGGAAACACCACCATGGTGTATCGGCCAAAAGGGACTGACAAACACACTTTACGCCATGTGGTGGTGGGAAGAAGGGAAGGAGAGGGTGGGGGAATGAGAAATGGTTCATGTGATATATGTCAGTAGGTGAAGTAGATGGTCGTGTGTCTGCAGTATCCGTGCGTACTGCGCCAATTCGCGGCTGCCTCTACAGGCAACTACCTTGTGTGGGAACTGCAGGCAGTCTGCGTTACAGCACCGTAGCTGGTGAGGTGACCCGTTTCCGTGGTCACTGATGGCACAGCAATGTATACAATGTTGGTTCCATTGGTATGGGGATTGGTAGCACATCGTAGAGTGTCTACTGTATGCCTGGACCTCATGGAGTGACCCGTCATGTAGTGTGTCCACTGGGTGCAGTGGTGAAGTACTGGGTGCTTAGAAGTGGTAGGGTTGCACGGTATGTACCTGGCTACTTGTTCACCTGCATGAGTCTTATGTTCTGCTGGTTGTGGGCAAGACCTACACTGGTGGGTGCATGGCGAAAGGCCGTAGGCCAGGCACCGAAGAACCTAGGCCTGCACCGTAGCCACGGCACCATAATGCAGGCATGCAGTTTAACGTATGCATGTCTCCGAGGGAGGTGACGTTTAAAGAATGGTGTGGCAGCAAATTATAAACGTGGCAGAAGAGCACAAGTAAACTGATATGCATACATACCATTGTCATGATCTCTGCTTCCAAAAGGTCAGGGTTTTCCCAACTCCCTTGGAAGCAGATCCATAACCCAGGTTCCGAGTGCCAACCAGTCCCAATTGGGACCTTTTGGACCCAGTCCTGGCGCCAGTGGCACCAGGCTCATAAATATGCCCAGTCCCAGCGCTGGAAGCGCCGGGCTCATAATGCTTGGGTGGACTTACCTGCAGCAGACCATGCTGCAGGTAAGTGCACTGTGCTAAACATTCCATAAATCAGGCCCTTCCACTCTTGGGCTCTTCTTTCACTCACAGCACGCCTCTGGCCAGACCCACACTGCTAAAAGGTTCTGGTGCTTCCACCGCTGTTGACTGGCAAATAGCTACCTAGTCGTCAAATGATAAACAACATTGTTAACGGCTCTGTACGACTATTATCGAAGGTACATTGGCACAACATCAGTGTTGACACCTGTGAGCGATGTGGCCGATTCTCCACATATTGATATCTTTTTTAAAAACATGCAAAATTGTAATGATGATATATCGTTAAACGAGAATGACCAATGAATGAGAACCAAACTTAAACATGCTTTGGTAATATCAAATATGTTTTTCTGTCACTTGCACAGGGTTGTTGTTTCGTCTGCCAGTTGAGCCTCTGATCCTCTTCTGTTTGGAACTACTTTTCCTGTTGGGTGGGGCAGGAGCCACTCCCTAGATTCAGAACACTGGAACTCTTCTGGAAAGCAGGAACTCTTTTCTTACCTAGGCGTGGCTGTGGAAGGAGACACCTAAGCACTACAGGAGGCTATTTAAACCACACCCGATGGATGAATCTTGCTTTGCGTTATTCTGCATCCTCTGCAGCAGAACGCTCATCGTGTCTTCTGCATCTGATCCTGGGCCTAAGGAAAAAGGCTTACCATCCTGAATCCAGTCTTCAGCAACACCTATAAAGACAAGAAAGAACAGGTTAGCATTACGGTCTTCAGTGACAGCTCTTCACTTACCTGGTCCATCGGCTGTCACCAACGCCTCGCGCTGCATTCCGGCATCTGAAAGACAAAGGCTTACCTACTCTTCGTGCGCTCCGGAGGTCTTCACACTGCATTCCGGCATCTGAAAGACAAAACAAGGTGCGTTTAAAGACATTGGGGAACTTTAATACTCACGTGCCATTACTCCTTTCCACATCTAACCCAGTGGGTATTCCGGCACCCTGCAGCCGCTCCGAACTTGTACCTGCAAAATAAAAAGACAGTTAGAGCGCATCGTGAAGCAGGCAACAAGCGCTTACTTACGTGCTTCCAGGCGCTTCTATTCATCACACGGGCTCCATCTTCAACTCACTTCAGCCCGTCATCCGCCATCGCCGGAACCCTGCAAAACAAGAAACATCATTACTAAAGACTTTAAAGACATTAGAATTACTCGAAACTTACCGTTCGTGCAGTAAACGACGGACAGCAGTCCTCTGAAGTCAAGAGGCCTGCTCCCCTTATCCAGTGAAGAAACTGGTTACAGCACCCTGCCCCGAGGCAGATGGAGAGCACGGCGTTCACTTACCTAAGGTGAGAGCGTTAACCTTTGGGGTTCTACAGGAGAAGAGAAAGGGAAGAAGAGAGAGACATTCAATAACCCAGTTCCTTAATCCCATATTTTCTATCTGCAGACATCTTACCCTTCGAGTCAGACATACAGTGCACAGAGGTCCAGCCCAAAGAGCCAGCCGTGTGTTACACATCACCTTTGAAGATACGGTATACGCCCAGTCAAGACCGGCGCCTCTACGGGAATCAGGTGAGCGTTACAACCATATGGTGTACATTATTGCACGTATTGCACAGTAGGTAGCCACATGTCGCCATTTACCTTTGGTATGGGTTCCCCTTTATACCACCCATCGTGTGGTACATTTGTGGATTGCGGTACACAGCAAATGTTCCCATTCCTGGCGCCAATATGTTATGCAGGGTCTGGGCAAGGCGTACACTTTTGGGTACATGGCCGTTGGCCATGCACCCAAGATAGTAGGCCTTGGGCATAACCAGCACCACACACAGACGCCACACAGGGTTAACTCTGCATCTCTCCGAGGATGGTGACCTTTGAAGAGTGGTTGTCGAGAACATTTTACACTTGGTGGAAAAAGCAAAGTGAGGTAATATGCTTTCACTAGCACATGGTGTAGGTCAGTGAACACGTTGTACATTAGGGACCAATTTCTTAATATTTCCGTTTGCTATGGGTTGCGCTGTACAGGACACTTGCTTGAAGAAGTGTCTTAAGACATTGCGCCATGAGAAGAACTCGTCAGCATCACTAAGTACACGTGTACTGCGAGTGTGTAATGGTACGTCTGGAGTGCTGAAAAGAAATGACAGTGTTCAATGCAGTGGTCTTGCATGTGATAGCTACATGCTTGTATGCCGATTTCATATTATCTAATGAGGAAGTGTTGCAAATGTAATAGTGGAAACAGAAGAAGGACTGTGTCTGCTTTTCTGGGGTGCGGCCCTCGCTGTAGCTGGGAAGAGGCGCGTGGTACAATCTGCCCTTATGAGCATGGTGGCCTTGCAAATGGAACTGTGGAGATTATCCAATCAGGTGTAGAGGGTGTGGTTCACAGGAAGGGGGCGTAACATTTTCACCCAAAACTCGATGCAGTGATGTTGGCAGAGATGGTGATATGCAGAGTGCTAATCATGGGTGATGCCTTTGTGCAAGATTTGCAAATGTATGCTGTGGAAAGAGGCTTTGCTGCTAACTTTCAGTTGGAAGGAGTGGAGGCTATTTGGGGCACAGTCTATGAGTGGGGTTTCGGGTGCATGGATCTCCTTTGCAAATGTGTGGCCTCTGTAGGTGCTGTTGATGTGGTGGTCGTGCATTTTGGAGCACTAAATGTGGGGTACGTGTCGTGCTCACGTTTGCTCGCTCACATAAAGAAGTTGATGACAGCAGTGATGCAAATGTTTCCCACTGCCAAGGTGATTTTCTCATGGATACCACCAAGAGGAGCATGGGACCATGCCGGTGTAATTTGTCCACAGCCAGAGGTCAGGAGGTGTTGGATAAACAGAAGCATGTGTGACTTTATGTGCAGTGCTGGGATGTTGTGCACTGCCTATGAAAGCATTAATAACAAGCAAGAAGTCAAGGAAATGGCATTTTTTTCACCTCCATTGGCAATGTTGCTTTGTTTGCCACTCTGCACGAAGCATTGCAGAGAATCTTGTAGAAATGTAAGACAAGCGTTGACCTTCAGTCGCTAGTAATGTCAGGAGGAGAAGCAAACAGACAGTCAGCGAAAGAGAGAAAACACACCCAAAAAAAGCATGCACGCACGTACATAACAAAAATAACGACAAAAAAATAATAAGTCTGTTCAGATCCAGTACTAAAAACACACTCCACTACCCTGTTTAACATTCCTCCCCTCCATCCCCCCTTCCCCTCCTGTTCCTAGAACGGTAACTCTGCGGATTCCGCTGTCCTTTTAGGATTAGACGTGGCACATCCGGCCCTTTTCAGGATCGCAGCTATGGCATTGGTACTGTGGAGGCTATGGCATTGCGCAATGTGGTTGCTGGTTGTGGTGTGTACACAAACACTGTGGCAGAAGGTCTGTTTGTACTGAGAAATGTAGGAGGCTATGGCAAAAGTGTGCAAGGGAAGTGGCAGGCATCCTGTTTGTATGTATGCATGCACTGCACGCACTTGCTTAACGTTGCTAACATACATTCCGTGCTGATTTTGTGGGAGCACTTTTCCAACATGTGTAATACATGGATTACAGTGGAAAGACCATTCTGTGAAGTTTACAAGGTATGTGGCAGGCATGCGGTTATGAATGCAATGTGTGTATCATATGATATGCTGTGATATGGTATACTGCGGCATTTGTACTGTGCCTACACACAAGTGTGTGAAGGCGTGACAAGGAAAGGGAGGTGCAACAGAGGCCACACAGAGACACTGATCCTACTAGGCCAGGTGACAGAGTGCGCAAGTGACTGGGAAGGGGAAGGGCACAGTGGAGTACATGGGAACAACAAAAAATAGCAATAAGTGCCACTACGGCCGGTGCTGGCAAGTGCAAGGATAAGTGTAGACATCAAGTGGTGGTTGGACTGTTAGGGTTACAGAAAACAGTACCCAAGTGCGGGGGTTGGCAGAAAGCCAGTGCAGGGGTGGAACTATCGGGAGGGAGGTGGGCTGGGGCACAGGTTAGAAGGTGGGAAGGAAACCAGTGCACAATCAGTTTTAGGCAGGAAGTGAGCAGGGGAGAGGAGGAAAAAAGAAGCACATGTAAAGGTTTTGAGGCGCTTCCAGATCCTAAGATGGTTCTCCGCAAGTTCCAGGGAGGCAGAGAGCCTGTTCCAGAGGGAGGCCCCAGCAGAAGACATCTACCTCCAAATGCTTGTGTGCAGAAGTAATTGACCCTGAGGAAGTAGGAGGCGGATGAGGGAAGAGCAGGAGCAAACAGACATTTAGGAAGTGAGAGTGGAAAGTATCGAGGTCCCAGGGACCAGAATGCCTCGTGTATAATGCACAGGGTTTTTATTTTATTCTTTGGAGCCACTGGGAGCTATTCCAGACATTTTAGTCCAGTAGAG
This sequence comes from Ambystoma mexicanum, assembly GCF_040938575.1. Taxonomy (NCBI): domain Eukaryota; kingdom Metazoa; phylum Chordata; class Amphibia; order Caudata; family Ambystomatidae; genus Ambystoma; species Ambystoma mexicanum. The sequence continues at coordinate 536,954,235 of NC_090928.1, read as the reverse complement.
ATAGGATCCCTGGCCTTCAGACCAAGGACAAATTGCGCAATCCTCTTCTGGATGAGTTGCTGAGGGCGGAGAGTAGAAGCTGGCAGATTTAAAAAGAGTCTGTGGCAATAGTGCAGCGTACAAAGAACCACAGCCGTGCACACACTGGCCTTTTGGGAACTGCCTTTAGGTTGGTAAGACACATTCAGTGGTGGCTTTGGTGCCATATTTTTACGATTTATGTAGGAGATGGGTTAGTGGCGAACACAATTCGTATCATTGTCGGGAGGAAAGAATAGAGTTCCTGTTTCGCTAATACACTGTATGATATGGCTAAATGAAAACGTTGCAAGCCGATACCATTGAAGTGACACTTAAATGGTAGGAGATGGGGGAAAAACCACTATGCTTTTCAAAAACATAATGGACGCTTAGTGGCAGATATCATGCGCAGAGGCACTTATAACAGAGGTGTAAACATACTGCCAAAAAAATCTTCATACCTTTATTTTGTGGGGAGGGGTGCTCATGTGGATGAATGTGCATGCACAAATCCTGCAATGTTTCACTGAACTTTCCACTAGACGTGCTTGCCAATAACAGCACACTTGCAGGCTGAATTTGTAACAGTCCATATGACGTCTTGTGGAGAACTGACATTTTAGATGCTGACGTCTTGGATGGCATTGGTGGATGCGTGTGTGACAACTTAACAATACCCAATGAGGGTGTGGTGTTAAGAGGATAGTAGAAAGGGAAGAAGGAAGGTTTGTGCTTTACTGGGGAGCGGCCCTCACGGTACTTTTGGAAGCGCACGTGCCAGAATCTGTGCTTATCACAATGCTGGCCAATGGAAATGGCAGTGTGTTGATTATCCAATCAGGTACTGAGGGTGTGGGTCACAGGAAGGGAAGGTAATACTGGTATTCATTACTGTGCGTAGTGACGATGGAGGACATGGAGAAACGCACTGTGTTCACTTTGGGTGATGCCTTTGTGATAGAGCTGCACAAATGTGCCCATGGCAATTTCGGTTTGGAAGCAGTGGACGCATTGTGGTGCGCTATCTATGACCTCAGTTTAGCCGATATGCATGCACTTTGCAGAGACCTGGCCAGTTCCGCTACTGTGCATGTTGCTGTCATGCATTATGGCGGCTTGCATTTGAGTTACATGTCTTGTTTATGTTTGCTCCGTCGACTCAAGAGACTGATGAATGCACTAAAGAGGCTTTTTCCCACTGGCCAGGTGGTTTTCTCCGCCATACCACCAAGAAGAGTATGGACCACTTATATTGTCTGTTGTACCCAGCCACAGGCTGGAAGGTGTGAGTAACAGAAGCATGTATTTATTTTTTTTATTTCGTTTGTATTTGGCATAAATACCTTTACAAATATTACATCATACTTCAAGTTTCATATAAAATACAATTTAAAATACATTGTTCTTATAATCATTAACACAAGACAAAAACAACTTATATATTAACATATTTACATTAAGCAGAATAACCTTCTGTCTACTTAATAAAAATATCAATAACTAACACTAGCAACAAAATTCATTTCAAATCTGGTATTACAGAACACAGTATATCACCAATCTCTTATTTCATTTGCTCCCATATCCTAAACCTCATACAGTATTCCCATCATTGTTTCAATTCCATTTCATCTAAGTGGACCTGCAGAGTATTCAAGAAACGGGTTAGGGCTAGAATCAGAATCTGCCTTGTCCTCCACATACACTGTGCCCATAGCATTTCTCTTGAACAGTTCTGTGTTAAAGAACGACGCAAAATGCATCCTTTGAAGACCCTAAAAAAATTCACAATAAATCACCAGATGCTTCAGTGTTTCTTGTTTTGTCTCTATATCACATATCTACATCCATCACTATGTACAGCATTACTACTCTTAATCCAATGCTTTGTCCTTTCATTTGTATGAAAGAGATCAAGCTTGAATCTTAAAGGAATGGTTCGGTAAAAAATGTTATTGTCCCTACGGGTCGGCCATGTGTTTTTAAGCTTAAGTCGCTCGATTTTAGAAACATTTCCTATGGACCTTACCCGAGTTTTCGTCCATTAAACGCACGCGAAAACAGGCATCAGGGAGCTGCCATTTTGTGATAATCCTATCATTTCCCCCATCGCCCTGGCTGACCTGCTTTTGCGGCACTAAATCATAGCCCCCGCCCCTGAGCCCGTCATCAGCAGACGCGTACCGCCCATTTCACAATGCCAAATCACACCTCGTGTCAACATTAGTTGCGCTTCAGCTAATGACGTGTCGCCATGGAAATGGCAGAACGCCTCTTTCCTCAATAAGTATAAACAGACCGTTTCACAACGCACAGCAGCAGATTTTCGATTCCATTCCTCTCTCTGTGTTACTTTGAGTATTCTGTGACTTGTTTCTGTGCTCTGGTCAGCTACCTTTGTTGCTTGTAGCCCGTGTGAACAGATACCACTACCATCGCTATAAATTATTTTAGTTTGTTTAACACACAATGACTACAATAATGCCCTACATGTACGAGCCCGAGTATACCGAGGAGGAACTACTGGAAAGGGAAACACGCGAAAACGATGGGGCTTCGGACGGCTGTTGGGAGGACGATTCAACAGCTGAAGAGCCTGGACCTAGTCGCATGGACGGTGTTTCCACCTGGTGCACATGCAATCAGTGCGAGCTAATGGCAACCGAGGACGAGAACTGTTGCTGCTGTGAAAACTCGGGATGCGTGGCCTACATTTCGGAAGGCGAGCCATGACCGCAATGCATCACCGAGCTGCCAGACTTCAGAGCAGCGTGCCTCACAATGATGGTGCTTATGAATGAACTTCGCGCAACTGTTCGTCCTTGTAATCCGAGTAACGAGTAAGTATACTCTGCTTGTCATGCCACTCCTATTTCATGGTCTTCTACTATATCCAAAATTACATATACATATCATTGTAACGCATGAAAGTTGTTCAATAGTGTGAAGTGTCTAGATAGCATTTGTCCGAGCAGAATGCCATTAGTTACAAGAATTGTCATTAACAACAAACGTTTATTAAACTTATCTAGTTCATTTAAAAACAGTTTGTATCATTCTTTTTCACAGGTGGTACCGGCTGGTGGCCTATCGTTCCTTTACATGGTGGCTTCACGGGAGGCTTGAACACCGCGTTCGAAGAATAATACCCGCCTTTGCCGTTCGTACCAGAAGAGAAACGTTCCCGAGTGACAGCGGTCAGTACAGGGGATTTTCTCTCGCTGTGCTGCAACCTGACCTGTACAATGTGTAAAGTCTTGTATTTTTGTGTCATCAAAATAAGATACAAATTAAAACACCACATATATTTTAACAACGGTTGTTTCGATTTTTTAAATGAATCAAGTGTGACTCCATTCAAAGATGGATGTCGGACATCTGTGCTCCGAATGGGTGAAGGTCAGGTCGCTGTGAAGCAAGGTGGTCACTATCTAAGCTAACATAATATATTCTCAATAATGCATGCACTAAATAACACTTGTTCAAAGTCTTTCAGTCGGTTATGTCTCTATAAAAGTCACACATATATGTATACTATCAATCAACATTGAATTATACAGGCCTTAGGTTAAGGGTCTTGACCACTATAATACACTGTTTGAAGTGTGGGTCTGTGCTCACAAGAATCTCCGGTATGTGGCATTTGTTACTGATAGGCAACGATATACTGCAGTAGGGGTCTAATGTTAGTTGGGGATCTGCTAGGTGGGCATCATGGCGTGGTCAGTGGTCTGGCACATGAAGAGAATACCTTGCAGGGACACAGGGTCAGAATGGCAGTAGGTTTCCACTGGCGAGGGTGCATGGGCAAGGACACGTTTGTGGAGATGAACGAGCTATGTGCTTAGTTCAGGCTGGTTCACATGCAGGACAGTGATCTCAGAGGAAGAGTGATGTGTTACATTTATTAGCTGTTGCAAATACCTCTGGAGTTTTCCAGTCAGAGTGGGAAAGATGGGTGGGGGCCATGTGCTCTGCGCAGTGAGGCCTGGTCACCAAGATGGAGTGGAAAGGGGGTACAAAAATGGATGCCCCGTGTCCTGCTCAGTGGTCCCATCTACGCGAATGTCAACCAAAGTTAATATCACATAAGGGCAAGGGGCGAACCCACTACTGGAGGCACTTGGTCCGAGTTTCTATTGAGAAGTAAAGGATGAGAGGGGCCTGATGGCCCCTCGCTCCCACACACTTGCCTGCATGCCCACCGGCCCATCCATCCCACCCTCCTCTATCAAAGGTGGTTCGCACCCAGGGATGAGCGCTGGCATGGGGGGCAGTGACGGGCGCAAACGGCCAAGGTGCCAAACAGCATGTACACTTCAAAAGGTATCCCACGCCCAGGGGCCATCGCTCACATGGCCTCCTCAGACCCCGTGTCTCCAGGCAGGCCTCCCATGAGGCCGGCCGCCCCCCTGCAAACCACATAATACCACGACATACACATGTCATTCATTCACAAACACACCCCTGTTTCTAATACTTTGTAAAACACTTGATGTCTCATGAGAACATCTTTGGTCGTGCTATCTGTGACCGCTTCGAGCAAACTCGTCAGTGTGCTACCTGTGGCCATCTACCTGTTCTCCTGCAACATACAGCTCGGCCTGCTGAATCCAACTGTTTGTTAGTCAAGGTAAGGCCATGTATCCTAGTCATATTTCGGTCATTTTTACATTCCTATCTATTTGCGATTACAGTACCCAATAGTGCTATGGTCATTGGTCTCATTGCTATTGACTTGAGTTTCAATTGTTATGCTATCAATAGATCTATTTATTTTCATGTGTTTCAATTGTCATCGAATTGCATCCTTCGGGGGTCCAGTCTATAAAGTAAGCATGTTTCCTTTTCGTGCAAGACAGAACATCCAAGGGACGAGTCACATGTTCAGAGTTTAGTCACATCATTTAAAAAATGTCTGTAACTTATGCAAATACTAAGCCGCACATGCTGGACTGGTATAGTTCCGGCGACCAAAACAAACCTTGCATTGAACACGGTATGGTTCATTTACTTTATGACATTTTTATTCATCAAGATTTTATAATAATCTTGATATTTACTTTTCAGAATTTTCAACAATGCCTGCCTGTTCGATTAGCGGTTGCCCTTCGAAGACCCATGCTAAATCTGAAGGCACTACAATGCATGTATTCCCGAAAACTGTTGATCGAATAAAAGAATGGGTCAGACATTGCGGATATCCACTGGATGAGCTGGAAAGTAGAGTCCAACAAGTCTTAGAGGACAAGAGGGGTGATCGATGCCGCATCTGCAGCCGGCACTTTTCCTCGAACATGCACGCCACATCTTGGATAACAAAGAAGAATAAACGGCGAACGACATGAAAATTGCTCGCAAACGCTATTCCAACTCTATTCGTCCACATTCCGCCACTGGTGAGTCAAGTGTCCGGATTTTGCTTTAGGCCTTGCGGTAGTGTGTAGGTAGCCAAATGGATTAATTGATATTTTAGGTGTCGTGTCCCTTGTAATACTTTCGATATTGATATGAGTGTATAGCTTTTTGAATAATGACATTTATCAATAAATTATTTTTCGATTTTATAACCCCCAAAGGAAATCTATTTATGGGCACAGGGAACTGTACTATATTGCACATTTTCAATAGCATTATTCTCAAGTGTTCTGTCGGTTTACATGGCAATTTTATAATATTTGCATTTCATTATCAAACAATAATTTATCTTTACAACTGCTTGAGTATCCACTGAATCTGAAGCAAGAACATTCTACATCTGTGACGTGCCCGCAGTTATCAACCACTTCTAGCGCGTATCAGGTAATCATACTTAGCTATTCCGCTACAGACTTGTTTTATGCATGTCAAGTAATAGTTTTTATGTATCGTGTGATTATTTTACCAATTGTTTGGTTAGTGCTTTCCAATTGATATACACCTTAGTTGTCGTCCCATGGTGTTTGTTTTCAGTTATAATTAGTGTTATCTATACTAATGCAAGTACTGTCTTTCAGGGAGATGCTGAAGCGTCCACCACATTGACAACAGCCCTAGATGTTCTTCAGCAGCATGAGGTATGGATACTGACAGCTCCATCGACCGTGATCATCAGGACTGGAACACATGTCCTTTGATTGTTCTACACCAGGTTTCATTTGTGGTTAGCCATTGATATGTACCTGTGCGGTTGACCCCAAGTGTGTGTTGTGTTTTCAATATTGTAATCCTTACTAATGCAAATACTATGTTTCAGGCAGCTGTGGAAGCGTCAACCCACGCACTTGATGCGGAGCCTGACATTCAAGTAATTCCAGGGGAAGCGGGACCATGCGGATATGAATCGGCGCAACAGCTTTCGGAAGTGCGCACCACATTTACAACATCCATAGATATTCTTCAGCAGCACGAGGTATGGATACTGACAGCTCCATCGAGCGTGATCCTATAATGTGATTCCATTTGCTATACTTTCTTCCCTATTAACGCAAGTACTGTGTTTCAGGGAGACGATGGAGCTTCCACTACAATCACAAGATCCCATTTAGATGATGCAGATGTAAAGAAATCGGAGAAATAAGTCAATTAAATCTGATCATATTTAAATATACCTTGATTCTTTTAGACAATGCAACATTTGTGGTTATCTCTTTATATGTACCTGTGCCGTCGACCCCAAGTGTGTGTTATGTTTACAACATTGAAAACCATACTAACGCAAGTACTGTGTATCAGGGAGTTGCTGATGCCTCCTCTTTAATGCAATCATTCGTGGCAGTCCATGCAGAGCCAGAGGTATGGATACTGACAGCTCCATCAAACTAGGTCATCAGAGCTCGAATACTTGTCGTTTGATTGTTCCACACAATGTTTAAATCGTGTTTGGCTATTGAGATGTACCTGTGTGTTCGTCCTCACGTGTGTTTTATGCTAACAATATTTTGATACACAGTAATGAAAGTACTATGTTTCAGGGAGTCGATGGAGCCTCATTCCGTGCTGTCTATGCAGATACAGAAAATATAGTCGTTGCAGCGCAACAGGAAGGGAAGAGATGCGGAAACGAATCGGAGCTACGGCGTGCAGATGTTGAAGGTCGAGTCAAAAAAGTTGCAAAGAAAAGAAACAAAAATAAGGTTAGTTACAAACCGTTCATAACTTTAGAAATGTTTTTGTGCTGGGGACTATTTTATGTTTTTTTCCCAGTAAATTGTACTATACTTTATCTTGTGTTTAAACTGAACATCCCTTTTCCAATCTATCCTCTAGTTACCCGTGGGTGTCCGAACTATACATACACAGACAGTGAAGCGAATGAGAGATGTTGCTTGCCAGACCATTTACACTATGGAGGAACTATTAATTCAGACGCCGCGTGTTGAGACTCGAGATGCTCATGTCCAATGGCCAGAACATTAAATGAATGTGTCCGGAGAATCCAGCAAAGTTGTATTGGACCATTGCTACAGTGCGACCGCACCACCACAACAACATGATACTGGATGTATTGAAGATAGCTCTGAAGTAGTCGCAGATCAATTCACACAATCTACACCCGCCAAAAAATTGCCACCAAAAGAGCTGTCGACATTGTTGTGTTCTCCCATCAATGTTGAAGTAGCAGATGTTGAAATGACAGAGAATAAACCAGCAGCAGCATTCACCGACGCATCAGAACTTGATAGCAGCAATATTTATTTCAAATGTGGTGATATGTCCTCAACGTCACAGGCCAAAACAACTTTGACGCTGGATGACAGTCTAATGAAAGAGGGCAAATACATAATATTCGACAGTTGTTTGATGAATATTATAAGTATGCTGAAATGTGGGCATTCCGTTAGAGGGAAAGTATGTGGGAAGCCATTGATTCATGTCACTCGTCAAAAAAAAGGCAGTAACGTCAAAATAAATGCCGCCTGTAGATTAAATCATACGTTCTCATGGTCTGCACAACCGATGCTGGGGAAACTGCCAGCAGGCAATCTACTGTGTGCAGCTGCATCACTTTTTAGTGGGTCCAGTTTTAGAAAGTTAAGAGTCTTTCTTTCAGTTTGTGGGACTCAAAAACGCAGTACTACAAATACCAACATGATTATCTGTTTCCGGCCATTAGTGATGCTTGGAAAATTGAACAATTGTCTGTAGCAAGTACATTCAAAGGCAAACGATTCAGGCTAGCCGGCGATGGACAGTGCGACAGCCTTGGATTTTCTGCCAAGTACTGCACCTACCACTTTCAGGGCATGGATAGTAAGAAAATTGTGAGTTCCGTGGTCGTGCAGGCAACACAGTGTACATCCTCAGTGGCCATGGAGAAACTAGGATTTATAAAATCAGTGGAATATCTACAATAGAGGGGAATGCACATCGACCTGATAGCCACGGACAGACACGTTTCAATTGCCAAGACAATGAGAGAGCAGTTCCCACATATTAAACATCAATTTGACGTATGGCATCTTGCTAAATCAATCAATAAGAAAATCTCGGTTGCAGGGAACAAAAAGGTTTGGAAAGTATTTCAGAGTGGTCCCAGTATATCAGCAATGATCTTTGGTGGAACTCCAAAACTTGTGAAGGGTCAGTGGAAATACTACTTGAAAAATGGCGGTCACTGATGCACCACTGTACCAACGTGCACCGCTGGTCAGAAAACCTACATTTCCACCAATGTGAACATGGCCCTTTGTCCCCAGTGGAGGCACGGAAGAAGAAGTGGTTGATTCCATCTTCACCGACACACAAAGCCATTGAGAAGATTGTTTTCGATAAAACTCTATCAAGAGATTTGAGTGGACTGACAGAATTCTGTCACACAGGAGGTTTGGAGGTGTTCCACAATATGTGCCTAAAGTACAGGCCAAAGCGCTTGCATTTCAGCATACAGGGAATGAGACATAGGACTCTACTTGCCGTCTTGGCCCATAACGAGAATCTCGGCCGTGAACAATCTAGGACTACGGGTAATGTAAGGATGCCTCGCTACACTAAGGCCTTTTCAAAAAGAAGTAAGCAATGGGTGATCAAACCAGTCTATGAGGAAATGGAGTTCGACTTTGTCAAAAGCCTTATTGTTGCTGTATTAGAGAAGCACAGATATGGAATTTGGAACGTTTCTGTGCAGAGCACTGATCCATTGCCACCAAACATTGCCACTGTGCCATGTCCACCCAAAGGAGAGCTGGTTGTGAAGTACAAATCCCGGTTTAAATAATTGTAATACGATTGTCTTTTTGTAAATAAATGTTATTGTACAGTGTACATACAAAGTATGCTAACCCTAATCCCTACCTTCACCATCCTGGGTGGCGAACAACCTGGGTGTCATCTTTGAATTCTCTCTCTATTCACCTCATATTGCTGACCTTGTCTATATGTATATGTATATATTTTTGTTGATGTAACTAATTATCAATCTCATGTAAATGCTGTGCACTGTTAACCGCGGGGACGCTTGCGTATTGCAAATAATAAAACAAACAAACAATAAATCTCACTTTCAACTCAACTCCCCGGGTACTTTATACTTTCCCTGACCTTCCCCCAAAAATGAAATGTCTCCATAGTTATGGTTCTTTGGGGCTGCAAAGCTCGCAGACAACGAGGACAAAATTGGGGGCCTTAGAACGCGCCAAGCGAGCCGATGCAGATGGGAGAGAAGCCAGCTCGCATTTGCACATTGAGGCGCAGTACATAGATGGATTCGAAACTTCAAGTTCTCACAGATGGCTTTACAACGGGATGTTGCAAAGAAAGAATGTATGCTCATTTCTAGTGAAGGTCAGCGGCTTTGATTTTCAGCTCGCGGCCTGAAGAGGCCCACAACTCCCACTGGCAGTATAAGGTTCTATTGTTTTTTGACCTTGAGAGACAGGGACCATGCCGAAAGAACTTCATTTGAAGGGGGTGCAATAGCGTAAGAGACGATAAGGCAGAAAACTCTGAAACTAGACCGAGTTTCATGTTAGTTCAGTATACGAAAAATCGTTGTCAAGAGCACAGTGGGATCTACGGACTGCATTACGCAGAGACACAATGGAAATTGCAAATATAATGTAAGTAACTCTTTAGACGCTTTTATGCCGGAATGAAGAATTAATGAATGGATGCATGAATAAATGAATGAATGAAGAGCTAGGAAAACGTTTGTGGGATCGTCCTTGTAGCGGGCACATGGGCATGCAGGTCCACATTCCACAAGCATGTAGACAAACAGTCGTTTCTCATTGTGTGCTAACCTCAATTTATTTTGTTACTTTTCGCATTGATTTTAGAGCCGAACATACTCCATTGCACTATCCGTGCAAGCAAATAGTTTCAGATAGGCCGTAATAAATAAAATGAATAATATTAATAAAGATCGGCTGGCGAGACCAATTATAATTTTTATGTTTTTAAAACAGGTATATCCTACCCTACTGCCACCAGTTCCAGACCCTGGCAGACGGCTTCTTCAACCGCCAGCTGCAGCTTCTTGTCAACAACTGCACCACTTTGACGATCTTATAGGACGATTGCCAAGGGCCCATATGCCCTTACGCGGTACTAGCGGCTAGAAGCAACATATCAACCTTTACGCTGGCGAGGTGCCTAGTTGATGGAACAGCCTTGCAGTTCACCGTGCGACCAAAGTGCTTCTTTTAACGAAAACCAACACCCTGTGTACCATAAAGGAACAGCACGTGACTCACGATAAAACGGAACAGTTTTTGCAGATGGAGATAAAAGAAAATAAATGGCATTCCGAGTTAATATGGCAATTGCTGAATATTCTATGAACATTTAATGTCAAATAAATGTACTTTACCAAATGTACCGTGTTGCTGTTTGATTTTAAAGTACAGTTTCATATTCCGAATTGTGGCGCGCTGTGTTGTGAGTCGATCTGTGTTGGTTTCCGGGTTCTGTGTGAAGTCGCGTAGAAGACGACTGGGCGCGTTTGCCTACGCAGCACAACAGTAACGTCACAGAGAGAGGCGGGGAATATGAATGTTTTGATAATGTCAGGCTCAGGGGATATGATTTAGTGCCACAAAAGCAGGTCAGCCAGGGCGATGCGGCAAGTGATAGGATTATCACAAAATGGCAGCGCCCTAGTGCCTGTTTTCGCGTGCGTTTAATGGACGAAAACTCGGGTAAGGTCCATAGGAAATTTTTCTAAAATCGAGCGACTTAGGCTTAAAAACACATGGCCGACCCGTAGGGACAATACGTTTTTTTACCAAAACATTGCTTTAAGTATACTTTTCTTGCTTTGCTGAATGGAAAGATCAGCAAATATTGCATCCTAGGATATTGTTTATGGCTGAAACCTGTAATATCTAAATATGATTTATAAGATGCGTTCTGCTCAATAGTTTTTGCCCAATCGTACTGCATCCACCTCTGTTTTACTGTGTTTGCTCGTTCAAATAAGTCTTTTGATTCATTAGCAATCAATTTCAGATACATGTTCATTTTGGTAACATAGGCAATATATACGTTTCCAACCATCTTGGCAAAATCTTCATAAAAAGAGTTAGCCGGTGGATTTATCATTTTCCCATAATTCACCAACATTCTCCACACAAATTTAGCTGATAAAGAGTGTAACCCCAGTTCATGCAGAATCATTGTGTTGAGCAATGCTTTTGGTAAGCCCAGAACCTCCTTCCAAATTCTTCCTTGTATTTTGTTTAACATTATTGATAGATCTAATAAACAAAGATCTAAACCATACAAGATAATGGCTTCCATTTTGAGAATGTAGAAGTCTAAAAACGGGACTAATGAAAATTTTGCATGTCTAATGTATATAATTTTCATTTGAGAAATTAGAGGAATTATTTTTATGTTCAGGGTTCTATTCCACATTGCCAAGGAATTTGCATCAGTTAGATTGTATCCCAAGTTTCTTGTTTGCAAAACCCTTTGTATAGTTGCCCCCTCCAGATTCCAGTTGAATTTACACACTTTCTTCTTATTCGCAAATACTATTATGGCACATTTCGAGGGATTACTTGCAAGATTGTGCTTAGTGGCATATGCAGCGAACAGGGTCATCATATTTTGAAGCCCATATGGTGTCCGATCAAACAGAATGTTATCATCTGCGAATGCCAAACAATTTATTCTCGCTTCTCCTAGTTTGACTGGAAAGATGGCAAGTTTTTCCCAGATTTTATCAATGTCCGCAATGTACAGATTGAAGAGTATCGCAGCTAGTTGGCAGCCTTGCTTAACTCTGATTTCGGTCTCAATATAATCGGTCACAAACCCAGATTTGCTAATCTGTATCGGATACAAGGTTTGATTATGGAGCAAGGCTACCAATCCCACCAAATGTCGAGGTATCCCATATTGTATCATTTTACTCCACAGCAGTGAACGAATTACCCTATCAAATGGGGCAGATAAGTCCAATAATGCCATATATATTGCACCTGAGTCAGTGTGATGTGATGTTTCAAGTAGGTGGGCCAGGATAGTAGCATTTAGGGTGGTGCCCATCGCTTTTCTGAACCCAGCTTGAAAGCGGGATATCAGCTGTTTCTCCTCTACCCATTTTTCAAGTTCCTTCAGAAGAAGGGAGGCAAACACCTTTGCGGGTACATCGATCAACGATATCGGTCGATAATTCTCTGGATCATCAAAATGCCCTTTTTTATAAATAGGTACAATTGTTGCTGTAGACCAAGAAGGTGGAATAACTTTGGTAGCAAAAATCAAGTCAAATGTCGATTTTAACATTTTTGCCCAGAAACAGGGATCATCTTTTAGTAAACACGGAGGCAACCCATCTGGACTGGCTGCCTTTGAGTATTTAAGCTTACTACTAGCCCATATCACATCTTCTAAGTCCCATGGACATTTACTAGGAATTTTGCTGATTAGAGGTTGAATATCAACAGCGGGAAAAAAGTATGTTCCATACATCCTTGGTTTCCCTTTTAGATAACAGTGTTTTAGCCATCTTACCCCTTTAAGATCAAATTAAAATTTGTTTTGAATTTGCTTTTTGTACATCTGGAAAACATCACCCACAGTATAGTTTTTTTTTTTTACTCTTCTGATTTCCTTATTCCGTATACTTTTTAGAACAGCCACTTCACTGTTATATCTGTTAACATGGGTAGAGGTTATAGTTGTCATTTGTTGTTTTGCTAAGACATTTAAGTAAAATCTTATCACTGAAGAGTTATGTTCTACCAAAAGTGAGTTATGGAGTGTGTTCTCTAACCTCTTGTCTGTTTTCCATATGTGTTGGTTAACTAAATAAGCAAGGTTCCTACACATTTTCAGGTTCCATTTGATGGATAATGATTGTCTATCAAACTCTATGAGAGACAATTTCGGTTCATGCATAAACAACTTCATCAGGATATTAATTGTGGTCTTTAACATCTTGTGATCCCCAAATCTGTTTCACATAAGAGCATACATTCACACATTTCCAATAGGTTTCTCGAAACAGCAATGGGTATCCAGGCATTGCTTCGAATACATAGTTTCGAATGCAAAAGTATTAAAAACAAAATGCATCGGAAAAATGCATTTTTTTAAAGTTAATGTTTCTTTCATTAAAATGGTGCTTAAGGGGTAAAAAAACAGGGGTTCGGGGGACGCCCCCATTACATTATTTTTTTAAATGCATTTTTTCAATGCTTTTTTTCTGAAACTTTTGCATTCGAAACCTTTGCATTCAATGCAATCACTAGGAACCACAGCAATGTAATCTATCAATAATTTCGCATTCCCTATCTTCCACGTAAATAGGCTTTGTCCTTGGGCATGGGGGACTAGATGGAAACCCCAAACTGTTAAAAATTCCATCCAGCACCTCCCATGTTTACAGGACAACAAGATTGAAAGATGTTGATATTGTCCTGATCTGGTTACAAATGAATCATCCACCAGTGCATTAAAGTCTCCACCTTAATATCTCATACTTTGAATTGCTAAGAAATGCTTTTCGTAACATTTCATCCAAGTCCTTTAGTATCTTTTCTATGGTACAATTCACCGGATTCCAATACATATTTATGATGAGTATCTGATAATGATGAATGAGCACTTCTGTGAAAAGCAATTTATTAGACGAGGATATAAAAGTTGCATCAATCTTTACACTGTTATGTATCATCATCATTAACCCACCCAACGGTCAGCCATATGGCCCCCTTCTGGCTGGATGACTAAATGCGGTGAACCCATCTAAATTTAATTGTTTCAGGGCCATGGGTTCATGAATTAAGATAATACAAGAATTTTGGAGTAAGGCTTTTTCCGCATGACCTTTAGTTAAGTTGGTAAAGCCACAGCAGTTCCAACTTAGGAGGGCAAAAGATGCAAGTTATGATTGCTTAGTTGTGTTGTTAATAGTGCTCAAATGATTCGTACTCGATTCTGAACAAACAGCCCTTTCAATGCATTTACAACTGAGACTAATTGAGAAAGAATATCTGTGTTCAGGGCTAAATTCGCTTCATCTTGAGTTGTTTTAGCATCCTTTTTAACAATCGACTCAGGTTGGAATTTAATAAACATGGTGTATTCCTGACAATTTTCAAATGCATACAATTCATATCCCAACAAATTGAAATTATCCCTTTGTTCCCACAGCATTTTGGCAATTACTATAGATTTGTTTTGCACACCATTCTGTTATTATTAATAAGTGCAATTTTGATCCACCCAATATCTTGAGACTGTAAGCTACGAAGGGTAGGAATTGGTTGGAACACTTTAAAAATGGTTGCGATTGATTCTCTCCATACCATTTACATCCAGCTCACTACTCCAACCAATGAACAATTATATTTCTTTAGATATCTCTTCATAGGAAGGACTCTTTACCATTGACTTTCTGCATCCTGTGTGTGCTCCTTCTCCCCCCAACCTCTCTATTATTGTTCATTTGCTCTTGCATTGTCTCCATATTACTAGTAGTTTCACCATTCTCAGTTGAACCTGTTTCCACTTCATTACCACTACTTGTTGGCTTATACACTGCGGTAGAAGTTTCAGTTTGGGCACACACTGGATTTTCTTTTGAAGATTTGTTATGCTTCAGACATATATGCAGCTTTTGTTTCAGATTTCTTAATGGGACCAGACAAAGTAGTTTCTTTGGCATGTTCCCCATCACAGCTATCTTTTCTAAATGTTATTTTGTTTTTCATGGTAGGGTAAAAGGCTGCAAGATTGGGTTGTTTCATAAGTACAGGGTTCCCTCCCACCATGCTTACTACACCATCACTTTTGCCTGAACTTGAAGGAACAAGGCCTTGTGATTTTTTTCTTTTGTACGTGTTTCGATGTGGATGGGTTTTGCCCTTCTAACTGCAGTAAGGCTTTGGATGCCTCATCTAGCTGGCTCAAGTCCAGACGCTGTTCCTTGGCGAGATTTAACCCTCCACTGGAGCAGGCCTGGTGACACTCTTTACCAACATTAGCCCCATTTTTCTCATTTTTCTTATTCTTTGTTTCATCAAATTGCCCACCCGATTTCCTTTTTGATGCCTGTTGTCGTTTTTTAGCTCTTAATTGCAGTTTTTTTTGCAGTTTTGCATGTATGAATTTCTGTGTGCTCGTGGCATGTTTTTCTGTAACAATGACATCATTAGTTCTGCAAATGTGGAGGTCTTCCTATCAAATGGCATTTCGTTGTCGTCGATTGGTAATGATGTTTTGTTTGCTCATCTCCAAGATGCACTCAAAAGGTTCCTGTAAGAATGTGAGGACGAAAAGAAAACACACTACTCTATGAAACCGAAAACGAGTTCTTTATGTGGAAGCAGATAATTAAAAAAAAAAAAAAAAAAAACAACGGCTCTTTTGCTCTTTTGAGAGCCACCCCTACAGCCGAAAGCCCTTACCCTGCTTGACATTTCTTCCCCCACGCACGCACCCAGCACGAAAGCCGCAATCAGGGATTTTCAGAACGGTGGCCATGGAAATGGGACTGTGGAGGCTGAGGGATTGTGCAATAACGTGTCTTGGTTTGGTATGTACGCAGGGGACTGTTGTACAGAACTGCTAGTGTTACATTGAGAGTGCACATGCCACAATCTGCGCTTCTCATCATGCTGGCCAGTGGAAATGCGACCGTGGAAATAGTCCAATCAGGTGGTCAGGGTGTGCGTCAGAGGAAAGGGCGGCCATATTTTGTTTCACTACTCTGTGTAGTGAGGCTGGCAGAGATGGCGAGATGCACAGTTTTAATAGTGGGTGATTGCTTTGTGCTAGATCTGCTGCAGTATGCTGTGGAAAGAGGCTTTAATGGCAATTCGAATTTGGATGCAGTGGAGGCTTTGGGTGCGGTGTCGATGTGTATAGTTTCGGACACTTGCTTGCAGAATGTCGACGAGTGGCCACTGCGCAACTGTACACGTTGTGGTCGTGCACTATGGAGGCTTGCTTTTGGGTTCCATGGCTTGTTCACATGTCTACCATCAACTCAAATAGATGATGAAAGCAGTGAAGCACATTTTTCCTGCTGCGAAGGTGCTTTTCTCATGTATACCACCAAGTCCAGTATATAACTAATCCAATGAATGGTGTCGTCAGCCAGAGGTCGGAAGGTGTCTTATCAACAGAAGCATGTGTAACTTCTTGCATGCTGCTGGGATGTACTCCTGTGAGAATGAAATCGGTTGTTGATATGTGCACCTTCTCAATGGAAATGACATTTGTCGCCCAGTGGCAATGGCATTTTGTTTTCCAATCTACAGACTGCACTGAAGATGCTATTGTAAGAATGTGAGGCAAAGTACAACAAACGAAAACACTTATAAAAACTGGAAACAAAATGGTTTATATGGAAGCAGCTTAAAAAAATATATATACAAAACAGCTCTTTTGAGAGCCACCACTGCAAATGAAATCCCCTACCCTGGTTGACATTTATTACCCCACTCCTGCACGCACAGCACGATAAGTCAGCAGACATTGCGATAGATACAAGGTTACACGTGCCACATCCGGCCCTTTTGCAGATGGAGGCCATAGCAATGGCCCTCTGCACGCAACGGCATTGCTGAATAATGTCTCTGGGTGTGGTTTCTACACACAAACTGTGATACACAGTGTTTTTGTCGATGCAAAAGTGGAAGTTGCGGTTATGGCTGTGTGCTTCCCAGGCCACAGTGTACGGTTTTTGGGGGAGTTTGGAATACATTGATTGAAAGTGAATGGAACCCACTATGCATTGGTTGCTCATTTTGGATTCTACTATGTGGGTTTGAACTTGTATGGAGTACCTGCAATGCAGTGACTGCTTTTTGTTTGTGTTTGAGAGACTTTGGTGACACACGATCATGCCGCCATTATTGTTCTTCATTGTGGAGGGAAAAGTGCACAATATGTTACCAGAGTTTCCATATTGTTTGCGATGAAAGAGGCACTTGCCTAGGTCATGCACATGTTTCCGATCTAATGTATACATTTTGATCGCATTACGCAGACACAGATGTGGTTGCATTTCATTTCGTCCGGGAATGGAGAAAGCGCGGTACATTGTGAAGACGTCGATTTGTGCCTTTCCAGCTCTGAAAACAGCTTTTTTCATTGAACTTTTTTCCTCTTCCGGTTAATTTCCATTTATTTTGCTCCTGTAACACACCACACAGAAAGAAAGGAAGGCAAGGCCCGGTATGGAAGGGGCACATCCTACAGGGATAACATAGGGGAAGTGTACAAAGAGGGAAATGTTGGGTGGCCCTCAATTAAATAGCCATCAGTCATTGTCATGCTCCTGGACTGACCCTTCCCAAGCACTTCAAAGTACTTTTCCCTTTGTAGAGTCGCGCGTCGCAGTACATGCACAATACAATGCCCTTTGCCAGGTAGGGGTCTGCAGCGCAGCCTATGGTGTGCAAGGATGTTTTAAGGATCCGCTGTCATACACGACTGTTCCTGTTGGTGGCCGGAGCAGCTGTGCAGAATGCTGTACATGAAATTATCCTTGTGCACTGTTGGAAGGGCAGTACCCTGCCCACTGGTGCCTTGTGCTTCGATTTCAGTTCTCGTCACATGCAGTACAGACACTTCATGGTACGCCATTAGCCGTAGGACCAGTATTCCCGTCATGAATACATTCTGAAATAAAAGAATGCTTACAACAAGGTGAAACGCAGCTTCATTACGTGGAGCAAGAAGAGAAGTATTCAGCGAGACCCAGGCGGCTACACTTCTTTTCCAACCACCACTGATATTCTTTGCACTCCGAAGAATGTGCTGTTTGTTTACTTCTCTTTACATGCACTTATATGTGAGTGACCAAGGTGCATCAGCTCTGCCATTTTGCAGACTCAATGCAGACTGTTACACCTGCAATTAAATGTTTACTCCAACTGTTCGGCACGACGGCAAACCCTTGACACTTTCCATCACAGTGCTCAGTGCAGAGACGGTGTGTCTGTTTCACGGGTCATGGAAAGGCAAGCAGCACATCAATCAAATGAATGCGACATTTAACACGCCCACCGTACATTGGAGGTTGCTATGCGCCTCATAGAGCCAGGCGTGCTGCAGCCATACATTGGTAGGTCTGCACAGCAACCCACGCAGTAGCCATGACTGCTTGAAATACCGTAGCCTACCGTATGAATCCGTAGGCCTGGCGACAAGGACTGTGTTACCGGCACACAGAGGATGCCCTACGCATGTGAATAGCTGTGCAACAGACAGATGTGCGCTCCCACAAATACTGAAACGTGCATTGGAAGATGCAGCCAGTACTGGAGTCCTACAGAAACTTACATTGTGATTGCACATAAGCCAGCCAGGTGCGGTCTCCCTAGGAAACTTCCATATTACTCCCCTGCAGCCATCTGATACAGTACTGTGTGCCACAGACTCACCATGCATTGTTAACAGAAAAAGAAAAACCACTCACACACACTCCAACATTTAACATGTACACCTTCAATTTCTAAGATACACACACTGTTAGCAAAGGTAAGGGGTAGCACAAATGGATACATACACAGGGGAATTTGCCCTTTCAACAAGTTTGTCATGAGGGCAGCCAAGGATTCTATGCACAAATGTTGTTAACAGCACCTTATGGTTCAGTTGCTCTACCACAAACCTTTCACCTTCAAAGAAAACACTATGCTAAAGCAACATTCTGCTTCCAGTCCCCTACTAAAAACTTAAAACAAAAATAAGCGGGCACCACTTTTCTTTAGAAAATGTCTGTGTGAATTTTAACACTTTTTAGACAAAATCATTCAATAAGGATTGGCAGAAACTGAATGAATGCTCACATGAGCTGGCTGTGATAAGTCTGGAGACCTTTGGTGCCACCTATTGCGGCCAATACTCACACTTTCTATTATTCCCAGCCACAATTTTTTTCATAGCACCTTAACCTATAATTTACATTTGTTACCATTTTTAGTGCCTGTATCTCTTGATGACAGACACTGTTAGATTTCGTTTTTTCTCTATGTCTATGTTATTCGTAACATTTGTTTTGCATGTATTTTTTTATGTGACCACTATTTCTTTTTTACCCTCTACAGTGCTGGTAATTGTTTTTCAGGCCCCCAGATGCCCACACACCCCATATGCAGTGCTTTTGTGCTCTCGGAGCGATGCGGTCACGTGTCAATTTATTTCAGCGTCTCTATGGCAACACTTACATACAGCGTTGCGCCTTAATTCATAATTCACATTTGTTACCATTGTTAGTGCCTGTCTTTACTGATGACAGACACTGGGCCTCATTACACGTTGTGCCGTAAGGGAATACCGGTACCGGTAAAGAATTACTGGTACCGTTAATTTCCTAAGCCAATCACGCCCCGGACCCACCGCTATAGCGCACCCGTTAATTACGGTGCCACTAAGGCCCCAGGCCGGAATTAGCGCCATAGCGCTAATACCAGGCCATCACAAGCCATGCGGACATGGCATTAGCGGCATGGAAAACACCCAAAAACCCCTTACCGGCATGGCGCTAATAACGGCATCGAAAAGCACCCGTTAAGAGACCTGAGCAGTGTACCCATCTACCACAGGTGGACAAAATCAGCACAGGTGCATGCAATGGAGACAGGCAGCACAAAAGAGCACACCACACCCCTATCCACACCCCTTCCCACACCAAGATGGTCCCAATAGCAGCAGCATGACATGACATGACGGGCTAGACTACATGATAGCAGTGCAGCACCAACAACAGCCCGCACCAGAGGTGACCCGTAACAGGTACCCATTCCTCACACCATACAGGCGATGCCAGCTATCCACTGAGGAGGTGGCGCCCAACCCCTGTACGGAGCCCACAGAACCAGCAGGAAGAGGACAACAATATTTCACATCCCCGTACCTGCGTCGTGATAGAGCTGGCAATCAGCCTTCCAATGACAGTGCTCCGCTGCCTAAGCAGCCTGTGTGAGGCACTCCTGTACAGCCGTGTCAAAGTGGCAAAGATAACCATGGCATGTGTAGAGCATCAAAAAATGTGCATATGATGGAATGTGCCAATGCCACCTGAAATTGACATGCAACCACCAGAACAGCAGGATGGGGATGGGGTTGAGTAAGGATGGAATGCCCCGGCAGGACATGCAAGAGGCAATGCCAAGGAGGCACACAATGTGCGTCAGCATCTGATTCTGAAATCCCATCAGGCACAAAGGTGAAATAGCATGGACGGAGACGGATATTGTTGCCCTGGTGCATGTTTGGAGTCCCACAAAGCACCCTGTCCAAGATAAATGACACATACGCAATGATGGAGACCACGCTTGGGTTTGAACTTCAGAACAGTGTGTATTGAACAGAATGTGATAAGAAGTGCAACACCCCAACACACCCAAATCCACCCTTACCCCCCTCCCCCCAAAACACCCAAATGCACCCTTACCCCATCCCCCCAAAACACCCAAATGCACCCTTACCCCCTCCCCCCCAAAACACCCAAATGCACCCTTACCCCGCTCCCCCCCCAAAACACCCAGGTGAGTCTCATGGTGTCTACGTTTCTGGCACCACATGTGCCACCTGGTCCTTGGTGGAGCTAAGCATCAGGGCCTCCACCAACATTGGGTTGGTGTGATGTGGGCCGCCTCAGGCTGCACAGGGAGCGGCGCAGGGGGCTGGTCTGCTGGGAACTCGCTGAGGAGGAGGTTCCCAGTCGATCCTGTGTTGGGGGTTGGTGATGCTGCTCCATGATGTCCCCAATACGTAAAATGGCCTGGCGGAGTTGGCCCATCTCCTGGCATATCTTGTCAGTGCAGGCCTCAATGGCCTCCTTTGTTTGCCCTGCATATTTTTTAAGGTCATCCCTTAGACGGCCTGTCTCGGCCACATGCTGGGCGACCAGCGCAGTAATGTCTTCCTGCCTCCGGGTGATGGTTGCAAGGTCTGCCAGGGAGGTAGGTGCTGCTGGGCTGGACGGTGCGCCCTGGTCCGTGTTTCCGGCATCTGGTGAGGACAGCTGAGGGCTCCATGCACCTTCTACAGTGTGGGTGTCATGTGCTCCCTGGGTAGCAGATCCGGACGTTGCCCTTGGACTCCCCTCAATGGACCATGTTGGGCTGGGGTCATGGATGAGTTGTAGGACGTCGATTGCATCCTCCTTGTCAGTGGCCGGTGCGGTGGCTGCTGCCTCCCCAGTGGAGCTGGTGGCTGCGGAGTGCGTGCCCTCCGTGCTCATCTCAGCAATGATGGGGCACACTTGCGTGGGTTCAGCTACATCAGGAGCCGTGCCCTCAGGCTGTGATGAAATGGTGCTCCTGCTGCCCTTGGCCCTCTGCAGATGGACTGTCCTCCCAGTTCCCCTGGAGGTGGTGGCGGTGTCACCTCTCTCCTGCATTCTGGCTTTTTTGGCTGCTGGGGGAGTACCTGCTGCAGTGCTTGTGTCTCCAGTGTCTGTTGGTGATCCTGTGGAGGACATAAATAGGGTACATCATCGTTAATGGGTCTAGGTGCCTCATGCAGAATGTTCACGTCATGCTGCTCTATGCATTGGGGCCTATTCATCAGTGATTCCTGTAATGGGGATGTCGGGTTGGTCATGCATTGATGGGTCTGTATTGCACGTGTATATGGTGATGCATGCATGTATGTGTGTGTGTGTGTGTGGCAGGATCAATGGCCTGGTCATCGACACATGTTTGGGGTACCCCCTCACCCTTCACTGTGCTTTGTTTGACTTATACACTCACCTCCATCAGATGAGATGGCCACACCATGCTCCATGTCTCCGACCCCCTCTATGGCTTCGACTCCTATTGTGGAGGCACATGTCTCCTCCCACTCCATCTTCAGAGGTGATTCTGCGCCACCTCCTGTGGCCATTGCAAGGTTGCGGTTGACTGATAGGATATTCCGCACACGTAGCCGGAGGTCGTCCCACCTCTTGCGGCAGTCCTTCACACTGCGGGTGGTAGTGCCCACCGCACTAACTTTGCGGGCAACTTCGTCCCAAATGGCCTTTTTCTTGATGATAGCCTCCCGGCGCATATCATTGGCAAAGACCGCTTCAGCATTGGCTGCAAGTGTGCTAGTCAGCATTATGAGCTCCTCTGGTGTGAATTTCTCTTTCCGCTGTCGATCAGAGGTTTTTTTCAGGGCCTTTGACATCTTCAGGCAATCCTGGATGGTTTTTGGTCAGAGTTCTCTGGAAAGATGTCCTGGATGCAGAGGATGGGAATGGATTGTGTTTTTAAAGATGGCCGCCGTTCTCTTTCCCGTTCCTGTGCGATGAAGCTATTTCCGGTTCCGCTTTTTAACGGTGTCCACTAATAGCGGTGACCGCTATTTGCATGTTGCGTGAGGGAGGATGTGCTATCAGCACTTTGGTCGAGGCCGGTAATGGGCATTTTGTGGACTTTTGCGGCATGGCGGTAATGTCATTTACGGCATGGCGCTATGCTCGTGTCCGCGAACTCGTAATGGGACGCTATTAGCGGTCTTTTGCAAGGGCGGACACGCTAATAGCGCCATGCCGTAAAATTCCGATTTTTACCGCACAACGTGTAATGAGGCCCACTGTTAGATTTAGTATTCTCTCTATGTCTATGTTATTCGTTACATTTTTTGAGCATGCACTTTTTATGTGACCTCTATTTCTTTCTTACCCTCTACAGTGCTGATAATTGTTTTTCAGTCCCCTCAGATACCAAAACACCCCATATGCAGTGCTTTTGTTAACATGCCACATCGCGCTTGTTCCAGGGGCAATGTGGTCACGTGTCTATTTATTTCAGCGTTTCTATAGCAACGCTTACACACAGCGATGCGCCACAGCGTTTCCACAGCCGTCGCAGACTTTGATTCTGACCTTCAGGTACCTACTAACGCTGTCTCCCCCTTTTCCTTGACCGTATCTCCCATAACCTGCACTAAACACGTCCTCTTTTTAACAGATTGATCATTTGATTTAATCGCGTATCACACGCTGTTGTTACTCGTAGCAGACTTCACGTCTGCCACTGACTGTGCATTTTTTGCCCCGCTTGGCCACACACTTCTCGTGAGGTAACCTGCCTTTTTTCTTTTTTAACTATTGAGTAGTATTGTTGATTTCCTACATTATTTTACTCATTGGTTGTCCTCTTTTCTATCTTCATATCACCACTGACCTGAACCCGCCTCTGTTTTTGGTATGTGATTATTTATTTATCTATTTTTATGCCTTACTGTATGTTACAACACGCTGTGTTTCACTTCATGTTTTATGCTTTTATCTTTGGTCATTAGATTAGACTTACCGTGATGAAGGAGCTCTATGCTCCGAAATGCATTGGTATATTAGGTCTATTCAAAAAAATATGAGAAGTGGCAGCCGCGTCTTCACTAAGATGTGATTAGTGATTTCCTGTTTTTGATTTTTCTTGGAATTTATTTTTGATAAACATACTTTTCTTACCAAAACTCCGAATCCACTGGTATCTTTATTAAACCAATGTAGTTGAAAAAGTGATTCACCACTGTTACCAAACAACCTGCTTAGAACTACAAGACCCTTGTTGGGTTCATACGGAGAGCGGCTGTATGACTAGGTTTTCTATCTAGTCTTTTGCTTCACCACCCTACTAAAAACCTATCAGATTCACTAACAAAAAACACTGCTAACAGGACTTTATGGTTAAGTTGCGCCACTAAAAACCTATCACCTTCACTGAAAAATCTATACTGAAGGAACTTTCTGGTTCCACTGCCCTACTAAAAACCTATGAAATAAACCAACAAAAAACATTGTTAAAGGGACGCTATGGTTAAGTTGTACTACTAAAAAACCTATGAAATTCAATGGAAAAACGTTGCTACACAGACGTTATGGTTACAGGTAAAACCGGAAAACCCCTGAAATTCGCCAGTTATGGTAAGGTACACAACCTCATATTTCGAGTTCTTAGAGATATTCCTTCGGTAGCGTAGAAACTGACTTAGAGGGACACTGTCAATTGTTCTCTGTGGGTGGAAGCTGGTCACCAGTACTAGAGACTCCGCTGTGGACCGCTTACCCCCTATGCCCAGTGTCCCTTGACCTCACTCACACGTCTGGGTGAGTCACTGCTTTTCTGACAGCAGTTGTGTTTCAATTATGAATTTTATCTGGTCCATCTGATTGATTACATCCATTGACCCTTACAGGTTTCTTCTCTGGTTCCAGCATACGGAACCTGGAGGTTAGTTTGTAGTTTCTCTCAATTCATTGTTCTATAACGATCTGAAATTGAAACCTAATATTCTAGATACTGAATGCCTATATTTTTACCACCTTATAGGTGTCACGTCTCCCAGTGTGCCCACTACTAGGCAACCCACTAGGCAACCCACGATCAGCCACAGTTTACCTGGCACATCTTTCGCTGCACATCGGGGCACAAGAACACCACCATCTGCTCGACACTGGAGAAAGATGACTGGTTTTCCAGGTGTTTTCCGACCTTCATTGTCCTGGCAACTCCCGTGGAAACTCTCGTATGCTTTGCAGCATCGCAGAGGAACACGGCGATTCACGTGTCACGTGAGGTGAACTGCTGCCAATCACGTTCATCCTCTGCCATCATGTGATTTTCCCAAGCTGCCGCGTTTTTGCATCATGTGACTACAACTAACAGTCAAAAGCGCCAGAAACCACGGTGGCAGCGCTTCTCAGCTGCTTCTCGTAAGGACTGTTTGGCGTTATCGTTTTCATCAAGGATTCATTGGCTCTACGACCACGGACTGTTTTTGGATACTCTACTTCTTCTTGGCCTCATCTGTTACCTTTGCCCTGGAACTCTTCTTGCTTACTTGTAAAGATATTCGACCCTGCACCTCCTCCATGGATTGCTTAAACGGACTATCCCTTTGCTTGGACCTTATGCTTTGAACTGGTTTTTACCCCATAACGTGTTTTTGGACTCCTCTTTGGACTCCTCTTGTGCCAACTTGCCCAGGTGTGGAACTACTACCCAAGCCTCTCTGAAACCCGGCCCACTGTCCCTGCTGGTTGCCCCTAGTGCATTACGACCTGACCCACAGCTCATCTAGGTAAGCCTTGCTACAATCAGTTCCGTATTGCTGTGTCCATATTGCATTAGTTGATAACCGTCTATTGCCTTACAGCGGTCAAAGGGGTTCTTCCGGCGTTTCCTGGTTCCAGTTGACGGCTCACCACACCTGTGGCCTCAAAGATTGCACAGACAGTATTTGGTCATTCTGTCTGTGTGGTACTTGGGGACGGGGGTATTCAATAATCGGCACGACCATCAAGATCAGAACAGTAGGGTTCTACATATGAAGTATATCGCATAGGAACATATTGCTCCTACTACGGGGATGGATTTTGAATCCGAAACACGTTGGTCACAGAGACATCAATAAGGAGCTATTTTGGTGTTGTAAATACTATATGACAATTGCCTAAACTCTAGTGTGAATGCTGTAAAACTGAGCTCAAAGGCACACTTGTGTTGAGAATTTTGTTGACCATTTATATGTTTGATTTTCTTTACTTGAACCTGGCACTGACTACTGAGGGTGCCAACATAAATTATTTGGTTTGATTTATTGATTTCTTTTGTTTGAATAAAAATCAATGTGATTCTGTGTTTAAAATCACAAATATCAAAACTGTGTGATTATGTTTAATCCAATATGTTATTGTGCATACTGAAAGACTTTATGCAAGCATATTTACCCTGGATTTCGGTGGAGTAACTGCATAGATAACTACACAAATCCCTACAGGCACGCTGTCCCCCAAGGAGTGCATTTTTGGCCACTGTGTAGTGATACATGGTTTTGTTTTTGTGCTGTTATTTCTGTCCCAAGTGGCCTTGTGACGTTTGCCCCTTGCACCTGAAATTCTTTCAAATTATGTACTAGATAAGCTAACCTCACTTTTTCGAATTGTAACACAAATTTGTAGATATATGTAACATTCTCCTTGAGGTTTTACTGATAGGAGACCATACAGGTCAGTGCACCCCTACCATCCCCTTCATATTGAAGTTTACAGCGATCTCACTTTCAGGGTAGCTGGTATAAGGTAACAGGGTGATTAGACAGAATTACAAGGAGTATGGGACCAGCTTATGGGTGGAGCACCAGTTGAACAGATGCATGCAACAATCAGACCACAGAACTAGGTTTGCCATCAAAAGCATGTACATTTTCAAAAGTGCTCACTCATCAATCTGGTTCATCTTCCCAAACAAAATCGAACAGTTGGCACTATGAGATTCAGATACGCCAACCTAAGCTTTACTGTAAAGCAGGGAGACCATGCAGTGTTTTACAATAGCAATACTGCAATTATGCAAATTTGTAAGAACTTAAGGTTTAAGAATGGAATTGCAGGACTGTTTAAAAAAAACAAAGTTAAGACATCCTGGTCTTTGTCAGATAGGACATAGTTTAATAAAAGTGTCAAACCGATAACTCTTGTTTGCAATTATTTGAAAGACATTCTTGCCTAGTACTCCTACACAGGCCTTCGGCACTTAAGAATGGAGGAGATGATTACTGCTGCACTCTCTCTCCATAAGTCCCCTATGAACTTGCAGTGAACAGTGAAAAAAGGGTGGATAGAGCCCAGAGGGCTAGAGGAATGCAGGGTGAGCAGTGCTTTCACTGAAAAGAATATTTTAAATAGCTAGCGTTGCTACACATGTGTCGGTTTAATTAGCAAACCTACAGATTTGCATTGCAAATTGCTACGCGACACTGCTTAATTTATGCTTTGTACTAATAAAAAAATAAAATGTTTGCTACTGTGTTTAATGGCTCGTGCTTTCTATGTAAACCAAAGACACTTAGCAGATGCAAGACACATTACTCTGACTTCAACTGAAACTACTTTAAAAAAACAGAACAGGCGATGTATGTTACAGTTGGTTCAAAACAAATCTGCCATAAAATAAACATGGGTATGAGTAACATAGAAAACTAAGAAAACTGTCAGACTCTGCCGCAATGCAAGTATACATCTGCACAGTATCTGAAGACACATGGCTAAGGATACTGCTGCAGTTACAGATTGAGATAGATGATCTAATGGTGAAAATACACAAAAGCATTGCCAAACTTTTTCCATGTGTTACATTTTTTGCTTAGTGTGACGTGAGAGGAAGATATCTGCGAGAAGAACAACCTACAACAACGTTGAACAAACAAATCTTACATCAAATAGAGATGGGAGATCAAAAGGACAAAAGAAGAAACAGAGTGCAAGTTGAGAATGAATAGAACCAGGCCCCTAATGGCCTGCAAGAGTGTGGGTTTTGAAAATATGCCTTTCCAATGTCTAGCAAAAGCAGCAGCGTAGGCGAGACTGAGGCCGTCAAGAAGAGTGTTCCACCCTTTAAGAGACATTGAGGAAAATGATTGATATTCTGGTTTGGCTATGTAGGAAGATTAGGGAGAAGATCCTCCTCTTTCCATTTACATGTGCGAGTATTAGAACCATTAGATGTGCTCTGAAATACCCATCAGCTGTTGCAGAGCCGACAGTCTTAGCTGGACTCCAGAGCTAGATTTGTATTGCACCAAGGCTGAGAAATCGATACAAAGATGGGTTATCAAGACCCCCATAAGTATGAAATCCTAAATCTCAGTCTTTCTCGATTTCTTGTTGAGTCAAAGGATAGATATGTCTAATACTCCTTTGGCTGATAGACCAGGGATTTTTCAGATTTATGACTGCCAACCAAGGATGGCATTGACTTTTCTTAAGCTCATGCCAGTTCCATCTGAAGTAGTTCAAGGTTGGGAATATTGAAGGTCAAAATGGTAAGTTGAAATTAATTGTCGGAATGTGAGGGGGAAAAGATATCTAAAGAAACGACCCAGATGAAATTGGATCTCAAACTGAGTTTAAGACAAAAAATGGTATGTAGGTTATACTGGAGTCGCAAGAGAAAGCAATTGCTAGGTCTCCAGGAGGATCATCACTGTTGGGGCTGTGGGGAAGGAGAAGGAACACATTCTACACATGTTATGGGGCAGTTCGAGAGTTATGTTGTTTTGGAAGGAAGTCCTTGATCGAATTGAAATGGTTGTGAATACTGAGGTTTTGAGGTGCTCCAAATACACATCACGGAGGCTGAGTAGATGTTATATTCGAGTGGACCATTATTTGAGGATGTGGGTTGTCAGAGCATTTGTGGTTGCCCAAAAACAGATACATAATGTATGCAAAATAAGGAAAAAGCCACAAATTGATACTTGGTTGAGTGAGTTAGTTGTACTATCCAGATATGAAAAGGTGATGTTTTAAAGTAGAGAATGCTATGATGATTATGTCAATATTTGGGCATCCTTCAATGATGTAAATGGTAAATCTGATGGTTGATTGTTTAATGGTGCTTAACTATATGTTTGTGCATGACTGGTTTTATCCATTTATTTACATATAGTTTTATTCCTTTGTTAGTTTTGTCTGTTCGCTGGGCTGGGTTTCTATTATATATGGATTAATTGAAGAGAGAGGGGCGCCCGCTACCTTTGTAAGACTATTTTTTAAGGAACCTGGGATTGGTAACCCTAGGTCTCCTGGGGGCAACCAGACGTGGTCTCCCTCTCACTGTGCTCAGAGAGGCATCAGCTTCACCTCACTGATGATCCCCAACAAGGGTGAAACACGTGTATGGGGTTGCTGGTGGTACTCTCGTTCAGATTCAAATTGCCATTGTATTTCGGTGCTGGACTGCCCCAGGGCAGGACAAAGACTGATATGCAAATGGATATTTCCCATCTGTGAAAGGCACAGTGAGTAAAAGCAGTGGCTGCGAACTCTCAAGTGGTTAATAACCACTGAACAGGTTATCATGTCTGTTCTTGCGAGAGAGGGGCGCCCGCTACCTTTGTAAGACTATTTTTTAAGGAACCTGGGATTGGTAACCCTAGGTCTCCTGGGGGCAACCAGACGTGGTCTCCCTCTCACTGTGCTCAGAGAGGCATCAGCTTCACCTCACTGATGATCCCCAACAAGGGTGAAACACGTGTATGGGGTTGCTGGTGGTACTCTCGTTCAGATTCGAATTGCCATTGTATTTCGGTGCTGGACTGCCCCAGGGCAGGACAAAGACTGATATGCAAATGGATATTTGCCATCTGTGAAAGGCACAGTGAGTAAAAGCAGTGGCTGCGAACTCTCAAGTGGTTAATAACCACTGAACAGGTTATCATGTCTGTTCTTGCGAGAGAGGGGCGCCCGCTACCTTTGTAAGACTATCCTTCAATGATGTAAATGGTAAATCTGATGGTTGATTGTTTAATGGTGCTTAACTATATGTTTGTGCATGACTGGTTTTATCCATTTATTTACATATAGTTTTATTCCTTTGTTAGTTTTGTCTGTTCGCTGGGCTGGGTTTCTATTATATATGGATTAATTGAATTGTAGTTTTCTGTGTGCCCTTCACATAGTATGAATTCTGTAATATCGTAAAGTATTGCATTGAATTTATTCATCTGTTTATTACTTATTCTTGAAAATGTATGTTGTGTCAATAATTCTCTATGTATTTTATTAATGTATGAATGTACTTATGATGCCATTTTAAATGTGATGTACTGTTATGGCTTGAGTTGACTAAAGTTAATGAGAATATTATAGCCAAAGAAAATGTTCAGCAGCATCCTGGCTTTATTTCGTGTACTAAGTGAAGACCCAAATGCTGACATACATTCACTTCTGTAAGGGTGGAGAAAAAGGAGACTGACACAGGTGGCACAGTGATTGCTATAGACTTATTAGCATAGAAATAAAGAATAAAACCTAGCTATCCCCATCTCTGAGGGGTTTCTTCTCTGCCTCAAGTAAAATACTAAAGGGGTCTGTCAGAATGTCCTTGTAAACTAAAGAGTCCACTGTCCTGTGTCAAAATCTCCAATTCTGTCCCTTGCACTTATAACTAAACTAGTAGGTTATGTCAATGTTCTTGGTCCAGGAGAATAACTTGCTTCTCCGGACTGGGTGTCACAGTTCTGCTTAGTGCCTTGACGCCTCTGGGCTAAGTGTGCTTTACAAATGCCAAATAAATAAGTGCTTAACCAGGGAGAATTACTCCCTTCCCCTGGTCCCAATACTTCACAAACAAAGGACTGCCAATCCTATAACACTATCAGAAGGTTCAGAGTTTCTTCACTCCAGGGGGAATGGCTCCTTTCCCATGGCGGACAGGTTCCATACTCAGTTCTCTCAATTGTCAAGAGAATGACTCCCTTATCTTGACTATGGCTTTTCTCCAACACCGGGGAATGACTCCCTTACCCAGGCTTCTTGGGTTTTCCCTGTCGATGTAGCAATGCCAGGCGAATGACTCACTTCTCCTGGTATCTTCGTTTCACTGTCACATTACCCTTGGTGATACTCCGGGGCAATGACTCCATCCCTCGGATGATCCTTGTTTCACCGTTTTCCTTCTTTCTTAACAGTTCATGTACAAGTATAATCCTTGACCCAGGTTTCCCCAATACAGTCACTTGGTCCCCTTGCTTGCCAAGTACAACCACACAGAAGAGAAATTGCCTCTGTAACTGTCAGGGTATCAGACCCTTCTTTTCTGTTTGTTGAGGTTTCCCCTACCCAGTCTCTCGCGCCACCTTAGCACCTTTCTGCCTTTTCAGTGAACCTGTAGCTGCCTGCTTGCTACTAGGCAGTGAGAGCTGCCTCCGCCCGCCTGGTGTGTCCCCGTGTCCCCTCTGGCTTTCCCGTACCACTGTTACCTTGCTTCGGGACTCAGTACCTTGACAGGGCTTCCTGGGGCTGGCCTCCACCTCTGCTTTACCGGACTCTCGTTGGGGCCGTGTGCAGTCGTCCAGCATCTCCTGTTCTAGGGCTGCCCAGTTTCCCTTCTTCTGAGCAGCTGATGTGGCTCTACTTCTGAGAAGCACCCCAGTAACGTCTTGAGCCTCCCTGCCTGCGTCCTATGATTCGCAGCGGTTCCCGGACAGGATTCGAATCTCCGGCGCTGGAGATCGCTTGCACCTGATGCCTCCTTCGCTGGATTTGCCAAAAGGTCTAGTCCTTTGTTGACCTTTATACTATGTTGCAAGAGCAATCTTGGAAAAACAGTTTAGTCCTTCTTCTGTTTCCCAGGTGTAATCTTCATCATTCTGCAGGGCCAACTTGTTTCAGTCCTAGATCTACTTGGGTCTAGTATGTTCTTTTCATCCCAGTACTTCCCAGATGGGTCTTACAGCAGTATATGTTTCTACAAGGTACTGAGCTCTCAGAAGAGGAAAAAGAGTGATGTGTGGTTGTGTGGTGTCGCTTGCCATACCCTAGATGGTCGTCACTGTCCGCGGAGGAGGGTTGGGGGGAGGGAAGACCCTCTCCCCATGAGATCCTCCCGCTCTGCACCACCCCCCCAGGGGGACCGTTTGGTAGCGGCCTCACCATCCAGGCCTTTTACTGCGGGTTGCCTTGGAACTCCCCAATTAAAAAATTACAAAAAGTAATCCAAAGAGGAGTGTACACCAAGCAAGAAGGAACGCAATTTATTCTGGGTTCAGTCAAAGCTGGGAAAGCAAAATTCATACAGAATGCGGAACAGAACTGCATGAAAGGGACTGGCAAAGATACGCCCTTAAAACTAAATCTTTTATAATCATACAAACTAATTAGCATCAAACCACATTGCAACATTAGGTTAGTCCTCCAAATGAGGCTTATTGGTAGAGCTAGGCCACTCCCTATAGTGGGGCATACATTATTCTGAAATTATTGGCTCCCGCAATCCTCGCCACACCACCCTCGTCCACCTCCGTAATGTCACAGTCCGACCCACAATACCCACATCATAGTGCCAAAACATTGAGACATTTGAGATGGCCAGCGGATCTTTATTCATATGCCGGCGGTCATCTCCATCCGTTTCTCATGGGAATACAACCGATCAGGACAATCCAAGAGCCTTGAAACATTGACAAGTTACTGTCTTTATGTTATGTGCTGCTGGAAATGCATTGAAGGGACAGGACCTCCATGTCCTTGTCCTGTACTCGGCTGAACTCGTTAAAATCTACAAGGAGTTGGCCAATCTTGTTGCAGTCTCTACCTCTCCTGTCCCCCCTCCCAGGCCCTCGCACAACCCTAGCTTCTCATTTCATCTCTAAAACCGAGGACATCCGGTCCACTCTCTCGTCCACTCCTCCTCAACCCTCTACTCTACACTCTACCTCCAGCCCCCCTGTGGCCACCTCTCCTCCCTCTTTCTCTTCCTTTCCTCTGTTCTTCCCGGATGAGGTTTCTAGAGGAATCCGATCTATGAAAGTCTCGTTAAAACAGGTTCTTCCCTGTTCTTCCAAAATCATCAAGGACCACATTGACACCCTCACTCCTGCCCCTGCTGACTTCTGCAACCACCCCTTCGCCACTGTAGAATTCCTTTCCCCCCCCTGAAGTACTCTCTTGTGCACCCTCTTCTCAAGAAAACCTCAGCCGACCCCTCCTGCCAGGCTATTGTCCTATCTCCATCACTCCTTTCCTGGTTAAACTCCTGGAAAAGGTGGCCATCTCCCAGCTTAGTCTTCACACTGAATCTGTTGGTTGTCCCCATGAACATCAGTCTGGCTTCAGAACAGCCAGAAGCGAAACTGTTCTCCTGAACATCCGTGAAGACCTGCTCTATAACCTTGTTTCTAATCTCCCCTCTGTCCTCATCTTACTCGATCTCTCTTCTGCCTTTGACACTGTCAACCATGCGATCCTACTCAAATCGTCTCTGTGATAACCTGGGTATCACTGATCAGGCCCTGGCCTGGCTGACCTTGTTGCTCTCTGATCGACCTTGCCAGGTCCAACTTGGGTCCTTCCTGTCCTCTAACTCACTCTCTACCTATGGTGTTTCCCAAGGATCTAACCTCTCTCCCTGGCTGTTCAACCAATACCTGGGACCTCTCGCCCACTGCATTGCCGCTCTCTGCTCCAACTTTCAGTGCTATGCGGATGACACTCAGCTCGTTTTCAGACTCCCCTCTGCCACCTCTTCTTCTCTCATCTCTGACTGTCTGCTATCCAGGAGTGTTGTGCCACCAATGATCTCTGCCTTAATGCCAGTAAGACAGAGATTCTCCTCATTGGCACACCTGCTCCCTCCTTTCCTGTCACTCTCTGGCCGGCCTACCTTGGCTTTCTTCCTGCTCCCACCTGTGAGGCTAAGAACCTCAGGGTCATCTTCGACTCCACACTCCCTTTTCTCCTCACATCTTTGACGTTTCTAAGAAGTCAAACTACCAACTGAACCTCCTCAGAGGTATTCTTCCTTTCCTCTCCTTCCCCCAGAAGCTCACTGACTCTAGAGCTCTGGTTCTCTCTAGGCTGGACTACTGCAACAGCCTCTTTCTAAATCTGCCTGCTTCTACTCTCCGCCCTCTGCAACTCATCCAGAACAGGACTGCGAGACTTGTCCTTGGCCTCAATCCCAGAGATCGTATCTCTCCAGAAGTGAAATCTCTGCATTGGCTCCCAGTGGCTGCAAGGATTGCGTTCAAGGCCCTGTGCATTGTCCACAAGGCCTTCTGGGCCTGGGTCCTCAAAACCTCAAACTCTCTATTCGTAAATACCTTCCTACTCGAGCTCTTCGCTCCTCCACCTCCCTCAGGGTCAGTCCCTTCTGCAAGCAACAAGTTGGTGGTAGATCTCTTTCTCCAGCTCCGGAAGCACCTCAAGACATTCCTCTTTCTACTGCCCTGCCTCGTCCCTTGCCGTCACCTGCTGATTTCCTGTCTGATACTGCACTGGTCACCTGGCTACCCTCCCCTGCACTTGTGCAATCTCAATGTCACTTGGCCTAGTAAGATTGTTGTCTCTGTCCTCCTCTGTTCCCCCTTCCTTGCCTCGTCGCACCTTGAAACACATGTGTATAGACCCGTTACAAATGCCATATCATATCATATATCATATGTGTGTTCGGTTTTGTTTTCTGCACAGGAGTCCAGTTGGGACTTCTGAAAGTGCAGCTCTTCCTCTTTTTGGTTGTGGTGAACAGAGACTCTTGGGATACCGTTAGGGGACCCATGGGTGGGGGTACAACTAGTGTGTGTTTTTGGGCACCTGTGTGTAGCCCACAGACCAGGGTATGCGCTGGTGGCAGCTCCATGCTGAACTTGACAGGTGCTCTGAGTATCCTCCATTTTGGGATACCCAGGCCCTGCCACAGGAATCAGTGGATTCCCGATAGGAGACAAGATGGCCCCTGGGGCCTCTTGCATTCTATTGCCCGTTACCTTGTTTTCCCAAGGTTCTGGGAAGCCCTGACTCTGTCCCTTCCCCTGGCGCGCTGTTGGGTGAAGAACCATATATGGTATTCTGAGGGAAGTCCAGGCCAGACTGGCTGGAGCTTTCCCAGTGACTGTATGTTGTGGGTACACCCTTAGGGTGGGACCTGTGTGAATAGAGTATGTGACCAATATGCATTCTATATTACTGGTGTCAGGTCTCTGTGTGTGTGTGACACAATGAATGAGAAAGCCCTGCCAAACTGACATGAATGCAGTGTGGTGTGCTGAAAGGCTGAATGCTTGCCCCAATCCACATTCCTTGTTCTGGGTGGAAGTGAATAGCCTGATTAGCTGCCTGCCTGCATGAATGCCCTTCAGTCTAATTGACTGACTGAGCTTGGCTCAGCAGAGTGAATAAGGGACAGATGTGTATACCTGGGTACCTCTCACTTCCCAATTTGTTCAGAAGCTGGAGTTGAAACTTCAAGCTGCTTATCCTTGAAGCCCAACTGAAAGAAGAAGAATTGCTGCTGCTTTCCTTCGACCCAATCTAAAAGCTGTTGAGTCCATCGACGACTGATCCAAGAGAGGGTCTGGCTAGGAGACTTCTCCTCGAGCTACGAGGGAACATCGTGCAGAAGCTGATCTTCATCGAGGTACCTTTGAAGCCAATCCCGAAAGGCTGTCGACCGGAGAAAGGGTTCACAAGGGAATCTTGAAGTAAAGCACCAGGACATCGAGGCCATCAACGTCCATTGCCGTCGACCGGTTTCGGAGTATTTCCGTAACCGCTGGAAGCCAGTCGAGCCGTGTTGCCCAGAAGCGGAGACTGCTTGACGCTGTGCTGCTCGACGACCGGAGCCGTAATGTTCCACCTTGCCCAAGGACATTGAACAAAGGGCTCCCTTGCCATCACCGCCGACTGCTTTGTCCTGCCGGAGAAAGTCAAGGTCGTCGGCGACCGAGGAGAATCTTCTGGTGGGTTTCCCGACACCCGAAGTCAACAAAGACACCGAAAATGTGACGATCCGAAGTCCAGTCGGGGCCTGCGTTCATCACGGAGTCTTCTTTGCGGCACGGAAATCTTTGCATCGCGGTGGACCGCACGCATCTTCTTCACAGGACTTCCACGATTGAACGTCAAAGAGCACTGCAAAGGTCGAAGCTGCAGTCGCAACGCAAGTGTTCACCTTTCTTCGAGGAATCTCGACGCCCTGCGGCTCCCGCTTTAAAGGGAGTCCACTCTCACGGGACCTGTCAAAAAACTCTTAACTTAGGTACATTGGGGTAGTTGCACATTTTGACCAGGAAACAGGACTATTTAAACATTAATGGACTGAGCTTGTTAATACTCTTTATTACAGGTTGCCCAGGTGGGGGGACCCTCACTCAAAATTGTGCTTTGGTAGAGATGGAAACCTTTCTTGCCTTCCTTCCTATTATCTATGATTTGTATGCCATTATAACTGTCAGCAGTTGATGCAGTTTAAAGGAATCAATAGCCAAGTGTGGTACCACATAGACATTGTATATATTTGCCATATTAGAATTGCCAGAGTACAAAGTGTGTTATTAATTGATGTATATATCTTGAAACATATTTTTATATAAAGAACTGTTTTAGCACATAACATAGTATGTAGACATTCCTTTGTGGGGGTTAGGGGACTACACTGTACTTAAGAACTAGCCCGCATTACCTCCTGAGAGCTTAAGCCTTGGTTGCTCGTCCAAGCTACCAAATAGAGAACCTTGGCTGGGGTGCTCTGTGCTTCTACTCTGCCATATAGAGGGCAGGAGTACAGATACACCCTCCAGTCTTTACATGTTACATCTTAGGAACTCTTCAGACCGCTTCCCAGGCTGAAATGTGGACAAGAGGCTATTTGAAGCCGCCATGGGGCATTTTGAAACAGTCAGTAGACCAGTTTCATTAAACTAATAGGCCAAAATTATAAAATGTTTGTGCATTCACTGCCTTTCCCCGGCACCCATGACCTTCGCTTCCTGACCTCGAAAGTATCGAAGGCTTTTCACTTCTTACTGTATAATCTTGGGAACAGGTAATTTGCAATGTGCTGCCAGCCTGTGCAGTTACTAAGCAAGTTAATAAAATGTGGATTTGTGTCTAATGAAAAGCATGCTCTGAGGCTGTTTATAGTGCCTCGGTCTAATGTTAATCCCTGTATACTTACCTGTAACCCACCTTTGTTGCCTATATGCTATTTGTATGAAACACAATTATTTAGGGCATTCTCCAGGCTAGTGCATAGAACTGTGTGGCTATCAACAAAGCCCCCTCCCCTTTTAGTGGGACAATCCCTCAGCTGATAGGTTTGCATGTTTTTACTGCGCTGAATTTGCATTTTTACCACAGCCTCATGGGAAGGGGTTCCCCCCTTGGGGAGAAGTGATGGCATCTAGGGATTCGTCACACTACAGACATGTAGAAAAAGACAAGTGTCTTCTTTGATCTAAAGAAAACATGTTTAAAATTTCAAAGGAAATACAAGGACATAAAACATCTGCAGGATACATAGTAAATACCACAAGAAAGACCATGACCAATTAAGAGATACCCACTCTCCCTCGACAGTGCCTAGAAGACAATCTTATAAATGAATCATCAGAATGTGATACTTCTAACTTTAAAGGTGCAAGCAGGTATATCTATTAACCTCACACAAGTTGATACTGGGCTGGATTGGCATCCCAAAAAAGGACAACCCTTACAATTTTATTGCATGGAACCTGGCGTAAAAAACAGAACAAACTGTTAAGATGCCAAATTAGCAAAGAAAAAAATATGGGACGGTTGGAGGATACACATCTTTTTTTCTTCATGTACAGGAGTGCGTGAACATGTGAAAAGGGTTGCCAGGAGCAGGATAATTAAATAATGCTCTTCAAAATCACTGCCAATACTGCTACATTACCTTTTTGTTAGGTTACGCTTAACAAATGAATCTTGTAGTTTCAAACTACCAGCTCACACAAGATCGGCCATTAACTTAAGCAGGCCAGATCAAAGTAAAATGTCTCAGCCAAACCAATTGGTCAACAAAGGCCAATGTGGGAACATGCACATGGGTGCTCTCAGCTGTAGGCAACAGTTTAACAGAGGCAGGTACTGAGCAGAATGGTGCAATTGGTTTGGGCTGCCTGATGGCATTGCCATGAAGGCAGCAGAGAAAAAGTATGCGCTCCTAAGGAAAAATGGGAGTAGTTTGTGAAAGACCCACAAGGCCATGGGCATAAGTAATAAGCAGTAGAATACCGCACCAACCACCTAGATGACAGTTTTGCCCCTGTCAACTCTACCAGCAACGTTTAAGATAAAGTGTGTGTGTAAGTGTTTAAGTGTGCGTGTGTCAATGCTTGAAGATCCCAGAGAACACATGAAATGCTTAGGCCCAGGATGACAGATACACAGCAAGAGTACAACCTTGTCTTCAGCCATCTCCTTGAGGATCATTTGCAACATTGATAAACACTTGCACGGAATGAAAAAAATAGGAATTGGCCAACAGCAGAACAATTGGCCAACAGAAGAACACCAAGTTCAGGGCCCCAACGGAATCAGCAAAGTACTTGAAATGACATGTCCTGCAAACCTATTATCTGAAGCTTGCATAGAGTAGCTACATTGAACGTGTAAGCCTGCACAGTAACCTTATATCAATGCCACACACACCATAGAAACCTCCAATTCACTCGACACAGAATATTGTATGTGGATGCTTATGTGCAAAGATCACAAATTATTACAAAAGCAAGTACATTCAACTGGAATATTAATTGTAGTCCTCTGCTTCACAGGATACAAAAAGGCCCTATATTCAATATATTGCTTCAAACTCTGTCCAGATTTCTATCATGTATTGTGTCTGGTTCTTTTACTTAATTTGTTTCAGAACTTAAAAGATGTCTTATCAGATAAAAAAACTTGATATTAACCTTATTTTTTCTGGGTGCGTTATATCCCCTCACACAAATATCTTCAAAAGATTGTTACACTTGACCAAATCTTTAATTGAAGTTTTTCTTTTCACTAATCCCCTTCATCCAAAATCTTCATTCCTTTTGGCTTATGCAATCCTCAATATGCACTTCACTACTTTTAGTAGCTCATCGGTAGACAAATGCACCGAAATGGTCAGAATAGCATATACATATCAGAAGGAAATGTATCCAATTATAATATAGATTAAAATTTTGTAAACACCTAAATGAGACCATTAACAAACCTACAATTATTCTTTTGATGTAGGCGTAATTTTTAATTATTAATGTTCTTATGATGAAAGGTATGTTTCTTTTTTGTAGATTTGTAGGCATCTATAAAGAAGAAATAAAGGAAGGGTCATAGTTATATTTTTTTCTATTACACGATTTGTGCCATTTATATGTCTACGCCTATTTAATTTAAGTTAGTATTTCCTTGAGAAGACTACTTAAGTGTAGGCCTGGAATATAAAGTAATAACAAAAGAATGCTGAATATTACATTATTGTTTGCCATGACGATTTGAAGAACTGAGGGGGTAGGGTGCCTAGCTGTTCCTCAGCGAGCACTTGAATTTTGCACTCTAAGAAGGAAACCCCGATTTAAAAATGGCACCTGTTCTATAGAGCAATGTGACACATCATTGCGCTACGCATGCAAAAGCGTCATAAAAACAGTGTGCATTTTAATAGACATCCATAACATGAAACCGTGATGGATTATATCGATATAAATTAGCAAAGTTATTAATTTAGAGAAAAAGTAACTGCTATTCAGACAATCCCTTAACATCTACTGATCTGAAGGTATCTGTATAACTTAGATAGTTGAACTTGAGTATAAAATAATGTTATATGACAAGATACTGGACGATGTACTAGATATAGTATGTTAATTAACATTATACATTTAGCTAATCCTAGGTCATACATATTAATGAATATGTGTCCATTAAATTACAACTGAAAATACATTTGTGCAATATTATTAGACAAATATTAGCATGAACACATGCTTGTGTGCACGCAAGAGAGCATGCTTGCAAGAGAAAGGGTTGCTATTTACATTTGTAAAGCTAGACCTAATGGTTTCTTGTAATTGAGGAATGCTGCTTTTTTCAGAACATTTTGACTGACCCTTTCTCTATACCCCAAGAAACTTATTTCACGATACAAAAAACAGGGCTCATGTATTAACATACCATGTTATTGCTGTTTTTGTTGAGAGCAATATCTTAGTTTACTTTCTTAAGCTCTCATTTCAATAACTCTCCTTTTGTATGCATCATGCAAATGCAAGTTTCAATGCTAATTAGGTTACATTTATTTTATTTACTAAAGGTTTGCTTTCAGCTATTGAGAAATAGTGCAGGACTGATTTGCACCAGACAATGGCCCTGATTCATGGAATTATTTGTGTGTAAAACAGGGATTTGCGTGCCATTCGGCCCGCAAATCCCTGTTTTACAAATGGGGATTTGCGGGCAGAGTGGCACGCAGGCACATCCCCGTTTTACACGCAAATAATTCCATGAATCAGGGCCAATGTTGGTATGTGGCTTTAGAGATAAAAAGCACAATGGCCTGTATATTGTGCAGTGCAAAATTGACACCAAGCCAATGAACACGTTCACTAACATTTTAGCCTAGATAACTGTTTTAATTTGCA
This sequence comes from Ambystoma mexicanum, assembly GCF_040938575.1. Lineage (NCBI taxonomy): Eukaryota > Metazoa > Chordata > Amphibia > Caudata > Ambystomatidae > Ambystoma > Ambystoma mexicanum. Next base: position 536,913,900 of record NC_090928.1, on the reverse strand, counting down.
CATTTTCAGTGCCAATATAAATTGAGAACTTCCATCCCAGCCACCTACGCCCACAGAATAGATATTCAAATAAATAGTCTACGGAATTTTTATTACCAAAGGCTTGGAGCTTTCCAGAGTGGAAGTCGTTCAGGAGGCTCAGAAGTCCCTTCTCCATCTCTTGAACATCGGACACATCAGTGAGAAATGAATGCTGAATTGGGGCAGACGAGGCACCTTTGGATTCTGCCTGAGATCTCCCCCTCTCTTTTATTCCTCTAATTGGGACAAACATGAGAACGTATGAAACAGAGCCATGGCGACTTACAAAGAACACAAATTCAAGCAAAAAAATCCAGCATCTCAAACAGAAAATGAGTGATCAAATAATTACAAATCTTTTTTTTAATGTATACCTATTGCACTTTAAATTTGTCTATACATTTGAGAGAGACGATACACTATATAAAAACACACGCAAACCAAAATGTATGTACAGCAAACTCTGTCCTATTCCTTGATCTACTACGATCAGGCAATTCAAGTAAAAACGTGTTGTAGTCCATGTCCTATGTCCTCTCGTGCTTCTGACAGATGCCATCTTTGTACGGTTAGTGGGGGTAACAGGAGTGCTTTCTGCACAGCATGCAAGACAGCACGCCCACACCCTCTCCAGACATGCATTACCAGCAGCTACACCATACCTCAGTTCCTTTTGTCTCCGCCTACAAAAACACAAGGACAGTGGGCAAGTGCAGAACATTTGAAGGAAAGAGTAAAATCAAGTTACCTGTAAATATAGTTCTCGAGCAGTGGTGTCTTTCATAGATTCACGGACTTTATTCAAAGAGAGCAAAGGCAAAACCCCTGATAACAACTGATAATATATTTCTAACAAATACATTTCCTAAAGACATATGCATACCATCATTTATATAAATCTACATTTATGATTTTTTTCTAATGCTAGTTTTCTCGCAGCTGTTGAGGCCCTGCCGACCTAAAATCTTCACTCGCAATACTAAACTCCTCAGATTTGTAGCATGCCAGCCATCGTATACACAGCCTCTGAGGAAGACATAGCTGTATGTGCAAATCTGTAAAATAATAAGTTGTCTTGTATAGCGCACCTCTGGCTTTTTGTTGCTTCGCTACACATTGCTTTCTAAGAGAAGACTGAGAATTGTAATTGGGATGGAGAGAGAGGCAGATGTGAAACCTTTGGTGTTGATGGTGCAGGTCAGAAATACCCAGTTCCTATGCATTAGTAGGTTTCTAAAGGGATTGGTAGACCAATTTTGGAAGGGAAAGCCCAAGAAGAACAAATTACTTACCCCTGGTAATGTTATTCCTACTGGATGTTCCTCCCACAGATTCCCCATGTTTGATGTACAGATATCCTGCTGGCAGCTTTGGAAAAAGTTCTGACAGCAGAGGGCGCAGTGCGGCTTCAAGTCGATGTGGGTTAGGTAAGATTTTCATAGGAATGAAAATGTTCGTGACCTGTGTCAACCCCAGAACATTTTTGATTTTACTGGTGGATTATTTTTCCGTATACCTCTGAGTGGGAATCTTTTCCACACTCACATAATCTTTCTCTTTTTATGGGTGTCATTTTTAAGACTCTCCATAGTGTCTTTTAAAAGTTATCCTTTTTGACACTTTTTGGCAATAAGTGCCTGCTGATTTTGGGTTGCCCTAGGGTCTCCCCTTTTAAACTTTCTCTGGCTAACCTTGAGAGAACTACAGTTCCCAAGGGTAGAAAGGCTCTTTGGATCCCTTTTACATGTTGTTTGGTGAAACCAGCACACCCCACCTTCTGTGGAGTGCTAGGGATATACAATGTATGCCCTTTTACACTAAAACTAACAATTCTGTAACAGGGACAAGCTTACCTTTAATGGCTGGTGGCAGCAATACCTTTTATTAATTTGGTGCACCTGTACTGCGGGCCGTGTGCTCAGCCCCAGTAAAGGCACCCATGGGTGCTAATTTTACCAAAATGGCCCCAGTCTTGGTTTTTCGTCATTTTAATGTTCCTTGTCCTTTCTTGTTCCTTCCCCTGACATACAGGTGTTATTTTTATCTTCGGTGGGATTCCTGTGGACTCCCCGCCCAGGCTCCAGGGTGTCTGTGAAGGCAGGAAGCGAGGGAGCAGCCACAACTCTGCAGCCCTTGGTCTTCCAGCCTGAGGGTGAAATTGCAGCTCAAACTGGAAGGCTAGCTGTCCTGAAAGGATTGCCAACCCCCCCAACCCCATGTTGGAATGTTGCAAGGATGTTTGATTGGCTGGGTTACTACATAAGAGTCCGAACCTGGAAGCTGAAGAAGTAGTCGACCACTAAAACCAAAACCGAAGGATGATGAAGGAAAAGCGGCTGAGACGATTTCCAGTGACCGGAGAGCCTGCTGTGTAACAGGAGTCTGCTGTAGCCCTTCCTTACAATCGACCTGGGGATCCAGATACGGACGACCCTGACCCAGAGTCTGGTGAGACCCACCAGACTCAAGAAGACCTGCATTTTGAGCCATCCCACGCCATGCTGCGACCTTGCGGACTGCAATACCCCAATACCCTGGGACCTCGAGCCATTGTGTGGTGCACAGTGTCCCGAATCCCGCTGAAACTTTGTGGGCATCCTGCTGGACCTCCAGAGACACAAATCAAACCCGAAAAGTCCCCTCACCAGAGTGCTGGACCTTTGAAACGATGAGAATCTGACCAGCGATATTCTGTCTTCCTCTGTGCTCCTGAAAAGGCGCCAAATCCACAGAGTAGCAGCCAGCCGCGAGGAAAACCTTGCCTAGAGCCTTCCCTGTGGATACCTGCTGCAAAGTCCCTTCCAAGTTCCTGTTTTCAGTCACCACGACAAGGAATCCACAGACCGGGTTTTTGGCTACTGATCCTGAAGTTCACCTGCTGCTAAATGTTCTTTTGTGCTGAGGCACTGTGCTGGCTTGGGTATTTACTTACCTAAGTCTCTTGTGATTCCTTTGTAGTTTTAGGGTGGTGATTGGGAGGCCTCTCGTCCAGTGCACCAGGGCCCCTTCTGGAATCATCCTAGGGTGTGTTCTGTGAAGCCCCTGACCCTCAACTAACTCTAAAGTAAAATATCTGTTTGAACAGTCTTCCTAAGGAACTCTGACTTTTGCTACTTAAGAACCTATCCTGACACTGCCTGTTGGACACTAGATCCTATAACCCCCCTTCTGCCACTGAGAACACTCATGCTCCAAGAATCAGGGAAAGACTTCTAAAGGATTGGCCCTTTTGCCTAGAAAAGAGAATAAGTTACTTCCTTGTGAGTTGGTCAGTAACTGTAACTCAGAGTGAACAGTTACAAAAGTTCTTACTTACCTTGAATGTGTGTTGCACTATTCTGAAAGGTATATATAAGGTTAGGTTACTCACCTGTGAATTGGTTGTGCCTCCTCCGTAAAATTAATGCTGTTGGTTTCACTTTATTATTCCCGTTAGGATAAATGTAGCTGTGTCTCCCAACTGGGTCTGGCTTGCCCTGACTTGCTGTTAGCCTGTCCAGAATAAGTCTGCATTTACCTACCTAGAATAACTTTAGGTCATTCATAAAGTGTAAAACTGGGTTTTGCTTTCCCTGGTCTGTTTTAGACAGACACAAAAAGAGTCTTAAGGTTTACACCTGCCTTTAAGTTGCTGATAGCTCCTGTAAAATGTGTATAGGTTTTACTAAATAAATTAGAGTTATTGCTTCCCTTAGTCTGTGAACTGAAAAGCAACTGTAATTGTAAATTACACCCCAAGGTCCAACTCCCCTAGAATTTCCGTGTTATCGTAAATCAGTTATAGGTTTATACTGTTCCTAGAATCTGTGTTTCACTATATCAGAAAAGTATATTGTCCAGTTGAAATTACTATGCAATTTCTTGCTGAGCGGCACGGTACAACTGATAGGGTCTACTATCCTGGTATTTCTAAAAGTTATATAAAAAGTAACAATTGGTTCTGATTTCCCTAGAACTCCTGTTAGTTTAGTTTAGTTTATTTATTTATTTGTAGAGCGCAGCTAAGCCCAGAGGCATCTGGGCGCTATTCATACAAGTTACAACAGAGAAGAGAATACAGAGCAATGATACAGTAAAAATGAGTAAATAAGAAGGATACAAGTACGCTTGGTCGGTGCACCTTCAAGCATAGTGTTGTGTTTTTATAATTGTGGTTATATATAATGTAATAGTACTTATTTCTCCCAAGATTTATCTGGGCCTACTTGTAAAAAATAAATGGTTTATTTAAATACAATACATAGTGTTTCAGTGTTTCTTTGAACCATTTGTATTACAATTTCATTTGTACTGATTCTACAGCCCTCTCTCCCTCCTAAGATAAGCCTGGCTGCTCTGTCTAAGCTACCATAACTCAGGTGGTACAGCCTTATACTAAGAGTGGAGTCGTGTACTGCCTCAGTTGAATGGTTTTACGAAGCCCTTCGTTGAACTCCAGAAAAACTGTCCCAACAATGTCCCTCAGCGGTTTCCATTACCATATACGGACGCAACGTCGACAATGGTATAAATAGCATGCACTGTGCCAGTTGCATGAGTTCTAGTCCCCCCACCTCTTTCTGCACAACCGATTTGAGTATTACAAGAACGTGCATGGGCGTTGGGAGAGGTGTATTAAAAAAAATGCACCCACAGTCAGACGGGTAGGCTGGCAGGGAGATGAGGAATCCGTGGGAGGAACATCCACTAAAAAGAAGATTACCAGGGGTAAGTAATTTGTTCTTCTAATGGATTATGTGCTCCCACGCATTACTCATCTTTGATAGACTCCCACAGCAGTTTCATAAAAGGAGGTGGGACCAATGCATTTTTCTTACTGGTTTATATTATGCATAACAGCTTTCCCAAACCTAGCGTCCTGACCCGGCAAGGTGTCCACACAGTAATGTTTTGCAAAGGTGTGAATGGAAGACCTAGTTGCAGCATTACAGATGTCCTTCACTATTACGTGTTTTTGCAGAGCCAAAGTGGTTGCCACTCCTCTGGTGGAATGTGCCCGTAGATTATCAGGGGCATGTTTCCCAGCTACAGAAGAACATTCTGAAATACACAGAATCATCCAACGTGACAGTTTGTTTATTCACGGGCTATCCTAGTCTGTGTCGAGAATAACCAAAAAAGAGCTCATCATCTTACCTGACATTTGCCAATCTGGAAATAAATCAAAAAAACTTAGAGCCTTCTCAGGGTCTAGCCTCCTCTTTGGAAGGATTAGGAGGTGGATAAAATGCTGGCAAGGTCATTTATTGTGTCAGAAGGAATTCAGACACCACCTTAGGAAGGAAGGAGGGACAAACCGGCAAAACTACCTTCTCCATGGTAAATATAGTGAAAAGAGGCTTACATGACAGAGCAGAAGTGATGGCTACCAGAACAATGATTTTTAAGGTTGATAACCTGAGTGGACAGGAATTGAGAGGTTCAAATGGTGCGCCCATCAAAAACGTTAGTACCAAGTTTAGATCCCAAACTGGGACTATAAAAGAGACCAGTAGGAAAATAATGGCCAGTACCTTGAGAAAATGAATCACAATAATAAGAGCCTTGCTCTGGCATGCATTTAAGGATGGATAACACGCCAGGTAGCCCTTGACGGTAGCCACCTGTAGCCCATGATGGGCCAGGTGCAGCAAAAAGTAAGCACTGCAGGTGTATTGCAATTGAAAGGATCAATATATTTAGTTCTACATCAACTGCAAAACATTTTCCAAAGGCAACGGTATAGTGCTTTTGTTGCTGCTCTTCTGGCCGAAAGCAACACCTCCATTACGTCTTCCAGGAGGTTCCAGTATTTGTAGCTTAAACTCGCAGAAACCAGGCATGAAAGTTCAGGGTTCCGATTTCTGGGTGAAGGAGACTCCCTCCCTCTTGTGAGAGTAAGTCCACTCTCTGGGGGAAGACGGAATGGAGGGCAGATGAGCATGTCTAGAAGGACCGAGTGCTATGTCCTCATGCCCCAATCAGGATCATGGACTTGCCGAACTTCCTCAACCTCCTGATGACATGAGGCACGACAGGCACTGGTGGGAACTGTGATGAATCGTGGGATTCAGTGACTTCTCGCCAGGAGGAAGCTTTTCCTTATGAGGCTAGGGAGGTGAGCCCGCTAAGCGATACCCTCATGAGGGATAGAGGCAAGCGAGAGCTCACAGGGAGAGACTGCATCACCTCCCTCCCCTTGGGGACAAACCCTCCCATTCTGAAGAGGAACACCCTTAATCGCTCACTTACAACCCACCACTAACAGCTTCTACCGGCAAAAATTGTGATGAACAAGCTAATGTTTGTTATTGTGATGTAAAGATTGTGCAAGTATGCGAGTAATACAGAGTACTCAGGAAACAGTGAAGAGGGACTTTGACGTTCTGCCTGGGAAGACCAAGCAACGTGTGGTAAATCAAGGAGGAGGAGTCCCTGTTAGAAGGGAGAGAAGCCTGGAAGTTTCAGATCAGCTGTGCGAGGCGAGCTGATAGAGAAAGAGACGTACAGCTTCCGAGCGTGGAAGGAAGCTGGCGTGCAAAGCCAACACGGCAGAGACCAGCGAGTGAAGATGAGGGAAGAAAACCTCAGGCTAGCAACTGATGCCTAGGTGGTGGTGTGACCACGAGGCGGTGGACTGTTGAGTCCAACAACAACACAAAGAACACAGACCCGTTCACAGCAAGGAGCGGGTACAGTGCGCGAGAGAAAAACAAAAAACCACAAAGCAGACTAAAGGAGGAAAGGATCCCATCCTGTAGACATACTGGTGACACTAACCCCAAGAGAAATATGTAATGAGGAAGGGAGGAGACCTGTGAGGGATACAGAATATAAAGAATGGAAGAAGCATACTCGGCCCAGTGAGGACCAGAGGTTAAGATTACCAAAGAAGAGTGGGAAGTTATATGAAAGCACTTGTACTCGTCTCAGTGAAGACTGAATAACGAAGAAAGCTGAGAATTATTATTTGAAGGCTGAAACCTGTACTAATAAGGAAAGAACAATAGAAAACCAAGATGGTTATTACTGGTATATTCATACTTGTCCCAGTAAAGTGTAGAGAAGGGTGAATCATTACTGGAACATTGATATTCGCCCCAGTAAGCCCAAAGAGGTGGCGAGAAGTGAGAATGATTACTGGAATACTCTTACTCATCCCATAAGAATAAAGTGGAAATAAGTGAGACTCATTACTGGAACTCTGATACTTGTCCCAATAACTATCAAGTGGTAGAGGAAAGTGAAAATCCTTTTGGGAATATTTCTATCTGGCCCAGCCAGGCAAAAGGATGGACATTGTATAGAGAAAAAGTGGCAAGTTCGATAAAGAGAGAGACAAATAACCTCAGAAGGGGGATCCAAGGTGTCAAGGGCATGATAGAGGAATTGAGCCTTGTTTCCAAAATGTACAAACTAATTAAAGCAGTCGTCAAGAGCTAACTATGAATACATTACTGAAGTGACTATGCTGAAAAGCAGAACACTGGAGAATGGAGTCTTTTTCCTGGGCCTTAGTCTATTGTGATAGTGGTAGGGAAAGAATAGGTTCGTTTTGGACACAGGACAGATCTTCCTTTTGGACTCACCGACATTGGACGAGCACCCGTTTGTGTTTGGAAGGGAAAACTCCACTAGTTTTAAGGAAATTTAGGAGTTTATCAAATAGAACGTGCAAAGTTTTAAAATGGAAGACACGCCTCTGTCCTTCTGACCCGCCACAGAAAGCATACAGGAGTGGAAAATCCCATCCACTACAAATGCGTCCCCCAGAGCTACTCTGAGGAAATTCCCAGGAGCAGAACAGGCTGCATTTCCTGTAGATACTGGATAAAACAGATCGCCGTTTGGTGAACCCCTCAAGTGGAAGATTTCTAGAATGTCTTCCTGAACTAATTCCCACTAATGGGAGATTGTGCTGTACCTGCTCAGGAGTCTGCCATTGTGCAATCTTCTCCAGCTAGGTGAACAGCCACCAGAGAGATTCCATTTTGCAGTGCCCAAAACCATAGCTGCATTGCCTCCTTGCACAGTTGTAGTGACTCCTACACCTCTCTTGTTGATGTAATGCATGGCCACTGTGTTGTCCATCATTATCAGGACGTTCTTCCCCTTTATGGAAGGCAAAGCTCTAAGGGGTTTATTTGTAGTCTTGATTCTGATGGGGACCAAAGTCTGCTGATCGTGAGATTGCTCATGCGAGCTCCCCATCCTGTGAGGGAAAAATCCTTGACTACTGTTATCTCCGGCCACGGTTGCCAAAAAGGTTCCCCTATCCATCCCATTCTCATTGAATGCCCACCACAGGAGATCCTGTGCAACCTTGTTCAGGACCTGAAGATGGTCCATCATTCTGCCCAAGAACTGTGACCATTGGAATCTGAGGGATCACTGGAGGGACCTCATCCTTAGGAGGGTTTCTGGCACCAGGAGAATGCAGGGTGCCATGACACCCAGCAACCTCAGAAAGTCGAATGCTGCTAGATGTTGGGCGTTCTGAAATCCTGAACCCATCTGCAAGATATGTTGAGCCCTCAACTCGGGAGGTGAGGTTTTCCTCGAGGAAGAGTCCAGGAGTACTCCAATGAATTGCAGCTTTTGGGAAGGTGTCACTTGGGACTTCTTGAAGTTGAGGAAGAAGCCCAGTTTGTGGAGAGTGGCAGGTGCAGTTGCGATGTTCCAGAGTCAGCTCTTATCAGCCAATCGATTAGGTATGGAAAGATGTGAATCCCTCCCCTCCTTAGATTCGCTGCCACCACCACCATCAACAACTTGGTGAGGACGCTCGGGACGGAGGTCAGCCTAGAAGGCACAACTCAAAACTGATAGTGAGAACTGCCAATGGCGAACCTCGGGTGATTTCGAGTGGCACCATCCAATCATGGCGCTAAAGGGTGTGTAGTGACCATCTTGAATCGGTCCTTCCTGCGGAACTTGTTTAAGCATCTCAGGTCCAACTTGGGTCGCAGTCCTCAGTCTTTCTTGTGAACCAGAAAATAGGTGGAGAACCAACCTTGGTATTGCACCGCTACAGGTACTCTTTCAATGGCACCCTTCTCCAGCAGGGAAAGAATCTCCTGCAGAAGGAGCAGGTCTGGTTCCCGAATAGATTGGTGGCTCGGGGGACAACCTGACGGTCTATTTAGAAATGGGAGACAGCACCCTTGGGCCACTGTCTGAAGAACTCAAGCATCAGAAGTAATGTAACACAATCCGTTCGGATGCTGAGAAAACCAGCTGCCCACCAGAGTCCTGTGTGCAAAGCACTCAGAGGTTTTTTGAGTTGTGGCTGTGGCAGCGGGCAATGGGGTAGCAGCTATCTGAGCAGTTCCTCCACCACGTCCCTTAGGGGTATGTGAAAATCGTTGCCCATTTTGGGTCACCAGACCTCTAACTAAGTCCAAAAGAAGAGTAGAAGCAAAAAGAATGCCCTCTCCAAGTGGGAGAAGGCGAATGCTGAAGGATGTCCGGCTTCCAAAGACTTTACAGTCACGTTAGAAGCCTGAAGCTTCTCTAAGCGGTCATCGGCTTTTAACTCAAAAAGGTAGGACCCATCAAAGGGCATGTCCAGAAGTCTTGACTGGACGTCAGGAGTAAAACCAGACTTGCACAGCCATGCTAACCTTCTGATGACTGCACTTTAACCCATAGAATGGCCAGCGCAATACCACGCATCAAGCCTCAAGCCTCGATTGGAGTGATTGACATGTTGCCTCCATGCCATCACTAATGAGGTTGGGAAAGCCATTCACCATCCCTCATTCCTGGTTATTGGCTACCTGGGAGATTACATTCAAGAAAATGGATGTATATTTTGCTAATGCGTTAAGATGCATTAATGGCCTTGAGGGCCATGCTCCCAGCAGCGAACACGCTTTTGGCTAGCAAGTCATATTTTTGGTCATCCCGATCAGGTGGGATGGATGAATAAGCAGCTGCCTTAGAAAGACTGCCTGGACCACCAAGCTCTCTGGAGTAGGATGCCTTGAGAGAAAAATCAGGATCAATAATGATCTATACTTCTCATCAACTCCTTATTGACAAGAAGAGTGGTGTCAGGCTTTTGCCAGTTCTCAAGGATGCCGTTTTTAAGTGCTGAAGCAAAAGGCAGAACAGGTTCTGTGGGAGGGCGTTTATCAACAATGTCCTTGAGGGCATCATGAACTATGTAATTTGTACGACGTCCCTAACCCAAATACTCAGTGACCCTGTTCATAATTTCCCACTATACAGCACTTGGATGAGCATTTATGTCAGGTTCCACTTCACGAGGAAGTGTCCAAGCCACTGGCTTCCTTCAGGGACGTAGCCAAGTCCTCCAAACGAGAATCCTCAGAAATAAGCTCTTCACGGTCATTAGGCGTGCCAAAACATTCATACCCAAAGGGTACAACTTCACCATCTTCCTCAAAGAAAGATCCAAAAGACTAAAAAGTGCTTCTTTGATTGTGGCTTAAAGTCCAAAGTTCGATCCGATGTCGATGGCTTTGATGTCGATGACTTAGACATCAAGTCCTTCGATAATTAAGATATTGAAGCCAAAGGCTTCAATTCAAATCCTGTGGTCGACACTGTTGACACTACTAGAGTAGGCATCTCAGAGGCCTTCTGACCCAGGCTTTTGGGCACGTGAGTCAAAGCCTTTGACGATCACTGCTGGCTTTTGAGGGTGCAGTGAGATTGAATTTTTTTGGCTCTTTCGGGGAACCAGGAGGGGCTCCAATCAAAAAGACGTCCATCATTTTCAGGCTGAACATTTCCCAATTGGCTGCTGAGGTCGACTTATCTGGGAAACCTACCTGGCTCTGGTCAGGTGAGGAGTCGTAAGACGAAGAACGGTGGCGTCCCCCCTTTGATCTTTTTCGTGAAGACAAAGAATGACACAAATCGCTTCTAGAACTCAACTGCTTTGAGTGTTTGGAGCATCTTTAGGCCTTTCAGGTTATTTGTGCCTTGAAGTTCTGCCTTCAGAAGATATCCTCTTCGAAGGAGTAGTGGGCAGAAATGTTGAGACGGATCGAACTAGAGCAAGTTTTGTCTTCCACTTTCTCAAGGCCTTGTCATTCATCTACTGGCAGGAGCAGCACTCAAGGATCTTGTGCTCCTTACCAAGGCATCAGAGGCATATCCTGTGCGGATCTGTGATCACCATTGAGTCACAGTCTGTACACCGCTTAAAACCAGTCTCTGGAGTAGACATACTCTGAACACCTAAAACAAATCTGTGGAAGAATCTCTGAGCTGACTCCCAATCGTCCCTAGAGCTTCCCGTGCATGCGGAAAACGTAACTGAGGCAACGGGCGCAGTGCATGCCATTTATACCATAATCAACGTCATATCCATTCTCGGGAATGTCCACTGAGGGACATCGACTCGACACTGCACAGTGCGCTCTGTTGTTGAAAATATGTCTGACGCTGCAAGCAGGATATCAGATGAGGAATCTGTGGGAGGTCATAATCCATTAAAAAGTAGTATGTAGAGCATCATTGCCTTTTTATGTGGGGTAGCATGACAGGAGAAGCAGAGTAGACTTAGCTTTGTTGCGTTCTAGCAGTGTTAGCTAGATCTGTGATGGCCATCAGTGGTGGATGTAAGAGTGTGGTGCAAGCCAGAGATGTGCAAAACCCTGACATTGTAAAAACATCCAAGAGGGAACTAAAAGTGTTATGAACTGGGAAAGACATTGGGGAACCAGCTAGGAGATGGGAGTCATTCTCCTAGCCCCACAAGAACTTCATGCAATTACTGATTTTTCTGTTTTGTTACGGAGAACCCAGTACTCGTTTTCAACAATTTGAGAGGTGTTTGGGACGCTCTACATCCAGTAGAAGGGAGTAATTTTTCTGGATTACTAACAGTAGCAGGACTTTAGCCCTGTCGCTACAACAAAATACCATAAAGTAAGAGCATTTGAGACTGGGACAGTGCTTTTTTGTTTTGACACAAACAGACTTCCTGACGAGTACCAGAGTTTATTTAGTGTAGGTAGGGAAATCTCCTTAGCGTTCGGGATAGATGGGTTTGGTTTTTCATTTAATAAAAGTCTATATCAATCCCTATGGGACCACTAGGTCAGTCTCTTCATTCCTTGTCGCCACAGTAGACCTACAGAGTGAGGGTTGAAGCAGGAAAAGGTAACATACAGGGCTTTCCAGGCTGCAGCAACGGGTAGGCACCTTGGTGGTAGTTTGAAGATGGTTAAAGTTGCTTTTTTGTTACAGAGAAAGATTCATTATGGTAGGCTAGAGGTGGGGTGCAAGAGGCGTTCTAAGGTTTCTGTAGTTTTGTAGCTGGATTCAGTGGGCAACAGTTCAGGCAAGTCTTCCTCTATACATAGACGTTTGAGTAAGGAATTGCAGAGTTCGGTTGCTCAGAAGGAGAAAGTGGAGTCTGCATTTTTTTCTATGGTTGAAGGTGAAACCCTTTACTAGTGAATTGTTGCTAGACCGTAGTGCTCTCGAAGGTGTGTGGTGCAAGAATTTATTTTTGAAGGATTACGGTGTCATGATGCCCGCTCCCGGGGAGCCGGTTCAAGCCCTGCGTCCCCGAAAGCGGACATCCAGTCCCCAAGGAAGGACCCAGCAACCCCATATAGGGGCCCTTTGGACGCCTATGGCGCCAGGCTCATAAAAGACATCAGTCCTGGCGCCATAGGCGCCAGGCTCATTATGGGAGTGCTTGGGTGCACTTACCTAATGCAGACCATGCTGCAGGATCCCGGCCTCCTTCAGGCCTGAAAGGAACTACTTTACCTGTGGGACTTATTTACCATCCGGGCGTGGTCGGGGAAGGATACATACCTGGAACTTCTTCCAAGGCTATTTAAACCCCACCCAAACAGCCACACGTGCTTCGCGTTGTTCTGCATCTAGCAGCTGGACGCTCACCGTGTCTGCTCCTGCATCCTGACTTCTGCCACGCCTACCAGCATCCTGGATCACCTGCAAAGGAAGAGAAGAAGAGAACAGAAGAAGGAAAAGTCCTTACCTGCTAAAACCGCATCCCGGAGACATCTCGCCGACAATCCTGAAAAGGAAGACTTTATTTAAAAGCTCATCGCGTCGATCGCTGCAGCGCCGCATTCCACTCACCTTTACAGGGCGCCTCCATGTTCAGCAGCGATCATCCGGATTCGCAGTCACGCCCCAGCGCCTAGGGAGAAAAAGACCAGAACAAAAGGTGAGAGAGAGAAGGGAATAAGGAAAACTAAATCTCCATGTTGAGACTTACTTGTTGATTCATTCCCTCTCCATTTCGGGTCCGCGCCGCATCCTGGCATTTCCGGACCCCGGCCCCTAAGGGGAAAAAGAGACATCAGCCTTAATGAGCGAATGAAAAGACATTACCAAAAAAAGCTCATTAAAGACTTAACTGATTTCTACAAGGATTTCACCTCTCATCTCGGGTCGGTGCCTGTTCCCCGGCATTCCGTACCCCGGCCCCTATGGGGAAAAAGACACTAGCATTAGTACATTAATGCATGGACACAAGGGGAACCTCTTATCAAAAAACTTACCTGGAAGCCAAGCAAGTTTGGTTCTCACCAATCCGAAAATCCAGTGAAGTAACTGGATACCAACGTGCCCCTGCATCAGAAGCAGGATGGAGAGCTCGTCCTTCCAGACCCTAAGGTGAGACGCTACGAGGAATCACAGAAGGGTTTCGAGGAGGGTGAGAGGGGAAAGTGGGAGGCCGATTGCATTACCCCGCAGACAGTTAATCCCCTATTTTCACCTACAGAAGGATACTTCTGCGAGCCAGACAAGCCAGATTTGGGGGCCCGGTCCAGTCCGTCTTCCGAACCCTGCGCATCACCTTAGAAGAGGTCACAGCAGCGCGAACCAGGCCAGCGCCTCTGTGGGAGTCAGGTGAGCGTTACATACGGGCCTTTGTTGTCATAATTCTGGTGAGCAATGCATAGGGTTTTGAAGTGAATCCTTTCTCGGATTGGGAGACTGGCGTGTGTGAAGTGCTGGGATGATGAGTTTATGCCCTTACAGATCAAGTATTAAAATCGGTCTGCCACTGTTTGGCGTCAAGTAGATAATCCCGTATTCCAGAGTGAAGAATGTTGGCTTAATCCAGTTGTGATAATAACAGAGAGAAAAGGTATGGTTCCCTGTGTGAATGTTAGGGCATGATCGGTCATAAAATGCGTTTGTGTTTGAAGGCTTAGTGCCGCTGGTCAGATTTTCTGCTTTGGATTGTTGAGCTGAAGTCTGTAAAAGGTCATCTTGGAGTCCACATATGTGAGGTAGGCGTTGATGTCCATAGTGTCTGTTGTTGGGTCACTAGTACGTTTTTAGAGAACTTGGGTGTTTAGGCACAATTGAAGCAAGGGAAGCCTGTGTTGCAGATGAGCTCCAGGAGGGAGTTGAACAAAAGAGAAAAGAGGCTGGAGGTTTGGGCTACTTCTCATGTCAAGTTGAGAGGAGTTGATGTGAAAGTCATCAAACATTTCTTTTCTTCCAGTCACGAAGGACACGATTATCCTGATGTCCGTTAGTCTCTTTAGTAGTATCGCATGACTGATGGTGTTGAATGCTACAGAGATGTTCAGTAGGAAGTATGCACCATTTTAGTCGGTGTCTGCTTTGTTTTTTAGGGTAAAGGAAACCAGCAAGGGTGGATTCCTTTACCCTGACTCGAATTTTTAAAGATTTTGCAAATTAAAAGGTGTTAGTGAATGGGGGTTGTTGGCTGGGTTGCTTGGACCTGCTGTGGGTTTTTTGAGGAGGGGTTTAGTGAAGGATGTTTTGAAGGCAAGCAGGCTGGTCCCTTTGGTTGATGGAAATAGAACAAAAACTTAGGAAAGCAAGTACCAAACTGCTATGTTTTGTAATTGTTGTGCATATGGTGAGAGGGCATAGGACTGGCAGAGACCCTACAAATTCGCTGGAATGGGTAATGCGAAGCATTTTTGAGTGAAGAGACCGTGAAAAGCAGATAATGAGAGTGTGGAAAAGCTTGTCGTCTCTTCCCTACGTGTGTGTGGACTGGTTGGTCCTTCCTTGTCAATGTGGCATTCGATTTGTTGCATTTTATTGAAGTGTGATACAATGAAATCAAAGTTATTGTGTGGCAACGGGAGTCGTTTTGTGAGTTTTTTGTATTCATGGAGAATTTTAAAATCTTTCTTCTGCCCGTGTAACGCAGACTTGAGATTTAGGGTTTTTTGCTTTGATTATTTCTGTTCTCCAATTCCCTAGTTGACAGTGGTAGGCCAGTTTATCAGTTGCCAGGTTGCTTGGTCTCCAAATTTCCCCGAGCTTTGGTTTTTCTTTTTTGATATGGTCCGGCTTGGGGATAAATCATTTGGGATCTTGATTTATTTGGAAGGTGTTGAATAGTTTCTTTGGAGCCATTGCATTCAGTGATCATCACATTTGGATTAACACTACCCTAACGGGTCATCGGTGTGATCCAAGGATCATCAAAACGGGGAGTTATGGACTGCAACATTTTCAGCAGCGACTCTACTTCAATTGTCTTTGCATGGATCTGGGTAACATATTGGGCTCTAATGCTGAATTATAAAAAGGGAGTAGTGGTCTTCCCAGGTTAATCGGGCTCATACAAAAATTGTGATATTCTCGTTGCATAAAAGGCCATACAATGTGTGCCCGCCACGTAAATTGGCCTTTCAATCAATTGTTTGATGTGAATGTTGCGAGATTTGCACAGAGAGACAGACTTTGTAGCCACATGTTCTTCCTTTGAGCCAGATATTGAAATCTCACAGTATTTAGAGGTGTTGACAGTCTATGGAGAGGTCAGCGAACCCTTCTGCCAGGTTTTCAGCAAATAAAGTATTAGAGAAAGGAGGTCTATATACGAGGAAGAAGGTTAGTGTGAACATGCGAGAGGTTGGGCAAACTAAGAGGATGGTTTTGTACTATGGGATATAGATTGGAGTTAGAGCGTCAATGCAATCCCTTTGAATTCCTCCCCTTGTTGTCCTGCTGTTAAACAATGTTGTATGCAGCTGGAATGGATTGTTGTATTAATGGCGAGTGATCATTTCAAAACCAGGTTTCAGTGAAGGATAGGTCTATTTTGCCTTTGTTAGGAAGGTCTCAGATGCCAGAAGCATTTGCGACTGATCAGGCTTTGAAGAGACATATGTTGCTAAGAAATGTTATGTGATTCAACACTGTAAGCAGTGAAAGTTGATCTGCGCTGTGTTGCTAAATGTTCTTGGCAATTGCTTTCGTCCTCTAGTAAGGTCATTAGAATTGTTTTTAATGGAGTCTGGATGATTTAACTGGTTCCAATGCGGAATGACTGGTTAATTATGTGATTGCAAGTAAATATGCTCATTTTGGATCTTTTATTTCAATAGAAGTGTGCAGTACATAAATGGGAGGAGGATGCAGTAGTTACCTTCACTTCAATGTTTTTCCGAATTGTTTGTCTTACTTCGGTCTCTTTTTGTATCCTTGTCCAGACAGTAATCCAGCATTGTCACGGTGGCAACTCCTCACACCACCTCTTCATGCGTCCTAATGCTTTGAGTGGGTGATTGTATGACATGTCTCCGTCATGCCCCAGAGAGTCAATGAGGAATCCATCACACACCGCTAAGTAAGAGGATAGCAGAAAACTACAAAAGTCGTAGGTCATCCACATTGTCAATTGTCCAGATGTTCTGCTTTACGCTATAGTATAATTATGGTCCCCACTACATAGTGCCAGAATGGACAGGTCCTCTACAACCCTTTGGAAAACTCTTACTTTTAGCCTTCAGGTTAACCTCCACCGATATAACCTGGTCAGTGTCTGATGTTTCAGGTCAACATAGGCCCGATGAATACCTCTTAAAAAAGGCAGGACTATTTTCTCCTTAGGTTAATGCTGCCAATCCCCACCGAGAGGTGGCCCATGCCACTATTAGCTGGTCACTGCAGGGTTTAAAAATCACTGCTTGTTTCAACAGTTTGCAGCTATTTCTGTTATAAGACATGGAGAAGAGTGCTTTGTCAAAATAGCTGCAATATACCAGGTGTAAATAAAAAATAGGATCCAAGGGCTGGAGAGCCTACATTTCCATAGGTGATTAAGTTCAGTAGACACCCTACCGTCCCCCTCAGAACCCCCTTGGCCTTTTGGGCATTCCAGCGCAGCAGGGACAGACCTGGTTAAGGTTCCGAGTACAAAGCCTTTCTAGAACCACATAGATTGGTGCTCTGTCAGATCCCCTATTAATATGAGCACCGCTCAGCAGACACTTCTACGTTTTCTGAGGAAGATAGAGTGAAGGGCTCTGATGCAGATGAAAGAACAGCCATCTTCTAGCCAGCATGAGCATGCCACGCAAAGCAACAAACATTAATGCTGTTTTTCAGTAGCAGGTTAAAACATGTTAACAGCATCTGGAGAGACTTAATCGCACAAGAGGGCACTTCAATCTACAGCTAAATGACCTGTTCTTTGTTAGAGCGCTTACAGTAAAACACATGTAAAGAGCACTATGAGAAGAGGAACGTTTTATGTTTTATTTTTATAACAATTTGTATTTTTAAAACAACACAAACACAACAATATACACATCATTCTTCGCAGTCAATTGCCATCAAACATCTTACCCGCTCCCCTTTCCCAACTCTCAACTCCTCCTCCCTCCCCCCTGAGCCTACCCTATACATCGATACCAGTCTCTCTTATATCGGTATCCCTTCATCTGTGGATACAGGTTCACTTGTGGGTGTCTCTGCTATTTTTTTCAAGTATCGTATACAGAGACGGTCAAATCAGCTATAAGCTGTTTCCACATGTTTACCCCTCTTACTCCCATCTCCTCCTCTCTGCGTGGCGCTTCCATCCACACAGCAGTTTCCGCATAGGCCCATTTTAACAGATCCGCCCACCAAACGCGCACTACTGGTCTCGTCAGTGCCTTCCATCCCGTTGCTATTCTCCGTTTCGCCAGTATGTACACCAGGTCATTAAACTTACTCACATGTTTAGCCTGCCTAGGTCTCGGGAAACACCTGAGCAAGCAGGCTTTTGGGGAATATACGTCTAGCGTGATCCCCGCATTCTCCATTAGCTGCGCTGCTTTTCGTCAGAATCTATTGATTTCCACACATGCCCAGAACATATGCACCAAGTCGGCATCTCTCGCCCCACATTTCTGGCACGCTTGGTTCACTGCTTGATGAAACTTTTGTGCGGAGTCAAATATGCGCCATGTGTTACATATAGCTGGATATGCTGGAATCTAGCGTTTCGTGATACCTTAAGATATTTTTTACTCTGTCCCATTCCCCATCTCACAATGGCGCTCCCAGGTTTTCCTCCCACTTCCCACTCTCTTGATCTATTCCTCCTCCTATTGCAGACATCCATAACTCATATGCACAAGATCTCATGTCCCCCTTCCGATACATCATAAAAGGAATCGATCGCTCTATTCGGTTGCAAATGCGTGTCAGGGTCCTGCCATCTCAATCTCACGCGTTTCAGGAGTCTCACATGTGTGATGTACTGGTGTCTGCTACTAATTCTTCAAATCTCTGGGTTTCCCTTCCTTATGTACATCTCCTACTGTGGCCACTCCTATAGGTTCCCAATTCTTTTGTATGTTTTTCCTAGTCTGCTCATCTGTCTCCGCCAGTGCCACCTGTGCGGAATACGGTGCTGTACAGCCCAGCAGCCGCAGCGCTCTATGCCATATATTGCAGCCCAGAGGCAGCAGGAGGTGCCCATTGGTTTTATGTAAGTCGTATAGCCATATCACTTCCTTTAAAAAGTACAGACTGCCCGCCGTTTTGAACAGCCCCAATTCCGTAGTCTGTTCATCCGACAGCCACCTGGCCACGTATTGCAGCTGGCGAGCTATAAAGCATACCTCAAAGTTGGGCAGTTTAATGCTTCCCTGGTCATAGGAGTTCTGGAGCTTCCACAACGCCACCCTATTCCTTGAGTTGTGCCAAATGAAGCTCCTACATGCACTATGTAGTTTATTAAAGACATTTTTTGGGGCCGCGAAAGGGACGTTGGCAAAATAATGTAAAAGGCTCGGTAGCACCACCATCTTCAGTAGCGCTGCCCTGCCCATCATGGTCAGTGGTAACCTCTCCCAGAATGTTATGCTTTTTGCTATCCTCTCCATCGCTTTCTCTGTGTTATGTCTATGTTCCTCCTTGGGTTCATGATATATATCCACTCCCAGGTACCTGAACGTGGTCAGCTCCCACTTGATAGGCAGCACCGGCAAGAAAAACATGGGCTTCCCTTTATAACCCACTAGAGGGTACAGCTAGGATTTCTGAGTATTTACCGATATACCTGACACTAAGGTGTACCGTGCCAGCAGCTCTAGGACATATTGCAAATTCTCCTCCGGATTTCTGAGGTACGGCAGCATGTCATCTGCATAAAGCGTGCCCAGATGCTCGCCGTCCTGTGTGCTCACCTCTACCTCTCCAAACCCTGCCCTCAAGTAAGCCGCCAGTGGCTCTAGCGCTTGTATGAAGAGCATTGGGGACCATGGACATCCCTCCCTCGTTCCCTTACTTAGTTGCCACCGCTCCGAGATAACAGAGCCCGTTTTAACTCTGGCCATTGGGGCATTATATAACATTTCTACCCACCTTATATATGTGGGTCTGATGCCAAAAGCTCTCAAGACCGCCAGCAACCAGGGCCACTGAATTGAATCAAATGCTTTCACCGCATACAGCGAGGCCACTGCTACCTCATCTGTCTTCCCCTTTGTGTAATCTATTATGTGTGTAGTCGCCTCAGATTGTCGGTAATATTCCTCTGTGGGACATACCCTGTTTGGTCCGGGTGGATTATCTTACTTATCATTGATCTCAATCTCACGGCCATGACTGCCGTGATAATCTTACCATCCTGGTTCAGTAGAGACAATGGTCTATACGATCCGCATTCAGTCGCTGGTTTATTTGGTTTGAGGAGGGGGATAATTACCGACTCTCTTAGTGATTCGGGTAGCTTCCTTTGTTCTAATGCTTCATTCAACATCGTCAACAAAGGAGGGAGGATGTCTGCAATGTATTCATTGTAGAACTCTCTAAGGGGCCCATCCGCTCCTGGAGCCTTGTTCGTGGGCAGGCCTCTGATCACAGCTTCTAATTCTTCAGTTGTTATCAGGACTTCCAGTCTGTCTCTATCCTCTAAAGAGAGACGGGGGAGGTTTATCTCTGATAGTGCACCTTGTATATCCACCACTTCCTCCCCCGTGGGTACATTGTACAGGTCTCTATAAAAGTCATAAAAACACTCAGTTACCTCTTCTTAGGCTTCTCGCAAGCGGCCATCTGCACCTTGTATCGCCCGTATGGGTTGGTACGCAGTCTCGTTTTTATATAGCTATGCCAGAAGGCGGCCAGGCTTATCCCCCTCTGCATGTTAACGCTCAATATATTTCTTATAACTCAGGTTACCCAGCCTCTCCCATTGTGCTATGCATTCCTGTTGGAGGTGCAGCGATTCTTTTGCCTCCTCTCGCGTCCCACTCCCATTCTTCATCATGTCTTCCAATTTGCCCTCTGTCTTCTGCAACGTTTCCTCCATTTCCCCTTGTGGCCCTTTGGACTTGGCGATCGCCTCTCCCCGCACCACTACCTTAAACGCCTCCCACAGCACCCCGGCTGAACTTACACTACCGGTGTTGTGTCAAATATTCCTGCACCACCGATCCCATGGGCTCCCTAAACCCTGCATCTTTCAGGGCCTCCACTCTAAGTCGCCAGGTGGGGATCCTTGCGCGGGGTGGTCGTGTTTGCCACATAATAACTAGGGGCACATGATCTGACCAAACTCTAGCCTTATATTCTGCGTGTGTGAACTCGTCATATCATCACCAGCAAACATGTAGTCTAGTCTTCTGTACAAGTTCTATGGGGCCGAATAATGTGAATATGTCCGATCTAGTGGGTGTAACTTCCTCCACATATAGTTTTAGGTCTTGCATCAGTGCCCTCAGAGCTTTGGCCGCTGGGGTTGGTTTAGAAAACGTATTATCCAACCTGTTTTGTGACGGGTCTATCGTGCAATTGAAGTCCCCCCTCCCCATATGAAGCCGCAGTCCCTATGTGGGCTAATCTGGGAGTATAGTGCCTTAAAATAAGCTGTGGTGTTTTGATTTGGGGCGTACGTGTTTATGACGCATATCTCCTTGTTCTCAACCATACCCCTAATGATAGCCATCCTGCCCTCTTTATCTACTTCAGTCTGGAGGACCTTAAATGGGACCCCCTGGTGCCACCAAAGTAAAGACCCATCTTGCATACGTTGAGAAGGCCGTACCCACAGTAATACCCTTCCATTTCCTTACCAGTGTACCCAATTTATCTCTGGCGAGATGAGTCTCTTGTAGAAGCGCTATATCAAGTTTCTGCCTCCTGAGGTATGTCATGATTATATTCCTTTTCATATAGCTATTCAACCCCCTGACATTCCATGTTAAAATCCTTACATCAACGATTTTCGTAGACCGCGTCAGCTGCCACCCGTTTACTCTGTTCTCTCTTTCGAGTCCCTTGTGTATATATGTAGCCCCCCAACCCCCAAATCTCCCCCACTACCCCAAACTGTTGCCCAGCTCCATCCCTGGATCTCAGGCTACCCCGCATCTAGGCCTTTTCTCAGTCTGTACCGGTACTCAGGATTCCGATGGAGGATACCGTCCTACCAGTACCCTAACTAACTATCGGGGGTAATAGCGTGTCTCCTAGTACTGCACTCTTCAGCGCCGTACCTGCTTTCATGCTAACAGTGTGCTACACAACTTATGCTCGTTTAACCCTCTCATGTGTGTCTTCTCCATTCTAAACATGACTTTGTTCAATTTTAATTATATCCCGTGGCTGAAAATCTCTGATCCCGGCATTACCCATCAATGTTCAGTCTATCAGCGGCTCCTCTGTTCTGCAGTACCGGCTCCACAGGGATACCTATTCACTTCTCTCGACTCTTGTCCACCTGGTCATCAGAATCCGCCAGGCAGTTCATCATGTCCAACCACGTAGTTACCTCCTCACGGGGGTCAAAAAACCATGCTTTATCTTTAAGCAGTACTTTCAGCTTCGCGGGATACAGCAACATGTACTTAAATCCAGACTCGTGCAACCTCTTTTTCACCGACACGTAACTCAGACGTTGCCTCTGTACCAGGAAGGTGTAATCCGGATATGCCCCGATAGTCGCTGATGCTCTGCTTATAATCCCTCCCTAAGTGCTCCAGGATTTTCTCCCCGCCTTTGTAATTCTGTATCTTGGCGATGATTGGCTGCGCAGGGGCTCCCGGTGGCGGCCTTCTAGTCTGGGCTCTGTGCGCCATCTCTACAGTGAACCCTTGGGTGAGCTCTCCAGCGCCTATTTCTTGCAGCAGCATGTTCTCTATGTAATTCGTCGGGTCCGGATTTTCGACTCCCTCCGGCAGGCCCACAATGCGGACGTCGTTTCTGCACGCGCGTCCTTCTGCCTCCTCCACTCTGCTGCAACAAGTGCTTAACCCAGAGAACAATGTGTCAACCTCCTCAGCGTTCGCAATGCAAGTGGTCGTGTTTGCTTCCACCTGTTTTTCCAGCCCTCCTGTGCGCTCAGATAGCGCCTTGAAATCTTGCCTGAGGTTGACATCCACGCTAACGGCATCTATCTTGGTCTCCAGCGCTGTCTTCAGTTCCGCAATGGCAGTGTCAATCTTGGAACCCCACGAAGATTTCAGCTCCGTGATAGCTGCCAGGATCTGTTGATCGTCCCGTGCTGGAGTCATATCTTCTTGTGTGCTGCACTCCAGGGTCTTTGCGTCACCTGTTGCATGGGATGCTTTGGCGAAGATGTCTATTGGCAGCTGTTTTCCTTTTGGTTATTTCATTTTTGACACCATTTCGCTGCTTTTAGTGCCACTGTTCCATTATCTCTACTTGCGACTGCTCGTTTAGGCTGCCAAGCCTCCCGGCCCTTGCTTCAGTACGACCCCTTTCTGCCTTCAGTGCCTATTGCTGTACAAGTGCTGACCTCCGTAACAAAGTCCCGTATCAGCATGTAATCCGCCTCACCTTCCTGCAATATTCATGCCCTTTTTATGCTTCCAATGTTATTTGCGGTAATTTCCTGCTCTGAGCAAGTTCTGGTTACACTGCTTGTGTCAACACCAGTCTGCGGGCCGGAGTAAGGTTGTTTCAGGCTCCTCCTCAGTATAGCCTCCACTCACAAGCGCGCCAGTTCCATTCTTGCGCACCCCTTCGCAGTTTGAGCTGTGCTATTGTCTGCACCTTGCAAGGCCCCACCAGAGTGCATTCATTTATCTGTTAATTCCGCTAACACCAGCCACCCCAGTCTCTGCCGCTCGTATTGGTCGAACTGGCTGCAGGACCCAGCAGTGTCCTCCTGGGTGCAGCACCTTCAGTGCTCCTTGTGAGGGCACCGCCTGATCAGTCCCCTCTCACCGAGCCTGCGTCCGTAGCGCTAACGAGGATTTTCAGCAGACTTCTGCGCCCTGGGGCTCCGCCCTGATTGTGTTTAACAACTGCAGCTGTAAATGCCAAGGTTCAGCATGTCAGGCTTCCCTACCGTCCAGTGGCATCCACATAGTGCTGCTTGTGTGCTGCAACCCGCACATTACATGTTCCTTGGGTCTTTGGTCCCTCTGGTGTTTCCGGTGGCGGACCTCATGGTTCATGTGCTTGTCATCTGCTCCAGCTATGGTGTTTAACCTCGTACGTGTATCCACGTAGCCGGCACTTTGTATCCGTCACTAACTCCAATGTCTCTCCTCTCATTTACTGCTTTCCCGTTCGGAGTGGGCGGTGCAACGTTTTTCTGGATACTGTTGCAATGTTCTGTCTATTTAGATCCGTTGAATGCACAGCATGACTCGCCTGCTCTTTGAACCATGTCCACTGTGCTCGTCTTCACAAACAATTCTTCGCCCCTGCCTCTTATAGTAATTAATATTGTACGTTTCACCAAGGCGCCCTGCACAGCACGGCCATAAAAAGTCGTACCGTCCGTCTCTGTGCCACGGCCAGACCGCAGTGTCCTGTTCTACACCCCCAGTTCACGCCAGGATAGTCACAGCGGGTGCCTGCAGGTCCTCCCTCATCATATAGTTCGGGGCTGGGGTGCGTTTATTGCAATGGTCTGTGTACCACGTTGTCTGGGCACTATGCGCTCCGCTACTCTCACTTTCTCCGCGACTGCCAGCTGTAATGCGTCCCTGTGGACTCATGTGTCTGTTTCGCGGGTACACTCAGCGCCGATGGTACGCTGTTATATCAGGCTTGCATGACCGTCTATCACCGCAGTCTGCTCCGGCAGCAGCTCCATTCTTTGTTATAATGCAGGCGCCATTTTCCATTCGTCTGCCACGAGCTTCACATACACGATTGTCCGTATATCCTTATTTCTGCGCTTCTGATTTTCCTGGGAACGCTATCTTCATATTCACAGCATGTTCCCACAGTAATATCTCAGTTCAAAGCTTGAGTGTCTCAGCCTCATCAGCCATGTAGGTCAGTATTTTCCAGCATCAGCAGGGCTCCAGAAGACACGTCCTATCCCATGGCTGCTTGGCCACGCCCCCAGAAAGTTTTATGGTCAGTAACATGCACACCTAGGTTTACTAACGCAGCAATGTTCACAAAATGCACATGGGGTGGCCACATGGCTACATAGCAATGTCCAAAGTGGGATCTTATTTCACAAAATCTATGGAAGCAGTATTTTCTCCAACACAGTGGACATTCCTACCTTCATAGAATCATCTCCTTTTAATGGTATATACAGGTTTCATGAAAGGAGCAATTTGGTGGGAAAAGGGGGCGATATAATTCTTTTAAGCTAGGCACCATTTCCAATGCAAATTATAATAAAACATAAAAAAGTGGTTACCAGAAATGTAGTAGGTCAACAGATAATCCAGGAGATATGGAACAACAAATTGTGCAGTGTTTCTCCAGCTTTTGAAACATTATTTTAGTTGATATGCAAAAATCTAGAGAAAGAATTAAAAATAAGCTAATTTACAAATAAGTAGCCTACTTCTGGGATCCATATGCTCCTAAACCCTTTAAAGCCTCCCACCCACACAAATGCGCGAGGGGTCCAGTAACATTTGGTTAGAGAAACCGGAGTACATGCTTTTCTGAGCATAAAAATAATTAACCTTCTGAACCTTGGATGCATGTGCCTTCCTCATCAAACTGCTTGCTAGGAAAGATTTCTCTGTACAGCACCTTTCCCTCCATTTTTATGGATCCCCAAACTTTGTGCTTTTATTTTTTAATCCAATCTGTTCTTTTTATAGAGCAGTGAAGCAGAATCCTTCACTACACTGGCTTCTGCTCATCTGTCATGTCCTTCAGGACGTCAGTAATGGGAAACATTGTTTCCCCTAATGGTGTTGTTTTGTTACAACTTGTGGTAACTTGTATCACTTTTGGTAACTTTTTATCATTTTACAATGCAGTACACATTTAGTTTAGCCTAAGGGACAAGCTGGTGGCAGCAGTTATATTTTGCTATTTTTTGTGTATTTTACTTTAGCCTTACTGAGTTTACTGCAGTTGGCTACCTACTGTGAATAATGTTCAAACATGGCTGTGCCATCTCGTCTCTAACCCTTCTTCCTGACCTGTGAGGACAGAAAAATCCTTAGGTGGACTTCCAGTGCCCAGGAAAGCTGAGGCTTTTCGTGGGCTACTGCAGGGCCATGTGCGCTTGCTGCGAGGAAGTGGGATTGGACTGTCTGGTCCCAATCCACATACTGGTTTCAGTGCGTCAGAATTATAGGCATGTGCTGTGCCAGCAGTGGTCGGTGGGCCAGAACTTTGATTGGCTAGCAGGCGTTTTGGCGCCTACCTGGCTTTTTGGATAAGAGGAGGACCCCTTCCCCATTCCAGAGAGATCCTGGCAGAAACCTGAAGGAGCCAAGTATCCTGTAGAGCTGCAAGACGTGTAAGGAGACCGTGTATCTGTTGAAAGAAGGCCTGGCTACCAACTTCTGCTGCTGTCCTGGTGGAGCCCTGTCTTGTAGGTGATCTTCAGTAGTCCTGCGAAGGAGCTGCAACCTTTGGAGTGGAGGGAACATCCATTCTCGACGTCAGCTCGGTGCCCTACAAAAAAAGAGCACTGGAGCAGTGGATGCCAACCTCAGAGTTTGGGCTACCGTGCTGCAGACATCGCTGTTCCACTTTGAGGCCTGGAACTTTGGACAGCTTGTGCTACAGGACTCAGCTCCGCCACATTTCCTGGTTCCGGCATTAAGGGAATCCAAGATACGAGGCAAAGTCTGACCGCAACAAGTGTGTTCTCCTGCTTCGCCGTGCATCGGTGGCTGTCGTCCAAAACAGCTTTCCTGCATCCAGCCCTTTGCTGAGAGGGGCCCTGCATCGGGTTCTTCTGCAATCCCCATCCTGAAAACCTTGCACCAGCATTTTTCGCCAACCGAAAAAGTGCTCGAAACTGCATCCCCTGGGCATCAAGGGCCGGAGCTGGTGGCGGGCAAAGTGAACTTGGACCCTCTTCAGAAGACCTGCCAAGTCCCAAGAAGACTCGGAGTATGGGTGAGGGTGAGTTGTAACAGTACTTACCTGAACCCCTAACTCCCTTTTAAAAGTTTGGTAACTTTTAGAAACTTTTTTTAACAGTTTGGCTTTGCCATTGCTTGTGTGCGCAAGCATTTCAAAAGTGGGGGACACTTATTCCCTAGAACAACTTGTCCTCTACCCCTTGTAACTCTTCATTGGACCCCACAAGCCCTAACTTTTTCCCATCTCATAAAACTATGAAATGTTGATGAACTTTTGGGCACAAGGCCCCATACATCTTAGGGATGGACTTCGTTATTGTTGTATCTCTGTGGACCCCTAGTGCTGCAGGACGGACCAAATGAATGGGGTGCCTTGTCATGCTGTGCGCATAGGCCCTCAAATATATAGAAGTCTGAGTAAGAAGGAGGTTGGAGCAGCGGAGAGCAGGGAAAAGTGGGTACCCCAACCCACTGATTGGATATAACTGAGAAACAGGAGCCCGAAGCCGTGCTGACGAGCCTAACAATAAATTGGTGAACACACTGTACTTCTTCAAACAAACATTAGTGTTGAGACTTGAGCGTCGTGAAGATAGGAGATATCTCCGTCCCCAAGTGCCGCACAGAAAGAACCCAAAAGTCACTCTCTACACAGCCTTTGAAGCCCGGAACCACGGAACACTGGAGACCCCAAAGCCGCTGCAAAGGAAACAGCAATATGTACCAGGCAATAACAGGGACTATGAATACGAGAAATCTGGAGAGGCTTACCTATTGGTGGTAGCTGGAGCACTGTTAACCTAGTGAAGCTGGGGTAGGGTGTTGTGGGACTCACGTGAGCAGTAGTCAAAGATGACGAGACTAAGGATAAGCTCAGTGAGCTGTTCAGACAAAAGGGTCCACCTGAAAGAAGTCCAAGACCCCTTAAAGCAGTTTCAGAGTGGCTGTGGGTACAAACAAGACCAGGATATCAAGGTAGGTTCCAAATCCAAAGGAAGTCCAAGAAACAATCCGAGTCCGTAACCAGGCAGCAGTTCAAAAGGCGAGCATCAATCCGATAACGGCAATCCAGATGGGTCCAAGAGACAATATCCGAGGTCGAGGTTTTCCAAGGTAGATAACAGGTAAGCACTGCCAAACAGAGTCCGGAAACAGCTGTGAAGCGAAGAACGCACAGCGAATCACTGCTTTTGTACTTGCCGCTTCCTGGTCACGGGATGTGCAACTGCATCACGTGAGCGAGGCTTCGAATCACGTGAGCGGAGACGGGCGGTCACGTGACGCAGAAGCGTTCGTCTGGTTATTCTGTTTCCCAAACGCCAGGGCAGTTGCCAATGCAAAGACGGGTGTAATAGAGACTGCATAGAATAAGTGGCATGCCGCGTCCGGCCTTGAAGGGCACCCAACTGCACACGTGAGTCCCGACCTGTGTGAGCAATGTGTGTCAATGATGTAGGATAAGGGCGTGCTGTGTGTACCCTAATGGTGTTGGTGGTGTGTGTGGTGGCAGGATGCGTGACAATTAGTTGGTGAACAATGTCAGCATTTATTGAACTTATTTCGTCTGTATCAAATTGTAAATGAGTGGGAGCCCAAAAGCCACTTAGTGAAAAAAACACTCCGTTTTGTCAATTCAGTATGAAACTGCTTTGACAGGCTTGTACGCAATCACTAGTGGCTATATTTGGCATCGGATTTAGAGACACGCAATCATCATCATCGTCTGTTTGCCTTTAGAACTTATGAATATAGACTTTGTATATTTTAGGACAGGTTTACTTGTGTCTTCAGTGTATAAGATTTATCGAGGATGGAGTAATATAATATGCTTCAAATGTGGAATGTGACTATAGCCATGCATATTAACTGAATTGACAAAACAAGAGTGTTTTTTCACCAAGTGAATGCCCTGAAGAGGGCCCGATAGAAGGTCGAAACACGTGTTAGCATTTTTCACCCATACATCTGAGAATATTACATTACTTTTTTTGGGTTCAATGTGTGAAGTAACACGTTTCCAATATTCATTTATTTCATGCTTGCCAGGGCATAGCGCCTTCAATGTTTTTCTTTCAAGAGATTCTTCATGTGTTTTCCAAGGTATAATGTAATGTCTCAATATTACATAAATGGAATGTACAGGTATTCTTCTGGTGTAGAATCCTATCTATCAGTGAGGAATCAAGTGGATTTTGGGCTCCCACTCATTTACAATTTGTTACAGACGAAATAAGTTCAATAAATGCTGACATTGTTCACCAACTAATGTTTGCTTCAAGAAGTACAGTGAGTTTACCAATTTATTGTTAGGGTTGTCAGCGCGGCTTGGGGGTCCTGTTTGTCAGTCATATCCAATCAATGGGTTGGGGTACCCACTTTTCCCTGCTCTCCGCTGCTCCAACCTCATTCTTACTCAGACTTCTATATATTTGAGGGCCTAAGCAGACAGCGTGACAAGGCACCCCATTCCTTTGGTTTGTCTCTAGTTGTCTCCTTTGCATGTGCTGCTAGGCAATCGAAATTTCTGGAAATATGGCAGAATATATTCAAAACAGGGAAGAGGACACAGCAGCCCTCTTCGCACCACGTGGGATTGACACTAACCCATTCAAAAATAGATCACCGGCTCCAGAAACTTCAACCACCAAATTCATTAAATCAGAGCATCTCAGTAAACTAGAAATCAATAAATATTGGGAACAAGCTACACTCAAAAACTATTTAGTACAAAACACGATTCCTAAGGGCCTGAGGATCCTCATCTTTCCTGACTTTTACAAACAGTGAAGACCATGATCTAGCAGCAGAATGGGAGGAAAATATAACAAACTGTTCAGAACATATGATCAAATTGCTCATTAAACATGCTGAGAGAGAGAGCACACACACATCACCAAAGAAATGGACATTGTCAAACAGGAGATCTTGTCCATAAAAAATCCCACTGCCACTAAAGAAAATAATTTTGAAAAAATGTATATGCTTTTGAAAGAGTTTCAGGATGATGTAAAATTACGCAAATTCAGAAAATTTTACAGAGATGAAAAGGATTATAGTCTTGATCGGCTATACACTTTTCAACGGAAATTTGATGGGGATTTCACTCAGGTCAAAACACCTACTAGTTCACCAGTGACTTCAGATTTGGATTCAGAAACAAACAGAAACCATCCCAGAAGGAAGTTCAGGTTCCGCAACTGATTCTGCGAGTTCCAAACACAATAGACGTGGGTTCCTTGAACACTGTTGGACGTGCGCATTTTAGTGCTGAATAATAGCAGTCTGATAACTATTAGAGGATTGTATAAACTGTGCAGACACTGGTCTTTCAAGCGCCAAAACTTTTCCCTGCAGTTTCAAGTCACACGATTGAGAGCAATATTTTGTCATTCACGCTAAAGTTAACCCGAGTTCTAGACAAATTTGTCGAAATATACTCTGGCTTACGTTTCCCTGCCAGACTAACCCTTATCTGCAACGTAAACAGCCGTAACACACTAATGTCAATGACGGATAGTGGAAACAGAAGGCGTACACGTTCCTAGTTAAGTGCCAGTAGCAAGACAAATAGCATGAAGCTGCTTTGACAGGTTCGTACGCAATCACTAGTAGCTATATTTGGCATCGGATTTAGAGACATGCAATCATAATCATCTGTTTGCCTTTAGAACGTATAGAGTTTGTATATTTTAGGACAGGTTTACTTGTGTCTTCAGTGTATAAGATTTATCGAGGATGGAGTAATATAACATGCTTCAAATGTGGAATGTGACTATAGCCATGCATACTAACTGAATTGACAAAACAGAGTGTTTTTTCACCAAGTGAATGCCCTGAAGAGGACCCGATAGAAAGTCGAAGCACGTGATGCCATTTATATATCTGCAAATATTACATTACTTTTTTTGGGTTCAATGTGTGGAGTAAAACGTTTCCAATATTCATTTATTTCATGCTTGCAAGGGCATAGCGCCTTCAATGTTTTTCTTTCAAGAGATTCTTGATATGTTTTCCAAGGTATAATGTAATGTCTCAATATTACATAAATGGAATGTATAGGTATTCTTTTGGTGTAGAATCCTATCTGTATCATTGAGGATTCAAGTGGCTTTTGGGCTCCCACTCATTTACAATTTGTTACAGACGAAATAAGTTCAATAAATGCTGATATTGTTCACCAACGTATGTTTGTTTGAAGAAGTACAGTGTGTTCACCAATTTATTGTTAGGGTTGTCAGTGCGGCTTGGGCGTCCCGTTTCTCAGTCATATTCCTTTGCAGGGGTTTGTTATGTATTTTGCCCAACTCCAGTGACTGTATATATGTATCTTTTATTCAGTGTTGTGTGATAATATTACATGCCAGTAGTCATTTTTCAAAGTGTTATATGGCCATAAATTAAGTATTTTTATAACTATCCAAGTGTGTTACTTGACTTTTCACTGTGTGTACTCATTAATGACCCCTTACCAGGCTCAAATCTCTTGAGACTTGGCCTTCACCACTCGCCTTGTTACCTTGAACTGGGTTTGGCTACTGATCCGAGAGTTGTCCCGGTCATTAAACTAGGTTGACCTTCCATACATCTGTCTAACAGGCCAGAGTACAGAATATCAGCCTATTGGCTTCCAAACCCGAAAGCTGTTTCCCTGTTTTCAATAGAAAAGAGCAGTGGTGGAGTGACGAGCACCTCAAGTAAGCAGGCAAGGTGTATTCAGGGATAGCCTTCAACCCAGCTAGACCAAAGTGGGCATTCGACCCAGACTTAACATATATAGCTTAATATTTACAGACCGCATATAGAGTTCCTAAGTGGCCATTTTATACACAATAACAATGGGTCATTGTGCCGGAAGGTCATTGTAGCTCAGTTGATAGGATTTTCTTCAGGCGGTTAATGCCCTTGTATTTGTAGCATTTTTTAAATGCACGAATCAAGCAAGTGAACAATCTTTAAAGAAAAAGTGGGACGCCATAGGTTACACAAAGCCGATCTTCATAATATTCCAAGCAAAGGATATTTTGCACTCCTCTGTCAGTGAGGTTTTGAAAGGTGAACAAGCAGAAACACCTGTTCTGTCGATATTAACATGGTAGAATCAATCCACAAAATCAATTTATACAGGCAGATGCGAAGATTGACATGATTATCTAAGGCAAAATAGCACTTCAATGATTAACAGAAGCAAGTTCATAAACTGAATATGCACTGCATTTTTTAGAGTAAATTGCAGATATCCATGTCGAACGGCTGCTGGTACCTCTTAAGCTATCCTGATATTGTGATACCCAGATTAAGAGGCTGTGCAATGATGCTACACCTCCACAGGAGCAGGACAGTCGTTTCCAAATCTGGCAAATCACCAAATCCATAGTTGCAGAGACACCAGTTTGTGTATGCGTGCCTCCACTAGGAGTGGCTCCAACTCAAATACGCTCATACCTACAGTGGTGTTGAAACCTTTTATTTCCTTTTTTATTCAAACCATGAGCAATAAACAAAATGAAGCACAACTATAAACTATTAGAATTACGGGATATGTTTGCACCCCTCCTCCCTTATTAATAAAACACAAGCTCCCTTTCTGCATTATTGTCCCTGTTTTTCTTAAGAGTCTTAGACCCCTTCAGGACACTGAAAGCAGTTACTCCCAGGCCAAGGGTGGAAATAGCCTTGATCTGATCGGTAGTAAGAATACTACTTTGGAAAAGGGGGTGGGGGGACAAACTGAGTTCGAAGTCTAAAAATAAAATGGGCTTACAGCTGCAGGAGGGGGAGGGAGCTGTGTGGGGAGGAGGGGATCATCTGACCAGAAATAGTTTTATTTTTGGATTGGTTCAAACAAGACAGGTTCACATTACTTGAAGTTGCGATCACATTTTAACCCAGTCACATTAATCTGGAAAAGGTAATCAGAAAGCAGTAGTGTGGAGTGACTGCACACCCTTCACCCCTGGTGGGCACCCAATCGGGAATGTCCAAACCCAACAACAATCCACACTATACACAGCACAAGCCTGCTGCTCTGGCACGTCTACCTCCAAACAGGTGCTTCATCAGCCAGGATGCCAGTGCCACACTGAGTAAGTTCAGGAATCTCTGTAACAAGACTTAGGCAGGCAGCTGAAAGGACAACGTTGAGGGTGCTTTCAGGTGAATGGCTGGACCTCAGCTTGGAGGTCATGGGTAGGGAATCTAGACCTAAGAGGTTTTTCCAAGGCCACACTCTCCCTGTTATTTAGCTCTGCCTTAGCCACCAACTGTCATTTCCTTCTCCTTTAAGGGGAAACATTCCTGTCAGTCAGCTTGGAATGTCCCATCAAGCAACACTATTATTCATTTATTTGGTGTGCATTTGTAAGGCGCTTATGCATCAAGTAAATTGTGTTTCAAAGCGCCCTATTAGAGGTGAGGCCTTGGCTTAAGCCCACTTTCCGATATACACATTGGAGCAAACCATTTTCAACCTGTCCAACTTTTGATATATTTCACCTTTAAACACAATGTTCAGCTAGAACCTGCAGCCGCTGGGATGGCAGTTTGAGAGCTAAGCTCCTGTGTCCTGTATTCATCTCCTATATACATTCATGATGGCTGATATCAATCTTTCTGAAACAACCCAACCAGTAAAGAGACAGAAAGGTGAAGAGAAGTGAGAGGAGAGAGGACAAACTGCTGCAACCTTTAACCAAGGTGACTGCTGATATTGCAGAGATCAATTCAAAGTTGCTTGCTTCAGAGGAGAGATATGTTCAACTGTCTGCCAAGGTTGCCTCTGAGGAAAGTCATTTGAACTCAGTGGATGATGAAACAAGGAGAATGGTTGAGCAAATAAGTGAACTACAAATACAAAATGAGAAGCTAACCCTTAAGTGCTCTGAGCAGGAGTATTTCTAAAGAAGAAACATCTGTATTGCAGGATTTCCAGAGAACATTAAAAGGGACTGTCCTATGGATTTTCTGGAGAAGGCTTTAGTTAAACTGATCAACCTGGACCCAAAACTGCCATTGGAGATTGAGAGGGCTCATATGTCCTTGGGTCCAAAACCTGAGCTTGGACGGAGACCAAGACATTTCATTGTGAAGTTTTTGAGATTCCCTACAAGAGCCGATTCTGAAGAAAGCCTGTGAAATAAGTGACTTTTCTTGGGGGCTTTGGGGGTCATAAAATAATGATTTTGGGGTATTTGAGCGGAGATGTTTTGGAGAAAAGAAAAGCATTTAACGTGGTTAAGGAGAAAGCAAGAAGCAAACACTTGATATCCTGCAATTTTTAGGGTTGTTCTGGAGGGTGAGGTTCACTCTGGTTTACCATGGTGTAGCAGAGGCTTCCTTGCCTGATCGGGATCAAGAACCAATGGAGGAGTCTGTAGCAACACAGAGGAATGTGATGTTTGGAAAGAAACAGAAATGATGAAAGTCTGATTTTATTTCTCAACAGGGGATTATGTCCTTACTTGTGTGTTTTACATATAATTGGCAACCGTTTATTTTTTTAAAGAATTTTAATTCATATACAATAATGATGTAGATTTTGCTGTCTGTTAAACCGTATGGAATCTAGGCTCAGTGCGTTTGGAGGAAAACATTAGAGGAATGCACGTAGCGTGCACCTGACCGTAATGACGAGATACCAGGAAGTAAGTAGGAGAGCCCGATGGAGGAACATTAGTCAGACTTCAACGCTGGAATACAGGAGATGGCGTCCAGGTGATCGCCGAGGACCCGGCGATGTACTCAAGTGGATTGGGGAAAGAGATCGTGACACATACACCAGTGCAGCAGTTATGATCACGCAACTCGAAATTTGCTAAGCGTGGCACACATAGATGGAGGGAGCCTATACAGATAACGCATTCTATTCATTGCAAATACATTAGATATCGGGTTTTACGCCCCTTGTTGCTCTATCCCATGTATCTACGGCCTAAATAATGTAAATAACAGGTAATTTTATTGAATTCCCACGTGTGTTCTCTATGCTAAATTATTTCGTTTAAACCTTCGGCATGCATGTGACAGGGTTTTAGCATTATACGCTCTATGGAATTCAGAAATAAAATGATTCTAGAATTGTTTATGACTGTCAGGGGAGGGGATGAATATTCTGATGTATGGAGTGATGTGAGGGCCGCTGTTGTATTGAATACTGTACATCAGATGCATGCCCAGTGTATGGGAGTGCGAGGGAGGAAGTATGGTAACATGGATATATTGGCTGATTTGGGGTTGGAGATGTGCAAGAGTGCAAATACATTGCAATTCACTTGTGGTCTTTTGGATATACGATGTGGCTGGCAAATGTATTGTACTTTTAGCTTGTGGTTGACCTTGAAGACATAGTTTAGCCATACCAGTAGGACCAGAAAGATTTTAGTCACACTTAAGATGGTGATTGAACCTGCAAATTGACAATTGTTATGGGGATTCGGGCAGAATGGGGGAGAATACTTAATTTGGTTATAATTGTCGGCGGCACCGGAAACTGGGGGGGATATGATTCAGAATATTTTGTGCATTTACTCATGAACAGTCTGGGCGGCCCTCGACCGCTAAATTGTTGTCATCTCCGTTTTTTCTTTTCTTTTGGGTGTTTTGTGTGTGGTATTTTTTGTGTTCTATGTCTTAGGTTGTTGTGCTACTCGCTGTGGGATTTATTATGTGAAGGAGCCAATTTAGATCAGGATTCTGGATTATGGTTTTTGAGGCAAGGATAGATCATTGGGTAATGCCACTCACTGAATGTGTGATAAGAAGACTAGCAAATTGGGACATTTACAAAGCTTAATTGCCCGCAAAAGAGGAGGAAGGTGATGGCTAGGATATGGAGAGCGAGAACAGACAGTCCTTTTTTACAAGAAACGCATTGACTAATGAGGACAGGACATTAAAAAAAAAATATTTTTTATTGGTATTTTAGAAAACAATAATTCAACTCATGAACTATCTCCCTTCCTCCCCCTCCTTTCCCACCTACCCCCCAGAAGAACCTCTACTCCATTCCATCTCTTCTGACGCTTTTACAGTCTTTCCTCCAGTGTTCTCATCTCTGTAGTCTCCAAATGTCAGCTCATGTCCAGCACCCTAATATTTTGGGGGCACCATTGTTGCACAAAGTCGCTCCTCAAGAAATGTTGCATCTCTCCCCATTCCTACTGAAACGTGTCCATGTCACCTTGGGCCCTGTACGTCATCCATTCCATAGCCACTATGTCCCAGAGCTTGCGGTACCAGCTGATTAACGGCGGGGGAGCTCTGTTTTCAGTCTTTGTCTATTACCACTGAAGCGGCTAGTAGTGCAGTTGTCAAGGCTCTCGTATGCGATTTCGAGGTCATGTTCAGCTCTGGGTTCGGGGGTTATGGTGTCTGCAAGTGACGTGGGTAGAGCTTCCGGGGCCATCTCTTGGAGAGCATACTTCACCTCCTCCCAAAAGCTTTTGATCTTGGGGCAGCCCCACCAAATGTGCATCCAATCCTCCACTCCCCTGCATCCTCTCCAACATTTCTCAGAGGTGGAACGAAACATCTTGTGCAGTTTGCTGGGGGTGTAATGCCACTGGAGAATCATGTTGTATCATGCCTCGCGCACTTGGAGTGACATGGTCAGTTTTGTAATGTTCTTCCACAGTTCTCTCCGATGACTCTCGGGTATTACTTCCCCCAGCGAGTTCTCCCATACCACTTGATACAGCCACGTTCTATGGTCAGGACAGTCTTGTAGTCATTTATATATGTCCGCTACTAGATGTTTGTCCCCCGAGTGTAAAGTGATGAACGTCTCGAATTTCGCCATTTGCCTGGTTGCTGCTATTTGAATCATCTTCTGCTTCAGCCAATGTCTAAACTGAGTGTATTCAAATCGGCCTTCTCTCACTCCCACTTGTATTTTGCCGTCTACGAATGACACGACTTCCCCTTCCCATTTCATATCTCCTATTGTTTTCAACACCCCTCCCTCCCCACCCCACTTTTTAAATGCTCCTTTTGTCATCCCGGGGTGAAGTTGGTGTTTCCGAACATTGCGGTAAAGGGAGATAATATTGACAAGCGATGCCCTTTCTTGAGTCTCTTGTCCCCTACATCATAAATCGTGCGGAGGACCCTGCTCTGATGCGCAGTTGGAGGTCTCTCATTCCCCTGCACCCATAGCAGTGCTGTGAGGGGCATACCTGCTACCGTCCTGTCCATGCGTGCCCATATTTTGTCTGCGATTCCTGAGAACCATTCCCTAACCATCCTGAGTTGTGCCGCTTCATAGTATTGGTAGAGATTTGGGAGCCTTAAGCCGCCCCTATGTCTCGGGGACCTCAACAAGTCCATAGCTACTCTCGAGGCGTTTGTTTTGCCAAATAAATCTGGAGATTAGTGTGTTTAAGCTTTTAAAGAAAGCGTTCGGGATGGCTATCAGCAATGTTTGGAATCTATACAGTATCCTCGCGAGGGTCACCATCTTAACGGTGTGTCCCATCCAGGAGATCCGCATTGGGGATCACTTTGTAAAATCGGTCTGTGTCTGTCTGATTCGGTCCGGTAGGTTTGCTTTGTATAGTGCGGACACCTTACTTGTCCGTTTTATGCCTAAGTATGTGTTAGGGAGACTTCTCAGAAATGCGCTAATTCCTCTCTACCCTAGAGACCCCCAGCAACTTTGCTGGATTTTGAGGACTTGATTTTTTAACCTGCAGAGAGTGAGACCCTTTTTTCCCCCCTCTCTCATGTATTTTAATGTGATTTTGAACACTGTTTCTTTTGGTTGTGGAGTCTGACAAACTCCATAGGCATCATCCTTCTACATTGTGTCACACAGCACCTTCAGTGCAGTGGCACAGGGAAGTCTTTCAGATTTCCCAAGGTTTAAATACCTTCTCTTGGATAAACTACTGTTTCCAAGAGCAGTAAAGTGAAATTGACTTTACTTACATTTAGACCCAGCACAGACTATACAATAGAGTGCTGGAGGGGTTACTTAGTATCCCCTTGGTCTAGCTTCTCATGTAACATTTTTGTTACCCTTTCCTCGATGAATGGCTGGTGGCAGTGGTTTACTTTTAACTATTGTGGTGTGCATTTACCGTGGGCTGCGTTCGCAGCTGCAGTAAAGCACCCAAGGGTGCCATTTTTGTCAAAATGGCCCTGCTCTTTTTTTTTGCCATTTCTTTGTGGAAAGCTCCTTCTTGAGATTCACTCATCGCGCCAAACCAAGTTTGGTCCCTTTGTTCATTTTGCATTTGGCGGGATTAACGAGTGAAGCATGCCTCTGGCTCCAGGGTGTCTGGTGGGGGTAGGAAGCGAGGGAGGTGCCCGAACCTCCCTATGCTTAATCTCCTAAGAGAAAGGACTGCACTTTTAGGTGAATGGCTGGCTAGCTGTCCGGCAAGGACAGCCACCCTGCTGGTTGACTGACAGATAGGCTGGAATTAATGGAAGAAACCTGCATAAAAGGCAAGGCTTTTTGACTTGGAAGGCAGAGTCAACCACTGGATGAAGGCATCTGAAGAAGAACTTGAAGAGGATGCCTGCTGCAACTCCTGGACCGTTGGTTTGCCCGGTGAAGCCCTGCTGCTGTGCTGAAATTCGTATCGACAGAGAAGCCCTGCAAGGACGACATCTCCCTTTGAGTTGGTGTGACCAATCAACTCCAAAGAAAGCCACCTGGACATCCTCTCGGAGCTGGTTGAAATTTCACTGCAGTTGCTGCTGGAACCGAATAGTCAGGGAAAGGAACACCAGATCGTGCGTGTTGCTTTTAAACTGGCCAAGAGCTCCAGGAAAATCCTCCGGACTCCCAGAAAGAAGAGCCTGAGCCACCTCAACAGAGTGCTGGACCCCAGAAGCAAGGAAAGCCCATATCGACAGCTGGAAACCGCAGTCTTGCTATTTGCGGTAGACGCAAGGAGTTCAAACACCGAAGTGCCACTTGTTTGAAGATTGCCGGTTGCGGTCGGTGACCGTCCCATTGCAGTGCAGGAGTCCCCCAGACATCCTCCCTCT
Source organism: Ambystoma mexicanum (assembly GCF_040938575.1). Lineage (NCBI taxonomy): Eukaryota > Metazoa > Chordata > Amphibia > Caudata > Ambystomatidae > Ambystoma > Ambystoma mexicanum. The sequence goes on along the minus strand of NC_090928.1, from coordinate 536,875,399 downwards.
TGGCCCCACGACTGATGCCCAGGAACACCAGGATCTGCAGAGCTGCACAGGAACAGAAGTCTATCTGCTGCACTTTTCTTCAACCTAAAGGTACTGTCCAGCCTAAGAGAACTTACCTCTTGTCGTGTAACCACACTTGTCCTCGTTGGAGACATGTCTGGGTTGCATCTGTAAAGTTGCCAACAGCTTCTTTACCTCACAACCCTAATCAGCTTGTGGCCCTACTTTGATTTCTTCTTAATCTACAAAAACTTCTAAAACATTGTGCAAGACTTTTAAATACCTGCAAGAAGTGCTTCAGTTCACCTTCACTTTTGCTAACTTAACATTGGCTGGCCTGGCTCGGCTCCCTGAATGACTCTCCTCTCCTCTGCTCTGTTTATTTGTTGTGTCTTCCTTCCAGGAAGGGGTTGACTAACTTTGCATTAGGGGTGACCAAAAGTACTTACCTGCTTCAGAATATTTGTGTGATCTCTTATTTTGTTCTAATAACCTTTTCCTTTGACCTACTCCTAGGTCTGATTCTAAATGCAACAGTGCTATATGAATGTCCCCAGCACCCTAACTATTGTAGGTAGTGTCTGTGGGCCATCCCAAAAGAGTATTTTCTGATTTAGAAGACTAAGAGTGTGTATTTGTGTGTTGCTTTATATTGCTCTGTTCTGAAGAAGGCTTACTCTAACTGACTGTTAAATAAATTAATAATTGTTTAATCAAGAAACCTTGTGTGTGAGAGTTTATTTGAATACTTGTGACTGTGAATCTCGGTATAACTCCCCTACAGCTTACATTGACCCCTCTTGAGATAAGCCTGGTTGCTCAACACGCTACCAACCTGTATAGTACAGACGTATACCAAAGGTTGGGTTCCTATTGCCAGGAGGTCAGGGTTGTTGTAGTGCACCCAAGGGGTACTGGATACAATCTTGCCTAACAGTATACTAGACTTTCGTCTGCTACCCAGAATGGGGAGCTTATCCTTATGAGACTGGCAATTTCCTTTGTAAGTCCTATTTCTAGCATGTCCAATTTCCCCATATTTATTTTTAGGCCTCATAGTCCTTCTTGTTCTTTGAGCGTAGCTACTAGGGCGGGTATCAACTTCTCAGGTTCTACGAGTGTTATGAGCATGTCATCCACATATGCTGCTGTTTTGTGCAATTCACCTCCGAAGGGTACCCCTTTAATGGCCTAGTTCAGTCTTATTGACGCTAACAGGGGTTCTAAATACATAGCATAAAGATGCGGGGAGAGGGGGCACCCCTTCTCGTCCCTTGTTCTATGTGTACTGCTTCCGAAATGTGATTGTTTATTGCCAAGTGGATCATGGGGTTACTGTGGGCCTCATTACTTGGAAGGCGGTAGCCATGGCGCTATTAGCGCCATGGCTACCCCCTTACCGCCGTCGGAGGCCGGGTTCCCGGAATAGGGACTTACCGGCCTACTCAGACCTTTGCGGGACCGGTAAGTCCCCATTGCGGGAACCATTCCCATTTGAGCCCCAATAGGGCTCAATGGGAATGGGGAAGGAGCAAATAACGGTACCGCAATTTGCGGTACCGTTATTTGCACTGAAGTCCCTCAGCGGGTCCTGTCCTTAACGTGTGGTCTGACCACACGTTAAGGACGGGACCCGCTGAGGGACCTTGTAGTAGGGCGGTGGGGATTACCGGCACCGGTGCCCTCACCGGTGCCGGTAATCCCCTACCGCCTTGCGTGTAATGAGGCCCTATGGCTTGCTCTGACCATTTGTTTGTATTTGGGCCCAAAGCCCATTTGCATCATCGTCTGGAACAGATACGGCCACTCCACTATCGAAAGCGAGATGATCATGGCTGGTATCGGTTTCTTTTCAAATGTTTCTAGGAGATGTATCACCCTTTTGGTGTTGTCCCACGTTTGTCTGCCGTTAATGAAACCGGACTGGTCTTGTCCTATAATCCCTGGGAGAACCTCCTTCAGTCTCTCCACTAGTATCCCTGTGTAGATTTTTGCATCTATATTTAATAGCGCAATTGGTCTATATGTCCCACAATTTGATTTATCCTGTTCTGCCTCACCCCCATCGTTTTGCGCCTTATGTGTTGTACCCTATTCTTCGAAGTGTGTGTGTGTGAGTGCGGTTCTTCCTGCCCCCGTTGCCCCCCCCTCCTCCCGGGTCTGACTTGGTATCCGAGAACTCTTCCAACTTGGTGGGCACTGACCCATGTTTCAACCAGGCCCTTAGGTTGTTAAACCTGTGTGATTCCAAGTGGTGCCTCTTCTCCTCCCTTCCGTGCCGCCCAGTTGCAAGATTAACTCTGCTGATCATGTTGTGCCCCAGTGGTGCCTCCTCCGGGTCCCTTTCTCTTCCAGTTTCATCCGTGTGTTTGTCCCTCCTGGACTCAGTCTTGTTTAGGGTCTCTTCTCATTCATTTCCCAAGTCCAGGGTCTTTCGTTTTTTCTCCTCTTTTCCTGTGTACGGTAGCCCATTCCCAAGGTTTAGGTTCCTTTCTGCAAGCTCCATTGTTTCTCTCGTATGCGATTGTCCCCTCTGCTTCCAACCCCAGAACTGCAAGACCTTTGTCGCAGGTCGTTACCCTCTGCTGCCTCCCTTCCCAGGGGAACAACAGACCGAAGGGGAATGTCCATTTGTAGGAGACTTTTATTCTTGCAGTTTCCTGGTTACAGGGCCCATCACTCTTTGTTTCTGTAGGGTGGCAGTCGCCAGATCTTGAAATAGGCCAACCTCCAAGCCAGTTATCGTTATTGATTCTTGACCCCTTGCAGCTTTCAGTATTTTCTCTTTGTACGTAGCCAGCGCTGCTAGGACATCTGCGGGCCTGTTCCCTTCTCATCTCCCCTTCGGGACCACTCTTTTTCTTTGGCTGCTGTGTGCCCAGGGGCCGTTTCCCCTTTGTGTCTGGCATCTGCAGGTGGGGAGCACACTCTCAGATCTTTGCTCCTTCTCCTGTCCCCTATTGTTGCTTCTAAGGAGGGATGGTGTTTTCCTCTCTTGTCCGGCTGTTATTTCTACCTCCTCCCTCTCTCCCACCTTGCAGTGCCTTGGTTCTTACTTGATTGTAATCCAGGCTCATTTGCTTGGGCCTGCTTAATGTATTTCCGCAGGGGGAATGGGGGAGCATGCAGCCTTTTCTCCAAGGGTTCCTCACAGCCTTGTGCACTGTACCCTAATCTATATAGTCTAGCTGGGGTGGGTCTCGGCTCCGGTTCTCGCTCCTAGTGTTGAGCGATTATTTACTTGCCGATGTTGCCCCTGTTGTTGTGCCTTCTGCCTCTAAGAGTTTTAGTATGGGCTGCTGTCTGTGATGGTCTCATGGCCTGTGTGTTCCAGGGCTCCACACCTTTCGTCTTCCCTTTGCTTAACTGCTGTGCACCCCTACTGCGTGGAGGGTGACAGTGCTTCCGTGTCTGGCGGGTGCCTTTATTCTCCCTCCATCTCCTCACATCCAGGTGTAAATTAATCCTATATTCCGTCGGGGGCTCTTCTGATCGTCTGTCCTCTCCACCGCTGTTCAGCTGATCACTCCGTTGGCTGGCTTCCTTCTCCGGGTCCCTTCCCCTCATCTGCACGCAGGCCTCTCTGTCGGCGGGATATCTCTTCTTAGCTTCCTAAGCTGGGCAGCTCTGTCGACGGGGTTCCTCCTCACTGACTTCCTTCATGCATTGCTCCATTCTGTTCACCCTGCCCGTATCTTCACCCTGTATAGTCTGTTTCCACAGCCTCTTGCCGCACCGCTTCTCTTCTGGTCCCGGCCGCCCGTCCCACGTGGCTTCTATCAGCTCTTTTCAGGGGGCCGTCTGTGCCCATTGGGCGTACTGCCAACACTGGTGGTGCTTCCAGCCCGGTTTGTCATTTCACCTTGTTCTGGGGGCAGGAAGGCTGCCCTAACTTTGCTTCTCCCTCTCCCCTGGCGCGCTCCACCACCAGTCTCAGCGCTTCCAGCATCGGATCCCTTTGGTGGGCTCGCAGCATCCGTCTGCGCTTCCACGACTTCTGTGGGCATACTGGGCTCTCTCCGGATGGAGTCTCCTTCCCTCCTGGAGACACAAGTTTGCGGTTCCGTTTATCTTGCTTCTTATCGATGATCTAGCTTATTTCCTCCTTTTTTAAAACAGGCCCGGCCAGGAGCTCGTAGGAGTGCACCCTCACCCCACGGTGGCCATCATGGGAACCAGGACAGGACATTTTTGACTTGTGCAAGATACCAACGTGAATTGATGAATTGCTTCTCAAAAAGGTAAAGAGGGGCTAGCATCCTGTTTTGGAAAGGTATGAATGTCATGGTTGATAGCATAGCTATGGATGGTGAAGGCCCGATGGTTTTTGTGGATTTGAATTATAATGGAAAGGTCCTGACTGTGGGATGTGCGTATGGTTCTTGCTCACCAGGTAATTTCTTTTGAGGTAATGACGCAGTTACTGCGTGATGTGTGTAGATAGAGTCTCCAATTTTGGGGGGTGATTTTAACTGCTTTATTGTCCATAAAATGGATCGTACTAGCCAATGCAGAGACACACTCTTAAATTTGTGTAAGGAATTTAGCCTTTTTCCTCAGAGATTTGACTTAGTGGATGTATGGAGGGCGTTACAACCAAAAAAGTGATGGGTGTAAGGTTTCAAATGAATCTGAACCACTGGCATTGCTCTGGTCAACCTCCACACCACTGTTTTTCATCCCGTCTGCGCCATTGCAAAAGGGGTCCAGCCATATACAAATCAGTCAGGCAGTATGAGAATAGCCCTGCCAGAACCCCTTGGGGGTGGGGCCAAGCCTAATTTGCAGATGGTCTTTCCCCTTTTGTAATGGCTTGGCAGTGATGGTCTGGAGGGTTGCCCGGAGCAATGCCAGATGTTAAGATTTATTCTAAACATTCCAGCCATCACTTGGAGGCTCAAAACAGGGATTTGAAGAAAGTTGACGTAGTGTCAGGTATTCAAACTTTCAATTAAGGATGATTTTTTTTTTTTTAAGGATAATATAGGGTCTGCAAACACCATGATAGTGTGGGATGGTTTCAAGGCAGCTGTAACAGATGAATTAATAGGACCGTGTATATTAGGAAAAGACGTCTGATAGAATTGAAATCTCTCGAAGCAGAGCTATCCAGTTTGCAGCAAAAGTGTGCATAAACTGGGAATGTTACAGATGTCGAAGAATTAATCGAGCACAGGAAACCTTAGCTAATACAACTAGCTAAATGGCAGAAACTATTTTTTTCATGAAACAAAAGTATTGGGAACATAGGGACAAGCGTGGCAGATTGTTAGCTAACAAATTGAAGGTGATGAGTGAAATGTCATATATTTAGGAAATAGAGGATGAACTTGGACAATTGATAGTGAAAAATGTTGACATATGCAAGAGTAGTTTCCAGTCATTTTATGCATCAAATATATATATATATATATATATATATATGTATAAAAGACTTATTTCCATCGGATTCCGACTGGGATGGCTTTTTTGGGTCTATTGAAATTCCTGTGTTGAGTCGGGAAGAATGTGCTGGTTTGGAACAACAGATAATGGTTGGGGATGTTTTTTTAGCAAATGGGCAGCTTAATGTTGGAAAGTCTCCAGGTTTAGATGGCTTGCCTGTAGAGTTTTACAGAAAATGTGGCTCAACCCTAGCACCCATTCTAGGTGAGCTGTATAATATTTTCATACAGGATGGGAGAGTATGTCATCTATGCAAGAGGCCATGATCACTTTGATAACAAAGCTGGGAAACGACGAAAAGAAATGTGGGAATTATCGGCCTATTACACTACTCGATGCTGATGTGAAAATATTTGCCAAACTTTTGGCGAATAGGCTGGATAAATGTATTGGGAGTTTAATTCATGCATCTCAGGTTGGATATATGAGGGGTAGGTTCAGGTATGATAATATAAGGACCATTATTGATATGGATCTTGGCCAAACAGAAACTCCCGATACTGTGTTGATATTCATTGATGCAGAGAAGGCTTCTGACGGTCAACTGGGAATTTCTGAAATTTACCATGAGAAGGATGGGTTTTGGCACACATTTTCTTAAGGTGGTTGGTTGTCTACACGATGCAGGAAGGGCTACAATTTGGGTGAATAATGAATTATCGGACACGTTTGCTCTTACACAGGGTACCAGGCAGGGTTGCCCGCTGGTACCCTTTTTGTTCAATATTGCATTAGAACCTTTGGCGGCTTGCATCAGGGGTAAACAAAGAATAAGAGGAATACAGTTTGGGGGAATCAAGATCAAGGTTCTCTCTTACGCAGATGACATGGTGGTTATCCTTTCTAACCCAGAATGAGGCAGTGCAATTTTGAAGAATGTTTTTTCAGAAGGTAGGTGAATTTCGGGCCACAAAGTTAACTGGGACAAAACAGACGTTTTCCCACTTTCAGCGGCCTGTAGGAGAGGGGATTTTGCGGATTGGAACTGTAAGTGGACAGATTCACTTGTCAAGTACTTGGGGATCAACTCGATCAGGGATCTAGGGAGAATTTTAGAATTCAACCTAAATAGGTGTAATGGTAGCCCAATTTACAGGGGTATACCCAATTATAAGGATACCCCTAATCACGCTCACACCGCAGAGTAAATGCACCCCTCTAGGGAAGTAAGGACAAGAGTCTATCTTGCAAGGATAACAGGTTTATTCTTTACAGAAATGAGGATGGGGCAAAGAACTCTGCTCCCTTAACGTGATTCTGTCCCTCTTCCGTTCCTTTCTCCTGTCAAAATGATGCCAGGCAGGAGCTTATATACTCTTAGCTTGGTCACTGGATACGGGCATGGCACCATCCCAAACCGTCCTGCTTCCATACAAGGGATGCTCCAGTCTTCCTTTCTTCATCATCAGCTATTTCTGTCAGGACATGCTACTTTACATATTGCTACCTTACATAGACACACACTGCAGCCCTGCAGACTTTGACAAACCTTGAGGCCTAACCCTCAAGGTTAGACTAAACATTTCGATGACAAATATTCATTCATACTCCACTCATTCTACTCATATTTGTATCTGGTATTATATTCTCCTTAAAACCTTGTTTTCCATAATTCTGCATTGTGTGCATTGAGCATGTTAAAATGCCCTTTAAGCATGCATGGGCTTTTGACAAACAGGCAACTGGTCATCAAAGTCGTGCTGATAGTGCTGGCACGAACACCGCGAAGCCTGTAGTCCGATTTTAGCACGTGATGCATTCTTTCTGGCAGAGAGCCTGCTTGCATCTAAATTGCTTTAAGATTTTTTAGAACCACATAGGATTTAACATTTACAAATGTATTGAGCTAATAGTCATTTGCACCTTATATTTAAATAACTGCCTTCTTTTAGTGCCTGCCCATGTCGGTGAGTGCGATTATATTTGCATGAAAAAGTTTTCCCAGTGCCCCTCCACCCCCCTGGTTCCTTGTAATGCCTAGAAGCAGACAAAATAAGTCTTGCCTAATGCTAAAGCGCTTGGGGATCAGGAAGGCACTAGCTCCTTCCCAACATAGGTTAGCAGAGACTTTGAAGAAGGACAGAATCTGGGCTAAAGTCAATGCCATTAGGATGACTCTTATCATTGCAGTACACAAAAAAAAAAAAAAAAAGATGGTTGAAGATGATTGATTGGATTTTTCTAAATGTCCTGGGGGGTGAAAAGAACATTCCTGAGGTTCATTCTATTACATAGTGCACAGGAGGGGGGTTTTGGTTACCCCAATTTGGATAAATATTAGAGGTTTCATACTGAAAGAAGCTGCACATTATATATCACCTGAGAATCTTTATGAGCCTATTTGGTTATCAATTGAGAGGGGAACCTTTAAACCTTATAAATTGAGCAATATTTACTCAATGGCAAAGATACCGAATGTGGCTGAGAAGTTGCCCACGACTACTGTGGCTAGAGAAATACTTAATTGGTGGCTATCTAACTTTAAAAGGTAATGTCCATCTTACTTATAACGCCTCCCTCTGGCATAATCCTGGTCTTCAAATTGCTAATAGGACACTGTATTGGCATAGATGGGTGATTGTGAAATTTTGGATAAGGAATGGGGGCAGATAGGACGAATAAGATTTAGGATAAAGTTAGATCTGAATTTGAGACTTACACGTCAGAGGGTTTTGGGACTTCTGTACTGGACTCTGGTGCATATGCATGGTTTAGGCTTGATTGAAAATGCGGTTCGCTTGGGGTGTGGGTAGCAGAGGGGTACTCTTATGCATATGTTGTGGGATTGTTTTAGGGCGAAGGAATTTGGGAGGGATGTATTGGACAGAATGGATACAGTATTATCAATGACCTTTCCTAGGATGCCTTTGCAAGTCCTTTTACTAGCCAATAGAGGATAATGTAAGACTGCTAGGCAGTATAGTCAATGGATTGACAAAGTGCTATTAGTGGCTGTAAAACAAATATAAAATTGTGGAAAACAAGGAAAAACCGTGAGTGGAGTTGGGCGAGTGATGTGAAAGTGTTATCCGACTTTGAGAAGGTCTCGTTTCAAAATCGAAATAAAAAGGATGATTACTTAGAACCCTGATCACCTTTCAATAGTCTCTATGGTGGGTAGGAATGTAATCACTTACGTGTGAAGTAGGTCAGTGGAGGAATTCTGGTTGGGGGTAGGGTATGGGTACATTTCTTTTTTTGGTAATTTTTTTTTCTATTTTTCTTTTTCCTTTCTTTTTTTCGATGTTGTGTCGCCATTCAATGTGTTCTGTGGGTATTATGTCCAAGGACAAAGTCTGTTAGTGGGGAGTGTGCCATATTACAGTTATTATAGTAAAAGCCTGTATCACAGGATTCTTAAGTTGTGTTAGTGTATTCATTTATTGTTTAGAAAGGAATTGTAACACTGATATTACGTGAATTCTTGTATTAGTTACTTGCTGGTTATTTTGTAAAATTAATAAAGTGTTTTAAAAAAATAAAATAAACACAATGTTCTGCTTTCCCCATAATCCTTGAACAAGAACGCATACATTAAGCTGATCAGATTTCATTCTCCCAATACGTTTTACAAATGTTTTTTATAATGGAGCGTGTTATCAGTAGCTGTACCAGAACCTCTAAGAGGCTTGCTCATTGGCGGTACAGGTTTCACCCCTTAACTCACAGCTTCAATTCATAACTCTAACATCTGAATCACGCATTTCAGTAGCAATGTGACATTTATGCCTGCCCAAAGACTGCTTCCGCGTTGCGCGGGTCGCAGGAAGTCTCACTACATTTTGTATGCGACCCAGCCAGTCAAAGTAATTCCCTGCGAGAGCTGGCAGGAGTAGAGTAGATCATCTTGGGAGACCCCAGTCATGGAGATCGGAAATGCAAAGAGGCAGAAGGTGGAGACTTAGAAGGAGATACTGGTGTGTGGTGAGTTTGGAAAAGTGGAATGCTGGAAGACAAAGACTTTGTAAGTAAGGAGAGCAATTGTTATGTGCTAAAGGGGGGGGGAGAATTGTGGAGAAAGAGAGGAGGCCTGTTATAGGGAGAAATGAAAGGAATACAGAGTTGGAAATGAAGGAGGGAGTTAATGTCCTACAGGAGTAGTAGTAGTAGGGGGTTGGCATTTTTGAGACCAGGAAGTGGGATACAATCTTAGAAAAGGAGGAAGAGGGAGTTAGCTTGAAGAAAAGGATTACCACCATCTGGCAGAAGCCACTGGAGGAGGAGTGCTATCACCTATAGGGTGAAAGAGTTATGCTGCAAGAGAGGGACTGCGATCTGGTGGGGTTCGGGGGTAGTTTTTAGAGTTGGAGGGTTACCAGGCAAGGCCATTGGATGAGGAGAGGGGAGCCTGGCCTGGGACCATCAAGCAAGAAAGGAGATGAGGTCAGAATACAACAAGAATGGCAGAGCAGCAGTAGCCTATACCTTAGCTAGAGATCCTAGGGAGGTTCCAGAGGATGAGGTTTGAGAGGACACTGTCAAGCAGAGGAGAAGGTAAGTTATTGTAGGGTAACTCAGGCCAGAGCAAGAACCTCAAGGGGGAAAAGTGGGTGTAAAGAAAGAGTTGGGCTTTGCTTCTCCACTAAACCAGACCATGGCGTATCAGCATATCCCACCAGCACCAACTTTACACCCAGCCTGGTGAGAAGCTCCCTACCAGGAGGGAACTGCAGCAAAACTACCAAAGAGTCAGTGGTCATGAGAAACACCCGTCTGCCTGGCAGCAGTGGGTCTGTGGCTGGGGCAAACACTCAGCTCAAGGAGAGGGTCAGAGAGCCAGGCTACCCTTTCTCTTGAAACCCCTTAAGGGGAGGACTTGGTAAACACTTCTTTTGATTTGGAAAACAGAGATTTGTGGTAACATTTGTTGTTTTTCACCAGTCATCTGAGTTGGATTGTGTTGCATCTGGTAACTTTAATTTCCCTTGCCATCAACTTTGCCAAATTCTAACACTGAGCACGGTGCCAGAACCAATTTGGAGCAAGAGGGGAATAAAGTTTGGACTCCTCATTCAGAACAGTACCCCACTTGCCCTTTCCACACGTACCTTAATTTATTGTGTTTTACCACCATCCTTACTCCTGCCTGCCACAAAACCTTCATGAGAGATTGACACATATTTTACATAACTGCCCCCTTCTTGTATGTGATTTTCTTGGTCGTTACTAGCGGAATTACACTGTTTCCTTGTCTTGTCCTTCACCTTTCAAAATAGCTGCCTACAAGTGGATTGCTTTTGTTCACCCATTCTCTCCCCAAATCACATCCAACTACTACACCAATAACTGGTTTCCCAAGATGTTTAATGCCTTCACAACCCCAAGAGTTGCCCTCAGTCCCCTTAGAGGATTAATTGCTGCCAGCTAGGTGGGGGTAATCCTCCAATTCCCTTTTTTGTTTTAAAAGATTATTTATTGATTTTAAACAAGAAGGAACAAGTCGAGTTAACCCCTTCTAAAACGTACAAAACTTTATCGGTTCCACCCCCATCCCTCCATGTCCCCCCCCCTTCCCCCCATCCCCCCTCCTGCAGGCCAGCACAGTTACACAACCCAAAAACAAAACAGGAGAGGCACAACAACACGCTTAACATAAGTCCAGCTGTTTCAGGCGTTGAGGGCACCATTGGGCTCAAAATCACACTTGATGTCTTGATCTCCTCTGCCCTCCCCCTCTCCATCCCTCTGACCACTCCTCTCTCCTGGAGCGATCACTCCTCCTCTCCTCTCCTCTCATCTCATCTCTCCCTCTCTTCCCCCCCAAGCCAAACCTTCCCCAACACTGCCACCTACCTTCTCGGACATCCGGCCCATGAAGCGTGTGTCAGTTGAGGCTTTTGCCGCCATGTTCTCTCCCCCCTCCACCTTTGGCTGTCTCACATCCTGACACAGCCCTGTCTTTGCTCTACTCTTCAATTTCTGTTACGCTTGATGCTCTTGCCCCTGTGATGAGGATCAGTTTGAAGTCCAAAGTCAAGTGCAATTCCTGGTATGACTCTGACCTAGCTACAATTAAACTTAAGTGTAGGGCGGCTGAGAGGAAGTGGAGGACTTCCTGGTGATCCTCTGACAAACTGGCCTGTTACCTGCTACAAAGGCAATACCGACTCTCTGTCCTCACCAAGAAGAGAGTCCACATTCAAGCTCGTGTCTCTGCGGCGTGTAACAACTTGGCCAAACTCTTTAAAATCGGCAAGGAGCTGGCCAACCCTGCTGCAGTCTCTACCCCTCCTGTTGCCTCCCAGGCTCTTTGCAATGCCCTTGCCTCTCACTTCATTTAAATAACCCAGGACATCCTGTCCACCCTCTCCACCCACACCCCTCCTCTTCCCTCCCCTCCCCATCTGTGCTGGCTGACCCTCCTTTAGCCACCCCCCCATCCTTCTCGTCCTTTCCTCTTTTCTCCCCCGACGAGGTCGCTAGACAAGTCTGATCTCTGAAAGCCTCGTCAAAACAGGTTCATCCCTGTTCCTCTAAAACCATCAAGGACCACATTGACACCCTCGCTCCGGCCCTTACTGATTTTTGCAACCACTCTTTTGCCTCCAGATCCTTCCCCTCTGAAGCACTCCTTTGTGCATCCTCTTCTCAAGAAACCCACAGCTGATCCTTCTTGTCCAGCTAACTATGGCCCAATTTACATTACTCCCTTTCTTGGCAAACTCCTGGAAAAGTTGGCCATCTCTCAGCTTAACCTTCATTCCAATTCTGTTGGCTGTCTCCATGACCACCAGTCTGGCTTCAGAGCTGCCAGAAGCATGGAAACTGCTCTGCTGAACATCCGTGAAGATCTGCTCTCCAACCTTGACTCTAACATTCCCTCTGTCCTCATCTTCCTCCATCTCTCTTCTGCCTTCGGCACGGTCAACCATACCATCCTGCTCAACCGTCTCAGTGAAAACCTGGGTATCACTGATGAGGCTCTGGCCTGGCTGACCTCTTTCCTCTCAGATCGACCCTCCCAGGTACAACTTGGGTCCTTCCTTTCATTTATCTTCCTATCTACCTGTGGTGTTCCCCAGGGCTCTAACCTCTCGCCCTGGCTTTTCAACCGATACCTGGCAACTCTCACCCACTGCACTGCCACTTTCTGCTCAAATTTCCAGTGCTACGCTGACGACACTCAACTCGTTTTCAGGCTGCCCTCTGCAACCTCCTCTCCCTCTCACATCTCTGATTGCCTAACTGCCATTAAAGATTGGTGTGCCACCAATGATCTTTGTCTGAATGCCAGCAAGACGGAGATCCTCCTCATCGTCACACCTTCATCATCCTTTCCCCTCACTCTCTGGCCGGCCTCCCTTGGCCCTCCTCCTACCCCAACCTGCGAGGCTAAGAACCTCAGGGTCATCTTTGACTCCACCCTTTCCTTTTCTGCCCACATCTCTGAGGTCTCTAAAAAGTCAAATGTCCGACTGCACCTCCTCAGAGGTACTCTGCCTTTCCTCTCCTTCCCCCAGAAGCTCATGGTATCCCAAGCTCTGGTTATCTATAGCTTGGACTATTGTAACAGCCTCTTTCTAAATCTACCTGCCTCTACACTCCGCCGTCTGCAACTAATCCAGAACAGGACTGCGAGACTTGTCCATGGCCTCAAGCCCTGGGATCATATTTCTCCAGCTCTGAAATCTCTCCATTGGCTCCCAGTGGATGCAAGGATTAAATTCAAAACCCTCTGCATTGTCCACAAGGCTTTATGGGGCCTGGGTCCAAAATAACTTCAGTTATCCATCCGCAAATACCTCCCCTCTCAAGCTTTTCGCTCCTCTACCTCCAACTCCCTCAGGGTCAGTCATTTTTCAAAGAAACGAGCTAGGGGTAGATCTCTGTCTTTGGCTGAGGTTTCCCTCTGGAACAGCCTCCCTGCCATTCTAAAACTTGAGGAGAAACATCTCCGGTTCCAGAAGCACCTCAAGACCTTCCTCTTTTCTTCTGCCTTCGCTCCCCCTCTCCCCTGCTGATCTGTTCTCTCTTGGCATTGTGCACCTGGCCACCCTCCGTCCTCCGGGCCCAGGTACCTGCTCACCCTGCCAGCCTCCCGCACTGCCTCTGGGCCACCCCTTGCACTGGGGTCTGTATCTGTACCCATACAGCCCCCCCTTTTTCTTCCTGCACTTATCAGACCTACCCTGTCTGCTGCCTTAAACCTTGCACTTGCAAATTGCTGGCTGCACTAAAACCGTTTGTTGCCTTTATTATTTATTTATTGTTATTTATCTGTTTCTCCTCTGCTTCACACTTTCCACTTCTCCCCCCTTCCATGCACTTTTTCCCTTCCCCTCTCCCATGCACTTGCGCGTTCTCAATGTCACTGGGCCTAGTAAGATCGCTGTTTTGTTCTCCCCTGTTCCTCTCCCTTGCCTTATCGCGCTCTGAAACACTTGTGTACGAGCGCGATAGAAATAAAATATCAATAAAGCAGTAGTTTGTTTGTGTCTACACCTCTTTGCGCCAAATTTCTGATGTAAATGAATAAAAGTGCGTAGTCAAGTTTCTTCGAGTATATTTTCTTAATTTATTTGATATATGTTCTGCCCATATGGATGACACGTGTTTCGGCGTTTCATTGGCGCCTTTTTCAAATCCGGGCTGAATGCAAGCGTAACATGTAATAAAACAAAACACAAAATATAACATATGAAATAGCATTTTAGCATATTTTGTAACACATTTAGTAGTTAGAATAGTGACTTAGGCTGTGTAGTAGATCCTTTTAGCATTCTCAAATTGCATGAACACCTAAAAGTGCAGCACCTCTTAGTTACCTCAAATGATTAAAAATAAATCCATTACAGTGACTATGTTAGTTTTTTAAAATTAAATTTGTGCAATCCGAAAAAGATGTTGCATAGAAAAATATTATTGAATACTGCAATGTTAAAACAAATGCTTCAGATGTACACATGGGGAGATCCTATATATGGGCGAAACCGCTAATCAGATGAAAGTTAAACAGATGAGAGAGGTGAAATTAACATCAAACCACAATGCACTACTCTCAGAACATATATCAAATAAATTAAGAAAATATACTCGAAGAAACTGGACTACGCACTTTTATTCATTTACATCAGAAATTTGGCGCAAAGAGGTGTAGGCACAAACAAACTACTGCTTACTTTACAAACGGAGCTGAGGGACTCTATGTCTCCGTGTTGACCTACATCCTTGCGACACAAGAATAAAATTATAAAATAAGAAAACCATTGCCAACCTTAATAGTACTAACATACGGGTCGCGAGAGTACACCTTATGAGATCCCCACTCAAGAAGTTCCTCACTCAGTAGATTAATATCAATAAAGTCTTCCTTGAGGAATTCGAGAACATCTTCCTCCTCCTCTTCTTCTTCTTCTTCCTGCTCCACCCCTGTTCTCTTCCACCTCCACCCCTCCTCCTCCTCTTCTTCCTTATCCTCCACCCTCCCTTCCCCCTCACCGTGAGGTTGAGCAACTCTGACTTAGCTACATTAATCCTCGGGCCGAAACCTCCCCGAACTCAGATAAGATTTTCCTGCGAGACCCCACGACTATCCAGGCTTCGTAAGCGACAGGAATAAGTGGATGCTTTACGTTGGGCTCCCCCAAAGGGAACTCTGTTCACTCCATTGGTCTCCTGCAGAAACTGCATCAAGTATATGGTGTAGAGCAGGGGGGATAAGGGACAGCCCTGCCTGGTCTTTCTGCTTAGTCTAAAACACCTGGATAGGGATCCAATGATAGAGAGCCGCGCCGATGGGGTCTTATAAACAAAAACGACCATTTCACATGGTCAAAGGCCTTCTCGGCATCGAGGGAAAGAAGGACCGCTGGAAGCTCTGTCTTATGGGCCCTCTCCACCAGGTGCGTTATAGGCCTAATAGCTAAAGTTTGACGCCCCTTCACAAACCCAGACTGGTCCGGGTCAATCAAATGCATGAGGTGCCCCTCCAATCTGTATGGTTAATATTTTTGTATACATTTTGGCATCCATATTGATTAATGCCATCAGCCTATACGAGCTACACCTGGTGGGGTCTTTGTGCAGTTTGGCAATTAGTATAATGTTTGCTTCCTCCATCGACGCCAAGATATGACCCGGTACACGAAAGTGGTTGTAGAGTCTTGTTAGATGCGGAAGAAGGATTCTCCCAAAGGTTTTGTAGAAGGCTGCAGTATAACAGTCTGGCCCAGTGATTTAAAGGGCTGGAGGGAGGGAAGCCGAAATGACCACCCGCCCCTCTCCTTCTATTATCTCCCGTCCCAAGAGTTCTCTAGCCTCAGCTCCCAGGGTATGCAGTGGGACCCTGTATAAGAAGTTCTCCTGCAGAAACCCTGATGGACTCTGATTCTGGTGTAGGTCCCTGTAAAATCAGGCAAAGACTTCCTGAATCTCCTCCGTAAGGGAGTGACGGAGGCCTTGATCATCTGTTATAGCAGTTATAGTATTGTTGGTTGAGGCCCTCCCCTAACAGCCGCACCAGCAGCCTGTCCGCCTTGTTGGCTTTAGTGTAATAACGCTGGCTGACGAATAGAAGGGACCTCTGTGCCAGCTTAATTCTAAGGACGTTGAGCTGGGCCACTGACTGACGGTATTCCCTCAAGGCGCGTCTAGATGGTGCGACCGTCAGATGCTTCTTAATTCCCTCAACCGCAGCTTAAAACGGTACCTCTAGGGCCCTCAGTGTTTGTCCTTTGCCGCAAAGAGCTCACTGCATAAGCGTCGCTTTAAATGCATCTCATCGGGTGCTCTCCCCCATGCCAGACGTGTTGAGGTAAAAAAAAAAAATCCCTCATCTTAGTCTCTAGGGTCTCATTATGACTGGGTCCCTCAGCAGTTCACCTGGTACTGACCAGAGCCATAGCGCCACCTTACATCCGGGGAGAGCGAGATCCATTGATACCACAGCATGGTCTGCTATGCCGAGAGGGCCCACCTCTACATCCCGCACCTGTTCTAACAGCGGAGCCGAAACCCAGATCTAATCAATACAAGATTGTGTTCCATGAGAAAAACGTGAAGCACTCCTCATCTCTTTGGAGCCCTCTCCAAACATGCCTAAGGCCCATGGTGTCAAACCTGTCCCTCAGTGACCTGGTCGCTACTCCTCCCTTATGGGATTCCCCCACCCCCCTTGAGTCCCTATCTAGTTCTTGGGACTCATACTATCTATGTTGAAGTCACCCATGATTAACATATGGCCTCTAGCGAACCTCTCGAACGTGTTCAGAGGTTCCTGCAGAAACCCTTCCTGCCCTGTGTTAGGGGTATATATTGATGCCATCAGACCCCTCGAGATCCCCCTCCATGAATACAAGCCTCCCCTGTGGTGGATCTCATCCTAAAATCTACTGCGTCTCCAATTGCCAGGACCACCCTGCATGTCTTGCTTGGGCCTGAGGCGAGATAATCCACGAGCATCCCCTCAGTCTCAATCTTGCCTGGTCTGACCTCAGAAGATGGATCTCCTGCAATGCCAGAAAATCTGGATTTAATTTCCTTGTAAACAGCTCGAGTATATTCCTTTTGAGGGGTGAGTTGAGGCTGCTCACGGTATGTGTCGCCCACTTGAATGAGATCTCTACCTAGGTCTCTGCGTCGTAATGTAGCTCGGCCCACCTACCTCCTCCAGTGCGTTAGTCCCCTCTCCAGCTCTTACGTGTTGTACCCTGCACCTGTTCCCACTTCTATTAACCCCCACTCTCTCTGCCCCCTTGCACGATGCAACCAACACCTTAACACCCGTCCCCTCTAGCGCCCCCACCCATTTCCTCCCCATCCCACCTCCAACTCCGGGATGTCTGACCCCTCCCCTGCTCCTCCATCATCACTCTATGGCCATTGCTGCCCTCACAGTAAACAAGATGAAATGCACTCTTGCGCCTCTCCACCCTACTTCTAGCAATTGCTGCGATTACCATGGCCTTAGTCACACAAATCAAATATTTCCTTCCTCTCTGGCACCCCCACCCCCGCCCAGCCCTGTCAAGGGCCCCACAACCGGGTCTTCCGTCTGTGCCACTCCCCTGCTGTTGGCCACTCCCATGGTCGTGGCCTCGATAGGTTCTCGGACGGGGTTGGCAGTCCTCTCGAGAATCTTCTCACAGTTCTAATTTCAGCAGGTCGGACCCTTCTTGGAGGGAAGTGATACATTTCTGTGCGCCCTACCACTCGAAGACCAATCCGAACGGAAAAGTCAATCTGTAGCTTATCGCTCTGCAGGCTAGCTCCTTGACCACCGGGCCCATTAGTCTTCTCTTGAGCAGTGTACTGCTGGCCAGGTCCTCCAATAGCTGAATTGGGGATCCCTGGTAGAGCACTGGTTCTTTCGCTCTTGCTGCTCTCAAGAACGCTTCTTTTTGTGTGTAGAATGAAGGCCGCCAAGGCATCCAGTTGCTTTGTGTTGGAACTCCCAGACAGCATCACATTCCTATGAATACGATCCAAACAAATCTCATCTGGGGCCACCTTTTCCAAAAGCCCCATGAATATCTGCTGGACCTGCGCCTTCAGGTCTCTATCGGTCACCGATTTCCGGGAAATGTGTTACCCTTATGTTAATTCTCCTCGAGCGGTTTTCCATATCCACCATCTGGAGCTCCAGGTTTTGGCGGCCAGATTCAGCCGTTCTATTGCCTCCTCGTACCTCGGTCGTGTCTTTCGTGTCTTGGGGACCGCTTTCCAGGAAGTCAGTCCTTCCCAAGCTGGGCCACTTCCTGACGTATTTCTGTCAAACCCGAATTAAGATCCACTCTCAGCAGCTGGAACAGTGTTCGTGGAAGGCTTTAGTCTGTCATATCAGTAGCTGCTTTGTCATCCCTCTTCCCTACTTTTGGGGCCACATCATGGGGAGGGTGTTCAGCTGGTCCACGGCCCGTTGCCTGCTTCTGGGACTCCTCCCCCACTTTCAACATATGTCCAGCTGGCCTAGGCTTCTGATCTCCGCAGGCCTGTGACCACGGGGCCCAAACACACCCGCCCCCAAAGCCCTCGGCTCCTTTCCGGACGCCCTCCCCCAAACACCTCTCTTAAGACACTGTCAGCAATATTCTGGGAGCAGGGGACCATTCAGAGACCACTACTATCCTGTTGGGGGTCCCTTATATCTGCTCACAGAGGCACCCCATCGCCCGTTACCTCTGGTGGGGAGGACCTTATGCTATTCCTTATGCAGGGCGAGGTGTGTAGCCAGTTCCCCTCTCTCCTGGGCTGAGCCGCGTCTGGACTCTGCAGCCCCTTTTATATATGATGCAGCAGCTTCGCTGTAGGCCCCTTCGTTCACGCCTGGGCCCAACTGGCAATCCTATGGTGTCCCTGGCCATGCCACTGCCGTGCCCCATGCCCCCAGTACTCAGTGGGGCATCACACTCAACCAAGAGTCCAGTGCGGGTTCCCCAGGGCTGCCACTCCGCTGTCCTTGCTTCCCACAATGAGGACCTCCTTGGTTTAGTAGACTGCCCTGAGGTGAGGGGGGGCCTTCAGTACCTGTCGTTACTGCAGGGCTCTTCTCCCTTGTGTGCCGTCGTTACACCTGGCTGTGCTGGAGAATTGGCACTCTCGCTGGGTGTCCCACATGTGCCAGCGATGGGGTAATATCTGCACCAGAGCTGCCTTGCCAAGTCTGCATGCCTCAGGGCACCCAGGGGAGCCCCCATGCAGAGGACAACTTTCACTTGGTGCGCCGGAGTGCATGGCGGCGGGCGGCCACTGCGTTTCTGCGGTCCGCCAGGCCTGAGCTAACAGTGCCCGGGTGGCGTCCTCTTTGCTGAAACTGAGTGCTCGGCAGCGGGTGGTCTGCTCGGATCGAGCGAACTGTGCCTGCTGGTGACTTGCTTTCATCTTCTAATGGCACCCCCAGGGCGAGCGCCGTGCCTCCTCCAATACGGGGGTCTGTTCCACAGTACTGGGGTGGTGGGAAACCCTTGTATGGCCCTTGGATGTGCAGAGCTGCTGCCGGCACGTCTAATCAGTGCCAGCGGCCATCTTGTCCCCCCAATTCACATATTTACAGTAGATTTCTCCACCTCACCACACCTGCTAGACCCCATTTCTCCCACCTCTGTCTATCCATAAACAAGTCAACAAACTACATTAACACATTATTTACCAAACAATAATATATGATATGATATGGTATGATATGGCATTTGTGCCGTGCCTATACACAAGTGTTTCAAGGCACGACAAGGCAAGGAAGGGGAACCGGAAGAAGAACAGAGACAACGATCTTACTAGGCCAAGTGACATTGAGATCGTACAAGTGCAGGGGAGGGGAAAAGTGCCAGGGGAAAGGGGATGGGGGTAGTGCTGTACATGGGATCAAAACAAAAGCAGTAAGTACAGCCAGCAGGTGGCAGGTGCAAGGGTAAGTGCAGACAGCAGGTGTCCAAAAGTGCAGGTAGGGGACTGTGGGGTTACAGATACAGACCCAAGTGCAAGGGTTTGCCGGCAGGCAGTGCAGGTGTGCAACTGGGCGCGCAGGGCCTTGGGCCGAAATCAAAGGGTAGCCAGGTGACCGATGCAGCATCAGACAGGAAATCAGCAGGGGAGAGGAAGAGAGAAGGGAGAAGCAAAGAGGAAGGTCTTGAGGTGCTTCCGGAACCGGAGATGGTTCTTCTCAAGTTTCAGAGAGGCGGTTCCAGAGGGAGGCCCCAGCCGAAGAAAGATCTACCACCAACTCGTTGCTTGGAGAAGCGACTGACCCTGAGGGAGTTGGAGGTGGAGGAGCGACGAGCTCGAGTAGGAAGGTATTTACGAAGGGAGAGTTATATGTGCAAAGAACACAAATAAACATCTGATAATGGCTTGTACTCATCAGGTGCACCGGTCATTAAAAACAAAATGTAAATCTATTTCTACAGCTTATGTTAACAGATCTGTTTTTGCCAGACTCTCAAAGTTTCCTGATCATACGCTGAAGAGTGACCGTTCCAGGTATGGCCACTCCTGTTTGCCATATCTCTACTATTATTTGCGCCATCATGCAGTAGTTTCCATCTTTCAGACAGGATTGTAACTTCTCTGTTGTGGAGGCATAATTGGAGCCCTGTGGGTAAAGGTCCAGCAGCATTTCAGTTTGCGTTGGTAGAAAGAGGTCTGCAAAGGGACCGAGTGCCTTCTTTTAATGACTGCAAGAGATTATGAAATAACTATAGTAGTCTAGGTAGGTGATGGATCATTTGAGACTCATTTTTTATTGAGTAAGGCTGTCCAAATACTTCACCAAATGTTGTCTATGTTGGCTCTTCAGATCGCACTTCTGCTTCCACACTGTGTACTCTTCAAGGATGAAATTCATCTGTCCTTGGTCAGCCTTCAGAATAAAAGTTCTTGCATAGACCGGATCGTACCTCACACCTTGCAATTCTCCTTCTGGAACTTTATCCAAATGACCGGTGCTCTAAATCCAAACACTAATCCTTCGGAGGTTGCATGTGCAGGTCATCTTTCATCTTGGGAAACGAGCATTAGGTAATTCTCATTATATTGCAGTCCCACGACTCTGCATTCGCCCTCTGGGGTGACGTTATGTAGGATCTTAACCTCAAAACAGACATCCTTAAAAACCTCCTTCAGCAATGCCAGTTAGTCATCAAGGAGGGTCTTTGTGGGCTAGTCTTTAGTTTTTCTGGCCTCCCAGTCATGCTACATGAAAATTGAAAGGAGGCAACGGTGTACGAGATTCTGTTATGGAGCTT
Source organism: Ambystoma mexicanum (assembly GCF_040938575.1). Lineage (NCBI taxonomy): Eukaryota > Metazoa > Chordata > Amphibia > Caudata > Ambystomatidae > Ambystoma > Ambystoma mexicanum. The sequence goes on along the minus strand of NC_090928.1, from coordinate 536,854,277 downwards.
TTTTGGCTTTGGCCTTCAGAAGGAGGAGCATATGTGATGTGTCATCTATTTAAACTAGATTTCCTTTTTTAGGCAACATTAAAAATAGGGAGAACTGCCAATCAGAGCTCTGATGAAGCGAAACCTAGAGTGGTATATAAGCGGGACATAATCAGTTTCACAGAATCTTACAGGACCACCAGCCTCACTGTGGAGAATCTGGGCCCGAGTGATAGCTCTCCCAATGCCTGCAGTTGGTCCTACAATGTCACTTTCAAAGGAGGAGCCATTAACACACTCCCAGCTTTGCTCACTAATGCCCACTGATAGTTGCAGTGTCCTCATGTTTTTCCTCACAGCTGCTGCTGTGGTCCTGGGCTTCCCTGTGACCACCCGAACCTCCTCAGATTAGGATGTGCAGATCCTGGGTTGACTCGCTCTTTGCAACCACAGCATAGACTACTAACCTTCCCTCCTTTATCCGCTTCGAGCTCCACCTAGCCAGAGTTGCACCTCTGTAGAGGTGTGCACTTTTGAATGTGCACGATTCCCATTAGGAGCCTACATGGCGTTCCCATGTCATGACTTCCAGGTCGCCGTCCCTGCAAGAGACTGGGGTAGGCTTAGAGCAGGAGTTAGCACATTCATTGTGGCTTTTGAACCCCCTTCGGCTGACTTTGTCAATTAGTTTTGCATCTTTTGGATGGAACTGGCCTATCCAGAGCTCCACGATACTCTGGTGCACCCCATATGGCGATGCTGGGCGCAGTGCCAAGGATGGCTTCCTTCATTTAAATCATTAACGTGCACCCTGTGGTTTCATCCAAAAAGACTGAAAAGAAATGACTTACCCAACCAAAAGACCTAAATAAGGTACTACCAAATGTTCTACTTTCTAAAAGTTCAATATTTCTTTTTTTAAAAGAGGTAAAAGGGCTGCGCGGGTGTCACCCGCAAACACTGCTCAGTATACTGTCAGTGGGGGTTGCAGGCGTGTTCCAAACAGCCATCCCCCCCCCAAAAAAAAGGGCCACAGGGGCGTCCCCCGCAGTCCTGAAAATAAATAAGTAAATTAAAAATAAAGGAAATTGACCCTGCGCCGCCGGTTCCCGATCACAGAAGTGAAAGGGAACAGGCGCTGCAGGGACCAGCAATTTGGAGGCAAGGTAAGTAGGGGGTGGGGGTGTGTTGGGGGTGTGGGTGGGAGTTTGGACAAGTCAGAAATTTTCATGGAAGAAAACAGCAAAGGTCATTGCGAAAAAATAATCTTCAGTCTTTACTCCCTCGAATATTTTTTACTCTGTCTTTCAACCCCAAACCCGCCCTGGAGTAGCACATAGGCATACCCACTCAGACCGCCATCTTGGCCATAGCCCCAAAATCTGGTATTTTGAGGCAGAGTATACACACACAGAACAAGATCTGGGAACTGTAAGCCACATGTGGCACGTGCCAGAACGTTGAAAGATTTCTGTGATAAGCCATGGGGGCAATGCAGGAGTGATTCTGGTATTATGCAGGACAGAGTTCTATTTGGGGTTCACCATCTGATGCGGCCTATGTGGAAAGTGAGGCTGGTAAAGGTATGGTTTTACCTTTCCTCTCCCTGCGCTGCTTACCCACAACCAACTTCTGAAATTCTCATAGTGCATGCAAACTGAAGCTATACAACCACCAATGAAATAGGATTGGATCCCTCAAAACCAACACTGAATGCTAAACAGAAAAATAACATGAGAACAGCGTATGTTAAGGACAGAACCACTCTGGAATATTCTTTGAAGAAAGAATATTACAGCATGCTTTGGAGCCTGTAAAACAGTAGCGTAACAAGTCTATTTGTAGAGCACAGGTTTGTCCCAGGTTGGCTTTCTGGCGTTACTGAAAGATAGATGTTTATTGTTACTCAAAGTACTTCTTTTATCAATCGTAGACAAGGAAGGGCTTAGTGGACCTATAAGGATTCCAACACAAGCACAGATCATGGTATTGTTCGCAAGGGTATACTGAGCCAAAAACCCAGATGTGCCGACAGGACTCCCCAGCCTTAGAAAAGCATCATAACGTACTGCAGAAAACGTGCAGCAAAGAAGATTTGCAGCAAGGTAAAAACAAGCTCAAACTTTACTACGGTGAGAGAAGGGATCCATATATGAAAGCATGCAGGAGAGCAGGTGGCATGGTGTCTGAACACGAGCAGGGCTGTATATTTGGAAGGGCTTCATATTTTTGGGCATTTTAACATGATGGTTCGAGGCATCCCATAACTCTGGAGGTAAGAGGAGTTAATGTACGAGAGAGGCCCCTGCCATCGAAAGGCTCTGGAGTTCAATGGCTTCACAGACTGATGAAAGGCCAATCAAAGTGGGCATCCTCTGGTTTAACAACACAGATTTGCGTACTCTTCTCATGAGTGCAAAGGAGATAAACAAGAGCAAAATATGTGTCTTATATATGTTGAAGACGGATACAGGGCTTGTTGCTCACATATTACCTGCATCCATATCAACATGGAAAAAACTGAACTGAAAAAATAGACCAGAGAAGGGTCAGAATTTCAGAATAGTTATTAGGAACAATATCGTATAGAACACATTGGAATAGGCTGAGATAACAATTTAAGGTTTCTAGCCAGGCATGAAAATGTACTCACTCTCTCAGTCTGCATACACAAAAGACAAATTCTTACACACCAAGAATCAATTATCACTAGCTAATGGCTAGTCACGAGTATACATTTTGAGGCCTGAAAATAGGTATGTGGAATTATAAACTAGGATCCAAGTAGATAGGAGGATGGAAGACAACACATTTAGGAGCCAGAAATGCAGAGGATCATTGACAAATTTAAAAAAAAAAAAGAAAATTTAAATATGAGGGATCTTGATTTGCCGAAACACCCCATCAGACAGCTAAATGTCTACCGTTACTGGGTTCCGACATCAGAAGGGAAATGTTTCCCCATGCATCACCTACCATGGGCAAGATCAAAGGTGGAGAGCACTGGAAGCTTGTAAAGTTGATAAAGAGATAAAAGCCATGTAGAGTCAAGCTCATCACCCTACGCTTCTCTGTAGGGTGCCAATACAAAGACTGCACAAACACCTTGAAATAATGAGCCAAAATGGTTATTTTCAATGGGATGCAAAGAGATTAAAGAGTGTGTACTCTGGTCAGGGCGTTTGATGAACACTCCTTCCTTATTAAACACATAAGGACGTACTGGCAACTACTACTTCACAAAGCATACATTCGTTTTCAAAAATGCATTAGTAGGGTTTGCTAATTAAGGTTTTCTTGATTAGCAAACAAACCCATTTGATTACTAATGTTGTACTAAAATGTTTATTGTTACCAGAAGCTAAAATTTGCAACAACAGCATTTTTGTGTATGGTTGAAGACATTAGTGAGAGGAGTCAAGCCTTGCAAATTCTTCAAAATTCCGCTAGACCTGCAGGTCGAGTTTACTTACTTGACCTTAGAGAAATACACTCCACCCATAGAAAGGATGACACAAAATGTAAATTCTATTTATTTTAAATGGTGCATGTCACCTCAAACCTACTTTATGTTTGGCACACTGCTGCAACCCAGAGGCCAGCCATCCCCAGTGAAACTTTGATTTGACATTTACTGCAAACAATGTAAATGTTAAATAAGGGTGTCAAACATCCCCTGCAAACGGTACGTGCTCGTCATAAAACCTACTCGACTATTCGAATGAGCGAGTAGACTTTGCGAGCCCTGGATAAGTGGCTGTAAAATGTAAAAGGTTAGCTGCAGGAATGGACACAAATAAATATTATAAAAAGCCTCTTAAAACAGTTGTGCCAGCTCTCTCCCACAAGTGCTAGTATATAATGCAATCATAATCATGGAGCAAATTGAGCTGTGGAGGATAACTACAGTGTTTGGTATTGCAGTAGGCCTGTAGATGTACAGACTTGATGGAACTATTAATCACTGTTTTGCATAGATTGAACTTGCTTTGTGCATTAATTATTTAAGAGAAAATAAAGTAAGAGACTAAGCAGAGTGGAGGGCATAGCAGGCAGAGAACTGGGGAAACTAGGTGAAATATTTACATTTGCAGCCTTCTCACTTTTAGGGTAACTGGCATAAAGCAACAGGGTGATCAGATAGAATGCCAAGGAGTATGGGATCAGCTCATGGGTTGAGCACCAGTTGAACAGATGCATGCAACCAGCAGACCACAGAACTAGGTTTGCCATCAAAAGCATTTGCCCGTGTGATCACATACATTATCAAAAGTGCTCACTCGTCAATCTGGTTCATTTTCCCAAACAAAATGGAATATAGTTGGCACTATGACATTTAGATACACTAACCTAAACTTTACTGTAAAGCAGGGAGACCATTCAGTGTTTTACAAAATACTGCAATTATGCATAATGTAACAACTTAAAGGTTTAGGGATGGAATTGCAGGACTGTTTAAAAAACAATTGAAGTTAACAAATCCTGGTCTTTGCAAGATAGGAAATAGTTTGCTTAATAAAAGTGTCAAACCCATAACTTCTGGTTTGCAACTATTTGAAAGACATTCTTGCCTAGCACTCCCACACAGGCCTCTGGCACTTAAGAATGGATGAAGGATTACTGCTGCACTCTCTCCATTAGCCCCCCTTGGAACTTGCAGAGGACACTGCAAAAAGGGTGTAGAGAGACTGGTGGGCAAGTGAGGAATGCAGGGTGAGCTGTGCCTTCATTGAAAAGGGTAATGTAAATAGCTAGCGTTGCTGCACATGTGTCCATTTAATTGGCAAACCTACAGATTTGCATAGCAAATTGCTCCGCAGCACTGCTTATTTTATGCCTAGCTTCCCTGTAGAAACCTCAGCATCTAACCATAGTTCGTCAGGGCCTGGAAAATTCCATATCCCAGAGCGGTAAAAGAAGGAATTACTACAATGGCATCGAAAATTAAATGGGCAGGTTACATTTACAGAGAAACCCTAGGATGAGAATTACTGACTGGAAGTGATTCCATGAATGAGAACACTACATTATATTCCAATATAATCAGTGCATGTCGAAAACACGGGCCCTTCCTCCTCAGTAAATGTGCCAGGCTACAGTGCTGTGCCTAACACACCACATTTATACACCACCTTCCCTCTCAGACAAACTTCGGAATTGCACCAGGTTTTCTATCTCGAAGAAAGATTGAAGCACCAAGACTCCTGAATAAGCTATGGATCTTAATAGCAGCAAGTGTGTTTCCTCCCGCCCCCCACCCCTTCTCACTGTGCACCACCCCCTTCAGAATGCCAGAGGGTGGTGAATAAGGGAAAGAGGACTACCTAGCTTTTCCTGCCTGAAATTCTAAGAGTCGGCAAAGGCACATGCAGGTATTAGGGCAAGAGACTTTTCCAAAAGAAAGCCCTGGCCTCCACAATATCAGAAGCTGCACTATGGCCAGGATCCAAGAAAGTGTGGGGAAAAATATACACTTACAATACAGTGAAATAGGGTATTTCGAGAATGTTTTGCACACCAAGGCTCACCTTTTCAGCTTTGGCCTTTGTGAAGCAGGCTGTGCCGCAGCATTTGAAAAACCTGAACTTTTACTGGCTGGCACTGCATTCTTCTTAGCACCCCCTGCTGGAGGAGGATGACTGGTCGAGGACTTGGGGCTTCTTCTCTTTATTTTACGGTCATCCATTTATTACTGTTTTTGATTCCATGTAAGCCAGTTTCTTCCAACTTCTACAGAAGAAAAGTAAAGGGAAAAGTTAGTCTTCCATATAGAGACAATATTTCTTGTTCTATAGAATCACAGTTCATTAAACTGAAGGAGCGGATGGTCGTTAATTGTGTTAATGCACTTGTAAGGTGACTGAGGAACTAGCTGGAACCTTATATGTTGCGCAGTAACTTATAATTACTCATTTGCCAAGTTTCTGCTATATTTTGAACAGTGAAGTTATTTGCACGTTGCTGGCGATCTCCATTTAGCGGGTCTCGTTCGGCCCATATCAACATTAAAGTGCAGATAGGATCCTATATCTAGGAGGTCTTGATAAAAACTAAGCCATTAAAAATATCACTGCACTAAAAGAACAGAAAGTTGTAAAATGAAGGAAGAAACAAAGTGCAATGCACATAAAGATCACGTGAAACTGGGCAAGACCGGTTATCATAATGCAATGCACAACATATGAGATTAGCCTTTTGCTAGGAGGTAGAGTCTTATGAAGCCATGTCTCAGTCACCTTGCAGTAGGAGCCAATAATGCAGCTTCTGAAGACTCGAATGGGGGAAGCGGTTGGGGGCACATGGATTGAAGGCCACATTTCTTCCACACCCAGTAGGTGGGAGTGCAAAGGTGGCAAAACATGTAGAAGTAGTCATTTCTGTGAAAGGAGACTGATCTAGTAATTGCCCTTAGATTTAGTCGGGAATATGGAACACTGGACGGGCGTAGGTGGTAGAAAGAAACGCCAATGGAAGAGCCAAAGTGACAAATGACCTCGGCACAACTTGAGTCCCTCCCCTCCCCCCCCCACACTCCCTAGGGGCAGCCACGAAGAGGGAGTGAAACATACCATGTGACATATCCGACACAAATCAACAATCAATGTGATTGGAAAAGAGATATATGAAGATAATTAGACTGCTTTTTGAAAAAATGGCTCATCAATAATCAGGAATACAATGCATATACAAATCGTGCAATGAAAAACATCTAGTTGAAAAAAGATATATACATTTTTTTTTTTTAAATCAGTTTGAACCTTCGATTAGGTAAAGCGTCATATACTACAGAAACAATTAAAGGACTTACAAAGGCCAAGTAAAAGCAAAGAAAGACTGTTTCAAAGGAAGTAATTCTCGCCATTAAGAAACTCAAAGGTTACGAACATACGATGCGTCATGTCCCCTTCCTCCTCCCCCTCCCCCCGTACCCTCCGGGCAGGATGGGCAGCATATTTGAGTTGCAAATAGCTGACATTTGTTCTACTGTCTACCCGCCAGGGTCCTGATAAAATAACCAGTTCTAAGTCACAGGTCGTATGCACTTCAACTCCTTTGTCCGTTCTCAAAATGTGTCTTCACTTGTAGCGTCACACTGCCAATTTAAAGATGGCACACGGTAATAGATATGGTTAAATGACCCCAGCATTCATCCACATAGGGAGTGGCTCGTGTATGCACTCTGTTATTTTGGAATTGCAATACACACTGTTATTAGTTCGGGCTAGTAGGTGTCGCTGGCGACACTTATAAGCCTAAACTATTGCATTAGATTACAGATAGAGAGAAATATGGAACGGGAGAATGGAATGGAACGGGAAGAAGGTCGTTGGCGGTTGAAGGAGAAAGAAGAAGCTGCACTGGCTATGCTGTTCATATCCCCTTTATTATAGTTGTAACTTCAGTAAATAAAATATAATTTAAATATCTTCCTGAATCTAGTCACTTCAACTTCCATGTGCGTTCTCCTAGAGGCTTGCACTTTATCGGAGAAGTCCGGGAAGAGCTTGATTGTATCTCCTTTATAGGTCACGGTCCCCTTTCCCTGGCCATATGGAGAGCAAGAGCTCTGCCCCGATAGTTTAAGATGCAGGCTATAATCGGGCGTGGTGGGGTTCCGGGAATTTGCTTCTTCCCACTCGGCACCCAGTGCGCTCTTTCAACTATAAAAACTGACGAGAAATCTTCTGGTCCCAAGTATTTCCTCCACCAGGTGTTCCATATTTCTCCGCTCCACCGACTCAGGTACCCCGATGATTCTCAGGTTGTTCCTTCTGGACCTGGACACCAAGTCCTCCTGCTTATTGGCCAGTTCCTTCAGAGCCTGTTTCACTAGTGCCATGTCTCTGGCCGTGGATGTGGACTCACCCTCCACGTTGGATACTCGCCTCTCCACCTCGTCAAGCCTATCCCTGTTTTATCAAGACGGACCTGCATGTGGTCAACTTTACAGGACAGAGTGTCCATTTTCCCATCTAGGGACTGTATGCTATTTTGCAGATGGTTAAACATTTCCTTGGTGACTTGAAACGCCACGGTGGGGTCCTGGGAAGCGAATTGATGGCATCTATCTGGGGAACCTTCCATCAGCCTGTCGTTTTTCTTTGGGAAGGTGTGTCAAAATGCAATGTGGATTGTTGCTTGCCTCCTTTGCCTGATTTTGACATCTCTGTAGCGCCTCAAGAGTGCACTATCTGAGCGCTGCGTGCTAAGTCTGGTGCTTTTTTTTTGGTTGCCCTCAGGTTTGTATCTTCCCATTGAGTGGGCTTCCTGTTCTCTTGCGCTTTCCAGTCGCCCCGCGTTGTTCAAGGAGGGAGGGGGGAGATCTATGTTCACAACAGACTGACCGGCCGCTGGACCCACCTCCCCAGGCCACTCTTTACCACAGTGTTACTCGCTTCTGGGTCGGTCACGGTACTCCTGTCCCCTTGCACGTTCTAGTCCACGTGGTTCCCCCTAACTCAGACCCCGGGGGGTTGCAAGGTTTATTGAGCGTGGGTTCCATCCCCGGGACTATGGCTGCATGCTGTTCACCACCTATGTCCTGTATAGTCCCTTCTGTTCGCCTCACTGGAGTTGCTTCTCAGTTTATCCCCAAGGTCTGTTGCTTGGGTGATGGATGGGAGGGGCGCAGGAATCTTCCCTGCGAGCCTTCCTCCGAGGTGTTGATTCCCCAAGCTTTGCATGCAGTGAGGCCTTCCAGTGGTATGGTTGGTGCAGCTTAGTAGTCCGCCTCCCCCTCCCCTCACCAATCCGGTCCTTCCACATAGCGTTCTCCCCTTAGTGCAAGCCCTTGTCCTGGGAGAGTTCAGGGTTTTATCTGCCTTCTCCTTTTTATCTGCAGCCTTTGTTCCCTAGATTAGGAGCCCCAATCTTTTGCGCTGCGGGAGTCTGACCATGTGTACTCCAAGTTTCTTGTATCCGCTTTCCCTAGTTATAACTCCATCCATGGTATAATTATCAATGTTATCCACACCTGCTCCCGTGGTATGTGTCGAGCCTCTCCACTGGAGCTACGCCGATACGGTCCTCTGTTGGGGGCCAGGGTCACCACCTAGTGCAGTTAGATTCCCCCTGTCTTGGATTCAACCCCGCTCCCGCAGAGAGCCCCACAGAACCCGGCCACTCCTGGCGGGCATCGGGATCCGCGGGATAATGAGCCCAGGTTCTTGCTGCATCGATTGGTGCGAAACACTTGGGGCCTCCAAGCATGTTCCAGGCAGTGTGCGAAGGCCTCTGCAAACCACTGGTGCTCACAGGGGGGGCGTGGTGTGTACTCACTCCTCCAGTGTGAGCGAGGCCCTATTTGGCCCCCACTGCTTGGCTCAGTCGCTGGCTTCCTGCTCGTCTCGCTGGCATTCGGTCGTGCCAGGGTTGATGAGCAGCGCGCCTCCTTGCTTGGTGCTGCGACTAATTCCCACTGGTCTCGGCCGTGTTCGGTCCACACAGGGCTGACGAGCAGCGTCCCTCACTGCCCGGTGCTACTACAGATTCCACACTCGCCTCGGCAGTGTCTGGACTTCCCAAGCTGGTAAACGGTAGTGCCTCTCGTCCAGAGCCGGCTCCTTCTCCACAGCCTTCAGGCCACTGTGTCCCGAGACTCCAACGTATCAATCTGTTTCTCCGCTCACCATGCTCCGTTCAGCTACAGACTTCACTGCAACATGTGCCAGGTCTTCCTATTGCATAAAACTGTGTCTAAACTGTCGGGCTGATCAGGAAACATCAGGATATTCACCTATTTTTTTCCAGGTGTTTAGGAGCTCACAGCCTTCTTGGCTGAGCTCTCTAGCGCCCCCTCCCCAAGATGGCGATTTAACTCAAAGAGAAAGGCGGCGAGACTTGAGAGGGTTGCAAGGAGGGAAGGGCCCTTGACTACTAGAAAACATTACTTTCACAAGCCTTGTAAAGTGAGAAGCCCAAGACCAGGAACTGACACTGATCTATTCTACACTGTGCCTCAAAAGTATCCGGGGCGCTCCTGTGTTGATAACCCAGGCTGAGAGGAGCGATTGCTGCCATGGTACTGTCCTTGGCTCCTGCAAGAAAGCCACACCAGTAAAAGCAGCACAACCGCTGAGTCGGAGAAACTGATACAAAATCAGCTTGTGTTTGAACCAAGGTTGCAAGCGGCAACATTGTATGAAGAAATCCACAAAGGACAGTGTTTGAAGAGCATGTGTTGAGGCGTGAACAAGTGGAAACTAAAGGAGTGAATGTACTTTGGGAAAAGCCAAAACAGATAGCGTGTAGAGAGTGGTCCGGCGCCACACGGGTGCTCATTCAAAGGTCTCAGTTGGGTACCCAACTGAATGGCAAGTGCATTGTAGAAAAAGGAACTTTGTATCGAAGTGCTCCTGTGACAGGTCATGCCAAACCCTGTGCACATTCCAAAGTCTTGGATAAGTGAACTGCAATTGGTCCGAGCCCGTCTGAGGGAGACTAATTGAATGTGAAGAAGGGATCCGAGCCCGGGTGAGGGGGATCCGAGGGGCGACTTCCCAATCGTTTTACAAGAAGAAAGGAACTTTCTATTTTTGTTTTGTACATCAGGCCCTCCGAATCAAGAGACTTTGATGGCAAAGAGACTTGAGCACAGAAGGGCCTGATGCTGGAATTGGAACTGTATCCTCGTGTCAAGGAAACAAGAGTGTGTGTTTGGCTCAAGTGAACCAACTTGCCCCGTGCTGAAAACGTGGGGAAGGTAGGCCAAAGGCCTGAACATCCCGATTTATCATTTTGTGAACACTTTTCTTTTTCATGAACATTACCCCACACTATTTGTAAAGTAGCAGTAATGCTTGGCAATAGGTTTTTTAGTATAGGCCCTTTTGACAAGACTCCACTAGGACTGCATTCTTTATTATTTGATGGTCATAGCGTGCTCCCACCTTAGATTTAGATAGACGTTTATCACACCCCTTTTAGAGTTCAATAAACACCATTGAACTGTGGTCACTTGTGGTCTTACTTTGATAACATGCCTTCCTTACATTATCCTCAATCGCATCCAAATCCAGCCCTTGATACGCATCATACTTATTTTGTGCTTCCCCTTTTCATTATTCTATACATGATCTCAGGGGTGCTAGCCTTAACATTGCTATCGAAAATTTCCTCATATTGTTTTGAATTATTAAACAGTCCTCAAATTGCTGGAAACCAACTCTTTACTATTACCCACATTGCCAAGTGTGCACGCACGCTCGCTGTCGTGTTGTTCCTGCTATAATCATTACTAATACTTGTATCAACATTATTGCTACTCTGTATTTCCATTATTGTTGTTAACATACATTCTTGTTGCTATTAATATATGTAAATCCACTATTATTAGCATTTATATGTACTGTCCCGTTTAAGTATACAGTCCCATTTTCTTTTTATAGGACCTCCCTCATAACATACTCTCCCCCAATAAAGCCCCAACAATAACTTTAATATCAACCTGCAATAACGGTCATTCCACAGTAACAGGCATAGTCCCGTATATTATCATTGGTGCATACACTTTGGATCCCTACTTAACTAACAGTTATTTACATTGGTGAGGTTCATCACGTAGCGAGCAGCTGAGTACTGGCCCGTTTAGAGGAGTGTGACACCACACACTTGCTGTACCTGCACAGGCCGGTGAGGTAGATAGGGTGCAGGTGGGTGCTGCAGAGATCATCTTCTCTCCCACGAAGGTCAAAGAACAAATTAACTACACTCCTTCCCAACATAGGTTACGGTTTTGTCAGCAGCAGGTCACTTATCTAGACAAATCACTTACTAAGGGAAAGAAAAGCATGCATCTGAAACAAATACAAATGATACTTAACATGTCAGTACCCCCTACACAGCAAGAAGTTAGAGAATATGTGGGGATGACGTCATTCTGTAGACAATGGTTTCCAAACTTTTCTTTGTTAGACAAGCCCTTACTGGAGCTTGCTACTAACACTACTCCTGTACCTCTCCCCTGGACTCAGTCTCATCAGGAAAGCTTTAAGGCAACTCTCCTGCATTGGGAAAACCAGACTATACTAAACCCTTTTCTTTTTTTTGCATGAACTAAAAGAGTGTTGTAAGGAAGGCATGGTATCAACAGTACGACAGACACAAAAGACCACAGTTCAAGGGTGTTTATTGAACTTCAAATGAAAGGGTTTGAAAAGAAATGCCCATCTAGTCCTAAATCTAAAGATGGGAGCAAGCTACGACCATCAAATAATAATAACGCAGTCCTAGGGATGTCTTGTCAAAATGAAAGGGACTATACTAATAAACCTATTGCCAATCCTTGCCTCTAAATACAAATAGTGTGGAAACAAAAGTGTTAAAGAAAAGATAGGGCAGGATGTTCAGGCCATTGGCCTCCCTTCCCCACGTTTTCAGCACGGGACAAGGCTGTACACTCGAGCTTAGCACAGTATCTGGTTTCTCTGGCATGAGGGTGCAGTTCAAACTTTAGCATTGGGGCCTTCTGTGCCCAAGTCTCCTTGCCTTTAAAAGTCTCTTCTTTCAAAAAGCCTGATGCGACAAATAAACAATACGTTATTTTCCTCTTGAAGTTCACACTAACTCAACTTTTCAGGTGATTCACTATTCACCTTGGATCCCCCTCACCCGGGCTCAGATCCTCTCATCACAATGGTCAATCAGTCTCCCTCCACTTGTTTTATCCCAAAACTTGTTTTATCCGAAAAGCTTTCAATTGATCTCCCTTGTTCGGGCTCGGACCAACTTAATTCACTCATCATCAATTTGTTAGGCAAGGTCAACATCGAAGACTTTCGATTGTGCACAGGACTTTGCTTGACCCGTCGCAGGACCACTTCGATGCACAGTTCTTTGCCACTCTTTCACCTTTCTCCACTCTTAATTGGATACCTTACAGAGACCTTCAAATGAGTATGCACGCAGTGCTGGACCACTCTGTCAAAGGTATCTTAGTTTCAAAGTTCAATCACTCATCTGTTTTTCAGTTTCACTTGCGTTGTTTATTTCATGCGTTTTAACACACTGTCCACTTCAGTGCTCACCATACAATATTGCAGCTTGCAACCTTGGCATCAGCACAGACCGGTCTGCTATCACTCTCCCCAACTCACCGACTGTGTTGATTTCACTGGTACTGCTTTGTTGTAGGCGCCAAGGTCAGTACCACAGCGGCAGGCGAGTCTCCCTGCCTTGATTAACGATGCGGGAGGGCCCCAGTTACCTCCGACACACAATACAGGATTCTTAAGCCTCGCTTCCTGGTCTTACACTTTCTATTCTCGAGGGTGCGTGAAAGTAAAAATTCCTTGTCGAAAAAGTCAATGGCACTTCCCTCCTTGCGATCCCTTCTGTTTTGCCGTCTTTCTCCTTACATTAAACTGCCCTCTTGGAACTGCTGCTTCCTCGTGGGTTTTAGCTTGCATCAGAGTGTGCCATGTGCTCCGCCTTATCTGTGTGGGGAAGTGTAATGGAAGTCAGGTGTGCGTGATGGTCAGGGATTGCCTGACCCTACCTGACCATTGTATTGGGACAGGTCAGGTATACGGCTCGGGTGTTAGTCCGTTTCCTCTCATAGCGAGCTGTCCGTGAGAAAGTGTTTGTGTTGTGAAAGGGGGGTTTGAGTTCTTAAGTATCCTACTTGGTAGGATGGGGTAAAAGGGTTACAGGGAAGGGGATCCTGCTTATCGCCATCCGGTGTCCCACTCCCACTCCCCCGAAGACCCTCACCCAGGTAATCCTCTCGCACTGGTCCACCCCGAGGAACTGGATCCAAAAGTGATGGTCGTGTCCTAGCCACCTGGATGATAGATCCCGGGGACTAGCAGGTGAGATACCGCCAGGTTTCTCACAGTGTGCTTTGTCGGTCCTAACTCAAACCACAAGGGGAGAAACATAGGCCATGCACCTATTTTTCAACCACCCTAGATTCAGTGGCTAAAGGGTTGCCAAACTGCCTAAAAAGGGGGTGGGGGTAACGGCTGCTGCCCTTTCTGTGAAACAAGCAGAAACCATAATATTGTGCCATTCTTTAACTATTATGCAATAGATATTCTGCTGAACAAAACACGAACGCAACATTTAAATAATGCACGACTCACTAGGTTTGAGTTGGCCCTGTTCACACCCAACATTACTTTGCTATGATGTAATACCTTGGAACCTGCCACCTTGCAGCCCCGTACATCTGGCTTGCATGACTGTATACTAATAACAGAAGAGGAAACGAATGGACTGGTTGATTTGACAGATGTTCCATTAGAAAAGCCTGATGGTATTTTATGTGTTTATAACTCTAGTTTCAAGCTACCCGATGGCTCGTCGACAGCAGTTTATGCCATAACTACATGTGGAAACCTGTAAAATACCTCAGCATTCAGCACAAGCGGCTGAAATTATAGCGCTAACCAGAGCATTCAAGCTCAGCTCTGGACTTGCAGTAAACATTTACACTGATAGCCAGTATGCATTTGAGGTTGTCCATAATTTGGGGTGGGGGGCTCTGGATGGAACACAGCTTTTTTACCTCCCACGGGACCAAAATTCAACTTGGCAAATATATTGACAAATTGCTCGATTCATTTGCCTTGCCATTATTAAATGCAGCGCACGCACATAAGAAAGTCACTGCCCACATGGGCAAAGGCAATGCATTTGTGGTCGGAAATGCAAAGACAACTGCTCAAGCCCCTTACTCTCTCACTTATGTTTTCCTGTCCACGCACAACAGACTATCCTGCTTTTGAGAATTCACTTGACATGACAGTCAGTATTCAAGAAGATGCTACCTGTCAGGAATTGAAACCACGGTGGACAGGTGAAACGAGGGGAGATGGATGTTGCTAAACAAATACATACCCACAATGTTATCAGTCACACATGGAGCAGCTCACATAGGGGTGGATGGCATGGTTAATGTATTACATAGACTTGGCATAACCCAAACATTCACAAAGCAACAATAGCGTTTTATTATATGTGACACACAAAGTTGGGAAAGCAGAAGGCGTGCCAAGGGTTCTTTTTGGTCCCCCAGATTTCCCATTTGAAGTCCTACAAATGGATTTCATAGAGTTGCCTCCATATCAGAAATACAATTATGTTTTGGTAATTGTCTTTATGTTCAGTAAAAGGGTAGAGGCATTTCCCTTGAGGGATAACACTGCACCAAGTACAGCCAAAACCCTTGTTAAGGAATATTTTTCGAGGTATGGCCTGTCCCGCTCAAGATGGAGCGATAATGGGGTTCAAATTGTCAATGGACCAGGTATGTCAGGCATTGGGTATGAAGCAAATGTTTTCATGCAATATATCACCCCCAGGTGGCAAGTTCAGTGAAATGTTGCAATGCCACACTAAAAAACCAACTAAGTGTGTGCAAGTGGCAACTTAAGCTGGGTGGATGCCTTACCTATAGTTTTATTCTCTATAAGAACTGTTGCACATTCTGGAGTGGGATTGTAAGGAGCTTACTTAAGCATGGTCTATCATTCATAAACTGGTCAAAGGCGGTTAACCACAGCCCTTGGAGGGGACGGGACACACTCTGCCTGGGGACTGGGTGCTGACCAAAAACGTCAATGTACCTCTGGTCTGCAACCCAGGTGGTAAGGGCTGCTGCTTCTGGCAACACAAACAGCTGTAAAGTGTGACGGGCACAGAAACTGGGTTCATGCCAGTCATGTGAAGAAAGCACCTCTACCCCTTCTGCAACACAAACAGCCCGAGGACATCTGTGTTGCTGCACCACTCGTTTTTTCTTCTGTAAAAAAAAATGTCTGCTGGGAAAAAGGAACTTGAATTGTTTTCTCCAACTACAGTGTGCCCCAAAGACGTTGTAGGACCAACAGAGGGGTAAAGCTAGAATCCGAGACCAAGAAGGTTTTTAAAGAAACTCTACAAACAGAAAATTTGTGATCACTCTCAGGAGACAGCAGCTACCCCAGTGGTCAAGATCGCCATCTTTAAAGGACTACCTGGGGGTGAGGTATTTTGGACACTCCAAAACATACATACATTTGCCGCTGACACAGGTACACCGACCATGCCTCTCCATTGTTCACCCCATGGCAACAGACACCCTACAAAAATGATATATTACGCACCGACAGAAAATAGTATCAATTCGAGATTATGTTTTTGGATCCTGCTTGTACTACTTGGTGCTTTTGTTTTCTGTGATATGTTGGTCCCTTTCAATAAAATCAACATCTGTACTCTTTCCTAATGTTACTATGGCAACTCTATCCCCGATCAGCATTATCATAGTGAACTAATGAGTAGAAATTTGTTGTTACCCTTATGCATCATACAAGATGGTTCAATGCAGCAATTGCTATGTATGTTTACAGTTTACAGCTTTCGTAGAGGAAGGGCTCCCCCTGCAACAGTTGCCCCACCCGTTCTTTGCTTCAGGTTATGCTTTACACGTGGCTATATTACATATAGAAACTAGAACCATATTTAAAGGAATAGACAATATCTGCTATGCCTTCCTTTACTCCTCCTCCTCGTTGTATGCTCAGTTACAACAACAGGTGCTGCACAAGAGAGACTGAATTTATTATTCTCCCAAATGCTACCTTCCCTGTCAGATGCGTTTACTCCTTTTTTCGCCGGGGCTGCCCTAGTGACTGCGGCAGCCCCAGTTCTACCTACTACACAGCTATTGGATAATAACCCCCATTCATTTTCCATCCCTTCCCTGCATCTCCGGGCCCCCAACATAACTAGGGTCGTTTGTATTGAGAATGATGGTTCTAGGTTCCTAGGATATAGCACCACTGCAACACCTGAGTGGCTTACCAACATCTGGATTCTACTCCAACCAAAACATTATAGACAATATACAACAACGGAATCCAACCATCCCTCTCCTGAGTCGCCTTTCTATTTACTAAAGAACTCGGTCCATGGACCAAATAAATGCTGAGTCGATAATGATGAAAAATGATGACCAATTTATTAACACATCATAATATTATAACCAAAACCTTTTCTTACATATCAAAAACATACATGAAGATAATAAAAAAATGTAAAATCTAGTGCACATTTCTAAAACCAACCAACAGTGCAAAAAGTGTTAAAAGAACTGTATAGCTGTACCCTTAACACCCCAAAGAAAACTCCCTGCCTATATAAATCTAAAAAATACAATTTGTGACAAACAAAATCCAAAACAGTGTGCAAAACAACGCAATGGTTAGTAGCACCTAGGAATCCTTTAATTCAGGAATATTTCCAGGAATACCAATATTAATTTGTAGTAATTTCTACCCCAATTCATGCCACCAGGGTGAATACAACAATTCAATATATTATTATCAGGCACCACTATAGTTTCTGGTGCCTCACAAAACCTAACATGTTTTGTTCATAAATTGCTTAACATTGACTTTATGAACTTCATCAGGGGGCCAAAGGTGCCCTGTACACACATCTTTAACTACAGTAATTTTCTGTCGTCCTACATCCGTAGCTATGTAGCCAGTACGGTGCTGATTCCAAATTCAACACTTCCAAGCCTATTGTGGAGTGAAACAAACAAGAAACAGAGACAGAAGGAGAGAAAAAGTGATCAGAAAATGATTTACTACTGTATGCTGTTCATCTTACTAGGCTTTCATTCACCTACGTAAGACTTACCATAAGTATCACCATAAGTATCAAGAGTGCAAAGTTAGTCTTGAACCTGGTAACGGGGGAGCGTCTTGCTAGTAGACAATTATCACACTATTCACGAGAAAGGAAGATAAAAAAGAAGAAAGAAGAGCCAATTTAGTACATTGTGCTCCCAACAACACAACACTATCTAGGAGCAAATACCAGGCAAATAATCTAGGTGTGTCAAGATGTCAACAATGCTATTCTCATGTCACACTGACCATCGAGTAACATGGTAAACTAACCCCTATCTGGTTCTGTCACTGGTGTCCAATAACCATTTAAAGTCACCTGGTGACTACGGCCACGGATGAACACTTTGCTACATGCTTTATAACACCACGTTTTCATTTACTACTTGTGCACTCATACCTCCAGCTTAATTGTGTATACTTCCAGCACTTCATAATCCACTTGTCCACTATGTTATTGTGTATCTGCACACCCACGTTTGCATCAAACCGGATACGGATGTCTGAAAGACATGAATGTAGAAACGTGTAACCCAATCAGTGCCATTAAAGAACAGAGTAAGGTCAAAGACGCTCCAATCGTCTCCTCCACTCATTAGTCCAGCGACAGTGGGTCACTTACCGATACCGTCTAAGATTTGTAGCCCGTTCGTTCGTTCGTGGAAGGCGTTAGTGCATCTTTCCCCAGTCTCATGACGTACCTATGTTGTAATTGTTTGTGTCTCCTTCCGTAAATTATATGGAGACGTGAATAGCCGCATGAGATCATGTGATGGTACATGTATCGCGGCCATTAACAAGCCACACCTACTATCTGCAGCAGAATACTGTGAAACACGCCCCCATAAAAAAAATGTTGGCGGTTGCCGCTGACTGCACTGAGAGAACAAATAATGCACTCTGGACAAAACGGCCAGGTATCGTCGCAAAGTATTTGGGTGTCATTTTAGATGTCTTGACATGGTGCTCAGCCGGTCACTAGAATAACCCACTCGCGATCCCATGGATGCATACACGATGATTAGCTAATAGAGTCTGCTCACCTGAATGACTCTAGACTCTCTCAGCTACATTGATATATTGTTTATATTTCTGAAGCAACTGGTATATGCATTGGGAAGAGGTGCATGTAAACCCTGAATAGAGCACTGTAAAATTGGTACAATAAATTAGGTGTTATGCTTCCAATCAACCTGTTCATTCAGCCCCAATTCAGAGGTCTTTGTCAAAATAATAAGCCATTGTTCTTTAAAAAAGTTTTTTTAGTGTTAGCATCATTTAATTCTCAAGTTGCCATAAAATGGTCCATTTGAGATCTTCTGCGCCATGACCCATTGTTAAAGCAAAAATTGTTTTCAGTTAATGCCAATTCTGCGCACCAAAGTACAAAACTGTTCGGTGTGGAGCCTGAAGTTCTTTTAGTCAATAAGACTTCTTCTAAAACCTCCTAAGTCTCTTTCTGTGGGATACATGTGTATAATGCTACTATATCCATGCTGGCTAACAACTGTGTACTAGGATCAAAACTCATGTTTTCAACACAGTTGATAATATCTGAAGTGTCTTGTATGTAAGGATACATAGTTAGAACGTATGGTTTCAGGTATTTGTAAGCCAGTTTAGATAGAGGTTCCAATAATGAGCCTGTCACCGAAACAATAGACGGCCCGGTGGGTTGTCCATAGACTTATGTATCTTAGGTAACTTATAGAATTTCATGACCGATTGTTTCGATACACATAGGTATTCGTGTTCTTGTTTGCAAATCCAAATATAGCACCAACTGCAACATAACATTCACCATTCCTAGAGATGACACTGAAGTTCCAGTTTATGTTGGCGACTCAGTATTTTTCATTTGTGGGCTTTGCTTCAAAGTATAAAATAAGCAGCGTTGCGTAGCAATTAGTTATGCAATTCTGTACGTTTGCTAATTAAATTGACAAAAATGCCAAAGGCCTGTGTTGACGTGCTAGGCAAGAAAAGTTCAAATAATTGCAAGCTAGTGTCCATTCATGCAGCAAACCTTTAATTTTACAGACTCGTCTCAGTTTGTCTTACTTCAGTGGTACACATACATGTTGCTCATTTTATGTTTTGGGTACATTAAAAGTATTAGTACAAAATTTCTAATCAAATAGGTTTGTTTGCTAATCAAAAAATGTAATTAGCACTAATTTATGCCTTGCGCTTACACTTAGCTACCTCCACATTGAAGTGGCCGCTGCCATTTAGGATTCATATTTCCAGCTGTATCTATTAGGCACCCTGTTGTTGACAACCCTACCAGGCATCGCATAACTGTTATTCAGGACGATACTGGTGCACAGGTATTTGGCGATCTCATTAAAGCAAACATCCCCTGGTATGGTTCTGGCATAATCTCCAGGGATATCCGTCGCCTGGCTAGATTGTTAAAAGGAACCATTGACGACACCACTAAAATACTGAGTAACATCACTGTAGAATTACAAGCGGTGCACCTTGTGGCATTGCAAGCTATGATACTTGCAGAAAAGGCAGGGTAAGGCAAAATCCTAGAGGTGAAATGCTGTCTCTATGTGCCAGATACCTCCATTTCGGTTCGCGAAGCAATAAAGTAACTGCATGGTATTGCGGAACAAGCCCACTGGCAAATGGGGCCTTAACAGCTCCTTTTGGTCCATCATCAACTCTTTTGGCTGGAAAATCGGTGCTTTCCTATTTTTCTTAGGGGTCCGTCTTCATTGTCTGCCCAGTTGCTCAAACCTCCTGTTTGAGCTGTGTCAGGTAGTAATGTATTGATAATGCAAGATTCAGCAATACAGGAAATAATGTCTATTGACTTTAGTACTGAGTCTCCTTCCCCTTCACAACCTGTGTATCCTTAACAACATTAAGTGGAACTGTTGTTCAAAAGGCCAAATGTGGAAATATACTTTAAATGAACACCAGAATGCACACCGGTTTTCTCTACAAGAAAATGGCACACAACAGTTTTGCCGTGGTCCACGAACAGTAGTCTAAATGACTTCTGTGTGTTAAGTTACAGGCACTGTTTTCTAAGCTAGGAAATAGATTGAAGTCAAAATACCATGCACAAATGCCAGAAGGTGTTGATCTTTCCACCCTGAGTTTAGGATTGAGAAAAATACAAGTCAATCCTCCCCCTGCATGTCTATTTGTATTTCTCATAATTACTAACAAAGCTTTCTGTTCACCCTCTCAGTGAAGTTACCTTTCAAGGACCCTGTCTTGAATTCAACTGTGCAATGAACCCACAGTGGGATAAGACATCTTCGGCCTCTCAATCAGATCTCAAAACATTTAGGGCACTTGCAAGTATGCTGAGAGAACTCGACATGATAGAGACCTGGAGGTTCTACGACGACGAATGTTGGAGAGAATTCTCTGTAAAGGCTAATTTCCCAAACCTAGTGAGTCCCCCAGCAGCTTTGCTGGATTTTTGGGGTTTAATTTTTTCTCCTGCTAAGAGTGAGACTCTTTTTCTCCCTCTCTTAGGCATGATTTGAGAATGTCCTTTGACTTTGTAATGTGTTTTATGGGCTATGGGGTCTTTTACTCCATAGGGCTTCATGTGTTTTTGGTAAGTGTGTTTCACAGCACCCTCAGTGCAGTAACACAGGGGTGTCATAGTGACCCTCCAAACATAGGAGTCTGTCTCCCAGGGCATGTAAAGTCACCCATGACTTTACTAGTCTTAAATTGGGAACAGAACCAGTACAAACCATCATATTGTGGAAGTACTGGTAGAGGTAATTCGATTGCCCCTGGGTCTGTTTTTCAAGGGGGCACTGTCCCGTCCCCCTTGTCGAGTTTCTGGCTGGTGGCAGTGGTTACCACGCGAAATATTCCACCAGAATATTTCCTATGGGATTTTCCCATTCATTTTAAACGCACCACATTTTTGGTGCAATGTTAAAGATACCGCCGGGTTATTTATTTAATATTTATTCCCCGGTTGGGTCTTTTTGCCAGGACTCGGTTTTAAAATGGTGTTTGTGTTCGCCTCTGTAACTCCAACCCAAGTCGAGCCCTTTGTTCCACTTTTGGCGGGCTGCACAGAAGCCTCCAAATGTGGTGCCACTCTGTCTGGGTCTACAGGATGTGTGTGGGGGGGGGGGGGAATAGGCACCTTGGACTGAGTTGCCTTGGCAACTCAAGTCACACTCTTGTGTGATTGGCCCAGTGGTGAGCCGCCCGGCTCACCACTTAGCATGTTTGATTGACAGCTAGGCTGATGAATGGGGGTTTTCTGCATAAAAGCAGGGCTTTGGGGACTGGAACTTCAGAAGTCGCCATAGGACCTAAAGAATCCGAAGAGGGGAGAAGCTGAACCATCTACAATGACGACACCACCGGTGGAGCCCTGCTGTACGAAACTCACCACTTTCCCGACGTCAGAGAAGATCTTCTTCCAGGAGAGTCTTCTTCCCTTTGAGCTGGTGGGACCAACCAGTTCACCTTTTTTGCCTTCCTGGATCGTCTCGTGGTCGAATCGCCCGTGCCAAGCACCCCGGCGGCCGGATAGCCACGCTTCACTGCTACCGTGAATAAAAGGGTAGTACCTTTTAACCGGGAAACTCTGCGGCTGGTTTCTTCCCGTGCAGTGCAACGACCTCCAGCTTTCCTCCACGTCGAGATCTTCTCTTCCCCTGGACGAAGCACCGACTTGCACCTGCTTCCAGGAACAACATCCCCCGCTGGAGCTTTCTCACCATTTCAGGTACTGTGTCCCGCCTGGTCTCCCTTGCAACAGACTGTCCAAGGTGTCCCGTAAATCCTCGACTCTCTATCCTGGGGTGACCTCGGACCTGTTAACATTACCTTTCTAACTTGATCCAACCTCTTTTTGACTTTCCTGCAAAGACTTTTAGTGCATTTCCACTGTGTGATCTTGGGCACATTCCGCCTTGCTCTCTCCAAGAGTGGGCCTGGCCTATGAACTTTTTGCTCTACAGTAGACCCTGCCTTTCTTGACTTGCTGTGGTTCTTTAAAAGTGTTGGTATTGTGTGTTTTTCCTATTTATGCCTTTTCTCTCCCTTTTTAAATAATTATTGAGTGCCATCTATGGTTACGCGCTCACCTCTGTTTTGCTAAATAAGTGGTGTATTAATCTAGACTTGCCAAATAATTAATTAGGGAGGTGTATATATTTCTAGTGACTGTGTTTGAACTTGCTTGACATATTAGTGCCAGTGTATTTTTACAAGTGTGTTTTAAATAAATAATTATATACTTTTATACCAAAGCTCTGGTCAGTGTTTGCTTGTACTACTGTATTGTTAGCCCTATTGTGTATACTCTATATACTGCCTAACTCTTCTTGAGAGAAGTCTGACTGCTCAGCCACAGCTACCAGGTAAATCTGGGTGGTACAGAGTGCTACCAATTGGGTTTACTGCTAACACCTGTAGTCTTAAACTTTTTGCAGTGGTCCCTAAGGGAACTGTACAGGTTTCTGCCTAACAACGAATAGCGGGAGTATACCTTTTATTCGTCAGTACACAGGTCCTTCTCCTGAATAGGCATGATCCTGATGGCAACGGCCTTGATGAGCCACCCCCTGGCTCCAGAGATAGAAACCATGCAACCCATAGATCCTGCCCCAGTGACACTCACTCTACAGGGTATCATTGCACCACCTACGCAACAGGCCCCATGGCACTTAAATAGTGCTGTACTGCGAGACCCAGTCTTGAAACCGGAAATGGGGTGATAATGGAGGCCCGTTGGAATCCATTCATTGATCTTCACCCGGTGAGTGAGGAGCTGCTGATCAGAGCTCTGGAGCCCATCGAAGAGCACTGATGGCCCAAGACGTATGGGCATATGTGGGTAAGGTCCCTCTTTAAAATGGGCCTTGTGTTTCATCTTTGGCTTATTTTGTTTAATTACCCCCGCATCTACTACCATTATTTACTAAAATTTAACTCTACTTTCTGGATGCACATGTGCTGTATACATGTGTTTTTGATCGTATAAATGCCTGCTTCACTACCCAATTAGGCCGGCTAACATGGCCGCCCTTTTTGGACCACAGTCCCTCTGCTGATGTGCCCGGCCTGCTCCCGCCCCCACTGGCTAGCCTTGCCGTGAGTAGCCAATCGGATCGACCGGGAGGCGGGAGCCGGCCCGTTGACTCTAAAGCCTGCATCGCAGGCCCTGTCTGTCCCTGTCCGTACCAGTACGTGCCCCAGGCCCTTCACTCTACCTGCCGTTGGGGATCATCATCTGTTGACACTAGAGGCCCCCCGGGCCCTAAACTCCCCCCTGACACTTACCAAGATGACAACTTAAGACTGGCCCCCACGCTTAACGACTTTGTCTTGCCATCAACCATTATGCACCTTTCACTGATCTTCTGCCTGTTATAACCTCATTGTATATTTAAATACTGTGCATCCCACTAATTCGCTTTTGCTCTGCCTCTCTGTTACCCTGATTATCATTACCTCTTGTAAATCACCCGACTATGCTACCTCCCTACCTTATCCAATACTGAACTCCCAAACATATGATCTGCCCATCTGCAACTGTATACTTTGATGTAATTCCCCCTACCATGAGATGAGGCTTCCCAATTTATGCACCCTAAATTATGTTGCTTGTTATCTATCTCTTCAAGCCATTGCCTCTGCAAGCCAATCATGCAATAACTAACATGTAACCAACTAGTGCCTAGATGCCTCCGGGCATCGTGCGCTATACAAATGACAAAATAAATATTATAAATAAACAGAGAACTACTTTAAAGAAAAAGGACTTGGGTCTGATTTTGGACACGGGAAAAGCAGTATTTCGAGGAGAGTTTATGGGGAAAGGAGCTGTTTGGAAACGAGCCAAGGCCCAGGTGAGAGGGACATTAGAGGAGGAGCTCCGAGAGATGGAAAGGGAACACAAACAGAGGGATACGCTGCGCTCACTCTATAGAGGATAAAGCGAATAACATCCTAGTCGCAAAGCTGAAGTCCGCACAAACGTGCCATAGGATCGGAGCCCTGAGAAATCGGGAAGGGAACATGTGCTGGGAGGAGCAGGCTAAGCAACGAATAGCTGAATCATATTTCACGGAATCCAGAGCTCACATTGGGGAAGCTAGGGCCCTACTTGACACCCTCCGATTGCCCAGACTCTTGGATGAGGAAAAATCTGAATTAGACAGACCAATCACAGCTCTTGAGATAGACACGGTCATCAGCAACCTTCTGATTAATAAAAGCCCCAGGACTGGATGGCTCTCCCCAACGCCTTTTACAAAAGCTTTCAGACTCAATTGGTGCCCCAGTTGGTGAAGATTTTCAAAGATTTTGGGAAAAGTGTAAAGTTCTCGGGGACGATGGGGGAATCTAGGACGACCCTTGTTCTGAAATTAGGGAAGGACCTGACCAAATTCTCTTCATACAGACCTATAGAACTACTCAATACAGATGCTTTGATTTTTACAAAAATACTGACGAATAGGCTAGCAGATATTCTACCCAAGCTAATTGATGAAGACCAGACAGGGTTCAAACATGGCATGATCTACATTTGACAGCAGACGGGCATTGAATTTAATAGAGGTGAGGGACGTGCCAAAGGCAGCAGTCTGTCTCTAGATGTGAATAGGGCCTTTGATAGTGTAGCTTGGACTTATTTACGGGAAGTACTAGGAGACTTAGGAATTGGCAAACAATATTGCAGATGGGCGTTTGCTAGCTTCATAGCCCCAACTACACGGGTCAGGGTTAGCAATGGGCACACAGATCGGATTCACATTAAGAGGAGAACGAGGCAGGGGTGCCCCTTGTCCCCACTGTCATTTGCCCTGGCCATGGAACCCTAGCCCACCTGATACAGGAATATCAGAGCATTTAGGGAATCCGAACAGGGACGCGTCAACATCATTTTATACGTAATGGACCCATCTGAGTCGGTTCCCCGGCTGCTAGACGTTATTAACAAATTCAGGTCCATCTCTGGGTTCTCAATTAATTATGGGAAATCGGTGGGTATGACTATTGAGGACCAGACGCTCTATACGTCTTAGTTGGGTAACTGACAAAATAAAATACCTTGGTGCGCAGCCGACATCCCCGACCAGAAGGGCTCTATACTGCAAACTTTCCTAGCTGATTCAGGGAATGCGAGGAGGACCTGGGAAAATGGAACACCAACACATTTCCTGGCTGGGGAGGGTAGCAGCAGTCAAGATGTCACTCATCCCTAAACTATTATATATGTTTCATGCTCTTGCGGTCAAGATACCATCTAAACCGATCTCCCAACTGCAGGGGAACATCTCTAGGTTTGTCTAGGGAGGGAAGAGACCCAGAGTAGCGAGGAAGGTACTGCTGTGGTCACTGTGGAGGGAGGCATGAGGATACTCACACTCAAAAGATGCCTCCTAGCAGCACAAGTTAGCCCTATGTGCGACTGGAGGAAGGGAAATAACAAGAAGGGGGTAGAGATGGAACATGAGGACACAAAGCTCCCACTGGTCAACACTCCGTTCCTCACACCGAGGTCCCGGAGGGACCAGAGGAACACTATTGAGCACAACTCGGGCCTCCTTAGGATACTGTGACGAGGGAATGAATCCCCATGGGAATAGGCCCCAATCGCCAATACTGGGGAACCCCGACTTCAGCCCACGGCTGACAACCCGAGTCGTAGCAAAATGGGAAACAGTGGGGAAACTCGGGCTAGCAAAAAAAATGTATGTGGATTCAACCCCCGCTGACCTTTGGAGAGTGTAAAAACAGATTTCAGGTGGAGGAAAGAGAACGGTTCAAGTACGGCCAAATCCGTCCCTGGGTCACAAACATGGAAGTGAAGAATAAGGGAACAAGGAACCCTAAGGGGATAGAGCGGAGTTTGGTGGAGGGCCTTAGCTCAAAATACACAGCTACATTCTATAGATTGCTGGATGCAGTGAACGAAACAGAGCCGATACCCTACATGGTAAAGTGGCAGAACGAGCTGTGAACAGATATCCAACCGGTAGCATGGTGACATATATGGTAAAGGGCTCAAAGCATTTTGATGTACAGCTATGCAGGAATGTGGGTATGAAATTCTGCGTAGTTGGTACATGTCCCCCAGTCGCTTACATGAGATCAACCCTGAGTTCTCTTATAGATGCTAGAGGGATGTGGGGAGAAAGGAACGTTTGGTCACATGTGGCGGACCTGCCCCTGATCACAATTATACTGGAAGGAGATCCTCTCACACATTAGAGAATTTACAGGAATTAACCTCCCATGGGATCCCAGGGTAGTGATTCTGGGGAATTGCGCTGAGGAGGGATATACACTGCACGGTCCACTGGCGAGGGTAGTACCACAACTCCTAACTGCGGCCAGGCTCACAGTGGCCATGTCTTGGAAACAGGCGGAAGGCCCTATAATCGCTTAGTGGTGGGTCAGAGTTTGGACACCAGTCGCATTATAAAAAATTACTGCGATCCTCACTGATTCGTATCTAAACTTTTATACAGCCTGGCTCCCCATTTTACAGTACCTGGGTTCCAAAGAACATTGTAACCATAGACTGCAAGTTCTTCAGCATTATGAATTGTTATAATGAGATTGCAATGAACTATCTGCTTTGACATTGGTGGCACTTTATTACAGTTGTATTTAATTGTTCACGGAAAATAATGAAGTCATTGATTTAGTGTCTAATTGATGACCAGTCATTTGCATTTTTTTTATTGTTGCATATATAGTTTACAAGAAACCTTACACAACATAAATAGACAAAGGAAAAGAGAAAAAGAAAAAAGAAGACAACATAATTCATACATTAAAAAAAAACACAGACAACGACAGATACAAATACGACCAACTAACCCACTGGCTAAAAACGACCAAAATGGTAGAAGCAGCAATGAGAGAGCTAACCCCGTTTGAGCAATACATAATGACGAACACTGGAACGAAGAAGTTTGTATCAAGCACCTATAAATACATTAACATGGTGGGGGAGGAAGTAAAATGGACATATATCAAACGATGGGAAAAGACCCTTCAAAAAACAATCCCCAGAAAACAATGGGAGTACATATGGGGGATGATACCGAAACTAACTAAGGCGATACAGACAAAAGAAGATGAAAATCCTCTTGCAATGGCATTATACACCTGAGAGACTCCATCAGTTCATACGAAACTTCCCAAATAAATGCTTGAGGGAATGCGGTGGGGAAGGAGACTGGCGTCATGTCTGGTGGCAATGCCCGACCCTACAGCAGTACTGGAGGGAGATCCAATCGCATATGAAACCTATATTCCCAACATTGCAAATAGTAGGAGAGGAAGTATGGCTATGTGGACTATGGGACCCCAAAGATATACAACTCACCAAAACACAGAAACAAAACTTTATGGGGCTACTGATTGGCCCGTGGCTTGAAATAGCCCAAAAATGGAAACAAAAAAATCCGCCCCAGGCCCTCGATTGGATAAGGAGGGTCTGGTCACATATATCTCTAGAAAGAATAACATATAACCTACAGGGCGCACATCAAAGATTCCGGGACGACTGGGGAATAGCCCTGGAATACCCCCAGAGTGACTATATGGAGCAGTGGTGCCAACACAAACTAAGAATTCTGGACATGTTTAACTGAAGCAATGCATGAACCTCGGACATAACGAACAATCTAGTGATGATCCTGGCGAGGGGGGAGGATATGGGAGGGAGGGAATGTTACAAGTTACATGTTGTAAAACCAATGAAAACAAGTTTAAAAAAATAAATAAATAAAACAGAATAAAAATCTGAATCCATATTCATAAAAAGGGTCAAAAGAATAAAAGAGCAATGATCATTCAATTCAATACAGTTCCCACAATTCTATTGTCTCAATATAGTCATTATGTACTATCCATGTTTTTTCTTACCCAGGTCAAGATTGATGCAGGTTAATAAAAGGTTCAGAGCTAAAACCAAACAAATACTTGTGCCCCACATGCACCTGCACCAAAACAAATTCCTGGACACTTCAGAGTTAGCAGCCATTTGCATTAACTGGTGATTAAAAAACAATAAAGTTCAAATGATTGGCTACAGATCAGCACATTAAACAGGCCTTAAACCGAAGGTGGATAACTGAAAAGGATGGAGAGGGGTGCCTGACCGTGTGATCGATGTGGCTTTGTGGGATCCTTGGTGCAAGGGTGAGCGATTGTAGTGTGGACTGTGCTGCAGTCGGTGTGACATGAATCAACTTCCGGGGCACCAGTGGTCCAGGCGTGAATATCGGTTTCTAAACCATCAATCAGCCCCACGCCGCTAGTACACCAGAAGGGATCCAAACAGATTGGTTTAACAAGCACATCATAAACCTTGTCTAATTTTGGTAACGTGGACGGAACGCCATGCTCATCTCCGAAAAAGTTGTTTGTAAATTATTACCCAATGACTAAAGGGACAGTCCAGTCATGGCGTATCAAAAATATCTACTTTATATCACAACAGACAGTTCCAGCAACACTACGAAATACAACCCCCCCTGTAAAAGAATGCAGCGGACAGACAGTTTCAAATAAGGAAAAGGGATGCACTCTGAATACTGTAAGGAAGTTAGTCAGTATGGCTAATAACCACAACAGTTTAAGATTACTTGGCTTCAGCAACAAGGTAGCAATGGGTCTTGAAATGCCTCTAGGGGTATTCTGGGAAAGCTCAGAGGGACAAACCCACAATGTACCTTATGCTGTAGGTGTTCTTGGTGCTCGACAGAGTCGGGTCAGCTTCAGGGCGCTTTGCCGGCTTATGTGACAGAGTACAAGATGGGAGTCAGCTACGGGTATCAGGTGACAAGACGGTTCGGCGAGCAAAGCTGGACGAACAGCTGCAGGATGGCCCACACGGCAGCTCGGGGTCAGGATCATCCCAGTGCTTATCAGCGGTTCTGAAGCAGTTGTCGAGACATCTCTGATGTCTTTTAACGACTGCGGCTTAACAATGGTCTGCGTTGCAGTCGATTGCAGCTCGAGGAAAATGTCCTTTAAGGCAGAGGTCAGTAGATGCTCATCAAGGCACTTCCCCCAGCTTCTTCAATGGGCTGGTGTCGTCCATTAAGGCGGACAGCCTAAGGCTGAGGAGTGTGTTGCAAGAAGCTGCCTTGTCTTAGTTTCGGGTTCAGAGACCTTCTGGCACTTCCTACTGTAAGGAAGGCCTGGTATCAACAGTAGACACAGACACAATAGATGCAAGTTTCGAAAACCTTTATTTTGTAGTTTACTGTGGTTGGTAAAATTCTTAACTGGCCCAATGGGAGTAATCTCAACCATAAAATAAAAACAACAAGTCCAAGTCAGTCTAGTCAAAATAAATGCCTATACTAAGAAAACCTAACCTTGCCCTTCTCAAACAACAAATGTGTAAAGGGAATACAAAAAAGAAAAACAGTGTCTCAAAAGAAATGTCAAAATGGCTTAGGTAACAACTCCATTCCCCACATTCAGAAGCACGGGGCCTTGCGAGTTTCTTAAAAGCGATAGGTGTATGGGACAGTACCATCAGTCTTGCTGGAACAATTCAACAGTTCAGGCTTGGGCTTCAAGCTTTTGTCAGTCTAATCAACTCCGCAGGTGTCGTCTGCCTTACTACAAACATAGTTCTTCTCTTGGCTTTCACTTTGCCACTTTTCAATACAGGCTTTCCTCCGCCAGGCTCGAGCCTGTCTTTCTCTTTTACTGTCGAAGACTTTAGAAACTGCAAAAGTTTTACATATATCTCTGCATGACCACTTCGGCCTCCTTTTTAAACAATTTGAAAATCAACAATCTTCACAACACCAATGCTCCTTGGAACTTTTAGTTTTACTTTTGCCCTCTTGGAATCTTCAAAGTTCATTTGACTTTTGCCCTCTTGGTAGTATTTCAAAGTACATTATCTATTGCTTTTCACTCAATCACCTCTCGTACAGGATCGCGGTTACTTTCTTGCCTTCATTTCCTGCTTTCCATAACTCAGAACATTTACAGAGACTTTCGAATGTGGGACTTGGCTTTGCAGGAACACTCAAGTTACTTTGTATACTTTTCTCAGTATTCAATCATTGTTCTCTTATCAGCACACTCGCAACCTTCAACTTGTTGCATGCCTCTTTTGCTCGTAACACAAACCGGGCGTTTGTTTACCTTGGATAACTCACTGGTCGTGTTAATTAGGTTTTTGTCTTCAATGCCTTTCCCGTAGTAGTCAAGGCCGTTATCAATGCCCCCTCTACTCGTCCCCAACTCAGTCTTTCACCCTGGAGGGTTGTGGGCCACCTGGAAGCACTTTAGAGGTTTCTCTTCTCCACTCACTTGTTTTTGGTCATGGAATGGTT
The DNA here is from genome assembly GCF_040938575.1 of Ambystoma mexicanum. Classification (NCBI taxonomy): domain Eukaryota; kingdom Metazoa; phylum Chordata; class Amphibia; order Caudata; family Ambystomatidae; genus Ambystoma; species Ambystoma mexicanum. Next base: position 536,823,352 of record NC_090928.1, on the reverse strand, counting down.
ACAGCTTCCCAAAAGCATGGAATTCTCATCTGGCTCCCTCGTTCTCCTGAGCAGCCGATCAGCCTTCCAACTTCAATAACCTGGTTCGCCTCAGCACCGAAAGAGCGGTTTCTTCTTGCATCCAGCCTCGCTCAGAGTGTGCCTGTGTGCACCACTTTTTATGTTCACAGGGAGTGTTAACAAGTGGCAGGTGCATGTAATTCGTATCACGTGCCTTACTCTGCCTGATCTTATTAGAGGGACAGACCCATGGCAAGTCAGTAGAGGTAATCCACCTGACCTCATTCCTCGTCTTCCTCGTCTCAGTAGTGTTGTCAATGTGAAGTGGGGAGGAATTATGGGAGTTGTAGTTTCCCATGAAATAAGCAGAGATAGTGGTTAGATTGGTTAAGGAAAAAGGGGATAACATGCCTCACCATCAGGTGCTTCACCCACACTCCTTGAGGACCCACTACCCAGGTGATCCTCCCTCGCTTGCCCAGCCCCCAGGGTCAGGATCCAAAAGCAATGGTCTTTCCCTGGCCACCCGAGTACGGGATGCCTACTTAGGAAGCCTGGTGCAGAGCCTAGCAGGGAATGCTGTGTGCTGGCTGGGTCCAGTGGTGCTGGTTCTGGTATCTACCTCTGTTTTCTCGTCGATGTTTAAGGGAGGGATCTTGTTTCCCTCTTTGGAGGTCCTGGCCTTCTTTGTACCTTCAGCCAGGGGCCAATGAAGAGTTCTTCTTGCTAGTCCTTGCAACGTCTTCAGATGATCTGCCAAAAGAGGAGCTCAAGGCCTCTTTTAAAGCCAAATGTGAGTCACAGTGGTTGTGTAGGCTAAGCCTACCTTAATGAACAAATCCTGGGGTCCCCACCAACAATCTTTTGTATGCATGAGGTCCTAGCCAGAGAGCTTTGCAACAGGAAAGGTAAAAAGGTAAAGGGGTGAAAACATGTGATACCAAGTCCCACCCATCTTCCTCTCAGTTGTCGATCAAAGAGTCTCTTTGTTTAATGGATCTCTCTGTGGTTCATGATTAAAGTGAATGGTCTCCCTTGACGCTGCAGCGAGACAAGACTCTCTGGCTCCTGCAAATCACATTCTCCTACCTTATGAATGGGGCCCCCCTGCAGGGTGGACTACTGTAAACGCGCAGTCCCAAACATGACAGTTCACCATCATCCATACTGAGGGCGGATGCCGGCTTCAGATTGACACAGTTAAATATGAAAGGCTGGAGTTTATGGACTCCTTTGTTAACCTCTGCAGCCAGGCCCCATGTGGTCCCGTTTGAAGTGCACTCTATTAGTATGGTAATCACTGCTACCAGCTGCAGGGCCCAACAAAAGATCAGGGCAGATCCACAGAGCCTTTGTTAGTTCATCAGGCTGGCCATGGCAGAGGGAAGCTTGGTCCTCAACCTTTCTGGAGATGACAGTGTACTCCAGACTGTCATATACTAACTAAATAGGGCAGGGCTCACTGTACCTGTAGGCTGTGTCCACCCAGAGTACACAGGTCTATGCGTGTGTCGTGGTGTGAGCATAAGAAAAGCTGTCGATTTACCCCACGCATTTTCCCGAGGTTGGTCTACTATCATTCCATTTAATTACAAATGTCAAAAAAGACCAGGCGAGTGCACACCCACCGTGTGGATTGTCAAATTCCTCACAAGATGGCAGAAGAGGGGAGTGGGTGTTTCCAAATGGAAGATGGCGATAAATTTAGATGGAGTGGATAAGTTATTCTGCAAAGAAGAGGAAGACAGGGGGAACTGATGTTTTCATCAGAAACATTGGGAAACAGCACAACAAACTAAATAGGGTCCCTGTTTAGCAGGCTCCTACCCAGTCCCTCGCTGCAGCCAGGGGGCCGGGGGGAGGCTTCCCTTCGATGTATTCTGTAAGAAACAACATAGTGCAGGACTCCCATTTACTGGATGATAACGAGCAAATTAGGTGACTTGGATATCATTAGGACTACTTGCACCTAAGGAGGCAGTCATGCTCTGACTAAAGCAGAGGATGGGACACAAACCGAAAGAATGTCCACAGCTCAGAAAGGTCCTGGAAGCTTATTTTAGAATGGGAGACAAAAGCAGAAACACTTCCCGACTTGCCTTAGGCTTGCTGCAATTTAGGTGTATTAGGAGTACTTCTTGCGCTATTTTTATTATTATTATTGTTTTAACATTTTCCATCTTAGTCCCTTGTCGCAGTAGATTGCATTGCTGCTGAACATCCACTTGGCATCTTAAATACCATCTGGAAAATTCTCTCTAGTTTAAATCATGGCTATAACTGTCAGGTGTTTTTTTATTTTAGCAAGGCATATCACCAACTACAGGGTTCGAAATCGCTGGGAGCCATTTAGCTCGTGGTTATACCCAAGGGGACCCTGCTTAGATTGAAACCAACAACTACCAGGAGCTACTTTTGACTCCTGTGGCAGGGGGTGCCATACAACCTTAGCTATGGGATTTTAACTGTATGTTTGGGAATGTATATCGAGGAAAGTAAAGGACTCACTTAAGGGACATTTAGAGCATATTGGATAAATATAAAATGGACACAAAGTTAGAGTTTGCATTGTGCGCAAAGTTAGATTTGCTGTGCGCTACGTATTATCTCCTGGTTCCCCACTGCCTAACTGATAATGCCTAATACCCAGGAGCTGCTTTTTGCTCCTGATGAATAAATCCCAATTTCTACCCCTCCAATTAACATGTAACATCCCTCATCAGCGATTGACCCAAATCAGAAACCAGAAGTACGCAGATAAGGAAAGTGAATAATACGGCAAAACACACTGGAAACCGATTTAGTGGCTCCTCAAACGGGAAAAAGTGATTTGTTTCCAAGTCACTTCAGCTGGCACTCTGGGGATGATTTTCTATCAAACATATGTAGTCGTATGCAGAAGGCTTGCGCTAACGTGCTGTTGGGTCCCCTACCTGCAATTGATTTAAAATGTTTGCAAGCGGTAGAGTAAAACAAGGCAAAAATCACCTTTACTCTTTCATTTTATCCTCCATCGTGTTAAAAAAATGAATGCTGCATGCATATTTCACTACATCAAGCTGGATTCCACTTGGAAACCATTTGTTTTACACCTAAAAGAAAATATCATGCAGGCGTAAAACAAAGTGGTCTGCGGCCCTCCTCCACCTGGCCAGAGCATGAAATAGAGGAGAGCGGGAAATGTAGGCGTAACAGCATCATGCCTGGCTGTCATGTGTCCATTTCCCCTACAGCCCATATAACATGACCTTCTACATCTTCTGTTCCGAATCTACAAACCACGATCAAGAATACAGTTTAGCCCCTATCCTCTTAATAATATGCAGTAATAAACATTTGCGACTGAAAAGCACTGCCCTTACAGGGTGTCTCCGAATCAAACAGTAAACTGACAACATTAGTTCACGGAAAAACACATAGATCAGGTTTCTGACCTTCTTAAAGGCAATGACACCAACGTGCAAGTGAAACATGAAACCTGGCTTAATTAATACAGTGCCCTAGAAATAGCACACGCCTTCTCTTCCGATTTCCAAGCATGTGTTCTAGCGTGACGGCATTAAAACTTTTGACGTTGAATTCAATACTAATCCAGGTCATCTAGCATCCTCACAGAAGGTGATGCTTCCGCAAATATTTTTGCATCGTAATTAATATCATTTTAATTTCAAACGTCAAGCTCAGTCTCCCAAATGTACCCAAGCCTACATATATAGGGTCTCCTTCCCCATTTTAAAACCGTCCGGTGCAATGTTTAAATGAGGTATCTGAACACAAAAAAGGGCTTCTGGGAAATTTGGTAAGGCTTCCCTTCTCCACAGTCAAAAAAGGGAAAACCCACATTGGACATCCAACACTATCAAGCAACACAAATTTTCATGACCAGGTAGCAAAACCCTTAGGTGGGGGTGGTAGCGATGTTGGTGGGTGAGGCTGGTAAAGGAATAGCAGCACTTAAAACACAATAATACATCTCAGTACGAGGAACGCTGGCAGGGATGGCAACAGTCTGATCATTATAAATACTGACAGTTAAGTTAGTGTGTATTACAGTCAAACGTCAGTTGGGATGATTATTGCAAGATACGGCCAATTGAGGAGAACAATATCACAACGATGCCCGTTCATGTTGAGATCCTGCCAAGATGATGGGAGCACAATATTTCACAGAACATCTGTGAAACAGAAGCAACCCCAAATACTGTCCAACAAGTATACTACTTGAAGGAAAATGAATGAAGGAGCAATATGGGTGGAAGAGTAATCTGCAATCATACCTATTCCATAATCTTTATATCTGCTAAAGAAGGTTGACATGAAATAATTCTTAACATTCGTAAACCTAAATGTTGTAGTTTAAATGCTTTACTTAGACGTGACCAGGCTTACCTCTGCCTAGTCTGGGAGGGAATAGTTGGGAAGGGGAATGTTTTACGGTTTACTAAATCATGCAAATTAGTTAACTTGGTCGGGATGTGGAGTTTGGTGTGAAAACAAGACACACATAACAAACTGCTGTAAATGTAGTTCATCTTGATAGCCCAGAGGAATACTTTGCAATTAGAAGGGGGAAAAAAAAGGTACGCGATTCTGCAAAGAATATATGAATCAACAGTGTGCATTTGAGCTGTCGGAAGTGTGGAGGCATAAGACATGGTCAACAGAAAGACTATATAACTACTGCTCATATACAAGAACAGATTATATTCTAGTGCCATCTGAATTATCCTAAGAGAGGTTCTTACTACCTAGAGAACATCAAAAAGGTGAACTGCATCCAAGGAAAAACACTCATGGTAGCATGGAGGAGGCTGACCTGGTGGATAGACAGTGCATTTATTTATTTATTTTAGCATTTGTATAGCGCACTAGAGCCCACGGGCATAGAGGTGCTGTAAAGAATATGTATGCAGGCTTGCTTCAGGGTTACAGGAGAGCGGCCCAGTACAGTGGATTAATACAGTTGCTTAGTTTACAGTGCGTTGCATATTAAGGTACACATAGCAAGATAGTCAGACGATGGCAGAGAGGGGGAGGCGAATCAGACAAAAATGTTATCAATTAGAGCCTTGATAACTATGAATACAGTAGCAATTGCACATAAAAATAAAAGGTGACAAAGGGACGGAGTTTGGTCCATAACCGTTGTCGCGCCTTGAAACACTTGTGTATAGGCGCGTTACAAATGCCATATCATAACCGAGGGGTCTGCCTTCCAAGGCAAGAAGAGAAGACATCAAGTCAGTTGCTACTTAGTACCACATGAATGTAAGGGGGGGGGGAGTTTTAAGAAAATTATTCAAAAAGGTACAGGCACTTTTTTAGGGTAATATTCTTTTGAAAGAATCAACTGTCATTTGTATAGCTTCATCAGTTCAATGTGAATATCTCACCTGCAAAATGTCATCAGGGAGGTGATTTTATTTCCTGACCCCTAAAATACTTTCCCCAAATATTCAAGCAGGGGTTAATTTACGATTCTAAACTCCAATCCTAGAATACTTGGGGAGAGTGTTTGATTTTAGTACGGGTGCAATTTTGGGTGAATATGTCCCTTCGTGACATTTTCCATAATTAGATTTTCACTGAATACCTCTTTCTCCGTACTAAAGTCCACACATAATGAACAGGACTGGCAGACAGCAATTTGTCACACAAAAGGGCCCGACCTCCAATGGTAACCCAACCACTTTTCAGGCTGAACAGCAAGTTCCCATTCCCATGGAGTTCGAGAGACTCGATGGGAATGGGAACACTGAAGCACTGGCACTGTTGCCAACGGTGCTTAAAAGGTTTTTCTGCTGGTAGGGGTCTGAACTACCGCTCGTTGTTCATTGTCCATACCGGCAGACTGCGGGTAACCTGGTTCAGGAAAAAATGCCAGAGCCGGAATGACTGTCATTTTTTCCGGAGCGGGTTACTTGTAATGAGGCCCATAGACTCCTTATTTGGTGGTGGTAATGTTAATCTGCCAAAGGAAATTCGTTTTGGAAGCAGGAATAGCTACTATTTTGATAGTAATTAAGACATGAACTCAAGAGCCCCATGGCTATATAGTACAGTGAATACAAATTTGAAAACGCAACCTTTTGAATGGGCTATTGAACGTTATTTGACTAAATGCTGCTGCTTCAACCAGACCTGGAACATGGAAGCAAATCACTACTGGCCCTCCATTTAAAAAGCGAAAGAGGGAGGATCCAGGGGCATATAGCCTTGCTGGAGGTTTCCACATCAAGGATTTTATTGAAGGATTTGACAGCATCGACTAAGGAAATATACTACCGAAATATCAAATAGGTTTCCAGAAAAATGGTTTTGAATATCCAACGTTATGGTGATAAAAACATTGAAAGCCCAAGCCTCAATAAAGGGACACCAACTATGTGTAGCCTTTTCACACTTCAGTCCTGACTTTGACCTGGTGGGCAAGGCAGAAATGGTCAAAATTAAAAGCTTAGGGCATTGGTAAGAGACTTGTGATGCTAATGCTATTTGTGACGAATCCTTGGTGGTCGTCACTTCTCTCTGAGGGGGAGACCCTTCAAATGAGGACAGGGAGGGGAGGCCGCTACCCGATAGTCCCCCTGGAGCTAGTACTCAGGAGGATCTCATGGAGAGGGGGTCACCCCACACCCCTGTGGGAGCAGGAACGACTATCCAAGGAGAACACAGTATTCACCACTCCAATCTTCCTCACCTACCCCACCCTTGCCTTGTAAATCCATGTACATGTGTCATATAACCAAAATCCTAAGTACTGGGATGAGGAAGAATCTAGTCAACCCAACTGAGGACAATAGGACAAGTACTGAGATGAGGAGGCAATGCAGAAGCATGAAGAGCACTCCTGGAACCACTGGTGAACATGCTAGTGGTTCCCAAATTCCTATTGGTCAAGTTGCATTCAAAATAGAAGAGGGAAAACGGGAGAGGAAGTTCAGCCTTCCCTGGAGGAGCTGCAAGCAAGTCAGCGGTGCGGCCGAGAGAAGCAACGCGGACCGGGACGCGAGGCGAGAAGGCAAAGCATCTCTCGAGTTTTGGAAGTGGAAAGATGCTTCTTCGTACTGGAAAGCAACCAGCTTAACTGACTGAGGAAGAGGGACCGCGTCGGTAGAGCAGCCCAGAGGGAACCCAGAGCTGCCGTTGATGGAATGAAGTCAGCAGAAGGCACGCCAGGACCAAAGGCGAGTTCCAGGACCGACTGGAGCCCACAGCAACACTCCCTGAAGGTAGGGGCCAACACTGGCCGGCCAGTGGGGACAGAAGAGAGGCTAGTAGTCCTGATAAGAAGGGTGAATCAACCCTGGGAAGAACGACTGAGAAAATACAAGACTGTGGGAAAGTAATATGTGAAGCAGTACAGGTCTGGGACCAGCACCCATAAGAAAGAAAGTTCAGTCATCTTCATAGTCGCAGTACCTGGCAGGTTAGTTAACCAAGTCTGCCACACTACCAGCAGAGAATCATACGGGTCGGGGACCCACAAGACTGGAAGCCAAGTCTAAGTTGGGGAGAAGTGTACAAATCATACAAAGAGACCAGGGGGAAGGGAAAACATCCCCCCCTGGTGTGAAAAAAACTGAAAGAAAAATACCTGAAGAAGGGAGGCATTCTCCAGGAACACAACAGTGAAGAAATAACTATGGCCGATGAGGAATGCTGATGTTTGAACTGAGAACTTTACTGCTTTTTAGCATTACAACCTGGAACTTTGTTTTGTGCCTTGAACAGGGATTGAGACCTGGGGAAGGGAGTCATTCCCGCAGGTAAAGATCCCACCCAACAATTGGAACTGGGATCCATTCTCAAGAAGAAGCAAGCCATTCTTCGGGACCAAGAAGATACACTACCTCTTTAGTTAGTTATAAGTGTAAGGGACAGAAGGAGGTTATTGACACAGGACGGTGGACTCTTGATTTACACGGACATCCTGACAAAAACCTTGGTATTTTAGTTAAGGTAGGGAAACCCCTCTCAAGAGTAGGGAGAGGTAGGTTTTTTCTTTATTGCTGGTATAAAGAAAGTTTATTTCAACAACCATGCCACCTGAATCAGTCTCCTCCTTCATCACTCTTACATATTATATTAGAATCTCAGTATCAAGGTAAGATGAAATGTGCAAGTGCCGTTTTGAAAATAGATTAAAACTAATGAGGGTCTTTTGCAGGGTTGCGTTTTGGCACATTGCTTGTTAAATTTGTGTTTATTGGACCTGCACTTGGCTCTCTGTGAGAAACTATTGGCCTCGGTTCCACCGAAGCAGAGGGCAGAGAATTTACCTGGTTAACCTATAATGGATGATGTAGTCTTATTCATTAGAACGCGAGTAGGCCTCCGACGAAGCCTAGCATAGACCATGGCATTTGGTAAAACGAACGCATTCGAGATCAATATTGGAAAAATTAAGATTGTCCTTTAGCAAGAAGAGGAAGAAAATCACCTTCAGTTAGATGCTGGGTCCAGATAAGAAATGTTTACATCTTGAGGTTTGGTTGACCTCGATAAACTCCAGCCAGTGGCTAGAATCTATATAGCCAACACCACAGGCACTATGACAGCTTTGAGCAGATTCGATAAAAGATGTGGAGATTATCATCAAAAATAACTATTTCAGTGAACAGACCATAAAAGTACGTACAAAAAAGAAATACATATAGTATATAAAAATACACATTTTAAGAATTAACACATACAGATAAAAATCCTTTCAAAACGATGCATCATACCATAAGTTTAAAAGGGGTATGCCCTCTCCAACTTCACAGTTTGTGTATGCTCACTTTACAAAGGCTTTTAGGGTAAAACAACATACCGGTTAATCTCACAAAGACCCATTGTTTAGTAGCACTCAGTGTGATATAACCAGCATATCACTACCGCTTTCACATGTTGCAAACCAACTTATTGTACATTATTTAGATCTCTCCCTATCTCCTGTGCCAAGCCTTTTCTACATACGTGGATACAGCACTAGTAATGTCGTTTTATTCAGTTTTAAGGCAGATTTCTTTTGCTGTTATCAGGGATTGTATGCCCTTATTTTTGAGGCAGGGATTCAGCATACTGAAGACACACAAATAGAAAGTGCTGCATTGTTTCACATCTATCCTGGAAAAAAGGGCAAAAGTCAACTTCACCCTCCTTCCATCTAGCGGTAACAGTGGCTAGGGGAAACATGGCCAATCACAATTTAAGATGGAGTACTCTAGGTCTTGGTCTCTCAAATGGTCCAGAGGTAGGTTTTTATGAGGTAACAAGACACTTGGTTATAGATGGTCTCATATTAAAGTCTGCAAATGCATCCATTAGTGGCCGTTGGGTAGAAACAGTTATATTTTCAGGATAAAAACAGATTTTCAAGGTGAAATAGTTTCAGGGACTGAAAGAAATGCTTGAACTATGGGAGACTAAGTGCACTATGATAATTAAGGAGATCATCGAGAGCTGGTCTATATTTCTCCAGTGGGTCGGATGACCATATGCAGGTCCAATAAGGTATGGGTCTAATAATACTCTGATCATTGATGGGTATAAACCCCAACTCCATATACAGTGGGATATTTGGAGTATTACTCGAAACATACGATAGTTTAGGAATGTAGTTACAGTTACCACTGATGCTGGGATTTTGCCATTGCCCCATACCTCTGCTCCATAGAGTGCTGCCGAGCTAGCCTAGGCACAATAGACTTCTACAGCTGGTTTGAGAAGGTTTTTGCCAAAATAGTAAAGAAATTCAGGATACCATTGCATTTTCTCCCAAGCAATTGTTTAACCTTTTCTATGTGTTTAGCCCATTTCCCGGCTCTTCAGAACCTAATCCCCAGAAAGTCGAAATATGTAACCTCTTCAGTCATCGATCTGGACATTAACCTTGGAGAAAGGGCCTTTCTTTTTACCACAACTCATCGTCTTACTGGGTTTATCTCTAAGCCATGTGTGGCACAGAAACCAACAAGGTGATCAACCAGTCTGGAGAGTCCAGATGGGGGTCGTGAGAGGATGACCACATAGTCAGCAAAAAAAAAAAGAGAATGCCAATCTTTTCTCCCCCCCCAGAAATGTTACATCAGAATTGTTGATAGGGAGGTTGTGGAGTAGGCCGTCAAACAGTATGTTAAGAGTGTTGGGGCTAATATACATCCCTGCCTCACCCCCTGCATTAGGGGTTTCGCCGGTCATACTCATCTAACCTTGGCAGTTGTATTATCATAAAGGTCCTTGATGGCTTTTAACAATGATTGGGGATATTGTTGCTCTGGAGGGCTCGCCAGAGCACCCTTCTAGGAATGCTGTCAAAGGTATCTTTTAGATATACAAAGACCAGGTCTATCTGCCCTCTGACAATTCCTACATATTTGTCAAGAATGAAGGAAAGCCTGAATGATGGTGCTCACTCCTTTCCTGAAGCCAGCTGGTCAATGGATTATGTAATTGGTGTCACCCATCCTTCCAGTTTAAATCGGCAGGACTTTCCTGTAGAGTTATTCCAAGACCAGGAGAGAAAATGGACGATAGTTGCATGGTGTGCTAGGGTCTCCCCCTTTAAATAATAGGCACAATCGTGGCCTGTTGACATGATTCCAGTATTACGCTTGTTAAAATGGTGTTAAATAGGGACCAGAGATATGGAACTTATGCTTTGTGTGTGTACATAAAGAAATCCACCGGGATATGGTTGGGTGCAGGAGCTTAACCCCTGGATTGTTTTTCAATTGATTGGCTACCACCACCTCTGACAGTTATAACCAGGGGAGGTGTATTCATTCCACCATGACCCACTTCCTGCGCTACCTCTTGCAAGTTCAAAAATTCTGTCCTATTATCCGCATATAATACGGAAAAGTGGGTAAACCAGGCATGCTATGTTATCGCTCCTTGGGTGGGGGGGTTCTTGGAGGATTTTTGAATCTTTCTCATTACCAGCCTTTATGCGAGTTTCCCAAGTTTCTAATGTTTTCAACCTCTTGTTTTCTTTTAATAGGGTCTTCTACTCATTTCTCTTTTGGGTACCCTCAAGGTGGTATTATTAGACTTCAAGGTAGCCAGAAGGCTTACTTTATCCTTCCTGCACTCCCCATCAAACCAGCCCTCCCTTGTCATTGAATGATGTAGCACTACTTTGACAGATCATGTAAAGTAGGGTGCTAAAATGGTGGGGAGTGTATTGTGAGCACCAATTATAGGGTCATGGTCAGGATTATTTTGTTCCCCGAGGAATTCTAGTGTTCATGTAGCAGTTACAGTATTTTATAGTAATGGAGCAATGCATTCCACTTAACGTGTATACTCAAGAAGGTTAAACCCAGTTTGTATCTAGTAGACTTGCTTGAAACTTAGTTGGCCAGTGATAAAGCTTTTCTCCAGAATAGCCCTTCAAGCCCACACAATTTATTCCAGTCCTCAAAGTTCCAAGCCATAAGTCATACATGGAACTTTTTCCCCCATTGCAGAAATGTTTTAATGGGATTGACAAACAGCAGAATTTGACACCTAACGTTTCACAAATAAGTACAAAAATTTTAGATTTAATCAGCAAATAAATGTGAAAACTCGGGTAATTGGTTAACAATTTACAGCCTCGTACTCTCAATTCTCCAATTACATTCCAGTAACAGGGTTCAAAATGGGAGGGGGGCTGGGAGCCATTTAGCTCCTGCTAGTAGCATAGAAGAGCCTGGCTAGCCTGACATCAACAGCTAACAGAAGCTACTTTAGGTTTCCCAGTCCAACTGATGCTGTACGCACACAACTATTTAACTCTGTGTGTTTGGGAAAAGCTATGAATACATATTAGGATGCATCTATGCAACATTTAAGGCATAAGAGGTCATAAATAAAAGAACCAAATTATAACTTTGAATCTCGTGTGCATGCAATATTTGCGGAAAGACATGTACTAGCTCCACATTCCTCAGTGGTAGCTCCTGGTCACTGGTTAATGCTGGATACCCATCAGATGCTTTTAGCTCCTGCTTATCCAATCTTAATTTCGCCCCTGGATAAGATTATGTTTTTTGTGAAGTTAAACATTTTCGTTTTAGATGTATTTCCAATTAATTTAATTGCACATAATTAATGAACACATTTAACAAACGTAATCCCACAAGGGTTAAATCAAAGAAGGGTCGTCTGCATAAGTGACCCATCAAATCTCCATTTGACAAAGCTGAGGCGGGAAAATCTGCCAATGCAGAGCATAGATCAGAGATGTATAAATTAAACAGGCAACGTACTAATAGGCATCATCGACTTATGACTGTGTCTATCCTTTTTAGATTATGTTGTTTAAACTTTATTTTCAACAAAAACAGACAGCATGGCATTGTCGAATCCAAATGCAAACTAATAGCAACATGATATGATTGGGAACAAATCATAGACAAAGATAATACCCTCGGTATACTGCTCACAAAATGCAGTCCATCACAATGTTCACCCCATGTGCTACCAACTACTCGGCTGATTGACTTACTTAATGAGCCAAATATGCACAGAATGGCACCCAAATGTTCTTAGGTCGGCAGGCAAGGGTCACCATCGCAATACATGTTCCTCCCTGTCATTAGTGTACACCAGCTCCTTCAGCCACTCCTCGAAGGTTGGGGCATGTGCTGACTTCCAATGCCGAAGAATACATTTTGTGGATATGATACAAGCAAGATTTAATGGAGACAGAACTGGAGGGACCCCAACAATGTCATTCAACATATCAAGCCACCTCATGCCAATATAACTGATGGGTGGACATTTCCAAAACATATTAGGAGTCAGCAGGAGAATAACCACACTTCACACATGCCCCGCTCGCATACGATGAGAACTTAACAACTTTAGCAGGGGAATAATGTATTTGATTGAGTATTTTAAACTGTATTGCCGATACCCTGCACTCATAGATACTTCTTTGGTCATTAGACAGCACGGGCTCAACAGTATATCTGTAAGCTCAGTGCCCATGACCCGCTCCCATTTCTGGCGGGCCCAGTTTTTACACCCCTGCCCTGCCTGCTCCAGGCCGTAGAGTCTGGAAACCATACGTTTATTCTCACACCGGTCAGTGGTTGCCGCAATACATGCATGTGTCTCAGGCTGAAGCAGAAAGGAGGGCCACAACCGACGGGCGGCAGCCTGGAAACGGTAATGCAGTAACTTCAAAAACCTGTCTCCCAGCTTGGAACAAAATTCTTCCACTGACAAATCTACTCTCGGGAAACAGGCCCCAATCGTCAAAGGGCTCGTCCACGCCCCTCCCACCACCACTCATGAGCCCTGCACCTCCATATCATATGTTGGCGCAAACCTGAGTAATTCCATAGTGGACCCTGCCTATTGTAAGGAGTGGTGAGCGACAGCCTGCAATACATTCTAGCGCACGCATTCACAGTAATACAAACTGATCAAATTAGCAGGAGTCCACATATCGGTCACTTAAAATCACTGATCAGTCAGTAGGGGCCGCCCCATATTGCTCCAGGGATACATGCATTACCACAACCTCAGTGGCGTAGCAATACCCAGCAAAGTGCGCATGTGCCACCAAATAATAAAGTTCGAAATCTGGCGTAGCTAACCCCCCCCTGTGCATAAGGTTCAACCAGCTGTTCCCAGCTAATTCTAGCCGACCCGCCCGACCAAATAAATTCCAGCGCAAGTGTTCTCCACTTTGTGAAGAACTCCCTACCTGGCCAAATGGGAACATTACAAAAACAATAGAGAACTTTGGGAAGCACAATCATCTTGAGCAACAAAGGTCTACCATAAATTGAGAGGTGAAGCCTGGACCATACCTTCAATTTAACCCTGGACCATACCTTCAATTTAACCCGGAGTGTCTGTAGATATTCCACAAGATTATCGGCATACAAGGATTTGTGCGACCTGGAGATCTCTATACCAAAATATTTAAAATCACACAGGGACCCATTTGAACCCCATTAAGTCTAGCAGAGCAGTCGTGGCATCCTTTAGAGGGAAGAGCTCCGATTTGGACCTATTAATCCTATTTCCTGAATACCTAGTGAACTCATGGACAGTGTCCATCATGGGTCCCAGGTTAACCTCTAGGTCCAGGACGTATAGGAGGGTAACGTTGCATATAATTAAATGATCTGCGGGGGCTCCATGCCTGTGCCAGGGACTCAATAGTAAGAGGACAGCAGTCATCCTCCCCACCTGCTGCGTACTCCTCCCCACCTGCAAGCTGTTAGTGCGAACCCTGGCCACAGGCCCAGTATATAGCAGACGTACACAATTTATTAAATAATGCCCAAACTGATATCGCCGCAGCACAGCAAACAAATATCTCCATGACGTCCAATCAATTGATTGCTCGGTGTCCAGGGAGGCAGCCACAGCCCTGGCACGCTGGTCGATCTGGGACATAATGCAAAACAGCCACGTGAAATTCAGCGCTGTGGACCTACTGGGTATAAACCCAGACTGATCTGGGTGCACCAGGTAAGCCATGTAGGGAAGCAGCCGGGCAGAGGGTATCTTAACAAAAATCTTCACATCGACATTAAAGACAAAATGTCTGGAAGACGCAACCTCCTCTGGCGGATTACCAGGCTTCAATAGGACTGTAATGATGGCCTCCCGAAGGCAAGGCGGTAACTCCCGGTTTCCATCACCTCCTCCCACATCAGCAGCAACCTGTGCGCCAGGGTTAGCTTAAACTCCTTGTATAATTCGATCCCAAGCCCCTCCGGCCCAGGTGCCTTGCCCGATGCCAATGCCGTTATTGTCTCGCACACCTCCTCAACTGTGATTGGATTGTCTAGGGCTAAGCTGCCTGCCTGGGAAAGCTCTGGAAGCCCCATAACAGACAAGTATTCCTCCAGGGCTGTGGCAGTACACGCATCAGCGTTGGCATATAACCCAGCATAATAATCCTCAAATACCTTCTTAACATCATCGCTAGCAACAAGTACTTCCCCAGCTGGACCCCGAATACCAGTAATAACCTCTGCCTCCCTTCTGCTCTGACCGACCGGGCCAGTGTCCTTCCAGGTCTCTCTGCCTCCCCATACACTCTAGCTTTCATAGGTGTGGCCATATACTTCACTTCCTTTGCAGCAAGATCTTGGAACTTCAACACATTTCCTTTAAATCACACCAAATAATGCTCTATCCTTTGACACACCATATTAGGTTTCTAGCTGCCCGAGTGGCCGTTCCACCTCAACCAACTCAGCCCTGACCAACTTGAGGGTCCCCGCTGTTACCGACAGAAATTCCCCCCCCATCCAAACTTTAAATCGCTCACATACCATGGAATACCGGAACACTGAACATGTGTTAATGTTGAAGAAGTCATACATTACCAGCCCAGGGTCAAGCAGAATGGATGTCAGCCCTTACAAAGGGCGAGGTCGCGGCTGTGGGTGCAGAAGTATAGACAAGAAAACCAGGGAATGGTCAGACAAGGTGCGCAGCAGAATCTCACACCTCTGCACTTTGAAAACCAACTCAGTAGATAAAAGCCCATAGACATTGTGTCATGCACAGTGGAATAATAAGTATGCTCTCTAGCCACAAAATGTAGACAGCGGAAGACATCAGAGAGGCGCAGCTGGTGCATATTGTGCAGAAGTGACCGTGAAGCGGCGGACCCCACCTTAGGAGCTGTAGAGGACCTATCAAGATATTATCAAAAAAAGGGGTGCCTGATTAGAGTCCCAGGTCCTTCAGACGTCATATACTGAAAAAAAGGGGATTGGACCTACAGGACAGGGAATAGCCACTTAGTACATTTATTTATTCATAAATACCAATAAATGTTAATTTTTAGTTTCTAAAACCTTTTTTATTTGCATAATAAATTCATAAACAATATTAAAACATTTAAATAATCCAATATTTATAAATTCCACTCATACTTCTTTCACTCCTACCATTCATACTATTTTTTGCTTTTTTATAGTAAATTACTGACATATATAGATTTATTGGCCTCATAAATAAAAGACCTCTAACTCTGTTTGAACAATTCTACAAAAGGTCCTCCATCTATTGTTCTGATGGTTCCATGTTTGAGAGGGTATATGTGGTGGACGTGCAGTAAGTATCGCGTGTGTGTTACTGGACGTTCATGATTGTGTTGGGTGCACCACATATGTACTGTGCGTGATTATGTGTGAATATATAGTTTATGTTGCTCATGTCTGTATGTGGTTGGTTGGCGCAGTATATATGTGTGTGTGTATGTGTCTGCCTGTGTATGTCTCTGCAGAGAATGTGTATCTTGGATGTGTCTGTGAGTTGGTCTATGCTTATGTAGATGCGACATGCAAACATGGGTTTTGTTAGTGTAACAATCAAGCGTGTAATGTGTATGTGGGTGTTTCGTGTGTATCTATGTTGTGGATGGTATGTCGTGGTGTAGGTGTGCGGAGACGGAGTATGTGTTCTGAGTATTTGTTTGTGATGCATTATGGAGGCACGTGTGTGTGTGTGTGTGTGTGTGTGTGTGTGTCAAATCTTTGTCTGCTGTATGTGTGCATTTGGTTTGGGTATCTGCTGGTGTGTGTTATCCACCTACGTGCCTTAGTAGGTGCAGCGTGTTTCCATACCAGTATATCAGCGCATATGGGCCAATTTACCAAATTACCAAATTACTGTGAATGCAAGCAGATGTCCAAGGCCAAATGATAATGTTGTGTTATTATATAGCACTTACTTGTAAGAGTTTCATATAGACCAAATATACCTACAAAGTCACTCAACCTGTGTTGGTACTCACTCAACCTCAGCAGGATAAAAGGCTGAGTTGACCCCTCTGGGAGCTGAACCTGCAACCTGCAGAGCACACGCACATTGCAGCAGTGAGCGCTGAACCCACTGAGCTATCTTACCAGCTATAGCTATCAGAAAACTAGCCACTTAAGAAACACAGAGCCACATCAATGCTGCTGACCACAGCCCAGGAGCCCCAATTTTAAATTAGAGGTAGCAAGGGAGACCACAGGGGTAGCAAGGGAGGCTTCAGGGGTCACCAGGCAGAGCCCTGGCAACCCCTACATGACATCCCTGCCAGATGTGGTTTGATTTACAAATACCCGTTTCATTACTTTGCGCTATCTATTGCCTGACATATGTGGGAATTCGCTCCTCTACCTGTTACTAAATGGGTGCAGCAACATTCACAAAGAATGATCAGGAGCCGATTGTGTTTGTGCTGGCTTTACCATAGCTGGGAGCAGGCTGTACCAGTTATGCTGTACGGCCCCTTGGGCATCAGAGCTGTTTGTATTTGTAGGGCAATGTGGGCATGAGCGAAATGTAACCGTATCCGTTTTGGAAGCTGGCTGTACCTGTTCATTGGCATCAATAGTTAGGTAAAGAGTATTGCATGCTGCTAGATTGCTCTCAAAGCATTTAGGCTTCCTTGATAGAGATAGTTTGTGGCCCTGCCCATGGTAAAACATGACTTTTTTTCTGTGGGTAGGGTTGCAACTGGGGGAAAAGATGAGGGAGAAAGTGTCAGTACTGAAAAGTCAGTTGAGCTGGGAGCAGTCTCCGACTGGCCTGTAGGACAATAGGCCCAGGGCCAAACAAAAACACAAAATGCTGGTGTGGGACCGTTTTTCTGGCCAAAGTGGGACCCTTATTGGCCCATGTGGGCCAGTTTGACGAGTTAATTCACACTGCGACCAGTAGTTTTGAGCAATATTCTTTAAAATATACAATTTGCATGTCACTTTATCAAAAAGCTCTGCCTGGGTACTATTCAAACAGTATCACAAAAAGAATGAAAAGCCATTTGCAACTGCGGGCCACTTTTTCTTTGGTGCCTTAGACAATTGCATGGCCCAGTCTGACCCCGGATGATAGCTAGCCTTTGTTGCTGGCTGTGTGCAGTTCGGAAGCACCCCACAGTGTCTTTGTCGAGGGCATAGGGGCATTGGTATCCCGAAAGGGGCCACTTTTTTTGAGGCGAGGGGTGGGCCACTTTTTTTTTGTTGTCCGGGCCTATTTCTTGTCCAAGTCCGACCCTGCCCATATGGTTAAAATGTGCGAGGCCACTCACGAATGAACACATGCAAAACACTCACAGATGCCAGTTCCTCCTTGTTCTGAACCTATCCTCTCACCCTTTTCCCCCACTAACCTCCCCATCCCCCTTTTTTGCAGAGCCACACGAGCGCCTGGAGACCGCCCCTGGGTGGTAGTGGTGTGTGGTACAAATCAACTTAACAGAACATAATGCCAGTAATGATATTATAAGAAAACATGCCCACCATGCTCTGCACACACTCCTGTTGGTTTTGCCTTTAAAAAGGTCTTGTCACAACAGAAAAACACGTCCAAACTGGCTGCACAATTCAGGCGAGTCTAGATGCATAATAATGTTTATCATGTCTGCTTAACCCTTGATGCCGAGTGAAAAAAGCCACACCACAGTAAAACAGGGCTTGACTGGCTGCCCTAAATGCCGGTCTAGACACATCATTCTTGCTATGTCATAGAATCCCAGTAAAAAACAAATATCATGCCACAGCAAAGAATGGCTACGCTGGGTGACCCAAAATGCCAGTGCAGCCACATAAAAGCACATATAATGCTTTCTATTTAAAAAAAGCATTTTGTATTGGCATCTATGATGGATACCCATTAAAAAGTGTATTGTGATTGTGATTCCAAGATGGCCGCCGATGGGAGAGCAGCGTGATCATGGAGCTCTCACCCCCCGGGGCCAAAGGCCCCCACTGTGTCTGAGGTGCGGAGCCATGGCGCCCACGGCCAGTGCAGGCCGAGCTGAGAGACACGCTTGCAGACCGCGTGCAAGAACCTTCACTCAGGGGGGAACCGGGCGGCCGAGGACCCATTGGGCGGCGAGGCTGGATGACGGAAAACCACTGCTATCGGACGGCAGAAGAGCCCATCAGAAAGGAGCTTCCTGCAATATTGGAAGCCCACCGGGGCTGGATATTTGGAGCGGGGGCTGCCCTGATGGTGAGCGCCAGCGGGAAGATCGAGGCGGAACTCATCGGAGAGATCAGGAGGATCTGGAGGGGCCATATCCGAAGCCCACTATTGGGAGCTGTGCAGCGGAGAAGAGCACCCAGAGCGGCCAAGAGGCCCGGAAGGTGCTGCACAGCGGAAGTTAAAGATAGGAAGGCGGCGATCTGGAGGGGCTCGACTCCCCCCATTGGGGGAAGATCCATCAGTGGTCAGCGGGCGCCCTCGCCCAAGGAAAGGGTGCCAGCAGGCAGATGTTGGCCAGTGCAGACAGTGATTAGAAGGCTGTGATCCCCAGCTTTGAGCAGAGTGACGGTGAGTGGGGGGGAGCACGGCGGGAGGGACACTGCCCAAGCTTTGAAGCCTGCACTTGCAAAGAAGATTGGGGGAGGCCATGTGATGTTATGGCTGGGGCGGCTGGAGGCCCATTTGAGGTAAATTCGGGAGTTGCATATAGTGCCTCAGCCAGCACACCACGATCTAGAAGAACAACGAGGGAGACAAGGGAGCAAGAGGCGCACCACACATAGGCGTCAGTGACGGTTGGGGCCCTAACCTCTGTGGGCCAATCCTGACTCCTCTATTCGCACTCTATGTCTCCTCAGTCCCCAAGACTCCATTTCTCCCTCTCTCTCTCAACTCAACTGGCTTCCCTTCCTCTCACAACTGAAATTTAATTTCCTCTGCCTTGTCTACAAAACTCCACGACCTGCCCCCCCACGACGTTTCTTCCCTCCTTTCTTTTTATTCATTCTCCCGCTCTCTCTGCTCAGCAGACCTCTACCTCCTCTCTGTACCCCCAGCCCCATGTGCCTCCTTGCGCTACCGCTCCTTCAAACTTTTGGACCCCCAACATTGGAACTCCCTCCCCCTCCCCATCCGCTCCTCCCCCACCTACTCATCCTTCCGCTCCTCCCTAAAAGCCCTTCTTCACCCCACCCCCCCACCGACTCCTCTTCCCTACCCCTCTCCCCTTCTAACTCTCCCCCCCTCTGGACCACAAATTCGCCACTGATACCACTTGTACTTTAAGGTCACCTGACCACTCCCCCTTCCTCCCACTCCCAGACCTCAATACAAACTCTGGAACCCCCTTCACCTTCCTCCACTCTCCCCCGACTCCTTGTAAATTGTTCTACGTGTTGTTCTAATGACTTGACTCATGTTGTAAAATGCTTCTCTTGCTATTGTACCTGTTGGTATATTGTAAAGTGCTGTGGCTTAAAGCACTATATAAATTTAATAAACATAAACATAAATAAATAGAGTCCATATACATTTGTGGTGGGCAAGGAAGAATAAGGGAGAGGCCATTTGGTCGGGCTCAGGGCAGAGTGATCCTGGCACCATGGCCAGGACGAGGGTAATTTGAAACCCGAAGAGGACAAATGGTGGCTCACCTGCGCACAGTCAAGGGCGGACCCACAAAGCAGTAGAGGGAGGCGGTTTCTACACCCTGAAAAAGTGGCTGAAGGGTGCGACACGATAGCAGGGAGAAGAGGAGGGGGCAGGGCTCCCCCATCAGACCTGCCTACGCCCTATGTCCAAAAATAAGGGGAAGGTCATGCAAGCTGTCTCCAAGTCGGTGAAGAAACAACAGGAGAGCAATCGGCAGAGACTGTGGCGCAGAGGCAGTGAGGTACCGGCTGGGGCAGGTCAGGGGTTCGGGGGAGGAGAGGATTTGGGGGACGCTGGGAGCCACCGCAAAAGATTAAGTGGTTATCCAGGAGGTCCTTTGCCAATGCTTTCAGGATTTTAGGGACAAGATAGAAAACACCATTCAATCACAGTTGGCCATGATGCGAGCGGAACTGTCACAATCATTGCAAGAGGTGGAGGGGGATATAACGAAACTAGGAGCGGTGAGATGCAGCGGAGAGCGCCATACAAGAGGTCGCAGGACACAAGGAAGATCGACAAGCTGGTAGAGCAATTAGCAAGGGTCACGCAGAACCTCGAGACCCAGAGCAAAGACCTTGAAAACCACTCGAAAAGATCAACTTCAGAATAAAGGGCCCCACTGAGGAGGTGGCGGACAAGGATCTACGCACGATGGCGCAGCAAGTGTTCACGGACCTGCTGGAAGTGGAAGACTGGTCGGGAATAGAGTTGGACCGTATACAGAAAGTGGGGCCAAAGAGGGGAGAGCCAGGGTCCTGACCCAGAGATGTAGGGTGGCCTTACACGAGTACAGGCAGAAGGAGAAGGTGCTGGCGGCAGGAGGGCCAGATCAATCAACTATAATGGCTCGGAACTTCGGCTATTCCAGGCCCTAGCCCAGACCACCCTGGTGATGCATAGGATGTTAGGCACGGTGCTACGTGTCCCAATGCGAGAGGACATACGCTATAAATGGACCTTTCCCTTTGGACTACTATTCGAATGGGAAGGGAAACAGCAGCGGGTCACCACCTGCGAGGAAGGTATGACGGTACTTAAGATTGAGGACAAAGGGTCACCAAGGCAGGAACAAAGACCGGCGAGAACACCACTCAAGAAGTAAAGGTGGGAGTGGATGACGTTTTCGACAAGGGGCTAAAATAAAACGGGCCTAAGGGGCCTGGTTAAAAAACGAGGGGGCAGGAGTGGAAGGTGCCCACGCACCCATCAACACAGGAGCGCCACGCTGTGGGAAAAGGGGGGTTACAGGAAGGAATGTTGTAGCACACCTGGGGGAGGTAGTTAGCGGAACGGTACCAGGGTAGGTGGGTGGTACAGGATGTCTTGGTTGATCTACATGGGTCTAGGGGGGGCCCCCACAGGTTTACTCTGGGTTCTTACAAGGGATGATTCCAGAGATGATGGACAGGGGAAATGTCATACACGGCTGTTCCTGGCGCTTGTGAAATCGGTGGACTCTCTCCCGCCATTGATCAGCACATCACGTCAGTCTGCAACGCGATGTGCTTATCTAGTCTTTTCCAAGATGTCCGTCGCCACTTCTTACATATGCATTCACAGCCCAGCAGCCGCAGCGTTGCAACCCATCTCAGGCGAGATGCTGTCAGTAGGTTCTTTGCTCGACTTGAACACTTCTGCTTGACTTGCTTGCCTCTCCGCCTCGCCGCTTCCGCCATTGCTTTCCTTTTTTCTGCTGGCTACGGCAGTCCCTTCCTTTCTTTACTTCTGCCGTAGCAGCAGTGCAGTACTTCTCCGGTTCCCGCACCGGAGCCCTTGGCTGCTACTCTCCCTCTGGTTCTCTGCCCCCCCTGTAATCAAGTCCTACCTTTCCTCTGGATCTCCTTGCCGCGATTTGCGCTATTGCACTCCTGGAACGTCCTACTTACCACTGCCTCTGGGTTCCATGGTTTTCCACGCCAGCTTGGACTCTCAAAGTCCTGCTTCTTGTCAAGATTCCTGCTCTTCCACCGGCATCTACAAGTCCTGCAGTACACTCAAGACCGTGCTACAAACTCTGGGTTTTTTCTGCCTCAAAAGCCTTTCCCCCCCCCACTTGGCTACTTCGGGGAGGAGGCCACTAGCCTACCAGTTCAACAGGCAGGCATAGTGGCTTCCAATCCGAGGCAGGCCCGATCTCTACAAGAAGAGTGCTACAGGCCGAAAGAAGGGTAGGAAGAAGGAGTTTGACACCAGCTCAGGAGATTCAGGTGAGGAGGGAGGCTTCTTGTCCAACTTAATTGACGAAAATGACAGTGGTGACAGGAGATCCCAACTGTAGCCACTCATTAGTGCGAGCTGCACGCTAAGAAGACCATTGGAAAGAGGGAAGTGCTTCGGGTGACCTCCCTAAATGCCAGGGGGCTTAACTCCCCAGTTAAGAGAAGGAAGGTGGAACAGTTCTTGGGGCGGGAGAAGTTTAGAATTATAGCCCTTCAAGAGACGCAGATTCGGAGACGAGACAGGCATAAACTGAAAATCAAGGGGTACCGCCATCTGTTCCAATCCAACGCCCCAGGGAAGACTGGGGTGGGGGGGGGGGGTGAATCGCTATTCGGGACATTCCAGGCTTCCAGGTCATAACTACAGAAGTGGACACTTCTGGCGGCCTCTTTCCAATGGGAGAGCGGGACATATACAGTGGCAGCAATCTATGCCCCCAATACGGGGCAAGATGGGATTTTGCGGCGACACTGACCAAATTGGAGACTTTTGCCAAAGGGCAGATAATATTGCTAGGTGACTTTAATCTGGCGTGGGACCCAAGAGATGACAGGAGCGCAAGGGTGTTCCACAACCAGGTGGCACCATCTGCCTGCTTGAACAAAGACCTGGCCCAATTGGCGTTGGTAGACGGCTGAATGGAACTAAGGGGCTGCGGGGGGTGGTGGGACTACACATTTTATTCCCACATTCATGGGTCCTTCGGAAGGATAGATTACTCCCGGATTTCGAGGTCACTATTGGGTAGGGTTGCAGGGATAGAGCAAGAAGTGATCGCCCTGTCAGACCACGCGCCCATAACAATTACCCTAAATATGGGGCAGAACAAACTAGGTCTATGCGATGGAAGTTCCATAGCCACATCCTTAAGGATGGAATCCTATGTGAGGACATAAAGAATAAAATCTTGGATTACTTTGCACTTAATGCAACAGAGGGTGTACATGACCAGGTGATGTTGAACATGTTTAAGGCTACATTTAGTGGGGAGATCATCACGATAAAGTGTCAGAGGGACAAACGACTAGGTCTTTTTCAGGAGGAATTGGAAGCTAAATGTACACAAATAATGGCGAATAATGCAGGGAGTATGCTGCAAAGGGAATATAGGTCGATTAGGGGGCAATTAGATGTTTTGCAGACTAGAGCTGCAGAGCGTTCATTGCTCTTCCTCCAACAGAGGTATTAAGGTGGGTCGCCTGTTAGCGAGGTTCATTAGGAAAAAAGAAGCGCTGAGAACAATCCTTAAAAATAAAGGCGGGGGAAAGAAAGCACTACCCTACCCAACACCATTTCGGTCTTCACAGAATAATGTTTATCTCTGTACACATCAGAATCCCCTGAGGAGGGAGCCCAAAGGGAATACCTGTCCTGGTGCCCTCTCCCTAAGATCACTCCTCAAGAATCAGAAGAACTTGAGGGAGACATTACTCCTGAAGAGGGGCGGCTAGAGCTGCCTTGCCATCAGGAAAGGCCCGAGGCCCGGACTGTCATGAGAGGACATGTACAGACAATAAGACTTGGAATAATCCAGATGACACTGACCTGGATCATATGGCAGCGACTTAGGAATGTGAGAAATTCCCCTAGCTGCCCTGTTCCTTCCATCCCTTGAAAAGGACTGGAGTCAAACAGGATCCCCAGGGAAACCATCTGGGGTAGAGAACCCTGATGACCGGAACCAGGATGGATGCAGCCGTCTGTTTTTTTCTAGGCGTGGAAGATGTGGCTTGAGGTATCCCGTGAGAAACTACTGACTGCAGGGTCTAATAAGAGAGAAGGAGAGCGTGTAAGCGGGGAGAAGGCCAGAGAGCAATAACCCAAGGAGAATCTTGTATACCTCTAAATTGTGCAGATGGAAATCTCTGGATCGATGAGGCAGGTGAATCACTTGTCATGAGCTGCAGGAATAAAGGACAGGTATTCCCTTTTTGAGCAGTCTAGTGAGTGGAAGGATTATTGCTGAGAATCATGGTATGAACTTCCTATAAAAATTCACAAATCATACAAAATGTTGTATTTCCTTCACTGTAGATGGTGGAGGCCAATGCAACACAGCAGTGACCTTAGCTGGATCCATAGAGATGCCTTGTGTGGCTAGTACATAACCTAGATAAGAGACATGTGATTGGTGGAACTCACATTTTTTGGCCTTACAATACAGATGGCTGGAACGTAGCCGGTCTAATACCAAATGCACATGTTGGACTTGCTTTGCTTAATTCGTGGAATACACCAGGACGTCATCTAGGTTTACTACCACGAAATGGAGTAACACATCAGCAAAAAGATGGTCCATGAATCTCTGGAAGACTGCAGAGGCGTTGGACAATGCAAAGGGCATAATGTGGTATTCGAAGTGCCCGAATGGAGTGCGCAAGGACCTTTTCCATTCATCACCTGCTGCAATGCAAGTGGTATGCACGTCCGAGATCTAACTTGGTGTCTATGGTGGCCCCATTGACGGCCTCGAGTATGTCAGGGATTAAGGGCATCGGGTATTTGTCAGGCATGGTGATCTTGTTAAGTCCACGATAATCGATGCACGGACGTAGCTCTTCAATGTTCTTTTTCAGGATAAAAAAAAGAGATGCCCCTGCGGGAGAGGTGGATGTTGAGATTAGTCAGTTCTGAATATTGGTTTGCAGGTATTTTTTGAGTACTGCCTTCTCCTTCTGAGAGAGCATATACTCTGCCGAATGGGATTGATTGATCGGGCAGCAAGTCAATATGGCAGTCATCTCTACAGTTCGGAGGGAGTGTCGAAAACCGAGGTGTTGAGAAGACTTCGGCATAGAACGAGTAGCATGCGGGTATTCTGCTCACGTGACCCAGAATGCTGGATGAGGAAACAGTAGGATTCTGGGGAGGAAGCATGTAACCCCACAGAACCCTGCGACAAGCAGTGAGCTAGGCAGTTTTCTAACCCTAAGAATATGGTTCCAGCAGACCAATTTATATAGGGATTGTGCGGACGTAGCCAGTGTAACCCTAGAATGATGCAGTAATGTGCTGCTTTGATGATATCAAAGCCGATACTCTCTTCATGGGTTTAAATCTTGATATGTAAAGCTAAGGTTTGCTCTCGTATGGGACCAGCTGTTAAAGGGCTCCCATCAACACCTTTGACTGGAATGGATATACTCTTAGGGGTACGGCCTATGCCCTTACTGGCTGCCCATTGA
This sequence comes from Ambystoma mexicanum, assembly GCF_040938575.1. NCBI lineage: Eukaryota > Metazoa > Chordata > Amphibia > Caudata > Ambystomatidae > Ambystoma > Ambystoma mexicanum. The sequence continues at coordinate 536,797,580 of NC_090928.1, read as the reverse complement.
TCATCTATAAAATTGCCTGTGGCCCCAAAATCCACTAGCACCAGTATGTTCTGTATCCCTCCATCGGTCATGAGCATTTGCACAAGTAGGACAACCATGGGGGTGTCGATGAGGTCAGTGTTATGGGAAAGCATTGCAGTCTTGGAGCACCCTGGATTCGGTCCCAGGTCACGGTTTCCCCTACGACCAGGCTTCAGAGTTTCCCGGCCTCCTAGGAGGTGCAACGGGAAAATCTCTGACTAAGTGTTCCTTGGACCTGCAGTACATGCAAAACCCTCGAGTACGTCTGCAGTTTAGTTCCTCTGCTGGTAGAAGCGCTCTAGATACCCCCAACTGCATAGGTTCTTCGGTTGACAATGGTTTAGGAGGTGTTATTGGGTTTTCTAAGTGGGTCCGGGCAGACCTACCCCTTCTTCTTTCGTTGAGCCGTTCTTGGAGTTAATAGTCGAGCTGCATTATTAGAGTAATCATGTCGGCCAGGTAAGCTGGTCAGGGAACCCGACAAACCTCATTTTTGAGGTCTTCTGTAAGGCCCCTCCGAAACAGGGTTAATGGCGTGCCATCCGGCCAAGCCATGTCCGCTGACATTGGTTTAAATTTAGTGACATAGGTTAGAAGGTCCTGCGACCCTTGCCGGAAGTCCAAGAGCCTTTCTTGTGAAGATACAGTGATCTCCTGTTAACTGAACATAGTTTTCAAGCTGTTGACAAATGCGGGGTAGGAATCAAGGATGGGGTTATTTGTTGTCACTAAAGGTGTTGCCCCAGCTAACGCTGCCCCTGTGAGATGCGAGACCATGTTACCAACCTTATCCCTATCTGTGGGGAAAAACGAGCCCTTAAATGCAAATTGCACAGAACAGCCTTCGAGAAAGTACTTCAGTTTATGGGGGTTTCTGTCACACTTTCCCCAGGTAATGGAGAGGGAGGAGGTTTGGGGCCTAATGATGCGCGGGCTACTTGTTGCCTCAGGTAGGCGTTTTCTTGCTTCAATCCTTGGACTTCGTGAGTCAAGGATTGCATAGCAGACATCAGTTGCTGCATTTGATCCATGGTGTGAATCTCGTCGGCGTTGCTATCTATCATGGGATGACATGCACAGAGAATAAGATTTGGAACAATCCGAATGACACTGACCTGGATCAAATGGCAGCGACTGAGGAATGTGAAAAATCCCCTGAGTTGCCCTGTTCCTTCCGTCCCTTAGAAAAGGACTGTAGTGATACAGGATCCCCAGGGAAACCCTCTGGTGTAGAAAACCCTGATAACCAGAACCAGGGTGGATGCAGCCGTCTGTGTTCTTCTAGGCGTGGAAAATGTGGCTTTCGGTATCCCATGAGAAACTACTGACTGCAGGGTCTAATAAGAGAGAAGGAGAGAGTGTAAGCGGGGAGAAGGCCGGAGAGCAATAACCCAAGGGGAATCTTGTATACCTATAAATGGTACAGATGGAGATCCTTTGGGAGATGAGGCAAGTGAACAACTTGTCATGAGCTGCAGGAATAAAGTACAGGTAAGAGCCAGCCTAGAAGCACTGGAGAGAGAAATTAATGAATGGAGAGCTGCCTACCTGTTCTAGTAAGGATGTGTGTTTATGCCAGTGAATGGCTGTGTGGTTTTCAGGAGAGAATACGGAGGATCTACTCCTAAACAGGAATTCGTTTCATGGGAGAATCCTTCCGTGCTAAAGAAATGAAAGGGTAAGTGAAAGTGTTTAGCGGGAGCTGACCGCCTTGAGAAGGGAATAGAAGGCCTCCTACTGTTGAGTAACCACGGACAGGGGCGGAGTAACGGCTCTGCTGGTTCCGTTTGGCTGGGGCTTCGCTGGGATGCTGGGGAAATTGTCAGCGCAAGGCAAGGGACCAGGATTGGAATGTCTGGAATAATACATAGGATTTAGACAGGGAAAGTATGAGAAACAGCTATAGGCAAGGACAGACGTACAACTCACGGAGCGTCTATGAAAAGAAGGAGAAATTAGGGGGGATTCCCTTTGGGGGTGAGGAGCGTTTGCTGATGACATGCTCCTCTTGATCACAGAACCAAAAACCTCATTCCCATGGATCTTGCAGGAAATTCTTCTCTTTGTGGGGTATAGTACCCTATAGATTTTTTTTTTTTTAAACAATTTGTATTGTTTTATAACAAACACGTCAACCATGGTAACTTTTAGGACATACATAATCAATATCAAAAAATCACATTATGCATTGTCGCTTCCCGTCCTCCCCCCTCGCTCCCCACAAACTCGAGCCATCATAGCCTCATCATCTACATGAGCATTTACGGGAATCTCTGTGTTTGTTGACTCATCTGAGTCTTCTGTATCGTGATTGACCTGGTGGGGGCTAACCATTGAGGTCACCAGCTGCTTCCAGGCTATCAGGGGGTCCGCTTCCTCCTCCCCCCCCTTGGTGACAGCTTCAAACCATACCACAGTTTCTGCTTCCGCCCATCTCAAGAGGTCCGCCCACCATATGTCCACTCTGGGTCTGTGGGCAACTTTCCAGCACATTGCGATTCTGCGTTTAGCCAAAATATAGGCCAGGTCCTTCATTTTACTAATATGCTTCGAATTACGTGGCCTGGGGAAACTTCCGAGCATGCAAGCCCAAGCAGATCCTACATCCAGTACCACTCCTCCACCAGCCATTTTCATCTTTATTTCCTCCCAGAATCTGTGCACCTCAGGGCAGGCCCAGAACGTGTGTAGTAGTCCTGCCTCTTCCTCCTCGCACCTGGGGAATTTTTGTACAGCCGAGCCTCCAAAACTAGCTATTCTACTGGGAGTTAGGTAAGCTCTATGAGTGACATACAGCTGGATCTGCTGGGGTCTCGCATTCCGGGACACCTTTTTATGGTACCTTTGGACTCTATCCCACTGTGCTTCTGTCATGGGTTCCCCCACCTCCTCCTCCCAGTCATGCCTCAATTGGAGCAGCTCCTTCCCCGTCTTCGCCCTCAGGAGCTCATATATCCTAGTTATTTCATGCCCACCCTCCGAGACATCATACATAGTTTCTAGGGAGGCATCGGGGTCTTCCTCTAGCACAGTCTCAGGCCACCTCTCTCTCACCTTTTTCATAAGCCTGGTATAAGTAAAAAATTGGCCTCTATACACCCCTGTCTCATCCTGCAGCTTCTGGAATCCCAAAGCCTCCCCCTCCTGCCATATGTCTCCAAGGGTGGCCAACCCCACTGGTTCCCAGTACCTACGGACTGCTTCGAACAACTGAGAGTCGTCCCTGCATAGCACCGTCAGCGGGGCCTGCTGGGAAAGCGGATCTGGGTCAACCACCGGTCTCCATGTCCTGCGCCATACTTCCCAGCCCAGCTTCAGTAATCTCCCCATCTTCGCCATTTTAGTTTTGCGCAGCCATACTGTCTCCCTCAAAAAGTAAGGAGCTGATTCACCTTGCAAAAGCCTAGCTTCTGCCGAGTCTTCTGCCGACAACCACCTAGCCACATACAACAACTGTCCTGCCATGTAATACAGCTCAAAATTCGGTAGGTTTATGCCCCCCTTATCACATGTATTCTGTAGTTTCCACAGGGCCACCCTATTTCTGGAGTTGCCCCATATGAAGCTCCTGCACATGCCATGAAGTTTCGCAAAAAAACATTTGGGGATTAGGTACGGGACATTCACAAAAAAGTGCAAGAATCTGGGCAAGACCACCATTTTGAGTAGAGCTGCTCTCCCCATCATGGCTAGGGGTAAGTTAGACCAGAACACCATGCTATTCTTAACTCCCTCCATCGCCTTCTCTGTGTTATGTTTGTGCTCTGTCTCTATATTGTGGTAGATATTTACGCCCAGATACCTGAACATCACAGTCTGCCAGGGTATCTGCAAGATGGGCAGCCTCTCCAACGGGGTGCTCTTGTACCTTCCCAGGGGGAACAAACTGGACTTCCCGGGGTTCACCGATATGCCCGAAAGGGTGGCGTAACGACCCATCACCTCCAACACATATTGCAGGTTCTCCTCCGGGTAGCGCAAGTAGAGAAGCACATCATCTGCATACAATGATATCAGGTGTGTGCCCCCTGTCGTGCGGATCCCCACCTCCCCGTATTGTTGCCGCAGGCATATTGCCAGCGGCTCTAATGCAAGGATGTATAACATTGGTGACCAGGGGCATCCCTGTCTGGTCCCCCTGCTAAGTTGCCATTTATCTGAGATTGTGGTTCCGGTTTTGACTCTCGCCGTCGGGGTACTATATAACATCTGGACCCATCTAATTTATCCTGGTCCCATCCCGTATCCTTTCAGGGTTGCCTTCAACCACGGCCACCGCATTGAGTCAAAAGCTTTCACCGCGTCCAGAGACACGATAGCCAGCTCGCTCGAGTCTCCCTCAGTTTGGTCAATAACATGATGTAGCCTCCTGTGGTTATCTGTAATATTTCTACCGGGGACATAGCCCGTTTGGTCTGGGTGTATCAATTTACCAATTACCCTCTTTAACCTATTGGCTAGCACTGCCGTGAGTATCTTACTATCCTGATTGAGCATAGACAAGGGCCTGTAGGATCCGCATTCCGTGTCTGATTTGTCTGGTTTCAGGAGCGGAATGATCACCGCCTCGCAGAGGGACACCGGCAGTTCCCCCGCTCATATGCTTCATTAAACATGGCCAGCAGCGGCTGGAGTAGCTCCTGCTTGTACGTTTTATAAAACTCACTGGGTAACCCATCCGCCCCAGGCGCTTTACACGTGGGCAGGTGTTGGATCACTGCCTCCAGTTCGTCCACGGTAATGGGGGGGTCCAGGTCCGCTCGTTTTAGGTCATCCATGGTGGGCAGCCCTATGTCCTCTATCGTATCTAGTATATCTTGGCTCATGTCCTCACCTGTGTCCTCGTATAATCGTCTGTAATACTTGAGGAACACCTCATTTACCCCTTCCTGGGTATTGTGGATTTGGCCCTCCGCATCCCTGATCTCTCTGATCACTGAGCGGGGAGTCTCATTCTTGTACAACCAAGCCAATAACCTACCCGGCTTATCCCCCCCAGCATGCAGTCTCTCTGTGTATTTCTTATAGTTCAGTTTGCATAGTCTGTCCCAGAGTTCACTACAAGCTAGCTGTAAGTCCTTTATTTTAGCCCTGTTCGCACGGGTGGTCCCCTCATTACGTATCAGGTCCTCTAGCTCTCTTCCTGTCTCTTGTAGTTCCCGCTCAATACCACCTTGGAGCCCTTTGGATTTCGATATTGCTACTCCCCGCACCACCACCTTGAATGCCTCCCATACTGTTCCCACCGAACTTACACTGCCCGTATTAATTTCAAAGTATTCCTCGATGGCCTCCCTCAAATCCTACCGGAAGCCCACATCCTGTAGAGCCTCAGTCCTGAGCCTCCACGTCTGGATCCGTGCCCTGGGGGGCTGATGTCGCCATTCTATGACCAAAGGTGAATGGTCAGAGAGTACCCGGGCTTTGTATTTCGCCCCCACCATTTCTCCCACTATCTCGGCAGATGCGAACACGTAATCTAGCCTTGTGTGCAGGTCGTGTGGCGCTTCATAGTGCGAGTATTGCCTATCCGTTGGGTGTAGCCTTCTCCACACATCCTCTAGGCCGAGATCCATCAACAGTGTCCTCAGCGCCCTAGCTGCCGGCGCCGGCTTTTCTAACTTGTCATCTGACCTATCTATCCTCGGGTTCAGAGTGCAATTAAAGTCCCCTCCCCACACCATCGCGCCACCCGCCAGGGGGCTGATTTTACCATATAAAGTCCTAATATATACCACTGTATCATGGTTAGGGGCATACAAATGTATGATATTTACTTCTCGCTTCTCCAGGAGCCCCGCCATCCCCACCATTCTGCCTTCCGGGTCTATTGTCGAGCTAAGCAGCTGAAATGGTACATGCGGTGCCACCCATGTAATCACCCCTCTTGCATATGCCGAATATGTGGCCCCCGTGACCGTACCCCTCCATTTCTTCCTGATCACCTCCAACTTCTCTTTGGTGAGGTGGGTTTCTTGTAGCAGAGCTATGTCAATCCGCATCCTCTTTAGGTACATCATCACCTTGTTACGTTTCAGATAGCTATTGAGGCCCCGCACATTCCAGGTCACAATTCTGAGATTACCCGATGCCATTGATTTGTTCGTCGTTTCCCTGTAGGCTCACACACAAACTCAAACAAAAGCTCCCCAAAACTATATACACCACAACCTTCCCATCCTCCCACCCACCCACCTCCCCACCCACACCCAACAACACCCTCCCCAACCATTGCCCAGCTCCATCCCTGGATCTCGGGCTCCCCCACATCTAGCCCTGCCTAGAAAGTCTATACTCAAGGCTCAGCGGGGTAAAGTCGCCCTAATGGCTACTTAACTACCGAATCTCGGGGGTAGGTTGTTACCATCCCATTGCTCCTACTACCCATACTATCACGCATGATGTTAATGCTATTCAGTTCCAGCATGCAGTTGATACTCTATATTCCAGTCCAGCCAGAGCACAAGGTCCAAGCGCTACAAATTCACTTAAATCTCCTGTGTTCCCAATACAAGTCCACCTTCCCACTTATCCCTTTAATGTCCATGGCACCGGCTCCTCACTTGTCACGCTCGATCTCAGTCAGCCTCCTGTTCCGGGCAGCCCTGCAAGTTCAGCCACGACGCCACCTCCTCCGGGGTGTCGAAAAAAAGCGCCTTGCTCTCATGCAGCACCTTTAGCCTCGCCGGGTACAGAAGCATATATTTGATGCCTGCAGCACGTAGCCTCCTCTTGACGGCCACGTAACTATACCTCTGCCTCTGCACCAGCATCGTATAATCTGGGTACACCGTGATCCTGGTGGATGCTCTTTCAATTGTCCCGCCCTTACGGAAATATTCCAGGATCTTCTGTCTTTGTAGTTCAGGATCCTTGCGATTATTGGCCTCGGCGGAGCTCCAGGTCGTGGCCTCCTCATCAAGGCCCGATGGGCCCACTCAACAGTAAACCCTGGTGAGAGTTTTTCAACTCCTATCCCCTGGAGGATCATGTTTTCTACATAGTCTGTGGGGTCCAGGCCTTCCTCCCCCCTCGGGCAGGCCGACCACACGTATGTTGTTCCTCCTCGCTCTTCCTTCCGCCTCCCCCACTAGATTTTCTAGGTTTGCGACCTGCTGTTTTAGCACATGGACCTCCTTTGCATTGCTCGTGCTGACCTCCGTGTTGACTTTAACTGTGCTTTCCAGGCCATTTGTTCTCTCCGCCAACGCACGGACATCTTGACGCAGCAGAGTAACTTCCATTCCCACAGCTTCAATTTTATTTTCCAGGGCCGTCCGCAAGTCCGCCATCGCTGTGCCCCATTTGGTGCTCAAATCCGTTATGGCCGCCAGGACCTGACGGTTATCTCCTTCTGCGGCACCGTCAGCGGAGGCCGCGCCCATGCTTTGCGCCGCTGCCGTGGGGGTTTGCTGCGTTTTCGCAAAGACCTCCATTGTGGATTGTTTGGATTTGGCTCTCAGTACTTTCACTGACATCTTGCAATTCTCTATCGTATCTGGCCCCCACACTGCGATGCTGATGTGTCGTGCTCTGGTCCCTCAAACGCGAGGGCGCTAGTTGCAGCGGGTTGCGTTGTGCTGTAGAGCGCGGCTATGTATTCAAGTGGGCGGTCTTCTCCCATGTACTCTGCTGCGCGCAATCATCCATGCGCCATCAACGTACTTCGAGGTGCCACACAGAACTCAACAGCTGCTCACCGCCTTTGCAATGGCCTAGTCACATGTAGGGTGTGCCAGACTGGGGTATGTTCTGGTAATAGTGTGTTACACAATCGCATGTCTCAGCCATGTCAGCAGCTGGGTGCGGCTGAAAAAGTCTTTACTCCGATCCGTGGCCGTCGCCCGATACAGTGACTGCATCAGAGGGCTGGCAGTTTCGTTTCGTTGCCGCGTCCTGTTAGATCCCTTTGTTCTCTGGGAGCGCCGCCATTTTGGTGTTTTCGTCCGCGGCCTCTCTCCAGGATACTATGTGTCCGTTCGGCTGTTCTCCAGTCTCCCGCGAGCCGCTCATCCGCTCACGTTCTTCCCGGCACCTTCCCACACGCTTGTGTATGTTTTGCTTCCAGATTCAAGTAAAATACATGCGTTTGTTGCACGGATCAGGATGTCGGATCACGGGGCTCACAGCCTAGTACATGGCTTTCCAAGCCACGCCCCCCTAGTACCCTATAGATGGGCGGAAACCGGCATTAGATATTTGGGGGGCCAGATTACTGGTTCTATGGGTGCTCTTTACCGTGCTAACTACCCGCCTTCAGCGGAAAAGCTGCACCGGCTGCTGGCGGAACGGGTGCCCTTATCAATATTCTGGATGGGGATGATAAATGCCCCTAAAATGGTGATTTTGACCAAAATCCTGTACTATTTCACGGCTATGCCAGTGGGGGTTCCCCAAGGTTTCTTCATGAACCTTCAAAAACCTGTGGGGTCATTTATTTGGAACCGTAAGAGACCCCCGGTAGCTATGCAGATGTTAATGTCTCCCAGAAGCAAGGCAGGACTGTGAGCGCCAAACTTCTGCCTCCATTTCCTTGGGGCTCAGAGAGATCTGGGATTGGTTCAGGCGCGAATGCAGGAAGGTCTGGTGACAAATGGACAAAGCGGTGGTGGGCTCGCAAGGTGTTGTGGCGACCGAAGGGGGATAGACCTGCAAACATGTACCATAACAGGATAGAGGCCCTAGTGGGGGACTCAAGGGATGAGCTGGTGTGGAGGGTGAACTTGACCAAATTCCCCCTCCCCGCTGACGTCACTGTTTAGGAATCCCCAGTTCACACCGGGTATGGAAAGGGGTGCCTTCAATGGGTGGAAGGTCGTAGGGTGCCGCAAACTATGTGACACGTTCTCGGGTAAGGAGATTAAATCCTTTGCACAGTGCAAGCAGGACTTTGGGCTAGATGAGGGGGGGTATCGTTACTCTCAACTGAGGCACTGGCTTACGAAACCAATGGTCAGGTCATCGGCCACTGGAATTTGGTAGGAGCGTTATATGGGATTATAGCAGAAGGGGCAAGGAGCCAGGCATGGTACTATATGAAGCAGTGGGAAACTGCAGTGAGGCAGCTGTTGGAGGGGGAGCTTTGGACTCCGTTACAGGCAGATATCCCCAAGCTCACGCATGCCATCCAGATTGAGGAGAGGTGGGTTAAGATAATGGTCCAATGGCATCTCACCACAGTAAAACGACATAAAGTCTACCCAACTGCGTTGGCGCTCTGCTGGAGGAGATGTGGGGAACTGGGACTGTGGAAGAATACCTGGTGGGCATGCCCAGTCATACAGCCTTATTGGGACATGATCCGTGCAGTAATGAATAGTATTTTTGGGAGTCAGATGCCAGACAACATAGAGAAGGCCATCCTGGGAATGGGCAGGGTTCTGGAAAATCTACCCTCGAAAGCTCAAAGAAAGACATAGTTATCCTGATTTTGACGGCAACGCTTTTGGTGGCACACAAATGGAAACAAAAAGCTGCCCTCACAGAACACGAATGGGTTAGTAAAATCTGGAACTTTGTGGCACTGGAGTAGGTGACCTATTGGATTCAAGGGGATCACAAAAAGGTTTCTCTCAGGCTGGGACATTAGCCTGCATCACCTGCAGCGGGACTCGCAGGCCGCATAGTGCCTGAGGAAAATGAGATTGCTGGGACTGGTGCAAGTACTCGATCCACTTGGGAAGTTTCTAGGGGAGGCAAGGACTATGGGGGGGGGGGGTGGATTCTCAAACAAGGCAAGTGCACGTACAACGGCTGGCTAGAGAGCTGGCCACTCACAGAAACCTGGGACCGGGAGCCATCTACAGAGTTTAGGAGGTTGTGGGGGGCGGAGCAGGACCAGTGCATTGTTGGTTGCATGTGTTGGGATTGGGAGTTTCATGCGTTCTTACTGTTGAAAATACCAATAAAATAGATTGTTATTGTGCTGCCCTCACCAGCCAAAATCAGCTCCCTGTCCCAGCACAAACACACCCACCCACGCTCTTCGACTCAACACTCACTTATTCACACACAGCATTCACTCTCATTGCATGAGAGGATCAGAAGTGACCTTCCCGTACATGTTATATCCCCTGCACCTGTTCCAAATAGGTACAGGGAAATGTTTTTTTCCCAGTGCTTTAAAAAGTGCACATCTTTATAAAATCGGAATTTACTTGAAAATGCTCAGAATCCCTTTCCACCCTCTCTGCCTTGCGCAGTTGTGCATTTGGTGGGAAAAGAGCACCTCAATGTGCATGTCCTTTGATGACTAGTCCGCGCAGTTAGGCGAGGGAGAGAATCTGTGTAGTAGCTGCACAGCAGTTACTGCGTCTGCGACCATTCCAGAGCCTGAACTGTACCACAAATAGGCTTCAGAGCAGCAAATGTGTCATACGACACCACCAACAACTGGCTGCCCTGTGTAATTTCAAAACCAGATGTTTAGTCATGTACTTACAATTTTAAATTTCAACATGTGATAATTACAATACAACGAATTATAGCTTCCGCTGCAGCCTCTTCAACGTGCATTTCAAGAGCTTACCAATATAACCACAAAGGGGTGAGAACGATCTAAGTTAATGGATGCTGCTAAACGAAATGCATGTAGAATTCACTGCAAGAGTCGAATCAAATGCACTCACCTGACGCTGCCGGGCAAAGGAAAAGGTGGGTTTTGTAAAGGGAGGCCTTATGGTACTTTCATTTTAAATTAACATTTAAAGTCCGTATGAGACCAGATAGCATTGTGTTTGTTTAAAAGTTTGCCGACACTTTCTGAAATGCCTTAAAAGCGTGATAGCGTATTTCACGTATTTCCGAAGTGCCGTTTTCACGTAGGACATCTACGTGCTTAGGAAGACAATCATGGAGGAATGACTCCTCCTTCCGGGCACGGACCATGCCTGCCTAACCTCCGAAATGTTTTCGGAGACTCCGGAATTTCAAGCATTTCTCCGGGTCTCTTGAATCTCAGGAATTTTGAGATTCTTTCCGATCCGTCATATTCTCCACCTGATTGGCTGCCGCCGGTAGCCAATCAGGTGGAGAATATGACGGGACCCGGCGCGAAATGTTCGTGCCCACTGCCTGCACCGCTATAATAATAGTGCTTTCAATCCATATCATTGGATTGACAGCACTATTATTACGCCGGTGGTGCCACGTTCATTTTGCTTACCATAGCACTGGAAATAATTCATTCAATGCTATGGTAAGCAAAATGAAGTCGGAGCAGCAGCCGAAATAATGCTGCTTTCCAGTGGTGGAAATGGAAAAAATGTGGTGCGGGATCCCACAAGACCCGGGTGGGGGAGGAGTTGGGGAAGAGGGGCGTGGTCTAGAGGGGGCGGGGTTGGTAGTGGCCAGCCGATCAGATAAATACTTAAAAAAAAAAGAAAAAAAAGCACCCACAAAGGCAACATTGCCTTTTACCACAGGGCTTTAAGTGGGACGGGGCGTGCCGGGGCTCAGCCCCAGCAGGCTCCCAAATTTCAATTTGAGGCGGGGCCCTGTGGGGCCCACTGATCTCCCCTGCCAGCCCCGGCCACTACACGAAAAGGATTTTTTTCTGAAGCCTCAAGCTCTCACTCGTGTGCGAAAGCTTCAGGCTCCAGAAAAAAATACCTTTCAGCCATACTGGTGGCGCCGCACCTGCGAGGCATCCCTTTAAGCAGGAGATGCCGTGGGCCGGTGCCACCATTGTGGAGAGAAACGTGAGGCCGCTGAAAGCTGAGGACGTTTTCCTGAAGACTGAAACTCTGTGAGTTTCAGTCTTCAGGAAAACGGCCTCAGCTTCCAGCGGCCTCACCCTTTCAGCCTTAATGGTGACGCTGCCCCTCCCCAGCTGCCGAGGGGAAGCGTCACCATTAAGGCTGAATAGGCAAGGCGCTGTCCCTTGCCAGGCAAGCCTATAGAAAGTAAATGCAGAGATCAGCACCCTCTCCCCCATCGGAGAGGGTGTTGATCAATACAAAAGGATGCCTGGCAGGGGTGCCAGTTGCCCATTGAGCCGGGCTCTTCAGGGGGGCATGGCCTAACGGGCCAGCAGGACGCCTGCAGTTAGGCCAGGCCCCCTTGATGAGCCCTGGCTCATTTTGTTGTGCCAAAAAAAGAAGAAAAAAAAACGCCCGCGAGGGCAGCATTGCCTTTTATGCGGCTCTGGCACTGGTGTGTAAAGCACAATGCTCGCTACATGTACAACTGATTCCTTTCAGTTGTACATGTAGTGAGCATTGTGCATTACACATCAGTGCCAAAGCCGCGGTAAACGGCAATGCTGCCGTCGCGGACGCTTTTTTTTTTCTTTCTTTTTTCCTGCGCGGTTCATGGGCTTGGGCGGCTGACTCTGGCCGGATCCCGAGATCCGGCTACGCATCTGGTGCCGGATCTCGGATCCGCCGAGAGCCGGCCCAATGACCAGCACTGCTGCTTTCAATCCATGTCATTGGATTGAAAGCAGCATTATTTCTGCAGCAGCACCACCTTCATTTTGCTTACTACAGCATTGAATGAATGATTTTCAGTGCTATTTTAAGCAAAATGAAGGCGGCGGCGGCGGCGCTGACGAAATAATGCTGCGTTCAATGCAATGACATGGATTGAAAGCACTATTATTTCGGCGGCGGCGCCGCCTTCATTTTGCTTAAAATAGCACTGAAAATCATTCATCCAATGCTATAGTAAGCACACTGAGGGCGCCGCCGCAGCAATAATAGTGCTTTCAATCCAATGACATGGATTGAAAGCACTATTATTTCGGCGGCGGCACCTTCATTTTGCTTACTATACCATTGAATGATTTATTTTCAATGCTATAGTAAGCAAACTGAAGGCCGCAACAACCAAGTTTACCTTTTTGAACGGTGGGTGGGGCGTGTGGGTGGAGCCGTGTGCGAATAGGCGGAGTTTTGTGTGGCTGTGGCCGGGGCATAAATCTCAGGAATTTTGATTTTCAAATGTAGGCCTGTATGGCAAGACAGGTATTTATTTTTTATTGTTTATTTATAAGGCGATTATACATGTAGGACGTGTTTCAAAGCGCCCGGTATATTTAGGTCTGGTGCGTTTCTTTTTCCTATTTTTATTGCAGAAACAGCATATCTTTGTGTGGCTGGTTGGCAGTGCTTTAAGCGGGTAAGGAAGTGAGGAGGAGGGGGCGCGGCTCGTTTGGGGGCGTGGCTTCCATGGTGGGCGTGGCCTGAAAAGTACACAAACCATAGTAAGGTGCTATGTAAGCATGTAAATATTTGTATGATACCTTACTATGATTTGTGTACTTTTCAAGCCATCTTTTATAAACATAGAAATCTGTAACATATTTCTATGTTTATAAAAGATGGCTTAAAAAGTACACAATTCAAGCCAGCTTTTAAAAAGCTTTGCCAACGCAGATACATCACAGAGCCTGGGGGCTCCAGAGCTCCCAGGTTTGCCGGTCAGTGACCTGGGGAGGGAAAACAAAGGAACCATAATTTCCTCACACGAGGGGTCACAAGAGGAAGTTAGAGTGACTGACAGAAGTGCCTGCCAGCCACAGCATTGCTTACAACTTCCAGTTTCAGCTATGCTGTGGCTGGCTGGCACTTCTGTCAGTCACACAGCTGCCTGACTTTAAAATGGCGGGCACATCTCCCGTCGCAGCTACAGCAGTGGTGGGATAAAGTGACCCGCCATGGCGTGGTGGGACGGGGGGCCCCAGCTCAGCCCCACTTTCTGGACACTGCTGGGGCCTGGCCCTGGCTGCAACGGCCCACTTAGAGCACTGCTGGTAGGTGTTATCCCCATCCCCATCACCCTCTGCCCTCAAACAGACGTGATTTATGGCCACGCTGCGCACACCAAGGGAATTTCAAGGCAGATGTTTTTTGCAAATTCGACTGCCAGCAACTCAGATTTATTGCTTGGTAAGCATACTTGCATGTTTTCCACCTCCAAATGGCAGTGGCGTTTTGCTGTATTCATAGGCTTTCCACACAACTGTACAGCGTATGCGCCATCTTTCTTCACCCTTATCTACGCAACACAGCTTCCACTGTTTGAACACAAATTACCTCACCCAGTTGGAAATTAAGCCCCATGTCGATCCCATTTTTACCACAGCCGCATGTTTGCTTCTTTTTCTGCACAGGCTCACACAGGCTTGGGGGCCTCTGGGGCTGGAGAGCCCTCCTGCGCTGGGGGTGATATATCTGATGCTACCGGAGCAGGTGACAACTGTGGCGGTAGCCCGGGGCTCTGGATGAAGAGCAGCAACGGCAGGAGCGCTACGGCATGAAGTTCCCTGGCCATCATTTCTGTAACTGTACTGCCTTTACGAGGTGAGGTGTTCTGAGTCTCACATTGTAGTGAGATGTGCCTAAATTTACTGCTCAGTGCATTGAGCTGTCCCGGCCAGGCTCTGTCTGTACTACAAGATGTCTTTCTTGCTTTCCCCCGCCCCCCACATTTCTTCTGCTGTTTGTCTGTATAGGACAGAGTTCCTTTATTGCCCTGTGTTTTCTCACTGACTAGGTGACTGCATGTTCATGTCTCATACTATGCTAGTATACAATGAAAATGCAGACTCCTACATAGTCTTGCCAGCAAGGTAACAATTGAGTATTTCGCCTTAAAACAAGCCGTGCATTGCAAGTGCCATCAAGTGTGCTGTTGTGCGGAGACGCTGTTCGTGCCACTTATTGTTGGATTACTACTGCTGACTTCCTCATTCTGCTTTATCTGAACAAGCGTGTATGCGTAAGAGGAAAGTCGCTTACTTTCATCAAAGCGAAACACTCACTATTTTGGACTCCAAGGACCAAAGTAATTAGATAAGTTACTACGATTCTGTGACATTGCTGTGAATAAGCATTGTGGGCTCTTCCCTGTTGATTGAGGGCTGGTCTTGTGGGCTGCTCAATATTATTGTGGGCTGGTCTTGTGGGTTTGCTCGTGCATGAGATTGCCCTATGATTGGAGACAACTACTAATGCAGGTGCCGCATTTACGTGTGACGACTAAGAGCGTCTTATGTTGTTTTTTTTTTTTAGATGCTCTGCGTGTTGTTCCCGCCCACCTCCTACAAGAAGTGTTCTACTTAACCTGCTGTGCACGCGCATTGCAATTGCCATCAAGTGGGCTGTTAGCGTGTAGGGCTGGAGGCTGGTGGCTTGAGGTAATGCTCATTTATAATATTGTGTAAGAAGTACGTCTTAAAGTAATATACTTGCTAATAATTCAAATTAGATCGGAACACACACACCTGCGACCGATGACATTAAAATGGCGTCTGTTTTACGAAGTGGTAAATGTTCTGGTACCCCAGTCCCTGGTGACTTAATTGGTACTGCCAATATCGATGCTCGAGTATGTCCTGGGAAATGTACATACCCAGAATTAAATCTTAGTAATATGATTGATAACAAAGTCATGGAAAATCCTGTAAGTGATGGCATTATGAAGGTTGATCCTTCACTTCCAATTGAGAGTTACGATGCAAACAAAGATGTAATCATAACATCTGTACCACAAGGTGGTGAAGCCAAGCACACGGTGCAAGTACATGCATATAAAGGAAATTAAGGCAACACATACGATATAGATGATGAACTAGTCACAGGCAATTAAACTAATAGTAATTCGCATCAACTGATTGGTGTTACTCTCAGACTTTAGCAGCAGTTAGAGATTCACCCTTGAAGTCTCCCACCTCCTCCGCCTCCTCACCTGTGGACGCTTCGTCGGATGAGCTCTCGGAAGAAATGTCTCTTCTTTCTCGCCAGGAGTTGTTAGACTTTTCTTTGCAGGTTTTAGGATAAGCTCTTCTGGAAGCCACACTGCCTAAAAGCAATAAACCGGCAATAGGGGCTTCCAGTGAGTCCACCCCACTTCAGGGAAAAGCCTTGCTGAAAAACCCTGATGTAGACCTTTTGTTGATGGTATCTTGAATCCCAGGTAAATATGATCTTCTCTCTGTGTTGGTTACTTTTTCGATTGTAAAGACTACAATTCCCAAGATGCACCGGGACAGGAAGCGTGGCTGACAAGGAACTTGGATTCAACAGAGAGGAATCAGAGTCGTCCTAACCAACAGGAAGGGAATCCAGAAGGTAGTGGAGTAGGAGGATGAGGAAGTAAGTATCGGAATAAAGTAGGCGGCACCGAACCCCGGTAACCATAACCGCTACTGGCCCAGGGAAAGCGTTAAAGGATAACGCAGAGAGGCGGCTCAGGAGCAGAACAAAAAGGAGGAAGACAAAGAGGGAAGAACAGAGTAAGAACGGAGGAATGAGTGAAAGCGTGTAGTATACGGAACACTCGAGCAGCGTGTAAACCCGAAGGGAAGCGCAGGGGAAATAACTAAACTTATAAGGACATACCTTGGCGTAAAACAGGGTTGCAATCTAGCTGCCCTATTGTTCAACTTGTACCTCCACGACATCGATGAATTATGGTCGGATTCTAGGGTGTCTGCCGCAAGGTGTGGTCAGCTGAGGCTACATTGGTTAGCCTTTGCTGATGACATAATTTTATTCGACTCCACACCAGTTGGTCTTCAGGTTAAAATTGAACTCTTGGAACAGTTTGCATATGATCACAACCTGAAACCTAATCCAACTAAAACTGCTATGATGGCTTTTGGTACTACGAAGAAATCAAAGAGGTAGAGCTGGAGATTGAATGATATTCTAATAGATCCTACTCAAGAGATGATATATTTGGGCTATACGGTTTCTATGAGGTCATCCAATGTGTTATGGCTTAATAGGGTAAAACAAAAAACAAAACCTTTGTCCAATCAAATGAAGTTTATCTTTACAAAATATTGTAAATTTTCACTCCATCCTCTGTTAATATTTTTTAACTTAAAGGTTGAACCAATAATACTTTATGGTTTTGAGATATGTCTTAATGATTTAGACAAACATCTTGATGTGATTCAGCGTAATTTGATGAAAACTGTGCTCGGACTCTCACTTCCTATTCCGAACTGTATAATCGGGCATGAATTTGGCTTGATTTCACTTTCATATAGCAAAAAATTGAGAGATCTCAATAACTACATGAAAATGTTAGTCTCAACGAAAAATTCTGTCTACCAGGATATTAATGAAATAATTAAGGGTGAAGAGTATGGTTCAATAAGACAATTCCACAACAAAATGTCTAAAGTTTTATTGGACTTGCAACTGAGTGTTGAGGATTTATCACAAAGACCAGTGTTGGTTAAGAAAAAAATGTTTGAGTCCGATTGGTGTAATACTCTTGAATCCATGAAATATTATTCAACATATGTGGAGTATGCATCATTTCCAAAAAAAAGGGATTTAAACGGTACATACATAGCTATGTTTCCATGTAAATATGCTCGATCGCAATACATGCGATTTAGATTAAATCAATATCATACAAGAGAACGGATAAAACATTGGAGGTGTAACCTGGACAATAAATGTGATAGCGCATGCTGTTTCCCAGGGTGTGTTAAACCTAATGAAACACTGAAACATCTTGTACTTGAATGTATTCACTTTAGGTTATCTAGAACAACGCATCTAATGAAATTTGTTAACATTGATTTTGTAGATGCGAGTGACTTTCTATGGAATAGATTGATGGGGGGGCCAACATACACCACTGATCTTTGTGTTAGTCCGTTTTCTGAAAATAATTGAGGATGAATTACTAAAATTCAGCTTAAATTGAGAATTAACTGCAACCATTAGGTCTGGAAATGAAATGTTCTGTGAAGTGTCTTTGTTTCCTTTTTAGTTCTTTAAGTGTTTTAATTTTATCATGACTGTGTATTATTATTGGAAATTTACATTGAAATTTTATATAGGATGTAATTATGTTATGTGATTTTGTAATTGTTTGCTTTTGTAAAGGTTTTTTTTAACCAAATACAAAGAAAAAAAAATAAGCTGTGCTGTAGGCAGAGGACTTCAATCTGTGGGGCGCATGATCCGGGACTGCAAGACAAGCGGAAAATATATATAAATATATTCTTTTCCCTCACTTAACTGTGCCTGGTGAGCCACTGGCCCCCCATGCACATGCTCAGTCAATACCTCTTGATGGGGGCGTGGCCACGAAACTGGAAATGAACACAGCCTGGACGCGTGCTTTCCTGCATTTGGATCGTGCATCCAGGCTGCGTTGTTGCTTTCTGCTGGTGCCGCCAGCGTCTTCTTGCCCGGTAAGGGATGCTGCTTCTCGGCTCACCCCCCCCCACATCATGGTTGGAGGGGGTGAGCCGAGAAGCAAGTGTTTCAGGCCTTTCCCGATCCCTCTGTTCCCCTCTCACTCTGTGAATCCACAAAGGCGGTCATGTGAGGAGAGGAGATGAGCAGCGGGCAGGATCACTGCAATGCGGGTCCCCCTGCACCGCTCTCCCTCTGTGCCCCCTTCATGGGGGCCACGGGGAGAGGAGGTGTGTGGGGACAGAAGCATGCATTGCCGGTGTTGTATGATATCCAGCTCCCCTACGGCAGATTGCTGGGTTCCCGCAATCTACTGTGGCGGCATGGGGGCGTTAGGATATCATACAACACTGGTCCCCCTGCTTTGGCTGCCCCTCTGCCTCGTCACCCCTCTGGTCCATGGGCCGGCTCTGGCCGTCAGGGATCTGGCATTAGATGTCTGGTCGGATCTCCAGATCCGGCCTGCCTCAGCCCTGACCAGGCTTTACCAAGCCCACATCTTCGCCAAGGGAAGCCGGGGACTCAGAGACCTAATCTTCGCTGTGCTCCTTTCCCCAGCCATCACGCGCATTTCCTGGTTCTATTTGTTCATCCCGTTAGTTCTCTGGGCCATAAACATCACTGGGTGGTGAGAGGGGTGCATCACTGTTGAAAGCATGCAATATTCATGCTGGCCACATTATTATTGTTGTTCAAATGTGTATTTTACATGTTCATAGGAAAAAGTCCTTTCCAAACTCAAAAACACTGCAGAAACGTGCATTCACTATTTGTTTTTCTGTTTGTTTTGTTTTTTGTTGGAGCACCACAAATACTCTGTAATTTGTGTGCCCCTTGCTTTGTGTTTTATCACAGGTTATATTTATAAAGATGTTATGTTTGTCAAACTGGTTTATCACAAATAAATGCTTTTGTTGTGCTGACAGTAGTTATTAGGAAATTAAACTGTGGATTCTGAAGGCACACCCCTGAACGCTGACACCAGAGAGAATGCAGCCCCCTAGGGCAGAAAGGCCCAAGTCGATCTTGTAAGGATAACAAGTTTGAAACTCGCAGACAGAGGAGTGCAACAGCAAAGAACTCTGCTGCTAAGAACGTTCTGCCAAAGAGGTATAAGCAGAAACGTTTAAAGGTACACAGCGTCATGATGACGCAACAACATACAGTTAAAACCCGCACGGCTGATTGGATGGACCCTATACATGTGCCACCTTTATCCATAAGGGATGGCAGTTTATTGGTCCCAGTCCAGTCCGTCTGTGTTCCATCACGTGGGTGCTGCAGGGCTCATCTTCTCACGTCGAATGTCAGAAAACAAATTAATTATCCTCCTACTATACTGCTTGTTTTATCGCTCATACTGTGATATATGATAGTCTATTTATATAGTGCCTATATACAATGGGTTTAAAAGCGCTTCAAGGCAAGGGAGGGAACATGCGAAAATACAATGACATTCTTGCAGGCCATGAACAGTAAGGATGTGAAATTAACTATCGTACTCAGCCTGACAACATTTCAGATAGTGCAAGAGCTAAGACATAGATAAGAAAAGGAGGGGGAGAGTGGGAAGGAAATGGAAACAGACAGGCGACAGAGCCGGAGAAAAACAAAAGGTGAGGGAGAGGGGTGCAGAAAGGGAGGGGAGGAACAAAACAGCGACCATCGTACTAGGCCTGACGACATTTCAGATAGTGCTAGGGGGAGGGGAGAGACAGATGAGGTTGCTATCATACTAGGTCCAGGGACAATCCTGATAGAGTAAGTGCATAGAATGGAGAAAGGGAGAGGAAGAGAGAACCGAGAGTAAGCAGTCAAAAAGAGTGGAGAAGCAAGAGGGGAGAGTGAATACAATTGCAGAAGTCGTAGTAACACATAATGTTGCAAGACGGGATAGAAGATGAAGATGGGAAGAGCATGATTCAGGGCCACCATGAGGACAAGATGCAAAAGAAGTCCAGCATGAGCGTTGAGAAAGGGTGACGCACCGTGAATCAATGAAGTCCATAAAAGACAAATCCAGCATTGGCCACAAGATGGTGATGGTGAAACCAGACGGTGATGGTGAAACCAGAATGCACCAGGACAGACTCCTGCAGAAGTGGGCTGGAGGGGAGGGGAGCAGGGTAGAAGAATCAAGCAAAACAGGCAACATCTGTGTGCGAAAAGCGAGGGGGCATAAAGGGACATAACAGGGGGACCAGAGGAGGTGGGGATGGCCCGTGGGGACAGAGGAAGTAAACACATGTTGGTGCATGCTTACCTGTTGTCTGAGCAGGGGGTCGGGCCCTGGGTCCTCCTGGTCCGAATAGGAATTGCCCTTTTCTTCGTCAGCCCTTCGCTTCGGACGCCTGGGCGAGAGATGCCCTTGATATAAGAGTTAAGAGCAGGAAGGAAGAGGCAGGGATAAGAAGGTGGGTGGTTCTTAGGCCAGGTGACCTAGATCCACTTGCACCTGCTCCCCATCTGCAAAGGAAAAGAGGCTGGAGGGCTCCTTAAGTAGGGAAAAAGAGTGGCAACAAGGAAGGCACCAGGTGGGTGGGGCTTGCTAAGTGGGGAAAAAGAGCGGCAACCTGGAAGGCACCAGGTGGGTGGGGCTTAGGCCACGTGACCTAGATCCACTTGCACCTGCTCCCCATCTGCAAAAGAAAACAGGCTGGAGGAAAAAGGGTGGTAAAAAGAGCGGCAACAAGGAAGGTACCAGGTGGGTGGGGCTTAGGCCAGGTGACCTAGATCCACTTGCACCTGCTACCCATCTGCAAAAGAAAAGAGGCTGGAGGGCTCCTTAAGTAGGGGAAAAGGAGCGGCAACCAGGAAGGCACCAGGTGGGTGGGGCTTGCTAAGCGGGGAAAAAGATCGGCAACCTGGAAGGCGCCTGGTGGGCGGGGCTTAGGCCAGGTGACCTAGATCCACTTGCACCTGCTGCCCATCTGCAAAGGAAATGAGGCTGGAGGGTTCCTTAAGTAGGGAAAAAGAGCGGCAACAAGGAAGGCACCAGGTGGGCGGGGCTTAGCCCAGGTGACCTAGATCCATTTGCACCTGCTGCCCATCTGCAAAGGAAATGAGGCTGGAGGGAAAAAGAGCAGCAACCAGGAAGGCACTAGGTGGGCGGGGCTTAGGCCAAGTGACCTAGATTCAATTGCACCTGCTCCCCATCTGCCCTAGGTAGGCCTGTGCAGTTGGCAGGCCTTAAAACGGACACAAAGGAGGTTCTGGGGCACTCCAACCTTCACACACATATTTCACTCACTCCCTCCACGCCATCTGGTTCCAAGTTCTCCACCCTCTTTTTGAAGTATAATGTATCCCTCCCCGCACTTCGCAATACAAATTACATGATTGTCACTTTGCCGATATGCCCTCTCTGTCCTCTTTTGAACATTTCAAGACTTGTTACTTTGGGGTTGGTGGTTAAAGAGCACCTGGTGCCATGGAATTCAGGGGTCTTGGGGTTTAGTCAGTTATATAGGCTATAATTCGTGGTCACCCGGGAGTGAGCCTGCTCATGCTTTGGCCAATGTGAGATAACATACACACCAGGCACTGGTCTCTGATCGCGGCCTTGTAGGGCACATTCCTCTTGGGTGAAAAACACATCTTTGCAACACTTTTAGAACAATGAATAGACATTGTGGTGGTTGGGGGTGTGAGCCATCCTTATGGGAGCCCGGGCATGGCTGGGGATTTCTGTGGTCTCACGAATTTGACAGCCTACCTGTATTTACATCGTGGGCCTTCCCTTCTACCTATGATTACTAATATCTACACAAAGTAGCGATGCCGCTCGCGCCTGTGACTGAAGTAGGGCCCTGTTAAATGGGAAGGTGTCCCTCTCACCACCCCCCCTACCCATCATAGTGCTTCGAATGCATCTCGCCTCACTCTAAAGCGCCTACGGGGTGAGGCGGGGCTGGCCCCTTCCCAACAGTTCATGGGTGCCAACTTTTGATTTTCATTACAGAGGCAGAAATACCCCAACCCATTGCCCAGGCCAACCCCAGGCCAGATTTTATAGCACTTCCTTTTTTTATAAGTAAGTGCAAAAAGTCATTTGATTAACAGTTTTGCATATATAACATTTCAGCAATGGTTTGTCAACCTGCTGAGCTACCCCGGTAGCCATCTACTATAGAGCAAGTCTATGCACCCCTTGATGTACTGAAAATCAATGCATTACCAAAAGTATTTTGGGTGCACCGCTGCCATAGAAGTGATTTAAAGTGGAATTCATGTATATCTTCCTGCTTTGGGTGCCAGACCTTCACCTGCATGGGGCACCATATGTTGCAGAGAACCCAGGGGCCTTCGTGTCTGGCACGGCAGCCTCATCAGAGTCTGCTTCTACTTCAGCGCTGTCACCCAACTGCAGTAAAAGCTAAATGGCTATTACTTGATGTTTCCGAAAGTTAGCTCGATGGATTAAGGACCACTGTGTCGGATTCTATGTAAGATATGTAGATGAATAATTGGAATACCATCAGGCTGGACTTTTCAACTAATAGGGAATAGAAAGGGTAAAATATAACAAGATGATGTTCTCTTTCTCTCGCTCTATAATTTTTTGTCTCTGTGACAGAGTATGAGTCCCGTTTTCAGGTTTGTGCTCTGACTGCTCTGTTCCCTGTGCCAGCTGGGGTGGGCTGGCCTATAGGGCACTTTAGAGATTTCCCAGTAGGACTCTGCACCCTAGGTCCCTTTTGTGTGCGGGGAAGGATGCACGCTGACTGGCAAAGTATAGTGCGCAAATATTGTTATGGTCCATCTGGTACGTCTATAATATTTTTTATTGTACGACCACAAATTGGCTCTATCATCCCATCTAGGACAGCAAAGTCCCCGGCAGCAGTGGCACCATCACAAATCTGGACGTCTGTAGTAGGACTTGCCGAAGGTAATGAAGCTTTTTTTTAGAACAGTGTATTTTGCTGTGGGTAAAGGTGGGGCAATTTTAAAGGTATAGTTAGAAGTCACAATCGGGGAAATTTTTGAGGCTGGTCCTTTCTCATGTCCAGTTTGAGGGGTGCTGAAAGTTCACGTCTCACGTGGGAGTTGCATTTACAG
The DNA here is from genome assembly GCF_040938575.1 of Ambystoma mexicanum. NCBI lineage: Eukaryota > Metazoa > Chordata > Amphibia > Caudata > Ambystomatidae > Ambystoma > Ambystoma mexicanum. The sequence goes on along the minus strand of NC_090928.1, from coordinate 536,774,331 downwards.
TGCACTTTGTACTCCCAGTTTCCCAGCATTAGGTCCTGCTTACTGGCTGATGCCTAACACCAAAGAGCTGCGTTTAGCCCCTGCTCATCTAATCCTAATTTTAAAGTCTTTGGTAGGCCCATGTATCCTTGACTAAACATTCGTTTTCATTGCAGCAGCATCGCTTCAAGCGTCAGTGTATCAACCTAACCACCTGTGTCCGAGCATGAAAAATCCAGTGAAGCACTTGACCCAGTCACACAGGCAGGTAAGGATTTCTTTTTCCTAAGTACCATTGGTTGAGTAGAAGTGCTGAAGGTTCATATTGGCCCTGTGCAATGTGCATCCAGGTTTGTCTGGGAGCTACGATTTAAGAGGTAGTCTTCTGAGACTTTATTATTATTTTTTTTAATCCAACCAGTATTTCTGACCCGTTTTTGCGAGGGTCTTTATACCCCCTGCCCCCAATCTTTTTTTTAAACATTTTGTAGGCACTTTTAAATTTTGAAAACTTTAAATGGTTTTTATAAACCAACGTCACATACACTTAAGTGGGGTTTACAATGTTTTCACAAACTAAGGGCTCCTTTTTGGATCATTGGTACTAAGCGAAAAGATCTTTTTCACAGTACCAATGGGCTAAAAAGGTTGATTTTTAAAAAAAGACCTTTTTGCATTCTTTTTTGCATTCGAGCTTTAAAATGCTGGAATATCACATAGAACAGTATAGTTTCCTAGTGCACAAAGATGGTAGAAATCAAAAATGAAAAGCAGAAGGAGAAGCGGAAACAGACAAAAGAAATGCAAAAACACAGAAAAATGATGTGTTTTATCTGGACTTTGGGTTCACATGGATCGCAGTTGCTGGAGAAGTTAAGCTGCAGTGTGTTTTGTGGCGCTACATTAGCAAATGACAGCCTGAAGCTAACAAAATTAAGGCGGCATTAGGAAACAAAACATGCCAATTTAGCAAAAAAGCAGGGATTTATTTGTACAGCAGCTGCAAGGCATAACCAAGCAAAAAGGCACTGTTAAAAATGTGCCCTCAGTACTTGCAAATGCTTTGGAAGCTTCTTACAACATTGCGTACTATCTGGGCAAAACCAAGAAGCCTTTTACAGATGCTGAGGAAGTAATTCTGTGAACAATTCTCGCTGCCAACCGGATAATGCTTGGTGACGGTGCAGCAGAGAAATGCAAAAGTATCCCTATGTCTGATACCACAATTATCCGCCACTGTCATGATGCCTACCCCCGGGCATCAGGACCAAGCCCATCAGCTCCGGGAGCAGGCATCCAGATTCTTATTAAAACCCCAACAGCCCTTAGGCGCCAGGCTCATCATAGAAATTAGTCCTGGCGCCATAGGCGCCAGGCTCATAGACTTTACTTACCTGATGCAGACCATGCTGCAAGTGAGTCCAAGCCAACGTGAGGCCTGGATGGGACTATTTTATTACAGGGACTATTTTTTACTTGGGCGTGGTTCTGGGGAACTTCTTACCTGGCACTACTTTGGAGGCTATTTAAACCACGCCCGAACAGCAGCACACGCTTCGCATTATTCTGCATCCAGGAGCGTAACGCTCACCGTGCCTGCAGTCAGCATCCAGTCTTCTGCCACGCCCGCCTCGAATCTGAAGCTCCTAAAACAAAGAGGAAAGAAAAGGACAATGTTAGAAAACAAACTATTTTCGAATTCCTCACCTGATTCCGGATCCATCTTGCCTCCGGACCTGGAAAGAACATCATTTCAGTACGCGCCGCATCTCCAGCTGCAGCGCCGCGCCATATTCACCAGTCCTCGCAGCATCTTTCGATTCGGTGCTGCCTCCATCATTTCTTTGCTGAACTCCGGCACCTGGGGGACAAAAGAAAACAACAAGGTGAGCCGAGAAAACCAACAAATATAACTCTTATCACCATAGACTTACCTGATTTACCACCGGAGGCATTATTCTATAACTCTCCACATCTTCATGTGCCGCACCTGCAAAGAGAGAGAAAACAACACGTTAAACACGTGCAACATTTACCGGACAGCGTAGGGTAATACAGACTCTTACCTGAGCGCCACCAGCTACCACGAGAGCATCTTCTCACGAACTCAGCTGTAAGACAAGGAAGGAAGGGGGTAACAAGAGTGAACATCGGACATATTGAACTCTATGAACTTGATACTTACTGGTCCTCGCCAGGAACCTCAGAGTCAATACTCTCCAGAACTCTCCCACGCCTTCAAACCAGTGAAGTAACTGGCATCAGCGCGCCCCTGCAATTCATGCAGGATGGAGAGCTCATCTTTCAAGAGTATAAGGTGAGATTGCTGAGAGGGCACTTCGGAGGTGATTAGTGGGGAGGACTGTGAGGGGGTGCCATCACTTGAATCCACGGGTGGCTAAATCCATCTCTCCACTTGCAGGAGAATACTTCTACGGGTCAAGCAGACAAGATTAGGAGGGCCAGTCCAGTCAGTCATCTCTGCACTACACATCACGTTGGTGGAGACCGCAGCCGTCCGGGTCTGACCGACGCCCCTGTGGGAGCCAGGTGAGCGTAACAGCCACGTCACTGACCTGTCCTCTGATATTACGCTTGAAACAAAGTCAGTTTGCCCTAGAGTTGGATGAGGCCACTGACCTTTCAAAAGAATCTCAATTGATTGGTTATCTGAGGGTACTGCCATGGAAAATACATTTTGGAGGATTTCTTATTTTGTAAACCAAGTGTGTGTTGGTATTTGCATGGATGGTGCTCTTTCAATGTGTGGTGCTAGAGCTGGGTTAAAAGCGAAAGTGTTGGCAGTAGCTCCACATATATTGTGGACACACTGCACAATACACCGCAAAGCTTTGCTTGTGCGCAATATGGAGAATGAACTCACAGAGGTGCTGACTTCTGTTGTAAAGATTGTACATTTTATTAAGATGCACCCCACAAGAGACTGTCTGTTTGCCACATTATGTGCAGAAATAGGAGCTGAACATGGTGCTTTGTTGTCTCCAGGGAAAAGGGTTTAAATCGCATTTATGAACTCAGGAGCAAAGTGAGACACTTTCTCCTGGGTTTAGACCAGACGAAAGAAGAGCCTCTGTGATTCACGCTGGCTTGTGCTGTTAGCTTGGGGACATCTTTGAAAAGCTTAATTTTCTAAACCTCTCTCTGCAAGGCACAGAAACCACATAATTTGCTATGAACGCAAACATATCAGCATTCAAGAAGAAGCTGGAGCTTTGGAGGAGAAGGGTTGATGTTGGCATTACCGATGCGTTTCCATTATTAGCAGATGCTCTTGAGGAGACTGAGTATGATGTTTCATGTGTTGCTGAACTAATAGGAAACCATCTCAGAACCAGTCTCAAAGTACTTTCCAGAGGACATATGTAACGTCAATTACTGGGTGGTTTAGCCTTTCCTAGCAGACATAGGGGCCCACCTCCCAATACAGTTCCAGGAGGAACTAATGGAGCTTCAAAGTGATGGTTTACTGGAGAGCCAATTCAAAAAATGGTATTTGTGTGGATTTTGGCATAATGTGTCTGTAGAGTTCCCAACTTCATCCAAATGTGCAGTCAATGTACTGTTACTTTTCAGCAGCTCCTACCTTTGCAAGATTGGATTCTCAGCACATGCAGCCCTGGAGACTAAATATTGGTCAAAGCTGGAGGTGGAAGAAAACCTGCGATTGGCTATTGCAAAAATTGAGCCCAATAGTGACAGGCTATCTGCTGAAAGACAGGCCCACCCTTAACACTAGTTCTCCAGTATGCCGCTGTCCAACTTGCAAGTGACTGCATTGATAGTAATCTCAAAGTTTGTTGCAATTAAGAAACAAATTGTTACATCAGTTGCATGTCAAACGTTAGTAGGACAGCAATATTGGCTATTTTCTTTTGTGGGAAATAAATACCCAACACGTCTTTTAGTCAAGTCCTCTGTATAATAGCAAACAATTCTGAATGCTGAGTTTGCAAATATTTGTCCACAAATCTAATTTGAGTTCTCCAAACAATTAATTTGAAATAATTTAGTGTTTGGCACCCACACCTCCATTTGGGGCACCATTTTACACCAGCGCGGAATAACCATTTTGTAGTCGATGTCTACAGGGGTGCCCAAGCCAGGTCCATTTTTCTTAGGGTGTGGCTTCGGGGCAAAAACGTTTGAAGACCACTGCTTTAGGGTGACTATCTTGTTATAAAGAACATTTAGTTTTTTTAAAGGGGTGAAAAACCTAATTGCTATCTTGCTGGCACTGTCATATGTTAACACATATTTTGATTGTTAGTTTGGAAGAGCACTTAGACCCTCCTCGGTCCCTAGGGGACGGTGCACGTGCAGGCTCGAACGGCGGAAGCTTAATGTACTAAACAAACCGTAAAAAGGGGCAATGACCCGCAAATCGCACTTCTCCTAATTAGTGATATGTATTAATGTTATTCAATTCAACAATTATATATAGAAAGCTATCAAAAGTCCATGTATGGGTATGTTTGTCTGTTTATTTGTTTATTTATTTATATGGCGCACCGGACCAGAAGGTATGAGGGCGCAAGCAATACAAGAATATTCTCAACTTAGTTTCAATACTGTACATTATTTACATTATTATACATAGTGAGTAGATGCAGTTACAGTGAGTAGAAACAGTTACAAGGATACAAAGTGACATTGCGACATAGTTACAAGTTGATCAAGTGTGTGGTAGTTGTGGGGTGTCATTATTGGCTGTCATTATTGGTCTTTGTTCTTAAGCCACTGGAGGTAGTTACGCCTAAATTGGTGGTAGGTTTGAGGTGCTCTGACGGAGGGTGGTAGTGTGTTCCAGTGTTGGGCTGCTTTTACCTGGAAGCTGTTGCCGCCCATTTTCGTGCGCTTGAATCTGGGAACAGCAAGCAGGTTAGTGTTACTATTTCTGGTGTGTCTGTTGGGCGTGTATCTGGTTATTCTGTCTGAGAGATAACGGGGAGCTGCGTTGTTAAGGCATTTGTGGGTGAGGGAGGCTACCTTAAGCAGAAGTTTGTCCGAGGTAGTGAGCCAGTTGTGGGTTCTCCTAGTATTCGAGATGTGTTCTCTTTTAGGGAAGCTAAGCGCTGCTCTAAGGGCATTGTTCTGTAGGATCTGGATTTTATTGGTGATCTGTTTGTTGGCGCCTACATAGAGGGAGTTACAATAGTCCAGTTTAGATAGTATGAGAGCTCTGGCTAGAGTAATGCAACTTTGGGTGGAGAGGAAGGGTTTGGCAGAGCGTATAAGCTTGCATGTGTAGGCTGTAGTGGATGCCATGGAGCTGACCTTTTTATGGAAGGAGAGGGTGGAATCGAGATAGATGCCAAGGGTTTTTACTTCCTTAGCTACCTTTATAGGGTTGCCGTCAATGGTGAAGCTGGAGTAGTTGAGGTCCAGTTTGTTTGTATTTGTTTGGATCCTATCTACATTATAAGTAGCAGAAGATAGCCTTGAGAACGACGCCTTTGTCGAAACACGTGTCGGCTGATACAGAGTGTCAATAAATCATACCAATACATGGACTTTTGATCACTTTCTATATATAATTGTTGAATTGAATAACATTAATACATATCACTAATTAGGAGAAGCGCAATTTGCGGCTCATTGCCCCTTTTTACTGTCTTACCTTTACTCTGTAGGAGTAGGCATGCACAGTATTGATAAGAAAAACACAGGTTTGGCAGAAAAAGTCACAAAACCACAGCGCTTGTATGAATAAATATTAAGAGTGCACATAGGCTGGAGGTGCCTGAGAGGTGTGGGAGTACTGCCAAGTACAACCCACTGTTGTGGAAACAATTAGAGCACAGGCAATTCTCAGTCGCACTGCGCCCAAGAGTGCAATATAGGCATGTGTTGCAAGTAATTGAAGAGAGATGTGGTTATAAGTCTGATGGATTTATTTGCAAAGTAGCCTGACATGTGTTTCGAGTCTAAACCGACTCTTCATCCGAGGCTAAACATAATACACAACAAAACCATAGACAATTATGCACCAATAAACAAATAATGTTGGTATAAAAACCATGCATTGTGTAAATTCAAAAACAAGGCAGGAGGCATAAAACACAGAGGCAAACAAAAGGTACAGGTAGATAATTTTGTCATATGGCATAATAAAAAAAGGGTCACAACATAAAAGAAAAGAAGGATTGAAGGGTCACATTATATCAAAGGTCATGATAAAAATAAGGGAAACCACAGCATCAGTGGTAGGTAATAAAAAAGACACAGTACCACATATTGGATGATGTTGAAATGAATGGAGAATCCATGGTGCCGGGATGCAAGAAATACACAGGAAGCAAGGCAAACAAAAAGGTACAAAAAATTAACATCCATCCACGGGAGTCACTGTAACAGCGCATTCAAAGAGGCAAGGTTGACCAAAAAGCCCAATAATGGGTACTTCTTATGTAAGTTAAATCACAAGCAGAGATATATACCTGAATTATTTCCAAAAAGGTGCCAATTACAACAGTACCTGTAAATGGGAGATGGGACCTAAGATAAATTGAATGAAGGACAGTGCCAGAAAACTCTCTGAAATCGTAAAGAAAAGAGACATTATGAAAGGATGTAACCAAATTGAGTGAAAAGATGTGATATAGACTAAAAAGCAATTTAAAAAGGAAAATTTTACCTCACGGCTTCGCAATTGTGGTAATTTCTGTAGGAAACACAACATTTCTAAGCGTCAGAAATTGCAAAAGCAATTGTAACGTACCAACTAAGTTATGTAATGACAATGTGATTAAGAAGCAAACACACCAAGCAATACGCGATCGAAATCCAGAGAGTAATTGACTGCTACTAGAGAGAATCAAGTATTGCTGAATTAAGACATGCAAGTGCACTAATTGCAAGTGTCAGTGGGGCCATGAAAAACCTTTTTACCAGCACAGCAGGAAAAGCCAAATTGATGTGAAAGGAAGCAGCCCGGGCTGCAAAGATAGAAACAGGACTAAAATAGAAAGCTGCAGCTAAGCAGGGAACGGCTGAGGGATTCAAACATGGCCATGTTGCATTGAAAATAAATCCGCCATATAGGACTTGCTGAATTCAATGGAAACAATACTAGCAAAACTAACCCCGACTTCATAAACAGATTGATTGCATGTCAAGGAGGCAATTAAAACATATTGGATTTCCAATTAGAAAAAATAAGTATATCCGGAGGAAAAAAAAAACAAAAAAAACAACCAGGTTACAAAAAGAAATTGAAAGGGAGCCATATTGCGCTAAGCCGTGTGCGCCTGGTGCTATTGTGTGAATCATTCCTACGAGTGAACTGAATGCAATTCAGTGCGGTCGCTAGCCCATTACAAGTGGTAGTAAGAACCCTGAATTTGAGTAATATATTTACAATTGGTGTCTGTGAGGGCGCTGCTGGTGAGTCATAAACAATAGGAGAACCTGATACAATCAGTTGTGGAGAAACAAATTAACACACTCATGATTACATATAAACAACAAAATAAACATATATAAGAAAACTTGTGGATTGAAATATTTTGGTAGCACCATCCGACCCTTAAAGATTTGTATCAGAGAACATCTCGCCACAATTGGCAGTCAGGAATCCTAATATCCACCATCCAATCATTGGCAAAAATTGCACCAATTAGATAGTAAGGATGACATCTGATTTGTGGGTCTATGTAAAGTGTCATTGTCGCCTAGAGGGGGCAATTTAACGCTGAAGTTACGTCAATTGGAAGCGAAACTTATCTGCAAATATCGCACTGTGTTTAATGGGTTAAACTCTGATCATGAATTTGCAACCTTCTTGTGAACATTAATTTGTCTATTGTTCATGCTTTTATTTAGGTTTCATAATTCCCATTTTTCTGTGGACATGTGTGTACCTAATTCATTTCCTGTTGTTCTTACAGGCTTTGTGACATAGTGACACAAGTTTTCTTATATATGTTTATTTTGTTGTTTATATGTAATCATGAGTGTGTTAATTCGTTTCTCCACAACTGATTGTATCAGGTTCTCCTATTGTTTATGACTCACCAGCAGCGCACTCACAGACAGAAATTGTAAACATATTACTCAAATTCAAGGTTCTTACTACCGCTTGCAATCGGCTAGCGACCGCATTGAATTGCATTCAGTTCACTCGTGGGAATGATTCACACAATAGCAACAGGCGCACGCGGCTTAGCGCGATATGGCTCCCTTTCAATTTCGTTTTTTTAAAACATTTTTTAACTTGTTTATTTATTAACAGCACACAGAAGCAAGCATGATAAACTTGCATTTGTTACAGACAACAAATGACATTTGAAATGCCCCCCGCCCCCTAACCCCTACGCCTGCAGAAGGCATTGTTCCCGGGCCTCATTCCGTTCCGCCAGGTGGCGAGCTGTCCCCCATAGAATGGAGAGCGTTCGCGATCAGGCGCGGCTTAAAAGTTAGCGCCGGATATTTCTGGTCATATTCTAGGACCGGGCCCCAGACGTCCAAGAAACGATAGAGTCTGTCCGCCTTAGCTGCCGTGACCTTTTCAGCTATCAGGATGTCCCAGAGTTTGATCCACCACAGGGGCATGAGGGGGCCTTCCGCAGTTTTCCAGGTGTGGGCAATCGTGATTTTGGCGGCCAGCAAGAGTTGAGTGGACAGCGTGGCCCTCCTCCCCGTTCTCAGGTAAGCGTCCGGGTGCGGGATCCCAAGGAGGACCTGTTCGGGAGTTAGCGGAATGGTCACTTGGGTAATGTCTTTTATAGTGGCGAGGCATTGGGTCCAAAACTCCTTTACTTTAGGGCAGGTCCACCACATATGGAAGTAGGATCCCAAGTGGCCGCATAAACGCCAGCAATGGGGGTCCAGGGCTTGTTGGAAGTGGTGAAGACGTAAGGGGGGGTAGTACCATCGCAAAAGCAGTTTGTGGGCGCATTCCCGGTTGGTGATGCAGCGGGATGCCGTGCGCGTCCTGGTCCAGATATCCACCCAGGATTGGTCCTCTAAAGCGTGACCCAGGTCCCTCTCCCACAGGGACATGTAGGAGGGTTTAGAGAGGAGGGGGTCGTCCAGCAGTAGCTTGTAGAGGGCGGAAATCTTCCCTCGGGCAGTCAGGTCAGCCGCTGTGATTTCCAAGGGAGTAAGAGGCCGAGTTGCTGCCATCCGGGTCTGGGGGTTGGAGCACCAGTGTCTTAGTTGGGCATAGGAGAATCTGTCCGACTCTGCTAGCTGAAAGGAGGATTTACATTGTTCGAAGTCAAGGGGGGAGTCTCCTGTGAAGAGCTGTCCCAGCGTTTCAAGGCCTCCTGCAACCCAGTTTCTGAAGTTCGCTGGACGGGCTCCCGCGGAGAAGGCCGGGTTGTGGAAGATCGGGGAGAGCGCGCTCAGGTCGCTTGGGATCCCTCTGTATCTGCGGGCCCACTCCCATGCCTTTAACAAGTTTTTCGTGGCCATCAGCACATCTGGCCAACTCCGACGCAAAGCGTTAGGGAGGAACGGGAGGAAGCGAAGAGGCAGGGGTAGGCGTGATTGTTCAATGTCCACCCACTTTGGGCGACCTGAGGCCTGTCCCCATGTCTGGAGATGGGCCAGCAGCGCTGCGATATGATACTTGCGGAGGTCCGGGACCCCCAGCCCTTCCAGTCTAGCGCTGGCCATCATTGTTTTCCGAGGAATCCTCGCTTTCTTGCCCTTCCTTATAAAGTCAATCAATTTCCGTTGAAGCTTCATGATGGGGGGAAGGGAGATTCAGACGGTAAGGGAAGCACAGGCATATAGGAAGCGGGGAAGGAGGTTCATTTTGCAAGTTGTTATACGGCCCAGCAGGGAGATTTCCTGCGACCGCCAGCGCGTGAGGTCCTTCTCCAATTCCTCGAAGAGCGGGGGGAAGTTGGCCTGGTAGACTTTTGTTGGTTGTGCTGGGATCTGGACCCCCAGGTATGGGATTGCTTGGGTGCTCCATTGGAACGGCTTTGCTTCTCCAGGGCGATCCTTTTGTCCAGGCTCAGGCCCACACCGAGGGCTATTGATTTTGAGAAGTTGATGGCGAATCCCGCTACCTCGTCGAAGCCACGGAGCTCCCCCAGAGCTGCCCTCAGGGAGGATTGGATGTTTGTGACGGTTAGCAAGACGTCATCCGCGTAGAGGGCGATCTTGTGCTGGGTGGCGCCTATCTTCGGGCCGCTTATCAGTTGGTTTGTCCGCACCCGTTGGGCCAACGGTTCCATGACCAGGGCGAAAAGCAGGGGGGACAGGGGCCATCCCTGCCTCGTTCCGCAGGTAGGAAGGATAGGGTCCGACAGGCGGCCGTTAACCCTGACCCTGGTTTTGGGAGCTTGATAATTTGCCAGGACCATTTTCCTGAAGATTGGGCCAAAGCTGAAGGCTTCGAGGGTCAGGGTAAGAAATGACCAGTCTACCTTGTCGAAGGCCTTGGTCGCGTCCAGGGCCAGTAAGGCCAGCTGCTGCGAATTTCTTGTGGTCACCTCTATGAGGTTCAGAGCTCTGCGAATGTTATCTTTCGTGGACCGGTAGTTGATGAAGCCGGTTTGGTCCGGGTCTATGATGTTCGGTAGGACCGGAGCCAGGCGGTTAGCCAAGATCTTTGAATAAATATTAGCGTCCAAATTGAGCAGGGAAATTGGTCTGTACAAGCTGTTCTCAAAGGGATCCTTTCCGGGCTTTAAAGCAAGAATGGTAATGGATTCCTGCATGGACGGAGTGATCATTCCAGTAGTCGCAAATTAATTGAAGAGGCGAGCCAAGGGAGCCACCAATTGGGGACGAAAGAGTTTATAAAACCGGGTGGTGAAGCCGTCCGGGCCGGGGGCCCTGGGTTTCAAACTCTTTATAGCCTCTTCCACCTCCTCCTCCGTGATAGGTGTTTCCAGCTCCTGGCCAACCTCCGGGGTCAGGCGTGGAAGGGCCGCCTTACGGATGTATGCACACTGCGCTTCCAAGTCTCTCGGGACCGCTGTCATAGTCTCGGATTGATGGGCCGCGGCTAGCCGGATTTTCTCTTGGTCTGCATAGTGCACCGACCCCTGTGGGTCGCGAAGGCCCAGGATGGATTTCCGAGTCTTCTCCATAGCTAGCTTGCTGACCAGGAGCTTGTTGGCTTTGTTATTGTGGACATAGTACCATTGTTTGGTCCTAGCGAGCAGGTTCACAGTGGTGTCGGCGTGGAGAGCCTCCAGCCTCTTCCTCGCCATTTGCAAGGCTTTGTAGGATTTCGGGGACCAGCCCTTCTGCTTGTGGACCGCTTCGGCTGCACAAACCTCGGCCTCCAGGGCGTCTCGGGTCGCCTTCTTCTGTTTGTGAAACGCGGCGCCTTGGGCGATCAGTTCCCCTCTGAGCACCGCCTTCATGGCGTCCCAGGTGTTGGCGGGGGACGTGTCCTCGTTACGGTTCTCCGTAAAGAAGTTTTTGATTGTCCTGGCGATCGCATCTCTCACCGTCATGTCACCCAGGATAGGGTCATACAAGGTCCATTGGCGACGTGGAGGGGGATCCGGGTCGTGGACTCGGAGGGAGAGCGAGACTGGGGCATGGTCCGAGAGGATCCGGGGGCCGATCGTGACGTCATCCGTGAAGGTCAGGAACCGGGGTGAGGCCAACAGGAAATCGATTCTGGAGAAAGTGCGATGTACATATGAGTAAAAGGTGAAGTCCTTCTCCTCCGGGTATAACACTCTCTAGGTGTCGACGACATCAAGCGTGCGGAACAAGTGGAGCAGGGCCAGGGCTAGCTTCTGGTCCCTGGAGGTGGGGGTGTGAGATCTGTCTTTAAGGGAATCTGGGGCCCCATTGAAATCGCCCCCGATGACAAGTTGTCCCTCCGTGAACAGGAGGAGGATCTCTTCCAGGTCCTGGTAAAATCCTTCTTGGAACTCATTTGGGGCGTATGCTGAAACGAGAGTGTAGAGTTGGCCCATAATGATGCATTTGACAGCCACAAAGCGACCCTCTCGGCAGCGCAGGACGTCGAGGACCTGGGGGTTGAAGCCCGCAGCCAGAAGGATAGCGGTGCCACCCTTTTTGGTGCCATTGGACGCTAAGAATTGCGTAGGGAAGAGTCTGCTTCGGAGGCGGGAAAAGTCAGCTGGAATTAAGTGTGTTTCCTGAAGGAAAGCGATTGAGGTTCCGTCGGATTGCAGCCTGTGTAGGATGGATTTCCTCTTCGGGGGGGAGTTCAGGCCCCTAACATTCAGAGTGGTGAGTTTCAATTTCTTGTGGTTGGGGGGGTGGCTGTCCGAGGACCTTTGCCGCGGCTGGGGGGGATTGGGAGGGGTCTACGTTAGCCATAGCTGCGATGTGTCATCAGAGTTAGGGCTCCTGTGGCTGATGGTTTTAACAATAGTCTCCAACGGGAGATCCAAACTTCCAACGTCGGCCTCCAACGGGAGGACCTAACTGTGGCCGGGGGGCCGATTGATAACTGTCGGTGGGTGCCCCGGACATCCCAGGCCGGCAACGGGCGACCTGGGTGACATGGTTGAAGCTTTCTCCAAGGGTAATACGATGACATCCACCTTGGAGGAGGGTATAGGCCGCATGGGGTCCGCGGCGGGGTTAAGAGAATATCGCTAGTCTCGGTGCCGCTTGATCCTTAAGGGAAGTGTGGGCCATCATCTGGGTTTGTGAGATCTCTGCACTCGTGACCAGGGGGTCCGTTTCTGCTTGGGGGAGCCAGGCTCCAGGGCCGGGTCCGATCGAGGTGGGAGGGAGTGCCCTGCGTTCTCGGGAGAGCCCGGTCGTAGAATGGAAGTCGCATCCTCGAGGTGACTGATGGTGCGAGGAGTGCCTTTATATGAAAATTGTAGCGCCGTAGGAAACAGCCATCTGTAACGCACCTGCTGGTCTCGGAGAAAAAGGGTGAGAGGACGGAGCATTCTGCGTTTTTGGAGGGTTAGGGGCGATAGGTCTTGGAAGATTTGAAGTGGGGATCCCTGGAAGGAGAGCTCGTCCTTTGTGCGGCCTATCGCAGCGATAGCCTCCTTAGTGGTGAAGAAGTGGACTCTCGTGATGACATCTGGGGGAAAGTCTGTGTCAGTTCCCCGCCGGGGGCGCATACAGTGGGTGCGGTCAAGTAGGAGTTGCATTTCATCCAAGTCCGGCAGTAAAGATTGAAAGAAGGTGCTGACATATTCAGGAAGTTCCTTGTCTGGGATTGATGAGGGGACCCCTCGGATCCGTAAGTTATTGCGCCGAGAGCGGTTTTCCATATCCTCTTGCTTAAATTCGAGGATTTCGGTTTTATCCATTAATGCTTGGATATTACGTTGCATCTCCTTCATCGAGTTAGAATGGTCTACTGCCAGTTCCTCAACCTCCACGATTCGGTGTTCCACGTTGTCAATCCGCTGTTCGGTTTGTTCCAACTTGGCTGTGAGTTCCGTCATGCAGTTGCGGAATTCCGCTTTAATGTCAGACATAAAGACCTGGAGGTCTTCCTTGGTGGCCAGCGTGCCCTTCACGTCGGAGGCCCTCTGGGGAGTTAGATTCGGGGGGTCAGTTTTCTTCCCCTTCTCCGGGGCCTGCAGCATGGTGGCAATGTCGGTGCCCCTCAATGATTTCACCACCTTCGTCATGGCTTAAGAGGGGGGGGGAGAATATGCTCGCTGCCAGGGGCCACAGGAGCCAAAGGTGGCGATAGGAATGGAGTGGGCCGGGACGCCCCAGGAGATTTCTCAGGGAGAAAAGGCAGGAGTGCCTTCACGGGATAGTAATTGTGTCGTAATGAGAAGCCACACAAGGTGAGAGGCCCGGATCCAAAGCAATGGGGTGGAGGTGGTTCCGCTCCGCCGGTGCGTGGTGACGGTGGGCAGGGGCGCCCCAGGAAGCTGCAGGAGCACCAGAACCACCGCAGTGGAAGCGGACCACGATCAGTAGGAGGTGGGGGGACGAGATCCGGTAAGCCTCAGGGATGGCGGCGGGCCTCCGGGCAAGCCCGCGGGGGAAGCCAGTCGTGGATGCAAGTGGGGAGGCTCAGGGGCCACCTCACTCAATGGGGACAGAGGTGCTCACCAGGAGAGTGGCGCGTCGTCGGTTCCTCAGGGTGCCAGCTGCTGGGCGGCAGGTCGTCGGAGCTTGGAATGCTTAGTGGGGCCAGCGGCGCCCGCCTGGAAAGTAGAGCGCCGACCGCGCTGGAGGTGGTGGCTGCAGGCACCACTGGCTTAGGGTCCGCCGGAGCTCATCTTGCGGGGGAGGCCCAGCGTCACCAGGCCCAGGCGAGGGGGGAGGATGCAGCGCTGCAGCTCTCGGCGTTGGAATGGTGGTTGCCGGACCCGGCCGTCTCAATCGAAGACCCTGTGAAGATGAGGGGGAGGGATGGGGGAGGCGGCAGGTACTACGAGAGTGCTGTTACATGTTGGAGCCACACTGCCCCTCCCCGCATCAGGCAGAAGAGCGCCAGCGGGCCGCGGCGGCGAAGGGCCCTAGTCGCGGCCGCCATCTTGAATCACGGTGGGGAACACCGTGGAGAAGTTCCAACGCCGCGTTTTCAGCCACTCTGCCGCATTAAGGGCCAGGAATGTAGCCACGGGCGCATGAGTCGTTCCGCTTCAGATCCCTGCCAGGAGGCCGTTACAGCATAGCAGGAACCGGCCAAAGATCAGTCAGAGCCGTGGACCCCAACGGAGGCCATCAATGGAGCAGCCTCATCCGCGGCGCTCCAGGCCACGCCCCCCTCAATTTCGTTTTTGTAACATGGTTGTTATTTATTTTTAATTTTTTTCACCGGATATACTTATTTTTTCTAATTGGAAATCCAATATGTTTTAATTGCCTCCTTGACACGCAATCAATCTGTTTATGAAGTCGGGGTTAGTTTTCCTAATATTGTTTCCATTGAATTCAGCAAGTCCAATATGGCGAATTTATTTTAAATGCAACATGGCCATGTTTGAATCCCTCAGCCTTCACTGCTTAGCTGCAGCTTTCTATTTTAGTCCTGTTTTTATCTTCACAGCCCGGGTTGCTTCCTTTCACATCAATTTGGCTTTTCCTGCTGTGCCGGTAAGACGGTTTTTCATGGCCCCACTGACACTTGCAATTAGTGCACTTGCATGTCTTAATTCAGCAATACTTGATTCTCTCTAGTACCAGTCAATTACTCTCTGGATTTAGATCGTGTAATGCTTGGTGTGTTTGCTTCCTAATCACATTGTCATCACATAATTTAGTTAGTACGTTACAATTGCTTTTGCAATTCCTGACGCTTAGAAATGTTGTGTTTCCTACAGAAATTACCGCAATTGCGAAGCCATGAGGTACAATTTTCCTTTTTAAATTGCTTTTTAGTCTACATCACATCTTTTCACTCAATTTGGTTACATCCTTTCATAATCTCTCTTTTCTTTACAATTTCAGAGGGTTTTCTGGCACTGTCCTTCATTCAATTTATCTTAGGTCCCATCTCCCATTTACAGATACTGTTGTAATTGGCACCTTTTTGGAAATAATTCTGGTATATATCTCTGCTTGTGATTTAACTTACATAAGAAGTACCCATTATTGGGCTTTTTGGTCAACCTTGCCTCTTTGAATGCGCTGTTACAGTGACTCCTGTGGATGCATGTTAATTTTTTGTACCTTTTTGTTTGCCTTACTTCCTGTGTATTTCTTGCATCCCGGCACCATGGATTCTCCATTCATTTCAACATCATCCAATATGTGGTACTGTGTCTTTTTTATTACCTACCACTGATGCTGTGGTTTCCCTTATTTTTATCATGACCTTTGATATAATGGGACCCTTCAATCATTCTTTTCTTTTATGTTGTGACCCTTTTTTTATTATGCCATATGACAAAATTATCTACCTGTACCTTTTGTTTGCCTCTGTGTTTTATGCCTCTTGCCTTGTTTTTGAATTTACACAATGCATGGTTTTTATACCAACATTATTTGTTTATTGGTGCATAATTGTCTATGATTTTGTTGTGTATTATGTTTAGCCTCGGATGAAGAGTCGGTTTAGACTCGAAACACGTGTCAGGCTACTTTGCAAATAAATCCATCAGACTTATAACCACATCTCTCTTCAATTACTTGCAACACATGCCTATATTGCACTCTTGGGCGCAGTGCGACTGAGAATTGCCTGTGCTCTAATTGTTTCCACAACAGTGGGTTGTACTTGGCAGTATTCCCACACCTCTCAGGCACCTGCAGCCTATGTGCACTCTTAATATTTATTCATACAAGGGCTGTGGTTTTGTGACTTTCTCCGCCAAACCTGTGTTTTTCTTATCATTCAAGTACTCTCACCCAGCAGCTGTATTATGGCTGAAGCAGCAGAATATTTATTAACACGAGATGAAGATATTAAAGCTCTGTTTGCTCCACGAGGTTCTACATTGAACCCATTGAAAAGACTCAATAGTGATAAAATTGATTTGAGATCCTTATTTTTCAAATTAGAAAAACTGAGTATTAAAGAAATTAATAAATGTTGGGAAAAAACGACTCTGAAACACTATCTACAGGAAAACAAAATACCCCGTGGTCTAAGAATACTTATCCTTCCGGATTTCGAGGACCCATTGGACACAGACCTTTTGTCTGATTGGGAAACTAATCTCACCACAAGCTCCAGCATAATGTTGGAACTTTTGGTTGAACACGCTACACGCGAGCATTTCCGCACAGTTGTTGAAATTGAAAAAGTCAAAGAACAAATTAATCTTTTCAATGCACCGAGGGCCACAATCGATAAGAACTTTAAAACATTGTATGAAATACTACGCAAACATCAAGATGAGGTCAAAATGCGCAAATCAAGAAAATTCTCTCGTGATGATCGTGACTATAGAGACAATCGAATCCAGGCAAAATATGATGAGGTCTCTAGATCTCGTCCTAGCAGCCTTGCTTCTGCTCCAGCAAGTTCAGAAGTAGATAGTGACTCAGAGCCTCAGACTCCGTCGACATCTAACCTTGAGAATGTTACTCTCTCCGATTCCATTTCACATGACCTTGATCAAGATGAATTAATAGACTCCAAATCTATCTCCTCGGCTCCTGCAGGCCCTTCAACTTTTTTGGAGCAGCTCAGGTGCTTCAAAAAAGGGAATCGTATTGCAGCAGTGAAAAAAGTGTGTTTTCAAACACCAGTCGCCACAAATATATCAATCCCAGACATACAACCAGGGGCACAAGGGGTGGTAGGTCACGGCAGCGGAAACGCACCACCCAACCGAAGACTGACCAGAGCAATTTCTCAGTCCCAGCAACAATTACCCAGTCTGTACCCATCAACCTAATCACTAATCTAAGTTCATATCCGCTCTCCTCGGCTGAAACAACTGTTCTCAATAAGGGCCTTTCCTTTGTTCCATCAGCTACAAACAATTTTGTGGGCAGCCACATTGACCTTTTCAAGTTCACACGCAAACTCAAACTCCAAAAATTCTTTGCAACTCAAGTTCGTAATTATAAACCTCCACCTCCCACTCCTATTCCGTCCCAGATCTCCATGCAAACACTCCTTACTACTCATGTCCTAATGACACTTGATGACGTAGCACCTCTTACACAAACCAGTATTTCAGAAGTACTAAAGGAACTAGATATTATTCAACAAAATTTTATCATCAAGGAATTAACCAAGAAATCTAAGTTTTCTCCCACTTTTCCTTCTGACAATGTTATTGATAGTTTTTATCACGCAGTTATCAAGGACATGCACTTATTGGAAGACTTTGTTTCAACACACAAACCCACTCATAAGCAGAATCTTAATAAAGATGAGTTTCAAGCAATGAAACATCTGTCTGGTAATCCTGATTTGATCATCAAAGAGGCTGACAAGGGTGGGAATGTTGTCATGAATCGTGTTGATTAAATAACTATGGACATGCAACATTTGAACTCAGTTGGTTGTTATTCTATTCTTCCTAACAACCCCCTTAAGACCATTCATGCGACAGCTAATGATCTTATTTCAAAATGGCACAAAACAGGCCTTCTCACGGATGTAGAAAGGCAATTTCTCACCGTAGATGGCCCTATTTTGCCCACCATCTATTTCCTCCCAAAAATTCACAAACAATTCACAAACATACCAGAAGGGAGACCAATAGTCAGTGGTGGTGGTGGTATATTGGAACCAATCTCTATATAAATGAATTCTTGTTACCAGTGGTGCTCAACACTCCTACATACATTAGAGATACCATGCATACATTTGAAATTCTTGACAATCTGGATTTCCAAAACAATTGCTGGCTAGTTACACTAGATGTCAAAGCATTATACACTTCCATAGATCATCAGAAAGCATTAGAAAGTGTTGATTTTCTTTTCCGTGAATTTTCTGCATCCTTTTCCGATCATATCGCAATGGTGAAGGAGGTTTTGTTATTTACTTTACAGAACAATGTTTTTGTTTTCAACAATGTATATTTTAAGCAATTAATTGGGGTGGCTATGGGTGCCAGCTTTGCACCACCACTGGCCAATGGATTCATGCATTCGTTTGAACAAAAATTCGTATTTGTCAATGCTGCCCACCTTCCCTATTTGAAATTTTGGAAAAGATATATAGATGATGTTCTACTAATTTGTTCTGGTAAACAAGAATTACTGCTAGAATTTGTGGCTTATCTTAATCACAATGATTGGGGTATGCAATTTACGTCCACTATAAGTCAAACTCACATTGATTTCTTGGATCTTTCAATTGATCTCAGCCTTAAAAGGTTGGTGACAAAAACTTTCCGTAAGTCTACTTCTGTTAATTCAATATTGCATGCGGACAGCTGTCACAAAAATCATGTCAAATTCAATATCCCTAAAGGAGAGTATATTCGCGCCAAGAGGAACTGCTCTGATCCTAAGCATTTTGACCATGAAAGCATTGCCATTAAATCACAGTTTCTTGAGAGAGGCTATCACCATAGCTGTCTCGACAAAGCGCTTGCCTCAGTACGACAGCTGAAGAGAGCAGATTTGTTAGTCCCTAAAACCGGAGAGAAGTCATCCATGACTCAAAAAATCAGGTTTATCACTACATTCAACTCAGACAGTCACAAGATCCACAGAATTTTGGAGAAACATTGGCACCTGCTACACCTTGATTCCGACATTGCCAACTGGCTTGATCCCTTTGCAAGCATCACATTTAGCAAAGGCAGATCTCTTAAAAACAAACTCTGCCCTTCATTTATGAACTCACCCACTCCCAAAACTGCGTGGTTAGATTCTGCCCGTTGTTAGGGAGAATTCTCTGTTTAGGCTGAATTTCCTAACCTAGTGAGTCCCCCAGCAGCTTTGCTGGATTTTTGGGGTTTATTTTCTTCTCCTGCCAAGAGTGAGACTCTTTTACCCTCACTCTTGGACATGATTTGAGTGTGTTTCTTTGAATTTAGATGTGTTTAATGGGCTATGGGGTCTTTTACTCCACAGGGCTTCATGTCTTTTTGTGATGTGTGTTACACAGCACCCTCAGTGCACTAACACAGGGGTGTCATAGTGACCCCCCAGTATAGACTCCATACCCTGGGACTGACTACTGTCTCCCAGGGCATGTAAAGTCACCATTGACTTTACTAGTCTTAAATTCTGAACAGAACCAGTACAAACCATCATATTGTGGACGTACTGGCTGGGGCAATTCAATTGCCCCGGGGTCTGTTAGTCGAGGGGGCACGTCTCCATCCCCCCTGATCGAGTTTTGGCTGGTGGCAGTGGATACTACTTTTTATATTCAACCGCGAATATTTTCCTATGGGATTTGCCATTGTTTTAGGCTACTATCTTTATTTAATTATTTACGGTAGCCTGGAACATACCGCCGTTTTATTAAATTAATAATAATTCTCCGGTTGGTATTTTTTGCCAAAACTTGATTCTAAAATGGCGTTTGTGTTCTCTTCTGTGACTCCAACCCAAGTCGAGCCCTTTGTTCCACTTTTTGGCGGGCTTCTCCACAGAAGCCCTCCAAAGTGGTGCCACTCTGTCTAGGGTACTTAGGAGGGGTGGAGGGGGATTTAGGCACCCTGGACTGAGTTGCCTAGGCAACTCAAGTCGCACTCCGTCCTGATTGGCCCAAGTGGTGAGCCGGCCGGCTCACCACTTAGCATGTTTGAGTGACAGCTAGGCTGAGTGAATGGGGGTTTTCTGCATAAAAGCAGGGCTTTGGGGACTGGAACTTCAGAAGTCGCCACAGGACCTAAGAATCCGACGAGGGAGAAGCTGAGCCGACCTGCCACGACACCACTACTGGTGGAGCCCTGCTGGACTGCCTCACCACTTTTCCCAACGACAGAGGAGATCTCCCGCGGAGAGTCTTCTTCCTTTGACTGGTGGGGATAACCAGTTTCACCGTCTTTTCGCTTTCCCGACGTACCTTGTGGCCGCCTTGCCCATGCCAAGCACCCCGGCAACCGGGATACCACATTTTACCACGACCGCGAAACAAAGGTACCACCTTTAACTGGAAAACTCTGCGGCTGGTTTCTGCCCTGGTAGTGCAACGACCTTCATCTTTCCTCCAAGTCGAGATCTTCTCTTCCCCTGGACGACGACGCAACTTGCACCCACTACCAGGAACAACTGCCACCGCTGGAGGATCCTTCCCACTTAAGGTACCGTGTCCCGCCTGGCTTCCCTTGCTACCGACTGTACGGGGTAGATTTAGCCCCCGGCTTTCGAACCTGGGTTAGTCTGGGACACCTTGGCTAAAACTTTCTTAAGCCTCTCTAAACTCTTTTTGAACCCTCTGCAAGACTTTCTAAGCCTAGTGTAACTGTGTGATCTTGTGCGCATTTGTGCTCTGCTCTCTCTAAGAGTGGGCCCAGCCTTTGGACTTTGGCTCACCAGTGACTTTTGCTCTTCTGCCTTGCTTGTAGTGTTCCTGAACCTTAGAGTGGTGTACCTTTCCATATTCTGTCTTTCTCCCCCCCTTTCTCACAAACATATTGGAGTGCAATCTAGTTAAGCGCTCACCTCTGTATGAAAATAAGTGGTGTTTTACTGTGACTTATCCGATAAGGTAAAAGGGGTGTATATATTACAACTGGTTATCCCCACCAGTCAATAGTAACTGTGTTTAGAATATTTTACAATAAGAGTGCTGGAGTGTTTCAAACTGTGTGTTTTTAAATAAATAATTATATACTTTGATACCAAAGCTCTGGTCAGTGTTTGCTTGTATTGTGGTATCTGAGTGCCTATTGTGTATACTTTGCATACTGCCTAACTCTTCTTGAGGGAAGTCTGACTGCTCAGCCACAGCTACCAGGTAAATCTGGGTGGTGCAGACTGCTACCAAGTGGGTTTACTGCCAACACCTGTAGTCTTAAATCTTTTGCTGTGGTCCCTAAGGGAACTGCACAGGTTTCTGCCTAACACCCGTGCTGCGGGTTTCCACAAATGTGGATTCTGCAGCATGTGCAAGTATACCCTGGAAACTTCACAGGTCTCCTTTGGGACTAGAGGAGACCACATCATTCATTCATTTCTGAACTGCAATTCCAAATTTGTTGTCTATTGGATAATCTGTATTTGTGGATTGAAATATGTTGGTAGCACCATCCGACCCTTAAAGATTCGTATCAGAGAACATCTCGCCACAATTGGCAGTCAGGAGTCCAAATATTCACTAGCCAATCATTGGTAAAAATTACACCAATTAGATAGTAAGGATGACATCTGATTTGTGGGTCTATGTAAAGTGTCATTGTCACCCAGGGGGGGCAATTTAATGCTGAAGTTACGTCAATTGGAAGCAAGACTTATCTGCAAATATCGCACTGTGTTTAATGGGTTAAACTCTGATCATGAATTTGCAACCTTCTTGTGAACATTAATTTGTCTATTGTTCATGCTTTTATTTAGGTTTCATAATTCTCATTTCTCTGTGCACATGTGTGTACCTAATTCATTTCCTGTTGTTCTTACAGGCTTTGTGACATAGTGACACAAGTTTTCTTATATATGTTTATTTTGTTGTTTATATTTAATCATGAGTGTGTTAATTCGTTTCTCCACAACTGATTGAATCAGGTTCTCCTATTGTTTATGACTCACCAGCAGCGTACTCACAGACAGCAATTGTAAATATATCACTCAAATTCAGGGTTCCTACTACCGTTTGCAATCGGCTAGCGACCGCACTGAATTGCATTCAGTTCACTCGTGGGAATGATTCACACAATAGCACCAGGCGCACGCAGCTTAGCGCGATATGGCTCCCTTTCAATTTCGTTTTTGTAAGATGGTTGTTTTTTGTTTTTTTTCACCAAATATACTTATTTTTTCTAATTGGAAATCCAATATGTTTTAATTGCCTCCTTGACACGCAATCAATCTGTTTATTAAGACGGGGTTAGTTTTCCTAGTATTGTTTCCATTGAATTCAGCAAGTCCAATATGGCGGATTTATTTTCAATGCAACATGGCCATGTTTGAATCCCTCAGCCTTTCCTTGCTTAGCTGCAGCTTTCTATTTGAGTCCTGTTTCTATCTCCGCAGCCCAGGCTGCTTCCTTTCACATCAATTTGGCTTTTCCTGCTGTGCTTGTAGGACGGTTTTTCATGGCCCCACTGACACTTGCAATTAGTGCACTTGCATGTCTTAATTCAGCAATACTTGATTCTCTCTAGTCCCAGTCAATTACTCTCTGGATTTAGATCGCGTAATGCTTGGTTTGTTTGCTTCTTAATCACATTGTCATTACATAACTTAGTTGGTACGTTACAATTGCTTTTGCAATTCCTGACGCTTAGAAATGTTTTGTTTCCTACAGAAATTACCGCAATTGCAAAGCCGTGAGGTACAATTTTCCTTTTTAAATTGCTTTTTAGTCTACATCACATCTTTTCACTCAATTTGGTTACATCCTTTCATAATCTCTATTTTCTTTACGATTTCAGAGAGTTTTCTGGCACTGTCCTTCATTCAGTTTATCTTAGGTCCCATCTCCCATTTACAGATACTGTTGTAATTGGCACCTTTTTGGAAATAATTCTGATATATATCTCTGCTTGTGATTTAACTTACATAAGAAGTACCCATTATTGGGCTTTTTGGTCAACCTTGCCTCTTTGAATGCGCTGTTACAGTGACTCCCGTGGCTGCATGTTCATTTTTGTACCTTTTTGTTTGCCTTGCTTCCTGTGTATTTCGTGCATCCCGGCACCATGGATTCTCCATTCATTTCAACATCATCAAATATGTGGTACTGTGTCTTTTTTATTACCTACCACTGATGCTGTGGTTTCCCTTATTTTTATCATGACCTTTGATATAATATGACCCTTCAATCCTTCTTTTCTTTTATGTTGTGACCCTTTTTTTAAAAAAAAAATGATTATGCCATATGACAAAATTATCTACCTATACCTTTTGTTTGCCTCTGTGTTTTATGCCTCTTGCCATGCTTTTTTTGAATTTACACAATGCATGGTTTTTATACCAACATTATTTGTTTATTGGTGCATAATTGTCTATGATTTTGTTGTGTATTATGTTTAGCCTCGGATGAAGAGTTGGTTTAGACTCAAAACACGTGTCAGACTACTTTGCAAATAAATCCATCAGACTTATAACCACATCTCTCTTCAATTACTTGCAACACATGCCTATATTGCACTCTTGGGCGCAGTGCGACTGAGAATTGCCCATACACAGTATTGACCACAGCAGCGCAATTTAACTCCACAAACTATAGTCTTGGGACGTGTAGAGCGCACGCATCCGGCCTTTTGCCTACTCACTTTTTTATGTACTAAACAAACCGTTGCAAAAACTCTGGTTGCTTTTTCACTTTTTAAAGTGGTCCATTATCCACGTTCTTGCGGTGCTCTTGTGTGCAAAGTTGCTATGTGTACGGTGCATATACAACTCATACACATGACCGCACCTTCAGTGGGTACAAGCAAATCATTCCAGTGCTTTCATCTGAAGGAAATAGTCCCATGGGCCCAGCAACAAGATTTGACTCTGTTGTCTGCTTAAGAACACTGCAGTGTCGATTAGCTCCTGTGAGAATGTGTATTATTTATAAAGGGCACAGGGGCGCTATGCTCGTAATTTTCAATAAGGTGCACAGATGCCCGCTGACCTAGATTTCCCTTTTGTGAGGATTGTTGATGTGTGGCATGTAGGAAGCGGATGCGACTTTCGCAGCATCTTCAATATTGCCCGAGCCTCTATAGTTTCATGGCTGGACTACGGCAATGCGCACCTAATAGGGGCAAACACCACTTGTCTGACTAAATGTCAGACAATCCAGAACAGCGTTGTGCGCATTATTGAAAACATACATAGAGGAGAACATTTCTTGGCCAGTAAAAGGGATCTACACTGCCTGAAGGTGGAAGACAAGATTGCTTTCAAATCTAGCACACTGGTACACCGTTGTCTCTTTGGTACAGCCCCTCTCTATCTGAAAACACTAATCTGTCCATATGTGCCAGGCAGCTCCATGCGTTCAGGAAACAAGGACCAGATCAAGAGCATTACCCACAAACGGTCCAATGGACTGGGTAGATCCTTCCCTGTTAGAGCAGCCAAAATCTGGAACAAACGTACAACTTAATAACCTGAAGTTCTGCCGTGCTTTTAAAAACTGCTCTCTTTAAGTAATCACTAGGATGGACGGTTGGTTCTTCCTCGTTCTGTGTGTCCTGTGTCACTTTTGTTTAGTCTATTTTCTCCATGATGGTGCCCTGATGCTTGCAGGCTTTGGCACTTATAAAACTATAAATAAAATTAAAATTGCTTAATTCTGAAGCATTGTACCAAAGGGCACAGTTTTGTTTGGCTGGCATGAAGGCTGTCTAGGTTTTGAATTGTGTGGCAGACTGTTTGAGCCTCTGCGTGGTATAGGGTGTGCTGCATGCATCACCAGGTGTATTCTCAGGCCGGGGATGGTTGAAGTGCCCTGATGAATGCACTCTTTGATTCCTGCCTTCGTGCTTCTGGTGGCAAAGGGCGCTTTGGCCTTTACTTTACAAAAGCTTCATATTAGATTTGCTGTTGTGGTTCTGCGCACAGACAATGGTTGCAGATATTGGCCATCCAATCTCTCATTAAAAAGACAATTAAGAAAAGAGTGGATCTCACATCTGGAACGTAATCATATGCTAAGTTGAGTGCACAAGAAACAATCACACCAGACATTAAGCGGCATGAAAAGGGTGGGGGAGAGAAGTCCGGAAGCCAAACTTCCCGGGTGAGTAAAAACCCAGTGATCTATTGTGAATACAATATGTTGAGAAAGTTATTGGGCAGTTTTAGTTCAAAAGTTGGGGGGTGGGGAGGAGGGAATCTCACTTTTTTGTTTTTGGGTAAAAACATGCAAAACATACATGCAATATCTACAAAAATTCCTCAGCTGGATTGCAATGAAAGGGACGAATGGTTAAAGTACAATGATGTCTGAATTAACATTTGTCTTGTTACACATCCAGGGGCTTAACACTCCAATCAAGCGAAAATCTATGTTGACTAGGTTGAGAGATATGCACGCCTCGGTGGTATGGCTGCAAGAGACACACTTACCTCCAGAGGATGAACAGAGGTTGAGACATAGAGCCTTCCCTACACAATATCTGGCCTCCAGTGGGACTAAAAAGCGGGGAGTGAGCATCTTATTAGCAAAAGATATCAGCTTTGAGAAACGATTTGTTAAAAAAAGACCCGGATGGCCGTTATTTGATGCTGGGGGGAAACTGATGGGCCAACTGGTGACTTTGATTTCAATTTATGCCCCTATTGTGAAACAGGCCCACTTCTTACTGAATCTATTACCCAAAATCGCACAATGGGGAATAGGGAAAATCCTAATCGGAGGCGATTTTAATGGGGTGATGGATGCAGCAATGGATAAAACCCTCCCAGCCACCTCCAATGGCCACACATTCAGACAAGCCCTGGCCAAATTTCTAAGGGAACTACACCTATTAGAGTCTTGGCAATTCTTTAACCCACATATACCCACTACTCAGCAGTACACATGGGTTACTCCCGTATTGATATGATACTTATTTCAGAAACAGTCGTCCCACAGGTTACAGACTTAGAAATTGGAGTGCGATGCCTATCAGACCACGCTCCCGTACTTCTAAAAATAGAGCCAAACTACCCGCAACAACAACCCCACAAACCCTGGCGATTAAATTAGGTAATATTGAAAGATCTATCGGTCTGGATAAGCATAGAACAAACCTTACAGAAATATTTCCTGGAAAATATGACACTGGGGGGTGGACTGGTCGACTATCTGGGATGCCAGCAAAGCGGTAGTACGGGGGGGTGTTTATCACGCAAACATCAAACTATATTAAAAGTCGGGAGAGGGTGAGACGCAATATGGAAGCCAACATACACAAGGCGGAGGTGGAATACAAAAACAGGGGC
This sequence comes from Ambystoma mexicanum, assembly GCF_040938575.1. Classification (NCBI taxonomy): domain Eukaryota; kingdom Metazoa; phylum Chordata; class Amphibia; order Caudata; family Ambystomatidae; genus Ambystoma; species Ambystoma mexicanum. The sequence goes on along the minus strand of NC_090928.1, from coordinate 536,748,003 downwards.
TCACAGAAAGCATAGCGGGAATTAAAAAAGGCCAGAGCGATCTTAGAAACCCACCTAGCAGATGATGCAGCACGCCTTCTGGTTCAAACAAAACTATTTTATTATATACATGGGGGGGTAAAGCTAACAGACTCCTTGCTGCTAAACTGAGGCACCAGAAACTCCGGATCCATATTACCCAACTTCGTAATAGAACCGGGGATGTAGTGAGGGGGGAGAAAGAAATAGAAGAGGCGATGATCTCATACTACACCAACAACCTAAAAAAAGAAAACCTAGAGGGGGAGGCACAGGTCGCATTTCTAAATCAGGTACAGTTACCACAAATTAGTGAGGCAGACAGGCAACCGCTGGAAGGCCCCATAATAGAGGAGGAAGTGGGGGAGGCAATAGGATCACTAAAAGGACACAAAACCCCGGACCCAGTTGGGCTAAGCAATGCATACTATAAAACATTCAGGACCATCTTCGCAGGCCCCCTAACACACCTATTTAACCTCATTAGAGACAAGGGGCGTACATCCGGTGACATGGGTCCAGCAACTACAATATTATTGTTTAAACCAGACAGGGAGCCAAAGGATTGTGCAAACTATCGCCCAATCTCCTTATTAAACGGGGATGCAAAGATCTATTCCATGGTACTAGCCCAGAGACTAGCAATGGTACTTCCCGAAATAATCCACTCAGATCAAGCAGGCTTTGTGAAGGGGCGGCACACATATGACAATATTCGCAGAGCCATAGATACGATAGACTGGGGACGGAGGACTGGTCAGAGGTTTTCAGTGGCAGCTCTGGACGCTTCTAGAGCCTTTGATAGCCTACACTGGGGTTTCTTACGTCTAACCCTTGAAAGATTCGGGTGCGGACCAATCTTTACCCGCATGGTAATGGCCAATTTCACAATCCCATCCACTAGACTAATGGTCAATGGAAAGCTTACAGGGAGTATCCCCATTCAGAAAGGCACAGGACAGGGGTGTCCACTGTCACCCCTGATCTTTGCCATGGCTATGGAGCCATTTGCATATAGGGTTCGTAACCACCTGGGAATCCAAGGGGTGGAAGTGGGCACTGCAGGACCAGCAGCCATACAATTACTGGGGGAATTCGCGAAGGTCTCAGGATTCCATGTTAACTACCCCAAATCCAAAGCTCTTAATATTACCAAAAAGGCAGAACAAATCCCAGAATGGGAGAATCAATATCCCCTGAAGTGGGAACACAAGGCAGCGAAATATCTCTGGGTACATTTGACACCCAGATATGATAGGCTATACGGGGCCAATATTCCGGACCTCCTGAAAACACTAGCAAGGGATCTAAAATGATGGCAACTGCAGGAATTGTCCTGGCTGGCATGCATTATAGTGGTTAAAATGACCCTTCTTCCTAAATTCCAATACGTAGTGGGTTCCCTCCCAATAAGAATCCCAGGCCCAGCCATCCAAACATTACAGAAAGAAGTGATGAATTTTATCTGGGGGGGGAGGAATAAACCGAGAATCCCCAAAAAAGTACTCTTCAGACCACAAGCCTTGGAGGACTGGGGGTCCCAGAATTTCATAAATACCTATGGGCAGCACAGGTAGCCCCGAAGCTAGAATGGACATCTGGAGAAGATCGAACTCAGTGGGTCATACTGGAAAGAATAGCGACCAAGACGCCGCTTGGAAACCTTGGCTTCCTCGCCACACGACACAGGGTAAAAGGAGGTCAGCTACTAGAATCAACCAGAACTACTCTGTGGAATTGGGATAGGGTATTGAGAAATAAGAAGGTCAAAGTGGGGGGGGGAGGCACTCAGACCGATTGCTTATAACCCGGATTTTACCCCAGGAACGCAGGCTAATTTCTGGACACACTGGGGGGGGGGCAAGGAAAGTAACATGGTCCTAAAAGATCTCTACACAGATTGGTCACCCTTGATGTTTGAAGAATACAAGGCCAGGTTTAACATACCAGAGCGGGAATGATATCACTATGTTTAGCTTAGGCATTGTGTCTCAAACGCAAAGGTGAACGAGGGGGCGACTAGAAGCCCTACAGGAGTGGAGCTAACAATACAAGAAGGCCAACCAGATAAGGGAATAACTAGATTATATCGTCTAATGGGGGTGATGGACCCTGAAGAGAACCTCACCTATATGCAAAAGTGGGAAACAGATCTAGGAAGACCAACTCTGGGGATACTTGGGCCACATTTGGCATAGAACCGCAAGAGCTCTAAATGTACCTCAATTAAAGAAGCAGCATACATACTCTGCCTCCGTTGGTACATGACGCCCGTACGTATGCATGTGTCACATTCCGGTCTAACTGGCGGTGGTTGCCACGGATATGGCTGAGTGTCATGATGCCTACCTCCAAGGAGCCAGGTCCAACCCAGCAACCCCAGAGGCAGGCATCATTCCCCCCAGGGAAGTGCCAGCGGGCCCAAGCTGGGGCCCTTTGGACACAGTCCTGGCGCCTTAGGCGCCAGGCTCATGTTGGACCCCTGCCCTGGCGCCTTAGGCGCCAGGCTCATAAAGCTAGACAAGTGTTCAAGTGTTTAAATGTGCACTTACCTGATGCAGACCATGCTGCTACATCCAGGCCCTCTTCAGGCCTGAATGGAACTACTTTACCTGTGGGACTACTTTGCCTTGGGTGTGGTCGGGGAAGGATACATACCTGATAGGTGGAAGGATACATACCTGGAACTTCTTCAAAAGCTATTTAAACCACGCCCGATCAGCAACTCATGCTTCGCGTTGTTCTGCTCCTCGCAGCTGGACGCTCACCGTGTCAGCTCCTGCATCTGGACTTCAGCCACGCCTGTCAGCATCCTGGGTCACCTGCTAAGAGAGATTTGGAGAGAAAGAAGACCTTACCTGCTAAAGCTGCATCACTGAGACATCACACCGACAATCCTGAAAGGGAAGACATCATTTTAAAAGCATTTCGCTTCGATCGCTGCAGCGCTGCATTTCACTCACCTTTCCTGGGCACCTCCATCTTCAGCAGTGATCATCCGGATCCGCAGCCACTTCCCAGAGCCTAGAGAGAAAAAGACAAGAACACAAGGTGAGAGAAGGAAGGGAATAGGAAAAGCTCAGTTTCCTTCTAAGACTTACCTGTTGGGTCATTCCCATTTCATTTCGGGTCCTGCCGCTTCCTGGCATTCCGGACCCCGGTCCCTATGGGGAAAAGACAAAGACATTGAATGAGTGAATGCAAAGACATTACCCGAACGCTCATCCAGAATTTACCTGTCATTTACTGGAACTGCACGTTTAACTTCGGGTCGGCGCCATATCTCCGGCATTCCGAACCCCGGCCCCTAAGGGGAAAAAGACATAAGCGTTAGCGCTTGCTACAATAAGACAATGAACATTATTATTAAGCTTGAACTTTTGAACTTGCTACAGAACTCTTACAGCGCCTTTCCTGAATAGTCAAGCTTATTTGAACTCCCATCAAACCTCAATCCAGTGAAGTAACTGGGTTTCAACGCGCCCCTGCATCAGAAGCAGGATGGAGAACTCATCCTTCCAGACCCTAAGGTGAGACTTCACGGGGAATCGAGGAAGGGTATCATGGATGGTTGGAAGGGAGTGGGAGGCTTGAGCATTATTCCGTCATTGGGTAATACTCCCTTTTCACGCACAGGGGAATATTCCTGCGAGCCAGAGAGTCCATCTTCAGAGTCCTGCGCTTCACCATTGAAGAAGCATCAGCACTCGAAGCCAGACCTGCGCCTCCGTGCGAATCAGGTGAGCGTGACAGAACGCGAAGCCTACCCAAAATTTCCCACCCGGGCGCTATGGAGACTTCCGAGACAGATCAGCTGGCCCAGCTTTTGGGGGAATTACGGGCAGAAGTGCATTCAGCCCGCCAGGAGACTAACGCTCTCAAAAGAGAACTGATCCTATCCAAGGAAAGAACAGATGACCTGGCCAAAAGGTTATTGCAGGCCCAGGCAGGGCACACTCCTTTACCTAATTCCGGAGGTACTTCCACATCAGTGGGTTTGAATAACCCGGTACAAATCAATCTACCTAGACACATGCCTTTGGCCCCGCCTGAACGTTTTGCGGGGGATCCCAAGAAATATGCCGTCTTTATGAACCAATGTCGTTTACACTTTCTATGCAGACCCGGGGCCTTCCCTAACGACCAGACCAAGGTAGCCTTTATACTATCTTACCTCAGTGGCAGTGCTGCCGATTGGTCTATTCCATTGGTAAATCAGGATGATCCCATTCTCCAGAATTTTCAGGGTTTCCAGGCCAGCATGGAAAGATTGTTTGCTCGACACTCTCAAGGACAGGCCCTTGATAACAAACTGCTATCCTTACGACAAGGTAATCAGGATCTCCTGTCCTACGTTGCCACCTTTAATAGACTGGTTGTGGAAACTGGATGGCCAGAAAACAAAAGGATCACATTGTTTCATCGAGGCCTGCGCGGAGAGCTTAAGGATGTTCTAGCTCAGATAGTAGATCCACCCCAGGTCTGCGCAGACTACATAGACTTGGTGGTTCAACTTGATCACAGACTTCAAAATAGAAAAGCAGATCGGTTCAAGTACGAAACCCAAGTACCGATCAAAACCCACGCTAACTCCAAGAGTACCGACGTATCTGAACCTATGCTAATCGGCGGTGTTAAAGGACCATTAACGCAGAAGGAACGAGAGAGAAGGCGGCAAATGCAACTTTGTCTGTATTGCGGGACTTCCAGTCACTTTCTTCGAAATTGTCCGGCTAAACCACCTAAGAAGGTGGTTGGAGCCACTGATAACGATTTTCTGACACCTGATTCGGGAAACGACCTAGCCCGACAAGCGCAGGGGTCCGCTTGCCGAGCTTGAAAGCAAACTCTTTGACCTCACATTTTGTCATGCCAATGGTGCTCGTGGACCCAAAACAGCCTCAGCTGTTGCATGCTATAAAAGCATACATCGACAGTGGAGCTATTGGAAATTACATAGACCGTGAATTGGCTTCCAGGATTAAGCTCCCTCTCCACCCGAAAGTAACCCAAGATGTCATTACTACAGTAGATGGAACCGAAATAGCCTCAGGGCCTGTAACGCATTCCACTGTTGAAATGACACTGGTGGGTCAGGATGGACATCGGGAAGCAATCGTGTTTGATGTGATCAAGGCCCCACAATTTCAAGTAATTCTTGGAATTCCTTGGTTAGAAACACATAATCCCAAAATTGACTGGCGAGCAAAGAAGATAAGTTTTCCTGATTGTGAACCAACTTGTTACCCAAGAAATCCAGTTATGGGTCTAGCCTCAGCAACTTCCATCCCTGTACAGCTACCGTCAGAATACCAAGAATTCCAAGACGTTTTTCAGAAAGAACAGGCTAACACGTTACCTCCCCATCGGTCTTATGATTGCCAAATCGATCTGGTACCCAATGCTCAACTACCTTGTAGTAGGATTTATGCTCTTACGGAACCTGAGAACCTACATTTGCGTCAGTATTTAGATCAGTACCTAGCCAATGGTTTTATTCGCCCGTCCAAGTCTCCTGTCTCCTCAGCTCTGTTCTTCGTGCCGAAAAAAGAGGGCGACCTTAGAACATGTATAGACTATCGCGCCCTAAATCAAATAACGATTAAGAATCGTTATCCTCTGCCCTTGATCCCTGAGTTTATCGACCAGGTGAAAGACGCGTGTGTGTACACCAAGTTAGATCTCCGAGGAGCTTATCACCTGGTGCGTATAAAAGAAGGCGACGAATGGAAGACTGCATTCCGCACCAAATTTGGGCTCTTCGAATATCAGGTGATGCCCTTCGGTTTGTGCAATGCACCTGCCGCCTTTCAGTACTTTATGAATGATGTTCTTCGGGAACTTATCGACGTCTGTGTCATTGTTTATATTGACAACATCCTGGTGTACTCTTCTTCAGAATCCGATCACAGAAAACATGTTAGGGCAGTTCTTGAGAAATTGCGCCAGCACAGACTATTTGCAAAGCTCGAAAAATGCGTTTTTCATACCACAGAAGTGGAGTTTCTCGGATTCATCCTGACACCTCAAGGAGTCCGAATGGACTCGCGAAAGGTGGACGCCATCCTCAAATGGCCATCTCCTAGCTCGGTGAAGGGAGTTCAGAGCATGCTCGGCTTCGCCAATTTCTATCGAAGATTCATCCCGGAATTTTCCCGAACAGTCCAACCCATCACAGCTCTCCTAACGAAAAACAAACGCTTTGAATGGACTCTTGAGGCCGAACAAGCCTTTCAGGACCTGAAAACCAAATTCACCTCTGCACCTATATTGAAGCACCCGCACCCAGTTCTCCCTTACATTGTGGAAACCGACGCATCCAGTTCGGCCATGGGAGCTGTCCTGTCACAAAGAGACCCAGAAACTAACCAACTACACCCTGTGGCCTTTTGGTCCAGGAAATTTTCTCCTCCTGAAATCAAGTACGCAATTACCGACAAAGAGTTACTGGCTATTAAATCTGCTTTCAAGGCTTGGCGTCACTACCTTCTCGGGGCAAGACACACCATCACCGTAATTACGGACCACAGAAATTTACAGTATTTAAAGACGGCCAAAGCTCAATCTTCACGACAACTCTGATGGGCTCTATTCTTTGCTGAATTTGATTTTGTAATTACCTATCGCCCTGGCTGCAAGAATGGTAAAGCGGACGCCTTATCCCGGATTGGCATGGAAGAACCCAATTCGAGTTTAGAACCTGCGCCAATCATACCTGAACAAAGAATCTTAGGTCTAACTTCATTGCAAACTATTGAGGACATCCAAAAGCAAGTAAAACAACTTCTAGACTCTTCAGCCTTACTGGAATGGAGTCAAAAGGGTCCTCATTACACCGTTAAGGATGACTTACCCTACTTCCAGGAGCGGTTGTTTCTGCCTAGTAAAGAATTGCAAGAACTTGTTATTGCCCATCATCATGAATCATTAATGGAAGGACACCCTGGTATCGCTAAAACGGAGGAAAAAATCAAACGCCACTTCTGGTGGCCTTCTTGGAGAAAAGACATAAAGTCTTTTGTATTGTCTTACGGAATTTGCGCCCAAAACAAGGGTCAAAAGAAAAGGCCAGCCGGCCTACTTCAACCCTTGGATATTCCACCGGCACCATGGCACACCTTGTCAATGGACTTTATAACAGACCTGCCTCCTTGTGCTGGTTACAACACTATCCTTGTAATTGTGGATCTATTCTCCAAAATGGCCCACTTTATCCCTTTAAAAGGTTTGCCTTCAGCTTCTACCTTGGCCAAGGAATTTCTGGAGAATATAGTTCGCATACATGGTTTCCCTTCCATATTAGTCTCGGATCGTGGAAGTCAATTTATCTCCCATTTTTGGAAGAAGTGTTGCCAACTAGCACAAATAGATGTGTGGTTATCCACCAGCCACCACCCCCAGACCGACGGACAAACCGAGAGAACCAATCAGACTCTCGAGCAATATCTTCGGTGCATGTTACACCAATCCGAGTTAAATTGGAAAGACATCCTTTGGATCGCAGAATATGCATACAACAATTCAGTGCATTCTGGAACCGGACAAACTCCTTTTTATACTTTGTATGGTCACCATCCTCGGACCTCTGATCTAGATCCACCTCTGACCCTGGAAATGCCCGCAGTAAATCATCTGCATTCCACAATAACTCAAGCCTTCAAAGAAGCTGCAACTCATCTACAGCAAGCCAAGAAAAAGTATAAAGAAAACGCTGATTTACACCGAAGTAAAACTCCTCCTTACCAAGTAAGAGACCAGGTATGGCTAGCAACGAAACATTTACCCCTCAAGGGCCCACGAACCTTCAATCCCAGGTTCATAGGACCTTATCCCATCAAGGCTATAATCAATCCCGTGGCCTTTAAACTGGATTTACCGTCTAACATGCGTATTCATCCAGTTTTTCATGCTTCACTTTTGAAGCCAGTACAACCAGGGACCCAACTGTCCAAGCCTCCAGACCCAGTTCAAATTGATGGGGAATTAGAATTCGAAGTTAAAGACATTTTAGACTCCAAGGTGTTAAAGTCCAAACTCTTCTATCTTGTTGACTGGAAGGGATATGGACCTCAGGAGAGATCGTGGGAGCCTAGTAACCATGTTCACGCACCTCCATTAATACAAAGGTTCCACCGGAGATTTCCGAACAAGCCAAAACCCCCGGAGGGAACAACCTTGGGAGGGGCCTTGAGGGGGGTACTGTCATGATGCCTACCTCCAAGGAGCCAGGTCCGACCCAGCAACCCCAGAGGCAGGCATCATTCCCCCCAGGGAAGTGCCAGCGGGCCCAAGCTGGGGCCCTTTGGACACAGTCCTGGCGCCTTAGGCGCCAGGCTCATGTTGGACCCCTGTCCTGGCGCCTTAGGCGCCAGGCTCATAAAGCTAGACAAGTGTTCAAGTGTTTAAATGTGCACTTACCTGATGCAGACCATGCTGCTACATCCAGGCCCTCTTCAGGCCTGAATGGAACTACTTTACCTGTGGGACTACTTTCCCCTGGGTGTGGTCGGGGAAGGATACATACCTGATCGGTGGAAGGATACATACCTGGAACTTCTTCAAAAGCTATTTAAACCACGCCCGATCAGCAACTCATGCTTCGCGTTGTTCTGCTCCTCGCAGCTGGACGCTCACCGTGTCAGCTCCTGCATCTGGACTTCAGCCACGCCTGTCAGCATCCTGGGTCACCTGCTAAGAGAGAATTGGAGAGAAAGAAGACCTTACCTGCTACAGCTGCATCACGGAGACATCACACCGACAATCCTGAAAGGGAAGACATCATTTTAAAAGCATTTCGCTTTGATCGCTGCAGCGCTGCATTTCACTCACCTTTCCTGGGCACCTGCATCTTCAGCAGCGATTATCCGGATCCGCAGCCACTTCCCAGAGCCTAGAGAGAAAAAGACAAGAACGCAAGGTGAGAGAAGGAAGGGAATAGGAAAAGCTCAGTTTCCTTCTAAGACTTACCTGTTGGGTCATTCCCATTTCATTTTGGGTCCTGCCGCTTCCTGGCATTCCGGACCCCGGCCCCTATGGGGAAAAGACAAAGACATTGAATGAGCGAATGCAAAGACATTACCCGAACGCTCATCCAGAACTTACCTGTCATTTACTGGAACTGCATGTTTCACTTCGGGTCGGCGCCATATCTCCGGCATTCCGAACCCCGGCCCCTAAGGGGAAAAAGACATAAGCGCTAGCGCTTGCTACAATAAGACAATGAACATTATTATTAAGCTTGAACTTTTGAACTTGCTACAGAACTCTTACAGCGCCTTTCCTGAATAGTCAAGCTTATTTGAACTCCCATCAAACCTCAATCCAGTGAAGTAACTGGGTTTCAACGCGCCCCTGCATCAGAAGCAGGATGGAGAACTCATCCTTCCAGACCCTAAGGTGAGACTTCACGGGGAATCGAGGAAGGGTATCGTGGAGGGTTGGAAGGGAGTGGGAGGCTTGAGCATTATTCCATCAGTGGGTAATACTCCCTTTTCACACACAGGGGAATATTCCTGCGAGCCAGAGAGTCCATCTTCAGAGTCCTGCGCTTCACCATTGAAGAAGCATCAGCACTCGAAGCCAGACCTGCGCCTCCGTGGGTGTCATGACCGCTGCCTCCAAAGAGTCAGATCCAGCCCAACATCCTTGGAAGCAGGGTCACAACTTCCATTCCAGGCACCATTCGGTCCCCACAGGGGCCTTTTGGACCTTGTCCTGGCGCCAGTGGCGCCAGGCTCATAAGGGAACCCAGTCCCGGCACAGGAAGCGCCGGGCTCATATTGAGAGGAATGGTGCTTGGGTGGACCTACCTGCTGCAGACCATGCTGCTCACTTACCTGTAGGTTGATATCCTCATCCATTCCTGGCTGGAACTACTTTACCTTCTGGGTGTGGCCAGCACCACTCCCTGGGACTGGATACTGGAACTGTTCTGGAAGCTGGAACTTCTTTCTTGCCTGGGCGAGGCTGTGGAAGGAGACACCTAAGCACTCCAGTGGCCTATTTAAACCACACCCGATCAGTGCAACGTGATTCGCGTTATTCTGCACTAGCAGCAGGACGCTCACCGTGTCAGCTCCAGAGAATCTTCAGCTTCTGCATCTGTGAACAAGAAATCTTCAGTCTTACCTCCCGGAAAACCAGTCTTCAGTCTTCAGCAGCGTCTGAAAGAGAACAAGGACACCAGGTTAGGACAAGGCAAAACCAGCGCTGCACTTGCCTCGTCCATCGGTGCATTCCGAGGCCGTGTACCGCACTCTTCATACTCCGGCAACCCTGCGGAAACAAAGAACATTGGTTAGTGAACCTCCGTGATAATTTTGCTTATCTGTGCCACGTACGCCTCGATCTCCGCCAAGCGCTGTTTAACCGCACCTGCAAAAACAAGAAGGACATCATTAGGGGCACTGTACGCCATCACTACTCACGTGCCTTCTAGCTGTAATCTGCTTGCCCATACTCCAGCAGGTACCTCGGCGTCCATCTCCAACGCCGGCTGCTACGGCTACCTGAAAAAGGGAAAAGAGACATTAAGAAGTGCATTTAACTTCGAATAACATTCTTTTGCTTACGTGCCTTCACGAGCTCCGGCATTCTTCTCGCTTACCTTATCTGCATACCGGACCTGCAAAGGCAAGAGACATTTAAGTGGACATATAAATAAAACTCCATATTCAAGCAATTACCGTTCATGCAGCTAACGACGGCCTTGCTCCCCGACTTCATCCTCTGCAATCAAGAGGCTGGGCTATTAACCAGTGAAGCAACTGGCATTAGCGCCCCTGCACAGACGCAGGATGGAGAGCTCCGCTTTCACCTATCTAAGGTGAGCACATTCAGCCTACGAATAACGTGGGGAGTCCAGAAAGGGGAAAGTCAGATTGGCCAATCAGACATACATTAACCCCTTGTTCTCCTACTTGCAGACACCTCACCCTCCAGGTCAAAATTACGGTGAGGAGAGGGCCCATCCAGGGTGTTACCAGAGGCCTGCGCGTGACCCTAGAAGACACTGAAATCTCCCAGCCCGGACCTGCGCCTCCGAGGGATTCAGGTGAGCGTTACAGTGGGAATCAGGTGAGCGTGACACTGAGCTGCCATTAAGTTGCTCCACTACGTTCTCCCTCCGAACGGCTGCAACACTCTAGTGTTTTTCCATCATGGCCGCCGCTGGGATTACTTAGTTCCTGTTATCCCATCGGTCGGCACGTTGCAACCGTCTGGATAGGCTTTCCTGCTCTTTTCGGTTCCGACGCTAAGTATTCCTTCTGTATATTCTGCTTCACACCGAAGCTCTATTCTTGCTCTCTCTCCCTCGCTCTCGCTTTCCACCTTGTCCCTTTGCCTTTTCTTTCGGTACGCTTCATTCAGTCCGTCAGGATTCTCTCTCTCTCTCTCTCTCCCCCTGCTTGGCCTTTTACTGGAGCTCCACTCGCTCCTCTTTCTTCGGCTGAGAGTGGTGTTCGAGTGGTTCCGATCTGCATGGGTTCCTCTCTGGAAAGAGACGGTAGGGTAGTAGGTGTTGTCGTTGAGTCTCCAATGGAAGGTTTCCCGTAAGGCGTCTCTGTTCGTGGCGTCTCTCATGAAGGCAATACTCTTATCTGCAGCACCGCTGACAGAAGATCAGAAAAGGATGAGGGACGTGAAGACCGGGCCAACTCATCCTTTATGTCCTCTTTGAGTCCCCTGCGGAATATGGCATATTGAGCCTGCTCTGGCTAACCGGCTCCAGCTGCCAATGTCTTGAATGTGGTTATATAAGTAAGGAGATCTGAGGACCCTTGACGGACATCCAAGAGATCTTCACGAGCCGTGAATGTCAGTTCGGGCCTTTCAAAAGTCTGTTTAAGGAGTGCCTGAAAGCCCCCATAGTCTTGCAGAATGGGATTTCCTCCAGTGACAAGAGGGGTTGCCCAGGCAAGAGCATTGCCTGTCATATTACAAATCAGGAATCCCACCTTAGATTGGTCTGTAGAAAACATCCGAGGTCTGAAGGTAAAATAGACCATAGCCGCCTCTAAAAACTCCTTCACCTTCTTCGGTGATCCATCAAACTTTCCTGAAGACAAAGCCATCGGAGGTAATTCAGGGGGCTGTTGTTCCAGAGTAGACACAAGTTGCTTAAGAACAGCGTTTTCGGCCTTCACAGTCTGTAATTCCTGAGAGAGGCCTTGCACTGCAGCCCATAGCTCCTGGACTTGCTCTGGCGTGGCCATCTCCTTTGTTAGGGGTTGCAAACTGTCCTGTGACTCCCCCGGAGGACCTTCTTTCCCAAGATGTGAGGTTCCCTCCTCCCCACTCTCAGCACCACTCTCCTCACCTGTAGAGTCCGAGGTGGTAGTCTCGCTGATGCCTTGCCGGTGGGCCAGATAATCCTTTTTATTCTTAGGTGTGGGTGACCTGACACGGGTAGAAGCCGTGGTGGATTGAGGACAACACCACACCACGACTCCAGCCCTGGGCACAGGCATCAGCTTGACTACCTCAAGTTAAGTTCAAGGTCAAAACACCCCTAAAGAGGTTCTGTAAAGCAGCCCCCCATAAAAAGCAAACTGTCTGGTATTCAAAGACCGTCATTTTGAATTGTAATGCTTTTGAATATAATTCTTCCACTGCTGAAAGTTACTGATGCTATACCCGTGAGGCAGAGCTGTTGTATTGCTTTTACACCATTTATTTCACAGTAGGGTGAAGTTCTGCCAGCCTTTGGGCACGAGGGGACAGTGTTCTAATTCCCTCCATGACTCGTGCTCTCCACCATCTATGTTTAGTTTATGCTCAACACTTTGGGGAAATCGCTACATGATTTCATACATACACATGCAAGTTTCAGGGACTGACAGATTACTGCATGTTCTAGTTATACTTATGCCCCATTCGCTATATAGGTTGATGAGGTTACTTGAGGCTTTTTATTGCCCCTTCAATGCTGTTTGTTTTTTTCAACCATTCCACCTCAGCAGTTATTTGAAGATAGTTTGCCTGTCAAATGTATAACTTATTTATTGAATGCGCGCCAGGGCTAGTTGTGATCGCTATGTCATTAATTTGAAAATATATTTTTTGATCATTGTTTATGATGATCTGGGTTGAATGCTTTTTATGATGGTTGTTTTTTTTTGTTGTCAATAATGATGGGACCAGTTCATTCAGCTTGGAGTCATTTTCTTGCTTTTACTGATTTTTCAGCAGCCTTGTGTAACAGAGGACTGGCGCGGTAGAGGGAGTTTTGTGACATGGGTGTGAAACGAATGCTGTAAATTGCTTTGCTATTTGAAAGTAGTTGAAGGTCACTTTATTCCCTTAAGGCAGTGGTCTTGAGTAAAAATATAGTTTCCGTGCCCCCGACACCCCGAAGTGCTTATATTTTCCTCTAAGTAATAAACTATCTACATGTATGAGACTGTGATGCATGTGTGAGAAACCAGGCATCTGCAAAATTGTCAGGTGTATTGACCCACGTTTGAGTCATTAAGTTGCAACATTTGGTGCTGTGGGCTTAGAAAATCCAAGATGGCCAAAAAGCCCACATGTGCGCCAGAATCCAGGAGAACCGCGCAGTTTGTGCGCACACCAAAATGGTCGCCTAATCTTCCACCCACCAGTGCGAGCGTGATGGGCCAGGGGTGCCATGAGTGGAATATGTGCCAAAAGAAAAACAGCAGTGCCTGTTAGCTTAAAAAGCCCTTTGAAATCACCTTGGTTTCTCTGAATGCAAGCTAAAAATGCCTATGTCAAACATTGCAGGATATTCAAAAATCTCACTGAACACCAGCAGACATTTGGCAGAATGAAGTTTTGTGTGCATACAAAATCTGGAAAGAAAAAGAGCCCAAAACAATGTTCATAACAAAACTGGCTGAGCTGTGAAGGTCAGCAGCTTAAGTTAAACTGAACTGAAAACCACTAAAATCGAAATGTTTAAATTAAATGAGGGACCTACTTTTGAGTATCATATAGTTTGTAACTGTTGAAATGTCATAGTTTTGAACTTAGAATCAGCACTCTAGCTGCATGTGTAAAAATTGTCAGTTTGATTTGAATGTAGAAAACTGGGAACAAAAAGTGACATTTAGCTGAAACCTGGCTTAATGAAACTGGATTCTGCCTGACAACTACCCCCGACAGGAGTTGAAACTGGATCAACAGCTGTGTTCCCAGGCCTGGCTGCATTCTGATGCCCCCACAAAAAGGAGGTGACACCTCTCTGATTGAATTAGTTGGGGACTGCAGGAAACTGAACAATGGACTCAGGCAAATGTTATATTGGGGGGGCCGTAAAGTGGCTTCCTCTTGGGAGAAGTGGGAGGAGAAGTGCCTGTGAGAGTCAGCTGAGCTTGGGGGAAGTGGATAAACCAGTTCTTCCACCATGTGATGTGGGAAGCCACACCCCTTTTTGACCAGGGAATAAGTTAAAAAGATAGATAACTCGTAGTGCGGACTGGTCAAAATTATATAAGTAATATCATTATTCTTGTGATTTTACTGTGCACGTTTAAAGAGGCGTTAGGACCCTGTGGTGTATTCTGGGGGGTTGCTAGCGGAAAATAGGGTCTCACTCCAAATGTCTGCATGTTAAAAATCTGACACTTCATCAATTAATGTCCATACTCCTTGCGCACATGTGTGTAAGTTCTGGTAAATGTCTGATATTGGTAAACCAGTCAAAAAGCGCAAAATGTTGTCATTCTTGAATGCAAGCCCCCAGGAAGATCAGAGGCGGACAAGCATCGACCATAAGGAATATATAATGTGTACATGTAATTTCAACAAATTGTGTATCTGGGAAATATGTATTTGAATCAAATATAGATTTGTGGGGAAATTGACCAGGGGAGGATCCTCTGACCCATGATGACAATCCATTTCCTTCCCCCAATCATGGGAGAGGGGAGAATTGGGCCAATGACAAGTAGAGAGGGGCAGGCTCAGTTATGCCACGCACACACCCACTTCCAAAACACATAAAAAGAGACTGCTGGGACAGGTAGAGACATTCAATTCCATTTTCTGCGGGACGCTCTGCCGGGGGACTCCAGACTTCACATCCATCAATCTACAGAGACCAGAAATTTACTTCAGAACTTAAAGCAAGGGCCTAAACCCACAAACTGAGAACTCTTCTCAGCAGGCCTCAGCATCCTTAAAATCATTTGCAAACTATTCCACAGCCGAGCGAGCTGTCTGAATTCTTTTGCCAAGAACGTTTGCCAGTACCCAGAAAGCAGTGTTACATCCAGAATCCACTTGATCCGGACCGGAAAGCAGAGCAGTATCCAGAACCAGAGGCCGCTGTATCCAGAGAGGCTAGACCAGCAGAGCAGACCTGACCCAGACCGCTGTGAGCAGAAGCAGAGATCCGGATTGCGGTGAGCAGAACCGGTGCCTGATTGACCCACCGAGTAGGCAGAACCGCCGCCGGACGTGTTGACCAGATCCGTGACAAGGCCTAGTTCAAATTTATATTGTGAGTACCTAGCAGAACTGTGCAGAACCAATCTCTTAGTTAAAATAATCTAATTCAAGCTATTTTAACCTAAGTAGAACTGCCTCCTAGAAATCGTGTCATCTGTCATTTTTAAAGCTGCACAACTGTCACCTGTCATTTCTGCAGCTGCAAGCTGTCACCTGTCATTTTGAGTTTTACTTTAAATCCGAAAATCTACCTTTATTAAATCGTCCGTATCTCTGGAACAGTTTTTTCTTTCATTTTAAAGCTGTGATTCTAGGCTTTCCAACGAGCCTAGAAGCGACTTCCTACTCCTTATACTTTTACCGCAATCGCGATTTACGCACTTGCGAAATTTACCGCGATTTGCGATTTGGCTCAATTTCTCCACTTGTCAAAATAGCAGCTCCATTCTTTCCTTTGTTAAAATCCGTTTGCAACCTGGAAATAACTCATAGAGCATTGCTAAAGTGAGCCTGAACTAATACCAACAAGCATCTCTCACTCACCCTGAATCTCTAGAGGGAATTAAAATCAGTTAGCACATTTTCCCATCCATTGTCATCACCTTTAAAAGCATTTTGGGCCTGTGTTTCAAACTTCTACCTGTTTCCTCTAAGCTTGCTGGGGGGGAACTGAGTTCCGTATTGTATTTGATTGTATTCCTGAAGACTGTGTGTGTTACTTCCATCTCCTTGCATTGCATATAGGGTGGGTGAATTGCCACCAGGGGAAAAGTGAACATATTATCTCTTGTGAAACCATATCAGTTTATTTACTGTACTGCATTTATTCCACCTTGCAGTTCCTTGAAACCATAAAGCATTTCAGCTACCTCATCCTCTATACTACTCCTAAGTAATCAAGTGTACCACTGTAACATTACCCATTGTGGATCCACATCATATGTCTAAGTGTACTATCAGATATTAATTTGTTATAAAAGTGTGACACATATATATTGTTTAATTTTTCAAATAAACCTTTTAATTTGCAAAACAAACCTACTTCTTGGCTCAGTGGGGTCAGGGGGATTCTAAGAGGGGGGCGTTATACAAAGGTGTCATCCAGAGTACTGAACAGGACATAAAAATACATCAATAAGGGTTTTCCTCAGCATCCCAGACTAGGCATTGATTTAGCTGTAGTGTTGATTGAATATCGCTTACAAAATATACCCATGGCTTGGTTTATGTTTTTGCAGGACTTTTCCACTGCTCATGGGCGCTGCACTATTTCAGCTGTAGTGCATAATTTATGTCACAGTAGCGATGCTTATGGGGGTGGGGCTTCTGACCCTTCTGGAGGATAGTGCCTGGCTCATGTTGGCAAAGGCCTGCCTGCTAAGGTGTAATGTTTACTTTGTGTTCCCCCAGTAAAGATCACTTTTCCGCAAGCTGGGACTCTCTAGGGTTGAGATTTACATTTAAGAAACTAAAGCAGGTGCTTGTCTTTTAAAGGACACACACAAAATGACTCTGCAGCTTTTTAGGTACGAGAGCTCTGCAGTTAAGAACGTATTCCTTCTCCAGAACACCCACCTCTAGTTTTATTAGTGAGCAGATGGAACTGGTTGTGAAACAATGGGTGAAAGTCTTGGAGGAAGTTACCAAGCACCAAGAGACTCTTCTCTCACAAATAGGGACACATCACGCAGGAACCTCCGTAGCATGCCCACTATAAATTAATGGTTTTGTGTACAGACAAGTTTCACAAATACTTGGAGCATACTAAATGTACTTTTTTTTCTCCTTAGGCAATAATTAAAATCATGGCACTCTTTAATGTGCTTTTCTTTGCTTCTGACTATTCTGTGTATTTGAAAGGATGGGGAATATGAGCCTTTGGCAATTCCTGGTGAAGTTAATTGTAAATGACTTGATGAAAGTAGAAGAGAAATATCTGAAGAAAAGGATTTCAAAGCAGTAGTGCTTTTCCAGTCAGCAGGTAAGCACTGTATTTTCTTTTTGTCCATCTATTTGATGTTTGGGGGAGTAGGGTACATCTGCCGACCCTACGCAGAGGCAATCTCTTTTCACACATAAAGATGAGTGCTGCGCAATGCCCACCACCCTTGCTGCAGCTCTTAACTCTAAAGTATGCATGGTGGACATGATTTCTCTCATGTTATTGGGCATTTGTAGAGTGCCTTTTACCATTGGTATGATCTCAAATCGCTATGGGTTGAACGCCCTCGGCGACCATAGTCCAGGTCAAGTATGTGCAGCTAGACTGATTTGTGGGTACTGCATGGGGAGGGAGGGAAAGTGACAAGGAGCGCAAGAATAAGCAAAAAGGAAACTAAGGGGACGGATCGGATCGCGCCTAAGGGAAGTTGCTTACCCCACTGTACAGCTCAAGCAAAACGTTTGTTGTATTGATAGTCACATTTTGAGGTTTTGACTTGCCTTTTTCATACCCGCAGCCAAGAAACAGTGTATTAAGGTGCAGAAAAAGAGTTGACTAAATAATTCAAACCTATTGTGATGCAGAGGGACTAATTCAGGCTTTAAAAAGAAAGGCAGAGGAGGAAAAGCAGCTACTAATGGATTGTGGGAAGCACTGGAAAACGTAGTGTTGCGTGAACTACAAGAAGAAGATGCAGTGAAAGAAACAAAAGAAAACAAAGAGAATTATATTGTAAAATCTGATGGGTGGAAACTGACTATTCCCAAACTTAGTAATGGCTGTTCACAGTTATGGTCACAAAAGCTGGAAAACCCAAGTCTTTTGGCAGGGATGGCTAATGTTCGTCATTCCTCCTACGTTCCTCCCTCAGACCCACCTGGACAATTGAAAGACACAGCAGTGATTTGGCAGATGTCTCTGTGTAATGTTGCAGTTCCCAAAGATGTAGCTGCGCAACAACTACAAAGTATTGCACTATCAAGTAACAGTCAATTGTGTGCTATAAATGTTTTGTCAAACAGATCTAATTTGACAAGCTGAACTCTATCACCACGTCTTCTCTACAGGGTGTCCTTGTTACAGTATGACGGTCATGACTGTTTAGACAGTGAAGTGACACCTACACGTTCCCACACTCCTGCTCAATCATTCAGATTATGGTCTTTAAAAACAATGGAATTGGAACATCCCCACAACTGAGTTTGGTTGCTACATCAGCCCCTGCTACTAATCGACAACGTAATTATAGCTCACGTGTTGCTGTGTGAAACTGAAGATGCAAGTGCTCTTGTGTGTAGAACTATATAGTTGATCTGGTGAATTTGTTGGTTAGGGCAACTTGTAAATGGTACATGGGTATTGTCTATGATTTCGTGTGTGGTCAGCAAGTGTTTTCTTGGGTGTGGTGGATGGTCAAAGTAATTGTTAGCTGTTCATAGTGATATTGGGTAAAGTCGCTGTCGGCAGTCTGTCATGCAGGTAGACCTTCTGTTTAGGTCACTGAAAGTGCGTATTTTAGTGCAGTGATTTGTACTTGTGGGAGTTCATTGGGTGTTATGCCATGTTAGCTAGAGGTGAGAACTGAAATGAGGGAGTTTACAGGTTGGTTTGTGACATTGTGGGGTGGATTTGTAGTTTTGTATACTAAATCGGCTAACTTAGTTAACGACATTTCAGTGCTCTAGCATAGAAGGCAAAGATGCAAAGTGACAGCTGCAAATTCTCTTGAGGTTTTCCAGTACACTAGACTTACCCTATAGTAATACCACCTGTCTTACACACAAGAGATACATCCTGGCTTAATCAAAACTCTTTTCCTAAATCTTTTGGAAGCATGTTTCGATGCTGTTCTGAGCTCAGAAACTTCCATGGATTTGGGGATTGTCCCCTCAGTGATCATCTCCATGTATTTTTCTCTCTCAGTGACATCCTCTTGTGCAACCATGCTTTTGGGTTGCAGGTTTCTGGACAGGTAATCAGCGGCATTGTTTTGCCCTTGTCTGTACACTAGGTTGACGCTGTACGCTTGAAGCGCGAGCAGCCATCTCTCAATTCACAGTGGTGGATTTGCTGAGCTTTCTGTCATAATGTGCAGCAGGGTTGTGGTCCGTGACCATGCAAACTGGTTTCCCGTAAATGTGCACGTGGAAATGATGACACCCACACAGTACTGCCAGCGCCTCGCGCTCGATCTGGGAGTACCTATGCTCTATGGGGGAGAGGGCACTGCTGGCGTAAGCACCACTGCGCGTGGTGCCATCCTGGATTGCTTGCATGAGTATGGCCCCTAGGCCGTACAGAGTGGCATCCACAATGATTTCTGTGTCTTTACTTGGGTCAAAGAAAGCCGGGTGCAGTCTTCTGATACACAGACCCTCCAGGATATTGCAGCACGAAATGGCAAAATATGCGGCATAATATGGCAAATTTTGCAGCACAAACCTTTATTTGTTGCATCATTTTTGCAGCACATTTTCTATTGACTGGAGGGTGCAAGATTGTCACATTGCAGGAAAGAGGCAGTGTGCAAGGATACAAGCGAGCCAGGGTGTCATTATTTGTACCTTTTTGTATCAATTAAATCGGAAGAGTCCCAGAATGTCTCTTGCTTGGGTGATCAGTGTTTGTTTTGGATACGTTTTTGGTTAATGTGCATGCCTATTTAATATTATTAACGGTATTGATCATTATAAGTTGCAATGCTGAAAATATTCACCTCCTTTGTTCTCCAATCCCCCAAACACCCACACACCTCTCTCACCAACACATCTCACATGTCTCACCAATTCCCCATCACAAATTGTATTCCTGAACCTCTCACTCAGTCATACACACGCATATGCTCTATCACACTGCCAAGTCACAATTTGCACTCTCCAGTCCCTGCCAAACTCCAAACCATACTGCCAACACACACCTTACGCTCCCCAATTCATCATGCAGTATACAGTCCTTCATTCTTTCATGCTACTTCTTGCATCCTTTCTGCCATTCTGTCACACTCTTCCCTCATTCTTTCTCCCAATCTGCAGCTCACTGCCTCTTTCCAGCCAACCCCTCTGTTTTTGGCCTCCTGACTCCCCGGAACACAAGCTCCCTCTACTGGTTTGCGTGAACAGTGTTTGTTTTGGATACGTTTTTTGGTTTAATGTGCATGCCTATTTAAGCTCCCTCTACTTTCTTTACCTCCGCTCCCTCTCTGATTTCTGGTTCACCGTCCCACTTCTTCCTCTCTGCTCGCTGGCCCACTGCTTCCCCCTCTGATCCACTGCTCTCCCTCTGCTTTCTTGCCTACCACTCCACAGCTCACCCATCACTCCCCCTTTCTCTCCCTTTCCTCTCATATTGTGACCATTTTATAATTTCTGAAAACTGTAGATTTTGGCCCAGATCCTCAAGAAATGGGGCATCTAAAAATAGAGCAGAGGATATGCTATTTTTAGATAACCCATTTGTGGAAATTAGGTCACCCTAGTCTCAAAAGGTGATCTGCGCATTTCCACAGGGCTGAGCTGTAGCACAAATGATGAACTTTGCAGCCGCCTTGAATACGTTTGTGTTGGAAGTGCTCTCCCGACAATGTCCTACAGGCTCCCCGCGCATTTCACCGTGACAGGCCCATAGGGCATGCCGCTGTAAAATGCGACCCCAAAAAAACACACATTTTTAGTCCGTTTGAGGAAAAGAAATGTGAGACAGCAGCAGGAACACTTAAAAGTATTGCAGTAGTTAGTAAATACCCTGTCCACCCCCTTGCACCTATTCAAAGCAGGTGCATAGGGTTGCCTACAATTTCTGCACATTTAAAAGCGTATCTTGTCAATTGGGGATGGGCTTTTAAATGCGCAGAAATGCCCCTGAATTTGCGCAATGTGGTGAAAAAGGCCATCGGAATGGGCGCATATAAGAGGCGAAAACGAAGAATATGAGCAAGCACCGCTGATTTACTTTACTTTCGTATGATAGCTTGTAGCTTTCCTTGTGTGATTAATGGCGAACCCAAGTGACCCAGTGTACAATGCACTGGAAAAATACAAAACAGAAAAATGTGTCTGATGAAAAGCTTTAATCAGACCTTGGGTCTCCAATGCTGTAGTAAAAACTACTGAAACGTATTTCACTCTTTCATATGATGCTTAATGGAACAAATGATAATTGTTAGAATTCCATCTAAAAAGATAGGCAATGATCCTTTATGGTTTTGCTTGTGGCTTTTTTTAATTTTCAAAAGTTCATTTTAGTTGAGGAAGCAGAATTCCAAACAATTGCCAATGCATTTCAGACCTAACATGATGGTCCTTCATCAGGGCGAATTCGACAGGCATGTGGAAGGAAGATACGACTCATTGGTTTCTTTTTGTTTTGAAATGGTCTGTCAGTAATAGTCAACCCTTATCTCTCAAAAGCAATTTCCTCTTACAGTATTAAATTTCAGATGCAAAATAGCTGCCTCGTGTTGCTAGACCTTGACATCCCAGAGCCTGAAAGTAGAGCGCGCTGTGCAGTGGTGTTGTACATGCTGACGCGCCAGAGGCGTGTGGGTACCCGGGACTAGTCATACTGATTTGTTGCTATTAAATCTAGTCGAGCAGCAGAAGCGGGTTGGATGCGCGTGCTGGAAGAGCTGTTTAGCCTGTCAGGAATTGGGATCCCACGGAGCTGCGTGGCACGCTCCTCTTTGGTATCCATGCACCCATACCGATGCACTTTTTCGGATTGGACTGCTCTTTTCTTTGCGCAAAGTGATGAGATCTGTTGGCGCAATTTCATTTCTTGAGTGAAAAATTTATTTATTTTTTTTAGTTGTTTTTGCAAAAACTGCCATTCTTGTGGGTGCTTTTGCAAAACCCACTGTTTTTGCGCTTTTTAAATAAAAAAGCCAGTTTTCGTGGCATTTTGTGGGATCACAAAATCGATATAAACTGGAGGGTCTGTATAGAGTCCCCTTGATATCACCGAACATTGTGGACTGCTTCGTAATGTTACGCAGGGGTTCGGAGAGCGTCACCAGGTTTTCAATGAAATGGCCACAGTAAGTGACCATTCCTAGGAAGCTCCTTACTTCAGAGACAGATTTTGGTGCTTTCACCTCTTGTATGTCCCTTACTTTGGTTGGATCAGCTGACAGTCCTCCTTCTTAGACCATAAAGCCAAAGAACTCTATTTTCCTCTTTAGGAACTCATATTTCTTGTGGTGAAGGGTCAACCCCAGCAACTGTATTCTGGTCAGTACCTTCTCGAGTCGTTCCAGGTGCTCGCCATCCATTTTAGCGTGCATCAGGATATCGTCAATTTAGGGTTCCAGGCAATCCCGCCATGGTTCCCCGTATGGCGTTCTGAAAAATTCAGCCACTGACTAGATGCCGAAATGTGTTGTAAATGTGGTTATAGATGGGCTGTCTTGGTGGAGCAGTAGCTGGTTCTATCCTGAGCGTAGGTCGAGTTTGGAGAAAAAGGTTCTGCCTTCCAGTTCAGCTATGATGTCATCCAGTGTTGGTGTTAGGGGTTGTTCCCGTTTTATTGTCTTATTTGGCAGGCTCATGTCGACACAGATGCAGACACTATCTAGCTGTTTTGACTTCTGGGCAATGACTATTGGGGACACCTATTGGGTGGGGCCCTCCACTCGCTCAATGACGTCTATATTGACAAGGTTTTGTATCCCTTGTTCCACTCTGTCATGAAGATGGAACAGTACTTGTCAATGTTTCAACACCACTGGCTGGATGGTGTCATCTATGTGGAGGCGGACTGGCTCTCCTGCCATTCGACCAATGCACGTGAAGAGGTTCTGGAATCTTTTCAGTAGCGCCTGCACATCTAGGAACACCCCATATGCAAACTGGATGATTTTGAGGACCTCGACTTCGGCACAGCCTAGTTAGGTCTGGTTGCCCACTTTTGACACGTAGAAGCGTGCATGTATGGAAACGTCACCATGTTTGACGAGGGCCAGCGCGGGCGTGGCTACAGGGCATTGTAGACTGATGTGTTCCTGGAGGAGCTCTTGCTGATCCTCCATTGATCCGGCATAAAAGTGCACAAAAAAACTACAGGCAACACATGAAAATACTAGTGCACATGTGTGAACCAGCGAGGCTGGCCCGGAGCGTGTTTTTGCTTCGCTGGATAACGTAACTCTGAAGTTCTGAGCCCTGGAAGATCGAGACGGCTCGCCGAGGGATAATCCAAGATGGTGAACTGCCAAGAACAAAGGAGTGGGGCGAGGCAGTAAATGGTTGGCGACATCGGAGCGCACATAGATGCCGCGGCCGGACCATGAATGGTGAAGAGGCCTTGAAGCAGGATCGGCGTGCAGCGCTTGTGAGGGCACGTGCGGACCATACTGAGAGCTGGGGGAGAGTTACCGCCGGGACTGCGAACCCGACAACAAGCGTGGGGCAAGCGGTCTGTCCGTCAGTGGCTGAACTTCCGCATAGGTTGCTCGCCAGTACATGGGACATCGCCCAAGTGCAGAGCCCCCAACACGGCTCCGATCACTCACACAGAAGTGAGCAGGGGCAGGCAAGGCGAAGAACTGGAGCACCAGGCACCCAGCGTGGAGGACGGACCCACATTGACACAATAGCTCAGGTGGATCCAACCGCACGGGCAGACCAACAAAGCGGACACAGAAAAAGAACACTGGGCAACAGTCACAGGTCGGATGGAACAGCGAGCGGAAACGCTGGTGGAGGCAAGATACGTGCGAGGATGAATGAGTAGCGCCCGCAGGAAACAAGGCTACGAGTGCAATGCTAGCACGGGGCAATGCCTAATAAACAACAACGAGAGCGCCCATAAGATCGCACGGAGCACAGATGTCTGGTGCATGACTGGGCAGGCATAATAGACATACTGCCTGGACAGAGACACAAACGGCAACAAATTGGACACACTTAGCTAGATAAGTTGGAGGTTGGTCTGGAGACTCAAAGAACAACGGCGCACAGCGCCTCCCCTAAGACATCTGGGAGAGCGCTCACCGAGCACTCAGAAGCACGCACGCGAAATCTCACCGTGCCGGCACCGGAGAGAGCCAGAGAAACAAACCAAGGACCGGTGGGCAGCCACTGGGAGTGGGCCGGTGTCCTGTCCGCCCCAGAGGGGAGCCCAAAGTATAAAGCAGAGTGGGCCGGCGCAGTGGGCTGAGAAGAGTGGCAAGAGGTGACAGGAGGAGGCAGCGTGTAGCTGGGAACAGAACCCCTGTCAGCATAACAAAGGAACCGCCCACGACCATAACCTACTGAGTGGGGATCTGTAAGACCCAGACCAAAGGGTGGATGTGTGGAGTCCTGCTGCGGCCTCAGGTGATGCTTTTGTGGCACCAGGAAGCTGCAATGCCCTGCAGCTGAACTTGAGCGGGCCCAGAAGAAGAACAGAGGCAACTAGAGACTCGCACCGGGTAATGCGGTACGGACAGGGGGTCATATGTATGCCAATTGTGCCCGACACATACGCAGCACAAGGGCATAACACGTACAAACACTAGACAGCACGCACAGAACTTGTCAATAGAAACAGATGTGCTGGCAACCAAATTGAGAGCCGGGCAAATGAGACTGCCCCATGGAGATCCACTAATACAATTGGCTCGAGCAAGACAGAGGTGCACTATAAGTGCCACGCAAGAGAGTACCTGATTGGCGAACCACGGCACAGCGCACAACCGAGAGGAAAACGAAATTGTCACCCGGAAGAATATAGCAGCGAAGGAGGGGCCCGACGGGGCTTTCAAGAGGGGGGACAAGTCCAAGGCACCCACCCAGAGCGAAATACTGCAATCACAAACAGGAACTGCCGGGTCCGACACAGGGCCGGAGCAGCACCACGAACCTTCGAGAGTGCGGGCAGTGACACAGCCCAACAAGGGCAGGGTTACAAAGACAATAGAAGTAGCAGCGGCCAGAGACGTGGGGGAGCCCAACCCACTCGAGAAACAATAAAAATAGCACACACAGACTTCAACCACAGCCTCCCTCATGCAGCACAGTTGACTACAAAACAGTCTTGAAGAGCCGGAGACCACATTCCCGATAGCCCAAATTGAAGCATACGACAACATCGAGATGGCGAGCAAACAGACCAAGGCAAAAGCAAAACAACCCATGCTGGTGGAATACGCAAGAACACCGCAGTCAATAGAAGGGGCAAGGAGAAGACCCCACCATACGGACACTGCCACAGCATGCAAAGATCAGCAGATCCTGGAAGCAATTGCACACCTGAAACTAGCGTGGGAAACTAAACTGGAGTCAGCCATGGTCGATCTGAAGGCAGCACTGGAACTCAGAGTTGGCGCAGTTCAGGAGGAAGTGAATCTACTCAGACAAGACGTCAGAGCGCTAGCAGAACAAACAGGCGAACTGGAAAAAGAAGTCACCCCAATTACAGCTGCATGTGCGTCCCATACATCGGAGATCCACATCCTGAAACAACGCGTGAGCAACCTGGAAAATAGAGCGGAAGAAGCAGAGGGACACACCCGGAGAAAAAATACGTATTGTGGGACTACCGGAAGGAGAAGAGGGATCAAACCCAACGGACTATGTCGAGACGATGCTGCTGCAAGAAATTGGAGGAGGGGCGCTCACTCAAGGATTCACAGTGGAAAGAGCACACAGAGCCATAACAAGGAGGCCACACCAGGAGCCCCCCAAGACCAATAATTGCCAAAATCCTGAACTATCGAGACAAGGAAAAGATACTAGAACATTTCTGGAAAGGAGGCACGATACAAAGAGCATCAGCGAATATAACATCGTACCTGGACTATACACTCTTGGTGCAGAGACGATGAATGAACTATGGGTCAATGAGAAAAGACTGTGAGAGGCGGGCTACAAATATGTTAATGTACCCGGCGAAACTGAAGGTGTACCACCAAAATAGAGCTCTGTTCTTAGACACCCCAGAAGACGCAACGGAGTGGTAAATGCCATATCCTATCATGCAGCGACGTGTTTCCCAAAGTACAGTCATTTCGCGGTGTTCGTGAGGTTACTGATCCTCTGAGGCGGTCATTAAATTATATTTATTCCAGCGTCTGTGAGATTGTTCACATGCTTTTTGCAATTAGGTTGGTGCTTGCATGGACCTGCAGTGCCATAGCAGCAGCCACGTTCATTAGTAATGGAGTGAACTGAAAACGACTTACTTTGTTTTGCCGCTAATTCTCTTCAGCTGTGTGCAAGCTTTTTATAGTTGGAAGCTGTTAA
The DNA here is from genome assembly GCF_040938575.1 of Ambystoma mexicanum. Lineage (NCBI taxonomy): Eukaryota > Metazoa > Chordata > Amphibia > Caudata > Ambystomatidae > Ambystoma > Ambystoma mexicanum. The sequence goes on along the minus strand of NC_090928.1, from coordinate 536,721,411 downwards.
AAAGAAAAACAAAGGCATACGTTTCCCTATGTTCAAACATGGATATGATTACTTTCCACTGTTAAAAACAAAGACATTTGTTTTTTTGTTAAACAAAAGAACCTTAAAAACAAGGATACGCATATTTGACTTGTTTAATTTAAAGAGAGATGGATTTATAAAGACTGCTACTTGTCAAAGCCACAAGTGTTTTGTACAAGTGTTTGTCACAGAAGAGAGTAGGATCTGCAAGGAGATGGCCAGTCCTTCTGCAGTCTCCACCCCTCCAGTTACCTTCCAGGCCCTCTGTACACCTCTGGCTTCTCACTTCACCACTAAAACTCAGGACATCCTGTCCTCTCTCCTCTACCTCTTCCTCTACCTCTCTCGGCCCCCCTCTGGCTGCCTCTCCCTCTCCTCCTTTCTCCTCTTTCTCTTCGACAACACCAGATGATGTTTTTAGACAAGTCTGATCTAAGAAAGTGTCTTCCGAACTGGTGCTTCTCTGCTCCTCCAGAACCATCAAGGACCACATTGACACCCTCGCTCCAGACTTGGCAGATTTCTGCAATCACTCTTTCGCTGCTCGATCATTACCCTCTCTCCTCAAGCACTCCCTTGGGCACCCCCTCCTTAAAAAGCCTTCTGCTGATCCTATCTGTCTGCCCAATCTCTGTCACTCCTTTCCTGGGCAAACTCTTGCAAAAGCATAGCCATCTCCCACCTTACTCTCCAAACTGAATCTGTTGGTTGTCTCCATGACCATCAGTCTGGCTTCAGAGCAGCCAAAGGCACAGAAACTGCTCTCCTGAACACCCGTGAAGATCTGCTCACTAATCTTGATTGCAGCCTTCCATCCGTCCTCATCCTCCTTGACCTTTCCTCTGCTTTTGACACGGTCAATCATGCCATCCTGATCAAATGACTCTGTTAGAACCTGGGCATCGCGGATCAGGCCCTGGAGTGGTTGTCCTCCTGGTCCGACCATCCCAGGTCCAACTTGGGTCCTTTATCTCCACCACTTCTCTCTCCACATATGGTGTTCCCCAGAGCTCTCTCCTCTCACCATGGCTCTTCAATGTCTTCTTGCCCCACCCAATCTCTACCTTCTCCCCTTACTGTCAGTGTTATGCTGATGGCACTCTGCTCACTTTCAGGCTCCCCTCAGCCTTCTCTACTCTCTCGGTCATTCCTGATTGTCTACCTGCGATTCAGGATTGGTGCGCCTCCAATGATCTCTGCCTTAATGCCAGTAAGACGTAGATCCTTCTAATTGGAACCCCTGCTCCTGCTTTCCCTCTCTCACTCTGCTCGCCCTCCTTGGACCCTCTTCCTTCACCTTTCTGTAAGCCTAAAAACCTTAGTGTGATCTTCAGCTCCACTCTCTCCTTCTCCCCTAACATCACTGACCTTGCCAAGAAGGCCCACTACCAACTGCACCTCCTCAGAGGTATTCTTCGTTTTCACTTTCCCCCAGAAGCTCACTGTCTCCAGAGCCCTGGTTCTCTCTAGGCTGGACGACTGCAACAACCTCTTTCTCAATCTGCCTTCCTCTACTCTCTGCCCTCTGCAACTAATCCAGAACAAGACTGTGAGACATGTCCTTGGCCTCAAGCCCAGGGACTGTATCTCTCCAGCCCTGAAATCTCTCCACTGGCTCCTGGTGGCTGCAAGGATCAAGTTCAAGATCCTCTACATCGTCCACATGGCTGTCTGGGGTCTGGCCCCATACTACATCCAACTCTCTCCTCCAAAATACCTTGCTTCTTGAGCCCTTCGCTCACCCACCCCAAACTCTCTGATGGTCAGATGCTTCTCCAGGCAGAGAGTGGGGGGGGGAGATCTCGCTCCTCTGCAGGTGCTTCCCTCTGTAATGGCCTATCTGCCACTTTCAAACTTGAGCCGGACCGCATGAAGTTCCAGAAGCAGCTCAACACCTTCCTTTTCTCCTCTGCTTTCTCTCTTTCTCTCTCTCCCTGCAGACCTACCTGTCTGCTGCAACGACTGGTTGCTTGGCTACCCTCAGAGTCTTACTGAGTACCAGGCTCCTCCATGATCAATCTGCCCTGCACTGCCTCTGGTCCTACTGCACACTTAGGTACTGTAACTGTAACCCCACAGTCCCTTGCCTCCTTGCACTTACCCAGTGCTGCGCTGCCCTGGTTGCCCTTGCTCAGAGCAATGCTGCTCTTATTGCACTCCCCCCTTACCTCCCCCTGGCACTTCCCCTCCTCCCTTCCCCCTGCTCTTTACGTCGTTGCACTTGCCCGATCTGAATAATACAATGCCTAGTAAGATCGTTTGACTTGTCTGTCCCCTCTCTTCCATCCCTTGTATTGTTGTGCCTACAAACACTTGTGTACAGCACATAATAAATTACATATATCGTATCATACCTGGAGAAAGGAAGATGAAGAGTTTAGTTATTGGATTTTGAACAAGGTTCTAACCCGGCATTCCCCGAGAACTGCATTCCAGACATCTACACCATTCCAGACATCTACAGAATAGGAGACTGGTAAGCACTTCTTGGTACATTTTTTCCTACCAAGGATCTCGCTGCAGTGAGAATTAATGTGTTCTTGACCTAAAAGCCCCAAAAACTGTTATTCTGTGTCCACAAGCGAATCAATCCATTCACTATTATCAAGAGCACAGAGAACAACATTTCCCATCGCAGTTCGCCATTCCCACACAATATAATCCTATCTCTTTGGAGGCAAGAGCGAGTGTGCATCAGCTTGGTACCACAGGCCTTTGTCTCATTAAGAGGCTTGGGCATAACTCCTCAGTTCTGTATGTGCCAGGGGGTCCACATATACTGTAGGTCTTTGTCCTTCCCTGCTAAATCCCAGGTAAGCGTTACAGAACGCTAAGCCCACGTTTTTTTTGGTCTCACCTGGATGTGATGGAGACCTCAGATGTAGATCAATTATCCATTTTATTAGAGGAACTCTAGCGGAGGTACATGCAGCTAGGTCTGAGACAAATGCCCTATGGCGGGAGTTAGTGGTTAATAGCGATAAAACTGAAGAATTAGCCAGAAGATTAACACAAACGCAAGCGGGTCAAGCTCCATTCCGTGTTCATATAGCCTCCGCCCCGGCTCCTTCTGTGCCAGACCCTATTCAGGTAATTCCTCCCGCTTCCATTTCACTAGGCCCACCTGAAAGCTTTAGAGGAGATCCTCTTAAATACGTTTTCATGAATCAATGCAAACTACATTTCCTCTGTAGACCGGGGACATTCACTAACAACCAAACTAAGGTGGTATTTGTTTTGTCATATTTGAGGGAATATGCAGCCAATTGGTCCATAGCACTTGTGGAGCGCAATGATCTGTTACTCCAGGGATTTCAAGGGCAATTGGAGAAATAGTTTGCTAGGAAGTCTCAAGCACAGGCCCTAGACTACAAGCTTTTATCGCTATGGCAGGGTTCACAGGATTTGTTAGCGTACATTACTACATTTAATTGGCTAGTCGCAGAGACAAATTGGCCTGAAGAAAAGACAACTTCATTATTTCATAGGGGTCCTCGTGGGGAATTAAAGGACGTTCTAGCTCAAGTTGTAAATCCCACAACCTTTTGCTCAGAATTCGTCAAACTTGTTGTGCAGTTAGATCACTGTTTGCAGGAAAGGAAGGGCGATTGTTCTAGAGCCTAATTAAGACCGATGTATGCCTGGCCAAAAGAGACTACCCATCGTGCGGAACCTGTGCCAGAACCAATGCAATTGGGGGGGGAATTGGGTGCCTTTGACTAAAGAGGAATGGAATCGAAGACGAGAACTGCAGTTGTGTCTATACTGTGGTGAAGCAAGCCACTTCCTGCGGAATTGTCCGGTCATGCCACCTCGCAAGCCAATAGGATCGATGGAATCCACCAGCAAAATTACCTCTCCTCAGGCGGAAAACTAATAAGCCTGGCAGGTGTAGAGTCCCAGCTGTCGAGCTTTGAGAGAGCTTGACAGGTCTCACATTTTGCTATTCCAGTCACCTTAGGCAGTTCATGTGAGCCCCAGAAGATACATGCCCTAGAGGCAAATATTGATTGCAAAGCCATTGGTAATTACATAGACCAAAACTTTGCAAACCGGATAGGTGTGCTTACTCGATAAAAGGAGGTTGTGGAAAATGTGGTGGATGTTGACGGCACTCCTTTTGTCTTCCGATCTAGTGTCATTAGTATCAGGATGGACACAGAGAATGAATCACCTCTCATCGACTTGCCACAGATGCAAGTTATACTGGGCTTGCCATGGTTGGAGAAGCATAACCCTCAAATAGACTGGAGGAGCAAATGCTTAAAGTTTCCAGAAGAATGTTTAAGAAAATGCAAACGTCACGCAATGCATTCCTGGAAACCCCATCTCTGCAATCTCCATACATTTGGTGGGGAATGTGAGAAACCTCAGGGCGTCCTCACAAGTAATCCCCAGGGATTCATTGTTCAGGTGGCCAGGGAAGGGCATCACTCTTCGATCCCAACCCTGGGGGTGGACAATCGAGGGACGATCACATGGGCAGGGTGTCCTTGGGGATTGTGGGGAGAGCATCCGAAGGCAAGACATTGTATTCCTTACCCCAATCCATCCTACCCACTCTTGTTTTTCATGGGATATTGTCACCCAAGTCTCATCCTACCCCTTGACCTTCCCTCACGAAAAGGGAAGATACAATATCTTGGACTCCTAGGGAGAACAAACCCTTTCACAACTCTTGAGCCTAACATTGTCTCTCCTTCCTCAAAACCCAAAGGATATTCTGGGAACCCACCCCTTTCCTCCCAGTTATCCCCCTCCAATAAACAAATGGATTTAACATCACTCCCTCACCTTGATAGGCCCCAACAAGTCCCCACACCTGGTACTGAAAAGAATAGGAGACAAGTTCAGGCTCCCTCAGTCTGTCCGGGGTATTTCCACTCTCACCCCATCTCCCCATTTCCAATAAGTACTAGGACAGGGAAGAGGCGATCGGGAGCAATGAGGATTACCCATAGAAACAACATGGGGATACAAAGTGAGACCCACATCTAACACCTTTGAATTGTCCCATTAATAGTCAGGCAAGGGCAGGCACTTTTTCCCAACTGTGCACACCTGACTCCAATTGATTCTCACCTGCAGTATAAAAAGGATGGTTCTGCCATAGAGAGAGAGCAAGCTTGGGATGCTGACTGGACCAGAGGAGCCAAGGAGCACAGATCTGCAGAATAAGAAGCCTGGAGGATCTGGGTAAGAACGGCATGCCGAGACGCTGGCTCAGTGTTTGTGAGGGGCTGCAGTGTGGCCAGCGAGCAGGGTTTCCAGGGAGCAAGGCAGCCTGTATCATGCTGCCGGTGTTCAGGGAAATGCTTGTTCCCTTGGGATGTGTGCTGGTCCCAAGTGTGTCTGAGGGGCACGTAGTGAGACCCTGACCTGGACCCAGACCCATTTGACCTGCTTGCCGGCGCTGCGCTACTGTTGGTGAGTTTCATGAGACAGAGAGAGACTCAGTAGTGTGCGGGTGGCTGGAGCAGGAGCGTTGTTGAAAGAAGAGCACAGTGAGAGAAAGCTGGACGAAAGCTGGAAAGCGATAAAAGAAAGCAAAGTGAAGCAAAAGAAAGGTAAAAGCAAAGCGAAGCAAGCCAAAGCTGGAAAGCGTTGAAAGTAAGCAAATCAGAATCATAGAAAAGGTGCGCTAGAGGCGCGTAAGTAATGAAAGACAGCAAAGTGTGTTGGCGGCACGAAAACAGCCAAGAGTGGGTGTGAGACAGACCCACAAGAAAGAAGAGGGGTGCAAGTGACCTGAAACCGAGCGAGACAGCAAAGAGACAGTGAGAAGGAAAACGGACAGTCAAGAGAGGGTGCAAGCAACCTGAAAGTGAGAAAGAGGGTAAAAGCGACCCCAAAGAAATACACAGGGCCTCACCACGAGTTGGGCTGTAACCCTTAAATGTGGTGGTAACTGTATTACTGCCACATTTAAGGGATGGCCCTATCATGAGTTGGGCGCTAAATGGACTGTTTTACCTCCAGCTCTTTTCTGGAGGTGAAAATCCCATTTAGCGCCCTGTATTACCGCCAGCTGCATTAGTATGCAGTATTTGCGCCAAAAATGCCCTGTTAGATCTAATGGACCCAGTGGGAAATGGGGATTTACTGTTAACAGCCAACCCGTGATCTGGTGGTAATACTGCCGGACCGGTGGGCGCTAACGCTATCACAGTTGGGCGATATTACAGCCGGGATACTGCACAACTCATGATGAGGCCCAGAGAGTGCAAGAGGCACGTTAAAGGGCAAATGAAGTTGCTAGAGGAGCATAGTAAGAAACTGAAGGTGCAAGAGAGCACCGTGAAAAGTAAGGAGAAGTGTGCAAGAGAAACAGAAAGTGGAAAGAAGGTGCAAATGTGCACGACAGAAAAAGTTGTGCAGGAAATACAGTAAAGTGGAAAAGCACAGAGTGAAAGAGGCACAGAAGTGGAGAAGGTGTCAGAGAATAAGGAGAGGGGTTAGAGGTCAGAGTGGTCACGCCTGGGAGGATCAAAGAACCCAGCGTTCTCGGAAAAGTCTTTGGTACTACCCCCATGTAAGAACTGTACAGTGAAAGGTGCATCCTGACAAGAGGAACTTATTTTTGGTTTGAGACTAGAGGGGACTAGCCTTGGGGAAGGGAACCCTAAGAGGCCCACAAGAGACATTGCTGAACTTCATGAAGAGCGGCCCAGACTTGGGGAAGGAACTCTGAGAGGCCTAACGGGAACAGTTAGTTTTTTTTGGTTTGGAACTGGAAGGACCGAAGCCTGGGGAAGAGAACCCCAATAGACCCAAAGACATTGTGAACTCTATTGACTTGCTGCAAGATGTTAAGATGGATTTCTAAACTCCGACCTGGTGGACAGAGGTTTAGGAGGCCACCCTCAGTTTAGTGGAACAGAGGAACCTTCTGGACAAGCCAGTCCAATCTAGGGGGCTTGGCAGGTGGTCAAGACTAATTCTCAGGAGGTGTGAGAGTGATTGGAATGCCACAATGAGCACACACAGCAACAAACCACAAATTACTCTTAGACAAGTGTATTTGAAAAATATCTATATATTTATTGGCGGCTGAACTAAATAGACACAAGTAACTTTAGCAATGAGAAAACCGTTATCACACAAATCCTTATACTGTACAATATTTATACACAATACATTTCCTAATGCAATTTAGTTACATCATAGAAGCACAACTTGTGAAGAGAGGTTCAAGTTAGCATACATATGGCATTAGGTAATTATTCAGAGTTCGTCCCTAACTTTCGAGTCCAACCCTATGAAGTGGGGAGCCTTATGCTCAACAGTACAGTTGTGCGCAAAAGTGCACGATCGCGCAGATGAACAAAAAGCGGGTCTTTTTGTAGGGGCTGTAGCAAGTCTGGAAGGGGCTTAAGGCGATGAAGAATTGGTTCCCACTATTCGAGTAGGCCCTGCCCTTGGCAGCAAAGCAGTATTCAAAAGGGGGGGATAGCTAGGGAGCGCAGGCTAACCCAGCCAAGTTCGGGTACCTTTAAGGGATACCGGTGCGTAAAAAGGGGTGTCCAGTCAACTCGTCGAAAAAAAACTGGTCGACTGCAATTTGGTCGACGCAATTTGGTCGAAAACCAAATGGTCGAATTTTTTTTTTTATTTATATATTTATTTTTCGGGTTTTCGTTTAGTTAAAAAAGGGGTTTTTAGAGAAAAAAGGGGGTTGGGGGGGACCCCCCCAAAAAAAAAAAAAAAGGGTTAAAATAAAAAAAAAAAAAATTTCGACCATTTGGTTTTCGACCAAATTGGTTCGACCATTTGTCTGGTCGACCAATTTTTTTCGACGAAATGTCTGGTAACCGTAAAAAGGATCAGATGTGCCAGGGGGCCACTGGTGAGTGATGCAAGTACTCACCAACCCTGGGCACAGTCCGGACCAAACTTCGCCAGTTTAGTCGAGGTCGCTAGTAGGTTAGAGTCCTGCAGTTTTGCAAAGCTCCGTCTCTCAGCGGCTGTGGTGTAGAGCGATCCTCTGTAAAGGGACAGTTGCCTTTTCTCAGCTTCCGAAGGAGGTATGGTGAACGTTCCGGTGCAGCTAACTTCAGGGCACAGGAGAGCAGAACAGCAGGGGAACAATAATGACCATCACCACCAGGTAGTGACGGCGGAATCGTGGATGCAGTCAGCGTTAGGGACTCTCCCTATTCGGGACCCACAGGAGCTAGGCCTGCGGAATTTGGCGGGAGAAAGCGGTGTCCCAAATTTTGGGTCTACATTTGAGACGGCAGCAGTGCTAGGGATTACCATGAGGTAGAGCTGGACAGTACGCTGGATGGCCCAGGAACACATCCAAAGGGGCTTGTTCGGTGAGTAAGCAGGGGGCGCCGAGAGTAGTTTCCCCCCCTGCTACAAAGGGGCAAAGCACAATGGCAGCCTTTTTCTTCTTTTTTTTAAATTTTTTTTATTTTTTATAAATCTTGTTTTTTACAGAACAAACAATACATAACAAGTACGACTTATGCATGATATAGTTAAGGTTCAACTTGGGATTCTTGCTGGTCTGAGAGCGCGCTTTCCAGGCGTCGGTGCAGAGAGTCCGTGGGGGAACATACAAGTTCTTAGTGTTCGGGCGTACCGCCCAGTTAGGCCTTATCTTCCCATTTCCCCCATAGCTTTGTAAATTTCCAGGGGTTACCCCAGGCTCTATATACCCTCCTTTCCACACCCATAGAACGGTCCATGTCCGACACCCATTGGTTTAGTTTGGGCGTTCCGCTGAGCCCCATTCGGTTGCTATCAGTCTTTTAATCAGCCCTAGGGCTACGGCCAGGAAGGTTTTCTCATAGCTGTTAAAGTCCATGCTTTCCCAGATTCCCAGTAATGCCAGTTTGGGTTCGAAGGGGATCGCGGCCCTCATTATGATGGACAATTTCCGGGTGTATTTGGCCCAAAAGGTCCTAATTTGTGAGCATTCCCAGACTGTGTGGTAGAAGGTGCCGCCCTCCCTTCCGCATCTGAGGCAGGTGTCACTATCTATTCTCCCTCATCTATTTAGCATTGTGCAAGAGTAGTATACCCTGTGGAGTATTTTAAATTGTATCAGTCGCAGCCGTGCCGCTATCCCGACTTCTCTTGGGAACATCAAGTCCTCTAACCATTCTTCAGGTTCGATCCTACCCAAATCTTGCTCCCATTTGCGTTGCAAGTTGGTTAGGTATTCTGCCCCGAACGCCGTTAGTACCTGATATAAGGTGGATGTTACCTTAGTGGGAATGCCTGCTTCAAATAAGTTGGCTTCCAGCGGGGAGTTGCTAAGAATGTTGCTCAGGGGTGGGAACTGGGCTGAGATGGTGTGGGATATTTGCCTGTATCTGAAACCCTACAGCCCGTATTGCAATTGTAGTTCCCGGAACAGCCTAGGCCTGTCGTCCTTTGTAACGTCTGCCAGGTTGTCTATCCCTTTCTTTGCCCAGCTTTCCAGGTACCCAACTTTCAACAGTTCCCAGAGGAGTGCGTTGTGCCAAATGGGTTGTGCGAGGGTCGGTCTTTGGCCCCATCCTAGATCTTGATGGGCTTCAGCCCAAACCACCCGACACGTGTGTTTCATTGGCCCGGGTAGGGTTCCCTGGTACCGTTTCCCACCCATATAGGGCTTGTCTGGGTGTCCTCCCTCCCCGTCGTCTTCTCTCCGGCGCAATGTGTGGGAGGGATTGGTCTCCGTGCAGCCAGTCATTTACTGACCCCAGCTGGGCTGCCCAGAAGTACCTGCACAGATTGGGTAGGCCTATCTCTCCCTCCCATATCGACCTGTGTAGTGTCTGTAGTGCCACCGGGGTTGTTTCCCTCCCCGCAGCAGCCCTCTCACTCGGGGATCTCTCAATGTTAGTGAAAGTCTTTTTTGGGATTGGAGCGGGCGTTTTGCAGGAGATATAGGAATTTGGGCAGGACCAGCATTTTGAAGAGGGCCGCCTTTCCCAGAAGGGTCAGTGGGAGGGATTGCCAGTGGGCGACGTCAGAGGCGAACATGTTCATCAACGGGGTTAGACTGAGTTGGGTGTATTCTCCCAGTTGAGGGCTGAACTGGATTCCAAGGTATTTAAAGCCTGCTGTGGACACCGTGTATGGGCATCCATGAGGAGGCCCTGTCACTTCACCCTGTATTGGGAAAAAAATTACTTTTGCCAGTTGATTTTAAGCCCGGAAAATGTCTGGTATTCTTGTAATATTCCTGTCACGATAGGGCATGAGACAGTGCGGTTGCTCATGTAAATGAAAAGGTCATCCGCGTAAAGTGATACCCTGTCTTCTCCCCCCATGGACATTTAAATCCCTCCCAGTTTGTACTCTCCCTGAGCCGTATTGCAAGTGGTTTTATCGCAAGGATGAAGAGTAGTGGCGAGAAAGGGAAGCCCTGTCTCGTGCCGCTTTCCAGTGCGAAGGTCTGGGATGTGATCCCATTTACCCTTACTGCAGCTGCGGGGGAGGTGTATAGTAGTCAGACCCAGGCCAGGAAGTTTTCACCAAATCTCATTCTACTCATTATTTCCCAGAGGGACTCCCACCTCACCGAGTCAAACGCCTTCTCAAAGTCTATGGAGATTAGCTTGGGTGCAGTAAATGTCGCCCTCATTTTGTGCGCCCCCAAAGTCGCAGTAACTGCGGGGCGCACAAATGAGGGTGACATTTTTGTATGATTCCGTGCGAAGGCTTCGGCTATTTCTGTGTCCCCAGTGATTTCTTCCCCTTGACTATTTCTTAGGGCTCTGACATGCCTCTGGCCTTCATCCCTTCTTTCCAGCCAGGCCAGTGTTCTGCCCACCTTATCCCCCAATTCATGGATCTGGGTCTGACAGACCTGGTGGGCTTCTTTGGCGTTGTCCACCGCGATGTTGCGTAGCGACTCTTGTGCTGTGACGAGCACCCGCTTCGCTCTCTGCGCCCCGGAGGAGAGGAACTCTACCTCGGTTTGTCGGACCAACCTTTCAGCTTCCTCCACCTTCTCCCTGTGCTGTCTCCTTTTGGCTGCGACCATTGACAGGGCCTCTCCTTATACCCTTCCCATAGTGTGACTGGGCTATCTACGGTCCCTGTGTTTAGCTCAAAGTATTCATCGGTCTTGGCTGCAAGGCCTTCAGTGAACTCCGGGTCCCCCAGGTAGTAGGTGTTGAGGCGTCAGGGTCCTTGGGGTTTTACCCTCCCATTCTTTAGTTCAGTGATCAGGGGGGAGTGCTCTGAGATTCCCCTTGCTAGGAATTTAGCTGCGAGCAGCCGGTGCGTCATATTAGCAGGGACAAACAGGTTGTCAGAGGCATGGGCCCCTGAGAGAAAGGATTATTCCCCTTTCGGTGGGATGTAGCCACCTCCACGTGTCCACCCACCCCAGGGCTTCAGTAAAGGATCGCAATTTTGTGCAGGTCGACAGGTTTCTAGAGCCTATGTGGGATCTGTTGATGCCACGATCCATCGCCTCATTGAAGTCCCCGCCTAGTACCCAGGTGTCAGCGTAGCATTGAGACGCGAGTTCTTGCAGTTCTGTCAGGAGATCCATAGAGAGTGGGGGCGGGAGGGGGCATAGACTGCTGCCATTCCCAGGGTGTTGCCTCCCAGTTCTCCCCTGGCCAGGACATATCGCACCCTTGGGTCGGCCCTCACTTCCATCGGCTGAAATGGGACCCTTTTGTGCAAGAATATGAGTACCCCCCTGGATCCCCGGGAGAAGCCCGCGTGGGAGGCCACTTTCTAGTTGGTCCTAAGGAAAAACCTGCATTCTGTCCCTGCCAGGTGAGTCTCTGTAAGGAACTTTATAACGGGCGAGTGCCTGTTGAGGTATTGCAAGACCAGTCTCCTTTTTATCCCAGAACATAACCCATTCACGTTCCAGGTCATCACTGCAATTTTCCCTTCAGAAACCATCATCCCAGGGGAGTCCCATGTCTACCTGTGTGGTGCCTCCTCCTCCCGCGTTGATCCGGTGATCCACCCTCCCTTTTCTGTGTGTGCCGGTCCCCAAAGGGGTACCAATGCGTGCTGCGTACAATCGAAACTTTAATAAAAGCATAATCAACCCAACTGTGATTTCTAATCTACCCCTTAACCCTCCCTGTACTCCTCCCCCAACTGGAAGCACCTGTATCCCTAACTTCGCTCCAACTTGGTGCGAAAAACTGAGTCAACCGATTGCGGGGTGGTCGCTGCAGCGGAATGTGAGAGCCACTGCCTCCGGTCCCGAGGCCGCTAAAATCTCCTGCTCCCGTACCACCTGCGAGGGTGCTGTTGGTGTCCAAGGGCACCGGGTCATCCGTTGCTTTCTCCCTCGGGATCAGCGGGAGGCGCCCGTACCGTCGGCCGCGCCACACTCGGTGTTGGAGAGCGGCTTCGATATGGTCTTCCTCTGGGTCGTCCACTGAGTGTGCAATGTTCTGGCTGCGATAGGACATGCTTTTCGAGCCACAGTCATGCTCCCTTTGGGTTGTGAAGAAGGTGCACCGTGCCCTCATATTGTACTTTGAGTTGTACCAGAAAAAAGAGCGCGTACTTAATGCCTAGTGAGTGTAGCTTCTTTTTAACGGTTTCAAAAGATTGCCAGGCTTTTTGAACTTCTTTGGTATAGTCCGGGAAAAATCCGATTTGGTGGCCATTGTACGTAATGGGGCCAGCGGCACGAGCCATCTGTAGCAGGGAGTCTCGGTCCTGGTAGTTTAGCAGGCGTACCATTATGGTGCAGTGGGGTGCCCCAGGGACGGGACGGCCCGTTGGCATCCTGTGCGCTCTTTCAACTGAAAAGAATTTGGAAAGATTCTTGGGGGCAAAGAGTTCGGTCAGCCACTGTTCCAAGAAGAGCTCCATGTTGGGTCCCTCCTCTTTTTCTGGTACTCTGAGAATGTGGATATTGTTCCGTCTGTCTCTCATCTCGCTGTCTTCTGCCCGGTTCTCGAGTTGCGTGAGTTTCTCGGTGACCGCCGCTAGTTGTTTTTCCATTTTCTTTATGGCGTTCTCTGAGTTTGATATGCGCTGCTCTGCTTCCCCCACTCTTGAGCTTATGTTCCTCATGTCCTGTCTAATGAGGGTCACCTCCGACGAGAGTCCCCCCCCATTTTCTCTTCCATAGAGGATTTGGATTTGCTTATGGCCTTCATTATGTCGCATAGCGTAATTTGGGAATCAGTCAGCCCCACTTCCATTGCCTCTGTTCCACTAGTGCTTGCCCCTGTTGTTTGAGAGGCCCCTACTGTGTTCTGGTCCATCTTGCTTCGGAGACCGGCCTTCTTTACCTTGTCTTTCCCCATTGTGTTGTGATGGTGGGCCACAGCACTGCAGGCTTCAGCTTGAGGTGTTGTGGCGGTGGGGGCTGAGGTCTTGTGCTGGTGGGGTGCTTGATCCGTGTAACGTTCGTTTAGGCGAAGCGCCTCCTCCTGCTCCTTCGTGTTCTGCCTTGTCTGGATGGGGTGAGCTTGGCCCCGCTGCAAGGGGAGTATGTTCTTGCAGCTCGTGGTGCCGGGCGTCCAGTGCATCAGCGCTGGGCTCTCTTGTTCAGTCTCCCCTGTCCGTGTCTTATTCCTGGTTTATGTTCCTGCAGGTCCCCGTTGCCAGGCTGGGAGTTATCGAGCAGGCCTCTTCCCGTGGGGCCCTGTTTTGCCCTGCCGGATTTTGTAGCTCACAGGCCAAGGGGCTCCTCAGGACCATGTGTTAGGCTGCTTGTCTAGTCACACAGTGGCCGCCGGGCTTTGGAAAGAGTCTGATCCCCTATCTTGCAGGTTTCAGGATTTAGAGGTTTGTTGCTGGGGGGGGGGGGGATTTTTTTCCCCAAAATGTGCCAGAGTATAGTGTGAATTCCCCAGCCCTCCATTCTGTAGCGTGGGGCTGGCAGCGCGTGTCCGCCCTCTTCTCCTTGCTGCGGGGTTCAGACCCCCGTTGCAGGTGAGGGCCTCCCTGGTCCTCTGGGCGCTTAGGTTTCTCACTGCACCCTCTGGTACGCCGCCGGGCTTCTACCCTGATACAAGTCCCAGCGGGGGAGTCTGGATATGTCGCCCGGCTTCTGCCCTCTTACAAGACGCAGCGGGGGTCTGGGTTTGCCGCTGGGCTTCTATGTGTCCCGCCATGTACAGCGGCGGGGGAGTGCGGTGCCGATTCCCCCCCTCCTCACCTGGTCAGTGCCACCGGCTGCCTCGCCTCTCCGTGGGGGATGGGTGACGGTCCCAGGATCTCTGGAGGATCTCCGGCGGGTTCCACTGGTATTGGGTCGGGATCCGTGGCCGTGAAACTCCGCACCTCTGTGCGCGGAGGGGGGTCCGCCTCGGTGCTTGTGGCCGGTTGGGGTGCAACGGAGTCCCGGATCTCGATGCGGGCCGGTGTGGGAAAATATTGCGCCCATCACCTTCTGGGCTTTGGGCGGTCTGTTAGAGCGGATCCCGGCACCAATTCTCCTCGGGAGCGCAGCCATCGGCAGCACCATGCCTCTGCAGTCCGGAGCTGTCTTCTGCCAGTGCTTTCTCGGCAGGGAGTCGGGACAAGATTGCAGGATGTTTACCGCGGAACGGGAGCTATGGCCGCTCACGTCTGCATGGTTCCACTGCGCAACAGCGCCCCCTTGGCAGGCCTTCTTGATCAAAGAAGAAAGCAGGGGTACGACGGGACAGCAGACGGCAAAGGGTGTCAAAACCTTCCAAATAATCTCCAGCAGTTTCACAAGTCTGTTTCTTCGTGTAGGAGACTTGGGTCCTTCTATACTTCAGTGAGAACACAGGTGATCAACCTGGAATGGCTGCCGAGTCCCTTCTCTTATCCAAGAATAGCTTCATGCCAAAATCTAGGACTTCCAATGAAGATCTGCTCTCTTACAGGTATCCCAGACATAGAGCAATCACGGCCCATAGTAGTCTGTCATTCAGGCACTCCAGGAATCCTGGCACAAGCCCTCTTCCTGGGCACACATATGTGACAGGCAGAAGCCTGCGAAAGAGATCGGTTTTCACGGGACGCTGTATGCCCAAAAAAGGAAAACACGGGTTACTCGACCTGGGTGAAGGCAATGGACAAAATGGCCATGGGACAGAACAAAAGACTTTGTGGGACCTAGCCAAAGTCTTGATCTAAACACGGTTTTACCCAGTAAAAAGAAGTAAAACACTATGAAAACTAACTGCTGGCACCAGTTCGTCCCATGCACACTCGTACAATCACCAAAAAATCCCTCAAGGGTGTCTAGGGACATAAAACAAAAAGAGACCCCAGCGCACGGTACTGGAAGGTACATTGCGCACTGTAAAAAGTTACCAAGAAATGGCAACATAGTTAAGGACTAAGGGAAACATAGTTTCCCAGTACTGACAGTCTGAAGGACATGCCAGTTTCCCCGCAACAAGTGAGCAAAAGCCCAGGGGAATTCAGCTGAAGGCTGAGCTCCACTGGAAAAAGTCAGGTTAGCCTAGCCACATAAAAGCAAAAAGTTTGAGGGAGTACATAAATGGAGGGAAAATTGCACATACGTGAAATCTTTCCCAACACAAGAGCACTACGTGGAAGGTTCCAAGGGCAACCCTTTTGAGTTTAACTATTTTGAACTGGTAGAACTACACCTATTGGTAAGACTACCTGAAACCAGCTGTGGTTTACATTTCATTTTGAATCACCATTTTTCCTTTAAGAAGATCCCCTATCACATTTGGTTTAAGAGTGAGGGCAAGCACAGGTTTGGACACAGACAAACTTTGGTTTTGGACTTAAGATATCGACAGCCCTTGGAAACATCAGCTGGGGGAACAACCGCCTTAGAGTTAGGGCCAGATAGGCATTACACCAACCCCACAAAGTCTGATAAAGGTGATAAAGGTTTTCAAACTGTTACTTTTGAGTCTGTGTGTCTCTTGATACCATACCTATCTCACAGGAAGGTGTTGGTCTGGTTGGGGAAATAACTACTCTTTACAGAGAATGAGGATGTCTGCCGGAAGGAACAAGCTGAAATCTTACCACATCATTGCCCATATGATTGTCAGTTAATTTAGTACCCGGAGCTCAAGTACCATGCAGCCGCGTGTATGCTCTCACAGAGAAGGAGAACGAGCATTTGCAAAATTATTTAGACCAGTACTTGGCCAATGGGTTCATCCGTCCTTCAAAATCTCCTGCTGCTTCTCCGCTCTTCTTTGTTCTTAAGAAAGAGTGGGACCTCCAGGCATGCATCGATTAAAGGAAGTTAAACGATGTGACTGTGAAAAACAGATATCCTTTGCCGCTAATACCAGTGTTGCTGGATCAAGTGAGAGTTGCCACTACATACACAAAGTTAGACCTTCTGGGAGGCTACCCCCTGGTATGTATTATCGAAGGGGATGAATGGATGACAGATTTTGAACTTAATACGGTCTCTTCTAGTATCAGGTGATGCCTTTTGGATTATGCAACGCTCCGGCTGAATTCCAGTACCTTATGAATGATGTATTAAGAGAATTACTGGATTTATGTGCAGGTGTGTACATTTACAACATTGTGGTATATTCAACTAATCCGGAGGATCATGTCATGCTTGTCGAGGCTGTTCCTGAACAACTTAGACAGCATTGATTGTTTGCTAAATGTGAAAAATGTTCTTTCCATGTGACAGAAGTGGAGTGTTTGGGATTTATTCTTACTCCGCATGGAGTACGGATGGACGACAAAAATGTTGAAGCGATTCTTCAATGGCCTTCACTGACATCAGTAAAGACAGTCCAGAGTTTTATCAGATTTGCCAATTTATACAGGCATTTCATTCCAGAATTTTCTCCGGTGGTACATCCAATCACTTCATTGATGCGGAAGAATCAAAAAATTTCAGTGGGACCCTGAAGTGGAACCAGCTTTCCAGGATCTGAAGAAGAAATTCACTTCTTCCCCCATACTGGGATACCTGAACCCAGAATTCCCTTATATTGTGGACACTGATGCCTCAAGTGTAGCCATGGGTGCCGTTTTATCACAGAAGGATCCACAATCAGGTGACTGCATCCAATAGCCTTTTGGTCCAAGAAATCCACAACCGCAGAAAAGAACTATGCCATTACTGACAAAGAGTTGTGTGGAGAAGCCTGCGGATCCCCCACTAGAATCCTGCCTAGAGTCTCCTCCCATGTGGCCAGGAGAGGGCAGATGTATCCTGATCCCAGTCCTGGGGGTGATCTACTGCAGGAAGATCACCTGGGCAGAGACACGGCCCAGGGAGGTGGAGGGATTTCACAGGATGAGACACAGTACTTTTCATGGGGGAGGAATTTGTTTATCACAAACTTAGAGGAGGAATTGGCTTATTAACATTTGTGGGCAACCTGACCGTGCTCTCCCACCTATTCCCACAGGA
Organism: Ambystoma mexicanum; assembly: GCF_040938575.1. Classification (NCBI taxonomy): domain Eukaryota; kingdom Metazoa; phylum Chordata; class Amphibia; order Caudata; family Ambystomatidae; genus Ambystoma; species Ambystoma mexicanum. Next base: position 536,704,103 of record NC_090928.1, on the reverse strand, counting down.
TCCTCTATTCAGGTGGCCTGGGAAGGGCCATTGCTTTTGGATCCCGACCCTGGGCTTGGCCAAGCGAGGGAGGATCACCTGAGTGGAGGGTCACAAGGGATTGGGAGAATACCCAAGGGTGAGACATGGTTTTCCCCCTTATCCAATTGTATACCAACCCACTCCCCCTCAGCCTTAATGGGGTATTTCTAAGCACACCCCATTTCCCCCTCTCCCTTCCATTTTGCCTCTGAAACCCCTTCCTCAGCTTTTATGGGATATTTCCAAACCCATACCATCACCCCTCCCCATTTCCAATAAAAACATGGGCGAGGAAGAGGCAACATAGAGTAGTGAAGATTTGCCATAGGAATAACATGGGGAATGTAAGGGAAACTGGCCGTAAAAAGAACTTAAGCTGTCCCATTGATAGTCAGGCATTTCCTAATTATCACACACACACACCTGACTCCACTTGACTTGCTTTTCCAACTATAAAAGGTGTGGTTCTGCACAGCTGAATGAATGAGCTTGGTAAGTTGTTTGGACTAGAGAAGCTAAGGAGCAGAGAGCACCAGGATCGGCTCAGAGGAGAACAGCGTGCCAAGATGCTGGCCGTGGTTTCCGAGAGGCTGCAGTGTGGCTGGGGAGCGGTGTCTCCAGAGAGCCGCAGCGAAGCATCTTCCAGGTTACTGTTGGTGGGTAAAACATTGCTTGTTCCCTTGGGACCTCTGCCATCCCCAAGAGTGTCTGTGGGGCAGGTGATGAGACCCTGACCTCAGGCCCGCACAACCAAGAGGGGCCGCTTGTCACTGCGCTGATGCTCAGGTGAGTCTTGTGAAGAGAGCGAGTGAGAGATTCGGGAGCATGCGTCTGACTGAAGCAGAGCGGGCAAAAGAAAATGCATGAACCGGCACGGAGTGGAAAAGAGGAAAGGAAACTATTAAAGAAAGCAGATTGAGAGAAAAGTAACAAGATTGAGAGAAAGTCTGAAATCAGTGCGTGCAAGAGATGCAAAGGAAAAGAACTATATTAAAGAGGACGCGAACAACCCGAAAAGAGAGTGTGGGTACAGAAAGGTAGAGAAAGTGCAAGTGTGCATGGGAAAGAAAGAAGGAAGGTGTTAGTGGGCACGACGATGTAAAGAAAGTGCAAGTGGGCACTGGAAAGCAAGAAGGAAGGTGCTAGTGGGCATGAAGAGGTAAAGAAAGTGCAAGTGTGCAAGAGAAGGAAAGAAAGGTGCCAGTGGGCACAAGAAGGAAAGTTAAGAAAACGCATGGGAATAAGAAGGGGCGCAGAAAGCCCCTGGAGGAAAAAGTCAAGAGCAAGAAAATCAAAGAGAGGGGTTAAGGGTCGCAGTGGTCGCGTTAGGAGGAGAAAAATAACCTGGTGTTTTCGAAAGTCTCTGATGATAACCATTTGTGAGAACTGTATATGAAAAACAAGGTACATCCTGACAAACTGAACCCATGTGTTCTTTTACTCTCAAGAGGTCCTAAGCTTGGGAAAGGGAACCCTGAGAGGCCTAAGAAGTGTATTTGGGTTTGGACTTGAAAGAGGCCTGAGCTTGGGGAAGGGAACCCTAAGATGCCTATCAACATGGAATCTTGACTATTTTGTGTTACTGTAGGAACTGAACCTTGGGGAGGGGAATCATGAGGCATTAAAGACATTGGCCTCATTATAAGGTTGCTGGTCCGGGAACTACGGTACTGGTAAGCATGCCGGTACCATAGTGCCATACCGGCACCCGCAAGCAGAGCATGTCGGATGCACCGGCACCGTTTATAACGGTGCCGGTGCATCCGGCTTCCCCATTCCCGGGCGCCTAGGAATGGCCAATTACCGGGTCTGGCAAGGCTGTAATGACCTGGTAATTGCCCATTCCTGGGCGCCGGAAAAAAAATAAATACCGGCGACAGCCTCGTAATGAGTGCCATTGACAATGTTTGGAGTATGGAGAAGGTCCCATGAACAGTCCCTTTGAACTGCATGCCTCTCACTAATAAAACCAAGTAAACTCAATTGGCTCTCCTGAAGCGTTACAACCCAGTTTTCACACATTAAGAAGACACACATGCAACATTGTGTCCCGAGTACCTTCGAGGCTAAGAAGCTGACCAAAAGGTGGGGATGCGCAGCTTTGAAGTGGCATTTCAAAGGTAAAACTAAATCATGTGTGCCTAATTTCGTTTTTATTGAAAAACTGATATCTTGTAACATCACAAACAATAAAGCAGAAGTTGTAAAAGCAGTAGAAGCTGAGCAGAGAACAAGTAAAGTCAAAGCCAATAGCATAAGCTATTGGCTTTGGCCAATACAGCATATCCAGCTCACCTAAGAACTAAACAATGCTGTTTAAGAGTTGTTGAATCTGTGTTACTTCAGATGCTTCTAAGACTGGGGTGACAGAAGTTATCCAAGGCTGGACAGAGTGGCATTATAGCCTTGGGATAGCCACTGAAGTCAAAGTGTTCTTGAAGCTAGGGAAGGGAGCTGGTTGCTTGGTCAACATCTCTGAAGATCCCTACATATTTTAAAGTTGTAGCAGCAGTAGTATAATTGAAGTTGGTAACTACAAAGTGGAAGGAAAGGAAAAGAGGCTGCCCTTTCTTGTGACAAGAGAGAATAGTGCCTTGCCAGCCTGTAGAGGTCGAAGAAGTCTATTGGAAGTGACCTAACTTTTTAAATTGCAGCAGAACTGTTATTGCAAATACCATTGTCAGTATTGTAGTAGTTGAATATAGTAGAAGCCAAAAGGTAACTGTGAGGCAAGAAAGCCTGCTCTCATAGTTGCATCAAGGGAGTTGCTGGAGAGAGAGCAATTTCCAAGCAGAAGCATCCTGACAAACCTGCATAAAGCAGATGCTCCAGATGTTGCAAACAGAAGAATTGTCAAGCAGAAGAGGTATTGTTGTCGTCACCATTGTTCATCTTTTCTTGGAGAGAGTCTGTCCAGGAATACCATTGGTACTATTGTTTTCTTTTTGGAACTTGGAAGGGGAATCTTTTCATCCAGTGAATAGGAACTGCTACCAGTGGATTTCTACTTGTGTGAAAATGTGTTTCTCTGTAACTTTGGAAGTCTTTTCATTTCCTTGGAAGAACTGACTTTGGGATATTTCTGGGGAAGCAAGATCTTATCTGCCCAGAACAAGTAGAAGGTATTGGTAAACATTTAATTTATATTGTTTCCATGTGTATTTAAATGTTTATCTTGTTTAGTCTGAGGGTTAGTATTGTGAATGCTGGGAGGGCTTCCCTTAGATCCTAGACTAGGTAGAGAATCCCCTGTTAGACTAGGTTTTCTGTGCATTTTTGTTTAAAATAAAATGTTGAACTTTGAGAATACTAAACACAGTCTGGGGTCTTACATTGCTGACCCCTCATATATGGTGTGAGGGGTGGGATGCAACTGAGCTGATGCAAATTGGGATCCACAATGTATTTAGTAAATTCATATCAGCCATAGACAGACACAGAGAAAAGCTGGTCTGGGTCTAATTCTACTACGTGTGCCACGTGTACTACCCTTCAAAGCCTGGTTATGAGACCTCCCTTGCAGGGGAGGAAAGGAGCTTTGATTCCTCTTCCATCACATGAACCAGGGGAATGAGAGAAGTCCCTTGTAATCAATGGCCCCTTAAAATGTATGTCGATATTGTGAGAAACATGAAGGTGTCTCACCCACTAGTTCCTGGAGATCTGTCATCCAGGTGTCCAGGACACGGCCATAGCTTTTGAATCCAGTTCCTGGGAGTGGACCAGTATGGCAGGATCACCTGATGAGGGATCTTCGGGGAGTGGAAGTGGGACACCGGATGGTGAGACGCGGTATCCCCTTCCCTGTAACACCTTTTCTCCATCCTACCAGGTAGGATACCTAGGAACTCACCCCCCCTCCTTTCCTAACACAAACACTTTCTCACAAAGAGTTCACCGCGAGCAACAATGGACTAACACCAGAGCCGTATACCTGACATGTCCCAATACTGTCATGATGCCTACCCCCGGAGCACCAGGCCAGGCCCAGCTCTTTGGACTCTGTCCTGGCGCCGTTGGCACCAGGCTCATGTTGGACATCAGTCCTGGCGCCATAGGTGCCAGGCTCATAAAGGAAGGTGTTTTGTACACTTACCTGATGCAGACCATGCTGCAAGATTCAGGCCTCCCTGAGACCTGAAAGGGACTATTTTTTCATTGGGACTATTTTGCCACTCGGGCGTGGCCAGGGAAGGATACTTACCTGGAACTACTTTGGGGGGCTATTTAAGCCATGCCCAGACAGTAGCTCACGCTTCGCGTTGTTCTGCATCCAAGCAGCTGAACGCTCACTGTGTCTGCTCCTGCATCTGGACTCCAGCCACGCCCGCCTCGATCCTGGAACAACTGTAAGGACAGAAGAGAAGAGAAAGGTGAAAACCAAGAATTTCATCAAACTTCTTACCTGCATCCGGAACCTTCACGCCAGCGTTCCTGAGAAAAGACTTTCATTTAAAAGCACCGCATTGCTTGCTGCAGCGCCGCGCCTCACTCACCTGTCGTCAGGAGTTCTTCTGGCTCCACCGTGACTGCCTGCACCGGTCGCCACATCTCTGCGCCTAGGGAAGAGAAGAAGAGACAAAAGGTGAGCAGAAGGAACATATGAGGAAAGTCTAATTTTCCGCCATAAAACTTACCGGTCTTCTGTTGGTGGACCATTCCTCATTTCGGGTCGGCGCCGCTTCGTTGGCAGGTACCGCACCCCGGCCCCTATGGGGAAAGGACAAAAGACATTACTGGGGGAATATAAAGACATTAAGAGGGATCGCCCCCATCGCTAACTCACCTGAGTTTACCATCGGCAATTCAATCCCTCAACGCATCGCCTTCATTCTGCACCTGAAATAAAGGACAGATCACAGGTTAGGAAGGCAACAGAAAGGGAGGCTCAACACTTGAACTTTTGTAATCTTCATACTTACGGCGTTCCGCTCGGAAAAGTCAAGTGGAGTTTGCCAGCGCCATTCTGAAAACCAGTGAAGTAACGGGACACACACGCGCCCCTGCACCAGAAGCAGGATGGAGAGTTCATCCTTTCAAACCATAAGGTGAGCTTCAACCGGGGATTTCGGAGGAAGTTAGAGAGGAACGAAGGGGGAATGGGGGGAGCAAGCACACTATTCTGCAGACTGTTAATCCCCTTTCTCATCTGCAGAAGGATATTCCTACTGGCCAGACAAGCAAGATTTGAGGGTCCTGTTCAGTCGGTGTTCCGAGTTCTGCGCATCACGCTCGAAGAGGCCACAGCAACCCAGACTAGACCAGCGCCTCCGTGGGAGTCAGGTGAGCATTACAGAACGCGAAGCCTTCCTACAAATTCCCACCCAGGCGCTATGGAAACTTCTGAGACTGATCAGTTGGCCCAACTACTGGGGGAATTACGGGCCGAAGTACACGCCGCTCGTCAAGAGACTAATGCTCTCAGGAAGGAAGTGATTGTATCAAAGGAAAGAACTGATGACCTGGCTAGACAGTTTTTGCAAGGTCAAGCTGGACACACTCCTCTACCCGGTTCCGGGGGGAACCCCGCTCCTGTGGTTCCCAGTAACCCTGTGCAGATTAATCTACCTGGAAACATGCCGCTGGCCCCACCCGAACGCTTTGCTGGGGACCCCAAACGATTTGCCGTATTCATGAATCAGTGTCGTTTGCACTTCCTATGCAGACCTGGGGCCTTCCCTAATGACCAGACCAAGGTAGCCTTTGTATTGTCATATCTCAGCGGCTGTGCTGCCGATTGGTCAGTTCCACTGGTTACTCAAGATGATCCGATTTTCCGTGATTTTCAAGGATTTCAAGCAAGCATGGAAAGATTATTTGCTCGACACTCTCAGGGGCAGGCTCTGGATGATGAACTCCTATCCCTGCGACAGGGCAATCAGGACCTCCTATCCTACATTGCAACCTTTAATAGACTAATTGTGGAAACTGGGTGGCCAGATGTCACGCCCTCTCACACGGCCTTTCCCTCTTCACATCTCTCCTCCTCAGGCGCCTCTCGCCGTAGTATTTCCCGTTCACACCACCAGCAGGGAAAACACGGCAGGCGGAATACCATGTTGGGCGCATCTGCCTCGTTTCGCCCTTTTCCGCGTTGGCGTCTGCCATGGCGCCTCTTGCACAGCCGGCAACGTCAGAATACCAGGAAGTGCCGGCAGCTCCAATCACTGGCCACGTTGCGCTCCATGCAACGTACGCGAGCAGCCACGTGATACGTCACGTGATACCGCTCGCCCCTTCAAAAGAGGCCGGCAAACAAGACTCTTTGCTTCACAGCTACTTCAACGTCTACGGAGGACTGTCACGCATTACCCTTGCTCTTGTTTGCTTCGACCTTGGAACTCTTTTCGGATTTGCTATTGGATTACCCTTGGATTTTGGCGTGCTCTCTGATTTTCTGGACATCCGACCCCTGTTATACTCTGGACTTGCTCTTGGATTGCCCTTCTGTTTTGCAACCTTCGGATTGCTTCAAGCCTTGCTACAGATCTTGCCTCACTCCACGAGGTACTGGGAAGGAGTGCCTATTACACCATTCCGGCTTGCCGTGGATTTCCCTGCGTAGGTTCTCTACCTACATTCCATCTCTATTAGGTAAGCTGGTGTCACTGCATTTTGTTTAACTCTTCCTATCAATTGCCCATTGCCATTATAGAGTATTTTCCTGATTATAACCTTTTGCCTTATAGCGATCAGGGGTCCTTCCGGCGTTCTCAATACCAGGCCGACGACAACACTCCTTCCTGTGGCCTCAAAGATTGCTCGGGCAGTGTTTATATTCTGCTCGAGCGGTACTTGGGGACGGAGGCATTTTATAACTGCACGACCATCAAGTCGGACCCATCAAGTCAGAACAGACTGTGAAGCCTTATGGTCGTCTAGTTATGGATGTTTCAGCCGGGGACCCTGTGACTGCTTTAATGCAAGCAGTGACATCGCTTAGGACAGATATGGCAGTTGCTACCACTGCCCTCCGCACTGATTTAGCCTCTGCCACCACTGCACTGAACCATCGTCTTGATGCCATGCAAAGCACCCGACATCCCTTACCTGCTGACGCTGAGTTCGGCGATGCTGCCTCATCTCATAACGCCCCCATCACTCCACTTACTTTGCCAGTCCCGTCTGTGGTGGTTCAGAGTCCATTTCCTCTAGCAGCCCCTGAGAGGTACCAGGGAGATCCTTTGAAATATCGCACTTTTATAAATAAGTGCAAACTACATTTCTTATGCCGACCTCAAGCTTTCTCTGACCCAGTCTCTAAAGCGGCTTTTCTACTCTCCCATTTGTCGGGTGTAGCAGCCACATGGGCCAATCCGTTTTTGGAGAGTAATCATCCCGCTCTGTACGATTTCGATATATTGACTCAAGAAATGGCTAAGGTTTTTGACACTAGATATAAAGCCCAATCCAGAGACATGGAGCTCTTAGATCTCACTCAAGGTCGATCTACTCTCATTGAGTATATTACCAAGTTTAATCAACTCGCCACCGAGACTTCATGGCCAGAGAATAAGAAGGCAGTGATCTATTATCGGGGTCTGTGTGGTTCCATGAAGGATGCTTTGTCTGTAGTGCCCTCCCTTCCCTCACTTTATCTTGATCTGGTAGATTTAACCTTGCAAATCGACGCCAGACGGGCAGAACGTAAGGGGGAAGCAGGGATATCCCAGAGCTCGCCTTCAACCTCGTCTAGCACCTTACCTGAACCCATGCAGATCGGCGGGGTACGCAGTCCTATCACACATGCCGAACGGGAGCGCAGGAGGGCAGACAACGCTTGCTACTACTGCGGACTCAATGGGCACTTTGTAAAGGAGTGTCCCCGTCGACCAAGAAACAAAGCTCCGGGTTTTCCGAAGACTCGCCCTTGAGATCAGGGGTTGGGGCGAGTCCTATACCTAATACCTCTGACCTTGCTTTTGGTCCCGTTCGACCTGTGGTGGTGCAAGCTTCCTTAAACCTAGCTGCAGGAGTTTCCCATGCAATACAAATAGTGATCGACTCTGGTGCTACTGGTTGCTTTATAGACATAGCGCTAGCCAATGCTCTAAACTTACCTCTGGTCCAAAAGAAACACCCCGAACCAGTTCATGCAGTAGATGGGACGTCATTAACCTCTGGACCGATCTTACACCAGACAGCCCCTTTGGAACTAGTCATACAGGAAGTCCACAGAGAGACCATGTCTTTTGACCTCATAGCTACGCCTCAGTTTGGTGTTATCCTGGGCATTCCTTGGCTAAAGAGGCATAATCCTTTGATTAACTGGGGTACAGGTCAGGTACTCTTTGAATCCGAAACATGTCAATACTACTGCCTGCTTGAGGCACCTCAGGTTTCCAGTCCCGCAGACATCCTAGGGATAGTCGCTTCATTAGACATAGAAGACAGGTCCGATTCCCCAGACTCACACATGATAGGGGCGGTCACAATTAACATACCTCCTGAGTATTATGAATTCCGGGCAGTGTTTGACAAAGGCTCTGCAGAAGGCCTTCCTCCACATCGATCTTACGACTGCCCCATTGATTTAATCCCAGACGTCTCTATCCCAAAGGGGCGGATATACTCCTTAACCCAAACAGAGGAGCGAGTCCTTCAGGATTACATACAGCAGGCTCTGCGTCTAGGTCATATTCGCCCATCAACCTCTCCAGCTGCAAGTCCCATCTTCTTTGTGCCAAAGAAGGAAGGGGATCTCCGTCCCTGCATTGATTACAGGCGTTTGAACGCCATCACAGTAAAAAACCGCTATCCTATTCCCCTTATTACCCCGTTGTTGGACAAACTTACTCATGCCACAATTTAGACCAAATTGGATCTACGGGGTGCATACAACCTCATACGCATACGAGAGGGAGACGAATGGAAGACGGCTTTCTGCTCACGACAAGGGTTGTTTGAGTATACAGTTATGCCGTTTGGTCTCTGTAATGCTCCTGCTACGTTCCAGCGCTTCATGGATGACATATTTGGCGATATCCTGAACACATACGTAGTAGTGTATTTAGATGACATATTGGTCTTCTCTTCCTCTCTCGATGAACACATCAAACATGTCAAGGAAGTGTTGTTACGTCTGCAAGCCAATGCACTATTTGCTAAACCTGAAAAGTGTATTTTCCATACCAGCCAGGTTGAGTTCTTGGGGTTCCATATCTCTCCTGGAGGCCTCTCCATGAATCAGTCCAAAGTTCGGGCAATAAACGATTGGCCAATTCCGACCACACTCAAGCAATTACAATCATTTTTGGGTTTTGCCAACTTTTACCGACGATTCATAGCTGGGTTTTCTTCTATTGTAGCACCACTCACTGCGCTCACTAGTCCTTCAGTCCCCTATGTCTGGTCCGAAAATCAACAAAATGCTTTCGATTCTCTGAAAACTATGTTCACTACTGCTCCGGTGTTACAACACCCTGACCCTGAACTCCCGTTTGTCCTTGAGGCAGACGCATCCTCTTATGCACTTGGGGCTGTACTGTCCCAGCCATGCCCTGCCACTGGTCGGCTACATCCGGTGGCATTTCACTCTCGCAAGTTCACAGCAAGTGAATTACACTACACAGTCACAGAAAAAGAACTATTGGCCATTAAGGACGCCTTACAGACCTGGAGACATCACCTTCTAGGAGCAAAACACCAGACGGTGGTGTTCTCAGACCATAAGAATCTCCAAGACCTTGCCTCCTTGAAATGTACCAATAGTCGACAAGTACGTTGGCACCTTTTCTTTGCCGCGTTCGACTTCGTGGTCAAACATAGACCTGGTGTAGGGCATGGGAAAGCAGACGCCCTGTCTCGTTCTCCTGGGGGGGGAAGTTCTACCATCCTTCCCTGAGACCTTGTTGAGTGAGTCTCACGTAGTTTGTGTCTGCACACCATCACCTTCATTGCAGTCCGCCATACGACAATGGGTCTCCCGATATCCACAGTCACTAACAGAATGGGATCCCGTTATGCAGGATGGGCTGCCCTTTGTACATGGGAAGCTTTTTCTTCCCACGAGTGAAACCAGGAATTTGGCGTTGGAATGGTCTCATGATGCTGCCATTAATGGTCACCCCGGGCAGCACCGTACCCTGGAATTACTCAAACGATGGTGTTGGTGGCCGGCTATGAAACGAGACGTACAGAATTATGTCAATACCTGTCCAGTCTGTGCTCAGGGCAAGTCACATAGGGGCCGGCCTTTGGGTCTTCTTCTTCCTCTCCCGGTTCCTCCACGCCCCTGGCACACGGTCTCAATGGACTTAATTACTGATTTGCCACGCACACAGGGTTTCGATACTATATGGGTTGTTGTCGACTCCTATACCAAAATGGCTCGTTTTGTACCATGTAAGGGAGTACCCTCAGCCCCGGTTTTGGCCAGGCACTTCTTTAAGTCTGTCTTCTGTCTCTTTGGCCTGCCTCATGTTTTGGTGTCCGATCGAGGCACACAGTTCACCTCTCGTTTCTGGCGGGCCCTCACCTCTCTGTTGGGAATTGATGCTCATTATTCCTCTGCTTACCATCCAGAGAGTGACGGGCAGACTGAGAGGGTTAACCAGTCATTGGAGCAATACCTACGTTGCCTAACGTTACAATATCAGGACACTTGGCTTAATTTATTGCATCTTGCCGAATTTGCTTATAACAACTCTTTGCATTCTGCTACTGGTTTTTCACCATTCTTCGCTCTCTATGGCCAACATCCTCGTACTCTTCCTCTGCCAGATTACTCCTCTTCTGATACCCCCGCTGCCTCGGCCTGCGATAGGGATTTAGTGTCAATACACGCCCAGACTTTGATCCATTTGCGTGAGGCCCAATCTTCCATGAAATCCACAGCTGACAGGAAGAGGGCGGAGGCTCCTGCATACAAGGTGGGGGGACAGGGTTTGGCTTTCCGCTCGTCATTTACACATTCCTGGTTGTCGCAAACTACTCCCTCGCTTTGTGGGTCCTTACAAGGTGGCCAAGGTTCTGAATCCGGTGGCTATGCGTCTGGCGGTACCTCCTGCTTGGCGAATCCACCCGGTTTTCCATGTCTCCCTGCTCAAACCCTGCCCTGGTCCTACCCGATTAGTTGCCCCTCCTGCTCCGGTCTCTGTCTCTTCTCCTGATGTTTTTGAGGTCCAGGGAATACTGGGTTCCCGTATACACAGGGGTGGGCTGCAGTATCTGGTGGATTGGCGGGGTTATGGCCCTGAAGATCGCTCCTGGGTTGCTGCTCGAGATGTTCACGCTTCTCGCCTGGTGGCCAAGTATCATCGAGAACATCCTTCCAGCCCACGCGGTCGTGGGCCTTTGAGGGGGGGCTCTGTCACGCCCTCTCACACGGCCTTTCCCTCTTCACATCTCTCCTCCTCAGGCGCCTCTCGCCGTAGTATTTCCCGTTCACACCACCAGCAGGGAAAACACGGCAGGCGGAATACCATGTTGGGCGGATCTGCCTCGTTTCGCCCTTTTCCGCGTTGGCGTCTGCCATGGCGCCTCTTGCACAGCCGGCAACGTCGGAATACCAGGAAGTGCCGGCAGCTCCAATCACTGGCCACGTTGCGCTCCATGCAACGTACGCGAGCAGCCACGTGATACGTCACGTGATACCGCTCGCCCCTTCAAAAGAGGCCGGCAAACAAGACTCTTTGCTTCACAGCTACTTCAACGTCTACGGAGGACTGTCACGCATTACCCTTGCTCTTGTTTGCTTCGACCTTGGAACTCTTTTCGGATTTGCTATTGGATTACCCTTGGATTTTGGCGTGCTCTCTGATTTTCTGGACATCCGACCCCTGTTATACTCTGGACTTGCTCTTGGATTGCCCTTCTGTTTTGCAACCTTCGGATTGCTTCAAGCCTTGCTACAGATCTTGCCTCACTCCACGAGGTACTGGGAAGGAGTGCCTATTACACCATTCCGGCTTGCCGTGGATTTCCCTGCGTAGGTTCTCTACCTACATTCCATCTCTATTAGGTAAGCTGGTGTCACTGCATTTTGTTTAACTCTTCCTATCAATTGCCCATTGCCATTATAGAGTATTTTCCTGATTATAACCTTTTGCCTTATAGCGATCAGGGGTCCTTCCGGCGTTCTCAATACCAGGCCGACGACAACACTCCTTCCTGTGGCCTCAAAGATTGCTCGGGCAGTGTTTATATTCTGCTCGAGCGGTACTTGGGGACGGAGGCATTTTATAACTGCACGACCATCAAGTCGGACCCATCAAGGCAGAACACCAGAGGATAAAAGAATCACATTATTTTATCGAGGTCTACGCGGAGAACTTAAGGATGTCCTGGCCCAAGTTGTAAATACGCCCCAAGAATGCACAGAATATATAGACTTAGTGGTCCAATTGGATCACAGACTTCAAAACAGAAAAGCAGATCGGTCCAAGTTTGAAACCCGGGTGTTGGTCAAGACCCATGCTAACCCCAAGGGTGCTGATGTCTCTGAGCCTATGCAAATCAGAGGGGTTAAAGGACCTTTAACTCAAAAAGAATGTTAAAGAAGACGGCAGATGCAATTATGTCTTTATTGTGGGTCCTCTGGACACTTTCTACGAGATTGCTCGGCAAAACCACCCAAGAAGGTGGTTGGAGCCGCTGATAAAAACCATGAAGACTCTGTTTCGGGAAACGACCACGCCCGACAAGCGTAGGGGTCCGCTTGCCGAGCTTGAAAACTAACTCTCAGACCTCGCATTTCATTGTGCTAATGGTCCTCGTAGATCCGGAACAGCCTAAGCGGTTGCATGCAATAAAGGCATACATCGATAGTGGGGCTATAGGAAATTATGTGGATCGTGAATTGGTCTCTAAGATTAACCTCCCTCTGCGTCCTAAAACCAGCAAAGATGTCATCACCACAGTCGATGGAACCGAAATTGCCTCTGGACCGGTAACACATTCCACTTCTGAGGTGACACTAATAGGTCCGGACGGCCATCGGGAGGCAGTTGTGTTTGATGTAATCAAGGCTCCACAGTTTCAGGTTATTCTCGGAATCCCTTGGTTAGAGACACATAATCCTTGAATTGATTGGCGAGCGAAGAGAATAACCTTCCCGGATTGTGCACAAACCTGCTACCCAGAAAATCTGAAGATCAGTCTAGCGTCTGTAACCTCTGTCTCCATGCAACTACCTCCGGAATACCAAGACTTTCCAAAAGGAACAGGCCAACACGTTACCTCCCCACAGATCGTACGATTGCCAAATCGATCTGGTGCCCGGTGCACAACCCCCTTGTAGCAGGATTTATGCCCTTACTGAACCTGAGAATCTGCATTTGAGACAATATTTAGATCAATACCTAGCCAATGGTTTCATTTGCCCGTCAAAGTCTCCGGCATCCTCGGCTTTGTTCTTCGTGCCCAAAAAAGAAGGCGACCTTAGAACTTGTATCGACTACCGCGCATTGAACCAAATAACTGTTAAAAACCGTTACCCTCTGCCTCTGATCCCTGAACTCCTTGACCAGGTGAAGGATGCTTGCGTATACACCAAGTTAAATCTCTGGGGGGCTTATCATCTGGTGCGAGTAAAAGAAGGCGACGAATGGAAAACGGCCTTCCGTACAAAATATGGATTATTCGAATACCAGGTCATGCCTTTCGGGTTGTGCAACGCGCCTGCTGCCTTCCAATTCTTCATGAACAATGTCCTTCGGGAACTCATCGATGTTTGTGTTGTCGTATATATCGATGACATTCTTGTGTACTCCTCTTCGGACTCTGATCACAGAAAGCATGTCAGGGCCGTCCTTGAGAAACTGTGCCAGCACAAACTGTTTGCAAAGCTGGAAAAGTGCGTTTTCCATACCACCGAGGTTGAGTTTCTTGGATTCATCCTGACACCTAAAGGGGTCCGAATGGACTCACGAAAAGTGGATGCCATCCTCAAATGGCCATCACCTAGTTCGGTGAAAGGTGTCCAAAGCATGCTTGGTTTTGCTAATTTTTATCGCAGATTTATCCCGGAATTTTCACGTGTGGTACAACCCATCACTGCACTCTTGCGAAAAAATAAACGCTTTGAATGGACCGAGGAAGCCGAACAGGCCTTTCAGGAATTGAAAGCTAAATTCATGTCCGCACCTATTTTGAAGCATCCGCGTCCCGATCTCCCTTATATAGTCGAAACCGACGCGTCCAGCTTAGCCATGGGAGCTGTCCTGTCTCAGAGAGACCCTGAAACCAACCAACTGCACCCTGTAGCATTTTGGTCCAGAAAGTTCTCGCCGCTTGAGGTAAATTATGCAATCACCGACAAGGAATTATTAGCCATTAAGTCCGCCTTTAAGGCTTGGCGGGATTATCTTCTTGGCGCCAGGCATACCATCACCGTGATCACTGATCACCGAAACTTACAATATTTAAAAACTGCCAAGGCTCAATCGTCACGTCAGCTCCGATGGGCTTTGTTCTTTGCTGAGTTCGATTTTGTAATCACTTACCGCCCCGGCTGTAAGAATAGCAAAGCGGACGCGCTATCTCGAATAGGAATGGGAGAAATAGAGACAAACTCAGAACCTGTGCCGATAATTCCCGAACAAAGAATTTTGGGGATAACCTCTTTACAAACCCTTGAAGACATTCAAGCACGGTTAAAACAACTCCTGGACTCTACAGCCTTGCAGGATTGGATCCAAAGGGGGTCTTACTTTTCGGTCAACGATGGCCTACCTTACTTCCAAGGACGCTTATTTCTGCCAGAAAAGGAATTGCAAGAACTGGTTATTTCCTGTCATCATGATACCCTGATGGAAGGACATCCTGGCATTGCCAAGACTGAGGAAAAAATTAAACGACAATTCTGGTGGCCTTCCTGGCGAAAGGATATTAAATCTTTTGTGATGTCCTGTGGAGTTTGTGCCCAAAACAAAGGCCAAAAGACAAAACCCACCGGTCTTCTTCAGCCTTTAGACATTCCACCAGCACCTTGGCACACCTTGTCACTAGATTTTATCACGGACCTGCCCCCTTGTAATGGATACAATACTATTCTGGTTGTGGTGGATTTATTTTCCAACATGGCCCATTTTATTCCGTTGAAAGGATTACCTTCAGCTTCTGTCCTAGCCAAGGAATTCCTCGAAAATATCATCCGTTTGCATGGATTCCCGTCCATACTAGTCTCCGACCGGGGAAGCCAGTTTATTTCTCATTTTTGGAGAAAGTGTTGTCAACTGGCACAAATCGACGTAAGACTCTCAACCAGCCACCACCCACAGACCGATGGTCAGACGGAGAGAACGAACCAGACCCTTGAACAATACCTACGATGTATGTTGCACCAATCGGAGGGTAATTGGAAGGATATTTTATGGGTGGCCGAATATGCATACAATAACTCAGTACACTCTGGAACTGGACAAAGCCCCTTTTATACCCTATATGGACATCACCCTCGTACTTCAGACCTGGACTCACCTCTGAGCCTTGACATGCCCACAGTGGACCATTTGCATTCCACGATAACTCAAGCCTTCAAGGATGCAACTGCACATTTGCAACAAGCGAAAGGGAAATACAAAAAGAATGTGGATCTGCATCGGAGTGAGGCGCCTCCATACCAAAAAGGGGATCAAGTATGTTTGGCTACCAAACACTTATTGCTCAACGGACCTCGAACTTTTAATCCAAGGTATTTGGGCCCTTACTCGATCAAAGCTATAATTAACCCAGTGGCAGTCAAGCTCGATCTACCAGCTAACATGCAGATTCACCCCGTTTTTCATGTATCACTTTTGAAACCAGTGCAACCAGGAACCAGATTAATAAAGCCACCAGAACCAATCCAGATAGATGGGGAGCCTGAATTCGAGGTGAAGAACATTTTGGATTCTAAGATCTCAAAATCAAAACTTTTCTATCTAATTGATTGGAAAGGGTACGGGCCTCAGGAAAGGTCTTGGGAACCCAGCGACCACGTACATGCACCTCGGCTGGTAAAAAGGTTCCATCGGAATTTCCCAAACAAACCGAAACCTCCAGAGGGAACGACCTTGGGAGGCGCCTTGGGGGGGAGTGCTGTCATGTTTCATTTAAAAGCACCGCGTTGCTCGCTGCAGCGCTGCGCTTCACTCACCTGTCCTCGGGAGTTATTCTGGCTCCACCGCGACTGCCTGCACCGGTCGCTACATCTCTGCGCCTAGGGGAGAGAAGAAGAGACAAAAGGTGAGCAGAAGGAACATATGAAGAAAGCCTAATTTTCCGCCACAACACTTACCGGTCTTCTGTTGGTGGACCATTCCTCATTTCGGGTCGGCGCCGCTTCGTTGGCAGGTACCGCACCCCAGCCCCTATGGGGAAAGGACAAAAGACATTACTGGGGGAATATAAAGACATTAAGAGGGATCGCCCCCATCGCTAACTCACCTGAGTTTACCATTGGCAATTCAATCCCTCAACGCATCGCCTTCATTCTGCTCCTGAAATAAAGGACAGATGACAGGTTAGGAAGGCAACAGAAAGGGAGGCTCAACACTTGAACTTTTGTAATCTTCATACTTACGGCGTTCCGCTCGGAAAAGTCAAGTGGATTTTGCCAGCGCCATTCTGAAAACCAGTGAAGTAACTGGACAAACACGCGCCCCTGCACCAGAAGCAGGATGGAGAGTTCATCCTTTCAAACCATAAGGTGAGCTTCAACCGGGGATTTCGGAGGAAGTTAGAGAGGAACGAAGGGGGGAAGGGGGGAGCAAGCACACTATTCTGCAGACTGTTAATCCCCTTTCTCATCTGCAGAAGGATATTCCTACTGGCCAGACAAGCAAGATTTGAGGGTCCTGTTCAGTCGGTGTTCCAAGTTATGCGCATCACGCTCAAAGAGGCCACAGCAACCCAGACTAGACCAGCGCCTCCGTGGGAGTCAGGTGAGCGTTACAATACAATAGTCAGGCAAGGTGAGGGAATCACTGATCATTACACACACCTGACTTCCATCACACTTCTCCTCACAGATAAAAGACACTGTGAGTGAGGAAAAACACACAAGGAAACAGCAGTTCAAAGATGGCAGTTTAATACAAGGAGAAAGACGGTGAGACCCGAGAGGGTTGCAAGGAGGGACATGCCCTGGACTTGTATAGACCGCTACTTTTGCGAACCTTGGAAAGTAACAAGCCTAAGACCAGGAACTAAAGCTGAACAAACCTATACTGTGCATCGAAGGTATCCGGGGCTCTTACGCGTTGATAACCAAGTCACGGAGGCGCGATTGCCGCCGTGGTATGGTCCTTGACTCCTACAAAAAAGCAGAGCCAGTAAAGACAGCAGAGCAGGTGAGTCAGAGAGACTGATACCAAACCAGCTTGTGTTTGAACCGAGGTTGCAAGTGGCAACATTGTATGAAGAAATCCAAAGCAGACAGTGTGTGAAAAGCAAATGATGAGCAACGCGAATATGATTGGAAACCAAAGGAGTGAATGAAGTTTGGGAGGCCCAGTGAGATACTGTATACAGAGTGGTCCGGCACCACGTGGGTGCTCATTCGAAGGTCTCTGTTAGTTATCCAACTGAATGCAACTGTATTGTAAAACGGAAGTTTGGATCTAAGTGGTCCTGCAACAGGTCATTCGAAAGTCTTCGATAAGCGAAGGAGGACTAGAATTGTTCTGAGGCCGGCTGAGGGAAACTAATTGGAAAAAGGATCTGACCCCGGCGGAGGGGGATCCGGGTTGAACCGTGAGTCGCCCGAGAAAATGAATATTCTCTGAACTTGGTAAAAAGTGGGATCTGAGCCTGGAAGAGGGAGATCCGCAGTAATGATTGTAAAATACAAGGGATCTAAGCCCAGCTGAGGGGGATCCAGGATGAAGCACCCGAGTTGAATACTTGTGAGAATAAAATAACTGTGTATCTTATTTTTTTGTACATCAGGCCCTCTGAATCAAGAGACTTTGATGAGAAAAGAGACTGGGGCACAGAAGGCCCTGTTGCTGGAAATAGAACTGTATCCTTGTGTCGAAGAAGCCAGAGTGAGTGCTCTGCTCGAGTGAACCGCCTTGCCCCATGCTGGAAACGTGGGGAAGGGAGGCCAAGGGCCCGAACATCCTGACATATCATTTTGTGAACACTGCTTTCTTTTTCATGAACATTATCCCACACTATTTGTAAATTAGCAGTAAGGATTGGCAATAGTTTTATTTTTAGTATAGGCCCTTTTATTTCGACAAGACTCCACTAGGACTGCATTATTATTATTTGATGGTAGTAGCTTGCTCCCATCTGTAGATTTAATTTTTGATAGGCGTTTATCACACCGTTGTGAAAGTTAAATAAACACCCTTGAATGGTGGTCACTTGTGTCTGTCTTACTGTTGATACCATGTCTTCCTTACATGATGTATGTGAGTAAAGAGAAAAACATCACCTCTCCCAATATAGGATACAGACCTATACCTTTTATGACTAAAAAAGATTTAAAACTGTTAAACTCTCTACCAGTGGGCTGGAACCCCTAGAAGAAAGTGTGAACCCCTTCTCTATCCCCATTCTTAGATGGGGTTTGTTTTTCAACCCCTTACTAACCAGGCCATTCTTCCCACTAGAAGATATGTGGAGGGTAACACTTACAATATCTTCTTTCCCCGGTTCTGTCAAGTACCCAGTAGGGACAAAATCCTTATTTCCCCAGAGCTCATGGTGGAAATTCTGTAACAAAGGTGCTGATTCATCGACAGGCGGGAGGGGGGGGGTCATACCTATCAAATGCGGGAATAAGGGGGATGGACTTGGTCACCCTCTAGGGGATGAAAGGGGGGCACAGAAAGCTGAAGCCAGCCCCAAGGGGTTAGGCGTGGAGGAGAACAAAGGGGGACACTTTGTATATAACATGCCATGGACACAAGGGAAATAGCCGCACAAATGCCGGAAAAGTGAAACCACTGGTAAACTCTCTTCATAGGGGCACCACAGGTGCCCATGAGGCTATACCTCATGGGCACGCTTTAAACACAAGGCCCATGGACCGCGGCAGGGGGGGGCGCTGAATTCAGGCTGCTCATCTCCAGCAGACCGCAGCCGAGGGGAACAGCACTGGGTGACGTAATCAAGGCTGACGAGCCAGTCCCACGGCTACTCGCGGGAACTGGGGAAATCAACCTGACCCAGAGAGGCACTCACATGGCACTAAGGCGGTTTCAAATCACCCCTAGGCCAGCGGGGATGGGAACGAGGATGGGGAATAGTGGGGCGCTCCAAGAAGAACCAATCAGACACTAAGTTCTGGTATCCCTGGAAAGTAACAAGCCCTCAGATTGTCCACAACAGTGTCTGCAAAGGTTACTATCTTGCAAGTGCCGTGTGAATGTCTCCCTTCCCACCAGTTTAGGGTAGCTTGTGTTCCTTCCTTTCTGGTGCTGACCAATGGAAGATTAATAAAGATCTGGAGGTCAGCAGTATTATTAATTGCAAAGTGTTTGCAGGGAGGAGCAGTAAGCAATGTGGCTCGACACAGGGAGGAGATGGACTGAAAGAGGGGTTGGTCTGTTTGCTCCAATCATGTCTAACTAATGTATGTCAACCTATAGGGATATGACGCAGCATAATCAATACGCTTTTTGCGAACCAAGAAGATGCGAAGTTTGAAGCGCAGCTATTTCTAATTGCTCAAACATTACATTAGCGGTATAAAACTACTGTCTATTGTGAGCCCGTTTGTCAGCTCTACTCAATCAGTTCTGTTCCACTTTACTGTTTGATTTGTGCTCGCCCAGTTGTAATAAACAGCATTATTTCTTGCCTGGTGTGCGCTCCTGTTTGGACTACTGGTGGTAACTTATTTATTGCAAGCCCTGAAGGGCCCCTAATACATTTTTGGAGGCCCCAGCAAGATACTCAGTTCTTTTGGTCAAATGAAAGTATTCCGGCCACCCTCCCTGGGGGCGCGGGTTCTGCGACCACGAACCTGATCCACAGGCTACACCGAGGAGGCCCTGCAGACGCTGAGTTCAAAAAGAACTGCCTGTGCGCTCAGGAGGCGGAGTGAGCCCATGCGGTAGGCCCGGTGCAGAGGGGACTCGAGAATCTTTAAGGGCACGTCAGTGTAACTGTGCAAGAAAGCATTGCATCGTGGTTGCATGCCCACGGGGGGATTGTATTTTATGGTGGTTGGAATGTATCCTCAAGGTAGGAGGCCAATCAGCCATAGTAGTGGTACATTTTAGTATGTTCCATACCATAAGGAGTGAGCATAGGTACACCTGCGTTAGAGCAGTATATGTGCATAGTAAGAGGCGGACCCCTTTAGACCGAGTTGCGCATAGCCTCAGCGATTGTATAATTGCATCATTTGGGGGGGGGCGGGTGTCATTTTATTGTTTAAGTTGTTAAAGCAGTGTATTGAAGGAATGGAGAAGGATGCAGGCGTGGCAGTAAGTGTTGTTTGTCGTGTTTTAATGGTGTTGACCTAGTTGGAAGGGTCTTTGCCAAAAGGTACCTTGTGTATAATAGCATGCTTGACATTTCTGTGGTAGGCAAGTGCAAGAGGCAGTGGAGGTGACTCAGAGCCTAATTTTAATAACCTTGGAGAAAGTGAGCCTGTTGAAGGCCATTGCCTACTAACCTGGAGTGAGTGGTTAGGCCTGAGTAAAAGGCCAGTGTGTCGGCTGTGAGTGCATGGATGGGCCTTTGGAGAAGGTCAGAGCACAAGGGGGAAGAAGGTGGAGAAAAGTGGCTAAGGGTGAGTGTGATTGGTGCAGGGAGAAGGGTATACAAAGAAGAGTGGGAGACGATGCTTAGAGTATTTGGGAGATAGAGAGCAGGCAGAAAAAATACAGGAAATAATGGGCAATTACGTGTTACGCTCACCTGGACCCCACAGGGGGAGTCGATCGGACCCGGACAGCTGCGGTCTCCGTCAACGTGATGCGTAGTGCAGAGATGACTGTCTGGACTGGCCCGCCTAGTCTTGTCTGCTGGACCCGAAGAAGTATTTTCCTGCAAGTGGAGACAGGGATTAGCCACCTGTGGGTTTTAGCGATGGCCTCCCAACTGTTCTCGCTCTCCCCCACTAATCACCTCCGATATCCCCTTAGTAACCTCACCTTATGTTTGTAAAAGATGAGCTCTCCATCCTGCGTGTCTTGCAGGGGCGCGTAGATACCAGTTAGTTCACTGGTTTGAAGGCGTTGGGAGAGTTCCGGTAAGCATTGACTCTGAAGTCCCAGGCGGGATTGGTAAGTATCAAGTTCAAAGAGTTCAATGTGCCCGATGTTCCCTCTTGTCCCCTTCCTTCCTTAAGTTGCAACTGAGTTCGTGAGAAGAAGGTCTCGTAGCTGCTGCTGGCGTTCAGGTAAGAGTCTGTGTTACCCAACGCTGTCCGGTAACTATTGCATGCGTTAACGTGTTGTTTTTCTCCCTCTTTACAGATGCGGCATATGAAGATATGGAGAATAATACCGCCGGTGGTAAATCAGGTAAGTCTATGGTGGTAAGAGGTATTTGTTGATTCCCTTGGCTCACCTTGTTATTCTTGTGCCCCTAGGTGCCGGAGTACGGCGAAGAAATGATGGAGACAGTGCCGGATTGAAAGATGCTGTGAGAACTGGTGAGTATGGCGCCGTGCTGGAGCTGGCGAAGCGACGCGTGCAGGACTGATGTACTTTCCAGGTCGGAAGATGAAATGGATCCGGAATCAGGTGAGGAATTTGAAATAAGTTTGTTTTCTAACCTTGTCCTTTTCTTCCTCTTTATTCTAGGAGCTCCGGATTCGAGGCGGGCGTGGCAGAAGACTGGATGCTGGTGCCAGGCACAGTGAGAGTCATGCTGCTGGATGCAGAATAACACGAAGCATGTGTTGCTGTTCGGGCATGGTTTAAATAGCCTCCAAAGTAGTCCCAGGAAAGAAGTTCCCCAGGACCACACCCGAGTAAAAAATAGTCCCTGTAGTAAAATAGTTCCATCCAGGCCTCACGTTGGCTTGGATTTATTTGCAGCATGGTCTGCATGAGGTAAGTAATGTCTATAAGCCTGGCGCCTATGGCGCCAGGACTGATTTTTATTATGAGCCTGGTGCCTACGGCGCCAGGGCTGAACCCAGACAGCCCCTAGCTGGGGCTGCTGGGGTTTTTGTAAATGTCTGGATGCCTGCTCCCGGGGCTGATGGGCTTGATCCGGATGCCTGGGGGTAGGCATCATGACAGCACTCCCCCCCCAAGGCCCCTCCTAAAGTTGTTCTTCCCCTTGGCCCTGGTTTGTCTGGGAAGTTCCGATGGAATTTCTTCACCAACCGAGATGCATGAACGTGGTCACTAGGCTCCCATGACCTTTCCTGTGGTCCGTAACCTTTCCAGTCGATTAAATAAAAAAGTCTTGATTTAACCAACTTAGAGTCCAGGATATTCTTTACCTCAAATTCAGGTTCTCCATCTATTAGGATGGGGTCAGGTGGTTTGGCAAGTCTTGTCCCGGGTTGTACTGGTTTCAGAAGTGAAACATGAAAGACAGGATGGATCCGCATATTAGAGGGTAATTCCAACTTGACGGCCACCGGGTTGATAATGGCCTTAATAGTGTAAGGTCCCAAATACCTAGGATTAAAAGTCCGAGTTCCTTTTAGAGGTATGTGTTTTGTAGCCAGCCAAACTTGATCCCCAATCTGATATCGTGGAGCATCGCTTCTATGTTGATCAGCATTTTTCTTATATTTCTCTTTCGCTTGTTTCAAATGTTCTGTTGCCTCCTTAAAGGCTTGTGTAATAGTAGAGTGTAAATGACTTACTGCAGGCATTTCTAAGTGCTGAGGCGAATCCAGTTCTGAGGTTCGAGGGTGATGTCCGTATAAGGTATAGAAGGGGCTTTGTCCGGTTCCAGAATGTACTGAGTTATTATATGCATATTCAGAAATCCATAAAATATCCTTCCAATTGCTTTCGGTCTGGTGCAGCATGCAACGTAGGTACTGTTCAAGGGTCTGGTTGGTCCTCTCCGTATGACCATTGGTCTGGGGATGGTGACTGGTTGATAACCTCACGTCGATTTGCGCCAATTAACAACATTTCTTCCAAAATTGTTAAATGAATTGACAGCCTCGGTCAGAGACCAATACGGAATGAAATCTGTGTATTCGAACAATGTTTTCGAGGAACTCCTTGGCCAAAATTGAAGCGGAAGGTAATCCTTTTAAAGGAATAAAGTGGGCCATCTTGGAAAAAAGATCCGCAATAATTAGGATGGTGTTAAATCCATTACATGGAGGTAGATCTGTAATAAAGTCTAAAGACAAGGTGTGCCATGGTGTAGGTGGAATATCCAAAGGTAGTAAAAGGCCAGCTGTTTTTTTCTTCTGGCTTTTGTTTTGGGCACAAATGCCACAAGACATCACAAATGACTTTACGTCTTTTCGCCAAGTGGGCCACCAGAACTGTCTCTTAATTTTCGCTTCAGTTTTTGCGATACCTGGGTGCCCTTCCATCAGGGTGTCATGGTAATTGGAGATGACTAGTTCTTGTATTTCCTTGTGTGGTATAAATAGTCGTCCTTGATAGTAAGGTAGGTCATTGACGACTGAGTAGTCCGGGCCTTTCTTTACCCAGTCCTGCAGGGTTGCTGGATCGAAGAGTTTTTGGATTTTTGAATTAATATCTTCTAGTGTCTGTAGAGTAGTTATGCCAAGAATTCTTTGCTCGGGAATTATTGGCACCGGTTCCAGGTTTGCATATGCTTCTCCCATACCTATTCGGGATAAGGCATCTGCTTTGCCATTTTTGCGGCCTGGTCGATAAGTGATCACGAAATCGAATTTGGCAAAGAACAATGCCCATCGAAGTTGTTGCGATGATTGGGCTTTGGCTCTTTTTAAATACTGCAGGTTCTGGTGTTCAGTGATTATGGTAATGGTATGCCTGGCACCAAGAAGGTAGTGCCGCCAAGCCTTAAAGGCGGATTTGATAGCTAATAGCTCTTTATCGGTAATCGCATAGTTTAACTCAGGTGCTGAGAACTTTCTGGACAAAAATGCTACTGGGTGAAGTTGACCGGTTTCAGGATCCTTCTGGGACAGGGCAGCTCCCATGGCTAAACTGGATGCATCAGTTTCTACTATGTATGGAAGCTCAGGGCGTGGATGCTTTAAGACAGGTGCTGATGTGAATTTCGCTTTCAGCTCTTGGAAGGCCTTTTCAGCCTCTTCGGTCCACAAGAAGAGTTTGTTTTTTCGCAAAAGTGCTGTAATGGGGTGTACAACATGGGAGAAGTCTGCAATGAATCTGCGGTAGAAATTAGCAAATCCGAGCATGCTTTGTACCCCTTTGACTGAACTGGGTGATGGCCACTTGAGAATTGCATCCACCTTTCGAGAGTCCATTCGGACTCCCTTTGGAGTCAGGATAAATCCAAGAAATTGAACTTCCGTAGCATGAAAAACACATTTTTCCAATTTTGCATATAACTTGTGCTGGTGTAGTTTCTCAAGGACTGCACGCACGTGCTTAACATGGTCTGATTCTGAGGAGGTGTACACTAGAATATCATCTATGTATACGACGACACAGACGTCAATGAGTTCACGAAGGACATCGTTCATAAAATACTGGAAGGCTGCTGGTGCATTGCACAACCCGAAGGGCATCACCTGATATTCGAATAATCTGTACTTGGTGCGAAAGGCAGTCTTCCATTCGTCGCCTTTCTTGACACGTGAAGTAACTGAATACAACGCGCCCCTGCATGAGAAGCAGGATGGAGAGCTCAACCTTTCAAACCCCAAGGTGAGACTTCACGTGGGGGTCGCAGGAGGGTTTCGTAGAGGGGTGAGAAGGGAGCAGGAGGCTTATACTTTCTCCCGCAGATTGTTAATACTCCCTTTTCACATACAGAAAGATATTCCTGCGAGCCAGACAAGCCAGATTCGGAAGTCCGGTCCAGTCCATCTTCTGGGTCCTGCGCTTCACCATAGAAGAAACAACAACACTCCAAACCAGACCTGCGCCTCCGTGGGAGTCAGGTGAGCGTAACATGGTGTACCATGCTCTTTCCTAGCACCACTGTACTTCCTGCAGCTATTTCTGGCATCTGTACCACATTTGGAGGTGCCATTCCACCATCTGTTGGTCCCCCTTGGACCTTCTGCTGTCTCTGTCGATGCGGTGCCTGTCCCAAGCTGCAGCTGCATTGGGAGGGGTTGCACTCTGCTGCCACTATGGCTGTGCTGTGACAAACCCTTGCTGCTGTGCCATTTGAATTGCCTGTGCCTGAGCTTGTTGTCCAAAAGGACAGGTGTGTGCGAAATGTCCCATGATCCCGAATATAAACCATGGTCTGAAAACCCTATATCATGCACCCCTGTATCCTCCTCCTCTTCCTCGTTGCGAATATCCTCTCCCTATCGGGAAGTACCTGCCCTGCATGTCATTCCCCTGCTGTGGTGTTCCCCACTGTGGCATATACTGCGGTTGCACATACCCCCCCTGCTGCGGTGCGTTCCCCACGGGAAACCCTCCCTGTTGGGTGGGAGCCACAACAGCAGTGTCATGTACAAGCATTGTCCCTTTCATTGTATACCATGCCATTTCTTTTGTACTCATTTATTTTCTACCTTTATCGTTGTTGTATCTCTGGCCATCCTTTCACTTCTATTGAAACAATCTTATCTAACAACGCCTGGACCACTGCCGGCAATCCCAGGAGCAGTATGTGGTAAAACAAGGTTATAGACTCATCCCAGCACCTTTGAATTTCCTGCATCCAGCAATCCTGCACCTGTTTTATATATCCTTTGGGGTCCTCATTTCGCTTCATGATATGTGCCATCACTGTTCCTAAGTTGTAGCTATCTGGGTACATGCTTCTCTGGACCTCACACGCGTGTGCTCGACAGTTGTTGAATGGAGACCCATCATGTGCATTAGTGCTTAATTTCACCGCCTTGCAGCCTGTCTGCTCCCATATTCTGTTCTCTTATTATGGCAGTCAATAAACTCTTCATATCCCCTACTGCCAATGTCACCCCAGCTGTCTTTTTCTCAATCGCATGTCCCGCTCCCCCTTTTGTGATCAGAGCCAGCCATACTTTTACCTTCTACTTTCTTCTATGCAGGGAGGTTGACCAATCCCTCCCAGATTCACGGCTGTCCTGTCACATTCTTTCTTTCCTCCCCTTCTCCCATCCTTGTCAGGGGTCTACTCGTTTCCCTTACTTCTTCCTCCTGAGACCACACTAGTCTCAGCCCCTACTTCTGTCTCTTCCTCTCCCCCTTCCTGTTCCTCATCATCCAACTTGAATTTGATCCCTCCTGACAACCATTCCCCCTTGTCCCCTCTATTTTTCCTCTGCACCTCCTCTGCAATCACTCTTTAAACTTCGATGAATAATGTATTTACCTACTGTCGCATGGTCTTCTCAATGTCTCATAAGTATTTCCTCTACCCCCCTTCTGCGTGCCTCATCCCACTGGGTGTCTCTATCCTTTTTCTCTGTCGTCTCTTTTTTCCCTCTCTTGGATTTCTGCTGCGGGTTTGTATACCCTGCCGCAGGCCGTAATGTCAGAGAGACACCATAGGGTGGGGACGGAGAACTTTGTCCATCCGCCTCCTTTATCCCCTCTCCCTCCTTCTTCGTGCTCCCCTTTTTTTTCCTTTTATAGTTTCCAGAGCCCCAAATATTTTGCCTGTTCTTTAACTCTGAACTTTTGTATCTTGTTAACAAATATGAGAACATATTTTCTATTATTCTATCGAACGTTCCTTCTCCGGGCCATGCATGATTTTTATGTCACGGACACCCCCGCAGCCCCCGTTTTTTTTTTTTTGTCGGGTGTGCTGCGGAGGTGTCCCCTCACCTCACTATACTTTATAGTATGGTGAGCGGGTTGTTGCAGGGGTCACCCCCGCAGCCCCACAGTCTTTTTCTTTTTTACCTACCTTAAATGCATACCACCAAAGGTTCGAATGTACGCATTTTCAGACATTTTGATAGGTCGGACCTTTAGATTCAGACATTTCTTCCAATTCTGCATGGAAGCACTGACCTGCAGCCTTGTGAACCCACTGAAAATGCTACTTTAAAATGTTATCGCAATACTTTGACAATTCTTTACACATGTGGTCGAGAAGGCTATCGTAATGTCATGATGCCTACCCCCGGGCATCCGGATCAAGCCCATCAGCCCAGGGAGCAGGCATCCAGACATTTACAAAAACCCCTGCAGCCCCAACTAGGGGCTGTCTGGGTTCAGTCCTGGCGCTGTAGGCACCAGGCTCATAATAAAAATCAGTCCTGGCGCCATAGGCGCCAGGCTCATAGACATTACTTACCTCATGCAGACCATGCTGCAAATAAATCCAAGCCAACGTGAGGCCTGGATGGGACTATTTTACTACAGGGACTATTTTTTACTCGGGTGTGGTCCTGGGGAACTTCTTTCCTGGGACTACTTTGGAGGCTATTTAAACCACGCCCGAACAGCAGCACATGCTTCGTGTTATTCTGCATCCAGCAGCGTGACTCTCACCGTGTCTGCAGCCAGCATCCAGTCTTCTGCCAGGCCCGCCTCGAATCCGGAGCTCCTAGAATAAAGAGGAAGAAAAGGACAAGATTAGAAAACAAACTTATTTCAAATTCCTCACCTGATTCTGGATCCATTTCATCTCCCGACCTGGAAAGTACATCAGTCCTGCACGCGTCGCTTCGCCAGCTCCAGCACGGCGCCATACTCCCCAGTTCTCACAGCATCTTTCGATCCGGCACTATCTCCATCATTTCTTCGCCGTACTCCGGCACCTAGGGGCACAAGAATAACAAGGCGAGCCAAGGGAATCAACAAATACCTCTTACCACCATAGACTTACCTGATTTACCACCGGCTGTATTATTCGCCATATCTTCATATGCTGCATCTGTAAAGAGGGAGAAAAACAACACGTTAACGCATGCAATAGTTACCGGACAGCGTTGGGTAACACAGACTCTTACCTGAACGCCAGCAGCAGCGACGAGACCTTCTTCTCACGAACTCAGTTGCAACTTAAGGAAGGAAGGGGACAAGAGTGAACATCGGGCACATTGAACTCTTTGAACTTGATACTTGGCAATCCCGCCTGGGACCTCAGAGTCAATGCTTACCAGAACTCTCCCAACGCCTTCAAACCAGTGAAGTAAC
The DNA here is from genome assembly GCF_040938575.1 of Ambystoma mexicanum. Taxonomy (NCBI): domain Eukaryota; kingdom Metazoa; phylum Chordata; class Amphibia; order Caudata; family Ambystomatidae; genus Ambystoma; species Ambystoma mexicanum. The sequence goes on along the minus strand of NC_090928.1, from coordinate 536,675,991 downwards.
TGGTATCTACGTGCCCCTGCAAGACACGCAGGATGGAGAGCTCATCTTTTCCAAACATTAGGTGAGGTTACTGAGGGGATATCGGAGATGATTAGTGGGGGAGAGCGAGAACAGTTGGGAGGCCATCACTAAAACCCACAGGTGGCTAATCCCTGTCTCCACTTGCAGGAAAATACTTCTTCTAGTCCAGCAGACAAGACTAGGCGTGCCAGTCCAGACAGTCATCGCTGCACTACGCATCACGTTGACGGAGACCGCAGCTGTCCGGGTCCGATCGACACCCCTGTGGGGTCCAGGTGAACGTAACAGAACACGAAGCCTTTCTAAAAATACCCACCCGGGTGTTATGGAAACCTTGGAAACTGACCAACTGGCCCAATTATTGGGGAATGTAGGGCGGAAGTACATGCCGCTCACCAAGAGACTAATGCCCTCAGGAGAGAACTGATTGTCTCAAAGGAGCGCACTGATGATCTGGCTAGGCAACTACTGCAAAACCAAGCTGGGCAAACAACCCTACCTGGATATGGGGGAAAACCAACCCCCGTTTCATCAAGCAATCCTGTGCAAGTGGTTTTACCAGGAAATATTCCGTTAGCTCCACCCGAACGCCTTGCTGGGGACCCCAAATTGTTCGCCATGTTTATGAACCAATGCCGCTTGCACTTTTTATGCAGACTAGGAGCCTTTCCAAATGACCAAGCCAAAGTAGCCTTTGTATTGTCATATCTTAGTGGCAGCGCAGCGGATTGGTCCATTCCGTTAGTCAACCAGGATGATCCTCTTCTCCGGGATTTTCAGGGTTTTCAAAGGAGCATGGAAAAACTATTCGCCAGACACTCACAGGGTCAAGCCCTGGACAACAAACTTTTATCCTTACTACAGGGTAACCAGGATCTGCTAACCTATATTGCAACCTTCAATACGTTGGTGGTGGAAACCGGGTGGCCGGAGGAAAAACAAATTACATTGTTTCATCGTGGACTTCAGGGAGGACTCAAAGAAGTCTTGGCTCAAGTTGTGAACCCACCTCAGGATTGCACAGAATTTATAGACTTAGTGGTCCAGCTAGACCACCGACTTCAGAACCGAAAGACTGATCGAGCTAAGTTCGAGAATCGGGTATTGGTTAAACCCAACGTTGCCCCCAAAGGAACAGATTGCATCTGAACCTATGCAGATCGGGGGGGGTCAAAGGACCCTTAACTCAAAAGGAAAGAGAAAGAAGACGACAGATGCAGTTGTGTCTGTACTGTGGAACCTCAGGACCTTTTCTACGGGATTGCCCTACAAAACCACCCAAGAAGGTGGTAGGAGTTGCTGATAAAAGCCACATAGAGCCTGATTCGGGAAACGACCACGCCCGACAAGCGTAGAGGTCCGCTTGCCGAGCTTAAAGAAGGACACTCAGACCTCGCATCTGATCATCCCAATGATCCTACTTGATTCCAGGCAGCCATCACGTATGCACGCAGTAAGGGCATACATAGATAGCGGGGCCGTAGGAAACTATATGGACCATGAATTGGTGTCAAGGATGAATCTACCTCTTTTCAAAAAGACCACTTCGGATGTCATCACCACAGTTGATGGAACTGAGATTGCCGTGGGCCTGTAACTCATTCCACTACAGAGATGACACTGTTGAGTCAAGATGGGCATTGCGAGACTATTGTGTTTGATCTAATCAAAGCCCCACAGTTCCAGGTAATACTGGGGATGTCATGGTTGGAAACACATAATCCTTGTATAGAATGGCGAGAGAAGAGAATAACCTTCCCGGATTGTGAACACACCTGTTACCCGGAGAAAACTTTGAACAAAGGCCTGGCTACAGTCGTTAACCCAATCGTGCAGTTACCTCAGGAATACCAAGAATTTCAGGATGTTTTTCAAAAAGAACAGGCCAATACATTACCTCCTCACAGATCAAACGATTGTCAAATCGACCTCCTACCCGGTGCACAACCCCCATGCAGTAGAATCTCCGCCTTCACGGAACCTGAAAATCTTCACCTACGGCAATACTTGGACCAATACCTTGCTAATGGCTTTATTCGTCCTTCCAAGTCTCCTGCATCCTCAGCTTTATTCTTCGTGCCAAAAAAGGAAGGTGACCTTAGAACGTGCATAGATTACCGCGCATTAAATCAGATTACGGTAAAAAAACGATACCCATTGCCTCTGATCCCCGAATTACTAGACCAAGTAAAGAATGCTTGTATCTACACTAAGTTAGACCTCCGAGGGGCATATCATCTGGTACGTTTTGTTTTGTTTTCCCGGTATAGTACCGTAAGGATTCTGTTAATGAGTATGATTCCGCAATAATAATTGTTCGTTGTCTCTTTTTCAGCTGCGGAAACTATTCCGAGAAGAGCTGTGGAACCGAAGAATGAGACTCTGGTGAGCTTGATAAGAGTTCTCTCAGTGTCCTTGTATCAATGCGCTCACTAACGCTGATGTCTTTTTTCCCCATAGGGGCCGGGGTCCGGAAATGCCTGGATGCGGCACCGACCCGAAACGAAGCTCAATCCAGAAGAAATCAGGTAAGTCTTTAATGGGCGTTTGGGCAATATCTTTTCATGCGCCCACTAACGCTGATGTCTTTTTTCCCCATAGGGGCCGGGGTCCGGAAATGCCTGGATGCGGCACCGACCCGAAACAAAGATCAATCCAGAAGAAATCCGGTAAGTCTTTAATGGGCATTGGGTAACGTCTTTTCATGCGCCCACTAACGCTGATGTCTCTTTTTCCCCCTAGGGGCCGGGGTCCAGAAATGCCAGGATGCGGCACCGACCCGAAATTAAGTTGGAATAACCCAACAGGTAAGCTTTGTAATGGAAATTAAGGTTTCCTTGTTTTCTTTCCCCTCTCACCTTTATTCTTGTCTTTTTCTCCCTAGGCGCCGTGATGTGGCTGCGAGTCCAAATGTCCCCGAAGAACGTGGTGGTACCTTGTACAGGTGAGTGAAATGCGGTGCTGCAGCGATCGATGCGATGTGCTTTTAAATGGATGTCTTCCTTTTCAGGACTGTCGGCGAGATGTCCTCGGAATGCGGATTTAACAGGTAAGGACTCTTCTTTACCCTTTTCTCTTCTCTTCTCTCTTTGCAGGTGTTCCAGGATGCTGGCAGGAGTGGCAGAAGACAGAATGCAGGAGCAAACACGGTGAGCGTCCAGCTGCTAGATGCAGAACAACGCGAAGCGTGAGTTGCTGCTTGGGCGTGGCTTAAATAGCCTTCAAAGTAGTTCCAGGTATGTATCCTTCCTCTCAGGTATGTATTCTCCCCTGACCACACCCGTGTGGTTAAGTAGTTCCAAAGATAAAGTAGTCCCATTCAGGCCTCAGAAGGCCTGGATGTTGCAGCATGGTCTGCATCAGGTAAGTTAACATTAAGCACCTTTAACACAAAGTCCCCTTTTATGAGCCTGGCGCCTATGGCGCCAGGACTGTGGCCCGATATGAGCCTGGCGCCAAAGGCGCCAGGACTGAGTCCAAAGAGCCCCTACTTGAGGCTGTTGTGACTTCCCTTGAAGACATGATGTCTGCCTCTGGGGTAGCTGGGTCTTGTCTGGCACCTTGGAGGTAGGCATCATGACACACCATTACACCACAGTCAGTGAGGAAACCCTTGCCCTTTTCCACAGAATAACCCACAACAATAGGGAGGCCTGCAGAAAGCTTGAGTGTGTCCAGTCCTAGCAGTAACCGATGTCCACGAAGAGGAACCCGAGGTAGCAGTGAAAATAGGACCAAGAGAGTTCTCATTCCTTATAGATACAGGAGCAACAAAATCTTGTAAAAGGGACGGAGGATTCCCGCTATCAAAAAAAGTGAAGGATACGCAGGGCTTTTCTGGGGCAGTACTGACGGTTCCAGTAACGAACGATTTACCACTACCAATAGGGATACAGCACAATGTAGCGTCACTACTATATTCCAAAGATACCCCAATCAATATCTTGGTGGGAGGCTTGCTCAGCAAATTGAATGCCTCAATATCATTCATAGAAAAGGGGATGTATGCTCTATGCCAGCCATTTACTACACACGTGTGGCCATGCTCCTTTTAGCAGCACACGCTCAGAGCATGCTACAAGGCCAACACATGTACTCTAGCATGTTCTTGTATGGGGTTGAGATACTACTGTGATGGGTCCCGGGAATACCAGGGAAGGTATTCCAATTGGCGTCAGAATTCCTGGTCAGATCGCAGCGCCAGAAGGAAGGCATGAGAGGCACCACAGCAGTACTACAGCTTGCAGCGGTAGTGATCCGCAAAGACATGGTGATACTATGTAGGACAGACAGCAACAACATGGAGTGGCGTACAGTGCTATGACCCATCATTGACAGTAGCAGGAGTAACGAATGAACAACTGTTCTCCGATAGGGAAGAGGAGGGAGAGATGGTGTTCCGGCTAAAGATTACTTGCCCAGTAAAGGTAGTAAAGAAGCTAGTGTCGATAATGACACAACTGGTAAAAAGGGGTAGCAAACACACAGATGAAGATCTTACAAGGGTTCCAGAGAAATTATGGACCAAAGGGACCCATGATGTAGGGGTACTAAAAGGAGTGGGGGCGATAAAGTTAAAGGAAGGGGTGCTGCTGCCCCGAGCAAAGCAATAATCATTGTCCAGAGAAGCAGATGAGGGGATATACTCGACTCTACATGCACTATGGCAACATGGAATCATACAGACATCCACATCGCCGTGCAACATGGCTATATACCCGATAAAGAAATTGAAGGGAGGGTTGTGGAGATTTGTGCAAGATTTACTCGCTCTTAACGATGTAGTAGAAGCAAAGTTTCCCTTGGTACCGAACCCTACTACAATACTGTGCAACATCCCAACAAAGGCAAGGTACTTCACAGTCATCAACTTGAAGAATGCCTTCTCCATCCCACTTCACCCAGACTCTAGATATTTGACAGTATTTACGTATCAGGGAACCAGATTTGAACACACTAGATTGCCCCAGGGGTACTGCGAATCACCTAGCATTTTCAACAGAGTGATACAAATGGACCTGAGCAGCTTAGAAATGCTGAGCACAGTGCTATAATATGTCAATGACCTGCTAGGATGCAGCGAGACTGAGGAAGGGTGTAGGGCTGATTTGGTGCACCTCCTAACATTACTAGCAGACAAAGGGCATTAGGGGGATAAGGCAAAACTGCAATATTGCCAGGAGGAAGTTGTGTACTTGGGACAAATAATATCAATTGAGGGACGCAAGATAACAGAGGAGAGGGTGGAGGAAATTCACTTGACGGCGCATCCAAGCACAGTGAAGGAAATGCAGGATTTCCTGGAGTTATGCAATTACTGCAGGGCATGTGTTTTCCATTACTCATTCACAAAATCCTTACTGCAGGACCTTAAGGAGGCACAGAAGGAAAATAGAGAGTTAAAATGGACACAGGAAATGAATGAATGCATCACAGAGCTAAAAGAAACATTGGTCCATGCACCAGTGTTAGCGACCCCTAGCTACAAGAGAGGTTTTTTTTTGTTCTCCCTTTCAGATGGCTCAGTGATGACAGTTGTCCTCACGCAAAAGAACCCAGAGGGACACAAACCACTGGCTTACTATAGTGGTATCCTAAATGTAGTCATGCTGGGACATTTCCCTTGCGAACAAGCCCTTGCTGCTGCAGCATTTGCAATAGAAAAGGTGGCGTTGACTACCATGGGGAACCTCATAGTACTGTATGTGGAGCATTCGTCGTTTGCCATTCTGGAAAAATCTAAAAGCACACTAATGACACAAAGGGCATCATGGTATGAGGTGGTACTGACAAACCCAACCATTGAGGTAGTGAGGTGTTGAGTGATAAACCCGGCGACATTCATAGCTGAACCCACGTAAGAAGGGGGCTATGTACGTGACTGCGCAGCACATATGGACAGAATGGAAGGAACATATGGGTCAAAGAAGAAGAAATAGAAGGGGCAGACATGGTCTTCATTGATGGGTCATCAAGTATAGACCCCAATACGGGAGGGAGACATACTGGAGCAGCAGTAATATGCCACAAGAACAGGGAATATGTAGTATCATCCCAGCAGAGGTTACCATCACATTACTCAGCACAGGCAGCAGACTTGACCATGATAAGTGTATTGAACATGATCGAAGGGCATGCAGCTAACATATTCTCAGATTCAGCTTGTGTGACATCTACAATACAATACATTCAGGATTAGCGCAGTGGAAAAGAAGGGGGTTCAGGAAAAGTGATGGGTCCCCAGTACCACATGCAGAGTTGCTCGGGCAATTGATTGAAGCACTGAAACTGCCAGTGGATTTGGCCATAATAAAATATGCCGCCCATACAGGTGAACAGGACTGAATAACTTTAGGGAATGAAATGGCAGACAGAGTAGCCAAAGAAGTGACCTACTTACCTGAGGGATGTATGAGACCGTATCCTGGTGCGAAAGGGGAAATGCAAATAATGGCAGCAGAAAGAAGGATGGGTCAGGAGGAAGAAAGTAGGGAAATCTTCAACACAACACTGATTGTACAGATTATAGAGCTGCAAGGTGAGGCCCGAAAGGAGGAAAATGATTTATGGATACAGAGAAGTTGTTCCCCTTCACCCACTGAACTAACATGGAGGCAAAGCAGCACAGGGAAACCTGAGATGCCCAAAACATTGTCAGTTATAGCATTACAACAGCTGCACTTTCCTGCACATGTATCTAAAGAAAACATAGCGGCAGAAATAAATGAAGGGTGGTATGTTCTGAATTTGCATGAGTGAGTGGCAGAATTTTTGGGAAATTGTGTGCTGTGTCAGCAAGTCTTGTCTCGTCATACTTTGAAAATCATAAAGGGGACTTTGCTGTGATCCTCCGAGCACTTGCATATCGACTATGTTGATATGCAAGATAGATGTGCCTCTTACAGGTACATGCTTGTCATCGTCTGTCCATTCTTACATTGGCTTGAGGTGGGCCCCTGTGCTAAAAATGACACAAAGTGAGTAGCCAAGTTCCTAGTAAGGGAGGTGTTTTCAAGATGGGGGTATGCAATGAAATAAGGTCAGCCAATGGCCAATATTTTAAAAAATTACCTTTTTCAGGAAATAACACACTTCCTGGGAATAAAACACAGGCTATGCACAGTGTACTGGCTGCAAGCGAACGAGATTGTCGAGAGATTAAATGGCTTGCTTAAAGAACGCTTAGCAAAGCTAACAACATCTGTGTGCCAAAACTGGCTTTATTTCCTCCAATTGGTGCTTTTTGCTCTTCGCAACTCACCCGGTGTGGATCACCACTTGACTCGGCATGAAATTGTAACTGGTAGGAGGATGCATGTGCCTGTCCCTCCTGCCTGTTCATTTTCGGATGTGTGAGAAACCTGACAGTATTCTACCACCCACTCTCTCGGGATAGTCCATTCAGGTGGGCAGGGAAGGGCCATCACTTTTGGATCCCGACCCTGGGGGTGGACAAGCAACAGATGATCACCTGAGTGGAGGGTTACAAGGGATTGGGAAGAGGATGCTGAAGGGTGAGACATGGTATTCCCCCCAGTCTACCAAAATACCCCAACCTACTCTCCCTCAAACTTTGTGGGGTATTTCCAATCTCATCGCATCTCCCCCTCCCCATTTCCAACAAATACTGAGACGAGGAAGAGACAACTAAAATCAGTAAGGATTACCCATAGGAATAACATGGGGAAAGTAAGGGAAACCTACCCTAAAAAGCACTTGAGCTTGTCCCACTAATAGAGTCACGCAGTTAATAGTGACCATTTACATTTGATTACACTTGACTGTTTTTACACTATAAAAGGTGTGGTTTAATACAGATGAAGGAGCAAGTTGGAGAAGCATTTTGGACCAAAGAAGCCACGAAGTTGGGAGCTGCAGGAAGGAGGATCAGGAGGAGAGTAGCATGCTGCCACACTGGGCCAGTTTGTTAGGAGGGCTGCAGCGTGGCTGGGGAGCCGTGTCTCCTGAAAGCCGGAGCGAGGCAGCTAGGACCCTGCTGGCAGAGTCGGTGCAAGTGCTTGTTCCCTTGGGCCATGTGCTAGGCCCAAGGGTATCTGAGGGGCAGGTGATGAGACCGTGACCTCAACCCAAAGCATCCTGGGGTGACAGTTCATCAGTGTTACGCTACCTAGTGAGTTTTGCATGACAGAGAGAGAGAAATCGGGAGCGTTCGGGCAGCTGGAACGGGAAAGGGAAGAAAAGCAATTTCGATAAAACGGCACGAAGCGGAAAGCAAGAAACAAAGTAGAAAGAAAGAAAGCAAGTAAATGGTGCGTGCAAGCGGCGCAGAAATAAGAGGACAGAAAGTAAACAGATTTAAAAGAAAGGGCAAGCAGCTTGGATGTAAAGTTCAAAGCGGACAGAAGCAAAGTAAAGGAAAAGTGCGAGGGCGCAAAAGAAAGTCAAGAGAGGGCAAACGGCCTGAAAGGAAAGTAAGGAAAAGGTGTGAGTGAGCACGGAGAAGGAAAGTGACAGTATTAAATGTGCAATGACACACGGAAAAGGAACAGAAGTGCAAGTGGGCCCAGCAAAAGATAGCAGTAAATTAAACAGAAGGGTAAAAGAAGCACGCTGACGCAGGAAGGTGCAAGTGTCACAGAAGGAGCATAAAGTGGCAAAGAACAATGCAAGTGTGCACCCCAAGGTGAAAGCAATAAAAGACAATGCAAGTGTGCACAATAAATACCTGAAGATAAAAGGTACCAAGGAAAGTGCAAGTAAGAAATACAGAGAAGGGCAAAGGGTCAGAGTGGTCATGCTCAGGAAAAGCAAAGTGGTTCTTGGTCTTACAACCTTATTACTTCTCAGTGGAACATCGAAACGGCAAAGAACAAGGAAATGTGGATTTCCTTTCGAGGTTCCAGTGTGAAGCAAGTCAGTCCAAACTGCATAGGGAAAAGGTTTGTGAGAAACCTGACAGTATATTCCCACCCACTCCCTCGCATTCTTCCCTTCAGGTGGCCAGGGAAGGGCCATCGCTTTTGGATCCCGACCCTGGGGATGGACAAGCAAGGGAGGATTCCTCAGTCCTAAAAATACCCCAACCTACTCTCCCTCAGCCTTTGCGGGATATTTCCAATCCCACCCCATCTCCCCCTCCCCATTTCCAACAAATACTGAGACGAGGAAAAGGCAAAATCAGTAAAGCTTGACCATAAGAATAACATGGGGAAAGTAAGGGCAACCTACCCTAGGAGGAACTTGAGCGTCCCACTAATAGAGTCAGGCAGGGTCAGGCAGTCAATAGTGACCATTTACACCTGACTGCACTTGACTGTTTTTTTCACTACAAAAGGTGTGGTTTAACACAGTTGGAGGAGTGAACTGGAGAAGGATTTTTTACCAGAGAAGCCACAAAGCTTGGAGCTGCAAGAAGGAGGATGTGGAGGAGGGCGGCGTTCTGCTATGCTGGCCCGGTGTGTGAGGAGGGCTGCAACATGCTGGGGAGCCGTATCTTCAGAGAGCCAGAGCGAGGCAGCTGGGACCCTGCTGGCAGAGTCCGTGCAAGTGCTTGTTCCCTTGGGCCGTGTGCCGGGACCAAGGGTGTCTGGGGACACGTGGTGAGACCCTGACCTCGACCCAAAGCATCCCGGAGAGACCATTCGCCAGCGCTATGCTACCTGTGAGTTTCGCATGACAGAGAGAGAGAAACTCTGGATCGGGCAGGTGGCTGGAACGGGAAAGGGAGAAAAAGCAAGTTTGATGAAACGCGGAAAGCAAGAAGGAGAAAGTAGAAAGAAATAAAGCAAGTAAATGGTGCACATGAGCAGCGCAGAAATAAGAGGACAGAATGTAAACAGATTTAAAAGAAAGGGAAAGCAGTCCGGATGTAAAGTTAAAAGCGGACAGAAGCAAAGTAAAGGGAAAGTGCCAGAGGGCAAATGGCCGAAAGGAAAGTAAGTAAAAGGTGCGAGTGAGCACAGGGAAGGAAAGTGACAGTATTAAAGGTGCAAGGATGCACAGAAAAGGAAAAGAAGTGCAAGTGGGCAAGGCGAAAGACAGAAGTAAATAAAACGGAAGGATAAAAGAAGCACGCTAACGCAGCAAGTTGCAAGAGGCACAGAAGTAGCATAGAGTGGGAAAGAACAATGCAAGTGTGCACCCCAAGGTTAAAGCAATGAAAGTGTGCATAATAAATGCCTGAAGATAAAAGGTAGCAAGGAAAGTGCAACTAAGAACTACAGAGAGGGGCAAAGGGTCAGAGTGGTCACGTTGAGGAAAAGCAAAAAGCCTGGCATTTTTGAAAGCCTCTGATTCTACCCCATGGGAAGATTGTATGTAATAAAACGCTGTAAACAAGAAAAAGGCATATCCTGACCAGCTGACTTTGTGTTTGGAATTAGAGGGGCCTAAGTTGTGAGAAACATGGAAGGAACTGTGATATATTTTGTTTTGTGTTTGAAAGTCAGAAGAGGCCTGGGCTTGAGGAAGGGAAACTTGAGAGGCCTACTTAAGAAATGAAAGTACATCCCGATAAAACAAACTTTGTGTTTGAAAGCTTGAAGGGGCCTGAGCTTGGGAAGGGAACCCTAAGAGGCCTGGCTAAGGTGGAAACGTACTGGTTTGTTTTATAGTACTGAAAGGACTGAAGCTTGGGTAAGGGATCCCCAAAGAACTTAAAGACACTGAATTTATTGCAAGGACCCTATAGTGAAGGTTTTGCAAGAAGACCTGTTTGATTGAACTCCTTTCTGATAAGCTTAAAACTACACCTGTCAAGGAAGCCACCGGAAACCAACCTTATTTTTTTGTTGGACCACTACTTTTCATTTTTGACAAAAGACCCCTAGCACATTTTTGAATAGAGTGAGGGCAAGCATAGGTTTAGACACAGACAGACTTTTTATTTGGACTTTCAGACATCGACGGCCCTTGGAAGCATCATTTTGGTATTACACCAACCATGAAACTTTAAATAAAGGTTTTGAAGTCTTACATTCTGAGTCTGTATATCTCATGTCATCATGTTTGTCTCACATATGGTGTCAGAAGTGGGATGCAACTCAACTGAAGCAAGTTGGGGGACCCTGAAGTACGAGAGGTTAAGGGATGGAGCCTCCAACTCTACAGTAGCCACTAAAGGGTCTGTTGGGTTTGATCTTTGTAGTAGCCGAACAGAAGCCATCCATCCAAAAAAGACATCTTATCCAAACTGATCTTGTTCTTATTCTACTACTTGGAACATACATCAGGTTAGCGCCTAAGTTGGGACTGGCATGGATGTTTAGCATTGATGTCCTGGCCAGGGTGATCGACCCTGATTTTATAGGGGATGTAAAAGTATTACTCCATAACCATGGGGTGGAGGCCTTTCAGATCCAGGCAGGATACCAAATAGCCCAGGGAATACTGGAGAGGGTGATGCTGCCTATCCCTAGAGAAGAGACCAAGAAAGAGGTTACTGACAAAGGGGCTTTTAGGCTTTGGGGAGGCGGATGCTCAAGCTAGTTCTACGCAACCCCCAGCGCCCATGAAGAAAGCTCTGACATGCTCCCTGGCTTAGCCTTTGCTCAGCAGAACAATCCTCACTGAAGCCTTCTTACAGGTTGTGCCAGAGTCTGAGAGTCGGAAGGAAGGAGGGCCATTTTATTTTTAAAGGCCTCCTGTACAGAGGAGAAGTTGCTTCTGAAAGGGTGCCAAGAATACAACTAGCGGTTCTATCGAAAGTCACACACAGATAGTGCTTGAAATCGCACACTCACATCTCATAGGAAGACATTTAGGTCAAGCCAAGACTCAGGCTCACTTGGCCAACAAGTTTTATTGGCCATGTATACATGTCGACATGAAACATTTCATTCAAACCTGTGAAATGTGTCAGCCTACCAGTACTCATGTACCACCTTCAGCCCCCTTAAATCCATTACCCGTTACTAAGGTGCCATTCTCGAGGATTGGAATGGACATTGTTGCCCCCTAGAAAAATCTAAGCTAGGGAACAAATACATACTGGTAATTCTTGATTATGCCACCTGATACCCAGAGGCATTCCCCTGAGTAACAACACCACCTGGCAGATACTCAAGCTTCCCTTCTTCTCTGGAATGGTTTTTCCTAAGGAAATATTAGCGGACCAGTGTACCACCTTTATGAACAAGCTCATGGGGGGGAAGTAAAAGAGCTACTGCATATAAGCACCTTGAGGACGTCTGTTTACCACCCCCAAACAGATGGATTGGTTGAATGGTTTAATAAGACCCTTAAGACCATTCTTAAAAATCTGGTTGACAAGGACGGAACCAATTGGGATCAGATGATTCCATGGGCTCTTTTTGCCATAAGGAAAATGACTGAAGCCTCCACTGGTTTCTCACCTTCTAATTATTGTATGGGCGGGAAGCCAGAGATGTGTTGGATATGCTTCGAGAATCATGGGAGGAAATGCAGGAAGCCCCAATACCATTGCCCCATACAACCTCCTAGTTAAAAGAACATATGGCCACCATTCGCTCTGTGGTTCAAGATCATCTAGGTAAAGCCCAAAGTCAACAAAAAGCGGCCTATGGAAAAAGGCGGCACTTAGGTCTCTTTCCATCGGGCAAAAAGTCCTTGTGCTTCTCCCCACCTCAGATAACAAGCTTATTTCTAGATGGCATGGGCCAGATAAGGTACTGGACAGGACAGAGCCCTATAATTTCCTAAAAGCTTTGATATTTTGGGTCTGCAGTCCTTGTGTTTGCCACACATTGAGAATGCACTACATGGCAATCTCTCTATTGCTTCCATAAGCTGTCTGCTGCTTTTTATCCACATGGTTTTCCTTTACATGTGCCTGCCCTTCCTAATACCCTGCGGCACTTGTAAGATGGCCACCGACTTTTATCTGTGAAGAAGGCGTTGAGGGGAGCTGCCTTTCTCTCTCCTATACTCCCATTGGCTGGCGAGTTCTTCATCCAGCCAACTGGGGACCGGCAGGCTTCAGTCGGCCCCCTCAGCAAGGCCCACTGCCTCGATCAGCTGTTCCATCCATTTTCATTTACAAGAGCACAAGGTTGTGCATTGTTCTATCTGTCATCCTGCTAGCATGATTTCCTACCTTTGCTGTGCTGCTGAGGCCCAATCCTGAGGTAGCTGCACTTTTCTGATGTACTGCATCTACAGAGGTCAATAAGAAGCTATCTACAAAAAATGAAAAATGTTTCCAAAAGCTTTTATTTTGGGTCTGCAATCCTTGTGTTTCCCACGCATTGAGAATGCTCTACACAGCAATCTCTCTCTTGCTTCCATATGCTACCTGCTGCTTTATATCCATGTGGCTTTCTTTTACATGTGCCTGCCCTTCCCAATACCCTTTGGCACTTGTAAGATGGTTGATGACGTTTCTCTGTAAAGAAGGCATTGTGGTGGAACTGCCTTTCTCTCTCTAACACTCCCATTGGCTGGCGAGTTCCTCTTGCAGCCAACGGGGGACCAACAGGCTTCAGCCGTCCCCCTCACAAAGGCCAACTCCTAAGGCCCCTGTCTGCTCCCTTTCTGCTACCAAAATGCTACTTGGGTCCTGCTGTACCCAAGCACCTTAACTACAATGATGCTGCCACCTCACTCCTCTAAGAAATCTGGACTGCCTTGACATTGTCATCTCCTTAATTATTGGTTAGTTCCCTCTTCCTGGACTCACTCCCACCTCCTTTGACTTTCACTGTTCTTTCTGCCTGATTCTCCCTTGTTTTCATTAAGGTTGGTACTGCCTCTTTAAAACCCTTTGCTAACATCTGAACCCAATGGAAAGTCAAATTTAGCTGTTGTTGCCTTTGTTTGGAAAGTCACATTTGGCTGTCCATTGCTAACTTCTCCGTACTTTGCTTGTAAACTGTTGCTTACTGGCCCGGTGACTTCACCTTTATCTTTTGTTCCACACCTTCCTGCCTTACCACTCTCTTGTGCTCCACGCCTACCTACCTTACCCCATCGCTCCCTACTTTCCTCGCTACTACTCCCATGACACTTTCTGTTCCACCTATCTTTTTCAACTGCTTCTCTATTGACTATCCTTCCCTTCTCACTAAGTCTGGTAGGAAGAAGTTCAAAAAAGGATATCTTGGCCTCCAACCCTGGTCTTCCGATCATGGACACCTACTCCAACTTCCTCCAGACAGACCCTCACTGACATCCTCTTTGTCGTTCCTTCGCCAGATCTATGAACTCTTCATATGATCTCTGTGCTCTGTCCTGTCTCCTCTAACTCCCATTAATGGTGGCACTCGCTGGGAAGTTCTCATGGCTTCATTTGACTCCTCTAAAGTCATCATTAATGTCTATCTTAATGGCACCATCATGGTCCAAGGCCCTCAGGCCAACTCCTCCTTGTTGATAGGTGTTTCCTTACCTCATCAATTTCCTTTCCTCTCCTGCCCCTCTCACCCATCTTGGTTACCTTGCCCTCTCTCTCCTCCTCCTCTGCCCCACCTAGGGCTCCTTCTCCACTGCAGGGTGTATCTCTGATCTATACCCCTCCCCAGAAGGTCTTTAAGGCTGGCAACCTTCTTCATCTTGCCACTCTCAAATCTTGCTCTGCTGTCAAACACTCCTCTGACAACTGCCACCTCCTTGAAGAACTTGACCTCGATGTCCTTGGTCTTACTGAGACATGGTTCACGGCCAGCTCTGTCACAAGCTTTGACACTCTCCTCCCTGATGGCTACAAGATCCTCTCCACACCCAGATCCTCCCGGTCCGGTGGGGGTGTAGCCCTGATCTTCCCTGAGTGGATTCCTGCCTCTATCATTCCCACTCAGACCTACTCCTCTTTTGAATTCCTTGTCTGCAGGCTCTCTCTCCCCTAACCATTCTTTTACCGTGGCTACTATCTACCGGCCTCCTGGTCAAATCACCTAATTTCTCTCCGAGTGGACGGACCGCTCCTTCTCCCTCCCGGCATCTACCACTCAACTCCTCCTCCTCTGTGACCACAATATCCATATTGCATCTCTTTGTTCCTCCTCTCTATTCTTCCGTGACTTCTGCGACTCCCTCTCCCTTTCTGACCTCCCCTCTGGCCCGACTCACTCTGCAGGGCACACACTCGATGTCTTGATCTCCTCTGAACTCCCCCTCTCCATCCCTCTGACTACTCATCTCTCCTGGAGCGATCATTCCCTCCTCTCCTCTCATCTCTCCCTCTCTTCCCCCCAGGCCAAGCCTACCCCAACACTGCCACCTACCTTCTCGGATATCTGGCCCACGAAGCGTGTGTTGGTTGAGACTTTGACCGCCAGCTCCCCCCCCCCACTACTGGCTGTCTCATATCCTGAAACAGCCCTGTCTCTGCTCTACTCTTGTATTTCTGATACTCTTGATGCTCTTACCCCTGTCATGAGGATCTGTTTGAAGTTCAAAGCCAAGTGCAATTCCTGGTATGACTCTGAACTAGCTACACTTAAACGTAAGTGTAAGGTGGCTGAGAGGAAATGGAGGGCTTCTTGCTCATCCTCTGACAAACTGGCCTGTCTCCTGCTCCAAAGGCAATACTGACTCTCTGACCTCACCAAGAAGAGAGCCCACATTCAAGCCTGTGTCTCCGTGGCATCTAACAACTCAGCCAAAATCTTTAAAATCTGCAAGGAGCTGACCAACCCTGCTGGAGTCTCTAACCCTCCTGTTGTCTCCCAGGCTCTTTGCAATGTCCTCGCCTCTCACTTTATCTGAAAAACCCAGGACATCATGTCCACCCTCTCTTCTCCTGCCCCTATTCTCCCCTCTCCTTCTGTGCATACTGACACTCCTTTAGCCATCCCCCCAACCTCTTTTTCGTCCTTTTTCTTTTCTCCCTTGACGAGGTCGCTAGACAAGTCCGATCTATGAAAGCCTCATCAAAACAGGTTCATCCCTGTTCCTCTAAAACCATCAAGGACCACATTGATACCCTTGCTCCATCCCTTGCCGATTTCTGCAACCTCTCCCTTGCCTCAGGAGCCTTCCCCTCCCATCTGAAGCACTCCCTTTTGCATCCTCTTCTCAAGAAACCCACAGCTTATCCTTCTTGTCCGGCTAACTAGCACTCAATTCCCATTACTCCCTTTCTGGGAAAACTCCTGGAAAAGCTGGCCATCTCTCAGCTTAACCTTCATTCTGATTCTGTAGGCTGTCTCCACGACCTTCAGTCTGGCTTTAGAGCTGCCAGAAGCATGGGAACTGCTCTCTTGAACATCCGGGAAGATCTGCTCTCCAACATTGGCTCTAACATTCCCTCTATCCTCATCCTACTCGATCTTTCTTCTGCCTTTGACACAGTCAACCATACCATCCTGCTCAACTGTCTCCATGATAACCTGGGTATCACTGATCAGGCTCTGGCCCGGCTGACCTCTTTCCTCTCTTATCGACCCTCCCAGGTCCAAATCGGGTCCATCCTATCATCTATCCCCCTTTCTACCTGTGATGTTCCCCGGGGGTTTAACCTTTTGCGTTGGCTTTTCAACAAATACCTGGCAACTCTTGCCCTCTGCATTGCCATTTTCTGCTCCAATTTCCAGGGCTATGCTGGCGACACTCAACTCATTTTTAGGCTGCCCTCGGCCACCTCCTCTCCTTCTCTCATCCCTGATTGCCTAACTGCCATTCTAGATTGGTGTGCCACCAACGATCTTTGTCTGAATGTCAGCAAGACGGAGATCCTCCTCATTGGCACACCTTCACTTTCCTTTCCCCTCACTCTCTGGCCGGCCTCTCTTGGCCCTCCTCCTACACCCACCTGCGAGGCTAATAACCTCAAGGTCATCTTTGACTCCACACTTTACTTCTCCACCCACATCTCTGATGTCTCTAAAAAGTCAACCTTCCTATTCCACCTCCTCAGACATACTCTACCTTTCCTCTCCTTCCCACAGAAGCTCACTGTCTTCCACGCTCTGGGTTCTCTCTAGGTTGGACTATTGTAAAAGCCTCTTTCTAAATCTACCTGCCTCTACTCTCTGCCCTCTGCAACTAATCCAGAACAGGTCCGCAAGACTTGTCCTTGGCTTCAAGCCCTGGGATCGTATCTCTCCAGCTCTGAAATCTCTCCATTGGCTCCCAGTGGATGCAAGGATTAAATTCAAAAGCCTCTGCATTGTCCACAAGGCTTTATGGGGCCTGGATCCAAAATACCCTCAGCTATCCCTCCGCAAATACCTCCCCTCTCGAGCTCTTCACTCCTCTACCTCCAACTCCCTCAGGGTCAGTTGTTTTTCTAAGATATGAGCTTGGGGTAGATCTCTGTCTTCGGCTGGGGCCCCCTCTGGAACAGCCTCCCTGCCACTCTGAAACTTGAGGAGAACCATCTCCGGTTCTGGAAGCACCTCAAGACCTCCCTCTTTGCTTCTGCCTTTGCCCCCCCTCTCCCTTGCTGACCTGTTCTCTCTCGGCACCGTGCACCTGGCCACCTTCTGTCTTCCAGGCACAGGTACCTGCTCACCCTGCCACCCTCCTGCACTGCCTCCATGCCACCCATTGCACTGGGGGTCTGTATCTGTACCGATACAGCCCCCCTTTTTCTTCCTGCACCAGACATACCCTGTCTTCTACCTTAAACCCAACATTTGCCACTTTGCGGGCTGCACTACCACTGTTTGTTGCCTTTATTATTTATTTATTTATTTATTAGCATTTTTAAAGTGCTCACACAGTCCGGGGGCATCGAGGCGCTGTTACAGGAGTTTTTTGTTGTTGTCTTAGTTACGCATTTATAACATGCTTAAATACCCAGAGGTTTCTAAGCGCAGACCCGGGGATCGAACCTGTGTTGCTTCGTGTCGTCTTGCTTCTAAGGTGAGCATGTTGCCAC
Source organism: Ambystoma mexicanum (assembly GCF_040938575.1). Taxonomy (NCBI): domain Eukaryota; kingdom Metazoa; phylum Chordata; class Amphibia; order Caudata; family Ambystomatidae; genus Ambystoma; species Ambystoma mexicanum. Next base: position 536,658,209 of record NC_090928.1, on the reverse strand, counting down.
AGCGCTATCCTCCCGGGATCCATATGTATGTATTATTATTTATCTTTTTTTCCTTTGCTCCGCACTTTCCACTTCTCCCCCCCTTCCATGCACTTTCGCACTCTCCCTCTCGCATGCACTTATGCGTTCTCAATGTCACTGGACCTAGTAAGATTGTTGTTTTGTTCTCCCCTGTTCCCCTCCATTGCCTTGTCCCACTTTGAAACACTTGTGTACAAGCACAATAGAAATAAAATATCAATATCAATAGCAAAGGAGAACACCTCTGACTTTAATGCCACCGTATTATCTTGTCTGATACCAAAAGATTAGAACAACAGTATACTAATTCCCTCTGATATGATTGAAACGCAATAAAAAGATCTCCTTGAATTGTTAAAGCAATTCCCTGATGTGTTTCATGAAGAGCCTGGCAGGGTGAAAGGAATATACCATCACGTCCACTCCCCTGCAGGAAAGGTAGTACATCTTAAACCGTATGGACTAACTGAGACCCGTAGAAATATTGTCATCAGAGAAGTAGAGCAAATGCTCCAGACCAATATAATTGAGCCATCTTCCAGTCTCTGGCCCTCCACCATTGTGTAAGTGGAAAAGCCAGACAAAAGTTGGAGGTTCTGTATAGACTTCCGGAAGGTGAATAACATCTCAGCCTTCAACGCCTACTCAATGCCTCTTATTGATGATCTTATTGACAAATTGGGTAGTGCTATTTGTCCACCCTAGATTTAACCAAGGGGTACAAGGGCCAGATAAAAAAAAGACTGCTTTTGCCACCCCGTTAGGTCTATATCAGTTTAAAGTCTTACCATTTGGGTTGCATGGTGCCCCAGCAAAGGCTGATGGAATAGATTCTCCAACCGTATTCAGAATTCTGCGGGCCATACATCGATGACATTGTGATCCACAGCCCATCTTGGGAAGATCATTTATAACATCTTTACACTGTAATAAGAGCCTTACGAAAAGCTGGCTTAACAGCCAACCCGAGAAAATGCAAGTTAGCTCAACCTGCTGTAAAATACTTGGGGTTCTTTGTCGGACATGGCAGTATTCAACCTCAAGAGGAAAAAGGTAGAGCGGTCTTGGAATCCCCTACTCCCAAGACTAAAAAGGATTTAAGATCTTTCCTAGGGCTAATTATGTAATATTGAAGATTCATACCTAACTTTTCCGATAAAACAGCCAGATTGACCGATAAACTCTGAAATGCAGAACCCCAGAAACTTAAATGGGATAACTAGGACAAAATATGTTATCAGGTCCTCAAATAGACATTATATCAAAGCCCTACTCTCAAGGTAGCAGACTTGTCTAAAAACTTTATATTACAGGCTGATGCTTCCTTAACTGGTTTAGGTGCAGTATTGTCCCAGATCCATGATGGGCTAGAACACCCCATTCTGTACGCCAGGCGAAAATTGTTCCCTAAGGAAAATAACTATTCTGTGATCGAACTAGAAGCCTTAGCCATTAAGTGGGCCATTATGCAACTTAAATATTACTTATTGGACAGAAAGTTCAGATTGGTCACTGATCACCCTTCCCCCCCCTAATATGGATCAGTCAATCAAAAGAGTCCAAGAGTTATGCAGTGGTTCTTGGATTTACAAACTTATTGCTTCTCAGTGAAACATCGAAAAGGCGAAGAACAAGGAAATGTGGATTTCCTTTTGATGTTCCCCTGTGAAGCAAGTCAGTCCAAACTGGATAGGGAAAGGGTTTGTAAGAAACCTGACAGTATTCTCCCACCCACACCCTTGCATTCTTCCCTTCAGGTGGCCAGGGAAGGTCCATCGCTTTTGGATCCCGACCCTGGGGATGAACAAGCAAGGGAGGATCCCTCAATCCTAAAAATACCCCAACCTACTCTCCCTCAGCCGTTGCAGGATATTTCCAATCCCACCCCATCTCCCCCTCCCCATTTCCAACAAATACTGAGACGAGGAAAAGGCAACTAAGTTCAGTAAAGCTTAACCATAAGAATAACATGGGAAAAGTAAGGGCAACCTACCCTAGGAGGAACTTGAGCGTCCCACTAATACAGTCAGGCAGGGTCAGGCAGTCAATAGTGACCATTTACACCTGACTGCACTTGACTGTTTTTTTCACCATAAAAGGTGTGGTTTAACACAGTTTGAGGAGTGAACTGGAGAAGGATTTTGTACCAGAGAAGCCACGAAGCTTGGAGCTGCAAGAAGGAGGATGTGGAGGAGGGCGGCGTTCTGCAATGCTGGCCCGATGTGTGAGGAGGGATGCAGCATGTTGGGGAGCCGTATCTCCTGAGAGCCAGAGCGAGGCAGCTGGGACCCTGCTGGCAGAGTCCGTTCAAGTGCTTGTTCCCTTGGGCCATGTGCCGGGACCAAGGGTCTCTGGGGACAAGTGGTGAGACCCTGACCTCGACCCAAAGCATCCCGGAGAGACCATTCGCCAGCGCTATGCTACCCGTGAGTTTCGCATGACAGATAGAGAGAAACTCGGGATCGGGCAGGTGGCTGGAACGGGAAAGGGAGAAAAGCAACTTTGATAAAATGGCACAAAGCGGAAAGCAAGAAGCAGAAAGTAGAAAGAAATAAAGCAAGTAAATGGTGCACACGAGCAGTGCAGAAATAAGAGGACAGAATGTAAACAGATTTAAAAGAAAGGGCAAGCAGTCCGGATGTAAAGTTAAAAGCGGACAGAAGCAAAGTAAAGGGAAAGTGCGAGAGGGCAAATGGCCGAAAGGAAAGTAAGTAAAAGGTGTGAGTGAGCACAGAGAAGGAAAGTGACAGTATTAAAGGTGCAAGGATGCACGGAAAAAAGGAAAAGAAGTGCAAGTGGGCACAGCGAAAGACAGAAGTAAATAAAACAGAAGGATAAAAGAGGCACGCTAACGCAGGAAGTTGCAAGAGGTACAGAAGTAGCATAGAGTGGGAAAGAACAATGCAAGTGTTCACTCCAAGGTTAAAGAAATGAAAGTGTGCACAATAAATACCTGAAGATAAATGGTAGCAAGGAAAGTGCAACTAATAACTACAGAGAGGGGCAAAGGGTCAGAGTGGTCACGCTGAGCAAAAGCGAAGACCCTGGCATTTTCTAAAGCCTCTCATTCTACCCCATGGGAAGATTATATGTAAGAAAAGCTGTAAACAAGAAAAAGGCATATCCTGACCAGCTGACTTTGTGTTTGGAATTAGAGGGACCTAAGCCTGGGGAAGGGTGCCCTGAGAAACCTGAAAGGGACTGTGATATATTTTGTTTTGTGTTTGGAAGTTAGAAGAGGCCTGGGCTTGAGGAAGGGAACCCCGACAGGCCTACTTAAGAAATTAAAGTACATCCCGATACAACTAACTTTGTGTTTGAAAGCTTGAAGGGGCCTGAGCTTGGGGAAGGGAACCCTAATAGGCCTGGCTAAATTGGAAACGTACTGGTTTGTTTTATAGTACTAAAGGACTGAAGCTTGGGGAAGCAAACCCCAAGGAACTTAAAGACACTGAAGGTATTGAAGTTCACTTCAAGAACCCTGTGACAAATGTCTTGCAAGGAGCCCTGCTTGATTGAACTCATTTTAATAAGATTAAAACCATGCCTGGCAAGGAAGCCACTGGAAACCAACCCTGGTTTCCTTATTCTTCGGTTGAACCACTACTTTTTTTTGTTGACAAAAGACCCCCAACACATTTATGTATAGAGTGTGGTCAAACATGGGTTTAGACGCAGACATACTTTTTATTTGGACTTTCAGACATCAACGGCCCTTAGAAGCATCATTTCAGGGAAACATCCCTTTAGATCTAGGGCTAGTTAGGTATTACACCAACCCTGAAACTTTAAATAAAGGTTTTGAAATCTTACTTTCTGAGTCTTTGGGCCTCATTACGAGTCACCTGGTATGGAAATAACGGTGGTGGTAAACCCGCCGCCACCGTTGTTTCCATACCAGGTGATCTCGAGTCCTGCAGGCGGAGGTGTCATTTCCACCAGGTCTGACCTGGTGGGTTTAACACCGCCCGCCTGCAGGCGGACGTGGAAACACCAGCACCATCACGAGATGGTGCCGGTGTTTCCATGGTCCCCATTCCCATTGAGTCCCATGGGACTCAATGGGAATGGGGATTTACCGAATTCCGCCTCTGGAATTCCCAGGACACTGGGGTTGTACTGCCCCGGTAATTCCAGGAATCACGGATGCAGAATGGTAATACAAGTCCGGCGGTAACCGAGCCGGAAAAACCAGCAGGTTACCGCCGGACTCGTAATGAGCCCCTTTGTCTCTCTTGTCACCATGCCTGTCTCACAGATGCTAATACCACAGCACAGGTTCTAGTAAAAGAGATGGAGACATACTTAACTGAAATGACAGATGTCCTCAAAAACATTTTCCGCCAGGTTCAACGTTCAACAAGTCGGCCAACCAACGTTGAGGAAGAGACAAATAAACACAGGAAGAATTTCCACAAGCACAGCTCCTCTATCCGGGGGATAAATTGTTTGTCTGTTAAGTCATATGGAAGTGGCAAGAGCCCATGTTTATTGGGCCCTGAGAAGTTGTATATGCAACGCCCACCGCAGTGAAAGTTAAGGAAAGGAGGGCATGGACACAAATTACCGAAGTCTGCAATGTCAAAAGCAGCACAGCAGAAGGAGGAGAGTGAAGCACCACTTAATGGAGATTATAAAACTGTTATCATTTTCTTTTTCCTCAGCTATTAAACTTTATAGAATGCCGACAAATGAAGAAGAAAATGGGCATGCGAGGAATGGGGGGAATGGGAAGAAACAAGCTTGATATGAGAATAATAGGGGTAGGATTGTTTTGTCTCTTGGTCTTCTGTCTTCTTTTCTCTTTCTGGTTTCTACTGCATAGAGGGAATGCAGGTGTATCAGCTGATAGTGCAAGGGAGGGAGACACATGCAAAAAAGCATATTCATTGTTAAAGAAACGCATGATCAAATTGAGGGGGGATACACAGCATCTGAGAATGTGTGGTATGACGAAATTAAAAGGGTGGGGTGAGAGAGTACTAATGGCAGTTGCTATGTGTGCTAGCTAATCCCACGCATTACAGGGACACCAAAACAATTCTTGCTGCAAGAAGTAGCAGCAGAGAGGGGAAGCCTGATGCACTTCTCCTTATGCAGAACTCGGGGGCTGGTTCAGGAGTACACAATAGAAGTGCAATGGATCGACGAAGGGGAGGAGGTATATGCAGATAATTACATACAACTTGAAAGCATGGCCATGGGAGGGGCAACAAAGCATGTGATCCTGAAGTACAATACAAAAGGAGCACAAAGGGGGGAGCAATTGGCTACTGACCATAGGAGAATATACTGCAAAACCTCAACAGGGCATGATGTACCATGGTGCCAGTGTAGAGGAAGAACTACCAGTGAGAATACCTGTGCCGCAAAGAATTCTCCAAACAAGGTATCCATTGAGAAAACCCTATATGCAGTCATGAAAAAAAAAATAATGATCTTTTGGACAAAGTCTCGGAAGAATTGTGAAAATGGATGAGAAAGAGGATTGGTGACGTCATGCGGAGCAGAACTGACGTACCCTGAAGAGATACAAAGGATGAAAGAACATAAACATTCCATAAGATCTGAAGAGGAGGTGTCGAAGTTAAGCAACATTTCGGGATCAAAATGAAGATGCTCGTGCAAAGAAACGCTGGAGAAAATGCAAAGTCAGTTTACACTTGTACAGATGCTGCAATGCAAGTAGGCAAAATAATTCTGAGGCTGGCTACGTAGTGAATAGATTGCGGCGATGCACCAATGTATATACATATGAATATATAGAATCTGGATGTTCCACGATGCACTTTAGGAAGACTTGAACCCCGTGAATGGAAAGGGCTTATGTGTGGCACAGTTGGAAAATAGCTAATGGTGAAGGAGAATTCATGAAAGGCTGGCTGGCCCAGCACCAAGAGTAGAGGCCACCGTGAGCCTGGTTGTCTGTCAAGAAGCTACATGAATGTGAGAAAGAAACAAACTTCTGTTTGAGGTGGGATGAAAAAACACTGAAGAAGTCAAGAGTTTATAATTTAATAGTATTCTATGCTACGAAGAGCTCGAAAAAGTGGTCTCTAGTCACATGGTCAGATGAAAATAGACGTTGGGTTGATCTACACCGAAACCAGAAGATAAGACCATGCCACGCTCCTCTTCACAATAGCACAACAATTGGTTCTCACGGGGCTGTCTCTTCCTCCACTGGAATTTATTTTCCTGTCTTCTGTTTGAAGTAATGCTATGCCTCCCAGAAAGCGCTGAAGTGACCAGTGGCTGGGCTCCCATCGCCTCGTGGGTGGCACCCTCGGGAAACCCTCCGGGGAATAAAACCCAATGTCGGCGTCTTTGCAGGTGTTCTGGAGATAAATCAAGCTCCACAGCAATTGGAACCAGGACGCTGTACTCAGGAGGCTTCCGACTGTGAAGAAGAACACGGTAAGGGGCTGAGCCTGCCGTAACAGGAGAGGTTGCCGTAACAGGAAGGCTCCGGTAGACAGGAGCAGTACCGCAAGGAAGCCGCCAGAGGCGAAGGAGCCAGGGCTCGGAGAGACGGGGCTCGAGAGGTAAGAAATTAGGCAAGGCGCCCAGAGGAATGGTAGGTAAGGCGAGCTAAGAATAGCAGCCTGGAGGGATAAAGAAGGAAAAGGTGGATATAACGGAGATATAGAATTAGAAAGACCGAAGTCAGAACGGAAGAAAGGTAAGAGAGAATTGCTTAGCAAGCGAGCGTGATACAAGTAGCTGCACAAGGTGTGGAGTGAGTAGCAACGCACCTACCTGCTCCCGTGCTGGAAAGATATGGCACTGGGAAAGAGGAGGTCGACATCTTGAAGGGAACTAGACCTGCACTGTTGGTTCACAAAAAGGGAACCAAATAGGAGCCATCTTGGTTTCTGTTTTAGGTAATAGGAATGATGCAATTTCCAATACCTCCAGTAAGACCTTTGGGTTTTCCTAACAGTGTGCCCTCCCCGCGGGGCTGTTGGTCCGGGTTTCCAAGAGTGAGTGCGATGAAATCTGAGTATTAAGGCGGGTGCATGTACCGTAGAGGCGGGTTCCAAGGGCGATCAGAAGGACCGTAACCTTTCCAGTCTATCAGATACTGCAAAGTGCCTCGATGATATCTGGAATCACAGATCGCTGAAACTTCATATTCCGGCCCTTCAGGAGTGAGAATCGGTGGAGGAACGATGGTTTGTTTTCTCTGGAATCCATCAGGAATATGTTGTTTCAGTTGAGAAACATGAAATACATTATGTATTCTGTTCCAAGTTTTGGGTAATCGAATACGATATGCCACCTTTCCTATGGCCGTGATCACTGAAAAAGGACCAAAGTAACGGGGAGAGAGTTTTGAAGGAATTAGATGCTTGGGAAGATATTTCAAGGCTAGCCATACAAGATCCCCTGTTTTGTAGAAAGGTTCCTGAGACCGTTTCTTATCGGCTTGTTGTTTAGCCTTAACCCGGGCTTCAGTGAGAGCTGAGAGAGCTGTTGAGTGAGCAGTCTGTATTTTATCAACAAGGGCATCCACTAAAGGTATTTTAGTGGAAGGAGGTGAGGTTGTTGGAAACACGGAAGGGTGGAATCCATAGGAGCAATAGAAAGGAGACATCTGTATGGCAGAATGCAATGCGTTATTATATGCAAATTCAGCATAAGGCAGCAACAAACTCCAATTATCTTGTGATGCTGAGACAAAACACTGTAGATATTGCTCTAATGACTGATTAAGTCTCTCCATCTAGCTGTTAGATTGGGGATGGTAACCAGAAGTGAGGCTGCATTGAATTCCCATAGATTGACACAAGTTATTCCAAAAGGCAGAGCCATATTGCGGTCCTCTGTCGGATAGGATACTTTTGGGAAGTCCATGTAGGCGAAAAATGGTATGTAAGAAGCACTGAGCCATTTGAGCAGCAGAAGGAATTTTAGCCATATGTATAAAATGAGCTTGTTTGGTCAGCGAATCTATGGTTAGCATTATGGTGGTGTAATGGGATGAAGGAAGAAGATCCGCTGTGAAATCCGTAGAAATCCTTTCCCCAGGTTGTGCCGGTAGCATCGGCTGAATGAGCTTGCCCATAGGTAGCCTTCTGGGGGTCTTGGATTGGAGACAGATAGCACATGAGGCGACATAGTCCTTTACATCCATCTTCAGAGTTGGCCACCAAAATACCGACCAATCAATTCCTGAGTGGTAGAAATAACTCGATGCCCTGCCGTTTTGTGATCATGAAAAAGTTGTAGGATTTTATTCCTAAGGTCATGAGTAGGGATGTACGAGTGCTCGTTGTAATAACACAATCCATCTTCTGATGTTAGATCGTATTAGGTTATGTCTTGCTGAGAGATGCCTTGATTTTGTTCTCGAACTTCCTGTAGTAAGGAGGAAACAAAGTGGATAAATGTTGTTTTGGGAAACATTCTTTCTGTTGTATCTGGAATGTACTCTGCTTCGGAACTGCGTGAAAGGGCATCTGCTATTTGGTTGTTGGTTTCTGGAATATAGGTAATTATCATGTCATATGATAAAAAGAAATAAGCCCAGCAGGCTTGTCGACTATTTTGGCACTCGAAATTTTGCAAAGCTTTCAGATTCCAGTGATCAGTCCGGATCAACACAGAAGATCTTGCGCCTAGAAGAAGGTGTCTCCATTTCTGACAGGCTCTCTTTATGGCCAATAATTCCTTTTCTAAAACAGTGTAATTGCACTCAGAGGATGTCAGTGTCTTGGACATGTAGGCGATTGGATGTTCAATTCCCTTAGTAGATTTCTGTTTAAGTACCCCTCCGATAGCTGTAGATGAAGCATCTGTTTCCAAGATGAAAGGTCGAGACTGATCTGGAAGTCTTAGGATGGGTACAGAGGAAAAGCCTTTTTCAGATATTCAAAGGCTTGCTGAGCTTCTTGGTTCCAGTAGAATCGTGTCCCTTTCTTGAGGAGGGTGGTCAATGGTTTGATAACCAAGGAGAATCTAGCGATAAATTTCCTATAAAAGTTGGAAAATCCCAAGAACCTTTGTATTTCCTTAGTGTTATGAGGTGTCTTCCAAAGAAGAATAGCCTTGACTTTTCTTGGATCCATAGTTGCTCGATCAGCGGAAAGGATATATCCCAGATAAGGTATGGTGGATTGGTGGAATGAGCATTTTTCGAGCTTCGCATACAGGTTGTTAGTTTGTAATCTTTTCAGAACTTGTCGTAAATCTCCCCCCGTCTCACCTGGGATCGCTTCTTGCTCTGTTCCACGGGAGGATTCCTCTTGTGGACGGATCAGGTCTTGTATAGACTCGCTCGAGTCTCGTCCGGCTGCAGAGCGCGTTCAGAGTTCCGGGAAGGCCGCTGTTCCAGGATGTCTAGGAAGGTAGGTAGCGGTCGCTAAGAATGGGGATTCCAGGAGCAGATTAGAGGGAAGGGGTGAAGGAAGGAAGAAGGAACCAGGATCTAGGATTAGTGGATTCGCCGAACAGCACACACACGTCAAGTCACTACCTAATGATAGCGTTGAGACGCGCGGGGCCGCAGGGGCGTGGCTAATTTATAGAACGTGCCGTGTGCGACGTGGAAGCTGGTGCAAGGCAAGTCGCTTGTTGCGGCCATGTTGGGAGTAACAAAGAATACAAGCCCCGGCGCGATAAGGACCAGGAAGTCCAGAAGGGGCAAGTTCTATGGGTCATGACAGCATGCCTCCTCCGAAGACCTGTTCCACCAGGTTTGCCCGGGTGTGTGAGATGGAATCTTCTAAGCAGTCGAGGGGTATTTAAGTTAGAAACTGGTTCCCAGGTTCTCTCGCTAGGAGGGTATCCTTTCCATTCAACCAGGTATTGAAGTCGACCCCATTTATACCTGGAATCGCATATTCTGGACACTTCATATTCCAGCTGATCGTCCACAACAACAGGACTGGGTCTGCAGGATTTTCGGGAGGATTGGATGTAAGGTTTCAATGGGGAAGTGTGAAAGACTGGGTGTATTTTCTTCCAGGAATCGGGTAGCTTGAGTCGGAATGAGACAGGATTGATGACTTCCTTTATGGAAAATGGTCCATAGTACTGAGGGGCCAATTTGTTTGGCCGTAGATGTCGCGGTAATAGTTTCGAGGACAACCAGACTTGATCACCAACAGAATAACAGGGCGTTGATCTTCTCTTGGAATCCGCATAGATCTTAGTGCATGTTTGAGCCTCTTTCAATTGTTCCTTGGCTTCCTTGTGTATGTTGATGAGAGTCTGTATCCATGAGTCGAGAGTAGGTACTGGAGTGGGATGTGGAAGAACAGAAGGTAAAAACCTTGACTGCAATAGAAAGGGCTGACCTTGAGTGCTCAGTGATCGGAATTGTAGGCAAACTCGGCCAGGGGTATGAGGAAAGACCAGTCATCCTGAACCTTGGTGGCAAAACAACAAAGATATTGCTCCAGAGTTTGGTTAACACGTTCCATGGCTCTGTTGGTTTGTGGGTGATAACCTGATGAGAGAGCGCGTTGGATCCCTAGAATAAGACACAGATGTTTCCAGAATTGTGAGACGTATTGAGGTCCTCGGTCCGATATGATCTTAGAAGGGAGTCCATTAAGATGGAAAATATGTTCCAGGAAGATTCCAGCAAGTTCTGAGGAGGATGGTAGTTTATACAAAGGTGTAAAATTAGCCATATGGGTGAACAAGTCTATGGTTACCATGATGGTCGTGTACCCTCGGGAAGGTGGTAATTCCACAATGAAGTCTGTAGCAATAAACCCCCATGGTCTTGTTGGCAGCGACGGTTGCAGTAGAAGACCCGCCGGTCTCTTGTTATCATGTTTGTTTTGACTGCAGACAGTACAAGCCTTGACGTACTGTTGTACGTCAGTCTTCATTCGGGGCCACCAAAACTGTCTTTGTATAAGACGGAGGGTGTTAGTTATACCACGATGACCGGAGTGAAGGGTATCATGGCAGAGGTTTATTACCCTGTGTTGTAATTTCTGCGTATGAATGACCAGTGCATTGTCCTTGAGCAGATATTCTTCCTTGACTCTTAGATTCCATGGATTCTTCCTTGAAATATCCTTCCAGAGGTCACAGGACTGGGTTTGCACTCGGATTTCTTCCAGGAGGTTGATTGCTTGAGCTACAAAGATAGTTTGGGGAAACATCTTAGGATAGGCCTTGTCCTCACTGGCTGCGTAGTCTGGACGTCGAGATAAGGCGTCAGCAATCATGTTTTGTGATTCAGGAACATGAGTGATTTGAAACTGGTACTGGGTAAAGAAGTAGGCCCAACGGGCCTGACGACTGTTCCTGCACTCCAACGACTGTAGGATTTGAAAATTCCGATGATCTGTGCGGACCTGAACTGGATATCTAGCACCCAGAAGTAGGTGTCGCCATTCAGTGAAGGCTTGGCGGATGGCCAAGAGTTCCTTCTCCAGGACGGAATAGTGTGTCTCGCTGGGGGTCAGGGTTCGTGAAAGGTAAGCAATGGGGTGTTCCAGTCCATCCTCAAGTTCCTGTTTCAAGACCGCCCCTATGGCATAGTTAGAGGCATCCGTTTCCACTAGAAATGGGTGATTTATGTCGGGCTGGGTCAGGATGGGGGCTTACGTGAACTCTGTCTTCAATCGTTGTAATGCTTAATCTTGCTGTGTAGACCAGATAAAGGGGGTGTCTTTCTTCAATAGAGCAAAGATCGGCTGAACGATTTCGGAAAAGGTAGAAATAAACTTACGGTAGAAGTTGGCGAGCCCCAGGAAGGATTGCACCTGTTTCACAGAAGTGGGAACGGGCCAAGCCAGTATGGCCTTTACCTTTGAAGGGTCCATACCAATTCCTTCTGGGCTAAGGATGAATCCTAGGTAGTGAACAGAAGTAACGTGGAACAAGCATTTTTCGGGTTTGGCTAACAGTTTGTGTTCACAAAGTTGTTGTAGTACTGCCTTTACATGTTCCTCATGTTTTAGAGGATCCTTGGAAAAAATCAATATGTCATCCAGATAGACAATGACGAAGAGGAACAACATATCAGAGAACACCCTGTCCATAAAACGCTAAAAGACTGCGGGAGCATTGGCTAGTCCAAAAGGCATGACTAGGTATTCATAGTGACCAAAGGGTGTTCTTAAGGCTGTCTTCCATTCATCCCCTTCCCGGACACGGATTAAATGGTAGGCACCCCGAGATCCAACTTCGTGAATATTACAGCTCCTCTCACAGCTTCCAGGATATCCGAAATCAGGGGCAGTGGGTACTGATCTTTAAGGGTGCATTGGTTTAAGCCTCGATAGTCGAGGCAAGGTCTGAGTTCCTTGGTATCCTTTTTGGTTTGTAGGTATTCCTTCAAGGCCTCTTTTTCGGGTCCTGAGAGGGTATACATTCTGCCAAAAGGTACCTGTTTGTCAGGTAAGAGTTCAATTGAGCAGTCGTCACTGCGATGAGGTGGGAGTTCTTTAAATTCCTCATTGGAAAAAAACTTTATGGTATTCTCTGCAGCATTCTGGTAGAATATTAAGATTGGAGACAGACTGGTGTCTGGAAGTTGGCTCTTCCTGGTGAGGAGCCGTGAAGAAACCCACTGCACCTTTGGGTAAACATTTCGAAAGACAGCCTTCAGATCCTAAGAATAGTGGGCCAGCAGTCCAATTTATGTACGGGTTGTGCTTTACCAACCAAGGAAGCCCCAGAATCAACGGATAATGGGCTGCCCTTATCAAGTCAAAAACAATCTTTTCTTGGTGCGAAGCTATGTTCATGGTAATTTCCAGGGTGTTTTCTTTTATGGGACCTGAGAGCAGCGGGTTTCCATCTACTCCTTCGACTGGTACCGAAATAGATTTGGTTAGCCTTTGGAATCGGTTTTGCCTGGCCCAGTCAGAGTCCATAAATAATCCGGCAGCTCTGCAATCAATCAGAGCCGGGACCTAACTCACTATATTGTCTTGAAATTGGAGGGTAACCGGTATTACTACCATATTTTGAGACGATGGAAGACAGTCCAGGAAACTTTTCTTACAGTACCCGTTCATGGTTACCTTCATGGACGGGCGGATTCGTTTCCCAAACGTCGGGGAGGTACTCCTGTACAGTCAGGTAAGGTGTGTTTGTCAGATCCGCCGTACATGCACAACCCCATTGTCTGTCTTCTGAGCCTTTCCTCAGGCGATAAAGGACCACGGGCTGCTCCCACTTGCATAGGTTCGCCTTTGTCACGTTTGTCTTCGGGGATTCGTTACGTGATACAAAGACTGACACTTTATTCTGACTTTTGCGTCTTTCAGAGTTTCTTTCCTGAATCCGATAATCCATCTGGAGGACCAGAGATATCAATTCCGCCAAGTTTTGGGGTCTAGGAACCCGAGATATTTAATCTTTCAGTTCTTCCCAAACATTTCTTCTGAAATGGTAATGAGCGCATCGTCTGACCAGGCGGTTTCAGTGGCTAGTTGTTTAAACTGAGTGATAAAAGAGAGTAGGTGACATGCCGCCCTCAGAATCTATGAATATACCGATAAAGGATACAGGTTTAACATAAAAGGATACAGTATCCTGATGAGGTCTTCTTCTAACTTCAATGTCGAATCCTCAAGGTGAAAACCTTTCCATTGATTCCACCCACTGTCTGATATAAAATACAGCCAGAGCGAGGAATCAATTGAAAGGGTGAAGTAAGAACACAAGCTCCAATCTGTATAACAGAATAGTTCAGGTAAGAATTCAATCCAATTAATCAGACAAAACTAATTCACTAGTTAATCTCCCACTAACCTGAATGCAGTTCTATGACGTACCTGGGTCCAAAATTAAATCCAAGACAGAAGTCACCAGTTAGAACACAACGATAAGGAAAAGGGAAGTTAGTAGGGTACTAAACCCCAACGGCACGAGGGTCGCACTAGTGCCGGGTTGGTGCACTCTGGAAAGCGTCCTATAGTTCTGTGCACTAAATTCAACTCCACAGGATTAGTCTTCTTTAGAATGTTCAATGCCAAAATATTCAGAAAAGGTTAATTTTCACCCAAATAAAGGATACTGGAAACTATAGGGTAGTGTTCTTCTTTATCTAATACACCCTTAGAAAGCAATATGAAATAATAATAATTCCCTACTGGGTTGTTTATACGTGACCTTGCGTCACAAGAACATGTTTTAGAAACAATGCCGTAGTGTGGAATGAGGAAGCAATACCTCTGTAATGTCTTTTGTTTAGCCGCTGAAGACTGGAATTGCGGCGAAGAATAATTTGGAAGCGGCGTACACGGACTAAATGTGGGGAGCCGCTGTTACTGGAAACGCTGCAGAGAGGAAACTGGATGCGGCAGCTGGTAGCGGCGTAATCACACGTGTAGAACTGCCAGGACTGGAACGCCGCTGAGAGGAACCTGGATGCGGCGGCAGACACGAAATGAAAGTCGTGTGGAATTCAGCCGTAGAACAAAGGAGTCCAAATGATAGGACTTGTAACGAAAAGTCACAAAGCTTGAAGAACGCAGGCTCCCTCAAATCGAGCAGAATAGCAACCACGATCAGAAGCACCGATCTATTAGAAGAGGGTACCTAATATACTTTCAAGGAAACACGTGATAGAGACTAACCAAAGAATCACGTGACCTAAAGCTGGAATCACAGATGTTTTGCAGGGAGTCTGTTAAAAAGCCTCCACTTCGTGTAGAACGGTTTAGCCACCGATCTAACGGCATAAGGGTTCCTGATGCCAAAAGAAGAGGAACGGAGCATTACAGGTGATAAGTAATTTGAAAGTCATACTGTGTAAAAAACACCTGCCGCCTATCTTTTCGAGCCGTGAGAAATTTTGTTGTTTTAAAAGCTTGTAGATTGCGATGATCAGAATATACCGTCACCGGATGTTTGGCCCCCAACAGGTGATGACGTCATTCTTGAAAAGCTTCTTTGATGCCTAGAAGTTCTCTTTCCGTGACAGTATAGTTACGCTCGTAAGATGTTAGTTTACGAGAGAAAAAGGCCACCGGATGTTCTTCACTACTGTCAGGACATATTTGAGAAAGAATAGCTCCAATTGCAATATTTGAAACATCCGCTTCCACAAAAAACCTATGTTTAACATCCGGATGCTGCAATGCCGGGGCAGTGGTGAATGCCTCCTTCAGCGTATCGAATGATTTCTGCGCCTCCTTGTTCCAAGTGAAAGGCACCTTGGAACTGGTGAGTGCTGTCAAAGGAGCCACCGTCTGAGAAAATGATTTGATGAAGCATCGATAGAAATTGGCAAATCCTAAAAAGGACTGCAAAGTCTTGGTACTGTTGGGAATAGGCCAATTCAAAATAACTTTGATCTTTGATCTACTCATACGTACTCCTGTACTAGTGATGTCATATCCTAAAAACTACCTCCTGAGTGTGAAAAACACATTTTTCTACTTTTACAAACAAATTGTGTTCTCGTAATCTTTGTAATACCCTTGTGACGTGAATGACATGTTCTTGATAGGAGGAAGCATAGATCAGGATATCATCCAAATAAATTATGACAAAACGGTCTAGGATGTCCCTGAAAATGTCATTCATAAAAAACTGAAAAGTTGCGGGGGCATTGCATAAGCCGAATGGCATAACAAGATATTCATATAGACCATAACTAGTCTTGAAATCGGTCTTCCATTCATCGCCTTCGCAAATGCGTACTAAATTGTGTGTCCCCCGGGGATCAAGCTTAGTGTAGGTAACTGATGACCCTAATTGATCCAACAGTATGTTAATCAATGGCAGAGGGTACTGGTTTTTGCCTGTTATAGCATTGAGAACCCTGTAATCAATACGAGGTCGACGATCCCCCTCTTTCTTCGGCACAAAAAACAAAGGGGAAGCAGCCGGAGACTGTGATGATCGAATGAAACCCATCTTCAGTGCCTTGTCAATGTATTCCTTGAGAACAACATCTTCTTGTTGGGTTAAGGAGTAAACCCTTCCAGTAGGAATTTTAGACCCAGGTATTAACTCAATTGGACAATCGTATGATCGATGAGGAGGAATGTGTTCAGCCATACCTTTGTCGAACACATCAGGAAAAGTTTTATACTCCTGCGGTAGCGGTATAGCAGGCGAGACAACATCTCCCATGGATGTAGCTGTCACAAGTAATGAAGCGACCAAAGAATTCCGAAGCACCTCGGATTCCTTAAAGCAATGCTCGTTGCAATATGATGAAGGTATTGTATTTGACCGGTGGACCAGTCAATGGGCCTCATTACACGGATGGCGGAGAACCATGGCGTTATTAGGGGCGGTAATTCCCCCTTCCACCATTGCCCTTCCCCATTCCCATTTTTGGCCCATAGGGCTCAATGGGGAAGGCGCTAATTACGGTACCGCAAATTGCGGTACCGTAATTAGCTCCCTGGGTCCCTTTGCGGGTTGGTTTTTAACGCCTGCAAAAAGCAGGTGTTAAATCCCCCAACCCACAAAGGGACCTCGTAGTAAGGCGGTAAGGATTTACCGGTATCGGTATTTTACCAGTACCGGTAAATCCTTACCGCCATCCGTGTAATGAGGCCCAATGACTGGATTATGTTGTGTAAGCCATGACATACTCAATATTACTTTGTACTGGGGGGCTGCAATCACGTCAATAACCGCTTCCTCAGTATGTCCGTTAGATTGAACCACTGTGATTGGAATGGTCTCCTCAATTACCAAACCGGAAGCTAGAATGGAACCATCAACTGTGTTCACTGTTTCTGGTACCGTCTTTGTCACAGTAGGAATGGCAACTGTTTGCAAAAACTCAAGATCAATGTAATTTTGTGTTGCCCCAGAATCCAACATAGCTTGGGTATGTATTACAGAATCATGAAACCATAATTCCACTGCAACGGCGATGGGAGCCGGAGTTCTGCCCAAACAGGAGTCCGAATTGGGACTCGGCATAGGGACCCCTACTGATGCCGAGTCTTGGCATTTCCCGGACGCTTGTTTGGTTTCTTAGGGCATAAGACCAACAAATGTTCCGCAGAACCACAATACAAACAGAGATTGTTTTTGTGTCTATCTCCCTCCCAGTGATCGAGAGATGACCACGGATGGCTCTGATTTGCATGGGTTCTGGTTCATTTGAGGACACCACTGGAGTTTCTGTGCGTACCACAGATAGCAAAAATTGTTTCTTTTCACCTTTTCTGGCTGTTCTGCGAGCGTCCAATTGCAGGAAGAGATCAAGTAGTTCAGTAAATCCTGCAGGCACCACAGGAACTGTGGAAAGAGCGTCTTTGAGTTCTTTGGACAGACCTTTATAGAATACGGCAGCTTTTTTCTTCTCAGGCCAACTTGTTTCCGCAGTTAATTGATTAAATTTAGCCAAATAAGATAAAATGGTTGATTACCTTGTTGAAGACCCAATAACTCTAAATCAGTAGCCTGAGTAGCGTACCTCATATCAAAAACCATGCTCATGGCATCCAATAGAGCATCACAGTCATATATCAAAGGACTGTTATTTTCTAACAGTGGATTGGCCCATGCAGTCGCGCTACCACCCAAGTATGACAAAACAAATGCTGCTTTGGTAGTCAGGTCCGGAAAAGAACTAGGATGACACAAGAAGTGCAAACGGCACTGATTAACAAAAGTGCGGTATGCCTTCGGATCTCCAGTGAACCCCTCAGGAGGAGCTAAAGGAAATTGGGTTGGCATTACTATTTGTACTGACTCACATGGAGGCACTAATGAGCCAGAAGTGGAGGGACTGGTGGCAGGAATCTCACCACCCTGGGGTAAGGAACGCATGGCGTCTTGAAGGACGTCCATGCAATGTTGAAGCGTATCTTGAGCTGTAATCATTTCGCTTCGTAGATCTGAGATTAGCCGTGTGAGGGCTTCTAATGGATCAACAACCTCCATTGCTATGGCTTCTGATTCTGACATGCCACCCTCAGAATCTATGAATATACCGATAAAGGATACAGGTGTAACATAAAAGGATACAGTATCCTGATGAGGTCTTCTTCTAACTTCAATGTCGAATCCTCAAGGTGAAAACCTTTCCATTGATTCCACCCACTGTCTGATATAAAATACAGCCAGAGCGAGGAATCAATTGAAAGGGTGAAGTAAGAGCACAAGCTCCAATCTGTATAACAGAATAGTTCAGGTAAGAATTCAATCCAATAAATCAGACAAAAGTAATTCACTAGTTAATCTCCCACTAACCTGAATATAGTTCTATGACGTTCCTAGGTCCAAAATTAAATCCAAGACAGAAGTCACCAGTTAGAAAACAATGATAAGGAAAAGGGAAGTTAGTATGGTACTAAACCAGAATGGCACGAGGGTCGCACTAGTGCCGGGTTGGTGCACTCTGCAAAGCGTCCTATACAACAAACAATGCTGTAATGTGGAATGAGGAAGCAATACCTCTGTAATGTCTTTTGTTTAGCCGCTGAAGACTGGAATTGTGGCGAAGAATAATTTGGAAGCGGCATACACGGAGTAAATGTGGGGAGCCGCTGTTGCTGGAAACGCCGCAGAGAGGAACTTGGATGCAGCGGCTGGTAGCGGCGTAATCACACGTGGAGAACCGCCAGGACTGGAACGCCACCGAGAGGAACCTGGATGCGGCAGCTGGAAGCGGCGTAATCACACGTGGAGAACCGCCATGACTGGAACTCCGCCGAGAGCAGCCTGAATGCAACGGCAGACACGAAATGAAAGTCGTGTGGAATTCGGCCGTAGAACAAAGGAGTCCAAATGATAGGACTTGTAACGAAAAGTCACAAAGCTTGAAGAACGCAGGCTCACTGCGAATCGAGCAGAATAGGAAACCACGATCAGAAGCACTGATCTATTAGAAGAGGGCACCTAATATACTTTCAAGGAAACACGTGATAGAGACTAACCAAAGAATCACGTGACCTACAGCTGGAATCACAGACGTTTTGCAGGGAGTCTGTTAAAAAGCCTCCACTTTGTGTAGAACGGTTTAGCCACCGATCTAACGGCATAAGGATTCCTGATGCCAAAAGAAGAGGAACGGCGCATTACAGGTGAGCGAGGCATGACAGTAGGTCAGTGTTTCCTTGTTTTAAATCCAGGATTTGTTCTTGAGCCGTTATCACCAACTCCTTTCTGCCAAACATGGCCTGAACGCTATTGATGAATCCTGCCGCTGAATCCATTAACTGGTTATTAGTGGTAACAAGGGGAGTGGCCCAAGCCAAGGCATTGCCGGACATGTTGGAGATCATGAAGCTCACATTGGCTCTATCTGTAGGGAAAAAGGTGGGTTTCAATGTAAATTGTACTGTACAGGAATCCAGGTATTCCTTTAGTCTTTTGGGATTACCGTCATATTTCCCCATCGGTAAAGGTCCTGGGGGTTGTTCTGTTCGGGAAGTAACCAATTGACGTAACGTATTCTCATTCCTTAATGTCTGTACCTCTGTGTTGAGGACCTGGACTGCTGTGATTAGTTGTTGTACTTGCTGATCCATGGCGTTGCTATCTCTTAACAATAGCACAACAATTGGTACTCACGGGGCTGTCTCTTCCTCCACTGGAATTTATTTTCCTGTCTTATGTTTGAAGTAATGGTATGCCTCCCAGAAAGCGCTGAAGAGACCAGTGTCTGGGCTCCCAGCGCCTTGTGGGCGGCACCCTCGGGAAACCCTGCGGGGAATAAAACCTGATGTCGGCGTCTTTGCAGGTGCTCAGGAGATAAATCAAGCTCCGCAGCAATTGGAACCAGGACGCTGTATTCAGGAGGCTTCCGACTGTGAAGAAGAACACGGCAAGGGGCTGAGCCTGCTGTAACAGGACAGGTTGCCGTAACAGGAAGGCTCCGGTAGACAGGAGCAGTACCGCAAGGAAGTCGCCAGAGGCGAAGGAGCCGGGGCTCAGAGAGGCGGGGCTCAAGAGGTAAGAATAAGGCAAGGCACCCAGAGGAATGGTAGGTAAGGCGAGCTAAGAATAGCAGCCTGGGGGGAGAAAGAAGGAAAAGGTGGATATAACGGAGATATAGAATTAGAAAGACCGAAGTCAGAACGGAAGAAAGGTAAGAGAGAATTGCTTAGCAAGCAAGCGTGATACAAGTAGCTGCACAAGGTGTGGAGCGAGTAGCGACGCACCTACCTGCTACCGTGCTGGAAAGATATGGCACTGGGAGAGAGGAGGTTGCCATCTTGAAGAGAACTAGACCTGCACTGTTGGTTCACAAAAAGGGAACCAAATAGGCGCCATCTTGGTTTCTGTTTTTGTCATGATGCCTACCCCCGGGGACCCAGACCAAGTCCAGCAACCCCGGAAGCAGGCATCAAGTTATACTAAGCAAACCCAACAACCCCTGCTAGGGGCTATTTGGGTGCAGTCTTGGCGCCTATGGCACCAGGCTCATATGGAGAGTCAGTCCAGGCGCCATAGGCGCCAGGCTCATAGATTAAAACGTACCTGATGCAGACCATGCTGCAAGAGCTCCAAGCCAAAGCCAAAGGAGGCTTGGAAGGGACTACTTTACCTAAGGGACTATTTTTTACTCGGGTGGAGCTGGGGAGGAATACTTACCTGGGACTACTTTGGAGGCTATTTAAACCACGCCGAAGAGCAGTACACGCTTTGCGTTATTCTGCATCCAGCAGCGGAACGCTCACCGTGACTGCAAGTCTGCATCCAGTCTTCTGCCATGCCCGCCTCGAGTCCGGAGCTCCTAGAAAAAGGGGAGAGAAGGAGAAAAGGTTAGAACAAGATCAATACCTTTGATCCTTACCTGAATTCCCGATCCATCACGCCTTCGAGCTGGAAGAAAGAAGTTATTTTATGCGCGTGGCTTCCCCTGCAGCATTGCCGCGCTGAACTCACCGGCCTTCGCAGCATCTTCACATTCCACCGCATCCTTCTGCATGCTCCCGCCGCACTCCGGCACCTAAGGGGAAGACAAGAACAGCAAGGTGAGCCAAGGGACTATACAGTGGCAATATTACCCCCATAGACATACCTGATTTTACCACCGGGGGTACTCTTCACGGGTCGGCGCAGCTTCCACTGCATCCTTGCCGGACCCCGGCCCCTAAGGGGAAATAAAAGGACAGCAAGGTGAAACAAAGGGACAAACAAGGGGAAACCTCCTCACCACAATAGACTTACCTGATTTTACCGCCAGAGGCATTATTCCCCAAGACTTCATATTTTCTCTCAGCCCCTGAATAAGGGAGAAAGCAACAGGTTAGATATTGACATTGTTTTATCGAACTGTGTTGGATAATACAAATCCTTACCTGAATATTACCGGTTGCCACGAGGAACTCTTCGCTAGGGTCAAGCCGCAACCTGCAAGGAATCGGACAAGAGTAAAAGTCAGACATTTGAACTCTTATGAACTACATACTTACGGCGTCTTGCCGGGATCTCAGAGTCAATATTGTTCTGGAACTCACCAATTCCTTCGAGCCAGTGAAGCAACTGGTTATCAACATGTCCCTGCGCTCAATGCAGGATGGAGAGCTCATCTTTCCAAACCATCAGGTGAGACTATAAGAGGGGACATCAAAGGTGATCAGTGGGAGAACAGCGGGAGTGGGGGAGTGTTAACACTCAACTCCACAGGTGGTTAATTCTCTTTCTCCATTTGCAGAAGAATATTCCTACGGGCCAAGCAAACGAAGCTAGGTGGGCCAGTCCAGTCCTTCATCTCGGCACTACGCGTCACAGTGGAGGCCACAGCTGTCCAGTTCAGATCGACGCCCCTGTGGGAGCCAGGTGAGCGTAACAGAACGCAAAGCCTACCCACAAATTCCCACCCGGGCGTTATGGATACCTCAGAAACTGACTAATTGGCCCAATTACTAGGGGAACTGAGGGCTGAAGTGCATTCTGCCCATCAAGAAACCAATGCTCTTAGGAGAGAACTGATTTTGTCAAAGGAGCGAACTGATGACCTTGCTAGGCAACTACTGCAAAGCCAGGCTGGACAAGCACCCCTACCAGGTCCCGGGGGAATCCAGCTCCTGTGTCATCGAGTAACCCTGTGCAAATAAACCTACCAGGAAGTATTCCATTAGCTCTGCCCGAACGCTTTTCTTTTTTAAAAATATTTTTATTTTATTTTGAAATCAAACAACACACTACAACTGTTTCAAAACATAGAAAGCATCATAGTCCAGCACATTTTCATTAGAACTCCCCAACTCCCCCCCCCTTTAAACTAGAGCCGGTTCTCACATGTCATTTACGGGAGCATCATTGGGTAGCACAGTACTTAGGCAGTCATCATCCGGGTCCTCTGTTCCGTTGTTACCCTGGTGAGGGTTTGCTATAGAGGCCACCAATTGCCGCCAGGCCAGCAAGGGCCCTACTTCCTCCTCGCCCCCCCTGGTGACCGCTTCGAACCAGACTACAGATTCAGCTTCCGCCCACCTCAAGAGGTCCGTCCACCATAGCTCCACCCTAGGTCTGTGGGCCGCCTTCCAGCCCATGGCAATCCTGCGCTTGGCCAAAACACAAGCCAAGTCCTTCATCTTGCTTATGTGTTTTGAATGCCGGGGTCTAGGGAAAAGCCCAAGCATGCATGACCAGGCCGATTCCACATCCAGCACCACCCCCCCACCAGCCAGTTTCGTCTTGACCTCGTCCCAAAATCTGTGCACTTCCGGGCAAGCCCAAAACATGTGTAGCAGTCCCGCATTCACCTCCCCACACCTGGGGCATTGCTGCGTAGCTGGTCCCCCAAACTTTGCAATCTTCCCGGGGGTTAAATAAGCCCTGCGGGTAACGTACAATTGAAGCTGTTGGAATCTCGCGTTTCGGGACACCTTTTTGTGGTACCTCTGGGCCCGTTCCCATTGCCCGTCCGTCATGGGTCCTCCCACCTCCTCCTCCCAATCTTGTCTCAATTGAAGCAACTCCTTCCCTGCCCTTACTCGCAGGAGCTTGTATATCCTCGATATTTCATGCCCGCCCTCCGATACATCATACATGGTTTCCAGGGAGGCGTCAGGGTCTTCTGCTAGCACTGTCTCAGGCCATCTTTCTCTAGTCTTTTTCACAAGCCTAATGTAGGTTATATATTGGCCACCGTGTACCCCCGTCTCTTCCTGCAACCTCTGAAAGTCCACTGCCTCCCCTTCCTGCCATATGTCCCTGAGGGTGGCCAGGCCTACCTGTTCCCAGTATCTACGGACCGATTCAAGTAGTTGAGAGTCGCTCTCGCACAGCGCCGCCAAAGGGGCCTGCTGAGAGTACGGCTCCGAGTCCCCCCCAATCTTCCATGTCCTGTGCCAGATCTCCCAGCCCAGCCTCAGTAGCCGGCCCTTGCCCACCAGTTTGTCTCTGCACAACCACACCACTTCCATCAGAAAGTATGGGGCTGTGTCTCCACGCAGAAGCCTAGCTTCCGCCGAGTCTTCAGCTGAAAGCCACCTGGCCACGTACTGCAGCTGCCCCGCCAGGTAATAGAGTTCAAAATTAGGCAGGCCTATCCCCCCCTGTCACATGGGTTCTGGAGCTTCCACAGAGCAACCCTATTCCTAGAGCTGCCCCACACGAAACCCCTACACACGCTATGAAGTTTCACGAATAGGCTCCTAGGTATCAGAAACGGGACGTTCACAAAAAAGTGCAAGAGTCTAGGCAGGACCACCATCTTGAGCAATGCCGCTCTCCCCATCATGGTCAGGGGCAATCTAGACCAGAATACCATGCTGTTCTTGATCCCCTCTATCGCCTTTTCCGTATTATGCTTGTGTTCTGCCTCAACCTTGTGGTAAATATTTATTCCCAAATACCTAAATGTCACGGGCTGCCATGGTATTGGAATGACCGGCAGCCTCTGTACCGGGACATTCCTATATCTGCCCAAAGGGAACAGACTAGACTTTCCAGGGTTCACAGATATGCCCGAGAGGGTGGCGTACCGTTCTATTACCTCCAGCACGTACTGCAGGTTTTCTTCTGGATAATGCAAATAAAGGAGCATATCATCCGCATATAATGATATCAGGTGCTCTTCACTGACAGTGCTTATGCCCACCTCCCCATATTGTTGTCGCAGGCATATTGCCAGCGGCTCTAATGCCAGTATATATAGCATGGGTGACAAGGGGCATCCCTGTCTGGTCCCCCCACAAAGCTGCCAAGAATCTGAGACTGTGGACCCTGTTTTGACTCTCGCCATCTGGGTGCTATAAAACAACTGGACCCATCTGAGGTATCCAGGTCCCATTCCGTACCCCTTCAGGACCGCTTTCAGCCAGGGCCATCGTACCGAGTCGAAGGCCTTGACCGCGTCTAACGACACTATAGCCAACTCGCCCGTGTCCCCCTCAGTTTGGTCTATAAAATGGTGTAGCCTCCTGTGGTTATCAGTGATGCTCCTGCCTGGAACATATCCCGTCTGATCTGGGTGTATCAGTTTCTTAATAACCTTCTTCAGTCTATTAGCCAGCACAGCCGTGAGTATTTTGCTGTCCTGGTTAAGCATGGACAACGGTCTGTAAGACCCGCACTCCACGGCCGGCTTGCCTGGTTTCAAGAGTAGGATGATTACAGCCTCGCGGAGGGACAATGGGAGTTCCCGCTGCTCATAGGCCTCGTTGAAAGTGGCAAGCAGTGGCTGAAGCAACTCTTGCTTGTATGTTTTGTAGAACTCGCTGGGCAGCCCTTCCGAACCAGGCGCCTTGCAAGTGGGCAAGTTCCGAATCACTACCTCCAGCTTATCCGAGGTGACGGGTGCGTCTAACTCGGCACGTTCTAGATCGTCCAAGGTGGGCAGCTCTATGTCCTCCAATGTGTCCAGTATGCCTTGACACATATCCTCCCCCGTGTCCTCATACAAGTGTCTGTAAAACTTAAGGAATTCCTTATTTACCTCTTTCTGGGTGTTGCATATGCAACCTCTCTCATCCTTAATCTCACTGATCACCAAGCGGGGGGTCTCACTCTTATACAGCCAGGCCAGCAGTCTGTCCGCTTGTCGCCCCCTGAGTGTATCCTCTCCGTGTATTTCCTGTAATTGAGTCTGCATAGTCTATCCCAGAGTGCGCTGCAGGACAACTGTAGCTCCTTTACTTTGGTTCTGTTATCATGAGCGGTGCTCTCGCAACGTGTGAGATCCTCTAGCTCCCTTTCCACCTCCTGGAGTTCCCTTTCGACGCCCCCCTGTAGCCCCTTAGTTTGGGAAATGGCTACCCCGCGCACCACCACCTTAAACGCTTCCCACAGTGTGCCCATAGAGCCTATGCTTCCTGTATTTATATCAAAGTATTCTTCGATGGCATCCCTCAGGCCCTCCCAAAACCCGTCATCCTGCAGGGCCTCGGTCCTGAGTCTCCATGTAGGGATCTGCGGTCTTGGGGGCTGATGTCTCCAGTCTACCACCAAGGGCGAGCAGTCAGATAGTACTCGGGCCTTGTATTCCGCTCCTTCTATGTCTCTCACTATCTCAGCTGTTACAAACATGTAATCTAACCTTGTGTGCAAATCATGTGGCGCTGCGTAGTGTGAATACTGCCTATCCGTGGGATGCAGCCTTCTCCACGCATCCTCTAGGCTTAGGTCTTTCAGTAAGGTACCCAGCGCTTTAGCCGCCGGTGCCGTTTTTCCTGCCCTGTCCTTGGACCTGTCCATTCTGGGATCCACGGTACAGTTAAAGTCCCCCCCCCACACTACCGTACCCCCTGCCAGGGGGCCAATTTTACCGTAGAGGGTCCTAAAGTAAGCCGCTGTATCGTTATTGGGGCGTACAAATTTATGATGTGCACTTCTCTGTTTTCCAGGAGACCCGTTACCACCACCATTCTACCCTCCGGGTCCACCATAGAATCAAGCATCTGAAACGGCACATGAGGCGCCACCCAAGTAATGACCCCTCTAGCATACGCCAAGTACGCCGCCCCCACAATATTGCCCTTCCATTTCCTCCTGACCACCTCCAGCCTTTCCCTAGTGAGGTGGGTCTCTTGCAGCAGGGCTATGTCTACGCGCATCCTCTTTAAGTACAACATCACTTTGTTACATTTCAGGTAGCTGTTAAGGCCCCGTACATTCCAGGTCACAATTCTGAGATTACCCGATGCCATCCGGTCGCACTATCTCCATCCAATCCCTTCCCATAATGCTCCCCATGTTAGTTCGTTCCCTGGCTCTCTCCCTTTTTGTCAGGGCTGGGCCACGTGTTGGGGCCAAAAGGCAGATTGCAGCCACTGTGGGGGCCGCAGAAGGGGTGACAGCCCCCCTAAAAAGCCCTACCCAGTACTCAAGGCGGGTTCTCCATCCCTTTTGCAGAAAGAAGTCCCTGGGATGGAGAACCGCCTTGGAACTACATTTCCCAGCAGGCCGTGCCTTGCACGAGCCTGCTGTCAGGAAATGCCACGCCCGCGCTAATGTGCATGCGCGAGCTGCGCCATCGGGACGACGCTCGCAATTCCGGATGCAGAGGAGAGAAGACGTGTTTCATCCGAGCTCCGGCAGGCACGCCTACGCGGGGCACAAGCTCCCGCCTGAACAGCCCAGGCCCCGCGCACAACTAAAAGATAAGTTTCTCTTTTAGAAGTACTTGTTGTCGGCTGTACTTTCGGCTGGGATTACGGTTTAGATACCGAACCGCAAACTGGGGCAGAGGCACGAGAAGCATCGCCCACGAATCCCCTGTAAACTGGGAATCAATACATAGACCCC
The DNA here is from genome assembly GCF_040938575.1 of Ambystoma mexicanum. Lineage (NCBI taxonomy): Eukaryota > Metazoa > Chordata > Amphibia > Caudata > Ambystomatidae > Ambystoma > Ambystoma mexicanum. Next base: position 536,631,593 of record NC_090928.1, on the reverse strand, counting down.
GCACGATTTGGGCAATGCCGTGACTAATTGCCCACGCACGGAATGCCGGGAAAACATTACTGAGGCAACTCGGAGTGAAGTCAACTACGAGTTGTTTTCGCCCGCACTGACAATGTGTTTTGGTATTTTGCAGTGAAAGCTGAGCGTACTTTGGCTGAGCACACGAACAAGTCAGGAGGATCGGAGGTACCAGCCAGCAATCAGAGCTAAGTGCTGTTATTTGTTTGTACCCTGTATGAGAATAATGCGAGGGGGTTGGTGATCACGCACATGATTTGGGAAAGCGTGCTGCATGAGTAAATGCCGGTGTACTTTATGTTGCAGCTACAATGGTCAGCACTTTAATGTCATAGTGTCCTGCTACAATTGTCAGCACTTTAATGTCATAGTGTCCTGCTACAATGGTCAGCACTTTAATGTCGTACTGTCCTGGTTCAGGAGTTCCAGTACAAAGGCTCCCCTGCGAAGGGCACACAGTGTGGGTGAGGTGCATGAGTGCATGGGTGGAGTACGTCCATCGGAGCGGCGCACAGGAGCCGAGGAGTATGTTTTCCTAAAGACCCCCACCTATCCATAACAGCCTCCTAACCCTCTTTCCGGTTATCCTGAACTCCCTCTACCCATCCAAATCAACGGACCCTAACCCTCTTTCCCCGGCGGGTCAAGGTGGCCTGTGGTTTTTACATCCCAGGTGCTAAGACCCAACGGGGAGGCAGGTGTTTGTACTGCCTCTGCGCCAGACAACAGGAGCCTGACAGAATTGCGAGCCCAAGTATACTAGGTGCCCGGGCAGTACAACCATGGCTGACGTAGTGACCCTACTTCAGGAACTAAAGGCGGAATTAGCCGCAACTAGACAGGATTATCAAGACCTGGCGGGGCAAGTACACAATTTGACGATTCAAACTCAGGCCAAAGCAACCCCCTTACCCAGAGCTTCCCCTCCAACCCCCGTGCAGGTGCAGGTGTCCACGGAGCCACCCTTACCCTTAGCTGCCCCAGAGAGGTACCATGGAGACCCCCAACAATTCAACCAATTCATCATGCAGTGCCAATTGCACTTTCTGACTAAACCAGCTGTGTTCAGGACAGCCCAAGCGCGCACAGCGTTTGTAATCTCCTACCTCACTGGGGATGCTGCTTCTTGGGCCACACCCTTGGTTCGTAAAGATGTCGCCCTGCTATACAGTCGGGACATGTTCCTGGAGGAGTTCGGCAAAATATTTAATCGACGCTCAGCATCCTTGATTAAGGACAGGGAACTACTCACTTTAAGGCAAGGAAGCAGAGACCTAGTGTCTTACGTGACAGCCTTCAACCGATTGGCTATGGAGACTGATTGGCCACAGGACAAAAGAATGGCTCTGTTTTATCAAGGCCTCAGGGAAGATCTAAAAGACCTCATTGCTCAGGTGGACCCGCAGCCTGCAACATGTTCTACAATGATAGATTTAGCACTCCGCCTGGATCAACGGCAGAATGAACGCCGGCAGGATAAACGTAAGTGGGATACTAAACCCTTGGCACGACTGGATCAGCAGAAAACTTACAGAGCGGTGGAAAGGGCTACTGACGAACCCCTGCAGATCGGGACAGTTCGCGGCCCGCTGTCCAAGGATGAAAAGGATAAAAGAAGACGAGAAAAATTATGCTTGTACTGCGGTAAGGCCGGCCATTTTGTACGTGAATGTTCTGCCAAACCATCTAAAGAAGGGGGTTCGGGAAACGCCGCAGCTCGCCCATGAGGGTGGCAAGGGCGAGCGAAACTAAAAACACCCCGAGACTACTGGCCAACACTCATCACAACCAGGCAGCACATGTCATGCTTGCAGGCAGTCTAAGTTGGCAAGGTAAACGCATTCCTGTGTCTTTAATGGTAGATTCTGGAGCTACGGGCAATTTTGTAGATGAGCAGGTAGCGCTAAGATTGGGTCTTCCATTGAGCAACAAGGCACTGAAAGAAGAAGTTAAATCGGTGGATGGTTCACCCCTAATCTCAGGACCCATTACCCAGCAAACCCATCTCTTACGCCTGGATTGCGGAAAGGTTCATCAAGAGACAATACAATTCGATGTTATCGCCGCTCCACAGTTCGGCTTCATTTTGGGGTTACCATGGTTAAGGCTCCATAACCCCACCGTCAACTGGAGTGCGGGAACGTTGCTGTTCCAGTCAAGACATTGCCGTACGTTGCTGTTCCAGTCAAGACATTGCCGTAGGATCTGCAGAACGCTGGGGGATTTGTCTCACTTCATAGGAGGCGTGGAGACAGTGTTGCCGGAAGTATATGAAGATTACCGGGATGTTTTTAGTAAAGTGGCGGCTGAGACTTTGCCTCCACACCGATCGTTTGACTGCAGGATTGATCTCGAGGATGGTGCGATCCTCCCCTGCAGTAGGATCTACACCCTTACGGAGTCAGAAAATGAACATCTAAAAGAATACATTGACACCAACTTAGCAAATGGATTTATTAGGCATTCAACATCTCCAGTTTCATTGCCCCTGTTTTTCGTGCCCAAAAAATCCAGAGAACTCAGGACATGCATCGACTACAGAGCGGTCAACCGCATTACCATCAAAAACCGCTACCCTCTTCCTTTGATTCCAGTGTTATTGGACCAGGTGCGTGGTTCGACGGTATATACGAAACTTGATTTGCGAGGGGCATATCACCTTGTGAGAGTAAGACAAGGGGATGAGTGGAATACAGCTTTCCGCACAAAATTCGGCCTATACGAGTACCAAGTTATGCCCTTTGGACTTTGCAACGCCCCTGCCGCATTTCAACACTTCTTGGACGAGGTTCTACGAGGGTATCTGGATGTGTTTGCGGTGGTGTACATCGACGATATACTAATCTATTCACAAAGTATGGAAGAACACCGGGGTCATGTGAGGGCAGTGTTGCAGAGATTGAGGGAACACCAGCTCTACGCTAAATTAGAAAAATGTGAGTTCCATCAATCCACGGTAGAGTTTCTGGGATTCATTTTGTCACCCCAAGGAGTGAATATGGACCAGAAGAAGGTACAAGCTATCATCGACTGGCCATCCCCAACCTCAGTAAAGGACGTCCAGACGGTGCTAGGCTTCGCGAACTTCTACCGCCGCTTCATAGAGGGATTTGCTAAAAAGGTTCAGCCTATTACCCGTCTCTTACGAAAGGGAATACCATTCCAGTGGGATGCAGAGGCAGAAGCAGGGTTCCAAGCCCTGAAGGACACATTCATCACAGCTCCGGTTCTCATGCATCCAGATCCAACCAAACCCTATGTAGTAGAGACTGATGCATCAAGTTATGCCATCGGCGCCATCCTGTCCCAGCGTGATGACAACGGACAGTTGCACCCTGTTGCCTATTACTCCAGGACATTGTTACCCGCAGAACGGAACTATGTAATAGCAGACAAGGAGCTGTTAGCCATCAAAGCAGCCTTTGGGGAATGGCGCCATTACCTAATGGGGGCCCGACACACCATCACTATATTTACTGACCATCGTAACTTACAATTCTTGAAGTCGGCCAAGGCCCTTAGTCCCAGACAGCTACGATGGGCCATGTACTTTTCAGAGTTTGACTTTGTTGTAACATATCGTCCGGGGATAGACAATAGGAAAGCGGACATTTTGTCACGATATCCCGAGCCCAACACTGAACACTCAGAACCAAAGGAAGAAGTCAAACCAATAATAAAACCAAGTTGCATTGTAGGAAGCATTGTAGTAGACAACATGTTTGAAGAAATCCGGAAAGCAATGTCTGTACAAGACTTAGCGCAATGGACGGCGCAGGATTCAGATCGGACAATCAAGGATGGATTGCCCTTTTTCAAAACGGCCCTATACATACCCACTACCCCACTTCAACGACAAGCAATTCAGTGGTGTCATGACTCGCCATTTGTAGGTCATCCTGGCTCGGCGAAAACCATAGAACTACTAAGGAGGCACTTCTGGTGGCCGGGTATGAAGAGGGATGTGCAACATTATATTTGCAACTGTGATACTTGTATGAGAAACAAATCCGAACATAAGAAACCAGCGGGACATTTGCAACCATTGCCAAAACCACCAACTCCTTGGCATACCATTTCTTTAGACTTGATAGTGGAGTTGCCTCTTAGCCACGGATTCACATCCATTCTTGTAGTCGTAGACTACCTCACCAAGATGGCTCACTTCGTACCCTGTAAGGGCACGCCAACAGGTAGTAAACTGGCCGATCTGTTCCTGCAGAACATAGTCCGACTGCATGGAATCCCATATAATGTAATCTCGGACAGAGGGCCACAATTCACTTCGCGTTTTTGGCAAGCATTTTGTAGTACTTTAGGAATGAGTATTCGTTTGTCCACTGCTTACCATCCAGAGACGGATGGACAAACGGAACGCTTAAACCAGACACTGGAGCAATACCTGCGTTGTTTCATTCAAGGCAAAGACAATACCTGGGCGGAGGTCATCTGGCTGGCGGAGCTAGCGTATACTAACGCTGTCCACTCGTCAACCAAGGTAACACCATTCTATGGTTCATATGGATACCATCCACGTTTCCAGCCATTACCACAGGTTGATGTACCGGAAGTACCAGCTGCGCAGGAACGAAAAAGACAGCTTGAAACCCTTTGGCAGTCCATACAACATACCTTGAACTCAGCAAAGTCAGCATATAAACATTATGCAGACAAGAAAAGGAGAGTGAGCCCACCCTACAAGACAGGGGATCGGGTATGGCTTTCAACTCGAAACCTCCACCTACAAGGGCCTCGCAAATTCCAACCTCGTTTCATTGGCCCATTCCCGATCACGTCAATCATCAATCCAGTGGCGGTCCAACTATCATTACCACAACATATGAAGGTACACCCGGTATTCCATGTGGCCTTATTAAAACCAGCCCCGGCTTCTGTAAAAACAAAACGGCCCCCACCCATGTTGGTGGATGGTTATCCAGAATACGAAGTAAGGGCTATTTTGGATTCAAGGTTTAGATTGGGAAAGCTGTGGTACCTCATAGACTGGGAGGGGTACGGCCCTGAGGATCAATCCTGGGAACCGGCACAAAACATTCATGCTCCTCGACTCCTTCGCCAATTCCATCTTAGGTACCCCGCTAAACCAGGGCCTGCGAGAGGGAGGGGGAGTACTGTCAGGCTGGGCCACGTGTTGGGGCCAAAAGGCAGATTGCAGCCACTGTGGGGGCCGCAGAAGGGGTGACAGCCCCCCTATAAAGCCCTACCCAGTACTCAAGGCGGGTTCTCCATCCCTTTTGCAGAAAGAAGTCCCTGGGATGGAGAACCGCCTTGGAACTACATTTCCCAGCAGGCCGTGCCTTGCACGAGCCTGCTGTCAGGAAATGCCACGCCCGCGCTAATGCGCATGCGCGAGCCGCGCCATCGGGACGACGCTTGCAATTCCGGATGCAGAGGAGAGAAGACGTGTTTCATCCGAGCTCCGGCAGGCACGCCTACGCGGGGCACAAGCTCCCGCCTGAACACCCCAGGCCCCGCGCACAACTAAAAGATAAGTTTCTCTTTAGAAGTACTTGTTGTCGGCTGTACTTTCGGCTGGGATTACGGTTTAGATACCGAACCGCAAACTGGGGCAGAGGCACGAGAAGCATCGCGCACGAGTCCCCTGTAAACTGGGAATCAATACATAGACCCCGCATGATTTGGGCAATGCCGTGACTAATTGCCCACGCACGGAATGCCGGGAAAACATTACTGAGGCAACTCGGGGTGAAGTCAACTACGAGTTGTTTTCACCCGCACTGACAATGTGTTTTGGTATTTTGCAGTGAAAGCTGAGCGTACTTTGGCTGAGCACACGAACAAGTCAGGAGGATCGGAGGCACCAGCCAGCAATCAGAGCTAAGTGCTGTTATTTGTTTGTACCCTGCATGAGAATAATGCGAGGGGGTTGGTGATCACACACATGATTTGGGAAAGCGTGCTGCATGAGTAAATGCCGGTGTACTTTATGTTGCAGCTACAATGGTCAGCACTTTAATGTCATAGTGTCCTGCTACAATGGTCAGCACTTTAATGTCATAGTGTCCTGCTACAATGGTCAGCACTTTAATGTCGTAGTGTCCTGGTTCAGGAGCTCCAGTACAAAGGCTCCCCTCCGAAGGGCACACAGTGTGGGTGAGGTGCATGAGTGCATGGGCGGAGTACGTCCATCGGAGCGGCGCACAGGAGCCGAGGAGTATGTTTTCCTAAAGACCCCCACCTATCCATAACAGCCTCCTAACCCTCTTTCCGGTTATCCTGAACTCCCTCTACCCATCCAAATCAAAGGACCCTAACCCTCTTTCCCCGGCGGGTCAAGGTGGCCTGTGGTTTTTACATCCTAGGTGCTAAGACCCAACGGGGAGGAAGGTGTTTGTACTGCCTCTGCGCCAGACAACAGGAGCCTGACACTTTTATTCACAAACAATACCCCCCAACCCCCTTCCCCAACTTCGCACCACTGCACACAACTCCCCCTCTCCCCCCTCCCCGCCAACCCCCAACAATAGCCCAGCTCCATCCCTGGATCTCAGGCCTACCCACGTCTGGACCCGTCTCGTGTCCGAGGACGAGGACCCCGCGGGGTGTCACCAATCTAACAGTGACCTAACTAAGTGTACTACTATTGGGTGCAGAGGGTGCTCCCCAGGAGCTCCCAGTCGTCTATTTAGGAGAAGTGCATTCAACGGGACCCGCCGTCAGATACCATAACTTCCTCCACACAAGCACAATATCGTACTATATTCCAGTCCCAATGTCGTTACTATGGCCTCACGGGTGCCTCTGCAACGTGCTACTTATCTCCAGCCGCTTCTGTCTGGGCATCCGATTCCTGAGGTCGACCTTGCATATCCAACCACTCCATCGCTTCGGTCGGCGTCTCAAAGAAGAGGGATCTGTTCTTATAAAACCCCTTTAACCTGGTGGGGTAGAGCAACATGTAGTGTCCTAAGCCTCCTTTTCACCGTTCCAAAGTTCATTCGGCTCCGCTGTACGAACAGCGTATAATCCGGATACACCGTTATTTTCGCTGACCCCCTTTCTATCGTACCTCCTTTCCGGAAAAATTTGAGAATCTTTTTGCGGTCATGATAGTTCAAGATCTTCACGATCAGCGGCTGCGGGGGGGCTCCTGGGGCCGGTCTCCTGGTCAGGGCCCTATGTGCCCTTTTGACCGCGAACCTCTGGGTCAGCTCCTCGCCTGTGATCTCCTGCAAGAGCATGGTTTCAAAGTAATCTGTGGGGTTCAATCCTTCCATTCCCTCCGGGACACCCACTATGCAAATGTTGTTGCGCCTGGCGCGCCCCTCTGCCTGCTCTGCTCTGTCCTCCAAATTGCCCACTCATTGCAGGAGGGCATGAAGCTACTTAGCGTGTGCATTGCACGCCTCTGTGGTCGGGGCCAACTCCTTCTCCAGTTCCCCAGTGCGCTCCGTGATCGTTCGCACATCCTGGCGCAACAGGTGCACCTCTTCTCGGATCTCTCCGATCTTAAGGTCTAGGCCCTCCTGCAGCTCTTTCATGGCCAGGCCCAACTTCGTCTCGCAAGCCACCTTCAAGTCGGCAATTGCTGCCAGCACCTCCTGGATAGTACCCGGTGGGTCCGTCGCCGCTGCAGGGGCTTCTTTGCTCTTGCCCCCTTCCGCGCCCGAGGGTGACCTAGCGTAGGCCTCCATTGTGGGCTGTTTGATCCTGGGTTGCACCACCTTGGAGGACATCCTGCTGCGTCGGTTGGGCCCACGCGCCCAGCTGTGTCTTCGGCGCTGCGGAGCGCCTTGCGGGATTCACTTACCGGCCCCTTTACAGCAAGGTTCCGCTGGACTCGGGTTCACTCTGCTGGCCTGCCACGATCCAGGGCCTCCTCAGTGGGGGCTCGCACTTATGTTCTTGCCACCAGTCAGAGGCGCATGCGACGCGTCTATCTGGTTGGGCTCGCCCACGCTCCGGCCAGCTTTGTCTTCCTCAGCTCCACGGACCATTTATGGCCCTTTGTCCACTGGGGGCCATCTTGGGTGCTGCCCTTCCACTGCGCGACCGCTACCTTCTTCGATGTCTAGTTCTGTGGATATGCAGTCTCGCTGGTGGGGAGGGCACTCAACATGTGCCCCCCACTTCCATGCACCCTTGGGTGCACCGTGGGCTAGAAAGTCCGCCGAAAACCATCACTTCTTCCCAGGATCAAGATCTGAATATCGGGAGCTCCTCCAAGGAACGTCCCCTCACGTAGCCATCAAGCCACGCCCCCTCCGCCCAAACGCTTTGCCGGAGATCCCAAAAGGTTTGCCGTGTTTATGAACCAATGCCGCTTGCACTTTTTATGCAGAACCGGAGCCTTCCCAAACGATCAAGCCAAGGTAGCCTTCGTATTGTCATATCTCAGCGGCAGTGCAGCTGATTGGTCGATTCCACTAGTTACTCAGGACGACCCAATTCTTCGGGATTTTCAGGCCTTTCAAATAAGCATGGAAAGACTATTTGCCCGGCACTCCCAAGGACAGGCCCTGGATAACAAACTTTTGTCCTTACGACAAGGTAACCAGGACCTTCTATCCTACATCGCAACCTTTAATAGGTTGATAGTGGAAACTGGATGGCCTGAGGTAAAACGAATCACGTTATTTCATCGAGGGCTTCGAGGAGAACTCAAGGATGTCTTGGCTCAAGTTGTGAACCCACCTCAAAACTGCGCTGAATATATAGACTTAGTGGTCCAGTTAGATCACAGACTTCAGAACAGAAAGGCTGATCGAGCCAAGTTTGAGAATCAGGTGTTGGTCAAGACCCACGCTAACCCCAAAGGAGCAGATGCTTCAGAACCCATGCAAATCGAAGGGGTTAAAGGACCCTTAACCCAGAAGGAAAGAGAAAGGAGACGGCAGATGCAATTGTGTCGATATTGTGGAACTTCTGGGCATTTTCTACGGGATTGCCCTGTAAAACAACCCAAGAAGGTGGTAGGAGCTGCTGATAAAAGCCATATAGAGTCAGACTCGGCGAAACGACCACGCCCGACAAGCGTAGAGGTCCGCTTGCCGAGCTTGAAGAAGGATACTCAGATCTCGCATTTCATCCTACCAATGGTCCTCGTAGATCCAAGGCAGCCATCGCATACGCACGCAGTAAGGGCATACATTGATAGCGGGGCTATAGGAAACTGTGTGGACTACGAATTGGCTTCCAGGATGAATCTACCTCTCTGCCGAAAAACCACCTCAGATGTCATCACCACAGTCGATGGAACTGAAATTGCCTCTGGGCCTGTAACTCATTCCACCGCAGAGATGACACTATTGGGTCAGGATGGGCATCGAGAGACTATTGTGTTTGATCTAATCAAGGCCCCACAGTTCCAAACAATACTGGGGATACCTTGGTTGGAAACACATAATCCTTGTATTGATTGGCGAGAGAAGAGAATAACCTTCCCGGATTGTGCACAAACCTGTTACCCAAAGAAAAATCTGAACGCAGGCCTGGCCCCAGTAACCACAGCAGTCGTGCAACTACCTCCAGAGTACCAAGAATTCCAGGATGTCTTCCAAAAAGAACAGGCAAACACCTTACCACCTCACAGATCGTACGATTGTCAAATCGATCTCATACCTGGTGCACAACCCCCTTGTAGCAGGATCTACGCCCTTACGGAACCTGAGAACCTTCACCTACGACAATACTTAGACCAGTACCTTGCTAATGGCTTCATTCGCCCATCCAAGTCCCCTGCATCTTCAGCTTTGTTCTTCATGCCCACAAAGGAAGGTGACCTCAGAACGTGCATAGACTACCGCGCATTGAACCAGATAACTGTTAAAATACGATACCCATTGCCTCTGATCCCTGAACTACTAGACCAAGTGAAGGACGCCTGCATATACACTAAGCTAGATCTCCGGGGGGCATACCATCTGGTACGTGTAAAAGAGGGCGATGAATGGAAGACTGCTTTTTGCACCAAGTATGGGTTATTTGAATGCCAGGTGATGCCTTTCGGGTTGTGGAATGCACCAGCATCCTTCCAATACTTCATAAACGATGTCCTTCGTGAACTCATTGACGTTTGTGTTGTCGTATATATCGAAGATATTCGAGTATACTCCTCTTCAGAATCTGACCATGTGAAGCATGTCCGAGCAGTCCTTGAGAAATTGCGCCAGCATAAACTATATGCAAAACTGGAAAAATGCGTTTTTCATGCCACAGAAGTTAAATTCCTTGGGTTTATCCTGACCCCAAGAGGAGTCCGAATGGACTCACGCAAGGTGGACACAATTCTTAAATGGCCATCACCAAGTTCAGTTAAACGAGTACAAAGCATGCTTGGCTTTGCCAATTTCTACCGCAGATTTATCCCGGATTTTTCACATGTTGTACATCCCATCACAGCATTCTTGCAAAAAAAATAAACGCTTTATGTGGACTGAAGAAGCTGAAAATGCCTTCCAAGAGCTGAAAGCGAAATTCACGTCTGCACCTGTATTAAAGCGCCCGCGCCCTGAACTTCCATACATAGTGGAAACTGATGCATCTAGTCTAGCCATGGGAGCTGTCCTGTCTCAAAAGGACCCTGAAACTGGCCAGCTTCACCCAGTAGCATTTTGGTCCAGAAAGTTCTCGGCACCCGAGTTAAACTATGCAGTTACCGACAAGGAGTTATTAGCCATTAAATCCGCCTTCAAGGCTTGGCGGCACTATCTTCTCGGTGCCAGGCATACCATTACTGTGATCACCGATCACCAGAACTTACAGTATTTAAAGACAGCCAAGGCCCAATCGCCACTCCAACTCCGATGGGCATTGTTCTTTGCCGAGTTCGATTTCGTGATAACCTATCGACCAGGTTGTAAGAATGGTAAAGCAGACGCCTTATCCCAAATAGGGATGGGAGAGGCAGAAGTGAACCCAGAACCAGTACCCATAATTTCCAAACAAAAGGATTCTTGGCATGACAACTCTACAGACACTAGAGGACATTCAGGTAAAGATCCAACAACTCTTTGATTCTACAGCCCTGCAGGACTGGGTAAAGAAAGGCCCGGAATACTCTGTCACTAATGACCTGCCTTATTACCAAGGGCGGCTATTTCTGCCACATAAGGAACTACAAGAGCTAGTCATTTTCCGTTATCATGATACCCTAGTTGAGGGGCACCCAGGTATTGCAAAAACTGAAGCTAAGATTAAGAAACAATTCTGGTGGCCCACCTGGCGAAAGGATATTAAATCATTTGCGATGTCTTGTGGCATTTGCGCCCAAAACAAAAGTCAAAAGAAAAAACCAGCTGGACTCTTACAACCTTTAGACATCCCGCCTACACCATGGCACACCTTATTGTTAGACTTTATTACTGATCTACCCCCATGCAATGGATTTAACACCATTCTAGTCATTGTGGATCTTTTTTCCAAGATGGCCCACTTTATACCTTTAAAGGGATTACCTTCAGCTTCAATCCTGGCCAAAGTGGTCCTCGAAAACATTGTTCGCATACACGGATTTCCGTCCGTATTGGCGCAAATCGATGTGAGGTTATCGACCAGTCACCACCCCCAAACCGATGGTCAAACGGAGAGGACCAACCAGACTCTCGAACAATACCTGCGTTGTATGTTACATCAGACTGAGAGTAATTGGAAAGACATTCTTTGGATCGCCGAATATGCATACAATAATTCAGTACATTCTGGAACTGGACAAAGCCCCTTTTATACCTTATATGGGCACCATCCTCGAACCTCAGACCTTGACTCACCCCAACACTTAGAAATGCCCGCAGTGGACCATCTGCACGCTACGATTACACAAGCCTTTAGGGAAGCAACTGAACATTTAAAAAAGGCAAAACGACATAGAAGTGATACTCAACAATAACAGATAGGGGACCAAGTATGATTAGCCACAAAACATATACCTCTAAAGGGAACACGGACCTTTAACCCCAGATATTTGGGACCTTACTCTATTAAGGCCATTATCAACCCAGTGGCTGTCAAGTTGGATTTACCTGCTAATATGCGAATTCACCCCGTCTTTCATGTGTCACTTTTGAAGCCAGTGCAACCAGGGACAAGACTAACCAAGCCACCAGACCCCATCGTTGTAGACGGGGAACCCGAATTTGAAGTTAAGAACATCCTGGACTCCAAGCTAATGAAGTCAAAACCTTTTTATTTAATCGACTGGAAAGGTTACGGACCACAGGAAAGATCATGGGAACCGAGTGACCACGTTCATGCACCCCGATTGGTGAAACAATTCCACCGAAATTTCCCAGACAAACCGAAACCACAGGGAAGAATGACTTTAGGAGGGGCCTTGGGGGGGGAGTGCTGTCATGATGCCTACCCCAGGACCCAGACCAAGTCCAGCAACCCCGGAAGCAGGCATCAAGTTATACTAAGCAAACCCAACAACCACTGCTAGGGGCTATTTGGGTGCAGTCCTGGCGCCTATGGCGCCAGGCTCATATGGAGAGTCAGTCCTGGCGCCGTAGGTGCCATGCTCATAGATTAAAACTTACCTGATGCAGACCATGCTGCAAGAGCTCCAAGCCAAAGGAGGCTTGGAAGGGACTACTTTACCTAAGGGACTATTTTTTACTCGGGTGGAGCTGGGGATGAATACTTACCTGGGACTACTTTGGAGGCTATTTAAACCACGCCCGAAGAGCAGTACACGCTTCGCGTTATTGTGCATCCAGCAGCGTAACGCTCACCGTGTCTGCAAGTCTGCATCCAGTCTTCTGCCACGCCCGACTTGAGTCCGGCGCTCCTAGAAAAAGGGGAGGGAAGGAGAAAAGGTTAGAACAAGAGCAATACCTTTGATCCTTACCTGAATTCCCGATCCATCGCGCCTTCGAGCTGGAAGAAAGAAGTTATTTTATGCGCGTCACCTCGCCTGCAGCAGCGCCGCGCTGAACTCACCGGCCTTCACAGCATCTTCACATTCCACCGCATCCTTCTGCATGCTCCCGCCGCACTCCGGCACCTAAGGGGAAGACAAGAACAGCAAGGTGAGCCAAGGGAATATACAGCGGCAATATTACCCCCATAGACTTACCTGATTTTACCACTGGGGGTACTATTCCTCTTCACAGGTCGGCGCAGCTTCCACTGCATCCTCGCCGAACCCCAGCCCCTAAGGGGAAACAAAAGGACAGCAAGGTGAAACAAAGGGACGAATAAGGGGAAACCTCCTCACCACAATAGACTTACCTGATTTTACCGCCGGAGGCATTATTCCCCGAGACTTCATATTTTCTCTCAGCGCCTGAATAAGGGAGAAAGAAACAGGTTACATATTGACATTGTTTCATCGAACTGTGTTGGATAATACAAATCCTTACCTGAATATTACCGGTTGCCACAAGGAACTCTTTCGCTAGGGTCAAGCCGCAACCTGCAAGGAATCGGACAAGAGTAAAAGTCAGACATTTCAACTCTTACGAACTACATACTTACGGCGTCTTGCCGGGATCTCAGAGTCAATATTGTTCTGGAACTCACCAATTCCTTCGAGCCAGTGAAGCAACTGGTTATCAACGCGTCCCTGCGCTCAATGCAGGATGGAGAGCTCATCTTTCCAAACCATCAGGTGAGACTATAAGAGGGGACATCAAAGGTGATCAGTGGGAGAACAGCGGGAGTGGGGGAGGGTTAACGCTCAACTCCACGGGTGGTTAATTCCCTTTCTCCATTTGCAGAAAAATATTCCTACGGGCCAAGCAAACAAAGCTAAGTGGGCCAGTCCAGTCCGTCATCTCGGCACTACGCGTCACAGTGGAGGCCGCAGCTGTCCAGTTCAGATCGACGCCCCTGTGGGAGCCAGGTGAGCGTAACAGTTTTATGTAATAAGGATGATGCAATTTCCAATACCTCCAGTAAGACCTTTGGGTTTTCCTAACAGCTCCCTTTTATTCTCAGGCACAGAGAGCTTCTGCAATGCCAACTTCAAAGCCTTAAATGAATGACAGACCGCAAGAGTGATGATAGATGTTGGGCTAATTGGGCGGGGAGGCATGATGTAACGCTCACCTGATTCTCGCAGAGGCGCCGGTCTTGACTGGGCGACTACCGTATCTTCAAAGGTGATGTGCAGCACCCGGTTGGCTCTTTGGGCTGGACCTCTGTGCCCTGTATGCCTGACGTGCAGAGTAAAATGTCTGCAGATAGAAAATACGGGGTTAATGAACTGGGGTTATTGGGGTGTCCCTATCTCTTTCCTCTTCTCCTCTCCTGTAGACCCCCACAGGTTAACGCTCTCACCTTAGGTAAGTGAATGCCGAGCTCTCCATCTGCCTCGGGGCAGGGTGCTGTAACCAGTTTCTTCACTGGATAGGTAGCGCAGGCCTCTTGACTTCAGAGGACTGCTGTCCGTCGTTTACTGCACGAACGGTAAGTTTCGAGTAACTCAAATGTCTTTAAAGTCTTTAATAATGATGTCTCTTGTTTTGCAGGGTTCCGGCGATGGCGGATGACGGGCTGAAGTGAGTTGAAGATGGAGCCCGTGTGATGAATAGAAGCGCCTGGAAGCACGTAAGTAAGCGCTTGTTGCCAGCTTCACGAAGCGCTCTAACTGTCTTTTTATTTTGCAGGTACAAGTTCGGAGCGGCTGCAGGGTGCCGGGATACCCACTGGGTTAGATGTGGAAAGGAGTAATGGCACGTGAGTATTAAAGTTCCCCAATGTCTTTAAACGCACCTTGTTTTGTCTTTCAGATGCGAGATGCAGCGCCGACGGCCTCCGGAGCGTGCGAAGAGTTGGTAAGCTTTTGTCTTTCAGATGCCGGAATGCAGTGTGAAGACCTCCGGAGCGCACGAAGAGTAGGTAAGCCTTTGCCTTTCAGATGCCGGAATGCTAACCTGTTCTTTCTTGTCTTTATAGGTGTTGCTGAAGACTGGATTCAGGATGGTAAGCCGTTTTCCTTAGGCCCAGGACCGGATGCAGAAGACACGATGAGCGTTCCTGCTGCAGAGGGTGCAGAATAACGCAAAGCAAGATTCGTCCACCGGGTGTGGTTTAAATAGCCTCCTGTAGTGCTTAGGTGTCTCCTTCCACAGCCACGCCTAAGTAAGAAAAGAGTTCCTGGTAAAAAAAGAGTTCCTGCCTTCCAGAAGAGTTCCAGTGTTCTGAATCTAGGGAGTGGCTCCAGCCCCACCCAACAGGAAAAGTAGTTCCAAACAGAAGAGGATCAGAGGCTCAACTGGCAGGCAAGTAAGCAGCATGGTCTGCTGCAGGTAAGTCCACCCAAGCATTATGAGCCCGGCGCTTCCAGCGCTGGGACTGGGCATATTTATGAGCCTGGTGCCACTGGCGCCAGGACTGGGTCCAAAAGGTCCCAATTGGGACTGGTTGGCACTCGGAACCTGGGTTATGGATCTGCTTCCAAGGGAGTTGGGAAAACCCTGACCTTTTGGAAGCAGAGATCATGACAGTACCCCCCCTCAAGGCCCCTCCCAAACCGGGCTTCTCCGGGGGTTTTGGCTTGTCAGGAAATGTTCGGTGAAATCTTTTGATTAGGCGAGGAGCGTGGACATATTCAGCAGGTTCCCAGGATCTCTCTTGGGGGCCGTAGCCTTTCCAGTCAATTAGGTAGAATAGTTTAGATTTGGAGATCTTGGAGTCCAGAATGCTTTTGACTTCAAACTTGAGTTCTCCATCAACTAGGATAGGTTTTGGAGATTTGGTTAGTCGGGTTTGAGGTTGCACGGGTTTTAATAGAGAGACGTGGAAGACCGGATGTATCTTCATGTGCGGGGGCAAGTCCAACTTGACCGCTACTGGGTTTACTATGGTAGTGATGGAATAGGGACCAAGGTATCTTGGGTTGAATGTGCGTGGCCCTTTTAGAGATAGATATTTGGTGGATAACCAGACTTGATCCCCTACTTGATAGTGAGGGGCTTCCTTCCGATGTTGATCTGCTCCTTTCTTGTATTGTTCTTTAGCCCTTTGAAGGTGAGAAACAGCTTCCTTAAAGGCTTGGGTGATTGTAGAATGCAAGTAGTCTACTGCTGGTGTTTCAAGATCTTGGAGGGGATCCAACTCCGAGGTTCGAGGGTGACTGCCGTACAAAAGAAAAAACGGGGTTTTCCCAGTTCCCGAATGGACAGAGTTATTGTAGGCATACTCGGCTATCCAAAGGATATCTTTCCAAGTTTTTTCAGTTTGTTGCAGCATGCAGCGTAAATACTGTTCCAGAGTTTGATTGGTCCTCTCGGTTTGTCCGTCGGTCTGAGGGTGGTGACTGGTCGATAGTCTCACATCAATTTGCGCCGACCGACAGCAACTTCGCCAAAAATGAGAAATAAATTGACTACCTCGATCCGAAATTAGAACCGAAGGAAAACCGTGCAGTCGGACGATGTTTTCGAGAAATTCTCGGGCCAGAGTTGCTGCTGTTGGCAAGCCTTTGAGCGGAATGAAATGCGCCATCTTGGAGAATAAGTCCACGATTACTAGAATCGTATTGTATCCGGAGCATGGAGGTAGATCGGTGATGAAGTCCATAGAAAGCGTATGCCAAGGGCGAGGTGGGATGTCAATAGGGCGTAAGAGGCCTGCTGGTCTTTCCTTTTGACTCTTGTTTTGGGCGCATATTCCACAGGACATTATAAAGTCTCTGATATCTTTTTTCCAAGACGGCCACCAGAAGTAGCGCTTGATCTTTTCTGAGGTCTTGGCTATACCGGGATGACCTTCCATTAAAGAGTCGTGATAACAAGAGATTACTTTTTTCTGTAAATCTGTGCTGGGTAGGTATAATCGTTCTTGGAAATACAATAAGTTGTCCTTTACTGCAAAGTCCTTTCCGTGCAGATGCCAATTCTGTATGTCTGCTGGAGTTACAAGTTGCCTGGCTTTATCCTTAACTTCCTCTATGGATTCTGTGGTGATTACACCCAGAATTCTTTGTTCGGGAATGATTGGTACAGGTTTAGGGTTGATCAAGTGTTCTTCCACTCCCATCCGAGAAAGGGCATCGGCTTTACCCTTCTTGGTACCAGGTCGATAGGTAATTATGAAGTCAAACTCGGCAAAGAATAATGCCCAACGGAGTTGTCTAGAGGATTGGGCTTTTGCGGTTTTCAAATATTGCAGGTTTCGGTGATCCGTAATCACAGTAACGGTGTGTCGGGCCCCCAGCAGATAATGCCGCCAAGCCTTAAAGGCAGACTTGATAGCCAGAAGTTCCTTGTCAGTAATCGTGTAATTGACTTCAGGAGGCGAGAATTTGCGGGACCAAAATGCCACGGGATGCAACTGATTGGTTACCGGGTCCTTTTGTGATAGAACTGCCCCCATGGCAAGGCTTGAAGCATCAGTTTCCACGATATAGGGGAGTTCGGGGTGAGGGTGTTTTAAGATTGGTGCAGAGATAAATTTAGTCTTCAAATCCTGGAAAGCTTGTTCCGCCTCGGTAGACCATTCAAAACGTTTGTTTTTCTTTAACAAGGCAGTGATGGGCTGGACTATTCGAGAGAACTCGGGGATAAACCTGCGGTAAAAGTTAGCGAAGCCTAACATGCTTTGCACACCTTTTACGGAGGATGGTGATGGCCATTTGAGAACTGCATCGACCTTCTTTGAATCCATACGCACTCCGCCAGGTGATAATATGAATCCCAAGAATTCAACTTCAGTCACGTTGAAAACACATTTTTCCAACTTAGCGAAAAGTTTGTGTTGACGCAATCTTTCGAGGACCATTTTCACGTGTTTCCGATGTTCAGATTCCGATGAAGAATAAACGAGAATGTCATCGATGTAAACAACAACACACACATCTATGAGCTCTCTGAGGACATCGTTCATAAAATATTGAAAGGCGGCCGGGGCATTGCAAAGTCCGAAGGGCATGACCTGATATTCAAATAGCCCATACTTGGTGCGGAAGGCCGTCTTCCATTCATCGCCCTCTTTTACTCGTACCAAGTGGTAAGCTCTTCTAAGATCCAGCTTTGTATATATGCATGCTTTTCTGACTTGGTCCAGGAGTTCAGGGATCAAAGGTAACGGATATCTATTCTTAACGGTGATCTGGTTCAGGGAGCGATAATCGATACAAGTTCTAAGGTCTCCTTCCTTTTTTGGAACGAAGAACAAAGCTGAAGAGGCAGGGGACTTGGAGGGACGAATAAACCCATTTGCCAGGTATTGATACAGGTATTGTCGAAGGTGAAGGTTCTCAGGCTCGGTGAGGGCATAAATTCTACTACAGGGAGGAGTAGATCCAGGTATCTGGTCTATCTGGCAGTCATAAGACCTATGAGGAGGTAGAGAGTTAGCCTGCTCCTTCCGGAAAACATCTTGGTATTCTAGGTATTCGGGAGGTAACTGGGGAGTCTCTGAAGAAATTGCTGCCAGTACAACACCAGGTGGAGGGTGACACGCAGAGACACATTCTGGAAACTGGACCGTTCTTGCTCGCCAATCGATCAGAGGATTGTGTTTCTCTAACCAAGGTATTCCTAGAATAATCTGGAACTGAGGGGCCTTGATCACATCCAACACGATCTTCTCATGGTGTCCATCTTGACTTACTAGCGTCACCTCTTGAGTGGTATGCGTTACTGGCCATGAGGCTATCTCCGTACCATCCACCGTAGTAATGACGTCCTTTACAGCCTTGGGACAAAGAGTTAGATTCATCCTCAAAACCATTTCATGATCCACATAATTGCCGATGGCACCGCTGTCGACGTAAGCTTCAATTGCATGTAATCGACCCGGATTATCAGGGCTAATGAGGACCATAGGTATCACGAAATGCGAGGTCACGGAACTGGTTTTCACGCTCGGCAAGAGGACCTCTATTCTTGTCGGGCGAGGTCGTTTCCCTGCTCAGAGTTTGTAACTGTGGTAACTGCAGCTCCTACTGCCTTCTTGGCAGGTTTCACCGGACAGTCTCGAAGAAAGTGCCCTGAGTTTCCGCAATATAGGCATAATTGCAACTGTTTTCTCCTTTCCCGCTCCCTTTGTGTTAGAGGACCTTTCAGACCCCCTATTTGCATGGGTTCCCCGGAGTCTACTCCTTTGGAAGGAGTTGGCGGTTTGGAAAATACTCGAGCATCAAACTTGGAACGATCGGCCTTCCTGTTCTGCAGTCTGTGATCTATTTGAACGACCAAGTCTATATAATCCGAACAGTCTTGTGGGGGATTCACTACTTGGGCTAAAACGTCTTTAAGCTCTCCACGTAGACCTCTATAAAACAGCGTAATCCTTTTGTCCTCAGGCCATTGAGTTTCCACTATTAGTCTATTGAAAGATGCAATATAAGCCAAAAGGTCTTGATTACCCTGTCGCAACGAAAGAAGCTCATTGTCCAAGGCCTGCCCGTGTGCATGTCTTGCGAACAGTTTTTCCATACTAAGCTGAAAGGCTTGAAAATCATGGAGAACCGGATCATCTTGATTAACTAGAGGGATCGACCAGTCTGCCGCATTGCCACTAAGGTACGAAAGTACAAAAGCTACTTTAGCTTGATCAGTTGGAAAGGCTGCTGGCCGGCATAAGAAGTGCAACTGGCACTGATTGATAAATACTGCAAACCTCTTTGGGTCACCAGAAAATCGTTCGGGCGGAGCCAGAGGTACATTCCCAGGTAGGTTGATCTGCACTGGATTCATAGAGGATGTTGAAGGAAGATTTGCCCCTGATGCGGGTAGCGGGGTCTGTCCGGCTTGTGACTGTAGCAATTGTCTAGCAAGATCATCTGTTCTCTCCTTGGAAATAATTAGTTCCCTCCTTAGAGCGTTCGTTTCCTGACGAGCTGCATGCACTTCTGCCCTTAGTTCCCCAAGTAACCGGGCTAGGTGGTCAGTATCCGAGGTTTCCATAGCGCCTGGGCGGGAGTTTTGCGGTAGGCTTTGTGTTCTGTAACGCTCACCTGATTCTCGCAGAGGCGCCGGTCTTGACTGGGCGACTACCGTATCTTCAAAGGTGATGTGCAGCACCCGGTTGGCTCTTTGGGCTGGACCTCTGTGCCCTGTATGCCTGACGTGCAGAGTAAGATGTCTGCAGATAGAAAATACGGGGTTAATGAACTGGGATTATTGGGGTGTCCCTATCTCTTTCCTCTTCTCCTCTCCTGTAGACCCCCACAGGTTAACGCTCTCACCTTAGGTAAGTGAATTCCGAGCTCTCCATCTGCCTCGGGGCAGGGTGCTGTAACCAGTTTCTTCACTGGATAGGTAGCGCAGGCCTCTTGACTTCAGAGGACTGCTGTCCGTCGTTTACTGCACGAACGGTAAGTTTCGAGTAACTCAAATGTCTTTAAAGTCTTTAATAATGATGTCTCTTGTTTTGCAGGGTTCCGGCGATGGCGGATGACGGGCTGAAGTGAGTTGAAGATGGAGCCCGTGTGATGAATAGAAGCGCCTGGAAGCACGTAAGTAAGCGCTTGTTGCCAGCTTCACGAAGCGCTCTAACTGTCTTTTTATTTTGCAGGTACAAGTTGTGAGCGGCTGCAGGGTGCCGGGATACCCACTGGGTTAGATGTGGAAAGGAGTAATGGCACGTGAGTATTAAAGTTCCCCAATGTCTTTAAACGCACCTTGTTTTGTCTTTCAGATGCGAGATGCAGCGCCGACGGCCTCCGGAGCGTGCGAAGAGTTGGTAAGCTTTTGTCTTTCAGATGCCGGAATGCAGTGTGAAGACCTCCGGAGCGCACGAAGAGTAGGTAAGCCTTTGCCTTTCAGATGCCGGAATGCTAACCTGTTCTTTCTTGTCTTTATAGGTGTTGCTGAAGACTGGATTCAGGATGGTAAGCCTTTTTCCTTAGGCCCAGGACCGGATGCAGAAGACACGATGAGCGTTCCTGCTGCAGAGGGTGCAGAATAACGCAAAGCAAGATTCGTCCACCGGGTGTGGTTTAAATAGCCTCCTGTAGTGCTTAGGTGTCTCCTTCCACAGCCACGCCTAAGTAAGAAAAGAGTTCCTGGTAAAAAAAGAGTTCCTGCCTTCCAGAAGAGTTCCAGTGTTCTGAATCTAGGGAGTGGCTCCAGCCCCACTCAACAGGAAAAGTAGTTCCAAACAGAAGAGGATCAGAGGCTCAACTGGCAGGCAAGTAAGCAGCATGGTCTGCTGCAGGTAAGTCCACCCAAGCATTATGAGCCCGGCGCTTCCAGCGCTGGGACTGGGCATATTTATGAGCCTGGTGCCACTGGCGCCAGGACTGGGTCCAAAAGGTCCCAATTGGGACTGGTTGGCACTCGGAACCTGGGTTATGGATCTGCTTCCAAGGGAGTTGGGAAAACCCTGACCTTTTGGAAGCAGAGATCATGACACATGACCAGGCCGACCCTCCCAGCATCTGTGGTAACCAGCTTGCATGCTGCTAGCAAGTAGAATATTCCAGAAGGGTAGAAGCGTGCCAACCAATTGTAGAGGGCCATGTTTCAGAGAGCCCTATAGTTTGTGTAGCCAATGAATCATCGTGTATTATGTGATGATGAAGATGACTTGCACTAGAGCAGGGTTTAGTTGTCCACCTGATGTTAGAGACCCACTCACAACCCCTGTCAGTATGGAACATGTACTTAGATGTTACCTGTAAGTCTATCACATCCCCAAGTAGGTTTTTGTAGTTTGCCACATCAGTGATGATGTATTTTTGCTATAAAAGTAATGTTTTTTATGTGATGCGTTGAGATCGTACTGTGCGACATCGGTTGATGTCTTTTGAAACTCCCTGTTTTAGATAATTGCAAATAAAACAGTACTAAGTTTTGCCAACTTCCTGAGTCAGTTTCATTATTGATGTATGGCTAGGTTCTGCATCTCCATCCATCGCTAAGTATTACTACCTCGTCGTAAAGGGCCCCAGATCCAGTGGTTCATGTGGTAGCAGAGGATGGTTAAAGATCTGTTCACCCAGTAGGCTTTTAAGGGTCTTGGAATATTGCATGTCCTCTGCCATTTAGCTGGAGTACCGCGAGGCTTCCTGTGGATCGCGGTCGAAAATAAGTTCTTGCA
Organism: Ambystoma mexicanum; assembly: GCF_040938575.1. NCBI lineage: Eukaryota > Metazoa > Chordata > Amphibia > Caudata > Ambystomatidae > Ambystoma > Ambystoma mexicanum. Next base: position 536,609,600 of record NC_090928.1, on the reverse strand, counting down.
AGACATAACGAGATAGGTGGGACGGGTCCCTCTTTCACAAAATCCCCTCCTGGTTTCTACAGGTAGCTGAGCGGACCGAAGGCGACGGTAGCCGGTTGCGGAGGAGATGATCTTGATGGCCAGGAGCTGAAAAGCGAATGGTGAGTAGATTGAGAAAGGTAGCAAACAATGCATGAGCATTGAGCGGGGAAAGTAATAACGGGAAGAAAGTAACGGAGGGTTGGTGGAGTACTTGGTTAACGACGAAGAGCGTCACATAGAGGTATATATATGATGAGGAGCGTCACAGGTTAAGCCAATAATCCTATGTTCAAGGAATGTTTAGAAGGAGTTATTTCAAGATCCAAGTTGATACATAGGCGACAAGCGAACAAGGTTTGCAAAGGGAATAACTCACACCCTACCGGGGTATTTTTAAGGGCAAGAATAAGCAGCGTGGAGCGCTTAGAAGAGATATATGTTGAGGCTGGCCAGTTTGTTTGTGTATTGGATGTATTTTATGTATCAAGGAAACAATCAGATGTCGAAGAGCGACAAATGATAGATTGTGTTAAGAGTTTGCTAATCATTGATTTATTTAGTCATTAATGGTATTGACTGAAAAGGTAGATTGTAGTAAAGTGAGACATAGAGGTTTGTAGCGGCAATGATTGTGCACGCTCATATTTCATTGTTTTTCTGGAAAGTATTTTCTGTGTAAAATCACGGTAAGTATTCACAGTCAATTTTGAATTGTCATAATGGAGAATGTTACTCCACTTATGCACCTGTGCAAACAGCTGCCAAAACATGCACCCAAGCTTGAGAAATGTAGTGCAGAATGGGTTAAGGGCACGGCAGATAAAATGTTCATGCCATGGTCACAAGGAGGATCACTGTCAAAAGCAGTTTTGCAACACATGACTACATACTTGCACGCTGCGTACATAGGGAAGAAGTTAGAGAAAAGGCTAGCTAGCCTAGAGCTTTGGAAAATGTACCAGGAGGAGCGCGAAGATCTGCCTCCTGAAGACTGGTTGCTTAACCAGTGTAAAGAGGGGGGTGTTTAACCTTCTGCACCCCACGCCTGAAGTAAATGACGATAGTACGAAACCCTAGATTAGGTGATGGATTGTGCATCCACTATTACCTCAAACACTGCCTACCCATGGACAGACCACACCTGCATTGAATTCACCATCCCTACAGACCCTAGCTCCAAAGCCCTCACACACGCTCCACCAGCCAAAACAAGAAGCTCTAAAAAACTTAACTCAGATAACCTCCGACCATACCCTGACCACCCATGTCTAGCACCCCTGTTCTCATAGGATCCTAATGTACTAGCAGACATTTTTAAAGACACACTTACCAATGCTATAAACTCAATAGCCCCACTCGAAAGCAAGAAAGGAAAAAAATCCTTTCACTGCAACTCTTGGTTTTCGGCCGAGCTCCAAAACCTCTGTTCACAAAAACGTCAGGCTCAAAAAAACTGGCAAGCCAACCCCGATGACTCAAACAAAAGCAATTTCAAACAGATAGCTCTCCAATACAAAGAAGCTATTATCACAGCTAAAGCTAACTCCTTCAATGACAGGATCTCTAAGGCTAACTCTCAAGCCAAAGAGATATTCACAATCTTTAACAAGTTGGTCACACCCCCTACCAGTACAGATGAGATAATTATAGATAAAACATGGTACGCAAGCATTCAGTCCGCAATGCTCAATAAAATAAATCTCCCCCAAAAAAGAATTCAAGACCACTACAAAGCCCTCCCTAACCAAAAGATAAACTCTGTCATGAGCTAAGTATAATGATTCCCATCCCTCCCAATTCTTCTTTAGAGACACCACTGAATTGGAGGTCATTGATCTCATTAAACATCTCAAACCTTCTCTTTGCAAAGGAGACATATGCCCTCCTAAAATGATTAAGGAATGGGCAAAGGACCTCGCCCCCCTCTTAACTGCCTTCATTAATGCTTCTTTCAGAACAGGTATCTGTAACGCTCACCTGGTATCTACGGGGACGTCACTCAGCCTGTTCTGACCTCTTACGACCTCAAACGCTTCCCTGGAGTCTACTTGACTGGGGACTGGGCCTGAAACACAGGATTGGTAGAGTTTAACTCTCTATTGTCTCTGTGTGCTTGAACCCCTTCTTCCCCGGGGTCCAACCCTTCCCTTTGATCCACAGCTCATCTTGTTTTCTTGGAAAGTGTGCTCTCCGTCCTGCTTTCGGCGCAGGAGCGCGTTGATTGATGCGGGCTTGTTGCTACCTAGTTACTTCACTGGCAAGAGTCCGACAGGTAAGTATAATGAGTCTTTGAACAGTTCCCTAACTTCGTTCCTTTCCTTCTTTAGATGATGGCCGGCGTCCCGGGATGGCAACGTGCTGCTGAGATGAGTAGCGCTGAAGGTGAGTGAGAGCACGGTGCACAATGCGACCTGTTTGTATTTGTATTGAACTGAGTTCTTTTTCTGTGTCTTTTAGGTGCCGCAACGTTTTCAGCGTGGATGCCGGTTATGAAGAAGAAATGCGGTGAGTAAGCGCGGTATGCGGCGCCTCTATATGTTTCCACGCTAACCTGGAGTGTCTTTTCCCTCTTGCAGATGGATGAGAAGTTCCGGAGACAGAGTTCCCCCAGAGCGGCTGGGATTCAGGTAAGCATTTGAAGCTCGTACAGTCTTTAAAAATAAGCGAAGATTTGCTGAATGCTTACTAATGCCTTTTTTCTGTTCTTTTCCATTTTCCTTAGGAAGCGGAGTGCCGGGATGGGAATGACATCGCCGAAGATGCACGCAGAACAGAAGAAGCGATGAATGATGGGCAGAAGCGCCGCAAGGTAAGGCTGTTCCTAACAGTGTTCTTGTTCTTGCAGGAGCTGAGTGCAGAAGAAAGATGCAGGCATATTGGAGACCGATCCGAACATGGTGAGTGTCACGCTGCAGGTGCAGAAAACACAAAGCATGTTTCTCAGCCTGGGCGTGGCTTAAATCGTCACTGGGTATCCCAGGTGTCTCTGGGCTGAATCACACCCAAAAGACTAGACTGCACATGCATTTCTGGGAACCGAAATATGTGGGGGCATCCATCTTGTCCCCATCAATGCACTACAAGTCCAATCCCCAATGTTATCCTATGGGAGTGAGTGAGTCTGGTGCCACAAGCGCTAAGTCTGACTCCAAGTGGGTCTTTGGAGGGATGGAGAGGCCCTTGAGGGCCATTTAGGTGATCGTGGCCTGGCTCCAGCCTGACATTTTGGAGGGCTGGGGACATGAGGGGCAGGAATCATGACAGTATCGTTCCAGACAGTCTCAAAGAAGCATGGGTACGCCCCCTTCTAAAAAAACACATTAGACCTAGCTCAGCCTAATAACTATAGGCGTATAACCACAATCCCTTTCCTCTGCAAATTCTTGAACAAGGCAGGCCATAGCCAGATCCAACTATACATAGAATCCAACTCCATATTGGGTAAAAGACAATCTGGGTTCCGTAAAGGTCACGGAACGGAAACTGCCCTACTAGACTTAAACAACCAAATAACTCAGATCATGGACAAAGGTAAGCCTGCCCTCCTCCTCCTTCTCGATCTCTCAGCAGCCTTTGATCTGGTAGATCATAAGACCCTTACCACCCATCTTACCCAGGCAGCCCAATTTTCCAAACAAGCAGCCTCTTGGATTACCTCCTTTCTGGAGGGCAGAGCTATGAAGGTTTTCTCCAACATAGTGAACGCCGACCCTACCACTATGCACTGCGGAGTACCCCAAGGCTCCTGTACAGCCCCTACTCTGTACAATCTGTTCACAAAACCTCTCTTTGACCTACTCGACTCTCTGGGTATATCATATACAAATTATGCTGACGATACCCAAGTACTCATACCACTGTCTGGCTCCTACAATCAAGAAGCCACAGCATTACACAAAATCTACGCTACAATGAAAGCATGGATGGCTGCCAATGGCCTATGCCTCAACGGGCATAAGACTGAAATTCTTATCCTCGGCCAGAAAGCCACCTTAGCCAAGCTAAACCCACAATACTCCAACTTTAACATAGACAATTCCATCATCTCTGTCCCATCCCCTGTTAAGATATTAGATGTCTACATTGATGCCAACTTATCAATGAACAAACAAGTTAGCACCATTGCCTCTGCTTTAGCATACAGCACCAAACCCATCAATGCCATAAAACACAACCTCTCCAAACCAAACTGCCTCGCAATAGCCAGAGCAACCATAGGTGCCAAACTTGACTATTGCAATGCTCTTCTAGCAGGCACCTCCACCAAAAACTTACACAGACTTCAAACTACACAACACAATGCCCTTAGAGCAGTTATGAGCATCCATAAAAGGGACCATATCTCACAAGCTAGACAGCTAGATCAGTGGCTCCAGGTCAAAGACTGCATTACACTCAAAATCCTTACTATCACGCACAGATGCCTCAACCACACAGCGCCCACATACGTATCAGAAACTATATCCAGAAACTCCTCTGCACGCCCCACAAGAACTCAGTCTACCAACCAACTACACATCCCTTGCATCCGTAGAGTCAAAGCAGGTGGGATAGGTTTCTCATACACAGCACCTAAACTGTGGAACTCGCTCCCCGCCCCCTCAGAGCTGAAACTTCCATCCATGCCTTCTGTAATAATCTCAAAATCACCTTCCTGAACTAACCCTCCTCCACCTTTACCATTTTCCTACAAGCTTCTACTGCCCCCAACTGTTATTGTATAATGTAATGTAAATATGCGTAAATGTCAAAAAGTGCAAATGATAATTGTATAACTCTGCAACTAAGTCTGTTCATTCTCTGTAACAAGTGCCACGATGCCTCCAAGCTGCTGCGCGCTATACAAATTTGAATAAATAAATGAAGGATTGTATCCATTGAAGGAGCTTAAAGCACCGACAGGATACAGTAATCCGATACATGAGCCGCCTGCATATAGCAGTGATGAGAGCCCAGAAAGAACTCCAGAAAAGGATGTCATCCCTCAAGTCTTACGGGACAAAGAGTAAGTGAACGACTAAGCTTGACCCTAGATAGAGAATGAGAAATTAAAAGATGGAAGGGAGAAAAAGATAAAGCTGATGAGATAGCGCTCATACAGAACGAATGGATGGGTGGTCAGATATTGCTCAAACTTGATGGGAAGAACATCGAGGAAGTAAGGCAAGGGGAAGATCAAGACGAGCAAGATAAAAAAGACAGGGAACGAAAGAAGCGATTGAAAGAATATGAGTGTAAAAGAAAGTAGACAAAGATGGAACAGATGTATCAAGAAGAACAATTAAGAAAAGAAGAGAAAGCAGAAGAGCAAAGAAACTATGACAACAGGCAAAGAGCAATCAAGGAACGAGATAGGCTAGAAAAGAAAAAAGAAGAGCAAGAACAGAAATTGAGAGATAAAAGAATGCAAAGACACAGAGATGAAGAGGTGCGTAGGGCAAATGAGAGGAAAGAAGCGAAAAAACAGGAAGAAGAACGGCTCAGAGAGGAAGCAAAGAAATGAAGGGCATTTGATGAGGAAATGCAACAAAACAAAAGAGAAGACCAAGGACACGCAACATTGGAACCGAATCCATTAGTATTGATGGAGGACATAGGGGAGTTTCTCCCGTCGCAAGACGCAATGCCATGACCCTCTAAGGTAAACCTAGAGGAGAATTTTGAGATAGGAAGGTTCAGAGACAGAATTGAGAAGGATTATCAGGAGATGAGGACAAAAAGTGAATCGGGAAACAATGGGAAAGATGATCGATCTGAAATTGCCCAGTCACGAGACAAGCAGGGAAGCTTGTTTAGTCTCGAGCACAGAGCCTTGTTTTTGGACTGGCTGACTCTAAACAGGGATGAAAAGGATAACAGCCATACTAGTTGGGAACAAGATATGTCAGACGAAGATAGGGAACCTTCCGTGGGAGGAGGGTGTTGGTGCATGCGGTCCAGAGGTTTTTTTTCAGACTGATAAAGAAGTGAGGGGCTCAGATTTAGACCAGCCTAAAGAAAGGACGCCAGAGCCTACGGCATACCCAGAGTGACCTAAAAGGTGATCTCATAGTGAGAGGGGGAATCGCCACCATATCTAAGCAGACTGAGGTCATTACCGGGAAGAAGGCGATCAGGAACCATTGTCCCTACTATGGATAGGCAGACGATGGGAGCCAATGGCGATTTTGGGATTTGTTAGAAAAACCGTGCAATGTGCAATAGTTGCTGTATGGCTCTACTGGTAAGTTTTCAAAATTGAATGGGCTCCACTATATATCGGCAGTTGCGAGTTCAGGATGCTCAATTGAGTGTAATTAGTTCTCTACGCTACTGCTTTTAGTAACGGGAGAATGCTTGGCCAAGCGGATATATAGTGGAGCCCATTTAATTGTGAAAACTTACCAGTAGAGCCGTACAGCAACTATTGCACCTTGCATGGTTTTCCAAGGAATTTCAGTCTCAGAAGAAGAGCCTTAAAGCTTGAAAGACATGTCAGGCTGCCTTGTTCTCAATTAAATTGTTTACAAATGTGCACCTACTTTGTAGTTCATGTGCGCAGTGTGATAGCAAACAACCCTTCATTTGCAATTCTGAAGGGGGGGACAGCTTATCCTCCAGCATATAGCCCGCAAAGTAGGGATGGGTTCGCCCAAGATCAGACAGTGTATCAAGCACAAGTGCTGCAAGAGCAAACAGACTTTGCAACCACAGCAAGCACCATTGAATTCGCCACAATGGTAGTCACAGCACGCACCATGCAGATACAGGAGAGTGCAAACACAAGGCAGGTATTGACTCCTAAAGTAGGAGGGGTCACTATCCTTTCAGGTACGGGAATAAGTATGTTCCCACAATAGGACAGCTCCCAGGGTGACTTGATGTGTTCAGTACTATCAGTGACGCCAAATCCTCAAGCGGAACCAAGGGTTGATGTTACCATAGTAGGCTAATCCTTTTCTTTTTTAGTAGCTACTGGGGCAACTCGCTCATGCATACGAGGGGGAACATTTCCGTTATCAGGAAATGCCATGAATGCTCAGGGGTTCTCTTGAGCTACACGTAGAGTTCCTTTTACTCGGAAATTGCCAGTCTCTATAAGAGAGTGTGATATGTCTGTCCCATTGTTGTATTCAAGGCAGACACCAGTTAATACACTGGGCCGAGATTTAATGACAAAGCCAAACATGACGAATTTCTTCACTAATTAAGTTATAGGCCCTCATTACAAGTCCGGCGGTGGACCATGGTGCTACTAGCACCATGGTCCATGCCGGATTCCGCCATGGTGGATGGCGGAATTACCGCCCCATTCCAAGGTGAGTGGGGCAGTAATTCCCCATTCACCATTGCCCTTCCCCATTCCCATTTTTGCCCCATAGGGCATAACGGGGACGGGGAAGGCGCTAATTACGGCACCGTAAATTACGGTGCCGTAATTAGCACCAAGGTCGCTTAGCGCCTTGGACTTTAATGCCTGCAAAAAGCAGGCATTAAAGTGTGAATCAGGCGTTAAGGGTTAACGGCGCCGACGGCGTCGTTAAACCCTTAACACCTGACTTGTAATGAGGGCCATAGTGTGTTCAACACCAGGAATACATTATTTAAATGTGTGTGAATTTATCATGGCATTTACAGGACAAATAGCTCTGCAAGGGACACAGTTAGAGCCAGAAGTTTTTCACTATGAGGTATGCATTTTGTTAACGTTGTTACGCGATTTAGTGGGCAAGATTATGAGAATACCTGATGAATTTCTGTTCAGACCACAGATACCTATGGATGAAGAGGGGGGGACAAGTTTTTCCCTTGGAATTGCATTCATCCATAGTGCAAGGGGAATTGGCCATGCTGGAAGGATTTGATGATGAGGGCAGGCCATGGAGAACAGTGATTGCCATTGGGGAAGGGTATAGGTTGACCAACGTCACTAATGAGGATATGTTTAAAGACGACCCGTCAGATGATGAAGTAGTGTTCGAAATAAGCATTACGTATTGGATTAGGATAGAAAGAAGATAGATCCCACAGTGAATGATGATAGTTTGGCGGCGTCCCGCATTCTTTGATGAGGACCTGGAGAAAGTGCCAGTTTCTTTATGGACTACAGGCCCTTATGATGTAGGGCTGTTAAAGGTGGTGGGAGAAGTTAAGATTAAGTTGAAACCAGGAGCAATTGTACCTTGAGCAAGGCAGTAGCCCATGTCTCGAGAGGCAGACAAGCATATTTTCAAGACTACATGGGCTATGATTGACAAGGCATTTTAGTAATGTCAGAGTTACCATGTAATACTGCAGTGTATCCTATTAAAAAAATCAAAGGGTGGGTCATGGCGTTTAATTCAGGACGTGAGACTGATTAACCAGATTGTAGAGGCAGAGTTTCCTTTAGTTCCGAATCTTCGGACGATTTTATCGTAGTATTCCCCAGAAGCACGAAATTATTTTGTGATTGACTTGAAGACTGCGTTTTTTTCAATCCCGTTGCATATAGATTCCCAAGATCTTACGTCATTTACGTTCCATCAGACCAAGTTGAAAAGTACACATTTTCCCCAGGGAAACTGTGAGTCTACATCGATCTTTAATAGGGTCCTGCAGATGGACCTAAGCAATGTTGATTTGCTGAGCATTGTGCTGCAATACGTAGATGATATTTTAGTCTGTAGCACAACAGAGGAAGAGTGCAGACGTGACTCGATTCTGCTCATGATTATTTTAGCAGACAAGGGATGTAAAGTGGATAAAGAGAAGTTGCAGTACTGTCGGGAAGAGGTGTTATACATAGGGCAGTTAATTTTGTATGAAGGAAAGAAAGTTACACCTGACAGAGCTTAGGTGATCATGAAAATGTCAAAACCACACACGATAGAGCAAATGCAACAGTTTCTAGGACTGTGTAATTATGTTACAGCATGGGTATTTAATTATAGTTCATACACAAGACCTTTGTTGCAGGCCCTGAAGAAGGCACAAGTGAATAAGGAAAACATTGAATGGACTGAGATAATGGAGGAGGGGTTTGATGAACTAAAAAAGGCAATTTGTACAGCTCCACTTTTAGAAATTCCCAATTATTCTGAGGAGTTCTTTTTATTTGTGCACACGAATGGAATAGTTATGACAGCAGTACTCACACAGAGATCTACATTGGGCTACAAACCCTTAGAATATTATAGTGGGATTTTGGACCCAGTTATGAGGGGTCACTTCCCTTGCGAACATTCGCTGGGAGCAGCCGCGGCGTTCGCCATTGAGAAATTCTGCAAGCATAGTGATGGGGTTTTCCATGACTTTATTTGTCGAGCATGCTTTGTTTGCTGTTTTAGAAAAACCTAAGGGTACACTGACATCTCAAAGAGCTTCTGCTTATGAGGTAGTTATATCAAATCCAGCGACCAAAATATTCAGGTATACAATGTTGAATCCTGCCACGTTTGAAGCCGAAGCACTGGCAGCGGATGAGCAAGTGCATAATTGCTCAAACTATGCGGAATTCAATGACAAGATCCCAAGGGTAAAGGAGCTGGGGAGGTTCTCTTTATTGATCGTTCTTCGAAGATCGATCAAACTGATGGAGAAAGGCTTTCAGGCCCAGCTGTGGTAAGACACAGAGCCAACGGGGAATTTGAAGTGGTAGCAAGTGCGAGACTAACGTCTCAGTTTTCAGCACAGGCTGCAGCATTGGTGGCACTTATTGTCGCGCTTGAGAATCACGCATGGCAGGAAGTGGCGGTGTATAGTGACTCCGCCTACGTGATGTCAACCGTGCACGCAGGGCTATCACATTGGAAAAGGAGGGGCTCCCTCCGAGCAGACAACCCTCCAGTGCAACCAGCTGCATTATTGGACAGGCTTATTAAAGCACTACAACTTCGAGTAGCCATCGCAATAGTTAAGTGTGCAGCACATACTAAGAGAACTGACTTTATTTCACGCGGAAACCAACCTGCAGACGAAGAGGCCAAAAGAGTTGCATATTCATCTGATATTTTTAGTTTTGATACTCCTAATGTGAAAGAAAAAAATATTGAAATATTGGTTGTGAATGAAGGGTTTAACCATCTACCATGAACCCAATTAATGGAAGTTCAAGGTGGAGCTCCACAAGAAGAGAACGAATTGTGGACGCGGAGGGAGTGTTCTTTATCCCCTTCCGAAGCAATGTGGTGACAAGACAGCACTGGTAAACCAGTGATGCCTGTAGCCTTATTAAGGGTGATGTTAGAACAGCTACACTACCCTGTGCATGTTACTAGGGAGAACCTCGCAGCAACCATTGCGGAGGAGTGGTATGTACCGAACCTGTTAGAGTAGGTTGCTTTTTATGTAGTAAATTGCATCAAATGTCAAAAGTTTACTGCTGGGCACACCCTGCGAACAATCAGAGGAGCAATTCCTCGATCAAATGGTCCTTTTCAGCATTTACATATTGACTATTTTGATATGCTAAAAAAAGGGGGGGATGGTGAGGCGCGTACTCCAGTTCCCAGTCAAATTAGACCTGATGCAAAAAAGTAACTGGGTTAGATCCCAGAAACAATTTAACAAGTAGTAACAGGGTTGAATCCCCAAAAAAATGTCAACACGTATTAACAGGATTGGATCCCATCTGCTGTTCAGTTGCTCTGTTTTTCTTCTCCTCCTAGTGCTTTCTTGTCACAAACAATCATCAGGGAGGCTGTGCTGATATTCAGGTGATTCCAATTAGCAGCTCTTTTAGTCTCTAGGGATTCTGGTAGCTGTAGTGTTAACATGTACCAACTCAGGTGACCAGGAACCAACACCCCTCCCAGTGCACAGGTCTTGCCCAAATTTGGGGGAGGGGAGAAAACTATCAATATGGTTCTCTAAAGTGGGGCACAGTAACCCCAGTGATGCTGCCTCTGGAGCCCGGGACTCCAACATAGTAAGAAAAAAGGGCCATGGTGAGGCGCGCACTCCAGTTCCCAGTCAAAATAGACCTGATGCAAAAGTAACTTGGTTAGATCCAAAAACAATTTAACAAGTAGCAACAGGGTTAAATACCAAACATATTTCAACAAGTATTAACAGGGTTGGATCCCATCTGCTGTTCAGGTGCTCAGTTTTTCTTCTCCTAGCGCTTTCTTGTCACAACAATCATCAGGGAGGCTGTGCTGATATTCTATGACTGACAGATGTTGATACACACAGACTATTTTTTGCTGTCTTTGTATTTATATTCAGAGATTACCCTTCTCTTGTTGAGCATAGCACTGACCTGCATACTTTTATCCAAGATCCAATAATGGCCCAGCGATTAGATGTTTATTGGCAGCAATTATAGAACAAATCAGATAATTACCTGAGCATCTCTTCGAACTCACACATGGTACTATCTAACGATGATGCCCACAAACTACTTGTCATGATCTTTTACTATTGGCTTCAAGTTGACCCTTATCTTGTTTGGCGCAACACCAACATTTATGTGTTTATACGAGATCCTATAAACTGTCCCGCAATCAGCCGATTCCTTCTGGAGATTATCGAGCAAATCAAGCAGCTTCCTGAACTCCTGGTAAATTTGCCTGAATAAAAAGAGTTTTCCTTCCTTAAAAGTAATTACAGGCAAACATGTGGTCTATTGAGCACATTACAGTTCCAGAAAGTGAGCAGAGTCAACGACGTGTGGAGAGACACTGATGGTGGACCCTAATGTATTGGTGCATAATCTATGCCTGTTCAGCATCCATTATCGTTTTTTTGTTTCTATTGATCCAACACTGTCTACTTTAATGGTTCGAAAATGGAAGGAGTCCCGTTAAACCTTCCCACTCCAGTCACCTGTACAGAACTAGACACTGTAAGAAGGCCAAGGCCTTATGTGATTGTTCCTATTCCAGAAGCACATGTGGAGGTACCTAGGTAGGTGACATGTGCCCCCAGGTATCCCTTTGAAGAGAGGTCTGTGTTTGATTTACTCCATGATCATTATGTAAGGAATCATTTGCCAAAGAAGAGACCTATGAGAAGTGCAAGGGAGGATGATTATGAATTAAATTATTATTTAGACAGTACAGCACATTTGGGGAATAACATGTGGTATCAGCACATGAAAGAAGTGGGAAAAAGAACTTCTAAGGAGGATTGCTATGTATGTGCACTCCTGCCTTATGCTATAGGAACGTTTAAGAAATTCATAGCTATTGAAATAGATGTTCAAACAGCTCATTGCTTAACTCACCTTGCACTCTGTCATACAAGTGGTCAGTTCCAGGGTTGAACGGCATCCTTGGTATGGGAGACAGAATGGTCAGCCCCAGATGAAGATTATTATGTTCAAGATTTGAAGACAAGAGAAAGAGCACACAACAGAAATCATGTGATAAGATATGAACAACCTGGCTTGAAGGGGGCTGGAATCAGATGGGAAATAAACATTAAGCTCAACTGCCCAGTGAAGACTGATGAAGAAGTTCAAAGCTGCAAGGAAAGAGGCCAGATGCGAATCTGGGGAACAGTACTTTCTCCAGATGGCTGGGAAGAAGGCATAGTCGTATGCAGAGCTGTGGCAGTAACAGGTCATCACAAGCCAATTATTGAACAAGTGGAAAATTGATGCAAAACTCTCTGGCCGAGGCTTGCAAAGCTTCTGACGTGGGTCGAACACAAAGGAGGCCCATAGCGGATAGTGCCTTTGGCTAATGCAGAGCTATGCTTCAGAAACAATGGCACGAGAAAAGTTGGAGAGAATCAACAGGGCGGATGAATCTTTGATGTGCCAGGAATGAAGGATGGGACAGTGGTGATAATGGATCACTACTGGGCCTGTGAACCCAGAGCATACAGAGACTGGGGAGGACTATGTTCTATAGTGATTGTTCATGTTCCAGCATTGGTGATTACAAAGAGTGACCTGAACATTGGCGAGTTTCCTAAAGCAGATGCTCACCTGAGGAAGAAGAGATCTGCTGAATTCCTTGATCGAATGAAGAGAGAAAACTATTTCTCAGCCAAGTCAATAGAGGCCTTTGATGCTATTCCATATGAACACAGATTGCTCAGCAAGACTGCTTCAGTTTTTACTGTTATCTTTATACCTGGGATCCAGACGATGGCAAATACCAAATGGTTACAGATAACCGGATGGGAGCTTCTGCAGACGATCAACATCACCATAAAGGGATTCAATGCTATCAAGGAGGAGCTAAGAGCCACACGCCTGATGACTCATCAGAACAGATATGTCCTAGATATGGATGGAGGTGTTTGTGCCAAAATCAGAGAATCATGTTGCACATTCATAGCTTCTCACGACAACGAGAATGGCACCTTGACAGAGGCCATAACGATGCTGACAAACCTACACGTCAAGATGGAAGATGAAGTGGAAAATACTGCTGATCACAGCTGGTTTGCGTCAATTTTCCCATGTGTTCTACAATGGATGGCGAACATTTTCATGTTCCTTGGAGCCCTGTTGGTGATGATCATCTTTTGATTCTGTGTGATCAGGATAATAATCACAAAATGCAAGAAGACTGCGAAGAAAGCAGTACGAATGAAGATCGTGATTGATGTTGAATTAGCATTCGAACCAAAAGGGCTGACAGATGAAGGAATCAGAAACTATTTAAAGGCCAATATTCATACACCTGAAGGAACGAAGTTCCTGTATGCGAAGAACTACAAGAAGTATGCGGGAAGATGGAGCTGCTACAGTCCCAATGGACAATGCAATCTTATGACCTGGAGTATTGAAGAGCATTTGAAATCAGCAGGATGCCTGAAAGGAGTCATGAAGATATGGACTCCAAAGAAGCACTTCTTCAGACGAGGATGACTTGATGTGAAGATTGATGAGACAGTGGTCGATGAATCGCCCAGAGAGGGGAGTGTAGAGGAAGAGCCAAATACTACCAGAAGCTCTGCCCCCATGTTGCCTATGTTTTGGGAACTGGAAATTGTGTCACATGCAGTACCAGTGAGAATGTCTGTACCGAAAAGAATTCTTGAAACAAGGTATCCATTGAGAAAAACCCTATATGCATTAACGAAGAAATGATGGTCTTCTGGACAAAGTCCCAGAAGAAGTGTGAAAATGCATGAGAAAGAGGATTGCTGACGTCATGCAGAGCAGAACTGATGCAGCCTGTAGATATACAAAGGAGAAGGAACATAAACATTCTATAAGATCTGAAGAGGAGGTTCAAAGTTAAGCAACATTGAGATTGAAATGAAGATGCTCGTGGAAAGAAGCGCTGGAGAAAATGCAAAGTCATTTTACACTTTTACAAATGCTGTAACGTAAGTAGATGAAATAGTCCTAAGCTGACTTTGGGTCAAAACCAGAGGATAAGACCATACCACACTCCCTTTTATTCTCAGGCACAGAGAGCTTCTGCAAGGCCAAGTTCAAAGCCTTAATTTAATGGCAGACCACAAGAGTGATGATAGATGTTGGGCTAATTGGGTGGGGATGGGAGGCATGACCAGGCCGACCCTCCCAGCACCTGGAGTAACCAGCTTGCGTGCTGCTAGTAAGTGGAATATTCCAGAAGGGTACAAGCGTGCCAACCAATTGAAGAGGGCCATGTATCAGAGAGCCCTACAGTTTGTGTAGCCAATGAATCGTCGTGTATTTTGTGACCATGAAGATGACTTGCACTAGAGGAGGGCTTATTTGTCCACCTGATGTTAGAGACCCAGTCACAACCCCTGTCAGTATGGAACGTATACTTAGATGTTCCTTTTAAGCCTAGCCATCCCCAAGTAGGTTTTTGTAGTTTGCCACGCAGTGTGATGTCAATGATGATGAATTTATGCTGTAAAAGTAATGTTTTGTTTGTGATGCTTTGAGATCGTACTGTGCGACGTCCGTTGTAACTCCCTGTTTTAGATAATTGCAAATAGAACAGTACTAAGTTTTGCCAACTTCCTGAGTCAGTTTGATTATTGATGTATGAGTAAGTTCTGCATCCCCATCCATCTATAAGTATTGCTACCTCATCTTAAAGGGCCCCAGATCCCGGGGTTCATAACACCACACTCCTGATGCAAATAAGGGGTTCAGTGTTATACGATGGAAAGTGGGAACAGGCGATGATGCAGTGTTGCACAGAAGGGCTGGTAGGATATGAAGCGAGGGTAGTAAAGAAAATAAATAATTAATGCAGGGACATACGGGACATTAATGTACATGCCTTGACATGGATATATGAGAAACACCATCCAGAGTCCGTAAAGCCACTTGCACAGCATTCTTTATGTTTCAGAGCAACAGGGACGACCATACTGGGGATGAACGCTGGCTGCGAGAGGACGATGAACATCCCTGCGTTGCAGAACGGGACAGCAGCGGTGACAGACTTTTGGTGGGCGTGTGGATGCAAAGCTTATGCCCAGCTGTTGTCTCCAGATTGGGTATGGGTATGCCCACTTGTGACCCTCCACAACCCTACATTGGTCGTGCCCGGGCAGACCCGTTACCTTTCAACTAACTTTCTACAACATGGCAGAAGGCGAATGAAAAAGGGCAGGAGCAGGTGTGAGACAAGGGCAACTGACGAGAAAGAAAAGGAACAACAATTACATATATGCTAAATCAGCCCAGAGTTTCAAGGCAATTCCCCAGCATTTCAGACTTTTTGGCAGAGCATCAGTTGTCCTTATGTCGCTACTACTCCCCGGTGTACAAGCAGCCACTAATGCCAAATGGCTGCAGATAACCTGCTACGAGGTGCTACAGTTGGTGAATGCAACCGAAAAAGGACTGAATGCAGTGTAAGGAGAAATCCGTGCCATGCGCCTGGTGGCCCTACAGAACACATATGTCCTTGATTTATTGACTGCAATGGAGGGTGGGGTCTGCCACAAGAGTGGAAGCAGCTGTTGCACAGCAATACCCGCTAATGATGCTGCCAATGGAACTCTCACAGAGGCTGCCGAGGAGATACGTACCCTGCATGTAAAAATGGTAAATAAAACACATGATACCACCTTGGACATGTTGGCTAGACTCACTATTTGCCTTGGTGCCAGGGTGGCTAGCAGCTATGTTCAAAACAACTATCCATGTGCTCGTTGTGATGCTCATTGCTCTGAGAAACCAGAAGGTGCCTCACCCACTAGTTCCCGGAGATCTGTCATCCAGGTGGCCAGGACACGGCCATCGCTTTTGGATCCAGTTCCTAGGGGTGGACCAGTGCGGGAGGATCACCTGGGTGAAGGTTCTTTGGGGAGTGCGTCACCGAATGGTAAGATGCAGTATCCCCTTCTCTATAACACCTTTACCCCATGATACCAAGTAGGATATTTAGCAACTCCCCCCCCCCCTCCTTTACAACACAAACACTTTCTCACGGACAGCCTGCTATGAGAGAAACGGACTAACACCCGAACCGTATACCTGACGTGTCCCAATACAATGGTCAGGCAAGGTCAGGCAAATACTGACCATCACACACACCTGACTTCCATTAAGCTTCCGCACATGGATAAAAGGCGGAGCATGAGAGCACACTCTGAACAAGACAAAACACACAAGGAAACAGCAGTTCCAAGCTGGCAGTTTAACGAGACAAGAAAGACGGCAAAACTGAAGGGGATCGCCAGGAGGGAAGTTCCCTTGACTTTTTCGGCAAGGAATCGTTGCTTTCATGAACACTTGAGATTGGAAAGCGTAAGACCAGGAAAAAAGGCTGAAGAATCCTGCATTGTGTGTCGGAGATACCCAGCTCCCTCCCGTGTCAATAATCAAGGCGGGGAGAATCACCAGCCACTGTGGTATTGTCCTTGGCTGCAAGAACAAAGCAGCATCAGTGAAATCAACACAGCCAGTGAGTTGGGGAGATTGATACAATACCAGTCTGTGTTGAAGCCAAGGTTGCAAGCTGCAACATTGTATGGTGAGCACTGGAACGATCATTGTTTGAAATATGTGTGATAAAAGACGCAAGTAAAGTTGAACTGCTGATGAGTGATTGAACTTTGAGTGATCCGGCACCGCGTGTGTGCTCAATCGAAGGGCTCTGTAAGGTATCCAACTGAAAAGTGAAAGAGTTGTAGAGAATTGTGAATCGAAGTGGTCCTGCGACGGGTCAAGCTAAATCCTATGCACAGTCAAAGGTCTTTGATGTTGATACAGTAAAGAAATCACGGCAGAGGGTGATCAATTGAAAGCTTTGTGTTAAAGTGGGTCTGAACTTGGCGGAGGGGGACCTGGGGTGAAACAAATATCACCCAAGAAAGTTTTGTGTTAAAGTGGGTCCAAGCCCACCCCAAGGTGGAGGGGGACATGAGGTAAACAGAAAATCACCCGAGAATTTGTACATGTGAAATCCTAAGAAGAAAGGAACTTTGATGTTTGCTGTGTTGCATCAGGCTGTCAGGAATCTGTGGAAAGGCCGAGGACGGCGCTTGGTGCTTGGCAGGAGGAGATAAACTACATTTCCCATTAGGCTATAGGAAGAGTGTAGTTCTCCTCTATCGCGCGTGGCACCAGCTGCTCATTAGCAGCAACTGTTAAAACCCGCCGCTCCCGTGCCTCGGTGCAGGTAATTACTGATTATCAGCATGGGCGGCAGCAGTGTAGGAGCAGGCATGTGGGAGCATATCCGACGCCGAAGGACTTATTGAGCTTCCCTTCTCCCCGGGCCTCGACGGTAACGCTGAAGAACACCAGAAAGTCTGTCGCGGGCTGCGGCGGTGAAGCGGTTCTTACTACCCGGTGTTGGGCATCGCTCTTCAGGGTCCGGATGTCCTCGTGAGGCATCCGGGCCATCAGTTAAGTGTTTTTGGACCTCGGTGCTTACATACTGGGGTTATAATATGTTGATGTTCATGTAGTGATTTATTATCCAATATGCAGTGAGTGTGTGAGGTAACACGCTCTAGGATACACGTCCCACTTGATACACGCCATGTGAGAGGAAACATGTTATAAGAACTCAGGACTGATAAAACAGTGCCCAATGGGCAGATTATCCTAATGTGTATGTAATTGGAATAAGTCTTTGGAGTCCACTTATCACAAGGGCCTGTTATGTGTTATGTTTGGTCCCAAGACTCTGTTTGTGGTTTCATTGTGCCCAACGGGCCATGTGTCTTGTACCTTCATGAAAGGGACAACCCTTGTTTGTGCCATTTGTGTCTAAACCATGTTACGTTCAAGGTCTGTGTTCTAGGTTATGTTTGTGATATGCAAAGTGAAGACTTGTAAAGCCACCATTGTTATAATTTAGCAGGTTTACTTCAGGAATAAGAGATTAGGCTAGGTGATTTAGAATTACGGTTTCAGGTACAGGAGGATTTGCTGTTGTATGTATTGGTTTGTTATGTTCCCCTCCTTTCCTTTGTCACTCCATCCCCTTTCCCTAACTCCATCTTCCCCCCATTGGCTGCCACGTGGCTCCCTGTGATATACGTTCAGGCGCCCGTGCCAACCACGGTGGGAGGGGTCAATCTATTTGGCTTCTGTGGTTCGGAGGAGGGGATCGAGATCCCTACTCCATATAAGTTTGACAGAATTACCTGCCCCCGATTTCGGGGTAATTGAACCACCCAGGCCAAATGGATACGAACCCTCCCTCTTTAGCGGATGTGCTCAAGGCACTACAGGACATACAAGTAGAATTGGTACAGACTAGACAGGATTCGAGTATATTGAAAGCTCAGGTACAGGGTTTGGTCGCACAAGGCTCCCCGCTTGATGGGGCTGGAACCTCTACTGGAGGGCAAACTGGTAGAGCCACGTCTACTGTGATTGTGCAGCCCTCTAGTAGTGTGCCCTTAGCCACACCTGAAAGATTCACAGGAGACCCTAAGAAATATATGACCTTTTTAACGCAGTGCCGACTTCATATTTTGTGTAAACCTAAGGCGTTTGAGACAGTACAAGCTAGAACGGCATTTGTTATTTCCTATTTAACGGGAGATGCGGCAGCATGGGCAATGCCTTTGGTGCAAAAGGATGATCCTTTATTATATGATTGGGATGGGTTTCTAGGGGAATTTGGAAGGTTATTTGACCGCCGGGAGGTTTCTTTGGCTCAAGACAAAGAATTGTTAGCTTTAAGACAAGGAACCCGCGACTTGGTTTCGTATGTTACACAATTTAACAGGTTGGTTATTGAGACAGATTGGCCTGAAAAGAAACAGACTGTGTTGTTTTATCAAGGGCTCAAAGAGGAATTGAAGGATGCTATCGCTCAAGTAGAACCCCAGCCCATGACATGTACCGCCATGATTGATTTAGCTCTAAGATTGGATCATCGTATCGGAGAGCGCAGGGGTGAGAAGAAGAGACCAGAAGTGTTGCCTTTTGCTAGATTGGATCGGGGGAAGGGAAACAGGAATACAGAAGGAGAACCCATGCAAATTGGTGGAATAAGGGGGCCTTTGTCTGTTGCTGAGAAGGAGCAACGAAGGGCTAATAATGTGTGTCTCTATTGTGGACAACCAGGACATTTTATTAGAACTTGCCCGAATACTCCCAAGAAAGGAGCAGGGGTGGATAGAAACAAGGTTGAGTCGGTAAAAGGATTCGGCCGGCCTTAGGGGGAACTCAGGCGACAGGCCCAGACACAACTAGGTTCCCCAATTGGAGTGCAAATACGACAGGGAAAAGAAATTCACATTTGTACATACTGGTGACTTTACTGTTTGGCTGTCATGACCGCTGCCTCCAAGGAGTCAGACCCAACCCAACATCCTTGGAAGCAGGGTCACAACTTCCATTCCAGGCACCAGCCGGTCCCCACAGGGGCCTTTTGGACCTTGTCCTGGCGCCAGTGGCGCCAGGCTCATAAGGGAACCCAGTCCCGGCACAGGAAGCGCCGGGCTCATATTGAGAGGAATGGTGCTTGGGTGGACCTACCTGCTGCAGACCATGCTGCTCACTTACCTGCAGGATGATATCCTCATCCATTCCTGGCTGGAACTACTTTACCTTCTGGGTGTGGCCAGCACCACTCCCTGGGACTGGATACTGAAACTGTGCTGGAAGCTGGAACTTCTTTCTTGTCTGGGCGAGGCTGTGGAAGGAGACACCTAAGCACTCCAGTGGCCTATTTAAACCACACCCGATCAGTGCAACGTGCTTCGCGTTATTCTGCACTAGCAGCAGGACGCTCACCGTGTCAGCTCCAGAGAATCTTCAGCTTCTGCATCTGTGAACAAGAAATCTTCAGTCTTACCTCCCGGCAGATCAGTCTTCAGTCTTCAGCAGCGTCTGAAAGAGAACAAGGACACCAGGTTAGGACAATACAAAACCAGCGCAGCACTTACCTCGTCCATCGGAGCATCCCGAGGCCGCGTGCCGCACTCTTCATACTCCGGCAATCCTGCGGAAACAAAGGACATTGGTTAGTGAACCTCCGTGATTATTCTGCTCACCTGTGCCACGTACGCCTCGATCTTCGTCAGGCGCTGTTTGTCCGCACCTGCTAAAACAAGAAGGACATCATTAGGGGCACTGTACGCCATCACTACTCACGTGCCTTCTAGCTGTCATCGGCTTGCCCATTCTCCGGCACGTACCTCGGCGTCCATCTCCACGCCGACAGCTACGGCTACCTGAAAAAAGGGAAAAGAGACATTAAGAAGTGCATTTAACTTCGCATAACATTCTTTTACTTACGTGCCTTCACGAACTCCGGCATTCTTCTCGCTTACCTTAATTACATACCGGACCTGCAATGGCGAGAGACATTTAAGGGGTCATATCAATAAAACTCCATATTCAAGCAATCACCGTTCGTGCAGCTAACGACGGCCTTGCTCCCTGACTTCATCCTCTGCAATCAAGAGGCTGGGCAATTAACCAGTGAAGCAACTGGCATCAGCACCCCTGCACAGACGCAGGATGGAGAGCTCCGCTTTCACCTATATAAGGTGAGCACATTCAGCCTACGAGTAACGTGGGGAGTCCAGGAAAGGGGAAGGTCAGATTGGCCAACCAGACATTCATTAACCCCTTGTTCTCCTACTTGCAGACACCTCAACCTCCAGGTCAAAATTACAGTGAGGAGAGGGTCTATCCAGGGTGTTACCAGAGGCCTGCGCGTGACCCTAGAAGACACTGAAATCTCCAACCCCGGACCTGCGCCTCCGAGGGATTCAGGTGAGCGTTACAGAACGCGAAGCCTACCGCAAAATTCCCACCCAGGCGCAATGGAAGCCTCGGACACAGATCAGTTGGCCCAATTGCTTGGGGCACTGAGAGCTGAAGTACAGGCATCCCGCCAAGAGACAAATGCTTTACGAAGGGAGTTGATCGTTTCAAAAGAACGAACGGATGATTTGGCCAGACAGTTGCTACACACACAAGCGGGACAGACGCCTCTGCCTGCCTCGGGAGGGAGCTACACTCCTACAACCTCACATAATCCGGTGCAAATTAATCTGCCAGGGAATGTGCCTTTGGCCCCGCCCGAACGTTTTTCAGGTGATCCAAAACGGTTTGCAGTATTCATCAATCAATGCCGCTTGCACTTTCTGTGTAGACCCGCCGCATTCCCAACTGACCAAACCAAAGTAGCGTTCGTACTTTCCTATCTTAGCGGTAGTGCTGCAGATTGGTCCGTTCCTCTTGTGACACAAGATGATCTGATCCTCCATAACTTTCAAGATTTCCAGACCAGTATGGAAAAGTTGTTCGCAAGACACTCACAGGGGCAGGCCTTGGACAATGAACTCCTATCACTAAGACAAGGGAATCAGGATCTCCTAGCATACATAGCATCTTTTAACAGACTGGTGGTTGAGACTAGGTGGCCTGAGGATAAGAGAACCACGCTTTTCTACAGAGGGCTGCGTGGAGAACTTAAAGATGTCTTAGCACAGGTGGTGAATCCCCCGCAAGATTGTTCCGATTATATCGACCTAGTAGTCCAATTAGATCACCGGCTACAGAACAGGAAGACCGATCGTTCCAGATTTGAAACCCAAAAATTTTCAAGACCTCAGAGCTCCGCTAAAGGAACTGATTCCGTGGAGCCCATGCAGATAGGGGTTGTTAAAGGACCATTAACCCAAAAGGAACGGGAAAGGAGAAGACAATTACAGCTGTGCCTCTACTGTGGGAATTCAGGACATTTCCTTCGTGATTGTTCAGTGAAACCGGTCAAGAAGGCTGTAGGAGCTTCCGATAAGAATGCTGAAAAACCAGAATCGGGAAACGACCTCGCCCGACAAGTGTAGAGGTCCGCTTGCCGAGCGTTAAAACCAGTTCCTTGACCTCGCATTTGGTAATGCCTATGGTCCTCATAAGTCCAGATCGACCAGATCGCATGCATGCAATTAAAGCATACATTGATAGCGGAGCGATCGGTAACTATGTAGATCAAGATATGGCAACCAGGATGAATCTTCCTCTATGTTCGAAGATGGTTAAAGACATAATCACTACAGTGGATGGTACAGAAATAGCTTCCGGACCGGTTTCTCACACCACCATGGAAGTGATGTTGCTATGCCAAGATGGACATCGGGAGAAGATCGTGTTTGATGTAATCAAGGCCCCGCAGTTTCAAGTAATCCTGGGAATTCCTTGGTTGGAAAAGCACAATCCTCAGATAGACTGGCGAGCCAAGGTAATCCGGTTTCCAGAATGCGCCCCAACTTGCTACCCTCGACCCGATATCAGGCTAGCAGCCATCGCTTCCGAGAGCCCCCAATTGCCTCCAGAATACCAAGAGTTCCGCGACGTCTTCCAGAAAGATCAGGCCAATACCTTGCCCCCGCATCGGTCATACGACTGCCAGATAGACCTAATACCCGGATCTACCCCTCCGTGCAGTAGAATATATGCTCTCACTGAGCCAGAAAATCTCCATCTCAGGCAATACCTGGACCAGTACCTGGCTAACGGATTCATTCGTCCCTCGAAATCTCCAGTTTCTTCAGCTTTGTTCTTCGTTCCGAAAAAAGAAGGTGACCTGAGAACATGTATCGATTATCGCGCCCTGAACCAGATTACAGTCAAAAATAGATATCCTTTGCCTCTGATTCCCGAATTATTGGACCAAGTTAAAGGAGCCTGCATATACACAAAGCTAGATCTCAGAGGAGCTTACCACTTAGTACGCATTAAGGAGGGTGACGAATGGAAGACGGCCTTTCGCACTAAATACGGATTGTTTGAGTATCAAGTAATGCCCTTTGGACTATGTAACGCACCGGCCGCCTTTCAGTTCTTTATGAATGACGTTTTCCGAGAACTTATTGATGTATGCGTAATTGTTTATATCGATGATATCCTGGTATACTCATCCTCAGAAGCTGAGCACCGAAGACATGTCACAGCGGTTCTACAGAGACTTCGCCAACACCGTTTGTTTGCTAAATTGGAGAAGTGTACTTTTCATGTAAAGCAAGTCGAATTCTTGGGGTTCATCTTGTCACCCAATGGAGTTCACATGGATTCAAGAAAGGTGGACGCTATCACCAAATGGCCATCCCCAACTTCCGTGAAAGGAGTACAGAGCATGTTGGGCTTCGCTAATTTTTACCGGAGATTCATCCCAGAATTTTCTCGAGTTGTTCAACCCATCACGGCCCTTCTGAAAAAGAATAAAAAATTCGAGTGGACTCCAGAGGCCGAACAAGCCTTCCAAGAATTGAAAGCTAAATTTGTCTCCGCTCCAGTCTTAAAGCATCCTCGTCCAGAACTTCCGTATATCGTCGAGACAGACGCATCCAGCCTCGCAATGGGGGCTGTGCTATCACAACGAGATCCCGAAACACACCAATTACACCCTGTGGCATTTTGGTCCCGCAAATTTTCGGCCCCCGAAATCAACTATACAATTACGGACAAAGAACTTCTGGCAATTAAGTCCGCCTTTAAGGCCTGGCGACATTATCTCCTGGGAGCCCGGCACACTGTCACTGTAATCACGGATCATCGCAACCTCCAGTATCTGAAGTCAGCCAAGGCCCAATCTTCGAGACAACTCCGCTGGGCATTATTCTTCGCGGAATTTGATTTTGTGATCACGTATCGGCCAGGCAATAAGAACGGAAAAGCAGATGCCCTTTCCCGAATAGGGGTAGACGAACGCACAGCTAATTCAGAGCCGGTACCAATAATCCCCGAACAAAAGATACTGGGAGTGATCAACACGCTATCCCTTGAAGATATCGAAGCAAAAGTCAGTCAACTAATAACTCCTGAAGATTCATTGAATTGGCAACTGAAAGGGAAAGATTTTACGATAGATCAGAATCTATTGTATTTCCAAGGACGACTATATTTGCCATGTGTTGACTTACAGAAGCAGGTCATCACCTGCTACCATGATTCTCTAATAGAAGGACATCCTGGGGTGGGCAAAACCCTAGAGAAAATCAAAAGACAATTTTGGTGGCCGACTTGGAGAAAAGACATTAAAGATTTTGTGGCTTCTTGTGGCATCTGCGCACAAAACAAGAGTCAAAAGGAAAGACCAGCAGGTCTGCTACATCCAATAGACATTCCACCATGCCCTTGGCATACTCTCTCAATGGATTTTATCACGGATTTACCCTCCTGCTCCGGATACAACACAATTCTAGTAATCGTGGACCTTTTTTCAAAAATGGCTCATTTTATTCCACTGAAAGGTTTACCCACAGCTCCCATTTTGGCCCGAGAATTCCTTGAAAACATCGTCCGGTTGCACGGTTTCCCTTCAGTGTTAATCTCCGATCGAGGGAGCCAATTTATTTCCCATTTTTGGCGAAGTTGTTGTCGTTTAGCGCAAATTGATGTACGACTTTCCACCAGCCATCACCCCCAAACTGACGGGCAGACTGAGAGGACTAACCAAACTCTGGAACAATATCTACGCTGTATGTTGCAACAATCGGACGGCACTTGGAAGGATGTCCTTTGGATTGCTGAATACGCCTACAACAATTCAATCCATTCAGGAACTGGAAAAACCCCTTTCTTTCTGCTGTATGGAAGTCATCCTCGAACCTCTAATTTGGATCCACCTCATGCTCTCGGAACGCCCGCGGTAGACCATCTGCATGGGACAATAACTCAAGCATTCAAGGAAGCCACAGCTCACCTTCAACGAGCCAAGGAAAGGTATAAGAAAGGAGCGGATCAACATCGAAAAGAGGCCCCTCAATACCAAGTAGGAGATCAAGTCTGGCTGTCCACGAAGCATTTATCCCTAAAAGGACCACGCACCTTCAACCCAAGGTATTTAGGACCCTACACGATCTCGGCTGTGATAAATCCGGTGGCTGTGAAATTGGAGCTACCTACTCGGATGAAGATACATCCCGTTTTCCATGTTTCTCTCCTTAAACCTATGCAACCCGGAACCCGTTTGACTAATCCTCCAGAGCCAATCCGGGTGGATGGAGAACTCGAATTTGAAATTCGAAACATCTTGGATTCCAAAATTTCCAAATCGAAACTGTACTACCTGATTGATTGGAAGGGATTTGGCCCCCAGGAGAGATCTTGGGAGCCTTCAGAATATATCCATGCACCTCGTCTAGTCAGGAAGTTTCATCGGACTTTTCCCAACAAGCCAAAGCCTCCGGAGAAGACAGGCTTGGGAGGGGCCTTGAAAGGGGGGTGCTGTCATGACCGCTGCCTCCAAGGAGTCAGACCCAACCCAACATCCTTGGAAGCAGGGTCACAACTTCCATTCCAGGCACCAGCCGGTCCCCACAGGGGCCTTTTGGACCTTGTCCTGGCGCCAGTGGCGCCAGGCTCATAAGGGAACCCAGTCCCGGCACAGGAAGCGCCGGGCTCATATTGAGAGGAATGGTGCTTGGGTGGACCTACCTGCTGCAGACCATGCTGCTCACTTACCTGCAGGATGATATCCTCATCCATTCCTGGCTGGAACTACTTTACCTTCTGGGTGTGGCCAGCACCACTCCCTGGGACTGGATACTGAAACTGTGCTGGAAGCTGGAACTTCTTTCTTGTCTGGGCGAGGCTGTGGAAGGAGACACCTAAGCACTCCAGTGGCCTATTTAAACCACACCCGATCAGTGCAACGTGCTTCGCGTTATTCTGCACTAGCAGCAGGACGCTCACCGTGTCAGCTCCAGAGAATCTTCAGCTTCTGCATCTGTGAACAAGAAATCTTCAGTCTTACCTCCCGGCAGATCAGTCTTCAGTCTTCAGCAGCGTCTGAAAGAGAACAAGGACACCAGGTTAGGACAATACAAAACCAGCGCAGCACTTACCTCGTCCATCGGAGCATCCCGAGGCCGCGTGCCGCACTCTTCATACTCCGGCAATCCTGCGGAAACAAAGGACATTGGTTAGTGAACCTCCGTGATTATTCTGCTCACCTGTGCCACGTACGCCTCGATCTTCGTCAGGCGCTGTTTGTCCGCACCTGCTAAAACAAGAAGGACATCATTAGGGGCACTGTACGCCATCACTACTCACGTGCCTTCTAGCTGTCATCGGCTTGCCCATTCTCCGGCACGTACCTCGGCGTCCATCTCCACGCCGACAGCTACGGCTACCTGAAAAAAGGGAAAAGAGACATTAAGAAGTGCATTTAACTTCGCATAACATTCTTTTACTTACGTGCCTTCACGAACTCCGGCATTCTTCTCGCTTACCTTAGTTACATACCGGACCTGCAATGGCGAGAGACATTTAAGGGGTCATATCAATAAAACTCCATATTCAAGCAATCACCGTTCGTGCAGCTAACGACGGCCTTGCTCCCTGACTTCATCCTCTGCAATCAAGAGGCTGGGCAATTAACCAGTGAAGCAACTGGCATCAGCACCCCTGCACAGACGCAGGATGGAGAGCTCCGCTTTCACCTATATAAGGTGAGCACATTCAGCCTACGAGTAACGTGGGGAGTCCAGGAAAGGGGAAGGTCAGATTGGCCAACCAGACATTCATTAACCCCTTGTTCTCCTACTTGCAGACACCTCAACCTCCAGGTCAAAATTACGGTGAGGAGAGGGTCTATCCAGGGTGTTACCAGAGGCCTGCGCGTGACCCTAGAAGACACTGAAATCTCCAACCCCGGACCTGCGCCTCCGAGGGATTCAGGTGAGCGTTACATTGCCTGTACTAAGCAGCTAGTGTCTGCAATGGTGGATTCAGGCGCCACTGGTAATTTTATTGACATTGGTTTGGCGAAAAGATTGGGTTTACCATTGAAGGAAAAATCTCAGGTTGAGGGAGTACAATCAGTGGATGGTTCACCACTGGTGTCAGGACCCATTTGTCAACAAACTGAGCCACTTATAATGAGGTGTGAGTCTGGACATACAGAGGAAATTGTCTTTGATTTAATTGCGGCACCTCAATTTGGGCTCATTTTGGGCATGCCGTGGTTGCTTAAGCACAATCCCAGGATTGATTGGATTAAGCGGGAGGTGGTTTTTGCAGGAGTGGAATGCGAGAGTCACCTTGAGGAAGAGGTGAGACCCGCATTGTATTTAGCAGATCAAGTGGCAGAACCACAGAGGGTGGGAGCAATGGCTGTGAGTATCCCAAATCAGTACCAAGATTTAGCTAAGGAATTCGACAAAGGGGGAGCAGACAAGTTACCACCCCATAGATCTTATGATTGTGTAATTGATTTGGAACCAGGGGCTAAGTTACCTTGCAGTAGAATCTATGCGTTGACTGAAAAAGAAAACCAGCATTTACGTGACTATCTGGATGACATGTTAAATAAGGGATTTATTAGACATTCCACCTCACCGGTGTCGTCACCCTTATTTTTTGTTCCAAAGAAAGAAGGAACACTTAGGACATGCATTGACTATAGAGCATTGAATAAGGTGACAGTGAAAAATAGGTACCCCTTGCCTTTGATTTCAGTGTTATTAGATCAAGTAAAGACAGTAGTGGTTTACACCAAATTGGATTTAAGAGGGGCTTACCATTTGATCCGTGTGAAAGCAGGGGATGAGTGGAAGACAGCTTTCAGGGCTATGTTTGGTTTGTTTGAATACCTTGTGATGCCTTTTGGTTTATGTAATGCTCCTGCAGCATTTCAATACTTTATGCAGGAAGTGTTGAGTGAGTTTCTAGATCAGTTTGTTATAGTTTATATTGATGACATTTTGATTTATTCATCTTCTGAAGAGCAGCATCGAGATCATGTAAGAGCAGTGTTAAAAAGATTACAAGACCATCAGTTGTATGTAAAACTGGAAAAATGTGCTTTTCATACCACTCAAGTGGAATTCCTTGGTTTTATTTTGACTCCCTCTGTTATTGTGATGGACAAAAGGAAAGTACAAGCAGTTACGGAATGGCCAGCGCCTCAATGCATCAAAGATATCCAATCCTTTTTGGGTTTTGCAAATTTTTATAGGCGCTTTATTTCAAACTTTTCACAAATCATTACACCTATTACTAAATTAATAAGGAAGGCCACTAAATTTGATTGGAATTATGAGGCAGAAGTAGCTTTTCAAGAGTTAAAGAAAGCATTTACATCAGCTCCGGTATTGAGACACCCTAATCCGGAAAAACCTTTCCAAGTGGAAACGGATGCTTCCAATGTGGCTGTGGGAGCTATATTGTCTCAAAAGGATGAAGAAGGAGTATGGCACCCTGTAGCTTTCTACTCTCGCAAGCTTACTAGCTGTGAACAAAATTATTCAATCACCGATAAAGAGTTATTGGCAATTAGAGCAGCTTTTTTCGAGTGGCGACATTATTTGCTGGGGGCCAAATATCAGGTTACAGTGGTCACTGATCATAAGAACTTGCAATATTTCAAGACAGCGCATACATTAAGTCCAAGGCAGTTAAGATGGTCACAGTACTTTAATGAGTTCAATTTTGTAGTCACGTTTAGACCAGGAAGAAAAAAATGGAAAAGCTGACGCTCTATCTCGGCAGCAACATATGGAAAGCATGATAACCGAAGTTAAAACTATCATTCCTGCGGAAAAGGTAGTAGGAGCAATAATGACTCAGTTACTAAGACAGGTTAAACAGGAAATGAAAGGAAAGGTCAAATTGAAATGGGGAGAGAATCCCGCGGAAAAATTCCACAAGGGACTTCCCTATTATGCAGGGAAATTGTTTTTACCGACGCTCGCTTTACAAATGAAGGCGATGCATTGGTGTCATAATTCACCTTTAGCAGGACATTCAGGAAGCAAAAAGACACAAGGGTTGCTGGAGAAATATTTCTGGTGGCCAGAGTTAAGACAAGATTCTATTAAATATATTCAAGAATGCGAAACCTGTGTACGCAGTAAGTCAGATCACCAAAAGAAATCAGAGTTACTTCAGCCGCTACCCACTCCGGAGAAGGTTTGGACACATATATCCATGGATTTCATCACTGATTTGCCTCCGGATAATCAGTATGACACAATCTGGGTGGTGGTGGATTATCTCTCTAAACAAGCCCATTTCGTACCTTGTAAAGGTATTCCTGGAGCAGGCAGATTGGCAGAATTGTTTTTACAACATGTGGTCAGATTACATGGTCTGCCTCAAAGTATTGTATCTGATAAAGGTCCACAATTTACTTCCAAATTTTGGCGTGCTTTTTGTAAAATGTTAGGCATGGAGTGTGCTTTGTCCACCAGTTATCACCCACAGACAGACGGACAAACTGAGAGAGTCAATCAGACGCTTGAACAATATTTACGATGTTATTTAAGTGATGGTCGTGAATCGTGGGTACAATCTTTATGGTTGGCTGAGTTCACTTATAATAACACTGAACATGCCTCGTTGGGAATGTCTCCAAATGTATGTTTGTATGGTCAGACACAGAATATGTTACCAGAACATCTACCTGACATGGAGAATATCCCTATGCTTCAGGATAGAAAAGAGTTACTATTACAACTCAGACAGAAAGCACGAGCCAATTTAGATCAGGCTAAGAAACAGTATAAGAAATATGCCGACAGAAAAAGGCGGGAGGCTCCTCAGTATAAAGTGGGGGATAAGGTATGGCTTTCGACACACAATCTGCCTTTAAAGGGACCCCGGAAATTTGCCCCCAGGTTTATTGGCCCCTACGAAATTGTGAAATGTATTTCTACAGTGGCATGTAAACTAAAGTTGCCTCACATGTTAAAGATACATCCAGTGTTCCATGTGTCTCTGCTTAAACCCGCAGCTCCGGGAACACGAGTACAGAGACCACCAGCAATTATTAAGGATGGGCAGACAGAATATGAAGTCAAGAAGATACTGGACTCAAGATGGAGACAGAAGCAGTTATGGTATCTCATACAGTGGGTAGGATATGGACCTGAGGATTGTTCATGGGAACCGGCCAGTGAGGTGCATGCACCTAGATTGGTTCGACAGTTTCATTTGCAGCAGGCAAAGAAAACAAAACTTGGGAGAGGCCTTGAGAGAGGAGGTACTGTCAGGAATCTGTGGAAAGGCCGAGGACGGCGCTTGGTGCTTGGCAGGAGGAGATAAACTACATTTCCCATTAGGCTTTAGGAAGAGTGTAGTTCTCCTCTATCGAGCGCGGCACCAGCTGCTCATTAGCAGCAACTGTTAAAACCCGCCGCCGCCCGTGCCTCGGTGCAGGTAATTACTGATTATCAGCATGGGCGGCAGCAGTGTAGGAGCAGGCATGTGGGAGCATATCCGACGCCGAAGGACTTATTGAGCTTCCCTTCTCCCCGGGCCTCGACGGTAACGCTGAAGAACACCAGAAAGTCTGTCGCGGGCTGTGGCGGTGAAGCGGTTCTTACTACCCGGTGTTGGGCATCGCTCTTCAGGGTCCGGATGTCCTCGTGAGGCATCCGGGCCATCAGTTAAGTGTTTTTGGACCTCGGTGCTTACATACTGGGGTTATAATATGTTGATGTTCATGTAGTGATTTATTATCCAATATGCAGTGAGTGTGTGAGGTAACACGCTCTAGGATACACGTCCCACTTGATACACGCCATGTGAGAGGAAACATGCTATAAGAACTCAGGACTGATAAAACAGTGCCCAATGGGCAGATTATCCTAATGTGTATGTAATTGGAATAGGTCTTTGGAGTCCACTTATCACAAGGGCCTGTTATGTGTTATGTTTGGTCCCAAGACTCTGTTTGTAGTTTCATTGTACCCAACGGGCCATGTGTCTTGTACCTTCATGAAAGGGACAACCCTTGTTTGTGCCATTTGTGTCCAAACCATGTTAAGTTCAAGGTCTGTGTTCTAGGTTATGTTTGTGATATGCAAAGTGAAGACTTGTAAAGCCACCATGGTTATAATTTAGCAGGTTTACTTCAGGAATAAGAGATTAGGCTAGGTGATTTAGAATTACGGTTTCAGGTACAGGAGGATTTGCTGTTGTATGTATTGGTTTGTTATGTTCCCCTCCTTTCCTTTGTCACTCCATCCCCTTTCCCTAACTCCATCTTCCCCCCATTGGCTGCCACGTGGCTCCCTGTGATATACGTTCAGGCGCCCGTGCCAACCACGGTGGGAGGGGTCAATCTATTTGGCTTCTGTGGTTCGG
The DNA here is from genome assembly GCF_040938575.1 of Ambystoma mexicanum. Taxonomy (NCBI): domain Eukaryota; kingdom Metazoa; phylum Chordata; class Amphibia; order Caudata; family Ambystomatidae; genus Ambystoma; species Ambystoma mexicanum. Next base: position 536,578,192 of record NC_090928.1, on the reverse strand, counting down.
AGGAGGGGATCGAGATCCCTACTCCATATAAGTTTGACACAGGCCCTCTGAAAAAGGGGCTTTGAATGGCAAAGAAACTTTGGCACAGAAGGCCATGATGCTGAAGTTTTGAACTGCACCCTCATGCTAGAGAAACTAGGGATTGTGCTAAGCTCGAGTGGGCCACCTTGTCCCATGCTGAAAACGTGGGGAAGGGAAGCCAACAGCTTCAATATCCTAACATATAATTTCTTGAACACTGTTCTTTTGCATTACATTCTTTCCCACACTATTTGTATTTAGAAGTAAGGATTGGCAATAGGTTTATTAGTATAGACCCTGACAAGACACCACTAGGTCTGCATTATTATTGTTTGATGGTCGTACCTTGCTCGCATCTTTAGATTTAAGATTAGATAGGTGTTTTTCAAACCCGATTGAAGTTCAATAAACACCCTTGAACTGTGATCACACTTGTGTCTGTCTTACTGTTTGATATCATGCCTTCCTTACATTGCCTTCTGTGTCATCCCCTGGATCATCAACCAATGCAAATGTTGCAAAGGAAAAGTACAGTATATAATGTCTGCTAATAAAGTTGATGATGAAGATAGCTAGTTAGAAAGACAACCGCCCAGGGTGAATGAGGGAGAGGACGGAGTGTGTGTGCTTTTTGCAGCATGCCCACCAAATGCAGAAGACTATGATGCTTTTTGGGTAGCATGCTCCCTAAATGGACAGGACTGTTTAATAATTGGGGATACACTGGAAGGGTACGAGGAAGAAGGAGGGGACCTGGACAGGGTAACATGGTTATGGATGCCCAAGGAACACAGTAGGGAAATGATGGGGAAGGAAGCGTTGATTGAAAGATAGATCGAAGGGGGGAATGTAAAGAAGGTGCTAATTCAGCGCCAAACAGGGGGGGCGTACTTAACAATTGCAAGAATACGGGGGATGGACTGGGACACCCTCTAGGGGGAAGCAAGGGGGTCACATGGAGCTGAAGCCAGCCCCAAGGGATTAGGCATGGAGGGGAACAAGAGGGGACACTTTGCATATAACATACCATGGACGCAAGGGAAGTAGCTGCACAAATGCAAGAAATGTGAAAGCACATGTAAGCACTCTTCATATGGGCACCACTGGTGGGCTATACCTCATAGGCACACTTTAAACACATGGCCCATGGACTGTGACAGAGGGATGGGGGATGGTGAATTCAGGCTGATCGTCTCCAGCAGACCACAGTCTCTGGCAACAGCACCGGGTGATGTAATCAAGGCTGACAAGCCAGTCTCACTGCTATTCATGGGAGCTGGGGATAATCAACCTCACCCAGAGAGACACTCGCATGGCACTAAGGCGGTTTCAAATCACCCCTTAGCCAGCGGTTATGGGAAGAAGGATGTGGAATGGTGGGGCGCTCCAAGAAGAGCCAATCAGGCATTAAGTTCTGGTGTCCATGGAAAGTAACTAGCCCTGAGAGTGTCCACAACAGTGTTTGTGAAGGTTACTATCTTGCAGGTGCCGTGTGAATATCTCCCTTCCCACCAGTTCAGGGTGGTTCGTGTTGCGTCCTTTCTGGTACTGACCAATGCCAGATTAATAAAGATCCGGAGGTCAGCACAATTATGTTATTACTAATTGCAAAGTGTTTGCGGGGAGGAGCAGGAAGCAATGTGGAGCCACACAGGGAGGAGATGGGCTGAAAGAAGGGTAGATCTGTTTGTCCCAATCATGTCTGATGAGTGTATGTCTAGCTATAAGTGCATGACGTAGCTTAACCAGTAAGCTTCTTGAGAACTGAGAAGATACAAAGTTTCAAGTACAACTGTTTCTAATTGCTCAAACATTGTATTAGCGGTATAAAACTACTGTCCGCTGTGAGCCAGTTTCTCAGCTCTCATCAATCGGTTATTCTCCACTGTGCTGTTCTATTTGTGCTCGCCCAGCTGTAATAAACAGTATTACTTCTTGACCGATGTGCGCTAGTTTTTGGACTACAGGTGGTAAGTTATTTATTGCAGGCCCAATAGGACCCCTAATACAGTTCCAACAGGCTTAGCTGTGTATCTCATCCCTGTAAGTGGAGAGGGACAAAAGGGAATGTTAAGAGTACTACCTCTGCTGTTTGGTGATAAAGAAATAAAAATCGCCCTTTTGAATTTGTCACATAAACTAATATCAGTTAAAAAAGATGAGCTGGTTGGACATTTGGTACATGAAACCCCATGTAACTCTCTGTTCCAGTCTGAGATTAGGCAAGGAGATGGAGAGAATCCTGAAATACAATCTGAGATGAGGGGGAGGGGCAGCATTTTATTTTCCACCTGACTCACGGTGGATAACAGAGAACATATCTGAATCCAGTTACACATAGAATGATTCAAGCTTAATACAGGAAGAAAGCAAAACTCCAGAAATCTCCTTAATAACCGATATACCACTCCCTGAGAACACAGGATATTGTAATACCCCTGAAACCGTACTGTGGTTGTTCCAGTTGATGCTTTAGAGAGTAATTGAACATGTGAACAGTTAATAGAGCTCTCTTTAGTGAAGGCTATAGATAAGGAAAATCACAACATTCCTGCCTTTCCATTATCTGTGGAAAAACCTTGAACATTTAAAGACAGAGGATTGTGAATTCTCCCAGTCCAGCATTTTTCAGACCTCCTCATTCAGTGATATATCCACCCCATCTGAGGAAGTTATCTTATCAAAGTCAGCAAATTCCCTGACAGACGAGAATGAAGAGGAACTTGTTTTCTCATGGCAGAAGTTTGGGTTTCCTATTGATTGTCAACCGCCTAACCAAGAAGCATTTTGGGAAGATATACCATCTATCCTAACCTTATCTCCGCCCATGGATCAGAAACTATGTTTCTCTTGCAGGAAGCATGGTCATCAGGCAAGAGGTTGCCCCTTGAATAGAACTGATCTCCCCACCACCTCCTTATTAAAAGATCCCACTCAGGGTGGGCAAGATAATGAGACAAAGGTTAAACCATTTTGCTCTGTGTCCAACCTAGTGAAAGGCTAACAGAAAGCCCCCATAAACCTCTCTCAAAAGGGAAGAAAAATAAGAAAAGGGTAAGAAAGAAACCAGAAAAAGTATTTTGTACTGGAGAGAAAACCAGCTATAAAATCCCTGTGGTTTTTTAAACCAAGACTATTTGGGCCCAGGTAGATACTGAAAGTAAAACCTCAGCTATACAAGCCAGTTTTCTACCAGAAGGTTAGAAAATCTTGGGTCATCGAGAAGTGAACTGTGTACATGGACAAACTAAGAAGCATCCATTACTATTCTAAATGTGTACATTTTGGGAAAATGTTGTTCGATAAGGTTGACGGTGATAAAGGATCTTCCCATTGCTTTTGTTTTAGGTGCTGAAGTCCCACACTTTAAGTCTTTAACATCCCCCAATAGAATTAAAAAAGTGTGAAAACTATAGGTAAAACTGGGAAACAAATGTCCCTACCCTTGACTGCTAAAGTCGATGTAAGGGACATTTCCAATGATTATGGTCTAATTAATAACAAGACCATTAATAGGTTTAATAAAAGTGTAGAGGTGTCCACAAGGGAGGGGAAGGTGGAATCTGGACCTGGAGGTCAGGTCTTTAGCGGAAAGGTATGCGGAAAATCTTGCGGATCCCCCACTAATACCTTACCTAGAGTCCCCCCCCCCGGTGGCCAGGCGAGTGCAGATGCATCCTGATCCCAATCCTGACGGTGGTGTACTGCAGGAGGAACACCTGGGCAGAGACAACGCACAGGGAGCGGTAGGGATTACACAGGGTGACACACAGTACTTTTCATGGGTGAGGAATTTGTTTATTCCAACAGGAGCGGTGAACCCGTGACTTTCTCGGCCCCATCTGTTATGTTATGTTAAAGTATGTTTATACTGTGTGCTGTTACCTCCGGAGTAGTCACCTGGCACTCTGGCAGATCTGAAAAGGAAGAGAGTAGGGTAAGTTAGTTGGACTTTGCAGAAAAAGGCTCAGCAGAGCTGTGATGTGTTGTTTGCAGCTTCAGTTTGATGAGCATGGGTGTGATTTTTTTCAGTCGGTAGCTGTGTGCTGTTGTGCGAGGCTATGTGTGGTCTTTTCGTTGTTGCAATGTGGTGAAGTGTGTGTGGTTTGTTGTACAGTATAGGTATGGTTGTGTTGTGCTCTAGAATTTGAGAGGTGTGAGCAGAGGGATGAGATTGTTAGTAGGGTTTGGTTACTGGTGGCCCTCCATCGTGCCTCCTACTCTACGGCCACCTGTGATACCCTGCTAGTGTTGTGTATTGTGGGTGCGCTATTGGGGACGGCAGGGTCTTCCTCCTTTATTCTATGTATGGTTGAGGGTTTTCTGCAGGGCTAACTAGAGTCAGTGCCCCCCTCTCTCCACCCAGAGTCTTGAGTGGTATATTTTTGCATCCGTTTTGCCCTTTGGCATATGTTGGTGCGCACCTGCCCTCTCTTTGCTCAGACCCTTTGGGGTGTGTCTGGGTGGGGGATCTGTGGGGCCTTTTTCCTGTGCTCTCAATCTACCTGGTACCCGTGTTCCTCTGCCTGTGGTTCAACTCTGGGCACTCCCATCTTCCTCTTTAGACTCTGTTTGGGCCCTCTTTGGGGACCCGGGTCTCCCTCCCACTCGGAAAGTCTCTCCAGGTCCCTGTACTTGTCGTGGTACACTTTAATCCTCATTCATGTGAGGTGTGTGTTCATTCTGAGGGGTGTGAGTGTTGCTCATACGTTTTCGTCCGGTTCTGAGTTGAACAGCCAGGTGTTTAGGTGTGTGAGAATGGTAGAAGGCCTAATTTACCCTATACTACAGTGGTATTTCCACGCCTGAATGAAACTAAGGAATGTCTGAATCAAAGAGTTCAACTTAAAAGTCTGCCAGTGTCCAAAATCTATGCACAACTAAAACTAAACAACTAAACTAAAACTAAACAATGTGTAGGGATGTCAATAATCAAATAAATGGTGATCAACACAAAGTTGTGAGCTGCTTCCAGCTCTCAGCTTCTTCTTTAGCTCCCCTTCCCCAAGTTCAAGAAAGTTCCACGAAAGTCTCGGAATTGCCTCTCTCCCACTCAAGATAACAAAATCCTCGGGTTTCCCTTCCACAAGTTCCAAATAGCACAGTTCAAAGAAAAGATGATCTTGAGGCTTCTTCTTGAGACAACAGGTATACCTCCTTTCATCCCAGGGCTCTCTTCCGCAAGACTTCAGCTCAGCCAAGTATACCTCTTTCAGTCTTTTAAACAATGGAGTTATCACAGTTCAGGGCTCAGTGGTCTAGGCACAGATGTCATATCGCACGGTCCACCCATCACAGGTCACGCATCCAGGATCCCTCTCTTTGTTGGCCTCTTGGCTTTGGTGGACAATATTTACCCTTCTCTGGCCTCTCCTTGGTGTCATGAGCCTACCTGCCTGCCACCCAGCACCGCTACATGTGCGCAATCAGAGACTCTGTTTATGGTATAATTGAATTGCGCAGTTAAAACCTACAAGCTGCCTCTACAATCATGTACTTGTTTTACCTCTGCAGTTTTGGACAAATCTAATTTCATGTTTAATTCCGTGTTTTGGGTTAAACTAGCAGATGCATTCTGGTACTTGTATGCTGGTACAGAGCAGCAAAGAAGAAAAAACATTTGTAATAAAAAAAAAAAATTGTAATATAAACACATAACAGTTTCAACAGTGTAATGGAAAACATCCCAATCCAAAATGGAGGGCAGGTCATGCCCTGGGGCAATCAATGCACTGAGAGCCAACCACATAAAGGTCCATTCCCCTATCACCAAGTCCTCTTTCTTTGCTGCTGATGCCGCAGCTAGGTCACACCTCCTAGTTGTTTCCTTAGAGACTGTTAACTGGGTTTAGAGGGTTACTTTGTTGCCTATATATATGGAATTGCATTGTCTATTACTACTGTGACGTGTTCGCCTTGCTCGGCGTGCGCTTTCCTCAGCGTTTGCTTTGCTCGGCGTTCGCTTTAGAACGTGGTGTTTCCTTTTATAACTGTGTTATATTTGTTGCATTGTTATTACGTTCGAGTTGGAACGTATGTTGCTTCCATTGTTCTAGTATATACGGCGGTGAACGCCGTTTTTTCTCTCCTCAGTGGTGCCTCCTCCAGCTACTGACACGCGTCGCCTGCCTCGGTTAACTTCAGGCGGCGACGCGCGTAGCTGAGTTTTTTCCTCTCAGAGGCGTTCTGAGGCACGCAACCCCGTTCGGGCCGACGTGCCCCTTTTTTATTGATCCCATTATAGTTGTGACGTGGCGGTCCATTAAGGAAGCTTCGCTTCAGGCCTCCGTGCGTCAAGGCTGTTTTTTCTCTAGTTTCTCTGCTTATTTTGTTTTCCTTTACCCTAACAGTACGCTACTCGCGTACAATGACCACCTAAACTACAGGCAAGACCTGTTATTACGTCAAGGTTGCCACCAGTGTGGGTCACCCTGCTAGGCTCGGCTGATTTTTTGGTTCAAGTGTGTCAGCTGAAAGCTCTGTCATTGACACTTTAATTTGAATTTTGAGTGTGTTTCTGCATTTATTAATATTCACCTATATATGTTTGGGGTAGTGCTGTCATGGATAAGAGTATGGTCCCCTCTTCCGTGGATGCCAGCACTCAAGTGCGGCCTTCCAAGAAAAGTGATAGGTTGGGGGAGAGTGTAGGAGACCAGTCCCTTCATGCTCAGCTGTCAGTGGCACAGGCAATTCAGTCATCATTGGACACTGCCTTGTCTGGCCTTAATGACACCCTTGCTTCGGGTTTTGACAGGCTGATTAATCGCATTGCGGATTTTCACCCTTCCCAGGAAGCGGGGCCCTCTGTCAAAGCTCAGCCCCCTAAAAAATGCACGGGTAAGACTAAACACATTCAAGGACAACTCAGTCCTTCCCCTGTCCCTTCACCTGTTTCTTCCCCTAGGAGAGGTCAAAAGCGTAGATGGGAGGAGTCCCAACAACCCCTCTCTTCGACCCCTTGACCTGCCCCCTCTCAGCTTCCCACTGCTGCACCGCCTATGTCTATTTCCACCTCCGATAGCTCAGAAGATTCATATTCGCCTCCTAAAAGGCACAAGAGGAAAGCGGCCCCAGTCCCTCCACAAAAAGGTCCAGTCCTGGATGTAAATGGAGTACAGTTTTTGATCCTGCCCTCATCCTACACCCTAAGTCTGCCGAGTGGCATCCTTCAGAGGAAGTTTCCTCGTTTCTGAAGTTTTGGATAAGGCGTCCCCTGCCTAAGGGGGACAGGAGTAAATTACAGTCAGAATGCCCTAGACCGGTGCTTCCTGACAAGGTGGCTTGTACACCTGAGATTAATCAGTCCATGGCTGTTTTTCTCTCTCAAAAGGGGAAAGACCCCAAAAAAGGGGTGGATAAGGCTTGGTGTACCTGCCAAGATAAGCTGTTGGATGTCTTGGGTCTAGTGACGCAAATCCTTGAACTAGCTGAAGAGGCGCTTCCTCTAATACCCCGGTTGACGTTCACGTCTTGAGGGGGTGGATCCAAAGAACTTTTTGCCTGCTCAGCAATGCGAATGCCTCTATCTCCAAGGAGAGGCATAAATCCTTACTTATGAGGTTGGATCCTAAACTGGCGGAAATGTCAGAGAGGGAAGAGGTCCTTCGGGCCAGGGCAATTTCTTTGGAGATCGGTTTTTGAAAGATCTCTCCACTTATGTTCATACATTTATGGCTCTTTATAAGGCACAAGCTAACATTAAGAAAGTGTTTGCACCTAAGGTTTTCCCCAAGGCCGAGCGAGGTAGAGCCGCTCTTCCGGCCGTTTCTCCCAGGGCTCTTCCCATCCCCGCCAATACGCGTCTATAGGCGCGCACAATTCCTCTTCTGCTCGGGGAGCGAATACCCCATTTTTCCCTCAGCAAAATTCCAATTGGAGAGGACGTGGCAGCAGAGGTGCCGGGAGGTCAAGAGGAACATCGGGTACTTTCTCATGTGTTAAAAGTTTTTTTCCGACAGAGGTCTAGGGGGCAGACTGGCCAGGTTCCTCCCGCAGTGGAAGACCCTCACCTCGGATCCTTGGATGTTGCAGACAGTTCAGGGTTATCACATAGAGTTTTAGTCCCCAACTTGCCAGTTCTCCTATCCCCTTCCATTGGTGTTCAACGAGGTCAAGCAGTCTCTGATAGATATGGAGGTCAAGGACCTCATTTCCAAGGGAGCGGTAGTCCCAGCCTCCTACACAAACTCTCAATTTCTGAGTACCATTTTCCTAGTTCCAAAACCAGATCAGGGGTTTCGCCCAGTCATAAACCTGAAGGCCCCCAACTCTTTCGTAGTATACCACCATTTCAGGATGGAGGGGCTCCATCTACTCAGGGACACCCTTCTTCCGGCAGCCTGGATGGTCAAGTTGGACCTCAAGGATGCATACCTAGTGGTTCCTGTGTTCCCTCCTCACCAAGAGTTTCTTCAATTTCAGTGGGGGAGTCGGGTTTGGCAGTTTGCCTCCCTTCCATTTGGCCTGTCATCAGCCCCATGGTGCTTCACCAAGTTAATGAAGCCAGTGATGGCTCTCTTCAGGTCCAAGGGGATTCAGATTATCATATATCTCGACGACATGCCCCTGTTAGCCCAGAGCTCTCAGACTCTGTGTGCTCATCTGGGGTTTACAGTGACCCTTCTTCAGAGTTTAGGTTTTGTTTTAAATATCAAAAGTCCATATTGAAGCCCACGCAATGTATCCAGTTTCTGGGCTTCAATATAGATTCAAAGCTTTGCATCCTCCTTCTTCCGGACAGCAGGCTTTCAAAGATCAGGAAGGAGATTCGCTACATCCTCAGGAAAGGGAGGATCTCGCTCAGGCAATTGGCCAGAGTTGTGGGGATGTTGTCAGCATCTATACAAGCTATCTTTCCGGCCCCCCTACACTACAGGGCATTACAGCGTCTGAAGGCAAAACATCTGCGCAGATGTCTGTCTTACTTTCAGGTAGTGGTGGTGTCCCCAGAAGCCAGGTTGGAGCTCCTTTGGTGTTTCAGGCACATGGATGCCTGGAATGGAAGAGCAATTTTTGGTCCCTCTCCAGATTTTGTTCTAGAGTCTGATGCCAGCAGAGCGGGCTCAGGAGCCAGGTTGGGTCAGGTTTCCACAGGAGGGAAATGGTCTGAGTTAGACTAAAGAGCTGCACATCAACTGTCTGGAGTTGTTGGCAGGGTCCTTTGCAGTCCGAAGCCTTCTCAAGGATCAGGGGACTTGTTGTGTCCTCCTCCGCATGCACAATGTCTCGGCGGTGAGATACGTCAATCATTTGGGAGGTCCAAGGTCCTAGCGGATCTGGCAAATGAGTTTTGGCATTTCTGCCTGGACCGGAATATTGTGTTAAAGGCGGAGTACCTTCCTGGGATCAGCAACGAGGTTGCGGACTGGAAATCCAGGCATCTGCAGGACAGAAGCGACTGAATGTTAGACACAGGTCTCTTTGCCAAGATAGAATCTCTGTGGGGTCCGCTTGCAGTGAATCTGTTTGCCTCGAGGCTAAACTGTCAGGTTCCCAAGTTCTACAGTTGGAGGCCAGATCCTGGCGCTCTAGCTACCGATGCGTTCCTCCAAGATTGGTCGGGTCAGTTGATGTATGCCTTCCCTCCTTCTGCTATGATACCCAGGTTGCTGGTTCAAGTTTGCAGGCAGGCAGCCACAGTGTTGCTAATTACCCCCTTTTGGCCTTCTCAAGTTTGGTTCCCGGCTCTTCTGGAGTTGGCAGTGGATATTCCTTGTCTTCTTCCCCTCTGTCCCCAGTTGCTGATAGGTCTGGGGGGTTTCCCTCACGAGCTGGTCCTTGGGGGCATCTCTCCCTTATGGCTTGGAAGATTTCAGCTCTTCCTGGTGCTTCCGAGGACTTCTGCAAGATTCTGTGTCAGTCATCAGGGACTCCTGGGCCCCCTCTACTAAGTCGGGATACTCTTCAGCATGGAACCGCTGGGCTAGCTGGTGTGTGGTTAGGTACCTCGATCACGTTTCTGCCCCTCCTGTAGAGGTGATTAATTTTCTGGTAGAATTGTTTAAGGAAGATAAAGCATATAGGACTATTAATGGTTCCAGGTCTGTTATTTCAGCGGGGCACCTTTTGCTTAAAGGAGAACCTGTGGGTAGGCATTTTTTGGTGCATAGAGCCCTTGAATCCATTCGTATTAAGGTTCCACCCAAACCGAAGCATTTGGTTCTTTGGGATGTTAATATGGTACTAGATCTCTTCCGAGCCTGGCCGCCTAATGAAAGTCTGTCCTTGCAGCAGTTATTTTCCAAACTGGCGATGTTGTTCTGTCTGGTGTCTATTAAGAGATTATCTAATATCAGAGCGTTGGATGTGGACAATAAGACGTTTACCCCTCAAGGGGTTACCTTCTTTATTTCACGAAGAACTAAATGTATGACTTCCTCAATATCCTAGCCAGCCTTTCCAGAAGATAGTAAATTATGTGTTATCAGATGTTTCAAATGTTTTGAGTTGAGAATGGAAAGTCTTAGGCCTCCGAATACCTCTCAGCTGCTGATTTCCTACAGGAAGCCCCGTAAGCCAGTATCTCCTTCCACTTTAGCCAGGTGGATTAGGTAGGTTATGCGGGAGGCGGGGGTTGACACTTCCTCCTTTGGTCCCCATTCGGTTTGGGGCGCTATGGCCTCTAAAGCCGCTTTTCTCTGCGGACGTCTGGAGCAAATTCTTAAAGCAGCTGATTGGTCAAGGGAGTCAACTTTCAAAATGTTTTATCATAAACGTATTGCTCATGTTGCTGTTGATGTGATGCAAGGGCTTTGAACTTGCATAATAGGAGCCTCCTGTCTTGCCATAAAATACCTAATCCCCCACACTAGCGTGAGAAGGGGGTTTAGATTCTATTAAAGACAAGGAGGTGAATATTATCCCTCCCGCCCACCTTTACTGGTTTTTGATTATCTTTCAGCTTTCGGGTGAGAGGTCCTGGTCAAAAGGAGATCTGTTCCAATTCAGATTGCGGGAAAGTTCACGTTCCGCCTGTTTTCAGTTGGACCATGACTCTTCATGCTACACAGATGGATTGTGCAGTGGGCGTTCGAGGAAGAACAGCGACCGAAAGAGGAGTTGGTGATAGAGGAATGGACCTTTATGGGGTTGGCTCTCAGCCCATTGGTTGCCCCCCGGGGCATGACCTGTCCTCCATTTTGGATTGGGATGTTTTCCATTACACTGTTGGAACTGTTATGAGTTTATATTACACTTTTTTTTATTACAAAAGTTTTTTCTTCTTTGCTGCTGTAGTGTCAGAGTAAAGATTGTTATGCATAATGTTTGCCTCCTTGTCTTTAATAGAATCTAAACCCCCTTCTCACGCTAGTTTGGTGCATTAGGTATTGCAATCCACTGCTGCAGGCTACTGAAGCCTGAACTCGGCTTAGTTGTACACAGCTGCCTCAGGTTGCAATCAGCTCCACCCTGTTGGGCTGTTGGCTGGGAGGGCATTGAGAAGCACACTTTGAACAGAAGCAGTTGTTCAGTCAACTGCTTCCACTGGGTGTTCGTTCTTGTGTGCGCCTGTGATCAGTTTCTGAACCTTTCCTGAACAGCCTGATTTTTGGCTTTTGAATCCTGTTTGTTACTAGTATGGACATTCAGTGCTTCACTGATATCTTTTCTGCCTTTCTGTAAAGACCGTTTTGTGTAAGCATTTCTGCTTCACAGTCTTGTCCTGTTTCTGCCCAGTTTTTCTCTTGTTTGTTCCCAGCCTGCAATATTACCAGACTGCAGTCCATAGTTTTAATGCCTGTTCTTAGTTATATGTTATGTTACTTGGCATTTATATAGCGCTCTATATATAATTGGTATGACCTCAAAGTGCTGCTAGGTTGAACGCCCTCGGGAACCGTAGTTCTGGTCAGTAAAGAGAGATAGTGTCGTAGGGTGCGTGCGTGCACCAGGTATGTGTACAGCTGATGTAATTGCCGAATGGTAGCTGCACCTAGCGTTAGGTATGGTGCTGAATATATCAGTAGGATGTGTGCAGTCTGGTGGTTGGCCATCCAGACATGAGTTCTGGCCGCGTTAGGCCTGAAGGACGCATATATGAGCAACTAGGTTGGAATGTGCTCGGCTAGCTACATTTTATTAGGGTGATGAGGTGTTCATGGAGTCGTATTCATATGTGAACAGCTAGTCCGAATTAGTCAGGGGTATAGCTGTGTTCTAGTTGAATGATGGTGTATTGTAGAGAATAAGCGTAGTGACGTGATTTGATGGTTATCTTTAAAGCGCATGAACCAGGCACATGAACAGGATGGCAGGGAAAAGGGCGACAGACGGACAAAGAGACATGGGGCTGGGCGTTACAGTGACAGGAGGGGAGATACGGATATATGGCAACAGTTTTGGAAGCAGGGATGCAGGGTACACAATCGTATCTGTTCCTTCCATCCATTTCATCCAATTCTTCGATTTTATCCGTTCTGTCTGTCCTATCCATACTGTCTATCCAACTATCCATCCATCGCATCCATACTTCTCTTCCATCCATCCAGGCATCTCTTCCATCCGTCCATCTATTCCACTCATTGCTTTCCATCCATCCATTGCTTGCCATCGATCCATCCAACCATTGCTTCCCATCCATCCATCGCTTCCCATCCATCCATTGCTTTCCATCCATTGCTTCCCATCCATCCATCCATCCATCCATCCATCCATCCATCCATTCCCTTCTTCCCATCCATCCGTTCCCTCTATCCATCCGTTCCTCACCATCCATCCGTTCCCCACCATCTATCAGTTCCCCACCATCCCTCCATTTCCCATCATCCCTCTGTTCCCCACAATCCATCCGTTCCCCACCATCTGTCCGTTTCTTTCAATCATCCATCCATTCCTTTTCATCCCTCCATTCCCATCCATCCATCCATTCTCTTTCATCCATCAGTCCATTCATTCCCTTCAGTCCATCCTTACATTCCCTTCCATCCATCCACCCATCCATTCATATCCTTTTATTAATCTATCCCCTTCTGTCTGTTCTTCCATTACCTTCCATCCATCCATTTCTTTCAATCATACATCCATTCCTTTCCATCTCTCCATTCCCATCCATCCATTCATCCATTCTCTTCCATCCATTCACTTCAGTTCGTTCAGTCATTCACTTCGATAGATCCATATCCTTCCATCCATCCAGACCCTTCCATCCATCCGTTCATTTAATCCATTCATATATTCCAGTCTAACCATGCCTTTCCATCATCCATTCATCCATTCCCTTCTATCCATCCCCTTATATCCATCCCCTTAGAGCACTGAGTTTCCTGAATCCCTCGTATTTGCTGTGTTGGCAGCAACCTATCGTGCCTGAGTTCTTTGCCTTGTGTATTCTGATATTCCAGTCTCTGCTTTGTACTTTGTTTTTCTATCCTGTCCTGTACTTGGTTACTTCTTTCAACACTGCTTTCCCCTGTATTACATCTTGGCCCACTGTTGTGCCTCGCTCTGTAACCGTTTAAAGTGTGACCCTTGGGTTGGTCTCCGTTCAGATCAGATATGGGAAAGACTTCTGTTGCCTTCGCCTAGTCCGTTGGAGTCTTACCTGCCTCAGTATATAGTCTCCAGTTTTACCCTTGCACTGAGTACAACAGTCTCTTTGGCACGCTTAACTCATGACGCTGCTGTATCACAGTTGTTAAGAGTAATCTGCTGGTACCGATCCCAAGTGCTTTCCCTAATCCATGGAGACTCCTTATCATATTCCAGTATACACTTTATTTTGATCAATCCATGTTGCCCAGTGTATTTTCTTGTCCTTGCCTTCTCTCTGTCTCTTTACTTACAGCCAGTTTCTGCCCCTGCGGTTCCAGTAGATACCTCTTTCAACTCAGATCAGCTTGGTATGTACCCTGTTTCTGTTATATGCTAGAATCGCCTCAGAAATCTCACCTAATCTACAGTGTATGCTGTGAGAAATAGCTTTTGCCCTGGGCTTTCTGGCCAGACTCCTGACAGATTCACTGAACCCCACAAATGTGATTCTTAGGCCAATGCTTAGTATAGCTAGATCCAAGATGCCTCTGAAGAAAAATAAAAAACCTCTGTTTAGCCTTACAGCCTCCAATCAAATGACCCGCAAAACCCCTTGAGGCTGTCTTTTGAAAGACAATGAATATCTCCCTGCTGCGTATGGTTCGCAGAGTTTCTATGACCATAGTATGATACCAATGCATTCAATATGTAATCTGCAGCCCCAATTGATGACTGCATATGAACCTCAAGCGATTGAATGATTTCTTGTGCCTGTTATAAGTGCAGCCAGAGCAAAAACAATCTCTTGGTAATTTTGTTATTTCACAGTCTGGGACTTTTGTGAACTCAGTATCAGAAAGCGACTATTTAAACAAATCAGCAACTCCTATAAAACCGGGTTACATTGCTAGCGCCCAGTTACATGAGTCTGTAACATGTAATGAAGACACCCTCCGTAGAGAGAATGGGTATCTCCCTGCCTCATATTATTTTACAGTTTTCTGCTAAACCCTGTAAGGTGGGATGGGACTCAGTGTCTTCTGCTAATCCTGACTTGATGTCCGTAGAACAGTTACAGGAAGAAAATAGGTATTTGAGTCAGTCATTGGAATGCCCCTCCAAGACAAGGGCCAGTTGGGAGGCAACAATATATCTCCCTGTGAATAATATTTTTGCTATGTACTGTCCCAGTGAACATATAAAGGACTGCCCTGTCACTGTTCAATGTGTTGGGGCTGACATCATGAACCAAGAATCCAAGACGCTTTACGTTGGTGCTATACATAATCCTGATAGACAAGCCTGTAGCCGCAACAATGCTAACAATGCCTCTAGACTGTGTTCTGTCTCACAGATATACTCTGACACTCCAGAGGCTTATGCTAAGACGACATCGGATCCGTGGCCTTATCCCAATAAAGATTATGTTCTAGAAAGACCAGCTAAGTCCCTCCAGGATGTCTTTGATTGGTGAAGTATCCAGAAACAGCTATTTGCTCTAAAGAGGCAATCCATGGATTTAAATTATGACTATGTCATCGAGTATTGACTAAACGTAAGACATTTAATCTTCAGATAACCCATGTCATCCTGCACCAGACATTCTCCAAATTTTGGAAAGCTACGTCCCCTGCACACTTTCCATAAGGCAGTAAGCCTAAAATATATAATGGCAGGTCTGTCTGGTTTAGGAAAGACTTTTTTAAAAACACATTCAGTGTTTCGACTTTAAAGTGACAGTGTTCTGTAATCCAATACATTCAAAAAATGACATACAATAATTCAGTTAGTTAAGGGGAAAAGATGTCTTCTCCTTTTTATTGTTTTCAGATTGGCCCAACGCGTTTCGAGATTCATATTCTCTTCATCAGGGGCATATATTTTCAAAACTTCTTTCACATTGATCTACAAGAAATTAATCAGACATTTATTCATGTTTTGAAGGTCAGAAAAGAATTAAATAACAAAGTTAAATCACTTTTTTATAACCAAAAATCAAAAAGAATTTATATAGAAGGGCATCCTATTGCAAGTTCCTCTATGAACCCGACTTTGCTAGGGTACAATTGTTAAAAAAAGGGTAACTTAATGCATGTTGTACATTGGTTACTTGTTAATATGTCACACTGCATGATGTATGACCAAGAACGAAAACTTAAGAGATTTCAACACATTAAAAACTTTTGATTTGATGGATATAATGTCTTGAGACACAACAATGCCTAAATTTGACATAGCGAAAAGGAGGGGAGAAAAGGAACTCACCCTTCTTCCAGTTCGATAGTGGAATGGGATTCAAAGTGAGGGCAGCGGTTTCTGGTGGTGGTGTGGGTAGGTAGCTCCGTTTTCCTATGGGAGAATAAGAGCATAAGTACCTGTAACGTGTGTAGGCTAAGAGGTAGCCCAATAGTGTAAAGGGAAACTTACTTGCAAAGAAATAACAGAAGATACAACAGTCCACGGCAGGGATGCGGTCAGGAAGCACTGCTCTCTGACCGCATCCGCCAATAGACTCCACAAGATGCACCCCTTCACCCCCATTCTTGTGTCCCACTACCATTGTCCCCCCACACTACTTCCGGGACTTCTTCCTGTCCAGAGGCGGCATTTCAGTGTGCCTTGCACTCCTACGTGTGTGGCGCACTGGGCTGGTGGGGACAGATGAAGCTGGTGTGGAGGTAGTAGGTGATTCTCTGGCAGGTTCCACACCTCCTGCAAGCCGTGGCCACTGCATATGAAGCAGCATTGAGGTCAGCACCTGTGTCACCGCCCCCAGGCAGTCCCTCATTAGCCGAGCCGATGCATTGACAGCGGCTGTGTTTGCTTCGATGGCCGCTGTGGTCCCTGCAATTGCTTTGGCAATACCCCACCTGGTTTCCTCCCCGTCCGCTATGTACTGGCGGAGTAGGTTTAACATGGCCTCCTGTTGGGCCTCCACCATCGACAATCTGGAGGGAGCTGGAGTGGTGGGTTGTGCAGTCACGTGGATGGCATTTTCGGGACTGGACTCCTCAGAGGTGGGTAGGTCACAGTCACGGGGGCAGGGATCAACTTCACTGCAGGTTTTGGGGCGAGGGGGTGGGCACGGGGCTCGGGGTAGCCCTGCATGTCACCTCAGTGTCTCCCTCAGGCTCCACACTGGCATCAAGTTCTTCCCCAGTGGAGGCGGGTGCTTCCAGGGACTCCCCTTGGACAGGTGTGGGTGTGGCCTGCTTGTCTCCAGCGCAGGTGGTGGTGGTGGTTGCCCTCTTCCCCCCGATTGGTGGCCATGATATTGCGTACCCTCAACCGGAGGTCATCCCACCGCTTCCTGCAGACCCTCACACTGCGCGGGGTGGGACCTACGGCTGATACCTTGCAGGCTACCTTCTGCCAGATTTGCCTTTTTTGTTGCTGCACCTCCCACTTCTTGTCGTGGGATTGTATTGTGTCTGCATGTGTAGCTAGAGTGTCCGCTAATATGGTGAGCTCTGCGTCGGAGTAACGCTGTTTACGCAGCCGGGGGTGGTCTTCCTGGTAGCCTTTGACATCCTCTATGGATTTCCACTGTGCTCTCCGAGTATCTACTGGTGGTTATGGAGGATGGGAATGTATTGTGTTTTTAAAGATGGCTGCCGACCCATTTCCCGTTCCTGTGCGATGATGTAATTTTTTGGTCTGTTTTTTTGCGAACATCGTATTACCATGCCGGTATTACCATGCCGGTATTTAGGGGTTGGTATGAGGTGGTACCACTATGGGCGGGTCCCGCAATGCCGGTGTAGGGGAGTTGGAGGCCCTTTAGTGGCATGGCGGTATTGCCACTACCGAAATGGGGGGACGCGCGTGCTCGGGCACTCGTAATCACCCGCTATTAGCGGGTTCATACGAACACGGACCCGCTCATCCCGGCATGCCGGTAATGAACCCGGTTTTACCGGGCAACTCGTAATGAGGCCCTGTGACTCACTTTGATACAGGTCACAGCTGCAGGAAAAGCAAACTGTAACTTCCTTTGGTGTCCCCATGCAAGGGATCACAAGAGGAAGTTACAGTCCTCAGCCACGACCCGGTTTATTTATTTATGCAATGTTTGTCAGTTAAATGGACCTGGATTATTTATGTATTTATGCAATGTTTGTCGGATACCTGTATCCAACAAACATTGCATAAATAAATAAACATACAGGTATCCGACAAACATTGCAAGAATAAATAAATACCCCTGTTAACATTGAAACTATTGCACACAATGCAGTCACCCAACTGCTTTCAGAGGGGAGCTGCAGGAGCTCTGCCGGGAGTGGTTCAAGTAAAAGAAATGGTGAACAGAAAAGAATGAGGTTGCAGGACAATCCCTCGGTTTAAACCAGGATTTCCCCACAGATTATGTTCTCTTTCACCATTAGCTAGAGTAATTGCTCTTCTTAATGATTCTTTCACAGTCTATTAAACTACTCCTCTTGCATGAGCTCAGATCACAGTGCATACTAACATTGCTATTCGTAGTTTAGGTTCCCAGATGGCTGGTACGGTTTGCTCACGTGTACATGTGCCGATCATCCTGTGTATACATGTACTGAGCAGGGTCGGACTGGGCCATAAAATTGTCTGAGGCACCAATGAGAAAGTGGTCCATAGTTGTAAATGGAAATTCATTCCTTTTCTGACCTTGTTTGAATAGTACCCAAGGTTTTTTTTTAATAAAATGGGATGCAAATGGTGTATTTTAAAGAATATTTACTCAGCAACACTGGTCAAAAGTATTATCCACATAGTGAAGTAACTCATCACCAGTATTGTGGAAGCGGTTTAAAGTGGAATTGATATATAGTTTTCAAAAGAAGCAGCATGAAAGAAATTGCTGTGTTTTAAACTATTATTTTGGACATTTACTTTGATCGGAGGTCACCTGCCAGCTTGGCCGCCCCTAAACCCTCAGGCACTGCTCCCCCAAACTCCACCCCCACCCCGGCCCTTGTGGGATCCCCCACCACATTTTTCCATTTCCACCACTGCCTATTGCCCATCTTTAACATCTATATATTATTTGCTTGAAGCACTATTATTTGGGGCATTCTCCAGCCTAGTGCATAGAACTATGTGGCTATCAACGAAGCTTCCTCCAATCTTAATGGGTTAATCCTGAAGCTGATAAGTTTGCGCCTTTTTACTGCATTGAATATGCATTTTTACAACAAGTTCCCAACCCCCGCAGCCCTCAGCATCGCTGGTGGGATCCCACAGTTACAAATGTCCATTTCCAGCAGTGATTATAACAATATGGAAAAACAAATATGTTGCACATTACATGCAAATGTTATACAGCACACTGTGAAGTCCCTCGTGGACCGCCTTATGCTCTGGGCATGCAACCGCTCTTCATTCACACAAGAATGGGCGGACCAGGGAGCTGGGGTGCAACACGTCTTTATTCTTACACATGAATACTGGAACTGCCTTTCCTTCCTCTCCTTACTCCTTCCCTTACTGCTGCCCCGTGGCCCCTCCCACATGACAAGAGACTGTGACGACACCACACCCCCCCAGTACTAAACATGAAGTCCTATGATCAGTTAATTTCCTCTATGAGCCTGTGAGGTTTCTTCCAGACTCTCTGAGGCCGTAACTCTGTCTTTTTGGGTAGACTTGGAGACATCCCGAATGGCATCTCATTGTCTGTATCTTCTCGGTCCCCTTCATGTGGCGTGTCCCAAATGTGGCTGGCATTTGGTGAAAAGGTTTCTGCCACAGGTATGATGCCCAGCATCCGCCTAAATTGGGATGAGTTCCTTGTTGTGGATTTGTGGTCTCCCTCTGCAGTGACAAGTGAACCTTGTGTCTTGACAATTGTGAGAGGTTCCTCATTGAAGGCGGCCATGTTCTTGCGCCCTTGTGGCTGCTTGACTATGGTGCAAGATCACTTTCCTTTGCCCGTTTTCTTGTGTCAGCGGTTCTTTTCATGTCTTCTTTCATGAGATCATCTCTTTTGCACATTTCGGGGTTGCCTTGGTATCTGTCTTCGTCTGGGATGAGATGTGGGAGTCTTGTTCTGATTTATCTTCCAAACATCACTTCTGAGGGTGCTTTTCCAGTGGTGCTGTGTGGGGTATTTCTATAGTCTCTCATTAGCTGGCATAGCAGTTTTTCTACAGGTTCCCCTGTGAGCCACGCTGAGTGGTGCGCCTGATGTTGCTCATAAATCTTTCTAATGTGCCATTGACTTGGGGCCATAGGGGTGTTATTTAGCGATGTCGAAATCCCATGTATTCTGCAAATGTTTTAAAATATTGCCCTGTGAATGGTGGTCCATTATCTGTCTTTACAATTTTGGGGACGCCATATGTGGCGAACATTCTGTCAAGAGCAGGAATGGCAGGTCTGGGTATCTCGAGTACTCGTTGACTGCCACCAATATGTGCTCCCCCCCTTCCAGTGGTCCAAAGTAGTCTACCGCTATTTCTTCCCACGTCCCCTCTGGAAGTGCAGTCATGCACTGTGGTTCTGGTGCGGTGTGGGGGTTTATGACTGTGCAGGTGGGGCAGTTCTTCAGTAGCTCCTCCACTGGTGAGTCGAGGTGTGGAAACCATAGCTTTTGTCTCAACATTCTTTTTGTGGACACTATGTCCCTGTGTCCTTCGTGTGCCAGTCAAGCACCTTTTGTCACAGGTTTCGTGGTATCACTAGTTTGGTGCCCTTTAGTAACAGTCCCTCGTCTGATTTCGCAAGTTCCTCCTTGACGACCAGGAAGCACGTGATGTCTTGCCTTACTTATTCACCGACGGTTTCATTGATTTGTTTTGCTTGCTTTCAGTGGCCTGTCTCAAGGCATCTTAATACTATCTGCAAACCTTGGTCAGCGTTGAATTCCCAAATTATTTGCTCCGTGTCGATGCCCTGGGGACTGTTGCCTTGAATGACGTATTGGATGTACTGGTCTGCAATGGAGAATTAAGGTTTGCATTCATTCCGTGGGTGTCGTGAGAGAAAGTCCGCTGAGTTTTGTTCTTTCCTGGCCTATGTATTATGTTGAACTTGTAGTCCTGTAGGCGCAGAGCCCACGTCGCTATTCTGGGTGGCATTTTGACTTGTGGGTTGCCGTAGATGAGGATTAGTGCTTGGTGGTCCGTGACAACGGTGAATGGCTTTCCGTAGAGAAATAAGTGGAAATGTTTGCAGGCCCAAACTACTGCTAGGCCTTCCTTTTCCGCTTGGGAGTGCGCCTGCTCGGTCTTTGATAAGATTCTGCTCGCATATGATACTATGTGTTTGTCATGTACTTCTTTTTCATCTAGTTGGGTAAGTATGGCCCGAGGCCTACGGGACTCACATCCACCATGAGTTCTCTGGTCTTTCTGGGATCAAAGTAGGCCATGTTTTTGGCGTCTGCGATTTGGTCTTTTATGGTCTGAAACGCTTCCTGACACCTGGTGGACCAAATCAATACAGTGTTGAGTTTGGTGAGGGTCCTGAGGGGCTCACTGACGGATGCGAAGTCCTTAATATAGCGCGTTCAATAGCTCGCTAATCCCAGGAATGACCTGAGGTCGGTCGTGGAGTTAGGTGGTTCTGCGCCTGTGAGTGCACCGACTTTCACTGGGTCCGGTGTCATGCCCCTCTCAGAGAAAATGTGGCCGAACAAACATAGTGTCCTTTTCTTCGGGATTGACATGCCGCCCTTAATTCACTAGAGCAAAAACAATAGTGTATTATACCAACAAAGGATACAGGTGGAATATTAACATAACAGGATACAATATGGATCCGAATTCTTTCTTCTTAACCTTCACTGAAGTATCCTCAAGGAAGACTCCTTTCCATTGATTACACCCACTGCCCGATGTATTAACTGTTACGTTCACCTGGATTCCACAGGGGCGTCGAACGAAGCTGGAATGCTGCGGTCTCCCAAATGTGACTCGTAGCGAAGTGATGGTCGACTGCACTTGCCCGCTCAGTTTCGTCTGCCTGGCCCGCAAGAATATTTTCCTAAAAGCAGTAAAGGGGATTAGCCACCCGTGGTAGAGAGGTTACACTAACACTATTTTCCCTGAAAACTTCCAGTATTCCCCTTCATAAAGTCTCACCTTATTGTTTGGAAGGATAAACTCTCCATCCTGCGTGGAGTGCAGGGGCGCGTAGAAGTTCAGTTACTTCACTGGTTCCCCGACTATTAGGGTGGTGTTAGGTGGTTTAGTTAGCCTTGTCCCTGGTTGTACTAGCTTTAGAAGTGAAACATGAAAGACTGGGTGAATTCGCATATTTGACAGTAACTCCAATTTGACGGCCACGGGATCAATAATGGCTTTAATAGTGTAAGGTCCCAAATACTTGGGGTTAAAGGTTCGAGTCCCCTTTAAAGGTATGTGTCTTGAAGCCAGCCAAACTTGGTCTCCTATCTGATATTTAGGAGCTTCGCTTCTATGTTGATCTGCGGTTTTATTGTATCTCTCTTTAGCCTGTTTCAAATGTTCAGTTGCCTTTTTTAAAAGCTTGTGTAATAGCGGCATGTAGATGGTTCTCGGCAGGCATTTCTAAGTGTTGGTGCGAATCGAGTTCAGAGGTTCGAGGATGTCGCCCATATATAGTATAAAATGGGCTTTGTCCTGTTCCTGAGTGCAATGAGTTGTTGTATGCATATTTGGATATCTACAAAATGTCTTTCCAATTGCCTTCGGTTTGGTGTAACATGCACCGTAGGTATTGCTCTAGTGTCTGATTGGTCCTCTCAGTTTGACCATCGGTTTGAGGATGGTGGCTGGTTGATAATCTAACGTCGATTTGGGCCAATTGACAGCATTTCCTCCAAAACTGAGAAATGAATTGACTTCCCCGGTCGGAACCCAATACGGAGGGGAATCCATGTATTCAGATGATATGTTCTAGAAATTCCTTGGCCAAGGTCGAGGCTGAAGGTAGACCCTTTAATGGAATGAAATGAGCCATTTTGGAAAAAAGATCCACTATAACTAGGATGGTGTTATACCCATTACATGGGGGAAGGTCAGTAATAAAGTTAAGGGATAAGGGATGCCAAGGCGTAGGCGGAATGTCCAAAGGTTGTAATAGGCTGCTGGTTTCCTTTTCTGAGTCTTATTTTGGGCGCAAATACCACAAGACAATACAAATGACTTAATGTCTTTCCGCCAAGTAGGCCACCAGAATTGTCTTTTGATCTTGGCCTCGGTTTTAGCGATCAAAGACTCATGGTAATTGGAGATAACATGTTCTTGTAGTTCTTTATTTGGTAGGTAAAGATGTCCTTGATAGTATGGTAGGTGATCGGTGACTGAATAATCTTTGCCTTTGTTCAACCAGCTTTGTAAGGCTGAAGGGTCGAAAAGCTGTTGAATCTTTTTATGGATGTCGTCCAGAGTCTGTAGAGTGGTTATACCAAGAATTTATCTCTCTGAAATTATGGGTACTGGTTCTGGATTTGAATATGCTTCTCCCATTCCAATACGAGGTAAGGCATCTGCTTTGCCATTTCGACAACCTGGTTGGTAAGTAATCACGAAATCATATTCCGCAAAGAATAAGGCCCATCTAAGTTGGCGTGACGATTGAGCCTTGGCTGTCTTTAAATATTGTAAGTTCATGTGATCCGTGATTGCTGTGATGGTGTGTCGAGCACCGAGAAGATAATGCCGCCAGGCTTTGAACGCCGACATGATGGCCAGTAGTTCCTTGTCGGCAACTGCACAGTTTAACTTTGGTGCTGAAAATTTCCGTGACCAGAACGCCACCAGGTGAAGTTGACCAGTTTCAGGATCCTTTTGGGAAAGGACAGCTCCCATGGCTAAGCTGGATGCATCAGTTTCAACCACATACGGAAGTTCTGGACATGGGTGCTTTAAAACAGGAGCTGAAGTAAATTTCTGTTTTAGGTCTTGGAAGGCCTTTTCAGCTTCTTCTGTCCACTGGAGGCGTTTATTTTTCCGCAAAAGAGCCGTGATGGGGTGTACAAGATGTGAAAAATCAGGAATGAATCTGTGGTAAAAGTTCACAAATCCAAGCATACTCTGTACCCCTTTAATTGAGGTAGGTGAGGGCCACTTGAGGATTCGTGAATCCATTCGAACTCCATTTGGGGTCAGGATAAATCCAAGGAATTCAACTTCCGAAGTATGAAAAACGCACTTTTCCAATTTCGCATACAATTTATGTGCCCAGGATAGAGTTGTGGTGGAAAGACTTGCAAAAATGGGCAGAAGCCGAAACCACGGCATGGCAAGTAGCGTGTAGCAATGGGGGGGAGGAGGAGAATGAGTCCCTGATGGCCTGGAAATCACTGATAGCCGGACTGTTTGGGTCATTAGACGACCCGACTGAGCCTGTGGAGGAGGTGACCGAACCACAGGGTGTGGAAACTGAAGGTTCAATGCAATAGACTCACAAGGGGGGTGGGGTAGTGGGAGTAGTGGTTAGGAAGTTTAAAAAAGTGTATTGAAACTGTTGGAACATGCACTGTTTGTTTGGTTTATTGTTTGTTTGTAAAATTTAATAAAAACCTTTAAAAAAAAATAATAATTTATGCTGGCGTAGTTTTTCTAGTACAGCACGAACGTGCTTCACATGATCTGATTCAGATGAAGAGTAAACTAAGATGTCGCCTATGTATACAACAACACAGACGTCTATGAGTTCGCGAAGGACATCGTTCATAAAATACTGGAAGGCTGCCGGTTCGTTGCAAAGCCCGAAAGGCATCACCTGGTATTCGAACAATCCGTATTTGGTACGGAAGGCAGTCTTCCATTCGTCGCCTTTGTTCACTTGTACCAGATGATACGCCCCTCGGAGGTCCAACTTAGTGTAGATACGAGCATCCTTTACTTGGTCCAGTAGTTCTGGGATCAGGGGCAACGGGTATCGGTTTTTTACCGTTATTTGGTTCAATGCGCGATAGTCAATACAAGTCCTAAGGTCACCTTCCTTTTTAGGGACGAAGAATAAAGACGATGCTGCCGGAGACTTGGACGGGCGAATGAAGCCATTAGCGAGGTATTGATCCAAATATTGCCGTAAATGAAGATTTCCGGGTTCAGTGAGGGCGTAGATTCTGCTGCATGGAATTTGGGTAGGAGGTCGATCTGGCAATCATATGATCTGTGGGGTGGTAACGTGTTTGCTTGTTCTTTCTGGAAAACATCCTGAAATTCCTGCTATTCCTGGGGTAACTGAGTTATCGGATTCGTGACCGTAGCCAGTCTTTTGATCAAAGTTCTTTCAGGGTAACAAGTGTGTGCACAATCTGAGAAGGTCACTCTCTTTTCTCACCAGTCAATACAAGGATTATGAGTTTCCAACCATGGCATTCCCAGAATTATTTGCAACTGTGGGGCCTTGATTAAGTCAAACACAATGCTCTCTCGATGCCCATCTTGACCCAACAGTGTCATCTCCATAGTTGAATGAGTTACTGGACCGGAAGCTATTTCGGTCCCATCGACGGTGATGATTACATCAGTTGTGGGTTTTTTGCAAAGAGGCAGGTTAATCCTTGTAGCCAATTCTTGATCCATGTAGTTTCCTATGGCTCCGCTATCTATGTATGCTCTCACTGCGTGCATACGAGATGGTTGCCTTTGATCTATAAGGACCATTGGTATAATTAGGTGCGAGGTCTGAGATTCCTTCTTCATGCTCGGCAAGTGGACCTCTACGCTTGTCGGGCGTGGTCGTTTCCCTGCTCTGATTCCATAGTGACTTTGTTGGCGACTCCTACCACCTTCTTAGGTGGTTTCACTTGGCAATCCTGTAAAAAATGCCCCGAGGTTCCACAATACAAACACAATTGTAACTGCCGCCTCTTGTCCCTTTCTTTTTGAGTCAAAGGTCCTTTAACCCCCCCCCCAATTTGCATGGGTTCCGATACATCATTTCTTTTGGGGGTGACGTTGTCCTTGGGTCTTACCAATACTCGATTCTCGAATCTAGCCCGATCAGCCTTCCGATTTTGAAGTCTGTGATCTAACTGGACAACCAGGTCTATGTATTCAGCACAATCTTGAGGTGGGTTCACTACTTGTGCCAAAACGTCTTTTAGTTCACCTCGTAGCCCACGATGAAATATCGTAATCCTCTTGACCTCTGGCCATCCGGTTTCTACCACCAAACTATTGAAGGTTGCGATGTAGGTCAGCAGATCCTGGTTACCCTGACGCAAGGACAAATGTTTGTTATCCAAAGCTTGGCCTTAGGAATGTCGGGCAAATAGTCTTTCCATGCTTAGTTGAAAACCCTGAAAATCCCGAAAAAGAGGGTCATCCTGGTTGACTAGTGGAATAGACCAATCGGCTGCACTGCCGCTGAGATACGATAGTACAAAGGCTACCTTTGCTTGTTCATTCGGAAAGGCTCCAGGTCTACATAGAAAATGCAGGCGGCACTGGTTCATAAACAAGGCAAACCTTTTGGGGTCCCCCGCAAAACGTTCTGGCGGTGCTAAAGAAATTGTCACTGGTAAAATTACTTGCACTGTATTACTTGATTGAGCTTGGGCAGAAGCTCCCCCGAGTCCAGGTAAAGGTGTGTGCCCAGCTTGAGCTTGAAGTCATTGCCTGGCGAGATCATCCGTACGTTCTTGTGCCACAATCAGTTCTCTCCTGAGAGTATTAGTCTCTTGACAGGCGGAATGCACTTCAGCCCTTAGTTCTCCCAGTAGTTGGACTAATTGGCCAGTCTCTGAGGTCTCCATAACGCTCGGGTGGAGATTTGTAGTAAGGCTTCGCATTCTGTTACGTTCACCTGGATTCCACAGGGACGTCGAACGAAGCTGGACTGCTGCGGTCTCCACCAGTGTGACTCGTTGCGAAGTGATGATCGACTGCACTTGCCCACTCAGTTTCGTCTGCCTGGCCCGCAAGAATATTTTCCTAAAAGCAGTAAAGGGGATTAGCCACCCGTGGTAGAGAGGTTACACTAACACTATTTTCCCTGAAAACTTCCAGTATTATCCTTCATAAAGTCTCACCTTATTGTTTGGAAGGATGAACTCTCCATCCTGCGTGGAGTGCAGGGGCGCGTAGAAGTTCAGTTACTTCACTGATCCGAAGGTATTTGGCAGAGTTCCAGACAACAATGACTCCGAGGTAAGTAGTGTGTAAACCGAATGTATAGTTCTTTTAGAGTTCAAGTGCATGTTAACTCACTCTTGCTCCTTTCATACCTTGTCCCTTGAAGCATGATCCAAGGAGTGAGTTTGCCTCGATGGATGAAGATAGCGCTTAGGTAAGAGTCAGTTTGTACCAAGCACTGTCTGACAAGTAATATTGTTCCAAATGTAATTAACCAATAGTTCTCTATCTTCTTTGCAGGTATCGGCGCCTTGCCGAAAATTTCTAACGTAGGATGGTGACCAACGCTGCCTTGAGCGGTAAAATTCCGAGTAAGTATCTTGCGGTAAGTAAAAGAATGTCTTTGGCGGAACCCCGCTCACCTTTTGTTTCGGGCGGCGATTCAACGGGTGCTGCACCGGGTCGTGGAGATGCTCCGAAGACAGGTGAGTATAGCGCGGCGCTGCAGCTGGCAATGCGACGCGGTTTATTTGAATGTCTTTTTCCTGTATCCACAGGTGCAGCTGCTCCAGGAAAAGATGATGACCAAATGGAAATCTCCTTGTTCTAACCTTCTCTTCTTCTTTCCTTTTCTCTAGGATCGGCGCCGGACACAAGACGGGTGTGGCTGTAGACTGGATGCTGGACTGCAGACAGGGTGAGCGTTACGCTTTTAAGATGCAGAATAACGTGAAGCGTGTGCTGCTCTTCGGGCGTGGTTTAAATAGCATCAAAAAAGTAGTTCCCAGGTAAGAGGTTCTAGTACCACATCCAAGCAGCAAAATAGTTCCTAAGGGAAAATAGTCCCTTCATGGCCTGTACATGAGTTCTTTGCAGGATGACCTGCACAGTTTAAAGTTTGCAATATGAGCCTGGGCCTATGGAGCCAGGACTGAACCCATATAGCCCCTAGGTGGGGTTTTGGGAATTCCTGTGTCTTCTTGGGTGCCTGTTCCCTGGACAGATGGACCTGTTCCGGATGTCTGGGGCCAGGCATTGTGACAATAACACGGCCAGAGCGAGGAATCAATTGAAAGGATGAATAACTACGCACACTCTCCAATCTGTATACAAGAAAATATGAGGTAAGTAATGACCTTCAGCTGACCTCACTTAATCCCACTATTTCCACACTAACCTTGTAGGAGTAGTTTGCTGAATTGACGAGGTGAACTGTGATGCTCCACATGAATCCAACCACAAACACAACGACAAGGAAGGGGGGAGTTAGTAGGGAAACGGAACGAGGGCCGAGCTAGTGTCGGGTAGGTCCACCCTGGATAGCGTTCTTTAGTTCTGTGCACAAAGCATAACACAGCATAATCCTGGCATCTCCAGAAGGGTGTATATAGAAGTTCTTCCTCTGGTTTGCAGTATGTTATTCACCCTTGATTAATATTGGAAAACAAATAATCCTGGCATCTCCAGAAGTGTTCAAACAGAAATTTCTTCCTCTATTGTGTAGTGCGTTATTCACCCTTGCCTGAAATGGAAAACAAATATAATTCCATCTGGGATGCAGTACTGATGGGGCTCAGCGACTGTATGTTTTTGGACAATAAATAACTGAACAATGTACTGTAAAATCAACTCCCGCAACTCGGAGAGTATCCTGGAATGTTATTTTGCATTTGGAAACACACATCAGCGGACAGGCGCAAAGAGGTTTCCAACACGCGGCAGCGGACAGGCGTTAAGAAGTTTACCTTACTTCTGATAAGGGCAGGACACCTCCGTGAGTGGTATTGAAGAAATCGGATGATGAAGCAGTAAGGCGGCAAACTACACGAGGTGCAGCAACTTGCTTCATTTCTCCAAATAGTGCCTCCAAGCACCGAAATGTATGCGTGGAGAAAGGTCCGGAACCCAAACCTTGTGAAACACTAAATACTCAGAAGAAGTCTGAGAACAGTAGAAGCCTAAGAAATCAGGGCTGAAGGACGCGGTCCAAGAAATGGCAGACCGCAAACAGGAAACAAAGTAGCAACAATCAGAGGCGCAGGGCGCTTAGAGGAAAGGATCTAAATACGTACCAAAAGCATGTGACAGATGTGCCCCAAACGCGATCATGTGACTTTAGGTGCTGGAATGCAATGCCGTTTAGCGGTGAGTTTGGAAAATAGACTCCACCTGTTATAGAACAGTCTTGCTGCCGTTCCAAAAGCATACAGATTCCTGCTACCATATGCAACAGGTGAGTGAGGCATGACAGTACCATCCCCCAAAGGCATCTCCACACCCCTCCTTGCATGCACCTGCGAAGCAACACAGTGCATTTATGTTAGCAAGCGGTTTTCATGTCCGGTCTTCAGGGCCGTAGCCCTTCCAGTCAATCAAATAATAAGGTTTGCCAGTATGTATCTTCATGTCCAATATGGCCTTTATCTCGTATTCATCAGAACCTCTGACTTTTACTGCTAAAGGTCTAACAGACAAACGAGTATTCGGATTACATGGTTTGATCAAGGAGACATGCAACACAGGATGTACTCTCCAACGAGCAGGCAATTCCAGACAGACAGCTGCAGGATTTATAAGTCTGGTAAAGGCAAAAGGACCGATAAACCGTGGAAGGCGTTTCTTTTTGCGTGGTATCTTCAGATTCTTAGCTGACAACCATACTTTCATCCCTACCTGATATACTGGTGCAGATGTTCTCTTGGCATCTGCGTTTTGTTTGGTATTCAGTTGGGCATGGTGCAGTTGTTGTCAGATTTGTGTATGCAATACTGACATGTCTCCCAACGTGTAGTTTGACACTGGATTGTCCATAGACAGGTCAGGATCCAATTGAATGGATCTAGGATGTTGGCCATACAAATCAAAAAACAGAGTAGTACCAATAGAAGAATGAAGAGAATTATTATACACAAACTCCGCTGATGGCAACATGGACAACCAGTTAGACTGATACTGCAAGCATAGACACCTTAAGTACTGCTCGTTAGTACTATTTGTTCTTTTCGTTTGGGGATGGAACGAGCTAGACATTCTGTCATCTATTAAGAGAGCAGAAGTAAGTGCCTTCCAGAAATGGGAGGAAAACTGAGATCCTCTGTCTGTAATGATGATAGTCGGTAGCCCAAAGAAACGAAAAACATGTCGCAGAAAAAGGTCTGCTAATACAGGAGCAGTGGGTAGACCCTTACAGGGTATGAATAGTGCAAGTTTGGTAAAATAATCCACCACCACCCATATTGTGTTAAAGCCTTGTTCTAACGGTAACTCAACCACAAATTCCATGGAAATCATATACCAAGGTTTATGTGGTACCGGTAGTTGTTGCATTAATCCCATGGGTTTACCGGGTTGATTTTTGCACTGGGCGCATACAGAACATGAGTTGACATAGTCGATCACGTCTCTGGACATGGAAGGCCACCAACACCATCGTCTTAATAGTTCTACAGTCTTCTTTTGACCTGGATGAGCCGCCATTATTGAATCGTGTCCCCAACGCATGGCTCTGGAGCAGGTGTCTTCAGTAGGTAGATACAAGACCCCTTGCATAAACGGCAGACCCTTCTGGATATCCAAGTTCAATGTATTTACATACTGAGGATGCTGAGATACCTACTCCTGTAGTTTGTGTTTTAATGAAGATTGAGCAGAACAACTGCAAAAGACATGCTTTCCCACAAAAGGATGTGGTTCTGATCTGGATTTGTCATTCCCGAGACGTGATAAGGCGTCCGCTTTGAGTACTTCACATGAAGGGCGGTAAGTAATCTGGAAGTCAGACTGAGTAAAGAACGCATGCCATTTGGCTTGGCGTGCGGTTAGACATTTCATCATTTTGAAGGCTTCTAGATTACGATGATCTGAATATACAGTCACAGGATGTTTGGCTCCTAATAGGTGGTGACGCCACTCCTGTAGGGCGTCTTTGATTGCTAGGAGTTCTCGTTCTGTGACTGTATAATTGCGTTCGTATGGATTAAGCTTACGGGGAAAAAAAAGCACACGGTGCTCCTCATTACTGTCTGGACAGATTTGAGAAGGAATGGCCCAAACTGCAACATTAGAAGCATCCACCTCTACGTAAAATGGTAGATTTACGTCCGGATGTTGTAACACAGGAGCGGTAGTAAAAGCCTCTTTTGGTGCATCGAATGATCTCTGTGCTTCCTTGTTGCAGCCAAAAGACAATTTGGAACTGGTGAGAGCTGTCAATGGAGCTACCGTCTGAGAGAAAGACTTAATAAAGCGACGGTAGAAATTGGTGAATCCTAAAAAGGATTGCAATGCTTTTGTGTTGTTGCGAATCGGCCAGTTCAGAATGGCCTTGACTTTGGAGCTACTCATACCTACTCCCGTAATCTTTGTAGCACTTGAGTGACATGAAGTATATGCTCCTGATATGAAGAGGAGTATATGAGTATATCGTCCAAATAAATGACAACAAACTGGTGCAGGATGTCTCGAAATATGTCATTCATAAAAAACTGAAAGGTCGCAGGGGCGTTACATAAGCCGAACGGCATAACAAGATACTCACAGAGTCCATATCGAGTCTTGAAGGCAGTCTTCCATTCATCACCTTCGCGAATGCGTACCAAAATTATATGCCCCTCGGAAATAAAATTTTGTATAAATGACTGATGAGCCCAATTGATCTAACAATACACTGATTAACGGTAAAGGGCACTGGTTTTTTACCGTTATATCATTGATGGCTCTGTAGTCAATACCAGGCCTAAGATCTCCCTCCTTTTTAGGGACAAAAAACAATGGAGAGGCCGCTGGGGACTGCGAAGGATGAATGAAACCCATCTTAAGCGCCTTATCAATGTATTCCTTGAGGACTGCATCTTCCTCTTGAGTTAAGGAATAAACCCTTCCTGTTGGTACTTTAGATCCAGGTAGCAGTTCTATTGGACAATCGTAGGGGCGATGAGGTGGTAGATGTTCAGCCATACCTTTGTCAAATACATCAGCAAAAGCATTGTATTCCTGTGGTACTTGGATGTCAGGTGAAGACACTATAGTAAGTGAATCCCTGACCACTTCTGATTCTTTGAAGCAGTTTTCATTGCAATATGATGAAGGATATTGTATTTGACCTGTTGTCCAATCAATTAAAGGATTGTGTAGGGTCAGCCAGAAAATACCCAGAATCAATTTGTACTGAGGTGCTGCAATAACATCAAAAACCACTTCCTCAGTATGTCTGTTGTATTGAACCACTGCAATCGGAATAGTTTCTTTAGTAACCAAACCAGATGCGAGAATAGAACCATTGACAGTATTGAATGTTTCTGGGACTTTCTTAGTCACCGTAGATATAGCAGCAGTTTGCAAGAATGAAAGATCAATGTAATTGTTTGTAGCCCCTGAATCAATCATCGCCTGAGTCTGAATGTTAGAACCGTGGAAGCGTAATTCCACTGAGATGGCGATGGGAGCAGAAGAAGTAGTTTTACTGGAGCCCAATTTGAAACTCGACACAGGGACTCATACTGATGCCGAGTCTTGGCGTTTCCCGGACGCCTATTTGGCTTTTTTGGGCAAGAAACCAAAAAATGGTCTGCAGACCTACAATACATGCAGAGATTGTTTTTGCTCCTGTTTTCCCTTTCTGCACTTGAAAGACGACCACGTATGGCCGCTATCTGCATGGGCTCGGGATCGCTGGGAGCCACCACTGGAGGCTCGGAACGTCCCATTGGTGGTAGAAATGGCTTCTTTTCTCTTTACGGGCTTTTCTGCAAGCATCTATTTGTAAAATAAGATCCAGGAGTTCTGTAAATCCTGCAGGTACCACTGGAACAGTAGAAAGGGCATCTTTAAGATCCTCAGACAGCCCTTTGTTAAAGACTGCAGCTTTCTTTTTCTCAGGCCAACTCGTTTCAGCTGTTAACTGATTGAATCTGCCCAAATAGGACAACAGGGGTTGGTTCCCTTGCTGAAGACTCAACAACTCCAAGTCATTGGCTTGTGTAGCATATCGCATGTCAAAAACCTTGCTCATAGCTTCTAATAAAGCATCACAGTCGTATAATAATGGACTTTTTCTTCTAACAGCGGATTGGCCCACGCCGCAGCTGTGCCACCCAAGTATGATAGAACAAATGCTGCTTTGGTAGTTAAGTCTGGGAATGAATTAGGCCGACACAAAAAATGTAAGCAGCACTTATTAACGAACGTACAATATGCTTTAGGTTCGCCAGTGAACCTCTCGGGAGGAGCCAGGGGAAACTGAGTAGGCATCAGCACTTGTACTGATTCCCGTGGAGGTAGTAACAACCCTGAACTAGAAGCGCTGGCTGCCAGGATATCACCTCCCTGATTTGGAGGAGAACCCATTGCGTCTTGTAGGACATCCATGCGATGACGCAATGCATCCTGGGCAGGTATCATCCTAGGCAGTTATCATTTCGTAGATCCGCTATCAACCGTGTTAGGGCTTCCAAGGGATCTACTACCTCCATTGCTATGGCTTCTGATTCTGACATGCCGCCCTTAATTCACTAGAGCTAAAACAATAGTGCATTATACCAACAAAGGATACAGGTGGAATATTAACATAAAAGGATACAATATGGATCTGAATTCTTTCTTCTTAACCTTCACTGAAGTATCCTCAAGGAAAAATCATTTCCATTGATTACACCCACTGCCCGATGTAATAAAACGGCCAGAGCGAGGAATCAATTGAAAGGATGAATAACTACGCACACTCTCCAATCTGTATACCAGAAAATATGAGGTAAGTAATAATAACCTTTAGCTGACCTCACTTAATCCCACTATTTCCACACTAACCATGCAGGAGTAGTTTGCTGAATTGGCGAGGTGAATTGTGATGCTCCAGATGAATCCAACCACAAACACAACGACAAGGAAGGGGGGAGTTAGTAGGGAAACTAATCCCGAACGGAACGAGGGCCGAGCTAGTGTCGGGTAGGTGCACTCTGGATAGCGTTCTTTAGTTCTGTGCACAAAGCATAACACAACATAATCCTGGCATCTCCAGAAGGGTGTATATGTCATGATCCACAGAACACTCCCCTTTTGGACCTCATGGTCCTTGTCACAACGGGGCTTGCACTCCTTGATACTCCCAACATGGCCGTCTATCGTGCAACATCTTCCTTGTCTTTACGTCATATGTAGCGTATTTACAAATATGCCGCGCACCCGCGGGCCCGCGCGTCTCATTGATACTGCAAGCAGTGACTAGACGTGTGCTCCGTAGTTCGCTACACTGTTATCCTTGTTCCTGAACCTCCTAATTCCATTCCCATTACCCTCTTCCTTCTTCCTTGTTTCCCGGACTCGTGTGCTGTGTACTCACCTTCTTCGTTCCTGGATCCCGGAGTGTCTGAATCCTGGAGCTCTGAATGCACGCTGGACCCAGAAGAGGATCGCGGGGGCTTATACAAGATCAGGTCTGTGCGTAAGAAGACACCGCCCAAGAAATCCTGCAATGATCGCTCCCAGGTTAGATAGGGGGAATTCCGTGACAGTATATAGAAGTTCTTTCTCTGGTTTGCAGTACATTATTCACCCTTGATTAATATTGGAAAACAAATAATCCTGACATCTCCAGAAGTGTTCAAACAGAAATGTCTTCCTCTATTTTGTAGTGCGTTATTCACCCTTGCTTCAAATGGAAAACACATATAATCCCATCTGGGATGCAGTACTAATAGGGCTCAGCGACTTTATGTTTTTGGACAAAAAATAGCTGAACAATGTACTGTAAATTCAACTCCCGCAACTCGGAGAGTATCCTGGAATGTTATTTTGCGTTTGGAAACACACGGCAGCGGACAGGCACAAAGAGGTTTCCAACACGCAGCAACGAACAGGTGTTAAGAAGTTTACCTTACTTCTGATAAGGGTAGAACACCTCCGTGAGTGATATTGAAGAAATTGGATGATGAAGTAGTAAGGCGGCAACCTCCGCGAGGTGCAGCAACCGGCTTCGTTTCTCCAAATAGTGCCTCCAAGCACCGAAATGTATGCATGGCGAAAGGTCCGGAACCCGAACCTTGTGAAACACGAAATACTCAGAAGAAGTCTGAGAACAGTAGAAGCCCAAGAAATCAGGGCAGAAGGACACAGTCCAAGAAATGGCAGACTGCTAACAGGAAACAAAGTAGCAACAATCAGAAGCGCGGGGCGCTTAGAAGAAAAGACCTAAACACGTGCCAAAAGCACGTGACTGATGTGTCCCAAACGCGATCATGTGACTTTAGGTGCTGTGCAATGCAATGCCGTTTAGCGGGGAGTTTGGAAAATAGACTCCACCTGTTATAGAACGGTCTTGCTGCCGTTCTAAAAGCATACGGATTCCTGCTACCATATGCAACAGGTGAGTGAGGCATGACAGGAACTCACATTTCTCTTTGTTCAGTGTGAGTTGGGCTTCCTCTAAGGCCATGCACACTCGCATGAGAGTGTCGTCATGCTGTTCTTCTGTCTGACCAAATACCAGTATGTCATCACTGTAATTTAGACAGTTTGGCACATGTTTGATTTACGTTGTGGATCTCTCCCTGGAAAATTTCTACCGCAGACGACACGCAAAAACTCAGTCGTTTGTATCTATGTAATCAAAGGTGAGTGACAAAAGTTGTTATATCTGGACCTTTTGCTGAGTTCTAGTTGGTGATAACCTTTGTTAAGGTCCAATTTTTAAAAGACTGTGGCCCCATTTAGAAAATGCACCATGTTGGTGATGCAGGGGACCTGGTGGCGTTCTCTCATGATGGCTTTGTTGGGTCTTCTCATGTCCACACATATGCGGATGTCGGATGAGTCTCTTTTGGGCACAGGCACTATGGGGGAAACCCACGTTGTGGGACCTTCTGCTGGTTCGATAATGTCTGCCTCCAGTAGCTTCATTAGTTGGTTTTCTACTTGCTTCTAGATATTGATCAGGATTCCCCTGTAAGGTTGAGCTACTAGTGGGATGCTGGTGTTGATGTGTAATTCAATTTGTTGATCCTTCAATTTTCCTAAACCTTTGAACAGCGCGGGAAAAACTTGCTCGGTGCTTTGCGGTGGGGTCCAGGTATTTGTGCACCATGAGTTGATATAATATGTGGACTAGTCCCATTTCAATGGCTGCTTGGTAGCTAAGAATGCATCCGCTGTCGGTGGCAGCTTCTAGGACGTGCATGGGAAATGTCTTTTGCATGATCTTTGTAACGGCATGAGGCCATGAAGAATCCTTTGCAGGCTAAAGGTGTCTTCGAGCCATAGGGGAATATGAGCGCTTGGGCTGGTTGTAAGCGAGGGGCATGAGGTATGCTCTTGTACACCTCCTCGCTGATCACGTTTACGGTGGCCCCAGTGTCTATTATAAATTCTGCCGCTGTTTGGTTGACCTGGATTATCAGTAGCGGGCTTTGTTCTTTTGCAACAGTGTTTCCTAGTGCATATAGGTAACCCTTTTTCCGTGGTTCCTCCTTGTGCTTCTCGCTTCTTCAGGCATTGTCCTCCGAGGACGTGCTTGATGCACTGTCGGACTGAGATTGTTCCACGAGGTACCTGATGTACTGTCGGGGTCTCCTACTCTGTCTGGATGCTGGGCTCTTGTTGTCCATCCATTTGTTTCTGTCTTGCCTTCTCTCTGGCTATGTGTCACAGTGTCGGTGACGTGCGGGGGTGTGGAAGTGCTGTGTTGTTCGACTTGGGGTCGATTGCCCTTGCTCTGGGGTTGGCCGTTCATTTCTTTCTGCTTCCTGCATTTTGCTGCGCAAAATGAGGCAGACCGCTTTGTAGTGATTCTCCCCTCCGCAGGCGGACCATGTTTGGCGCATGGTCGGGCATTGGCCCTGATGAGGGTATTCGTGACCACACCTGTAGCAAAATGGGTCGCTGTTGTTTCTCATGGTCCTTCTAGCTTGTTGATGTTTTCATGTTTTCTGTGTGTGATTTTTATGTCATCAAGCCCTTCTACCTGCGCTGTCAGTGCAGCGTCCGATCGAGCCAGGCGCAGTATTTCCTCTAAGTTTTGTGGTTTTTGTAGTAGCTGTTTCCTGAAGTCTGCACTTTCACACCCAGCTATGACCTGTGAGCGAAGCGCTTCTTCGTTGGAGTATTTGTTGAACTCACAGTGTTTCATTCTTAGTCTTAGCCTCATTGCAAAAGCGTCCATGGTCTCGCCTTTGTTTTGTTTTGTGGTGTGGAAGATATATCTTTCAGAGTCCACATTTGTGTGGGGCGTGAAATAGTCAGTGAGGGTTGTTTTTAGGATGGTGTAGGTTTCTATGTCGCTTTCCAGTATTTCATCCAGTATGTCTCGCACGTTTGAGCCCACAGTGTGGTTGAGCAGGCTGTGCTTCTGTTCATCTTCTATGCGTCTGACTGCCTTGAGGCACACTTCGAAATCCCTCAGCCACCTCTTCCACCGTGATCCTAGCGTGCAGGTGTCAGTCAGATCAAAATTTGAAAGAAGTTGGGACAGTATGCTGTCTGACATTTTCTTTGGAAATGTGCTTGCTGGTGTCACTGGAACAGTTAGTGAGTCCTCCTCTATCATGCTCTCTTGAAGTGCTGGGTGTGCTGGTTGAGTGTAACCTCCAAGCTGGGATCTACCTCTCAGGCCTTGAGGGCGACTTGTATTCGGCTTGGTTCTTGCTTAAGCTCTCTTCTCATGTGGCCCTGGTATGATTGGTATGCTCTTACTGTGACAGGGGGGGCCCTGCTGTTATTTCTGTACTCCTTGGTTACTGTGCAGGCCCAGGTGGGGGTGCTGTGTTGGGCGGGTGTTTTCCCGCTCTGTTCTTTCAAGTGATTTGTGGGCCCAGGAGGGGGCACCCTGCTGGCGCTGTTGAGCGGGCGATTTCTCGCTCTGTTTACTGGCTGTTTATGTGCCAGAAAGTCTGTGACTTTCTTTCTCCTTTGCCAGCGGGGAGCGTTTTGCTCCCACCCGCTGGTGTGCTCTGAACCGTGGGTGAGCGGGCGCCTTCCCGCTTTCACAGCCTCCGACGGCCGCCTCTACCTGCTGTGGGCGGGAGATGACCTCTCCCACCGCCCGGATGCTGGTAACGGGGAGCCTGCGCGCTCACTGTTAGGAAAGATTTCATAATTGTATGTAATTTTCCCTCCATGTGGCAACCCCCAAACTTTTTGCTGTTGTTTTACACCCTGATCTAGACTTTGCCAGAGAAGCGCAGCCTTCCGCCGCACTCCTCTGGCCTTTCGCTCAATTCTTATGGGGAAACTGACATGACCTTTGTCAGTACTGTCAGTCAGTACTGGGAGACTATGTTTCCCTTAGTCCTTTCCTCATGTTGCAGCTTTTGTGCAACATGAAACAAGAGTGCACTGTAATTTACTTTACCGTGCTCTTGGGTCTCTAGTCACTCCAAAGACCCTAGAAACTCTCGCTGGACTTATGAACTGTGCAAGTGTGTCACGGACAGGACTGGTGGCAGCTATCGTTTCTCTTGTGTTTTGAACCCTTTTTCGCCATGTTATCTGCGCTTACCACGTTTGGCACAAATAAGTGCCCTGGTCTTACGCTCACCTGGCTCCCACAGGGGCGTCGGTCGGACCCGGACAGCTGCGGTCTCCTCCCACGTGATGTGTAGTGCAGCGATGACTGACTGGATCTGTCCTCCTAATCTTGTCTGCTTAACCCGTAGAAATATTCTCCTGCAAGTGGAGAGATGGATTTAGCCACTTGTGGATTCAACTGATGGCACCTCCACAGTCCTCCCCAACTAATCACCTCCGAAATGCCCTCACAGCAATCTCACCTTATATTCTTGAAAGATGAGCTCTCCATCCTGCGTGGATTTGCAGGGGCGCGTCGATTCCAGTTACTTCACTGGTTTAAAGGCTCAGGAGAGTTCCGGAGAGTATTGACTCTGAGGTTCCTGGTGAGGACCAGTAAGTATTAAGTTCATAGAGTTCAATATGTCCGATGTGCACTCTTGTTCCCCCCTTCCTTTCTTGTCTTGCAGCTGGCTCGTGAAAAGATGCTCTTGTGGCAGCTGGTGTCGCTCAGGTGAGTGTCTGTATTACCCGGCGCTGTCCGGTAAATGTTGCACGAGGAAAACGTGCTGTTTTGTCTCTCTTTACAGATGCGGCACGTGAAAATATGGAGAGTCACAAAAGGATGCCTCCGGTGGTAAATCAGGTAAGTCTATGGTGGTAAGAATTATATTTGTTGGTTCCCTCGGCTCACCTTGTGGTTTTCTTTTGTCTCCTAGGTGCCGAAGTTCGGCGAAGAAATGATGGAGGCAGCGCCGACCCGAAGGATGCTGTGAAGACTGGTGAGTATGGCGCGGCGCTGCAGCTGGAGGTGCGGCGGGTGCAGAAATGATGTTCTTTCCAGGTCCGGAGACATGATGGATCCAGAATCAGGCGTGGAATAGAAATAAGTTCGTTTTCTAACCTTGTCCCTTTCTTTCCTCTTTGTTTTAGGAGCTCCGGATTTGAGGCGGGCGTGGCAGAAGACTGGATGCAGGCTGCAGGCACGGTGAGTGTTACGCTGCTGGATGCAGAATAACGCGAAGCATGTGTTGCTGGTCGGGTGTGGTTTAAATAGCCTCAAAAGTAGTCCCAGGTAAAAAGTCCCTAGAACCACACCCGAGTAAAAAATAGTCCCTGTAGAAAAATAGTCCCTTTCAGGCTTCATGTTGAATTGGAGTCATTTGCAGCATGGTCTGCCTTAGGCGCCAGGACTGATTCCTACTATGAGCCTGGCGCCTAAGGCACCAGGACTGAACCCAGATAGCCCCTAGCCGGGGCTGCTGAGGTTTCACTAAATGTCTAGATGCCTGCGTCCGGGGCTGATGGGCTTGGTCCGGATGCCTGGGGGTAGGCATCATGACACCTGGCTCCAAAATGGCCATGCCACAAGGTTCTTTGACCTGTCCTTTGGCCATCTTGCCCCTTCACATTCCCCAGGTCGGGCCGATCCGGGTTTAATCCTTATTTGGTCATGCACTTTCCTGCAAAACCCAACGCTTTTGCGGGCTTCTGCATGCCTTGTGTGTATGCCTCCAGGATGTGGGCTGGGATGTCTGTTCCCAATACACATCCTGGGTGCCAGAAAGTCTGGAGTGTCCTGAATGCCTGGGACCACTGTGGTCCGTGATAGGTCCACGTATGGTGTGAGTGAGAAGATCTCCCATTGGGTCCTCTCCGTTTTGGCGCGAAGGGAACTTTGGATAAGAGGAGGCTGAAAACACCACTACCATGTCGATCTCCTGAGTTCACACCGAACAAGTGATAAGGAGCCAAGTATCCTGCAACAAGAAGCTGATTCGAGGAACTGCTGGTGACCTGCTGAAGGTTTGGCCCCCTGAACTGCTGTAGTCCTGCGAGACTCCTCTGCATCTGATCGTCCTAGATGGTCTGCAAAGGCACTTCAACCCATTGGAATAGTGGGATCAACTATTCCCGGCACCTTCATCAAACCCTGCAAGTAAGCCTCTTCGGAAGTGTCCCTGGGCCAACCAGTGGGCTGACCAGCTTACGCAGGAAGCTTTGCTCTGTCACCGCCGCCCTTTCGGGGGAAGCCCTCGAAACTTGGTCTACTTCTTGCTCTGTGTCGAGACGTCCTGATCATTGCAGCTGAACCTGCCAGCAACGTGAACAGAACTGGAGAAGTCTGGGCTGCCTGTGTCTGGGACCGGTGAGTAGTCCATACCCCAACCGGTGGCCCCTGGAGCAGCACCCCTTTTCTTTTCTACCGCTGTTGCGAAATAGCGACTCTATCCAGCACTCTCGCCCTGGCTCTGCCCACAAGTGGAGGCCGTGCTTGAGTAGTGGGGACTTGTTCTACATCGCTTCATTCACCTTCCTGAGCTGCCCAAGACCCTTGAAGAGACCCTACTTTATCCATTGGCACCAGCGCGTGCAGGTACTTTTGAGCATAAGGCTCCTCTCTTCGTAGGGCTCGGACTTCCTCCTAGTTAGGTGTATTTCTGATGTTGAACTGGGTCTAATGATTACTTGCACTGCCTGTTTTCCTCCCCATCTAGCTGGTCTACATATTACGTGCTCCTAACTCCTTAGACCCCTCGGTCTTGTATATATATTGTATTGATTGTGATGTGTTGCTTTACTTTAGTATTATTGTGATTCTTTGTTATGGTCGATGTTTTAAAGGCCTTGTAATAAATGTGTCTATATTTTTATTGTAACACCTGTTTGGAGTAATTTGTAAGTGTCCTTGCTTTGTGTGCTCATTGAGGTCTTTCAGTCACCCTCACCCCTCTTGAGACTTAGTCTTGACCGCCGCCACCGCTACCCTGATTGGTCTGGCTTGTCCAGAGGTTACCCTGTTCCAAGAACCCTCCAGGTCCGAGTTCAGAAATCCATCTTAACATTCATTTACCCGTTGTCTGGTTCTGTTGAGCTGAGCAGGAGGTCAGTGCCTCCACCGCTCGAAGCGTATGATGCCCTGTGGGACCTCCTGCCCTCGCTGCTGTCTCCAGCGTGATGGTGTGCTGGGGCCTGCAACAAGGATGCGAGCGCGGACGCTCCAGCTAAGCAGAGCGGGCAGCGCGGGGTCCGCTTACCGCCTCGTCACCACTGTGAAGTCCCTCACGGACCGCCTTACGTTCTGGGCATGCAACCGCTCTCCATTCACACAAGAATGGGCGGACAACGGAGCTGGGGTGCAACACATCTTTATTCGTACACATCAATACTGGAACTGCCTTTCCTTCCTCTCCTTACTCCTCCCCTTCCTGCTGCCCCGTGGCCCTCCCCATGTGACAAGAGATTGTGACGACACCACACACACAGTCTGGCCACTGGCCAAAGGTTCTGATCTTGTTTCCAGGTGTTGTGAATCATGGTGGAATCCAACAGAGAGAACGTTAATTTAAAGAAGACAAACACCACCTTCCGCTTGGGCACAGTTCTTTCTTTTACCAGACTGACATCCTCCCGCCGTTACCCATGCGTGATGCATGCGTGTTTAACAGCCCTCTTTCCACCTGCTTCCCATTCATTCACTTGCATCAACTGTGGGAATGGCGTGAAAGGTGTTGGGGTGTCAGGGGGGCAAGGCTCTTATAAAAGGATTATTGTGACTACTTTTAATAAAAATATAAGCAGTTATTCCTGGGGGTGGGGGTCAGAAACAATATTTTTCTGAAGAAGGGCTCCGTTTTAATACCACTGACTTACACACTCAAAATCTGTGGCTTAGCTATAGAAGAAATCGCAGTTAATTTTAGAGGTTGTTTTTT
The DNA here is from genome assembly GCF_040938575.1 of Ambystoma mexicanum. NCBI lineage: Eukaryota > Metazoa > Chordata > Amphibia > Caudata > Ambystomatidae > Ambystoma > Ambystoma mexicanum. Next base: position 536,536,491 of record NC_090928.1, on the reverse strand, counting down.
CCAGTAGTCAAGCAGGAAAGCGAAGCATGCCTGGCAGGAAAGTTTGATCATTTAAACATATATACAAGTCCTAAAATAATGCCCAAATATAGACAGGTAAAAACCATTAAGGAAGACTCATCAGTCTGGTGCACATGGATGCCTTCCATCATTTTTGCAGCGCTGCAAGTTGACGTTTCTCTCCTCTCTGCTGCAAATGGCGGGCGAACGCGCCAGCGAAGGTGGCATGGTGGGCGCCGCCCCTTAGTGGGGGTTGCCCAGCCGACCACCTCCCCCCACTCCTCATACAGGTCAAGGGGGGCAGGGATGGGGAGGGAACACGAGAACCCGCCCCCGGAAGCGGACGAGAGCCCGCAAAACGTGGGGGGCGGGGCAGGAAGCCGAGGGAGGGACCGCCCCCTTAAAGGGATAGGTTACAAGTACCGGCACATTCTCCCTCGGTTTCCTGCCTCGCCTGTTCGTGGATTTCGGATTTCGTTTCCTGCCTCGCCTGTTCGTGGATTTCGTTTGTGATGTGATGTGCTGTGTGGAGACTGTTCCAGTTACTGAAGTGTTCCGGCGAAGGTGAGGTCGTGGTTCCAGGAGGAAGGGCATCAAGGGCAGGAAGAAATGCGCGGTCGGAGGTAAGTGTGGGGGAAGGGCAAAGAAAAAGGCTGTTCTTTGTGGGGTAGTGCCCAGATGGCCTTGTTTAGCTCCCACCTTCTCGCCGCTGACCTCGCCTGGGGTGGGTGTTCGGGAAGATCATGCTTGGAGGCCAATAAGTGACGGATGCGAGGTCACTCTCTACTCTCGAGCTGTGGCCCAGCCCTTTCCTTGTGTTCACCTCGCTATTCCGTGTCTGCCGGGGCTGTGGACCCCAGCCTGAATTTTGTGGCACGGCTTCCCTGGGCTCTCAGGGTTCCCCTGGCCAAAGCGTGGGAGGCCCGCTCAGTCCCGATTTTCCGTCGACCGTTCTCGGATTTGTGGTTCTAAACTTGGAATGGAGAAGCCAAATGTAGAAGTCCCAGTTTTCTGGGAGAGACTCGGGACTGGATGACGTCCTCGCGTGTGGAACGGGGAGGGTTCAGAGTTTCAGCTTTCCAGTCTGTTCTCTCGATGTGGAGTTGTGGGACCTGTAGTCCGGAATTCAAGACGGAAAGGTAATGTGTGTGGGGGCTCAGAGGGGCAGACTATTAGACAGGACTGGTTGGCGTACACGTCGTGCAGATGGGTCGCATATTGCTGTGTCTCTTTGTTTTGGTTTGCCTTTCTGTGCAGGGCTTTCGGACAGGAGCCACGGCAGTGCACTGTGCACACTTCCAACTTGAAACATTTGAATAGGCAAATTATTGGATGGTTCGATTTGGAATGGAAATTGGGTTGTCGAAATTGGGGGGAAAAAAAAAAGGCTATGGGGGATGCGGTCATGGTGGGAGCCTGCAAGGATTTGACACCGAGTGGTTGTCGTGCACCTGGGTGGTGCACTTTTTCCGGGTGCTGTTGGGATTGTGATGTGGATCCCTCCCCGCCTGGGACGGGAGGTTGTTCCCGGACCTTCCCCCACCTTGTACTTTCGCCACCTCAGAAGGAGTTTCGGGTCTGTCCGAAGAGCCGCGGTGGCGTCGCTGGCGGGTGGGGGGCTGCCATGTAGGCCCTCGAGGCGGGTTGAGAGGGAGGGTATTCTCTCTCGGACTGTGATTTCAGAGCTTGTGGGGGCGGCTGCAGGTGGACTCGCGCTGAATTGGGCGAGGGCGGGGAGAAGGTGTTTGTGTTGTCTCCCCTAGCGCCTGTGTGTGTGTGTAGAGGGTTTTGGTTGCTTGTGTGGGCTGGGGGGTTGGGCTTGCTTTCAAGGACACCTGTTGGGCTGTGTTTTGTGTAGCCTGGGGCGGCTAGGGGAGGCGTGGGGTTCTAACGTTACAAGGCGCCGGCTACAACAAGCTTTCTGGCGGGCGAACGCGGGAAGGGCAAGGAACAAGGCTGTTCTTTGTGGGGTAGCGCCCATATGGCCATGTTTAGCTCCCACCTTCTCGCCGCTTACCTCGCCTAGGAGTGGGGGTCGGAGTGCGGTAGAGGTGCGTTCTTGATAGTGGTAGGTAAATCATCAGAGGGAGAGGTGCGCGGGGGGTTTTCTGGGTATAGAGGTTTGGAATTGTATGGCTGGACGGGTGGGGAATTTGGTGGGCATGGCATTTTCTGATAGCGTCGGGTCGCGGTAACGGAGTTCAGGAGAGGGTACAATTGCGGGGAGAACACCGAAGCCCAGGGTCGCGGCGGGCAAAGGGTGCAGGGCGTAATGAGGTTGGAAAGGTTGGGCAATTTTGGGCAGCACAATGTGCCCCCTTTGTCCTCACATCTGCGCCGCCGGTCATCCTGGGGGCTCTGCCAGTGGGAGATTGGGAGGAGGCTCTGGTGTTACAGCAAGGGGGGCTGCGGTTCCTGTCGGTCAAGGAGTGTTCGGGTATTCGTGGGTGATGGGAGTACAACCAGAGGTTTGCCGGTATGCGGGGATCACCAGTTGGGGGATTGCCACCCCTCTGTAAGGATCTGCACCGCATGAATGAGTAAAGGGAAGGGGGGTTGGCAAGCAGCATGAATGGGCCGTTGAAGGTGCACCGGTGAAAACTCGGGGGCGGGCGTGTGGAATCGCAGCAAAAGAGGCCAAGCTTGAATCAGATACAGGGTATGGGGAAGGTAGCCATTGCAGGGCACCCCAATTAGTGGGGTGGGGAGTGCTGACCCAGTCCATTCTTAGCCTTGTGGGTAATGGCGGCCGCAAACAAGGGGCGAGGCGCAGGGGGGGAATGGTGTGCACGCAAGGATCTTTAGGGATGCATCAGAAAAGTGGCATCATCTGTAGCATACGGGGGGTTGAAGAAGCTAGTGCAGCTGGGTCATATGGGAAACGGTGTAGCAAACAGGGTCCTCCTAACTCGTGGCCACGCGCCCGTACATAAGGGTACAAGACTGTCATGCGGGTGCTAGCGCTATGACGCCGGAGGTGCGGTGAGAAGTGCAGGCAACACATGCTCTGTAAAGCACCTAGGTTTTAAGGCACTATACAACAACACATCGCATTATGGTTAACCGCGCTCCGAACAAAGAGCAGCGTTTCAGTTTTAGCAAGTACATTCTGCCCCGATCAATTAATCATTTAATGCTTTCGGCGTTCACTGCGGTATATATAGTTGTGCGTTGCTTGCAGCCCAACTCCGTGAGCATTCTTTCCTTCCTGCGGCAACTATGTTCTTCATGGCCAATAGCCAAATGTGAAATATTTCGGCAATTGAGTGTCTCAGTGGGTTTTATACACGCTGGTAAATGACAATTTCACAAGCCAGTGCTTTGTAATTACGTAAAGTTTCAAAACACTCAAGACCAACCCGGATTGAATCTGTTAAATCACACTGATTGGTATGCTGGTACTTATATACGTGCGTGATGATGGAGAGAATGTAGCCAGATTCATTCCGTTACACCCTGCTATAACATTTTGTTTAAAAAAAAAAAAAATGGTCAGGTTGGGTAAGGTGGCATACTTTCCAAGTCAGTTTATTAAATTGGATTAAGTTAGTTCATGGTAAGAACGGGGAATGAATGTGTGCAAGTGCAGAAATTACACAGTGGGTGTTAGGAAAGATTTCGTAATTGTAGGGAATTTTCCTTCCATGTGGCAACCCCTAAACTTTTTGCTATTGTTTTTAACCTTGTTCTTGACTTTGCCAGAGAAGTGCAGCCTTCTGCCGCACTCCTCTGGGCTTTCGCTCCTTTTCTTACGGGGAAACTGACATGCCCTTAAGACAGTCAGTACCGGGGAACGCTGTTTCCCGTAGTTTCTTTTATCGTGTTGCGGCTTTAGTGCAACATGACACAAGAGGGCACTGTAAGCTAAGTTACAGCTCTCTTGGGTCTCTAGCCTTCTACAGACCCTAGATACTCTTTTTGGATGGTATTTGATCGGTGCAAGTCATTCAGGGACTGGAATGCAGGCAGCGATCGTTTTGTTTATTTTGAGCTCCTTTTGGCGTTCTGAGCACGTTTTTCGCACTGAACCCAAAATGGTGGCCTGGCTCCCAAAATGGCCAGACCACGAGGCTCCTTTGTCCTGTCCACTGACCGTCTTGCTCCCTTCACCTTCCCCAGGTCGGGCGACCCGGGGCCTTCCTTATTTGGGCATGTACTTTCCCGCGAAACGTGGTTGCTTTCGCGGGCTTCTACATGTCGTTTGTGTGCCTCCAGGGTGTGGGCTGGGATGTCTGGTCCCAATACACATCCTGGGTGCCAGAGAGTCTGGGGTGGTGTGAATGCCTGGGACCACTGTGGTCCGTGATTGGTCCACGTATGGTATGTGTGTTGATGAGCGGATCTCCCATTGGCTCCCCTCCGTTTTGGCGCGAAGGGAACCGTGGATAAGAGGGAGCTGGAAACACCACTACCATGTCGATCTCCTGAGTTCTCACGAACGAAGGAATACAGGAGCCAAGTATCCTGCAACCAAGAGGCTGGACCGAGGAATCGCTGGTGACCCGCTGAAGGAATCCTCCTTTGCACTGCTGTCGTCCTGTGAAACCCTTTCCTCCTTGGATCGAACCAGAAGGCCTGTACTGGTGCTTCGACCTTTGGAATAGCAGGAACAGCTATTCCCGGCGACTTCATCATCTCCTGCCAAGTAAGCCTTCGGAAGTGTCTCTGGGCCATCCAGTTGACTGACCAGCTTACAAGGGAGTCCTGCTCTGCAACTGCCGCCAGGTTGTGTTGTATTTCGAGTCCTTGTCACTCTCCCACGCTTCGTACGCTTGGCGTCCCCAGGTCTGAAGGGAGGAGTGTACATTTGGCTTGAATACACACGGCCGCTCCGTTGTCCTGCTGCGGCAACAAAACTGTGCTGGGTTCGTCGATTGGGACGTCTTTTTGCTCTACACGACTACGAGGCGTTCCCTGCTCTTCTGAACCTGCCAGCTGCTGAAACTAACGTGGAGAAGCCTGGGTCTGCTTGCTTCGGGGACCGGTGAGTAGTTTAGCTAGGATCTGGTCGCCCTCCTGCAGTATCCCATTGCTTTTCCCTGCTGTGTAAAAACAGCACCCTTTTGGCCGTACTCGCGCTCTGCTTCTGCCCGCTGTGGAGGCTGCGCTTGAGTTGCGGAACCTGTTCTCCTTCTGCTGTGCACTAACCCGAACTGCCTGACTTCCTCCGAAGAGCTTCCCCTTTTGCCCGTTGGCACCGGCGTGGCAGGTACTTTGAGCACAAGGCTCCACTCTTCGCAGGGCTCGGACTTCCATCTAGTTAGGTGCCTCTGAAGGCGAACTGAGTCTAAAGCGTTATCGCACTGCCTGTTTTCCTTTCCTTTCAGGTGGACTACATATTTCGTGCTTTAAACGCTTGCGACTGTGTATTTGTATATATATTGTGTTGATATGGTATGTGTTGGTTTAATATTGTGATATTGTGATTTTCTCGCTACGGTCATTGTTTTAAAGGCCTTAAAATAAATGTGTATCTATTTTTGATATAACAACTGTTTGGAGTAGTTTGTAAGCGCTCTTGCTTTGTGTGCTCATTGCGGGCTTTCAGTCACCCTCACCCCTCTTGAGACCTAGTCTTGACCGCCGCGATCGCTACCTTGATTGGTCTGGCTTGTCCAGAGGTTACCCTGTTCCAAGTAATTAGGTTGGCCTTCTGAACTTCTGCGCCACCAGGACAGAGTTCAGAAATCCGTCTTAACAAATTGGTGTACAGCGGTGGGATACGACTGAAGGTATCCAGTGTTGCGCTCGAACTAAGGCATTTCAGGTTATTCCAAACAGTACACGTAGTGAATTGTTGTAATATAACTTTAAAAAGGCCATAGTCCTATCAAACAGCATGGAAACAAATACCTTGTTAACTTTAAATGCTTCCAAATCAGAAACGCTGAAAAAGATGTGTGCGGAGAGAGGTGTTTCCTCTCAAGGCACAAAATTGGAAATGATCCAGAGAATCGTGGCGTGGCAAGAAGCGCAGCTTGACGCTATAACTTCCGAGGACAGTGCAGAAGGTGGTGGGGCTGCTCTCACTGGCAGAACCGACGGTTCTGCCGCTGCACTGATCCATCGCGACCACGAGGACAGGGAGGATGTGATGTCTAATGTTTCCTCTGCCAGTGTTGATGGGGAGGCTATGCTTGAATTCAAGAAGCAAGAGCTGCGGTTTAGGCAGCAGGAGCTTGAATTCAGCATAGCCAAACTAAAAATCGAACAGGCAGAAAGACAGGGATCACCAGTTGGAACTGGCCAAGCTTCAGGTTGCAAATGGATCCAAGGGTCCTAGACATGGGTCTGGGGCTTCCTCTCATCCACGGTTTCCAAAAGATCTGCTCAGTGTGTATGAAGAAAGGAATGACATTATGGACTGGCTGAATGCGTTTGAGTATGCATGCGAGGTCCAGGAAGTTGACAATGCTGATAAGATTGCGTGGTTGCTCAGTAGACTGCCCCATTCTGGCTGCAGTGCCATTATGGAAATGTCGAAGGCTGAGCGGGCTGATTTCGCAATGTTAAAGCAAACTCTCATTTTAAAGTTTGGGAAGACTCCGGCCCAATATTTAAAGCGTTTTCGAGAGTATAAGAAAAAGGAAGGTGGTACTTGGGTATCTTATGTCGCTGAATCTTTGAAAAACTTAACTGGCTGGGTCGAAGGTTATAAGGTTTCTACCTTCGAAGGCATGATAAATCTTGTCATGCTGGAACACATTTTTGCTTCTTCTTCCCCGGAGCTTAAGCAGCATTTGGCCGATTCGAAGGAGATAGATCCTAAGAAGCTGGCCATTGCAGCAGACTTATGGGTGTCACATCGAGTGTCCCATAAGGACAAAACTCATCCTGGTAAGCAGGAGGAAGGGAAAAAGTCCAAAGATATGGAGGGTGGGGAATCTGCTAACTCTTCTTCCCATAAGGGCCACAAAAAGAAAAACAAGGGTAAGACACAAGAGAACTCACAGGGTAGTGGAGGTTCGCCTCCGAAACAGAACTCTGGTTACAATAAGCCTCCCTACGTAAACAGACCCACTGGGGCTTGTTTTTCTTGTGGAGCAACTGACCATGTGAAGGGGGATCCCCGTTGTAAGGTTAGACCTTTGGGGGTCCACTCCGCTAATCTGGCCTTCTCCTCCTACGAGGAAGAAGAGATTACAGGAGCATCCTTCTCCTCAGACTCATTTCCCAGCGGAATAGAGGCTGAGGTAGTTTTAGTGTCCCTGGGTTCCTGGGAGCCTAAAGTCGCAGAGGCTTATGCTAGGATTCCGGATAATACCAAGCACTACTTTAAAGACAGTGTGCTGATCAATGGAGTGGATACTCCAGCTCTTAGGGATAGTGGGTGCAGTCGCACTGTAGTGGATTCTACCTTGGTAGACTCAGAGGAAGTTGCCAGAGCTACTCTGATGCCCACTAAGTTGGCTGACGGCCCCCTCCGTATGTTTCCCGTGATCCCTGTAAATCTTACTTTAAATGGTACAGCAGTCAGGATTCCAGTGAGCATTCAGAGAAACGTCCCGGGAAAGGTCTTGTTGGGTAATGATCTCAGAGCTTTGGGGCTCGTAGGAGACACTGCCGAAAGACCCTACACACGGTCTCAAGCACGGGCAGCATTGGCCAAGTCCAATACGCCGCCCCAGCCGAAGGGGAAACCCAAGGCGAAAGGAGTCTACAAGTCAAGAAGAGGGAAAGAGAATATTCCCCCTAGCTCGCCTACCACTGCGGTGGAGGAAGTTGGTCAATCGCCCGGGCCTGACGAGGAGGTGGCGATGCCTGAAGTATTCGACCCCAACGATCATCCTGAACTAAAAGACTTGTTAGTTGAAGGAGGTCCTGATAGGGACGAATTCAGTAAAGGCCAACGTGAGTGCCCATCTCTGGAAGGCCTAAGGAGACAGGCCTGCTCCCAGCTTGAGGGTGAACCTCCTGGGAAGCATAGGATTTATTGGGAAGGTGGACTCCTGTATAGTGAGCCCACAGAGTCTACAGAAGGAGACCATAGGAGGTTGGTGGTTCCCCTTGCTGTTAGGCCCTTCCTCCTGCAGTTGGCGCATGAAGTTCCCCTTGCTGGTCACCTTGGTATGAAGAGGACCAAGCAAAGGTTATCCATGCACTTCTACTGGCCCAAGATGGGGGTGCAAGTAGAAAGTCACTGCAGGAGTTGTGCCTCCTGCCAGTTGTCTGGTAAGGTTGGCACGACAATCCAAGCTCCGTTGGTACCGCTCCCAGTTGTGGGGGTACCATTTGAAAGGGTAGGGATCGACATCGTTGGTCCCCTTGACCCGCAAACATCCTCGGGCAATAGGTTTATCCTGGTGCTGGTCGACCATGCAACCAGGTATCCTGAGGCCATCCCATTGAAGACTGTAACTGCCAAGTCAGTTGCAAAAGCTTTACTCGGCATATTTACTAGGGTTGGCTTCCCTAAAGAAGTTGTGTCAGATCGTGGCAGCAACTTTATGTCGAAGTATATGCAGGCTATGTGGAAAGAATGTGGGGTCACCTACAAGTTCTCTTCTGCATACCACCCCCAGACCAATGGTCTGGTGGAACGTTTCAACAGAACGTTAAAGAGCATGATTGGGGCTCTGGAGGAGCCCCAGAGAAGAAAATGGGATCTTCTTTTACCATGCCTACTGTTTGCCTACCGAGAGGTACCACAGGAGGGTGTTGGCTTCAGCCCCTTCGAACTTCTGTTCGGTCATCCCGTACGGGGACCCTTAGCCATCGTCAAAGAGGGATGGGAGATGCCCACTCCCCCTGTTACTACCAAAGTAGTTGACTATGTGCTAGGGCTCAGAAAACGGATGGTACTTCTGATGGGCTTGGCTAGTGATAAATTGAAGGCAGGGCAAGCGCTGGTGAAACATTGGTACGACCAGAAAGCTTCCCTCATCAACTTTACACCTGGTCAGCAAGTCCTGATCATGAATCCAATAAGGCCTCGAGCTTTACAGGACAAATGGTCAGGCCCTTACACAGTGGTGGAGCCCCTGGGTGAGGTGAACTATTTAGTGGACCTTGGAAGGCCTGGACAGGCTCCAAAAGTGTTCCACGTGAATAGGCTGAAGGCTTTCGTCCCAAGAGTCGAAATCGCAGCACTGCTACTGGCTTCAGATGTTGAGGAAGAGGAGTCAGAACCTCTCCCCGACCTGTTCCAAAGCGGTCCTTCAGATAGCTCCGTTGAGGGTGTCCGAGTGGCCCCTCACCTGACTTCTGATCAGCAGGCTGAGGTGAAAAGTTTGCTTAGGCAGTTTTCCCCCCTGTTTTCACAGTCCCCTGGTTTGACACCTTGGTGCAAACATAACATTGACACAGGAGACAGTGTACCTACCAAAAGTAGGGGATACAGGATGTCAGATAAAGTACGGTCTTATATTAAGACCGAGGTCAACAAGATGTTAGACCTTGGGGTGATTGAACCCTCTAGTAGTCCTTGGTCCAGTCCTGTGGTTTTGGTTCCAAAAGCAGGCACTTCTGAATTGAGGTTCTGCGTGGATTACAGGGCTCTGAATGCTGTCACCAAGACAGATGCACACCCCTTGCCTCGAACAGATGAGCTGGTGGATACTTTGGGTGCCTCCAAGTACCTCAGCACGTTTGACCTCACTGCTGGCTATTGGCAAATAGCTTTAGCAGAACATGCCAAGGAGAAGACAGCATTTTCTACTCCAGACGGCCTTTACCAATTCCGGGTAATGCCGTTCGGGTTGAAGAATGCACCTGCCACTTTCCAGAGGCTTGTGAATCATGTGTTGAATGGGTTGGACGAATTCTGTCTTGCATATCTAGACGATATAGCAGTTTTCAGTGCCACCTGGGAAGACCATGTGAAACACCTCAGGATTGTGCTCCAGGCTCTTCAGAAAGCCCACTTGACCATAAAGGCTAGTAAATGCCAGATTGGACAAGGCTCAGTGGTTTACCTTGGACATGAAGTAGGTGGAGGGAGGATACAGCCTCTACCCAGTAAAGTACAAGCAGTACAAGACTGGCCTACTCCCACTACGCAAACCCAAGTGAGAGCCTTTTTAGGACTCACGGGGTATTACCGCAATTTTGTGGCAGACTATGGCACCATAGCTGCTCCTCTGACTGCCCTCACAACTCCGAAGAAACCCAAGAAGGTAACTTGGACCGACGAGTGTGAGAAGGCCTTCAATGGCTTAAAAGACTCCTTGTGCCAGGCCCCTGTCCTAAGGGCCCCTGATTATCAAAGACCTTTTATCGTGCAGACGGATGCCTCTGACACTGGGATAGGAGCTGTACTATCACAAGTAGATGAGAAGGGTAAGGAACACCCTATCGGTTTTATTAGTCGCCAGCTTAAGGACAGAGAGCTCAGATGGTCCACGGTAGAGAAAGAATGTTTCTCTGTTGTGTGGGCCCTAAGGAAGCTGAGGCCCTACCTCTATGGGACCCACTTCACTGTGCAGACTGACCATAAGCCGTTAAAGTGGCTAATGAACATGAAGGGGGAGAATCCAAAGTTGCTTAGGTGGTCCATAAGTCTACAAGGCTTCGACTTCACTATTGAGCATAGGCCAGGTGTCCAACATAGCAATGCTGATGGGTTGTCCAGAATGTTTAACCGACCTGAACAAGAGACTCATCCAGGGGTGGATTAGTTCCCCCTGTCCATAGTCTGGGAGGGGCGAGTGTTAGGAAAGATTTCGTAATTGTAGGGAATTTTCCTTCCATGTGGCAACCCCTAAACTTTTTGCTATTGTTTTTAACCTTGTTCTTGACTTTGCCAGAGAAGTGCAGCCTTCTGCCGCACTCCTCTGGGCTTTCGCTCCTTTTCTTACGGGGAAACTGACATGCCCTTAAGACAGTCAGTACCGGGGAACGCTGTTTCCCGTAGTTTCTTTTATCGTGTTGCGGCTTTAGTGCAACATGACACAAGAGGGCACTGTAAGCTAAGTTACAGCTCTCTTGGGTCTCTAGCCTTCTACAGACCCTAGATACTCTTTTTGGATGGTATTTGATCGGTGCAAGTCATTCAGGGACTGGAATGGTGGCAGCGATCGTTTTGTTTATTTTGAGCTCCTTTTGGCGTTCTGAGCACGTTTTTCGCACTGAACCCAAAATGGTGGCCTGGCTCCCAAAATGGCCAGACCACGAGGCTCCTTTGTCCTGTCCACTGACCGTCTTGCTCCCTTCACCTTCCCCAGGTCGGGCGACCCGGGGCCTTCCTTATTTGGGCATGTACTTTCCCGCGAAACGTGGTTGCTTTCGCGGGCTTCTACATGTCGTTTGTGTGCCTCCAGGGTGTGGGCTGGGATGTCTGGTCCCAATACACATCCTGGGTGCCAGAGAGTCTGGGGTGGTGTGAATGCCTGGGACCACTGTGGTCCGTGATTGGTCCACGTATGGTATGTGTGTTGATGAGCGGATCTCCCATTGGCTCCCCTCCTTTTTGGCGCGAAGGGAACCGTGGATAAGAGGGAGCTGGAAACACCACTACCATGTCGATCTCCTGAGTTCTCACGAACGAAGGAATACAGGAGCCAAGTATCCTGCAACCAAGAGGCTGGACCGAGGAATCGCTGGTGACCCGCTGAAGGAATCCTCCTTTGCACTGCTATCGTCCTGTGAAACCCTTTCCTCCTTGGATCGAACCAGAAGGCCTGTACTGGTGCTTCGACCTTTGGAATAGCAGGAACAGCTATTCCCGGCGACTTCATCATCTCCTGCCAAGTAAGCCTTCGGAAGTGTCTCTGGGCCATCCAGTTGACTGACCAGCTTACAAGGGAGTCCTGCTCTGCAACTGCCGCCAGGTTGTGTTGTATTTCGAGTCCTTGTCACTCTCCCACGCTTCGTACGCTTGGCGTCCCCAGGTCTGAAGGGAGGAGTGTACATTTGGCTTGAATACACACGGCCGCTCCGTTGTCCTGCTGCGGCAACAAAACTGTGCTGGGTTCGTCGATTGGGACGTCTTTTTGCTCTACACGACTACGAGGCGTTCCCTGCTCTTCTGAACCTGCCAGCTGCTGAAACTAACGTGGAGAAGCCTGGGTCTGCTTGCTTCGGGGACCGGTGAGTAGTTTAGCTAGGATCTGGTCGCCCTCCTGCAGTATCCCATTGCTTTTCCCTGCTGTGTAAAAACAGCACCCTTTTGGCCGTACTCGCGCTCTGCTTCTGCCCGCTGTGGAGGCTGCGCTTGAGTTGCGGAACCTGTTCTCCTTCTGCTGTGCACTAACCCGAACTGCCTGACTTCCTCCGAAGAGCTTCCCCTTTTGCCGGTTGGCACCGGCGTGGCAGGTACTTTGAGCACAAGGCTCCACTCTTCGCAGGGCTCGGACTTCCATCTAGTTAGGTGCCTCTGAAGGCGAACTGAGTCTAAAGCGTTATCGCACTGCCTGTTTTCCTTTCCTTTCAGGTGGACTACATATTTCGTGCTTTAAACGCTTGCGACTGTGTATTTGTATATATATTGTGTTGATATGGTATGTGTTGGTTTAATATTGTGATATTGTGATTTTCTCGCTACGGTCATTGTTTTAAAGGCCTTAAAATAAATGTGTATCTATTTTTGATATAACAACTGTTTGGAGTAGTTTGTAAGCGCTCTTGCTTTGTGTGCTCATTGCGGGCTTTCAGTCACCCTCACCCCTCTTGAGACCTAGTCTTGACCGCCGCGATCGCTACCTTGATTGGTCTGGCTTGTCCAGAGGTTACCCTGTTCCAAGTAATTAGGTTGGCCTTCTGAACTTCTGCGCCACCAGGACAGAGTTCAGAAATCCGTCTTAACAGTGGGCACACATCCGAGATGCACCCCTTAACCAGTGTGGTAAGGCTGAGCATATAATTTAATCTTGTATTGCCTGGCATCTCGAAATTGCCTGTCCCTAACCCTTTCAAAAATTAGCAGCCCTGCTGAAAGATCTCCCTCTCATGGTATGACATTCAAAACAGCCTGACTCATGGTTTCACTAGTTATTGTGTTGCTTCCACTAAATTAATGAGCATTGATATATTCCACACCACAAGCACTTTAATCTCTTGATCTCTAATGACAACACTATTTGAAAACCATGTCCCAGTTACAATCTTAGACTGTCTGATACAGATACCTGCATGGTAGCTTCTAACCTACATCCACTATCCACGCTAGGGTATGTGTAGCTTTCTCCTTCCTACCAATCGGTCTCCACTATCCATGCTTAAACATGTCTGCATTCTGTGAGACAGCAAACATGAGTTCCCTGGCTAGTATGGGCTACATGTAGCGGTTACATACAGTCCTGCATTAATACTACAGGTCGCATACCTTCCCAGATTCCATTATAAAAGGTCTCCCGAATCTATGCTAGAACAGATGTAAGCTCTTCGAGACAGATAATGTATGCCTTCAAAGGGTACTTGTTTATCATCCTGATTGGTGCACGAGTGAAGAGGGTAAGGGGACTTAAAGGGGGTAAACATCATTGCCGGAAGCTAGACCGCACGGAGCACCTCACATTTGTCTGGAGCCCCCTCACCCCAGGCAGAGAGTGCTGGGGAGTGGGGTGCTCGGTCTGCTGCAGCAGGGGGCGAAGTGAGGTAGAATATTAAAGGGTACAGAACTGGGCACCACAAATTGGGGTTGCAAGGGTCAGGGCACAGATAAGGTGCGTCCGTATGGCACGCGCTGTTCGAATACACCAACAAATTAATTACTTATCACAAAGCAACGCTACCGCACGTGGAAGTGCGGTTCAATAGCTAATAAAACTACAAGTTAAGTATCATAAGGTACCGCTGCTGCAGGCACAAAGTGCAGATCCAGGAAATATGGCACGATGCCAGCTAAAGTCACCAGGGTATGGGTCGGGGGTCACTCCTTCGTGGTCAGGGCAGCTGCCAGAGCACGGATGGCGTTTTGGTACAGTAACTTGGGCCCCCAGGATTACACAGATCAGTTGGAGCACCAAGGGAGGTTTTGGCATGCTAGAGCAAAACGAATACTAAGAGTGGAGTGCCCTGTGCAGGCTGGGGGGAACTCTCCGCCGCCGGCAGCCAGCAGAGAGTCTTGGAGGTGTCACAGGTCAATCCCTTTAGCGAAGCACTGGCAGACCCATAGGGGAATGATCAGCCAACAAGATTAGATTTACGCGCCCCAGGAGTACTAGGCTCGGGGGAGGCCCTGGGAAAAAGGGGAGGGATGCAGGGGACTTGGGAGCCAATTCCAAGCGCAAAATTGCGGGGGGGGGGGGTAAACGAATAACAAACTCACAAACAAAACCATCAAGGGAAGTCGGTCGGGGGGAGCAAGAGGAGAATACGGGAAGCTCAGGTAACAGTGACAAAATAACAGCAAGGGGAAGTCTTCATGGAAGGAGGGGGGCATGAGGGGAGGGAGGTGGGGGATCCAAGATGGGGCGGCAAGGGAATAGAGGGAACAGGGGGAGGAAGCCAGCCCCAAGGAATAAGGGTGGGGGGCAAGGACCAAAAGCTGGGGGACAGGAGACGGGGTATGGAAGAATAGGGCTGGGAAGCCTGCCCCTGTGGGGAAATGGAGCTAGGATAGGGAGGGGCAGAAACGGCAATGAGGGGAGGTCTGGCGGGACCCGGAAAACGGGGTACCTGGTGAGTGGAGGAGCAAGCGAGGGAAGGAAGGAAGGAGAAGGGAGAGGGTACACGCTGGCAGGGGGGCACCGGGCCACACTCCACAGGGAGGCCTGGGGAGGAGAGGGAACTGGGAGGATTTAGGGGCTCGGCAAGACGGAAGGGAGACCTGGGGGGCGGCATAGATAGGATAGGGCTTCCGGTACAAGCGGCACTTGGAGGACGGAGGGGGGGACAGAGTAGAGTAGAAAGGACTCAAACTAGACGGGCATCGCAAAGCGATGACCATATAGGCAGGCAGAAAGTTGTGGGCCGGCACCGGAGGGCGGTGTCGGCCTTAAATGTACGGATGTGGGATGTGTAACGTTGGGGCACTTGTGGTGGTGCCGGTATAGGAACCTGAACACTAGCGAGGCACCGCGTGGCTGCCGGTTTTTACCTAGACCCAAAACCAGGAGACGGTGCAAGTGTCAGGGGAGGGGGGGGCAGGGGATTCCCAACAAAGACCTAGAGCAAAAGGGGGGGCCTGGGGCAAAAAATGTCGGTCATGGGAAATCTACAAACGGCCAGGGGTAGAGAGGGGTGAATAGCAAGGGCCGGGCTCAACCTGAGGCGTCCACCGGACGAGGACGGTAAGGGGGGGGGGGGGGGCAAGGGATACCTAGGTAGCCGCACACAGAGTAGAATACCTGTGGTGGTGAATTACGGATCGTCTGTAAGATAACTCCAAGACTTTATGCAAAATAAAGCTGCTGAGGCATTTCACTCTTCCAACTTTACAAGGTGTCTGTGTTGTTTCTTTTCAACATGTAATGTATGACATATGCCGGTTTGCGTGGGGGTGGGGGGGGAGAGGGGCCATGGGCCCAGGTCATGGAGGAGGGGGGAGGACGAGGCACTGGGGTGCCCACGCTAAGCAAATCCTGGCGCTGGTGCTATGTCGGGCCTGTGTCTGCCCGAGGGTAGGCTTCCCCGAGCCTGCCCTGCCTGGACTTGTGATCATGGACACGTTCCATCCAGTTCATAGATGTGGCAGGTAGGTGGCGACTTGAATACGTTTTCCTCTCTTTTCCCAGTCTGTTTTTCTCTCACAGAGAGCGCGCCGCCCGGCCGCCCGGGGCATCCACAGGTGGTTGGCTGAGTCGGCTTGTGTTAGTCTTTCTGGTCCCAAGATTTCCCCAGCGTGGCTGTCAGCAGTCTTCAGCCCTCCCCCTTTAGGGCACTGTGTGTTTTTCTTTCTTTTTTTGGAGAGGACTGTCTGAACTGTGCTCCCGGGGCAGGGGGTGGGGGGAGGCGAGAGGCGGCAGGCTTTCTCCCTTTCCTGTTTGAATTTGAGCACACAAGGTAGCAGCATCAGAGCTGAGCAGAGCAGAGGGAACCTGCCAGCAACTTCCCCGGAGCATGGCTCGTTCCTTGGCGCACGGCGCGCACTGGATTTTCATTTTGCGAGCGTGGCCTTTCTCTGTTTGGATTACAAACCCGCATTTTTAAGAAGCGATGTCCTTGTGTCCCTGACTGGATCCGCCGCATGGCACTGGCGACCAGCCCGGCCCCAAACACATGCAAAGTGTCAACAAACGCCAGGCTCCGCTTCCTGCCTGCCTGCCTGTGAGGAAAACAACCCAGCAGGAAATCAGCCGGGGCCCGGAAGATTGGAGAAGTTCAGGGGCCGGGGCAAGAGAGCCCGCGAAGAACCGAGGTTTTATTTTATTCACATTTTTTTTTGTATCTTTCGCGGGCGGAAATGTGTGCCGGGCTCTGAAGGAGTGGAAGGGAGCCTGCCGCCGGGATGCCCTTTCACAAGCGAGCGGTGGGGCCCGGCAGCCCCGGGCCGGAGGCGCCCGGAGTGGCAGTGGGCTCGCTGCGAGAGGTGAGCGCCCGCTCCCTGCTGCTGGTCCTGCGGCAGCTGGCTGAGCTGTCCCGCCAGGCGGGGAGCATCTTCGAGGAGCTCGAGGCGGAGGCGGGCGTGGTGTGCCGGCGGGGGGCCCGTCTGGAGGGTCGCCTGGGAGCCCTGCAGCACTGCATTCGCCGCCTGGACCACAGGAAGGTCCCCGTCCGTAAGTGCTCTGCCGATCGGCTGCCCGCCTCCTGGGCTACTCCTCTTGGAATGTATGTGAATACTATTGGTGGCGGCGTCCGATTGCCGATAGAGGAATGGGAGATGAGCAGTAGACCTAAATCGATAGAATAGTCGCCGTGGCAACGCTGCTGTGCTGCTAAGGAGAGTAGGACCACTGCAAAACTTTTACTTTAGGGAGAGTACATTAGATTATCAGGAAGCTGCTTTCCCTTGAGTAGAAGCAGGACGGTACTGGGATTTTTGGGTTGCAGTGTTAGTACATTTTGGCCTGTATTTTAATTGAGAATACTGGCACTTCATAGCATGCCTTTATCACGCTTAGTGTGGCTCTGTTGACACTTCACACTATATCGCCTGGTGACTGCCCCTGGGTGGTAGCGGTGCGCAGCATAGGTCAACACTAACATAACATATATATGCTGTTCTTTTGATAGTCCAGAAACTGGTTGAAATACCGTGTTAGCCAGAACAAAAACAACCAACTGGCTGTGGGAGGAGATCCATTTGGGCTTGAAAGCTAGGCTACCTCTCTAGATTCTGTTCTTCAAACAGAAAGCTGTATTTTCATTAGGGCAGACTTGGAACGGATTAGAAGCAATACAACCGTTTTAGTAGCTGGGCGCAGGTACTCAGCAGACTTCTGATCATGTATCAGGATGGTAAAAACAATTGTTCGGTGTTAGCACCCCGCAGCTGGACTGCTATACCAGTAATGCATAGTATCAGCACTTTCTCTGGCACTACATACGCTTAGCACGGTTGATTTACGCGAAATGTAGCTGCACCTTTCGAAAGATCTGATATATACATATAGTTAATGGGCCTATAATGGCACTTCTCGGTTGGCCTGCCCTACTTTGAATGCTACGCCTTTACGAGACAGTGCCATCTCTTCGCAGCCAGTCGCTACACTTCAGTTGGTCCGCAGCGGGACCTACTGGCAAGGCTTTTATACTTTCAATGGACATTGCTGATACTTTTCTGCAGGGCTGCCCTATCTTTTAATTAGGAGTACTGTAACTTTATAGCGACGCTGTCACATCTTCAGCTTTTTTAAAGGACACTATTGGCACGTGGCTGTCGTCAACTGTAGTGGAAACAATAGTTGCTTCTCATTAAGGCCACTATGGGGCAAGATCAAAGGTCTAAAGTACGGCAACTGTACATTTAATGGCACTTTCTCATTGGCATAAGCATATCTTTAATGGCATCACACCCATTTCTCAGCACCACGTCACCTGGTCCTTACTGGAACTTCTCAGCGAGCCCCCAGTGTCTACAACGTGTCAGTGCCTACCTGTCTCATCAACGCTACTGTAATTTTATTGTACAGTGCTGTAACTTCTCAAGGGGGTTGCTTTACTTTAGCAAAGGTATAGAAGTTGCACCACAGTATATAGGACAACAACCTTTTCTTAGTTTTACGTGTTTGTGTGTGTGTGTGGGGGGGTGGGGTAAGGGGGATGAGGGGGTGTTACTTACTGCATTTGTCAACAGGATTGCGGTGTGTTTAAAAGGACCTACTGACCCCGCTTACCTGAACGCAGACGACCGAATTCAATGCATAAACCGCCTGTACAAGTAATAGGAATGCCTTTTGTATGCTGAAGCTTAATAGATCAAAATTCCACAAATGCATGCACACTTCACTCTGGCTGCAGCTGTCATTTAGCATCAGGGTGCTTTTGAATTTGTGCCAATCCACTTTGTGTTGCATTACAATTCAACACAGCATCCAGAATTTAAGCAGCAAATAATTTGTATTCAAATGTAATTCTGTGCATTTGTTTAGTTATTTGCTGAAAAGTACCCACAGATAATAGGCCGCAGCTCATACCTTATCTTTACCCAAATCTTGAGCAATTCCTGTGGCAAAGGAGGCGATCCTGTCCTTCCAGTAAAAACACCACAGCAGTCCTACTCCCCCTGGATCAAGGGTTATTTAAATCAGGGAGGAAAACACATCTTCACTACATTTTTTTCCTATTGGCTAGACTTCTGTTCTACTTCAATGCTTTGCTTCATTTGTTGTTTACTTAAGTTATGCCAGTGTTTGGTAGGGTCATTACGCAATTTATTTTGTATTTCCATTTGCGGTTGATCCCTGTACAGACAGTTAAGACGAACAAGCTGACACATGCTATGGTTAATGTTATGTTATTGGGCATTTGTATAGCGCCTTTTGCCCATTGGTTTGATTTCACAGCGCTGTGGGTTGAATGCCTTCGGGGTCCGTAATGTAGTAAATAGTGCGTGTGTGTACTCGGTATGTGTGCAGCGCAGCCAGGGCAGATTAAGTGGTGTATAGCTGCATTCTAGTACTAGGTGTGGTAGTTGTGTGAGATTAGTAGAATGTGTGTAGTACCAATTGGACTTGGGTAGCTGCATTCTGGTGGCGGTGGAGTTTGTGAAAGGGATTATGTGTGCAGCTAGGCTGATATTTCATGGAGTATTGCAGCGTTCTAAAGACTGCTGAGGTGTTCATGGAGGTTTATAAGTATGTGTGCAGCTAGGCCAAATTAATCGAGGGGTATAGCTGCATTCTATTGTTTGTTGGTGCAGAGGAGAGAGTTAGCATATTGGTGTGTTTTAGTGTCTGTGTGGATAGGCCACAGACCCAGTTCCTAATGACCTTCCAGTGCCTGTTGAGGTGACAGTATCTCCCTTTGGGGATCAAGCTATTAGGCTATGGTCATCCCTGTGTCCTGTTGGGACTGCAATTGCTTATTGGAGTACAGCTGCATCCAGTTTAGTTCTATCAGTCCGACAACTTCATCTTAAAAATAATGGCTGGTGCTTGTGAGCCCGGTCCAGCATTAGCGTCTACGATCATCCTTGTGTCAAGCCGAGTCAGCGATTGTTGCTGGCACCTTCTCAGTGTGCAGTTGCATCCAGTTCTGTCACAACAGACGTACGAGTACATCCTAGATACGAAGACTGGTGTACTCGGTGTACCCGAAGATCCAGCCTCCGGCCAGGCCTTGTTGTTAGTGCTGTGTCTGACAGTCATTGCTCTTGGTCCGGTGTCAGGTTTGATTATTGATAGTCTTCACCGGCTTTCAGTTTATCATATTCTTCCTCTCTCTATTCAGCTTTGGTTTAAAGGTGACCACACATCGATGTCCCTTGCTGGTGCTTGCCTCGCCACTTATGTTGCTTTGATGAGTGATGGGACCCACCTGCAAATATTTAGAATTAGTATTATGAGTGGCTAGAAGTCCAAAATAAAAGTGATGACACAGATACTGGTAGAACTTTTCAAGACCCATTAAATCATGTATGAATAGGGAATAGTGATATATAAAATAGATTGGGTTAAATGGTTAATCCTGACTGGAAATATAGTTAAGATTCCATCTGATAAGGAAGATACAATCTAATTTTGAGAACGAAAACTGAGTACTAGGGTGCATTATCGAAAACGTGAAAAGAATATGTTTCTAAATTAGAGCAGCAGCATAGAGGAGCAGCATACATTTTGCAAAGCGAGCATAACTGCTAGATGTTTAAGTGCATACTTGCCCTGATGAAGGCCCGGAGGTAATTTGCAGCTGTAAATGTAGATGGTCGGCTGAAACGTTATTTCAACGATTTTATATGAAGGGGAGCTGGTTAAGTCATGGGGTGTGTCTAAATCCAGGGAGGATCCTATTACCTCTTTGGTTATTTCTGCAATTTATTTGAATGTGAAATTTAAAAAACTGATATGCAATTTTGTATTTATATACAAGAACCCACTGCTCCCCAGCAAAGCCTACTTGAAGGTGTAACGGTTAGTAATTATGATGCAGAATTCTTTTTCCTGCCTTTTATAATTATTTGTGCATTTGTACTGGTTGTAATAAAGATGGGTATATTTGTAAAGATGTTAGGTGTTCACACAAGGGGAGCTCAGATTAGGAAATTTAGTCAAATTCTTTATTGACCGAGTCTCAAAGCTGAACATTTGCCACATACAAAGTCTAGTTTATAACAAAAAGCGTTTTTTTTTCTCCTGATTGCCTGTTCTTTTGCATGACCCTGCAATTCTGATTTTTTTTTTTGGGGGGTTGAGCCTCATCCTTGTTACAAGCGCATGTTCAACAAACAATTTTTAATTTTTCCCCGACTGCACAAAATTCCATTCATTAAATTATTAGACTTTAAAATGTCATCTTTTTTTGTTGACTTTCTTTCCTGCTATTTTAACAAGAAACCCTAGCTGCTTCTTTGATTTAGGAAGCACCTGCAACCTACACTTCTTCGAAGTACTTTGTTTAATTTCACACCATTCTCTAAGTTTGGGTACATGCGGCAACACAATTCTGCAAGTGCAATATTCTGTTTTACTGTGTGAACTTAACTTTATGGGGGACATTTTACAATGGAAAGAAGTGTGTGGCAGAAAAGGACAAAAGTGGAATTGGCGCACTTGACAAGGGGGATTTAAGGTTTGGTTCATGGGCAGCAATAGGGGGCAATGTGTGAACACCCTGCCTTCAGTGTGCACATATATTAACTATGATACGGATTGGTTTGCTCCCAGAAATTGCGCACACAACCAATTTTAATTGCTTAGTTGCAGATGATTTCATGTGAATCAAACAGCCGACACGTGTTTCGAGCAAAGCTCTTCTTCCAAGGCTGAGGAGGCTTGGTACTAGAACTACTGATTAAGGTAGATAAGTATCCGACAATTATAAGTTGCGGCTCCGCTATATAGACTCATATGCGTATTCATTTGTGGCTGTCGGATGGAGCTCCATTCAAATGGAGCTCCATTTCATCAGTTCGGGTGGAAACGCCGGTCCTTATTGCTTTGGCTGACAGCCACAATTAAATACGCATATGCGTCTATATAGCGGAGCCGCAACTTATAATTGTCGGATACTTATCTACCTTAATCGGTAGTTCTAGTACCAAGCCTCCTCAGCCTTGGAAGAAGAGCTTTGCTCGAAACACGTGTCGGCTGTTGTATGATTCACATGAAATCATCAGCAACTAAGCAATTAAAATTGGTTGTGTGCGCAATTTCTGGGAGAAAACCAATCCGTATCGACATTTTACAACGGATTACTTTGCCACACAACTCGGACTCCTAAAAGGTGTGTACCCCTGTTCAGTCCAGAGTGGTTCCTTGCTTCTGGTCATCTTATTGACTTTTTGGGTTTGCTGCATTTGCCACCAAATTTCCCAAACCATTGCTACAATAAGAAGGAGTGGGGAGTGGCGTTGGGAACCAGAATACTTGTCATGGCAACTGGCAATGTTAGGGGAATTAAAAGGCTGGTTGTTACTTTTTTATGTTCGGCAGCCATCTGAACCAATGAGGGTTGGCTAAACGTTATGTGGTACAATCAAGAGTTGAATAAGTGGTCGATCTTCCGTGGATGTTACTGAGCACCAGGCTCACTGTTTTCCAAGCAGCCACTCTCCCATGCTAAACACGGTCTCTCTGGGAAACTTTCCATTTATTTGAAAAATGTACATCCTGCCCCATTAATTAATCCCTTTTAGGATACCCAAATTAGCAACAAGGTACTGGCGCAAGGATCTGTAGTACAGCCGTCCCTTTTCGTAATACTAACGTTATGTGGTGATGAGGAAATGGCAATTTCTTTATCCCCTTTTTATTAGCAATGTTTTAATTTCCCCACTGTATTCAATGTATTGCACAACTTCATTTTCCAAAGTATTGGGTGACTTTTATTTTTCCCAAATGTATTTTCCTCTGTGTCCCCTGCACTGTGTGGGTGGGAGGTTGTGGACCCAAGCCATGATGCTTCCAAAGAACCAGTTCTATCTGTTGCTCTGCTGCAGCCTGGAACCCCTTTCAACTCTTCCTCCCACTCAGCCTACCCTATAATCAATCTCCTCCTTGTCTTGGCATGAAGCCTCTCTGAACCCCGCAAAACCAGTTCCACTTATTGTGTACACTATGGGAGGGAGCTCTGGAAAGCCACCCCCCAACAATTAGTCTGCCCTTTAGCCCCAACTGTCCTGCACTGGATAATTTAATCTCCCCATACCCTACAATTGACATCCCCTCTTGGATCAAACTGCCAACCCCCCTGATCTGGTAATCACCCAGAATACCTGATAGTGTGTGTCCCAGTCTGCATCGCATCTTCCCAGGAAACAACCCTGGCAACACTTGCCTGAGTGAGATGCCAGCCCTGCAGTTGGCGGGAACAACAGCCTTATATAAGCCTGCAGAGAAAGGACTGGAGGCTCTCTCTTTTTTCCTTGGCTGCTGGTGGTGTGTTCTGACCGTAGGGTTGAGGGCAGAGAGGCCTCCTATCTAAGCTCCCCTTGCCCACAGTCTACCCTTCATTTTCTCCCTCTTCCCCAAACTGTTCTATGTATCCTCTCTGCCCTGCTTTTTTTTTCCTTTTTTTCTCTTTCTCTCTTTTTCTCTTTCTCTTTTCTCCCTCACCATCTCTTCCAGCCTCCCTTTCCAACCCTCCCCTTTCTCCCTTGGGTGTGCCTAGGTAGTCCAGTGTGTCTAATTTATCCTACTGGCAATGAGTTTCCTGTAATAAATATGTTCCTGGTTTCAACATAGACATTGGTGCCTTCATTGTGTTCCCACTTTTCAGTGCAGCCTGCCTATTATTGCCAGAGGGGTGACCCAGTGTGTATGCGAACGCAACACCCCTCCACCGGCTCTGTTGACTCCCTGGTCCAAAAGTGTGGCTCTGACTGGGGACCCCCATACGGTCTCACCCATTTTGGCCTGCTTCCCACTTCCACAGTGACATTCACGCACTGGTGCTTTTGTTTACCGCAACCATCAGAACGGACTCTTCAGTTTGCTTGGGTAAGTATGAAATGAAGCTTTCACGGCCATAGTCCAATCATTTCTTTATTTCTGTCCACGCTGGAGCCTCATCTCTCCCTTGCCCTACGAACCGTCCCATTCTTACAATCTCTGTTTGTCCGCGTGAGGGCTGAGGAGCGAATGGCATTCCCTTTGCTCTCTCCGGCCATGAGTTCATGTCCTACCCCTCCCGTTCAGGGCTGTGCCTGCTGCCCAGACCCCCCACGATGCCGGCACAGAGTCTTGCAATTGTCAAGTCCCAAAAAGGCATTCTAAGCTGTTCACAAGATATATATATATATATATATATATATTTTTTTTTTTTTTTATTTTTTTTATTTTTAAAGTACTTTTTTGTCACTTGGGATACCGCACAGCTCGACTTGCAAGGTTAAAGGTCCCACAGCACATATAGTTCCAGACTTTTTGCCTAAGTGCTCACGGTTCTGTTCGGCCTTGCCTTTTCATCCTGTACGATGAGGAGGATGGAGCAGAACCACTAGAATCATGAAGTAGTAGCAGTGTCCGGAGGTTGGCATATTTTAAAACGTGTGCAAGTATATTGTCGCACAGAGAAGAACGCAGCAGAGTCTTTTAAAACAAGAGAGTACATGAATGAGGAATCGTCCTTTTACCAAGTACTTGAATAGGTCCAAATGTTTATAATGATACTGGAAGGAGTGGTTTAAGGATTCCACACGCCCAGTAGGTTCTTCAAAATGTAGTGTACAATGCTGATGATGCACATCATACTTATTTCAGAAGGTTTCTTTGAGTCCTGTGCAGCATCATCAGTTTCCACCCACACCCATCTTTAATGAAGGAGAAAATGTTAGAAGGCTTTGCATGGTGAAATACTGAAATCACCAAAAAGGCCTTGGCACTGGGGGGAAAACCCATGGCAGTTAAAATGAAGGGACTGTTGCTTTTTAGTTCTAGTGGAAGGAGATAATTCACGCAATTCCCTGTATGTGTTGTTTTATACCTATTCCCATATTCTCTATGCACCGATATGGACTTATTTCCTATGTTCCATTCACTATTACACGTGGGAAGTAATTCAGTTGTTGACTCTGTCTGCTTGTGCAAGCCCAGTAGACATTTTCCAGCTCCATACTAGATGGCGGGGGGGGGGGGGGAAGGTGGTACAATGCATCAGCAGTGTGATCATCTCCTTCAATGGACCATAAACTCCTGATTCATCTAAGTCAAAATGTTGATTTTCTTTTTTACCCACCATCATAAACGCTCCTGTAGTGAACACTACCTCAGCCAACTTGAATTATGTAGGACGGAAATGGCAGTTGTGTACTTTGCAAAGGTCGGGTAGCAGCAAGTTGTGCGACAGTGCCCGAGACAGCACCCGTAACTGCTTTTAGAATGGTAGATCTGTACAGTTTTGTGACCGAGGGGTACTGAGTACATAGAATCATTTTAGGGTAATAGAGATTTAGTAGCGATCCCACGAGCGCTAGAAAAGAAAGCAGATTCAATGATTCGAACCTCCGATGGTGAATGGAGAAGAATGAAGAAAATATCACTCCTCGTTACCGGGGCGCAGCACACCTCTGTCTCGGTGTTCCTCCGACTCTCTGTTCCTCTCTCTCCCTGTCTGTCTGCCTCTCTCTGTCTCTTTCCATCTCTCTCTATATTCCTGTCTCGCTGTGTCCATCATGCTCTCCCTTTCTCTGCTCTCTCCGCCCGTGCTCCCTGTTCTCTCTGCCTTTTGTCTTTCTCTGCCTGTCTCTCTGTAGCTGTATCTCTCTGCTTCAATCTGTCTCTTTGTCCCTCTCTCTGCAGAGCGGACGAGTGCCGAGTGGGGACGAGTGCCTGGAGCGGATGAGTGCCTGGAGCGGATGAGTGCCTGGAGCGGATGAGTGCCTAGAGCAGATGTGTGCCTGGAGCGGACGAGTATATTGAGCGGATGACTGTGTACTGCAGATAAGTGTGTAGTCCGGATGAGCGCGTAGTGCGAACGGCTTTGAGCGCCTGAAACGGTCGTAAACGCGTAGAACAACCTGAGTACATGGAACGGGTGGCATACATGGAACCTTTTGGAGTGAGCGCGACTGCAACCACCTTGGATAAACCACCTTTCACATCTCCACGCTTACTCTCTTCCTTACACCACCACTCATCTAGAACACAGCGATACTATGACACCATTCGGTATAGCTGTTCTCATACCATCATTCTGCCTCACACTTCCCATCACCCTATCTAATCACTGCTGGTTATACACCTTCTGGCCTAGGCGTTCACCTCAGGCCTAACGCAGCCAGTATCGGCCTGGATAACCTGCCAGAACGAACACATACTATTGATCTCTCAACCACAACACCTACCGCTAAGAAGCAGCTATCACACGAATACCACACCAGCTGCACACATAACTGGTGCTCACACGTTCCTTTTGACTCCCTCTACTTCTCTCCACTGACTTGAACTTCGCTTCCCGAGGGCGTTCAACCTACCAGTGCCTTGAGACCATACCAATGGTACATAAGGCGCTATATAAATGCAAAATACCATAACTTAACATATACATATATCTGTCAATGCCTCTTGGACCCTGGCTCTTTTGTTCCCTGCAGACACCCTCTCAGGTCTCCCCTAGTTTTTACACCTTACTTGACCTCAGAGCCACCTACCTATACAGCATGACATTACATTGAGCATTTTGAAAGCCAAAATCAATAGAGATATTAAAGACTTCATACACCACTGTGAATGTGTTTTTACCATGTTTATTACTATTTGTGTGTGTCATCAAAAGCTAACCTGCTGATGCGTGTTTAAATTAATTACTGGATTTGTAAGGCTAAAGTATTAACTACATTCAATAATAAATCATGCCTATAAATGTAAAATGCAAAACAAAAACACAAACGCCAAATCTATTGGCTTTGACAATGCTTGTTTTGTTTATGTGAGCATCTCTGTCTTTTAGTCTTTGCTGTCCAAAGCGCTGCAGGGGCAATGTTTGCCCACATTCCGGGGACAGGGTGACTTTTTGAAGACATCAAAAGATCGAGCTACACTGTGTTAGGTATATGACAGGCTCTGAGTTGCAGAACACTTGGTCACAAAGCTATGGGTGGAGATGCAGGTGAAAGTAAAAACAACAAATAGCATAGTTAAAAATTAGTTGTGTAGGAGAATGAGCAGTAATGGGGAGACCAAGTAAAAGGGCGGAGGAATAATCCAGACAAGAGAATATCGTGGTGAGAATATGCTTTTTGGTAGCCTGAAACGGACTGATTTGCCAAATATTTTAGTTGTAACTGACACCTGCAAATGACAAGAAAAAGGCAATAAAGCCTCGGGAATAGCAGCAAGTTTGCACGTATAGAAAGAAAGAGGATGGTAAGAAAATCTGCTAAAGAGGGGACATGAATAGGGAGAGGGTGCAGTGAAGAATGCAATTTCTGATTTGGAGGAACGTAAAATGTAATGATTGTGACTGCATCCAACACTTACGAAAGACAATGTGAATATGGTCAGAGAGGGAAGGAAAAGTGCAGGTCATTATGAGTAATCCACATGAAAGGGTTAACTTAAACCACAGCAAGAAATAATATAAGAGAGAGGAATAGTATGGAGAGAAACAAGTAGAGAACCCAGTGCTGAACCATGTGGAACACCATAAGCTAGTGGGAGCGGGGAACAGGAACTGTCCCACCCGGCATGTAGAATAAGAGCTATCCCAGAAAGGTAGGAAGCCAGCCAAGAAAAGTGTAGCCAGGGGAGGTCAGAGGAGAGGAAAGCATTGAATGATCCGCGATGTCTAAGGCTGCATATAAATCCAAAAGAATAAGAAAAGATTAACGTTTGTGTTGTAATGAAGGAAAGTAGGACAATTAGTAGCATGGAGCGAGAAGAGCGGAAACCTGACTAAATGGTGAAAGAAAGAATTACCATTATGAATTCAGGAAGTGGAGGAAGCAAATGGTGTATGTCAGAAATGAAAGAAGAGGTGTCTGTTACTCAAGTCAGAATTCATGAATGAGCAACCAGGATGGTAAGGAGGAGTAATTGGCCAAACATCTCCAAAGGTCAGGGGCAAGTAATCCATAGACCGAACAGGAAAAGCAGAAATGGGAGGTAGAAGAAAAATGAGAAGTTGAGCTCAAGTGACGAGACATATGTATATATGAGATATTTCTATTTTTTTTTTTTTTTTTTTTTTAGTGAAAACCAGAGTTTTTTTTATTATTTGATTTAGTTGACAATTCAACTTTACAAATACATTAATAAAAATTAGTAAAATTTGTGAAACGTATGCTTCTCAATTGCATTCACAGTAAAACACAAGCAATATGTTATCCTTTATCTACATTATGCATCATATTAATTATGTAGATGCTTCCTTTAAAACAAAAAAAAAAATCAAAAAAGGGAGAGAACAAGTTTACAAACATGTGATACCTTTTAACAATTGATTTCATGTTGATTTTATACTTAACGCGCACAATCTGATTGCTAATTGCTATCAGGATTCACTACCTTGTTTCAGATTTGTGGGACATGAAACTTTTCTGCTCGTATGGAAAGGCAGCATCCTAAATGCAAATCATTGCAATTCTAACAGATATTTTGGCAGAGCCAAAAATGTCAGCCCAAATATCAGTATCGGAGCGATCGCAGTATTTTGAAGTCATACATTTGGCAAGTGTGGTACGCTGAGACACAAAAGCTTTACAATTCAGAATAATATGAGGTAAGGTTTCTATAACAGATATATCGTTGCAAAATCGACAATAGCTTAGTTCTTTAACAATGCTTCGTCTTATCAAACCTTCCTTAACCGGCCACAAATTCAGACGTAATCTTAAGATTTTTGTTCTCAAACTTGGGGATGGGCTTTTGACAAGATAATCAGCCATTGTACGTTATTGCTTATGTCGAAAAAGATCCCTATTGAAATCTTTAAGCCTCAGACATTTTTCTTGAGTCATTAGCCAATCCAGTTGGTAAATTTTGACCGTGGCACGATTCGGATTTGTTAACAGCAACTCAATTGAAATGTCTGCATCTGCAAGGGCATTTATAATGTGTGTTCTCCATTTCAAAGGGAATGAGTGATTAGAAGTTAACAAATAGCTTAGCTATTTTAGCTGAGTATCTCTTTTAGAGATACCCATAATACATTTTCTGAATAAGGTGCACATTTTCCAGGTCACTTGTACTTGAATTGATAAAAGACCAAGTTCATATCTTGATAACATGTTGGGTGTGCTTTTGGGCAGATTTAAAACCATTTTCCAAAATTTAGCTTCGAGTTGATTCCAAAATAGCTCAGATTTAGGTAACACAGATTCCAACCCATATGTGATAACTGGTACTACCTTTTGCTGGTAGAAAGACATTATGGGCACACACGTAAATTTGCCGAATTTGGCGTGAACAATTTTAGCCGGCGATGTCAACATCAATAGTTTGGTTGTTATTGCTATTTCGAGGGATTTTTCAGACGTTTAATTGTTAAAATTCATCCCCAGATATTTATAGTCTGAGACCACTTGTAGTTTGTGGTTGCATATTGTCCACTGAAATCTATTTTGGGAAGTTTATTTAGATCTACCCAAGATAACAATTTGTGTTTCATTTTGATTTACAATTAGCTCGTTTTCCGAAACATATTGGTCAAGTACGTCAAGCAATTTTAGTAGCCCAGTTGGAGTTTGGGAAATCAAAACAAGATCATCTGCATAGAGTAGCGATGCTAGACATTGTTTCCCTAACTTTGGAGGATCAGAATGAGCTGAGGCAAATGCGTCGGCTATGTCCAGTAGAAACAAGTTAAACATATGAGATTGTGTTACAGTGCAAAGTGAAAAGCATCCATAATGGGAAGAAAAAGCCCAAGAAGAATGAGTGATATATCTTTTGAAATACTTATAGATGATCTATGTGTTGGTACCAGTGAAGCAATATGGAGATCTATCCCATGGCGCAGTGATCATAGGGTCCAAACCAAAAGATGATTTTCTAACAAACCTCTCTGGTCCTCTCTCGTGCACTCCAACATCACAATCCTACCACTCTGACCCATGCTTTGCATCCCTAAATACTCTACGTACCATCCTCCCTCTAGATAGTACTTGCATAGAGACCCTTTCTCCCCGATAGGGCCTTTTTTTCAAACACTGCGGGTCCCAGAGAAACTGTACAGAATGTATACTGTCATTATGGAATGTTTAATTTGCATCTATGTATTCCTGTAGAGTAATTTGGGGTATTTGTACACTGCCTGCTGTAAGATTAGCCAGGTTACATGCAAGAGGCACCTATGTGGACTGACCAGAAAACACTATTCAGTGTTCAAAAAGTTGAAGAATTTCACATGCCCTTATTTTGTTATCTGGCCAGGAGTTAGCACGCAATGGTACGATTGATGTGTTCACTGTGGATTATCCCTGCAATCGATACTCTGTTATGACATATGACCTTTTTGATTTGTTGTATAAACATGTGATTCACACTTTGTAAATATGAACCCTCCTGATTGGGGGCATATGACATTCACGGCCACTCGGATGTTACATATGGATGTATAGACACATTATGAACGTAAGATGAGTTTTAAAATTGTGACAGATTCTAATTTTACCGCTATTTCGATGGTTTGCTAGCCTCGATTGAGGCATTTTACCCCTTTGCCAGACTAGTCACGTTTTCCACCAGCGACGGAGCAGTTCTCGTTGAGCCCACTGCCCCCCCGTTTAATCATCCTAATTACTATCTTTTAATTGTATGCAAGATGGGGGCGCCCAGCGTACCTCCCCTTTTGGGGAATTTCGCTTAGGGCCCTCACTTGCATTTTATGTACTCTAATTACTTTGGTTTAGGATATAAGTGGGTTATTGGTGACCCTCTCTTTAAATTGTTTTCAATTTTCCCGTGTTTGATGTGAGAAGGGGGCGCTCAGCGCACCACCCCTGGCGGGTGTTTTCCTTGTGGGCTCTCACTCGCACCACTTACACCTTTAATTAATCTGCCACAGTCCGTGGACTTGAAGATCTCTTTTCATATTTATCCGTAAATCACCCTCAGACTCGCTGCGTATATGTTTGCTTAAGCTTTGACAAGTAGCGTCTGCGGTTACCATGTTAACACCACGACGCACGTAATGCCCATAATAAGATAGCCGACCTCTCCTCGGCCCACGTGCGCATGCGCAGGGCTTCCTTGACAACAGGGAACGCCGCCCGCAGTCGAGCTTTGTTCGCTGCTGGTGGCTGACGCTGTCCATGTATCCCCGTCCTCCGGGTAAGGATCCTTAACTGTGAATACAGTTCTGATAGATTATCTCCCTTTGAGGCACTAACATAAATATGACTTTTTAGTCACGCTACCAATTGGCATGGTATTGACATTCGTATCCCTTTCTAGGGTCTCTCCAGCCGCTTTTTGCCGCGTCCCAGTCCTATGTACCTTCCAGTTCGGGACTGGGTGAGTGATTGGTTCTGGCATCTATTGTAAATTTGGCATTCCTGTTTTGAATACTTTTATGTAAGTTAAATATTGACATTTTCCACATCTTTTGTCTTCTGACTAGGCCAGAATTGTGACACTGCTTCCCTCTGTTTGAGGTTAGTACCATTTACCTCGCCCGGCTTTTCAGCCATTATTATTCAGCTCTTCTTCTTTACCACCCAAGTGGTCTTGTGATGCCAGCACATTTGCGCCTGAAATGATTTGAATACCTCTTGAATGAGGCCTTTAATAATTTACGTTTTTGTTATTTGAATTTATATTACTTTTTTGATAAAAAAGCTGTGCACTCTCATCTCCAATTCTCTTACTGTATAGAGACATTCATCCGTTTGAAGTTTGTACAGGTACCATACATTTCTAGACCTTAATGTATTCTAATACGTGGCAAACGGGGTGAATAATATATCATATAACTTTCAGGGAGTGTCAGTGGACCTATAATAACCATGATTAGGGATGCATCGGATGCTGTCTTAAATTTCAAGGAGGAATCCTGTTTAATTACATGCACAGTGATAAACGGGCACATAAAAGAGGGAAGATCATAATACCTCAATAGTTAAGTGGATCGAAGTACTGATAGGTAGGATCCGTGTCATGCGGGGGATCAACAATCACAGTCCCGGTTGGATCTGATGGATAGTGTTAGGGCACTACAACAAAAAAGTGACCAAAAACAATGTATGTTACAAACATGTGAAACTCATGTCAAGGTTCAAGGAGAGTCTGTGTTTAATTCAATGGTTAAATGCGAGCCTGATCAAAAGGCCCTCACTCACCCCTCCCTGTTCTGACCAATTACAGACCCATCTCAAACGACCAATTCAGAGCTAACCTAATATACCGAACAGCCTACTCTGTTATGCCATTACGCAGAAGCCAACTAACTATTCGACTGTGCCCAATCCAGCTTCAGACCCCTAAATGCAACTGAATTGTACCTATTCTCCAAAATTATACAGAGACTATTTGTTATTCCAAAAAAAGAAATTTTTAATAATAAAAATGTATTTTTGTGTATTAAAACTACTATTATTGACATTTTTCTGTATAAGAGACCCTGGGTATGTTCCTGCAGGAAATTAATGGTTTGAATGGATTGAGACTGGGGTAAAACAGAGGGCGAGAGGTGAATGGTCTGAGCCACAGAAATTACACACATCTTCCAGAGGTGTTCTTTCTTTGAGATTTCACCCTCTACATCTGTCATAATATTTGTCTACTCTGTTCCATGCAACCACTACTGCAGTAGCCCCCTAATCGTTATATTCCCTGACCTACCCTGGGCGTCCTCGCATTCTCCCTCCTTGCCCTGTGACACTGAAACTCTTTTCCTCTGCAAGTTAAAAACTCTACCACCCACACTTTTTTAATCTGCACTATAGCTCCACCCCCTTAACCTAGAAGTAGCACCCTCAACGTACTCTCAAATTACTCTCTTCCACCCCCTTCCTTTATTATCCGGCACGTAAGCACACTGTATATACCGCACTGTACATACGGTTATGTTAAAGGGTCGAAATACAAAGGATCGAATGGCATTTTTTCGAGTCAAAAGGACTGAAAAAAAGGGTTGAATGCATTTTGTGAGTGAATGCCTCCTAATCGCAAATGTTTTAGCATTCAACATTTCAACTCCTAAGCGGTAGATGCAGTGCTCCAGATAAGATTTTGAAGTTCCAACCTTTCTCGGGTGCTACTATGAGGTAAATAAATCCGTAATTCTGATGTTGTGCAGGCACCATTGTTCCATATAGTCGTAGATATTCCAGAACACCCCCCCATTCTTTCCTGAATGACCCAGTCGAGCCCTGTAGGTGGTGTGTGATCTTTTCCATTGTCATTTGCGACCAGACCTTATGCAACCATGTGAAAATGAATGGTGGGTCGTGCTTTTTCCAGTTTTGGGCGATAGTGGACCAAGCCGCTATGACCAGGCCCATGAAACTTCTCCATTGTGCCTTGCTGTATTTCTTGGACTGATGCCCCATCATCCCGCAAAGCCACACTTTCTCCCCCAGTTGATCCGCATCCGGGAACATCTTATTCATTTCTATTATCAGTTCCGACCAGAAGCCCTTGACCCCTTGACAGTCTCACCAGATATGCCTCCACGTGCCGGCTTCTGGGCAGCCCCTCCAGCAGCGATCGGATGTTCCCGGGTACATATTGTTAAGCATCTCCGGTGTTTAGTGCCATTGGGTGACTATTTTTGTCCACATTTCCCTGGTCTGCACTGCTCGTGTTAGTTTGGGACTGCCTGCCCACAGCTTCTGCCACTGCTGAATTGGGATTTCTTCCCCTAGTGTTCTTTCCCATCTTTTCATGTAAATCCATTTCATTTCTTCGTCCTGTGTATTGATAAAATTATAGAGTGTGGAGATCAGTTTCTTGGATCCTGAGTTGGACAGGATGTATTTTTCGAATGGGGTTAACTCCCTTGTGGCCGCCTGAGTAATCT
Organism: Ambystoma mexicanum; assembly: GCF_040938575.1. Taxonomy (NCBI): domain Eukaryota; kingdom Metazoa; phylum Chordata; class Amphibia; order Caudata; family Ambystomatidae; genus Ambystoma; species Ambystoma mexicanum. The sequence goes on along the minus strand of NC_090928.1, from coordinate 536,503,113 downwards.
CTGGTGTTGCCAGCCAATGTCTGAGCTGTTCGTACTTGTATCTATCCGCCTTTGTCAAGTTCCCTATGATTTTACAGTCTGCAAAAGATCTTACCTTCTTATTGAGGAACATTTCTCCTATTTTCCTACACCCTGCTTCTTCCCAATTCTCAAAGGCCCCGGGTTCTTGTCCTGGTGGAAATTGCGGGTTCCTGCAAATGGGCGTGAATGGTGATGTCGCCGTGGTCATGGTGCCCTTACGTGTATGTTCGTCCCATGCATTCAGTGTAGTTTTCATGATTTCACTAATGCTGAGATTCGGGTGTCTATGGTGTTTTTGCTTCCAGAGGATATCTTCCAGCGGTCTTGGGTTACCCAGATCGTCCCCCAGCCATTCTTTCAGTACCCATAATTGAGCTGCTTGGTAGTATTTCCTGAAGTGTGGCAATGACGATCCCCCCTCTTTAACATGTGTCGTGAGGACCGATCTTGCAACCCTTGGGGGTTTCTTATTCCAAATATATGATGAAATTGTCTTTGACAGCGTTTTGAAGAAAGAGTTTGGAAGTGAGATCGGGAGGGCGTGGAAGTGATACAGCAGCTTAGGTAGAATGTTCATTTTTATCGATTGGATTCTACCCCACCATGACATCCTTAGCGGGCACCATCGCTCCAAGTCCTTTTTCACTCTGGCCAGTAGTGAGGGGTAATTCCCTTTGTACAGTAGGTCCACCCTGTGCGTGAGTGTTATACCCAAGTACCTGATTACTTCTTTCGCAATTTTTAGGCCTAGTGATCCCGCCACCCTCTCCTGTGCCTCTTTATCCCCCGCTAATAATAGTATTTCGGATTTGTTCCTATTGATTTTTAGCCTTGATATCTCCCCAAATACCTCCAGTTCCTGCAGCGTATGTAATAATGACTTCCCGGGGTTCTCCAGGGCTAGTAGCATATCATCTGCATATGCTATGACCTTGTGCTGCCTGCCTGCCATCTCAACCCCTTTTATTTTGCCAGTTTCCCTAATCTTAATCGGCATCGGCTCCAGGAATATGGCATATAGGAGGGGAGATAATGTCCCCCTGGTAATCTCTACCCTGTCAGTGACTATCCCGTTGATCGCTACTCTTATTGATGGGGAGACATAGTTGGCTTTGACCATCTTTATATATTGCTCACCAAACCCCATTCGCTCTAATGTTTTGAAAAGCATGGACCATTCCACCCGGTCAAAAGCCTTTTCGGCGTCGAGTGAGAGTAGTATGGCTGGCGTGTGTGTGATGCCTACTTTTTCTATTAAGTGTGTCAGTCTTCTAATATTGTCATGGGTTTGCCTGCCAGGGATAAAGCCTGATTGATCTGGGCTTATTAAAGAGGACATTAGCGGAGACAGCCTGGCGGCTAAGATCTTTGTATACATTTTTGAGTCTAAGTTTATCAATGCTCTCGGGCGGTAGGAGCCAGGGAGGGGAGGGATCTTTGCCTGGTTTGTGGAATACTAAAACTTTGGCCTCATCCATGGAAGGGGTTACGTTTCCGCTTTCTTTGAAGGTGTTTAATAATTTTGTTAGGAATGGGGTAAGAATATCCGCATATTTTTTTATAGAAGGGGGCCGTGAAACCATCTGGACCTGGAGCCTTGTTATATGGGAGTCCTGCTATTGCCTTCTTCACCTCTTCCTCCGTGATTTGGGTTTTCAAAGCTATTTTCTGTTCTTCCGAAATCTTTGGGATGGGCAGAGATTGGAGGAATTTGTTTTGATCGCCCTCGTCTGGGTGCTCTGTCGCGTATACATTTTGATAGAATGATTTGAAAACCTCCCCTATGTCCTTAGTGCGTGTATGCGTCTCACTCTGTGTGTCTTTGATGTTTAGAATGGCTAATGATTTTGTTTAGCGGAGAGTTGTCTTGCTAAGAACCGATCTGCCTTATTAGCTTTAATAAAGTATCTCTGCTTGAGATAGAGGAGGGATGTCTCTGCTTTTTTATTGCGAAGCATTTCCAGTTGCCCCTGCGCGTGTCTCAGTGCTTTCCTAAGGCTTCTGGTAGGGTGTATCAATAGCTCCTCTCGTATATCGGTAAGTTTCTTTTCAAGTTCTCTTTCCCACCCGTGCCTTTGTTTGTCCTTGGTGACCTTCAGAGCTATCATGTGTCCCCGGGTAACTGCTTTGAACACTTCCCAAACCGTACCCAAAGGGACCTCCCCAGTGTCGTTTTGTTCTAAGTATTCTGCTATCTTGTCCCTGATTGCTTCTCCAGTCACCGGGTCTAACAGCAGATCATGTGGGAGTCTCCATCGCCACAGCCCCCCACTCTTCCCCGGGGTCTGTACGTCCAACCAGATTGGGGCATGGTCCGAGAGTGCAATTGGGCCTAATTCCATCCCCTGAACATTGCCCAGCACTCTCACCGACACCCAGAAATAATCTATTCGCGACATCGTATTGTGGACATGCGAATAGTATGTGTAGCCTTTGTTTAGACCCTTCAGTTCCCTCCATGCATCACATAGCGCCATCTGATCCATTTGTTGCTTTAGATGCTTTGAGGCGGCCACTTGGTTTTGTGGTCCCCATGCGCTCCTGCGGCTGCCATGCCATGTTAAAGTCAACCCCCAGTATTATCTCTCCCTTCGCGAACCCCTCCAACTTCCCCATCGTATCGCGCAAGAATCCATCTTGGCCCGTGTTTTGCGCGTATATTGATGCCAGGGTGAGCCTAGAGCCTTCTAGCAAAACATTGGCGAACATGACCCACCCCTCCCTGTCTGTCTGCTTATCTATTAGTGTTGCATCTCTTCCCTCCGTGTGGCTATTAGAACCCCCGCTCTTTTTCCAGTTGCGTTTGATTGTGCCACTACGGTGTACCCCCTGAGATAAACCTTACTTTTATCTTGTGCTCTTATGTGTTTCCTGGAGTAGCAGAATGTCCGCCTTCTCCCTCTTAAGCATATTCTCTATTTTCTTCCTCTTCACTGGGGAGTTCAGGCCCCTAACGTTTAATGTTAAAATTCTGATTTTCCCCATACCAAAGGACCCTGATTTGATGTCACAAGAGCCCGAGTGTTGTGATCCTCGCTGTCTTCCAGAGTAACCCTCCCTTCCTCTCCCCCCAACTTCACCCCCCCATTATAAACAACCCAACCAACTTTGATCCCGAGGAGGGCCCGGGTACCTATGGATGCTAGGGCGTTGCGCCTATCGCTCCCTGCCCTCTGTTGACTCGGGTTAAACTGTGCGGGGAGTCCTAAACCCAGCATATTCCTCTGATCTACTACCTGATACCCAGCCGGGCCGCTGGAAATTACTTTTTCCGAGTTCCTTCAAAGATTACCTCTCCAGATTCCATAGGCTGGGGACGCTGCCAGTCTTCACCTTGTATGGGTCCTCCCCTCCTCCACAGATGCCGGTTAGGAGTTCCCCTTACCAGATGGTTTCTTTTTCTGCCGAACCACCTCCCAACCTCTTGGCATTTTTTGCCGGTCCCCTATTGCTTTGATGCCCCTGTTTCCTTCCTCCTCTGTTTGTATGTCCATTATATGCAGCCCTTCTTCCCAAGTTGTCACTCTCCTTTGTTTCGCTTCCCACTCGAATAGTAGGCCGAACGGGAAAGTCCATTTGTACCTTATTTCTTTTGCGTTCAGCTCTTTTATCAGTGGTGCCATTTCTCTCCTTTTTGAAGTGCAGGTATTTTACTTCCTATTTTTTATATTGGGAGTAAAATGTTATCCTATTCCCAATGGGAGTATTTTATAAGAGAGTAGAAGTAGGTTTTAAATATAAAACCGAAATGTCTTTGTAATAAATATTTATTTGCACCTAGCTATTCATGCACATTAAAAGATAAATGTTCACCTCTTCGGATCAGGCAGTGACAATAGTAGTTTCTTACTGTGGCACTACTGGCTTCAAGAAACCTGTAGGTCTCTCCCTTACTAGTGCCTGGGGGTCTGTCATCCAGGTGGTCAGGACATGGCCATCGCTATTGGATCCAGTGCCTGGGGGTGGAGCAGCAAGGGTGGATCACCTGCATAGGGGGTACTCGGGAGTGGAAGTGGGACACTGATGGGTGAGAGACAGTATCCCCGTTCTTATGATAACTTTACCCCAACCTTCCACTTAGGATAGACAAACATTTTACCCCCTCTTTTCCGATGCGAACACTTTCACATATTGCAAAGGATGACGGACTAACACTCGAGCCATTTACCTGACATGTCCCAACACCAGGATCAGGCAATTGAACAGAACCGCACACACCTGATGGCCCTTTCCCTTTCCCACGGGGATAAAAGGTGGAGCACAAGAGTGCAAGACGAGCAAGGCAGATCGCACAACTTGAGAGCTAACGCAGCACGGCAGTTCAAGAGGAGGAGGAGAAAGGCGGCGCATACCGAGAGGGTGACCAGGAGAGAAGGGACCATGCCCTTTCCAAGAACGGCCTGTGAAACCTCTGCAGAAGGAATCATAGGACCGCAAACAGCCAGCGTGTGTTGCTGCAGATGTCAACAGTACACAAGACCCTCTTCCGCTGATAACCAAGCCGGGGAGAGACATTGGTCTCTCTGGTACCAACTTTGACTCCAAAGAGAGAGAAAGCCAAGCGGTTCATCGAGGGGAGAGTCGATTGGAAACCGAACTAAGTTGAATGAAATGTAGCAAACATCTAATTGAACTGTGAAAAGTTAAAAAGAACTATTGATACGAAAAGGGGGAAAACCAGCAACCGACGAGTTCGGCACCACGTGGGTGCTCACTCAGGAAACTCTGCACTATTACCCGATTGTTGAAACTACCATAATCGGAAGGCCTTGGGGAAAGGCGAGAAGGGGCTCAAAGTGGTCATACAGTAGTCTTGTAAAATCCTCTGTACAGTTGAAAGTCATTGACGGACAAATGATTGTGAAGCTAAGGGAAGTGAATCCAGCATCGTAAACGTTTAAAAAGAAAGACACAATTAACAGGAGTGAACCCGAACGAGGGATGCCAACAAAGTACAAGAGAGGAAGCCCTTTGAATACATACCATGCGAGAGTGACACCAGACAAAGAAAGGCTGATATTCGAGAGGAGGGGTCTGAACCCGGAAGAGGCAGAACCCAGGGGTGAAGAGATACCACCCACACAAAGCAGCGAGACGAACCTTAGAACTTTTTGTTTAATATTTTCCTTTGAACCTGTCAGGCCCTAGAAAGCAGGAATATATAGCTATCAGAGGTCCTGGTATCATTAAGAATCTTTCTAGGGATCTATGCCAGGAAGAGGGGGATCCAAGGGTGAAAAGCAGAGAAGAACTTTTTGTTTATAATTTCAAATACATCAAGCCCACGGCGGCAAGAGACTTTTTGTAGTAAAGAGACTTAACCACCGAAGGCCCTGATTGCTGAGAGCGGAACTATTAGCTCGTGCAGGGAAAGCTCGAGCGTATGCTGTGCTCCAAAGTCCTACCTTGTCCCGTGCTGAAAACGTGGGGAAAAGAGACCTCAAGTACTGCATCCTGACTTATCATTTTTAAACACTTCCTTCTTTCTTAAGAATATTATCCTACACTTTTTTGTATTTGGCGTAAGGATTGGCAATAGGTTTTTCTTAGAATAGGCCCTTTTATTTGATAAGGCTTACCTTACTATTATTTGATGGTCGAAGCTTGCTCCCATCTTAGATTTATGTTTAGATTAGGCATTTTTCCTACCTACCTTTGCAGTTTAATAAAAACCCTTGGTGATCACTTTGAAGACCCATTATAATTTTGTGGCACACCCATGTGCATATTTGCCTCCATTTTGAAAAGGGCTACTCGTAGTTCTTGGTCGTACCTGAACAGACTTGCCCCCTTGCAGTTATTAATTGCTACTAATATTGAGAAGTTAAAGTTACACATATATGTTGTGGAAAATGATAGCAAAATCGAAATAGCTTTATCAGAAATGTATTGGATATTTTTGTTTTACTTGAAGTTTTAAAATAGACTGGTACATTGCTAAAGTTGAATTGTGAACATTTAGTGCTTTCAAGGTCCACCAAGTATTCTGTCCTGTAAGATATATTTTGATTAAATATGGCTACTTTCATTAGGCTGGGCAGGCAACACTGATCTAATGCCCCCTAATTTTACAATCCTGCCTCACAATTCTGGGCAAGAAACAGGTGGTTTGCTGAAACTCGAATTTATTTAAATAATTGAATCAAAGGTGAAATCCCATTAAGGGTGGTCTTTGGCTTTATGCAGGGGGACAACCTAATGTAACACAATCACAGATAACTGATCTAAAACATTAAAAGTGTGTGTGTGTGTGTGTGTGTTAGTTATATATTACACGGCCCATGGTAGTGTAGTTATGGTTAAGTTGCTCATCTCATACAAAGAGCACTTTTTGGGCGGCTTGGTGAAGAGCGTGAAGTGCATCAGATTTTTGGAAATGCCCGCCATCGGATTCGTGGACATCTACCGGTGTCCGTGAACATCGCAGTAAAAACATATTAAAAAACACAACATTGCACTTGTCAAACTTATCAAATAATATCTGGGGAGGATGGGATGGGATATGGCTGCAAGAAGCAAAAAAAACAGGTGTTTTTTGCCACGAAAGTCAGCGAACAGTTCAGATGTTCGCGAACAGTCCTGAAAAGTTCGCGGACATCTCTGCATTACAGGGGTGGTGAAATGCAGTTCTTGAATGGCTTATAACTTTGGCACCACTTAATAGAACTGTGTCTGACCTGATTCCGAATGAGTTTACAAAGTTTGGTGGGATTCTGTCATGAGGGGATAAAATTAGAGGGGGGTCCCCAAAATAATGTAATGGCTTATAAATGAGGTGCCATTTGACGAATCTACTCTTAATTTAGCAAACTGATAATAGATCTAGATATAAATGTTTTTGCGAAGTATGGTGGGATTCTGTAAAGAGGGGGCAAAATTAGAGGCGTGTCCCAAAATATTGTGAAGGCTTATAAATGTGGTGCCATTTGACAAATCTACACAAAGGTTTGTAGAAAGATTATAGATCTAGATATAAATGTTTTCGTAAATTCTGAATGGATTTTGTCAAGTGGGGGCTAGGTTATATCACAATTGTATGTGCATACATTTGACACTTTTGAAAAAATAAAACATGGGTGGATTTCCAGCAAAAATGCGTAAGGAGCATTGGCAAGGACCCACAAGCATGGTTTTGGAAATGTGCCATTGTTTTATTTTTTGACAAGTGTCATAATGTAGCTACAAAAAATAGCGGTATACCTTTAGTGACTGAGGGGGTAGCCTGTGGCCATGGGCAGGGCCAGATTGTCTGGGTCATGGAATAAGGTCATGATCCGGACAATCTGGCTACCTGCCATGACCACAAGGGACAAAACATAGGATTAAAGTGGCCATGTCCACCTGGGACTGGCTTTGTGGCAAAGTTATTCGAAATTAGGATAGATTTCAAAGGGAAGAAAAATGTGCTCGTGGTAATATGGTCATTGGGTTCTCTTTTTGCCTTCTGCAGGCTGCCATGGCAAGAGAAGAGGGGCCCTGTATGGAACCCCCGCCTTCCCTTTCCATAGTGGCCATCTTGGAAAAGTATTTTCCTTACTACGCCGGTGTAAGAAGAAAGATTCTCTTTTTTAGTACCCCGGGTTCCCGATTTGGGAACCGAGGCTGTTAATGGCCTTCATCCCCCATTTCAGGGGCTGGAATGGGGGGGATAATGGTCCAGAGACCTCGTTAACCACCCTCGCTTCGCTTGGGCTGATAACTTGGGCTGCTGGGCCGGTATCCACTGTTCCAGTCCCTGGAACAGAGAATGAACGCCACAATATTCCCATTAGGATAACAGAAAAAAATGGAAATGTTAGAAAATCTTATTGAGTCTATGTACTTTACTGAGAAATATAAAGTAGATGGAGTCTATACGTTTTTTTTTTTTTTCTATTTTTTTAACTGTGAAAGGTGGTTTCTAAAGGAACATTTATTTTGTTTTTGGATGCATTTGTTTTTTGGCAGGAGAGCTTAGAACGAAAGGTGGGGAGGGAAATGTGGGCAGAGGCACCAAACACTAATATGGAGGGGCAGGTGGACAGGGGAAAATGTTGCGTGTGTGTTATTTCTAAGGTAGGGGGCAGTGTTTCTCATGTGCCTTGATTACAGCAGTGGTGGTGTCTCTTGGGGTGGAGGGATGGCATTAGCTGATTCTATTATAAGATATATAGAAGTTTTGCTAAAAGTATGTATTGTGTACTAGATTGTTAATGGATGAATAGGAATAGGTGTTGGAGCTGTGCAAGGGAAATTTTGAAGTTGAAAGTTCCTAGATCAGTAGAAAATGCAGTTCCAAACTGTCCGCGAAGCACAGACCTTATTGTGAAGTGCGTACGGGTTCTCGGACACATCATCATGCCGCGCGCCAGCATATGGTCATGTGGCACTCTCCGGAAGGTCTGCAATGAAGTCAGATGTTCGTAGACATTATGGTTAAATTGCGCTACTAAAAGCCTATGAAATTCAGTGAAGAAACGTTGTTAAAGGGACGTTCTGGTTCCAAGTAAAACCGAAAACCCCCTGAAATTCGCCAGTTATAGTAAGCTAAGCAACCATAACTCGCGCCACCACCATGCACTGCTAAGACTAACACTGAGGAAATCAAAGATGACATCACAAATGTCATTGATGACATCGATGATGACATCTCATGCCTGGCTCACTTTTTTTTCCTTTACTGATATATCTAGGCTAGGAACTAAAAAATCACTATACTATAGTACAAAGTACTATATTTGTAGACTTTTATGTTCTTACAGTAATTCACTTGGGGTCCACTCAAAGCATATGAAACATACAAAGGGGAAAACACAGACTTGGAAGACAGCAATGCTTTCTGTGTATGAAGATGATTAGTAAGGTTATCAACACTGTCTTATAGTACTCCTTTTTTTTTATTACTGTACTTTCCCTGGATATGCTCATATTTGTACACATTGCACTTACACTACTTTCTTAGGATCTAGTCACAATATGTGATAGTTATACATAGGGAAGTAGTAGCTTTGAAGCAGAGCAATCATTTCTGTGCATGGGGATAAACAGTTAGGTTATGAAGATTGTCGGGTAATACTGCTGTTTTTTGTTTACTTCACTCTCCCTGTATATGCTCCATTTGTATGTGTTGTTGTCTGTTTGTGTTTTGTGTGCAGTAATGCAATAATGTACTAAGTAGGTTTTATTAGGTACTTATTAAATGTTTGACAGTATGCAAGACTCTATTGATAATGATGATGATGTGTTATTTATATAGCGCCTTAATCCAAGGCGCTTTACAGCGCACATATTTACATACAATATCGCCCAAGCGTAATTGGTACTCATTTATCGACCTCGGAAGGATGAAAGTCTGAGTTGGCCTTACCGGGATTCGAACCTGCGACCTGCAGATCACGCTCAGATCGCAGCAGCGAGCGCTCAACCCGCTGAGCTATCTTACCGGCATAATAAGAAAGCATTTATAATTTTAGTATTTTACATGGCAAGATTATTAATATTGCATTTCCATGTCTGCTGCACACTATGCCTATGTTACTACATGTGTACATTAGTATATTGGAAAAAACGTCATAATACCATGCTATTTGGATTAATGCATTACTTAATGCACTACGTACCTCATGATATTTATTCCAATGATCCTTGACACTTTTTATTAACATTACAATAAGAATCCCTTGTACAGACATTTCCCGAAAGGTAAATGCACATGTGATGTCATCAATGACATTTGTGATGTCATCTTTGCCCTGGGTGTTAGTCTTAGCAGTGCACGGTGGTGGCGCGAGTTATGGTTGCTTAGCTTACCATAACTGGCGATTTTCGGGGTTTTTTCGGTTTTACTTGGAACCATAACGTCACTTTAACAAAGTTTTTTCATTATATATATATATATATATATATATATATATATATATATATATATATATATATATACCCACACACACACAACCCGCCTCCGAATTTGGTATCAACATTGAGGTCTGAATAGCTCAAACATTCTAATTGTAACTTAGCGGCCTACCTGCCATCGGTTTCAAAGGTGCCAAATAGAAATCAAGATGGCAGATGGATCATAACAAAACCAGGATTCTTGAAAACCGTTTTGCTTTCTCTAATATGATTTTAAACTGCACATAATGTTACATTTGCACATAATACATTGGACTATTGCTTTCCCCAATATTACCAACAAATGCTGTTATCATGCTGTTGCATGCCCCCATCTTTTCCCATGTAATGATTGTGTTGAGGTTGGCTATATATGTGTCATTTAAAATAAGCTCCTAATAATCACATCAAATGCCTGCAGGTTTCAGTTTAGGGAAGCAGAGTCGCCAATTTAGAACACACAACACTTCAGCTCACCAACCCCAACCTGAGAGAATTATTTTCAGATTGTATTGAACAGGTATAAATACTTCTCTTCTTTCAGATCACACGTGAATCTCACTGTGCAGTTTCAGAATGAGGGGCTGTTGGGATTTACATTTGCACTTTCTTTTTTTAAAGGATGAGAAATGACTCCTTTTTAAACATCCTCTCATCTGCCATTCCTTATGAAATAGCCATGACCTATGACCTTCACAGAATACATATTCCCAAACATACCTTCATTTTGCAAAGAAGGGACGTGGGGCATTGATTATAGGGGTTTATATGATTTCATTTCGGGAGATTTTATATTCACTTTTAGTTGATCTTTAATGGCAAGAAGCCAGGAGCGACTCTCTCGGATTGGAAATCTCCCAGTCAGCAGACCCCGCCCCCCCCCCCCCCCCGAGTATATTCCCCTCTATTTCAGAAAAGAAAGTTTGCCTTTAGGTTCAGTTGGTCCAGAATCCCTCATGAACAAGGCCCAATTCTCCAGATGGCATCTACATTCAGCACTCATCTAATGGACAGGTCTTCTTTCCTACTAATTTCCAAAATAAGAATGCTGAAACCTCTGTGCTCACACTATTTTTAAAGTGTCTGAAATTCCTATGTGTTTGTCATAATTATGTCACACTATGTGATTGGCCTGATAGTTTCATTGGCCTTCCTCATAGAAACTCCTATTATTCATTGAAGTCTTATAATTTCTATATTTTGGACATAAGCTAAGGAGGGGACCCCTTTCATTCCTATGCTACTGAATGCCATTTCGTTTTTCTTCCATAGTTCATGGCAGTAATATGCTTATTTAATGAAATAAGGATTTCTAGAATCTGTTTGCAGACACACACCTGGGTATGACACATAACTATATTGCTTTATAAAGTTATGCATTTTCTCGGTTTATCTGGATTAATGCATATTAAATTGAAGGGGAGCCATTGATCTTTGAAACACACCCATTCTCGATATTCTAAGTCTTATAGTTCCAGACATATGAGTAATATTCACTTTAGTATAAAAGGTCTATGGTGAATGACATGTTATTCAACCCCAGAGAAATACATGTCCTGTAATTCAACTTGTAGCCTCGTGCTCAGAACATGTAAACATCTCTCTGTGAGGCCTTTATTAAATAATTAATGATTGATCGACCATTTTTGACAAGCCCCATTGTCCTGTTAGTATTAGTCCCAGCAAATGGCGAGCAATGGCGAATTTTTTATGAGAGCAGGATCAAAAGGTGCCATCTAATGGATGCATTTGCTTTTAAAATTGTATAAACAGGCCATCTGGCCACTCTAGCTTTTAATCTTCTGTGAAGGCTACAGATTTCATATTCCTGGTATGTCAGTTCGTTTTTATAAGTATATCCCCTGGAAAACTCCCAAAGGTCGGGGGTGCCAACTTGCTCTGAATTGCATCCCTGGCCAACTTGAATTCAGTACAATATAGGGCTGATGAACACAAGCGTTACTAAAACCAATAGGACCATTGTCTTTTTCTTTTTCTATATATATATATATATATATATATATATATATATATATATTTCTACATTCAACATTATGGTACACAATTTTAAATGGAATGCACCTCAGGGTACAATCCGCTTATCAATGAGCTACGCTGCATTTAAGAGCAAATGGGTTCGTTGAGAAAATACACAGGTGACTATATTGGCTTTATGTATTGTTTGACATAAATATTTCTATGGTTTATGCTAGATTTATTTTCTTGTTGATTTGTATTGCACACTTAGGGCTTTCGCTTTTCCAGTGTGGCAGGCACAGTTCTCCATGTTTCCAGTGCTGTCTCTTAAGGATGCAAGTGACTGGTGAACGTGTTTATTTATTTAAAACAATGTATTCTTTTGGTGCCTCCAGTGTAACATTGATGCAGTCCACATGTCTTGCATTAGGTGCTATCCATTACAAAAGGCGGCACCATATCTCCTGCTTTGTCAGCTTTCTTCAAACAGTTGAATCATGGGTGTCACTCTTGAAAAAGCAGTGCAAGCTTTTAGGGCCTCTCACTTTGACTTCAGGCAGTCTTCATTTGCCTTTAATTCTCCCAACACTACTCTTCAGAGAAAGTAGGTCTATTGAAATTTCCTCAGGTATTGCAGAGGGATTGCAAATCCAATTGTAACAAGCAGTAGTAGCTTCCTTAAAATGATGCAAACATGTTCCTGGATCATGATTAAAATGTTACTCAGCCACTTGTAAAAGCTTTCGTTTGTCTTATTTTTTCCATCTTCTATACTTGCTCAAAAATCTCGAGTGATCCACTTCCTCATACCAGAACTGCAACTTTCCATACAGTTTTCATGGAGTTGTTTGTAATCCTCTGCCATACAAACGTGTTTAGCCAACCATGAAACTATTTTCTATAATTTGCTTAATTTAAAATGTTCGAATTCTGTTTTTCATTAACAAATTCGAATAATTTTGCTAAATGTTTTCCTTGAACATCCAGAGCACTTCAGTATGCAGTACAAGACAATGATGTTTAGCTCTTGTTTCTTCACAAAGAATAGTAAATAAGCCAGAATTATGACATTTTGATGTTACAATGTCTTAGATTCTGATGCATTGCCAAAGGAACTTTGTACTGAGTCACTCTTGCCAGAGGCGCTTTACACGCAATAGAACAATGGGACACATTGACAGTTTAATTTTGTATTTTGACACATGAGATGAAACCTTTGATACTGCCAGTGTGGAAACGGCTGAGTGTGACAGTCCTGTTTCTCAAATGTATTTTCTATCTTGCACTGCATATAACTGTATATTTGCTCCAGACTACATTTTCTGCTCTGTTTATGCTTTTTTTTATTTCTGTCAAGTGCTTGTATGTTCCCAACATTGCCTGATCACTGTTTTGTACATTAATAATTCCTATAGTTGCTTGTGTCTGGCACACTGGACATTGCCCTCCGTGCAGACTCCACTAAAACAAGTTTTCCCTCTCCCCAGCCTAGGCAACCAGCTTATAGCCAGTAAAAGAGGGATCACCTTCCTCCCAAAGGCCTGGCCAACTCCCCTTGTCGGTAAACCTGTTCAGCCCCCGCCCCACCCCCTTGAGCCAGATACTAGCTCCTAGGGCTGATTCTTTACACCCTGGAATTATCCTGCCCTCTGCAAGTCACCAAGCTAGCTCCCGACCTCTTGCACCCTCTCTGGGACTGTCTTCCATTCATTCCCCAGTCCAGCAATTAATCTCCCCTTTGGCTCAACTGCCATGGACTCTATAATTTCAACTCGCCTGATCTGGGAATCACACAGAATACCTGAACGTGTGTTGTGTCCAGCCCTGCATTCCACCCCCGCCCCCTAGAAACTAAACGCAACGTGTCCTGGTGACAGCCAAACACTTGACTGGATGAGAGGCCAGCCCTGGAATGGGTGTGAGCAACAGCCTTGTATATGCCTGTGGAGAAAGGGCTCTGGGGGCTCTTTGTCTGGTTGCTGGCGGGGTTGTGTTGATGGGGGAGGCAGCAGAGCTCAGGAGGCCCCTTCATCGGGCACCCTTGTCTTCCCTCCCTATCCTTCCCCTTTCTCCTCAACCTGCTCTACTTTTCCACCAGTAGGACTCCCTCTCTTGCCTCCCTTGTGTCTCACCTTGTCTCTGTGTGTGTGTGTCTCTCCCTGTGTGTGTCTGTGTGTCTCTCTCCCCATCTTTCTCTCTTTTCCCCCCTTACCATCTCTAGCAGCTCCCTCTCCAACCCCTCCCTTTCTCCCTTTCCCTCTGCATCCAAGAGTACTCCCCATGCCCCGAGTTCTATGCCAGTGGGTGGGCCTAGCTAGCCCAGTGTGTCTAATTTATCCTTCTGGCAGTGAGTTTACTCCTCTTCCTGCGATAAATCTGTTCTGGTTTCTACAAAGACTTTGGTGTCTTCATTGTGTTCCCACTTTTCAGTGCAGCCTGCCTGTGGGTGAGGGGGGGGGGTCCAGTTCGTCTGCGTACATAACACACCCTCAGCGGGTCTGTTGACTCCCTGTTCCAAAACCGTGGACCTGTAGGGGGTCTCCCTCATTTTGACCTGCCTCCCAATTCCACTTCCACACCAGTCATTTCACAAGCCCCAGAGTATGCACATTTGCAGTTTTTCCATGAAAATTCCTTGATTTTGAATGAATTAATTTCCACTGTGTAACATTTCTTTGTTAATTGGCTCCTCAGCTAAGTAATTCTTTACAAAAAAGAAAATGTACTTTTATGCATCCCCTCAACAAAATACCCAGTAGCTATTCGTTCGGGTTGGTTTGTGATGTCCATTGATTTTATTTGTTAGAGAAAAAAAACTCTAGGTTATTTTCAGGCCATGGGCAGCATGTCACAACTAGCACCACTTTGAGGCACATCAATGTGCCATGTCACACAGGAGGACTGTACTTTTTTCACTACCCAGTAATGCTACACATTGTTATTTAGTGTTCCTGTGAGTGGGGCCAGTCTATACCATTCCCCCATTACCAATTAGAGTTGCAGCCCTCAATTCCTCCGATCATTTCCTGTAGGATGTCAAGAGGGTTTGGTTCCAGGGCGTGTTACCTTTTCATGGCCCGTTGTTGAGCCTTGCCACCTCTGCATTTACCTGCATCAAACAAAAACTCTTGGCTCGGCTGAGATTCACAGCAGACGCCATTGCAGTCCCAAGCTTTAACAGCATGTTTCTTGACTCTTGGCTCGTATAAACTAGTGCACATCATAAATGGCCACCACATTTTGAGGGTCCGTGTTGAGCGCATCATGAGCCCATCAAGCGACCACTCGCTCACTATTCACTTGCACCTTTTTAATGAGGTGCATTGACCCGCCTAAAACACAGACTACCTTCTCATTATTATTATTTATTTTACTAATTTCTATTGCGCCGGTAACTCGCATGTCTAGGCTCACCCTATTTTCTCATCAGCTGTGAGATCGTACACATCGAATCCGAAATAACCACCTGACATTTTCCTGAACTACCCAGATGGCCCTCCTTCAACGCTACTTGCTGCCTCTTCCTTTCTTCAATGACCGGCATGTTTCAGCTCCATGCATGGTGCTGTCACAAAGGGGCAGCTGTTTGAGGCCTCGTGGTTTGAAAGGGGCCTTGCTGGCATACCTTTGTTTTGGTGGCCACGTATGGAGCGTCTGGAGCTGTTTGAACTCTCTCTGGGCTGCCTCCCCTTGTTTGTTGATTTCCTTCCATGTTTGCAGGCCCATAACCAAGGCCCTGAACATCAAACTGGACAAGTACCAGTATAACCAGGGAGCCTGCCTTTACACGAGTGGCCTCGTTTTCTAATTAAAACTACAGTAGCCAGTGCTCCAGATAAGATTTTGATGTGGGAGTATTTTACTCCCGATTTTTTTAAAGTTAGGAGTAAAATTATTTCTTGGGGAGTAAAAATGTAAGTCCAATTCCCAATGGGGGTATTTCATAAGCAAATAAAAATGTTTAACTGGGAAACGGAAATGTTCTTGGAATAATTCTTTCTTTGCACCTAGTTATGCATGCACAATAAAAGATGCATGTTTCCCCCACTTCCGATAGCGCAGTAATAATAGCAGTTTCTTCATGTGGTACTACGTGCACTGCTGGTCCAAACACATCCATGGAACTATGTGAATGGAATCGGGGGCATGAAGTG
Organism: Ambystoma mexicanum; assembly: GCF_040938575.1. Classification (NCBI taxonomy): domain Eukaryota; kingdom Metazoa; phylum Chordata; class Amphibia; order Caudata; family Ambystomatidae; genus Ambystoma; species Ambystoma mexicanum. Next base: position 536,487,088 of record NC_090928.1, on the reverse strand, counting down.
TAATCTGCCATTTTTTGTTAGGAGTGTTTTTACTCACTATTTACATTTTTGGGAATATTTGCTTATTTTTAAGCAGTAAAAGTGGCCGATAAACCCCTTATCGGTAGGGCTGACAGTAGCCCATCATCTCTTTCTGAAATCTGGAAGTATGTATTGTTTCATGGCAACTTCTTAAATCTTCATTCGCAGCGTGCGTCCGTCCTTGTTCTTAGCATCACATTTTATAGAATATCACAAATGCATTTCTAATGGTTTATACCACTGGTTTATACCACCTGTTTTACTGTATTGACTGTTCATGCTATGCATTCACTGGTGAGTTTTTTTTCTCTAAAAGTGAACCATGGTTGTTTCTACCATCATGTTTTTATAACCTTTTTATATACTGTCAGTTTCACTTATGAGCCCGGTTGCTTCACAGAAAAGTTAACCAAATGGTAGGCTACAACATTTGGTGGGTGGGAATATTCGCTGAGAGATGGGTCACCGATTGGCACACGCATGGATAGTTATTTTGTGCTTGCTTTAGAGTTTGACTAACCTCAGGCCATTTATGAAGCGCCTCGTATTACCAACATCTGGTCTTGCTTGTCAAAATTACTTAAAATAAATTGTCTCTTGAGGCGGGAGAGTGTTTGTTCAAGTGTTTGTTCGGGTTTCATAGGTGTTCCCCCGTAAATCCCATTTTCAGCCTGCAATGGAATTTACATTAACAGGCATTTGAGAAACCCTGACAAGGTGGCTTCGATTGATTTCCCAAAGTGCCTTGAAAGCAGTTAAGCTTGTTTCTGCAGCGATTTCCACGTTGTTTTCCTGAGTCGTCACTCGTTAGGTGTCCAGAGCGATCAGCATTCTAGTGTACGCTTTTTTTTTTCCATTTTAATCTCGCGCCGCCAAACGTCCGATTTTGCTATTGTGGCACCATATGGGACCCATTCTGTTTTGCCAATGTAGAACCCAGGGCCGTCCTTGGGGCAGGGCATGGTGGGCCGGGCGACCGCCTGGGGTGCCATGCCCCCCAGGGTGCCAATAACCCCCCCAGCCCCTGCCACGCCAGCTCGGGGGAGTCTTTCAAGGGCTCCCTTGAGCTGGCCTAGTGGAAGAAGGCGCAGCAGGTGCCCTTTTGTTATTAAATTTGACTGCGGAGTAGTGGCGCATTTAATAACAGAAGGATGCTGATGCTTTGTATCAGCACCCTATTCACATGTTCACCTCCTCGCTCTGACGAGCGAGTAAGGCAGTTTTCATTGGAATAGGGCGCTCATGCATAAGCATGAGCGCCCTATTCCAGCGATTCACTCCCTGCGAGGCGCCGGAGCGAGGAGGTATTAAAAAATGTGGCGCATCCTCTCCCCTGTCCTGTTGGCCAGGGGCACGTGGGGAGGTGGCAATTTGCACAGGGCACTGCTGCCGCTAAGGCTGGCCCTGGTAGAGCCCCTCAAAGCGTCCATCTCCTGCATATGGTGGACTGGACTAGAAGACCTCGAGATTTCCCCGTAGGACTCTGCACCCTCTGACTCTAGAAAAAGTACCTTGTTTTTCTGATCCTCTTATCCCCTCTCCCATCCACGCCGCCCCTTCCTTCCAACTCTCATCCTCTCCAACTTACATGTGAAGTAAAACATTTCTTACAAAGCTTCCAGTATGCTATTCCTCACTTTTATCTAATCTTAGATGTTCTTTTTTTTTGTTATGTTTAACTACTTTAAAATTTGTGTGTAGGTACAGATGTGCTTCAAAATTCCCCATTTAGACCCGTTTTTAGTTTGGGCTATTAGGTGGTGCTTTCTTCCTGCCCCTTCCCGCCCAAAACACCTCCTTATGGGAACTCTTTGAGCTCACTTTATTCGTGCTTTATCATCAAACCTGGCACTCTAAGTGCCTGCCAGAGTTTTTTCAAAGCGGTCTTCTTAAAGTTAAATGACCTAATTGGAGTTGTAAACGCGTAACTGGTGTAATAAAAATGTCTTAACCAGGTCTGCCTTCAGCCACACGATTTATAAGCACTATACGTGTCCTTCACTGAAGTCCTGTTAAAAACAAGCATTGGGAAAGCCAACAGTTTTGGCTTGGGTAGAAGTATTAGGCATTTGTCAGGCACTGCTATTAGATGCCCTGGTACTCGCACCTGCTACCATCAATAGCTAGTTAATACCACTATGGAAGTGCCTTTCCCATGCCTACACAAAAGTCCAAACTGTTGGCATTGCCAGTGCTTGTTTCAAGTTTGTCCTGGGTGTAGAGCTCCCCACCAGACCTTACATGGAAGTGTTGGTCTTGATCACTGCATTATCTTGCACCGTATTATATGGGATCCCGCATTTGATTCCCAGTCATCCCCTGCCCCCCAAACATGTGTGGGATCAGCCATTTGACACTGCGACCTGTTTTATTGAACCAGCTGTGGTTTTAGAGCTTTAATAATCCGTTCTGCTAGGCCTTGTGTGTATTTTGCACACTGTCATTAGTACATCTTTCATTGCGTGTATTCTTTTTTTAAACTTCCTGCACCCCACGCCCTTTAGACTGGTCGACACCTCCAGGAATCCACACCCCTTTCTTCTAATCAGCACCTGTACCTCCCACCCCTTCTGCCCACAACTACAGGAGACACCCTGGGAACCCATGCTACTTCAATCGACCCCCTCTTACGCTTTTCCCTCTACTCCCGATTCGGCTTCCCATCCAGTCCTAGCCCATTTTATCCCACTCTCTTCACCTTCTCAGCCTGTCCAAGCCCCTATCAGCCCAGCTGTCGCCACTGAATCTCTACATCCTTGCGCAAGGGATGCATGTGGAATGGACTTTTGTCACTCCATTTACGTGCTGCATCCTTTGTTTCCGCATTCATCACCAGGGATGATTCTGCTGTGACTGGTCCCTGATTGAGGGCTTGGCTTGGTTGTTGATGCTCCTTTAATCATGTGGGGATCAGAGAGATTTGTTTCTGGTTTTGCTCACCCATGAATTAATGTTGATGTGTTTGGGCCTTTCCTGGGTAGTTTGTGTCCCGCCTTACACATGGCAGGTATACCCCAGTTGAAGGCAATGGTTCACTAAGGGTTACGATGCAAATGTACTCATATTGATGTGGGTTTATGTCAGCATTGGGCCCTTTTATGTGTGCCTGCAAGGTTGGAATATGGGTGAATTTAGAAAGAGATAATTGTAGTAATTTGCCTCCAATTCCCATTGTGGTCAGATGGTGAGAAATGAGCCGCCCATGTTTTCGGACCACACTAAGCAACTAAACTACTAACCCACATCTGCTTCTGAAACCGTTTTTTGTTGCTTTTTAAAGCTTGTGGCAAAGTATAAATTGAATCATATTTTGACTACAGAAGAAGGATTTCACCCGAAATGTAGTTGTGTGCCACACACTCCTCTTCCATAGAGGTGAAAACAAAGTCTTCTAAGAAAGAAGAACTACCTTTCCCTCAACCATCCTACAAGAACATGTCAGGTGATTTGTTGGTTGGACAAGGCCTTTTGCAAGATGAGACCACTGGTACACAGGAACCTGATCATGGCAGGTGACTGCCCCTGCAAGTGCTTTCTGAGAACGTTCCTTGTTGGGAAGTGCATAACAAGCATACACCTTGCCCCTGGAGACCTTCGATGGGGTCCCACAACAACCGGAAGTCAAGAACCAGCTATGGGCACCGTTTGCCTACTGATCTATTTTCAAGCTGGCTGGACTTCTTCACGACACTTTCCGAGCTGCTAACCCAACCCATATGCTGCCTCTACTTCAGGTATTTTTGAAACAATTGATACTAAGAACCACATTGCATCGTTGGACCTCTTTGAGCCAACTCAACCAATTTGAGACACTGATTATACCATTGCTTGCCTTTTTATTCACCTGATTCGAGATGATCACTGGTACCAGACTGCACTTCTTCACTGGACTACCACGAGCCGACTTGATTGTCTTGATGCTGGCGATACATTAGTAACAAGTGACTGTATTCTCAACGCCAACTTGACCCATTGTAAGGCACTTGGATCTGTCTCAACACTGTATGGAACCAAGATCAAGCCTGAAGGGTACCCCACGTATTATCTTTTAAAGACCTTCTACATTGAACTTGACATTGCTGCTCCAAGTATTGCCTGTGAACTCATGTCTTCAGACTCATAGGATCCCCTTTCGTTCTAAAGTCTGCATATTTTGGGGCTTCTCTTACAGGGTGGGTTATAGTTTTCTTTAAATTGTGTGTTTGTATTTATAGTTTAAATTACTTTTTTTTTTATAGAACTTTGGATGTACATTTGATTTTGCTACCATGATACTTATGTTGTTTGGACTGCCTCTATGCAAGCTCAAAGCCCTCCTGAAGAGTATAGCCCCCCGCCCCCCGAGCCCATATAACCAAAAGAGACACATGAGGTACACCTGTCAGGCTGAGCCCCTTTTACCTTTAACGGTGGGATCATTGCTGGTTTAGTAGTATTGTGGGGCTCAGTAGGCGTTCTAGCCACTTCTCCTCCCTGTGCTTCTGCAGAGCAGTATTCATTTAGTTGCAATATGTGTTTCCTTCTTGCATTCAAAGTTTGGCATTACAAAACAATGAATGCACACAACCAAACTGCACAAATTTATCATATTCCCAGTTTGCAAATCCCTATGTACCACTAGTTTGCAAAATCCCAGTATAATCCCCTCGGGCATTCACAGGTTGCACAGTGCCAATGCAGGGTTCAACACCGAGGAGAGTTGGGACCAATTTAGCTCCTGCATGTGAAGAGCCTGGTTAGCTTGACACCAACAGCTATCGGGGGCGACCTTTGGGTCTTGTGAGGGATCGGTAACGTGAGGCTCACGACTTGATTTAGATTTCTCGAAACATTTTATTGTGTACAAATTTATAAAATAAACCCTAACTAAACCTACTCTACCAGGGGATTCCCTGCCTAGTCTAGAATCTATGGGAAAACCTCCTAGCATTCACAAAACGAACCCTCACACTATACAACATAAACATTCAAAAACTCATGAAACAACATAAATAAAAGGTTACGAAAACAACCAGTCCCTTGGATGACTTCCAGTGATGCTGGGCAGGTCCAGCTCCCCCTGGAATGTCCCAAACTCAATTTCTTCTAAGGAACAAAAAAGTCTTAGCCACAGTCTTGAAAGGTTCCAAAGAAATAAAATCCACTGGCAAAAGTCTCTTTTTTGCTTGGTGAAAGGATTCTGCTTTAACAGTTCCACAAAGAAAATAATAGTACCAATGGGGTTTCCTGGACGAATTCCTTTCCAGGAAAGTTAGATAAAGTTGAAGACAAATGTACCACTTCGACAACAACTTCTCTGCTTTTAACTTCTGCAGCGTCTTATTTACACAGTTTGCCAGGATGCTTTAAGGTTTGCTCTCTTCTCAGCAACTTCCTTCTTAATATTATAGTACTGTGGCAGCCGACTCCCTTGATCCACAGTTAGTTCCAAATTCTACTTCGTCCAGCTTTCATACTAAAGACAATAATATGGACGACCACAGCATTACTACTGTTACTACAACTGCTGAGACTATGCTAAAGTTCTGCTGCTGCTACTACAATGTCTGAAATTAAGTAGTTTTGCTGCTACAAATGCAACTTCAGAGATAGGCAACTTAACAAGACTTCTTCGACCTCTACAGGCTGCCAAGGGACTATTCTTTCTATACCATAAGAAATGGCAGCCTTGTTGCCTGTCTTGCAGTTACCATAAAATCTGCCATTTGCTTTTAGACCACTTCTTCCTTCATGTAGTCTTCACCTTGCAGATTTGAAAACAACTTCTGTTAACAAGTACCTAGCTCCCTTCCCCAGCTTCACACACACACCCTTCCTTCAATAGTTACCCCAAAGCTATTGTGCCACTCTTCTAGCTTTGGATGTTCTTGTCCATTCAATTTAGAGGAATCTTGGGTTTCAATATCTTTAACAACTTCAGAACATGGTGTATGGTTCTTGAAAGAGAATGTTTCACTTTTATGGAGTGTTTGCTCTATATGCTCGTGTAAAACTTGTTCGGACTTCGACTTCTTCTACAAGTGCTGCTTCAGTCTTTAATGTATTGCAAGATATATATTTTCTACTGTAAACAAAATAAGGCACATGTGATTTTGTTTCCCTCTCAAACTGCCACTTCAAGAGGAGACGCGTTCCCACCTTTCGGCCAGCACTCCGCCTCCAATGTATCGGGAAACATTCTCACGCACAGGCTTTGAAAACGTTGCTTGCAACACTTCAGGAAAGTCAGTTGTATTTCAGTTAGGCTGCCAGTAACGTTCTCTGCATTAACTGATGACATGTGACCGTTAGGCTACAAAGTAATACTGAGGTTAGGAAAAGAAAGACTTTCACTACACACAAGCGTTTTATATCAGCGTGTGTTGCTTTCCCCTTAACGGGAAGACGTCCCACTTCTGCGGTTCACTTTTACTCGCTTAGATGACAGCGCAAGGGTAATTAAAGCTGGTTACAGTTCCCGGCCAGGAAATTCTGCTGTTAAGGAGTATAAACTTTCTCTTTCCGACTCCTAACTACAATGAATGAGGGCTGCTGCTGCTTCCAGACTGTTTCTTCTCCTGCTATTTGTGCGGAAACTCTTGGGATCCAAACCCCTCTGCTGCACGGGTGTCTCTGATCTGGCCTCATCAAGGGAGAGACTCCTACTCTCCAGTTTACCTCAGCTTGCTTCTGCACAAAGGCCTTGGGAACAGCGGCAACTTCAGCTCTGCATTCACAGCAATGAGGCACACCTGTAAAGACTGCCTGTTGCTTATAATCCCTTCCAAGGCTGTCACATCTATACAGGCTATGTGAGCACAGGACCAACTCAATCTGCAGGCGAAATCTGCCTCCTCTCTACTCCGCGTCCCTGTTGTGGTCACAATTCCTTGTGAACTTCTGGCAACGTGCGCTGCTTCTTCTAATTCTGCTGACCTCCGAGCTCCTGCCCCAGCTTCTTTCTACTTCTCCTCCCTGCTGCATCCTTTTATGCCCATCAGGTGGGCTAATTGGTTTCAGGTACAGGCCCTTGAAACCAATTGCCTGACCTTGTTCAAAACCATTAGGCTTGCCTGCCTGACCTGGACTCTCCTGACTGCCTCTTCAGCCATCTTCTTCACAGTCCCAGAGGGATTTCCTAGACTTGTAGTTTATCTTGGGGAAAATTCGATTTTTCTAATTCTTTAACAAGGTTGTACAATGGATTTTCTTCCGAAGATATTATTAAGATTAGAATTATACGATTTAGCCCTTTTTGGAACAGAAGGGGCGGAAAATGTAACATTTTCTCAGTTCCTGTTGGAATACCTTGGATATTGTGGGAGACATGGGAGTGTAGGGATACAAAAGATTGGTTTCTGGGGTTCAACACGAAGTGGAGTCACTGCTTCAGGTGTTATCCTTTCATTCTTAATAGAGGATCGAGATATATAAAAATGGCAATAGGCCAATTCTTTCTCTATGTCTGTATCAACAGTATTACTTTCAAAGGAAAAACATCTATACCACATTTAAAGCATAATGGGTGACAAATAATAGACAAAGTAACATGTTTGTGTCTTTTATTATTATTATTTGGTATTTGTATTGTCTCAGTGCGCACATAAGGGAGAAGTGAAAACCGAGGGAGGATGGGAGGGTAAAAAAAAACAAAATCGGTCAGGTAGGTAAAAGATCCTAATCATTCGAGTTAAAAAGCGTGTGTTCAGTGCTTTCTTAAAGCTGATGAGACTGGGGATGTCACTGATGGAGGAGGGAAGGGAGTTCCCCAATGTGGGGGCGCAAACTTGAAAACTGGTGCCTCCGAAGTTTCTTAACTTGTGCATGAGTATGGTTAATTTACTGGTGCAGAGGATGGGCCGAACAGGGACCTTTTTCTATTCTATTAGTTAGATGCTCTGGTGCCTTATGTGGAAGCTAAATTTGCGGAAAGCCGAGTCCTCCGTGTTAGCCCCTGGTCACTGGTTAATGCCGGATACCCTGAAGCTGTTTTTAGCTCCTGCTTATCCAATCTTAATTTCAAACCTTGCCAATGTATTCCAAGTTTGACTCTTCAGAATATTTATCTAAAACTAGTATTTTCCCAGTTTGTGCAACCCAAGTATGTCGGCTTGACAACCCGAGTAAATTCACAGTTTGAACAATCTCAGCACATTCTTAATTTCGCCAGTACATTGCTAGTTGGCACCATCCCAGTTTATTTAAAGGTTGCCAATTCTAATATAATACAGGGCACACCTATAGTTAAATAAAGATAAAGTAGTAATGAAATCTAAGGTTTTTATAGGAATTTGAGGTGCAGGGGGAGATATCAACCTTCACATCTAGGTTGGAAATGAGAAGAGAAAAATGGTGGTTATTCCCAAAATTTGGGAACTCCTGTCCCCTGCACACTGTCTGTATCTGTAAAAACAGATCAATAGTTTATAGAAGTGGTGTGTGGTTGTGGAGTGCTAAGATAGGAACTCGCAACCAATCCATTCCAAAAGGTTTAGACATATTCTAAAACAAAATTTAGACCGTAAGCAAGTTCAAACATTTTGTAGTTAAGTCAAATGACCATTTCACAAACAATATTTTATCACAAGAATAAATTGCGCGTAGTGACCGCTGCATTGATTGCTGTCTTCAGAGTAAAGCAAGCATCAAAGCAAATTGGCTGAGTTTTTAGTCTTTTGTGCTTGAAAATCAGATGAATAATCGTGCCTGGGTAAGGTTGCGATAAGGATGGTAAATGAGCGAGATTTTTGATGTTGCAATCTTTAAGTCTGTGTCCATTTCTGCTCGATCAAAGCCTTCAACACCCTTATGGCACAGTCTGTGTGAGCACGATGCTATGCGAGTGCGGAGTGCGATTGCAGGCAGTGTTTGGAAAGGATCAAGTTGATATGAATTATATGCGCGATCCTCTTGCTTGGGTTGGCTCTCACAGTAACTTTGCTATCACTACCTTACAATCCATACCTTCTAGTGCTACTGAACAGGTCATCCAAGAAATCTTGTCACCAAGTACAGGCAGTACCCCTGCAAAATGTTGACTGCAGTACATGCCCCGCAGTCCTTTATTTGGGACTGGGGGGATTGAGGGGTCCAATAGGCTGAACCACCCACCCTGTAATGAGTTTCGCTTGCCTGAAGGATCCTAGAGCTCTGGCCGGTGGGAAAATATCCTAAACACTGCGCTTATTGGACACATGTATGTGAAAATTACTAAAATGCTTGGTCTACAGAGAATGGCAATAGATTATTTTTGCAGACCTGAAGTCTGATTATCCGAACCTTTTTCTCCATCAGCATGTGCAGTGCACAGAAAAGACACAAACCACCTGGTTTTGAATCTTAAATCAATGCATTTGGTACTTGGTACATTTACTTGCCACTACTGCACGGGAGGGAGGGAGGAACGAACAGGCCTATTGTCCACTGCGTTCACTTTTGTTGCAGCCAAACTTATGGCTCCACTTGGTTTCAGAATGTTCAGATATGCCCAATCTCCAAATATTCGTTTTGCATCCTTCTAAATTAACTGCGATTTCAGATAAAAATATGACATGCTCCACTCCCCAACTCCTCTAAAAGCAGCTCCCATTCCCCAGTCATCCCCCTGTCTGTATAGCCAGAGACAGTAGGACAGCCCTTCTGTTTGTGGAAGGGCCTGTTGGGTTTTAGCATCTGGCCCAGGGTGGCAGGAGGCAGTCCAGTGATTGGCTGTTGGCACCCTAGTGTTGTATTCCTTCTGTATCCTTCGCCCATGATCTTTTGTAAGGCAGCATTTGGCGGAGTGTAACCACTGCCTGCTGTGTTTAACAAACTGTTGAGTAGTGTTCGCAAAAAGGGTCTGAATTCATGTCCAGATTCAGTACTCTTTCAGAAGGCCATTCTATGCTATGTCGACTCCCGTGGTACTCATGGCCAGTGCTCCAGATAAGTTTTTGAGAGTAAATGTGATTTTTGAGAGGGTAAGAATGACCTTTCTCCTTTGCAAGAGAATAACATGTATGCGACAGCCAGCCGACGCATGCACAAACTGTATGGAAATCATTACCGTACGGCAGCTTTCTGCATTGTGACAGAATATACCTTTAATTATTTCTCTATGGTCTGGCCATTTGATCTCTCCTGTATATATTTAAATGTTGAAATCACAAAAACCTAGCCAATTACATAGTAAAGCAAACATGAATTGTATTGTGTGTTTTGAGGTTCGATGGCAGAATTGTCATTTGATGTTGAATGAGTGCTCATTTTCTGGAGCTATTACTACCTAATGGTATGCCAATCTTATGATACAACAGTGCAGAGAGGCAATGACTCCGTGCTAAATTCTACATCTAATCTAATGGTCAAATTGTTATTTATATAGCACTTTTGGCCAAGTGCTGTACATAGAACATATTTATCACCAAACCAAAGTCGGTACTCCTTTATCGACCTTGAAAGGATGAAAGGCTGTGTTGGACTCGCTGGGATGCGAGCCTGCAACCTACAGATCACGCACAGATTGCAGCAATGAGTGCTCAACCGGCTGAGCTATCTTCTTGGCTAACATCCTTCAGAGGTCGGTTAACTGAGTATCGACTGAGGTATAACAATCACAGTACCTAGATGTTGGACGAACCATTTATGAACCACTACATGAAGTTGAATACCGAACTGGATTATCACAGGGACAGGTTTTAAATGTAACTTTCATTTGTCTGTTTTTGAACAGTGCTTGCACTTCCTGGAGAGTCAGGTTTTGGATGTTTTAATTGTAGCCTTGAAGATTTGAGAGGAACAAACACCTGTAATTGGTGTAATGACAATCACTCACCCTTGAGCAAAGACTCTGGTGCCACTGACCATTTATAGTAATGTACCCCATTGACTGCAAGGTTGAATGCATGTAATCTAGACTGCATAGTCATCATTTTACACACTTATAATTACAATGTAAATTAAATTCTCCAGCATTGGATCTTTCATGGATTCACATGCTTAGAATATTCCCCGTCGTCAGGCTGGGAATCCCCGGTACATTATATAGACCCTTTCCCGTAGGAAAACTTTTTTGACGCTTATGCGTCCTATCCACCTCGTTTTGTATCATGCGTGCCCGCAATGTCAGGACGTCATGATATAAATACAGGACCCACCCCCGCGCTCCCTCAGATTTCAACCGTCTTTCAAAGTAGTGGGATCCTCGTGTTTACTACTAGTGAAAACTAGGTTGTTTTTTCTGTTTCGCTTCGGCGAAGTTCAAATTCTGGAGAATTATGTCTGGAAAAGCGTTATTTCGCCCGTGTGCAACATGTGGCCTCAAAAAAGTTTATGAAGGAGACGGCCACATGGACTGTATCTACTGTCTCCACCCGCACCACACGGCGGATACATGTGAGATATGCCAGGGTTTCTCCCAAAAAACCCTTAAGGACCGTAAAAGAAGGCTGGTCAACTGGCTTAATGACGGAGCGGGTGCCTACCCGGCTTCGGAAGTTGGCTCCACGGCCTCCAGGAGCAAGTCGGAGCCTCCATCAAAAAAGGTGCGGCCAGCGGAAATTCGCACTGAGGACAAGCATAAGGGGAAACATGCTGGATCTTCCTCACATAAAAAGCCCTCCTCCTCATCATCTAAGACGGAGAGGCTAGCGCTGTCAAAATCCTCCTCAGGGGACCGTCCCAGGTCTTCCATGAGTCGAGATGCTTCAGCCGGGAAATCGGCATCGAAATCGACGACGAAGTCTAAGGGCTCGACGACGACGACTTGCTTGTCGACCTCGGTGTCATTGACTATGCCTATTACCGTTCAGGCAGCAGCGGTTGGGATTCCTTCGTCGACGGAGACTCAGTCTATGGCTTGGCTGCCAGAGGTCTATGACCCGATCCCCCCCGGAGGTCTTACTGCAGCCAGACACGGCCTGCTCGGCGGAAGGAGAAGGTGACACGGTTCTGCAGCCATCGGATTTAGGCTTACGGCCTTCCACGTCGGCTACGACGACGAGTGCGAGCGGGGGTATGGTACCTATATCATCCACGTTACTGACCCCCCAGACGGTTTTGTCTCTGGATGTGCTTAATACTCTTCAGAAGCTCCTGCAACGGCTGGATACGCAGTTCCCTCAACCTGGGACGTCATCGTCACTTTTTTCTGTACCTTCCGTCGACGAGCAAACTTGTACGGCTCGCTCGACGACTAAACACCCATCGGCTCCCCAGGTGGTAAAAGATCGTCCTCCAGCTCAGGAGGAGGGTGAGTTGTCGGAGTCCGACTCTATACTGGGTGACTCGGGTTCAGACATCTCCCTGTCACCGTCGAGGGACCCAACATGGAATTCGGATGTAGAGTTAGAGTCTACGAGGAGTCAGACACAGCCATCTCCCCCGGATGATGTGGGAGCCTTCCATGCAATGATGGGAAAAGCTTGTTCCGAGTTCGGCTTGATTCCTGAGGAGCAGAAGAAAGACTGTTTCCTTTTTGACCACATGGGTCAAAGGAGAAAATCGGTATTTGCCATCCCAATCCTGGACCACGTGTGGCAAGAAGGTCTCAAGACGATGCGCCATCCGTTCTCGGAGCCAGCCATAAAAGGACGGATCGAGAAAAAGTTTAAAGCTCCGGAGTCCACTCCAAAATGTCTAACATCACAGCCTCTGTCTGACTCGGTGGTGTCGGCGGCAGCAGCTAGGAAGGCCAGGGTGCAGCAAAAATGTTCAACGCCACCGGAAAGCGAGGCTAGGAGGCAGGACGCCTTTGGAAAAAAGGTGCTCTCGGTCGGAGCGACGACAGTAAGAGCAGCCAATTCCTTAGCGATCGTGTCACGATATGAAAGAGAAATGTGGCACAAACTAGCCCCTATCCTAGAACACCTGCCAGACGAACACCGGAAAGCAGCTATGTTACTGGTGCGGGATGGTGAAGAGGCCTCGAACCACGCTATTAATATCGCAGTTGACCTAGCAGAGTCTGGCTTCAAACAAATCAACCATGGAGTAGTGCTTCTTCGACAAGCGTGGCTCAAATGTACTACTTTCCGTCCTGAAGTCCAGTACAAAGTCCTTGACATGCCATGCGAAGGGGAACACCTGTTTGGCGAAAAGGTTGATGAAGCGCTGAAAGGGATGAAAGAAGACACGGATACTGCTAGGTCCCTCGGCGCCCTTCAAACGGGTAGAAACTTTCGCTCTTTTCGCCCCTTCAGGGGTGCTTCTGGAAACTCCCGCTTTGGAGCCTCGAGGGACCGTGGATTTAACAGGCCCTCGTACTCTTCACAAGGGTTCAGACGAGCGTCCCAGTCGGCACGTAGAAGCAGGGACTATCAAGCCTCCAGGCGGCGAGGCTCGGGTCCGTCGTCAACGAAGAACAAGCAAACCAGCAACCAATGACGGCCTTTGGAACGTCCTGGGGGGTCGAGTCTCTCATCACTTCGACCGATGGAAATGCATCACCACAGATCGATGGGTTCTAGACACGATTCGCATGGGTCATGCGCTACAATTCAAAGACAAGCCTCCGCGTCTTCCTCCTTTATTCTCGACACAGCCCCACCTCCGAATCCTACGACAAGAGGCGGCGCTTATGTTGCGAAAAGGGGCGGTAGAGAGAGTTCCTGTGGCACAGGAAGGACAAGGAGTTTATTCCAGGTTCTTCGTCGTCAAGAAGCCAAACGGCAAATGGAGGCCCATTCTCGACCTGAGGGTACTCAACAAGTGGCTAAAGAGCCTAAAATTCAAAATGCTAAAGCTCCAAGAGGTTATCAGGTCGGTGCAACCCATGGATTATCTATCATCACTAGACCTTCAAGATGCTTATTTTCACATCCCAATACGCCCACGACACAGGAGATATTTAAGGTTCGTCGTCGGGAGAAAGCATTTTCAGTTCAAGGTCCTCCCGTTCGGGCTCAAGTCCTCCCCCAGGACGTTCACCAAGTGCTTGGCCCCTATAGCGGCCCATTTAAGAAAGGATGGTCACCATGTCTATCCATATCTAGACGACTGGCTGGTCAGAGGTTCGTCCAAGGAACAAACACGAGACAGTCTAAGGGCCACAATGTCCCTCTTACAGGAACTGGGCTTCGCAATAAACTTCAACAAGTCCTCCGTAGAGCCTTCGAGGACCTTGGTCTTTCTAGGAGCGGAGTTTCATACACACACAAGCCTGGTGAGACCATCCAGCGAAAGAATTCAGAAACTTCAAAGCAAGGCGTCGGAATGGAGAGGCGGTACCAAGGTTTCAGTGCGCAAGTACATGTCCCTGCTAGGGACCATGTCGTCCTGCATTCCGTTGATAAACAACTGCCGTCTGTTTATGAGACCTTGCCAGGAATTTCTAGCGGACCGTTGGGCGCAGAGCCGAGGTCGCTGGTCCGACAGACTGGTCGTCGACGAACAACTAGTTCAAGCACTCTGCTGGTGGAGAGTGTCTACTCATCTAACAAAAGGAATGCCTCTACTGGAACCAGAGTTCCAAAAGACGGTGGTGACGGATGCATCGCTAAGCGGATGGGGAGCTCATCTGGATACGTTACAGGTACAAGGCCAGTGGTCGTTGCAGGAGTCCTCCCTGCATATCAACCTGCTAGAACTGAGAGCAGTGCGATGGGCTCTGAAATCTTTTCTTCCTCAACTGAGGGACTCGGTGGTGCGTGTCATGACGGATAACACCACTACGATGTTCTACTTGAGGAAACAAGGAGGGACACGTTCCAGGTCCCTATCGACGGAGGCACAGAAAATCTGGCATTGGGCCCTGCAACACAACATGCAAATCTTAGCGTTCCACCTACCAGGCGTGAGAAACGTGGAAGCCGATGCCCTCAGCAGAGAAATGAACGAAGTTCACGAATGGGTGCTGAACGACCAACAACTACAACAAGTATTCAAGAAATGGGGACACCCTTCCATAGACTTGTTTGCGACGAAGAACAACAGGAAATGCCATCAGTACGCAAGCAGATGGCCTCAGCAGGGCTCACTGGGGGATGCGTTCTCCTTCCCATGGACGAACAAATTCCTATACGCATTCCCTCCATTTCCCCTTGTACGGAGGACGTTGCAATGGATCCTCAGGTACCCATGTCGGGTAATTCTGGTGGCCCCGTACTGGGCCAGACAGGTGTGGTTTTCAGACCTGCTACACTTAGCGGTGGCGGAACCGATGAGATTCCAGAAGACCCCCGACCTTCTGTCTCGACAGGAGGGTGTCGTTTGGCATCACGACCCGGACAGCCTCAAGTTGACGGCCTGGCTCCTGACTTCGCCGAATTTGGTCGGCTAATGATTCCGGAGGACTGTCGGCGTATCCTGCAAGCGGCAAGAGCACCTTCCACAAACGCCTCATACGCGTACAAATGGAGAAGTTTCTGTCAATGGTGTGAGGATCAACCAGGTTTGGCCCCGCAATCGATTAAGCCGGAACAGCTCCTTCCATACTTGCTGTTCTTAGCTCAAAAGGGCCTGTCGGTATCGTCAATAAAAGTACACCTAGCAGCCATTTCCAGGTTTACTCGTCAACGGCATTCGGCACCATTGTTCAGCGACCGCCTGATTAAGCACTTCCTTAAAGGCCTCTTTCGGAGTTTCCCTCCAGAGAAGAAATTTCCGCCGGAGTGGAGCCTCAATCTGGTCTTAACGTCTCTTATGAAGCCTCCTTTTGAGCCAATGTCATCATCGTCTCTAAAGTTTTTGTCGTGGAAATTGGCCTTCCTGGTGGCCATCACTTCAGCCCGACGTATTTCAGAAGTTCAAGCTCTAATGGTAGACCCACCATACTTACGATTTTTCAAGAACAAGGTAGTCCTAGCCACTAACCCGCAGTTCATACCAAAAGCTCCTTCGGTGTTCCATAAACACTCATCTATTGTGTTGCCTACGTTTTTTCCGGAGCCATGCTCGGGAGCGGAGCGCATGCTACACACATTGGATGTAAAAAGGGCTCTCAAGTTCTATCTTCATCGTACGCAACCGTTCAGAGAAACGAGACAGCTGTTCGTGGCCTATGGTTTGGGGGCTAAAGGAAAAGCCATTTCGAAGCAAGGACTGTCAAGATGGGTGTCATCTACCATTTCGTACTGCCATTCCAGGGCAGGGAAGCCTCTTCTACGACGGCCAAGAGCTCATTCAACTAGAGCAGCGGCATCGTCGACGGCACTGTTGGCCGGAGTCCCTCTGGGGGACATCTGCATGGCGGCTACCTGGGCGGCTACACACACCTTTACCCGCCATTACTGCCTGTCGCAGCAACATGCCGAAGATACCCGGATGGGACAGGCGGTGCTTCGACACCTATTCCAATAAGGTAAGCCCCAGCTGAGGGGTTGCATCCTATGGAATTTATGACTGTATGTGGTTCGTTTTCCTATGTTAATGATTACTGATGTATACATGATCATAGGGAACGGCCTTGGCGAAGAAAGTATATGGGTTTGCATGCATGCCTCCTCTTTGGGGGTGGTACTGCTATGTAATCTATTCTAAGCATGTGAATCCATGAAAGATCCAATGCTGGAGAAGGGAATAGTTTCTTACCTGTAACTCCATTTCTCCAGCATTGGTATCTTTCATGGATTCACATGCGCCCACCTGCCTCCCCTGAATATGCAAACCGGTTACCCCACTACTTTGGGGGCCGAAATCTGAGGGAGCGCGGGGGCGGGTCCTGTATTTATATCATGACGTCCTGACGTTGCGGGCACGCATGATACAAAACGAGGTGGATAGGACGCAAAAGCGTCGAAAAAGTTTTCCTACGGGAAAGGGTCTATATAATGTACCGGGGATTCCCAGCCCGACGACGGGGAATATTCTAAGCATGTGAATCCATGAAAGATACCAATGCTGGAGAAATGGAGTTACAGGTAAGAAACTATTCCCTTATCAGTGTAAAAATGATCTGCCTTCGCATGATTGTGCACACAGCACCAGAACTTGGAAAAATACAATTGTGCAATACTGGTTTGCTTTCACTGGGGGAAAAAAAGCATAATTTGTTACAAAATATTAATTCTCAATTGCAACTTAGTTTTCCATCTTTTAATTATACAATCCTAAAATTCTAGGAAATAATAAACAGTGCTTCTACAGCTGAATGGAAAGAAACCATTCCTTTTATCACAGTGTGCAGTTTCTTTTTTTGAAAGGCTGCAGAGAAATACATTCTGTTTCAGAGGTGGCTTGCATGTAGATAAAAAATAAAAAGAAGCCTCCTAGTTTCTATCAAGTAACCCGACCTTGGCACTGCCCTATACTCTAAACATGTGTGTAAATGTACCCTGAAAAATAATAAAGCTGTCGTATTGGCAAGATTTTCATGCGTAAAAAGGCCTAGTACCCACCTTATCTGGAGGCCTGCAGTGGTGGCACTCTATTTTTGCAAATATTTAGTGGAAGCATTACATCGACATGTTTCCAACCAAGTGTTTTATTGGCACACACTCCTGCTAAGGAGGCATCCTTTAAATTCAAAAGCAGCACCTGTTTTAAGCATTCGTTTTCCCTCGATGTTGGTTTGTGTATATTTCATTTTTGCTCGATAGCGCACAGCGTGTGTTGGAACTAATGCTGTGGGGAGGGGAGCAGGGCATTTGCTCAGGATACATCGGTGTGTCGTCGGCTGATCGATCCTCCGGCTCTCGTGCCCTGACTCTCATGGCCTGCTGAGGTCTGTTGAAGGAAGTGCATGCTGCTTATGCTCTGGACACTTGTCCTTTTCAGATGGTCTCTCTTGGATGGAGAGGCAGCTGTAACCAGAGGTTAAAGTGGGCGGGGAACTATAAGGTACGACGTTCCTCTACTTAAAAAATAAAAAAATTAAAAAAAAAGTAGACCCTACCGCGATGGCCTGATTTGACTAAGCGCTTTTCTATGGGTTTTACCCATTTAAAAAAGCTTTTGTAAGTCAGACCCTGAGCCTGCTGTGAGAGGTCAGAAATGAGAAGCAGACACAAAGTTGTAATGTTTTCAACATCAGACATCTTTTATTAAACAAAAAGGGTTGGATGAAAGAAAGCCTTTCTGCCTCTATCCTAAAGAGTTTCCCTACCTAGGTAACTAAAACTAAAGCTCAGTCTGTGTCTTGTCGTTAAAACATATAAACTGCCCTTGTGTCCAAAACATACTATGCCCTTACACTAAAATTGAACACTAAAAGTGCAAGGAAATGTATGTGACTTCTTTTTGGCAAAATCTTTTCTCAATTTAAGGCAAGTAGAAAAATCCAACAGAAATAGTATTTTCTAAGGAGTCATCCTTGGATCCGGAGGAAGATATCCCTTCCCCTGAATTATTTGAGTATGATGGAAAAAATGTCTCTTTAAACCAGTAGTTTCTTAAAGGTGGCAAAAATATTCTCTGGGGTACTTCTTTACCATATACTAAACAAATGTTTCTTTATACAACTTTAATGGACCTCCTGGTATACTCTT
Source organism: Ambystoma mexicanum (assembly GCF_040938575.1). Classification (NCBI taxonomy): domain Eukaryota; kingdom Metazoa; phylum Chordata; class Amphibia; order Caudata; family Ambystomatidae; genus Ambystoma; species Ambystoma mexicanum. Next base: position 536,468,687 of record NC_090928.1, on the reverse strand, counting down.
GTGCCAGGAAGCACTTTTCTGGGTCTTGCAGATCTCCTGGTGTACTCTCCTGACAGGTATCTTGCCTCCCAATGTTCACTGTCTGGTGTATTCCTTTCACCAGGATTATGTTCACCGTCTTTTAATTCAACACAGTTGTTACTTCACTGTATTTTCTACTTCATTGGCTTGCAGTACTACTTGTTCCATCTTTCCCCACACTGAAGTCTCATGTATGGGGACTTGTTCAAGTTCTGTCTTTGTATTTCTCTGGGTCGGTATTCAAATATCTTTACCTGTTCATACGAAAATATCTCTGGGGAGACTGACCACTATATTGAAGCGCTTCCGACCTGTGGCACGTTGCTGCGGTAAAGCGCCTGCTCTGGGATGTCCTCCCTTGCAGTGCAGACCTCCTTCCAGCTCTCTCAGCCTCTTGGCTTCCAGCATGACCACTGCTCCTCTGCACAACCACGCTCCCGGTAGCTCCGCTGTTGCTGCCGGCTCTTCGATGGTTCTCTCTCAGTGTCTGAAGGGGCTTTTCTGGCCTCGCGCCACACAGGTATGTAATGCTTGCGAGTGGTGGATTGGAAGTACTCGCTTCCGCCAGCACAATCCTTACCCGTACTGCTGTCTGCTTCGGTTCTGCTTCTTTCATCTCTGGCTTTGCTTCCTTCTTCTCTGGCTCTTCTGTTTTGAACGCGGTCACCATTTTTAAATGTCCCGCTCTCTCAGACCTATCCAAAACAACTAGTCTGCATGTTTAACTTTGTGTCTCCCTTGATCTGCATTGATTTCTTCTACCTTATCTCAGTACCTGAGGCTTACTGGGAGTTAGGATTTTCTGTGACCTCCAGTGTGATATTGTTCAGAACTTCTGTTTAGGTAATCATTAGAGACAGGAGATGTTATAGGTGCAACAAATGTGTCTTGACTGAAATGGCAGCATGCCATCAGAAATGTTAGGTATTGTAGAGCTTTCTTCAGAAGGGGGTGGAAATACAGCGTCCCTCCCATTGGCACCACCACCACCTCCTCACAGTAGTCTTCCCCTCTGACATGATCCTCCCTCATTGTACCACCCCATGGTCAGGATCAGGTTGCCGTTCCCTGGCCATGTGGGAGGAGATCATCACCGGGGCATCGGTGACACTGCTTACTGTGTTTTTTTTTTTTTTTGCTCCATGAGCCACCAGTTGAGCACAATCTGCGACTGCTGCTCTGGGGATCCTGCTGCTGCCTGACTACATCTTCCAACCAAAGCTGCCTAAAGTAAGCACACAAGTGACTAGGCAGGTGGTTTAATGGAGTTTAAAGCGTTAATATAAACAATGCCTTGTAGGAGGGTGCTGTAATGGTGCCATATTTTGATATTAGTGAAGATTTATTGTTATCTATCGTGGAGGAGCAATTCACGTGCACTCCCCTCAAAGTAAGCAACACAAGCTTGGTGGGCTGTGCGGAGGCCTGCAGGTTATATAGGCTGGTTCCTCGGAAGGGATGGGCAGAGGTCTTCTCTTTGGAGGACGATGAATCGGGTACCCCAAATGGCGCATTTTAGGTGCATGGAATTTAAACTTTCTGCGTGCGCTGTCTTATCTAAACAGTTGTGATTATGGTCGGATTTTTTTTGTTCTATTGGGCAATCCCAGGGCGCTATATAACTCCACTATATATATACCACCCGTAAATGCAGCCTTAATGCACTTTGGGGAGCATCTTGCAAGGGGCGGCCTTCTTTACATAAAACGGACATTGCTGCGGCTCTATGACAATACTGGGAGCACAGGGGAGCAGCTCCTCCCTGCTGCGACCACTAACGCTGTGCAAGTCAGCCTTGGATCCACACCCTCAACGCTGCAGAAACTGCTTATAAATGGAACAAGACGTTTGAAGACCTCGATACACGAAGTATTCAAAACAGAATAAAAGTACGCAAGCTGCACTTTGAAATATTAGTAAAATTAAAGAAACGGTCTACTGCACCTCGCCACCATTCCAATGGTGTTTGGGCGGTCTGTTGCCGAATCAGCCTTTCATCATTATGACGTTGGTTAATCGACTGACATTATATTTGGTAGTAATAACACCTATTGTTACAGTGCTTAGAAGTCCGAGAGATTTGGCATGATGTGCTGCACATAAAAAATGCGATATACTAGTCACTAATGTAGTTGGATATGGAAAATCCAAGTCATAGTAACATCAACACATACACTTTTTAAATTTTGCACATAATGAATTAATATTTTTATAATAATAATGATGCGGTCATAAAACAAGGTTAATATACATATTGGCTGGGGCACCCAATTTGCTTGTCCTAGATTGACGAATCCTATTCTCCAGGTGTACCTTCATCAATATAGCACAGTACAGCAATCCGAAACACACATGAGAAGACGGCTTCTGGTCTGGGGATATAAGAGACCAAGTCTATACAGACACTTCTCTTTCCCTCCACATCATTTACACTATGCCTCTTATACAGGAGCAGGCATGCACAAGCCCCTAAGTGGTAAGAATAATTGATGACGCACCGTTGCTGTGTAGGAATTCTGTAGGACTTAAGATCTCGCTTAACATGGCTCCGTAAATTAAGTGCCCTCCTGTATGTCTCGGTGCAACCTGTGGTCATTTTTGATAACTCATGGGGCCGACTCAGCCCTTCGTTCTGCAGAGGCTAATGAACTTAAACAACTTTGGAAAATGGATGCCTTCATAGTTTTCACCTAAAGTGTTAAGCACTCGCCTCAAACAACCATTCTTTTACAACCAACAGACATCGTTGTACAACCTGCAGCCGCCACCTCCAGTCCTGACAGGGACGGCTCAAGCTTTCATCCTCCCACAGTTTATAACTTGAGTCACATCATGCATTTGGATAATAATGTACATCACAGTTTTACATTTGCGAGCATTACCTGGCATAGGATGAGAGCATCGACGCTTCAGTGCCAAGAACCAGTTTTTCTAGTGACTCCTGAATAGAAAGGCAAATAACAGATTTGTATACAGGGCGTCATGTCGGAATCCTCCCGCTTCTAAGCACTCTAATAATAGGTGTTATTACCACATTTAATTGTGCTTAATTTATCGACTTTGGAAGAATGAAGGGCAGAGCCAGGCCTGTGACTGCGATTTTCACAGAGGTCTGTAAAGTGAGCGCTGAACCCGTTGAGCTAGTAGAACCTTTGCACCACTTGCCACACTACCTCCACGACATAACTACAAGTGACGAGCTCAGGCCCTGATGCCGGCCTAATAGTTGTGGATAATATTTACTATGTGTCCATACCTTTCTGAACCTACTTTTCAAATTTCTGTATGGTGGTGGGACACTGCCCATTTGCTAAGATGTGTAGAAACCAAATATATTCATGTATATGCGGCCCGTGATGGCTGGTGCGCTTTTATGGTCCAAAGTTTCTGAAGGTTGTCAGTGCTTCTACCCCTTTACTCATAGGTCGGTTTCATATTTCTTGAAAGCAGCCCTTGAATTGAGGGGCTAAATGATATGCAAAGGCCTTGTTTCTCAGGCTAGCAGGGTTGTACAAGGAGTGTGTCTTTACTGGAGAGGACGGATGCCCCCCGAGTGTTTCCATTAGATACTGTTAATGCTCTAAGGGCAAGATAGTTCTTCTAAGGTTGGAATCGGTTCTGATCACATTTGCTGTCATATTGACACTGTTCCGCCCCAGCCAAAAGAATATATGCTGCATTGTAATTGAATAAATTAAAAAAACCTTAGTTATTACTGAAAAATAGAATTTGGTTCTGCACCCAGTGCATGGGCCTTCAGCAATGTCAGTCTTGAGTGGCATATTGAACCTCTTACCCTTTTATCCCAGCAGCATGGGGGTGGTGGGGTTTCTCCCGACTCATCCATAAAGATTTGCCTCTCCGAAGTTTATTCTTGGAAAATAACCCAAGAGAGGAGTATTTCCTATAATGTTGCTGGCAAAGTAAAGAAGCTGTATTTAAATAGTTCATGCAGAGTACAAACCCAATGATCGATTTCATGGGCATATTGATCAAACGTTCACTCAGTCTAGTGGGTAAGTTCTTGCCCCTTATCCTATGTCAAATGCCGGCTTTAACACTATTAGAAACAGCCAGAACGCAGTAAATATTGGGGGGTCCAAGGTTACTGCCATCTGGGGAAAGAGGATTTTCCTGGACGATTATTTCCCCTTACAACCCATCTGCTCTCCACTATCCGTCCTCTGCACTGCTCTCCTTCTTCCCTCCCAGAACCTACCTTGCCAATTTTAGCTAGTACCACACCTGTAGGGAACTGAACTTTAGCTTGCGCCGCATCTAGATAGAAATGTGATTGTTAGCAGGTGCCACACTCGGAATTCTTAATTTTAGCTTGCGTCGCATCTAGATAGAAATGTGATTGTTAGCATGTACTGCACCTAGATAGAATCCCATAATTGCAAGGACAGCAATGCCACCTAACCAACCAACCAACTAACAATTTCATCCCTCTGCATACACCTCTCAAACTCTTACCAAACACAACCACAAACCTAAAATGCAGCAATCTGCACAAACTTCACAACATCGCAACAACAAAACAAACCACACATAGACTTGCACAACAGCACACGACGACTACCGACCGTAAAACACCCCAAGCCCAGCCAATGGACCCACCGGGCTGAGGCTGCCAACAGCACATCACTGCTCTCTTGCACTTTTCCAGCTTATTCCCACTAATCCACCCCCTCCTCTTTTTCAGAGCCGCCAGAGCGCCAGGGGACCACTCCGGTGGTGATAGTGCGCGGTACAAATATCCTTTAACATTAACATTCCCTAACCGCTTCCCAGTACATCACTTCCTACAGGCCTTCTAGGTTGCTTTTTCTATTTGGTGATTAGGGGCCCAATTCATAGATTCCAATAGAGAAGCAGCACAAGCGCCACGCGCAGAGAAGGAGCGTGCGCCAGACGTGGCGCAAACTAGCAATTGCGCGGCATGCGTAATCATGGATTTCCTGAGGCATCAATAGCCGTCGCGCACTGAACGGCAAGCAGCGCCCGTAACGCCCCAACTACGCCCCATGCCCAGGAAAAAGCCAGTGAGATGTCCAATACGGCGCAAGGCCCCGTGCCCTCCGTGGCCCAGCACACAGCCCCCCTCCATCGTAATCGCATGAAAAACCCGAGCGTACCCCGCTGGAACCAGCCAAATCGTTTGGAAAGGGCCACGCGTACGCCCGCAAATTCCGATTGTATTGTGTTTCCCTTGCCTTGCATTGTGACATGATGTTAAGCCATTCTTGAAAGTGGGGGTCCTATTTGCCCCCCATGTTTTAGCTATGAGTGATCTCTCCACCACTGAGGCCATTCCAATGAGGCGTTTCTCGCTCTGGGTACCGTCCTCTACCAGTGCCAAGAGCCATGTTTCTAGGGATTGCAACTTCTGCGTGCCACGCATCCTGGATACCGCCTCCATTATTTTTTTCCAGAGTGGCTGTATCGAGGGGCAGGACCACGCCATATGGTGTAAGTCTGCTGGGCCTTGATCACACCTCTTACAGTTCGGGGACCTGTCTGGGTAATACCTGTGAAGACGCTGCAGGGAGTAGTACATTTGGTGCAGAAAATGTTAAATGTGTCAAGCGAAACCTTATTATTTACAGAGATGGTTTTTGTTTGTGTACATATTATATCCGACTGAGCATCGGACAGTATCATCCCTAAATTGTCCTCCCATTTATCCCTGTAGGGGTTGGCCTGAGTGCTTCTATGTGATAGAACTATTTTGTATAACGAGGAGACCAATCTGCCTGTGGATGGGGGAGCAGTGAGATACGCCATTATAGGGGGAGACTGTGGTGGCATTTGGAAAATCTGGCCATTTGGATCGGATTACTTCCCGGAGTCAATAGTACAAGAGCATTGTTATAGAATGCCACTCTCCCCTTTCCTTTAGTTCCACCCAAGAGATAAACTTGCTGCCTGGTGCAATGTCTCCCAGAGTGTTCATATGTAGTTTAGTGAAATGTTGCCGGAAGATTTCCTCGTGGGTGAGCATTATGCCCCTAACGCGGTAGATAGCCATGAGGGGGGAATAGCACTGCGCCAGGCTGACCTGCTGTGCAAAGTGTTCCCATGCTCTAAGCGTGACCTTCAGTGGCTGCATCTCATTCCTAGCCTGCGTCTCTCGGGTGCCCCACATCAGTCCCCTCAAGTCGTTGAGTTGTAGTGTCTCCTTTTCTAAGAGGGTGTGTGTTAGGTTTCCCGTAGGGGTCCACCACCAAACTGCATATTGCCCTTGTACTACCCTGAAATACAGTGGGAGGCCCGGAATATCTAGACCTCCCTGTGAGCATGGGTGGCACATCATATCGATTGATATCCAGGGTTGTTTGCCAGCCAATATCAGCCTGTTCACCATGCTCCAGAGTCGAGCCCAGAATCCAGAGGGCGGCTATATCAGGACATTGTTAAATATATATAATAGTTTAGGTAGAACCACCATCTTCCGCAGCGAGATCCTGGCCGCCTGGGAGATGGGTAGGGGAATCCATCCATCTAGCTACTTTATGGTCCAGGCATTCCAATGCTTACATGTAATTGTCCTTATATAGTGTCTCTGGGGATGTGGACACCCGAATGCCAAGATATTGAATCCCCTGTGGGCGCCAAGCGAAGGCGCCCCCTATGTCTTGTTGGGACAGACAGGCAGTAAATGAAAGAACCTCCGATTTGGAACAATTGATCCATAGGCCTGAGAGATCTCCGAAATCGGTGATTTCCTGCACCATAGGGTACAGGTTCGTTTTTGGGCGTTTCACGTATATCAACATGTCATCCACGTATAAGGCGACTATGGAGTTATGGGGAATGTATTCTCACTACCCTGTGTGCATGGTACTCGTGTAGTGCACATGCCAAGGGTTTGATTGCCAGAGCGAATAATATAGGAGAAAAAGGGCAGCCCTGGCTGGTGCCACGTGTGGGGAAGATTGCAGCAGATTGCATCTGGTTGGTATATACCATGGCCTTAGGAGCCGTATATGGGAGGCGTGTCTATTGTAAGAAGGTGGTACCCAGACCCACTCGACAGAGTCGAACGCCTTTTCGGCATCCAAGGTAGCCACCGCGATCGGGACCTCCGGACTCCCATTTTGCATCAAAGTGAACAGTCTCTGTGGGTTATTTTGAGTAGAGCGGCCAGGTAGGAAGCCTGCCTTCTCTGCGAGGACCAGGCTAGGCCTGTGCGGAAGGAGCCTGTTTGCCAAGAGCTTGGAAAGTATTTTACTGTCAGTGTTTATCAGGGAGAGGGGCCTATATGAGTAGCACCTACTGGGGTCTTTTTTGGGTTTTAGTAACACTGTCACTGGGGCTGTCCTGATGGAGTCTGGGAGTGAGCCCGCGGAGTTGGCCGCCTCGAACATGTCACGCAGATCGGGGATGAGCAGGTCTGTATAGGCCTTAAACAGCTTTGCTGTGATACCATCGGTGCCGGCGACCTTAACATTAGGTAGAGAGCGGATAACCCTCAGGAACTCTTCGTCCGAGGGGGGGGGTTGTGCAGCAGGGCTCCATGCTCAGGCTCCAGCCATACCAATGCAATTCTATCCAGGTACTGAGTGATTGCAGCATGGCCTGTGGTGTTCTGGGTAGTGTATAGTTGTGCATAAAATTCCCAGAAGGTCTTTATTCTCCCATTATCCCTACTGGGGATCGTAAATGGAGCCATTACCGGGGAGTGGTCGGATAGGGTCTGAGGGAGAATCTGGGCTTTTTGAGCTGCATGGGCCAGTTGAGGGGATATTTGGATGTAATCAATTGTAGAAGAGCTGCCGTGGACCCCGGAGTAAAGGGTGTATTCCCGGCGGTGGGATGGAGGAGTCGCCAGGAGTCAACAAGACCGTGGTGTGTCGCGATGGACGTCCACCTCTGGGCAGTGGGTGTGAGGGCGATCTGGGAGGAAGAGGATCTGTCCATGTCGAGTGAGAGGGCCATATTGAAGTCTCTCGCCCACACCACCTCATAGTTCAGGAAGGTTCGCAGATGATCTGTGCAGTTTTGAAAGAAGTCCGGGCTGTCGAAGTTGCGCCATATATATATTGATGAAGAAAACGTGCCATCCCGCCACCTCCCCCACAACCGGGAGAAACCGACCCTCCCATCTGCAATCTGTTTGTGAAGTTTAAATTCATGGGAGCGATGTATGTATATTGCCACCCCGCGGGAGTGTGTAGTGTAAGATGATCGATATCTACGTATACCCCGAAGCTTGTATTTTTCCCCAGATGAGTCTCATGGAGGCATAAGACATTTACCTTGTGGTTTCTACCGCAATTCGTGAGTAGGCATGCTTTTTTTCCCCGTTTGTGAACCCATGTATATTACATGTCAACACTGTGATGTCCCCACCTGCCCGTTTCCCATCCTCTTGGATGCCCATCATGTTACGTCTGGGCTGAATTTTGCCACAAGGGGACCCAGCTCTGGTGCCCTTGGTGTCCGACTATGTGGACCATGCTTGGTTATTCTCGACCTTCCAAAGTTCTGTTTACCTTTTGAAAATTGCATTCCATCTACCCACCCTCCCATACCCCGTAACTGAACTGAATATAAACAACTTTGCGTCATCCCGCCCCCCTCCCACGCCAGAAACTCCAACCTACTTGCCATTCGGTCCCACCCCACCCCTCCCAGAACCCTTCTGCTCAACTTCCCCAAACACTATGCCACTGGGTGCGGGCGGTGCCAGCGGCTGATGCGTCTCCTTTTGTCAGGAGGCTCACTACCACATTTGTTACAAATTGCACAACATCCGGCAGTAAGCGTGCCATGGATCTAACAGTATGAGGACATTTCAGACGGCAATGGTCTGCTTTTTGGTATTGTGAGCAAAAACAAAATCACTGGGTGGATATTACGGGGGCCTGCGAGGGGAGGCCCCTGTGTCCGAGATGTCTGTGGCGAAACGCTCAGCTGCCTCTGGTGATGTGAAAAATGAGACCCCTACCATTGTGTACCACCCTGAGCTTGGCAGGGTACATCATTTGAAAACCGGACCTCCTCCTTTCTGAGGATGTTTGACATTTTGGAAGGTCTTTCTCTGATCTTGCACTTGTTGACTGAAGTCCGGGAATAAAAGTATAGTTGCTGATTCCCATTGTAGGTTATTTTTTTTTCCTTACCGCACGGAGTAGAATGTCCCCGTCTCTGTAATTGAAAATCTGTGCGATGATTGCCCTCTCAGGGGCTCCTGGGGGAGGCCTGGTCGCCAATGAGCGATGTGCCCGCTCCACCATGAACATACTCCTGACTGGGGGGTTGTCGAGGACCTTCTTGAGCAAGTTTTCCAAGAATTGCTCCATGTTGTCTATGGGCATGCTATCTGCCACTCCTGTAATCCTGATGTTCTTTCTAGATCTCCCCTCAAGATCATCATTTTTTGCCACAAATTTCTTAATAGCCTCTTGCAGGGTGGCCACTTCACGTTGGAGTACTGCGACTTTGTCCTCCCCGTCCCCGATCCTCTGTTCTGCCTCTGCCATTCTGCCACATAGATTATCAATTTGAATCGCGGAATCCTCGACTTTGCATGTCAGGGCGTCTATTTTGGCCCCTAGATTATCCGTGCTGCTCTTTAGTGCTAGCAGCGTCTGATTCAGGACTGAGACATCGAGGTGGGAAGGTCCAGGAGTTTCTCCTGGGGCGGTTGGGGAGGAGTTGGGGGAGGGGGGGCGGGGGTTATCCCGCTCTGTTCTGGCGAATTGTTCCATCTTCGATTGTTTATTAGGGTCTCCCATTCTGTAGTTGTTGGCACCAACGGCCTCCCTGACGCCCGGCTCCCTCTCGTCACCTCTTCTTAGGGTTGAATGCAGGTGGTAGCTGGATGTTTATCTCGGGCGCCCAGGTGTGGCCAGCTGAAACACGAGTGAGTCAGGGAGGTCCAGGCTGGGGGCGCCGGTCGAGGAGAGGGCACTCCGCACATAGGCTAAGGGCTCCAGAGAGGACTTTTATGAGAACCGGGGTTCCCTCCAGTAGGTACCCAGTTCAGTGCAGTACATAAGTGGTGCGGCCATGGGGCACCGGAAGGGCTGGGTGCTAGGGCCTCCGGGCTGAGTGGGGCCCCAGGAGTGGGCGCCAGGTTCGCACCACCAGGCAAGGGGTTCTCTTCAGAGCGCTGTGCCAAGTGCCTTGCATCTGGGACTCAGGTCTGGGTGCTGGTGGTATGTCGTGCTACAGTATTATGCAAACGGATCTGGTGGAGACTGGTATGGAGGTCGCCGCCGTGCCTGTACAGAGGATGATGTAGCTCGCTGTCACAGGATGTTGTCCAACCCGGGTTCGGGAGACGCCGGTCGGGGTGATGGGCGAGCCTGCGCCTCAGCAGGGCCGCACCACACCAGGCCTCCAATTTACATTCGTCTCCGGGCTTGTGATTATCCACAAGTGGTTGTGTCCAGTGCACCGCTGTTGAGCCAATTTAGTGCACGCTGTGCCGGATAGTTTTACAGGATCTCTGAGCCTCCGGAGCGCTCTCAGGCAGCGGCCATTGCTACAGCTGCGCAACAGCGCCTGTGTCATTGTCCTACTTGTGATTCCATGCCTTCCCTACACATGTCTCTGACGAGGCTCTTCACTCCCCATCACTTGATGTGGGGAGAGGGACTAAACTCGGGGTTTGAAAGCCAATAGACATCATTCAGAAAGGCACTAGGGATGTACGTGGGCTGGAGATCTGCTGGAGCTCCCTTAGCAAACGTCCCTGACCAGATTTCCTAGTACACTAAAGTAAATGAAGACATAATGTGTGACAATACTGCTCTTCCCCAGTATACCTGGTCTCTGGAGGATAGCTTGGGGGCAACGCGCTCTCCTTGGAAGCAAGACGACGCGGAGCAACACAGGTTCAATCCCCGGGTCCACGCTTAGAAAACTTTGGCTATTAAGCACGTTATAAATAACCAATTGAAATAAACAACCAATTAGTATAGATGCCACTATTGCCCATGTTTGGAATCACATCTTCAGTTGCAGACATTTAGAATTAAATGCATTTCTTTTCGAATACTAAAGGGAAGGAAAAGCATATAACATAATATGGAGAATATAGTGTTTGATTTTTACAACAAATTATATTAAAGTCTTCACATTTGAATGATCTAACAAAATGAATACAGGAGAATCACATATTTTGATCAAGAGGGACTGGAACCATTGACCTATTTTGATTTTTTCCTTCAAGATGTTTATTTAGTCTTTTTTTATTGCACATTAATTATATTTAACACACATTTTAAAATAGACTGTACTCACTTTAATTTCAGGAGTGAATATTGCTATGGGCATGTTAGGTGACCGCTGATTGATTTCTTATTCCACTTAAAGCACTGGACAGCTCTCTGCATCTGTGTGGAGCATGTGCACAAACTACCCAAGATGAGCACGGCCTCTAAGGAGAGCAGTTGATGGCTAGGGTGGGGTGCAGAACTCAAATGAAGTATAAAATGTCATTTCTCATGGACTGTTGAAGCGTGGGCTGTATTTAGACATTCACAGCTGAGCTCCTTCACAAGAAGAACCTTCATGATGCAGATTGTGTGGGGGTCAACATTGACACAGAGAAAAGTAGAACAGTTTGTGGTTCGGCATCAGAGAATATTTCGGATAGGCTACACAGAGAAATGGCACCACAGTCAAAGGTCATTTGTTCCAGATGTCATTGGTCTAGGACAGTTGAGAATAAATCAGACAGACATGGACCAAAAGGGAGTGTTGCCACAAGAGTGTACTTGGCAGAGGAGAATGCACTTATGAGGGAGAACTAGACAGATTGGATAGATGGTTTCAGGCATGTGCTTTTGGGAGCAAGGGATGTTACCAGCAACCAATTTACAGTTCAAAGTAGGCCATTTGAGTAATGGGGAGTGGAGTTCGACATTATCAGATAACATGCCATACCTTGGAGGGAACACATCGAAGAGATTTATGCTAAATGATCACCATATAGGAGATACCTTCTATGGAGGAGTGTTGTGTTTAATGGTGAAACTGAATGTGTTCTATGTAGAATTGGTTCTTTGTATTTTGAGGTCGCAAGGAGATCATGTTTTATCGAGAAGAGATTTATTGAAAGAAAAGGGGTTGGGAGAAATACATCTCTTTCCCTATGCTAAAGAGGCGTTTCCTGCCTGTGAACTAAAAACTAAGGCTCTGTCTGTGTCAGGAAGTTGATAACAAAAACTGTCCTTGTGTCCAAAACGTCCTAACCTGACCCTTGCACTACAAACAAAAATCAAAAGTGTGCAAGGAAATATCTGTAACTTGATGTTGGAAAAAAGTGTTCAAAACCAAAAGTATAGGAAGGATTCCAACGAAAATCCTTCAATCCAGATGTTGGTCCCTTTCCCCTGGATTTTTAGATAGGATGGCACAAATGTCTCTTCAGATAACAGTTCTTTTGGGTCTTCATTGGACTCACAAAGTTCTGTAACAGACTTTCTGTAGCGTTTCTAATCTTTCCAGATCACCTGGTATACTCCCCTTCCAGGAATCGTTACATTTTTGCTGCCCGGTATACTCGCCTGCCAGGACTTCGTATGCATTTCACAGTTCTTTAGTTATGCCACAATAGCATATACCATGTGGTGCTGGGTATATCTGTCTGTGGCAGCACTTGCTTATACTTCTCCCCCAGATTAGCATCTCGTACATCTGTACTTGATTGGGGTTTGCCTTTGTACTTTGCCTTGTCTGCATTCAAACAAACTTTTCTCTGTATCGGCAATCTTGTTGCAATCAAACACTTTTTGGCGTGCCTCTCGCCAGCTGCTTAGGGTAGACTCACCGGTTCCTTCTTGCGTATCCGATCCTGCTTGCGCTGCTTCAGGGTGATTTCTTCTGTGGAGTGTGGAGACATTCTTTCAGCATCCTGCGCGGCTCCGCAGTCATACATCAGCTTTCCTTCTCGGCCTGGATGGGAGAACTCTGCCTCTTCGAGGGGTCGCACCTCCAGGAGTTTCTGGGCAGTTAACAGCTTCTCCATGACCCCCCTAGCTCATACGCGGCATCTCTCCAACTGTCCTAGCGGTCCTCTCTGCTCCAGTAGCCCAGTATTTGTGCCCCACGTCCATGAGCCTCTGTACGTGGTTTAATGTCCTCTCCTGCACTGCTCATTCCCATCGTGTGGTTGGCATCTTTAAATGTCTTGTGCTCTGAAGGCTTGGAAAAATAACTAGCCTGCATTGTGTACTTTGTTAGTTTGCACAAAATCCCTTCTCCTCCTCCTTGTCTCAGATCCTGAATAGTTATGGGAGTTGAGTCCATGAGTGTCATTGGACCTTTAACTCTTATGTGGTCTTTCTCAGAGGTTTCAAATAAAGGCCCATAAGAAACAAAAATGACCATCACAACACATACCCAAACTAACACTTTCCTCGGTGAGGGGCTGTCCCTGCAGTGAATGGAGCAACAGCCTTATATAAGCCTGTGGAGAAAGGACTGCGGACTCACTCTTTTTTTCTTGGCTGCTGGTGGTGTGGTGTGTGGATGTGGGTTGGGGGCAGAGGCCCTTCTGGCAGGTACCCTTTCCCTGTCTGGCCTTCTCTCCTGGTTCCCTTCCTCCCCAACCCTGCTCTATTTTTTCACCAGTGGGTCTTCTCACCTCTCTGTCCCTTCTTCCCCTGCTTCTCTCTCTTGGCCTCAGCCTGTGCCCCCCCTGCTTGCCTCCCTGTGCCTCTCTGCTTTAATATCCCCCTGTTGGTCCCCTGTTCCCATCTCTGTGCCTCTCTGCGCCAGTCTCTTCTTTCCCCCCCTGACCATCTCTACCAGCCCTCCTTCTCCAACCCTTCCCTTTCACCCTTGGCGTCCCCTCACCCCCCCTTTGTATCCAAGGGTACTCCCCAGGTCACGGATTGCATGTCAGTGGTTGTGCCTAGCTAGTCCAGTGTATCTCATTTATCCTGCTGGCAATGAGTTTACTCCTCTTCCTGTAATAAATCTGTTCCTGGCTTCTACAAAGACTTTGGTGCTTTCATTGTGTTCCACTTTTCTGTGTAACCTGCCTGTTATTACCGGAGGGGGTACCCAGTCTGTCTGCGTACACAACACACCCCCAGCTGGTCTGTAGACTCCCTGGTCCAAAACTGTCTCTGACTGGGGTCTCCCACATGGTCTCCCCCATGTTGGCCTGCCTCCCACTTCCACAGACCAGTGTGATGCCCAGGGAGCATTTTTCGTTTTGTTTTTGTTTAGGTTGATTGGTGGAGGGAGATGTTCAGCGGCGAGTGTTGGTGTTTTGTGTTGAAGTCTGCCTTGTGGACGGTGGTAAGGAGAATAGCAAAGGGAATTGCTTTATAACCAGGCGTTGGCTGGTTGGTCTCCATTTGCTGTTTATGTCCCGAGGATTCGGATCTGGTGATAATGGTGAGGTGCCGGTTTGCAGGGCTCGGAGGTGCTTGTTAAGGTATGTGGCTCTGGGGGATTCTGGCAGGATTCTGGGGTGTTAAGTCTTGCTCCTTCGAGATGCTCCTGAGATAATGTCTGCAGGGCGAGAAGAGGTGCTGGCAGAAGACCGTGCCGATATGAGGCTAAATTTGGCGTAGGAGTGGGCTATGGCTGGGCAGAAGCGTACGTGAGGGGAGGAGGTCTGTGTTGCCAGTTATTTGAACACGTGCATCCATCAGGCTGGTGGGGACAGATGGACTCTGCTTGTTAGGGGAGCCCATCGGTTTAGGAGGGGGTGGGCTGGGAGACGCATCGGCATCAGCTTTTTGTTACACTACCGTGCAGTTGAAAAGGACCAATAATGAGTACCCGCTGCCTTAATTTCGCACAAATCTGTGCGCTGTGCGTTCAGGTTTCGGCGACTGATGAGAGAGAGCAGGACTGGGTGGAACAGAGAGGGGGTGGGCGGGAATGGAGCAGATTGACCAAATGCTTGCAACCGGATGTGCCGAGTCCTGAAATTGCATGTCCAGCATTCGCCGGCCTTCTACTCTTTCCCGACACCGGGTAGCACAGTAGCTCTCAATGGTGCATCCAAAAGATACGTCACCCCTTGGCTTTTTTTCCTTGGGAATGTGCTCGCTCTGCTCGCGTCTAGAAATCTGATGTGCTTATATGGGAAATGTGCATGTTTGTTAAGCTATTTATTTCAGAAAATGAATTGGGCGCTCATTGTGAAATCGTTTTCCACGACGTTTCGAACAAAAATCTCCGGCTCGCTCAAAAAAAAAAGTGAGCTCGGCTGTACAATTTGTGTAGCATATTAAACGAAACGTACGTGGCTGTCTTGGAGAAAGTGCATCGATTTAGTGAATGTAGAACAGGCCGAGATAGTTATTTTTCTAAACGTGTGTACTTGGTACTCTAATTGTACCCGTGCTAAAAAATCGGGAGAAATTACTCATTGAGCGGCTTCCCACTGAAGTGCTGTGGGGGGGAAGGGGCTGAGGGCGAGGGCGAGGACGGGGACGCGGGTGGAGTTTGCAGGCGGCCACTTTCATTTTGTAAACAAAATAACTGAGTTTGATTGAAAGTGGATGTGTGCCTGTGTGTAAGTATGTGTGAAGGGACCATAGTCTTCATTGAAGTCAAAATAAAGCTGAATTTAGAGATCACCGCCCCTCTCCTATCCTCAACATAACATAACCACTGTACGTTTACATCCAGTGGGTGGCCACTGCTAGCCAACTAATTCTATGGTAATCAATGGGATGCCACTCCTCCCCCACACCCCTGGAAAAACACCTAGAGAACACATACCTTGCTGCTTTGCCACTGCAGTACTAGAGTGTAAAACCCTTACAAACTGTTATCTGCAACACCTTTGCAACATGCAGTTGTGTCTTTCCTTTGGCACCTTGTAGAGTGATGGGAGTCCTCAGAAGTTGGGTTGAATACATCATGAGAAGCTCAAACCAGGAGGTGCTTCGAAATGGCAGAATTGCAATCTTAAAGGTGATGACACAGCTCAAGGGACAAATACGTTTACTACATGTGTCTATTGGAAACCTGCAGGTTACAGGTGTAGTAGGGTGCAGTTCATCTGTCGCACTTGGTGGGGGACCGGTGTAGGCACTCATCCCACCAACCCCCTGCTTAGCCGAGTTTCAGAATCACCCTGGGTGTGTAAGAAAAGCCCTTGGTCAGGAAAGGCAATAGGTATAATGATTCCCCGATCTCCCTTGGATCAAACTCCAGGTTAGTAGAAATATATACCACACAAGGGAAGGCAAACCAAGGAACGCTGGCGTGCAGTTTTTAAAGTTGTTGAATGGAATATATACATCGCTCTTAGATTCAACCCCATTACACTAGCAGTTTTCTATTTTTATATAAAAAAGGGGTGGGTGATGCATTTATTTTTTTTTATTGTAATTTGGGTAAAACAAGTAACCTTTAACAATTAAAATCCTAAACAAACATTTATCAGTACAAAAAGGAACATCCAGATAGCTTAAAATCTTCTACAATACAAACGTGTGTGATAAGAAAAAATAAATGGATATCCGCAAAAATCTACCTGTTTATCATCAAAACCACAAACTCCCCTCAAATTGCAAACGAGATGAAACATTTTCCTTGGCCAAGAAGACAGTCAATTACAGTTCATACCCCACTTCTGATGGATTCACAGCCCTCAGAAATCCTACCACTGCATTCATGTCAGAAGTTACATCCGCTCCCAAGCATCTACCCCACAGATATTTCAAATCAACTCGATCCAAACTATGGAACAAGTTTATAAAATATTTTGCTCGATTTGAATAGAAGCGTGGGACTGGCAATCACCAGATGCTTAGTTGTTTCCAACATATTCTCCATTTTACAGAATCTACAGTCTTCTTTTCGGTATCTATTTTATTATACCTAAGGAGGATTTCTTTTGTTGAGATTAAATTCCAACGAAATCTCCAAAAATCACTATTCACAGATAGGCTTGGGTAGATAGGGTGCCACGGTTCCCAGTTTCTTAAGTAGTCTTGCAAGGTGACACATTTCACACTTTGCAGCTGCTTTAAAAAACTAAAAAACGCCCTTTAACTATGTAAAAACAAAAGTCCTTATAAAGTGCATTATGTTACAAAAAAGATATAAAAAAATCCTTACTTGTGGGACAGTTGGGCCAGGGCTGTCTCGGGGTCCATTGTGCTGCACATGATCATCTCAGGTGCTCTTTTATGGGGCAGACTGGGCAGCAGCAGTTTGTAGGGGGCCCAAAGTTCTTTTAAGCCGGGCTGCGTATGCCAGGGGCAGCCCGGCATGAAAACAGCAGCTTTGGGGGGGGGGGGTCCCTTTAGGGTGCCCTGGCTGGGCTTTGTGTACCAGCGTTGGGTGAGGAGGCCACAGTCACTCCCTTTCACCCAGGCCACATCTGCCAACAGCTGCCCAGAGAGTTACACCGGACCCGGCAACAGTCATGCGGCGCTCCCCTCCTTCTCACCGGTAGTGCTGCTTACTCTGGCACCTGGGAGGCAGCAGTGATGTTAAGCGCTCCCCATCCCCACTGGGAGCGCCAAGCAGTGATCTCGGGCCTGCAAGGTTGAAGGCGGTGCGGCTCCTCTCCTGGCAAATTGGCACCCCCGATGAACGAAACTCGGCTGCTATGGTGTTTCAGTTAGCGGTGGCCCTTTTGGCAATGAGTCGCCGCTTCAAACCAGGCAGGATCAACCCTTTTTTTATGGCGAAGGGCAGAGTGCCATGCTTGACTCTCCTGTATGAGGGTCAGGGTTTCCACCGCTGCCTGTATGAGGGTCAGGGTTTCCACCGCTGCTTCCCAATGGTGCTCCGCTCATGCTGATGAGAGCGTTGCCTGTTTTTGTGTCAAGGGTCCCCCATGCAGTACATGCTCAGGGGGACACTTCTATTATTTTTTTCACTGGGGACCTTTTTTCCACACGGGGTTACACAGGTCTAACTCCTGCTGGATGGACTCTGTCCTTTACCCCTTCCAAAGCTTATCAAATGTGTACCAATGGGCCGGGGAACATCCTCTGCTATTTACAGCATAAAGAAGCTGCTAGGTTGGAGTATGCCAACAAGCACTACCGAAAGACAAGATTGTTTTTTAAATCGCCATTAATTTGTTAAAAGGACAAACACATACTCTTAAACGTTTTAAAAACATCTCACCACACCACATTAAATCTTCATTTGCCCATTTGTAACATATAACAGTTCAGTTTTACAGAATAAATCAACTTTATGGCAAATCATATTCGCCTGGCCATGAAACAACAATAAAATGGCTTCCTAAGAGTGTGAATGTAATACTGTAGGAAGGTGCAAGTTCTGCTGATTCGCACGGGCAAGCTTGGTATGGCAGAGTGTGTCGTCCGGAATAGCGTCCGGGCGGAAGTGAGGGGGCTTCTGGGGTGGAGTAGGGGAGGGCTGATGGATGCAGGCAGTCTGGAAATCTGAACAGCGCCACACTTCACACCAGCATTGTCTCTCCCTTCTGATCTGAGCTTTGGAGGGGCCTCTTTTGTCCCGCACATGCCCTGCAGACAAAAGGGTTGGAAGTGAAGACAGACGCCATCTGCAAAATATATTATGCCTTTCACTCCCACACTGCCTTCAATATTGTAATTTGGTAAGCCTAGCCGCAGCCTCCTTGAATTGCAAGGGCTGTGATGTGGTCTGGGATCTCTTTCTGGTAATGATGCGTTTGGTGTAATTCTGTCTACCCCACCACAACCACACGCATCCCTTCCCCCCCTTCGCTTCTTGGCTCTGCGCAGGCATGGTGGCCGAGGTGCAGGTCTACACTGTAATTTTACTCTAAAGATCTAGGCTTCAGTGAAACCATATGGCTAGCGCTGAAGGCAGAGAGACTGCTGAAAAGCAGTGTGCAACCTGGCCAGAATGTTCAATTGCACTAAATGTAACTTCTAGAACACTCGCCTAATTTAGCACAGCCATCATTTTTACCATTGAAGCGAATTACGTTTCAGAATGTTGGCAAAAATAAAAGAGAACCGGTCTAAGGCAGCGGTCTTTACATTTTTTGGTCTGGGCCCCCCTGAGTAAAATGTGGGCAGGCCGGGGCCCCCCAAAAATGCCAAATGGACAGTAAGTCCAAATGACTATGAACTATCACGCGCTGTCGCTCTCTGCTCCCAGTATAGTCCCTGGGCTCCCCACCTGCTCCCATCACAGTCTCTGCACTCTCTCATCCAACTCCCCACCCCACCACAGACCCTAGGCTCTCCCCATCCTACTCCCACCACGGTCCCACGGCTCTCCCATCCTGCTCCCACCACAGTCCCTGGGCTCCCCCCACCCTACTCCCAGCACAGTCCTAAGGCCAGCGGCGTTTGGTGAATTCAAGTGGAGGGGCATAAATATTTCCCTCGGATGTGCCATAGCGTAGTGAGGGAGCCTGAACCTATCAAGAGGGTGAGAGGTGTTCTTCTCCCAGGGGATTATTTAAAAATAATGGGTTAAAATACTGCATTTTAGAGCAGACTTTTTTTTATTTTTTATTAACCCTGTTTGCAACTCTCGCCTCCCATCCCTAAAGCTTATTAACAAGTCTTTCTAGAACAAGTGTTATCATGTGAAGTAGTAGAAGGAAAGAAGAAGCAACATGTGTACACATCTCTTTGTAGGTGACAGGTTGGATGATGCCTTATTTAGGCTCACTTGTTTTGGACCTGCAATGACAGTACTCTTTCAGTATCTGCACACTCACCATTGGACTGTCAAGCATCTACCATTAGACAAGTCTCTACCATTTCAATAACGAAAGGGTACCTTTACTGTAAGGCTAATACAAATGTGTTTCTTGTGTCAGGCACACTTGTGTAACTCTTGCAATGACAGACATAGTTCATTATTTCAGTGATGATGCCCTGTCCCGAGTGAGGTGCTTTTTTCACACCATACACACAGCCATCATCACTATTATTTATTGCATCTCTCATTTGATGGAGCTTGTTTTAGTAATATCGCACTGGTCACCTTGCAGTAGTTGTTTTATATATAAGTTGGACTTGTGTCAGTCCTACTGAGGAGTACCTTTCCATATTGCAATGGCGGTGTCCTGGGTGAGGTGTGTTTGCACCATTCTTGCACTGAAGGACGCATTTCAATATTTTAATACCGGTGGTTTGTCCTGCAGTGGAGTCACCTTTTAGTATTGCAGTGCTGGTGTTTATTCCTGTGCAATTTAGGCGTGCTTCAGTCCTTCAGAGGATGGTCGCTATTCAGCATTTTATTGTTAATTTCATGTTCTGGCTGAGGTATCTGTGGGCCACTTTTACCTATGCCCTCTCCTCTATTGAGGTGCACTTGTTTTAGTCTTGCATCCATTGTCACCTTTCAATTTTGCAATGCCGGTGTCCTGTGTTCGGTGAATTGAAGTCCTGTAGATGGTGTCGCCATCAAGCATTGCAGTGATGGTGTACTGTCGGGTACAAGGCACACTTGTTTCAGGCCCTCCAGTGGAGATGTCCTCCCCGGTGTGAGTTGAAATCATTTGTCTTCAGCAAAAGCCACTGTGTCTGAGCAGATTTCCCCTTTGAAATCTCTGTTTGAGAAATTAAAGTTGCACTTAATTGTGAGCAACAGTGCTTCATGATTTCTTTTTTTTGAAAACTCTTTTTATTGAATTTTACTACATGGTACAACAAAACCAAAACAATAACACCCTTCCCTCCCTCCCTCCCTCCCCCAAAGTGACGAGCATTCATTCAAAACCCACCTCTTCGTTCTTCGAACAGTTCCTCCACCCTATTGTAGCTCCAATAGCCTCAAGCGCTGCGGACACCACATCACCCTATAATCTTCCTTGAGGAAAGTCATAATCTCCCCCCAGTCCGCTGCAAATCCTTGCACTTTATTCTCCATGGCGTAAATTGCCCACTCCAAGGCCACTATGTCCCACACCTTTCTCAGCCAATCGTGTTCCATGGGGATCTCGGGGCTCTTCCATCTCTGGGCTACTACCAACAGTGCAGCCAGCGTCCGGATCACTTTCGCTTTCTCCCTACCTCCGATTCTCCCCCCCCCCCCCTGGAGTCCCACGTTTATCCCCTGGGCCAAAGGCCTGTTCCTGTGCCCTTTGCACATCTCCCCAGAACGATGCAATCCTGGGGCACTCCCACCAGATATGTTCTACCGTGCCCGTTAAACCACATCCCCTCCAACAACTGCTCGGCCTCGTAGGGAACATCTTGTGAAGAGGGGCCGGAGTGTAGTGCCACCCGAATAGAAGCTTATACCATGTTTCCTGGAGCTGAGACGCTCTAGCCAGTTTGGGTATCTTCCTCCATAAACTCTACCACTCAGCCCTACTGATTTCTTTCCCCAGCACCTTTTCCCATTTCTGCATGTAGGCCCATTGAGGGTCAGGACTCGAGGTATGCAAGATTTTATAAATATTGGAAATGAGGCCCTTCGATCCGTCATTGGTTAGTAGGAATCTTTCAAACTGTGTTGGTTCCCTAGTCGCCGCCTTTCTGACTCCCGGATGAAGTACCCAATGTCTTATCTGAGCATACCTCAGTCTTTCTCTTTCTTGGACAGCAAATATTTGTTTACATTCCTCAAATGTCAGGATTTCTCCCCCTTGAAACATATCACATAACTTCCTACATCCTCCCTCCTGCCACTTCTCAAATGCCCTTTTCTCCATACCCGGGGAGAAGTCCTCATTACCGAAAAGAGGAGTAAATGGAGATGGGTATGTAGTGATACCTTTAGCGCCCACCAAGTTGTCCCATATATCTGCCATTAATGTAGTTATGGTGCTTGCGTATAGATGTCAAGGCCTGTGTTCCTTAGGGAGCCAGAGCACCTCTGAGAGACTACGGTGGGCCACCGCCCTGCCCATCCTTACCCACAGCTTTTCGTGCTGGCTCTCCTCCTCCTTCAGCCACTCTCCTAACGATACGTAACTGAGTAGCCTCGTAATACCGCTGAAAGTTAGGTAAGGCCAGACCACCTTCACTCCTAGGGGCCATCAGTAGATTGCCACTTACTCTTGGTCTCTTCCCTTGCCACACAAAGTCTTTGGTCAGAGTCCCCAGCTCCCTAAAGATGAGGGAACAGGCTGCGGGATCGCTTGGAATAAATACAGCAGCCGTGGGAGTGTAACCATCTTTACCGCAGCGATCCACCCCAACCATGACACTCTGAGACCTCTCCATCCTTGGTAGTGCCTCTTGATTGCCTTAAGGAGCGGGGGAAAATTCGCTGAATACCACCCTCTTAGCGTTGCCGTAAGTATCAAATCTCTCCCGGGCTCCATAGCAGATGGGTACAGACCCTCAGCTCCTCGCGTTCCGTTCCCCTAAGCGTTAGGTTTAGAATTTCCGATTTGTTGGCGTTAACCTTAAGCCCCGAGGCCTCACCAAATTCGTCCAAAAGTGACAGGCTAACTTGGATCGATTCTTTTGGTGCCGTCAGCATCAAGAGCATGTCATCAGCAAAGGCTGCGACTTTCTGATGCTCCCCCCCCCCCAAACTGTATGCCCCTTATGTCCGGCCTTTCCCTAATCGCTTGCAACAGTGGTTTGAGGTAAATCACATAAAGGAAAGGATATAGTGGGCAACCTTGTTTGGTCCCCTGGTGTAGGTCAACCCTCCTGGTGGCCGTCCCATTTACCATTATTCTAATTGATGGAGTCCAGTAATTGGCCTGGACCGTTGTGAGGAATTCCCCCCTAATGCCAATTTTTTCCATTACCCGGAACAGAAAGGTCCACTCCACGCGGTCGAACGCTTTTTCCGCATCAAGAGCCACCAAGACCGCGGGAGTGGACGTTCTCTGGACCTTCTCTACTAGATGGGCCACCCGCCTGATATTGTCTGCAGTTTGCCGGCCTTTGATGAACCCTGCTTGGTCGGGGTGGATTAAGAAGGGGAGAATAACGTCCAATCTGTTAGCCAAAATCTTAGTATAAATCTTGGCATCCAAATTGATCAAAGCTATGGGGCGACAAGCTGATCTTTCTTCCAGGTCTTTGTGTGGTTTGAGAACGAGAGTTACTTTTGCTTCCTCCATTGAAGGGGCAATTCTACCGATCTGCCGAAACGAGTTGAATAGAGATGTCAGTTGTGTGGCTAACTGTGTGACAAACATCTTATAAAAGGCTGCGGTAAACTCGTCCGGGCCTGGGGCCTTATTCACACAGAGGGCTCTAATCACCTCCCGTACCTCTTCCTCCGTGATTTCGCGATTTAAGGCTTCCCTCATTTCACTATAAATTTCTCAAAAGTTCATTGATTGTAAAAACTTACCATGCGCCTCGCCTGGGGGGTGTTGGGATGCATAAAGGGACTCATAAAAACTTGCTATAGCCTTTTGCACCTCTTCCCGTTTTGTGATCCTTTCTCCACTACCTACCTTTAACGCCGTAATGGCATTGCGAGCCCTTTTTCCCCCTAAGCAGCCGTGCCAAAAGCATGTCGGCCTTATTTGCCTTCGCATAGTATTTTTGCCGCACAGCAAGGAGTGCGCTCTCCGCTTTCTTAGTGCGTAAAAGTTCTAACTGACCCAGTGCCTTCCTATATGCCCGGATGGCTACCCGGGAAGGCGACCCCCCGTTGCGATACTAGCCGCTTCCACCTCGGACTCCAATTGAGCCTCTAGAGCCTTCAGTTGTTTGACGCGATACGCAGCCACCGCGATTAGGTCCCCCTAATAGTAGCCTTGAATGCGTCCCATTGTACCCCCTCTCCCGTGTCTTCCTTTCTATTAATTGCGAAGAAGACCCTGATCCTCTCCTCAATGTCCCCCCGAACCTCCGGATCTCGCAATATCGCACCCGGATACTTCCAGCCCCATATTCCCCTCCCCCCTCTTACCCAGGTCCAAATCCACCAAAACAGTCTTATGGTCTGCTATACCAATCGGACCCGTTTGCACCTCCCAGATATCGCCCACTAATTTTACCGAGACCCATATATAATCTATTTGGGATTGTGACCCATGCACCCCAGATAGAATGGTGAACGCCTCCTCTTCTCCCTTTACTTCCCTCCACACATCCCTCTGCCCCAACCCGGCAATCTTTTCCTTCAAGTCAGCCAACATAACCGTCCCACCACCTCTTAAACTTTTGCCATTTCTGTCCCTCTCCGTGTTCCACGAGATATTTAGGTCTCCCATCAGGACAATCTGCCCCCAGGCCTGTTCTTGTATTACTTTAAGTACTTGCAGCAAAAACTGTTCTTGACCTGAGTTTGGGCCATATACCACCGCAATCGTATAAGGTGCATCCTGAAACGTCCCTCTGACTACCAAAAATCTCCCCTCCTTATCGCTTATTACTCCTTCCACTCTGAAATCAGCCGTGTTTCTAATGGCCAGTGCTACCCCTTTTGTTTTACTAGGACCCGAGGCGTGCAGAATTTGATCAAAGCCTCTCACCCTTAATCTACCTTGGTCCTTCGATAGCAGGTGTGTCTCCAGGAGCCCCATAATATCAGGTTTTTCCTTTCTCACAAAGAGCTCCAGCTTTTTCCTCTTTAGCTGGGAGTTCAGCCCCCGCACATTATGTGTTGACCACTTAAGGAGTTAATATGTAGAGCCAGGGCCTGTCTGTCCGCAGCAACTGCCCGTACCCCTTCCTCCTCTTGGAAAGCCTCGTCCCCCCCCTCACCGCCCCCGTGCTCCCCCTCTCTCCTCCCTCCCCAGAAGGATATACCCTTCCCGCTTGCTCACCACTCCCATCTCGGGCATCCCTGCCCTTTCCGTACTCAAAATGGTTGCTTCTCCTAACCCCTTAGCCACATTTTTCCTGTTTGAGGCTTCGCGCCACTTTAATTACCATCCTAAATCGGGGGCTAACGCGAGTCCCATTAGTTCCTTCACTTGGAGGTTCTTCTGCTGCTTCGTGCCATCTTTGCCTCCCTTTCTCCTCTTCTCTCCCACTGTCGTCCAGCTCCAGGATTTCAGTTCAGTGCGTCCCGCGGCGCCTCGTGCTTCTGGGCTTGGCCGAGGTTCCTCCAGCTCCATATGAAGGATATCGGCCCCTTCCTGCAAGGTCGTGAGGCGCCTCTGGGCTCCCTCCCATTCACAGAGTAGGCCAAACGGGAAAATCCACTTGTAACGTATGTCCTTTTCATTTAATACTTTTAAGAGTGGGCCCATCTGCTTCCTTTTGATTAGCGTACTACTCGCCAAGTCCTGAAATAAAACGATCTGCTGCTCTTTGAACAATATAGGCTCCCACTTCCGAGCCGCCCTCAGCACTGCTTCCTTCTGGGCGTATCTAGCAAAAGCTGCCAGAACATCCCTGGGTCTTGTCTTCTGGACTTTGATCATCCGTCCAGTTCTATGCACTCGGTCCAGCTCAATCCGCTCAGGATTCACTTCCCCCAGGATATCGGCAAAGATGCCCTGGAGCACTGCCTTTAGATCCCTATCCAGGACTGACTCTGGCAACGATTTCACTCTGATGTTGACCCTGCGGGATCTGTTTTCTAAATCCTCCATTTGAACTTCAAGATTCCTAGTGGCAACGTCCAGCCGTTCTATAGCTTTGCTATTAGCTGTAGTTTCGTCCTCTAACTCCTGAAGGCCTCTTTCCAGGGTGTCTGTCCTTCCCCCCAATTGCTGCGTCTCTTGTCTAATCTCCCCCAGGGCCTTGTTCAGGCCCGCTCTCATTAGCTGAAATTGGTCCTGGAAGGTCTTCGTCAAGTTCGCCTGCAGGGCATGCTACTCCCCCAGAAATTCCTGTCTAGACATTACAGTCTGCTCCTCCTCCATTCCCTGAACCGAAGGCTCCTCTCCCGACTGCTCACGAGCTGGACCGGGGCCCTCCCTTGGGGTGTGCGTTGGCCAGATTGCAGGGAGTGTGCCAACCGTGCCCCCCCGCGGCTTTGCTCCCTTTCCTCCTTTGCTCTTGGATTTGGTGGTCATGCTGCTCATGTTCCTATTGCTTATTCTTGCAGAACTGTTGGCCAGCTCCTGTCCGTCACCGTCCCCACTCCACCTAACGGGGCCAAGGAATTACAGGCAACAGGAGTCCAAGAACTATCCCCTCGCAGTTCTTTCTACTTCTTGAGGTCGCTGAATTTTGCCACACACTCTTGCCTCCCTTAGCCAGGGCTTCCTGGGATTCACCAGACCTTACTGTATCCCTCCAGATCTCAGCTCAGGGTCATTGGGGGAGGGCCCTCTCAAGGATCTCCGAGGGTTTCCCGCTCCCCTGCAGAGTCCTTGTCGAAACCTTCACTTCTCCGTGGAGCCGCTGCATGCCGCTCAGACCTGTCCCACAGACACCCTCCAGGCAGCGCTGTGCAATTCCCCGTAGTCTACTGACTCCTCGGTCGGCACTCACTCCCCCCTCCAAAAGTTGCAATGTACCCCGAAGCTCCTGCTTCCCCGATGGCTGAATAGCTGTGTGGGGGAAGCAACTCTCTCCCCTTCCTAGGGCTCCTTATCCCGCTCTCCAGGCCCTCCCTCTGGGCTCTCGCCGGCAATTTCTCCCCCTTCTTCAGTTTGTCCAACGCTGCCCCCACTCACTTGCAATACCGCTGCCGTGGGGGTAACGCCAGACGCTCGGCTCCCCAAGTGCGGCGTTCCGCAGATCCGGAGAGGTGGACGCCTCTCAGAGGCCCCTTCGCCGGTCTTCCCGCTCCCGCCTGCTTCTCGCAGTGCTCCGGTGCTCTGGAGTCTCACTAGCACTTCTTCGCTCTCCTTACACCCTGGGCGGCTGCAGCACCGCTCCTAAACGCCGCGGCGCTCCCCCGGGGCTCCTTCTCCCTCGTCCGACAGCGGACAGTCCCAGCGCTGCTCTCCGCTGCAGCAGCCCTTCCTGGCGTCCCTCTTCTTACTGTATGGGACTGGAGCGAGCCACGCAATCAGCCCCGCGGGGGACCAGCCGCAGCTTCCCACTTCCCCGCTTTGCTTCCTGAGCCCCGTGGGTGGGGGGGCCCGCAACTCGCTCAATGCCAATGCCTCGACGTTAGGAGCTTTCCGGCCCCCAGCGGCTTCGATCCTCGCTGCCGCTGCTCCTTCGCCTGCCAACTATCCGCTGGCTGAAATTGCGGCCCCTGGCGCTATACCCTGCGACGCCGGGCTTGAAACACTGCCCCGGTCACCATCCCGCTCTAGCTGGTTTCCCCCTCCTTCCGCACTCGCTGGGGGGCCTTGCTCACTCAGTTCTGGCTCCTGTTAAGGGGCGGTGGACACCTCTCAACAATAGGGACCGGAGACCGCCATCGGCACGACTACTCCGTGCCGGCGGCCATCTTGGAACCCGTGCTTCATGATTTCTAATGGAAAAAGCCCCACTAAATCTATCGTGCACATATGACACCTAGAGAGCAAGTGCCCCGTGCTATGAAATGAACGCTTGGCACCATATGGCTCCTTATAAAACGCCTATATAAAAGAACATTATCAAGCAGCTGCTGGCGACATCAAGGTACAATATAAAACTCACAAATATTTACACTGAATGAATAATTTAATAAATGTCTTGCTTTCCTTTACAATGCACTAACATGCAGTCTTTACAAACCGGAGCTTACATGATTAAACAAGTAGTGATAAAGCCCACAGTTTTGGTTTTTGCGTGGAAAGGAGATGGGCCTTTGCAGGCACTACCTTAACAGTGGTATCTGTCCTTAAGATGGTGCCAGCTGGCGAATCGTGTGACTACCTGAGCATATGCATCGCAGTGGTTGGAAAACAATCTAATGGCTTTAAAGGAGCCAACAGTGGCTTCACCAAAGCTTGTTTTTTTGCCATTTTCTGTGACAAAAAATGTATCGAAGCAGATTTCCATTTTTTTAAAAAATCTTTGAAAATAAGTGAGACCGAGAATTTAAAAAAATAAAAAAACACAGAAAACGGGAAGCTCTAAATATATTTGATCAAGCATATGAAGGTGTGTATCCTGTCGAAACACCTATCACAGGTGCAAAACCCTTAGCTTGGTCAACAATTGCCCTCTTTCATGGTGCTGCTTAAACCGTCTGCATCTTAAATATCACACTTAATGTCATAGTTTAACAGAATATGAAAGATCCAATGCCCAACGGTGTAGAGAGCAACAATACAATACTGTATGTTGTGGCCATTATACTATATACTAAATCTGGTCTTCCGCAAGCAATGAATATTGTGTGTAATGGTACAATTTACCTGCGTAATTTTCATTGATAGGAGGGAGCTCTCGTTCTAGAGAAGGCTAGAGACCGTAGTTTGACTACTATTGTTGCCTGTCTTCATTCCGATTGTGATTTTACCACTTGTGCTGGAAATCGAGTGGAGTAAGATACACAGATGTTTGTCACTGTAGGCAAAGTGACTTTTTGCTGCTCCCTGTTGCTGGAAATGGGACCACATTTGCCTTTTGTAGTGGTATGGTCTATTATTATTTTGCTGATGGTGCCCTAGACGGCCACCTAGTGTTGCAATCTCGTAGAACCTGTGGCGATTTTTTTTTTTTTTTTAAAAACCCACCTCGAAAAGATGTATTTGCTTTACTTTTGATCTATTGTCAAACCTCTACTTTCCTCCTAATGAGACAAATACATCACCGTCTCCCACAGTCTTATGTCCTTGTAGACTTGGACACCAGGTGAAGAGGCAGCGTCTAGCCTAGCTGCCCTTTCCCTGCACCTGTTAACCCTTTACCTCCCAGCCCCCTCAGGGGCCCAGACTGCCAGCAATATAATGATTCACAGCGGCAGTTAGGACATGAACTGCAATTGGCTTACTCGGCTATGTCCATGTCGAAAAACCATTAAAAAAAAGCAAGAGGATTGAAAAAGGAATCCAGTGGGTTCAGAAAGATTGCTGGCTGATGGTAGAGTGGGGATCAGACCTCGGAGTTCTGCAGGTGCTGTCTGTTTTTTTCCATCCTGCTATCCTAGATGTGTAGGTTGAATCAAGAAGTTAAGCTCAACATTTTCCCTGGCTTGGGCACCCAACCCTGGCTCCAACTATCCTTTGGGTCCAGAACCGTTGACCAAAGTGATGTGCTTGCCGGACACAACCTGCTTAACAAAGTTCCAAAGACTGTGTAAACTGTCACACGAGGGAGGCACAGAACAACCAGAGTTTCAAGTTCTTATACAGTGTTGTTAAGCTCACACATGGAGGCATGCCTCAAAGGTTGCCCTTGCCATTGGCCCGTGACTAGTTATAATTTTTCCTTCTGGTTGAGTAAGAAATGGCATGCTGTGTTTGTATATGGGGAATGGAGGGGGCAGGGGCGTTTTATGCCTGGCTAGTACCTTGCTACTTGAATGTTACCCTGGTCTCTAGGAATAACTAAACTGATGTACTCCTCTGGGTAATAATCGAAAAAATGATTGAGGCTCCTTACTACCCCATACCCCAAGCCTCCCTGCCAAGATCCTTTCTGCTGCAAGTCCACCAGCCTGGACACCAAGACTGTATGGACCTCAGGTATTGCTTAGGAGAATTCTTGTGGGACCTTGGATTTCAAACAAACAACAAAAGAGGGAGTTTTCAATCAAACCAGTGTCTGGATTGGTGAAACAATCTCTGTATTCCATCTTCTAAGAGGACATAGTGTCCCGAGTCCAAGAAGTCCATGCCCTACTAGACATTAGGATTAATTAGCGATCACTTCAGTGTAGTGTTTGCAGAAGGGAAACACAGCCCTTGGGAGTTGTAGGGCCCTGCCTGGAGCTCCTATTTACTGTTGGTGGGGCTTGGTTCTCTCAAATCTTGGCTGTAGTTTGGTATATGTGTCTTGGACGCTTGACCTCCCAAGATGATTGAGGCAACAAAGGCACTGATTGTTTGGCCCATGCCCTCCTGACTGGGTATCTCCTCCTCTCTTTAATTCTAGGCGAGGGAAGTCTTCTACTGGTTTAGTTTATGTGCCCACCATGTTAAGGTCAGGCCAGAGTGTCATGGCTGCCTTCTGACGTATTTCTCTGCCAGGGAAGTTTGTGGGAACCTGCCTCTCCAGTCTGATTGTGCGTTTTACCTGAATACTGCAGATCTGGTACACCTACCGGATCTTTGTCTTTGCTGTAGGTTTTGCTTAGTGGCATGTACGCGATCCATGTTGGGTTTTGTTCCTCACTCCTGCTCGCACATGGACTGGCACACCTTAAGTGGTGCATGTTTTGGTTTCTACTCAGCTGCCTGGGTGTGCCTTTGTCTGCTTTCTCGTCTACGGATTCTCTGCTGGTTATCCGAAGAAGAGTGATATCTGTGCTCTAGGTATCTCTGGCCTGCTTTGGCTGAACAGGGGAGGTCGTTGGATTCCCCACTTACAGTATCCCATGGGGTGCAACACAGAGCGGGTTGCTTCCCTTTGCTTCCACGGAACCCCAGAGTCTATTAGCTGGTGTGTGCACACTGACTTGGTCACCAACTAACTCCAAGGATTGATCCTATTATTCCCACACAAGAAACTGTTTTCCCCATCTCTCTCTCTCTCTCTCTCTCTCTCTCTACTCTCGTTCCATAACCAAGCGTTCCTGTATCTGAAATGGGTGTGTGCTGCTGCCCAAGGATCGGTCATCACAGGAGAGCACATACAGCAGGGAGTATTGAAGTGGATGTGGGTGGAGCAAGGCTCGCCCCACATTGTCTGCTGTGGTTTGGAGCCCATAGTCACAGTGGCATGTGCGAAGGTTGGATTGCAGCAGCAGGCTGGCGCATACTGCATGCTGTGTTAATGTCGGCTGCCAAAGCACACACCCCTACCCCCACACCCCGAACATTGCATCAGAAGATATTCCAAAGTGGTAGGCCTTGCGAGCTCAGTTGGCTACGGGCATTTGCTGGCAGGACATGTCGCCCATGAACTTAACTGTATCTTTATTGATTCTGAAATTTACTTAGCCTTGTGGTCGCTTCCGAACATATTGGCAAATAGCACCGGAGCCTAAAACCCGCATGCGTGCCAAGGCATGATAAGAGGTAGTTACTGGCATTCTGTTTGCTCGTGCTCTCTCTGGTGAGCGCCCGTTCCTGGTTTGGTTAGACTAAATACCTTGGGCGTGGTGCGTGTGTGCAGTTGCCTCGCAGACTCTCGGGTTGCAAAGAGGCTGGGCTTTTTGTGCAGACAATCGTTCTTTGTTGTGATGAGCCCGGAACGGGATGCTTGGAAGTCTTCAGCCTGCAACATTTTAGGTTCATTTTGTGTTGATTACGTAACGTTACCTTGAATTTTCACAACGCCAGCCGCCTTTCTTTGTCATTTCCCACCGTTTTTCCGAAATAAAAACTACACTGTATAAATAAAAAGAAACTTCTGAAGAGTGAAGTACAACCGAATAACAGAATCAACAAAAATAGCCGGCAAGATCTGCAAGGATGTGGACGTTCATGTAGTTTTTAACCCACCTTGGGACTAAGTAAATAGCCTTCCTAAAAAAAGGGACGTTATCTGCGATTTTCTTAGGGCGTTGCATCTCTTTGGAGTCTGCGCGCGCTTTATCAGTCTGGTATGTTTGGGTGCAAGGCCTGTGCCTCAGTTCTGTCTGTATCTGCAAAAGCTGCGAGCACTTAACTTAGACCTGGGAGAGACAGTGAATTCATGGGGGAAGGGCTGAGCCTGGGGGTCTGGCCTGGCTCTTGGGACCAAATAGGAGCCAAGCTGGGGAAATGGCCGTGTGAACTGGGGGAGGAGCCTACAGGCAAGAAAAGGGGCTATAGGGGTTGGGGTCAAGAAAAGGGACTAAAGGTTCAGCGGCAACAACGAGGGCTTAAGATGTTGGGGCAAAAAAAGGGGCTCAAGGGCGTTGGAGGCAAGTAAGGGGCTAGAGGGCAACCAAAAAGGCTAAAGGGACTGAGAGTAACAAAAAGGGCTACATGGGACTGGGTGTCAAAAAGGGCAAAACGGCACTGGGGCAGCTAAAGGGGTCGTGGTAACAAAAGGTGTTAAAGGTTACGGATACTGGGGGGCAACAAAACGAGCTAGCACTACCAGGAAGTGTTTCTGTCCTGCCCCAGCCAATCATTGTGGCTTGAGGCCGGAAAGAAAAAAAAAGGTCTCCTGGTGTAAACTTACAGGTGTGCGCCTGCCTGACTCCAGGACTACTGACTTCCTGTCCTGTCTCAGCCAATCAATGAGGTACCGGGGTGGGACTTGAAATCAGGTTGCTGGGACCGGAAGCCTGGCAGGCGATTGCCTGCAAGTGCTGTCGGCACAGTGGTCGAAGTGTACAAAGTAGTGGAGCTATGTTCCCTGCCGGTGTGCCCCGCTCTCCACAAACCATATCGCTGCGCCCCTCCCACACACAATCCAAACCCCCAAACAAACACATCTGTTATTTAAGGGACTGTTCTGTGCAGTGCACTGAAGTGCAAGCTTCAACTTCTTCCTACACTTTTATTTTAAAACGAAACCTTTCCAGAACGGTTTCTTCTTAAAATAAAAGTATAGGAACAGTGAAACTTAAAAATAAACACCTCTCCCGCCCACTTCGCCAGGAGAGTGTCTTTTTCATTTTGGTAGAGGAGAGGGCAGGCAGATGGTGGAGCTCATGGCCGGCCTGTGCTTTGCGCAGAACTGCCCAAGCCCCGCCAGGATCGCCCAGCTCTAACTTAAATACAGGCAAAGGGCCCATATAAGCGCTCTTTTACAAACAGATGTTTACATCCTTTACATGGGCAGAAAGAAGCAACCTAGCGTTGGCAGGTTAACAATATTGTTTCACAGGACACTTAAGCAGCAGAGGCGCATCGGAAGTAGTCTTAAGGGGGGGGGTGGGTGGGTATGTGTGTGTGTGTGATTCTGTATAGCATAACTTGCC
Source organism: Ambystoma mexicanum (assembly GCF_040938575.1). Taxonomy (NCBI): domain Eukaryota; kingdom Metazoa; phylum Chordata; class Amphibia; order Caudata; family Ambystomatidae; genus Ambystoma; species Ambystoma mexicanum. Next base: position 536,436,017 of record NC_090928.1, on the reverse strand, counting down.
TCCCTCTTCCACCTGTACCCACATTTTTGGTAATATTAGCAGCTAAAGGCATTTTAACACATACATAGCACAAAAAAATAAACTGTAGGACCACTAAGCATATAGATAGAGCACAGTGACCTGTTAGTTTTCACTCCCGGACCAGTCCCTTGATTATCGAGGCGTTGTGCAGCAAAAGACATGCAAACGTCCGAATTTGCATATTTATTGACATCATCAGAACTGACATCCCAGAAAGGGACGTACAAGGAGTGTTTTCGGTCTTTCACACTAAAGACATTGAGACCTGACATTAGAAGACATTCCCATGAGTAAGACAAGAGACTAATAACTTTGTTGTGTGCAGTATATGAGTGGTCAATATTATATATGTGAAGCCCCTCTTTTCTGGCCCTAACCCGTGCCATAGAGTGCTCCTTCTTTTCCTAGGTCAGACACCGTCCCCATGCGAACCACCAACCTTACCCCCATGCCAGGTGGATAAGGAAAATAAAATAGCTGCTAACAGCAGATGGGATACTTCGTGAGTTCTTACTTTATTAACCCGAAACATGCACCAAAGTCAATTTTATAGGGATCCCAACGGGGACCGCTCTTTATTAAAAAAAAAAAAAAATGTATTCCCTTATTAAACTTTTCTAGTCCTTTGTTCCTAATTCTCTTCCTAAAATCCCCCATGCGTGAGTTCCCTCTGAATGGGGATCTCCTTTGTCAGCCCACCCTTCCTTGGAGAGGTCTCGGGGAGAGCCCTAGAGACTGACTAGAGTGAGACTAACATGATAGACCCCCTTCCATGGGTGGTCCCACCTCCCTAAGCATCCTCGGGCAGTCCACCACTTCCTTCCTACCTCATGCCAGGGTACCTCCCCTCTACTCCCTTTCTTTTCAACTTTACACCTACTTAACATTTTTTACTTAACCGTTCCCCTGAATAATTACCCCCACTCTACCATCCTCCTGCTTAAAATTTCTAATGATTCAAAATGTATACACTACCCTACGTAACACTTTCTATACACTTAACACTTATATATATATACGAACAATGACATACATATAAAACATTGTTACAATGGGGGTGATTGCTGTAGTCAGTTACCCTCTTTCAGGAACTTCATTTGTCTTGCTGGGTGTGGTCTGGTCTCCCGAAGGACACTGTCATTTCCTCTGGGTGGCTCCATCCCACCCAAAACCACCATGCATGGCCTGCACCATTTAAATGTCCCTGAGTGGCACCATGCCCGTGTGGGGGTCCGCCCATCACCAACGCGACCAGCTGCTTTTTATAGCTTCAAGGCGGGCCTCATAGGCTGAGGGCCCACCGGCTTTCCCAACCATGGCCACTTCTGCCTCTTCTGGGTAGCCCTGTTGCCGTGGGGGCAGCCTACATCATCGCTGCACCCACACCGCCATAGGGAAGCTGCCATCTTCACTCCAGCGCGCACTGGCGGGCCCGCCCCCTCTCATTGCTGCATCTAGGGGACGGACTGCACAGTCTTCACCCACGCTGCAATGACTGAGCGTTCCAAGACTTTTTCTCTAAACCCGGGCGTTTGTTTTTCACCTGGGCCGCCCAGCGTCCCAGGGCCCAGGGCATTCTTTGGTAAGGGCAGACTTACTCCACACTTCACTTCTCCGTCCACCTGGCAGGTTCGGCCCGGGGGCCTTTTCTGCTGGGCCCACCTCGCTGGCCATGAGGTTAGCCGACACAGGGGCACAGTCGGGCTGGGTTGCCTGGTTCGGAACACCCCACTACATGGCCCATATAGGGGAGCTCTATCTTTGGCCCGGCCAACCCCGAGCATGCTGGCCTGGCCTTTTGATCTTAATGGGCTTGTTTGGTCTGGTCCCCGGGGCGCACTGTGGGCATCACTGCACATGGGTACCCAGGCTGAACCTGGCATGCAGCCTGAGCCCACGGTCAGGGAGCTGGGTCACCCCCTGATGTGGTCTGGTACAGAAAAGGTCTGTGCCCCAAGGGGGATAGCGATGGGGGGAGGCTGCTTAAGGCCACAGCCTCTCATGGGGTTATTTTCTATTTTCCTCCTTGCTGTTTTGTTTCTTCTCCCTTTCTATTACTTCTCCTTACTGCTCTTCAACTGACTGGAACTATATTTTCTATTCAAATCTCCTCTAGATTCTTTTGTCCCTTGCCCAGTCCATTCTTCGGCGGAGGAGTTTTGTCTTACTTTTTTTAGTCTCTTTTCAACATTCCATCCAGCCACATGATGGCTGGGTGGATTAGTCACACAGAGACAACGTTTTAATACACTATTTTATTAGCACCTGGTGTCTGTGTCTTTATTGCTAGGCTTTCCCTTAGGGCACAAGCATGCAGCAGCTTCTAGTCAGGCCCCATTTGGTTCACGGGCTGCACATGGACTACCTGTATAGTCTATTAAACCATGAGTGAGATTTTGTTTTTATAGCAAACAATGCAGACTGAACCACTTCCAGAGACTCATTTAAGACAAAGATTTAAGGATGTGCCCAGGATCACATATGGTGCCCATTCTGCAGTTTAAGCACTTGACCACATGTCTTCCCAGCTTTAGTTCATATCAATATTTGTTATTGAGTTTCATGAGCTTTTATAGCATGCATTGAAAAATACACAATTACATGTAAACTAACCTGAAAACCTATAATTAATTATAGAAACCTATGTATGGGAGTAACCTTTATTTTCCCCATTATAAATGAAATATTTCAGTATAATCATTTAAAGTATTGTGAGCCTAAACAAATCCTTTGGGTTTTAAACTATAGTAGTCATTATTTCACCAATTTCTTATCCCCACCAGTCGCATCTCTTAAGGGACAACAGCCTCCTTGGCCTGTGGTCAACTCACTGCTTTGACTGGGCTATCAACCTCTAATCACTCCTTTTGTAATGCTCTGCTGACGCAGAGCAAGGTGTGAAGAAGTGGTTTCACAGAATGCAGGGGGAAATATCAAGGTCCTAGGAATGTGACTGCTTTGATCCTGTGGACGGACAAGCACATTATGGGCTTTTCCCTGCCGTGGACATAGGTTGTGCAGGATGTAGGAAACTACCCAACAAATTGGGACAGTCCCACAAAAAAAGTACGGTTAGCCACTCTAAAAATAAAAAAAAACATAACTGAATCTGCTCCTGACCACACACTGCTGCTTCAATTCTGTGAATCTATGGTCCGGGTTTTCAACTTAATTAGTGCTAGACATCTGGCAGCACACAGGAGCAGGCAACTGATTGCCAACATGATGCAAAAAGCAAAATCGGAATACTTGGCAGCTCCTTCTTGACTTCAATGACCTTAAAGGCAAAATTTCATCCTAAAATAATGCTCTTTGCAGATTAGATATTGCCATACTGCCATTCTTGTGGTGCATCTTTGAAGAAAAGGATTCTCATCCTTTTGGGTTTTTGTTTACCTTAGTTTGAAGGCATCCTGAAGTAAGACGCAGACAACGGATTACATTTTCTGAATAAAATTGTTTATTTTTCTTAAAGGTCAGGCTGGAGTAAGGCCCAACTTGCCCTATACTAAGGTTGGATTTCCCTACCTAAAGAAAACTAAGAATAGTCTGTGTCAGTCAGCTCAACTTCAAAAGTCTGTCTGCGTCCAAAATCTATACTTGCCCTCCACTAAAGATATACAATGAGCAGGAATGTCAGCAACCAAAAGAAACAGCGTTCCAAATAAAGTTCCGAGCTTCTTCCAACTCCTGGCTTGCTTTCCAGCTTCCCCTTCCCTAAGTCCAAAACCGTCCCAAAAGGCCTCAGGGTTTCCCTTCACCAAGAGGTAAACACAGTTCTCAAAGTCTCTGTGTTCCCTTCCCCAAGAAGTCAGCTTTTCAGCTTCAAAACTGCAATCTCTTGACTCTCAAAAAACAGTTTCAGTTCAACTTTGTAATCATTCAGGCTTTCTCGTGCACTTTAGCAATCTGTTATTCAATATTGCTTCTTTATCATGGCCTTCCTTGACTGTCCAAGCAGGGGTGACTCGGTCTAGGCGCAGTTGTTGGACCACGCGGTCCACCCATTACAGGTCACGCAACCGATAACCCTTGGCACTTTGTGCTTTCTTGCCACTGCAGGTTTTCTCTGTCGATGGTTAACACTCGAATTCTCCTTGTCAGTCTCTTGGATTTGCCACAATATGTTTTCACACAAGTCACTCTGTGGTGTTTTACCCTTTTCCAACACTTTGCTTTTACATTATTCAAAAGTGAATGAGAGAGAGAAGATTCTACCTAGGAATCCTCCCATCCCCTGCACACTTTCAATTGTAAAAATCCACTACTGTAATTATTCATAAGTGCTCATCACTTGCTCTTCACTTGCTTTCCACTACTGCCGTGTTTTCATATGCCCATTATATTTTTTCTTCAGTTTGGTATTCCATAATACTTGTTGCACTCTTTAAAAGTATGAATGGAAGTGTGCATAACTCCCAGTTGCCTCCTTGTCCCAGTTTACAAGTTAAATTGTTGTGGGACATTTGGTGTATAAGACCGAGGGATAGAATGACAATAACCTACGAAGGCAGGGGGAGGGGAGCGTTAATTCTGACAAGGGAAAGGGGATAACATGTTTCACCCAGCGACATCCTCTCCCCAATGTCCCTCCACCCAGGTGATCCTCCCATGTATAGCCACCCCCAGGGTCGGGATCCAAGAGCGATGGCCTTCCCTGGCCACCTGAGAGGCGGATGCAGGGGGAGTAGAAGTGAGGATGCCCTCGGGTTCCTCACATTTCTGAAAAGTACAGTGGAGGGGGCAATTTCATAAATCTTGCAATGCATTCTGAGTAAGGTGACCAGGCATCCCGGTTTTGCTGGGACTGTCCCGATATGTTCCCAGACTTTCAAGAGTTTTTAAGTTTTTAATCCCCATCCCGGGATTTGAGAGACTGTTGGCTATCATCTGGTTCTTGACGGGAACTGAATACAAATCCCGAAATTCGACATGGCACCTCTCTGCTTGCTTTTCATGGCCTTATAGCCTCCCCCTTCCTCCATGATTTCCCTCCTCCAGTGAGAGTTCTGTGCTTGCAATACACACCGTACTTTGTGCCGGAACAGGCCACAACATAGAAATAGAACTACAGTTCATTGGAGCCATATTTGTGTTTTAGTGCAATTTGTCTTTATGTCCGCTGAAACTTTAGTCCTACTTGTATGTCGATAACCGGTCCCTTTTTTTTATATTGAAAATCTGGTCGCCCTACTTCTGTGAAACTCTTTCCAGGATTAGGGCCCCATAGAGATGACACAGAGCTGTGAGGCACATAGGAAAGCCCAGCAGAATGGTGTCTGGCATCCTCTGGCTTCAGCACATACTCCTCTTTAGTTTTGCCTCGGAGGTGGCGGCTGGTAACAGTACACCAGCTTGAGACGCAAAATATTGATGTAGTGTGTTTTTGGAGAAGAGGCATGGCATTGTGAAGGATCATGCTCGTCCTTATGTTGGTTCATTGAGGCTTATACTGAAGGTGCATAGTTTTGTCTCTGAGATGTGTATTAGTGCAGCAATTTGTTTTGTCTTGTGTATCACAGTTTACCACCACAATTAGCTGTGGCTCATAGATGCCGCATTATCGCTACAGTTGTTTTTGTCTCACATGTGATCATTTAGCACTAACAATTTGTTTTGACTCAAAAAACGTTTTGCTCATAATAAGAGTATATAACTTGCACTAGTAGATGGTGCTTTCCTGACAAAATTTGTTTCATCTCTCATGCCGAACAGGCAGGGGTGTTTCTAGGTCTGGAAAAGACCCGGGGCTACGCTGATGTCAGAGCTGTTAGGACTGGGGGCTAGCCAGCCTTTTGGCTGTAGCGCCTGAGATTCTATCCGGGGCTACAACCAAAAGACCAGGGGCTATAGCCTCCTTAGCCCCCCCCTAGCAACGCCTCTGCGAACAGGAATGGGGGGGGCGGCTTATACGTTGTGAGGAGCAGTAGAGCAGAGAATTCTAGAGGTAGAGAGTACACTGAGATGTTTTCAGTGCGGTAGTGGGGTTACGACCATGGATGGATTGATAGACGAGTAGCAGGAAATTAAAGAGAGCGTTTCTGTATGGTGGGCGATCCAGCCTCGGGATGGTAGGTGGAAGAGGATCTGGGTACATTGTTAAGGGTGCAGGTCAATAAGCGGTGGGACTTAGTTGAGATGAGCTCACGTTTTGTGAATCTAGTTACTCAACTTAAAAAACACAAAAAAAACCACAAACAACCGCTTAACACATGCTTTTCAGCTCCAGTGTGATGTTCAGCCAGTGGGCCTTGGGACCTTGGGATTGTGGGTAAATCCCTGCACTCTGGGAGGGAGGTGTAGTGTTCCCTTAGATTGGGCGGAAGCATGAAAAACAGATTCTCCCGTCAACTCAAGCCAGCAGTACCGGTCGGATGGGGCGGGGTGCACTGAGGACAGACATTCAGCTGGGCATACCATGGCCATGAGTTCTGTCAGGGGGCGGAAGTATCCGCGGAAATGGTGGGGGACCTGCAGCTTCTTCAGAAATAGTAAAGGATGAAAGCTGCGCAAAGTCTCACTTTATTGTTTATCGAGATAAAAATAAATGCGGTGATTCCCGGTAGGATCTGTTTTGTAGGGAACACCAGACATGGAGTCGTCTGTGAGACCAGGACTGGGCCAGAGTCAGTCACATTAGGTGGCAAACCGTCCGGTATTTTGCGTGATGCCAAAGTCACAAAATTTGCTTCGGCCAGGCCTGATCAAAGCCCTTCCAGCCCTGAGCCATACTTCCATGTGATAGCTGGAGCTCTGGGCAGCAGAGCGGCTCTCCTCTCCCCGGATCCATGATATGATATGATATAGCATTTATAATGCGCCTATACAGAAGTGTTTCAAGGTGCTTGAAACGGAGGGAAGACAGACAACGAGCCTACTAGGCCAGGTGACATTGAGATTAGGATGCAGCACCTTAAGTATTTGCATTACAATGGGAGCAATTAGGCACTTATGGGAGGAAGGGGGGCTATTAACAGGGACTTGGGCACTAAGGAATGTCAATGAAGGGGATGAGAAATGGGAAGGGTGCATAATGCAGCATCCTGTGTGAAATGACTTTAAAAAAAATGAGTTTATTGTGTTTGCATGCTACCATGCAGGATGGGGAAAATAAACCTAAATCCATACTCATTTTTTTAATGAAGCGGTTTCTATGATTTATGGTGTAAGGTTAGTTTATTATGAGCTTACTATGTTGTGTGCATTATTTTAAGGCATTTCTTTAAACAAGGCTTGATCAACTGAACCTGCAAAGATATGTTGTCAACTGATTAAATGACCTACATTCAGTTTTTACTCCCTAACCAACGTGTGTGATCCTGGGCAAACAATTTTATCTCGCTGCGTCTTATCTGGAGTCATGTAAGGGATTCAGTTCAAAGCTTCTGTTACTATATTATTATGTTATTATAAGATATTATTAAAAGCTGCTATTAAAAAAATCCTCTCACGATTTAATAACTGTAGAGTTGCTTCATATATAATGCTATTTAGGTATTTCACACCACAAACTTATTTGCCACTTAACATATTCTTGACAACTTATTCTAAAGCCACTTCCCATGGTGCCTCTAAGTATCAAAGACTGGCGATGCTACTTGCAGTGCCCTTTCTGTGTAACTTATATTGTTGTTAGCGTGCATGCACATTGGGATGTTTGCATATATTTTGGCGCACAGTGCCTGGGCAGCGCTCTAACAGATCAGTGTCTTGCATCTCTAGTGGCCCTACAGTTTTGTTAGTGCTTTGTGCTGTGATGTTTAAATGCCACCTGCTACTAATGTACCAAAAAAGTGGATGGGAGAGGAGGGGGACGCGAATGACACTGTATGGAACTGCGCGCACTGCAGGCTGCTTCTGTTGCACGACCACATCTAAAGTGTCCTGCAAAACCGTTTTGTAAAGTTGGCCAACCTACCTGTAACTTCCTCTGCCAAAGCCATGCCGGCCGTTGAAAGGGCCTAAAAGCATGCAGTTTCCGGTTCCACAGTTTTCACGCGCTATATGTTTGTAACCGTGTGTATGATTTTTCTGAGCTAGAAGTGAGCTAATGTGAAGCAACTGCAGCCATCAGGAGATGCCCCAGGGCCCAGTCGCAGCAGTGGTGATGGTCGGGGGAGCTCCTGACTTTGCCACTCGTCTTAAGTAATGCTGTGTGTTAAGATGTATTTATTACTGAGTGAAAGTAGAGGTGGGCGAACCAAGTGGGGCTCAGGCCAAGTAGCTGGCGTCAGCAAAATCCAAGTTTCAAGCCACTGGTCTTGAAAACCCAAGCAGAGCCATACCTAATCAATACAGAAAAGCAACATTCATACAAAATAAATCTTTCCCTGCTGCTGCTGAGGGGCACCTACACCACCATGCCACCACACCGTGAAAACGAGGCTGCCATGCTCAAGCACATACCAGTCCAATCCACCACAACAATCTGGAGACCATGCCTTGCATTATAAGACAATAACAGAGATGAAAGAAGAGAAGTGACCCTACACCTAGACAAAAGAACATATATAGCACAAACATGGCTGTGAAGGTGCAGCACATCCGTAGGCGCTCCATCAATAGAGTTACAAGAACCTAAAGTAAGTGCGTGGATTTAATTAAGAAATAGAATTCCTTATTCATGCACACCATCTCATCTTCCCTTTTTGTACAAAAGTGTATTCTTTTTTTTTAGTTCTTTTTTTTACTGTGCCTACATATTTGCACTTTAGTGCCAAATAGTATGGGATCAACGCTCGCACGCAGTGCTTAAAATCACTGTGTCCCAAACGCTAGAGAACACTCCTCCATTTTACATTTCAACTTAACACACGCTCTCAACTTCGTGATACAATAGTAGTATCCAGGCACATGCGATAAACCATACATGAAACAGGAGCAGTCTGGAGCCAGGTAGGTGCAGATTAGAACTGCTTCATTGATTACACGAGTGACAAGTTACAGGGCAAGTTAGAAAGATAGTGCAGGAGAGCTGTACAGAGGCATTTTTCCAGTTATGGCTCCCATCCTGTGTCCCAACTGTCCCACCTGCAATACCCGGGCCACTGGATTCCATATTCCATGATGCATCCCATCCATTTAAACCATCCTCCCAGCCACATACTACTGTATATTTCCCCGCACTGTTAGTTTGACCTTGTACTTTATGATGCAGTAACAAAAACAAGGACTTGGCTGGGCGCTTTATTCCTAGGACTGACAAGGAGGCTAGTGGGGTTCTGAATCCCTGTGTGGATGGAGGTGGATACAAGCTCTGTTACGTTCCCTAGTTACCTATATGTTGGAGCCATAACTTTGAGAGAAGGGTCATTCATGTTGCTTTGTGGCTTTCCTCCATTTCCTGCGGACAGCGAGCCTTCCTGATTACAACATTAAATGCTGATAGAACATTTTTATTTTTTTTAATTTTTATTTGGTTGGCTAATTAAATTAACCTTTCAAACAGAATTAATTTTATACAAAAACACATACGATAAAATTAGACAGATATATCAAATAAACAAATAAAGCATCCTACAGTGTCACATGTAATTAACATAATTCATTTTTCAAATTAAAAATTGAAAGTTAAAAATTGAAAGTTGAAGGTTGAAAATTAAGAATTGAAAGTTAAAAAGCACCACAATTAGTATAGATATGAACGCATTTTCAATATATTAAAAATACCCTATTCTGTTCCAATTCTTCCATTTATCAGACCAGTTGCTTACTTGGACATATTGGACATAGAAGCTTATTTAGGAATTGAATAGTGGCTATTCTTACTGTAATCTTTGGGGTCGCAAATAGCTCATTCCATAGTTCATCATTTGTACGTCTTATGCAGTGGTGCCTTGTTAATTTATCAATAATGTCTTTTCTCTGCATTTTTAAAGCCACGCATTCTATTAATGTTTCAAACTTTCTTTAGCTAGTCCATCATTCCAGAATCGACAAAATGAAGCATCTAGCTTAATAATGCCCCTCCTTACCAAAATTTGTTTGGTCGGCCATAAATTCAGGCGGAACCTCAATATTTGATTTCTGAGTTTATGAGAGGGACATTTTAGTAAATAATCAGCGGTTTGGCGGAATTTTTTATGCCCAAACAGAGCTCTATCAAAATCTTTTAATTTTAAACAGTCCTGTTGGGTTATATGCCAATCAAGTTGGTATAATTTAGTTTTGGCTTTAATAGGATTGGTTAATAAAATATCTAATGAGATATTTGCTTCCGTCAAATCAGACATGACAGCCGCTCTCCAACTGGATGGAAATAAATGTACCGAGCGTAGTAGATAATCTGCTAGAATCTTAAGTATACCATTACTCGCCATGCCCAGCACACATTTCCTAAATAAACAGCATCTCTTCCACGATGCATGTATATTTACTGATAGAATTCCTAACTCAAAGCGGAGCAGTGCTGTTGGACTAGAATTTGGAAGATTCAAAACTTTCTTCCAGAATTTTGCCTCAAGTTTATTCCAATAACAAGCCTCAACGGGCAACCAAGCCTCACACCCATACGTAATAATGGGAAGTACCTTTTGCTGGTAAAAGATAAGAATATGCTTACATGAAAACTTACCATATTTATGTTGCAAAATTCTCGCTTGAGATATTAATGTGGACAGTTTACCCTTTAGACTGTCTCTTTGAGGCATGTTTGTGGGAGAATTACTGAACAGAACACCCAGATATTTATATTCATTCACTACGTTCAACTTTTGTTTATTCAGAAACCAACAATACTGTTTCCTTAGTCTTGACTTATATCTCCCCAATTCCATCACTTGTGTTTTCTCCAGGTTTAGAATAAGATTATTCCTGGTGACATACTGATCCAATTTATCAAGCATGTTTTGTAGGCCACTCGGCGTTTGCGAGATGAGAACTAAATCGTCCGCATACAAAAGCCATGCAATAATCTGGTTCCCAAGTTTAGGAGCATCGTTCACTACATTACTGAATTCATTGCCTAAATCAAGTATAAACAGATTAAACAGTGTGGCGGCAAGAATACATCCTTGTTTCAGGCCTCGTTGAGTTAAAATCTCTTCAGATAGTAGCCCTTCTAGGTTCAATTTAACCTTCATTGAGGTATTAGAGTGGAGTAAATATATTAAATATACAAGCGAAGGTGGACACCCAAATTTTAACAATTTCTCAAATAGCAGGCTCCGATCGACGGAGTCAAACGCTACTCGAAAATCAACATAAGCTAAATAAATTGGTTGATTTCTTGTTGCATACAGCTCTTTAATTGCATTAAGAGTCGTTATGTTAATACTGGTGCCAAGGCCTGCCACAAATCCAGTTTGAAATGGATCTCGCCGATTCTCTTCTGACGCCCAGTTGTTGAGATCTCTCAAAATAATTCTACTAAAGATCTTACCCGGGGCGTCAAGAAGAGAGATCGGACGGTAACTCGCAGGGTTCGCTCGATCTCCCTTCTTATAAACTGGTACCGTTATGGCCTTACACCATAATGGAGGAATTACTTGTTTAATTTGCACAGCTTGAAAGACATCATACAGAATAGATGCCCATAATTCCGGATTCTGTTTTAGTACAAAATTTGACAGACCATCTGGCCCTGGGGCTCTTGATGAGCTGGCTTTATTTATATAAAATAAAACATCTTCTCGATCGAAATTAATCTGAAAGGATGGATTAATTAATTCCAATTTTGGTTGTGAGATTTTTATATTTGGAAGATCGTATATGTCAGAGAAATAAGTCACCCACTTCTTCTCCGACACACCGTTAAGTTGAACTATTAATTGAGTACCAACTACTCCATTATTTAACAACTTCCAAATTTGCGATGTGTTTTTAGTTTTAGCCACCTGTAACCACTTTTCAGCATCATGTTGGAACATTACTGCCTTATTGCCCCGGACCCAATTCCTATAGTTAGTCTTCAATTTGCGTAGCGCAGGCTCTCGATAATATACCGGTAAAAGGGCTATCTACCTTTTCTGTTTCCGGTAATGCGCTTTTCTCTCTCTGATGCCCTGATCAAATACATGAGTATGACACCTATTACCCTTTTTAATACCTGGAGACGAAACAGAGGCAAAAAGATGCATTTTATCATGATAATTAGGTGAGTCCATGCCTCTCAACAGGTAGTGATGGTCATTTGTTACGCTGGACGCAAGAGCGTGTAGTGCATCCCTTGACCATTGTAGCCTGTTCCGTTGGGGATTTATAACCAGACCATTCAGTTGACACTGACAGTATCGAGGTTCAATCTTAACCTGGATTAAAAACTCAGCCCTCAGCATCCAATGATCACTTGCTGTGGTTGGAATTACCTTAAACTCAGATATTTTCTCAAATAACCTTCTATCAACATACATATAATCAATTGTAGCATTTTGTGCCCCACAAGTCCAAGTATAAGATGGCGGATTGTCAGTGTCGACTGCTCCATTTAGCATTATTAAATCCCAGGTGTCAATAAACACCATCCATTGGGAGATCCGATCCATATTTCTTTTCTTAGTTGGTGCCAACAAATGTAAATTCAGGTCCCCAGCTAATATTACATGCACAATCTCTGTAGTGGTTATAGTATCTTCCATCAGTGCATTCAAATCATTAAAAAAAGTGGAAGTTAAAATTGCAATTGGGTTCCAATATACATTTATAACTAAGAATTTCAATGTATGGAACATTATTATTGAGCATTGCAAATAAGGATTTGGGTTAGGCCCATCTGAAATTGTACTAATCGTAGTCATTTTAGAGATAATTGTCAACCCTGACATAGGTCTACCTTTTTGTCCCTTGATAGCTGGGACCAAATGGACATAATGGTTGTCCCACGATAGTGGGACAGTTAGCCAAGTTTCTTGCATAATAACTAAATCGCACTCTTCAAGCAACCACTCACATTATTTAGCAGGTGTTTATGTCCCCTGGTGTTCCAGCTCATGACCACAAATTTCTGGGTTCGCGCAACAGATTCATCTATTCTTAGTTATGCTTTCCCACAACTACATCCCCTAACTGCATTTCCATCATCACTAGTCACCTGACTAGTAGATTTGAAACCAATCTCAGCCACCAGGGGCTCTTTTGTGGTTGGAATCAAATTAAAGCCCAGATCAAAAAGGTCAGATCTAGCAGACCAAACGATGTTATAAATGATGCGAGATCCTATCCACAAGCAGGACACCGTTGGATCATTGTCATCAGGAAACTCTACTTGTACTACGTCTCCAGAAGAGATGTCCTCTAAACTCGGAACATCCGAGAATATTTGCATTATGCTTCGTCTATTCATGGTGTACTTTGGGAAGGAGCCCCCACGACAGCTAAGAAACAAAGCAAATAACTGGGGGGGCATTTTGCTCTTAGATATTACCTTGGATCCAGGGCGACTCTGCTTACTAGATGTTTCTATATGCAGACAGCGTTTGGCCTCTTCAACTGGAGATTTAAACGAAACATTCTTAGGAGTGTTTCTTCCATTGAAGGATTTTACCAGATCAGATTGACTACTGCTCATTGCTTTCAGAGATGATTTAAGAGTTTTTTGTTCTGAAGTCAGAGCAACTAGACAGTCTTTAATTGTAATTAAAATATTACTTTGTAGATTGCCTTGGACATCAGATGTTAGATATGTTACTGGTAAATCATTTCGGGAGGATATTATTAGTTGATTATCAGAGGCCCTCCCAGTGTTTATCTTCCCATCAGCCTCTGATTCGGGCTTTTTTACTGCTGGGATAACGACCCGGGTCAGTGGATAAGTCAGAGATGGCTTAGGATGAAATTGAGTCATATACTCATCCACTGCTTTTCTAAGATCCTGGGTGTTAATTATTGAGTTGGATACTCCATCAACATTCACTTGCTTATTCTTCGGGGCCGTTGAAGCTGAATTCTGAGCCGTCATATTTATAGATTCGCTCTCAAGATCCTCCGCAATTTGCACCAACTCGTCTAGAGGAGCATGAGGGGGAACCACATAATGGGGGACCGTACCCTCACTCTTCAATCTTTGTCGCTCTTGTGATAGGTTCTGATATTTTTTTGAGATTGCATTAGAAGCTATCAATGAGCACTTATCTGATTTAGACAAGGATTTAAAAAATTGTTTTGTTTTCCCACTCGAGGATATTGTCCTAGACTTCTGATTTTTTGATTTCTTCACACTTTCCTTCAGTTGATGGCTCAAACTTTAAGAATTTTTAGCAAATATTGTGTATGCCCCTTTTAACTGTTGCTCATCTCTTATTTTTGAGGCATCTGCACTAGGGACCTCAGGTTCCTCTTCACTCAACACTAACTGATCAGACATAGGTGCCAATTTAGTCATCTTCACAGAACCTTCACCCCTCGCATCCTCAACAACCACTTTGGCTGTTCTTACATAAGCGCTTGGCTGTAACACCACAGGTACCTTCCCCACCTCTTCTGCTGTTATTTCTCTTATAACACCCTCAACGAAAGGCACCATAATCTTAGACTTTTGCATGTTTTTCTCGGCTATAATTGAACTCCGCTTCCTGTCCAATTGGTCATCAATGTTATTACATGATGACAACAACTCACCCAATTGTTTAGAAAAGAGTTCTACCTGATCGACATCATACTCTTGTTTCTGGGCCAAAGATAAACCAAAAGCCTTCTGTGATCTCGAGATAATTTCAACATTGTTTTGTATTGAGTTAATCTTTGAGTCTAAAACTTCAAATAATTTGGCAAGGGACATCAAAGCCATATTCATTGCTTCTAATGTTACAGGAGCTACTTTTCTTATCACAAAAGCCGGACTTACAGCTGAGCTGTCTCTATTTGGTCTCCTCGGGGTCGGCGGAATAAATGAGATGGAACTTTCCGATTCAGAAATGTCTCCAGCTTTAAATAAAACTGGGGACTTGGAGAGATCGGATTCGTCCTCTTTGGCCACAAAACAAGAGTCCGATGACTCCAACTCTATAATTGCATTATCTTCAGCAACATCAACATCTTGCTCCCGCTTAGACAGGGGTGCCAAACTAACAGCCCCTGAACGAGCATTCAACAACATCATTGAGTCTGACAGAGAAATAGTACAAGGCTGCTCTGCCACCTCATTACCACCATTTGTGGCCTGAGCCAGCCGAGGGCTCAAAACAAGTTGCTTGGCAGGCAAACCCTCTTGTTCGTTATGGAAGGGCTGCGCCTCTACATTTGATATACTTAGATTATTAAATTCAGTAATTCGAGCCACAGAACATGGAGAGCGTCCAACGTCAAACCCATAGTCTCTCAGGTCACCTACGACAGAATCAAGTCGTGATCTTTTCTTCTTTATTCGCCTATCCAAAGGCGCACTTTTAACAAAAGGACGCATCGTTTTTGGGGTAGGCGCTGGGCTATCTCTTGAGGTGGACTCCAATAAGGCACGCACTCGTTCTACGCATGGCATGCCAGATCTAAGAGTGAACATAGTTGGCACTTTCTTGCTTCACTATAGTGCCTCTCTTTGGACTCCACAATATTTATAGTACATTAAACTTTAAAATACGATATTGATATTTAATCACAAAATGCTTAAAACCTAGCTCTCCCACGATAACCGCGTCACCGCGGCGAAGCGGCAAAGCGGGACTTAACGGGATGTACACGGGTGCGCGCGCGCAGTGCGCGCGCCCCTGAGCTTATATAGCTCCACCCATCCCTTAGTGCAGTAGAGCCTAAACAAAGAAAAAATATATTAGAATCCGTTTCGTGGTTTCGTAGCTATTGTTCCTTCACACAGTCAATAGTTCTCCCTTTGTTTTCACCTGCTGGGGCTTGTAGTTACACCAATAGAAAAATCCACAGATCCGCAGGAGGAACGCTGGAAACAGAGTCCGCGGCAAAGCGGGACTTAACGGGACTTACACGGGTGCGATAGAACATTAACATTGGAGGTCACGTGCTTATTCTTGATCGCCACATTCATTTTTTTACTTTTGTGTTGGTTATTTGAATGTTTGCCACAACAAGCAAACAACTGCATGCCACCACCTGGGCTTTTTTTCTGTTAGTCATATTCATGTTCTGCTAAATAAAATGTAGTTCAAATTAAAACCTTCCCAACCTTCACAAACAGGCACTCTACATATATCAACCTTCAAGCAAAGCAGCCTCACCTTTCTAGTTCAGCCTCTCGAGATGTGTACGGACGAAGCAATCTCTTTACCCCTTGGAGTTTCTTCAAATACCAATGGGCTAACGTGGGGTTATTTGAATTTGGCCTATCCACAGCCATAAGCCTAAGCCACGGATGAAGTCTGTAAGACACATTCCTCACTGCGGATATTCACATATCCAAATATGACCACATGAAGTAGAAAGGCCCAACTTGTAACACCACACTCTTTGATAGAGGTGGGGGAGTGAAGGAGTTAATCACTATAGCTGAGCCAGGCAATCCAGTTTAGCTCTAGGAGCTAAACATCAGCAGAGCCGGAAAAAACGCCCACATCTGACATCCTCCCGCAACACAAGACTCGTGCCTTTCACTCTGCCTCCCCACGTCTAAACAGCCCATACCTGGCACCCTAATCTTGCAAGTTTAGTCAAAATGAGAGAGAGTGATTTCCCCAGGTTATCCGATACACACATTTTAGGTGAAGAAGGATATTGAGCCATATCTAAACTGAAGACACATCACCATGTATCTTCTCATCTCTATCACATACACATTTGTGGTTCCAAAGAGCTAAAATAATAGTGTTTTAGAGGTCATATGAAGAGTAGACAGATCAATTCGAATCCAACCTGAACAATGGATACATCTTCATACTGAGCACACACATTCTGATTGTAGCTTTGTTTTCCCTTTCCTGAGGGAAGACTGCCTGTACCAGAATGCAAAATGTGTCTAAAAATATCATTTGTGTTTTGCAAATGTACTTTCAAGACGCACAACAAAACTGCATGGCAGGGTCATCTGTTTGTAGTCATTGCTCGAAACAGCCCTGCAGCTTGTCCATGATCCAGGATATGAAGAAAATGTGAAGCTATACAAAAAAAGTAAACCTTTTTATGTGTGCCAGCAGCAGACGCCAAAGAACTAAACTAGACAGTAATATTTTGTAACTCAGTTTATTTGTCTTGGAAGAAGGTTAAGATTGGGGAGTTAAATTGAGTTTTTGAGTAGAGCTCCCAAGCACAAATCCACCCACTTTGTTCTTATCACCCTTCTTTCGCTTATTTTAGGATGTTTGTCGCAGACATGACAATTCACGCTCGTCACTGTGTGTGCTGCCTTAGATCTAAAGAGCTTCTCGTTTAAATGCTCTGTCATAACAAGGAAATGTGTAAAACAGTATTTGGGAGCTGGAGATTGAGGATCTCGGGGAGCAGGGCTCTGTATTGGGGAGGAGACCGAATGACAGAAGGGACGTCTCCATTGTTGTTCTCATCGGCCAGTGCCTTGAAACTCCAGTCGAGCCTGCCACTTGGCCTGAGCCGACCCAAGCCCTACCTAACATTCCCACTCGCAGATGAAACGGGCTACTATGATTAATGTATGCGACGCATTATTTTAAGCATTTTTTTAAATTGACATTTCAAGAATACAGTAACAACAACTGTCCCCAACCCCCCACCTCTCCCACCCGCACCTGCTGAGATACAGAAAATGGTTAGTTTTAATATTGGTGCCACAGCCTTATGTTTTCATAAATTGGTTAATCATACAATACCCATAATGCATAGTTTATTAGGGCAATATCGAACATTGAAGTCTTCATGTAAAAATGTCAGTACTTATTTCCAGTCTTCCGTAAACGCAGAAAGTTCCCCCTGCAGGGAATATGTCATCCACTCTAGCACCAAAAAGTTAAAGACGTTAGCAAACCATTCCGAAATGTGGGGCGGATCACATTTCTTCCAGTTCTGAGCTACCACTGAAAGTGCCGATAATTGTAAAATTGCATAAGATTTCTGGGTGGATTTCGAACATTGTTGGAAAACTTTGTCTATTGTAATCATCCAACATGATCGTAGAGAGCGAGGCATTTGAATAGCGAACATTTCACACACATGTTTGTTCACCTCACCACAATACATTGCCAGTTCCAGACAATTCAACCATATATGCATCCAGTTCCCCACCGACCACATCTCCTCCAACATTCATTAGATATAGTAGGCTTCATCTGATTTAAACGGGTTGGGGTGTAGTGCCATTGCACCATGAATGTATACCAAAGCTCTCTGATTTGAATCGCTCTGGAGAGTGTGGGTATTATTTTCCATAAAACTTCCCAATCCTGGTCAAATATCTCTTCCCCCAATGTTTCCAACCAGCGTTTTTTGTAGCTAAACTGCCCTTTTCGGGTCCTCTTCCCCCATTATTTTATATAAATTAGAAATGATAGCTTTGCTCCCTGGATTGGTTGACACATAGTTCTCAAATTCTGTTAATTACCTCACTGCGGCTGCTTTGATTGGAGGGGCTAGAATCCAGTGGAAATATTGGACCCTACATTTTTCATGTAACCCAAACTCTTGTTTACATTGAATTAATGTTTTAGGCTCTGCTCCCAGGAACATATCTCTCAGCTTTTTGCACCTGACCTTCCATTTCTTGAATGCTTTTGGTTCTAAGCCAGGATTGTGCTGGGGGTTAAAAAACATAGGAGTCAAAGGGGAGGGTAACTTTGTGAGTTCATATTTTTTTAACCACCACAGCCCATGTTTCTTCTACCAAATTCATGATTTTGCTTGTGTTTATATTGGCGGGGTGATCCTGCTTTGGTAACCATATTACACCACTGAGTCTATGTCCCCCAATGCTTGTTCCATTTGCACGCATCCTTTCACGGGTGCTCCCGTGGACTATTCTCTTATAACCCTAATTTGAGCAGCGCAATAGTATGTCAGAAAGTTGGGAAGGCCCATACCTCCTTTTGCTGTTGGGAGCATTAGCGTAGTTAAAGGTACCCGGGGGGGGGGGGGGGGTTTGGAGCATTAGCGTAGTTAAAGGTATCCGGGGGGGGGGTTTGGAGCATTAGCGTAGTTAAAGGTATCCGGGGGGGGGGGGTTTGGAGCATTAGCGTAGTTAAAGGTATCCGGGGGGGGGGGTTTGGAGCATTAGCGTAGTTAAAGGTATCGGGGGGGGGGGGGTTTGGAGCATTAGCGTAGTTAAAGGTATCCGGGGGGGGTTTGGAGCATTAGCGTAGTTAAAGGTATCCGGGGGGGGGGGTTTGGAGCATTAGCGTAGTTAAAGGTATCCGGGGGGGGTTTGGAGCATTAGCGTAGTTAAAGGTATCCGGGGGGGGGGGTTTGGAGCATTAGCGTAGTTAAAGGTATCCGGGTGGGGGGTTTGGAGCATTAGCGTAGTTAAAGGTATCCGGGGGGGGTTTGGAGCATTAGCGTAGTTAAAGGTATCCGGGGGGGGTTTGGAGCATTAGCGTAGTTAAAGGTATCCGGGGGGGGGGGGGTTTGGAGCATTAGCGTAGTTAAAGGTATCCGGGTGGGGGGTTTGGAGCATTAGCGTAGTTAAAGGTATCCGGGGGGGGTTTGGAGCATTAGCGTAGTTAAAGGTATCCGGGGGGTTTTGTTGTGCCACACAAAAGACGAAACAGCCCTATGTATTTTATGGAAGAACGAGAGGGGACCTTTTGATAGGTAATGCTTGAAAAAGATAGTGCCTTAGGGAGGGTTATCATTTTTACGGAATGAATTCTACCCAGCCAGGAAATCATCTGAAGGTCCCATTTTTCAAATTGATATTCAATTTCTTTCAATAGGTGGGGGGTAGTGGCCAGCATATCAACCTTGTAATGTCCGATAAATTTTTGCACTCAGTAAATTAATCTCCTCCTGCACCCATCCAAGTTGAGTGTGTGCTCGAAGTTGTAAGATTTCCAGAGCCAAAAGTGATACATTTAATATTTTTTATTTTCTTGCATTTATTTTTAGTCCTGCCACCCCCCCGCCCCGAATTTTTTAAAGGCACGTGCAGCTAGTTGTAATGTATTTGACTGTTCTGCTGCAGTAAGCAGCATGTCATCAGCATAAGCCATAATTTTGTGATTGGAGCCTCCAAACGGGGATGCCTTTTATCTCATCTGTTTGTCGAATTTTAGCTAAAAGGGGTTCCAGATGTAATGCATACAACATAGGCGAAAGCGGGCACCTTTGCTTAGTTCTTCGCTGAATGGAAATGAGAGAGGAAGCTGACCGTTTATAAAGAGTCTCGCAGAAGGATTTTTATAATTCGCCTTAACCCACATTATGTAGTTTGGACCGAATCCCAGTTTATCTAGTGTCAGAAAAAGAAACGACCACTACACTCGATCGAATGCTTTTCCCACGTCTATGGAAACAAGGACCGCTGGAATCTTTCTTGTCGACTTTCTCCAAAATGTGTCAGACTCTGCGTATGTCATCGTGCGTTTGCCTTGACTTAATAAAACCTGATTGGTCTGTATGTACTAGTAAGGGTAAAAGGTCAACTATCCGATTGGCTAATACTTTGGTGAAAATGTTGACATCTAAATTAATTAGTGCAATTGGGCGATAGGATCCACATATAGTTGGGTCTTTGCCAGGCTTGGGAAATATGATTATTTTTGACTCTTCCATAGTGGGGGAAATCTGTTCTGTGTGTAGAAAGGAGTTGTATAATTTGGTTAAGATAGGAGTTCGTATGCGACCGTATGTCTTATAGAACCTGGCCGGATACTCATCCGGCCCAGGTGATTTGTTTAGCACGAGTTCTTGAATAACCCTGGACACCTCATCCAGCGTGATAGGTACTTCAAGGGTCTGACTATCTGCTGACGGGAGCCGGGGCAGATTGACCAATTTTAAATATGGTATCGGGAGATGAGGATCTGAGGTATCCGATTTGTATAAATCAGTGTAAAATGATTGAAATTGTTTAAGGATATGATTGGTTTCTTAAGTCACTTCCCCCGAGGGTAGTTTAATTTGGCGTATAACCCTGAATGGGACTCTTTGCCGAAGCTTGGATGCCAGAAGGTGATCCATTTTATTGGCTTTTTTATTGGCTTTCACATAACATTTCTGTTTGAGAAATGGAAGGGATTTTTCGGCTTTCTTGGTTAGGTGAAGATTTAGTCTGCCTGCTGCAGCTCTGAAAGCTTTTTGCATCAGTGGCCCGTGTCCGTTTCCATTTCTTTCAAAATGTGGGACAATTCCTCCTCTAATTCTTCTTCCAATAATGTTTGTTGTATGCACCTATTCTCTTCTGCAGCTATGAAGAGACCCCTTAAGGTGGCTTTAAACGCATTCCAGGGGACATTCAGTGAGGTCTCCCCATCTAGGTTTAAGTCAAAGAATTCTCTAATTTGTCCAACTAATTGCTCCCTGATAACTTGGTCTTGCAGTAAGGTTGACGGGAATCTCCAGGACCAAATGTTTGGTTAATCTTTTTTCAGCTTTAGCGTTACTGTGATAGGGGGGTGATCAGATAGTAATTGTATGTGTCATGATTTGCGTAATAGTTCCCAATAGTGGAGTAGCGATCCAGGCGTAATCTATACGGGAAAATGATCTGTGTGCATGTGAATAAAAGGTGTATCCTTTTTTGTCATCTATGAGAGTGAGCCAGATATCTACTAGGGAAAGGTCTGTAAATATTTGCTGTAATCCATCGAAGGGGGGAGGCGGTGCCCAACGAGTTACCCCATTTCTGTCCCATGTTGGATCCCATACCAAATTGAAGTCACCTAGTATTAACAATTTGCGTTCCAAAAAAGAGGCCAAAAGGCTGATCATGTGTTTCAGGAAGCCATCTTGGCCTATGTTCGGGGCGTAAATTGAGGCCACTGTCAAATTGGCGGAACCCATCTTTAGATTTGCAAATACATATCTGCCTTCCGTATTTGTTTTTGTGCAAATGACTTGGATACCGCACCATTCCCTGATTGCGATTAGTGCACCTGCAGTTTTTCTCGCTGCACATGTTTCAGGGATTGACGTAGGTGAAGTTTCCCCTTGTCAACTCTGCGGATATGTGTTTCTTGGAGCGCCACCAAAGCCGGTTCATGCTGCCTCAAGACTGAGTCCATCTTCCTACTTTTCTGCGATGTATTAAGCCCCCTGACGTTCCATGACAAAAAGCTGAACTTTATTCTGTCCCGTACGCTATGGGATTGATAAAAGTTGGCACAATACTAACAGAATATTGAAACCTTCCAGTGCACTGCAGGTTTACTCCCCCTCCCCACTAATCTACCCCCCCCTTGTTGCTACAAACATGCTTACACAACAGTTATTCATAGTCGCCCCCTCACACCCAAAATGTTTCGTTGTGCAAATCGCAGTTCCTAACCGGTTCCGGGAAGAACTGTGATCCATCTTTAGTCCCTGCTTGTCAAAGATACTCCATATTAGTGTTCTCTGTCAGAGGAAGTTCACTGTTACACAGGATCGACTATAATGTTATGATGATGCCTTAGAGGTCGGGCCTCTTAGTCTGGATCACCAGTCTTCCTTTTGCTCATGTCTATGGTTCTTTCTTTGTCGAGTGCCACTTTGCCATTTCCCAGTCTTGGATTATTTGCTATACTTTGCCACTTGTAGTCTGGTGTCTACTGATGTGTCCCCCGTAGGGTCCTCTTCTATTTGTAAGAGCCATTCCTGACTCGCACGCAGTGATTCTTTGTTGTCTGCCTTTTAGGTTGAATGATAGTACCAAAGAAAATGTCCATCTATATTTTATGCCCCTAACTTGGATGGTGCGCATGATAACTTGCATGGCGCTGTATTTCTGGAGGGTTATCCTGGAGAGATCTTGATATAATTGAATCTCCGCCCCATTGTATGTGATCGTCGCAGTCGCCCTAGCCTCCTTAAGAATGTTATTTTTGCAGGTATAGGGCACATGCAGGAAGAACATCTCCGGGTCGGGCGCCAGGTTCCAGTCTTTTGGGACCAACCCTATGAACTCTGTCCAACGGAATTTCAATAGGTTCCTCACCGACGATAAGATTTGCAAATATACGGCCAATTAATTCTTTCAGTTCTGAATCTTGTATCATTTCCGGAAGGTTCCTCATCGGAATATTAGATTGTCGCGATCGGTTCTCGAGATGCTCATATTATAATGCAAGATTGTGTTTTGTCCTGGACAGCTCTTCCAATGCAACATCTGTCTGTTTACGATCTTCTCAAAAAACAAGCAGACTGCTATATTCATACTATATCTTTCTCTCGTTCTGTTTTCTCACACACACCCCCACACCCACACCCTATGAGGAAATGTCATATGGTTGGATGTACAAGCCTGAACTTTTTAAATGTGTATTCTATAACATGATTCTGGCTTTTCTCTCTCAGAAAGTGAACTCTGCTAATCAGACCTCACTTTCTGAAGGATGCATGCTGAAAAAATATACCACACATGTGTTCTCTTGCCTGGCCCCTATCTACTGACATACCATAAGCGTGCATGTAGTTGGGCACCCTTTCAAACACAGAATAACATGTCCATTCCTGACAGTCGATTTGAATCGAAATTAATTACAGCAGCAATGGGCTGGTTTTAAAAGTGGGCACACATAATTTAAATGACATAGAACTCTATATCCTCAAGGAGAACTCTGTATCCTCAAGGCCTGGTGACAGTTATTTAAAATAACTATAATGCTATACCTGGTTTGATATAGTGGCCCGTGAAGAAAGACTGATGTACATTGTCATAACCCTCTCATGTCATTTTTATTAACTTGTTTCCTGTGAGTCATACCGTTATTAGAGCGTTTGTATATTCTTTCACCGTCGTGGAAATGTATAGGCCCCATGCCTTCCTGTCTCCACTCCCAACTTCCTACAGACAAGGTCCTCTGGCAGAAGACAAAACTCTTGTATTAGCAGTTGAGATGAGTCCATTTCAAGACTTCTTTAAGGGGCCTACCTACCTTGGCAAAATTACTTTGTAAAAGGGTTATTAATTGAATCCTCTTTGGACACAAGAAGGAGGATTTCACTGGGACCTTATTGGGATATCCGTCTGCCCAAAGTCCCTTGACATTGGGGGTAAAGATTCCCAACGAAGGAGCAACACCTTTTGTGATGAAATGACTGCTCTGCAGGAGTATACAGAAGAATAGTGAATAAAACACCTTCTCAGACCCACACTACTACAAACCCACAGTGATCCGAATAATAAATGTGAAACCAGGCCCAGCCGACAAGTACCTTTCTTTGCCTTTTCTGGTAACGTGAGTCAAAGGCAGGTTATATCTTTCAGGAGTGATGTGAGGGAGAACACAGAAGCGGGCCAAACAATAGTAATTTGGTACCAAAATAATAAGAATGTCCAATCCAGGTTCTAAGAAAATAGGATACTTTTAAATTCAACTGGAGATACAAACACACTAATCAAAAACACTAACACCTATCCCTCTAAGAAAACATGCAGAATAATATGCAGATTATTTTACCGCATGGTGTGCTTTGGGTCTAAAGACTGGGTGCACAGATAATTTTAGCATCAACACATGTTCAATGCAGAATGCCTCTAAAAGGTAGGATTGGGGCCTTAAATGTCACTAGGGTCTTCAGGCCAGGGGGACATAACCACTTCAAATACCGTTTACACTTGTTCTTGGGTCTTAATGTTGAGACAGACTACTAGGTTTTTTTCTACCATTCAAATTCCAATCGGTTAAGCCAATGGCTTCCAGCAAGTTGAGTCAGCATCAAGAGGGATCGAGATGATTGCTTCTAGCTGGTCAAATTTGTGACGAGACTGACGACTCAGTGGTTTACACTGGGTCAAGTTGGCGCTGAGACAGATTTGACGATTGCTTTCAGTTGTTTGAGTCACTGTGAAGATGGATCGATTATTTGTTGAAGGCAGTGAGTGCTTTGGGTGCTTTCAGTTGCTCAAAAAGCTAGTCGAAGCACTTGAGCAGGCTCAAAAGCTTATCAAAGCGGGAAAACTATGCCCAGTGTTGGTTCCTGCCTTCTGGTTTGTGGGGGGACCCCGTCCAGAGTCTTCAGGGGAAAAGATTTCTTTTCAAATTATTTTGATTCAATTTTGAAAATGGAAAACACCTGAACCAATCAATACAAATGATCTCATAGGCCCCAACAGATCTTGAAACCTAACCAACCCTCCCGCAACAATACACATACATGAACATCCCACCATGGGCACTCTCCCACTTCTGCCTATAATCTTTCACCCGTCTTCCAAAATTATGAAGTTGCGATTGCTTCTCTCCGATTACTTGCTTCCTCCTGCCCCCACACAGAGAGGCCTCTTTTCGTCTCCCGTCATTCACATATTGTCCAGTTTTGTGTACCCCAATGTGCATTCCCCTAAGGGTGGCTTTAGGTCTGGGGAGACCAGTTTGTTCAATAATTGTCCCCATTCCACTTCAGCGCCTCCTTCCCCCTCAGGATCCTTTTTGTTTCTTAAAATATTCTACTTCTGCCAAGCCCCATCGCTGCACATCTTGAAGCCACTGCCTTATCGATGGGCCACTAGAGCACTTCCATGATATCGCAATTCGACGCTTATCTAAAACCAGCAAATCTTGTGCTATTCTATTGTTTTATGTCTTTTTTTCCTCCCGAAAGTAGTCCCCCCGCCCCCCATAAGCAACTGCAGGAGTACGCGTGTAATTACTACCCAATAAAGCGTTAAGGTGCCTCACCACCTTCTCCTCCCAGTAGCCAGTAATCACAGGGCATTCCCAAATCCTAAGCCAGAAACATGAGGAATCTGTATTACACCGTGGGCATTCATGTGATATTGAGGGGTTTATCATGCGCAATTTCGCTGGCATTATATATGCTCTGTGCAGGTTGTTAAATTGAATCAATTTAAACAATACATTTCGTGACACTTTCTGAACCTACTCCCATATCCGAAGTGACTTTTGCTCAGGGATCGAAAAACCCACATTTTTCCCTTTTGCCCTTAACCACCAATTCTTCCTGCAATCTAGTATTTTGTAATGCCATATAGAACCTGGAAATAATTTTCCTCCCATCCCCTAATGTCAGTAATGTTTGCACGACTGAGCATACTTCCGGCTCCTCTGGAATACAATCCCATAATCCTGCCAATCTCTGAACTGCCTTAGCATAGGTGAGAAAATTGCCTCTTGATACATTGTACATCAGCCTCCACTCCTCAAACGTCATAACCCCCCGCCCCCCACGAAGAGGTCCTCCTTCACCTTGCAATTTTGCTGCCCCTGAGTAACTAAACCTATGCTCCTCAAAGCTGCCGTAATCTTCATGTCAAATCCTATCAGCACATCTTCCCCATAAAGCTCTTTAACTTTAAGGTTCACCAGAAACATCCTCCAAATTTCCCACACTACCCGGAAGACATTGCTGTCAACTTTACCTCCTATGGGGGTTGTAAGGGTGCCTAAATAAGGCTCAGACACAATGGTGGCTTATTTTGGGGTACATACTTTTATTACCCAAAGAAAGGGTTGGAAAAAAGGCCTCTCTATCCCTAAAGCTAAAAGGACTACAGAAGAAATACTACTCCGATTTATACTCCCCAGATGCTATTATCACAGACGCCAATGTTTCTAACTTTTTTAGTGGTAGTAACAGAAGCTCCTACCCTACAACTGATTTTACGGACCTTGAAGGAGAATGTATAACTAATTAAATTAACCAAGCCATCAAAGGGCTGAGTAGAGGTAAAGCCCCAGGGCCAGACGGCCTATCTACAGAATTTTTCTGTCAATTCTCGTGTCCGCCTACCCGCAGACTTGAAACCTTATTTTCCTCTTTCATGTCCAAAGGATTTTCATCAGGTACTTTTTCTGAAGCCCTTCTTATTCTATTTACTAAACCAGGAAAAGATCTTGATGTCCCTAAAAAAATTATAGGCCCATCTCCCTTTTAATGTAGAAAGTTAAATCTTCGCCAAAATATTAGATAATAGAATAGAATCTCACCTTTCCAAATTGATCAAACCCGATCAAGTAGGATATGTTAAGGGCAGAAACATTTCAGCCAACGCCAGACTTTTACTGAACGCCTTGCACATTACTGCTAGAGATAAACTTAACAAACAGGGCTAAGCCACCATTGCGCTAGACGCCGAAAAGGCCTTTGATAGAGTAACCTGGGATTTTATGTTCCATGCCCTACAATGGCATGGGTGTGGCAAAGGATTCATCTCCCTAGTCAAGCTTCTTTACTCAAACCCAAAATCCTCCATATTCATCAATGGTAAAACCTCATCATTTTTCTCGTTACAAAGAGGTAGAAGACAGGGATGCACCTTTTCCCCTATTCTATATGTATTATCTCTTGAACCTCTCTTAGAACTCATTAGGCAAAACAAAAATATCCCTGGGATTTCTTTTGGTAATTGTGAAACTAAGGTCACTGCATATGCTGACGATATTCTTATCCTGTTAAGGGATCCTAAACAACACCTTCCACACTTGTTAGCCGTACTACAGGAATTCTCGGCAGTATCATTTTATAAACTCAACAGAGACAAATCCAAGTTACTACCCCTAAATTGCTTTTTTTAAAAACATGAATTAGACATTTTGGTTTCAAATGGTGTACCAACTCCTTTAAATATTTAGGTATACAGTTTGCTTCCATTATTAACCGTACTATTAAAATCAATGCAGACATTTTACTCAACAGGCTCTCCAAACTTACCTCCACCTGGCCCCCCCTTTTTCTTTCCTGTTGGGGACGTCTCAACACCATCAGGGTGATGCTTTCCCCCCATCATATTTTATATGCTACAAATGCTTCCCGTTCCACTTCCTACCACTTTCTTCAAATCCATCCACTCCATCCTACTCAATTTTCAGTGGGGCAAAGGTAAATCTAAAAGAATTGCAATTAACAAACTCAAAACCCCCGTTGAACGGGGAGGAGTCAACTTTCCTACTTAAGCAGACTAGCATCTGGTACACCCCGTTAGACTCCCATCCTGGTGTGAACTTGAAAAACAAATAGCCCATCCTCACAACATTGTTGACATTATTTTTCTCTTTCTTAATCAGATTTGACTTTCTACAACAAATTGGTCAATGCATGCCTGGACGGCCTTCAGGCTCATGATAATAATGTTATCTCCCGACACCCCGAAATTACAGCTAGTCTCCACCGCTTCTTATGTCGAAGCTAAGCTGCCAAACTTTATAAACTGTTGGAACCGGTAGAATCATCGGTTGTGCATTTCCTCCTCCACCACAAGGACTTCTGGGCTCTGTAGTCCTAGGGGGAAAAAAAAAAGAAAATATGGGCCGGAACTAGCCACTGCAGGTATGGGGCAAGCAAAAGTGGCACTTGCCTATTGCATCCAGGCACACGTAGAAGGGACAAAGACTGTGGCTGTACCAACTCTCTCCCTCTGCCACTGGGGCAGGCCTGGCTGTAGCAAACACCCTGGTAGGTCTCCTGCCCCAGTTTGAACGTCCTGTCACAAGTAGTATGTGAGTAGGAGTCCAGAAAACACTATTCGGCCCTGTAGTCTTGCAGAGCAGTAGTCCTTTCGTCTCTCTCGCTCTTTCTGTCTCATAAATTATCTGCAAATATCACAGTGCAAGTCTACATAATTTAAAACCATGCGATTTTTCAAATTGGTACTAGCGTGCAATGACGAATTCCATTTCAATAGTGGACAGATAATAAAAAAAGAATAGTTCCTTTGTAAATGCGGCAGATTTGCCAGAGGCATACTATATCATTGTATGTATGCCTCTTTGGCAGTATGGTTCCAATAGGAGGGAGATTTAACCTGAAGCGTGTTAACCATTGTGTACCTTCACGATAGGTTAACCATAAAAGATGACCTTCAGTCCAACTGGCAGATTTTATCATAAAATACTCTGCTTTGTGCAATTCTAGATTCTGCCTATTATCATTTGTACACGGTTTCGAAGTCCTAAAACGTGTAACTGTTCGAAGTACAAAACGAGGGAAAATGCTACCATTATCACAGTGCATTTCACAAAGTTCAGTTTTAAAGTAAGTCAACCCAGGTATTTTTGAGGAGGAGTCGGATGTATAAATATCAGTAACTTCCGTGGCTCTGACCCTGTCCAGGTGACCCCATGCACTTGGACAAAACGTTGCGGTGTAGGCTTTTGTTTATCATGCCAATGTGTTTTAGGGATCGTCATTGTGATATACCTCAATAGAAAACAAGCATTGGCAATGCCAACATTTAGTCTGTTTGTGTAGGCATTGGAAAGGCACTTGCCAGACACTTCAGTGGTGGTATTAACTGCCGATTGATGGTAGCAGGTGCAAAATGGTGCGAGTACCTGGGCATAAATTAGCGTTGTGTTGGCAAATGCCCAATACCTATATGCATGCCAAAACGGTGGGCTTTTCCAATGCTTGTTTTTAACAGGACTTCAGTGAAGGATATGCATAGTGCTTATAAATCAGGTGGGTGAAGGCAGACCTGGTGGCAGACCTGGTTAATACATTTTTATTACACGAACAGTAGGTTTACAGCTCCAATTAAGGTCTTAGCTCTCAAAAACACTGCTTTCAAAAACCACTTGCAGGCACTCTGAGTGCAAAGTCTGATGGTAAGACTTGATAAAGCTAGCTCATAGCTCCAAGGAGGATGTATTTTGAGAGGGGCAGTAAGGTGGTGGGAATGATCGTTCGGAGTAGGATGGCCATTGGCAGTCAATGGGTGGGTAAATAACCAACGCCACCTCCACGCGTTGTGTCCCTCTGCCTAGGACAGTGCCACCTAATAGCCCAAACTAAAAATTGGACTTCAGCACCCGATGGCAATAATTTTCCAAAAGACAAGGTGCGTAATGAATGGATTGAACTCTCCTGGTCTCTCTGGGCGCACGGCTCCCTTTCATGTTGCACTACTGACTGAGTTCTGTTTCTGCGCCTTTCTGTCTCGCCAGGCGCAGCCATGACGCAGTAGCTTTATCGCCTGCCTGTAGCATGAGCCGAGCGCCGTGTGGTTAATAATGCAGCAGTCTGCCAGGCGAGGCGTGTGCTTGCGTGTGAGGCCTTGCTCGAGCTTTTGCCTGCAGCGCCCATTCTACTTTTTGTAGGTGAGAATTTTTTTTTCAAGAATTATTTATTAATGTATTATGACTGTCTGCTTTTTGTGTTGGTGAGAACATCTCCCCATTGTTTTTATGGGACTCGACAAGCTTGGGAATTAAATGCAACATGCGACCTTTTAGTGCATCTGAGTGGGTTTCAGAGTGCGCATTGCACGGCGCAGAGCAGTGCCCTTAGCTACTATACTCGGGACTAAATAAGGATGGTCTGGAATGAAGCGTTAGGGACCCTAGTCTTGCATCGCTACTGGTCATGTAAGTGTTGACCTGTACAGACGGCATGCAACTAGGGATGCCTGTGTGAAGAAAACAGGCTCCAGCTTGCCGTGTCACGTCCCTCTCCCTGTCTCCAGAAAGTGCAAACGGCGTTCTTATTGTGTTTTCGACCTTTTGTCGAGAGTATGAAGGAGGACATGGGTTGCAGAACTGATTAAAGGGGGCATGTCTACGTCTCAATGATGGTTCATTAGTTTCCCCCTGGAGGTTAGTAGAACAATGAAACCATGTATCACTATGAAGAATTAGATGTGCTGATTTAAAAACTAAAAAGTCATTGTAAATAATGAGCGAATGCGATGGTCGGCAGATGAGATGATCGGCTTAGCATGTCCTTTATGTGGAACAGCTTGCATGAAGTATTGCAGCCAGTGCGCATGGTGACCGCTAATGTGACCCGGATGTATCAAGCTCTCCCTGCCCACCCTGTTGGACCTCTTTGCATTTAGAATCCATTACTTTGGGTATATTAAGCCTAAGAGAACTACGGCTGAATATTCCTGGAGCCAGGGTCGTGCAATGGAGGCAAGTCTGGATTGAGGTTGCCCGTCTTGTATAAAGTAGCATTTTGGACTGCTGGTCGTCCTTGAAAATGTACATAACAATTTACCTTTTTAAATACATGTGACAAATTGCGTTGTCCTCTCCAGGAGTACAGGGACAAGTAGTGGCTTACCAGCCTTCTCAGCTCCGCACTACTACTAAACCAGCAGTGATCCCAATGATAAAGGTGAAACCGGCCGTCCAGTAGCATAGGTATACTCTCGTTTGGCAGCACAGGCCGAGTGCAGGCTATAACTTCAGGTTGCGGGGGAGGGGGTTGAGCTGGTACTAGTAGCAACCCAAGCAGCGTTAGTTCAATGGTTACAAAAATACTGTCCAATCAAGGTTCTATTAAAAAAGGATCTCTTTAATAAAATAATAATTGCAAACAAACTAGCTAAAAACAGTCCCTACCCAACCCTGTAAAAGAAACTGAGAATGCAGCAATTTTATGTGAAAGGAAACTGGGTGAACATCAATATCAGTAGTTTAACAAGGGAATGTCACATCATCACATCCTGACATGGGACTAGCTCAAGAAAATTCAACCTCTTGCCTCTGCTCTTCAGAATTTTGACCCTGCATCTGGGTCTCCTGAACAACTCCATCCTCACATGCTTCAACTATGCAGACGCCATACAAATCATATACAAACTCGCAAGTGACACATTGCACACACCAGACCTCAGCACATGCCTTACACCCGAAAGCTCTTGCATTACCTCAAAAAGACTTCAGCTCAACTCAACCCAAAGAGATCTCATGATATGTGACGCCACCTAACCCCACGTTCACCTCCTAGGTGGACGCAATGGGAACCTGCCCACTTCAACTGTGGGGAACCTTGGAATTGCAATTGTCAGCACCCTTACACTAGAACCATAGGTTACAGCCATTGTAAGGAGCTGCTGCTTCCAACTCTGTATCATACGATGCATCATGCCCTACCTGACCTTCAGGCAAAGACGATGGCAGTTATCATACTGTTACTATCAAGACTTTATTACACCCGCATCCTTTTCTTCGGACTCTCAGAATATGGACTGTACCGACTACACAGAGTTCAAAACTCAGAAGCCAGTTTACTGAAAAGATTTGAATACATTACCTCAGCACTTAGCCCATTCTTCTGGCTCCCTATCAGAGGGAAGATTCACTTCAAAACCTTATGCATCGCTCACCGTACCTACCTTGGTAGAGGACCTGAATCAATCACAAAGAAATTCTCGCCCTACATACCATCAAAGACACTCTGAGCCAGCAACTGTGCTCTAGTAATGGTGCCAAACTTCAACTGGAAACTGCATGGAGGGTCAATCCTTCTACCTATTAAGGAAACTATGGTACTCTGCCTGAACATCTCAGCCTAGACAAAGACGACCTGACCATCAGAAAGCAGCATGCATCTGGCTAGTCAACTAACTCGAACACGAGGCCAGGACTACAAATACATGCACCCCACCACCAAACATTATTGGAAAACTGACTTGCATGGGCCGGAAGGTGCTTGTATTAAATTATAGAAAATAACACATACCCGCACACAACTCGCCAACAATGGCTACTGGAAAACTCATTTGGTACCATGCCACACAAATCCATAATAGTTTACCCTAATAGCGCCCAACATTTCCCCCGCCCCACAGCTTGTACTCCACGTTTTGTCGACTATCATCTAAAATCTACTACTACCATATTTCAATGCAAAAATCACCACATGTGGTCAGCACAGGCCTCTCCGTTACCACATGAACATTAATCAAGCAATGTCAGAGCTCTCCCATGTAGTCTGATAACCCCCCCCCCATCCCAACATTAACACCTAACCAGACCTAAAGTACTTTAGTCTAGCAAATCTTGGGCTCTGCCCTTCAGTACTGTGAGAAACCCATGGCAATACTCACATATAACCCCTTAGTGTCCTCTATTCAGGTGGCCAGGGGAGGGCCATTGCTCTTGGATCCCAACCCTGGGGGTGGACGAGCGAGGAAGGATCACCTGGGTTCGGGAATCCGGGGCTGTGATCATGGGGAGACTCAGTATCCAAGGGGACAATAGGCGAGGAGGAAGACGTCCCTGAAGCCTTAATGGGATTTGCAGGCCCCATTGTCCCTGGCCCAAGAGCGAGGCGGGAATACTGTATCGCAGCAAAAGCAGACCAGGAGATGGGTCAGAGGAAACGACAATATGACTTTAAACCCAACACCTATTTATCTCCTCACATTACAGACCCAGGGGGGGGCATCCAGATCAGTGCCTTTATGACAGGATGTCTGGGGTAGGCCGTGATCTATCCAAGAGGGGAATAACCACATTGTACAAAAACGAGGCTAGGGTATCCCCTTCTTTTCCCTGTCAATCACCTAATAATATTTCAATGGTTAGAAATGGTTTTCAATCCCAAACCATCTCCCCCTCTCCATTTCCAACAAACACTGAGACGAGGAAGATGTAACTAAGACCAATGAGGATTACCCATAGGAAAAGCAAGACAGGTCTTACTACTATATCGTACCACTAGGCTGTCCCACAAATAGTCAGGCAAGGTCAGGCACTTCATCCCAACTGTGCACACCTGACTCCACTTGACACTTCCCTACACTATAAAAGGTGGAGTTCTGCCAGAAGCGGTGAGCGAGCTGGGGATGCCGTCTGGACCAGAGAAGCCAAGGAGCAGAAGGCTGGAGAACAGTGTGCGGATATGCTGGCCTGGTGTCTGTGAGGGGCTGCAGCGTGGTGATAGAGCCGTATCTCTAAGGAGCTGAGGAGACCCATTTCCTGCTGGTGGCGTTCAGCGGAGTGCTCATTCCTTCGGGACCTGTGCAAAGGGCGCTGAAATAAGAGGAAAGTGAACTGTAAGTAATAAAAGAGAAACAAGGGTGCGAGTGACCCGAAGCAGGAAAGAGAATGCGAGTGACCCGACAGATTTGAAAAGAGAAAGTAAAAGTGGGAGGAAGTGAAAAGAGGGTGCGTGTGACCAAAAGTTGAAAACAAGAAAGTTCGAGCAGCATCAGAACATGACAAGAAGGAGCAAGAGTTCACAACCAAAGCAACAGAGTGTGCCAGGGTACGACAAAGGCAAGAGAAGGGTGAAAGAGGCACGACAAGATAAAAAAAGGGTGCAAGTGTGCACAATAGAAAAGGAGGCGTGCAGGAGGCATGATGAAGTGGAAAAGAACAGATTGAAAGATGCGCAGAAGAGAAAAGGGGCCAGAAAAAAGGTACAGAGCAAGGCGAGGGGTTGCAGGTCAGGGTGGTTGTGCTTGGAAGGAGCAAAGAGCCCAACATTCTCAAAGGTCTCTGATACTACCCTGTGTAAGAAATGTACAGTCAAAGGTATATCCTAAGAGAACTTTGTTTAAAGATGAAAGGGGCCGAATCTTTGGGGAAAGGAACTGTGAGAGGCCTAACAAGAGTTGTGCAAGAGACATTGTTGAACTGTGTAAAGAGAGGTCTACACTTGGGGAAGGGAACCCTGGGAGGCCTGACCAGAGCTGTGTATTCTTTTTGTTTTGAACTGGAAGAGTCCGGGCTTGGGGAAGGGAACCCCAAGAGACCACAGGATATTGTGAACTTAGTTGATCTGCTGCAAGAGCCCTGCGGGGAAGGTTCTAAGGGCTCCCCTCTAGAATTGAACTATCTTGCACTGGCAGAAAACTGTCTGAAACCAGCTGTGTTTTACATCTCCTTTTCTTTGAAGCACTATTTTTGACTTTTTAAAGACTTCCCAACACATTTTGTAAAGAGTGAGGGCAAGCATAGGTTTAGACACAGGCAGAATATTGTTTTGGACTTTCAGACATTGACGGCCTTTAGAAACATCAGTTAAAGGAACCACCCCTTTAGAGTTGGGGCCAGTTAGGCATTACACCAACCCAGGAACCTTAGTAAATAAAGGTTTTGAAACTAACATCTTTGAGTCTGTGTCTCTCATGATACCATGCCGGTCTCGCAGTACTCTTGTGTCTCTGCCAAATCCATAGAAGCAGAACAGTCTTTAGTACTTCCAACCTGCACCCATCAACATCCTAGGTTTTGCATCACCCTCCCCAGGCTAGAAAAATGCCAGATGGGTGCTATACAAGACTACAGTACATTACGTACCATCTTGAGTTTTTATCCACACTAACCATTTGGCTTCCTTGATAAAGGTTAAAGCCACCCAGTGCTTTGTTGCGTCACCCTTTCATTGGGTATGCTAGGGTTTCACTGTGCATTCGAGGATGTCTACCTGAAGATGTCTACCTGAAGCTGCCATTCTGACTGCCTCATCAACATTTACCCATGCGTAGAGCAGGTAGGAAATGTATGGCAAATGTGGACCCTTACTTCAGAATGTAGGGATTCGATATATACCGTATCAGAACCACTGTCTCATTTGGGATTTCACTTCCACAACAGGTATCACACAGCTGTGATACCAGTTGGTCATGAGCGCTATGTAAATGAAAAATCAAATCAAAGTTGGACAGTCTTCAACCTTCTGACATATCAGTCACCTATATGTATGTTTAAGTCCTCT
Organism: Ambystoma mexicanum; assembly: GCF_040938575.1. NCBI lineage: Eukaryota > Metazoa > Chordata > Amphibia > Caudata > Ambystomatidae > Ambystoma > Ambystoma mexicanum. The sequence continues at coordinate 536,400,647 of NC_090928.1, read as the reverse complement.
TTTCTGACACCCTCTACAAGACTAACGACCAACTAAGGTACATTTTATCTTGCTCTGTAGCCGGCACACACTTGCTTCTTCCGTGACACTAGTGGTGATGCGCTTCTTGTTACACATAACACCTCAGCATAGTGGCGTCAATGTGTGCCGGATCTGATGGTTAATTTCCTTTTGGCTCCTACAGCCAGACTGAATTATTATTAGTATTATTAGGGTATTTATTGAGCGCGGGCGTAGCACCAGGAATCGATGGAGTACTTTACAATCATAGTGGGGAATAATAAGGTTAGGGAGCATAGAAACAACGGAGTAGGGATCTAACAGGGGGGCGGGCAATAGTCAGCATTGGATCTACAAGTTACCAGGGGAGGAAACAGTGGGGACCAGATTACCCAGTCTCAGGTAAGATGGGAAGTGGACAGTTTCTAGACCCATGTGTTTGGGAGAAGCCTTTGCTTGAAGAGGAGGGGTTTGAGCTCCTTCCTGAACTGTAGAAGCGAGGGGGAGAGTTGCATGTTGATGGGGAGGAGGTTCCAGAGTCTTGGGGCATAAACAAAGAAGATATATCTTCTGTTTTTCTTTTCTTCCTGCACCGGCAGAGTTCAAGTCTGCACATGTCTTTAATTCTGGTCGATCTTAGGCCTCCAGAGATACTGAATTTCTCAATGAGGTAGCTTGGGGACTTCAGGGTGACAGCCTTGTATATGATGCAACAGGATTTCAAAATGATATGGGCTTGCAGCGGGAGGTAGTGCAGTTTGATGAGTCGGTGTTCTGTGGTCAAATGTCCTTTGATGGGTCATGCTGCAGCATGCACGATACATCTCAGGGGTGCCAGGGCAGTTGCCGGAAGGCCTTCCAAAAGGCCACTGCCACCATCCAGGTGCGAGAGGACTAAGGCTTGGACAGCAGATCTGAAGTTTTTTTCGGAGATGAAGGACTTGATTTTTCACAAGAATGAAGGTTGGTACCAAGCCGTTTGTCTTCCTTGCTATGTGCTGCTTGAAAGATAGGTGTCTAACGACGACTGAATATGCAGTTAGCACAATAGCACCTGCTGTTAAAGTGGAATCCACCACCTCAGCGCCAGAACTTGCTAAATATCACCTGACAAATGTCACAGTAGTTTCACTCAGGAGTGAGATACACCTCTGGCCCCTTGCTGGGACTGAGTTCTGTCTGCTTCTGTCCCGACGGTCACCTCCAGATGGTTTGGGGAGAATCTCTTGCAGGATTGGAGGGGTGAAGCTGTGCGGCCAACTTCTTTAGGTGATGTGAGTGTGATAGGCTCACCCACTTCTGGGATCTTAAGGCTCCATTTCTGAACGTCAAACCCTCCATACCTATGAACATAGGCAACACCTAGCTTTAGGGCCAATACCATAGCCTTTTTCAAGCACACACACTGTGCAGCACGAAGTCCACTGCTCTGCGTTTTCATGTTAAGCTGTGGAAGCGGCCACCCCAGCAGGACAGTTGCATTCACACCCCTCACCTGGTGGCTGCACGGTGGACTTGTCAGAACTGTTTGCAGATCTACTACTAGGAGAAGCATCTCTAAATGGAGCACAACCTTCTTTGAATGTGGGGACAATGGGCAACTATCTCAGGGATCGGACATGGCTCTGTGCTGGAACGTTGCTAAAGCATAGTACTTTCCTCCACTGACCATGCCCCTTAAGGTGTGGCAGATGGAACATTCAGCCCTACAGATAAGCAGTCTACTTCTGCTACATAGTACCAGGCAAACATTACCAATATAAAGTAATCATAAAGTAATCGAACGAAAAAAATACTCGTCACACAGCAATGGACAGAAAGGATGTTGCCTTCTGCTTCCACCCACACAGCTCTGTAGACATGTTGGGTTCCATGACTCTATCAGAGAGGTGTTGCAGGAAATAGATATAATACTATTACTGCCTGATCTGAAGAACTGCAAGGTAAAATGCATCTCAGGTTGCATGACCTCCTAGGTACAAAGAAGTCTGGATCACAAAAAGATACATGTTTAGAGTTCAAATGTATTTTTATTCTCCTGAAAGATACGTCCATTTGGAATGGAAATTGTTTTTTTTCCTAATAATGTAATTGTACCCCCCCCCCTTCAAAAAATGTGTAAAATGCTCCCATTTCAAAATCTTATCTGGAGTCCTGGGAATGCTGCTCTTGGGGTCCCATACCACCTCAGCCTCATTAAACTCTACCATTACGAATGGTTTTCTTACGTCAGCTGAACCCTTCACTCCCCTTAAGCCATTCAGCTTGGCACCCCGTTATCTGTGGAGGGTCAGAAGGAGGACACAGATGCAGTAAAGGCGTGTACGTACTGTGAAGTTTATTTAAAGTAAAATTAGGCCTATCTCTCCCTATAACTATGGGGTGTTCTCTGCCTATCTTACTAAGGTGCTAGCCAGTCAGGATGAATGTCCAAAAACAAATCCGTCCACTGTCCAAATCTAAGCGATCTGACCCTACCACTATTATAACTAAGGCCAGGAGAATGAGTCCCTTCTCCTGGAGCTTGTGTTTGGCCACAAGTTTCTTCTCACTTCTTTCAGTAGACCATATGCAAATAGTTTCTTGTCATCCACTTTATCAAGTTTTGCAGTTCTTTTTAGGGGACTGGTAGTTCCCTGGTCCTTATTCTTCCTTGTCAGCGTACGTCTAGTTAGGTTCCTTTTCTCCCTATTGTTAGGTTCCAGAATCTCTGTTGAACTCTTCTCCACTCTTTTCTATGGTAGCTCAAGTTTCAATTACAATTCCCCCATTCCCAGGGTGCAGTTTCATATATGATTTTGGCCTTCCTGGCCTCACAGGTTTGTTCTCCCCATATGTCTCTTTTCTATCCTCCTTATCTTCGAGATATGGATGGGCCTCCCATATTCCCCCAAAGTGATAAATCTCCAATTCTATTTTTTTCCCACCCTATGGTTTTTGTGTTTCTTGTCATCTCATTCAAACAGTTCTGTTTCACTGGCTTATTTCCAATAGTTTTCCCATTAGTAGTGGGATGAGGTTTGCTTAAATTGAGTCCCGCTTGGCTTGTCGGTATTCCCATTCCCTGTTTTACCTTCTGAGTTCTGGGGCAACATTGGCAGTACCTGCAGGCCCTTGGATTCTCTTTCCTTCTCGTTGCCGCTTCCAGAGCGTCTGTCTCTTGTATTTGGGACGCCATGGGAATCGTGACTTGGACTGGGAGATGCTTCCTCCGCTGGAAGGTTGGGTTCCGTATAAAATTTTGGGGAAAAAAGCATGTTCTAATTGTTCAACTTTCAGCTGTCCCGAAATTTCATACAGCCAAATATTTCAAACAATTATTCCATACGATCCCATTATAGCAAAGAAGAGGAGCCGGGGTTGCATGTGGGGTGCGGGGGGGTTCCCAGAACCCTTGTTTGCTATACTGGGATCGGGGTTTGCAGGGTTGTCCCCCGATTTCTATGCAACAAAGTTTAGTTAACAAAATAAGAAAAAAAGGCCCCTCCGCCGCAGGGTCAAGTCCACATTAGTGGAAGGAACTAGTGCTGCAGGCAGACAGGGGAGGTGGTGGCACACAAAAAAGTTTGCTGGCGAAAGGTATGGGGGGGCTATTTATTGACAAAGAAAGGAGATATGTGAAAATGTCAACAGGGAAATGCTTTTAAATATATTTCGGTTTTTCCTCCCGCTGACTTTTCGCTTTCGACATTGTCACGTATATCCTGGATGGTCTCAGTGGTGTTGTACGGGCAGACTGCCCAACACTCTGACTCTCTGGTCACACCACCACTGCTCTTTCTCCTCTGCCTTGCTTGGCTTGCTTCCCCTCTCACACGCCGTTTGCTCAGCGTTTCTGGTTCAGTGCTATGTCACATGTTGGCTCTGCGTTCTGCCAGAGTTCCACCACTTCCTGCTCTGTTACGCACGGGGAGCTTTCCCTGTGTCTCTCGGGTTTTCGCTCTCTCTTGGCCCTCTCTCTGCTCTTGGCCGCCTCTTTCTCACTTGATCTTGCATCACTTTTCAGCTTCCTCGTCGCAGTCCATTGGAGACTTGAATTTAAAGGGATATCTTCCATTTCTTGTTGTTCATAATATAACTTCACGCTATCTTCGTGGGTTTGATAACATTTTGGTATTTTGTATAAGTTCATATAAGCCATCATTTGGAGGCCATCATGGAGTTCCTCACGGGAACGGGAGTCCTTGCCCCCAAAGGGGGAGCCTCTCACGGAGAGGTCCCGCTTGCCTTGACCCCTAGGAATGGTGTGGAGCAGGCTCACCTCTCTAGGCTCACAGGGGGCTCCCCCCTTGGAGAGAAGGGACAGATTCCCTCAATTTGTCACATACCTGTGCAATTGATGGTAAACTGGGCTATTCTTTTGTGAAAAGCTGTCACATGCACATCCAAAAAGGAAGGGCATGTGACCACAGTAGCCAAGATGCTCAACTAGATACCAGTACCCTAGAAATTGGCTCTTTTGCGTGGTCAGTCATCTGATCAAGGGGACTGACTTCAGGTGTTTCTGTCTGTGGTCAATGAAGCCTGATGGGGATATTCATGATGGGTCAGTCCCTATAGCTAACACAGTAGTTTATAAATTCATAGAGGATTCTGGGCCAGACTTAAACATGGTATTCTGCTTTTGCCAAAAAATCACTTTAGGAGATGGCCACTTTAGACATGGCTAGAGACCTTTTTAGTGGCAGTCACTTCCACTAGATGCAACAGTGAATTACAGGCCTTGTCAGCTTCTGAACCACAGTCTTGGTTTCTCAAAGACTAAGTGGGGCTAAGCTGTCATTTGTCGTTTTACTGTACTCTGATGCTCATATAAAGCAGGAAATAGGTTTATCAGTCCTCTGGCTCCCTGACTACCTTTAAGTCTTGGGATGTTGGTGGCGTACCCTAGCTTTTGTCCTGATGGAGAGAATGTATGTCAGCTGTAGGGGCGGAGATCCAGGCAGAGTGGCGATGAATACCTCTACAGCTAGATGGGTGGCTTCCTGAATGCAAGGGACCAGCCCTCTTAAGTACTAAGGGCATCTATGTTCATCCTGAATTCCCATAAGGAATCATTTTAGCCTCTGCCCACTCTAGCAGTTTTAAAGGGTGGCTTGGATCCAACCATAATGGACACTGATGCTTTGAAATCTCCCACAAGTGTGAAGGGAAGGTGAAGGGACTAGGAGTAAGAATACATTATTCTCCATAGTGACCACTGCACACCTTGTCCCCTTTACTTGTTGCGGCTCACCCTCTGTCGCTACTAAAACTTGGGTTTGCCTTTAGACCTTGTGTGAACTGCTGGAAAAGGAGTGGCAGGCAAAGCTGGAGGGGGCATGAGGGTGGGGCATGGCCACTGACTTTGCTTAATAATTTTCCGTATTTTTCCCGTCCTGTTAAGACCGAATGGCCCACAAATGTACAGCTGAATGTCATCCTCCTTGACCTTTCCTCTGCTTTTGACACGGTCAATCACACCATCCTCCCGCACTGTTCCACCCCCATGAACTAGCAGTACAGAAATCTTTACGACAAGCACTTGATTTGCTTGAGGCCCTCTTACTGTGGTTTCCTTTTCACTGTGAATATCTGGGCTCATGTAGCCCCTTTATTCCTTATCCCCTCTTAAGCATACTGCTCTCCTCCCCTGATTTTGTATTTCTCTTCACATGTAGACGCCCAAACAACCCCCTCCCTTTTTTTTAACACACGTGGCAAAGTATATGGCCAAAGCAACGCTGCGGTAAGCTGACCCAGGACACACAACATGAAATGTCAAAAATCCCATTAAATAACCTAGCATACATGCCAACATTTTGCCGCACATGGGAGGGAAAATTTCGTAATAGAAATTGGGAGAATTCGATTTTTCAATTGGATTAAATAAGGGATAGAAATATTTTAGGAGTGCGAAAGTAAAAAATAGCACATTTTTTGAAGAAAAAAATTAGCGTCTACCACCCAAATCAGGAGGGTTGCTGTGTGTTAACCACCCACCCAAATTGCTACAGAAAATAAGGGGAAGGCGCTAGAATTGCTTGTGTGCTGCCACTCTAGGACGACCAGACGTCCCGGTTTTTGGTGCTCTGTCCCCCTTTCTCCAGATTATGTTCCCATTCATTCTGGCAGCGGTAGATACAGTTTCTCATACCGAGTGAAGGCAGTTTCACCCCACACCACAAGGAGCAGTAGCCGTGGGTCCCCGGTATTACCAGTGTCGAACCTGCTTGCATTCCCAAAGAATATGAAAAAAGTTGACCTTCAATTTTGGCAAAACCAGGACGTCTGGCCTCCCTATTCATACCCATCTGCATGGTTGTACCGACCAGTATCCGTGTCGGTAGCCCTTGTTAAACACTTGCCAGGCATGGCCCTTTAATTCAGGCTCTATTCCGTTGGCTGGCACAGCTCAGGAGGCATGCCCTTATCGCAAAAATGGAGGCTTTGCAGGGTCTGTGTAATGCTCTCTTCGCCCAAAAGGTAGATGCAAAAATAGAGCTTGACATCATTGCGAATTCAAACCATGCTGCTAAACAAAGCCTGTTTCCATGCGGATTTATTTCGCTTTTGTTTTCCTCCGTCAGTGGTAATCCATTTTAAGCTTTTCACTTCCTCTTCTGGGCCTTTTGTGTACCTGAAAATGACATTTCCATTAATATAGCCCTACCTGCCTTGACAGTGCGCGTGCGATTCCTTGCTTGCAGATGTGTGTGGATTTGCGTTTTCTTGGAAGGAGTTGCTAGTAGGAAGGGAAAGTGGTGCAGGAGGTGTGGGGGACGGGGGGCACGGCCTTGTCTGTGGCTCTAATCCAGGCTCTGAGTGATTGTTTCTCCTGGGACAGCAGGCTTTGGTTGCAGCCTTGCAGGAGTGTGGCAAGCAAGGCCTCGCAGTTGAATGTTGAGGCTAGTACGACGGAGGGAGGGAGAGAGCACTTGGTAGCGTTTAGTAAACTGCAAGTACGAAAATAAACGATTGAAGAACGTTGATCATGGGAAGAGAGACTACCATAGGGAAATCAGAACCACAAGGGCTGGGGACAGAACCAGAGAGAAAATCGGGATCAGCAGGGAAAGTCGGGATCAGCAGGGAAAGTCGGGATCAGCAGGGAAAGTGAGAGGATGGGAGAAAAAGACAAGAACATTGGCCAAAGGCAGAGGACCAGAGAGAAGAGCAGGACTGCAGAAGAAGGTGAGCGTCCCAGAGGCAAAGGTGAGGGAATCCGAGAGGAAACTGCCACCAGGAAGAGGGGTAGCTGAGATGCAGGGGGTTGTAGGCCATAGCAGGGATAGAAGTAAAGCAGTGATAATCGGGAGCTAAAAGCAGCTTTCAGTATTAGGCCTCATGGAGTAAAGCTGAGGTACTTCTTGGGAATAAAAAGCTAGCACATAGAATGCTGAACTGAGCATTATATGTAACCTACTATGCCTTAAATGTCACCTAGGTATATTCGTTTGGCAACAGTTTCTCTCTTTGAGATGATAGCAATTTCGATCTCGTTAATAGGAAGAGTGATGGATGCAACCGAATCCACAGAACCACATGGGACTTCTGGCTGCAATGTATGGGCTAGAGTGAAATGGGCTGAGGTCAACGTGTACCCTACAGGACCATGGAGAATGCCATCATACTTGAAGAAAAGCGGGTTGCTTGGGAAACTAGACTCCAGTTCACCTGAAAATGTCAAAACAGGTGATCCACGATGGCCACGGACCATTGTAGTGTTCTATGTTGTATGGAGTTTTTAGAATGATGCTTGCATACACATTCACTGCTTTGAGAAGTAGCTCCCGGAGGCAACAGTTGTGGGTCCTAGCCTGGTACACGGTCATGAATTCAGAGTGCGTTCGGTGGATCATGGTGACCCGGGGATGTCTGGATCAGTGGAGATAATTGAATAATGAGCATTAAGCGTTGAAAAAATCACAATACTGGCACTTGCATTAACAAATGCCTTTTTAGGATCGTAGAGGGAAATTGCAGTACTGGAGAGGCGATTGTGGCATGGAGGGTGGGCATGTGTGAGCTGCAAGAGATCTAAAGGGCAATTGCCTCCCAAGGCAAACCATTTTAGGAACCAAATGAAATCAAATTCTTTGGCGCCACATTTTTCAAATTATCACACAGTCTAAGTGGCACTGTAAGAATACAAGCAAAATGTCCTAAATCCTTCAATTCACAGGAACTGCAGAAACGTTTTATTATTCTCTTGTTTGCCTTTCTTCCTGGTCTAACTGGGCGTAGATGTTAGCAACACGTACTACCAGCAAGGCCATAGCATTTCTGGCTAGCTGTCACTCTGCACACCCCTTATGCCATATAGTAAACCGCACAGTAGGGCCAAGGTGAAGACATTAAAATAATTGACTGCATCCCAGGTTTCCACCCCGAGCCATCGCCCCCTGTGCTAACCAGTGATTTCCCCTACCCGCCCCCTTCCTTTACCGGGGTGACCAGATGGGGCTGGCGACGAGGGACACAGGCAGGCTGCTGTTCCTCACTGCAGTTATCCTGTTGAAGTAAGAACAGAACACGTTTTAGTGTGTTCTGCGGAGTTGCTGGAATTAAGTGTGCTGTTCATTTTAAAGGGGAACAAATAAAACAATGAGTCGGTTGGCAAAGACTTTCACGCACATTTTGCTATCAAAGTTGGGAAGCAAATCAAGGCCCCCCGATGAGTCTTTGTAGCAATCTTTTCGAAATACAGTATGTTAGTTCGCCTGGTTTCAAGGTTGAGGGAATAATGGTCTCCTTTATTTCTTGCACTAATAAGAGGGCTAATACATCAATATACTTCTTAAATAAGTATTCTGGGCTTACATCCTCTCTTGGTGCCATATTACGGGATATTGTCTTTGCAACTTGCAGGTCCCGTACTGAAATCTTTGCTAAACATTCTTTACCAGCGCTTGCAAGTTGAGGTTGTAAAGTGTTCCCCAGATAATTCTCAATGTTGAAGTCCCCATCTTCGTTCTCGTTGTATAATTCCATAAAAAATATAAGAACAGAGTCTCAGTATTTGTGGCTATTGGGTGGCATGTAAGCACTGTCTATAAACCAACATTAATGTTGAGTGAAGATAATAGAGAGATGGAATGCAAGCATGCATACACAATAGCCATGCTAGTCCCAAGCACTAATTGCCCCTTCCCACCCAAAACACAGCCCCATTGGATCTCTTTAAACTAGCTCTGCTCTTTCTGAGCTCTCTTCTGAAAGGCAATGGCTTATTCACAGCTATAAACCAGCTTCTGATGTAATGAAAATGTCTTAACCAAGTATGTTTTCAGCCGCTTGATTTATAAGCAGTATGCGTAGTGCCCTGGCATCTGCTTCATGCACTGAATTCCTGTTAAAACCCATCTTTGCAAAGGCCACATGTATGGCTCTTGTATAGGTATTAGATAGGCATTTGCAAGCACTGTAATAATATGCCCATGAACTATCACCGATTGTCAGCTGTTGCCATCTTATGGAAAGGTAGTGACATTATGGAATTGCTTGGAAAATGATAGTCATGTGCCTACACAAAAGTCAAAACTGTTAATGCTTGTTTCACTTTTGCTGGGCCTGTGAACCTATGTGTTGTCCAGCATACAGACTATGATCATATGTCTAACTTTCATTTGGATGACAATTGGTTAAGCTATTTCCTTATCCTCTTCCATAAGGCTGTTAATTGCAATCTATAGCTGGCTGATATAGGTTTTGTTGTATTGTGTATTGGTTATAAAATAAACCTCAACATATATTACACATAAACATTTACACATACTTTATCACAATTAAAACAGCATAAAAAGGCTACACCAGTGCTCTATGTAAGATTTTGAGTTTTAAGCATTTTATTCCCTATTTTTTAACTGTGAGAGTAAATGCAATCAAAGGGAGTAAAAATGTGTTTTCTCATTCACATAAGAGTAAAAACTATTTGTCTTCCAGACGAAGTGTGCAAAAAGATAATAGTTTGGAAACATTTTCACACAATAGCGGTCCACAATGTGACAAGAAAAGCAGGTTTCACTCACAATTAATAGATAAAGCACAGAGTGCAGTAGCACAAGGACCCTCTCACCAGTGGTAAAGATGAGCACTAACACTGAGCTTCCCTTGCATGTAACAAATCTCATGACCAAATGCTGGCTGGGCAGTTGGCCTTGCACCCTTCGGGGGTTGGTAAATTGATTGAGGTAATATTAATCACATTGCTTAGAAGTTGAAGGAAGACTGTATGAACCAGTAAATACAGTTCAATACCTGTCTGGATTACCTTTACTGGGACATACCTTGCTTAGTTTTATTTTAGTTTCAAATGTAACCATGTTTGTCAGAAGAAATTGCATAGGTTGGGGGAGTCAGTGTTTGAATGTTTGCATTGCAGACTTGAAGTTCTGAAGGAGGCTGTGAAACCTGTGATTGGTGTAATGGCAATCACTCAAACTTGAGCAAGGGCCCTGCATTCGCTGACAGTTTACCACATTGGCTCCAGGTTAAGGTTTGTGGATGTTTAAACTAAACATTCCATACTCACGCATGCCTCAGATAAGGTTTTGAGGTGGGGGTATTTTACACACCTTTTATAATTAGAGTGTTCATTAACTTCTAAGAGTAAAAGTGATGTGCCTGCAAAAGAGTGCAAAATGTATGCGACGGGCAACCAAAACATGAATAAACTTGAAAGTGAATAGGACACACTAGAAAGAAAACAGCTGTGTAGGAAAGATGTTTGGCTTCAAACAATGCATTATATTTCTGGAAAGCCTTATTCTACACAATAATGTGTATGAGAACACCATATAGATGCAGCCTGATGATAAATACACACAATGCAGGAACTCAGAAAAAACACTTAGTGCAAAGCAAGCATGGAGTAATCACTAAAAAAAATAATTTCTTTGTTACAAAGGATATTTCCCAATTGGTATTACGTTTTCAATGTTATTACTGGCGGGACCCTAACATGCAAGCAAAATAAATATGCATGCATCTTTCTGTCTATGGGCATCTAGATAGAAAACACAGCAGAACTGTGTGGAAAAGGTCCTTGCCCACAGTTAAGGGAGCTTATGCCATGTTTTAAGACTGCTTCCCTACAGCGATTTCATCTAGGCAGATAACAATTAAGATGCTCTGGTTTCTGTCAGGTCACCTGCCCTCTGTCTCCAATAGTGCATACATAAATATACACAGAAAGATAAAATGGCCATATTTGCAAGATTTTAATGTGTAAAAAGGCATGGTACTACGCTTATCTGGAGGCCTGGGCTACACCATACATTATTGCAATTAATCGCGCTCAAGATCTTAAAACATTCATATTTCAAGTAAAATCAATTTAGATCAACTAGAAAGAAAAAAACTGCAGAAAAGAAAAGAAAAAGATGAAGCTTTCGACTCTTTACCACTCCAATACATTTAAATGTTGCAACAACTTTAAGACCCTGATGGTTAATGAAACTGATTTTCCTGAGAAACACCAATACCAAAAAAGGTGCAAATGTAGCAGGTACGTAGTGGTAAAATACTCCCCAAGGAAACAAGTACGAACATAGGCGAATATAGAACACATCGACAGCTGGTGATTCGAGGTTTCCCATGTAAACTATTCTTTACAGATTCTGCAAGCAGGACTAGAGTAAACCGTGGGATTCCTACTATGCAAAATATCACCCATTAGTATTAAGTAAATCGTACTCACAAAAATAATGATCTTAATGTTGTGTTTGGGAACTTTACTAGATAGTGAGGTAGAACACCTTGCTTTTTATGTTTACTGGCCAAATCGGTTCCATGTGATGTTAACAAAAAATGTTATAACGAAAACATTTTTACTATAACTTAAATACTGAAAAAATAGCTAATGTTTAAATTGTATTTAATTTGGGGAGGTCTGCCCCAAACCCTCTCTTCTGCAATGATTATAACCCCACAACAACCCACTCCCCACCCTTTTTAATCCCTTAACCCCCCATCCCCCATATATATACTTAATACAAAATTCAGTGATTTGGAGCATTTATGTTTTGTTAAAAATATTATTCGTTATTTTTTATTTGTTAACATCACTGGATATCGCCAGATGATGCTATAATTTGTACCTGGACACTTCACCAAATGTTTTAATCCAGTCCAGCTCCCAAAGCCGTTTATTAACTAGCTGAGGTGTTTCAACAGGGTAGGCCTGGGTACAACGCAATTCGTCTAGTAACTCGTTACACCTCAAAACCCAGACTGACACATATGCATCCTTTTCATTCATTAGTTTGCCCGATACTGCTTGGCTAAGCAGACAGTTTATGGGCCAACTGCAGCTCTTTTATCTGCTTCAATCCTGACATCATTTGTTTTGCTTGCTGAATGTGAGCAGCAGAGCCAGTTACTAAACCACAATTAAACCCACACTACACTAAACTCAAATGATCCTGCTGATTGTAGGCCTAACAAACGTTCCATACTTGCTGAAACTTATAGACAAGGTCGCCTGGACTCAATATGACACATTAGTTGAACAGAAGGGAATTTTGGCAAAGGGTCAATCGGGTTACAGGAAAAAGCACGGGACTGAAACTGCACTCGTGTAGGTGAAATCATGCATAGCCGACATTGCAGATAACGGTTGCTTGGCCATGCTGTTACTGCTTGACCTGTCTGCTGCCTTTGATCTGGTGAATCATGCGATGTTGGCGGATAGGCTGGCTACTGCAGGCAGTTGCTCAGGGCTAGCTGTGAATTGGTTCAAATCCTTTCTGGGACCAAGGAGAGCTGGTACTCCCAGCAGGTCCAACTCAGCTGTGGCGTCACGCAGGATTCCTGCCTGTCGCCATTGTTGTATAATATTTACTCTAAACCTCTGTTCGATCTCCTTGATGGTCTGGGTGTAAAATTTGCAAACCATGCGGGTGGCACCCAGATCATCCTGGAGTTATCTGGATCATATGATAAAGATCTAGCAAGAGTAATTCAGGTTTTTAGTGAAATTAAAATATGGATGGGGGAGAATTTCCTTCCTCTAAATGATAAAAAACAGATTTGGATTTTGGGTACAGATATTAAGTTCAAAAAACCATGATTCACAATACGAGGCTTTTCTGATTGGAGCAATATGATATAGGTTTTTGATCATGTAAATCATTGGGTGTCTTTTTTTTACTACAAATTAACTCTTAAAAAACATGTCTCCTAGTTGAGCTCCAGCTGTGCCTACATGACCCAGCTCCTCTGGCAAATACATCTGTATCTATCGGAAAAGAACAGCGTTAATCGCAACTGCTACAATCAATACAAGGTTGGATTATTGTAATGAGTTGTTGGTTGAGACAACACAAGCAAATGTAAAAAAGCTCCAGAGCATCCAGAATGGTGCGGTGAGGGCGGTATGTGGCCTGAAGCGCAGAGAACATATCACCCCGGCCTGCAGGGAGCTTCATTAGCTCCCTGTCCGTGAGAGAATTGTGTTTAAAGCATTGAGTCAGGTCTACAAATATCTGGCTGGTGATGCACCGACCTATCTTAGCTCACGGATTAAGAAGCTTTCACTCAGGTGCACTTTGCGAGATCGAATAAGGAGGATTTACTGATGCAGCCGCGCTTTCTGCTAAAAAGGATTGGAGGCTCCAGCTTTAATTCGTAGGCTCCTAATGTTTGGAATTCACTTCCCCAGTCACTCAGACAGCAGCTTCCCTCAGTTGCACAGTTCAAGAAGGCTCTGAAGGCCTACCTGTTCGATGGGGGAGGAGATTGCGAACTCTTGGGTAACCCCCTCCGCTATGTTCCAAGTGTTGTAATGTTCTGTGAGGCCTACAGGCGTGTTGGCGCAATACAAAAACCAATAGAATAGTAATAACATTAAGGGTATTCTAAATGATAGGAATTAGGGCAGAGTCTCTATTGGATCTATGTGATTTTTCTGCAGCGGAATAACCCGCAACGGAAATGTTTGCATGGGAAATGTACGCACTACAAAATGTTTTTGCATTTCCCATGCAAACATCCATTACAAAACCATACACACATACACCCCCACTCCCCACACCACCCACCCACAGCCCCAACATACCCCCAGCACCCCACTTACCTTTCATTCGCGCTGTGTCCCTGCGGCACCGGTTCCCTTTCACTTCCGTGATGGGGAACCGGCGCTGCAGGGTCCTTTACTAATTTTAATTTTAATTTTTTTTCGGGCAGCTGTAGGGGTGTCCCCTGCAACCCCCACTCACTATACTGTGTAGTATAGTGAGCGGGGTGTTGTGGGGAATACCCCTGGAGCCTTTTTTTGTTTTACATTTTCTTTTCAGACCAACCCCACCAATAGACCTAAACACATACACAAAGTTCAAACTTTTGGTAGCTGGAACTTTTCGTGTTGTGTGTTTTAGGTCTTTTGGTGAGGCCGTCATTTCGGGTTAGGTAATTTCGTCATAACCCGTCTCTATTATTGTTGAACTAATTTCAAATGTGTACCGTGTAAATGGTACGATGTCCTTTCATCGCTGGATGGTTTTTCGCTGCGTTTTTTACTGCACATTTTTTTGAAAAAAACCATCAAATGTTTTCGGAAATGGCTGGGTTTGGGGGCAGGGGGACCCTCCCATAAATAAGAATTTAAAAAAATGTGATGGGTTTTTTCGTAAACAAAATCACGGTAAAAAACCCCGTGAAAAAACATCACGCGATGAAATGACATGGAACCCGTATACTGTACATAATATTGGTCAAAAGCCCAGTAACATGAGAGAAGTGGAATTTTGGAATCCAATATATTAATTGCTATAGCAGTGTGGCCAGAATTGCTGGTTGGCAGAAAACCTGCGGTACAATTTGGTGCCAAATGAGGCTAAGATTTAGTCTCCGCTGGAGCACTGCGCATGGGGATGTGAGTAAAACATGTGCTTGAATAGTCGGATGGTCTCTTCTCCTACTATCCACTCTGAGTGTTGGGTGCATTTTACATCTTAAAGTTTTTACGTGGTTTTCGGTCTCCTTTGCTCGTCTCCGTGCAATTTGTGATTCATCCCCCGAGGTTGCAGAACAACAGTTTTTATCCAAAGAAATAATTAATTTTATTTGTAGTGCTCAGAATTCTTTCACGGTATGTAAATCGGTTCAGACCGCCTTTGAAATGCACCATGTGCTGCCCTGCACTTACAATGCATACACATACCATTAAAGAGGGCACAGTAGAGGGTACCATGGGAGCTACAGTAAGTTTGCACATTGACCAGACCACTATATCTACCTTTAGGGTTCTGCATCCAGACTGTCCGGGTGAGAATTGCCCTTCAGTCCAGTGCACCTCATAGCGGCCACTTTCTGCGCAGAGGATAGTGGTGTTAATATTAATCATCAGTGTGGTCGGTTGTGCCCCAAGTAAAAGACAATACCTACTGGAAACATGCAAATGTATTTACAGTAGCTTTTCCACCTTGCATAATATTCAGCAAAGTGCAACTCAGTTAACGTGTGTTTCTAAATCTGCTATAATTTGGGGCTTTAAAAAAATCTCTAGTAGTTTGTTTATTGATGTGGGTAAGGGTGAGGCCGCAGCACTCGGACATGCAGCAGTTTTTGTTGGGTGGGATGGTTTTCCCAGTAGCGGTGTCTCCTAGGCTCTTGTTCCCAGTTTGATCAGTGCAGGCCTAGGCCTCTCCGTGTACATTGCTCTTGGCATCCAGATCTGCAGTGGCTGTGCTAGACTGTTGTACTATCTGCCTTAGTCAGTGTGTCTGTGTGTCAGCCTCACAGTCGTGTGCTTGCCTCATGTCTGCAAGTTCCGTCATCATTCATACGCCCTATTGAGTTTCTGGCCACACCTGCATTGCTTTGCTATCCTTTAAAACTTAGCATGTTCTGGGGGGATGTATTTCATGTTTCTCTTGAAGATAAATGGGAGGTGACACTTGAGAAGCTGCAAAAGCTGTGACTTGTGGTGAAAGCTCCAAGCATTCTGGAGTGGCGGTTTTGGTGCACCTTCCTTCTCATCGTGCTGCAGGTTGTCACAGCCCTTCCAGTTAATGGGCGATGCCTCCTCAGCCCCACGGTTACCTTGCCACAAGCTGTTGCAGAAATGCATATTTCGCAGACTGGTGGGAAAACATCTGGGTTCAATGTGGAATTAAGCTAAATGGAAATGGGTAACACTTGTTTTGAGCCTTTTGGCTGCTCAAGAGTCTAATTAGCCCTCCTGCCCCCGGCTCCCCCACTACACCTATGTCTTTCCAAAGTGCCTGTGCTTAGTGCAGCTGCAAGCCTGTGCCCTTGTCCTAGCCAGCCAGACGAAACAAAAGGGATTTGTGTAAGGAGTGTTTCCCAGGAAAATAACAGGATATCGCCCTATAACACCAAATGCCTGTCCGTGGTTTACTGCGGATTGGCTTGCTGGCTAGCTCCATTTTCTCGACTTTATTTGCAAATTTCATAAATGCGTGATGCGATTTTCTATGGGATTTCTTAGCTGTTTTTTCTGGGATTTTTAGATTCACGTCTAAATAGAAGAATTGAATTGCAAAGTGGTCTGGCTGTCTATGCCATGGGATTCCATAATTGGCTCAATGTATGTTCCATGAAGATTCCATTATTTCTACAGCCCATGGAATTATAAAGGTGTCTGTTAGTATGGTTAATGGGATTCTCTTCGTGTGTGACTGCATACTGCGCGGCTTTGCGTGGCTGTATGTAGACTCCATGGCGCGTTGTAGCTCTAAGCCCATTCTGTCGGGTATTGTGGCTTGGTTGTGTATCCCGTACAGTTACATTGCTTTATGAAGAGCCAATGGAATTCCATAAGAAGGTGATTGGATGCACCCTGGTAACCAGTACCTGGTCTCTGCATGTTACTTGGTCGGTCTGGTTGTGCTGTCCACCGTAGTCTACAAATGTCTGATTGCATACCGCATTTGAATCCATAGCGGAGTGATGCACAATAGGTAGCATCCAGTAGCTGCCTGGTTGCTAGCTGCTTTGAATATGTAATCATCCCCACATACAATGGCATGGAGTACACTTCCTGCTAGCTGTGGCTGTATCGATGCTTACAAAATATCATTGCTCTGTAGCATCAGCAGGTGCTTGCGCGTGTCCTCCTATGGAAAAGAGTGTGCATCTCTTCCTGAAGGCAGTCACGCCACCGCAACCTGATCACAGGTGCAGTGCGGGGAGAAGGCGCGTGGCACCCCCAAGCAGCGGAGAAATCCCTCATCCCGCCACAATGCAAATGAGCCAGTGGGGAACATCTGGCAGCGTGTATAAGGTTACACCAAGGACTGCAGACGTCACATTCACGTCTATATTATGGTTTGGTGTGGTGTGAGGAAATCGGCATCCGTAGCCCTTTTTAGCCTCTTGATTGTGGGTTCCCCTGAGTGTTCCTCTCGCGTTCCGCAGAACAGCCGTTTACTTTTTAATATTTGATCCACACGGGACGTAGTCGGTTCTCATTTCTCTGAAATGCTTAAATTGTATGTAAAGCCTGGCCTGCATATTCACGGGCGGGACTCTCTTGCCATCTCGGGCATGACTCCCGGGGGCCTCGCTCGGAAGCGTCTGTGCGTCCTCCCTGTGGGAGAAGTGACCCCGGCTGCCGGGGGCAGCAGCTGAAAGCAAGCACGGGTCGCCATTGTTCGTGGGCACATTATGGCGACTTTTGAGGAGTGAGAGGTCACGGCAGTTGTCGACCTTCAAGATTGAGTCTGCAGTGAACCGAGGATAACTGGCGACGTGCAATCTGCATGGATTGTCCTAAATCCAGAGAGCCTGGACTGCGGCAGCGGCAGCAGAGTGAGCCCCATCTCTTAGCCAAGGCGCTGGCCAAAAAGTGAGCCCCAAATACCTGACTCATGTTAACTTGGGGAAACTACATGTTTTTACGCTTAAAAGTAAGTGGGATATCAATTGTTATTTTTGCAAAGCACCAAGACTCTACATATGGCCTTTTTTTTAGGCCCTCCTGATTTATGTCTAGCAAAAGGTACCGAGGCTCAGAAAGTGAGCGCCTTGGCCATAATTGCACCATTTTATTAGGCGAGTAATAAGGTTAAAGCCGAGAGTCAATGATGTAACACCCAAACCACCTGCCATGATTCACTGTTTCGGTCGACCTGTATGCTCTCTCGCCACTCCCCCTCTGCCGCTCCACTCCTCCCCTCTGCCGCGACACTTTTCCCCTCTGACGCGACACTATTCCCTCTGTCACTTCTCTCGCTCTCCCCTTCTTACGCCCTACGGGATCATCTGTAAAATGTACTGGATAAGGGTGTACCTCACATTGCGGTCAGAGCAAGGCGTGTGCATATTCAAGGGGCTGCCTGCAAGTTTTCATGCTACAATTACTGTACATGAATACCGAATGGAGCGTGCAGAAAGCAAGGACTTTAACATCATACATGGCCCTTACAGTGCGCAACTGAAGAGCCGTGTTTCTGCAAGCAGCAGTGGGTTAGTGTCTGACTATTGGGATACTTCTGCAACTAAAAAGGGGCTGAAAAAATATCTTGCTGGCATGTAGTTATCCCGTCACTCTCTTCGACCACTCCTGCCGACACACAACTACTAATATGTTCTAACAATCAAAAAAGCAAGCTCAGTCTTTACAACGTAACTGGGAGTGACCAGCGCCTACAATGAGTCCATATGGGAATTCAGGACACACATACCTGCCCTTAGCATTTAAGGGGTTAAGCGTAGTACAGTGAGGGAACCGCTAACAAAAGATAATGTCCTTTGCTTCATAGGCAGGATTATTGGAAGTAGCCCCTTGCCCCGGCAGAAAACAATGAGGTTTAGTGCAGCACTGGGCATTATCAGGGCATGGGGGCATCAGAAAGGAAAGCTTCTCTTGAGCAGAATAGATATAGAAATTGCAAGACACACCTTTTCCTTTGCTCGCTCTCTTTCCCCCACGTCCCCCACTGACTTCACTCACCTCAACCCCCTCTGTTGTAATGTCAGTGTTTGGAAACGTTTTTTCTTCCATGCAGCTTATCCACCTATAACCAAGACTTGGCCTCCTAAATGTCACTGTTTGAATGTCGTAGGGTGTCATTTTTCCTACCCAAGAGGCCCTGAGATTCTGAGGCAGGTGGTAGTTTCCAAGGAAATTTGGGGCTTTAATCCCAGTATTTCTTTTGAGTTAGAAAAGCCCAAAGTTTGAAAGATGACCCTTGTTCGCTCTGTGCATCAGGAGCTGTTTTAGGGATTCCAGTGTGGGAGTAGGGTCTGCAGGTAGGTGGGTTTATAAAGCCCAACAAACCTCCTCAAAGAGGCATCAAGGTGTTCTGATGAAGTACCCAGGATCTTACAGGCGTATTTATCTTGCGGATGACAGTCTTCAAATGTCGTCTGACCTCAAGATGATTCTCTAGAGCCCGTAGATGTAACAAAAGTCTGTTCCACAACCTTAGCGCCAATATGCTAAAGGAGTGACCTGCCCAGTGTTGCTATTTGTATTTCCGTATTACCAAAAGATTGGAAGATGCTGATCGAAGCTGTCTGCCTGGCATATTCTGTGAAAGGGGGCTGCAGTGAAATATAGTGCCTGCCTGTATGATAAAAAGCTCTGTGCACCATGCAGGTTTTTAATTCAATACGCTAGTCACACGCAACCAGTGTAAATCTTGATGGGTGGGGCACATAGGATCATGCTTATGTAGATAAAATTAGTCTGTCAGCCTCATTGTTAATTATTTGGAGTTTGGTGAGATTTTTCTTAGAAACACCAATATACATAGAATTACACTCGTCTAGGCAGCGAGATATAAACGCATTCATAAGTTGACTCTGTGCTGGAAATGTAAAATAGTTCAAGAACCTCCTTAATGTGTTTAGTTGAAAAAAGCAGCCGTTAGTGAGTTTATTTATTTGAATATCCATGACTAACAGTGGAGCCAGATACCTAGTTTCCGAACCAATTTTTGAAAGTGTAGTGCAAGGCCAAAGGGATGCTAGCCAAAAACTCTTACTCTCTACTAAACTAGAGGCGAAATGAGTTGGCTGAGTAACATGTTGGGGCTGGTTATTTGTACAAAATATGTTCGTTATTTGTGCATTGAGTTGTAGCTGGTTTGACAACATAGTTTCTCCATTCATTGTTTGAAACAATAGTTTGAAATATTATCACCTTTTCCAAGCCAAAGGATGATCTGTGGATCGTGTGTAATACATGAAAAATCGCATCCCGAAACCATCAAATGGATCTGCCAGATGTTTCCTGGGTACGTTATAAGAGTGTGCTCAGGGAAGACCACTGCAGTACTCCACAGATAATGGGCCTTTGATATGAATGAAAAGGAGGGAGAAGCATTGATTGGGTTAGATTAGTTAAGTAAGTTGTAAACCAATTCCACACCATGCCTCTTAAGCCCATCATCATCCACAGTGTTGAAGGATGAAAACGCGAATTCCACCTGAATCGATGCAGACTCTTAAGTCAGCTTGTTCATTGTGGAGCCAACCGTTAGATTCCACAAAAGCATGGAGCTGTGATGAAACCTCCACCTACATTTGTATTGCAACATAAGGAAGTTGAGAGAGAGGTCGATAATTTACTAGAAAGGACATTGAGGGTTTCTAATCAATGGTCTAACCACTACCCTTTTTAGAAGAGTAGATGCCACTCCTGACAACCAGGGGTAGACTGGGAGCCAAAAGAAGCCCTGGAAATCATTTTCAAAGTGGCCAAATATAACACATTTTCAGCAAGCACAATCCTTTTGCTATGAGAAAATTTGAAAATAAAAAAGGTTATCACACAAAAGAGGCACAGTGTGTAGAGACCTACCGGGAAATCTCCAGAGTTCCCTAAGGGCCAGTCCACCCCTGCTAACAACAATGATTGGTTGATATTACAGAGATCTACTGCAATACAGGAGCGCACAGACTTAAAAGGACTAGATGGACAAGGGTCCTGCAAGCACTCCAGATGGTCTTCCTTCGGCCATGAGTTTTAAAAGAGATGTCTCGGAGAATTCACCAAAAGAAACTAAGACGCTTGCTGCCCCAATGCAGCTAAGCTCAATTGTAAGCTTACAGTCAAGCTCTCCTAATGGGGATGCAGTTAAAAGTTGCACTCTCTTTATTTTCTCTTCAAAAAGAGTGCCACCTCATCATAAAAGGATTGAGCAGGCGTAAAACAAAGATTTAAAGCTTGCGGGGTACTGAGCTCATTCAAGATCTTAAACCGTTCCTTACTACTGCTGGTGCTATTCTGAGAATAGTTTTTTTTAGTTTAATCATTGATTTGTACCCAAGGACATGTCTCGAGGAGGGATCTCGGTTTTTCCTCTATTGGCATTTGTAAGGGTGGAGAAGGAGGAGGCTAGCACACGGGTGGCATGATGATTGCTGTAGACTTCAGGAAAATAAAGAGAAAACCTAAATTTCTCTATCTCTGAGGGGTTTCCCTTCCTCAACTAAAACACTAACTGGGTTGTCTGTGTAAATCAATACTCCACCGTCCTGTGTCAAAAACCCTGCTTTCTGTCCCTTACACTTAAACCTAACCTAGAGTTAAAGTAGACCTTCTTGGTCCAGAAGAATGACTCCCTTCTTCTGGACTGGAGACAAAAGTTAACTTCCAACTTTTGGGTTCTTCTTGGAGGAATGGCTCCCTTCCCCGGGTCAAAATTGTCTTCCAAAATAAAAGGCACAGTTCAAGCACTTTTACTCGGCAGACACACTGCCTGTTTAACACTTTGTGTCTGAAAGTCTTTATCTTTGGTTACCAGGGGAATTACTCAATTTTCCTGGTATCTCGAGTTTCCAGTTCCACACAGCCAGGGGGAATGACTCTCTTCACCTGGTCTTTCTTGGTCACTAGGAGAATGCCTCCCTTCTCCTGGTATCTTGGTTTCAGGGTTTAACAACGCCAGGTGGAATGCCTCCCTTCCCTTGGCCTTTCTTCCACTTGCTTTACCACAGTTGACAACACCAGCAGGATGGACTCACTTCCCCAGGCTTCTTGTATTCTTTAGTTTCACAGTTCACAACACCTTGGGGACTGGCTCTTTTCCCTTGTCTTCTCTTATACTTGGTTTCACAGTCCACAACACCAGGGGGAATGTCTCCCTTCCCCTGGCTTCTCTTATACTTTAGTTTTGGCAGACCTGGTTCACTATCTTGCCAGATACTGCCATGAAGATGATGATTTTGGATGAATCTTCTTTTGTGGGTGAAGGTCCCAGACCCGTGGGCATACAGTTTTCCCAGGGTTTCCCTCCTCAACCCTGCTCATTGTGTTTGGAGTCCTCCATGACTCCCACACACCCTCACCATCTGTCCTAGCAATCCTGGTAACTTTTGCGTTCTTGCTGGCTTCTTCCAGTAGGTCTGGGCTTCTCCGGCCTTCAGCTTCGCTCTTCCCTCGGTTTCTCTTGCTATCTGGTGGGCTATGGCAGCTCTGCGGCATATGGTTTCTATTGGCATCCGTGTCTGCACTTGCATGCACCATCCAGGCTCCTCACACGCCTGGACCTTTGGCTTGCCAGTTTTCCGTGTGGTCCTTCCTTGTCGGAGCAAATAGGGATTTCATGGCTCCCTTGTTCGCGTCCCGATCAGCGGTCTCTGCTCTGTTCTCCGCCAAACCACTTCCTCCAGGGAGGGCTGGACGCACAAGTCCTTCCTTCCTCTTTATTCCGAATGGGCACAGACAACAAGAATGCCCATTCAAGTTCTCTTTATGGCTCTTCATTGTTCTGCACCTCCTCCTCTTCTCAGTCCTTGTCAAGGGAGTCGTCCCTAGGTAGTCTCTACTCTTCCTCATCTCAGTGGCTCGTATGTCACTGACCACAGACAGGTATATAGGGTGGTTGGGTATATTTTTGGGGTCTACCACAAATGAAGGTTGAGGAGGGGTAATTGGGAGGGTGGCATACCGTGTTCTCCCTAGATTTGATTTGAGGGGCATTTATTAAGTGCTGCGTTCGCTTGAGGGCATTTTGGCGCTCCCAGCAGGAAAATAGGAAAGGGACTTAGAAAAGGAAAGCTTTCAAGGTCTTACGGAAAGCAAAATGGTTGACTGTAGCTTCAAGAGGGAGTGGGAGAGCGTTCAAAGGCCCACAGCAACCACAGATAAGGAGCAACCTCCGAAGCAGCTATATTTCACCCTAGGGATGGACAAAAGGCAAGCGGCGGAAGAACGCAGAGCCCGTCCAGGGACATAGGGACAGAATTTCACCTGTAGATATTCTGCCCCTTGTCCGTGGAAGGTACAGTGAACCAGGCACACACCTTTGAAGCCAAATACGCGTAGCCACTGGGAGCCAATGCAGCTTGAGCAGAATAGGAGAAATATGAGAGCAACCGGCCGGGTGTGGAGGTGGCCAGTCGTGCAGCATAATTTTGAAGGATCTGTAAGCACTGTATAACGTAGGCGGTTTGTGCAAGAAAGAGTGAGTTGCAATTATTGAATGAAGAAGAGACGAGAGGAGATGCCACCGGGGTGAGAAGCTTGAGCTGGAAATAGCCCGCTGACTGTGCTGATTTGGGGTTCCATAGAGCGTGGGGAAGAACGTTTCACTCCCAGGTCTTTGACTATAGGGATGTTCGAAGGAAAAGGGCCTAAAGTCAGTGGTCCAGAAAGAGGAAGCCAAGGGGGGGGCAACCATCAATACCTCAGTCTTTTCACTGTTCAACTTGAGCCAGTTGTTCTGCATCCATTCCCCTATGGCCTCTTAACAGACACGGAACCTGGCCACCTACTCGCAGATGGACCGGTCAAGACGGGCCAAGATCTGCGTGTCCTCTGCATAGGAATAGCAGAGGAAGGTATGGGAGAAGACCAGCTTGGTCAGGGGCTGAATGTAGGTGTTAAATAATAACAGGGAAACAGTAGATCCTTGAGGAACACCAGAGGTGAGGACCGCCACCCGAGAGAGGGAAGGAGGAAGAGGAAGGATTTGCAGACAGTCCGTGAGAAAGGAGGCGAACCAGGCCAGGATGGTATCCGAGAGGCAGGCCCCCGCTAGGCGATCCAGCAGGACCCCATGATCGATGGTGTCAACAGCGGCACATAGATCAAGCAGCAACAAAGAGCTGATGCTGCCCTTGCCACGGGTCCGGGCCAGATTGTCTGCAACAGAGACCAGGACACTCTCTGTGCCACGCCTCGGATGGAAACCAAACTGAGAAGAGTGAAAGAAGGGAGATTCTTCAAGAAAAGACAGACTAAAGATTCTAGAATCTTCATACAGATGGGAAGAAGGGAAATTAGCTTGGGTTAGAGGGTTCAGCAAGTTTTTTTCTTTCTTTAGCAAAGGAATACAGTAGCGTGCTTAAGAGGCAGGCGTCACCACTGTGGAGAGGTATTTGTTAATAGCTTTTGTCAAACGATGAAGGAGGTGAGGCGCAATGGCTTTCATGATGCTAAGTGGAATAGGGTCCAGAGGAGAGGAGGAATTTAATTTAGAAACTTCAGCAGAGACATCGAGGGTAGAAGGAGGTAAAAGCAGACCAAGAAGCTGTGGTAAGAGGTGCAATAGGGGGCACAGGAAGAGCAGGCGCAATAGGGAGCGTGGAATTAATATTAGACCTAATGGTATTCATTTTGTCCATGAAAAAGAGTGATGGGGACTCGCACAGGTCCTGGGAAGAAGGGGCGGGGGTACGGTATCATAGAGGAAAGACCACTGGCAACTTTAAATAGTTCTTTGGCATGTTTGATCGAGTTCTCAATAAGTGATGCATAATAGGATTGTTTTTCCCTGTTCCCAGAGGGGGTGACTTTCCCCATGAGATCCTCCTGCTGAATACTACTTCCAGGGATACTAACGGGTAGCAGTCTCCCCTCCCTGGCCTCATGGGGAGCGGTTCCACCTCTGGGAAAAGTGATGAAATCTAGGGATTCGTCACACATTCAATTGCCTGGAGATCTTTTTCGCTTCTCTAATTTTTTGATTAGACCAAGGATTCCTCGGCTTCTGGTGCAGTTTGTATTTGCGTCAAGATTCTCCTTCACTTTCCCTATCAAGCAAACTATAGAACACAAAAAGACAAGCGACTGAACAGACTAAGGCTACCTAGTTTTTGGAAAATCTCTCAAAACCTAGCTTTTAAGTAGACCCCCAACAGACAAATGAGTGGGACACCATCTAAAGAACGGAGCAAGCCACCGTAGGCTAGGACTCGGGACTCGCCAGATCCACTGAGATGAACCAGCATTGCCCTGCCACTCCCAAGGGATGGAGCACTCGTATTTGATCAATGTAATAGCCATCACAAATTTGGACACAAAGATCAATCAGTTCACCAATCTGGCAAATCAGGACGAAATCGAGACTAACCCATTTGAAATGAATCGCTGTCTTCTGCCATGTGCATGCATGTGCAAAACTTGAATCAAGAACTCTCTGGAGATCAGAGCCCAGTTGAGCCAGTCTGTGCAACCTTTGCTCCCCATCAGACACAGAAGACGGACACCTTGCCATAATCATCATAAAATGGAGCATAGAACAGTAAAAATGCGTCATCTTGATGGATACTAACACAAACATTACTGCTGCAGCCTAGTCTTCACATTCTAATAGTATCCCTAGGAGCCTCAAGCCATACCAAATGACTCCCCTTTCAATATACAGGCCATACAACAGAGGTATGCCTGCTACCCCACCCACTGGAACTTTAGGGGAGCAGCTCTGAGCTCCTTGAACGGACTGCTATATCTTTAGCTCTGTCACGTACTGGGCCTTGCCGGGGGCTCTCCCAGTGTCTCAGCATTGTCGCCCAATAGATCTTGAATTGTTTTCCTCTGGTAGAGCACATACCCATGTGTCAATGCCACAAACCACCATAGAACCATACCGTCAGTGGGGGGGGGGGGGGGCTCCAGTACTTTTTGTTTGCACTGATCAATGCCACATGTTTCCCACCCCTCTTCTTTTTTGTTTGGCAGAACCACATGCCACAAGGCCACCACACGTTTTAGAGATGCACTATACAAGACCACTTCACATTACCATGAAATTGGGTGTTCATAACACTTATAAGAGAACTTGCACGAGGGGGTATTCGCCATGAAGTGCTATATAAAAAAGTGGTATTATTATTACACTTGAGATGATGGAGTAGGGCTAAATGGACCATTGGTGTAGGTTATCTGTTTAAAGCACTGAGCGGGCATTTTAAGAAAGACTTGTAATTTCAGGGTGGAATTCTAATATGCAAGTTTGGCTAGTGTGCAATTCAGGCTGCTGTAGGTTGGACATGGACATTACACGATGAAGGGGCAGAGTGGGGGGTGACGGCAGACGGTTCATTTCTTTTGCTTAGTGTTTTGCATTACTTGATTTCTCCCTGCGCTTCTCGTTCTCACACTTGCACGATCTGAATGACACAAGGCCTAGTAAGATCGTTTGTTTTGTCCTCCCTCTGTCTTTTCTCCCTTGTCGCGCCTAGAAACACTTGTGTACAGGTGCTTTATAAATGACTTATCAGATCATAAACGGAATATGTGTGTTTTTCACTGAGCACATTTTACCATCATTTGTTGCTGTAGTCTAATACATCTGTACTTTTTAGGGCCTTTTTGCAAACATTGAACATAAGTTACCTTTTTAGGGTGTATATTAACGTGATGATTTAATAAATACAAACAGCTTCGTAAAATGCAGTTTTAATAGATCTGTTGACGCTTATTAATGTGCCCCTCCCGCCCACCCCCTAGTTTTATTTGTACTTCATAGCCCTTCAGAGTAGAATATTGATTGCTGGAGACGCCACTCTGGCGGGGGCTGCACCCGAGTTGGGGAGTCGGTGAAAAGCCGGGGTCTGCCACAGGTCTTGAGTTGGTCTAAAAAGGTTCTGGCGTCACCGGCCTGCTGCCAAAAACAATGTTTTGATGAAAGATGGTGCAATTACTTTGCACCAGAGCGATGACTGCACCCTTCCTTGTAACTTCATAAATCAGTGTAAATGGTGTGATAAGAGCACTAGTGAGTGGGAAGGTGAGCCTTATCAGTGTGTTGAGCTTTTTGCAGCCGAGATTGTGTAAACAGCAGTGTCTGCGTTGCTTTTCATTGAGGGCCGTGCCGCTTCCCCGCGGCCTAGCGCCTGGGCCCGGAGTCTCGCCTGGCATAGGATGCGCGCTGCCTGACGGGCCTCAGACAGACCGCGTGCTTCTTTCAGCACATGGCCAGGACTGGCTTCACATTGCTCGTTCAAGCCGTTTGTTTAGGTTTAATTTCAAGATCCCTTATTTCTGCCCAAGTGCACGGGAAAAGGTATGGCCTGGCCTGGTCACATGAAAACGTGGTAGATCCTGCTCTACTTTGCGCTTAGCCAAGGGACCTGTTATTTCCCCACGACTAGTGGTGGGAATGGAAAACGTTGTGGGGATCCCACAAGACAAGGGGGGGGTGGGGTAGAGTGCCCGAGGGGGCGTGGTCTACAGGGGGTAGGGCTTGTAGTGGACATCCTGCAATTGTGGAATACTTTAAAAAGACAAAACAAAAAGAAAAAAAAATCACCTATCACTTGTTCATGTAGCCTGCATTGTACATTACACACCAGTGCCAAAATCGCGGTAAAAGGCGATGCTGCCGTCACGGGCGCTTTTTTTCTTCTTTTTTTGTTTTTTTAAGTATTACAGCGTGGTTCATGGGCTTAGGCGGCTGACTCTCTGGCCAGATCCCGAGATCCGGCTCCATATCTGGTGCCGGATCTGCCGAGAGCCGGCCCAATGACCAGCACTGCCCACGACCCCTTTTGCTTCGATCGTGCGCTTCCGAATATGGCCTTTTCCGCTGTTCATCGATATGCTCTTTTTTTGTCTTTTTTTCCTTTTCTTCAACCTTTTCGGATCTTTGCCTTCTCTGTTCCCTGCACTCTCCTTGTGTTTCAAACCTTTCCAACTTGCCTATGGCCCACCACAATCCCACTTTCCTGTTCTCAGCCTGTCCAGCAGGGGAGCCTACTTTTGAGTTTCATGGGGGTGCCGGTGGCCAGCTTTTAGGGGTGTTTCATTGAAAGGATAACGACATTTAGGCACATTGATTTGCCCTCCGGTTGCCCGACCGCCCCCGTTAAAAAAAAAGTTAAGAAAACATTTAAAAAAAAAAATAATAATAATAAAGCCCCATTTCTCACCTCCGAGCCCCATGTCGCACCTTTTCTCGGCCCTTCAACCCCTTTTCTCGGCCGAGCCTCCACATACTGCTTTTTTGGCCCCAGCCCCAACACCGCTCTTTCCTCGATTCCCTAGCTCCACCCCCCACGCACCTATTTTCAGCTCCCAAACCCCCTCATATTTTTCTCAGCCCCTAGCTCCCACACCCCTTTGCTCCCTCAAGCCCCCTCATACCACGCTCATTTTCTGGCTCTCCCCTCACCCTAGCCCCTGACATAGACCCCTTCTGTTTCGCACATCCATTTCTCTTGATTGGCTCTCTTTTGGCCCCAAGAGCTGGGCCAGAACCTCTGGCTAGGTCTTACCCAAGAGTTCCTGGGCTTTATCATCTCTGCCAAAGTCCCTCTTGCACCTACTGACGCCTTCTTTCAGCACATCTTCGGGGGCAACTACTTCCTCCCTTAACCCTTTCCCCCACTCCCTCGCCCCTTGGACTTGACCCTTTCTGCAATCCTGGTCAAAGTGAAAGGCCTTTCTTAAGTATTGACTAAGCAAGCAAACTTGTTACAGATTTCCTAAGTTAACCATTAACTGAGCCCTGCCCTAGCATTTATAGGACACAACGTATTTTAATTACACAATGCTTGTATGCTGACTTGAAAATGTCAATGAAGTGCTTAAAGCTGCATTTCAGCTGTTTTTTTTTTTTTTTGGAAATGTCACGCAAGTAAAAATCTATTAAGACCATATCATTTTAAAATGTAATAAACATTTTGGTAACTGTCTAATCGATGCTAATAAATACACAGCCAGTGAACATTTTAGCTTACTCAGTGCTTTAAGAATACATGTAATGTTTTCCAATATTTATGCTGAAGCCTGTAGGAGCTGCTTGTAGGAGAGAGTTGCTTCCCAATGCCTGAGAACTGTTAAACATTTCCACCTGCTTGATAAGGGCTTGGGAAATGTTAAGCAAGCATTTATCTTGATCTAGATATGTTCTTCAGCACGCCTCACATGCCGCAGCACTTCATGGTTCTTTGCCTGACTTCCTGCCCGTACCTGCTTTCTAAGTGCCCCCTTTCGGTCCAGCCAGTGCATTCAGTACGACTACCCTCATTTGGTAATCTCTAAATGTCCTAGTGAGGGTAATCGCAATTCATTCTGTAGCCAGAGAGCCCACTGGGACCTTGACCTTTTGGCAGGATGAGATCATGGTTTTTGGACGAACTTGGGAGTGTTTGTGCCAATATTGAAAGCCTTTATCTGTGTTGTGTTTTTCTTGTTATTTATACATTTCCATTTGTGGACCAGTGCAAGTGGTGATGCGGACATCGTATTGACTGAAGTTAGATTTCTAATTATTTTTCATCGTCATTTTTTCAAGCGCATTCCTTTACAGTAAAGCTTTTAATGCACATGTGCATTTCACGCCATATTCTGTTCCTCTACATCAAGAGGACAGATGCCTGGTCCCACCACTGTAATCTCTGCCCTCGGAGTTCCCAGCCACTTTCATGTGAGAGTTCCACATCCTGCCTCCATACCTGGAGTGGACAAAAAGGCCCTCTGAGCAGTGGAGGGAACCGTCACTTCTTGGGAGGGGTGGGGCTTTGGGAAGGAGGGGACGGGGCTAAGGGTCGGGGCCCCAGCCAGGTTTCACAGCACAGTATCTGTAAATAGAACCCAATCCTGGCGATTTGCATAAACGCAAAGAGCATTATGGGAAGATCATAATGTCCAAAATGTTAAACTTGTAGTGATTCAGTGAGAAAACCTTTTAAGCGAATAATGGAGTCTTCTGTTTTGATTGGTCACAATATTCACCCTAATAAAGAGATGTTGGTACATAGCAGGGCATATATACCAGTTTGGACAGCTACAAAACTGTATGTGTGGCTTTGGCAGTTTCTGTATGCAGTCTCCAGTACTGGCTGACTGAAGCGCTCCTTGAAGCGCAGATTGTGCAGCGGAGCCACCTGCGCTTCAACAAGCAGACTGCTTTCAGGAGACCAGGCATTGCTTTGTGCTGAGTCTTCTGAAAGCGTTCTGCTCGATGAGGCACAGGATCTCGGAGAGTCGGAGAATCGTGCCTGGGAGCCTCTGGGTCTGGAGGACGGGTCGGTGCTCTGGCAGGACGTTTTTTGCCAGAGCGCCAGCACCGTCTTGTTACGGCCCCTTCCCTGCGTTTCCTCTGAGCCTAAAGCATCCATTTTCTTACATTTGGGGTATTGATAGTTTCACTTTTTCATGCTGATCTCCTGGCTGACATCAAGGGATGTATATCCAAAGTCTAGGACACCTTACTGAGAGGTGGCCAGTGCACACTTCTGCCGGTTGAAAGAGCAGGGCACCTGGAACCGAATTGTATGCCTCGATATCTGGAAAATGTATTGAGTGTGTTGCCCCAAAATCTGCTGGGTCTCTGTGTTTGCTTTTAATTGCCCCAGCCTGAGAGGCCGGATGAGCTTTCATCTGAACATTACATAGTTGCAGTGGCAGAGGACACCAGGGAGTACATATGCAGTGATCGATTTAGCTAAATCCCGTTTGGGTGATGTTAGTGCACTGCAGCACCTAACCCTCAAGCAGTGGATCAGTGAATCAGTCCACACCTCCAACAAGGGCTACTACTGCTTCAGTTCCATCCAACCTGCCACACAAGGCTCTTTACTCTGGGCCATGGCTATGGCACCTAGTTTAAACATTGTGGGTCTCAAAATGACGCAAAACAAACACACGCTGAAGCAAGGCATAAATTAGTATTCAAAAATTGATTAATAGAATTTGCTAGTTAAAATGTTCTTGCTTTGCAAACCAACTTATTTGATTAGCAATTATGTAGTCATATTTTAAATGTCACCAGAAGTTATTTGTACCCAAGACATACAATTAGCAACAATACAGCATTTTTGTGTACCGTTGAATTAAGAAACTAATGAGAGGAGTGTCTGTAAAATGTTAGCTGCATGAATAGACAAAAACATGTGATAAGAAGGCTGTGGGATTGTTTTCATTGCAGGCCCTGTGCAGCTTGGTGCAGTCAGCGTTGTACAGGGCAGTGTCCCGTATAATGTATGCTTGACCCATCATTTGCTGCATAAGAAGTTGTTCAAAATGTTTCATAAAACCAAAAAGTTCACTATCTTAAAGGAAATTCCTAGCCTGAGACTACGTACGTAGTATGGATTTGCGACTGGCAGGGTAATTGTCAACTTAAGGTGGACAAGATGGTTCTTGACTGTAAGTGAGATATACGCTTTTCAATATAGTGTTAATTTTGACTTTCAGGGAAGGGCAGGGCCACTAATGGTCCTGAAGCCCGAGTCAGGTAAGCACAAGTGCAGTATTCCAGCCCTGCACATCCATCCTCACTATTAACACTCAGAGGTACCATCTGGGGTGATACTTTTTTTGTTTGTTTTTTAAGGGAACCAAGCTTTGCGCAATTCATGCTTCCCTTAAAAAGAAATAACCCATATATACGGGATTGGAAATAAGTATTTTCAGGAACAGCATGTGAGCAAGGAGGTGGGCAGGGGGACGAGGTGTGGCGCTACAGTGGAAACTTGAGTCCAAGGACAGGGTGAAGACTGGCTAGCGGCGCAGAGGCCCGGCATAAAAGGCAGGCAGCTACTTGCAGATTCCGCTTGTGTTTGCACACTCCAGATTGGCCCACTCTCTTCGCCAGGTGCTAATGTACAATGCAATTGTGATCATAGAGCAAAGCGAGCTCTAGAGGCCAACTACATTTTATTATATTTCAGCAGGTCTGTAGATGTACAGACTGTAAGGAACTATCGATCACTACTTTGCGTAAACATCTAGTTAGTGTTGCATATTAGTTATGAAAGAGGAAATAATGTAAGAGACTATGTTGAGTGGATGGTATCGCAGGCAGAGAACTGGGCAAACTTGGTGAAATATTATGGTTTTGCAGCCACCTCATTTTCAGGGTAGCTGGTATAAACTATCAAGGTGATGAGGTAGAATAGCAATAACTTGGGGATCAGCTCCTGGGTTGAGCACCAGTTGCACAGATATATGAAACCAGCAGGTCTCAGTACTTGGTTTGCCATCAAAAGCATTGGGCCTTGTGATCATGTACATTTTCGTAAGTGTTCACTCCTCAATATAATGCACTTTCCCTATCAAAATGAAATCTAGCTTATACTATGAAATTTAGATACAATAACTTAAACTTCACTGAAAAACATTGCGACAATGCAGTGTTTTACAGTAGCAATACTGTCTAAGGTATGGCTTATTGTACGATTATTGGTTTGGAGATACAAAAATTACCAATAAACTACAGAAAAACAACTATCTGCACAAAGAAATTGCGCTAAAATGCAGTCATCTATAAAAACCAACAGTAGGCTTTGGACCATAACCCGACAGAGGACAGGGTACTCCTCTATATGATTAGAGCTTCTGAAAAAGGTCATCATATGATGGCATTTACAATTAGCTTCAATTTGGATGGCGCATTGACAAAGTTATACCAGTTGGCCAGAAACCGTGGAATATTACTATGCCCACAGCAAACTAGTGTGCAGTCCCTATCCTCATGTGAGCACCAGTGATCAATCTTGATTCTCCGTAGGACCTTAAAATCCATAGTTCTCATAACCCTTGGTCCAATCCTTGGTCCAAGCCAGGCCATAGCTTTGTTGCAGAGTGCTTCCTTCGGTTCAAACCCTACTGGAGGCATGACATTAGCAATAATGAAATGTCTTTGATCTAACACAGTTTCTCTTATAAACTTATCAGAGATGGGGGCATCTGTGTTCTCTTCAATCGTAGCCTCATTGAGGCTCTATGTTGAATTTTACTTTTATCACACTGACCACCCCTTGACGATGTCCATCTTTGGTCTTCTGCTGCTATGGAGAGGCAAGCTGTACAGGCTTGTTCTTGCCCTTCACCTACGACACTCGTGGCTGGAGAGAAGGAGTCGAGATGCTGCTGTTTTCCTCTTTATCCTTAAAGTATCACCATGTTCAAGGCATCCAACTTAGTCTAACCGGATTCATCATCCGATTCTAAGCGATGCCTAACCATGTTCACTAACTGGGATTGTGTGCCGATTCTCCATAATCCAGCCGAGAGGTTTGACAGTTTATATTAACCGAATTGACATGCAGCATCTATACATCATCTATTTTAGCTGGAAGCACATATTGTGCGGATTTATCTATTAAATCAAGCCAGATACCGAAGTCATGGAAGTTTGTGCATTTATAAAAATCCGCAATTATTCTATCTTTCTCTAGATTCCACATTAGTTCAATGTTATCAGAGTTGTCAAATTGCTCATTGTTAGACGTGCCCAATTCCAGACAGGAGTCTAAAGGGGATTTTGGGGGCATATCTGATTCTTTATCCCCATTGGCTTGTGGGGGGCATGGTCAGTGCCAGGTCCAGAAAATTAATGCTTCAAGACTGCATTTCCGTGTCCCTATAGCTTTGGGATTGTGGGGGTGTTTATTCTTCTTTGTCCCCATCCAACTGTAAAGGCATAATAGATGCATCGTCTGGAACTTGAATGCTTCCTTATTGCAAATCAGTATCCCTATAGCTGAGGGGTTGGAGATTTTTACAGAGTTGGCGCTGTACAAAAAGTTCACATATTACAAAAGATTTGAATTGCGTTTGTCATGTTTCTCTTTCAAAAAATCACGAGAACTTATATCTTGCATTGTGCCATTGTTCTTTAATGTTACCAAAGGGCCCGACACGTGTTTCGACCACTTGGGGGTCTTTATCAAGGCGGGTGGATTATTTTTATATACACTGATCTGGGGTAGCTGTAATGCTTGGCTACCTGGGGCACTGGGTAGTGCTTCTGTTAGCAGCGGATGGACAAGCAGAAGCTATTCAGAGCATCCGCTGCTAACAGAAGCACTACCCAGTGCCCCAGGTAGCCAAGCATTACAGCTACCCCAGATCAGTGTATATGAAAATAATCCACCCGTCTTGAAAAAGACCCCCAAGTGGTCGAAACACGTGTTGGCACCTTAGTAACATTAAAGAACAATGGCACAATGCAAGATACAAGTTCTCGAGATTTTTTTAAAGAGAAACATGACAAATGCAATTGAAGTCTTCTGTAATATGTGAACTTTGTGTACAGCACCAACTCTGTAAGAATCTCCAACCCCTCAGCAACGTTTCGTCAGGGGCTTCGTGCACTGCCCTACTGGGTTCTTACAACAGGCTGCAAGTATGCGTCATCCTCAAAGAAGTAATCCCCAGCGCGGTAGCCACACCTTCCCGGTGCTCACAACCCCCCTCTCGAGTGTCCCTACAGCTATGGTCTCCTTGTTTGGCCTGGCCCTTTGATATTATTTCATCATCATCATTGCAAAGGCCATTTATTTTTTTCCAAAGTCGCATTCTTCTACGGGCGCTCACGGCCAACACCAACGATTTTTAAGTCAGTCTCAGGCACCTCTAAACACTCGCCTTTATAATGGACCCTTAACAGTCTCCGTGCTGAGGTGGACTCAAAGAAGCCCCACTATGTATATGAGGCAAACACCCCACGACAAAATGACAGCCAGGGGGGAGGGGAAGGGGTGAAGGTGAGACAAATGGAGAAATGCTGTATTGGGGGCAGAGCAAACAATTGCTGCACGTTAGATTCAGTGGCTTAGCGCCATGCACCACAAACCCAACAACCGCTCACTTTAGGGCTGCATTCGCACCCAGGAGCACTCCCATTCGCGTCGGCAGCCTGCGCAATCCGGTCAGCCCTCCTCACACGGCCTAGTTGGTCGCTGCCCACTGGGTGCCTGCTGCATGCACCAAGTAATACCGAATCAGTGATTAACTCGCAGCTGGGGCCATACTCCGTACAGCAAGCCGCAGGAGTAAACACACGCTGGCTGCCCCAGAAAGGGCCGCTTCCGACGATGCTGCTTGCCTGCTAGCTCCACCGTCTACTTACGCTCGGACTCTACCACTGACGGCAGCGAGGGACCCAGTGTTTGCAGATGCCTAGCAGTGTCCACTGGGCCATGATGCGTAACTGAATACCCCAGGAAAGCAACACTATAAATCTAAGTAACGTGGACATGCTGATGCACTGATCGTGTTTGTCTACTGTGCCTAAGAAAATGTTTTGGTGCCGTGTTAATGTGCCTTTTAAGTGGCACCTGTCTCCATCGGAATCAAAGAATGCATGTGGCTTGGCGGCCTCAATGGGCACACCCTCTGATCATCCAGCTATGTACAGCAGAACTATGTTTAAACAATCATCACCTAACGCATAAACCACACGTTGAAAATGCAGGTTTAATGAGACAGTGTGTGTCATCTCGCCTTAATGTGTGAAGACTCTCATGCCTGGTTATATGGCGGTGTACGGCGTGTCCTTAACCTGTGACACAACCCCAAAGGTGTGGCAGGGAGACCGAATTCATGCTCTGGAGAGAACATTGCAGTCAAGTTTTTTTTTTTTTTAAAGTATCATTTAAAAAAAAAAAACAAGTTTCACCAGTGTCCAGTGTCAGTAACAGATCCATGCTCAGTGGTGCTACCCTTGTGACATTGATGGCAGGCTACTCCATAGAGTACTAAAAGTTGCTAAAAAACAACAACTTTAACACATTATACAATCACTCGGCACCAGCAAGTTCTGGTGAGGGATGCATTCTGATGGCTCAGGTTAGGGAGGAGCTAAGAGGCTGTCACTCCTCCATCAAGACCATCATCCTCCATGTAAGGCTACCCTTCACTGCAAACCTAAGCCTTCCTGCGCACCCTTTTTGATTACTCCTCAGGAGCGGGCGAAAAGCTCACGTGTGTGATTGCTGTTTGCTGACAATGCGCTCCTGTAGGTACTTCTCATCATGGTTTCCCGGTGCACCAGAAAGTGGATGCAAACAGAGTAGGGAATACGCGGGTGGCGCCACTCGCGTAACAGCGCTGCCTTCCTGTTCGAGCAGGTTCAGTGACCCAAGGTGCTGATTGGCCTCCTGGAGGTTTTGAGTGGCTGGATGGAACCTCCTCTCCGTCTCTTGTTGACTTTGAAATCGGAGGTGTTCTAATCTGCACACAGCATTAGTATTGTGTCAATTTATATTGAGTAGTTAACAGAGTATTTAGTGAATTTGAATACAGATTTGTATAGTTGATTTGCATTAGTAAAGTTTCAATCTTAGTAGAGTATATAAAAGCAATTGGATACCCTTGTAAGCAGTGTTCTTCCTACATTTCTTTTATTCCTTTTATTATCATCTGTACAATGTATTAGTTTAAAACATTAGGGCTTTTTTTTAATTATAAAAAAACGGTTTGATGTTGGTTTGTAAAATGCCATTTTCTTAACTTATTTTTTTGTTTTACATCTGCATTTGAGGCATGCCTGCCTTTTTAAATTATTCTCAGTCAAATCAGTAATTCTTAAAGGATTTGTCGAACTTGAATTTCTGATTCCTTTTAGCCATATTGCTTTTGGAGTCGATTTTGATTTTGAAGCTTGCCTTGGTAATGACATTTATAACAATGAGTTTTAGAGGTTTGGGAAATGTTACACCAAGTATAATATATATATATATATATATATATTTTAGCGGCAGGTCAGAAGAACACAAACACTGGTTTTCCATCTCACTGTTGTAGTTTATTAAAATGATAGATGAAAACACCCAACTTTCCTTCTACTAAGGATGTTCCTAACAAAGATAAAGTGCTGGCCAGTCGTCAGTGAGAGTCCCAGGCCAACTTATGTCCAAACTAACCTATCCTGATCCTACCACTATAAGAAGAACTAAGGCAGGGGAGAATGACTCCCTTCTCCTGTGAGCTGAGGCTGAGTTTTCACCAAGCTCACTTCAATAAAGTATTCTTAGATAGTTCTTAGTAACTACTTTTATCAAATCATACAGTTCAGTTACTGGTTTCTTCAAGGTCTCAAAATTCTCTTTCACTCGCTTATTATTTCTTTCCTTTCTGTTCTTTTCCTGTTTGGTCCTATTTGGGATTATCCCTGTCCTTCCACGGGACAATTCTGTTCCTTTAACTTTATTGAACATCCACTCTTTATCTTGACTGGAACAAGTTTGCAGATTCAAATAATGATTCTCTTGTCTTTTGTTCACTCTCAATAATACATCTCAACTGGGACAAGTATGAATGTTCCAGTGATGATTTGCACGCTCCTCAGATACTCTTCTCAGTTTATTGCGACTGGAAAGAGTATGTGCGTTCCAATAATGATTTTCACCTTCCTCGTATATTCTTGACACTTTGTCTCGACTGGGACAAGTATGCACATTGCAGTAGTTATCTTTGGTCTCCCATCCTCTCCCCATTACCTGTATTGTTCAGGGATAACATCACTGGGATTTCTGGCAGGCTGGTGCCCTCTTCCTCGGATGTCATGTTGTTGACTTCTCGTTCCTTCATTCCTCCTTCAATCGGCTGGCTCCGTGATGCCTTTATGGAAGTGGTATCAGCGTCATGATGGACTTCCAGGTCAACCGTGGTATGGTGACGCCACCACTTTTCCGTTCTCTCTCAGGACACCTTGCATTCCCTTCGGTCTCTCGTGTCTCACCCCTCCTCCAGTGCAACGTGTTAGAAGCTGCCTTCGGGCTTCTTTCAACAATCGGACGCTGTGCGTCCAAGTTTCTCTCAGCGTCTCTCTCCCAGCTGATTTGATACTCGCAGGTTCTCCTCTCACCAAGGTCTCTGCCGCCAAGATTTATGACGCTGCCATGAGACTTCCTCAGCGTAGTGTCAAAGTCATTCTTCTCTGTTTTATTTTTACTCTGTATTCTTCCAGAGGTTTTCTTCGTCTCAGTACCATATAAGTGCTTCTTCAAAGGTACAATCTGAGTGTTTTGTTGGCAATAACACTTTTTTAGTTTGTTCTTCATGTTTTCTTCGACTGGGTGTTCTTGAAGATGGGTTAGGGATATGTTGCTTAGGGAGTTTCTCATAAAAACATGAGTCCTCGTCCCCAGAAGGGCAGTCTCTCCCGGGAAGGTCCTGCTTGCCACTACCGCTAGGGAGGGTAATGCATAGAGGGCTCAGCTTCCTAGCCTCACAGGGAAAGGCTCCCCCTCTGAGGATAAGTGATGGAATACTGCTTCAGCATTTTAAAATAATATATTAGTCCATAAAAACGTAGTAACAATAAACTGAACACCCCCACCGCATCAAAAATGTCCCCTGAGTCAGAATACCCAGCTCATCGTAGTACGCTCAGCGTGCTTTTAAAACCTTCACATTTTTTTAATCAACATCTGCTTATTCTTTATTCACTTGCAACATCGGTCCTGTCTTACCGGTACTAAATCATCTAAGAAAGGGAGACTGCTTTTTAAGTTCTGCTCGACTTTGGATTTTGACAACGAGTGCTCTCACTTTTTCATTTGCAGTTACTGAAGTACTCACTGCAACCTTTAGGCTGTCACAAAGAGGCCTTCATTTCTTCTTAGAGTCCAAGTACCTTCGTCTAAAAGGGCTTTCAGTACCTGCCCCTGGCCTGACTGAAAGAGGTGGTCAGTGGGACATACTTTCAGAGGCTGAAATGAGAGGTGGTGATTGGGCACATCTGAAGTTCTGCATGCTTGTATAGATCAAGGATGCCTTTCACATCACACTCGTCAGGTTTTCCAATCTTCTCAAAAACCCATTGATAAATATAATTCCCCATGAAGACTGTGTACATACGGTAGCTTACAAGAATCTTGCAATAGAGAAGTCGGAAGATGTTAAGCATCGGGCTTGGGCAGAGTAAATTGGGGAAGGAAAAGGGGAGTTGTAGGAGGAGGGGATGTCATGGACATTAAGCAGCTGCGGTTGGGAGGTACTTGTGCAGTGTTGTTAGAGATTGGTTTGGGAAAATTGTGTTTTTATTTTTTGTCCCTAACCGCCATGGTGTGCATGGCATCAGGAGTGAGGCACATTAAGGCTTTAGAGATCTAAATGACCCCACTATTCCCAGATTCCAAAAGCTATACCATGTACTCACAGTTTGGCCAGCCAGTTTACCAAGTGACTATCCGTTTTATTTGCATCACACCAGTGGTCGAAGTGGGCGGGAGCGGTGCTCCTGTACTTTTTTCTATTGAGTTTTACTGTTACTATACTATTTATTTTAAAAAGAAACAGTTATGGAACGGTTTAGCTTGAAAATAAAAGTGTAGGAAGAAGTTGAAACGTGCACTTTAGTGCGCTGCACTGAACATTCCCTTAAACAGCAGGCGCATGTGTTTAGGGGTTTGTATTGTGAGTGGCTGTGGGGTTGATGGGGAGCGGGGACACGCAAGCAGGAAATATAGTTCCACTACTTATTTTCGTACACTGCATCACACTTTTATAAACATATGGCTAGCTGCCTAGTAGTCTGCCGAACTACTGGATAGAATCCTCGCACCACAAGTCCAGGCTGCATCCTCCTAGTACTGCCTCCAGCAGGAGAGCGTGCATGTGGGTACGTAGCACAACTCTTCACCACTGCAAATGATCCCTGGGCTACAATATAGAGATGTGTTTGATCGCACGTGGCTTTATCAAGCTAGCTCCTTTTATCTGCACCAGGGACCTTCCCTAGAGTTGTCAGAGCTTTGACTGAGTTGTTGTTGCTGTTGGGCCCTGTGAGTGTTTTCTGTTGTGTTCTTCAGTGCTTTGTTTGGCAAGGGTTTATTGGAGCAGATGTGCGATATCAGTGTTGGCTGAGACTGTGCCAATTACTGTAAAGTGGCAGACCTCCCAGCTTGTAAGATATCTAAAGATGTAACGTTGGCACACTACTTATTTACCCTGTGGGTGAAGCTTTTTTTTTCCGTGTAGGAGGGGTCCTCGGGCAAATCTGCATTTTCTCATGGGGAAAGGTAGTGGTTGAGGCAGGCACCGGTTGATATTGTGGCTCACACATTTAGTTCCAGAACATTCTCCCGCAGACGCAGGGTATTTTCTTGGGCAGGGCACTTTGTAACCTTCTGTCTCTATACCCCACTGTAAGTTGGGAGGTGGTGTTTACTGTATATGGTTTTGTATGATTCGATAGAATCGACGAAGCGCTTTCCCGCATATCCTTTAGTGTGCATGTGCATTTACACTGCATGTCTCTTTCGTGCAGAAGTCATTCACTTGTTATATGTGAATTGACAGTGAATAACACATATGGCCTAGTTCTGATCAATTCCATTAATTCCCTTCAGAATTGGGCTCCTGTTGCATCGGCAGGAATTGTGAACGGAGGCTCCTGCTATTTGCTCAGGACCTTGTCCTTCAAGCTAAGCTCATGTTATCACTGCCACCTCTTCCTCATCTTGGCGTTTTTGGGCCCTGAGGTGATGTTTTTTGGACTTTACAGTAGGGCTTACAATTTACACGTGCCATTGTCTAGTAGTTATTGATTTTTGGCGAGTAAGAAATGGTGTGTTGTGTGCATGTTGTAAGGGAGGCATGGTTTCACAAGTATGACTCTGACACAAGAGCTACAAGTTTCAAAACCTTTATTAAATTCTTGGGGTTTGGAACACTCCTACTTTGCCCAATAGCTACGATGGGAGAGGTCTCTACCATCAAATAATAAAGAAAACACAGTCCTAGTCAGTCTGTCAAATCAAAACGGCCTATGCTAAAAAAAAAATAAAAAAATAAAAAAAAAGAATGCCTGCCCCATCGCTTATACAGAAATTGTATAAAGGGGAACGTGTACGTGTGAAGAATTCGACCATCCGTACGGGGAGAGTGTGCTCAGCACGGCTTTTTGATTTTTTTAATAATGAGAATGAATGATGGGATATCAATCTCCGAGGACTGTGTGAGGCCATTCCGCACACAGTC
The DNA here is from genome assembly GCF_040938575.1 of Ambystoma mexicanum. Taxonomy (NCBI): domain Eukaryota; kingdom Metazoa; phylum Chordata; class Amphibia; order Caudata; family Ambystomatidae; genus Ambystoma; species Ambystoma mexicanum. The sequence goes on along the minus strand of NC_090928.1, from coordinate 536,359,807 downwards.
CCTCTGCTTCCCGCACAAAATACATAGTCCCATTTACTCTGGGAAGATGCAGCCTACAGGTGCCGTCTTCCCCTGTCATATTCAGCTGGAATGTGACAGCACAGGGACATCAAAGCATCTCCAAAAGGGGGAAGGCACACCTTCTTCCAGCCATGAGCAGCCTAATTTAAATATCAAAGGCTCCATGGATCTGCATTCCTTTTGGCTACTGCGGCTGGTGGCAGTGCATACTAACGAGATAATTGAAGCAAGCCTAGAGGAGAGGCTTGGTTGCCGGAAGAGACAACAGGAAGGCTGGAGTAACACCCCTTTGGTATGCAATGTGTCAACTTGAAGCTAGTTCCCATTTCTCTGTATGAAAGGCAGTGAATGGCATGCCTGGGTCCAGCAGTTACCGCAGGTGTCCCTGCAGAGCAGACCCCTTTCAGAGGGACGAAGAATGTGATTTGGGAGGGACAGGAAGTCTGCTCCCAGCACATACTTCAAGGGAAGCCTGTGCTTTAACCAAGAGTCACAGAGGGCTCAGTTAACCAGAGAGTCCTTTTGATCTACAACAGACAGGAAGATGGGTGGGACTTATGTATATGTTGTCACCCTTGTCTGTCCTGTTGCAGAGCACCCTGGCCCCTCATGCATAGCAGAAGATTGTTGGTGGGGACCCAGGATTGGTTAATTAAGGTAGGCCTAGCCTGCACCAATTACTGGAGCCCATTGGGCTTTACAAGAGGGCTGAACCCCTCACTTCACTGATCATCTGATGACTTGAATAAGGACTCATTTGGACCTGGGCTGAAGGTACAGTCTACCTTACATTTTCCGCCAGTGAAGAAAGGCCAGGAGCTCCAAGAGGGGGAAGCAAGATCCCTTCCTAAACGTCTCTTCAGGGAACATAGGGCGATACCAGACTCAAAGGACCGGTCCAGCAGCTCCAGAACAGGTACCCAGCCAGCAAACAGCGTGCCCTGCTAGCTTCAGCCAGCAAGCCTCCTAGGTGGGAAGTGCCGGAGAGTTTCTGGACAAAGGACAAGGCCGTTGCCTGCAATCACTCTGCTGAGCTTTGGGCCGCCCACCTTGAAAAGACACAAGCCCTGCGAACAAGCTAGGAGGAGTGTCACACAAGCATCATCCAGCGTCCATCTTTTAAGGACATTTTCGAGACAGTCGAATCCTCGAACCGCATACGGCTGCACAACTGACTGTTCAGCAGCAGGTACATTGTGTTTCTACCCCCCTGGTCCTTCTCCGAAGGCCCCCTAGAGACAGTTACGACCCTTTGCCCCCTTGGTGCTGGAACCAAATAACCTTGAACTATAAGACTGATTACTTTACCAACTACCCTCCTATCAGTATCCGGAGTGCATCCCTTTCCTTCGTGAAACCGTCTGTCCTCTGTGTTCCCTTACAGGGTGGGTCGTATTTGTAGTGTGCTAGAACTGTCTTTTGTAGTAATAATAAAGTAGATATTCGTATACAACCTTGACTGGACAGTCCCTATTATCATTGGGTAATAACTGTAATAACTGTATTTTTGCTGTCTTGCAACTAACCACCGATCCACGACCTTGCGGCAATAAGCCTGCTGTGGCGTCCATGTTACCAGAATTGGACAAGGAGGTCTTATAATTCACTGTATGGAACACTTCTGGTGTACTCGAGGTGTGGGGTTGATTGATGGTTTAGAAACCGATATTCATCCCTGGACCACTGGTGTCCCGGAAGTTGATTCGTCACAGCATGCCAAGGAAAGTCAGTGTTCTAACAAAGGATCAAGGTGGCTGAGTCCGCTCCCCTTCCCACAATGGACAGCGCAGAGTAAGGCAGCTCCCGTAGACAGGATGACACACTCTGACTTAGGTTATAAAAAAAGGCAGTCCGAAACGTGGGTCGAGGTCTCCTTGGCCTTCCATCTTAAAGTCACATTCCATCAGTTCACCAAAAGTTCTTTCACAGTTCAATAAAAGTTCACATAGGTCTCCCTCAGTCTGACTCAAACCTCACAATCACAGCACTTGCAGGGGTTCCCTTCTCCAAGCTTCATTCACATTTGTTAGGGGTTCTCTTCCCCTAACTTATTTCACATTCCAGTTCTCCCTCAGTCGGGTTTGGACCTTTCACTGATGTCGAAGACTTTATAGTGTGCAACGTTTTTTCATAGACCTCCGCAGGACCATTTTGACTTTCACTTCAGCTCTCCCTTATGTTATTTGCCCCAGTGTCTCTTGGTCTCGGTAGTTCCAGAACACAATCAGAAAAGTTCAAAGACATTTTTCTCTTAAAGCATTCACCTTTTAACTTCCCCTTTTGACTGGATTAATCTTGAACATTGTGCATTTCAGAGTTTGTTCACTTTGTCACTTTATAATAAACATCAAATATTTTGCGGAGACTTTCGAGTGAGCGATTTCCTTTCGCCGGACCACTCTGCTACTCACTGGCTTCACAGTTATCAGTAAGTTTAAAGTTGACTGCTGGTTTGCTTTCTTTCACGACTCATCAGCACACGCTCAACCTTCATTTGTAAGATACAATGTTGCTGCTTCAATCTTTCCTTGACACATACCGACATTTCATGTATTTTGCGAACTCACCGGTTGTTTGCATTCCTTTCTTTTCTCTGCAGCTTTGATTCACGAGTCATGGTTGATACCACAGGCTTGGCCTCGCCTCCCCAACTCTGCCGTTCACCCGGGAGGGTCGCTGGCATCCTTGAAACACAACACATGCTTCTTTTTGTCTGGAATTTGGCTTTCTCTGCGTATCCTTCACGGTTTCCCAGAGGCAACAACCTCCTGCATGGATCTTTAGGGTTTTCCTACCCCTCGCTCTGGTCCCTCGATCGGTCATCCTGCTCCAGTGGATTCCCATTTCGCCCCGGAAGATCTGCTCCTTCTCGTGTTTCACCTTGTTCAGAGTGTGTCTCAATGTTCCATCTTTTATCCGTGTGGTGGGAGCTAATGTGTATTAGTTGTATGTAATTAAGGTCAAGTCCCTTACTTTGCCTGACCTTATTAACAGGATATGTCCAAGGAGATAGGCAAGTGTATCCTTTTTACTCCAGTCCTCCTCTTCATCGGTCCAGTGTTTGTGTAGAAGAGGGTCAGGGGGATTGGAACATTGGAGAATCCTATACAATAGGATGGGGTATGGGCACGGGATAGGGGGGATACTGCGTCTCACCATTGGTTACTCCACCCCACTCCCTGAAGATCCCTCACCCAGGTGATACTCCCTCACTGTTCAACACCCAGTGTCTGGATCCAAAGGCGATGGCCGTTCCCTGGCCACCTGAGACAGAGAGATCCCCGGGGACTGGCAAGTGAGACACCCTTTGGTTTCTCACAATGTGTAGAATTGAGATGGCAAGTGACAGTTTATGCCTTGCTAATAGCTTGCAGCTTGAAATGTTGCCCTCTGTTTCAAGTTTTGATGCTAGTTGTGCACTTTTTATGATGCCTAATACGAGTACGCCTTAAGCTTGGCTCTAATTACGAAAGGGAGGTCAGTATACAATTGGGGTCTGTTGTTTTGCCCATCAAGTACTCTGTCCCCCGCCACCCCCAAATGGCCATTTCTTGTACCATGGTTTCCATTAAACCCTGCAGTTAGCTAGATTGCTTTGGAAACAAAAGGGTGGCCCGGTACTGGCAAGGACTATGGGCAATGTAATAGCAATATAACAAATGGTGTCCTGCCAATGTTGGACACTATTTGTGTCGCCACAGAGGTTGCTGAGGCGACACGGTTGGTGTTGCTATTCCGCGCGTGCGTGGTGTGTCAACACTAACAATAGTGATGTTGCAACGCCGCAGAAGCGGCCAGGCCAATGAGAGCCAACCAATCCAAGGCCCAGATGAAGGCATTGACCTCATCAGCTGAAACATCTAATGGTCTAAGATAAACCACAAACACCCTTAGCATCCAGCTATGTTTAACACTAACAATAGTGACGTCGAACCAGGATTGGTCAGGATTTGCTTTTGATAACCTGGATAATGAATCATTGAGTGTTAAAAAATATCCATAGAAAATGTGTTCTCTGAATCACGACCCATGATTGGGGACAATATGGTACGGGCATTCCGAAAAATGAACGGTTGACTGTAAAAAAAAACGTTCACCAGAAATTCTTTTTGTTCCACAATTGCTATTTGTGTTTCATAATTAACTGCACTAATGTTTCTGTTTTTGGTATATATTATGCCTTGGCACAAATGTTAACTCACTCACGGTCTTATGTTCTGAAAATATAGCATTCCTAATTAATACTCAAGGCAATGCTGTATAGATATACAAAATAAGCACAAAAAAGGTAATAAAACCAGACCACTTGAACGGCCACAACAAGGATCAAAATTGTTTTGTACTCCTAAAAAACGTATCCTGCCATGTTCTTTCTGGAGCGGAGCGCCTACTAGCTTTTTTTAAATATTTGCAAGGATCTTGGGCTTGGTCACCCTGAGTTACCTGGGGGCAACCAGGCGTGGACTCCCTACTCACTGTGCTCAGAGAAGCACAGCTTCACCTCACTGATGAGGCCCAATAAGGCTGAAACACGTGCATGGGGTTGCTGTTGGTACTCTTGTTCAGAGAGGAATTGCCATAGCATTTCGGTGCTGGACTGCCCATGTGGGCGGGACAAAGACCGATGTGCAAATGGATATTTCCCATCTGTGAAAGGTACAGTGAGCAAAAAGCGTGTGCTGCAAACTCTCATCTCAGAACAGGTTATCATGCCATGTTCTTTCTGGAGAGGAGCGCCTGCTAGCTTTTTAAAAATTGTTTTTTACTCATTTAGCAAAAAAACGAATCACAGGTTCAAGAACCAAATTTGTAAACATGGCAATTTGACGCATGTAAAAATGTGACATTGGCAGGACACCATTTGTTATTTTGTTAGCTAGATTTCGCCCATGTTTGCTGTTTGTACCCTTAGGGCTGGGTCTAGTTCCAGGCCGGATAAGCAATGGCACTGCATTTCAAGGACAAATAACTGAGCGGTTTCCATTTCCATCCTATTCTAGGCAATACAGAGCAGATTAACCAGCTATACAATTAATCGCATGCCCTGAATTTTATATTGCTTGGAAATCGGATGTTCCCTTCTTCTTGGCCAGATACCTTTACTGGTCACCACAAGCTCTAGTAGGGCAGCTTTCACAGCAGGCTACAGTAGTGAGGTGTGTGCCATGATAACCCAGGACTACTACATGTGAGCTGCTTGAGATTCACCAATAATGGCACATGGGGGTGGCCAGGGTGTTCTTATTTAGTCAAAATACCATGGAGAAGTATTCTCGGTCTGCTATGGGTGCATTAATGTACCGTTGTACCAATGACCTGGATAGACTATCTGGAGTGGAACTAAAAAAGTGTTAGACGAGATTGACGGGTCAGTGAACTGTGACACCTTCTTTGTGAAAGGATCAGAAGTGATGGGTAATATTTGTGGTAGCATAGCCCTCTTTAAAGCCTGTAGGTGAAAAAAAAAACATCCACACCCTGGCTTTCGCATGGTTTAAGCCTACTCCGTAAAACACGGATAACCCAGTAACAGAAATGGAGAAAAAATCGTTCCCCCTCGAGAGCTGTTAAAGGTAAAACTGCTCTGGCAATTTTTGGAGCTAAAGCTGATTTTCTGCATACAAACATTTGTAGTGCATGTAATCAGTTAAGATAATTATTCTCTGTTAACTCTAACTTTTGTCACCCAACATGTCCTCCTATTCCCTCAGAGGCGTCTTTAGTACAGGCTAATGCTTTAAATGCATTTTTTTTAAAAGAAAAATTGCCGATATCCAGGAACAAATACGTACCAATCAAGTGTGGATTCTGGGAGATAGAAAGGATATTCACTCCGCCACTACCCTACCCTCCACCCCCGTATGGGGTAGTGAATAACACTGACCATGCATCTCAATTGGACTTTTTACTGGTTTCGGGGGAAGACTATTCAAGCTATGCTGGATGGGTTGAAACCTACGAATTACACCCTTATTTCCCCTACAAGCACGTGTGTCCCAGAAACTGGCAGTGGAGATTGCACATTACATGAGACAGTTTGTGAACAAATCCTTGTTCTCCCGGTCAGTACCGCCAGAGCTAAATAAATCCATGGTCACACCGCTCCTAAAGAAACCTAATCTGGATCCAGATGATTTTTATAACTGCCGGCCTCTAGCAGGACTTCTCTGGCCGGGTAAAATACCTGAGATTACAGTTTCAGGAGTACGTAGAAAAGGAGCGGCTCATAGATCCCATACAATCTGGCTTCTGCCCACTATTTGGTACAGAGACGGGTCTGCTGTTGATCTCTCAGCCGGTTTGGATATGGTGGACCACCTTATCTTGATTAATTGACTGAGTATGATCGGAAGAGTGTCAACTCAGGCTATTGATTGGTTTGAGTCATTTCTAGCAGGAAGGAAACAGGTTAAACTGGGGGGGGTGCCTGACCCTCTGTTACAGACCTGTGGAGTGCCGCAGGGATCCTCCCTTTCCCCCCTGTTGTTTAACTTCTACTTACATCCATTGTTGGACATTTTGTGAAAACATTGGGTGAACTTTGTCTTATGCTGATGATACACAAATCTGTCAACATAGGCAATATGGAAGAGTCCTTCCTTGGAGGGAGGGATTCTTCAGAGGAGGTTAGTGGCTGGATGTCACCTAATTGGCTTCAGCTTAATACCAAGAAAACTGAGGTGGCCTTGTTTGGCCCGAAACATTTCTTGGAAGCAGGTAATTGCCCTCAGACAGCCCACTTCTGGGAGCGGATCTTCCACTAGCCACCAAGATTAAGTATCTGGGCTGCATATGAGCAGGAAATTTGAGCAGCGAGGCTCAGGTGAGTGCCAAGGTGCAATCCGTTTTCTATGATCTTCGGCTTCTGTGTCAATCCCTACCTTATGTACCATCGGACAAGCAGGCTGCAGTGGTCTGAATATTAGTAAATGCCCAATTAGACTATTGCAATAGCCTGCTTGTGCGAATCGCAGGTAAGCAGACCCAACAACTGCAAAGAGCCCAGAATGCTGCAGTGAGATTGATGGTGGGGGTAAAAAGAAAAGTGTGGCCATATTTCAGGATTCCATCGTTATGACATTGATATAATTTATTTATATCACGCCTATACACAAGTGTTTCAAGGCGCAACAAGGCGAGGGAGGGTAACAAGACGGAACAAGGCAACAATCTTACTAGGCTCAGTGACATTGAGATCGCTCAAAACACGTTCCCTGCATTGGCTATCTGTGAGGGACAGAATTGACTTTAAAGTTCTCCGTCTTATTTTTAAATGCCTAAAGAATCTGGCTCCGGCCTATATGGCAGATAAAATCTACAGATACTGTCCAACTCGCTCGCTCAGGTCCGAGGATAGATTGCGAAGTATTCCATCATCATCTTGTGTGTCCAGGGGCGAAAAAAGTTTTGCGGTCTACGTAACAAGAATCTGGAACAGATTACCCATAGAGATTCGAGCAGTTAAATCACTGAGTCTCTTTCGAAAATTGTTAGTCATTTATTTAAATGAATTTCAATGTGCATTGGGGATGCATAGACCAATCACTGAATTTTATTTACTGTATATGGGCTAAAAACTGATGGTTATCTGTTGTCCGGTTATGACTTTTTTGATGAGCCATCTGCACCCAAATACGATTGAGTTCGTCAGGTAGGCACGTTACAAAGAAATCAAATCAAGCAAGTCTTCTTACCCAAAATGGCTGGTGTCTTTCTCCCTGTACGCTGCGACTAAGGAGCACGTCTTCCCATTGTTTACAGACTCATTTTGAAAACCACTCTCCGTCCAAAGTGGCGCTAGTTCCCCCAACCGCTAAAAATCTTTTGGCAATATCTGTGTTTAATTTCCAGTTCAAATCACTAGCAACGGAAACAAAACCACTATCTAGCGGGAACTGAACTCCAAGCACAATGTTACTGAGTGGTAAGAAATATTTTTAAGTAATGAACAATGATAAATGAGTCGAAAAAGCGAATACATCTTTAATTTCTTTTTTTTTTACAAAGCTAAAACTAGCACTTGCTCTTTATCCATTTAAGACCTTACCGATAATGTGAGTTTCGTTTCAATTATATATCCACATTATGGTATGGAATTTAACTAACGTAATTCTACATTATATACATGGTTTGTCACAATAAGCTGAGTTGAGAAAACCCACCTTACTTTGTGTGATCTTGAGTTCACAGTTAATGCATGTACAACCAACGAGAAATTACGAAGGTGCAAGAACAAAAGCTGCCCTCTTTTTTTTTTGTTTTTTCTTTGTTTTGTCTAATGACATCATTCTTTAACATGATGCCTGATAGCGTCACCTTGCTTTTAAATTGAAAATGTAACTTATTTCTTTAGGATATTCGAACTCCAGTGACTTGATGCTGCCTGTTTATGAACATTCCACTCCCCACTCACCTTTGCACTACGCATAATATGCTCAGAATTGATCGAAACTATTTGAGTAACGATGACCTCTTCATAATTCATCACATTTCTGCTCTTTTAGTTTAAGAAAAATGGTTTATTGACTTGGCCTACTTTATGAAATAATTGTGGCACATACTCACTGGACATATCTGTCAATAATGTTGACTTTAGGCAGTCTATTGTGTCCTAGTCTGCCTGTGTAGTGAATTGGTGTGTCTTCCATCTGTAGTAGAATACCTTAGAATGTGGTGAGTGCTGGAGTTTTGTGTGCTGGAGATTCTGAGGTTGTCAGTTGGTGAGAGACTGGACATGTAATGAGGGGGCTGGTGGATGTTTCTCTTATGTACATTACCTACCAAGCCTTAACCCATATATGTATCCTGCAGCTTAGTAAAGAGCTTACCCTCACCTGTGGCTCCTGGCTCATCATTCCTAGAAGGCTGCCTCTCAATATTGGCGACGAGGTGACTTAAGGACTCAAGGACCAGGTCTAAAGAGAAGGAAAAGAAAAGAAGGCTAAGAGCAGAGCAGAGGACAGCAGAAGGAACAGTGCTTGAACAATGAGAACATCTGGGGAACAACCACCGCCCCCAGCCACTTAAGGGGAGCTGACCCCTGGCAGAAGACGGGCTGTCAGACTGGGGGCAGCTCGGGGCGAGTACAAGGCTGCAGAGGGGTAGCAAGAAGGACCTGTAAGCTAATTTGGGCTGTGGTGGCTGATTTAAGTCTGGGAGAGAGAGACTTGCAAGTGGCAGCTGTGAGGGCCTGGGAGAGTCGAGGTGGCTTTGCAAGCCTGGGTGTGTTCTACACTGGCAGTGAGGTCAGCAAGAGTATGGGGACCCAGAGGAAGCTTCTGTCCTGATACCTGTTGTGGATCACTGGAGGCCTGTGGGGGTCATGTGACACATCGACACCTAGTGGTGCCTTCAGCAATTTAAGTGAGGCAACACATTGAATCAGAGGTGCAGTTCAAAGGATCTCACCGGAGCTCTTGGAGAAGAGAAGTATGGCGCTGCAGTGAGGACCAAGCGGTCCAGGGATCCCTGCTGTCAGAGATCTGTTACTCCCAGAACGTTTGAACCAGGAGGTTTGCCGTGCTCGATGTCTCACCTTGTTCTGGTGACATCACATAAGGGCCGTGTGGAGATGGTGATTCCCGGAACGTTCTGAGTTCGGAGGCTGCTTCGGAGGCAGAAGTTATTGGTTCTCTGCAAGCACTTCTCAGTGTTTAGAAAAAAAACCCTACAACGTGCTGCCCATGTTCTTGCATCAGTGAGGGATTTTGTTTCCCTTCCTGCAACAAGGTCTTCGGCAGCGTATATTGTAGTGGCTGTTTGCCGTGCAGGAGAGTGGAACAGCGGGGATGAGGTGCAACAAGGCCGAGCACTGTTGGTGTTGGGTTGTCAGGGGAAAGAAAGGAGTGGAATTGAAGGAAACATTTGTAGCTGCATTTCGTACGTTGGGTGACCATCCTTGAAATGCTGTAGTGCTGTGTTTCCATCAAGGTACTTTGGCATCCTGGCAATGTACTGTGGCAAACGTTGAGGACAAGGAAAGGTACCGTGACATGCTTTCTGCAGGCGTTGGTGGCAAATGAGAGACAGTTTCTTTGGCTTGCTTGAAGTGGGCCACCGTTGTTCCTTGTCATTGTGGCCATGTTTGTGACAGTATTATGCAGAATCATATGCAGTACCCTTTGGGAAGACCACACACAATTAAGACTACAAGTGACAGTACAAATTCACCTTTGGTACAAGCCTGTACTACATAGTTAAGTGGTAGCGATGGCAAAGCAGCCAGACTTATCTCAAGAGTAAAGTGAGCAGTATCAGAAGTTACACAAAGAGCAGCAATTTACTATGGTTCAAGCAAACACTCACTGAAGGTTTCTGAGTAAAAGAATATACATTGATTTACACATCATTTGTAAAACAATTCACCAAAGAAAAGCAGCAGAAAATCACAATTTTAATACACTAAACCACACCCAATAGATTCTGGACAAGTTAAGCTCAAAATGAAGTGTGAGCAAAGTGGCACTCCAGCAATTTAAAATAGAGGGAAAGGCAAGGTTATTCACAATTAAGCAGCACCAACAAGTAAGTAAGCAGGGCAATCTAGAAAAGGCTACTATGGTGAGGAAATCAAATCAAGAGGCTTGAGCCAAAGTCAATGGACCAGAGTCTTTGCAGAGGATCACACAGTTCAGAATAGTTTGCGGTTAAGTCTTTGCCAAGAGTTCGAAACAAAGTTGGTTGGAAGAAAAGTTACTTTAAAGAATAGAGAAGGACAAGCCCTCGGATTGGCAAAAGATTTCAAACCCTTTCACCACGGTTGGACGGAACGAACAACCGTGTTAGCACAGTACCTTTAGAGCAGAAGAATGCTGTAGCTAAGGCAGATGTTCCCGGCAGGTCCTGCAGGTTCACGGTTCCTGAAGCGACTGTCGGACTGACTGGAGGGTCCTGCATTGCCCAAGGAAGAATCCAGCAGGGGAGCAAAGCAACTAATAAAAGGTGCGCTCCTTAAAACCCAAGCAGGGTCCGATCCTCCTGGCTACCTGGTTCACTGTAGCTGTGCACAACAAATTCGACCAGAGGAGAGAGGCTTGGCTTGCAGTTTGGCGCGCTGGTTGGTTCCACCAGCTCAAGGGGAGAAGATTCCTTGCAGATCTTCCCTGTGGTCGAAGTTTGGAAATTCGGACCCGCAGCAGGGCTTCACCCGGAGGTTCAGTCGTGGTAGAGGTCCTCTTCTGTCGGCTTCTCTTCGGTTCTCTTGATTCAGTGGTGACTCTACCTTCATAGTCCCGGAGACCGGCTTTTTATGCAGTTTTCACCCATTCACACAGCTTGGCTGTCGATCACACAGCTGGGTGGCTGTCCTGGCAGGAAAGTCACCACAGCCAATCATACAGAGTGCGACATGAGTCTCCAAGGAGACCCTGTGAAGGGAGTTTCAAACCCCTCCCTCACATCCTGTCCCACTCAGACATTCAGGCGCCTAAGGAGGGCTTCTGTGCAGAAGCCCACCAAAGGACGGCGAACAAAGGATCCAAACCTGGTTTGGCGCGCAGAGTAAGACACGAGAAAGACCTTTACAAAAAGAAATGGTGAATAAACCCAGCCGGAACCGAAATAAAATAAAAGGGGTCCAGCGGGTTTAAGTTCGAGGCTAGTAACTTAGCCTAAAACAGTACCAAGGCTATTTAAATAAACCGCGTTAGGAAAAATATGGTAGATACCACTGCCACCAGCCAAATCTTAAAGGAAGGGGAACAAAATAATGTTCCATGAGAGACCGACAAAAAGAAATAACTGTTAACCCTTTACAGAACTCTATGTAAGATAGTTTGTACTGGGTCTGTGAATTTAAAAAGACTAATAAAGTCAATGGCAACTTTACATGTTCTGGGAGACCGTAGTCAGTCCCAGAAAATGGAGTTTGAAGTAGGAAGTCTGAAAAAGACAGCCCTGTGTCACTGCACATAGGGTGCTGTGTAACACACAGTAAAAAATGATGCCTATGGAGAAGGTGAAGCTCCACAGTCCATGAACACACACAATGTTAAACACAAACAGCAAAATACATGTAAGAGTGGGGAAAAAAGGCTCACACTCTTACCAGGTGAAAAAAATAAATCCTAGAAATCCAGCAAAGCTGCTGAGGGACTCAGTAGGTAAGGGAAATTAGCCATGCTGGAGAATTCTCCCTACCAGACAGGAGTTTGTCTAAACAGAACCTTTTTTTTTTAACATTTCTGATGGTGGCTTTAATTGTTTAGGGAAATGTTTTGCTCTGGCACCATTTGGCTGAAATATATTTTTGTTTTTGTTGGAATCGGCATATTTTCCTCATAAGCATATGTCATGCGAGGCCTGTTAATGGTGTTTGGTTTGTTCTGTATTAAAGCTTTGGTTTGCCTGTATGGAGTTGGCCAGGGTGTGATAGTGAGATTTGTCTGATGATAGTATGGTTTGGCTTTGGATGTGAGTTACAGCATATGTGACGTGGCCTCTATTTTCAAAGGTAGGATTAACCATTAGTGACAACAATGTTAATTATTAGTTGTGTTAAGTATTATTCATTTTTGCCTCCACAGGACCACCATCTCTTTGGACCTGGAAGCATAGGGCTTGGACTGGATAAGAGCAGAGGCCTCTCCCTTACCATTGCCTTTCTATGCTCTTATACCTTGATTTGTGTGATGAGATTATGTGTTGTGTCCTGTGTTTGTAAAACTCTGCCTGTGCTGTAGCAACCCACTTTTTGTGGCGGCCCACTCCTTTGTGTGTGTTGACCATTGAAGTGTGGGCCTGACCTCATGGTTCTGTGTTGGTGATGCAGTGTCCGCAAGTGTGCCTGACCTTGCCACGAGCTGCCCGGGATGTGGGACACCCGGCACTTCGGAGGGGGTCTAGGTCCTGTGCATGTTTATTCTATTTTGGGTGTTGGACACCTGGAGGTCTGACTGGGAGGATTACCTGTTTGTGAATTTGGTTATGCTGTTTGGGACACCCGGCACCTTTGGGGGGAGGGGGCAGTCTTTGGTCTCATTGGTGCTTGGTTATGGGTTTCTGTGCCTTGTGGTTTTGGAGGTTATGATGTTGATGTGTAGCTGTTTTGGTGACTCTTGTTAGGAGAAGTGACTGTTCTTGCAGTGCCCTGTAGCTGGTTGGTGGGGTGATGAGGAGAGAGTCGACGTCTGAGTTTTGGTTGGTTTGGTGTGAGAGATGGAGTTTAGGCTGGTTCCCTTGCTTAGTGTGTCCAGCTGCAGGGCCTGCATGCGTGGACTGGAATTGTTTTGGTTTGGGTGCATGTTCTTGTTGCACGTTTGAGGGGATGTTGGTTAGCAGGAGCGTGGCTCCTTGTCCGTATGGCGAAATGGAGTGCAAGGGTTTGGGAGCTTTACCCCTAGACCATATATATGGCGACATTATTGGTGGGGATAATATTACCTGATACCGTTTTCTTAGCATGTCCAGTGTTATGAATTGGGATCAGGCCCCTAGCGACCCTTAGCACTTTTATACCAAAAACGTTCTAGTAGTGCTTTGTAAATGATATACTACTAAACCTTAACACCGTTTAGGTGCAACTGCGTATCCACGCTTCGAAGTGCAAGGTTATGCTGTATTTTTGGTGTCACCCCTGCAATGTGTTATTTCATAAGTGGTGAAACTGAACATTATTTGATTACATGTGTTCTTAATAGGTAAAGTGGATGGACAGATGGTAAATTCCCCCAGCTTTGATAGTGGAAAGGACCACATTTTGTTTTCTTCTTCTAAAGAATTCTTCTTTGCAGAATAGTGCCTTAAGATTAAAAAAAAAGGTGTCCCTGTGCAAAGGATCAGCGAGCTTGCTGGATACCAGAAACCTAGTTCATTTCACAGTCTTGTAGAAAAAGAATATGTAATTTATTTATTAACCGCACCCCACTCATAATCTGCCTTGTCAACGGATCCACACTGTTGAGTCTGATGTTTTCAATGGTTGGCAAGGGAATATGTTTTGTGATAAAAGGTAAGGACTTGAGCAGTACCACGAATTCCCAAAAAGACTTCCACTCGCCTTCACGTTGTGCCACATGGTACCACAGCATCTTTCCGAATTATCTTCGCAGTGAAAGCCATCCTGAATCTGAGAACACAGATTGTCTCTGGTGCTTACTGGAAGCAGGGAACGCGGTACACTGAAAAGGGCTGGCAGGAAGAAGCGCGATAAATGACTACACCTCTCGTTTGGCCTCCAGGCGTGTCTCCTCACATAGGCTGGATTATACCCTGGAAAAGTTGTTTTATGTATTAACGTGGGGAATTCTTCAGCACTTTGCTTTTACAATAGTGTGTTTGCAATTTTGTCTGTTAATCTTTTGACTGGGAGAAAAGCATATGGAGTTCATGGCAAGCCTTTTTTTCTATCTGGCGTAATGGCAGAATTTGACATAAGCACTCCCTTTTGGGTAGGGGGATAACGCTGCGAACCTCTCTCGTAATGGGAGGGGGGCACACACGTCTTACCAAAGATTTTCTGATTTCATATAAAAGGTATAGCAAGCTTGTACAGCAGGGTGGTGTAATGGCAGTTTACATGGGAAACTAGATCTAAAACAGGCTACCACTTACATCCCTCTGCTTCACAAAATGTAAACAGGGCTGATAGGTGCCCCCTTAAATCTTTGTCAGGAAATTAAAAATACACAGTTAAAAATACTTTCAATCATGAGGTACTCCAATCCACCTTTCAGTATTTCAATGTATTTAATAACAATGCTGGCACAATCTTTAGCCATATCTTTTCGTTCAGCATACAGCAATAAGAGAGTAAGGGGGTGGTTACTCTTTTATTCTTATTTTAAGGGCCGTGGCTTTATACGGCTGGTGACTTTATGCAGAGAGGAATCCCTTACCTGCAATCTGTAATTGTTTGAGTGGGCTTTCTTGGAGTTTTGGCAGCAAAGTGACATTTTTCGTACCCAATTTCCTCCTCGGAGCACCATTGAAGCACTTGAGACACAACACTAGGGTAACGCTTCAGCTTCAAATGCCCTTATTACAGCAGAGTGCCTGCAGGGTTGGACTGAACTATAGGGCATTGCCCAAATTTCCAGCACACGATTCTAGGATGGGCCAGTCTTGTTAGAATGGACCACTTTTTAGGTCGTATTGGGCCAGTTTCATAAGTTACTAGACTGGTTTTAACCAAAGTTAATAAGCAAGTATGTTTTAAAATGTATTATTTGAAATATATTTTCCAAAAACATCCCCTTGGCTAGTACACAAGTCTGCTTTGGATATTAATTCATTGTAAGGTGTTATTGTGGGCAACCTTCTCCTTGGTGCCTGGCTGGATTGTAATGCCCCGGCCGGACCCTGAGCAATATACCTCATTCGCTTTTTGTGATCATGTGGGCTGAGGTAAGGCTATGCTCTTAAGGGGGGAGGGTGGAAATGCAATTCAGTAGCGACCCACACAGCAAAGCATAACACTGAATGTCCCATGATGGTTTTATACAAACTAATTTACTGTGATAAAACACACCATCTGTAAAATAGCTAAATAGAAAAACACAAAACCCTGCTCTGAGGAAGGAACAGAGAATAGGCAAAGATAGCATGATGCAACACTCTAATGAATCAAGGGCGTAAGGCAAGTAAAAAACATTTTCTTTCAAAGGTGGATGTTTCTTGGATGCTAAAAGGGATTCATGACCTAACCAGTGTTAGGGTAATTCCTGGTGGGTGGCAGAGCCGTACCCAGCTCTCGGAAGGCCCTAACTCCTTCCGCGTCCCAAAGAAGTAGGAAGCCCACACAAGAGCAATAGTTACTGCTGTTTTATTACATGAAAACAGACTGGGAGAGGTACATGGTGCGTAGGTTCCAAGCAACTTCTCATCGTAATCGGACTCGCAGGCCCCTTTTTGTATCTGAGTGACGTAACAATGTGCGTCATCTGTGAAAGCTCATCCCCAAACCTACTGCCACCCCGGGTAGGTTCCCCGAGTGGTAGGTTCAGTATAGGACAGTAT
This sequence comes from Ambystoma mexicanum, assembly GCF_040938575.1. NCBI lineage: Eukaryota > Metazoa > Chordata > Amphibia > Caudata > Ambystomatidae > Ambystoma > Ambystoma mexicanum. The sequence goes on along the minus strand of NC_090928.1, from coordinate 536,343,832 downwards.
AGTGAAAAGTTTTATTGGTAGAGTAGAGGTCAGGTGGTACGCATGGGTCGTCCCTAAAAATTGCTACTTCTAAAAGCTTACATGGAGTGAGTTAGTGATTGGTAGTGTTGTAATGTCGTCAGTGGTTAGCCCCCCGTGCCCTGATTGGTCCATCAGCGGGCCCCCAAGCCTGCGACCATCGTCATTCCCAGCTTGCGATGTACTTGGTGTTGGCAACAATATGTGACTATGTGTCAGTGAAAGACAGTGGACAGGTCCTGCTACTTGCCATTAGAGCGCTCCTTTCCCATCGCTGCCAGTGTCTGAGTTGTTACAACTTTGTTGCAAGCTGGGTCCCAGACGCGGGACCCCAGTGCTTCTTCAGTTCTCGGGGCTTGGCATCGTATCGGGTCGGCCTGGTCACGTGTTGAGAGACCATGGCTGAGGCAGAATTACGGGGATTTGATTTGTATTTCTGCTCTGGGGAGTCGCAGCAGTGGCAGGTGTAACCTTGGCTTGGAGAGCGCGGAATGTGGATTGCAACATCGCAACCTTGGCTGCGTAGCTCTAGTGAGGGGCTGTTCTGCATGCTCAGCACCTTGTAGCTCTGTATGAACTGCTCTGATGTCTGTCGACTCTGGTTTCTCGCCTACTTCGGCTTGGTTGCATGTTGTGGCATAAGGTCCATAAGGCAGGTGGTGTGGGGGTGCGGTGTGGTTCTTTGCACATCGGTCCAGTTATATGGTCTTGTCTCCAGGGTTAGTAGCATGAAGCCTCTGTAAGCATATACACAAACTCTTCTGGCATCTTGCGTTTCTGTTAAGCGATTGCTGGCCTATGTGAAAAATAACAATGTACGTCTGTGAGTGTACACGGTCCGCTATGCCATAGCACTGAGCGTGTTCTTCGTGTGGTTTGGTGTGTGTCTGATCCAGGTGCGTGGCAGCACATGTGTTTCTGTCTGTCTGCAGCTATTTCGTCAAGTCATCTCTAACGATGGCGGCTTAGGTTGTGAGACGTTTTAGTCAAGCTGATCCATGCAGTCGGTCTCAGCTCCGTCTTGGTTTCCACCTTGTGCTCTGGGTGGGATACGGCCACGTTTTGCAGGTGGGGCGTGGTCACGGTGTATGTTGACATCCGAGGCAGTGGACAGAGGTGCGAACTCATCCCGCTGAGGGTACTTTTCTCGTGATGTTGCCACTGGTAGAGTAGGTGCTGCAGATCAGGCTACTGATGCCACCGGGCACAAGTAAACACTATGCTTTTGGCATGGGGTTTATGAAAGCGGAATCTGATCAGCAGCTTACCCTTTCAGAGATTTGAATTACCTGCATAATTTTATAAAATTAATGTATCGCTCTATCGGGATGTGTGGTGCATTGTCCAATGGGTCATACCAGTGCTTGGCTAACTGGTCTTGTGCCACCAGGTAATAAAGTTCAAAGTCTGGCGCCGCGATAACCCCCATACTGTACGGTTCAACCAGTTTAGCTCATTTTATCCTTGGGGGCCCCCGGGACGATGTGGCCGCGGATTGGATGTCTAGCAAAAAAAACGCCCTGCCTGGCCAGATCGGAATATTTCCAAAGAGAGGAGTTTGGGGAGAACCACCATCTTCAGAACTGCAATCCGTCCATATAGGGAGATGGGGAGCGTAGCCCATATTTGCAGTTTAACAATAAAGTGATTGCAAGAGTTGGTCATGGTTGTCCGTGTATAAGGACTTTTCTGTCCCTGGACACAATTATACCCAGATAACGTATCTGTGCAGGAGACCATTTCAGGTCGTAAGTATTGGCTGGGCTTTCTGTAGCAGGTGTAAGAGGGAATATTTTGGATTTGGAGCTGTTGGTTTTATAGCCCGAGTATTCAGCGAACTTACGTATGTCTGTCATGATGGGACCTAGGCTCGTTACGGAAATACAGGAGCGTGTCACCAGCATATAGTGATATAGACTGGTTGGGCCTGTCATTCTAATTCCCCTATGCCCGTGATTCTCCCGCACAAATGCCGCCATTGGTTTGATTATCAAAGTGAACAATATGGAGGAAAACGGACAACCCTGTCTGGTACCCCTATCTAATAAGAACATTTTGGAGAGGGTTTGATTAGTAAGGACCTTGGCTCCGGGTTTGGTATATTGCAAGCGGACACATTTAAGAAAATAGGGCCCATCCCGAAGCTCTTAAGCACTGAAAACAAATATTCCCATGATATGGAGTCAAGACTGCCCGTGCTCCAGGATCAATCTGTGCCATAACCCCAAACAATCTTCGGAGATTCAAAGCGGTGGAGGCGTTGGAACAAAGCCACATTGGTCCGGGTGGACCAGTTGGGGCATGCTAGGGAGGAGCCTAGTGGCTAGGACCTTAGCCAATATTTTTGCGTCTGAATTGATTAGTGCAAGAGGTCTATACGAGGACATGTCATGGGGTGGACGCCTAGGCTTTAATAGCACTGTTATTACTGTCTCCCTCATAGACTCTGGTAGGATGTCTCGGTACATTGTTTTTTCCCATACTTTTAACAGGGAGCCAGTTCGGCATGATATTCCTTATATAGCTCCACATCAAGGCCATCTAAGCCCAGCGCTTTCACTGGTGTTAGGGATTTTATAGCTTCTATTATTTTAGAAAGTATGCCTAATAGCATCACTGTGTTAAAGTTGAACTTGGAAGGTATTCCCAACATCTTTTTTTTTTTTTTTTTTTAATTGTTTTAGCTGAAACATCATTGAGCGTGCCCTATTAGTGTCACTTGGTTAAAGTTGAATTTAGAAGGTATTCCCAACATCATTGAGTGTGCCCGAATAGCGTCACTGTGTTAAAGATGAATCTAGAAAGTATGCCCAATAGTATCATCTATGATGCAGATAGAGACAACACCTGTTCAACATGTGGATGGGATGGATGGAACGGATGGTACGGATGGAAAGGATAGCGTGTATGGAAAGGATGGAGAACGGATAGAACGGATAGAGTGGATGGAGAACGGATAGAGTGGATGGAGAACGGATAGAGTGGATGGAGAACGGATAGAGTGGCTGTGGAACAGATGGAACAGATGGGAGTGGATGCGGAACGGATGGAGTGGATGCGGAACGGATGGAGTGGATGCGGAACGGATGGAGTGGATGGAACGGATGGAGTGGAGGGAGCGCATGGAAAGGAGGGAGCGCATGGAAAGGAGGGAGCGCATGGAACGGATGGATACCACCATATCACACCACCACGCTTACTCTCTCCTATACACCACCTCTCAACTAGAACACAGCGATACTATGACACATTCGGTATAGCTGTTCTTGTACTAACACCCTCCACATACTCCTCATCATCCTAATTAAACACAGCTAGCTGAGCACACACCGCTAGCCTAAGCGTCTCCTCGGGCCTAACGCAGCCAGAAATCAGTCTGGGTATCAAGCGACCAGAATGAACACATATTCCTGGCTCCCAACCACCACACCTATCGCTAAGAAGCAGCTATCGTACAAGTGCTACACCAGGTGCACACATAGCCGGTGCACCCACGCACCTTATGACTCTCTCTCCCTCTCTCTACTGACTTGAACTGCGGTTTCCGAGGGCGTTCAACCTACCAGCACTTTGAGATCATACCAATGATACATAAGGCGCTATTAAATGCAAAGTAACATAACATAAATCAAAAAAGCTAGGGCTCCTACACCCTTGCCAAATGGCAATCCGTCAAAGGTACGCATTGTGAATTGGTAGTATAGTAATCAGAGGAATGTTTTCTCGGTTTGTGAAAATCCCCACCCTTGAAGAGCACACACTTGAACCTTCTGTGACTGATGCAGAATACTGGCTCCTATGTCATTATGCCCACCCTGTAAACTCGCTCCTAGTATGTCATTTCACCACAGTATCAGCAGCTGGCAAAGCAAAAAATCTCACTGCTCAAAATTGGAAGAAAGATACTTAACCATCTGCTCTCCACCAGCAGCTAGCAGGGGAAATTGCTCATTAAATACTGGACAGGCTACTACTAACCCCAATTTGAGAGGTTACATCACTGAGTCTCTGGCAAGATTTGCGTTGTGGTGACCGACCCTGCAGTATGTTGACTGCCTCGCCAAAAAAAGTTAGGATTAGCTTCACCGGGTCTCTTGCAGAGCGATGGTAACCTGGAGGCGGATGCCAATCCCTCTTCCTTGGAACAAGTGCCAGTGTCCACTGCATTATTGAACACACTTCAAAGAGAAACGGGACTATATGGGCAGGTATGCAGGGTCAAGAGGTCACTCCGTGCCTCATCAGAAGCAGACAAAGCGTGATCGTTTGAAATCTAAGGCGTAATGAAGCATGAAGAGCAGCTAATGAGTTCCCAAAAGCAGATCTTTTTCCCTCATGAGTACAGATTGTCGAAAACTGAACAATGATCGTTTGTTTTGGCTTCAAGGGCTGCCGATCACAGAAGCCCAGGTTAAATTATCATTGTAGGCGGATACGTCTCTAATCTGCCACTGCTTTTACATGTGACTGTTTCCCGGATAATGCTGGCGCATTATTTTAGACTCAAATGGTTGCTGTCTGCATGCGTTTCCACTTCATGGAAAGCGCGTTCCTGCTGGCTGCAGTCGAGGCCTGGTCCTGCATCCTACGATTTCTGCCGCACCGATCAAAGGGAGATTTGTTTGTCCAGATAAGGTTGTTTTTTGCAGCGGATTTCGTTTTAATCTGAAAGCCAAGATATAAGGCGTAGTTACATTGCACATAGCACCTGTGTCTACAACCGCCAACAGACGAAGGACTCGAAGCACTTAGCACTGAAAAGAAATAATACTTCTAGTAATCAATACCCAATCAAATAGCATGTAACGTATCGACTGGTGAAGGAGAAAGCGCCGAGTCGGCCCAGCAGCGTTTGAATCCATCTATGCACACAGATGTCAGGAGTTGACTTTTAAGTCACTGGGCTATTTTACCAGCTTAACTGTTTCTGCATTCTCTGCTAAAACTGTGATCAAATGCCCAATATTCTATGGCTGACTTGGTGAGATCAGGATGCCCTGCATGCAAGGCTCTGGCAGGGGAGTGAGTTCAGGGGCACCTGCATTCTGTTCGGGATTGGGCGACGGTGGCCCCAGTTGTTGAGCCTAGTATTCAATTCAGTATTTAATTCAGGTGCCCCAACATACAGCTCTGCCTTGGGAAAAGCATTCAACCCCCCCATCCCTTGACTTACAGGGTGGGAAAATAAAGCAAACCGCAGCGCCGATCTTCCTGTATACCAAGAACAGAGACTAACTTGTTAAGTGTACCATAGGCACCCATTTAAGAGTAGCAGTAAGACTGTTCCCCCTCTATTGTATTCTGGCCCAAGACCTCATGTGCAGGAAAGGTCAGCGCTGCTGCTCGCTTTATTTGATCACTCTCCCACCCACCATGGGGGTGTTGAATGTCTTTCCCAGGGTAGAGCGGTTATTGAAGATCTTAAAACCATTAGGAAGTTTAACAAAGTACAGAATAGAGACAATCTTTCCCGAAAAAACAAATACTCTGAATGAGCTCTGTGACCTCTCGGAATGTATAATAAAACCTTCTGACAAAGGACGTAACATCGTTATCATGAAAAAAGCTGATTACATTTGAGAGGCCAATAGACAATTTAATGATAAGAAATGTTATGAGAGACTTACCTCTAGCCCGATGAGGGAATAAGAAAATAAGGTATGGGCATTTCTGTCAAAATGGGAAACTAAAGGAATGCTTGAGGAGGATGACTGTAAATTTTCTTTTTTTTTTTATTTGTATATGGTTTTATTAAACCTTTACAAAAAAGTATACAAGATAATAGAATTTTTTTTACAATGCATAGAAATACTTCATACGCAATAAAAAGTACAACGGAGCGATAAAAATATCAGTCTTATAACAAACGTCATATAGAGTTAAGATAGATATAGAGTATTGGCAACTAATAACAAGAATGACCTGTGTATATGCATCATCAAACAATTCATCTGGAGTAATCCAATTGAAGGTTACATATAAAGCCAGACCGTGCCAATCCCTCACGCGTAATTTGGATTCATAGGCAACGTTGCAATACCAACTCAGTAGGTAAACCCAAATTCAAAACCTTCAATGCACCCAAGCAAGAATCTCTAAGGGTATTAAGTTGCGTACAAAACAAAGTAAGGTGTTTAGCCATCTCAGGAACTGACTAGGAGAATCTGCAAAGGCTGTCTTCCACCGTAGTTTGTTTCCGACGCAGTACAATGTCCAATGTTGGAAGAATATTCCAGCGTAGTCTTAAAAATATGGCGATGTTTTCAATTCGGAAAAATAGTAAATATTGGAGAGAGAGAGAGACCCTCTTTTCTTATATTCATGTGCTAGATTGCGCATAGATTTGTATGAGTCAAGGCAATCAATGGTAAGGCACCAATCATAGTCCTGCAATTTCTTTTTTGTTTTTATTGGGTTAGTTGTTAACTGTTCTAAATCAGAGCCAATGTTACATAGAATTGTCTCACATGAATTGCAGAAATTAGTTAGGAAACCAGAAAGTTCGATATTATTTCCTACAAGTTCGTATAAAGTATTAGATAGTGGGACCTTAAGTTTGGCATAAAGCATGAGCATCCTCCAATTAACCCGAGATTTTAAAGAGACATAGCCGAGTTTGTATCGAATTGCAGCCAAAAGGACCGCATTTGATAAGAGAAGAACCCGTCTCCAAATGGCGCCTTCGATCAAATCGAGTTTAGAGATGGTAGACCCCGTACATGGCTCCAAGCCATATTATGTCAGTTTAGGGGCTATTTTCCCTTCAAAGAAGAGGAGGGCTGGTTTAATAGAGAATCAGCCTTATTTACAGTTGATTTTAAGAATTTGGTTTTCCAATGCCTTAGCTTTATTCAAAAGCATATTTATCTGCCCTCTCGAGCCCCTACAGGCCCCAACATAATAGCTAAGATAGATAAATAGATAAAGCTATTGGAGGTAGTTACTCTTACCCCCCCCCAAATTCCAGAAATTGAATTCTTTCCTATAAACTCCTTTTACATAAGCAAGGATTTTAGTTTTGGCAGGGTTGATGGTCAAACCATTTATACTGGGCATAGTTGGCAAAGACATTCAAAAGGCGCTGAAGCCCCACCTTAGTTAAATCAAATAAGAGGAAGTCGTCCGCATAGGCCAACCATATAATCTTCGCTGAGCCGAGTCTTGGTGCTAGTAGACCCTCCTTAGCTAGATGTTCAGCTGCATCAGATACATACTGGTTGAACACCCATTGGTCTAAGACACACCCCTGTCTAACCCCACAGAATGTATGGACAACAGCTGACATATCTCCCTTTTGGTTTAGGCGTATTCTTACACCAGAGTTATTGTAAACCCCCTTCAAGAGACAAGGTAGACCCCAGAATGCAAGCTTGCGCCACTGCCTGTCTCGGTCGACACAGTCAAAGGCAGCCGAGAGGTTCACAGAGGCCATAAAGGTCGGGCCCCTGTCACATCTACAGGCTGCATCCTGAATGCACTTGACCTGACCACAATTCCATTAATATTTGTAGAATTAAATTTACGGAAGCCAGTTTGGAACAGACTCAAAGGGTGACAGGTTTACTCCTACGTCCCGTCCCCTTTCCTCCATACTTGTGGGACATCCCTACGTCCTGTGGGACAGGACCGGAGCACTTTGTAAAAAGCATCCAAACATTTTGCAAACATTTTTAGTCCTTCCTCTCTTTCTGCGCGGGGCCCGGCATGCAGCCGTATCCCTGCCCATCTCGGCTCCGCCCCGCCCCTCGCCCATCAGTCCTTTTCTCCGCTCGTTCGGGACTGGGCGCACTTGCATCCTCTGAAGATTTTCTTCCCTTTTTTATTCTCTGGCTCTCGCTAGCGATCGTGTACTAGTTTGTCTATGTCGTTCAAACTAGACTTTCCAGATTGTTCATCGTGTCACTGACTCTTCGCGAGGGCGGACCCCCATCCTCTTTGTCTCGAGAGTTTGGGTCCAGACCTCCGTTGGGACTCCTGTTTTTACTGTGGATCCCTTTCGGTCTGGGAACTTCAACGTCGGTTGGAGCGCTGGGAGGAGGTGTTTCGACGTACTCCTCCTTTGCATTTTCAAGCTTTTATCGACGAAAAGAAGAAACGCCCAGTAAGTTCTTTACTTTTCAGAGTACCCCGGCCGGGAGATAACGCTCCTCCCGGCTCAGGAAGAACCCGGAAAGTTAGCTGCTCTGTCACCAGGGATTGCCCCGAGGTGCCTTCTGGGCCTAATAATTGTACCAGAGTTTTCTCTGAGGGTCTCCGTAAGGGGCCTGTGGATACCGGAGTACACTCCGAGGCCCCTCCTGTGGGGGCTGCTTGTAGAGCCAGTTCTACGGAGTCGTGGGGTACCGGGGCTCGCTCTGAGGCCTCTTTATCGGCTTCCCTCAAAAGTACCAGGGTGCGCCGCAAGGCCTTGGTTGGGCCCGTGTTTGTAAGGCTGCTACCGGACCTGGGTCTGAGGTCCCTCGTACAGAGACTAAAGTTACCGACATTTCTGAGAGGCCTGGCAAGGCCTTATCGGTGAAAGTTGTTTCTCACTGTTCCCGCTCTTGTGGCGACACCAGAACTGTTGAGGGGGCAAAGAAGGAAAGTTCTTCCTTTACCGGCAGTGCCGAGGTCCTTCCTGAGAAGGCTAATTTGGCTATTGGTATGTCGCAGAAACATTCCAGGCCTCATAGTACTGGCTCGGCCAAGGTTCCTTACGTAAAGGCTAAAATTAAGACCCCTGACCCACCGACGGCGACGCCTGCCTCACTTCCACATGTGCTGCAGTTCCCCTCAGGTGATAGCAAAATGGCGGCCGTTCCTGCCACGACCACGGTGGCCATTTTGGGTGCTTCCCCTACAACTACGCCATCGGCCTGATGTGTAGGGCTTGGTTCTATGGGTGAACATAAAATTCCTTGTGCGCATCCGTTTCGCCCAGTCTACGACTGGAACACTTGGATGCCCCTTCTGCATAAAGTCTCGTTGCCTGTGGGGTCGTCTCCCTTGATTTTTGTGGACACTTCGGGGGAAGGGCCTGTGTGGCAACCCTCCCCTCTGCGTCCCTGGAATTATCCTCCTCATGAGAGGCCTCCTCCGGCAGCTCCAAAACCATCTCCGAAGGACGTTTTTTTTCAGCAAATTTTAGACGCTCATGCGTACCGAACCCATGATAGAGTATTTCAAGTGTCTTTTTAGGGAGATATGCCCGCTTGCACCTCCGGTTCCACCCGCTCCCATGGTGGCTCCGCCGCCGCTGCCCTTGCCTACGGTGCCTCCCCCAACCCTTCCGCCCTTGCCTCCATTGTCCCCCGTGGACAAGCCAGTGCCTGACACGGTTCAGCAGTATCCTGACCTGTCAGATGATGCGCAGGGCAATCAGGACAGCGAAGAACAGCCCCGCTCTATTCGAGCTTTACATGACCGGGTACTGGACATGATGTGCCTATTGGATATTCCAGTGCCCGAGGCACCCGCTTTGCAGGAGGGTGTGCTTTTGGGGGTGTTCTCCCCCCTGTCGCCTTCAGAGCATACCGGCCTGTTCTTGCAGAAGGACGTTTTGGCCGAGGTCCGTAGAGTCTGGGAAAAGCCACACTCTAGACTTTTCGTCAATAAGGTAATAGATGCGTGATACAGGCTACATTCTTCAGAAGAGGTGGCCTTCTTATCTTGTCCGCCCCCCTCCTCCACGGTGGTGGCTGCGGCCACTTTACAGTCCAGGCCTGCAGCATCCTCTTCTACGATGGCTACTCGGGTTCTGGGGAAGGAGGACAAGCTCCTGGACTCCCTTGGGAGGAAGATTTTCGCTAACTCGGCCTTGCAGCTCCGGCAGGCTAATGCAGAACTGGTGTTAGCAGGGGCGAATATGAAGATGTGGAAAGGTCTGTCGGAGTTCGAGGAATTCATTCCGGTTGAGAAGCTGGAAGATTTTAAGGCGGGTTTATCCGATGCCAGGGTCTTGGCCCAGCATCTGCTTGAGGCCGCGGCTTATCACGTCGACACTTCGGCTCGGGGCCTTATGCTGGGAGTTGATACCTCTCGACAGGCGTGGTTACATGCCACCAAGTTCTCAAAGGAGGTGCAGGACAAGGTGTTGGACCTGCCGTTTGACGGTAAGGAGCTTTTCCATTCCACAATGGATGTGGAGCTCACCAAAACGAAGGACAGCACCCAGACAGCTAAGTCCTTGTCCGTCCTGGTTAAAACTCCTTCTAGGACACAGAGACCGTTGTCACAAAGCCGGCCCTCCTCTGGTTTCAGGGGCTTTCTAGACCGGAAATCCCGCAGAGTGGTACCCCTTCGGGTAATTCCCGCAGGAGGCAGCAACGGACTCTGTTTTTCTCGCGCTCCTCAGCCTCCTCCTCAGATTCAGGTTGTAACACCACCGAAAAGCCTGCCAAATGAGGGTTCTCCGCGCTCGCATGAGACCCCGGTGGGAGGACGCATTGCGTCTCATTGGGAGGCGTGGCAGACCATCACCGAGTACAGGTGGGTCTTGTCAGTCGCTCGGGCGGGCTTCCGCTTACCCTTACCCCACCCTTCAACCCTCCTTTCCAGCAGTCGGGGTCGCCCTCCCTAAAAGCAGAGATTCAGAAACTCCTGGATCTCAGAGCTGTGGAACCCGATCCCCCTTGGGGAACGAGGGGAGGGCTTCTACTCCCGACTGTTTACGGTGCCCAAACCCAACCAGGCTGGCCTGTGCACCATCCTAGACCTTTCCCAGTTCAATCTTTTCCTACCCCAAGAGAAATTCAAGATGATCACGCCCGGCCAGATACGGCCCTCCTTGCAGATGGGCGATTGGCTCAGCGTGGTGGACCTTCAGGATGCGTACATGCATATTCTGATTTGAAATCCACACAGGAGATATCTCCGCTTCTCTGTGGGAGAGGAGCACTTCCAGTTTCAAGTGCTTCCTTTTGACCTAAGCTCGGCGCCGCGTGTCTTCACGAAGATGATGTCGGTGATCACGGCCCATCTTTGTATCCTACTTGGCAGAGTTGGGTGTTCACGTTCTGTCATGCAGAACTTATCTTTCAGCGGTTTCCGCTTACCTATCTACGGACCAATGCTCTTACTCTCTGTCTAACCCAGTGGTTAAGAGGCATTTTGCAGGCTTGTCGCATCTTTATCCTCCAATTCGTAGTCAGCACCCGGCGTGGGATCTAAATGTGGTCCTGACGGTGTTGTGCCATAAACCTTTTGAACCAATGGCCACGGTGGACCTGAAACACCTGTCGTGGAAGGTGTCCTTTTTGGTCGCCGTTACTTCAGCAAGGCGTGTGAGTGAGCTCCAGGCTTTGTCGGTGGAGCATCCCTTCTTGGTCTTTCACAAGGATAAGGTGGTCCTACGGACAAATCCTACTTTCCTGCTGAAGGTGGTCTCTGAGTTCCATCTGAACCAGTCAATCTCCCTGCCGGTCTTTTTTCCGAACCCCGCCTCAGAGGCAGAAAGGGTTCTGCATTGCCCCGATGTTAGAAGGGCTCTTAAGTTCTATCTGGACAGAACATCCGAGCTTAGGAGTTCAACTGTGTGTGACCTTTGGTAATCCACAAGGAAAGCAGGCATCTAAGGCGACTATCTCTCGATGGATCGCTGCCTGCGTTACAGAGTCTTACACCATTCACGGGCTAAAGCCTCCTACCCGATCTCTAAAACAGGCTGGCACAGTGGTGAGAGTTGTGCTCCAGGACACCACCAGAGAGCATTAAGGAGCACATACACAGGAAGACCAAGAAGGTAAGCATACTCTTCTCAAAAACACCGTGCAGGGGCGACTCCTTCCCAGGGAAGCATTCTGACGGGAGGGGTCAGTCAGACCCTTGCACCGGCAGGAGGACACAGAGGCTCTGGTAGCCACCGGCCTCACAGCCGAGGGGTCTAAGGGCCCTACTGGTTCCACTGCAGAGGGGCCTACGGCTCTGGTACCGGGACACGTCCTGAGGGGGCGCCTACATGCAGCGCAGACAGCAGTACTGGCCTCATGGCCGTGGGCCAATTGCCTACCAGGCCCATGCCTGAGGTGCAGGGTGGGTCAGCGCTGAGGCATGCAGGCTGTGCCCAAGCCCACGTCATCCACAGCACCTGCGGAAGGCACAGACAAAATGGTGGCACACACAGACAAGATGGCACCCGGGACAGAAGCCCGCCAACATGGTGATGCGCAAAGGCGAGAGCCTCCGGCCAGGGAAGATTAGAGTCCTATGACTCCGGTCATTTGTTCCACGTCCTACACAACATTCTCAGGTCAGCCAAGGTACCATGAGGGCATGTATTTGCAAGGAGGGAGCAGACAGCAGGCCTTTACGCCACCTCATCCAGTGCCGGTTCACACTTTGCCACGTGCGAGGATAGTTTTCTTGACAAATTCTTGACACTCATGAGGTCCCCACAGATGGGGAACATCCTCATGGGCATAATCCAGGAGATGCTACCTTCCACGCTGCCTCCTCAGCCGGTGCCTGCACAGCCTTTACCACCCCCCACTCCCGGTTGTCCGTGTCTCCGGTAATTCCAGTAGCGGCACCTACACCCCCAGTACCAGGACACGTCTTCCCCTGCAAGGGCATTCCATGAAAGGATTTCCAGGTTATCCAAATACCTGGGCATTCCTTAGCCACAGAGGGTGCCGTTGGAGTCGGTAGTGGCAGAAGTGCTCACTATCAAAGCAGAATCCAGACACGTTGCTCCTGTCAGTGCACCCCCAGCTACTGTCTTAAGCCTTTGTGGTGGCATCAATGAATGCCAAGCCCCAAGACCTCCACCATGAGCACTGCAACTTCAGCTTTGCTGGACAAGGAAGAGAAAATGCTCGAGGCCTACCGGAAGGAGGTTTACTCAAAAGCAGGACTTCACCTCAGGCAAGCCAATGCTGGTGCCATCCTGGCAACGGCTAACCAATGGCTGTGGAGAGAGATAGCAGACTTCTTGCTGAATATCCCGGCTGATAAACAAGCCTCCCTCCAGGCGGGACTTGCAGAAGGAAAACTTGTGGCACAGGACATCATGGAGTTCACAGTGGTGCACATAGATACTCTTAGCAGGGTTATCTGTGTGGCAACGGACATGAGAAGGACGGCATGGCTCAAGGCAACCAGATTCAATCCTGATGTCTAGGACAGGATCCTACACCTACCCTTCGAGGGTAGTGACTTGTTACACTCCTCCACTGACGAGGAACTCGATAAAAAGAAGAGCAGCTCACAGACAGTCAAGTCCCTGGCCATTCTCATCAAGCCATGGGCCAAGACCTTCTCAAAGGGCCGCTCTTGGTCAGATAGAGGCTGATCTTTTGGTGGTTTCCCGGGCTTCCAGGACCGCCGGTCCAGGCAACCGGACAGGTCACCAGCCACCACAGGCGAAAACACCAGAAGTCTTTGCACACGGGTTTCTTTCAGTCCCCCTCTCAATCATCTGCCTCAGACCCATAAAAGCAATGATGACTCTTCTCAGGTCCACAGCACCCCAGTTGGGGGCAGGCTGGCCCTGCACAGTCAAGCTTGGCGCTCACGGTTCGTGGACTCATGGGTGATTTCGGTGGTCTCCTCAGACTTCCGACTGCCCCTGCAAATACCCCCTTCTGTTCCCCCCCACCCTCCTCCCACAGATTGGGACTCCTTCACTCTTGGCAGATATTCGTTCCCTGGTGGAGAGAGAGGCGGTGGAGGGAAGTTACTCTCCCTCAACTGGGGCAGTGCTTTTACTCCTGCATCTTTGCCATTCAAAAGAAGAACCAGGCGGGCCTGCGAGTGGTTCTAGATCTTTCCTGCATTGATCTATACCTACCTCTGCAGAAGTTCAAAATGATGACGCCAGTGTTTATAGCGGAAATTCTGTGATGTGAAAGAGGGGACTGGACGTGCTCCCTGGATCTGAAAGATGCACGTTTGCATGTCCCTATAGTGCAGCACCATCGATCCTCCCTCATGTTTTAGTTCAGGGGGTTGCACTTTCAGTACAAGGTGCTACCGTTCGGCTTGAACTCGGCGCCAAGGGTATTCACAAGACTGATGAACACGGTGGCGGCCCTGCTCAGGTCGGAAGGCCTCCATGTGTATCCTTACCTCGATGACTGGTTGGTCAGAGGGGAGTCCTCGGAGCAGGTTAGGTACTCAACAACAAGACTCATGACTACACTCTACGAGCTGGGGTTCTCAATCAACTTCAAGAAGTCGCAGCTCCACCCTACACAAACTTTGGTGTTTCTGGGGCCGCTGTGGGACACTCAGAAGCAGAGGGTGTTCCCCATGGGGGAGGAGGTGATGGCCATCAAGGCTTCTGTCGCTCACTTCCTCATTAGAACAGTAAATATGGCCTGGTGGTAACAGCACCTGCTAGGAGTACTGGTGACATGCCTCCTAGCTATCTGTTACAGCAGGCTGCAAATTAGGAGGCTGCAGCTTCATTTCTCTGCATTCTGGGATCAGGAGTCAGGCCATCAGGGAGCGCCGGTCCCTATACCTGCACCCCTACAACAGGACCTCATGTGGTGGGGGCAGGATGCGATCCTCATGGTAGGCAGACCATTCAGACTGCCTCCGACAGATTATACTATGACTACGGACTCCTCACTCCAGGGGTTGGGTGCTATTCTAGGGGTTCATTCAGTACATGGTCTCTGGTCCAGGACCGAACAGCAAAACCACATCAATTGGCTCGAAATGATGGCCATTTGGCTCGTACTCGAGACATTCCTGCCCTTAATCGGGAGCAGTACGGTTTGCATTCGGACGTACAACTCTATCTGCATGTATTACATAAAAAAGCAGGGGGGCACCAGATCCTCCCTCCTATGCAGACTGCCCCTCAGCATCTGCGAGTGGGCGATCGAGCAGGACATCTAGATCTCAGCGGTCCATCTGCCCTGGAGAATCGAACCTTGAGGCAGACGGACTCCGTCAGCTGGGCTCTGACAATTACGAGTGGCAGCTGACTACGAGAGTGCTTAGAGATTTTCAGCAGGTAGGGTCACCCGATTCCAGACCTGTTTGCAACAGAGAAACCGCAATTATCAGCAGTTCACCTTCTGAGGGGAGTGGGGCGCGGCTCCCTCTGGGACGCACTCCAGATCCTCTGGTACGGGATGTGAGCGTACGCTTTTCCTCCTACCCCGCTCATCCACAAGGTTGTTTGCAAGATACGACAATCCCGGCGGCTGTGTCTCATCCTCATAGCGCCGCAGTGGCTGGGCAGGCCTTGGTTCTCAGACCTATTGCAGCTGTCAGCCCAACCACAAGTTGCTCTCCCGCTCGGGGAGGGCCTGCTCCTGGTGCAGCAGGTGGGGGCGTGGTGATTCACCCTTGCCCGGAGAGGCTAGCCCTAGCAGCCTGGTTCCTGAGCAGGTGACTCTGTAACATCTCCAGCTGTCACAAGACAACCTCGGAGCCAGGAATCTGGCTTCTCGAAAGCAGTACAAGTGCAAACGGACCAGGTTCTGCTTCTGGTCCAAGGAAAACAGAGGGGACCCGCTATCCTGCACTCTGGACCATGTGTTATTTTTTTTGGCATACTTGGCCAGATCAGAGGTCCAGGTTGACGCCTGGCGAATATAACCTAGCGGCCATTGGCGCATGCAGGAACTCTGACACCCGCCTGTCGGACGCTCGCACTCAGTCTGGGATCTTATCGTGGTTCTTAGCGCACTTACGCACAAACTATTCGAGCCCGTGGCCACAGTGGACATCAAATTGGTCATGCTCAAAACAGTGCTAATAGTGGGACTTAATTCAGCTCGCAGAGCTAGCGAGATTCAGGCTCTGGTGGCTTCCGAGCTCTACACTATCTTTCATCTGGACAAGGTTGTGCTCTGCACGCTCCCCAGATTCCTACCAAAAGCGGTCTCCTCTTTCTACATTAACGAAGAAATTGTGCTTCCCACTTTCTTTCCAAATCCCAAGGAAGATGCCGAAAAGGGTCTCCACTCTTTAGATGTCCGAAGGACTTTAAAATTCTATCTCGACAGGACCAAGGCCTTTTGCAAGACCAACATCTTATTTGTCACATTTGGAGCCACAAGGCCTGGACAAATAGCGTCTTGCACTTGAGCATGCATGTGTTACCACATCAGCAGTGGCGTGATTTGTGTGTGTGTGAAACTTCCCGCCATATTGCTTCCTTAACACGTCATCGCGCCTCCCAGAATGCTGCCCAGGCATACTGGCAGTAAGGCCAAGGAGTGAGACACAACACCTAATTATGTTGGATGACATTTGGTCGTCTACTAGCTAATAGAGATTTGTTCTGGTGCAGGACCGCAAGAGGATGGTGGTGGTGGGAGAATAAATGCTTATGGCGAGAGGCTCTGCTTGAGGTGGAATGCACCTGATTTAGCTAGAGACTCAACCTTCTGAGTCAACCCTCTTTTGGTTCGGGCAGGCCTTAGTGGCGTGAAGTGGGGAGGTGGGGCTTAGCTGGCTGGGGCACCACGTCTGGTTCGCTGTGCAATCCCTTGGTGTGGCAGAGATTGGAGGGGGATGGTACCTATCCTTTCACCTCTCCCCTTCTTTCTAACGGCTCCATGTATTTACCTCATAAGCAACACATATACTTATTTTCCTCGGCCTTGAGCAGTCTATTTAACTAAACGTTTTAAAAGACAAAGCCCATCTATTGGGATGACCAGGTCAACCATGCCTGCAATATATTTAGGATAGCCCAAGCACATCTCGAGCCCCTGACGCTCCCACCCTTTACATTCATATTTACAATACACCATATCTCCAAATATCACCTGCTCCCATACATTCTTATGCTCGGAAACAGATTTTACTGAAGCACATCGCTCTTCCTTTTTTTACACCTTCTTCTGGTGAATGCATCCTAAGCAGACAAAAGGTCCTACGGACCCTGTGCAGGCCTTAATTCACCTGAACTCTGACAAGGTTTACACACTGTAAGACTACTACGTTGTTGAGCTGGCGCAATATTAAAATAAAAAGTATCTAACATAGTTTTGCTGTGTTTTATCATCAGGATGGGGTCCTGACCCTTGAGTGGTGGTAGTACTTTAGATCGTTTTCTTGGCAGGCATTTGGATTCCTTGCAACTGTGTGCTTGGGAGCCTTCACCAACACCAAGAAGCCAACAATAGTCCAGGATTGAAAAATGAGCCCAGATCCTTCTGCCAATGTTTTACTCTTTTCCTCCACATCCTAATCTGCAGTCCCTTTTCAGACCTTGAAACCTTGGAGGACAGAAGAGAAATAAAACGTGTCCCTTCAACTTTGCTGCTCTTTATCAGTGTGGAGAAAAAAAGCGGATTGACACTCCCTCGTGGATGACTCTATCCCCCACTGCTCTCCATTTTACTGTCATAGGATCTGTGTCTTTCTCAACTTTATTGCTGCATGTCTCCAGTTTCCCCTCCTACCTCCAAGCTGAAGGACATCCCCACCCACACTGGCAGACTTCAAACCCACACTCAAGAGGTACCTGCTGTCTTTTGAAGTGGCAACCTGTACCTGCAGTGCCACCCCCAACCCTCCACCATAACTGACCACCCCCAGCTTTGCTTGTATGTTAATCTGTTAAATATTGTTCATGTTCTCTGTTGTTGGATTTGTGCGCGTCTGTGTGGTGTTACGACTCACTGTTTCAAGACCCTTCTATTTCAGTGTGACATCCAGCAGTGTTGCTGTTAGAAATACTTTGCTCACTCCCTACTAAATACACTTTTGCATCTCCCCTGTCACACAAAATCCATGGAACAATGCAAAGTCTGGTGAGCAGGACACGGTCACACAAATACTGAACTGAGCCTGAGAACGGGCAGCAGTGGGCTGAGTGTCATTTATTTTATTCATTTATTCATTTATAACGGGCCGGTAGCCCGCAGGGCATCAGAGCGCACACAGACACAATGACTGTAACACGAGGCAAAGGGAAAAGTTGGGTCAAAGATAGATTAGGTGGATTATTCAAGGAACGTTGTCTTTAAAATTTCCCTGAAACGTAGAAGGTTTACTTCCTACCTTGGGTTCTCGAGGAGGGAATTCCACAACTGGGCTGCACGGACTGGGAAGGATCTGCCCATGCCCCTAGAACGTTTGAAAGCGGGGCATGAGATCAAGGCAATGTCGGCTGAATGCAGTTGTCTACCTGGAGAGTAGCGAGTTATCACAGTTTTAAGGTAGGCGGGAACGTTGCATAGAGGCAGCGGTGAAAAATGGTGCACACATTGAAATTGATGTGGCTTCGGAGCATGTTCTTTCCAGGGCACCCTTTTAATGATTCGTACATTATCGTTTTGAATTAGCTGGCATCTTTTTATACTTATGCCAGAGTTCTGCATCATATTATTATTTTTTTGTCAGGCTACAGTGTTTACAGCACAAAATAAATAACCAGCAATGATGGCCGACTTTCATCCAAGCTGCATGTATTGGCGAGTAGCGGAACTGTAGAGGGGGGAGCCCACTCTGCAGCAAGTGTCTGCTGGTGGGTTTGTTTTGCTATTGGAAACCCTTGTAAAGAGCGGTGCAGGGAGCTTACCACCTTAGCGTGCACAGCTTTCTTTCTGGGCGTCTGATTTAATTCACCCATTGCAGACAGCAGTTTTGAGGGACTGCCAAAGTGGAGAGGGGTCGTGTTGCCTTGAAAATATTCAATTAAGCTGGGTTTCGATATGGAGGCCGAGTAGAATGGAATCTTCCAACTGGAAGAAAAATCAACCGGTCGATCAAACTCTAAAAGCATTCCTGAACTGCCTGTATTTTACCTCCTCGCTCTGCCCTTCCTAGCCCCCCTCTGTGCCCGTCTTTAGGCTTTCTGTGGACTTTTTCCTGGGAGAGGGCGATGAAACGCGCCCACAGCTGCTTCCGCCTCTTGATGCTTGAGCCGTTGTTTATTCTGCCAGCAGGAGGGAAATACTTCTTTGCACTTTGTGTTTTAAAGCCAACATCGTTTTCATGTTACGGAAAGTAAAAAAAAATACAAATAGAATATACGGCGGACAAGCATCCACTGAATTGTGCAGTAAAAAAGAAAAGTTCCCCGTGGCTACAAACCATAAAACCTGCAGGCCTTTCTCAAGCGTGTTCCCCACAGGCTCGGGTAACCAGAAGAAGGTGAGCGTGCGAACATTTTAGCTTCAAGATTTTAACCACATGCTCAAAATGATGTCCCAATGTATGGCTTTGTCCCTTTTAGTTTTGAGCCAAACTGCTGCTGGCTGTTCACCTGCCATTGTTGCGATGTAGCTGGTATGCTGGTGGTTCTCATCATTGATTTATGGCGGCGGGGAGTGGTGGGAAGAAGTGCAGTTGCAACACCAATCTAGGTTTTAAGTTGGCTGGGGTTCAGATCCAGTAAGGTGCAAAAATTGCTCTCGTGCCGGGGCCTGGCTGGGCCTCCTTGCCCAGTTCTATAAAATTCACCCTGTCACCCCGCCCAGTTATGTAGTTCTCGATTTGTCTCACTTTCTGCACGTCTTTCTCGTTGTCTCACTCCCCACTTAACCCCAGTCTAAGCATATTTTCACGCTCTTTCTCTCTGTGTAAGTCACTTGTATAAACTCAGAATAATGGTGTACCTTAAAGTAATTTGCTTTAAATTTGATTCTTTCGGCCTAATGCAGTCGCCTTTCAAAGATTCCCATCAATCAAAGACTGAATTTGGCACCAATATTGTGATGTATAAAAGTTGGCAGCCTTTGATGGAAAGGAGGGGTCAGAAAGAGAACGAATACAATATCAATATTATGATCTATGGCTAAACTAGGGTGCTTAAAGAGCAAAGTCACTGATAAACTCTCACAATGCCCATTGAAATCTTCTGAGGGACACTGAGTGACTGCATACATGAAATGATGAGCAGATAGGTGTCCTACTTAGCTTCAGACCTGATCATCTCAAGGAGGAGTTCTGCAACCTTTTAGATGTGCAACTTGGCTTCAAGCCTCATCATCTAAAAGGAGCTCTGCAGATTGTACTAAGGGCAGCATACCACGCCTACTCCTTGGTTGGAGAGGGGGCATTTTTCTTCTCTATGCCTATTGCAGAGAGGACGGCTCTTCTAACACTTGTGTGTTAGCGGTCCACCCCTGCAATTTTAATTGCTTGTACCATGAAACTCAAATGCATGGAAATTCAGGCGAACCCACGAACTTCGTAGTGCAGTCGTAAAGGTTGCCTGCCACATATGTGCATGACATGAGGCATTTCCATTGATTACTATGGAATCAGCCAACTTTTGGAAGTTGCAAAAAAAATTGACGGATTTCTTAGGAAGCTAATGCATATCTACCATCATCGGAATCCGATGCTAACCGATAGTTTTTGAAAGGTGGAGTAGATTGTGTGGTGGTAAAGGCCATGTAACTTTTGTTCTGGGTACTGAGAGAAACCGGACAGTATTCTCCCACCTACTCTCCTGGGATCTTCCATTCAGGTGGCCAGGGAAGGACCATCGCTTTTGGATCCTGCCCCTGGGGTTGGACAATGCGAGGGAGGATCACTTGAGTGCATGGTCATGGGGTATTGGTAAGAGAATGCCCAAGGGCGAGACATGGTATTCCCATTTTCATAATTGTACCCCAACCCACTCTCTCACATCCATAATGGGGTATTTTCAATCACACCCCATCTCCCCCTCCCCATTTCCAAGAAGTACTGAGACGAGGAAGAGACGATCAGGAGCAATGAGGATTGCCTATGGAAAAACCATTAGGAAACAGGGGAAAGACTACTACCGACTACCATTGAATTGTCCCAATAATAGTCTGGCAGAGTCAGGTACTCTACTATAATCATTCACACCTGACTCCAATGAGGACTATAAAACGTGTGGTTCTGCACAGGTGAAAGAGCGAGCTGTGGATGCTGACTGGACCAGAGGAGCCTAGGATCAGGGAGCTGCAGTAAGAGAAGCCTGGAGGATCCGGAGGAGAATGGCGTGCCAAGACGCTGGTCCGGTGTTCGTGAGGGGCTGCAGTGTGGCTAGGGAGCCGTGTCTTCAGGTAGCCAGAACGAGGCAGCCTGCATCCTGCTGGCAGTATTCAGGACTGTGCTTGTTCCCTTTGGATGTGTGCCGGTCCCAATGGTGTCTGATGGGTAGGTGGTGAGAGCCCGACCTCAACCCAATGCATTCAGGAAAGACCGCTCGCTAGCGCTACGCTACCCGGTGAGTTTCGAACAAGTGAGAGAGAAACTCAGGAGCGTGCGGTTGGCTGAAGCGGAAACGGAGAAAGACCAGATTTTGTAAAGCGGCATGGAGCGGAAAGTGAGAGTAAAAGCATAAAAGGGCAGAAAGTAAGTAAGAAGGGACAAGGAAAGTGGAAGGAAGAAGATAGCGCGTTAGTGGCAAAGATATAAAGTAGAGTCCAGAGTAAAGACATTTAAATGCACTAGCGGTGTAGAAATAAAGCGAAGTCCAGAGTAAAGATATTTAAAGAGATATACAAGTAAGAAAAGAGTGCGAACGACCCGAAAGGAGGAAACCAGTAAACAGAAGAGTGAAAGAAGTGTGCAAGAGGCACGGTAAAAGGAAAAGGACAAGTGCAAGTGTGCATGATAGAAAGAGGGAAGTGTGCAAAAGGCACAACACAGAGAAAGTAAAGCAAAAGAAGGTGCAAGTGTGCACGACAAAGTGAAAGAAAGACAGAGATACGAGGTGCTAGAAGCACCTGAAGATAAAAGGTTGAAAGGAAAACAAGTACAAGAAATAGAGAGGGGCTAAAGATCAAAGTGGTCGCGCTTAGGAGGAGCAAAGTGTTTGGCGTTTTCGAAAGTCTCTGAATCTACCCCATGAAAGGATTGTATGTGATAGAAACTGTATGTAAGGAAAAAGTACATCCTGACCAGCTGAACTTGTGTTTGAAACTAGAGGGGCCTAGACTTGGGGAAGGTAAACCTGAGAGGCCTAACAGGAACTGTCTTTTTGTTTGGAACTGGAAAAATTGAAGCTTGGGGAAGGGAACCCCAAGAGACCCAAAGACAGTGTAAACTCCATTGACTTACTGCAAGAGCCCTATGTGGAAGGTTCCAAAGGCAACCCTTTTGAGTTGAACTATTTTGAACTGGCAGAACTACACCTATTGGTAAGACTACCCGAAAACAGCTGTGGTTTACACACCCTTTTTTTTAACCACTGTTTTTTCTTTAAGAAGACTTCCTATCACATTTTGTCAAAGAGTGAGGGCAAGCATAGGTTTAGACACAGACGGATTTTGGTTTTTGGACTTTCAGACATCGACTGCTCTTAGAAACATCAGTTGAGGGAACAATCCATTTAGAGTTAGGGCCAGGTAGGCATTACACCAATCCCACTGTCACCTTTGAGTGAGTCTGTGTCTCTCTTGATACTATGCCTGTCCCCCAGTACCCACCCGAACCAGTTGAAACCGTACAAATCTCCTGGAGTGACAAATGAGGTAAAATAAAAGTGTACATCTTTTACACATGGTTTTTACCTTTCATTTACCGCTCTGGGAGATTAGAGAATGACCCCCAAAACCTGTCCCATTGTTAGGGAGGATTTAATTTCTTAGGACTCCCAATCTTTGCAGATAAGTCACAATGAGAATAAATGATTGCCCAGGATCACACACTTTGCTTCATTGATGAAAACAGCATTTGAGCCCAGTCAGAGAATTAAGCACTTGGTGGTGTCCAGTAAAAGGGTCGAATGAAAAGGACCATAATACAATTGGTTTGAGTCAAAAGGACCTAAAACAAAAAAAATCGAATGCTTTTTAAAAAAATGTATATATTTTTTTTTGGTTGGTGTAGATAAAATGTGTTGTTTTTGGCCAAAAAACATGGGTTTGGGGGTAAAAATGTACATTCGATTTTTATTTTTGTTTTAGGTCCTTTTGATTCGACCCTTTCACCTATAACCGCACTTGGTCACATATGTCATCTATTGTTAATATAGGTATTTGTTAAGGTTTGGGTTTGAAAAGATTAAATCATATTTTAATAGCAATGAATCTAAAAGTACACACATTGCATAAAACACTAAAGTGACATTATATACATTGTTTAAGAAACATGGTGAGCAAAAATAGGATTATAGTTTTATTTTACCCATGCTGACTAGAAGATCCAGTATAAACCTGCAAGTGTGCATGTTTTTAAAACTATTTTCACAGTCAAAGAAAACACAACTGAATGTCACTGTGGGGTAAAATATAGCCCCTGAATGTCAGAAATGAAGAGGCCATGCCAGGCCAGTAGTTAAGAGTGAATCTGGCTGGTGCTATCCATTGGAAAATGCAGGCCAGTCCAAAACACGTCTTTTTCCGATTTAAGGCCTAATTACATGGAAAGAAATGGGCCTAGTTTAATTCTACTAAAATAGACTAGTGCGCAAGTGGAGAAAGACATTTACTGTTCACAAATGAACTGATGTTTAAATAGAAAGGCCTACTTGGAGTATTAAGGGGACATCGGTTTACCATGGTAAATAATGGCCTATGCGTGGACAATAACAAAGGGATACTAAGACATTACACATATACAGATTCAAAAACTGCAGCGGTGCACATGGGGTGAAAAGAAATATTTGTGCATTTGGAAGCTTAAAAGGAGGAATAATGCATTTTTAATTCAGAAATAAAGTCGTATGGCAGACTGCTTTTATACAATAATAAGAGACTTGATTTCAGCACATTAAAAAGACATTTGTAAGAGGGGCCTGTTTCGTTTGGTGTAGATTGGAATGCTGCTCCCTTATGTAACTATGGCTTATCTGTGTGGATAGAGTTAACTTTTTTCTGTTTATACAGTATGTAAAGAAGAGATTATATTGCGGACAACAGGCCCTGGTGCGGCATTGAAAGTAACAGATACACAGTTGGTAAATGTAATATGCTAACCTTTCAGAATGGTACACTGAAACTTGTTCTCTATGAGCTGAAATCCCCCACCCAACTGTGAACTGGATAGTGTATCTGGATTCTGACCTCGCAGCCCATTGGTTTGATGCATACCAGGGATGCAGGGCTGGTCTCAAGTTAATGCTTAAATATACAGAGAAATCACAATTCTGGTGAATTGCTGATAACATGACCAACAGAAATTACCTTAAGGTCAGGTTTCACATAAAAAGGTTCTGCTCTCAACAAAGACCCTTTGAAAAACTGAACTCAAGACCTTTGGCTGGGCCCAACAGGGAAACGGGTCTGGCTGTCAAACTAAATGCTAAAATACACAACAAGTATATTGAAATTATAGTTGCTGATAACATATCCTGCAGAAGTGACCTTAGGGTCAGGCCTTCTCATAAACAGTGCTTTGAAGCCAAGGAGGGAAAAGGTTACGATGAACATGGATCAACCAGGTGGCTGGTCACATGCTTTAAGGGCAACGGGAACTGTTTGTGGCTGATCTGAATGTGAAACTAGGGGCCATGTCATGCCCTGCCATCGATTAAACATTGAAAATGGGTTTTTCCTAAATAAATAAAAGGAGCATCGTGTGTCCTGTCGGGCGCGCCGAAATAAAATTAGTATTGCCCGACTCACTGTAAAATATAGAACTCAAAAATATCTATATTCATGTGGTTATCTGAAAGATTAAGGGGGTTGTCACCTGATGAGATTTTTCAGAACACAAAATGTAAAAATCCCTGTCAATTTGAAATGAGGTATTTTTTCTCCTCCCTCAGCCTACATCATACACTCCTCTCAATTCCTGGTCTTATCATCAGGCAGGGGGGGTGTGTAGGGGGTAGTGAGCGAGCTAGCCAATCCTGATGGTGGGAATTATGACTGTGTTAGGGTGTCAATAGCCCTATAAGAGGGCAGGTGTGCATCAGAACAGGGCTTTTTGGCTTTTTTACTTCATTCCGGGAGATAGCCTGCTGCTGGACTCTTGCGAGAAACAACTAGTAGAGAGGCAAGGAGAGTTACCAAGGCCTGGAAACCTGAGAGCCCTATCTGAGAGAGGCCTATCCAGAGGGACATTGCTGTGGGAGAGGACTGGTGTGAGCTGCCTACTAAAAGAGGATCCTAAAAGTCTGTCTGGCTTCCTGAGCAACGAGCAGAGTGCTCCCAGGTAAGTAGATATCTCAAAGCCATCAATTGCGTGGGGAGCCACTTGCCTTTATTCCTTTCCATTAGCGGGTAAAAGGGGGGTTGGGTGAAACTGGGTAGGCCCTTCACACAATGTATTCTCATTCAGAGAAAATCAGCATCTCTGTTGAAAGCGAATTGTGCTGGCAACAGCCCGCCTTCATCCTTTTCATTAAATTGTGGGGGAAGGGGGAGAAACCGCATAGACCCATAGCACATTTGATTAAAGTAAATCAATGTATTCCCATATAGAAAATCACAGGATGAGTGTTGTTAGAATTCGAATCTAACAAAGCTGATGCCCAGAGCTGGTCTTATGGAGGGGGCGCGCCGGGTGACCACCCGGGGCGCCACGCCCCCCCAGGGCACCATTAGCCCCCACCACGCCAGCTCAGGGGAGTCTTTTAAGGGCTCCCCCAAGCTGGCATAATGGGAGAAGGCGCGGCAGCCGGGCTTTTGCTAGTAAATGGGCCCGCAGCAGCAGGTGAATTTAATGACAATAGGGTGCTGTCATCAGCACCCTATTGTCATTAAATGCACCCTTCCACCGCAGGTGCTAAAAATAAAAAAAGGTGCCATTAGCCCCCCACCACGCCAGCTTGGTGGAATCTTTCAATGGCTGCCCGAGCTGGCGTAGTGCGGAGAAGGCGCGGCAGGTGCATCATGGTTATTCAATGCGGCAGCGGAGCGCATCTAATAACAATAGGGTGCTGATGTAGGATAAAAAAAAGAGAGGGGGGAAAAAAGTGGCACATTCTAGCTCCGCCCCCCCCCTCTGCCCTGCCCCAGTTGACCAGGGGCGTGCAGAGGGTGAATGGGGGCACCAATTCGCCCAGGGCGCTGCTGCCCCTAAGGCCGGCCCTGCTGATGCCCAGTGTGTTAGAGCCGGTATAGACCATAAAGACTTGGTTGACTGTTTTCTGAAACCCTCGACTTCTGTACAGAAGGGGGGCGTCCTGTATCCCAAAAGAAGTAACCCATAAAACACTGCCTTTTACGTCAGTGTGGAGGGTGCAAAACGAAATTTCCCATTCATCCCCATTCATTTAAAAAAGAATTGCAAAGCACTGCAGCTCATTTGTATAGGTGTTTGCAATACGAAATTTCCCCTTTGTTCTAATTTTCTCTGACCAAAATTTTCAGCCATTGCTTCTCATTTCATGTGTTGAAAAACGATTTCCCAAGTTCCTTTTCTCAACTGTCCCTTTCGAATGAAAGCCTAAAAACGAATTTTGTCAAACCTTAAATATATATTCTTAGTATACACCAGCCTTGTTCCTAGTCCATTGGTGACACAGGGTATTTATTGGGGTTGGGTGCGAGACGGGTTGGAGGCCTCACCAAAGTGAACTAGAAATAAAAAGCGTTTTATTGTGCGCCACCTTGCTTGGGGGCGGGGGACAGGAACTCCCTGAGTTGAGTGTGACCATCTAATAAACTGCGACATCACTTACTAGAGTCTTTTGTTTTTACACCGAATCATGTTATGCTTTCCTCCCATTTATTATCGCCCCTATTCAGTTCCTAAAAGACTAGTGCTTACCCAGGCACCCCTTTGCCTAGTCAATCAACATAGAAGTACCCGTGTTGCGATGCTTTGTAGACACGAAGCGAAACTTCAGGGGAAGCCGCTATATTTTCTGGCTTTGATGTTTCACACGAGAAAGTGTGAAGACCGAATTGGGAGAAGGGAATATGGGACAGTGGCAACGTTGGTGAGTACTGGTACTCTCCTCAAACTTAAGTCCCAGCCCTCACTATGGCCAAAAACAAGTTGATGATAGAACCGGCCAGTTTAAAGCACTGGTTCTCATACCCTCGTTAGTGCTGATGCAGCTTAACGTATGCGATCAGGAGACTGATGCAGGCAAAAAGGCATATCCACTGCGTTGTCTCTCACCCTGCATCACCCTCACAGGCATAATGATTTGCCCTAATAGTGCTAACAAAGCATCATGGGATGCAAAATATATTTGTGTTGTTTGTGTGACTAGGCCAGTAGCATGTCAAGAGGGGTCGACATGCCACAAAGTAATCCAGAGCCAGTCATGGCTCTGAGGGAGAAAATGGCAGTTGGGAGGGTCCCAGCAACTACCCGCTTCCCCATGTGCCTGCTTTCTTTACAGCAAAAGCAGTAGACCTTTTTCCCGTCCCATGTCTCTCTCCAATAATGTTCATCAGTGTTTTTTCTGTTCCTTACAGAGCATCTGCAGCATAGAATCTGCTGAATGCAAGAGACCAATTGGCACCCCACCACTGTGCCAGACTATTCAAGGCTGAGATGCCTGTAAAGAAAAAGATCCCTCCAGGATGCAGCAAACCCAGGATCCCACGTCAGCCGCAAGAGGAGCCCAACCACGATGCAGCAACCCCAGTTGGATGCCTTCAGAGACTTAGGGTCAGCTCTAGACCACCCGGGACAAGGACAAGAGGCGGGGCATTGCCAGCCCAGAGACTTATCTGGAACGGCCACCGAAGCTGGCCCCCACATACAACCTTGGACTCTAGCTTGTTAGGGCCGTTATTGCAGTTCGGCAATGTGCTGAATAAGTAGACGTGTCTTAGCCCCCGCTTCCTGCTTTTCTCTCGCACATACCCCCTTGGAAAAATACAGGGAAGGATTGGACCTGGCCAGACGACCAATCACTACAGAGGAGGGAGAATATTAGGCGTGAAATGGAAGTGGGATTTGTGTGTTTGTGTAAGGTCAGATAAGGAGGAGGAGGAGGAAGAAACAACCAGGAGGAAGGAGGAGGTGGGGGAGTGCATAGGTTATTTGATCAAAAGGTGCGGTATTGGATTAGTGTGTGCAAGGGTAATGGAGTGCGAGTGCATGTGAAGCAAGTGAAGTTAATTTATTTAGTGTAAGGAGCCCTTGGGAAGCGATTGTGTGACTGAAAGGCGATTAGTGTTGTTGAAAGTGGTTGTACTGGTGGGACTATAGTAGTGTGGAAGTAATAGTGTGAGAGGAGGAGGAGTAGCAAGCAGAGGAGGGGAATGTAGTGGGTGGAGGTGGGGACTATTAGTGGGTGGAGGTGGGGACTATTAGTGGGTGGAGGTGGGAGTATTGGTGGACGAGGAGGGGAGTAGTAGTGGGCTGAGGAGGAGGAGGAGGAGGAGGAGGAGGAGGAGGAGGAGGAGGAGGAGGAGGAGGACGAGAATAGTAGTGGAAGGATTGGATTATTAGTGTGTAGGAGGACTAGTGAGTGGTGTGAGAGGAAAAGTTACATCAAAGGGGTAGAGGTGAGCAGCATGAGGAGTCCTAGTAGTAAGGAGGGATGAACCATCAGAGAGCCAGAGGCCTGGAGGGAAGAGTAAGAGATGGGGTAGGTAGAGGGGGTCGAAGAGAATTGGTAAATGTGTGGGCGTGAGTGAATTTAGCTGAATAAAACTGGGCCAAGTGCAAGGCACTATCCCTATTCCCCAGTAGAGCACCAAGAACTGGATAGTGTAGGGAGAGTTAGGAAGTCCTGGAGGGGAGTTAGTGAGCCTGCGTTTAGGGAATCCCCATTAGTCTAATACAGACCTTACGGACAGTAGGGCAGTAGGGGTTAATGTTTGGCTGCACTACCCAGGCTTATGGATGCCTGGGTTAGGGAGGAAATTCCATGGCGGAGGTGGGTATGGGGGGGGGAAGAGAGAGAGGGATAGAGACAGAGACACACGGGACCCTCAATGACCGTTTATAAAACCCCTTGAACCTTCCTCGACACTGAGTGTTTTCTGTGACAGTTGGGAAATACCAGACTCCCCCCCCCCCAATAATGACAAAGCTATACCTGTCTGGTGCGGCCTGCAAGCAAACTGGCTCTTAGAAGCTGACATCTTGTCCCTGCATTTACAGACATAGATCAGTAGGGACCTGTTATAGTTCTGATGGTGGGTCACCACATCATCACCCAAGCCTCATGGCTTATTATCAAAGGCAGTTGGCGCTTTGTAAACATCTTGGAGTTCAATGTATCCCAATGCCTCTGAGATAATGTCTTCTCTTGCAGAAAGCTCCCAGACTGCACCGCCTCAGTGCTTTTTTTTGAACAAGCAGTGTGAAGCCAGTCTGCTTGCTGGCCACCAAATCAATGAACGTCCTGCTCGCGTGACAAACTTCTCAATCCATTTAACAAGAACAGGGAGGCGGGCACAGCTTGAAATTAGCAGGGCCAGTAGCGTTAATGCAGGGGTTTTAAAGACAAATGGTAATATTGTTTTCTTTAACTCTACACCTTTGGTTAGAGACTGATGTGCTCCTGGATGGCTTGAGTAGTAGGCGATGATTTGATGCCATTAGCACTGGAGAGAGAAGGTTCCTTCGAGAGATTGAGGCTCTTAAGGCATCTGTCAGCATGGTACAATTCACAACTCGGCTAAGGAGTTTGCGCACAGTTCAGATGCAAATAGTAGGAAAGCCACAAACTTGCACCATCGGTTTGAATTGAAGCTTGGCTTCTGACATTTCAGGTGACACCCAGGAAGCGTTTTGGATGCCTTCTTGAAGGAGAAGCAACCTTAAGGGGCTATATACTTGCACCTCGGAGCTTAGAGTCGGATGTTTGACTCCTGGTAGTGAAACGTTAGCCGCTATTAGTCCCGGCATGCCTTAACCATGCAGGGCTAGCAGCCTATTAAAGCCAGTTATGCAATCTTGCTTCATTTATGACTCGCACTCAAATTCACATGCGCGCTATCGTTCCCTCTCACACGCGCCCCTCAACACGCTTCCCATCAGTCTTTTCTGCCCACCCCATGGACCGGGGCCAAAAGTCCGCCCCATCCACCCACCCCACCAGTCCGCCTTTGGTCTGAAGCAGAGGGTCGTAGTTTTAGGGTAGATTGGTGGATACCTGCAGACACCACCATACCGGTAACCTTGCATTTATGAATTATAATCGCAAATAGTTAATTTTGTTGCATTAGTCTGAGATTTACCCGTTTTAATCCAGTTTACTTTCATCTCATTTTGCTATTTTATGGCATTTTTTGCGGATTTTTCAAGTCTTGTATGGCATGTCCACGTGTGCGATTACAGTGAATCACAGCAATATTTAAGGACCCATGTTACCAGCTCTACTGAGCTTGTGTACCGTGTAAGGATCTGTCTTCTCCTGCATCCTAGTGGAATCTGGAGTGAGTGTTATGAGTGACATTGGAATGTTACTGGATGGAATGTTTGTGTATGACTGGTGTTCTCTGGAGGGGAGTTGAAGATGTAAGCCTGAGAGAGAGGATGCCGGTGCTTGCCTGTGTGAACTGGAATCTACTATCTGATTAATATGACTCTAGAAACTGGATGTTACACTTGGAAACATAATAAAGAAGTCACTCATCCATACCATGATGTCAGAGTCATGTTGCCCTGAACCCAGATTTCCACATTGGCGACGAGGATGCTGGCTGTGCTTGGGGGACATCACAGAAGAAGAGACAAGCACCGCCCCCCAAACCAAGGAAGACCCTCTCTCTCAGGTAAGGCGAGCGCTAAATGCAGTAGGCGCAGAAGGGCCTAGCGTCAAGGGCACAGGCGAAGGCAATAAGGAGCTGCGCCAGGGCCAGATTCCAGATGGCCTGTCAACAGTTGGACAGGTCAAGCACAGAGAAAGTCGAGAGACGTTGGCAGGGCTGAGGGCCCAGAAACAGTTTTAAGGGGTTTGGAAATCCAAGCTGCGGCATGGAGGGCTTGGAGCCCAGGGCAGTAGCAAGTGAAGAGCCCTGGGGTCTAAGTTACGCCTGGAAATATGGGAAGCCATGCTGCGCAGCTGGGGGCTTGGAGCCCAGGGCAGCAGTATTAGAAGAGGTTGGGAACCTAAGCTGCGCCTAGAAGTGACAGAGAAGTTGGATGAAGAAGCTAAAGAACTTGTGGCTCATGTGCAAGGCGCCTGGAGCAGAGGAGGGTCCTGATGGCCATTCCAGCGCTTGGAGGGGTGTGGAGCCTGTGACTGGGCTTATAAAGGGGCTCGGAGCCCATTTGCAGCAACACCATAATGAGTTGGAGCCCACAACAGTAGCGTCTTGTGGGGCTGGGAGCCTGTGCAAGTGGGTTTGCTACCTTCTGCTGGCATTGTGAATTCATGGTTCAGCTCCTGCAAGCTTTGACTGGACTTGAAGAGAGCTTGGAGTTTGTGATGTGCCTAGGAGGGGCATGGTGTCTCTTGCCGGATAGCAGAGGGGCAGTGTCTTTGCCTATGGTTTGGAGAACTGTGTGCTTATTGTTTTGGGAACTGCATTATACAAGAATCCCCAGAGGTACTTTTGACTTTAAAAGATGCTGCCACGAGGAACAGTAAAAGAAGAAAATTGAGTTTTGCTTTTGATGATTTTGGTTTAAGCAGTCAATTTTAGTTGTTGACTTATTTGTCATTGTCATGTGAGGCTTGTTGATTAATTGGTCATTTCTGTGTGAATGAATTGGAGTAAATGGAGTGAAGGTAGAGTGCATGTAGTAGCCGCTGTGCTGTTAATCGGTATTTAGCAAAATGATGATTCTAGGTCATTGGTGTGTATAACAAATTGTTTTTCACACAGATGGTCTCAAAAGTGAATTACAGTGTTGATTGACCAGGATGGTAGAGATACCTGGCTCAAGTTGATATGACACGTGTTTGCTGCACTAATAATTTTCTTTTCCAGGATGGACATTTTAGTTGAGAGTGGAAAACACTGATGTTTTAAATTCAAATGCTATGACTTGACTAATATTTTAATTTTTCAGGTGGATCGGTTTATACATGCTAGAGTTTTAAGAGTTTAAAGTAGTGTGTACAATGTTGTTATTAAGTGCAATGTTAGGAACTTTATATGTGAAGATTAGGTAATGAGTATAACGTGAGTGATTCTAGTGATATGTGATACACTAGTGGTATGTATGTAGTGTAGTACTCCCGGAGTTAGGTTTTTGTGTGAAGGGAACTTTCAACACGGGCAAATGAGGGGTAGTGGGGTCACTGAGTTTGTGAAGTAGTTACCCGAGTATTAGATATACTCAGCCTGGTTGGAAGTGGTGTGTATTTAGGCACACCTGGGTCTTGTGATTGTAGGGTGTAAGGGAGTTAAGTGTGTGTTCTATTGTGGGATGTTGGAGTTAGGATTGGTATGAGAGGTCTGGGTGCCTCTATGTGTGGAAAGTTTAGTTATGGTATTTCAGTAGTCAGAGGTGCCTCTTCTTCACTTAGCAGAAAGGGGAAGGGGCATTGTTTTAAAGTGTGTCCCACGGCTGTGAGGACGTTCATTGGTGT
Source organism: Ambystoma mexicanum (assembly GCF_040938575.1). NCBI lineage: Eukaryota > Metazoa > Chordata > Amphibia > Caudata > Ambystomatidae > Ambystoma > Ambystoma mexicanum. The sequence goes on along the minus strand of NC_090928.1, from coordinate 536,311,596 downwards.
TGGGAAGTTGTTAGCAGAATGTCTTTGTTTGGTGAGATGATGCATGTGCATTAAACGTTTAGGTGTCTGTGTGTGTGCGGGTGTTTTCTGGTCGGTTTTTGATATCTCTTAGGAGGGGAGATATGTAAGGATCTGTCTTCTCCTGCATCCTAGTGGAATCTGGAGTGAGTGTTATGAGTGACATTGGAATGTTACTGGATGGAATGTTTGTGTATGACTGGTGTTCTCTGGAGGGGAGTTGAAGATGTAAGCCTGAGAGAGAGGATGCCGGTGCTTGCCTGTGTGAACTGGAATCTACTATCTGATTAATATGACTCTAGAAACTGGATGTTACACTTGGAAACATAATAAAGAAGTCACTCATCCATACCATGATGTCAGAGTCATTTTACCTGAACCCAGATTTCCACATACCGCTTTCTATTTTTTCCAAAATAGATGTTCCTATTTCGTTTCTTTTGTAATAAGGTTATGAAATAGATTACGGTTTCAAAAGGAATATAATATGAGAACCTCCCAGCCCATTTTGTCAGGAGGAAAGGTTTGCGTTTAATGGGGCTTTCTGTGCTCTCCTGGAGTGCAGGGCTGAGGCTTCGGCACTGTAAGTGGAATTTAATAAGCCTGAAAACGACTTAAAACCCCCGGGAGCAACAGCCAAACCCTTGATGTAATGCTTTGTACTTCAGGCACTGCTATACATTTCCACTAGAAAGGGGAGCATGCTTGTTTGCTCAGTGACACAGGTCCAGTTTTTGTGTGTCTCTGTCTAGCCCATCCATCTCTCTCTACCCACGTGACTTCACTTTACAGCAGATGAGAAGCATTTACAAGTCACTTGACTTTTTACAGTTGAATCGCCATTGGAACATAATGCACAGTTACCAGATATTCCTCTTTCACTCGCATTTCTTTCAGGCGCCCATAATCTCCCCTTTACTTCTCATTCTCGCAAAAGATGTTTTCCTTTGATTCCACCTCTTCCCTTTACTTCCTTTTTTTCACTCTCCCTCTCTTCGACTTCCTCTATTTGGTGACCTATTCCTCCCCTTTTTACTCCTCTTTCCATCTTCTCCTTTACCATCTATTCTTACTTTTGTCACTCTGTCAGGGCAGATTACTAACAGTTGGTCAGAGTTGACTGCTATGATAGTTCAGAATGCGTACGAGTGGCTCTGTGTTGTATCTAGTCGATCTTTGCTTCTTGGGGTACGCCGTCCTTTTTGTGGTCTGTTTTAGTTTCAAGACACCCATTGTGAATTCTCCTTTTTCAGATGTCTGTACTCCACCTGCCCGACCAACTTCTCCTTGCTAAAGTCTGATAAGCGGTTGAAGTGGGCAGGTTTTGGTGGTGGCCCTGGAACGTTGCACTTGGCTCTTGCATCAAATTCACCCACCATGCCAGTGTACGGCAGAGACGCACCCCTGACGTCTATGCCGTACACTCCACCATCTCCTAAGGCCTTTGCCTGAAAGTGGAACTGGAGAGACGCGTGGTGTGGGCACAAGGATGCTGCATAGAGCCTGCTTCCCTGGCCTTATTGCCAAAAGCAGAGGTCTGTGAAGAAGGTGCTACAGGGGCTTTACAAGGGCTCTTTTACCATGTTTTCCTACTCCTGTCCAACCATATGTAGGGAGTACCTCAGCTTTTTGGCAGTACTTGGCAATTATGTGAGCGCCAGTTCTTTTGATGGCCGGGAGGATAGTTCAGGGGCAACACGTTTGTCTTGGAAGCAAGACAACGCAGAGCAACACAGGTTCAAATCTTGGCCCCATGCTTAGAGACTTGTCTCCGGTATTAATGCTGGAAATGGAAAAACATTTACTGGGGGAACCATCTCATCCTTGGAGGTGCAGGCCGAGGAACTGGGCCGCACGCCAGGTCATGCAATACAGTATCTCTGTATAGACCCCAATCCTGTCGATTAATAATGTCCACAATTTAAAATTTTAAATACGTCTTATAGTTTCAGTAAGAAACACTTTTGAGCGAATAGTGGAAGTTGGGCTCTGCAGTTTTGATTGGCCGTACTGCTCACTTTAAGAAAAAAAATCTCTATACATTTCATTACATATATATCATTTTGGACATCTGCAATAAGTATGCGAGGCTTTGGCTGTTTCTGTATTCAGTTCCCTGTGCAATCTCTACTGAAAGTGTCTGCTTGTTGAAACCTGGGTTGCTCGTGCATGTGATAACTCGGCTTCAGGACAGATTTTGCTGGGAGTTTCCTGTTCTAAAGCTGAGTTATCACACGCACAAGCAACATGTGCTTCAACAAGAAGACTGCTTTCTGAAGACTTGGCACCGCTGCAGTCTCCTGAAAGCTGTTTGCTCTTTGAAGTGCGGGTTGCACATCCGTGGGACCACGCGGCGTCACAGCAAATCCGTCAGTGTCTGCGTAAGCCCCTGGTTTTTTGGGACAGGGCAGCGCTCCGGCAAGACAGGTCTTGCTGGAGTGCTTCTCTGTCTTGTTCCTGCCATTTCCTGCGCTGGTTATAGAAGATTAATTAATTCATGGCAATATTTGTCATTTTTCAGGGCCACACCCGGGCACATGATGGCAATATAAAAAAGCGTATGATGCGAGTATCTGGGGAATGCCCTACATAGCTATTTGATGGTAAGACCAGGTATATGATAGTAATACCTGCTAAATGATTGTTATACCTGGTATACAGTGGTAATAACAGAAATGTCGACGGTGAATATAAACTCTAGTCAAGAGAGAGTAAGGTGAACCAATTTATTGCAACAAAATCTATGAAATTCTGCGGGTATGGGACGTGATGACAATATACACTCTGAATCAACCCCTGTAGATATCATTCATAATGTCATTTTTGTTCACATTTTTGATCCCTGAAGTGATGTCATATATGTTCTTATAGGCACGACAATGGGGGCGATTGTGAGCGAAGATTGTGGTTATCCCCCATACATGTTGTCATACATTGGTTCATCTTAATCTTTTTCACTGAAATTCAAGTATTTTTTAATGCTATATGTTTTTCATTGCCCACTTGCCATGGTCTTTGGCTATCACCTGTGGTCATAGCCTTTGGCCTTGGCCACTGTCCACTCTGCAACAATTAGTATAACAGATTTTGAACCACTGGGCATGGCCTTTGGCTGTAAAACGGAAATATAATGGGGTTATAGAAGCAAGCAGAGTATCCTATATTGGTGGAGCTGTCAATATTCTGGGATTTAAAAACTGGGAAATGGCAAACTAGGAATACAGAGATTGTGGATAAGCGAGCATGCTGTGATTGCGCAGAATGGACCTTTATTGGGTTTATGTGACAGTAATCTGGGATTTTGCTAGAAATGAGTATACTGGATTTAACCAACTGGGAGAGTTTACTCTGTTTATCAAACTAGGAACAAATGAGAATGGTATGTTAGGTCTTCCAGTCATTTAACTGTTGAGCAGGCTGAAACGAGGAGGTCTGGACACAAAACCAGAGTTTGCTGTACTTCAAGTTCCAAGCTACACCTTACTGATGATGCTTAAACATGTCTGAGATTGCTTGTGGCATAGTATATGAAAACCTCACACCTATTGAACATCGCACATGTGAGGGGTGTTGTGACATCACTAGTGACCTGTAATAATGAAAGGCCAACACTATTGCACTGTAATCAGTATCACACTTTAGTTGTGCTGTCACAATGACTGCTGCTTGAGCCAGCACGGAGCAGAATTCCAGCTGCCACTACAGCATTTAATTAAAGGCATGACAAGCTTTACAAATATTTCTTGTAAAATAGCTTTTTGTGGCACTTTACAGACATTAATTGAAAAGGAACTGTTTATGGTAGTATGTTCATTTTGTGCACTGCTGAAGTTCAACACATGGAAACAAGAATCTGACTACACGTTATCTCATGTGGAAGCACAAAATGTTTTTAGATACATTTTGTTCAACTGTTTTTCTGAAACACGTTAGAATCTGTTTGAAATGGGAAAGAAAAACGAATATGGACCTTCTAAATGAATCACCATTATACAAATCACTTACATCAAAATGAGCAAGCACCAAGGTATTCAAGGGGAGGACTACTGTGTGGTCTTGTATTAGAATTACCCTCCGTAAAAGGGATATTACAAGTCAACTCTGTGTTCCGTCACCACCTCCGTGAGTTTGCCGTAAACTGGCAATGATTTCCTAAAACTAGTTACTTATTATGCAAAATGGCAATGAAGGAGGAAAAATTGGAAGTAGTAGATCACGTAGCTGGGATTTTCCATTTTTAGTTGTCCGAGGAAGGAGTGTGTACCTTGAGGGTCTGAAGAAGGAACGTGGGTTTTGTATTGCCCAGATGAAGAGAATGATGTCAACATATGGTGAATGTAAGTGTATTGCCAGTAATGAATTAATATAGAGCCAAAGTAACACCAGCTCTACTTATAATACTGGCATTTTTTCTTATAATCAGAGTCTGACAAAGCACAGAGGGCCTAATTTGGCGGATGGTATTGCGTCAACTGGACTGTGTTCCGGCTACAATTAATACACCAATATCTTGGGTTGTTATGCCTGGCTGTACAGTTGAAATGGAAGACACTGTCCTTTTTTTGAAAATTAGACTGCCCCCGAAAATTATTTATTTGCTCCGTCTGCTTTTCAAATTGGATTGAAGTCCTTATTGAATAATGTGGTGAGGTCTTTAGAGACATTACGTTCGAATACCCCCAAAAAAATGGGGTTTGGGAAACGGATTGGTGCCTTACATGAATGGCAAATGAGAAATATGTATTATTCCAAAATGTCCAATCACCGCATAAACCGCTGTTTGAATGTGTGCCTTACTTAAATTGATTACCATGTCCTAAATGGAGGGGAAAGTTCCAAAGATTTTGTTTTAACCCACTTGCTTCTAGTGAAGTTGTAGAGGCACGTAATGGGGGTGGCAGGAGGGGAAAGGATAGCAGATATTGTGAAGGGGAAGGCTTACTGGAGACTCTGGGGCATTTTGTAACTGCTTGTCCTCAAACATCTGTAAGGTATAACCATTTAAACAAGTTTTTAAGTAGTGTTTTAGATTGTATAATCGGGAACACTCCTGGCACCAAATCTTACATGGCAATTAGGTTGCTTTGTCCTTAGCAACACTTAGACGTATTGATGAAATGTTTGAATATATATGAATTCAAGGGATTATGGATGTTTTAATGAGTGATAATAATTAGATGCTGTGCTGCGTTTTTCGTACCTTTTTTTAATTGTTAATGTTTGAGGTTTCTTTTATAAACCATGAGCACATAATTGCCATTTCTTAAATTATTTTTTATTATGTGCTTGCTACCTGGTTAAAATATACACTGTAAGGGTGTGGAAGGAGAAGACTGCCACACAGGTGGATGGGTGTGGCTCACAAAGTAGGGGTAGTGTCTCCCTTCCCCTGCCCTTTTTTAGGCTTCTCTTGGCAGTTCAATATGGTTGGGGTAATGTCTCCCTTCCCCTGCATTTTCTCAGGCATTGCACAGCAGTCTATTGTAATTGTGGGAATGTCTCCCTTCCCCAGGCCTTCTCAGGCTTATCGCAAGCGTTGGCTATGGTTGGCTATAGTTGGAGGAATGTCCCCCTTCCCCAGGCTTACTGTGACAGTACAACAGGCAGCCTGGTTTACTGCCTTTCTCAAGTGTGGGTCCCAGACCCCTTTGTACTGGTCTCTTTCGTTTGGGTCCCAGACCCCTTCACACTGGTTTATAAGTGGGTTCCAGGCCCCTGCACACTGTTTTTTCATGTGTGGGGCCCAGACCCCTTCACAATGGTTTCTTATATGCGTGTCCCAGACCTCTTCACAATGGCTTCTCCTAAGTCCCAGAGATCCACAGATAGCCCCTGTACCTTCTCTCTCTCAGGGCTCCTGGTTGTTGGCCTCCTCCACGGGTCTCTGTGCATCATCCTATGACTCTCCTTTGCTCCTTCCTGCTTTTGCGCTGGGTCACGTGGCTGACACCCTTTTGTGGAGCCGCTCATTGTGTTCCTGCTTGACTGCGTCATGCAGCCCTCTCCTGTGCATGGGCCTTCTACCTGGTCCGCTTCCAGCAATTCGGTCTTTGGTGGAACAGTTAGGGACTCTGGAACTCTCCCTGTTATGTCCTGGACAGCAGCTACAGGCTCAGCTCTTCCTGGTGTGGGAAAGGACCTCTGCTTGCAGGGTCTCTGAGGAGGGATTGCCAGCAATGTTAGTCCATCTTCCATCTTTAAGCTACTTGAGGTTTGACCACTAGAATGTTCAATCCGGTTCTCTGAGAGGTTGCTCAGGGCTCTGCGCATTTTCCTTGTCACAGTTGGTAAACATGGGTATTTGGTATAGACAATCATGTTCTCCCTCGTCTCGGTACTACAAGTACTAAAGGCTTAACTCCAGTATATAGGAAGGCTGATGGGGGTAGAGGGAGGCAAGGAAGTAGGCATGAAAGAGGTGGATGAGTGGTGGGGATATCGTGTTAACCCATGATGACTTCCCTGTTTCCGAGAAGGGGAATCCCTCCCCATGAGATCCTCTTGGTGAGTACTGTGGAAGTGGTAGGCAGGCCAAAACGGGGAGGCCGTGTAGAGTGAGGATGCGTTGTGTTTGCAGACAGACTGGCTCCCAGCTCTGCTACACTGAAAAGTGGGAACACAATGAAGGCACCAAGGTCTTCATAGAAATTAGGATCAGATTTATTACAGGAAGAGGAGTAGGATACATTTGACATACTAGACTAGCTAGGCACAACCACTGACATGGAAAACGGGGCCTGGGGAGTACCCTTGGATGCAAAGGGGGGAAAGGACATCAGTGGAGAAAGGGAAGGGTTGGAGAAGGGGGCTGGTAGAGATGGTGAGGGGGAAAAGAGAGGGACAGGTGCAGAGATACAAGGGGGACAGAGAAGCAGAGAGGGACAGGGAGCACAGAGAGGCTAGCAGGGGAGGCAAGGCTGAGAGGCCAGGAGAGAGAAGCCGGGGAAGAAGAGACAGAGAGGCAAGGAGACCCACCGGTGGAGAACTAGAGCAGGGCTGGGGAGAAAGGGAACCAGGGGAGAAGGATAAGGCCAGAAAGGGGAAGAGTACCTGCCAGACTGGCCTCTGCAGCCTCAGCCCCCAACCCACTTCAGCAGCCAAGAAAAGGAGTTTGTCCCCAGTCCTTTCTCCACAGGCTTATATAAGGCTGTTGCTCCACCTACTGCAGGGACAGCCTTTCATCCAGGAAAGTGTTTGTTTGGGCAAGTGTTGCCAGGGTCGTTTCCAGGGGAGATGGGATGCAGAGTGGGGACACACACTTTCAAGTATTCTGTGTGATTCCCAAATCAGTGGAGTTGGCAGTTTGAGGCCAGAGGGGATGTTAATTGTAGGGTATGGGGAGATGACATTTTACAGTGCAGGGCAGTTGGGCCAAAAGGGAGGTTGCTTGTTGGACACAACAAGTGGAACTGATTTGCAGGGTTCAGAGAGGCTTCATGGCAAGACAAAAGGGAGGATGAATTATAGGGTGGGATGAGTGGGAGGAAGAGTTGAAAGAGGTTCCAGGCTGCAGCTGAGCAACAGATAGAACTGGTTCTTTGTTGACGGATCATGGCTTAGGTCCACAAACCGCCACCCACACAGTACAGGGGACACAGAGGAAAATGCATTTGGGATAAATAAGTCACCCAATACTTCAGAAAAATATGTTGTGCAATAAATACAATAAATACAGCGGGGAAATTAGAAGGCATGTACTACATTGGAAATAAAAGGGTACATAGAAATTGCCATTTCCACAGTACCACCCCCAGGGGGACGATCTGGTAGCGACCGCACCTCCATGGCCTCACGAGAAAGGACAACATCATATGATTCATCACAACACACTTAAGAGGATTATGTTCATTCATAAAAATGTAGTGTTATTGCCACTTTGAATATATCTCTAGCTCTTGGGTTTGATGTGGTGTTTTGTAGTTTTCCTGAATGAACTTTAATAATCAACATTGCTTCTCTTTTGTGTGAGCTCTGAGAAGCATCGGTTCTCCTTGCGCGTCTGCCTTAGAGCTGCACCACAGTGGAAAAGTCATGCAATCTTCAAAAGAAGGGCTTTTACTGACATGAAAGTAGACCTTCACTTTGAAAGACTGAGTTATTGGACAACCTAGGAGCTGACTGCTTTCTGTCTCAAGCATCAGCCTGTTACTTTTTAAAATCCCGCCACTTTTAGTGACTCGCCCAATGTGTGTATATAGTGTAACCTCTACGAACCACCTAGTCTTATTCAAATTACTTCTTGCTCCATTTGGATGACGAACCTTAAGATACCACTAGGCAAATTCCCTAATTCAGAACTAATTTTAGGCCTTGATCCGACGTTCATACTGCAAGCATCATTAGTGTATGTGACAGCGATATGGGATGAAGAAATGCCACACGATTGTGTGTTCAGATGCTTTGTATGTGTTAGGAAATTCCAAGTAAGTGGTGCTCATTACTTGACCAGCACTGAACATTATTTAGACACAATCTTTGTTACAAGCATTGCATACATGTGATGGATGAATTGTTAATCTGAAAAAAAAAGAAAAACTCTTTTCATATTTCAACATTAAAAAGTGACAAAGGTATCTGCATCAGAAACGTGTCTACATTTAATCAATTTCCTAACAAGGAATTCTATTTTAGAAATAGATGAGTGTGCAATCAAGTAAGCGGGCACGACTTACAAATGTTGTTCAAGCACTGCATGTCGGAGACCACACCACAGTTTTCTTCCTACAAGTAGCTAATTTTCGATTTTATTACGGCAAACTACAACGGTTGTAATTTGACGCAGTATAAACGAAAATGCATACTAGCATGCATAACAGGTTAAGAGTTCGATTTATAAATTATTTGAAAGGGGCTGTTTGCCTCGGAATTAACCACAAGTCTTTCATTTAACTATTTTTTTAACACCTAAATATGATTAATCTGTTTTGAAAGATGGTAATTGCATGTGCACGCGCAATGGATTCGGTGTTCGTGCATTATGGCAAAAGGGTAGCATAAAATACAAATAATTATTTGGGTGTTACTGGCACAGCACTCTTCTGGATTTACAAGAGCCTACCTCTCAAATGCCACTCGTTCACAGACAGCAGAATTGTTAAATACATGTTTTTGAATTGTCATTTCTTAAAAGTTAATGTTGCACATTGCCAAAGTTAAAATATTGGCCTAGATGCTGGTCCCTGATGTCCTGGTTTTCAATGTTCTGATTTTAGAAGCCACGCAGACGCCCAACAATGTGGTATAGAGATTTTAAATTCATTCGTTGTGAAATCTCTAATCAAATAAACCTCATAGAGAGTAAGTATAGTGCATCCTTGGCAATTTAAAGCGTGAAAACAGTAGAGGTTCCTTTGTGGAATTGGGCGTTTTGTCACTAGAGCCTGCTTCCACAGTGGGCGTCGCAGGTGGCAGGGCCAGTGAGGGACCCCAAACACCAATATTCTTTGAAAGGCATTAGGCAGCATTTATTATATATCTTACATCACCAAAAAATGTGACAAAGCCATACATGAATAATATCCTCAAACTGTTTCATCAATTACATCACCAATTACGTAATTACGTGCTAGAGCTTGGGGGAGGTGTCAACGGTCATCGCCCCTCACGCTCTGGGATAGGCCTGAGGGAAATATGAGACCCCCCCCAAACCGACCAGACCCGCTCTACCTTTGCACAGGCCGATGAGTACCGCTCTGAGCCTCTGGCATGACACCTCACTGTTCTGTGCCAAACCTAGGACCCCAATGTAAATCGGCAATAAATCTCCCTTCCAGTGACCCAAATGGTTGAGCCCATAGCTCAATTCAATGAAATGTATTTCAACCTACCGCAACACATGCTCGTAACCCTTGATCTAAGGGGGTGGGCGGGTGGGAAAATGAAAAGTGCCCCCTCTCTTTTTATACCCTCCCGGGACCTCTTGTCTCTATACTTCTGGCGCCGAGCGACGTCACCATGCCACCCAGCACCGGGGTGGTACCACCCCCCCTACATTTTTGGCCCACCACCACGCCTCCCAATCCGCTGGGCTGGCTAAACACCAGGGCTGCTATTGCGTGCCTCTCAGGAGCTAGGACTGCTGGCGCAAGGAAGGCCTTGACACTAAGCTTGGTGTCAGTGGAGACAGTGTGCACATGACATTGTTTTGCAGCCGATGTATCTGCGGTAGCATCTTGCTCACTTGACTCAGCTGAGTAGCAAACACTCCTTCGACGTGACAGACCAATTACATGAGCATTATTCGTTTAATGCCGGCTGTTTGGAAGCTTGTATTGCACTGGGCGTTGATGAGCTCGTGCAGATATAGACGGACGCGTTAGAGCCTGGGTTGGGCTTTTGCGTAGCCTGTCAGTCACATACCTAACTCGTTTCTCGTCTTTATTTTGTCGTGAGTGATGACAAGTAGGTATTGGGCACCAAGCGTAATGCTGGAAACGGCAAGACCGGTTATGTTTATTTTGAAAACGTTTTTTGCACACTAAATGGCAGGATATAAACGTACGGATCACCTAAACAGAATGTACCATGCTGAAGCCCACACTTGTGCAGAAAGTGTTTCTTGCAGGTAACTTGACATTGTTAATTGAAAACCCTTTAGCCAATGAACCTTCCGTTTTTTTGGGCCTAAAATGTGAACAATCGTTAATGTTTTTTGGCAGAAAATGTCAGTGTCAATGTTTTGTAAAAATGCTGTAAAATGGACAGAAAGTCAGTCCAGATGATGATTGGTTGCACTACCATAACAAGTTTGCCAACCACGGAGTTTATGTCAGAATGCAGAATTGCAATGGGACTGTTTTGAAATCCCCCACTGGTTCATCCGCAAATCATGTGCGCTCTTTGCCATCCATCGCTCTACAGCTGATCACTTCGGTGCACAGCTCCTTCTGGAGACGACGACCAGGACTCCGCCCCCAGACAGCAGATCCAGATGTCTTGACACCCCCTTTGAGGCAGGGAGTGTTTAGTTCTCAGTGCCCCTGTCCTGCACCTGTTGGCCATTTGCCCTTTCAATGCAAGCCCTTCAGTAAGTCACTCCAGTGCCTTTGTGACCATCTGCTCGTAGCGCTATGTAAGAACTCCAAATAGGAGTCATCTAGTCCGGTATTCTCGGAAATAATGGTCAGAAAAAGAGTCAAAACTCCCTTACACCGAAAATTGCACTTGGTTGGGAGATTAAGACGGCAGTTCTAGATGGCTATTGGGGTAGTTATCGATAGTTGAGTGTGGAAAAAGATGGGTGCAATAAAAAAGAAAGTGAACAATGGGAATGGGAATAATACACAAAAATCTCACAAATCGAATCATTCTGATGCAAACCGGGTGGAAAGATGGTGAAACCATGTTTGCAAGGTGTCTCCTTAATCAGTGCACAATCTTTCTTTGTTCTCGGAGCGTTTTCTAAAATAAAGGCGAGCTTGGTGAACATTCATTTAGAGCTCATTATCAAGGAATTAGCCATTTAACTAATCAAGTTAAATGCATTTGGAAATATACTTGGTGTTTTACGTTAATCTTGCCTTCCAATGAATAAGTTGGTTTGAATTCTTTTTGGAACGTTCCAGAGTACGAATAAAACATTTACTTGATTTTAATGACATTGTTGTTTTCAATTCTCCTTTTTTTTTAAAAAAAACAAAACGTTTTATTACGTTTTTAAGTTAATATGGGTTCAGAAAGAAAAACGAAGTGTGCACCTTATCATTTCCAGCAATCGCCACCTTCAGCTCCCCACGCTCTGCCCCCAATCCCGTTCTCTTCCTTAATGTCCGCACTCCCCTCTGTCCAGAGTCCACGTTCTCCCCTCTCCCCGCTCACTGTTACCCTACCCTTCCTTCCTCACTTCCAGTGTACACATGTTGTCATATTTTCGTATACAGCCTCTATTCGTGTACACCACCTGGTCCCACCTTTTCACCTCATCCATTCCTGACTTACATGCTGTGATCGTCAGGGGGTTTGGACTCATCCGCCTTTCCTCTGCCGCCCTTTTAGCCATGATGCACGCAGCATTTAGAAAGGTTATTTATCTGTCAGCCTCCTCCTCCTAGAGTCCCAGTTTACTGACCTGTCCCAGCCTTCTTCGACCTCCTGCTGCACCTCCCCCACTCCCTCCCCCACTCCATACCTCTGCAACTTCGGGCAGTGCCTTATTATGTGCATGATGGCCCCTCTCTGGGTCCTGCACTTTGGGCAGGCCTTGTCTTCCCCCGGCCATCTTTTTTAAACGCTGGTTAAAGTAATACACCCTATGCAGATAATTACAATGTACCAGCCTAGGGCGGGCTGCGATAGTGACTTCCCTTGGGTACTGTAAAGCTGCCCTCCAGTCTTCTTCGACTATCTTCCCCCAGATCCTTCACCCATCTCTCCCACAGGTAATTTAACTGCTCCATCGAGTGAGTGCTTAAAACCCTATAAAGGGTGGAAATCTGTTTCTCCTCAGTCTCCCAGTCAAGCACATTCAATTGAGAGGCTTGGGGGATTTCATTGGGTCTGAGCAGGTGTGACTGTAAGGCATGTTAAAGCTGCAAATATTGATAATGATCCTGCCTGTGCAATCCCCAGTTGTCCTTTTATTTCTTTGAATTATCTAATACCCCACCCCCCGAACGAGACCACATCCCCCACCGTCCTAATTCCCCACCATCTTGATCCCCCTATCCTTCCACTCCCTTCCCCAGTGCAGGTTTTGAATGCCTTCGATGTGTGTCTTTCCCAAAATTGTGGCAGCTAGTGGGAGCTTTGTCTCCCACCCCACATGTTTGTGGGATTGCTTCCAAGCTCCATCCACCACTTCTATGAGGGGGAGGTCCCCTTTTGGGCCGGTGGATCCATATGAGCCCCTTCCTTCCTCCCCCCCCCCCCATCAATTTTAGTTCTGTGTCCACCAGGGTATCCCTCCCCAGTATGTCCAACCATTTACTATGGCCAGCTTTGTCACCCAGTAGTAGAGTCTCAAATTAGGTAGCCCCAGTGAACTGGATAGTCCAGCCCCTTTGATGAGGAGCAATTGCCCTGGAGATGCAGACTTTACTCATACATCAATAATAGAGCCGACTCAGGAAGCTGACTAAAGGAAGACTGTTTTAATATAAATTTTCTAAAACAGGGAGCATAACTAACATCAACGCAATCGCTCGATCTTCTTACTCAATGCATTTAAGAAAAAAGCGGAACTTTTATAAGCAATATTCATCATCAATGACATCTAACCTACGTGTGTACTATTATAATCCTACATGGCAAACTACAAAAACGTATAAACCTGGGTGATTGGCTCTGAGTGAACATCTAAGTATATGATCCATACTTGTCTAAAAAAGTGTAACTATGTGATTGGTTACTTAACATCAGATGGGGCAACTAAGCCCTCCCCTAAAAATGACCACTATGAACGTCACTAAATACACAACGTCCCATTGGTCTACATACTATAGGACCCCTGCATATGCAGGTCCTCTACAATTGGTTGGCACTCTATCCTCCTTCAGTACTTTTCCACCTACGTTAGCAGCCTGACCATCCAGGTGCTGGTGGGGTCGCCTTAACTTTAGCTTCCCACCAATTAACATATCAATCTATCATCACCTCAGTGGTCTAATGTCAATTAGGCTTTTGAAGCTTGTCCTTGAGAGTGTTCTTAGCTCTGAGAAAATTAGGGAGTGAGAAGCACTGTCTGCCTCCGTGCGTAGGTGTGACCATCTTGTTCATCCAACTTCTTGCTCCCATGTGACTGGAGACCATGGAATCAAGCCTTTTCGTGCATTTAATATTATTTTCTAATTGTCCTCTGACTTCTTTTGTTTCGATCAAGCCTTCTGGAGAGGAGTTTGTTCTTTCACATGAATTGAATTCAATGTCAGTTCATTCCAGTTTGATAAGACCTTGGCTACTTTGCTCGTCCAGCCTTGCCTTCACTTGTAATTGAACTTACTTTTTGAATGTGACACACTAAAAGGAGGCCTTCTTTGCTGCTGTCCAACCTGGTATAATACGTTTAGTGGAAATATCCATAGTTCTCTTATTCCTATATATTTATACGTTGGCGCTTGCCGCAATCTATTCACTATAAGCTTAAAGCTAGCTTCACAATTACTTTACTGCATACGTTTCTTTTGCATCTGTACACATGTAAAATAACTTGATATCTTCATCTGTTTCTGTGGCATAAGCTTCTTTACCTTGATCCCAAGATGTCACTTACCCTTATTACTTTCTTGATGCCTTATAGAATATTTGCATTCTCTGGTCACTGCATCTCTTCTCTGTACGTCATTTTCAGCTCCATGTAACATATACTGGCAATGGTTAGTGATATTTACCATTCATCCTTGCCGCTTATTGGCTTTGCTTCTTCAGGGATTTCATTCAGATGGCTATCATTTCCTTGTATACAGATATGGTTTCTCAATGGGTACCTTGGCTCCCAGATTCTCTTAGGTACTGGCACTTTTACTGGTACTGGACTCAGTCCATACTCTGCTTTGTCGATTCAACTGTTCTGTTTATGTCGCATACTCTGGTTTCCAGCATACAGGTAAAAGGGGTGGGTCGGTTGAGGTGGGGGTACTTGGCTCCTCCTCTACACCAGGTCCCCTTCCCAAGTAGAATTTTATATAAGGTTTCCATTTTCGCCCTGGGTGTTTTCCATTCCCACTGGAATCCCCTCAATATCTTATTCTGTTGAATTCTCTCGTCTGCAGTCCAACCGGAGTATACTGAATGAGATCTAGAAATCTAGGCAAGGTCACCATCTTGCATAATGCTACCCTTCCCATGAGAGAGAGATTGGGAGAGTCATCCAGTGTTCGGTGTTCTGCTCAAATCTTTTAATTGCTGGGGTGAGATTCAGCACCACGAAACATGATTCCTCCTTCTGGACTTGTATCCCTAGATACCGAAATCCTCCCACCTTGGTTCTCAATGGTGAGTATCGCATTCGGATTTGCTCCCCCCATTCCACCTGTTCTTGGTTGGATTTGTCCCAGTTGATGGCCAACCCAGAATATGAGCCAAACTCCTTCAGGATGGCCATAAATCTTGGGACAGAGGGCTCTGGGTTAGTGACATAAAGCAGGATATCGCCTGCGTAAAGCAATATCCGCTCCTCCCTATCCCCCAGCCACACAAATTCTGACACCTCTGGATCCCCCTGATCCAGTCTGCCAAGGGTTCCAATGCTAGGACGAACAACATGGGTGAAGTGGACATCCCTGTCTGGTGTCGCGGCCCAGTGTGAACCTCTTGGAGATCCTTTCATTAACCCTCACCTGGGCTGTTAAGCCGTTTGTATAACATCTGGACCCATCCTACACAGCCCTCTCAAAACCCATCCCCTGTAGTACCGCAATAAGATGCGCCCATTCGATGGAATCAAATGCTTTTTGGCCATCGAGTGCAAGAATGTCCAGTGGAAATGCAACTTTTTTGCCCCTCCCAGAATCAGTTGGAGGCGTCTGATGTTCAGTCTGGTCGATCTATTTGGGATGAAACTGCATTGGTCCTCCTTCACAATGTCTGGTATAATATTATTCAGCCTATTGGCTAAGGTCTTGGCAAGGATCTTGTTTTCTATATTTGTTAGGGATATTGGTCTGTAGGACCGGCATTTCTCCCTTGGTTTCCCCTCTTTCGGTATAACTATGATTGTGGCATCCCTGAGATCTGCTGGGAGCATACCCCTCTGCCTGCTCTCCCTAAACATTTCCCACATTGGCCCCGCAACCTGCTCTTTCTTTCAATTCTTTTTTTGGTCTAGTGCAGGAGCTTCTGCGGTTGGAGTGCCACTTTCCTATCCACTTTGGAGACAAATTGACAAATACAGGTATTGACTAAAAGCAAAAGACAGTAACATTCAGTTTACAAACCTTGTCTAAACAATAAAAAAAAATCGAATTAGTGCCACTGTAGACTGCCTCAGACAAACACATTCTGGCTATCGCTCCAAAACTATACATTAACCCTATAGTAGCTCAGCAAACCACAAATACATCTGTATTGTCGCGTTCTCTCTTGTCTCGGGTGTATAATGATTACCCCTGCTTGCAACACAGGGAGCCTTGATTCTGTTAAAGACAGGGAAACGAGCATTATGCTTCAACTTCTTCATCTTCAGCAGTTTCAACAAATAAAACAGAAAACAAACCACATTTCCCTTCTTCTGATTCCCTTCTGTAGTCCATCTTACTTCCTGTCTCAGATCCTGCTAAACCACTTCCCGTCTTTGGCTCCACCTCTTCTTTGGATGCTCTGAACTGATCCTCAAACTTGTAACTGTAACCAAGTCACACGAAAAGTCAATAATGTCCTAGATAACTCCCCAGGCACGAACTTCTTCAACCAAAACAATTCCCAGACACCCAAAAAGGACACGCACAACTCTCATCCATCCTCCAAGGTCGTCAGCTGTTCTTCTGGTCATCTCCTGCGAACCCAGGACAAAATTAGAGAGGGAGAGTGCATTACCCTGTGTCATCAATAGGGTAAAAATACAGTTAGCACAATCTACTAATACAGCGCTTTGAAGCACTTCACTTGTATATAAGCGCTTTACAAATAAACAATTACAGTGCATGCTCCGGGTGGGAAAGTAATGCTTGCCTCTGAGTCTTTAATAGAATCAATACTCCCTGCCCTGTAGGCAGGGGTAATCTTCATTCTATGTCAAGACCTGAGGTGAGCATTATGCTTGTGCTTCTGCCCCAGACGAGAAAGGTTTAAAGTAGAAAGTCAAAGGAACTGTCACTAGATCAATCCGCTGCTCTCAAAATGTCTTCCAGCGCTTCGCCTGCTGTATACGCCTTGGAGCCATGCTCACCGAGTGTGCCCCGAACTGGGCTAGATTGACGCCCGCTAGCTGCATCCCCTCACAAACCCACCTGGCTATGGTAGCAGTCGCCAACGCCTGAAATGGTTTCCTGCGTGCTATCAAAAGCTGCAATACTCCTGTTGGACGGAGTTCCGCTGTTCTGATCTTGTACTCCCAGATACAGGCAGCTAGTTGTAGCTGCGGCTGTCCGGGCAGATACATATACGAGATAGAAACGGAGTTTGTTTTCAGCCTTTTCGCCAGCGTGAGAGTAACGCCCTCCGGTCCGTAGGGTTCCTATCTATCGCTAAAGCTCTGATGTCTGAAACTCACCTGCAAGATACTAGGCCGAGTAGAATCGCTAGTTTCCCCAACAGCTGTGTCATTGACAGGTACTTGTCCGCTGGCCAGCTCGCTAGAAATCGTAACATTACGTTCACGTCCTGCAGATATGCATATCTCGGGGTCGGCGGATCCTGAAACCTTACCCCCTTCATCAGCCTAGCCACTGCTGGGTGGTCTCCTAAGGGTGTTCTGGCCACTGTTGCATGTCCAGCTGATATTGCTGATCTGTAGACCCCTACCGTCCTGATGGCATTGCCCTCTTCCAGTAGGGATGCCAGAAAATCAGGACTGCTACTACAGGGGCAGAAATGAAAGGAATACCCCTCTGCTTGCACAAGATCTCCCACTTGCCCTATGCTGTGTTGTAGCTCCTATGAGTGGAAGGGGCCCACGAGTCTGAGATGAGCTGTGCAGCATGGCATGAGATTCCTGGCATTGCCAATCAGCTCCTGACAACTTGCAAACCACTAGGGGAAGCATGCCTTTCACTCTCAGAGGAGGAAATGCTCCAGTTTGGTCAGTGAGCAGGTGTACTCCTGACAGGAGAATCCACGGGAAACCCAAGGAAAGTTCCATCAGACCTGGAACCCATACTCGGGACTTCCATTAAGGCGCTACGATCACTATTGTTGCTCTCTCTGCAGACTTTTGCAGGGACCCTGCTAAGCATCACGAAAGGCGGGAACGCATAATGCACTCTCCCACCCCAGTCCTGTAGAAGCGCATCCGTCCCCGACATGCTCATGTCTGGTCTACAGCTGATGAATTTATTAATCTGCGCATTCATTCTGGTTGTAAACTGATCTGTGTGCATCCACTCCATAAATACTCCAACTCCAGGAAAACTCCCCTGTCGAGTTTCCAGTCGCCCGTGTCCATCAGCTAGCGCACGTTGCTGTCTGCCACTATGTTGATAGCCCTGGGGAGGTACTCTGCTGTCATTGAGATTCCCGACTGCAGGCTGTAATGCTAGTAATCTTTCGCTAACTCTGCTAGGAGCCTGGATCTTGTCCCCCATAGATGGTTTATGTAGCTGAATGCCGGTATGTTGTCCATCTTTAGTTGATTGCAGCAATTTGCTTTGTCTTTTTCGTAAAAGCTGTGATCGCTAATGACCCTGCTAATAGTTCTAGACAATTTATATGTAGCCGCAACTCTTCGGGTCCCATCTTCCACCCATCTCCAGAGCGCCGCATCGGGTTGTCCAGCTTGTTCTGCTGGCGTCTGACTCGATAAACAGCTCTGGCCTGTTTCCGAAGATGACACGCCTGTTCCACAAGTCCATGTTCTGTAGCCACCTTCCCAATTCTATGCTTGCTTCCTTAACTAAAGGAATTGTTTGATGGTACCTCAACCCTTGCTAGAGATGCTTTATTTTCTGTCTCTGGTGGGCTTTTTAGTGCAGAGGCCCTGGAAATATTGCTTGTATAGTGGATGCTAATAGCCCTACAACTCTTGCCAACGTGCGCAAGGACACAACCTCTTTGTCGGGGCAGGCTTTTATTTCCTTTTTGATATCCCATATCTTCCTGGCTGGAAGCTCTAGCGTCGCCTTTCTTGTGCCTACCACGAAACCTAAGAAATCTAGTCTCTTTGACAGGCACATATCTGGAATGCCTACTGAAAGGAGATCTTTCACCCATCCTTTCTGATACAGTAAGGTCTCTTTGCTGTCTGCCAGCAGGAAAATATCATTGAGGTATATGATTTTGTATGCCCTTCTCTTTGAGGGCGGCCGCTACCGGCCTCATGAGCTTCGTAAATGGCCACAATGCCAATCCGAGACCGAATGGCATTAGCTTGAATCGCCAGAATTGCTCTTCCCAGCAGAACGCTCCAAAGGGGCGGACCTCTACTGTTACCAGGACCGTGAGGTATGCATCCTTCAAATCTATTATGGCTAGCCAGTCGTCTTTCCTTAGAATGTCTCTCAGCTGGTGAATGCCCTCCATCTTGAAGTGCCTGTATACCGCCTAGCTGTTTAATTCCTTCAGATGTATCACTGGCTGGACTTCCTCTTTCCTGTGCACCAGGAACATATTGCTCACAAATTTGGGGAGATGCGCACATCGTTCGATCGCCCCTTTCCTGTGGAGCTATGTAAGCTTGTCGTGGAGGAGCTCTCTTTCTGTCTGCACCATAAATATAGGGCCCCGCCACTCTACTTGGAGGCGGGGCTGTATGAACTCTACATGTAGCCCTCAGGCTGTCTGACGGAGATGCATCACTGGACAGCACGTGCCAATTGTGCCAAAACTGAAAGTTCCTCCCCCCTACTTGTGCTATGCTATGGGTGCACCGCTCATCACCTGTGCTTGTTCTTTGTGTTCTTACTGCTCCTCTTCCTCTGCGACCCCTGGGGTATCGTCCTCTGCTGGGGAAGGAGGAGTCCTGTTGCCTTGACTCCCAGTAGTGGGCTCTGGCGCCCTGAGGTCTGTGAGCTGATAAGTGACTCGACGCCCAACCTCTATAGCGGCCAGTCCCGGCAAAAACCTCTGCTTGAAAGACTTTTCTTATGCAGGCCTGTGCTTTCTCTAGGAAGGTATAGGTTCCCACGAACCTCCCTATCTCCTTGACAAATGCCTCTCCGAACAGGAGCCCCTGTGCTGCTTCACCGGCCTCATATGTGGCTAGATCACTCAGCTTTGAGTCGATCCTTAGGAGAAGCCCTCTCCGTCGCTCTGAGGAGATGGCGCAATTAGCATTACCCCAAAAGCAAACTGCTCACTGGGCCCAGCTAGGTAGCGTATCTACGTTTCTCCAGCATGGGGTCTGGCATGGATTCACATGCTCATGAATATTCCCCGTAGTGAGGCTGGGAATCATGGGTAAAGAAAAAATCAGCTTCAGTTTCGTTTCTGAACTGTCTTTCTACTAGTAACCAATCACTGGTCTCTGGGTCATATTGCCCCCAGCCAATGACTGCCCTCTACCTTAGCCCCTCCTCTGGCAGCCATCTGCAGATTTTTACTGCACGTTCAAGTGTTGGGAGTCCTCGTGCTTTAGCTCTCGAGCTTTTACTGTGTTTTGCGTTTTTTCGAAGAGTTTACTCTTACATTTTCAGTCAATCGAGCCTCAAGCTCCACCAATTCTACTTCCGATCGACGGGGACCGGTTTTCGGAACTTTCTTCGACCCCTCAAGGGCATTTTTTAATCGAGTTTCCACTTCTCTGAGGATTCCAGAAGAACTTGAGGCCTACCCCGCGTGGTCCTGGCCCAGGACAAAGGAAGCGTGATGCCTGTTGGACCCAAGCTGTTCAGGAGCTGACCTGGATGTGGGCTACAGAATGTCTTTGAGGATGAGCACTCTCGGTGCCTCTCCTGTCTTCACGACGACAAATCGCACGTGGAGAAGGACTGTGCATTTTGTAAGAACATGTCCGAATGGACAATGAGGGATTGTCGTACTCGACTCGCCAACTGGCTGGAGGGGAAGAGCCCGGCGGCAGGTGAGAAGAGGAAGAAGCCTGAGCAGTCTTCTAAAACCTTTGAGGGCACTCTGGCGACGGGGGCCCAACAAAAGGCAAAGCACTGCGAGTCCGTGGCCACGGGGAGTGCCGAACGGTCAGGCTCCTCGGCTGCCAGGCAGGGCGCATTATCACCGACACCATCAACCACGAGCTAACGCTCTGGCTCGGGGAAGAGGAAATCTGAGAACCTGGGTAAGCTTCGGGTGAAGTCCCGCTCGATCCTGACGGAGACAGCGAGGGGGAGCGAGCCGGTGACCGACCCTCCAAGGTGAAGGCCTCAGGCGCGCCCAAAGTTGCGAAGGCCCAGATTCACCCAGCTAAGGCCTCGATCAAGGGAGTCGTGGCGGCCCTGGCAAAGCCTGCAGAGGCTACCCCAGTGGAGACGACCTCAGGGCCTAGAGTTTCCCTGCCACCGCGGAGGGAATCCTCTTTTCAACCTATCGATAAGACCCCTGTTAAACCCCAGGCAGAGAAAGAGCGGGGGCCGGTGGCCATTATGGACACAGATACCCCCTCTGAAGAGGAGCTGGCTGGTGTTGCAAAGATCCTGAACAATAATTTCGAGGAGGTCCGGTCCCACGGGAGGGATCCCGATGAGGCGGACGAAGAAAGTGGCGGCGGTGCTGACGAGGAACCGCGGGGCCATGGAGGGAACAGAGGATCCTACTCCCCAACCGTCACTCCCGTCGCAACCAGTGCCTATGCCACAAGACAACTCAGGAGCGATCTTGATGTCTATTCAGGCCTTGTGTACGGAGATAAGGACAAGGTTGCCCTTACCCCCGACGGACGATCCAGCGGAGCCTGGACTGTCGGGAAGCCCACCAAGCAAGCAGAGGAGAACTCATCCCCCTCATTCCCTCCAGCCTTTCCAGCCTTTCCAGCCTTTCCAGCCTTTCCAGCCTTCACCTCCTTCCCCTCCTCCGAGGGATGAGACGGGAACAGAGACGGCAACCACGGGGACCGATGACGACGGGGGTGACGACGGAATGGACCTTCCATCACCACCCGCTCGGGCCTCCCCTCCCGATGAAATTGGCTCCTTCCACGCCATGATCGCCAGGGCATCTGAGCTCTTCCAGCTCTGCCCGAAGAGCAGAAGAAGGAAGGTTTCTTCTACCAACGGCGGGATGCCAAGAGGAAGACTATCCCCTCAGTTCCATTACTGGACGACATCTGGGACGAGGGGCTGGTGCTCCTGAAGAACCCGTCCACAGCTCCTGCTAAGAGGGACCAATATGAGAAGTAGTACCGGGTCCCGGACTCAGCCCCTATGTGCCTTAGGGCACAGCCGTCCCCGGATTCAGTCATCTCCGCGGCAGGCAAGAAGAAGGCGGCGGGGTTGACGGCTTCTATTTCAACTTCCTCGCCGGACGGCGAGGGGTTGAAACTGGACGCCATGAGACGGCGGGTCATCTCATCTGTGGGGACGACTAATAAAGCGGTCAACGCCCTCACGATTGTGGCACGCCACGACAGGGAGCTATGGTTTAAGATCGCTCCCCTGCTGGACTTCCTCCCCAACGACAAGAGGGCTGAGGCCCTGGAAATCCTACAGGAAGGTGAGGTGGCTTCGGACCATACCATTACGGTGGCCACGGACATCGCTGACACCGGCTTTCGCCAGATGGGCAACGGCATTTGCCTTCGTCAGCACGTCTGGCTCAAGGCCACCGACTTTCGCCAGGACGTGCAGACCTGGGTTCTGGACATGCCCTTCGACGGGAACAACCTGTTCGGCAAGACAGTGGACAAGTTACTGCAGGCCATCAAGGCGGACACCGAGACGGCGTGGGCCTTGGGTGTTCTTCAACAGCGATGGCTGTCCTTTCAGAACTCCGGAGGCAAGCAAGGTGCCTCCAAAGTATTCAGCGGCGGTTCCTCGTCGTACCGCCAAGCGGCCCGCTCC
The DNA here is from genome assembly GCF_040938575.1 of Ambystoma mexicanum. Lineage (NCBI taxonomy): Eukaryota > Metazoa > Chordata > Amphibia > Caudata > Ambystomatidae > Ambystoma > Ambystoma mexicanum. The sequence goes on along the minus strand of NC_090928.1, from coordinate 536,289,043 downwards.
TAGTCGCAGGAAGCCTACAGAGGACACGGCAAGACAGGAGGATCTCGTTGTCGTTGCCAAGGCGGCAAGACCGCAGCCAAGCAGGACTGAACCGGCCGTGGAGTCGGGCCCCCACCCAAGCACCCCGGTGTGGGGGGGCCGCCTGGTGAAATTCGTCAGCGTGTGGGAGTCCATCGCCTCCAACTGTTGGGTGTTAGATGCCCTGGCCCGCGGGCACACCCTGGAATTTCAGAGAAAGTGACCCCGTATACCACCCATGGCCAAGAAGGAAAACCACATCCCACAACTACTTCTGGAGGTACGAGCGATGCTAAGGAAGGGAGCCATAGAACCTGTTCCAAAAAAGGCTCCGGGGCTCCGGAGTGTACTCGCAGTACTTCCTCGTCCGGAAGAAGACCGGCGGTTGGCGACCCATCTTGGACCTTCGTCGTCTAAACAAGTACATCAAGTCTCTGAAATTCCGGAAGGTCACCCTCCAGTACGTGCTGGGACACCTGGAGGGAAGGGATTTCCTATCGTCGCTGGACTTGGAGGATGCCTACTTCCACATCCCCATTCTAAAGGGACATCGCAAATTCCTACGATTGCTTGTCCAGGGACGGCACTACCAGTTCAAAGCCCTTCCCTTCGGATTGAAGATGGTGCCCAGGGTATTCACCAAGTGCCTGGCACCAGTGGCGGCGCGGCTGTGCCTGAAGGGGATTCACGTCTACCCCTACCTGGACGACTGGCTCATTCAAGCAAAGTCAAGAGAACTCTCCGTCGATCACACAGCAAAGACCGTCCAATTGCTCACGGATCTGGGATTCTCGATCAACTTCGCGAAATCCTACTTGGTATCGTTGCAAGTCGCCCTGTTCCTGGGAGCCAGACTCGACACAGCGGCGCGATTGGCCTCCCCATCGGAGAAAAAGATGAAGGCCATCCTGGTCAGGGTGCAACGGCTGTCTAACATGGAGGTGGCCAGAGTGAGGTCCATCAAGTCCCTACTCGGCATGATGTCATCGTGCATCTACCTCGTGCGCTTATGCAGGCTGCGGTTGCGACCACTGCAGGAGTTCCTCGATGCCCGTTGGATGCAAGCAGCGGACAGTTTCGAGGACAGGATCGCACTCCACAAGACTTTCCACCGAGCGATCCGGTGGTGGGACACCCGCGCGCACCTAGCGGCGGGCATGGACTTCCAGACCCCGCGCATCAGGAAACGGTGACGACGGATGCCTCCTTGGAAGGATGGGGAGCGCACACCAGAGATCACCACGCAAGAAGCCTTTGGCTCCCGGAGGAGAGGTCTCTGCACATCAATGTCCTGGAGCTCCGAGCCGTGTTCTGGACCCTCTGGTCGTTCCTTCCATCCCTCAAGGGCAAGGTGATAAGGATCTTGACCGACAACACCACCATAATGTTTTACATCCGGAAGCAGGGGGGCACCAGATCCCCAGCCCTATCCAAGGAAGCGCAGGATCTGTGGCACTGGCCCGTCGCCTAAGGGATGTTTCTGGTACCCTTCCATCGGGCAGGAATAAAGAACACCATTGCCGACTCGCTCAGCAGGGTGCTGCGCTCATGCCACGAGTGGGAGCTGCGGCAGGATCAGGTGGATCTCCTGTTCCGACGATGGGGCAATCCCCAGATCGACCTATTTGCGACGACGATGAACGCCAAGTGCCGGAGGTTTGCCAGCAGGTTTCCCCAGCCGGGGAGCATGGGCGATGCCTTCTCATTCCCCTGGGACGGCCTATTCCTGTATGTGTTCCCGCTGTTGCCATTGCTGCTGCGACTCATCAGTCGACTCAGACGGTCCCGGTGCAGGATGATCCTCGTCGCACCGGTGTGGCCGAGGCAGATTTGGTTCCCGGACCATCTGGACATGTCAGCGTCCCCCCAGTCAAACTGCCGACGGACGCGGATCTTCTCGCCAGAGAAGGAGGCACCTTCCTCCACCCCGACCCGGGTCGCTGAACCTGCAGGCCTGGCTCCTGCAGCACTAGAGTTCGGAGGGTATGATATCCCGGTGGACTGCAAGGAGGTGCTTGCAAAGGCCAGGGCATCCTCGACTCTCAAGTGCTATGGACACAAATGGAAGAGGTTCCCTGTCTGGTGCCGTGCACAGAAGATTAACCTTCTGCGGATTATGGTCCCTCAAGTGCTGCCGTACTTGCTATCGCTGGCCAAGGCGGGGCTGGCACATGCCTCCATCAAGATCCATCTGGCGGCTATCTCCCGCTACGCCAGAACTCCGGGGCGCTCGTCGCTATGGTCCCATCTCCTGGTGAAGGAGTTCATGAAAGGACTGTTCCGATCGTTCCCGCCGGTGAAGGCTCTGGCCCCGGCGTGGGAGCTTAACGTGGTGCTGACCAGGCTCATGGGGCCGCCATTCGAGCCACTGAATGTGGCACCGTTGAAGTTCCTGTCGTGGAAGACAGCGTTTCTTGTGGCCATCACCTCCGAACGACGAGTGGGAGAGATCCAGGCCCTCTCCTGTAAACCTCCATACCTGACATTCCACGAGACGAGGGTGGAATGAGGACGCACCCCTCCTTCATGCCCAAGGTGCCCTCGTACTTCCATCTCAACGAGCCCTTGGTGTTACCTGTTTTCTTTCCGTCGCTGGGTGAGAGGACTTTGCACTCGCTGGATGTAGCTAGAGTGCTGAAGTTCTATGTGGACCACACAAAGAGCCTTCGGAAGACATCACAACTTTGTGAACTTTGGACCTGTGAACCAAGCGAAGGGCCTCTCGAAGGCTTCCATTTCCAGATGGCTCTCAGGCTGCATCATGCACTGTCATCGGCTGGCAAACAGACCGTTGCCCGGCCGTCCGAGAGCCCATTCGACCAGAGCGATCGCTGCTACCACAGCGTTCTTGTCTGGTGTACCCCTGCTGGACATCTGCAGGGCTGCTACGTGGAGGTCGACGCACACCTTCACGAGATTCTACTGCGTCGACCGGGATTCCACGGAGGAATCCAGGGTCGGCCAGGCAGTGCTGCGCAACCTGTTCGCCTGAAGGTGGGCCTGGTGGGCCTGAAGTTACTTACCTGTAACTGTTGTTCTCCAGCATGGGTCTGGCATGGATTCACATGTGAACCCTCCCTCTTACCCCTCTGCAGCTCTTCACTTGGTCCTACTGCCACTTGCGTGCTACCAAATCTGAAGATGGCAGCCAGAGGAGGGGCTTAGGTAGAGGGCAGTCATTGGCTGGGGGCAGTATGACCCAGAGACCAGTGATTGGTTACTAGTAGAAAGACAGTTCAGAAACAAAACTGAAACTGATTTTTTCTTTACCGAGGATTCCCAGCCTGACGACGGGGAACATTCATGAGCATGTCCTTACTTCCTCTCTGGTATCCCTTGCTCACTTGGCAAGGTCCATGTTCTTATCCAGCAAGCTGGTAAGATCTAATAGTTTCTCCTGGCAGTTCCTCCAGGATCTAGCCATGCCTTTCCACAGATCTTTCGTCATCTTTGTGACAAAGGTGATAATTTTAGGGTTGAGTCCAGGCACTTCGGCTACTCTGCCCGCTAGATCTGGACGAGAACACTGCGCCCTTATGCGTGCTCTGGTGTCTTTATCCAGCGCTTTCCTTACTCTCTATATTTTGCTACTCTAGGCGAGGGCTGCCAGTCTGAAGATTTACAGTTCCTGATGCCCTCCGGATCAAACATGTCCAACATCTCTGTGTCCGGGCTCTCTAGGTGTTTTTCTTTCCTGGCTCTCTTGCCGCCTCTGGGGTCCGGCTTTTCCACTCTCTGCTTCCTGTCCCCCTCTTGCGAGTATGTGGAAGCCTCTGGTGACGCATCGTCCAAGTACTCGTCTGTATCACCTATATTTTCTTTCCTGGGGTGGGGTTCAGGAGGTGTGGCACTGCTGTCCTTTAGAGGAAAGCTTCCTTGAGCTTACCAAAGGCGTCAGCCACCTCTGCGGCCTGTTGTTTGACCTCATACTGTGGATACAGGGGAGTTGAAGAGATTTCTCTTCCAGGTCTTGCTACTCTCCTGAAGGCTCACTTCGGCAGTGGCCTTTTGTGGACATGTCAATCATCTTCTGGGTGCTCTTACTACTTTGTTTCAGGAGAGACTCTAGGGAGGCTAGCCTCTCTTGAATAGGTCTGACCCCTTCTGCTGCTGCTTCAACCAATGAGTTCCCCAGCTCCTGCTTGAAGCTGTGTGCCACCGCTTGGTCCTCGTCACTCCATTCATAATCTGCCATGACTGGCAATTGTGGGCCTCTTGCAGTGTGCCACTGCCTGAACTATGCAGGCTGAATCGCATGTCTGCAGCTGCTCTATTGGTGTTCTCCCAGCGACTTATCTACACGCACCCCACAGTATGCAAACTGGTTCCACTGCACCCTAGTATGCTGCTGCTTTATTACCTTTGAGATCATGTAATCAACGTTCAAATCGGGGGTGCTCCCTGGCGTGCTTGCTGAGTTACTGGATGCCTCTACTGTAACCAGCTGGCTCGTCGAGTAGGCCTGTATGTTTTTATTGCCCAGCGCGCATAGCGTGAGTCTCTTTATGGAGCTCTGTGATGTGTTCACAGTAATCTTATTAGAGTTCCTACGCGAGCCCTCTGGGCACAATGTATGTCCACAAGGCCTTCTGGGGCCTTGGGCCAAAATACCTTCAACTCTCTCTTCCTAAATATCTTCCTTCTCAAGCTCTTCGCTCATCCGCCTCCAACTACCACAGGGTCAGCCGCTTCTCCAAGCAACGAGCTGGGGGTAGATCTCTCTCCGCAGCAGGGGCCTCCCTCTGGAGCAGCCTTCCTGCCTCCCTGAAACTTGAGAACCATCTCCGGTTCCGGAAGCACCACAAAACCTTCCTCTTTGCCTCCGCTTTCTCTCCCTCTCTCCCCTGCTAAAACCACTGAATCTGCAACTGGGCCACTCACCGATCTCGGTCCTTGGCCCAGCCACTCTTCCCTGCACTGCCTACCTACACTACGGGACTGTCTCTGTATCCTACAGCCCCTTCTCCCAGCACTTACCCTGCACTTGCCACCAGCTGGCCCCATTATTTATCTTGTATTCTACTAACCATGTACTGCACTTTCCTTGCACTTGCCACCAGCAGGCCCTATTATTTATCTTGTATTCTACTAACCATGTACTGCACTTGCCACCAGCTGGCCCTATTATTTATCTTGTATTCTACTAACCATGTACTGCACTTTGCCCTCTCCCCTTCCCCTTGCACTTTTCCCAGCCCCCTCTGCCCTTGCACTTGCGCGATCTGAATGATACCTGGCCTAGTAGGATCGTTGTCTGTCTCTCCTTGTTTTCCCTCCCCTGCCTCGTCGCGCCTTGAAACACTTGTGTGTAGGCATGATACAAATGCCATATTATATCATATGCCATGCGCAATGTGAAATCAAGAGCTGCACGGCAAACTCCGGGGCAGCCTCTTCACATCCGAGCTGGATCACTTATACGATGCGGCCGACTTCTCCGCGAGGGAGGGGGCTCTGCTCCCTGAAGCGGTAGCTGATTGTGCCGGTTCTGCGGAGCGGGTACCTGGGCATGACTGAAATAACGCACGGGACCCGCTCTTTTCTTACAACCGGCAGCAGATAGTGAGGCCCCACTGGTGGCAGGCTTGTGAAACCAAGCTGCACGCGTGCCACTGATAGCTCTAGGAGCTGAAAAATCATTTGCACACTTCACGGCCAACTCTACAACAGCACGCTTTATGCATTCATACGACTTTGCACGCTCACATTAACTTAAAAGGCATTACTAAAACCACATTATAACTCGCTAATCATTATAATCAGAAATATGCTCTGCAGTAAAAGAGAAAACATATCTTGCTGAAGAGTAGGAAAAGAAGAGGTGGAGTCAAAGACAGGAAGTGGCTTGATGGGATCTGAGACAGGAAGTCAGATGGACTACAGAAGGGAGGCAGAGAAGATGGGAAATGTAGTTTTAAAAGTAAAAAAAAAATGAAAGTTGATTGTTTTCTGTTTTATTAGAGTAGAGAAGTTGGAGCATAATGCTTGCCTCCGGTCTTGACATAGAATCACTCCTTTATTGATTTTTTTCAAATATATTAAACAGTACATGAGTAGAAAAAGGGAAGTCATACCGTAAAATAGGGCAACAGTGAGAAGGGGCAAGGGTTGTGGGATTGAAGGAAGGCATTCTTATCCTATTTGCAAGGCACACATTAAAGATATTAAGAAAACTTGACATCTTGCAGATTCATCAACAATGGGTGATATTGCTGTTTGCAAAGAACCCTGTGATACGCCTAATAAAATAACCAAGTAGGAAAGTGTTGAAGGAATTTATCTTATGGTTGGAGGCAACAACTAATGTATACATTGTAAATAGTTAAAAGAAAATTAACACACTGAAATGCTCTCAAATAGATAATGTGTGTGACGGTTAACATTTGGTGAGGGTGAAATAGCCTAAGCTTTTTTGATTTTATTAAATAAATAAAACAATGCAGGTAATTCTGTCACTGAATGGGGGGCTGTGCTAATCACCCACCCCCACATCAATAAAGCTCCATACAAAAAGAATACTGCGTTCATGTGCCCTTGCTGCACAAGTCTCTTGACAACTACAGCACCTTCTCTTCAGTGGCACAGAGCAGGTTCAGAGGTTCATTCCTCACAGCTTCTGTGGCCCAAACTCACTGCAAACCAATGCTGCGTTTGACTTCTGCAACTCTGATCCAAATTATAATAATTGTTGCCCCTATCCATCTGGTGGCAGAACAAACTCTAAAAATAAGCTATATGTGGTTATTTAGGGATTAGAGCACACAATTATTAAAGCTGCACCAATTTGATATCCCGCAAGTATCAACTCTGTGAGCCCAAACCAGCTATATGAGGGAAATGAGTATTCATGGCAACCCAGATGTGTGTTCTGCTCCCAGTGAGCCAATAGCCAGAATGCTTCCCTCCTTCGATCCCCTGGGAGGGAGATCATCTGGGAACCTTGCTTTCAAATGGGCACATGCATAACAAAGGTGAAACTCCTCCAGGGTGCTGCACACAAAAGGGTCTTTGAGGTTTCAAGTGTGGGAAGGCAAAGTTGGATTAGCCAAAGAGGGAGCTTGGCCTGCGGAAATGGTTCCACCCTCTTGTTTCTCTGTGGGGCTCACTGCTTTCTGCACCCTCCATTTCCTGTGCATGTTGCAAGAGGACAAGGGTCACTTTTCACAGCGACCAGGATTGGAACCCATACAGTATCCTGGTTTTGGCCAGTCTTGTGACCTTTTACCTTTAAGGAAGTGGTACCTCCCACTCATTCTTTGATTCTTTCCTAGACACCAAGTTGACATCTCTGGGACACTGTTGGGAGTGCAGTCCATTCCATGGAAGTGAAGACAGGTGCATACAAGGCAGAGGAGAGCTCTGTCCCATTACCATCCCCTGGGACCAGTGGGGGTAAGCTGCTGTGGACTAAGGCCTCAACTGCTGGCTGCACTGGATCCAGGCTTTGGCTCATTGGAACAGTGGCGGAGCCAGGGGGCGGCAGCCCAGTGCACCCTCAGCCTCAAGCTGGTGCCCTATTATCCACCCCCAACCCCTGGCACCAAAAGCTGTCTCTGCTACTTCACTGGAGGCGAAGGATACTGCCCTATAGGTGCCAGCCAAACCTCCTAGAGTGGGAGTACAAAGTCCTTAGATCAGGCCGTCCATCGACCCAGACGTTGGGGAGCAGCTCTGGGCCCCGATTCCTGCATTGACCACTTGTGAACTAAACTACACTGACCCAGACATCACCTGCCTGTTCCAAGCTTCTTCATGCCACATGCCATTGCTGTGTGGACTGCACTGCGTGCTGGACCCAGTCGTCCCGCTCACCAGCTCACAAAGCCAAAGCTGAATCACAGCCTCAGGAAACTCCTAGCAGCCAGGCTCAACGCTGTTGAGCTTCGAAAGACCAGAAAAAGGTACTGTGAGGAGAAACTATATTTATAGACCCTGGATTGCACTTGCCTTTATTTTGGACTCTTGGTACTATTGCTGTTTGGGTTGCTACTGTAATTATTTGGTAGTGAAGCCTGCCCTGTGCACACATTTCCAAAAAAGGAGGAGGTTTATATCGTGGCTGTGCCCATTTCAGTTTTATGATTTGGATCACTGCACGTTTTGTAGTAGTTTGGGACTAAGTAGGCGATTTAGCCATTACTTATCTCTGTACTTCTGTGGAGCAGTAGAGTAGTTTAGTCCCAAACAGTTAAAAAACCCAAACCCCATGTTTCTACTGGTGTCTGTAGAGTCCGTCGGGTGCTCTCCATGCCCTGGCCACAGCAATTAGAACTAGTATCCACCTCAAAGCTTGCATTCTTACAAAAAAAGACGATTTGTTTCGCATCGCTTTTTGTTGATGTTTTTCAATATTGACAAAATCTAATTAAGTTAGAGTAAACCATGTAAGGTTTTCATTTGGAGTTGTTCTGTAATCCACAGGATTGGGCAGGAAAGGACTGTGTGCAGTGCCTTTCTGTGCCCAATGAGACGACGCTAAGGAGCATCGGTGCCTGACATGCAACTCTTTGCCACAGAGCTTTCCAGACAAGTCCTACTTGCTTTCAAGTTAAGGCGTTGCTCCTACATATTCCAATAACAAGCGTAATTGTTAGTCTTTGCTACCTCGCCTGTTTGGCTAAACGTGGAGATGTTGCTCAGTGAACGTCATGGATTTGAATGTTTTATTCCACGTAACGTATGGTACGCAAAAATGCAAGGCTTTTAAGATTTTTTTTTTAATAAAACTGTACTAACGTATACGGTGTCTACAGTGTAGGGGTGAGGGCAACTGGCATTGTATATTCCTCAAAACCAGGTTTAGCTTCATGGAAAGTGCAGGGAGGTCTGTCTATAGGTAGTAACGCTGCCATGATATGTTGAGATCTCCGTTTCAGCCTGCCTAAGCAGCGCTGCATGCCGGAGCAGAAGGCCTCATGGCGCGCTGGTTGATAGATCCCATGGCCATCGGGCAGGACTCAGGATAAGAGTTTGGGGATGTAGTATTTTACTTTCTACTTGGAAGTTAGGCAGGTAAAAATATATCTGAATTTTAAAAGCCTAGGTATTTTCCTGATAGCACATCGCCTCTAATAACAATAAATTAATTGTATTTTGGTAAACTTCTAGGTTCTCCTCCTATCACAGAGTAAATGTGCTGCTGATGCTGTTGGTCTGGACACATAAACAGAGGCAGACACACTGCTTACCAATAGGGATGCGGTCAGGTTATAAGGTGAGAAAACCTTGCCTAAATAAATGGGTTTTTAGTGCCTTCCTGAAGCCACTGTGTCCCTAAAATCAGCAGAAATGGTCGATGCAGATAATTCCAGATTATTGGGGAAAACAGCTGAGCCCATCTACTTTTTTACAAAACAGGGGAACTTAACTTTTGACTGATACTGGAGGGATTTAACATGTTCTGCGTTAGCACATTTTCCCTTGACCATCGAGTCATAAGTCTAATTCCCGCTCAAAGCTTACAAAAGCTTGTATCCCATGTTGCCTACGGTATGCATGTTTTTGTACCATTTTGTCTACAGGTAAATAAAATCAGATAAATTAAATTAAAAACGAGGTAAATTCAGAAAGGCATTGGAGGAGGTGAAGATCCAAACATCACTCGAAGGACTCCTCCATATTCAGAGTCGAGCGTCCAAACCACTTCACAACAGGCGGAGTAATCATGGAGCCTGTAGAAGCATAGATGAGCACTCACATCCCCATAAGCCACCTGGTTTAGATAAAGCCTTGCACAATGTTGAAGAGGTGTGATTCGTTTCCCTCTAGGCAATGGGGAAAACATACATCAAGGAGTATGTGGTTACTTGCTGAAACAAAAGTATTGTTTTTACCCCTGCCCTATTCTTAGCCTTCAAAAATTCCCTTGGTGTCCTCACTTCTACACTGGACTCTGGCACATTCTCAGAATTGACATACCTAACCTCCTCCCTTCACAATCACCTCTGAAAATGTTCATTTACCCTCCAACCCTTACTCCAACCTCCCAAGGCACAATCCATCCCCTTCTCCCTTATCATTGCTTTTCATTTTAAATTCTCTTAACATTTGTGACACACAGCCCTCCTCTCTCCCTCCCAATCTGTCCTCCTGTCCAGCTCCTCCCGCAACATTGTATACTCTTGTCTACATCTCCCCTACCCCTCTTATTGAATTAGCACCCATCCTTCACGACACAGACCCATCTTACGCAACTATCAACTTTATTTGCTCCCTAAATGGTCAAAGTCATCTCTTGCCCTTGTCCCTCTCTCTGCTGGACTCTTCCCTTCCTCCTTCAAATCAGCAACTGTCTTAAGCTTATTGAAGAAACCCTCTGCTGACCCAAATGATCCAGCAAACTATTGCACAGCTCCTTCCCCCATTATTCAAAGATCGAGTGTGTGGTCTTCAACCGGATCACTAAGTACCTTGAGCACAATGGCCTTGGAGATCCATTTCAATCTGGCATCTGTAGTAAACACTCCACTGAGACTGCACTCATGCATGTCTCCAACTTTCTCACTGATGGGATGAATATCGGTTTCGAAACCATCAATCAGCCCCACACCTCTAGTCCCACACCTCTAGTACATCAAAGGGGATCTGAACAGATTGGAAACACAAGCAAATTATAAACCTCCTTGTCCTAGTTTGGTAATGTGGACGGAATGGCAAGCTTATCTCTGCAAGGTTGTGGATCGTTGGTTAGTTACAACACAGCGAAAATACAATTACCCAATGATTAAAGGGACTGTCCAGTCAAGGTTGTATAAAAATATCTACTTTAAAGACAGTTCTACCACACTACAAAGTACAACCTATCTTATAGAGGAGTGCAGTAGTCACAGTTTCAAGAAGGAAAGGGGACACACTCTGGATGCTGACAGGAGGGTAGTCGGTAAATTAATTAAACACAATAGTTCAAGGATACTTGGTTTCAGCACAAAGGGAGTACTGGGTCACAAAATGTCACTAGGGTCCTTCAGAGAAGGACCAGGAGGAAAGAATCACAATGTACCGTGTGCTTGTAGAAGATCTTGTTGCTCGACGGGGTCGAGCCTGTTTCAGGGCTCTTTGCAGTTTCTGTGAAAGAGTTCAAGACGGTAGACAACTGCGTGTATCAGACAGCAGGCAGTTGGGCAAGCAAGGCCGGACGGATGGCTGCAGACTGGCCTACACGGTGGCTCGGGGTCAGGAATCGTCTGAGTGCTGGTCGGTGGGTCTGAAGCACTGGTAGAGGTGTCTCGGACAACATTAGCGACTGCGGCGTGACAACAGTCAGCTGTGCAGTTGGTTGCAAAATGTCCTTTAAGGAGGACGCTGGTTGATGCTTGTCGATTCTCTCCTCCTAGCTTCTTCACTGGGCTTGTTATCCTTTAAGGTGGACAGCCCAAAGCTGAGGAGAGTGTTGCAGCCACCGGCTTTGTCCTTGGTTTGGTTCTGAGGGTCTCTGGCACTTCCCATCTTGGATGCTTGCTTGCAGAGCCTAGCAGGGCACTGTGCGTGCTGGCTGGGTACCGGTTCTGGAGCTGTTGGAGGATCCTCTGGATTCAGTATCTCCCTCTGTTCCCTGGGAGATGTTTTGGGGAGTGATAATGCTTCCCTTTTTGGAAATCCTGGCCTTCCTTCACTGGCCGAAGCTGTAAGGCAGAATGTACCTTCATCCAGTGTCCAAACAGGTTATTCTTGTTACTCCTTGCAAAGTATTCAGATGATCTGCCAAAAGGGGGGCACACCCCTCTTTTAAAGCCAAATGGGCCACAGTGATTGGTGAAGGCTAAGCCTACCTTAGTTAACCAATCCTGGGTCCCCACCAACAATCTTATGTTATGCGTGAGGGTGTGAGGTCATAACCAGAGTGCTTTGCAACAGGAAAGGTAAAGAGGTGAAAACATGTACTACAAGGCTCCACCCATCTTCCTGTCTGTTGTGGGAATCAAAGGGTCTCTCTGGTTAATTGAGCTCCCTGTGGTACCTGATTAAAGGCAGGTCTTTCTTGATGTTGTGGCTAGAACAGACTTTCTGTCTCCATCAAATCACATACTCCTGCCCTCTAATTGGGGTCCCTCTGTGGGGATGACTACTGTAAACGGCTGTCCCAGACATGACATTTCACTGCCCTTCATACTAAGAGGACGGTAGCTGGCTTCAGGTTGACACAGATGCATATCAAAGGTGTAGGGGTTGCCTGGCTTTTGTTAGACCTGTGGTCAGGCCTCTCATGGGCCTGCTTAAATAACTCTGATCGGTATGTGTCACCGCCACCAGCAGGGCAAACAAAGTATAGGGCGGATCCATGGAGCCTTTGTTATTTAATTAGGTTGGCCAGGGCAGGAGGAAGGATTTGGCCTCCCCCTGTTGAGATGCCTTGATGTACCAACTAAAATGTGACCGGGAGGACTGTGCCTGTAGGCTGTGTCCACCAAGAATACACAGATATGTGTGTATGTCGTGCACTGAGCATAGGAAATTGTGTGTAGATTAGCCCCATACATTTTCCAGAGATTTATCTACCATCATTCAATTTCATATAAAATTTCAAAAAAGCCCAGATGAGCGCACACCCACTTTGCAGATGGTCGAATTCCTCACACATTCCTTTCAAATCCCTTGTAACTGACAAACCTCTGAACCAACCCCTCTCCCTGTTGGCATACCCCAAGGATCAGTCATTTGACCTCTGCTCTTCTCCCTCTGTACCTGTGCTCTAGGAGGACTAATATTGTTCTTTGGCTTTCACTTCCCCTTTTTGCTGATGACACTCAAATATTTTTCTCTTTTGCCTCTTTCACCTCAGCCATTTTGGAATGGATTTCGAACTGTCTTACTGCAATTCGTCACTGAATGGCTCTCTTGTCTCATGCTGAACTCTTCAAAAAATGTAAGTCATCCTTCTCCTGGCTCCCAATGCCATCCCTACCCTCCGGTCTTCTATTTTCTTCCCACCTAACCTTCTTGCTCTCTCTCCCAAGGCTCGCAATCTTGGGGTCCACTTTGATAGCGACGTCCGACTGCAACAATTTGTCATTACCACTGCCTCTACTGTATTAGCCTCCTCAACATTCTGAAAATTCACCCTTTCTGTTACTAACCACTCTAAACTAATTTCCACCCTCATGCTCAGCAAACTTAACTACTACTCAAGCCTACTTCTGGCCTTCCTCTCTACTCCTTCCCTGCTTCTAGAGAAAGTCCTCAACCTTGCTATCCGCACTCTGTACAACCTACCCAGATCCTTCCCCATGTTTACCTGTCGACAGCCTGCTTATTGGCTCCCCATGCACAACAGCTCCCTTTTGAAGTTGCACCTCCTGGTCTGAAAGCGATCAATGGTCTTGCTCCTCAGTACCGTCTATGCACTCAACCTTCCTGTCCCGTGCCCCCATACCAACTCTAGCTTCCACTCTCTCCATCACAATCAATTCCAGCCCAACTGTGAATCTCTTCAAAATTCTGCTTAAACTTCACTTACTTGCTACAGAGGGTGATCCCTCTTCCCCCCCTAGCTACTTGACCCCACCACTCCCCCAGAGACGAACTATAAGGTAATTTAATTTTGTATATTCATATAGTACTCTTTAGTTTGAAACCCTTGCCCCCTTAGGTTAATGTTAGCTTCATAAGTCACAAGTTTTCTTCCATAAGGCAGAAGGGCGGGCCCCAGGCCAGGTCACATCTCTTCATGGAACCCAAGCATGATGAATTTGCATTAAAGCAAAGAGCATTTTTAAGAGCATACAAATGCCCACAATTTTAATTGTGAAACATGTATGTGATAGTGATTCATTAAAAAACACTTTTGAGTGAGTAATTGAAGTGAAACTCTGCTCTTTTTATTGGGCACAGTAATCGCCCTAACAAAAAAAGATTAGTAAATTGCAGGACATAAATACCAATTGGAGCAGAGTGTAAGGCTTTGGCTGTGTCTGCATTCATTATTCCGTGCCAAGTCCTCTGAAGCATGGGTTGCTCATGTGTTCGAGCTTGACTTGGGATCAGATATGGGAGTTTCCTGTGCTAGCCCCTGAGCCTCAGAACAAAGTAGAGTTCTAGCAAGACAAACTCTGCTCTGTCATGTGCTGGCCCATTTTCTAACTGGAGAGTCCCGTCAGGGTTTTGGAAGCAAGTCTTGACCTCTGGCTTGGCTTCCTTCATTGAAAAGTCCATGGCATGCTCAATGGAAGCCCTGTTGCCTGCGATGTTGGGAGACGGATACCGGGTTGCACTGTGGCCCTTAGCAGCCAAACACAGATGACTTGGTAAGGGATGGAATAGACTCTCTACCCTGGCTACTAATTTTTGAGGTGATAACTGTTCATGGGAGGGGCCACTTCAGAAACTGGGTGGGGCAAACTTGGATGCTCCACCCTCTGTTCTACCCCAAGGGTTGTCTGGCGTGGGGCCCCAAGTATCAAATGGCCCAGCATTACACATAATCGCACGTGCACATATACAATTGCACATTTACTCACACGCTGAAAAATCCCATTCACCATACACCTGCTCATTGACATGCACACCCAGCCCACCATACGTCATACACACACTCATTCACACATACATTACATACACAGATCACTCCGTGCACACATGCATAATGAGCTAACATGCAACCCCCCTTTAACAGCGCGCCGTTCTCACAGCTGGGAGGCGCCCTTGTGATGGATGCTTTAGCTGCAGGTCCTGCAGTGCTATTATTTGCATTCACAGGCCTGATGTGCAAAGATGAAATGTATACGCACATCTCTCCAACTCGCGTAAACCCGTATGGCGACTCCAGCTCGAGCTCATTAACACAGAGGAAGGGCCTTCCGCTGAAGTTTATTTTTCATGTAACAACCCTTCCACCCACAATACCCCGGATAACTTCGCCAAAGCATGAGATGGTGCAGCCCAACAAAGGGAGCCTTTGTGCGACCGTCAGCAGCGACACAGAGCGCCCTTGTGCCCGTGTAACCCAAGCGCTGGTAGTTGTGCTCACTGGAGCCCAGCGTGAATGGGGCCGCCTTGGGACAAAGGGCCGGAATGCTGGTGGCAGTGACCGGCCGAACCCGAGCTGCTACAACCGCGGGCAGCAGGGCAAGGCCTCCAAGGCCACGGCCGCTTGCTCAAGGGCAGTCGGAAGCCTTGTCCTCGAGCCCATTGTCAGGCGTCTCTCACACATGTGGGCTGTGCTTTCCTGCTGTAGCTCAACCGACCCCCACTCTCCTGTATAGAGTGAGCGTCATGTTTACTTTTTCCTCTCACTGGTTCATCCGTTTAGAAGAATGCTTGGAAACGAAAGGCTTGCCCACCTTGAAACATTGTGTGCCATTACTGTTATTCAGGGCAGGTACAAGCAGACACGGCGTCGGGGCCTTCCAAATGTTTAAATTGAAATGGGCCTCGGGGCTTTGATGGGCACCGAGCAGCTTCCCCCCTGTTGGCAGTCTTATTCCACAGAAACGTACTACCTTAATTCGGGCCATCAAATGTGCGTTACGCCCTCAGGCCGTCACCTCCCTCTTGCAGTCTCTGCGTGCGTTCTCAGCACCCCATTGACTTTTTATTCAGATTTCCAAAACATTTGCACCCTACTGTCGAAATGTCGATTGAAAAGCTATTGATTGCACTTTGTTTTTCAGTCCCTGGCTAGCTAGCTGGCTGGCTGCACTGTGGTAATCCGCAGCTATTCAAATCCTTGCTGCATTCTTTTGACTTTATTTTAATGTAAACATTCTAAGGACGCCCCTGTTTCACCAGGTTGTGAGGCAAGAGGGGGCACCTCAAGCATCATGCTGAAATGGGCTCCCAGCAGCCCTGGCACATCTCCAGCCGGCCCTTGGTGCACGGGTCCATGTTGCTGCTAGTCAGGTGCTATTTTATACTCCGCCACCTTCACCCATTGCAATGGTGCAGTTTTATAAAGTTTAGGAAGACTGGCACCACATGGAGTCGCCTGGTAGTGACGTCCTATGCGAGAATTACATTGAAGCAGGATCTGCACTTCTTGAAAGCGTTTAATCGTTTGCTAAATGGTCTGTTATACAGAAAAGGCCTCGTTGTAAGGATAGTGCATTCCTTTTCAGCTATGCCCTTATTAGCCCTTATGTTTTAACCTATTAAAGATTTTTTTTCTTTACAAAACATCTCGTTGCTTGTTATTTTGCTTTAAAAATAAAGATGCTTGATTTTTTTGGTTTGCAGATTGCTCAACAATGTTTCAAAAATCTAAAACAAAGTACTTAATTATTGAAGTCCTAATGTGGTGGCCTGCACAGTATGAAGCACAGGGTTTGTTCAGGTGTGTGTGTGTGGGGGGGGGGGTCAGGTGCCCGCTCTTTACTGGGAGTGGGCGCAGGGGGATGAAGGGGGTACTCATGAAATTCGTATGGCTTTTTAAGCAGGATGATAAGCAACCTGTAACCAAGCTTTGAATAACCATGCTGCTCATGCGCCCTCATACCCTTGGGTCTGGTGCGCAATACAAATGAATAAACAAAACTAAACTAAGTAAAACATTAGTTATGGATGGATGGACCATTCTGAACACATAATCCGTTCCATTGCTCTGGGCAAGCCTCCTAGCACGGTTTTTCCATCATGCCCTGCCATCCTGTCGCCGTTTGCCCTCTTCCTTTCCTCCATCTCTCGTAGTCTGGTTAACCCGTGTGGGGGCACCATATGCCACTCTCAGGACAACCCCCAGCAGCGTAACACTATGGCGCAGACGGCACAGCACAAAGGGTGATTGGCCGTTAAAGAAGGTAGAAGGCCATGTGCAGATCTAGCCTGGTCTCCCCAGTTCAGAACATGGGAAAATGTCACTTGGATTCCACTTGGAGAGAGGGGCACTGCAATGGGGGCAGGGCAAAGGGTGGAGTCATGGCAGGCAAGTTACAGTCTTGTAAAAGGTGAAAATAAAAGATAGGGCTGAAATAATACTCCGTTTTATAGAGGTTACTTGAATCATGCACACATTGGATATTGTAGCATCTGCTTGTTTTGTGTGCACTAGTGCGGGCAGTGGAATGCTATGATGTCAGCTGGAACCTTATGGGTCTTCTGGGTTCCAAGACTGACAGTTGGGACTCCAGGATGGGAGAACTGATCTGAGAGGATGCTTGTCACTTAGCTCCTGCCTCCTTTCACCGAACTAGCCCTGGAGCATAAATAATGCAACTTACTTTTATATACATGCGTCTCCAGCATCATCTCTACTTCCTGGTGACTCTTCGAGTATCCCCAATATTACAGATATGAAACCAACGTAACAATTTCTAAAAAGTTACATGTTGAGCATAAAGGGTATATGTCGTTTTATTTCCCCTTCCTGAAGTGGAGTTGACAGCAGTTAACAAAATCTGTTTCGCAACTATGCCATCAATACCGAAAGAAACGCAATTAAAGGAAGTGCATCATGCGATCAACCTGCTTGCATCCATTGCCCGCCCCCAAGATGCAAGTGATTTCAATCCGACACACACCCAAGTCAACGCCTAGCATGTAGTGCACAACTGAAATCCTTATTTATTTTTGTCTAAAAGTTCTTTATTCTGAACGATATACCACTCATATCACGCCCTTCTCCTGGAAACCCCCGCAGTCACACTGAACCAGGAATCAGACTGGTTTGCAACGGTAAATATTTATTTATGTATTTAAAGGTTAATCACAACATGTTTTAATGGGTGCACAACAATCACCATGGGGTTGATGTAACACTGAATGATCTCTTTAATACACGAGGAGTAAGTAGTGAGCAAAACAATTCAGCACAGAAAATAATACTTTTGTGTGGATTCAGATCAGATAGCACTGATTCCCCCTGCACACCCGACAACCCCCAAAAGGTAATGTAAAGAGATAGGAGGAGAGAGCAGGCATTCAGGAATGGCAGAATTCAAACAGAATATCAATCCCACTTTCCCCCAGCAAATACAAGAGAAAAACGGAATTGACTATCAAGCAGTCAGAATGGCTTTTCAGATTGTCTTTAGAATGGACTGGGCAAAAACCCCAAATATGGTCAAAATTGCTGAAATTGTTATACATTCTTATGGGAGCCGCTTTGGATAGTTGCACACAAACACAAGCAATGATTTAAACCAAAGAAAACATTTGAAATCTTAAAATTCAAGTTGGAAGCAATTAAAAGCTGTTTTTACACGTGTAAAAATTTCCCAAAATGAAAAATCGCGGCAAACTTTTCACTGCGCGATATTCGTGATAACGGGAGAATTGCATTGATTTGGTTTTAGTAGAGGTCGTTTTTTCGAGATAGGCGCAAGAATGGAAAACATGAATGCACTTTTAAAAATGACAAATGGGTTGCTTACACTAGAGACTATGAACAAAATGAATACCACACAGGAACAAAGTCACTTGATCAAGGTGACTGCCTGCTAAGGAAACTCGCCTTCTTCAGATGAGAGAAGGTTCAGCGCAAAGATAGTTTTAACAATACTAGTTCTGGAGGAAGATAGAATGGGTTAGAGAGAGGGTTCAGACAATGCAAAGATACTCCTAACAATACAGGTTCTGAATACAAGAGAGGATGGGTTTAAGATAGGGATAAGACTATGCAAAGTACATATGCTAGTGACACAATTCTTCCTATTTATACTCGCTGGATAGGTTTTTAACTGGGACTGTCGATTCGGGTCAGGGGATGGGATCTGGTTGAAAGACGTCTTGGCATATCGGACTGGGCAGGTTCAGCAAGACGCTCTGGTCACAGCACTGCACAGGGCTGGACAGGGTCAGCAAGGCACTCTGGTCACACCATGGCCCAGGACTGGATCGGATCTGCCCTTCTTGGTTCTGAGGAGATTTATTTTCAGCAGGCAAGCAGTAACCGCACAGCCCGGCTGTATTATGATGCTTCCCCTTAGGCTTGTGGGGTTCTGTTCTGGAATTTGAGGCCTAGCTGAGAATAGTTCCGCTATGCAATAAGCCTTTTAATGTGCCAAGTTTCTGGAGTCTGGAGCAAGGAAGATGTAGAGTTCAGCAGCAGGGTGCTCCGCCAGCATCAGGATAGTGAGTGAATCTGTCTGTCCTAATGTGTGGTGAGCTGTCTCTATTTCTGCTATGAAATGACACCATATAAGGGGGTGTGTGGGCCAGTTTAGGCTACGCTGGCCCCTTTAAAAGGTGATTGGGTCAGAGTCTACTCTCTGCCTTGATAGGAGGAGAGAAACAGAGTGTCATCTTTATGGTGCAAGTTTATGAGGCTGAGAATCCACCCATAGCCCCTGGAACACAACATCTACTTTTGGCAAAATACATATTTACACATGTGCAACCTCTATAAGAATCACATATACAGATTACATATTTTACATAGCAGCTCTTCCTCAAAACCCCGTAGCTGTGGGATCTTGCCACCGCTTTTCACAGAATTTCGCCCTTTTCACTAGGAACACAATGTCCAATTTTTAAGCCAATTTCTGCAAGTGTGCGTGTTTAACATGGGAGTAAGTGTATAAAGTTTCACAATTCTAGCGGAAATACATTTGGCGTAAAATCACATTTCTTGCCATTGCTGTCCAGAACAGATCACACAGTTCTGGTGCCTCTTCACTCGTGCAGCCCGAATTTAAATTAACAACTGTTATTTTTTATATTTTTCACAATTTTAAATAGAAAGTTATCATTCTTTTTAAAATATGTTCTTTGTCCATGTTAAGCAACAAATGGTTGTTTGGCTCCACCCCTTGGTCTCTCCCTGGAAGGACAGGAGCCATTCCCCATGTTTGTTCCTTGCAGAGGCCATTTACGACTGTATTCACACTTCGAATTTCCTGAGCTGGAGCTTGTCATTGTTCCTTTTGCCTCTGTAGACCAGGTTCTTTCCTACCCTGTAATTAACACTTTTCTGTGATTTCCTGCCTGGGGGAAAGACCTTCCTTCTGTGACAAAAAGCTGTTATTCAAGTTCTGCAGCTTCAGCCAGGTTTAATTTAATTGTTAAATTATGTGGCCTTTTCCGTAGCACAAAACAAACTTGTTATCAAATAACAGCTAGAATTCTCATTCAAGATTTTAAAGCATGGGATCAAAACAATTACAATATGGGTTACTATCAGTAACAGGCCTCTTAGATTGCAAACATTTGATTTTCAGTTTATACATGTTAAAGTTTAATCAGGCAGGCCACTGACAGCTGTCATCATAGCAGCCTTCTGCTGCACAGACATTTTTGACAGATCCACAGGCAGGCCACTTTTGCGGTGGAAATCTCTTTATGCTCTCAGCCTTTCAGGACATTGTAAGTTCACAATGATTTCTTAAACTAAGTGAATTGCAGCACCCAGCATGAATGTTGAATATTTGAATGTGTTCTGTACCGGCATTCTGAAGTTTCAGCAACAAAGAAAAGGGGATTTCAAGCAAGATTTGGAGTTTCATTTAGCAAAGCACTGCTTTTTCCTTCTGCACTCCACTTTCAATTGTTGTGGAGCCTAGTGACACATTCCAGTAGTGAGAGCTCTGTTCCACCACGTACAACATGCATGGCAGATTGGGCAGTCATCTTTTTGTGCATTGAAAACCACGATTTTCAGGGGTTTTGGCACGCACAAGGGTTTTGAAGCCATTTTGCTATTTCTGGCACCATCTTAACAGAGTGATGCAGCATGGCAGAGCAAAAGTGGGTCAATACATCCCACAAACAGCAGTCACCCCTCTGTTCTAATAGCTGATCTTTTGCACATTTTACGTTGCATGCCACATAATGCCTACTCACCATTACTCATGTGCTGTCAAAATAAACACAACTTGGCGCAGTGCTTGGAAGTTAAACTGGTGAGCGCCGGGGATGGCTGATCACTGTACGAGCAGAGTTGTGTCCCGTCTCGGGATTCTGGCTTTGCAGAATTCACGAATCCAGGGAGAGACTTTTTCCCGGATTCAGAACCTGAGGACATCCGCCCCAATCCCAGCACTGGGTTCCCCCAAAAGGGTCCGTCCAGTGCAACTGCTAGGTCATATCCATTCTGCACGAGACCACAAACAACCTCAGACATGTTTCTGCCTATTTTCGGTGTCTAGACACAGCAAGCTTGGGACCCACGTCTGGTCACACCTGGCCTTGGCAGGTCAAGCCTTTGAGGTGCAGGGTTATGGCCATACATTCTGGACTGGGTTATGCTGGGCAGATCAGCAGTTTCTTTAAGCACACGTGTAGAGAGGCAATGCAATATATCTTTACAGCTTTTGATGCAAATGGAGTCTTTTCACCAGGACCAAACTTTTTTCTTCTCTTGAGAAAATGGGTCTTTTGAGAATTTGGCAACCTTCAGCAGGTTTACTTAAAGACACAATTTAGTGTCTAGAAATTCACTTTTGGGTGCAAATATCCTGGATCCATTTTCTGGTCATGTCCACTGCTCATCACCTTTATGACGTTATGAACCTGTCCCTCTCCAGACTTTTCTATACATGTTAACGTAACAGGCTGGGTTGAACCAGTTCAGACAATCCCTTCTGCAGCAGTGCTTTGTGCGTCCGGTTAGATTTGGATCTGTTTTCTACCTGTCTTGCATGCTGGTGGAGTGGAGGAAAAGAAGGTGAAAGACAGCAGCCTTTGACCTCGACTGACTGACTGATGGAACATAGGCATGTCGAAAATGTGACCTGTTGTGCAAGGCCACAATTCTGTGTATCTGGTAATACAATAACGTGTACTTCTTACTATTGTACTCGAATAGTTGAACGAGGCCAGTATATGGGCCTGACGACACAATATTATGTAACACACAGACAAAAAAAGCTCACTTTTTCCATCAATAACTCCTTTTGAGTGCAAATCCGAACAGGCCCCAAGTTTTGTTTCCATCGGATCTGCGTATCTGCACTCCCAACCCAACCATGGAAGCAACATGCACACAACCCCCCCCCCCCCCCCCTTGTTTGATAAGAGATGCCTACTTTGAATATACAGG
Organism: Ambystoma mexicanum; assembly: GCF_040938575.1. Classification (NCBI taxonomy): domain Eukaryota; kingdom Metazoa; phylum Chordata; class Amphibia; order Caudata; family Ambystomatidae; genus Ambystoma; species Ambystoma mexicanum. The sequence goes on along the minus strand of NC_090928.1, from coordinate 536,267,121 downwards.
CCAACTCCAGGGAGTAGGGTAAATACATAGAACACAAACATGAAATCACACTGAATACCTGCTTCACACTTTTGCCCCGTTGTCTCACTTATTTCCAGACCTTCCTGACACCTAGCCACCCTATGCATGCCCTTGAATTCTACAGGGATTCATTTGATCTTCACCAACATGCTCTGATTTTATCCACATTCACATAAAGCTCCCAACCAGAGTACACATGAATACCTTTTTTCACTCCTGTTCCATCAATGTCCTGCTAATTTTCATTACACCCCACGTTCCTCTCTGTTGCCCAAATTCATCCTGTGTGCCCCCACCCTACATACATGCTCTGCAATTTTCACACTCCTTGTATGATCCACAGTTCCAAACAGTCCAAACCAGAAGGCTTTGCTGCTAAAGAAATCTGAACAAGGCAGTCATAACTTGCCCCCTTGTTACATTCAGAAATAGTAATATGCACTGGGTGTGATAAACCACTTAACTGATGATGATGATGATGAGACTGAAGATGAACCGGCATTGACCGCTGGAGGTCGTGCCACCAGCTACTGCTGAGTACCCAACTCTAGTTTCACGCTCTGCAATCACTGCTGTGGAACAGGAACAAAATCAGTGTCCCCCGCTGTTCATTCAAGTGGCAGTGCGTAATCACCGCAGTGGCCCAGGAGCCTGAATGTTCACCGCTGCTGCTTAGGCCCTCTGCTGTGGTCGAGATGAATGCCAGCTCAGCGTTCTAAAGTTGCAAAATCCTTGTGGCGGCTGATAGCATGGCATGCGTGCTTCCAGGTGCAAGCACCAGCTGAAGCACGCCGCTTGCTTATCAACGTTGAGCCACCCATGACCTTAGCCCTTAGGCAGCTGGGCAATGTAGTCCTCCGCCAGAGACTCAATTTCCCTAAACTCCAAACCACTCCAGCGCGGGTTACAGAGCCTCCTTTCCTTTTCATAACAGTTTCATTGGTGAATTGTCTGCTTGCTTTCTTAGTTTCCTCCTGTTAAGCTGTTGCCACCAATTCACAAACTCCATAAAACACTGTACGACTGCTGACCTGTGTCTTAAACTGTGTTGAAGAAATTGGCAGTTAAAAGCTGATAGATCCTGGGTATGGAGAACACCTCGATAGTGTTTTACAAAACACCTGGGGTGATTTTGAAATCTGAAGGTATGTTCTAGACTCCAGTATGACCTTCATTTTCCCTCAAAAATATAGCACAGACAGTAAATAATAATTAAAAATGACAAGATGGGGGAAGTAGGGCCTGGTTATCCGCTTTGTCCATTTGCAACCAAACACCCCTTTCCTCATTAAGTTTATGTATTAATTGTAGAGATTTTTTGTGAAGCTCAGATAGAGCAACTGTTTGCACCAATAACGGTAACCACCAGCAGGGTTTTTGATAGCAAGTTTTATCCTCCAGTTGATGGCCTAATGTATAACAATTAGATGCTGCAAGCGAACCTTCCCTTCACCCACTACATTCCTGGAACTTCCAGAGATGTGACAGGGCAGATGCTCCGTCAAGATAACTGCTGGAAACTGCCATGTATGGTTCTACTCTTTGTGTGCAGTCGTGGTGTAAAATGCTAAAAGGTTGCTCTGAAGCACCAGAGTGTGGACATCCAAAGGTGGTTACTGCCACTAGGAAGTGAAACTTGAATCTGGGGTCCAGAAACATGTTTCAACCTTTGAGGTCTTTCTCAAAGCAATTGTAGGGTTAGCGTTTTCCCAGATGGTTGAAAGGGAATCTCATATAGTCAGCAATGGTAAAGGATAGTACCTCCCGCCCTCGGTTGAGGGTCCGTGTAGTCTCTCGGCCTCGCGGTGATCTGATTCATCGCTTACTGTTACTAAAGTAATAGAAGTATATCACATGCTCTGTACCGCATGTAAATCTTGAACAAAGAATATGTTTGTCACAAGAGTGACAACCCATGTTTAAATTAATGGAGAAACAATAAAATCAGCAAGTGTTGCAAACACCTAACGTGAGTGGAAATTGACCCTCATTGGATACCAAGGAACCACTGTCCAGCGCCTAATTAAAAATTATTGGATCTCAGTCACCCAGAACAACATTTGCAAACACTGGGGCATCAGGAGCTTTGTCCCCCTGAGATCCCCCAACAGGCGGCAGGCAACGAAAAGAGGAATCAACGCATACACTAGCGCAAGACCCACAGTTCCAACTAGCTCTAAAAACCACTTCAACTTTCATACGTTAAGCATGTTGAGTGCACATTTGGTTTAACTGCAACAGGTTTAACATGAGCATGCATTAGGTGTAAAGTAAAAGTACACAGTTTCTGTAAAAGAAAGTGAAGGCCGTATCCCATGCTATAGCTTTCTCTTTGGTGCATTTAAGTGGATGTTGTAGTGAAATAAAGATCCTGGCAGAAATGGAGTCTCTTGTTGAAAGAAATCTTGCCCTGAAATTGCTTTGCTGTTTCCCTGTCTGCTTTTGAAGTGAGAACGTTCACAATGAAGACAGTACCAGTAGTTATTGACTGCACTGCGAACATTATAATTGGCAGAGAAGTCCATGTGCTATTAACTGTTAAACTTTTCACAGCAGCGCTTTTGAATAGGGCTAGAGCGCTCTTTGTACCAGTACTAAACGTGTCTGAGCTTAACAAATACAAGTCTTACATTAGAAACAAAACGTTAAGAGGGAACAAAAGTATCCAAGAACATTCTACAGTTGTCTAAAGCACACCCTGCATCAACGGCAAAGCAAAGTGCCAGCTTGACCAGGTTAAACAAGACTGCATGGGAATGTGTTCCCATTCTTGTTAAAGAACAGTGTTCAAGTCTAAAAAAAAAACAGTGGGGGACTCGTTAACGTGCCAAATGGGGAGTGACGTCAACATAAATTAGCATATCAGTGAAATATGCAAATTGGCTTTGGATAACCAAAAGCACACTGGGTGACTAGGCATTTGTCCTTCAGAAAACCAACACACAAAATATAACTCAAGAGAGGATATTTTTTTCTAATATTGTTGGAACATTATAAAAGATCTGAACTTTAAAACCTAAGAATCAAGGGCCATGTTTTCTCTGGTACGCACAGTTCACGTTTGTGACCTTGCACCATCAGTCGTTTTGGCTCCATCATCTGGTCCTCTGGTGTAGTGGGGAAGTGCCCAACTTGGGAACCAGGCGATCACTGTTCAAATCCCCACTGTGGTTCGAATGAGTAAATTCTTAAATTTCCCAAAATATAGTGCAAACCTTTTAAAATACCGAGGGGGGGGATTGCGTCAGCCTTCTGAAAAAAGTGTCCAGAGACCGTCCACCCGGGTGTACCCTTGACGTGTGCCCTGTTTAAGAACCAGCGCTAGTGCATAAAAGACAAGGCTATTTTTAAAAGTTGACTACTGTGAGGTTGGGTGATATGATCTCGCTTAAAATTGAGGAAAGTGGATGCTTTGGTGTGATTGCAGCAGGGCGCTATGAATGATCACCTTCTAAGCTGAAAAGTCTTTTTTCAGTAGTGATGAATGTGTGAACCATTAAGTAAAGTTGTCTGGGCATTTTGGTTCTGATGACCTTAATAGCATGATTTGCTGAAATGGACTGCTGACAGATGCGGGATGATCGCCCAGGGGCAACGACTTGGAAGCAAGGCAACACAGGTTAGAATCCTGGGCTCCTCACGCTTAGAAACTGGTCTCTGATATTAAGCATGTTTATAAAAGAACAATTTTAAATTATATTATAAATGATGCGGGTACAGCTGCCAGAGTTCAGCGTGCAGTAGGGACGAGTGGCTTTTGCCTAAGGCTTTGGCTGCCTCTTTGTTCACTGCTTGTCGAGCCGCAGGCTTCCTCCGGTCCCTACCCAGAGGCTGAATAAGCAGTTAGCCAGCCACCCTGCTCCCATGGCAGACCCGTGATGATGCTAACGCAACAAGAACGTTGTCTGCCGGCATTCAAGGCCGCCTCGGATGCACGGCTTTGTGCAAACGTCGGGGGCAGCGAAGTGATCAAGTGTTCCCTTCATTCCGGAGTGATAGGCTGAGAAGTGTGGGCCCCCCTTTGCTCCTGTCCCCCCAACATTCCCTGGTACCTGCTACTAGGCAAAAATAGCACAGACACTTTTGTATGTGGAAAATTATTGGCCGTAGGCTTGCTTTTATTTTCTACAGAAAATAACAACCACTCACTCATCATAACAAACCAAAATGACATAATTCGCTTTTGGGCACCTCGTGTCCAGGGTTTGTGGATGCCCAGCCTGGTCCTAGGCTGTTCTTCGTTACCCAGGGGCATCCGTTCCTGGACACGTGCCGCCTCCTACGACTTTCTTCTACCGTGTACCGAAGAAAGTACTCGGCGTTCTTGCTCCTTGTTCTTGCTTTTTTCTTTGCTTTGTTTTTGCCGGGTGGGCGGGTGGCAAAAACGTTTCCTTATCCTTCTTCGCCAGGTCTTTGGAGCCTACCCGAGTGAGGTGAGCTCCTTGGCCTGGTTGTGCTTACCTGCCTAGCGTTGGGGTCTCTTATACCCCCCTGCCTCTTTGTTGTGCCTTGGGGTGGCCGGATTTCCTGCTGCCCCCCTGCTGCTACCACCTCACACCTATCCTCCGCAAAGCGGTCGGGCCTTTAAGAAGGTCTTCAGGGACCATACCATCGCTTACGGCCTGAGAGCGTGGGCTATAAAGATATTGTTTAACTAAAATGTGAAAAGTTTCCGTGGAGTGGTTTCTGGGAACTGGCTACTTCCCAGCAACCACGTCCAAAGGTGATGAGGAAGGGGCGTGGCTTAATTAGCAGCTGGGCTGCATCTGCCCAGTGTGGCCCAGTGAAGACGGCAGACATCATGGGAGGTGGTGGGGGCATCTGCCTCCCACCCTAACAAGGTAATTGGCCAATGGGAGAGTGCCATGTCACTCTCCCGGGACATAACTTATTTTATGACATTTCTTACCATATTTGTTAGCATTTCTCACCTGTAAAATAACAGGATGCTTGCAAATGATTATTTTCAGAAGAATTTACAGTGGCGCATGTTGTTGCCTTTGGAGAGTTCAGTTTTGAGGAATGATGGTGATCACATGGCAGACTATACGAGTACCCAGCTTGTGTGTTGTGGCACTGATATGTGATGGAACCGGGAGGTATTGGGTGCGATTGTTAGTAGTGGGTGTGTAATGTGGGTGCTTGTGCGGGGAAATGGGAGGGTGTCATTACAGAAATGGTGGTGATATTCATTGTGTCCGGGAGGAGAGGGAACATTAATCTGGAGATCGGAGAGAGTTTGCTCACCATTCTTTAGTTATACAGGCCTGCTGTGAAGGTGCATATGGATGGCGGGAATATGTGTGAGCTAATAGGAGGGTTGGTGTTTCTTAGTATGTGTGCGTTATGTGATGCTGGTGTGCTCTGTATGGATGTAATCAGTGTTTCTGAGATCGTCTCTCAGAAGGAATCTTTTGGTATCCTGACCCATTGAGATAGAGCCTGGGGTGCCACGGACAGTCCTGTCCAGTGAGGTTGTGGTTCAGTGTGAATGGGCAGAGACGTGGAAGAATGCAAGGAGGAGCACGGGTGTGGAATTCCTTTAGCCACACTCCCAGGACAAGTAGACTTCATACACACATTGTCCACTAGGTAAGTAAACAGTAGGTAATATTTTTTTATTTTTTAAATACTCCATTTAAACTATTGTGTCCCTGGGAGCATCATGGCTACCAAATGTATGTTGGTGGCTCTTGCATGGTTCCAGCAACTGCGTTTCTTGCATTGTGGGGGGAAAATTCTATTGCCAGAGTAGGTGGGATTGTCAAAGGACTTCGCCTTTCAACATTGCAATCAGTCTCCTTAAACATTGGAATGCTGGTCCAACTACAGCTGCCCTTTCGCATGCATTGGACTGAAATCCAATTTTGGATGGCCACAGCATGAAAAAGCATATCTTTAGAGTAAGAAGTGATTTGTCTTCGGGACCCATAACTCCCACTACGGCCCTCTGGCTAAGTCTATGAACCTTAATTCTTTATTTTATTCAAATGAACACAGCAGGATCCACCCTCCGAACGCATCCTTGTGATCAGTGCAAAATACTTTAATTGGTGGCGTTTTTAATGCTGGGAGAAGTGGCTTTAGCTCAGAGAGCCAATGAGGAAGGATGAAAGTAGGTTTGGCTTAGCGTGACAAAACCCTAGTGAAGGTAGACTTGGCACAACTTGTTGGCAGTGAGTAGATTATTCAGGTGGCCTCATTAACTCAATTATAATATTTTGACTGTGCTGCTGTTGATTAGAGAATTCATGCACCACCCCAGTTTTTCAATTCACTGCGCATCATCTGAAGTGGTGGTCATGCTAAAACATATGATATGATAGGTTATTTAATACCCAGAGGTTTCTAAGCATGGAGCCAGGGATCGAACATGTGTTGCTCTGTGTCGGCGAGCACGTGACCCCTGAGCTATCCTCCTACGGAGTTCCACGTTCTCAGTTTTAACCCTACAGTTCAAACCTACCATCTGGACCTTGAAGCTCAATGCTCCTCTTCCTCATTCCTTCCACAATCAAAAGGTGAAGTGGGGATGCAGATGATTATCCCCCAACTGCAGGCGACTACATTCATGGATGTGCTAGAAAGGGTGACCCAGAAACTTCATTTTGTTATTTTGGTTAAAAAAAGACATTTTTTTTCTATTTTCCTCAGTATAGCTTCATCACTTGCTGGTGTGTCTAAGCCACAGGTACCTTTGTTTTGCCTTTGGTAGGTCCTACTTTTTTTTTTTTTTTAAATCTAAAGCCACACACTTCACTCAACCAAGTTTTAGTAGCAGCTGAACATGCTGTGTTGCACTGATTTCTTAGCATCTATCTGTCCGGTATATTTGACAGTAAATCTAGGCCACAGAGTGACAAGTAGATTTTGACTAACATCTTGTCCGTTTCATAAGTACATTTTGTAAACCCCCCACTCCCTCCTCCTGATGAGTGTGGTGACATTATGGAATTAGTATTTTGATGGTTCTTTCTGCCACCATCCTGCATCTTTGCTAGTAGTTAGTTTCCCAGGGGCAACGAACATTGTCTTAGATGCTTTCCTAAAATGTAGGTTGTTTTTGCCTGGCATAGGCTAGGAGCAGCAAGCTATTCTTACTGCTATAGCCAGGGTGCATGAGCGTTTGCTGTCAGTATACTTTTTTTCCGGAATGAGTCTGTTATGAGCTGTGCTCTTCTAGCTTTCCGTAGAAGAGACCCAAACTCTACTGGAAATTGCTGTGTGTGCATGACGGGAAAGAGGTTTCTGGTCTTTGTTGTTGCACTTGATCTGTTTTGGCATCCATACACCGCCCCCTCACATAGCCACGGTATCAGCAGGTTCCCAAATCATTGGCTTGTGCCCCCGTGGACTGTCGCTTTGGGGGTCTCCGAGGCCGGAAAGTATGATAGTCACTGGGAGGGCATGAAACTTTGTCATGTGGGATGTAAACTAACTCATGATGCCATGTTTATGGAGAGGCCCCATCGCTCCCCGCCCTCACTACAGAGCTACTTTTCAGTGAAAGAGAAAAGTCACCCCATGTGTCCTGACTGATGATCCTTTTCTCATTTCCAAATGTTGTTTATAGTTTGAGTGCAGATAAGTAGGGTGCAGGTTTTCCTGCAGTGCACATATAGTTGTAACATTATTTGTGTAAATGCCACATTCTGAGCTGAGTTCGTTTGTTTGACTCCTTTGTGACACACTTTTCAGGATCCAGTTCTTGTTACATAGTGGCTGGACCGGGCTACTTATTTTGGCAGGTTTTACAGGGAGGATACAGTACCTCAGAGTATGGATTCCAAACTCTCCCTGCCTCCACGGGGCGTGTTTGAGGAGCCCTGACTAGCAGAGTGATGAAACTTGACCTGTTTTAGTTGCATCCTGTACTTTTAACAGGATGCCTTTCCTGGACCCCATTTTTGGCCAAGTAAACTACTTGTGTTTCATTTCAATGCGATGGGCGGGGGAATGGTTGGGCATTCAAAAATCGACTCCCTCAATCCTTTGGACAACGCAGAGTCATTGCTTTGTGTTCACGATGGCTGTAAAGAAATTTTGTGTTACACAGAGATACACATGTAAAGTTGCAATCTCCCCTCAGTTCTCCACATACACAGAACACACAATTACTAACCAAGAGTCAATTATCATGGACTGATGGCTAATGGCAAGTACAAGTTTTGGGCCCTGGTTTACACAACATTTGCAGATATTAAAATCGTGGATGCAATATTTAGCGTCTTTCACTACCATTGCAACTATTCATCTTGTATACATTACTGACACCTTTTGGGCCTTTCCAGTCCAGGGCCTTGCTCCCTGAGAAGGAACAGATCAAAACCCACACTCATTTATAAGTGCCCGTAATTCCACCCAGCTTTGCTGCCTATACACCTGTCCAGGGAGTCAGTAGAAGAGTGTGCATATCCTGTGCCCTTGTGTGTTGACAGAACACGCACACTGTACAGAAAGGAAGGGCTCAAAGTCGGTGCTTAGTGTGCTACACTCTCTCTGCATTCAGGCCTCATAATGGACAGTTGCTTTCCTAGAGCAGTGTTTTTAGTTTGAATGTATTTTTTTACTTCTCCCTATTTGTTTTTCCCCTAGTGCTGGAAATGGAAATCATGAACTGGGATCCTACCAGCCAAGGGTGGTGGGTGGGGGTGCTGGAGGGGAGTTGGGTAAGTAATGTAGGGGGGGAGAACTCCCCCAATAATTAAACATTGACATTTCAGGAGATTAATTAATACATTATTAAAGAAAAGGGGGTTTCCTATAATGTTGCAAGCAAGTTAGAAAAGGTGCATATCTTTACAAAGCTGTACTTTAATATTCCTGCAGAGTACAATCCAACCTGGAATATTCACAGGTGTTCCAACCAGACCAAGCGCTTTCAGGTCATACCAATGATATATAGAGCGTTATTTACATGCCAAATAACATAACAAAACAGACGGTCCAGTAGTCATTTGGTCCTGATGACCGGAGTTGAATACCAGTCTCTTCAATAAAAGCATTAATGGGCACAAATGGATTTTCCGGATCTGAGTACCGGGGAGACATTTTTTGCTGGATCTCAGATTGGTGAATACAGTCTGTAATATTCTGTGTTAGGCGTGCCTCATCTCTGATACCTCTTAAAGGTACTCTCGCCTTTCTGCACAGTTTGTTCACGTTCCGGGGCTTTTGGAATATTATGCACCAAAACCTTCAAAAACCTTACTCATCTTTATTTCACCTAGTAGTTAGTCCCCCTCTGTCCTTTATTACCCCTTTTTCTGTTGTGGGGGTCCAATACGACACTTTTGAGACAATCCTATCCTTTCAGGGTGGGGGCTTTGTGCAGTATAACACATTTGTAACATTACAATTGAAGACGAAGACAGTAACCCAGACATAATTTACAGAATATCACATGTGGTTGGCAATATTTCATTTTCAAAAATTACTTTTGACCTTCATGTTTGCCATACGCATATGAAAGAAGGTTTAGTCCACACACGCCTTTGCCTGGCAGACGTGGCGCAGCAGCTGCTGGAGGACAAGGCGGCCTAACTGGGGGGTGCTGTAGATAGTTTGGGATTTCTGTTCAGATTGTTTAAACACATGACTAGAAGTGAATCTCACCATAAATATGTCTAATAACAGTAAATGGTGTATGTGTGCCGCGCGCGACTTTCAACACACTTTTTTTTTTTTAGACCATCGTCTCTAATGTTTCAAACCCGCAGGCTTGGCTTTCTGAATATATTCCAGGCATCTCTGCAGCAAGCCCTCCAGTTTGAGCCTGTGTCCCTGTAACCCTTGGAGGATGCGGTCCGCCCCACTTTGTTGAGTTTGCACTGTTTTGAGGTGTCCAGTATGTGAACAATGCCAGGTCACTTGGCCTGGGGATAGTGACTGTGTCCCGGAGGTGAACTTGCTTCAGCCTGTTCTACTGGTGCAAGGTTAAGCGGTGCCGTTCTCTTGCAAGGTTTGCGCACGCGCAGTGGAGACATGCACAGACGGCAGGACGTTTGTCTTATCTGCCAGTTTGACATTTCAAACAAGTCTACCTGTACGCTTCTTTGTTGCCAGCTAAAGTGTTTATTTGGGGATTTATGTAGACCTGAGCATGCTAATTTACCACATAGTTACTTCTAATCGGGCCACCTCGCCCAACACTGGTTTCCTTTCACAAATCAACGCTATAAAAGGTTTATATCCAGTTTGTTCCATTGATTTGAACCGAGAGTTATACTCGTAGAGTGCTTTTTGTTGTTTACCTGGGTTTGGCAAAGTCGTGTCCAGGTTGCAAGCGTTCTTGTGTTGCTGGAGTAACGGCTCCAATATGTGCTTCACAATCATTCGTGCATGTCGTCACACACACCTTCCCAATCACACGTGCTTGAAGATTAGAATGTCGGCTCAGGTGTGCACAGCTGCTGATTGTTCGAATTGACTGTTGGTTGCTTATTGCTTCCTGGGTTTCCCAGAAGGTCCTCTTAAGCATAGGTTTCATCCAACTGAATTCCAGACAGACACAACCGTATTTGGCCAGCGACCACTGAAACAGAGTTCGCAAAATGCCTCCAAACCTGCCCTCAGTGGGACAAGAGGGAAGAGCTTGCCAGAGAAGATGCTTTTTTGGTGTAAGGTGGCCACAAACTCTCTATTTCTTAAAATCTATACCCTACCAGTGAGAAACCTACAATACGAGGAACTGTCACGTTGGTTGATTACACGCTAGTTTCTTCAACAGCTAGACCGGTTCTTTAGTTCTCATGGGGAGAAAAGCTTTCGTGAGGTCTAATCCACCATGAAAACCACCCCAGTCAGCAGCCCTACCCGCAGCAGCTTATAGCTGACTCACCTGGTTTCAGCCGCCGAGATCATGTTTAGGCTTCCTCTGCCCTGCTGCAATCACGGGGTGAAAGAAGTCCACTCCTTGACTCCAGCCAAGCTGTTCGTATATATATAATGGGGTTTTAGAATGCACCAAATACTGGACTGTTTGAGTCCCAAAATGTTACTGTCTGGGGCTACGAAGACACGAAGGCCGTCGGTTCTTTAGCCACTTGCTGTCTGGCACCAACCCCAGTCATTATCACCGATTGCCAGAACAGGCTTATCCTGACCATGCATCTAGTACTATATTGCTATATGATACGTGATGTGCTGCTTAAGTAAATAGGCTCCCAACTATATATATATATTTTATATATGTATATAAAATCTCCTCTCTATATTAAAGGTAAAGGTCGGGTTTGATCCTGGCATTCAAGTTATTTTGCATTCATTTTCTTGGCATAGTCTGGCGCTAAACAAAGCATTGTGTCATATTTCTTTTTTTTTCTCACACTGTTTTGCCAAAAGCAACCTGTTTTAGTCCAAGAATCATAATTTCCCCTCTAAATGCCTGTCCGCATTCTGTCTTGTAACGTAACAGTGTCAGTCGCCGCCTCCTTTCTCTCTCTCTCTCCCTCCCTCCCTCCCTCCTTCTCCACCACTCTCTATGGGGGCTATCTCAGCTTTGTCTTGCTTGGCTGCTTATGAAGAGGGATCAGCTCTGCGACCTGGCGTGCCTGGCGTGGAGTCGCCTTCTGCTAGCCGGGCACAGGTCCACACCATGCCCCTCAGAGGACTGCACTTATGGAGCTCCCGGAGGAGGAAAGGCCCGTACTCTGGTACATGTCTTGCTTGTTCTGCTGTTAGTTGCGCTTGCGGAAGGTTGTTTTACTGCTCTGCGCTTGTTGATGTCATGAGCTCACGGATGGTTAGAAAGCCCACTCTCTCGGTGCATATCGGAGTCTACCAGTGTACGGGTTCAACTATTAAATGACTGGGTTCAGATCAAGTTGGGTGGGTTTCTAGTTGGTCAAGGCAATTTCTTGAGAAGACACGGACCCAGTGTTGTTGTATTGGTGCACGCCAGCAAGTATCGTATGTGCTCATTCCTTACCTCTACCCAAGCAGATGGAGGAGCTTTGTGTGATTAGTTTAAGGGAAGACACCAAAGCAGAACAAGTAGATCAGGAGACCTTTAAATTCCCAATATCCCTTTTCCAAGTGTTGTAGCGGCGGGCAAAGCCATGCATTCATCCAGCAATAATACTCTGAATACGGGGACATTGATCTTAGGGAGTTTGTTGTCCTTACTTGCTTATTTTTGGTCTCCCTGGGATCAAAGCCTTTTCTTTGTCTAGCTTAAGCGCTTTATCTTTTAATTGTGTGCTTGCGCCTCTCGGTGCCAGCTCACGGCGCTAAAGAGAAACGTGTTGCATAAGATGCTACCACATCCATCTACTTCTCTAAGCATATCTGGCACCGAAAAGTAACCTCCTTAGATTCACTTTTAAAAAAGTAAAACTTTCCAAGATTCACGGTGTGGAGAAACTTTATTTTGCTAATGCGGTTTTGTGATAGTGAGTAGTCTGATTGGTTGCGTTTTTCTTTGCTTGTGCTTCTTTAGGAATGTTACATCTCGGAGAAAGGCGATTTGGTTTTTCCAGAAAATGTAGTGAGTAGTCTGATTGGTTGCGTTTTTCTTTGCTTGTGCTTCTTTAGGAATGTTACATCTCGGAGAAAGGCGATTTGGTTTTTCCAGAAAATGTAGTGAGTAGTCTGATTGGTTGCGTTTTTCTTTGCTTGTGCTTCTTTAGGAATGTTACATCTCGGAGAAAGGCGATTTGGTTTTTCCAGAAAATGTAGTGAGTAGTCTGATTGGTTGCGTTTTTCTTTGCTTGTGCTTCTTTAGGAATGTTACATCTCGGAGAAAGGCGATTTGGTTTTTCCAGAAAATGTTAGTTGTGCGCCTGTGGATTGTCTGCACCTGTAATGGCTTGGCGAATGCTAGCCTGTATTTGTACATAGGATGTTTTTCGTGCTGTTCCGTGCCCCCAATTTGACACATGGTGCAGCTATAAAGCGCAGCAGATAGACGCTGAATTATGAAATTGTTCGCTACACATCTAGTTTTTACCAAAAAAAACATGCATGGTGGTCATTCTGTATCTCCCTGGAGTATCTACACCGCTGCCCTTGCACGTACTGGGGAATTATACCTTCCATGTGGCATTGTGCATGTAATTCAGTGAACACAGGTTAATGTATGTGCGGGCCCCTGGCTGCTGGCCCTCCAAGCGTTCAGTAGATCGTCTCTAACCCCAAAGTGTGTAGTTTACTCAACTCTGCTTCATGCAGAGTGCATAGGTGCCGCACTTTTGGTAATCTGTGCCGAGATTGGCCCCTAATAGCAGCTAAGAACTAAGTTTTACTTACAGCCTGGCCTGTTACCAATAAAGGTGCGCCTCTGAACTGAGTGACGAGGCTGGATTCCCTTGAACAAAAGTAGATGGTGATTTTAGTGTAAAGTGAATATAATGCAGTAGTTTGCTTTGCAAGTTGTGTGTGGACTGATGTGGTCCGTTCCACACCACTGCACCACCTCTGTTCGCTTGCTCATATGCTCTTTGGGCATTGCGCACTGAGCGAAAAAAACGTATGGATGCTCACACCTGTGGCATTGAGCACATGCCTGGTACCAGCCACAGGACCCCGTGCATGATTCAGGTTTGGATTGAGTTCAGTGGAATTAATCGCGCCTTCAAACGATGTATAGGCGCGTTATAAATGCCATATGATATATCATATATCAACGAGCTGCGAGCTCACAATGGTAAGTGAACTAATTGTATGCTGTAGGTCCACACCAAATGCTTCTGCAAAATGACAAGGCTGTCGCTATATGGGATCCGTATGGCACAGAGAGGCAACGGGCAAACATGGCTTCTTCATTTTTTTGTGTTACTTTTGTGCATTTCTCGTGGAGAGTCCTTGTACCAAATGAACTATATGAGTTGAATTGCTGAAGCAATCCTCCTACTCTGCATCTTAATGGCGTTGGTTTACCTAACACTACCGTTGCAATGTCTTTTGTGTCAGCAAGGGCAAGGAGCTTTTGCATTCTGTAGCAGAGTTCCTGGAGGAGTGGCCCATGGGAGACCCGAAGCTCTGGGGTGAAGTGCGGATTGGAGTGCCTCTAGAGACCCCAGAGGGTTGGGGTTTGTATCATTCCTTGAAGATGGGGGCAGTGCTGGGTTTAGTTATTGGCATGAGTTGTCTAATCTGATGGTTGGCGCTCGAGACCTGCCGATAGCTGGCTGCGTTTGATAGTGGGGCATGTATGCTAAATGCGAGCTCAGCATTCATCTGCTCTTTGAAACGAGGCTCCCTTTTCGGTTGTCCACTGCCTGTGCCTTGCTGTTCTGAGAATTTGCAAGAAACATATTTGCAGTCTGACCCGGCAGGGCACGGTCCCACTTTCAATGTGGGATATCCAAGCTTCACCCACGGCATTAACAAACCACAGACTATTTGTGAACCCTCCATGTAAGGGCAAAACGGCCAAACATAATTTTGAATCACAAAGAAAACATTTTGGTGACATTTTTACAATGCTGTGGTTTTTAGGATGTGCACCCAATGTCATTACTAGCCTGGAGGTTTTTATTTGTTTAAACATTATTTGATTTACATTAGTTTTCAACTTCCAACAAATTACCATTTTAATTGGAAACGCTTCAATGTAAGCCATGTTGTTCCCAAAGGCGGCTTTCAAGGCAGACGGCTGAATGGCTGAGGGGGTGTTAGTTACTGTGTGTACAGGGACTTCTCTTTTGTCTTTCTTTCATCTACGGAGTACTCTTTAAAAAAACAAAACTGAATATGTATATTCCTCAGAACGTCAAAATATGTTAAAAGCTAGGTACAGCCTCACCAAATACTAGCGTTCTGATAATTAAACTGCATTAAAAATTATAGTAATCTTGAAAAAATATTTGCAAAATAACGTGCTGGGTTTTATACTGGGCAAACCTAGCTGGGAAGCAATGGAGCACTGTACAGTAGTAAGGGACAGTAATACGGATGCTCTTAGGATAGACCTTAAGGGAACCCTTCAGGAGGTCATGGACAGAGGCGATGCATAGGATTCCAGGCAAATGTTTCAAGGTATTTGATTTGTATATTGTTCTGACACACTTAATTTTCCCCACGCCTCCCTTCCTCAGATTGTGAACCTTATTCATTGCACTGATGTGACTGAACAGCATCACTTGCCAAACAAGCTTTCCCATTGAGTATCAGTATAACAAATGACTGCTATTGTTCGTGGGGGTGGGGGGGCTTCTTTTCTCCGAGGTACTTTTTCTGTTTTCGTGCATTCTGAAGATTGCCCCTCACAGCTGCCCACCGCGATCTTTAGTCCACCACAGTTGCTAGCCACAAATCTCTGCATTGGCCACTACGTCATGAGGTTAGCATTGGCACACAAGATTCCTATTTTCCTTGCCTAAAGGGTGTCCTCTGAACCTTGTCTGCTTCTTATAGTGGTGTTCTCTTCCTTGATGTCCCTTTTTTTTGCCATCTTTATCTGGTTTGGAGCCCATGTGCATCCCTTTCGGGATGCTTCAAAACACTTATTTTTTCAACTTTGTGATGGACTTTTTCCTGTCGTTATAAACCATGTCCTGCTCATTTTAGGAAGTCCATTGATAATTATTTTCAAAGCAAAGTAGGGATGACGTTCTCTTGCAGATCTGCAAATTTGTTTGCTTATTAGGTGCAGAACATCTTGAGAATGTGTAGTCATTTGAAAAATGTTTCAAAACTCGCAGACTGACTGATATGATTGGACTGACCCTCACCCCCCATTCCCCGCTTCCCACAGTGTGGTGCAAGAGGTTTAGTGGACAGCACTGTGGTGTTTGAGTTTCTTCTTTGGAACAGGTTGAGTGCAGCCGTATGTTCTGCTGTTGGAAGGTCTCTGGTCCTCTAGTCTTGCTGCATTTAGTTCCAGTATGCCCATTTGAGCATGTTTGACTTTTCTGCCGCCAGTTGTATGAAGCGCTTGCTATATTGAATTCCTGGTGTGCTGCTGAAATCTCCATCTTCATCTCTTGCAATAAAGCCTCCTTGTCAGCGTTTAATTTGATTCTTCCAGAAGACCTCTGGCCAGGCCCAGTTTTTGGCCTCGTCCAAACATCAAAACTCTATTGTTTAGTACTAAATTCGAGAACCTCTAGTTTCTATATAATTCTTCTTTTCTTGTGTGTCCAGATCCTAGCCAAAATCTGTGCAGATAGGATGATTTTACTAATTAAAAAATGGTAACAAGTTTGATGGGAATACTGGGTGGTAAAGATCCACCACCTAAGTTAATAGGTCCTGTCGAAGTGGGCGTCACAATAGCTCTTCTTTAATGAAGGAAGGACTATGCAAAGCATGTGACCTGTATTTTTTCACAAAGAAAAAACCTCAAAGAAGGCCACCATGAGAATGGATGGATGCTTCATGTGGGACTCGTCTTCAGTTTCTTGGACGGCAGATGTGAGGATGGCAGCACCCTATTGAGAAAAGCAGGCAGAGTAGGCCTTAGATGGGTGTGCGTGTGGTGGGTGGGAGGCATTAGCAGTACAATGCAGGCAAAGGGGTGAGATTGGGAGAGCTGGGAGCAGCCAATAACTGCTCAGAATGCAGGCACCTGCCAGGTGAGCTCTGAGCCACCTGATTGGCTACATGGCAAACCAGCACGCTAATGAATCATATTTTAATGACTCATCTTCTAGCTTCAGCTTCATTTTTAGAAGTTCCAACCGTAAAGGTATCCATTGTCATTCCTTTGGTAATAAGGGCGAGGTTTACTCATGAAAGGCATGAGAAGTACAAAAAGCTCAAAACGAAAGCCCACTAAAAGATATTGCTTCCCAAACCAAGCTAGATCTAAATAGGCAGTTTTATGATCTAATTACCATAAAGGGACTACAGGGAAAAACACAATAAAAAGAGGACCCATGTGAAATGGCCTCCACTGTCCCAGAGAAGCTATCGTGATTACAGTTAGACGGGTCCTTATGAGTGAAGCAAGGCTAACCAGAAAAATTATTCTCAAATCATGAAAAATCAACCAGTCTCTGCAGTGGCGCAGATAGCTCACCAAAAGGGCAAGTGCACAGGCTGGGTTCCCTCAGGACAGCCCTGCAGCTTTTCCAGTCAGTATTTTCTTCCATGATGGAAAAGTTCACACCATCCTTAAGCCACCAGGTCATAGTCCAGTGAATGCTCCACTTCACAAGGCAGTGCCCATCACTGGCACTGTTCCACTGTTTAAGGGCTCCGCAGGTGGTAAATGAGTGGCATGCCATCCAAAAGTTGACCACTTCTGTAGTACCCCTTCTAGGCACTGACTTGGGCCTACTCAACCTAAATCTTCTAGGTGCTGAAGACTGGTCTTGAACCCCCTTTGGCTGAAGCTGTGGGATTTCAGTGCATAGTAGGCAAGTTCCTATACAGTACTTTATTATGCCACTGCCTGATAGATAAGTTGGTAGGGGTCATCCACTCCACCATCCTCCGTTCTTGTAAGCAGACTTGTCCAACCAGGAAGGCCATCTTTCCCAGAGCTAGCAGTCTTTGTTGGTTACTGCACGCAGGCTAAACATCCATACGAATCCAGTTGATAAGGCAACTTTAAATTCCAGAATCTTCCAGTGAGTTGTTCCACTAACACTTAAAATTATACTCTTTGTTTGAGGCTGTTAATATAATCAATTTCCATCCCATTCCTAGCTAACGCATCCATCCATCATTCAACATGGCTGGGGATTCATAAATTGAAATGATTCTCCCTCTGGGTCTGAGGAAGCCATCCCAACCATTCAGCAAGGCTGGGGGTCCATATCATGGATTCTGATTCTGTCCCGATAGAGCCAAATCCCCTTACTATTCTAAGCTCTATCTCTATTAGGTGGTCGCTTCTGTTCTCTTTGGCCTGGCAAAGCCTTGCCCGCGCAGTGCTGAGAATGTCACTCGTGGCCTTACTTCCAAAGCCTCCAATGGCAAGCTGTGTCGGGCGTAGCATATTGAAGGCTAGCTGAGCCCACCCCCACTAACCCTCAGTCTTCTATCTACAAGCCCTATGGAAGGATCTAGTAAGGCTACATGGTTGCATGCGCAAACTGTATGTTAGAATCACGGTAACGTAAGGGGACTCAAAATCTAAATAGATCTTTGTGACAAAGTGCAATCTGCTGCCGCCGGGAAAACCGCAAATTCATCAGTATAGTTTCAATGATGAAAGTGGGACCATAGCCTTTAAAGCACCTCCGGAGCAGCGGGAGTGGTCTTGCACCACAGGACCAAACGTGAGACAGAAACCATAAGATATTTTTCTGACCCCTTTCCCACAGGACTCCTTACAGCGGAAAATGAAACCATTTCCTTCCGAGCAGACACAGTGTGTAAAATAACGTGACCAGAGTCGGGATAGTCGTTCATCAGCATGTGGTCCGTTAGTCAGTGTCACTCGAAAGTTCGATGTTTCTAAGTGAAAGTTCTTCAATTTTTGTCAAGGCCAGGTCTCCACCGACAGCTTAACACTTCAGATTGTAAGTAGGGTCTAGTTATCGGGTATCCAGAATAAAATGCAAATAAATCCCAAAAAGTGTGTTGCAATGTTGCTCTTCATTTCTCTGGTTTCTTTCCTGTCTCTTGCTGACTATAAACAAAATCTCACTTTCTGGTATTCAGTTTCCTCGCCGTTATTCTTGAGTTGCTAGAGTATGGTGGGGGAGACCCGTGAGAAACCTAAGGTCCTTCTCACTCCTGCTCCTCATTGGTCCTCTGCACCAGTGCCAGGGAAAGGCCATCACTTTTTGATCCCGACCTGGGGGGTGGACAAGCAAAGGAGGATCACCTGGGTGGAGGGTCTGTGAGGACGGGGATTAGGATGCCTTTAGAAGAGACATCATATCCCCCTTTTTCTACGACTGATCAACCCAACCCTTCCCCTGCCTTTGTGGGGTATTTTGACTCAACTCCCCGGACTTCCTACTGGATGACTGTTAGAAGTACTGGGACGAACAAGAGGCAACTAGGAGCATTAAGGACTAGGTGCTTTTACCACTCTGCTACTGAGACGAGGAAGAGGCCTGCTGACAGTAGAGGTCAGGCATGTCACCTTGATGATGTTCAGGCACGGCTACTTGTACAACACCACCTGCAGCCTGTTAAGGGGCTGAAGGTGTATAAAAGGCCCAATCTAGTTGCAGGAAGAGGCGGAGCAGGAGACAGTTAACCAGGTGAAGCTGTGGCATTGAGGGAGCAGCTGGGCCAGAGAAAGCAGCAGGCAGCTGTGTGCATTCAGCACGTTAACGGTTCATGGGAGTACAGTCCGGATGCTGGGGTTCAGCGGGACCGAGCGAACAATCGAAGGGGAGAGCTGTGCCTGGAAGCTGCCCCTTTTCGTGGCATTCGCATGCTGGTTTTCCTGGAATCGGAAGGTGATCCAGGAGTGTCTGAGGGGCAGAAGGAGTCCTGAAGCCGAGGACCAAAGGCCGAGAAGTCTGCACTACGGAAACGCTGAATGAAGCAATCGGTGTATTTCTGTGCGAAAGGAAACCCGGTGTTCAAGTGTTTGAAGTTCCGTAGGGGATTACTATGTATCGGACTGGTCGCGTGCAGAAGTCACGTTGTCAAAGGTTTCTGAATGAAATCATCATTAATTTGTGAAGAAGTATACCTTGTATCAGAGTGGTTGCGTGCATGAGAAGGCACATTATTGAAAGCCTCTGAGTGCTGGACACGTTACAGAGGCAACTTTCACAAGCTTCTAACAAGGAAACTAAATGAATGACACCGTCTTTAATTGTAACAAAGGTCTTTGAATACTGGGCGCATTACAAAAGCACCATAAAGAGACTTGTAACACCAAGATGAAATAAATGAAAACTTTGCTAATTACTATGAACATCTGTGAGAGCTGGGCACATTGTTTAAAGCATTATAGAATGAAACATAACACCGGTGTGAACTGAATGACGATGAAATTCAGACATAGATGAATACCATTCCAAAATAAGTTTAACTATCGCAAAAGGTAATTTAATACAAGTGAACCAATAATACTTTGGGCTTCTGAGTTAATGGAACTTTGGAGATGAACTTTAATAAATGTTTGAACAAGAACTTTCAGCCAAATAATATTGTTATACCAAGACCAATCACAGCGAGACGGTGCAAGTTTGGCGTGGACCTATAAGAAAGCTAGAAAATATCTTTTTATATTGGAAGCAAATTTTGGGGAAGGGGACCCTGAGGTTTAATGTGCTTTTGCGGTTGGAACTGTGTTTTGGAACTTGGGGAAGGGAACCCCGAGTATTGGTTAACCTTATATATGAATTTAAGGCAATCCTGAGACATTTATTTGAACTATCTTGTACTTGGGTAAGGGGAGCTGAAGGAAAGCTTTGAGCAGGATAGAGCGCCAAACTTTGTTGTTTTGTTGGTTGCTGACATTCCTATACATTGTATAGATTAAATGCAAGGGCAAGTATAGGTTTTGAATACAGACAGATTCCGAAGTTGAACTTTTGGTCTTTGACTTTCCTTAGTTTTGGCTTGGTAGGGAAATCCCACCATAGGATAGGGCAAGGTAGGTGTTTTTCCAACCTGACTTTTAAGTTAATAAACTTGAATTGTTCATTCAGGATCAGTTGTCTGTGTCTTACTCCAAGATAACTTCACACACCTCACGTTGAGTGTGAAGTCTGAGGTGGAGTATGTTGGCTGGTTCTGTATTCCGCAATGCATTGCAGCGTGCGTTGCACCAATACCTTGCACCTTAGGAAAATAGGAGGCCACTGTAAGGTGTATGTGGGGCTCTTACTACGTCTCTCACCACCTTCCTACCTCGTGGTTCTGGTTCTATTGCCCACCAACCCCATCTCCCACTTTCCTTGCCACAATCTTGTACTTGGGGGACCTGCTCCCATTCACTTCTTTCTCCTCCCTTTCCTCGTACTTTGCCTGCACCGTGATGCTTCACCATTTGCCTTTCCTCCACAGAATACAGGCTCCCTCCTTTTAAACTTTGGGTTCACATGTCTCCATAAAACTGCCTGATCTCTTTCAGAGTCGCACCTTCTCTCCTCCTGCTGACGGTCACATGCTGTCCTCATTTTGCACTCCCCTAGTCTTCCTCTATTCACCACCTGATCCTCCTCCTCTCCTCCTTTCCATCTCACCCTCCTCTCTCCAGCTCCTGTTTTTTTTCTTCCATCCTCCCCTTGCTCTCTCCAACTCTGGTATTTCTCCTCTCTGGTCACCTTCCTCTTTGATCGCCCCCTCACAGTTTGAAACCTGTTACATGATCACCTCTTTATTTTTCACCAACTCCTCCTCATGTATAAGCAGTTTGGGGTTGAGATCAAAGATTGGCAGCTCTTTGTGCTTGCTTGGTCCCCTTCCTCCCTTAGCTTAACAGTGGGTGGTGGAGAGGTGTGTGTGCGGACACTTTTGCACGTTTGCGGTCTCAGTTCGGGTCCCATGTTACGAGCTGTTAAAAGCTTGTACCACAATTTTAGATTTGATTGTCACACCTGTGTGAGGAGAGCCCATGTCACAGGAGCTGCACCAAGCGCGACCACCCGCTTTCCTCTTGCCGTGCACGCAAACTGATAACCAAGGCCCTTCTCTGACGCACTCCAGTACTGCCTAGAGCAGGGGTCTCCAACCTTTACCTTAGCTAGAGCTACTTGTAGTGGAGGCCAACAGTGGAGAGCTACTACTGGGCGATATCGGGGTGGGGATATTTATAAACCTCGGAATTTTTACCAATATTTTTTTGGCTCGATTATTTCCCCTCTATAAACAGATGGAATAACATATGCCCTCACAAATATATTAAGAACTTCAAAAACCTCTTTGTTGCATTATTATTTATTAGTAGCTGTCTCAAAAAGACAGATATTTGTTGGGCTACCACACAAATATCCTGTTATTTTTTTTGCCCCTTCCTTTGCGTTTTATGCAGGCTTTCTACATGCTAGGCTCACTATTGTTTTCCAAATGTGCATTTCACACTTTCATAAAAAAAACAAAAGTAATTTCCAAATTGAAAAATGCTGCTTGCATTCACGAGTTTTCTTTGAAATGTTTTTTTTGTCAGACACCACACATACTCCATTATTTGCCAGTAAGATAGCTCGGCGGGTTGAGCGCTCGCTGCTGCTATCTGAGCGTGATCTGTAGGTCGCAGGTTTGAATCCCGGCAAGGCCAACTCAGCCTTTCATCCTTCTGAGGTCGATAAATGAGTACCAATTTCGGTTGGGTGATATTGCATGTAAATATGTGCTCTGTAAAGCGCTTTGCTTTAAGGCGCTATATAAATAACACATCATTATCATTATTTGTGTGCCCCTCTGTGTTTCAGCACAAGTTATATTTATAAAGATGTTATATGCTTGTCAAACTGGTTAATCACAAATAAATGCTTCTGTTATGCTGACAGCAGTTTTTAGGAAATTAAACTGTGGGTTCATGGGTGCCAACTTTTGATTTTCTCTACAGGGGGCGAAATATCCCCAGCTCAGCCCTGAATATAAGCAAGCAACCAGCCCAACCCATGCCCTGGCCAAACACATTTTATAGCACTTTTTTTTATAAGGCATTGCAAAAAGTCATGATTAACAACCTGCAGTTTTGAATATATTACATCTCAGCATCGGTTTGTCAACCTGCTGAGCCACCCTGGTAGGCTTTGTGTCATGGAAGTGATTTAAAGTGGAAATGTACAGTGTGGAATTTGGAAAGAAGCCACATGAAAGAAATTGCACAATTTCTTAAATATTATTTTGAACATTTCCAGGCGAGCAGCAGTGCTACTGTGATATTTTCAGGTCATACTCTTGGGCGACTTCAACCTGGGGCTCAATGACCCTAAGGACCCCCATGCCAAAACCCTCAAGAACGCCCTATCCACCCTGGGCTTTGTGCAATCTATTTCTGACTCCACCCACATCAAAGGGCGCACCCTCGACTGGATCAGTCAACATAGCTGCTCACTACTTGTCACGGAAAACACGCCCATCCCATGGTCTGACCACCATTACATCCAATTCAACCTTCGTACCAAAAAAGAGACCAACTCACCTCCCGCCCCGTGCCAAGCTACTCTCGCCAGGAGCTCCCGCCAGCTCACAGTCGAGAATTTAGCACCCTACCTCCGCAACCCGGCCTTGCAGGCCCCATTCTCCAACAACCCAGAAACCCTAGCCAACACATTCAAAGAAGTCATCACCCAAGCAGTTGACGCTGTTGCGCCACTGACCCTCAAAAAAGCCAAGAAAACCAAACACGCTAATTCATGGTTTTCCAAAGAACTCCTTGAACAACGTGCGCAGAAGAGGACTGCCCTCTCCACCTGGAAAGCTAACGCATCTGAAACCACCAAAAATGCGCTCAAAGCCATCTCTAAATCCTACAAAACCAACATCACCCTAGCTAAAGCTGCCTCCTTCAACGCTAGGATCTATGACGCCAAATCGGGATCACAGGAAATCTTTACCATATTCAGGGAACTGGAAAAACCATCCTCTCCTCCTCCCGCTCTCATCAAAGATGACAACTGGTGCAATAGCATTCGATCCGCAATGCTAGACAAGCTTAACACTCTTCAAACTAAAATTTGTGG
Organism: Ambystoma mexicanum; assembly: GCF_040938575.1. Taxonomy (NCBI): domain Eukaryota; kingdom Metazoa; phylum Chordata; class Amphibia; order Caudata; family Ambystomatidae; genus Ambystoma; species Ambystoma mexicanum. The sequence continues at coordinate 536,243,602 of NC_090928.1, read as the reverse complement.
CCACCAAAAAGCCCTTTCCCGCCTCATAGCTAACCTGCATAGCCAACCCACCATACCCTCCACCACTAATCCCTCTCCATCTTTTGACTTCAAAGATATTATTGAGCACAAGGTCATCGCCCTGCTCAAGTCCATCAAACCTTCCAACTGTAAGGGAGATGCTTGTCCAGCTAGTCTCATTACAGACTCAGCACCGATCCTAGCTCCATTCCTTACAGCATTCATTAATTCATCCTTCCAGTCTGGCCACGTTCCAACTGGACTTAAGGAGGCCTGCAAGTCCAAAAGTTCCTTGAATAAAACCGTCTCCTCGGCCTCCGGCAATCTGGCTTCCGCCCACGACACGGTACAGAAACAGCTCTCTTGGACTTAAAGAACCAAATGGACGATCTAAGAGACGCAGGGAAACCTGCTCTCCTTCTGCTCCTGGATCTATCCGCCGCCTTTGACCTGGTGGACCACAACACCTTGTGCCACCATCTAGCTACCCAAGCTAACTTTTCCCCCAAAGCTTGCGAATGGATTGCCTCCTTCCTCCAAGAAAGGGCCATGAAAGTCTTCTCTGACTCAGCCTTTGCCACCCCTAGCCACATCACCTGCGGCGTGCCTCAGGGCTCATGTATCGCACCCACGCTATACAACCTCTTCACAAGGCCCCTGTTCTGCATCCTTGACTCCCTGGGCATCTCGTATACAAACTATGCTGATGACACCCAGGTCCTCATCCCACTCACAGGCGATTACCTGGCGGATACTAAAACACTTACCACCATCTACTCCACTATCCAATCATGGATGGCAGATAACTGGCTATGCCTTAATAGTGAAAAAACCAAACTCCTCCTTATAGGAGCACCTTCCACGCTGGGAAACCTCGGTGAACAGTACGCTTCCTTCACTATTGACAACATTCCCATCAAGGTCTCCAATCACGTGAAGACACTCGGAGTCTACCTCGACTCCGACCTGTCAATGGATAGACAGGTCAATGCCATTGCCTCCTCCTCAGCCTATTACTCTAAAGTCCTCAACGCTGCCAGACCTTTCCTGTCACGCCAGAATTGCCTCACCATTGCTAGGGCAATAATTGGATCTAGGCTGGACTACTGTAATGCCCTACTCGTTGGGACCTCCAATAAGAACCTGGCCAAACTTCAGCTAGTTCAAAATAATGCACTGAGGGCGGCCACAGGTACCGCGAGAAAAGACCACATCTCCGATGGCAGAAGACAGGCACACTGGCTTCCGGTGAAAGAGAGGATTGTTTTCAAAATGCTCGCCCTCACCCACAAATGCCTCCATGAACTTGCTCCACCCTACTTGACCCAAAGAATCACCAAGCACTCTGCCACCAGACCATTAAGAATGTGCTATTCCAACACGACTGTCACGCCCAAATCACGCAAGGTGCGCGCCGGTGGTGCCAGCTTTCCCACACGGGCCGCCACCCACTGGAACGCACTGCCACCTCACATAAGAATGATTGAATCCCACCAAGCCTTCCGCAAAGCTGTTAAAACCAAGCTCTTTGTATGAAACGTACCTGACTGCATTCTGTTACTGTACTACGAATATCATGCCTCACCTGCAACTATGCTTGTAATTGTGTATCCATAAGACCTCTGGTCTCATGCATAACTGCTGAATTAAGAATCCAACGCTTACTTGTAAAAGCGCCTCGATGTCCATGGGCTGCAAGTGCGCTATACAAATGCGAATAAATAAAATAAAATAAATATTTTCATTGCGTGGTCACAATGATCCTGCCCCAGCCCCTCCAACATCTCTGGAAAACAAGAGCAGCGTGTTGTGGGGGTGCACAAGGCCAACTGTGGTACTACAGGCGGCCTGCAGAAGCAGAACGTGATACTGACATCTGTCAGTGGATTTACAAGCAGCTCCAAGTGGCACAGCAGCCAAGCTCTCCCCCTGTAATTGGGACGACCAGGGTTCGGATCCTGAACACGGAAAATGCACCATTAAATAATATAAGTTAGGAAAATGTTCATTTTTCGGTATTTTCAGCGCGGGCGACTGAAAAGGCTCAGGCGAGCTACTAGTCGCCCGCGATCGACTGTTTGGCTACCTCTGGCCTGGAGTGTGGCTCCCTGGGATCTGCTTCACCACTATTGATTTCTCGCCTTGCTGGTAATTTCCTGCCGTTTTGGGGAATGGAATGTTACAGGTGCGTGACACTAAATCAGGATTCATTCATAACTAGTCCCCTTAAAGGGACTGTTGGTTTTGATGTGCCTATCCTCTTCCATTCAGTTCATAGCATTCTGGGGGTAGCCAGGGAATCCTCCCCATACTGCCCCTGTTCCCAGCATCACACAGTTTGTGGCAGTACCCTGTCGCCTTGAGGACTCCACCCTTAAAGTCAGGAAGCGGACTTTGTCCCAAGGAACAGTATCACTTCAGGTCAATCACTTCAGGAGCCTGGAAGCATAGTCCCACATATAAAATAAAATCAGGCTTAGGAAGCACATTCTACAGGGGGTCTAAAAGCAGGAAAGGGCATTTTTACAGAAACGGATAACGAAGGCCAGTCTTGTGAGGCCTAACCGTTGTAGTGGAATCCCGCAAACGTCGTGTGGAAAATCACCAAAACCCCGGGAAACACAGAGGGCAGATGGAATCCCTCTCGCCCCTGCTTTCTGCCCCTCAGTGAAAACCTGATAGTTTTCTTATAACGCTTCAGACATGTGGGTTTAGGTTTTGCTTGTTAGGCTAAAATCAACCTGCTCATAGGTTAAGAAGTCACCAGCTTTGACGAGGTAGTTTGCCTAGGCAATCCCATTCCTTCTAGTCACGCTTAATTAGTGGTGTGAGGGCTTGTAGGTTTTCCTGTGCTAATGTTAGAAAATAATTTTAGGCCTCCAGATTCCCCAAGTACTACACATCTTCACATCTGCTAGACGTGTGAGCTACACTATTTGCATTCTTTTGAATCTTGGCTCAGATTTCACAAAATAAGTGATCCTCTTTCTGCATGTTTGCCTTGTGGCTGGCATGGTGTCAGGTTTTAAGTATTGTGGATACTCCTATTTGGTTTGTCACGTGTGAGGAACATGACCCAGATTCTAGAATAGCTTTTTTTAGCCTTGGGGTTTTGTGTTGGCACATGTGCTGCTGCGTGATGATGTCAGACGTGGCTACCGATGATGGATTTGTCGCTCTTTCGGTAGGGGGGGACTTGTGTTTTTCTTGGGGGCGTGCCTGCTGTGGAGATCTGCAGAGCTTCTGCCTGGAGTAAGCGACCTCTTCTGTGACCAGGAATTGCCTAACACTAGTTCCTCAGCGTAAGCCTAGCCTGATCAGGTTGCAGGACAGTCTTTATCGGCTATTGAATCGTTTGCCGAGCTGTGTGGTTGCGTACGGTGCGTTTGATATGCTTTGCTCACAATGAGAATGCAGGAAGAGAAATACTCTATACCTCTTACTCTTACAGGCACTGTGACCATATCCTCCTGTGGGTAGTTCAAGTTGTTTTCCTTGATCCAAAATTCCAGGGGTCTGCAGCCTGCGGATCTCCAGATCTTTTGGTCTGCGGCTCCTATGTTCGCCAACCATTGGCTGTTCTCGCTAGAGCTGATGATAGTTGTGGTCCAGAACATCTAGAGCACCCATGGTTGCAGACCCTGAACAGTATTCCTCTAATATGTTGTGTAGTACTAATAGGAGGATTACAAATGTCTTTTTTGTTCAACTTAAGAACTATTTCTAGGTCTGTTTTTTAAAATTATGTGAGTGCTTTAGTTGCAGTCATTAATTAAGTTGCCAAAACACGTTTTGTTTGTTTCCTTATCCGGTTTGCAGCTATATTGTCATGAACGACAACAACTTGTTACACATGATAGCATGTGCTTCTGGATAAATATTGTTGCTCTCAAGTCGATATCTTACTTCACATGTCTTGCGTGTTTCAGAGGTGCTGCGTGCTGTCCTCTGAGGCTGCGGTCGGCGTATGTTTCAGAAACTCATGACTCTGACTGTTCATTATCGCTTGCTCAAAATATTGTAATGAAGATCATTCTAGTCAATGCCGCTGGTGTTCCATGCATCAGGAGCTCCAACCAAGATCAGCATTTAGAAGGGCGCCACTGGTAGTCGTTACATTGGTCCCAGGGCGACTGCTCCTTTTTCCAGGCAAAGCTCAGACTAGTGAGTATTCCCATTGAACACGAGATCTCCAGGAATGTTGGCCCGGCGGGGAATGAGGACTTTCGTGTGGCCTGGGTTCAGATACTTCTGGACTTTTGCAGCTTAACCCTGGAGTCGTGATGCATCCAGGCCTTTCCTCGCCTCTTTGCTTCCCGTGAAGGCTGCCATCTCTATTTAGTCTTGGCCTTATTTTTTCCGCACAGGCTTAATGCAATCTCCAAAGGGCTTCCTTGCCTGGCGGAGGGAAACCAGCCTTGCTACCTTTCTGAACTGGCCATTTCACTTACCAGCCCCAGGTCTGCTTGTGGGGATTTGGAGCTCTGACTCCCTTCCAATGTCACGTAGACCTTGGTTGTGCTCAGTAATGTCGGCAAGCAGACACAAATACCACTTGCATGTTCTAGTAAAACTTCCAACTACAGTTTTATTAAAGATTACAAATACCAATATTAAAAACGCATATCCCTCCAAACCACTGAACAATTTTCATTAATATTTACAAATTGGAGGTGCCTTTTCGGTCTGGCTACCCCAAGCTTATACCCTAGTATTCACAACTTTTGGAGTGGCAGGTTTTCGGTCCAATAGCCACACCCAACCAATAATATGGGAATGGCTCCTTACCCTAGTCGGATCCAGGGGACGTGAACTTAAGATGCAGTATTAAACTGTACTCTTAAAAAGAGTGATCCACAGGGAACTCCACCATCGTGAGAAGAGAGCGACTGTTATACGCCCTACTCCCTGCAAAATAAGTAATCTCGCGAACCAACAGTTGTCAATGTGAATCTTTCTGTAGCTTTACTTCACAGATGTATCTCAAGAATGTGGCTTATGTAACATAGAGGCTCATGGGTGTCAGCTTCGGAATAAATCATAACCACTAGCATTGCTCCGGCTATCTTCTAAACCATTGTTTTTCATCCTGCTGTGCCATTACAGAAGGTGTAAAACAGTATGCAAATGAGGCTTAGTCCCACTCAAAATGGACTCTCCAGCCTGAACTTTTGGGTCACATTCCTGCTGTATGAGACCACAAGCAACCCCAAGCATGTTCCGGCATCAAAAGTGAGATGCAGCTTGGTACTTGATGCACAGCTAGCTCTGGACCTGTGTCATGGCATACGCGCCCAAATTGTGGTGATTTATTCTACACTGAAGAGAGATGAATGGTTTTGAATCAATATTAGTCATACTCTGGTAGTCTTCTGGACAACCCTGCAAACCAGCATTATTCGTTTTTGCTACTAGGTGGCGTTTAAGCACTACCTATAAGCCAAAACGACTGCATTTGAGTACAGCTAGGAGACAGATAGGCTATATGAGGAGGGATAAACAGTCTGTGGGTATTGTTTGGCTATTTACCTACTCATTGACTGCCCAAGGTATTTCTAATCCCTATGGCCATTCCCACCCAGTACATGCCCCTCTCTGCTGCAAAAAAACAAATTTTACTGGGATATCTCTAAGCTAGATCTATCAAGCTGTAAGTCAGACTTTAGCCTGCCAGTGTTATTTCCAAGTGCTCTGTGTGAGTTAATGGCTTAATTACAGCAGTAAATGCACTACTGGTATAATAAAAATATCTTATCCAAGTGTGCCTTCAGCAACTTGATTTATATCTGTTACTTGCACAGAGATCCTGTAGAAACATTAATCGACATAGGCAACAGTTTTGGCTTGTGCATAGGCACTTTTAATTTACCAAAATGCCTAGGCCATGGCTACACAAAAGTCAAAATAGTTGCCTTTGCAAGTGCTTGTTTAGCTTTCTGTGCCAATAAAAAAAAAAGTAACATCATATGAAAATCAGGCTTTGTTTGTCGAAAAGAGGCAGTTTAGCCCAAACTGCTAGGCCACAGGCCTTCTGCACGGAATCACAAGAGATGGAAGCTACCTGAGAAAATCCCCGTTTTTACATTTATTTTAAAATGTTCCCTTCTCCGTTTTTGCTGTCTATTCTGAGTCTTCCCGAGTAGGACGTGGTAGATTTCCCCAGGGAATCAAGCTGCACCTGACTGGTGATGCCCAACAAGGCTGAAGCATGCGTAGGTTTGCTTGTAGGCCTGGGCAGAACGGGCCTGGCCTAGCAGAGAGGACAGGACCGCTCCTATTGGTGGCAGGGCCACAACTTATTTGCATAGGAACAGATGCACTTCTATAGTGTCTCAGGCGAGATAACATAATTATGAAATGGAGGCTGACCAGAACAATGCCTGTGGTTATTTAATGCAGAGCTTTCCGTTCATCAGGTAGCTCCATTCGTGTGTAACTCGCCAACTAGGATAACCGGCCTAGGTGGACATACCCAGCCTCGCTGCTCAGGTAGGTGTGCATTACATTTTATTTCTGCCACGTTGAAATTCTCAGAGGTGCACGCCTCATCTCTCCAAACATGCACTAGAATCATTGCGGCCGCAGGTAATTGGGCATGCCAGCCTGAAAACCTATTTCATCAACCCGTTGCAGGCTCTTCACTGGCCACGGTTGCCATGTTTCCACCGTTAAGTAGCCTCTTCTTCAGGCGATGCCACATTTACTCCCATATATCAATCCAGACAAAAACGGCCTTGTCGTATGCAGTCTGGTCTGTGAACTATGATCTAGGTGCTCACCAGCTCCTTTCATGAACGAGTGGCTGATGACCCATGCAGTGCAGGCATCTGTCAGTGCCTGTAGATTGGCAACTAGAAGAGAGACATTGCCATCAGTGTTCTGCAATCTATCACTTCTCTACACATGCTGGTCTTAAAGGCCCTAAACGCAGGGGCAGCTTCTATCCTAAACAAATTGACGTCAAATCCCTGTAGTCCTACACCTGCACTGCCTCCCAGGCAACCCCTGCACTTGGGGTCTGTTTCTGTATCCCTACAGTCCCCACCAGCTCTTGACACTTGATGTCTGCACTTACCCCTGCACTTGCCACAAGCTGGCTGCACTTTTCACCTATTGTTTTTTTTCTCTTTTTTTAATGTATTTACTGTTTATTTATTTATTTATACAGCGCCTGTTGATCCTATGTATTGCACTGCCCCCTCTCCCCCCTCCGCTGCACTTGCGTGATCTCAATGTCACCTGGCCTAGTAAGATCATTGTCTGTCTTCCCTCTGTTCCCCTTCCCCTTCCCTTGTCTCGTCATGCCTTGAAACACTTATTTATTGGCGCGTTATAAATGCCATATCATATATATCCCAGCTACCGACTAACCAGCGGAATGAATGTTGCTGTCCTTATGCGTCTCGCTGGGTGCCACTGAAGAACTTTAAAATGTGGCAATCACCCCCTCGCCCCCAAACATACCAGCCGCAGAGTATAGGGCGTTGCTTACATGTGCTATCGTGGTGGACATTATTAACGCAAATGGGTGCCACGCGGGCTAATCGAGAACACCCCACTATGCGTTGCACTTGGCATGGATGCTGCAGGAAGTCATCTCAAGACTGCGTGCCTTGGGTAGCAGGTGGTTTGGCTGCGCACATGCCATCTGGGTGTTGGAGAAATGGCCTAAAGGATTGGACGCATTGAGAGAGTCTTGGCTCCATATTGGACTTTCCCGAAGGTTCTACCTCGGGTTAGCTCATCTGTTTAGGAGGAGAAAGATGGGAACATTAAAGACAAAGTGACATGGCTGCATGAACATTGCAGAGGTCGACCAGCCTGTTATGAATTGCAATAACGTGAGATTCATAAAGAGGGTCAAAAAGAGCCGGCCACAAAATGCTTACTGTACACTTTCAGAACTAAATTCTATTCTGACCACCCTCCACAGGGAGCCAATCACTGTGATGTGACTAAACCTGGGCTACCTGATTTTCAAAATAATGCTAAATAATAATAATAATTAATAATAAATCGAACGCACGTGTATAGTGAGGGTGCCATCTTCAGCAAACAGTGCCTACTTTTTAACTGCTCGTGGCAAAGTTCATCAGCGTTGCTCCAGGCCACCATTTTCTTCAGGGCTCCGGATAAGATTTTGAAGTGGGAAGTGTATTGCTCCCTATTTTTTTAAATTTGAGAATGAGAGTAAAAATGTGAATTTAATTCACATGGGGGTATTTTTAAGAGAGTAACAATATATTTTAACTCTAAAACCGATATCTTTTTGTAATCTATACCTCTTTCCACCTAGTAATTCATGTAAATTAAAATATGTTGTTTTACCTTAAAGGCCCCTGAGAACAGGCAGTAATAAGAGTAGAGCTCCTTCATGTGGCACTGCCATGCTGCTACCACTGATTTGAACGTGTCCGTGGAGCTCTGTGGGTGGACACGGGCATCATTTTATGGTGGGAAAGGGGTGTTTGCCCCCACCACACTCCACTTTAGTGGCACAGCATTTTGTCGCACTCATTTGGCAGGGGCCCCTTTAAGTTAGATGTCATGTCCACCCCATCCCCCCACCCCCAACATTTTCGGGCAAAGTTACTCCACTGAGTGCAAGTAGGGGGCGTGATTTGATGTGTTCGGGAACGTGTGCATGGGACTTTGTGGGTGATCTGATGTGTTCTTTTTCTCACATTTTTGTTGAGCATATCTTAACTCACAATTATACTTTATTTGGAGCATGTGCCTATTTTTTCACAGTGCTTACCTGTAGGGCTGAGTTTGGTAGCCTTTAGTCTCATGGGCACTGGGGTTTTGGACAGATCAGTCCCATCATTTTCTCCTTTACATGCCCCATGTGTGTTATTGGTTCCTGCCATAAACATATAATGCACTGATTGACTGTGCCCTCCGCTAGATCCATTTCACTCTCCCCCACTGGACCCCATCTCATGTCATATTTTTGGCTGAACATTGTTCTCATCGTATAAAGCGCCAGGGTCGAAAGCTCCCCTCCCCCGCCAGGTTGTAAATATTACGAGTTGTACAGTGGTTTGAGCGAACTTACATTTGAAAGGACTTGTTTATCATTGTTTAATTAAACTGGTTGAAAGGTTTCCCAAAGGAAAACTGTTTCATGTGTCTCCTTTCTGTCGTTACACTGCGCTACCGAGACTGACGGCGCCACTACCCAACTCTTCTGCCCACCCCAAGAAGAGTTGGGAATGGTTGCCCAGTGCCCAGAGGTTTCTAAGCGCGGACCCGGGGATCGAACCTGTGTTGCTCTGCATGGTCTTGCTTCCAAGGCGAGCGCGTTACGCCTAAACTATCCTCCCGAGACTGTAAGTAATAAGATGTTCACAGACCAATAACTCTCACAGTATAGGCCTTCAGTTCTCCTTGTTTACTTGCACTCAGTTACAGCTGTAGCTACAATTAAGTCTGCAATCATATCTGCATCATCAATCTCTCTCTCTCGCTATAAATATATATATATATATATATATATATATAAATATATATATATATATACATATATCAGAACATCGGTTCCTTATACAATTCCACACCGTTACACCAATCTGCACCAAATTTAGCATAGGTACCTGTTGAGACCGTCCGGACATTACCTGTTATATGACATGTAGACACCCCACAACCTTTCGCCAGATTTTTGCCCCATCACACATGAGACGGTTGCCTGAAATCAGCGAAAAAACCAACGTGGTTGTAGAAGGACCGGATCTGGATAAAACAAATTTTAAGCGTCTCGAAGCAAAAAACAAAACTCAAAGGTTGCTTTGGGATCTTGAAAACTATGTTTCAAAGTCCTAGGATGCACAGTTTTCGAGATATTTGCACCACAACGTATACATTTTAATTTTGTGTAATTTCTGTGCTTTTCTCTTTCCAGATGCCTCCCAAAAAACAAAAACCTATTGGACAAATGAATCTAAAATCAAAGAAAGTGAGGTTATTAAGGGCCTGTCTAAAGAACCCATGCAGAGTACTGGTAAAGTTGGCTAGTGACAAATATTAGCTTCCAGGTTAATATTGCCAGACAGTAGTTGTTTCCAGGGAAGGCGTGTATTATCTTCAAATCAAAGGCTTCGTTCAAATGCTACTTGCCAGCTCCTTGTCTCCAACTCCTCCTCTGCTTCCTCTTGCCTTCTGAGCCAAAGTCCACTCTCTCTCCTTTGCACGACCTTCACGTTCTCCTGGCCCTTTCACCCTTGTATGGTTACCATCCTACTCACTTGTACCTCCCATCAGATTCTCATGAGCTCTGCGTTCTATTTCCATGGCAGCAATCTTTTACATTTTTTCGATGTATTAAGTTACCACTCCTCGGGTGTGTGCCTCCCACAACCTGTGCAATCGTTCCTTTAACAGCATACCTGGAGGTAATGACTCGGGTCGCTTGTTAAAAGCCATTGTTGCTTGCGTACCTGCCCAACAACAAAAAACGACAAGAAAGGATTCCATAATGTCCCTTTAGTCGTTTGTCTGGTAGGGCCTACTGTGACATCATTTGCTATACCGGCCCCTTTAATGTTAAAATTGTGGTCTACCAAAGTTCTTGTTTGTTGATTAACTGCTCTGTGAACAATGCAAAGTGTTTTGAAATGTATCCTTTCCTCGACTGGTAGCCAGTGTAGGGATCTTAGTGCTGTGGGGTGTGTTCTCTCTTGCTGAGTTGTAGGGGTAGACTTGTTGCTGCGTTCTGGATCAGTTCGTTTTTTGGTGAGGTTGTCGGGCATCCCAGGGTAGGTAATGTTCGCATAGTCTAGTCTTGACATGACGAGAGACTTGATGGCAAGTGCTCTGTGTGGGAAGGTGAGAAAGGGTCATATCTGCTTGATAGTATGGAGGTGGAAGAAGTTTTTTACTAATGCATTGATTTGAGGTTCTAGTGCGTTGTCCATCAACATTTCATAATTTTTAACAATTTTGGATGCTTCCGGTCAGTAGGCCATGGTATATGTGGATTTATAGAAAGGTTGTTGGGCATGATTTTGGTTTTGTATGGGTTGAGTTTAAGGCTGTTGTTGCTCACCCATGCATTTAATTGTGAGAGGCAGTTGACAAAGATTTAGTCTATGTCCTTGCTGGTATTGATTTTGTATATCATCTGCATAGTTGTAGCATGCAAGTACATGTCCCTTGAGTTTCATGAGTGGGTCATTTAAATGTTGAAGAGTAGTGGTGAGAGTAATGAGCCTCGTGAAGCCCCACAGGTGAGTGTGTGTGATGCTGAGCTGAAGGGCGGTAGCCAGTTGGTTTCCATTCTTTCTGTGAGGAACTTCATCATCTGCTGTAGTGCAGTGTTGCTTATACTTGCTTTTCATATCCTTTTGATGAGGGCTGCATGGTTGACTGTGTCAAAAGCTGCTGAAGGTTTAGTACTTTCAGGGCTGATGTGATGTTGGGAGTCTGATTACATTTTGAGGTTCTCCCACTTGGAGAGTAGTGCTGATTCAGTTCCTCTCACAAGCCTGAAGCTAACTTGTGCCAGATCCAGTAGGTTTTTGGTTTCCACTTGTGTCTGGATTTGTACATACACGTAGGTTTCTAGCAGTTTGGCCAGGTATGGGATGCTTAATACAGGCAGGTAATTGGTGGGGTTGTTTGTGTTTCCTCAGGGATTTTGAGAAGGGCTTTAGTGTAAGCAGCTTCAGAAACTTCTGGTTAGGGTTCCTGTTAACAGCGAATGGTTCATGAGGTTGCAGAAGTATTCTGCAGGTGTCTTTTGTGTGAGGATGTTCTTGGAGATGTCTGGTGGGCAAGTGTGTACTGGTGATCCTGCTTTGTTGCTTTCCTTCGCTAGTTTAGTGAGATCTTCTGTCAAGATTGGTATGAAGCAGTTCAGTATTTTGGGTTACTATTGGGTTGGGTCATTGGTGATATTGTCGCTTATGTTCTTGGGTGTAGTGTTTGTAACTTGTTAGACTTTGGTTTTAAAGCGGGTTACAAGGTCAGAGATTCTGCAAGGGAGTGGGCACTGTATTGCTAGATATCTGCTTTGTCATTAATGGTGAAACACCTTTCTATGAACTGCTTGGTTTTCAGATGCATTCGGCATAGTGCAGTTTCTTTGCTATTGGAATTTCTGCTTTATGGGGAGGTCTCTGTTTTTGGTATGTGATTTTTGTCCTGTCGGTTGTAACGTTTCCTGCAATAAATTCTGGGTACGTACTTCCCGTTTTTTTTTAATCTCATGGGCCGGTTTCAAAAGAGGTAAGGGACTGTTTGAATAACAACGCAGTCTCTGATATGTCTGCTTTAACCCTCTAGTCCCTCCTTGATGGAAGAGGCAGTCTGTTATACATGGTGAAATTGATTGTTTTGTTTGATGTGTAGGTCAAGCAACAGTGTTTTTAGTGTTGCTGTCCTAGTGTTGATGAGGTTTACATATTTTTAAATGTACGAGTGTAAATTGTATTGTACAATGTGCATTGCTGGGTCGTAACCAAATACCAATTGCTTTCACTTTGGATATAATATATTAAACCGTTATTCTATATTTCTCTATGTGTATTGATGACTGCATTTTTCAGTCTTTCCGTAGTGCTTGTTCACGATTTCACGTGAGTAAGGGTGGGGAAGCCTATTTCCATGTCTGGTCTTGGTTGTAATGTTTCCTAAAAACTTGTTTGAGTTTCCTTTTTGTTTTCTTCAGGGTTCTGAGGTGGATAGTAAACCATCTGGCAGCTATTTTGTTTTGGGAGGGGGGTGGGGCAAAGCTCCTTTGTTGCTGCAGCATCCACGGCTTCTGTGATCAATTTACCTGAATACCTCCTTGTCCGATGCGAACTCCTTAGTGCAAGGCTGCAGGAGCCCAGGTTGGCGTTGCTGTGATGAAGCGGCGGTGTGTGCTCAGCCGAGTGGCTTTCGCTGGGTTATGATGGGGGGCCAGCGTGCAAACCTGCGCCTGCCCGAACCTTTCTCCTGAGTCACCTGCTTTGCGTGCGGGAGGGTAACACGGTAGCACCTTGCAGAGAGCCTCGTCCCTGCCGGCTATAGCTCGTATTTCAGAATGTTATGACAACCTGCAAATTATGAATCCGTCCACACGTAATGCAAACTCAGTATCGGGTTTAATATAAAGGTTGTAAAATGCTCTCACAGCGTATGTGGAAACTTGCAGCATTTTGGCTGTGGGGGAAGGTGTGGGCCTCTTTGGAAAATGTGCGGCGTAGGACCTTTATACTCGCACTGTGTGCGCTTTGTTTTAAATGCACTTTAGATTCACGTGTGAACGAAGGTTATCTTTAAAATACATCATCGTGCAGCAGGGTATTGCGGTATAAAGGGTATTAGTATACTTGATGGAAAAATATTTCACCTTTTCGATTTGACCGAATTTTTTTGATCGTTTTGTTGGTCAAATAAAATAAATATATGGGGAGGGGTAAGGGAATAGGTTAAGGTGGGAGGAGGGTTGCAAGGGTCCCCCCTGCATTTTCAACGCAACTCCCCCCCAAAAAAATAGGTCAAATTAGATAAGGTCAAGTGTTTTCGCCCAAGTAGACCTAAACCGGTACAAAGCAGGTGCTCTCTGTCCTGAGAGAATCTTGCCTCCCTTAGCCATTTGCTCCAACGTAAGCAGGCAAGGCTAGCACAAGGGTGCATAATGTTCAAAGCAAAGTCACCTGCTGGCACCCCCGCTACCTTACAGTGAGGCAGAAGAACCACACACATTTGAGGAAGAGCCTTTGGGATCAAAAGGGCATGTCTAGTATGTAGCTAAAGTGGGACAGTCACAAAACAACACATATATCACAGTGTAAATCTGCATTTATTTACAAAATATTCTCCAGGGAAACGCTATCGATGCATTCCATTAATGCCAGAGACATGCGGCCAGCATGACCCAGTTTGCTGCTGGTGGCAGAATGGGGTCATATGGAAAATCTTCTTGCAAGTGGCTGCCTTTGATGAGCCATTATCAGTGTGAATGTTGTAGGGAATCTTCGCATATGTAGCTCCTTACTAAGCCACACTCTCAGGCAAGGATTTGCCAATGTTTGAAACATGTTGTTTGCGTCTATGTGATAAGCCACCAGGGAGCGGGCCACACTCTTGATTCCTTCCCCTTGCATTCTGGTGCACAGGGCTCCTTTTCTCAGCGTCCTCCACACCTGTAGATGGAGAACTATGTACAGAGAAAGGTGGAATATGTTGAGACTGAATTTCCCAAGACACAACAGAACTATCCTTGTGGCAGTCCTTTCCCTACAAAGGGATGCTATCCGGACCCTACATGCCCGCCAAGCCAATTGGCTGCCTCAAAAAGGCCTTTGGGAAACTTTTGGGTCTGGGCCGCTGGCTACATACCAGATGCTTCCCAGCATAAGTTGCATCCTTCCTCATCAGTGTGATGGGACAGATTATAAGAACGAAAGGACTTCGGATTTCTCTGCATTAACTCCTCATTTATGGACAAGATGCAGCAACAGCATAACATAGCTTGTGCGTTTGTAGAGCGTACAGTCACCTGGGGGTCTCTTGGTGCCGAGTAGTAGATATTTGTTAACCAACTCAAATAATGCTCATTTAATCGACCTCTGAAGGATGGAGTGCGGAGTGGACTCCAGGGATTTGAACCATGAGATAAAAAACAAATCCCTGCAGTGTTTGCATTAGATCACTGAGCCACAGACCCGCTTCCATACAGCGCCCTTGCACCCTGGACACAAGCAGAACCTGATCTGGGCTCTTCACTTTCTTCTACTATGGTCCTGTAAATGATTTCTTCACTACCGTCATATTCCAGTAGAAGGCCCGCTCCATTTTAGGGACTGCCACTCTTGCATCATTCTACCAAAGGAGCTTTGGAGCTGAGGGACGGTGGGGTAGTGGGAAATGGTCACTTCAATGTAATTTCTCCCGTCTGCTTTATCTCTCTTTCCCTGAAAGCGCTGGGGATGACTCCTCATCCAGGCTTGGGATCTGCTTTGTGTACATTTCTCCCATCAGACCCTATAGAGCACAAATGAAACCCGAGTGTTAAGAGTTGTGACATCTCTTGTTGCCAATCAGTGAGTGGGTACATCCTATAGAAAATCTCACATCCGCTGACGAGGCTGGTTACTGCCGCTCTAAGGGGCGACAACATGAGCGATCCTCCTGCATGCTATATATATATTTGCCCTTTGGAGTTTGCTCTCATTTTAACCTTTTAAGTGTCCATTGCCACTGGGCCTATAGTGTCTGACCTAAAAACAAGTTTAGCCCTTTGGTGAAGAAATTGCAGGGTCTTGTCTGGCTTGTCTGCTCCTTGGCTAGCACATGCCTTTATCTGAAATGTTTAGTGCACAGTCCGTTCAAATGGCGCCTTAAGCCTTCATAGTGGTCTCAGATCCTTTGAGCAAACGCCATGTTGCTTCACCCCAAGTATAGCGTTTTTGCCTCATTCTCAACGTCTTGCAGTTGTAAGAGTTCTTTTTAAGGCAGGCTCATTTGCACAATGTAAATTCAATCTAGTTATGGCAGCACCAGTGATCTGAAGCGCACCCCACGAGTAGATGAGGATTGACACCTCTGACTGTTCAGCCATTGCATTGACATAGGGGTTACTGTGAGGAATTCGGCCACCCGCACAGTGGGTGTGTGCTCGGCTGGGCTTTTTCAAAACATTTTTAAATGAAATCAACCACCAGAAAATGTGTGGGGATAATCATCCGCACACATTCTCCTATGCTCACCGCACAACATACACATAGAACTGTGTACTCTGGGTGGACACAGCCTACAGGTGCTGTCCCCCCTGTCATATTTAGTTGGAATATGACAGGCGAGAGTACATCAAGGCATCTAACAAGGGGGAAGGGAAAACTTAACTAACAAAGGCTCCATGGATCCACCCTGCCTTTTGTTAGATGCTGGTGGCAGCTTCACATACTATTCAGAGTTAATTCAAACAGGCCCACAGGGGGCCTGGTCACAGGACTAACAAAGAACAGGGAAACCCCAACAATCTTTGATATGCACTGTTAACCTGAAGGCAGTTCCCACCCCTCAATATCAAGGGCAGTGACCTGATATGTCTGGGACAGCTGTTTACAGTAGTCATTCCTGCAGAGGACCCGATTCAGAAGGTACGAGTATGTGGTTTGACGGCGACCGAAAGTCTGGTCTCGCTGCAGCTTCAAGAGAGACCTGCTGCTTTGATCAGGAACCACAGGGAGCTCAATTAACCTGAGAGACCCTTTGATCTACAACAGACAGGAAGATGTGTGGGACTTAGTATTACATATTTTCACCCCTTTACCTTTTCTGTTACAAAGCACCCTGGTTATGTCCTCATGCATACAGGAGATTGTTGGTGGGGACCCAGGATTGGTACATTAAGGTAGACTTAGGCTACACCAATCACTGTGGCCCATTTGGCTTTAAAAGAGAGTTGAGCCCCTCTTTTGGGGAGATCATCTGAAGACTTTTCAAGGAGTAACAATAGGAACTCTGCATTGGACCATCGCTGAAGGTACAGTCTGCCTTATAGCTTCTGCCAGTGAAGGAAGGCCAGAATTTCCAAAGAGGGAAGCAGGATCCTGCCCCTAAAAATCTCCCAGGGAACAGAGGGAGATACTGAATCTAGAGGACCCTTCAGCAGTTTAGAACCAATACCCAGCCAGCACACAGCGTGCCCTCCTAGGCTCTGCAAGCAAGCTTCCTAGATGGAAAGTGCCAGAGAGTCTCTGAAACAAACCAAGGACAAGGCCGCTGCCTGCAACATTCTCCTCAGCTTTGGGCCGTTTGCCTTAAAGGACGAAACAAGCCCAGTGAAGAAGCTAGGGGGAGTGCATCGATGAGCATCAACCAGAGTCCCCCTTAAAGGACATTTTTGAGCCATTTGTCCCCCTTGACCGGCAACCAACTGCACAGCTGACTGTTATGCCATAGTCGCTCACACCGTCCGAGATGCCCTGCCCAGTGCTTCAGACCTGCCAACAAGCCCTGAGACGATTCCTGACCACGAGCGGCCATGTAGGCCAGCCTGCAGCTGTCCGTCCAGCCTCGCACGCCGAACTGCCTGCTGCCCGATACCCGCAGCTGTCTCATCTAGAACTCTGTGTGGCTTAAGCTGCAAAGCGCCCTGAAACCGATTCTACACTGTTGGGCACCAAGAACTTCTACAAGCACAGGGTACATTGTGGTTCTATCCCCCTGGTCCTTCTCTGATGGCCCCTAGTGACATTTTATGACCCATTGCTCCCTTTGTTTTGAAACCAAGTACCCTCCAACTATTGCGATTAATTACTTTACTGACTACCCTCCTGTCAGTATGCAGAGTGCATCCCTTTTCCTTCTATGAGACTGTCTGTTCTCTGCATTCCTTTACAGGGTGGGTTGTATTTAGAAGTGTGCTAGAACTGTCTGTTGGATAATAATAAAGTAGATACTTTACTCCTACGTCCTGTCCCCTTTCCTCCATACTGTATGGGAGTCCCTCTCTCGGAACGGGAAACAGAACCTTTTTCACCAGAAAAATGTGTCTTCCCCTTTAAGTTTAGATGCGTGCGGGGGCGCGGCCCCAGGAGCATGTGCTCCCCTGAGCCCGCCCACCAGCCCCACTCCCCAGCCCTCTTTTCTGCATTGACGGGAGCGTACCGATTTCAAAAGCGCTCCTGGGTGAGGCCTCAAGCCTTATAATTCCACACGCACTTCCCCAGGATATTATTTTCATTTTTTTTCACATAGTCAATTCTTCAGAGTCAAAAGTACTCTGTCCTCTGTTGCCACGCTCCTCCCCGGCGCATGTCGACAGCGGCGGGATTCAGCAGGTGTCCGACGTGCGAGGGTTCTTTTCCCCACGTCGAATCCACACGCGCTCTGCCTCGGGTGCCTTGGCCCAGACCATGGGTGGGACGGCTGCTTGGCGTGCGATGTGCTCACCCCGTGTTAGTTGAAGAACCGCTTGGCCAGATGAAGGGAGCTTTTCTCAAGATCACCACCGGAGAACCTCAAGGAGTACGTCTGGAAGAAGACCAGGCCGAAGGTAGGTGCCCTGTTCTCCTTTGCACCCCACAGAGAGACTTCTTCCCGAAGAAGCGTCCAAGTGGGAGGGGCCTTCCAGGTCCTAAGACCAGCAAGGGGACAGAGGTTCTAGGAGCTACGGACAACAGGCTGAGGGACCCTCCTGGTTGTGCTGCTGAGCAGCCGCAAGGCTCTAGTACCGGGGATCTCCCTGAGCGGCTCTGCTCTGATACCGGGCTCAATCCCGAGGGGGCACCTAAGCACAGTACCAGCACTACTAATGTCATGGCCGAGGGCACACCACCTTCCAGGCCCCTCCCTGATGTGCAGGGAAGGTCTGAGCCTCCGCAATCAAGCGTGCAGGTGGAGACTGGTCCTAGTACAATAGTCATCACGAAGCATGCACGTGGTGAAGTAAAGGATAAAATGGCCACCCGGCCAGACAAAATGGCGCCGCTTCCAGGGCCTTCCCATTCCAGCGCGCAGGCATCGGATTGCACATCAAGGTGTGAATGGTCAGCGCCAGTTACCTGGTACACCTCATACCCAACTGCATCCATGCAGGGGCGATACACAGACACTAGCTACATGAGGCAAGGGGCGGGGAGAGCACAGCAACCGGTATAGGTCCAAGAACCCACTCCCACACAAGTAAGCTCCTCACCAGTATGCAAGGACAGATTCTTCAAGAAGTTCCTCACCCTCATGAGGTCGCCTCAAACAGGCACCATACTCGGGGTCATCCAAGACATACTTCCTCCTGTGCCACTTCAACCTCCTGTCTTGGTCCAGACCCCGGTACTCGTGCAGGCCCAGGTTCCCGCACCACCCCAGGTGCATATCATCAGAGCGGCTCCGCCCTCGGCGCAGCCCCCTCCGCAACTAATGACACTGCCAGTCAGCACGCTACAGCTACCCACAGCACTCTCAAGCACTCAACCAGCAGCACCTGACCTGCAGGACCCAGCAGGGGGACACAGACGACGATGAGGACCAGGACACTTCCGTCTCAGCTAGAGCCTGCCATGAGAGGCTGGCTGGCGTCACTGAGAATCTGGGAATCCCACAGCTTGAGGTTGAACAACCAGAGGTGGGTGCATTGGCAGAGGCGCTGAATATCCGCTCAACCACAAGAACCCGCATCCCTTTGCAGAAGGATGCCAAAGCCTTGGCCAAGGAAGGCTGGGTAAAGCCACATTCGACACAACCTACGAATAAGCGCCTGAATGCCAAATATAGGCAGGCGGAGGGGGATGCTCTCGTGCTGTCAGTGCACCTTGAGCCTCATTCCTCAGTCATGGTGGCGGCCGCTATATATTCTAAGCCACAATCTTCCAGAACTGACCCAACATCAGCCCTCTTAGGAATGGAAGAAAAGCTCCTGGAGGCCTATGGGGAAAAAGATCCATTCCAATGCTACACTCCACTGGCAACAGGCCAATGCTGATGCCCTGCTTGCCACAGTGAACCAAAGACATTGGCGCTAGATAGCAGACTACCTTCCTGAGCTTCCGGCACACAGTGTGGCAAGATTCAAGGCAGGTCTGGCAGAGGCAAAGGTAGTGGCCAAGGATATCATGGAGTTGATAGTGGCACATATAGACATCGCAGGCGGGGCCATTTTTGTTGCCACCGACATGAGGAGGACAGCTTGGCTTAAGGCAACTACGTTTTTAAGCCTGACATGCAGGAATGCATTCTTGACCTGCCATTCGAGGGGGGAGGGGGAGTTGTTTAATTCAACTACAGATGAGGAGCTTGATAAAAAGAAAAACGGCTCCCAAACGGCTAATTCCCTGTCAATTTTAACTAAGTCTGTGCCCAAGACCTATAGCCAGAGTCACCCATGCTCTGACAGAGGTCATACTTTCGGTGTCTTCAGGAGTTTTCAGGAGCGCCGCTTAAGGCAGCCAGACAGGTTGCCCAGCCAGCACTGACGCAAGCAGCACAAATAGTTGCACAAGGGGTTCTTCCAGCCCCCCTCCCAGGCACCAGCCTCAGAAGGAAAGAAACAATAATGGTGCCATCCACATCCAGAGGCCTCCAGTGAGAGGGCTAGGCTTGCCCTTCACATTCATGCCTGGTGAGCAAGGTTTTTGGACCCATGCATTCTCTCTGTGGTTTCCTCGGGCTTCCGCCTGCCCATACTTCTAAATCCACTCCCGCCCCCCACCCCCTTTCTCCCACAGATTGGGATGGCAACTCTATTGGCAGAGATCCGCTCGCTCATGGCGAGTCAGGTGGTGTCATATATCGCCCATGGAAAGTATGGAGCCGATGGGCGATGTGGAAGAAGGACTAAAACTCAGTCACTGCAAGGTGCAGTCTAGTCTTTCTGTTGTTACACCTACAAGTACCTGGGGAATGAGAACACCTGTGCGTTGCAACTTTGGTGGTACCTACGTGAGTTTCACAACACTCGTTCTCTACCTCCCGCTGTTCCTCTGTGATCCCTTGCCTTCATTCCTTCCTTGTTTGTCAGCCCGTCTTTTTCTTTTACTGCTTCCCACAGTGTTCCTCCCATTCTAATTGCTTACCTGTGTGTTCTGCTTCCTCTGTTGTGCCGCTCTCGGCGCTGCCTTCATGCACGCATTCCTCCCTCGCCGTCTCACCTGCCATCAGACGCTCTAGGCAGGAAGCGCTACTTTGTTTCAGTACACCAGAGTTCTGTACTGCCTGTGCAGTTCCGCACTGGATCTCTATTCATTAATCCATTCCGAAGACTTACCAGTGCATGCTGGTTATTGTGGTTGCATACTCTGAACTCGAGCACCTCGGCGCTGGACATTGCGGCTCTGCTTCCCAGTGGTTTACATTCTGAAACTGAGTACGTTGGAACTATGTATTTCTACTCGTGTATTCTGGGTATTGGAGTCTGAATACCAGCGCACACCTACAACTGTCTATCTGGATAACTACAACCACCACTGCTTACTTCAGCTACAAGATCTTTCAGGGTTTTTCAGCAAAGCTTTTCCCTGGTTTGGAGTGGGCTCCCCCGCTGCCGGGCTCATAGCTTTATAGGCAAGGTGGCCTCTGGGGGAGCTCGCCCCTATTCAGTCAAACGAAAGAACAAGGCCATCAAGACCAAGACAACGACTGCCTGGAGGGAAAAGCTGGAAAGCTCGTCTGATTAATCAGTAAAGACACACACAGAATCATCAGGTGAGGAGTGGGCTAGTAGTAAGGAAAGTGTGAGTGAAAAACCTGCGGATTCTGAGAGACGGTGGATGAGGTTCCTACCTCACAGCGAGGCATTGCCTTCTATTCATGTTTCTTTGCCATACAGAAAAAGAACCAGGCTGGCCTGAGAGTTGTACTGGACCCGTCACCCTTGAACCTTTCCCTACCCCTTCAAATGTTGAAGATGGTTACGCCAGTACTGATAGCGGAGACACTGTGTGCGGGAGACTGGATGTGCTCCCTGGATCTGAAAGATGCTTACCTGTGCGTCCCAATTTGGGAGCCCCATTGTTCCTTCCTCCGGTTCAGGATCCATGGACTTTCATATCCAATACAAGGTTCTCCCATTTGGCCTCAATTTGGCCCGAAGGTCTTTACAAGGTTAATGAATGCTGTGGCAGTCCTTCTCAGAGCAGAATGCCACCACCTGTATCCATACCCCAAAGACTGGCTAGTACGAGCGGAGTCTCCTGAGGGAGTCCAGCGCACTGCGACCAGTCTCATGCACACACTATACGAGTTGGGGTTCTCCATCGACCTCAAGAAATCACAATTAGTTCCCACTTAGTCCCTAACATTCTTGGGCCTAATTTGGGATACAAGGGCGGAGAGGATCCTTCCCTCCCAGAACAAGATAAATGCAATCAGGTCTGCCACAGGGAATTTCCTCAGCAGGTTAGTGAGTTCGGCATGGTGGAATCAACACCTGGTTGGGATAATGGCGGCATGCCTCCCTGCGGTGCCTCACACAAGGCTCAAAATGAGGAGGCTGCAGCTACACTTCTCAGCCTCTTGGAATTGGGGGACAGGCTTCCAGGCAGCCCTTGTCAGCATACCACAGCACCTTCGCCAGGCTCTCTGGTGGTGTAAAACAGACGCCAACCTGTTGGTGGGCAGGTCTTTCCGGCGGCCTTTACCAGCGGTCACCATTACCACAGACCCGTCGCTGGAAGGATGGGGAGCTACTCTGGACAGTCAGTGTTCATGGACTTTGGTCGAAGCAGGAATAGCTAGAGCACATCAATTGGCTTGAGATGATGGCCATCTGGCTGGCCCTCAAAGCTTTCCTCCCTATTACCAGCACCAAATCAGTCTGCATTCAGACAGACCGCTCCACCTGCATGTATTACATCAC
Organism: Ambystoma mexicanum; assembly: GCF_040938575.1. NCBI lineage: Eukaryota > Metazoa > Chordata > Amphibia > Caudata > Ambystomatidae > Ambystoma > Ambystoma mexicanum. Next base: position 536,221,314 of record NC_090928.1, on the reverse strand, counting down.
CAAACGGGGGATCCAGGTCTTCTCCTCTGTGCAGGTTGTCCATTGACATATGGGAGTGGGCACTGTCGCACAACATTTATCTTTTGGCCGTCCACCTACCGGAGAGTCCAACCTGGAGGCAGACAGACTCAGCAGGGTGGGGGTTCGACATATACAAATGGCAGTTGAGTGAGCATGTCCTGAGGGAGATCTTCAACAGGTGGGCCCATCCTAAGGTGGACCTATTCACCACCTGGAGCAAAAGGAGATGTTACCAGTATGCTTCCTGGAAGGGGCAGAGACTCACTGGGGGGCGAGTTGCAGATTCAGTGGAACGACATGTGGGCATACACTTTTCCTTTGACCCCATTGATACACATGGTCATCTGCAAGGTCAGGGAGTCGCAGCAGCTTTGCCTCATCTTCATTGCGCCACGGTGGCCCGGCCAGACCTTGGTTCTCCGAGCTCCTCCTGCTGTTGTCCGCCTCCAATCCTCCTCCCAGTGGGATCAGCCCCACTCTTATCCCAGCAGAGTGGCACAGTGATACCTCCAGCACCAGAGAAGTTAGCCCTAGCAGCTTGGCTCCTGAGCATGTCACCTTAAGACATCTACAGTTGTCACAGGACAACTTGAACATCATTCAAAGGGCCAGAAGCAGCTCCATAAGGAGTCAATACAAAAGCAAATGGACCAGGTTCTGTCATTGGACCCAGGCAAATGAGATAGACCCTCTGGCATGCACAATAGAAAATGTGTTTTCTTTTTCAGCGCACTTAGCTCATTCAGGTGTCGGGTTGACAACTGACGTACTTATCTGGCGGCCATTGGGGCTTATAGAAACTCTGGATATAACTTCTCCTCCTCCAATGCTTTGGTCAAAAAACACCTAGCGGGCCTGACCAGATTGTATCCTCCAGTTAAGCGATCACACCCGGTCTGGGACCTCAAAATGGGGCTGGCCGCCCTGGCCCACAAGCCTTTTCAGCCCATGGCTTCAGTGGACATCAGGCTTGTCACCATTAAGACTGTGCTTCTGGTCGGCCTCACCTCAGCGCGCAGGAGTAGTGAGATCCAGGCCGTGGTGGCATCGGAGCCATATAACACATTCCATCAGGACAAGGTGGTGCTTAGGATGCACCCTTCATTCCTCTCAAAGGTTGTCATCCTTTGACCTTAACGAGGAGATAGTACTTCCAACCTTCTTCCCAAATCCGAAGGATGAGGCAGAGAAGGTGTTGCACTGTCTGGATATCAGACGTGCCCTGAGATTCTACCTAGATAGGACTAAGACCTTCCGTAACTCGGATGCCCTGTTTGTCACTTTTGGTGGGTCAAAACCTGGCGACCCCCCCCCAAGGCACCAATTGCAAGGTGGATGCTGATGGCCGTCAAAGAAGCTTATGAGGGGCAGCACACGACCTTCCCGGCAAACATGCATGCCCATGCGATCAGAGCCAAGGCCACGGCCGTGGCTTTCCAAAGGCACGCACCCTAGCAGACAATTAGCAAGGTGGCTACTTGGGCCTCTCCATCAGCCTTTTGCAAGCACTATTGCTTGGATGCCAGTGCCAGATAAGACACAGCATTTGGCCAGGCAGTTTTAAGAAACCTGATTTCCTAGTGGGGCAACTCTCCTCCCAAGGGCTTCAATCTGTTGTAATCGCCCATACAGTATGGAGGAAATGGCACGTTATGTATGAGTAATTATATGTTTCTCACTTTAGTAACTAACCTACTCCTAGTCCATAGCCCCCTTTTCTCCATACGTCCAACCATCCTCCTTAAAAAAACCTGTCTCTTTAGGTATTGTAGCATAGCCTATGCATGAAAGGGGACTGAGGAGTGGCGCCGGTGGGCAGAGTCAGAGTCAGGGGGAGACCATTTTTTTCTGGTGAAAAAGGTTCAGTTTCCTGCCTCTAGCGAGGGACGCCCATACAGTATGGAGGATAGGGGGCTATGGACTGGGAGTATGTTAGTCACTACAGTGATTAACTTATAATTTACACAACCTTGACTGGACAGTCCCTTTTATCATTGGGTAATAATTGTATTTTCGCTGTGTTGCAACTAACCAATGATCCACAACCTTACGGAGATAAGCCTGCCATTCCGTCCACGTTACCAAAATTGGACAAGGAGGTTTATAATTTGCGTGTGTTTCCAATCTGTTCGCATCCCTTCTGGTGTACTAGGGGTGTGGGGCTGACTGATGGTTTAGAAACCGATATTCATCCCTGGACCACTGGTGCCCCAGAAGTTGATTTGTCACCGTTACCTACAGGTCAGAGTTGAAAGCGAGGTGTATACTTTACTGTTATTACCATTATTGGAACTGCACCAAGAGATGGAGGTCAAATCAATACCATTCCAGCCTGGAACGTTGGCAAGTCAGAACCCGCCAGGCAGTGATCCAGTCCGAACATGAACTCCTGGCTCACTGTGGTCAAACGCAACTTCATGTCCCCGGGGAGAGGGGGGGTTGGGCCGTCCGTCTCTGCTTACTCACACAGCTCCCCACACCAACCGGCATGTGGTGGGGCAGGAGTGCTATCAAGTGACTGACGGCTTTATACTTCTGAAGCGTTCGAACACATACCATATAAAAACACGCGACTGTCGACGGCAAAATGAAAACCTTTGGAGAGAGAATGGACGTTGTCTATTTACTCCTCTTTCCCCACACATGAGTTTGTCTGACTGCCTTCTGTGTAAATACCATTAGCACCTGGGAGGTGCGTGCTGGTCGATTTGGTTGTGCTTTCAAATGTCCACTTGGCGCACCCACTACCACAGGAACACGTGCTTTAAAATTGAAAAGCGCATATAACTAAAGCCAGAAAAGTAAATCTAAAGAGGTTGGGGCTAGGCAACTTTTTTCTCCCCTAATACTCTAGGAGAGGATAATTTACTTCTCTAACGCTAACGCTCACCCTAATTTCTGCGGCACCCCGGTTCCGCGTGGCTTTTAAGTGAGGGGCGATATATTTGCACTCCTAGCACGTTGCATTTCAGAGCAAGGCCCCTATTTAGGACTGGCGAGACGTTAGTTGCAAGTTCAACATCTGCTTTTGCTGGATAGGCTGCAGGTAGTTGGGCTGCCCCTATTGGCTCCTGAGTGGGCCAGATTCAGGAATTGGATGCAGACCGCCAGCACAGCACGCAGACTTTTGATATATAATGTAATATTATGCAAGTGGTCTTGTATAGTGCCCTTTCATCACTATTGAGGATGAGCAGTGAGTTGGGGACCGTGGGCTGTGGCTAGCATGAGGCTAGCTGTCCACTTCCAGGTGAATGGGCTGGGGGTGCTGGTGTGTGGGACAAGGCATGGAGGAAGGGTGGTGGTAAAGGACAGTGCAGGAGGTGTGGGGGACTACTGACAACAAAACTTCATTTAGATCACTTACTTTTAAAATTACTTATGAAAATATTGTTGGATGTGTGTTAACTTAAATAGTAAACCAGTGTGCTACCCAGATATAAATCGATGCATCCAAATCCTGAATCTGAGTCAGCCTTGCCGAAAGAGGCTATGATGAATTGACTTCTGCCTTGCCGGAGTACACTGGTGAGAAGAGGCTAAAGCACCTACCCAGCCCTCAGACATCTACAAATCAAGAGCCAATACAATCATAATGGTAAAACTGTTGCAGTTAAGAGGTACACTTCCTTCGCCTTTTCTTTTCACCTGGGCCAAGGCAAGGCTACACTCTAAGAGTGTGTGAATGTGGTTTGGTAGCAACCCAAAGAGCGAAGGATAAGTCCAAAATAGAGGACTGTCTAATCAAGGTTCTATAAAAATAGAATTACTTTAATCAAACACACCATGTACAATAATAACTAATTAGAAAAACACTGCACAAAACCCATCATTGAGGAAAAACACAGAGTAAACAAAGATGGCAAAATCAGCCCTCTGAGTAATATATGATGGGTGTAAAGGCAAGTTATCTCCTTTCCAATAACATATCCTTTAGAAGAACATTATGGTTATTAATGTGTCCTAACCAGTCTCTAGGGCCCAACAATGGACCATTCGAGACAGTTTACAGTGAATAGTACCCTTATGTGCTTCATTGTGGTCCGGCAGTGTTCAATAAGATTTATTGGCGCTGTGCGAGCAGTTCGAAGATCGGGAGAGTGCAAAAGACAGCACTGGGGGGAGGGGGGTCTTGGTGGTTTGAATGTGTCAAACTGATCTTGAAAACTGCTGCAAGCAGTTCAAGGGCAAAAACACTAGGATCTCGGCTGTCAGGGTGCTTTGAGTTCCAATCCAGAAGCTCAGGGACAAGAGGAAACCTTTTCTTGTGCTCCAAACACAGGGAAGGCTGGCACACAACTGCAGGGCTCCTTCAAAATGTTGAGGTCCTGGGTACCGCTGTGCCTGGCAGAGAGGCAGCATATTCACCCCAGTGGTCCAGGGGGATGGTTAGGGGACTTTTATTATTATTGTTATTATTATGCTATTTATTGAGTGTGGACCTAGCTTCAAGAAGCAACGGAGCACTTTACAAAGGTATACACCAATACAGATACATAATGGACCGCTTTTCAGAGGTAACAGAACAGATATACAGCGGGGGGTAGGATACAGAGGGGCACAGAGGAGGGGTAACGCTGTACCAGGTGGTGGGGCGATGATGGGCGGGCCGCATCTACCGACTCAGGTGGTGAGAGGGGCAACATGATGGTCTAGGGGTTGAGGAGAGACTCCTTGAAGAGGTGGATCTTGAGTTCTTTTATGAATTGTAGGAGTGTTGGGGCGAGTCTCAAGCTGACCGGGAGGAGATTCCATAGTTTTGGGGCATAGGCAGAGAAGGCTTGTTTTGTGATCCTTTCTTTTGCAGAGGTGCATTTCAAGTCTGCACGTGTTCTGGCTTCTGGCCGTGCGGTGTCCGCCGGATATGCTGAGTTTCACCACAAGGTAGCTCGGTGACTTGAGGGCGACTACTTTATAGATTATGCAGGAAGACTTGAAGGTGATTTGTGCATGCAGTGGGAGCCAGTTAAGGTCGATGAGGGCCGGGGTGATGTGTTTGTATCTGCGTAGACCCTTGATGAGGCGTGCAGCCACGTGTAGGTCACTTCTCAGACACAAGGCTGGACGACAGGAGGCATTTGAGGAGTGCATTGCCCCCATCCAGGTGGGATAGGACCAGTGCTTTAACAGTGGATCTAAAGCTGTCTGGAGGGAGGAAGTGTTTGACGTTTCGCAGGAGGGGGAGCTGATACCAAGCTGTCTGAATTTTCCTAGCTATGTGTGTCTTGAAGGAGAGGTGTTTATCGATGTGGAACCCAAGGGACTTGGTGTAGGAGGTGAGCTTGTGTTTGAAGCCCTCAGAGTTCTTGGTTGGTAGCCAGGTTGATGCTTTTTACATTGTCACAACCTCCACATTTGAGCTATTTAGTATTTTTGTGAATAGTCAAATCTAGGTGTGCTTCTTAACTACTCACTACCCCTGGCTGGTAGGCCGCCTTGTGAGCTGTCTCATGCCTGTGCACTATCTATTCCTGTCCCACTCCCCCTCTACATCTCTATCTACTCTAGCTGCTATACTGTCAGCTATCCTCCCTCTCTCAGTAAGTCTGGAAGGAAAAAGTTCAGAAAAGATCTCCTTTCTTGTAATCCTGGATTGCCTATCGCTGACACCTATATCAGTGCCACGTCCAGACAAATTGTCACTGAAATCCTCTTTTCTGTCCCCTCTCCAGACCTACGGACTCTGCTTTGGATTTCCACGCTCTGCCTTTTCTCTTCCTCACCCATAAATGGCGGCACTGGATGGGAAGTTCTCTTGGCTGGCTTCTCATCCTCAAGGTGCATCATTAATGGCTATCACAATGGCACTATCGTGGCACAGGGTCCTCAACCCAATCGCCTCCTCTTTGACTGGCGCCTGCCATCTCTCATCAACTTCTTTCCTGCTACTCCACCTTCCTCTCTCTCAGCACCGCGTTCACCACCTCTGACGGGTGTACCACCCCCTGTGCCCCTCCTCGGAAATCCTTTAAGGCTGGTGACCAGCTTCACTTAGCCACATTTAATGCTCGCTCTGCTGTCAAACATTCTTTTGACAATTGCCTCCTCCTTTGAAGCCTTTGATCTCAATGTCTTTGCCCTTACTGAGCTGTGGTTCAATGCCAGCTCAGTAACTCCTTTTGACTCTTTTCTCCCTGATGGCTACAAGATCATCTCAAAGCCTCGTCTCAACCGCAGTGGCGGTGGTGTAGCCGTGATCTTCCCTGAGTCAGTCCCTAATTCCCCATACCCACCAAGCCCTACTCCTCCTTTGAAAGCCTGCTCTGCAAGCTTGGCATCTCTCCCACTTCCTCTTTGACCATTGCTACTATCTACAGGCCCTCAGGCCTAGCTTCTTTTTTCTTTCTGAATTGGCCAATTTCTCCTCCTCTCTCCTGACCTCCACCTCCAATCTCCTCCTTCTGGTGATTTCAACATCCACTTAGACTCTTCAATCAGTGCCTCCACTCTCTTCCGTGACCTCTGCACCTCTCTCTCCCTCCCCTCCACCCCTACCCACTCGTCTGGACACACTCCACCCCATTATCCTGGTCTGACCACACTCCTCTCCTGCCACCTGGGACCTCTCGGCCCTCTTACCGAACCTCCCCAAGCTCTGCCAACCCCGTTTGCGGACATCTGTTCAATGAAGTGAGTGTCAGTTGCTGGTTTTGCCTCCACCTTCACCCCATCCCCAACTTCTCATTCAACTACTGACTCTGCTCTCAACAATCTAGTTCTTGCTATCGCTTACACTCTTGATAGTCTTTCCCCTGTCGTGAGGATGCACCTGAAACCTGCCTCCAAGCGTTAAATGTGGTATTACGCTGATCTAGCAGCCCTGAAACAAAAGTGCAGAGCTACTGAATGGAAGTGGCAGACCTCGCGCTCATCCTCTGATAAACTGGTCTGTCACTTTCTCCAAAGGCAATATCGTCTCTCCATTTGCTCCAAGATGAGAGCTCACATTCAGGCCTGCATCTCTGGAGCTTCTATTAATATGGCTGAACTCTTCAAAATCTGCAAGGAACTAGCCAATCCATCTGCAGTCTCTACCTCGCCTCTTCCTTCCCAGGCCCTCTGCACTGCACTGGCCACCCACTTCACTGCTAAAACTCAGGACATCCTGAGTTCTCTCTCTTCCTCCTCGTCCCCTATCCATCTGCCACGCTTGGTCCTTCCTCCTCCCTCATCCACTCTCTACTCCTTTTCTCCTACTGCACCGGACAACGTCACTAGAGTTGTCCGCTCTATGAAGGCCTCTCCCAAACAGGTCTTCCCTGGTTCTTCCAGAACTATTAAGGACAATATTGGCTCCCTTTCTCCTATACTTGTGGACTTTTGCAGTTGCTCTCTTGCCACTGGGTCTTTCCCATCTTCCCTCAAGCACCCTCTTGTGCTCCCCCTCCTAAAAAAGCCTTCTACCGACCCCTCATGTCTGGGTAACTACCGCCTCATCTCTCTCACTCCCTTCCTTGGGAAACTTCTGGAGAAGTTTGTCTTCCCCCAACTGACCCAACATACTGAACTTGTTGGTTGCATGCACAATCTTCAATCTGGATTCCGAGCATCCAGAGGCACAGAACCTGCACACCCGTGAAGAATTGCTCGCATCTCTTGACTCCCAACACACCTCCTGTTCTCATTCTATTCAATCTCTCCTTTTGACATGGTTAACAACTGCTTCCTCATGAAATGGCTCCATGATACCCTCGGTATCACGGCGCGGGCACTGGCCTGGCTGACATCCTTCCTCACTGACTGTCCCTTCCAGGTTATCCTGGGTTCTTTCTAATCAAACACCTCCATCTCCACCTGTGGCGTTCCCCGAGGCTCTATCCTTTCGCCCTGGCTCTTTGACATCTATCTTGCTTCTCTTGCCCACCTTATCTTCACCTTTTCATCTCACTTCCAATGTTACGTAGATAACACCCAATGTCACAACCCTCAGCCCTGATCCCCACTGGCAAGCCCATTGGCCAGGTGGAATCAAGGCTCGGATCACTAATAAGGCCTGGCATCCACTTCTCAGGCCCTCTTGGGGCCAGTCCTGGCGCCTTTGTCGCCAGGCTCATCAGTAAGGAAAGACATCTGCTTGAGGAACTACTTTATTTAGGCTTTCAGCCAACATGGAGGCATCCACATAGCTTGATTCCTAGAACCAAGCTATGCAGTCTAGTGTTTTGGGTGTGGTGGCCTAGGGACTACTTTACCTGGACTACTTTACAGTGGCTATTTAAACCATACCCGAACAAGCAACACGCTTTGCGTTACTTTGCTTCTGGCAACGTGACGCTCACCGTGTCCAGCTTTCTCACGAGCCTGGTGAATTCCGAACAGAACATCGTTAGCAGCAGAATCTTACCTGCATTCATCATCCTTCACTGCTCGCAGCTCTGTTGGTGGAGTTCTCCGTCCGGATCGAAGGACCTGAGAAAAGGAGAAAGACATCATTAAAGGAGGTAGTGGAGACATTACAACCACAAAGCACTTAAAGACTTACCTGGTTGGTTGCTTTTCGGCCGGCATAGCTCCGGAACTCCATCTGCGCTGGGAACTCACTGCGACCTACGAAAAGAGAAAAGCACAGGTCAGTGAGGACAAGACATCTCTGCGCTACGCAAAGCACCTCCTTACCGCATCATAGCGCTATAGCGCGTCACCATCTCCTGGTGAGAACTAGCATATCCAGTCCTCCAAGCGGACACTCCGCACTCCTAGGGAGATAAAAACGAGACATTTAGAACAGAGAAAAGGCATGCAAGAGTAACAACGCCCTCAATCGCAATAAGACCTACCTGAAAGACACTACAAGGGCAGCAGTCAGTGAAGTAACTGGACCGCCCGCGCCCACAAAAGACAACGCGCCCCTGCCCAGAGAGCAGGACAGAGAGCCCACCGATTCCGAAAACCAGGTGAGAAGAGAACCTGGAGGGGCTGGAAACACAAGGGAGGTGGGGGAAAAACTTACCTTGGTCGCCCAGTCCTGATATAGTCTTCATTTCCAGGCGGAATCCCATCGACACCGAGACCACACCAGGGAATCATTGGGAAGGGCACCAACGACCAACTGGCTGGGTGGCATCCCCGTGGATACCAGGTGAGCGTAACACCCAACTCTTCTTCAAACTACCCTCTGCGTCTCTTCTGACCTCCTGTGTCATTCCCGACGATCTGTCCGCTATCCAGTCTTGGTGTACCTCCAAAGACCTCTGTCTCAATGCCAGCAAGACTGAGATCCTTCCTATTGGGACTTGTGCTCCCTCTTTTCTCCCCCCTCTGGCCACCCTCAATAGGCTCTCCCCCCCTCTCCTTCCTCTGAGACCAGAAACCTGGGAGTTAACTTTAACTCCTCTCTCTTTCATTCCACACATCTTGGACCTTGCCAAGAAGGCCCATTTCTAACTACACCTCCTTGTGGGCATCCTCCCTTTTATCACTCTCCCCCAGAAGCTCAATGTCTCCAGAGCTCTGGTACTCAACCCAATCGCCTTAATCTACCTTCTTCTACCCCCCTACACCCTCTCTCCAGCTAATCCAGAATAGGGCTGCCAGACTAATCCTTGACCTTAAACCCAGGGACTGTATCTCTCCAGCCCTAAAATCTCTCCACCGGCTCCCGGTTGCTGCAATGATCAAATTTAAATCCCTCTGCATCATCCATAAGGCTGTCTGGAGTCGGGGACCACTCGATCTACAACTTGCTCTCACCAAATACTCTCCTTCCATATCCCTCCGCTCCACCGGCTCCAACTCTTTGCTTGTCAGGCGCGTCTCTAAGCGGAGAGCATGTGGTTGTTCCCTTTCCTCAGCTGGCTCCCTCCTCTGGAACACTCTCCCCCTTTCTCTCTCGCTTGAGCCGGATATCCTCAAGTTCTGCAAACGCCTCAAGTCTCTCCTCTTCTCCTCCTCCTTCCCTCTCTCCCACTAGTAGCTGTGATTGGTGGCCTGGGCCCTTATGTGTCCTTCTGGGCCCTGGCCTTCTGTCTGGTCGCCCACACCATCCTCCCACCCCGCTGCACTTGCCTTTGGGCACCACTTGGCCTGTGCTGCCTCATAGGCCTGCACTTATTGCATGGGCTGGTGACCACTCTTCCATCTATTGGTCACAGCCTGGCACTTACCTGTTGCTTTTGCAACTGGCTCTTGCACTTACCTGTTGCTGTGCAACTGTCTCCCAGGCACTTCACCCATCTGTGGACTCCCTAGCACTTACCCCCTTCTCCTGTCCCATCTCTCTCTCTCTGCACTTGCACGATCCAAATTTCACAAGGCCTAGTAGGACTGCTTCTTCGTATTTTGCACTTTCCATTGCCTTCTGCTTAGTGTTCCCTTCCCTTTGCCTTGTGGGCGCTTTGAAACACAATTTTCTTGATGTATAAGGGCCTTACAAATGCCCAATAAATACAAATACAGGTCTGTATGTCTCGGTGTTCAGTGTTATTGGTGAGAGGAGGAATTTGATCTTGTAGGGGTTGAGCTTCAAGTATGTTGCCTCTGCCATGGAATACCTGCCTTTACCTCACAATTGGAGGACTCCTCTCCCAGTTAGGTCAAAACGAAATCTTTAAGGGTTGGAGTGTAAAAGGATGATTCAAAGAAGTGGTGTGAGACCCCTTCTTTTAAAGGTAAATGTCCACAGGTGGTCGGACTAAATCTAGCCTGCTTTAGGGGTATAATCCATGTTCTTGAAAGAAGTGGACTTTGCCCTTCTAACAGCACACCCAACATGCTTTGTGCTAGAGGAAGTGAAGAGAGAAACAAGATGGTGAACCCTCCCTCAACTTTACAGAGCTCTCCCTGTCTACACTAACCTGCTCCCTTCCCTTCTCAATATGATCAAAAACCTTTACATATCCAGCACCCTGGTGTGATGCCAACCTTTTGTGAATGGGTGTGCCATTTGATTCCTTTTCACCGTACCAGCTTCCTGTGGGGAGTGGCTGTCCCTGGGAAAGGGTGTCACCCGCCCTTACAAATGAACAAAGAGTGGCAATCCACTCGGGCTACATTCCTGCCAGTAATGCAAGGTTCCGCCTGTCTGGGGAGGATACACATAATTCTTCCATAGCTGAATTTGGTGTACAAGGCCGACACATGTGATATCAAATTGAATGTGGCTGCAATGATTAATAGCAGTGCCATGCACCATGCCCTGTCTCATGCATAGCTTAAATTTAGAATTTACCATGTTACCAGCATGGGCTCCTCATAATTATGATCTTTTGAAACGGGTGTGCATATCTAAAATGTCATCACTGTGCTGCAATTATTTTATCTGCCACTTCAGCTGTCAAGAGGGCATCTGTGACCTGAACCTGCTCTGTTCCGCCCTATGGCAGGCACAGCAATCAGGCTACTGATGCAGCAGTGCAGAGGTGTGCACTTTGCTTTTAGCATGGAGCTTATCAAAGGGAAATCTGATCAGCAGAGTACCCTTTCAGAGATGGAATTACTCTTCATTTTATCAAATAATAAAAATCAAAAAGCCAGAGCTTCCACACGCTTGCCAGGTGGCAATTCATCACAGAGACACTAGAGTAATCTGCCACAAAAAACGAGATATGGTTCCTTGTGTTCCCATGCAGAGGGAACATTGGGCTGGTTTGTTCCCTTTAAGGGCATGGCTAGGGCTGATTTGCATATGGTTGGTCCCTGTTTGATATCACATGCAAGCTAAAACGACTGAATGAACTGATTATTACCCTCTGTGTACGATTTATTCCATGCTTTCTGTTCATCGCTTCCTAGGGCACATAACACAGGTCCGTATGGAGGAGAATTTAGTTATATGGGCACTTGATATGCTGTATTCTTGGATCTCTGTGTAAGAAATCAATGTTCTTAATCCTGATAGTTATGACACACACTAAAGCCAAAATACAAAGAAAAATGACAACCTTCAGTCCATTTATGGCACCATTAAGCAGTGGATGTCAGACAACTGGATGTGTCTTAATAGCAACAAAAGCGAGCTATACTTATTCGGCTCAATCCAGATCAAAACTCTTCAGCAAACTATTATTCTACCTTCTCGATCGACAATAGTGTGATCCTGGTTCTTAGCAAAGTGAAAACCTTGGGTGTAACCCTGGAAGCATCACTAGGTGCTGATGCCCAAATCAACGACATTTTGATAAATTCACATCACCATTTAAAACTGCTGAGACAAATAAGACCTTTTCTCTCCGAAAAAAAATGGTCTCTGCATTGCTCAGGCCACCATTCTCCCCAGAAATGATTATTGTAATGCTTTGTTGGGGGCGCAAACAAGAGCAGTCGAGGAATATTTAACCCTCCACATATTTTCCGTGTATCCTTTCATTGTTTAAGTATCCTATTTTATTTCAACTTTATTATGTGCACTATTTAATCACGTTTATAGTTAAGGCGAAGACAAATTAGAATGCATAGGAGCCATAAACGCCTCTTTATATTTTCTGTATGAGCAGAATAAGCCCAGTAGGTGGAAACGTGATGAAAAGAACCAGACAAAGACCAAGGAGGATAGCAGCCGATAAGGGGAGGGGGCGGGGGATCACATTTCTTAAATAATTTATATAGGGTTTCTGTGTGGTGAGCTGCGAAAGGTCACATCGGGCAGTGGTGGAGCCAGAGGTAATCGCCCCGAGTCTTCTTTTCTCTGACCTCTGCCCTACTCATGTCACCCACAAAATGGGGATTTTTCAGCTGTTTAAAGGCCCTCGCTAGGGCTGCGCCCGATGCAAAAGAGCAGGCCAGGGCTTGCTTTTTCATTATGGGGCTCGTAAATGAACAGTGCTCATATACTCCGTCACAGTTTCTTGTAGAATTGGAGGGAAATTAATGCGAGTAAAAGTAATCAGTAGGGCCTGGGTGCGGAGAGCGTCTGGATGCAGAATTATTGTGAAGCGAGTAGGGCAAGCTTTATGCTAGTTGGGAGGGTCAAGTGTAGGAATTGACTGCACAGGCAGTCGTGCTGGGAGCTTTCGTGAAACGGATGGTTGTACGTGTGCCAGAGGGGCTGCAACCACCTGCTAGATGGCTCTATGCAGAAAACCTTACCTCGCACAACTATGACTTCAAACTCAAAATTCTGCCGCATATTATACTGGCGAACATTGTGTGCTATGCCCACAATCGTGTGCTTTTTTAAAGGTACAGAATACTATCTTTATTCGGACATATCTGTATTCTTTTCTGTTAGCTTGCAATTCTCTCCTCTTTTCAGATTCGCGGATTTTGGGCATGTAATCCTGTGAAATGTGCCCTCCCCTCCTCCCCCCCACCCCCTTCCCACACCTCCTGTCGTTCACACTCATTAGGCATCAGGGCCGGTAGATTTGCAGGAGCCCATTTTCATATGTTGGGAGGCCCTGTGGCTACAGCTGGGAGAACCCACCTGTATATATTGATAAAACATACATTTCATATTTTAAAAGGCAAAAAGGCAATGGACACTGGTACATGTTTTTAGCTGAAGGCAAGTTCACTTGGTGCAGGATTCTACCTCGGGAGCACGTATGTTATCTTAGAAACAATATATAACATAAAGGATGATGAGACTGAATTCAATGCAACACAGTTGAAGGTCTTTAGTTGGGGAGGGGGCATAATGGAGACTAGGTCTCCTAATGCAAGTTCCAATGGGTGAATTCCTTGGTTTTGTTGGTAAGGTTCCACCATGAACTTCATTAATCTCCAGCCGTTTTTGCTGCCCCACACCAAAAAGCAGAAAGTAGGGCAAAACATGTCTGTGATTACTGGACGCCATTTGGAGAGGCTTGTCTTTGGCCAGCAAATGCACGCTTGTAGTGACACAGCCTTTATAAGTTTGTGAACACCAATGCCTCCTTTGGGAATATGCACTTACCATGTTGCTCCACCTTGTGACTTCATTATCTGACAAAATCTTAGCTAAAGGAATGAGGTTAGGGGCTGAGTGGCTGCAGATTGTTTTGGGGGCAGATTTTTTGCCCTCTGCACAGCATAACAAAAAGGCAGCCAGCGAGGATGTTCAAACCCTTCATGACCACTTAAGAAAAGCTATAATGCTTTCATCGTCTAGGATCCAGGGGGTGGGCTTATTAGGGTTCTGCACATCACCAATATTGTGAAGTATTAACATGTATCTAGAGTGCTTCCAATCCATGAGTGTTTCTGTACGTAGACACTGCATTGAACAGTGCATAGTTTCTGTACTTTGGTGATTGGAGTATTTTACTGCCCATTTTTTGAAGTTGGGAGTAAAATGATATTTTAGGGAGTAAAAATGTAAGTGCAATTCCCAATGGAAGTATTTTAGAAGTGGCTAAAAATAGGATTTAACTGGAAAGCGAAAATGTTTTTGTAATTATTTCTTTGCACCTAGCTATTCATATACTTTAAAATATACATGTATACTTCTTTTGATCAGGAAGTAAGAAGTAATAATAGTATTTTTTTTCCAGTCGTGCTACGTGCACTACTGGGCCAATCATAGCCATGGAGCTGTGTGCGTGAGAGCAGGGTGACAAGGATTTATATGACCGTTTCCTATTTTTTGTTCAGAGTATTTTTACTCCCTATTTTAACTTTTTGGGAGGATTTGCCAATATTTAGGGAGTAAAAGGGGCTGATGCAATCCTTAGCTGTAGGGCTTCTTATAGGAGATATGTAGTATGTAAGCAATACCTCTCTGTGGCCTCCTTCCAAAGGATGAAGTGTGAGTTGGCCATTGGGTGCGAACTTCAGAGGAAAGCGCTTAACCCCAGAGCTCTCTTGTTCACACGATTGCCACAAAACCTTAACGATCCAAACGAGCGGTCCCCATAGCGGGGCCAACCCCTACTTTTGCCCCTCACCCCACATCCTAGACATAGATGCCATGATTACCTTCCCAGTCAAAATATCCACCACAATCTATATTTTTGGAAACACAAGATCACATTTATTGGAGTTGAGCAACAAATCAGGGGGCAGTCCCAGCCTCCTAAGCAGCGCAATGCTCTAAAGCACCTTTTGAATTTTGTGGGCTTGCAACGAGATCTATTGTTCTCAGGTGACACCTGCCACTTCCGGGTTTGCAAGGTAGCAGACTTCCGCCTCTTCCTCAGGTGTCACTTGTCACATCCGGTTTGCAACGTAGTGGACTTCCGCCTCTGGCTAGCAACTGCCAGCCAGTAAGAAACCTGGGACCACTGCATTCAGTTCACTAAGAGTCTCAACTGCCCGTAAGGGAGCCAGTGCCCACCGAATCCCAAACATGGCTGAAGTGTGGCCCTCTGGTCCGGCGAGCAGCCGAAAGTAAACTCCATCTTCAAAACTCCCCCCTGGCTGGGACCGCCCCGTAACTCCACCTGTGACAGAAAAAGAAAAATTGGCAACAAAACTGCACAATTTATGAACAGAAGGAATTTTAAAAACCGTGCAACTTCATCTGCGACCGCAAAGAAATGTTAGCACAAAATTACAAGATCTATGAACAGATGCAATTGTTAACACGTCACAAAATGAACTCAATTTCACAACCACCCCCTTTATCAGGTGGGACTTAACCGTAGAGTACTCCTCCAGGCCCAACCTGTTACCAGGTCTAATAGCTGCTGGGTGCATGAACCAAGGAAGAGGGTGGGAGGGACTTCGAGTGCGGTCTGCAAAAAAGTGAGTTGGGCACAGCAGCCCCCAGCCTTATGAGTGCTCCCTGAGTACGGGGCCAGATACGGCCGGTACCATGAATGCCCCTTCCGCCGCCCCCAGGAGAAGCGATGTATTGTACACGTACGGGGAGAGGAGGGCAGAGGGACGGTAAGCCCCCTGAGTGTTTCCATCCAGCTGTAGGGCGTCTCTGGTGTCTTGAGTGTTTGTCTGGCTGACTGGCTTGCTTTCTCCATTGTGCCACACCTCCTCCTTGTGTTCTCATGTGGTGCCATCATTCCGCGCGCTATCTTTTTGTCTGGGTTAATCATTGCATAGTCTGCAACGAGTCATTGCCCAGTTTGTCTAGCGTCGATGCTTGCTTCATTGATCTGTTTGTGGGGGACTTCCTTCTTCGGGAGTTGGCTAGTACTTTTTAGAGATGTGCTCAGAATTCAGGAATTTGTTTAATAGAGGACTCTTTATCGAGTGTATTATTCTTGGTGCAGTTGCCAGAGGAATCGTCCGGAGGTTATTTAGTGTGTGTGTGTGTTTTTTTGTTTTTGTTTAAATGTTGTGGCAAGAATAATATGCAAAGCAGGAGGCACACCGGAAGTTGAGGGGGGGGAGGGGAGTTGGTTTATCAGTGAAATGCTGTGTCAGTAATGCAGGTTGTTGCATAGATATAGGGGGCCTGTGGCAGTGATAGTGGCAGGTTGTGGTTGCAAACTGCGCGTGTAACCTACCATTAGCTGTATAAATGTTTGCAGTGGAAGCAAGTTTCAAAGTAAAACAAACATTGGCAAAGCCAACAGTTTTTGCTTTGGTAAAGGAACTTCTTCCGTCGTGCTGGCCTGATTCCAGGCAGACGCAGAGAGGAGTGCCATGCCCCGGTCCCCCAACCTTTGTCCGTGCACTGCCTGTTGCATGCTACGCCTCATATATATATATAGTGTAATATACTCGGCTCCCTCTGGTTGGTCTAATGTGTCACCAAGGAGTGAAAACGGAGGGTCTTGCAAGTGCCAGCTTTTAGCCAAAAATAGACAGACTCACTAGGTGAGGCTAAGGCACCAGCTGTGAAGCATAAGTGAGCGGCCTAGGAACATGTTCTGCCAGAATACACTATAACAGTGGTTTGGCGTCTGCTACATGGCAACAAAGCACCATTTGCGAGCCCAACTAACAGGGCATTAACACACCGTTGCAAACACTTGGCTGCAAAAACGTAAAATTGGATATGATTCACTTGACCGTCTGCAACAACAGGGCCGGCTGCAAGTGCCTTGATGGGGCAGGCAGCCAAGTTATGGAAGGAGCCTCAAACCGAGTGTAGTCCAAACCAAAGTCTACTCCGTTTTCAAGAAGGGTAGCAGCTGCGCGAGTGAGCATGCAGGAGCCATGGCGGGTTAGATTTGTGCAGGGTGTTCTGCATTCAGCCCGCTTCCCTCACGGTCCCTGTTGACCTGGCCTTCCTCCTCTGTCATCTTCGCTCTGGGTCTGCATCCACTGCACTTTAGTGCATGGTTCCTGACCAGCCATATAGGAACTCATTCCTTTTCGTGCTCGCTCATCTCCCTGGGAAGCTTCACCTTTCAGAGTGTTTTTTGTTTTTTAATCTTTATTTGCACAATCTGCTTCTCTGTAAAGCCTAGTCATGTTGCTTCGAGAGAATGGACTCTCGCACTGTTCTCATGCCGCCTTCCTGGTGGCTCAGTAGGTCGCTGATTGCCCTATCGCACCCATCCTCCGACCCATCTGTACATACGCCACGGTTCATTGGCACTTTCTCCATGGCGCCCTCTGCCTCCAACGATGCTCAGTGTGGCTCCTAGGAGCCCCCTGGCCCCAAACGCCTTCCTTCCAGATTTCTCATGGAGCTCTCAAGTTTCATAACTCCATTTGTAGCCCTTAATTGAAAATAGAGAAGACAGTAGTACAAGTCCCGGAATTCCAAGGAAAACTGGGTTGCTTTCTCATGCATGACATTGGTCACGTTGAGAGCTCGGTTTTCCACAACTTTCACGCACAGTCAGTTGTTCAGGCCTGTGTTGTGGTCTGCAGGGATCGAAATGAAGGTTAAATAAGGAGGAGCTAAAAGCAGCTCCTGCGTATCCAGCATTAACCAGTGACCAGGAGCTACCACTGGGGAACCAGGAGCTAGTACATAGCGTTCCACAAATCTAACTTCAATGTCATGTAGCTGTGTCCCAGTGCTTATTTATAGTGTCCCAAATGCATCGAGTGAAACTCCTGTAGATGTGCGTGTTTGGGATCAGTTGGCCTGGGGAGCCAGTGGTTGATGTCAAGCTAGCCAGACTCTTCCAAACTACAAGCAGGAGCTAAATATCTCCCCTCAATTTGGCACCCTGGGTCTATATTGGCCCCCTTTGTCTGCAAAGCCTTGGCTCCTTTTGGCCTCTCTTCCAGCCTCCATGGTGCACTCTGGCAGTATCCGCACGACTTGCCGCAACCGTTTCAGGGAATTTGGTGAAGGGACATTTGACCACATCACATTTTTTGCAACTTTTTTTAGGTGTGCAGGGTCAGGTGTTCGGTAAAAAGGGAATTTTATGCTTGGAGGGCAGTAGGAGGGATGAGTATTAAATGCAGCCAAAAGATAAAGTGGAATGGCCACCGCGGTGAGCCGCCCCAGATCCCATCGTGGCATTAGCCAAGACCGCTCTTAACAGGATGACATTGCATAAGGACGGCAGTCCTGCCTGGTTTAATGTTTCAAATAAGTGAGGCTACGCGAGAATATGTGTACCCCCTTTGTCAGATGCGCACCTTTTTTTAAAGAAACATGCATGTTTGCACTTGGATGTAGGAGCAGTCAAGCCAGCTGTAGCATGCCCAGCTCGTCTGCCTTCTCACGCAGTGTTACATTTTCCCATCGGTGCTAAAGTGCCGGCTTTTCATTATTTTCGCATATTATTATATTTTTTTCTTTAGGTGGGCTGCTGCTTGCAAGGTGGCACAGGGCTCCATAGGCTGCCCTGGGTTTCTATTCAGTGCCAGCTGATCGGTGATCACGTAAGACTGTTGTGTATTTGACGGCCTGTGTGTGCATAGGGGTGTATACACATCATTGCGGTGTTATGTTCAACCCTAAAGCGTGTGCTTGAGCCATTCCCACTGGGAGACAGTAGCACCTAAGGCCGCAGTAAAAGAAAAGTTTGCCGAATGTGCTGCGTCATTGCCATGCCTTTACAGTGGCTCTGGTGGCTTGCCCAATTCCTGTTGGTTTTGAATGTGTCTCTTGGCATCGAACTGACACTTAAGAAGCTCCTTAACCTACTTTTAGAAGTGCTGCGCCCTCTCCTTTGTTGTGTACAAAGCACCACCCTTTTTGCCTTCACCTGAGCGGATGTTTTTCCGGTACCTGCCAGTATTAATTAAGCATTATGTACCCTATTTCTGCCATCGGCCCATGTCGGGACATCTTACTCTATAATGTGGTGCTATAGGTGCCCGCTGAGGTATGCCGGTCCTACTAGCTTGCTGAATGCAGTGGCCTTTGCAGTCAGTTAAAAAACCCCGCCGTTAAATACCAAGCCAATCTTGCTGGACTAACCTTGCCCACTAGGCCAACACCCGCATTTGGGGCACAGTTGTGATTGTACGTGGTCTGTGGTGGTGGTGCGGTGCATAGATGACTCACTAGCACATGACCCCGAGATTTCCTGTGCTCGGTTTTCCTTCCTCAAATCATTGGTATCAGGAGGTTGAGTCAAAAGGATGTGTTCTTGCGCTGAGGTGGACCAAGACTACAACTCCCAGAATGCATTTCTTGTTAAATGAAAGGCAAAGACTGGAAAATAGTGTCCAGGTGACATGGAGTGATCTTGCCACCCCAGACGTGGAAAAAATCTGATGTTTCAGAAGCTTCGAATGCATTGGCTTTATAAAATTGCAAGCTATTACTGCTGAAAATCATTCTGCATTGTGGCCCAAGCTGGACATTGGCACTGTCTAAATAGTTAAACACAAAGGTGATTACGCAGGAAGCCTTTTGTTTGGTGGCATGGGGGAATGGTAGGGGGTACAGCGCCCCAGAGAATCCAGTGACGGCCTGTACTTCATTGCTATGCAAAGTCTTGCATAGGACCCATGTGACGAATCAATTTCCGGGCCACCAGTGGTCCAGGATGAATACCGGTTTCTAAACAATCAGTCAGCCCACACCTCTAGTACACCAGAAGGGATCCGGACAGTTTGGAAACGCAAGCAAATTATAAACCTCCTTGTCCAATTTTGGTAACGTGGATGGAATGGCAGGTCCTCAATGGGTTGTGGATCGTTGGTTAGTTGCAACACAGCAAGAATACAATTATTACCCAGTGATAAAAGGGACTGTCCAGTCAAGGCTGTATCACAAATATCTAATTTATTATTATCACAACAGACAGTTCTAGCAACACTACGAAATACAACCCACCTTGATAGGGAATGCAGAGGACAGACCGTTTCAAAGAAGGAAAAGAGATGCACTCTGGATACTGACAGGAGAGTAATTGTTATGGTTAATAACAACAACAGTTTAAGGTTTCTTAGCTTTAGCACAAAGGGAGCAATGGGCCTTAAAATGTCTCCATGGGCCTTCGGAGAAAGATCAGTGGGACAAAACCACAATGCACCGTGTACTTGTAGGTGTTCTTAGTGCTTGACAGGGTTGAGTCGGTTTCAGGCTGCTGTGCAGGCTTCTGTGACAGAGTTCAAGACGGGAGACTGCTGCGGGTATCAGGTGGCAAACAGTTCGGCGAGCGAAGCTGTATGGGCAACTGCATGCTGTCCTACATGGCGGCTCGGGGTCAGGAATCGTATTCTTAGTGCTGGTCGATGGTTCTGAAGCACTGGTCGAGTGTTATCGGATGGCTTTAATCGACTGCAGCCTAACAGAGTTGCAGTCGATTGCTGCTCAAGGGAGTTGACTGCCTCGAAAACGCCCTTTAAGGCGGATGTCGGTAGATGCTCGTGGATGCACTCCTATCTTCTTCACTGGGCTCACGTCAACCTTTAAGGCAGACGTCCCAAAGCTGAGGAGAGTGTTGCAGGCAGCTGCCTTGTCCTTGGTTTGGTTCAGAGACTATCTGGCACTTCGCGCCTAGGAAGCTTGCTGCAGAGCCTAGCAGGGCACACTGTGTGCTGGCTTGGTACCGGTTCTGGAGTTGCTGAAGGGTCCTCTTGGTTTGGTGTCTCCCTCTGTTCCCTGGGAGATGTTAAGGGGAGGGATCTTGCTTCCCTCTTGGAGGTCCTGGCCTTCCTTCACTGGTGGAAGATGTAAGGCAGACTGTACATTCAGCCAAGGTACAATGAGGAGTTATTCCTTCTGCCTCTGGTGAAGTCTTCAGATGATCTGCCAAAAGAGGGACTCAGCCCTCTTTTAAAGCCAAATGGACCACAGGGATTGGTGTTTGCTAGGCCTACTTTAGTGAACCAATCCTGGGTCCCCACCAACAATCTCCTGTATGCCTGAGGTTATAACAAGAGTGCTTTACATCATAAAAGGTAAAGGGTTGAAAATATGTAATACTAAGTCCCACCCTCCTTCTTGTCTGTTGTGGATTAAAGGGTTTCTCTGGTTAATGGAGGTCTCTGGTTCCTGATTAAAGCGGCAGGTCTCCCTTGAAGCTACTGCGAGACCAGACTTTCTGGCTCTGCCAAACCACATACTCGTACCTTCTGAAGGCCCCCCCCCCATGGATGACTACTGTAAACACGCAGTCCCAGACACAACCTTTCACTGCCAATTGGTACTGAGGACGGGAGCTGGCTTCAGGTTGACACAGTACATATGAAAGGGTTTGGGGGTTTCCTGTCTCCTTTGTTAGCCTCTGCAGCCAGCCCCCAAGTGGGCCTGTTTGAATTACTACATGGCTCAACAAAAGGACAAGGCGGATCCATGGAGGCTTGGCTAGTATTAGGGAGGCCATGGCAGATTTGGCCCCCCCCTTTCTGGAGATGCATCGTGTACTCAACCTGTCAGATTCCAACTAAATATGAGAGGAGGGGATGGCGCCTGTAGGCTTTGCCTACCCAGAGTACACATGTCTTTATGTATGTCGTGCGGTGAGCATAGGAAAATGTGTGCAGATTAGTTCCTCCTATTTTCCGGAGGTTGATCTACCATTATTGAATTTCATTTAAAATTTCAAAAAAGCCAAGGCGAGTACACACCCACCATGCTCTGGTCGAATTCTTAACAGAGGAGTTGGAGGTCAGTTCTGGCAATGGTGGTCAGTCTCAGTGGCAGACCGGGGATTACAGAAAAGTGCCGGTCGACTCCCCACCCCTACTGCCCCCCAGAAAAGTACAATACAAACAGGAGATTGGCTGTGCTCCCTATAACAATTAAGATGCCTTGCAACAAAATAAAGTTAAAGCTGATAAATGCCCAGAGAACATCCTTTCAAGCGATTGGAAACTGTTTTTTAAAGTTTCATGGTCGTGTTTCTAATCTCTACCTTGTTATTAGGTGTACCAAAAGTTGCTAGCTATTGAGCGGTGCCCCCTCATTCTCCATCATATCATTTTGTAAGGCCATATAGAAAAGTTAGCCCTAATCAATGTAGATTTAAATTTGGGAATATGTTTAAGATTTCTTTGTATACCTATTTCTGCACCCATTGTAAAATATCATATAATAATAATAAACTCTCTTTTGTTGATACTAACAAATAATGATTCACCCAAACAGAGAGTTTATGCTAATCGAGCAAGAGTTTATTTCAGCAGCGGCAGCTATTGAGTCAGTCCGGTGTAAAGATCCCCTCTGAGCTGAACTCTCGTCCAGTCTGTCCATTTACAAAGCATTTAAATACAAGTTGGAACACAGATTTCATTTCAGTAGCTATTCACTGTGCTATAATTAAACTGAAGCCAGGGTCTCACATTCCAAGCTGCAGCTGCTCCTAGCTATTTTGACATTATCCTGTACATGCTCTAAAACACCCAAGCCGAACAGCTGGGACATGGCAAGCACATGCTGTGTGTTTGCAGGCAGAAGCTATTTAAAACATGTTTGCAGTTAACGGTTTCACAAGAGAATGCATGTTAAATACTGGCAAAAACTTCAAATATAATGCTTATTGCTAACAATCTATCCTTTTTTTAACATAGTTCTCTATTAACTTAACCTTCCACATCTGTAACTAACATCTCCCGAAACACATCATTTGAGGTGGGTCTTTGAGTTGCTTGTGATCTGTGACATGAGGCTAATGCATGGCACAAGGCAGGCTCACAATTAGTACATAAACATATACAAAGAAACATAGCTAATAGAACAAAAATAACAGATATTAGTTTCCACCCAAATGTAGTTATTAAGTACCATAAAGATCCACCGATATCTAATGTACCAGTGGGGCAATGTGCCCGAGCTGTAATGCTCTTGAGATTATTAATGGCATACCACACTGAGACAGAAGAGTCGGGTATAAATGAACAATACCTTTCTTCAAAAATCGGAGAAACGCTCCTTTCTATGCCAAAAACATATCAAGGGCTGCCCTGTTCTGTAATGCTACAAGGCGTACAGCTTTTAACGCAATAGGGCATCTGATGATTCATTTATAGTGGCTTCTAGCAGTCGTGACAATCTGCGTACATCCTTGGAATTAACAGACGGGCCAAACCATGAAACGATTGCTTTAAGGATGTTTGACATCACCTGTGGTCCAGTATCATCCTGTACTACTTAACGCTTTTGCCGTGGGAGAGAAGATCAATGTCTATCTTTCACTGTCACAGCAGGCAGCACAACCCCCATATGACATCGGCCTGCCCAGTTAGCAGGTAACCAAGAATATGCATTAGTAGCGCAAACAAAACGGACTGATTCCCCTATATAGAGAGAGGGACTTGGAACACTTTAGCAGGCAGGTGCAATGTATAGTTACAATTCAAGGCAAATCCCATATCCCTTGTACCATCGCTGGAGATGCACATTCTGCCTAAAACGGTATTGTTTCTAATATGGAGAGTAGGCGCATGGGAAGGTAGTTGAGAGGGTTAATTGCTGTATGATGACACATTCATGAGAAAATACCATTGGTGCCATTCCGTTGGAAATAGGTCCATTAATCGGAAAACTCCATTAGGAATAGTGACACCCTCACAATCTTCTTTTTTTAAGAAGATTCTCATTAAGATACTGATATGGGATTTCTGGCATGTAATGTTTGCTGCCACCTATTTTTGCATATCTGCTAGCAAAAGGGGGTCCTTCCTGGCCACAGCTATATGCAGCGCATAACATGAGGTGGAGAATGGTAGTGGGAGCTGCTGTAATGGTAGGCCTTCACCAGCATAGGCTGGGTAATTTAGACAGATATAACAATTACTTCTGTTGATTATTTCATGTGTGTTATGTAGAAGTGAAACAAAAGTATTTTTCTCCATGTGATATTGTTGCACAGTGGATAAGGAAGGCACAGCAATAGTGGTATTGGAGACAGCTGGACACAATATATTCTACCAATAACCACCGCCCAATGACAGTGTGATAAAAATCAACATCACATAAATAAACGTTTTGGTTTTGTACCATTTTGTTTCCTCTTTGGATGAACTGTTATGGAGTTGTATAACGGCATTCTCTTGACATGGCATATTGCCAGCCACGTGATGGGTAAGGCAAAGGAACAGGCTGCAAGAATACTGCAATTTTATGGAGTGTCTCTTTTTTTCTTTTCTATCTCACCCCTTAGATAGTCCAAAAGATGGTGGGTTTGCCACCTGGCCGCTATTCTTGGGGAACAAAATTATTTTTTTTGCAGTTTGTAGTTCCGCTTACAGCTTCCTGGGTCTCAAGTTGTATCTTCATTCTTCAGTTGGTCCACTAATGTCCTCAGGCACACTGGTTTTATAATAATGGTCACTAGTCTCAGGCTTTTGGGTTTCCTTACTGGGCATGTAATATCCACAAGGGCAGGTATCAATGCACAGGGAGCACACTTCACCAAAATTCAGTCTCATGGTTGAATACTGTGGCCTGGCCCCTCCAGTGGTTTTGGCAATTTGTCAGTGACCTGTTTTCGAAGAACAGATCCTGTTTTAGTCAACTACTTACAGTAATCTATCAACAAAGGGTAAGGTACACTACTTAAACGCTTTGGATTTGGTACACCCCACACATTAGCTGGCCGGCACATGACTACTTCGTAAGTAGTTAATCCAACACCTGAATGTACAATATTTTTCATTGAGAACAATGTCAGCAGAAGTGCATCCACCCATCCTAGGGTGCTACTGGCGCAGGGTTTTGCCTGTTTTTTAAGGTGGAATTTATCCTCTTCACCAACCCAGTTGCTTGTGGATGGTATATGGTATGAAATGTCTGCCTGATTTTGAATGCCTTACATACCAAGTCCATAGTGGTATTAACAAAATGAACACTGTTATCAATACAAACTGTGTGTAGCAACCTAAATCGGGATAAATATTCCTTAATTAACACATTTGCAGGCAATTCAATAAAGTCCACTTGCAGGGCTTCAAATGGGAACTCTGGAGTTATAAAATGTCCCTTTGGGGCACTTTCCCCCTTACTAATATTGTGGACAGCACAAACCTGAAAGTTTCTACAATACGTAATTGCTGCTTGCCTTAATTTAGTGTTAGTCCATACTGTGGTCAGCAGACTAAACATACCATCTGCCCCTACATGAGATAGACCTTGGGCGTGAGACATTTATTCAGTAACTTATTCCGCGAATCCACCCAACACCCATCAATACATGTCCCATGCAGTTTCCAATCATGTAACTCTTGCTTATTGGCCTCAGCCTGTCTGTTTCGCACTGTCTCCAGGGTATTATCAAATACAATATTCTCTATCTGCATCATGTGTGTAATATACACAGGTGATACAGGGGACTGTGAAGTTGCCTTTGCAATTTGGTCAGCAAAAGCATTACCTCTCCCTATATCATTTACAATGGCCTTATGGGCGTTACATTTAATGACAGCGAATTTCTTTGGCAGAGTCAGTGCATACAATAAATTTGAAATCAAGGTACCATGCTGTATCTTTGGCCATGAAGTTAAAAAATCCTCTCTCTGCACATAAGCAGCCAAAGTTGTGAGCCACTCCAAATGCATACTGTCAGTAAAGATGTTCACTACAAGACCTGAGATTAACTCGCAAGCCCTAGTAAGGGCAATAATTTCAGCTGCCTGGGCAGAATGCTGAGAGATTTTACAAGCCTCAACAATGGTTTTCAATCTTTTAATGGCATATGCTGCTGTGGTAGTACCAATTGGTAATTTATAACACCACCCATCTACAATGTACGATCAGGTTTATCAATTGGAGTATCCATCAAGTCTACCCGTCCATTTGTCTCAGCATCCTTTATTAATATACAATCATGCATTACGTTTGATTTATCTGATGGGAGGGGTAGCAATGTGGCAGGATTTAAAGTGTTACATCATTGTATGACAATATTTGGGGCCAATAAGGTCCGCTCATAGCTTGTCAACCTGGCATTTGTCTGGTGCTGTGTTTTAATTCTATCCAATGAAATATCAATTGCATGTGGCACAGACAATGTAACTTGGTGTCCCAATATTATGGCATTGGCTTGTTTCATAGAAATGGCTGCAGCCGCAACAACCCTTAAACAGTTTGGAAGTGCTTTTGCCACTGGGTCCAATGTGGAAGAAACATATGCACATGGTCTGTTCCCCCCCCCCCCCTTGTTAGTATAGATGACGCACAGCTTTGCTTTTCATGCACAAACAACAAAAAGGTTTTAGTATAATCAGGGGTGCCCAATGCAGGTGAGTCACAAAGTGCAGATTTTAGAACATCAAAACTCTCTTGCTAAGCAGCAGACCATGGCAAGGGAACCATGGTGCTGCTCAGTGTTAGTTCTAACAGTGGGGTTGCTAAAAGTGAAACATTGGGAATCCATTGCCGACAAAATGAAATCATCCCCCAAATAACCTCTGACATCTTTCTGTGTGATAGGAACAGGTATTTTCATCATGACCTCTATGCACTATGGGTGTAATCTACGCTTCCCTTTTGACAACAAATGCCCTAAATAGGTGACCTGAGTTTTGAAAAACTACAATTTCTTTAAAGACACTATGTCCCAGTGGTGCTAAAAACTGAACTGTAACAACTGTACAGTGCAATCCATGCACTACTCTAGGGTATCTGCAGCTGTCAACTAATCATCAACATATTGGAGCAGTGTAGTATTTGTAGTTGGTGTGAACATGTCTAGCTGTGTTTTCAGTGCTTGGTTGTAAATACTTAAGCTTTCAGTGTAACTATGGGGGGGGCAGTCCCTACGGAAGGTGTAGGACCGCCCCTCCACATTGAAGGCAAATACTGTCTTCATGGATCGGAATGTTAAAGAAGGCATTTTAAAGGTATATTAGCGTGAAATACTGAGCTGAAGGTGGTATGGTAAACGAGGAAGTCATGTCTGGTACCACTGGACACTGTGGTTCTATAATTGTATTTATTGCTTGGAGATCCATTATTAGTCTCCATTGTGCTGGTACACAGGGCGTCCCATCAATTCGTTTTTGTACCACAAGAATTGGGCTGTTGCATGGATTACCCACAATTTATTTTAAAATCCCTTTAACTAAGAAATCCTGTATTACAGACTTTATTCCTTCCAGTCCCTCCTTGGGTATTTTATACTGCGGAATCCGCGGTAATATGGCACCGGGCTTGACTCTTATTTTCACTGGATCAACTACAATACAGCCTAGGTCATTAGATCCAGTAGCCCGTATTACAGGGTCAATTCCCTTAAGTTCCGGTGGCAGTTCATTAGTAACAGTGACACAACATTTTGAAAAAGACTCTGCATTACATGTTTGGTATACCCCATCAGGCGAACAATAAATGTTAGCATGCAAATGTTTTAACAAATCTATTCCCAACAAATTTAAAGCACATTTATCAGTGACAAGAAACTGTGCCATGCAAGATATAGGACCTATGCTAAAATGTACAGGGTCAGATATTGGACTTTGGACCGGATTATTAGAGAATCCCAATGATGTTTTTACTTTCCCAGAGAGGGGAATATGGGGCACTAATTTGTGGGAAATTGATGTATTAAACGCACATGTATCAAGGAGGAATGTTGCCTGCGTGCCTTGCACTGTAGCTTTTACAAATGGCCCTTTTGAATCTACAGGACTACTTATGTAGCCTCTTCCATCTCCAGAACAGCTCTGTGCTGTGTAATTCATGGTACTGTATTAATCCTCATAATAATACCTAGCTGAATATTGCTGACCTTGCCTAGGGTCAAAATAATTATGCTGCTGTTTATTATTCTCTTCTAATGTCCCAGTTTTTATTACTTTGCTGTTCCCAGCCTCAGTTCTTAAAAATGTTCCTCTTGTCATTCCTCGCCCATAAGAACGCCTGCGCCCTCTCCGGCGCAAAGGACACTCCTTATGCAGCGATCTTCTGCCTTACAAAAATGACACCCAGTGTCTATCATACATGCTCCCATATTTGTCAGAGCAATACCACTTCTTCCACCTCTATACATTATTTTTCCCCTTGGTATGCACATATTACCTCTGCCTCTTTCTGGAAAAGCCTGTTGCATTAGCGCCCTTGCTTTTAATTCCTTCATTTGTTTTGTCTTTCTCTCCTTTATCTTTAGCATGGTGATTTGCATAATATCTAGCCATAGTCAAAATCTGGGCAGCAATTTGAGTTGGCTAGGTAGACTCATAGGTTTGTATGTCATGTTTGAAATAAGGCAACTATGCTTCTACAAAATGGGAACAAACGGCTTTCTGTCCATCTGGCATAGCCATGTCCATTATGCTAAATGAAGTAAAAGCTTCTTCTTTTCCTGCAAAATATTTTCCCACTGACTCCCCTGCTTCCTGTCTGCAAGCAGTCAGTTTATCCCAATTCATTTGCTTGGGGGGAACCACTTGCTAGATACGTGTTATCAATAGTGCTGGGAGATCTATTATTTCTTTTGCCAATTCCCCAGTAGTCTGCCTCCTTCACCTCTTCCCACCTTGACACGATCTAAACTGTCCTGCATTCTGCATTGGCACCATAATCTGCTGGTAGAATGCATGAAAACAACTGATCTATATCTCCCAATGTGAGCGAACCTGTTTTAAGCACCTGGTCTGTCGCAGTGTGCCACTTTTCTGGATTGTGTCTAATATCTGGATAATCTTTAGTAAAGGACAGTCATTCCATACAGTACGAAGGGACAGGAACCTGGTGTCGGATTATCAGTGTCAAACCCAGGCACTTTTCTTATTGGGAACACTTGAGTTACCATAGCCTATGATGGGGCTTTTATAAGCCAAAATAAAAATGTTGACACTATTGCAGGACAGAACTTAGGCTATACTCCTTGACTGCTTGGTCTATTTCCTCATAATCATCTGGCAGGGGATATACTGCACCCCTCGCGTTTATCTTTTTATGAAATTCCCACATTTGTTTGCACAGCCTCTGTACTATTGCAAATATAAGAATATCTGGTTCGTGGAGCACATATACTTTAGCTTGCTGCACTCCTTCTACCCCATTTCTATCTATGCTCCTACTACATTTTTCACAGATTCCATGTCATGGGTTGTAATCCTGCGAGAATGAGGTGGCTCTATCTGTAAATCAGAAAGGTTTTTGCAATAAACTTTTCTCTGCACCTAGTTATTCATGCACATTAAATGATAGATTTTTACCTGTACAGATCAGGCAGTAATAATACCAGTTTCTTTCTCTGGCATTATGTGTACCACTGGTCCAAACACCCCAATTGAGCTAGCGGTGTGAGTGAAAGCAAAGGCACAAGCTCCTGGTCTCGGGAGGATAGCTCAGGGGCAAAACTGCTCACCTTGAAAGCAAGATGATGCGGAGCATCACAGGTTCGATCCCCGGGTCCGCGCTTAGAAATCTCTGGGTATTAAGCTCATTATAAATAACCTATCAATAACCCATCATGTGTCAGTTTCCTGTTTTTTGCAGGGAATATTTGTACTCCTTATTTTTATTTTTAGAGAGTATTTGATTGTTTTCGGGGAGTAAAAGTGACCGATACGCCCCTTATCTGTAGGGCTGTATACACCTTGTGTGGCGTGCCAAGGACATTAAAGCTCCTTACCTGAAAGCACAGGTTCAGCGTCTTCCTTTACCTCAACAGAACAGTTTACGACCCAATGCCAACAGTTTGGGGTTTTGTGTAGGCATGGGAAGGCACTTGCCAGGCACAGCGGTAGTGGTATTAACTGGTCATTAATGGTAGCAGGTGCAAAATGGTGCTAGTACCTGGGCTACTAGTAGCAGTGCCTGGCAAATGCGTCATACTTGTATGCAAGCCAAAACTGTTTGCTTTGCCAATGTTTGTTTTTAACAGGATTTCAGTGGAGGCAGGCAGAGTGTTTAGAAATAGAGTGGCTGAATGCCAGTAGCAGGTTTACAACTCCAGTTAGCACCCTGCAAGGGGGACGCCAGCCAATCAGGTGGCTTGGAACGCTGGCTGTACTGGTTGGAACAAGCATGCGTTCCGAGCTGCCTTGGCAGCCAGTGCTCCATTCCCTTCCCCGCTTCCTCACCCCTCATTCCCCCTCATCTCTTAGCACCCACATAGTTTCCATGCGTGTACTAAGAGCAAGTTTTTTTGTGTCATATTGTTAAGCACCATTGAAACACATAGGCCCCTCCATGCGAAAACCCATATCAAGAAATCCTCTTATCTGTTAACTGGCGAAAACTGCTGTGAGGGTCTAGGAGTAAGAGACGGACACAAGGGTGGCATGTAGATTGGCAAAGTCTTGTATTAATAGCAAAAATGGGGGGGAAGTGGGAGGAAACCCTTACTGAGCCTGTCTCTAAGAGGGGTTTTCCTGCCTCAACAAAACTGCATATTGAAAAAAAACGGTCTATTTCAGAATGTCCAGTTTGCCGCCCTGTGTCCAAATCATAACCTATTCCTCACAAGCTAACCTCAATATAATGTGCAAGGGTAAATGTCTTTTGGCTGCCGACGTACAACCTGACCTTGTAGCTCAAACATAAAAGTTGCAAAAGGTGTAGGGAAATAAAGCAAAAGTTCTACAAAACTCAAGGAGTTGACTACCTTTCCCCAGAGTCTTTGAAAACAAGTGAAAGTTCAACAAAACACAAGGGCTTGGTTCTTTTTCTCAGTACCCACTCTTTGGTCTACTCTCCTGCCAAGTAGGGTACAAAACCTTCTCATTCATCCACAGCCATGGTTTAATCTCCTGCCAAGGCCAGTGAATGCTGATTAAATATGCAAAGTTAATATTTCTCATTGTTCGGTGTTTATCTTTCCACCATGGGTCCCTGACCTCTGGAACTCCCCAACCTTGGGATCAGCCACCCTGGTACCTGTAGGGTCTTGGCCGTCCCCCTCTGGTTTCTTACTGCTCTCCCAGGGGCTTTGGAGACTTGCTGGGCTTTCTAGCATCCCCACTGACATTCTGCATGCTTCTTCTGCTGTTCATCATCTGTCTCACTGGACTCTAGCGGCTCTGGTTACTGGCAAGTGGCTTTCCTTCGCTCCGGTCTGGCTTCCCGTGCTGTGAGTTTTCTGCAAGTGTGGTTTTCTCCGGAACACATTATTCTTCTCCCTCTGGCAAGCCTCCTCATACCTGGAGCCTCTTGTGGTATGCGCCGACCAAGAACAAAGAAGCCATCCTGCAGTTCCCTCTT
This sequence comes from Ambystoma mexicanum, assembly GCF_040938575.1. Taxonomy (NCBI): domain Eukaryota; kingdom Metazoa; phylum Chordata; class Amphibia; order Caudata; family Ambystomatidae; genus Ambystoma; species Ambystoma mexicanum. Next base: position 536,190,020 of record NC_090928.1, on the reverse strand, counting down.
TGCCTTTGAATGACAGCTGGCCGATCGGGTCCTTGCAAAGGCTATAGTGCGTGCTGTCCTTGGTGTTGGAAATCCCCATTACTCGCAGCCTCTTCCTCGTCCCAGTAGTTATTACCGGTGATGTATTACAACAACCCAACCCAACAAGAGAGACACCAGGGAGTACAGTCTGGCCCCGGACTCACAATGCCCTATAACATCAACAACAGAACAGGATATGTGTTGCTGTGTGCTGAGGGAACACTTCTACTCAACTCTCATATCACTGTATAATATATTTATTGAATCATTTAAAATCGCTACAGCAATCTAAAACTGGTGATGGAAAATAATAATTCAACAAATCTCACCACATTAATTCCTTCAAACATTCCTATGCTCACATGAGATATAACATGTCATGTTTCAGTTTGTGGTGCTTTAAATGCTGAACATTTGTCAGGTGCTGGGAAGAAATGCTCAACTCGGTATATGAAGGAAAAACACTGTCATATGTTTCACAAGAGATTAACATTGTAATCCTGTTCCCAGCTGCAACACAAACAATACATGCAATTAATGCCAAAACTTCCAATTAATGTTTCCATATATGCGCCAACCCTTGTTCTGAGTACCTTATTAATAGAGGGCGATGAAGGAGCATACAAACAGTGCTCGACACAATGCGGTAAAATGAAACTGCATCTGCAAAACAAAGCAGAACCTAAGCTGCTTACTTCTGTGACTGTTAACAACACACCTCCACCAATGTGTCCAAACACACCTCACCGGTTTTGCCCAGTAGTAGTACCACTGACTGACTGACTGTCTGGGCCATCAGAATTCCCAGTCTTAATCTTAGTCCAAAGTCGTCATGCGTTTTAGTCAAGAAAAGACTCTGAACAATTGGAAGTGAACCACCTACTAGTTGGAACCCTAGTCCAAGCGGGTCTGCTACGCATCTTTGGCTCAGCACTCCACAAATGTAATCACTTACCCTGTATGCACGTGACGCCTTTTATTTAGCAGGTGAATCTCCACCAATAACTTAGACAATCTACGGCATTCGCAGCATAGGTCCCAAGTAGGCGTGGAGCTACAAACACAAATTCAAACAATTCCTCACTGGTACATATTGCATTACACACAATCCTATCTGGATCGTGCTAACCTCAGCTGATCCAAAACGCTCATGAAATGGGTACTTACCATAAATGCTGCGTTCGCTCTTGCAACTACGAATCCTGGCTGGTTTTCTCACTCATGCTGCAACTTTACGTGTACTATAACTGGCGCAGCAACAGGACCCTTTTACCCTTTCTCCACACAAACGCCAACGAATTCCCAAACATTAGTATAGCGGCCATCATGAACTGCTCTGTTTCTTAGAGGACGCCAGAGTAACTTGCTGCCTACAGGCCACCAAATACTACTTGCTCTACTCTGCTGGAGTTAACCAAAAAAGGGGGCATGAATATCTCAACCCCATATTCCATATTGTAAATGTGTAAAATTACTTACATCTTCATAACATTAGCGTGCTATTCGCTAGACTGAGCAGAGAGTTAATGTTAAGTATAAAAACTCCACTGCAATCAGCCCACCTATACTCCTTGTAAACTCGAAAGGGCAAGAATGAATTTACAATATTAAATTGTCAAAAATGTATTGGGATAGCTGCAGAGACTGGTGTACCTAGCCTATGCCCCCGACTATCATTAATTTAATATTGATTAAATACTGCGCATCAGTAATAATGCGCATTATTGCTGGTGCACACCTGTACTCCTTGTCAGGTCTGGTCTTGAAACCCTCTAGAGCTTACTGGGTTGAACTATGGTATCTGGACAAGGGGACTACTAGCCCTGGTACCTACAACTAGGATGACGACAGAGGGCACGCAATCAACGCCGATTAATGTCTCAGGTGATGCCATTCAACCTCCTCATTCAAACCCTTTGTGTTGCCGTCTGTGAGAAAGATCAGCTTCTGCTCGGCTTTAATCGGCTTATTCTCCCTCTCCTTCTTATGATCCCCAGTAATTCTCAGTAACACCGTCCACTGAAAATGTTCAAAGCTGTGATGCATTTCCATAAAATGTTTTACAAGCCGAGCCTTCTCCAGCTTGTTTTTTAACAACTTCTATACTCAATAATGCAGGTTTGGATCCTCCGAATCCTTTTGCCAATGTATTGCCGCTTACAGGGCATGCAAAATCCGGTACACCACACACTGAGTATTACAGTTGGTGAACTGCGATTGGGACCATAGTTTAATCAGTCCTAGATCTATCCCTGTGCACCTCGCTGTAAGTTTTACAGACACTGCAGGTACCACAAGGGTGGTTTCCTTTGATTGAGGATACGCCCCATAAATGGGGCAAATATTGATTATCAACTTTCTGCTTTCTCATTTTGTTCTTACTCACCATATCATGAATAGATGTGCTTCTCTTAGAAGCACAAATTGGCCTTGGTGTAACTGCTCCATCCTTATGAAAGTGTCTCCAAATCATATTAATGATGTTTTTAATCTGCCAACTTAAATCAGTGAAAGTAGTCACACACACCAATTGGGACTTGTTTTTTTTTGTCTGGGCTCCAACAGTCCTTCCCTGTTGTTATTATAGGCCCTTTTCATTGACCTCCGCACAAGACGTGTAGGGTACCCCTCTTAAGTAACTTCTCTGTCAACACATTTGCTTCATTATCAAAAGACTCTTTCGTGCTGCTATTTCTCTTCAATCTTAAAAACTGTCCAATGGTGAGGTTGTCACGAAGATGTTTCCTGGGATGGCTGGAATAATGGAGTAGCAAATTTCTATCCGTACTTTTATGGAATGGTTTCACCAGCAAATGACTATTGTCATGGTAAATAGTGATATCAAGGAAGTTCAGTTCCCTATTGCTGAAAACATGTGTACATTTTGCAAATCTCTTTTGTCTATTGCGCCAATGTATAAAATCTTCAGCCTCCGCAATGGACCCTTACACAACAATACACAGGGGGTTCGGGTAATGTGGAGAAGGATGGGTTGTGAGGGAAGGTTGGAGGTGGGTAAGAGGTATTGTGTTCAACCAAGCTGGGCACTACTCGTAATGGGGGTCCTCCCTCCCCATCCTCCTGCTGTGCACCATGCCCAGACAGAATAGAGGTTATCGGCCTCACCTCCCTGCCCTCTTGGAAAGGGGCTCCCCATCTAAAGCAGTGACTACACTTGGAGATTTGTCACACTGCCAACAAAAGAACAATGAGATCTTTTCTAGCACCCCCAACTCCACCCACCCACCACACACCCCCTCCACCAGCCAGGGTCAGTGACGTCACTAGAAATCAGTATTAGAGGGCAGACCAGGGGCACACATATAACAAGGGGGGGGTGACACATCAACAAAGGGTCAACAAGTCAAACTGGTTTAAATATACCTATATGCTACCAAGCTGGTTAAAAATGCGACATTACGCATGTTCAGAGTATATTTAAGACAATACGTTTTCCATCAAGTTAATATACATCCTAAAAAGTGTACTCGAGTTCAACAGTTGCAAAAATGCACTAGGCACTCAAGAGGGGACTGCATTCTTTAAACACAACCAGAAATCACTCCCAGCACAGCTTCAAATAATGTGTAGTTAGAGGTGGTACTTGGCAGAAGAGGCGCCCCTTCCAGCTGTGCATTAAATAATCACCATTAAAAAGAGTAATTTTAACAGAAGAGCTATCACTCCTACCTCCGTTTCAAATGATAGTCAAGGACAGTCTGTTTAACAGATAAAATATCACTTACAGGTGCAGAGTACTGGGGGAAAGGAGGCAAGTGCTCCCTTGGTTCTTTAGCAATGGTTTCAGGAATCTTAGGTAGCCCCTATATAACTGTTTACAGTTTTCAGTTTATGCTTGTACATCCCAATGGTGGCTGGTGAATTTAATTGGAGGGCCATAAATATTTCCCCCAAATTTGCCAGTGACCAAGTGAAGCGAGGGAGCCCGAACCAATCAAGAGCGATTGGGTGCTGGGGGGGCAGTGGAGGGTCTGTCCCTCCCCTAGAATTTTATTTAAATAATGGCTTAAAATGGTGCATTTCACAGCATTCTTTTTGAAAAATTGGGTAACAAGCCAAACTGTTTTTCATGCTGGCTGTGTCCATACATTTCCCTGCTGGCTGCACCAATACATGCCATTATTGCCATAAAAGAACATACTCATGTTTGCTTTGCACATAATGCCAGTAAGGACACTATAAGAAAACATGTTTACGCTTGTTCTGCCAATATATGGCTGTACACCATGTAAGAACACACTCCAGTTGGCTTTTCTATTAAAAATGCCATGTCACAGTAGGAAAACGTGTCCAAACTGGTTGCATCAAAATGCCAGGCTAGACACATAACACTGATCATGAATCCTTTATCAAAGATGCCCAATACAAAATGTCATTCCACAGTAAGAAATGGCTAGACTGCCTGCACCAAAATGCCAGTCTAGCTACATAAGAACACTCGTCATGCTTGCTTTATCGAAAATGGCCAATACAAAACTGCATACCACAGTAGGAAATTGATAGACTGGCTGTATTAAAATGCCGGTCTAACTAGATAATAACACTCATCATGCTTGCTTTATTATAGATGCCCAGTAAAAATTGCCATGCTTGCCCCTTAGCCCCCAAGCGACTCGCACACACACAATCAATGTGAGTCATGGTATTTCTTTCTAGGCATCTATCATAATGCCTGGTAGAAAAATGCTGTGCCTGGCCCTGGCCCCGCCAGCGCCTCGGATGCGCACAATGTGAATGTGTGCATGCAAGGCTCTGGGGTGCCCAGGGGTCAGGCATGGCATTTTTAACTAGGCATCTATCAGGACCCCTGTGACCCCCAGCACCTCGCACAGGGAGCTGATTTTGGCCAGTGGGGAGGGGGTTGTGCAACAATAGCATTTTATAAATGTTGTTGTTGTACAATCCCTCTCCCCCACACCTGCCAAAATCCTCTCCCTGACCCAGAACAAACACACTTGCACTTTCTCATTCACACGCAAACTCATCATCATACACTCACTCATTGCGCACAACACAAGCATATACGCGTGCATACACATTTAAATGAACATACCTTCTGCCCTGATCCTGAAGTTTTCTCCCAGCGCTCCAACCACCGCGTAGCACAAATACAAATCAGTAAGCAATGAATGCTTCCCACACATGTGCACAAGAGCCGGAGCGCAGATGACTGAGTGCCCCGCCCCGCCCCGCTCTGCTTGTATGTGGGGGTAGGCACGGGAGCGCCCCCTCGAACATACAAACATGCAGTTCCCCAGCCAGCATCTCCAATGGGCCACGCAAGGCTGGGGAAGCAAAACGCTCACTGCTTTGCATGGCCCGTAGGACATGCGCCTTTGGTAGGGTGACCAGATTTAAAAAGTAAAAAAACGGGACAGGGCAACTAACATAAATGTAGGACTAACTCTTGAAAGTGGCCATCAAGGCACTACACTTCAGTAGCGATTGCAGGAGAAGGGGGGGGGTTTAAGTGTTACTGTTGAAATAAACACATTTAATTAATCACAAACTAACACCATCAAGTTGTAAGATGCAGCATTTCTTCTGCCAGCTATGAAGACCTACTACAAAAAACTGGGACCACTGCAGTTTCCAATGGGAACATAATCTGGAGAAAGGGGGACAGAGCACCAAATACCGGGACAGTCCTGGCAAAACTGGGATGTCTGGTTACCCTAGCCTCTGGGGAACAGAGCTGTCAAATGGAAACCGTGCTTCCCTTTGACAGTTCAAGACAGCTGAGGAGTGCTCACTCAGCTGCAAAAAGCAGCCACGGGAACGCTCAGAATTTACACTGGGCTGGCTCTTCCGCTCGTCCATAATGGGTGAGGGTGCCGATGGGTCGGCACCAGCGCGCCCATTATGGATGAGCCATCACTGGTACATGCTCAATGAATCTATGCACAGTATCAGTGTAGGTGAAGAAGAAATACTGTTGACTCTGAAGTCATGTACATAAACTGCACTGTTGGTAATTCAGTGATTTTGAGCACATTAAGGGATCCATAGACACGCCCTACAGTATAAGGCTACCAGGGTAGCTCATCAGGTTGTGTGGCTGTTGCTGAGATGTTATATATTTAAAACTGTCTGTTCATTTTATGATTTTTTGCAGCACTTAATAAAAAATAAGAGCTATAAAATGTGTTTGACCAGGTGATGGGTTGGGGTACTCACTTGCTTATATTCAGGGCGGGGGTGCTGTGGTTTCTGCCCCTGTAGTGAAAATCCGAAGTTGACACCTATGAGCCCACAGTTTCGTTTTCCGTTAACTACAGTTTCGTTTCCCCTTAACTACTGTCAGCACAATAGAAGCATGTATTTGTGATTAAGCAGTTTGGCACGCATATAACCTCTTTAGCACTATATCCTGTGATAAAACCAAAAGGAAGGGGCACAGAAATCACAGGATACTTGTGTTATAGTCAAAAAGAAAACTAAACAGTTTAAAGAAAAGGAGTGGATATGAGTTTAAGAAGTATGTTTCAGTTTGGAAATGTGTTTTTTGTTTTTTTCTATGAAAGTGTAAGTTGCACATTTGGAACACAATAGTGTGTCCAGCATGTTGGAAGCCTGCTTTTATCAGTGAGGGCCCCCACCCCAGTGATATTCATGGCTCATTGAGTCCTGTGGTGCCCATTTCAGGCCAGAAGAAAGAACGCTGAGCAAATAGAGCCTGCCAATGCACAAATGACGCTGGGTGAAGGAGCATTTTTATAACTCCCAGAGCAGGAAATGGTCCAGAACAAGATGGAGCAGCTGCCCTGTCCCCAGACCCAGGGACAGGGATTTGCCCACCGTACTCGGGAATCTGCTCCGAAGCCGCGTTATTGCATGGACGTGCAACGAGCAAGCGGCTTTCAGAAGGCTCTACAGCGCTGCTGAGTCTGAGTCTTCTGAACGCGGTCTACTCGTGCGTGTGATGACTCGGGTCCAGAACAGGATATTCTCAGTGAGATATGTCCTGCAGCTGAGTTATCACATGCACGAGCAACCCATGTTTCAACAAGCAGACAGTGGACCCGGCACAGGAAACGGGATACAGAAATTGCCAAAGCCTCACATTCTTGTTGCAGCTGTTCAAACTGATATATATATATATATATGCCCTGCAAAGTACAGACATTTTTTTCTTATGGTGAGTGGTGTGACCAATCAAAACTGCAGAGCCCAACTCCCATTACTTGCTGAATCACTGTAAGACATTTTTCAAATTTAAATGTGGACATTCTTATGTTTGCATAATGCTTTTTGCTTTTGTGCAAATCGACAGGATTGGGTTCTAAGAAGAGTGACTATATTGAGCCACCTGGCCTTGTACCACGCCCCACGGTCCTGCCCCCTACTTTCCACACCCCCACCCCTCTAAGGGTGAGAGAGGTTCCCCCAGTAAATTGTTTTAATTTCCAGCGCTGATACTTGTGGAAAGAGCTCTTTTATAAAGAGGGGCAGGCCACCGATTAGGAGCGTGCAAATAGGGACGCCTATGGCAAGAGTACAAATAATCCTTTTTGACACTTAGACTCAGAGTTTAAGGGGTGGGTGTCAAGGGGTACCTTAGAGAAAGGATTGTGTTTACTCTTTATTCGAACCTACACGTTGCACAACAACGTGAGTTACTCTACTTGCAAAAAGATGGAGATACATTTGTGAAGTGATGTGTGGAGCTAGACTCATTTAAGAGTATTCCTTCTCATTTGTCAATAGACCCTTTAGAATAACAGACCGCCGCCCCCAGACCGCCCCCCCCCCCCACACACACACACACTCGCCGCATTCTTTGGAGCTCAGGGCAGGCACTGGGCCGTGTGTCATCGGTTATTGCCTTTGCTAGGCAGTACTTAGCAGACGCATGTTGGGCCTGACCTGTGATGATAACCCAGGGATGCCCCCAGGCTCCTACTTTAGGCCGCAGCCAGTGATGGGGCATGACTGGGGCTGTGAAAGTCTCGCAAATGGCAGGCCTCGCCCCGTGTGAAGCCTGGGGGGCTGTCAGTCGACTCCTGCACTAGAGAGGGCTTTTTTTTTTTTTTTTTTAAATGTTTTGTTTGACTTATCAAACTTTTCATTTTTTCCTTTTTCCTTATTCTTACCACTACATTTCATTCTACTTTTTGTTTTACAATTCTTTGTTGATTTTGTTCCAGAACTTGATTACTGTTATGATCAACCACTGGTTGTTTCCTTGGAGCAGCATTGCCCATCGGTCTTCTGTTGTCATATGTTGGTTTGAGATTTTAAAGAAGTCTCTAAATAAGTCACGTTTACTTTTTAGCTCTGGGCACACCATGATTAGATGGAATAATGTTTCTTGCTCCATCGGATCTTTGCAGTATCGACAGATTGACGAAATACTATGTGTTTGATCAATTAATGACAAGTATTCACGCGTAGGTAGGATGTTCAAGCGAAAGCGCAGAAACAAGTCACGAATTTTCTCACTAGGGAATTGGTTTAAATATGAAGGCATCTCGTTAATAGCTCTTACTTCCATGTCGGCATATAGGTGTCTTTTAAATTTTTTCTGATCTTCTATTGTTCTTATCCAGTCATTTTTCTGAATTTTTTGTTTAGCACATTGAGGTCTGTTTCTCAACATTTCCTCGGTAATTTCTTCTTGTTGCATTTTGTGTTTGATTTCGGTTGTCCACTTCGTTAAAGCTGTGACTTGGAATGCATGTTTTTTAGCTTTCAGGATTTCCAGTGTAGGGATTTTTTCCTCCGAGATAATTTTTCTATATAGGTCCATTTGTTTCCACATTACAATGGATTGAAAAGATTTAAGGGCAAGTTCATATCGAATTCTAGAGATTGGGAAGGATTGCCATTTCAATAGATGTTGATTTATCAAAGCTTCGCTCGCATAAGTCAGAATTGGAATGACTTTCTGTTTATAGAGTAGAGTTGTAGGTTTTACCGTATATGCACCATATTTGCAGTGAAAGAAACGACCTTGTCTTGACAACGATATTGCTTTTTCTTCGATATTTTCTTGCCATTCTTTTTCGTTCTTAGATGGGTTAATTATTACCCCTAAATATTTTATGGATTTGGTTGCCACGATGTTTTTTTGTTCCAGATAGAATTTTGGCGATCCTTGCTTCTTCGAGTTAACAGTTGTAAGTTTCATCATTCTGGTTTTGTCTATGTTAATTTGTAAATCATTTTCCTTCATGAAAGTTTGCGTTTTGTTCAGTGTTCTTTGTAAACCTTTCACCGTTTTGTCCATGATAATAATGTCATCAGCGTAAATTAGGGTTTGAACAGATTCGCTATTTATCTTCGGTGGGTTCGCCATGGTATGTTTAATTTTTTGTTCAAACTCGTGGGTGAAAAGATTGTAAAGGCAAGCAGCTAAGGGACAGCCCTGTTTAAGCCCATTCCATGTAAGAATTGGTGCTGTTGCCTTTCCGTCATTTGAAAGTCGGACTCTGATTGACGTATTCGAATATAGCTGTTGGATTGGATTCAGAATGGTCGATGGGCAGCCCCAGGCGGCCAATTTGGACCAGAGAAGTTGTCGGTTGACTGAGTCGAAGGCCATTTTTAAATCTATAAAGATTGCGTAAACCTGCTGTACTTTTGTGAACGCTTCGTATTTTATCATATTCATCAACAGAAGATTAACGTTCGTACTTATTTTTGTCACAAAACCAGTCTGTCTTTTTGCTTGTTTACCATGGTGTATAGCCCATATAGTTAATTTTTTTTCAAGGTAGCCTGCAAAAAGTTTACCCAACGGATCCAATAAGGCTATTGGTCTGTAATTGGCTGGGTTTTTTCTGTCTCCTGCCTTATAGATTGGTATCAACACGGCTACTGACCATGTACGAGGGATCTCTTTCGTCTTTTCTATCAGATGTAAGAGATGTGAGAAGAAATTGGCCCAGTGTTCTGGATTTGCTTTGAGGTTGCTGTTGGCCAGTCCATCTGGTCCAGGGGCCCTAGATGAATTCAGACTCCTCATAGTGTTGGTAATATCATCTATGTCCCATTTTAGGGTCCATGGATCCGTATCTTCTTGCAGCACTGATGTTGGTTCGAATATCGGTTTCTTATATAGGTTTTGGAAATGTTTAACCCATATATGTGATTCCACTTCTTGAATCAGAGTTTGGTTTTTCGATGTTTTATTCATTAGAGACCACAACTGCCGCGTGTTTTTTCCATTTAGCGCTTTCAAAAGTTCTTCAGCATCATGTTGTTTCATTGTCATTTTATATGATTTCATTATATTGGAGAATTTTTGTTTTTCCTTTTTTATATCAATTTGATGATCTCCTTTATTTTTCTTTATTTGTCGCAGTCGTTTGTAATGTTTCTTTTTTTCTAGAAAGATTTGTAGATTGAAATAATGAGTATGCGGCTGTTTGACTCTTTGTTGATTTCTAATTGTGGATTGTTGGTACTTCTCCAAGATCCAGCCATAATTTAATTTAACTTGGTCCTTCAGCGATGTGTCTTTAAATAGGGTAGGTAAATCTTGTATTTGGTGATCTTTGATTCGCAGCCAGTTCAACGCATTGTTTATTTCAAGATCAGGAAGATTCAAACATTGTTCGCTTGAAGGTTCAGCTGGCCAGGAGATAAAAATGTGACGATGATCACTATCTGGATTAGGAGAACTCGCAGTGGAAGTTGTGATTTTCCGAATACCTTCTGTTGCGAAGATATAATCAATTATTGTGTTGGAGTTCTCTCGTGACCAGGTCGGCAATGGGATGCCTTTATCGTTCGTGGGTTGGACGCTTAGGGAAATGTTGCGTAGCGTTGTTTCCTTAATCCATGTTCTCGCTCTAGATGACATTTCATTAAGTGCCAATTTGTTTCCTCCTTTGTCAAAAAGATGGAAGTTGAAATCTCCTGCCAAGATGATTTCGTTTGTACTGTTACTAATGTTCAATAGGTCGATTTCATGACATATAGAATCGATGAATTTATTATCGGACATAGCTGTAGGGTTCCAATATATGTTAAAGATTGATAAACATGTATATTTGGCAGGGTACGATGGGTTGGATTTCTGTAATGACGGAATGCTGATGGATAGGAGTTGTGCCCACGGGTGGATTATTTTACTTTCCATTATTCGCCAAGTAGGGTTAATTTTTATTAGTAAGAGCATTCCTGATGCTGGTCTCCCTTGTTGTGAAAGTATAGCTGGATTCATAAATGAACTATAGCCATGACACACTACTTCCTCTTTCAACCAGGTTTCTTGGAGGCAGATGATATCGACTTGTTCGAGTATAGATGTCTCATTTTCAAAAAGATGTCTATGTCCCCTTGTGTTCCAAGAGCATAAGGTTGTGTGAGGTTTCAATGAGTCTTTTCGTTGTTATAGATATGTTTTCTTTGTTTTCTGGTTCACGTCTATATTAGAGATGTTTCTTAATATTTCACGTGATATTTTATTTTGGTCGTGTGATCTTAGACTTAATTCATGGAATTTTTTTCCAGATTCTTGGATTTTATTTTGTCTGGTTCGATTCTTGGTTATATTTTTGCTAAAAATGTCTAATGTTCTTAATTTTTTTTCCGCCATCAAACGAGATACCATTATTTCTTCTGTTTGAAATCCCAGAGTCAATAGATGATGTTTGTTGTCAATGACACATTGCATTGTGTCATAGTTGGAAAAATCAACATGGGCTTCTTCCATATATTTCTTATTTGGAAATATAATTAACTCAATGTCTTCCGTTTTTATGTGAGACAATTGTGGGATTGCCTTGAACAGTCGTAGAGTGTTGGATCTGTTTAAGATGACGGGATCTTCAGTGCTCGAGTTCTTCGGATATATGGCTAGTCGGTATGCGCACGAGGTTTTTAGTGGATTTTTGAAAATTGGTGTAAGGAGTTTAGGGGTTACATGAATTGCAGTGTTATCATTGGTTTCAATGGGTCTTTCTGATTCATCAGCTGGCCATATTTCTTCAATGGAGACTGCTGAATATGCCAAAGAGATGTTAATTTGGTGCGCATTTTCGATGATCTCGGTCTGAGTGTAGTCGAAAAACGAGTCTTCATATTCGTCTATTACAATGTGGGATTCGTCTTGAGAGTTTATGGAAATGGAATTATAGGCGCTTACATCATCTTCTGTAGAGGTGTATGTCGGGATAGTTGGATTTGCAGCTTTGATTCGCGTTTCCTGATTGGTTGCCTCTTTAGGTATACCTTGTAGATCGACTGTTATCTGGTTGTCTTGTACCGGAAGATTTGGAGCTCTATCTCTTTTTCCGGAGTTCGAAGAAGTTTGTTGATTGATAGCATCTATAAGTATATCTAGTGGTTCTGGCATTGACCGATTGCCTTGTGATGTAAGATTTGTAGCTCTATTTACTTTTCCAGTGTTCAAAGTAGTTTGCGGAGAAGTAGGCTGGTTATTAACGAGAGATTTTCTGTTAATCTTTGTCTTTTCGTTAATCGTTTTCTGAGCATTTAGTACCTTTCGCAGGAATGCACGTGACCCATTTTTTGTGATTTTTTTGTGCTTTGGTTTATGCGATGTATCCTGCCCCACTAATCCTCTTTTTGAAAGGTCAAATATATCAAAAGGGGTGCACACGGGTGGTTCAGTGGTGTCTTCCCACGCAGAAATCATGGTTTGTGGAACTGGAACTGGATATGGTTGATGGTCGCATTGGGTTGTTTGATCTATTTTCCTCATATTTGGATTAGATTGATTTTCTGTCTGAGTTTGTTGAGTTGTACAATGTAAGGTCGTTGTTACTTGTGCAGATTTTTTTACTTTGTCATGCACCATTTTTTTGGTGATTGTTGAGAAAGTGTCCATTAAGTTTAGTTTATCAGCTCTATCAGCTCTCGCCACTTCCGCTAGTCTGTTTTGCCATGTTCTTGACGATTCAGCCTCGTATTTTAGTCTTTCTTGAATAGAGCTTATTAGAGATTCAAACTGTGTTTGCTTGGTCAGGAGCATTGCCAACAATGTCGCTTGGTCTTTGATGGAATCAACCATTGCTTCTTCGATTTTTAGAAATGGTATCATAGCTGTTGATAACACTGCTACCAAAGTATTTTGTAGATCTAGCATCGTCGTAGGTAGCCTTTGTTGGTATTCTGGAGAATTACTTATATTCCCGGGGTTCACACAGATGGAGGAATTCGTGTCATCCGGATTGCTTTTCGACGGTACCTTCACAGGCGAGGTGGTTCTTAACAAGCCTATTGGGGTAGATGACTCACTTTTTCCGATTTGTTTTGGCGTAGATAGACCGCCAAAAACCTCATTTTTTTTCCCTTGTGAATCCATAATTGTGTCAATTTCTGTAATGTCCAGTGATAGACGAGCAATTCGTGCCATGAGTGGGGTTGTGGGATCTTCATTTCTCGTAGCAGTCGGCAGATGTGTTGCTTGCCATTGCTGTTTGGCTGCCCTCGCGCGCTCCTGAAGAGGCGTTTGGTAGGAATCTTCGAGTCTCAGATTATGTTCTAGCATAGCTGGAAGTGTAAAAGACTTGGTAGCATCGTGTATAAGACATACGTAATCAAGATGAGATATGGAAGCTGTGACAGGACATCTGGTTTCTGTATCTAAGTTGTCATGATCAAGGGGATGTGTTACAAGGTCAGCATTGACCAAGCAAACCTGATCCTCAGTTTTCGCTTTGTTTATGTTATGTGTGTTTGGTGTTTTTAGATTAATCGGTATGGATCCATCGAGGTCTCGTTTGCTGTTCGTAGTTTGTGTAGGCGCTAACGATTCCTCTCGTTTGCCCTGGAGCCTTGTACGAGGTTTAGTGGGTTCCATATAGCCTTCCGACTCCTATAGCCGATCCAGCCGCAAACAGCACAAAACAGCCTCGCCCTTTTCTTCACCACGGGCTTCTCGCCACAAGGGTGATGGAGTGCTGGTAATGAAGGCACTTCCTGTGGGCGTGTCACACGGACGTCAGGTGACGCGTGTCACGTGATGCGGAAGCGATGGGGAAGCACACCGCTCGCTTCAACTGCTATCGGCTCCTGCCAATAGACTGACGCGAGTTGGAGCGGCGCTTCGCCTTTCCTTGTTTCCAAAGGTAAGATTGGGAATCAGATAGTCTCTCAGCCGCACAGCACAAAACAGCCTCGCCCTTTTCTCCACCACGGGCTTCTCGCCACAAGGGTGATGGAGTGCTGGTAATGAAGGCACTTCCTGTGGGCGTGTCACACGGACGTCAGGTGACGCGTGTCACGTGATGCGGAAGCGATGGGGAAGCACACCGCTCGCTTCAACTGCTATCGGCTCCTGCCAATAGACTGACGCGAGTTGGAGCGGCGCTTCGCCTTTCCTTGTTTCCAAAGGTAAGATTGGGAATCAGATAGTCTCTCAGCCGCACAGCACAAAACAGCCTCGCCCTTTTCTCCACCACGAGAGGGCTTTTAAGTATGCCGAAAATGCTGGTGAATTATTTCCTACGCTTTGTCGATTAATGTATAGTATTAATGTGTGTTGATTTGTATTGCTAATATATACACACGAGGTTGCCATGGTGTACACCACTTAGATTACAAATGCATTGAAAAGGTGCTAAAAAAAAAGTACACGTCTCCTGCGTGAGGGATACTTGTGTGCTCCGGGAAATATTCTCGGGCACAATCTGCTTGCTTATTATGCAGGGTAGCTTGAGGGTAACAGGGTAGCATGGGGGTAAGCCCCTCTCTGATAAGAGGCCATTGCAGGGCTTGCTAAATAGGATAAACATTGCTCAAATCCAAAACCTTGCAGCCCTTTTGTGGAGCGATGCTGGCAGAGGCTGAAATAGCCGGGAAGTAAAGGGTATTTGTATTTTTTTGTATTTTGTTTATTTGTAAAGCGCACCCTGCCCAGGGGCATCTGGGCGCATTTCTTTACATGTTTACAGGTTAAACTTTACAATTTAACCATCAAAAGTTGCAAGTATAAATGTACAGTACAGAGTATTAGCATAGGAGTGGGATAGCTACAAATATAAATTAGTACGTAGTCCAGCTATACAAGTCTGATCAGTGAGGCAATAAGATGAAGTGGTATTTACAAGCGGTCAAGGGATGTGGAGAGGTCTTGCTCCGTTAGCCAAGATTTGGCTCCATTCTTAAATGAAGAGAAACGGGTTTCAGTTCTGAGAGGATTTGGGAGTGTTTTCCAAAGTTTAGAAGCAAGAACTGGGAAGCTCGTCCCTCCTGCAGTTTGTAATTTGACTCTCGAGGATAAGTAACTCAGTCTTATCATCGTTTAAACATAAGCCATGAAGTGCCATCCAGGCTTGGATGACTGAATAGATCTCGTTAAGCACCTTTGTCAGTTGTGTAAACACTGGTGATTGGAATGAGTACCTGGGTGTCGTCCGTGTAGTTAGTATAGGTGATACCCAGATAATCGGGAATATTAAATAGAGGTTTGGTGAACACGTTGTATAACGTAGGGGATACACATGATCCCTGTGGGACTCCACAGGTGTTTGAGAGGGCTCAGAGGAGGCCGATGGCGAGAAGACACGCATTGTTCTGTTAGCAAGGAAAGATTTGATCCAAGCGGTGGCCTCGTCTGAAAAATGAACAGAGGTTTTTAGATGGTGGCAGAGTATTTGATGATCAACCAGGTCGAACGCTGCCGAGAGGTCTAGTAATGGTAGTAGAGCTAACTTGCCTTTGTCTTTAATATCCTGAATTTGTGTAGTTAGGTCAATTAGGGCGCTCTCAGTGCCATGTTTCGAACGGAAGCCCGATTGTCGGAGGCCAAAGAGTTGGTTAGATTCAAGGTATGCTTGAATTTGTAAATGGGCTGCTCGGTCTAAGATTTTCAGGAGGAAAGGCACTGTAGTAATCGGTCTGTAGTTTGATGGGTTGCTGGGGTCTTGGCTCGTTTTTTTTGATGAGTGGGATGACCCAAGTACGACGTCCCTCTACTTTTTGGGGAAATCCTCCATCGTAACACGATCCTGGACGCAGGGAAAGAAACCTTTTTTTTTTTTTGCTTTCATCCATTTGCCTTTCGATGTCCTTGATCTGTGGTTCACAACCGGGTGACTAATTTCGGTAGTTCATTAGATTTCCGTCCAGCGCATTTACGGACACATCTGCTAGGCTCAACCTTCGAAACATGATCTGTAATATTCACCTCCACATATGACTCAACTAAGACTCTGATCTCCATGCTCGTCCTCAAAAGGCTGGATTAGTGCTATGGCCTCCCTATGGGACCCCTCTACCCTTTTCTTTGCCCCTCCCCTTAACTTAAGGGGACTTGGCCTGGGTGTACCCTGAGGTGAATGCATATGCAGTGCAGAGAATGGACCGGAACAAGACAGAGCTGTTCTCCGGAAAGATGGAGCGCTGCTCTATCCCACAGACCCAGGGGCCAACAGATCACTCTCCCAGGTCCCTGCATAGTCTTCTTCTGAAAGCAGTATGTTGCTTTCAGGAGACTCAGCACTGCAGGCAGAAACTGCCAAAGCCTCTCATACAGTGTAGCAGTTGCCCAAACTACTATATATGTCCTGCAATTTACAAACATCACTTTATTAGATTGAATATTATGGCCAATCAAAACAGAAGAGTGCATTATTCACTTTATATGGTTTCTTACTGAAGCACTAAAAGACATGTTTAACATTTAAAATTGTGAACTTTATGATGTTCCCATAATGCTCTTTACTTTTATGCAAATGTCCAGGATCGGGTTCTATGAAAAAATACTGTGTGTGCAGCCTGGCCGGGGGCCATGCCCCATGTCCCCGCCCCTCCTTCCCACAGCTCTAAAGAGGTGACAGTCCCCCCCCCAATACATTTTTTCCATTTCCAGTACCGCGTTCATGATGCACATCTGGTCAATGTCTGTTGGTGTAGAGCACCAACTGCTGTGCTAACATATAATGAGAGCTAAAGTACGAGGTGAAGAAGGTTTGCAGTTTTCAGATTAGGTACCAAACATGTAACCGGAACATATCATCAAAGGTTGCAATGAAAGAACAGACACTAACAAGGGTGCATGGGAGGGGTAGCACGTGACATATTCCAGTCATAGAGAAATACCTCAATTAGAACAGAATAATCTGGGCAGTAACAACGCAGCCCCACACAGCAAGGTATTTATTGCAGGCCTAGCAATTCCAAACAAGGCAAAAGAAAGCATTCAAAGCCATAGCGAGGTACATTGTGATCACCCCACACTCCTGCCTCTCTCTGTCCGCTACGGTAAAGTCCTACTGTTAAACCATGTAAACTAGGATCAGTGGCGGGGGCTAATGAGCAGAGGAGGTTGACTGAGGACTCCACTTATTTCCCTTCGAGTTCGGGAGGCATTAATATTTTGGGTCAGAGAAAGAGTTGTCAGACTGACACCTTTCTTAGTATGCTGGTTGGCAGACTCAGAGCCATCACAAACCTGACTTAAATGTATTCACGTGCTGTGCCCAGCTGATGGGGCTTTTGCCAATTAGGCAAAACAGCGTTTATCAGGCGATAGGGCAGGTGCTAGAATTCCTGAAAACCTGCAGGGGGGTTTCATGGAAAGGTCAATGAGAGGAGGAGCTGAAACGATCAAATGCAGAGTGTAGGTTCCTGAGTGTCCTTTGAAGTAGGGCGCCGTACTCTCGATGCTTTGCCCTACATGTGGTAATGTGGCAGCGGGAGGGCAAAGCGAAGGATGGTGACAGTGAAAGGAGAGGGGTGGATGAGAGCGTGTCTGCTGTTGTGGTAAAACGTGCAATCTAAAAAAACTGCCCTCTCCTATTTGTGGACGCTCCCACCCTGGGTTGGCAGGGGTTTTTTCTAGAGCTTAAAAGGGCACAAGAATGGGCTCTGGCGCAAGTTGCAGGGGGAATCGTCTCTCTGCTTGGGGACCGGGGTTCGCCAGTTCTCGAATGAGAGATCTGGACCTGAGTTTCAGGAGCCCACATTTGTGGTTTTTAGTCACACATGCATTGAGTGAGTGGCGGCAAGGCAACACAAGTTGTGTCAAGTGTCCTTTTCACTTATAGATTGGGGTAAGTAGATTCATACATTCTGCCCTGTCTATATATTTGGTAAAGAGACTACTATTACGGTGAAGGCTTGTGCCCCTCAGTTGGTACCTCTTATAATCAAATTTGTCAATGCATCTTTTTGGAAGAACTTTGTTCCCAGTGACATAAAACAAACCTGGATTTCGCCATTAATAAAAATAAACTTCCCTTGACCCCGTCATACCAGGAACCTATCGACCCTTTACGAATGTGCCCTATATACTTAAAATCTTGGCTAAAGTGGCACATTTACAGATTGAGACCTTTCTATTTAAACATGATATCGTGGGGCCTAAACAATCTGGTTTTAGATGAGCTCTTAGCAGAGTCTATCTTACTCAAAATAAATATATTGCAGTTCATGGCGAAGGAAATACCGCCATGCTTATGCTCCTAGATCTCTCTGCCGCTTTCGACCCGGTGGATCACACCATCGTGGCAGAGAGACTACGGAATAAAGTGCATTTCTCCATTTCTGCCACCGAATGGGTGAAATCTTTCCCGGTAGATCGTAGAGCAAGGGTGTTCTCTGAAGATGCCCGGGCTGAGATGTTTGTCACCTCCAGGGTTCCACAGGGCTTGTGCGTGTCACCCACCCTTTTTGACATCTTTACGCCCCCGTTTGAGCAACTTGATAAACTGGTCATTTTATACGTCAATTATGCAGATGACACGCAATGCCTTGTTCCCCTATGGGGGACTATGTCTCGGACTCTGCTACTCTGAGCTCCACCTACAAGTACTTCCAAACCTGGATGCAAGCCAATAAGCTTGCCCTTAACAGCTAAGACAGAACTCATGATGCTGGGTACCGCCACGCAGTTGCAGAAGCTTAGCTCAGATTATCTTTCTTTTTAAATTGCAGATTGTAATATTCCTACACAGTCCAAGGTTAAAACTCTTGGGGTTATTTTTTGTCGAGAATTGTCCATGAAAGGACAGGTTAATAGCCTTGTGCCTAGTACTTGCTATCATCTTAAATGACTGGCCCAGTTACAGCCCTTCCTCTCATCTGCAAACCGTGCCACAGTCGCGAATATAGGAGCTAAATTGGATTATTGTTCCAGCCTTCTGCTTGGCATTTCCAAACATGACTGTACTCGTTTACAGGTGGTACACAAAAACGCTGTACGTATTGTTGCAGGCCTGCAAAGGAGAGAACATGTTACAGCAGCAAGGATAGCGCGCTACATTGGCTCCCTGTCCGTAGTAGAATTTCCTACGGCGTGATGTGCATCACACACAAATGCATTTTTAGGCAGGCTCCTAAGTACCTATCTAACCTCATCTCACGACTATCTGCTTGCAGAGTATTGAGATCTAACAATAACTGCCTTTTGGAGACTCCAAGAACTAGGCTTTCCTACGTGGAACAGTAGTTCTTCCCTTATGCTGCACCTCGGATCTGGAATGCCATTCTTCTGGACCTTAGATCTTGTCCTAGTTTCTCTCTCTTTAAGCACAGGCTAAAGATGATCCTATTTGACTGAACCTTCTGTCCCTCTACCCCTGATCTGCTTTGTTTCTGACTTCTTCTTGGATCTTTTTGTTTTTTGTTGTCCTGTCTTGTCTTGCTGCCCCTTTGACTCCAGGCTTTTGTCTTTCATTCGGTATAAATAAAATAATAAATAGATCTTCACACTCTCCTTTAATTTTCCAGGTGTAACACAGAGGGTTACTAAATATTGGAAAGTTGTGCATTAAATCAGTATTCGGGATCTAAAAGCACTAAACATTAATGAAGGTATCAATATATGGACTCTCTCTTTAAGCTCAGCAGTTTTGTGATATTTCCCTTAAAATACATTAAATTGGAAATTGTGTCAATCTTATGGTCTTGCCCCAAAAATGGTTGTTGCAGAATATTTTGAAATTGGAACCTGCTTCTCTTAAATTTATGGTGATAATTTGAGATTGAAGTGGGAAAGTGATGTCGATATAGCACACTTTGTGCGAAAACAGCAGAGAATACAGGAACTTCCAAGTTTGAGTGGTCAAATAATGTATGTTTCATATCTGGCAGTTTCTATATGAAATGCATTGTATGCCTGCTCAATTACATAATGCTTTCTACCACACCTGTCCAAAATGAGACCAATGTTAGGTATTTATTTTCGAATTGTGTAATCGAATTTTGTGTGTCAAGTTAAATTATCCCTTTGTATATATTCGTCTTTTCCCGTCTTCAAAGTTGGCAAACCCATTCATTATGCTTCTCGACCAATTTTTCATGGTACACAGCAAACGTATGTGGGAACCTGAAAAACTCGATTGCACCTACACTGAAGGAGGTTGATCATGAATTACATACATCTGCTCATTATGAACATAAAAATAAATGTATTTATTTATTATTTGCTTGTTAGGCGCTTATTCAGCAAATACATTCTGTTTCAAAGCGCCCACAGGGCAACAGGGAGGGGACATGGGAATGAGACACATTTAAAATAAATACAGATATTAAATACAGTGGAGGGCGAAAAAAAGGACTCACCTAATATGCCTTGTGAGTATTCAGAACGTGCAAGTGCAGGAGGGAAGGGGCAGTGAGGTTAGGTGATGGGGTGCCCGTGCTCATGGGTGAGCAACAGATGAAGTGGAAAGTATGGTAAGTGCGAGCCTCCAGGACGGAGGGAGTGCTGAGGCAAGTGCTGAGGATAGACGGAAGCTGGAGGCGATTCGGTGTGGGAGGTCAGGGCCCCAATGTTGCATAACTGCCCTGGACACCAATCAAGCAACTGTGAGATTAGCAGAGGAGAGAAGGGGGGAAGGAGGAGGTAAAAAGGAAGGTCTCAAGGAGCTTCCAGTATTTAAGTAAGTCCTGGTCAAGACACAGAGGGAGGGGGAGCCTGCTGAGGAAAGTGATCAACCTCCTGCCATCTGTTTAGCGAAACGCTATACACACAAGGTTGGTGTGACAAACCTCCGGGGCACCAGTGGTCCAGGGATGAATATCAGTTTCTAAACCATCAATCAACCCCACACCTCTAGTACACCAGAAGGCATCCGAACAGATTGGAATACAAGTGAATTATAAGACCCCCCTTTCCAATTCTGGTAACTTGGACAGAACAGCAGGCTTATCTCTGCAAGGTTGTGGATCGTTGGTTAGATGCAACACAGCAAAAATACAATTATTACCCAATGATAAAAGGGACTGTCCAGTCAAGGTTGTATAGATCTATCAACTTTGTTATTACTACAACAGACAGTTCTAGCACCCTACAAATACAACCCCCCTGTAAAGGAAGAGTATAGAGACTTTCACGGAGGAAAGGGATGCACTCTGGATACTGACATGAGGGTAGTTGGCAAAATAATCAGTCTTACTGTTCAAGGTTATTCGGTTCCGGCACCAAGGGGGCAAAGGGTTGCAACTGACTCTAGGGGCCTTGGGAGAAGGACCACAGGGGCAGAGCCACAATGTACTTGGTGCTGAAGACGTTCTTGGTGCTCGACAGCATTGAGGCGGTTCCAGGGCGCTTTGCAGCCCCTGAGACAGAGTTAGTGGCGGGAGACAGCTGCAGGTACCAGGCGTCAGGCAGTTCGGCAAGTGTGGCTGGATGGATGTCTGCAGGCAGACTAGTGCGGCGGCTCGGGGGGGGGGGGGGCAAGAATCTTTGTCTATGTGCTGGTTGGCAGATCTGGAATGCTGGTCGAGGCGGCTTGAATGGCTCTTGCGACTGCGGTCACCGGTGCAGCCGGATGTGGTTTAGAGGACTCGACCGTCTCGAAAAAATGTTCTTTAAAGATGGACGCTTGAGGATGCTTGTGTGGCACTATTCCTAGCTTCTTCGCAGGTCTCTTATCGTCCTTTCAAGGCGGACGGGCCAAAGCTCAGGAAAGTGATTGCAGGTAATGGCCCTGTCCTTAGTTCAGATACTCTCTGGCACTTTCCACCTAAGAATCTTGCTGGCAGAACCTAGCAGATCATGCTACGTGTTGACGGGGTACCGGTTCTGGAGCTGCTGGATGGGTCCTCTGAATCCAGTGTCTCCCTCTGTTCCCTGGGAGATGTTTAGGGGAGGCATCTAGCTTCTCTCTTGGAACCATCTGGCCTTCCTTCACTGGTGGAAGGTGGAAGGTGGAAGGTAGACTGTAGCTGCAGCCCAGGTCAAAATGAGTCCTTCTTACTCTTTAGTCGTCGGGTGATCTGTCAGGTGAGGGGTTTAGCCCTCTCTTAAAGCCAAATGGGCCCCAGTGATTGGTGCAGGCTAAGCCTACTTTAATGAACCAATCCTGGGTCCCCACCAACAATCTTCTTTTATGCAGGAGGTTAGGACCAGGATGCTCTGCTACAGGACAGACCATTCCCACCCATCTTCCGGTCTGTTGTAGATCGAAGTGTCTCTCTCTGGTTAACTGAGCCCTCTGTGAAGGGGCCCCTGAGGGACCCTCGAATGTGGAAACAAGGCAAAGTCACCACACACAAACAGATACGCCAAACACGAGGTTCCTTTCCCAAAATCTAGGGTTTTTTGCAATACAAAATAGTCCCAATTGGTCAAGTGGTCTCACGCCCTGCGACGTGTCTCTAAACAGACCTCCGGGGACGCAAGCAAGCAAACGACGTACATCAGTTACATATATACAAAAGGAGCACCTTACAATCAGCAATGACACAGTATGACACATTTGATACCGGCCCCCAATTAATTTCCCTTTGAATTAGAGGCGATGATTGACCAGTGTGACAAATATGACACCTTAGACCACCATATTTAGTAACAGGTTGCAATCTCTAGTTTTACAGATATTCTTTGTTTGCGAGAACACAGCGTTTCTGTTTCTCATAGGCAAGCTGTGCATAGGAGACTGGCGCATACCAGACCTCCCAATCTCTAAGTTTCGATTCTCGCTCTGGAGGTCAGCCCGCTCTCCGGGGCCTCACTGGGCTCAGAAAGGGGGGCCGTAAAGAAGAACATAATTCAACTCTTTAAATGCTAGTTTCGTACATTGCTATTCTTTCAAGAGACTCGCTGGCATTTATGTACTGATTAAATTCCTTGCTCCCTGTCTTCAAGGATATATGAGGGAGGGAATCGGGCATTTCTGTCTGGCTCTCCAGTGTAAAGTTTCAACATGTTTTTGTAGCCTTGGACCATTGAAGCGAAATAATATCTACAGCAATGCAGTTTTACATGAGGCAAAGAGGCAACGTTAAAGAGAACAGAGAGAAAACAAAATGGCGATTCTAGTCATCTTAAAATGGCCGCACTCTAGCTGGGCCAATAGCTACGTAATAACTAATGAGCATGTATTCTTAACACTTTAAATGAGGCGATTGGTCTTCGGCCAACCAATTATCCTACATCTCCTTCCACTCAAGGGGTGTCCAGTTTTCCTGGACTGAGAAACCCTCCTCTTGGCCGTATGCCGAACGCCTCATCCATACATTTCATCCTCCTCCGACCAAGTACCTAGATCAGATTCGGAATCTGATTCGAATGCTGACTCATATATGCTTGTTGTCTCCTCCTTATTATTATCAATGTCGATTGCCATGAACTCTTTGATCGTTCTAGATTCATCACCTGTGTGGGTGTCTGGCCTGATTATATTCTTGTGTGTTATCATCTGCATACATTTTTCACTGATTGCAGCGCACACTATGGGAAGACAGTGTATGCAACAACAGCATGTCACGAATATTCCCAAATTGCTTCTAAGATTGCAAACAGTTTCCATCCCCAGGACCGCAACACTCCCCAGAACCAGGAGCTTATGTTCAATTCCCAACCTCCTTCAGGGGGGTAGAGATCCGAGCTTAACACATGCAATTTTCTTATTGCCTCGAAAATCGTGGGGGAGGAATCACTTATGAATACGCAACACGCTGACCCCACGATTTTGCAAACACTGCCGCGATCAACTAAGATCATATCAAGGGCCATTCTATTTTGCAGTGACATTAATCTAATTCCCTTTTCCTCGAGAGTCCTATTATATAATATGTCAGTTGTTCAATTTATTGTTTCTTCTAATATTCTAGACAATCGTCTTCTGTTATAAGAGTTTATCGCCTGGCCCCAAAATGGTACAAATGATTTCGCTATGTCTTCTGCAATGAACCCATCCACATTATTCCGGCGAGGTCGTGACCTAGCCAGCTTGGCAATATCTGCTGTGTTTGAAAGGAACACCACAGGAAATAGGAATCCAAATAACAAGTACCTCCCCAGTTCCTTGGTAACCAGGGATAGGCTTTTTCTCCACATATAAAATAGACCGGATCTCCCACATAAATTGGTTCAACTTCTTTATCAAGGAATGCTATATTATTACATCTAGTGAATATCCCTACCTGAAAGGAGCCCTTCTTTCTTAAACAAAAAGGGACAGAACGTGGATTATAATTTACTGTATAGGAAGGGGGTTCCGCATCCTTATTCCCCTGTGGGTTCATGTGGAACGTGATCACAGAAGTTTTATAAGGTACAGACAATCTGTCCTGTGGCATTATTGCTGGTGTAATTAATCGTCTTTTATGGAATATGGAGCAACCCACCGGTTTTATAATCACTTCCTTCAAATTCATTCATATTTGTTTTATCTAGTTGACCAGTTTCACTTTTGTTCAATTTCCCATAATATAGGGCACTTAGAGAGGCATAGCATGCATAGGTTAATGGCAGGGGTTGTACATACCATCCTATTCCTTTGCCACCATGTTGCGGCAAATGGGCACAAACCCAACAATTATTTGTTCCTAGGATGGAATGTGTCATATTCATTATTAATAACAATGTATTGTTCCCATATCCTTCCCTATGTCTCTCTTCCATTAGGGACAATGTATATGAAATCACATGGACTGGGCTTTCTGTTGTCGAAATGTTCATAACTGGCAAAAGTACTTCAAGAGGGTGCATTTCCTCTAGGTACCATAACACTGTTATGGTCAACACTGGGGCTATTATACTCATTATGCACATTACTATAGTTAGACCCAGCATACAATTTGTTTTACCATGTCCTTTTTTCGTTTTCTTATGCACTACATTTAACTCTCCATCGGTATCGGTGCAGGAGGGGACATTCGCTGATTTCAACATTCTTCTCTCGTTCTTCTTCTTCCGCTGTGGTCGTTGTGAATATATATATATATATTTTTTTCTCCTGTTTTCTCCGGACATTGAAACAGTTCAATTAATGTCTACAGTCTTTTATGCCAGTTGCAATATGCCTTGATTACTTTTTCATTTGGCATAGCCTCCGTGCATTTTGCACATTGCTCTATAGTTTCAGAGCAACAACCTTTGTGCCACGTGTGCCCCGCTTGTTCGCTCGGGTTCCTGACACATGGACTTAACACCGAGGAGTTGAGTTTCGTGAGCTGTCTAACTTGCACAACTCTTACGCCACCCTCCTCTAGGCCTCCGGTTCCCACTTCATCCGAAAATAGGAAACAGAGGCAGGAAATTCACAAAGAGATGAAAATGTGATCACTCCTTCTTTCTGCTCCGCAGGTTGTACCGATTTGCTCCTGGTACCGGGTGATCAACAAAATAGTGTGGATGCACTTCCAGTTTCAAGCTCCGAGTCAGCCTGGGGCACAATGGCAGATGATGAGTGCCCAGGCGACAATGCAGGCTGTGGCACAACAGGAGATTGTGGGTGCCACAGATGTATGCGCTCGATGTTCGCAAGCAGTGATGCGCAATCTGCTGGATAACGTTGAGGCACTTTGTCCTTCCGCTCTTATGGCAATCTCATCAGGCTCTGTGCTTCGATCAGGCAGATTTCGTGGCACAGGACTGGCAATGGCATTTTTCGTTTCTGGAACCGTTGCTGTCTCTTTCTTGTCTTTGTCTCGATGAGTTGACGTGCCGAATGGCGATGGCACTTTTTTGGCGCCTTGCGTACATACACGCGTAGTGCTGTCTGCGTGGTTAAGAGAACTTCATAGGGCCCACGCCACCTAGCTTTAATGCATGTCCTGGGCCCATATCGCATCGGTAATGCCTCCTGCACCTACCATCGGTAATGCCTCCTGCACCTGCTGATGAATCAAGCATAGTTTTATTTTTTTTACTAACAAATTACAATAAATGCTGAGTACAAGGTCTTTAACCTTCGTCTTTCTCCTTGACTGAGGTGCGTGCCACACGTTCATTTGTTTCCCCACTTTTAACATTGGGCTTCTGGGGGAAGGTGAGAAAAGGTAGATTTCCTCTGAGACGGAAGAGCTGAAAGTGGGACTTTTTGGCATTGTCCTGAGTGTGTGGGAGGAAGGAGAGAGAAGAGTCGAAGATGACGCCAAGGTTTATGGCTTCAGAAGACAGAGCAGGGGGGAGAGCCCATGGAGGAAGGCCAGAGTGAATGGAAGAAGGCAGGAGCAGAGTCCCAAGGGGAAGAATCTCAGTGTTGCTGGCATTGAGGCAGAGATCATTGGAAAGTGCACCAGTCCTGGATGCCAGATAGGCAGTCAGGGATGAAGGAAGGTGCAAGAGGGTCAGCAGGAAGTTTGAAAAAGAGTTGTCTCTTCTGCATAACACTGGAAGTTGGGGGAGAAGGAGGAGATGAGGAGTGCCAGCTGAGAAAGGTAGATGTTAAAGAGCCAAGGAGAGAGGATTAAGCCCTCAGGGACACCGCAGGTGGAGAAGAAAGTAGGAGAGGAGAAGGTGCCCAAGCTGACTTAGGAAAAGCGGTCAGTTAGGAAGGAGGTCAGCCAGTCCAGTGCCCAATCCGAGATACCAAGGGTATTGCAGAGCCTTTGAATGATGATGGAGTGGTTGACTCTGTAAAAGGCAGAGGAGAGATCAAGTAGGATGAGGACAGCTGCGGAGTTGGAATCCAGGGATGTGTGCAGTTCTACACGGGTGTTCAGAAGAGCATTTTCCATGCCTCTGGATGCTCGGAATCCAGATTGATGGTCGTGGAGACCACCAACAAGTTCAGTGTGAGAGTTGAGTTGGGGCAAGGCCAACTTCTACAGCAGTTTCCCCAGTAAGAGGGTGATGGAAATAGTGTTAGTTGGCTTCACAATTAGGGTCGGCTGAAGGTTTTTTCAGGAAGCGACGCACAAAGGAGTGCTTGAAGGAGGAGGGGAAAGAACCATTGGTAAGCGTGGTTGCAGAGATCAGCGAGTGAGGGGGCAAGAGAGCCAATGCTGTCCTGGATTGTTCTGGATGAGCAAGGGGAAACGTGTTTAGGAGAGATCTTCATGGAGTGGACAACTCTGGTGACTTCAAGTGTGACAAGGGAGAAGGTGGAAAGAAAGTGAGAGGCCAGTGCGTCGCAGAGGGACTGGGAAGGAATAGGGTAGGAGGAGAATTCAGGAGTTGGCTAGTTCCTGGCAGATTTCAAAAACTTCATCTGTGTTGTTGGTCGTACCGGATACCAGTGCCTAAATGCGGGCCCTTTTCTTTACATGGATGGAGAGTCTGTATTGCCTTTGGAGCAGGCGGCAGGCCAGATTGTCAGAGGGTGAGCCTGAAGTTTGCCACTTCTGTTCCGTCGCTCTGCACTTTGTTTCAGGGCTGCAAGTTCGGAGTCGTACCAGATGTTATGTTTAGAGGCGTGTTTCATGCATATCCTCATGATGGGGGCAAGAATGTCTGTGGTGATGGACAAGTGGGAGTTGTTGAGAGCAGTGTCAGTGGTGGAGTCTGAGTTAAGACGGTGGGGGGGATAAAGGTGGAAGTGAAGGCGATAGCTGACCCTCGTTTCATCAGGTGGATGTTCGTGAACGAGGTTGGCAGGGCTTTTGTGGGTGCGGTCAGAGGGCCAAAGGGGTGCAGGTGGGAGGAGAGAAGAGTGGTCTAACCAAGAGAGAAGGGTGACCAGAGGAGATGAGAGAGGGAGGTCAGAGTGGATCACTGAGTCCAGAGTGTGTCCAGCAGAGTGTGTTGTACCAGAAGAGAGAATGGAGAGGGGTACAGAGGTGCAGAGAACAATGAGAATAGTGGATGCTGTGCCACTGGAGTCCATTTGGATGTTGGAATCGCCCAAGAGGAGCAGATTGGAGGAGGGTCAAAGTAAGGAGGAACAGAAATCACCCCATTCAGAGAGGAACAGGGTAGCGCCTGGCGGCCTGTAGATGGTAGCAATGGTCAGGGTGGAGGAGGGAGAGATGACCAACTTGCATACCAGGCTCTTAAAGGAAGAGTAGAGCTGGGTGGGTAAGATGGAAGAAGGAATCCATGCAGGGAAGATTAAGGTAACACCACCACCAGTATAGTGAGGTCACGTCTTGGAAAAGATCTTACAGCGGTCACGTAGGAGTGACTCAGCTGGCATTAAACAATGTCTCAGTAAAGAGCGAGAATGTCAAGCTCATTGCCTTCAAGAAGGAGGCAGATGTCAGCAGAGTGTTTGTTGGCTGAGCGGGTGTTAAGTCACCAGCTGGAGATAGTCTCTGCCTTTGAAAGTTTTCTGAGGTGGAGTCCAGGGGCATGGTACTCCAGTCAGGGGGCTGGCAGAGAGTGGTAGGGTGAGAGGGTGGAGAAGTTAATGAGGGACGGCAGGATCCAGTCTAGGAGAAGGAGGTTGGCTTTGAGGTCCCTGAACCAGGATAGTGCCAGTGTGGTAGATATTAACGATGCAGCATGATGAGAAGAAGCCCACCAAGAGGACTTCGCATTTGGTGCCACCATTATTGGGAGAGGATATAAAAGGAGAGCGAGAGAGAGAGAGATGAGAAGTCCATAGGTCTGGAGAGGGCACAGAGAAAAGGATATCGGTGAAGATCTTGCTGGAAGGTGCGCTAACATAGGTGTCTGCGATGGGAAGGCCAGGATTTGCGCCCAGAATGTCTTTTTTGTGCTTTTTTCATCCAGACTTTGTGAGATAGGGAGGATAGGTGATAGTGTAGCAGTTAAAGAAGATAGGAGAGATGGTGAGTGCCATCTCAGTGGCAGAGGATAGATGAGACAAGGCAACCTAGTAGTTAAAGGAGGGTACAAATGTAGAGCAATACATGGGGTTCAGGATTCAATAAAAAAAAGGATCACAATGCAGTGCACAAAAAAGGATGCAAGATGTAAACCACATCCACTGAGATATGATTTTGTTTAAAAATGGATCACAATGCAGTGCACAAAAACGATGCAAGATAAAAAACACACCCACCCAGATACGATTTTTAGAAAATGGCTCACAAATTAATGCTGAGCACAAAATTGGATGCAAGATGGAAAAGTAAGAAGCACAACATGAAATGAATGTGCCTTTGCAACACAGAGTGCAGTGAAGAAGTAAGATGGTCAGGGGGGCGGAAAGAATAGGATAGGCACAGATTATGGTTGAGGAGATATGTGGAGGAGGCAATAGAACAGTTCAGCTATCACTCACAATTGAGCTGCAAGGGGGTGCAGCGTTTCTGTGGTCCAAGTTCATACAAGAGCAAGATGTGAACAGGTGACTGCAGCATTGTTTTTAGAGGGGCACGAAGGTGCGGGCCCTCCTGAGCCCTTCCAGGCACAGACAGGGCCTTAGATAAAGGCCTTAGCTGAAGGGGCCGGCTTCCGCCTGCCGGCACAACAGATTGGCTAATTGCAGGGAGGCAGCCAATCGGGTCGTTTCAGCTGGCTGGACATAGGCGGCTCCTCGAACCCAGGAAGGGAAGGCCATCTTGCAAAGGAAAAAGATATGCCCTGCTGGCACAACAGATTGGCTAATTGCAGGGAGGCAGCCAATCAGGTCGTTTCAGCTGGCTGGACATAGGCGGCTCCTCAAACCCAGGAAGGGAAGGGCATCTTGCAAAGGAAAAAGATATGCCCAGAGTATAGCCTTGTGTTCGTGCTGGCGAATAAATGTAAATTTTTTTTTTTTATTATGCGGGTGAGACCCCCTGCTCCTCCCCCATACTACCCCCTACGTTATCCTATCCCCTTACCCCACACCCCTATCTATGTGTTTAAATTTACCTACTTAACCAATTCGAAGAAAAAAAAAGTTCAGCGATTTCTGAGTAGGTGATAGGATTAGGTGAAATCTACAGTATCGTTATACTTACAGTATGTGATAGTTACCCATTTACATGGTATTCAATTTATCATCCTTGTAAGAATGAAGGTCCAAGTCTTTCCTGTTGGGATGTGAACTTTGAAAAGTGCAGGCTGGCCCATCTCTGAGGGGGGGGGGGTGCTTAGCCTGTAAGTTATCAATCACTACATTGGATGAATTAAGCAGTGAAAATATGGGACTTTTGTTCGTCTTTTTTGCACATTCCCCCATATTGTTCTTATAGTTATAACCCTGACACAGGGAAGTGTAAAAATAGAATTGCAAATGACTGGCCATGTAAGCCATCACACTCAGTGTGCACCCAGCATCCATTTACAGATGGGACCAACCTCAAACCTTCACTTACATATTTATATTTCAATAGGCATTGTCCCCTAGCATTGATGCAAGGGTTGGGCAGAGGCCTGTCACTTCAATTTTCAAGTTGAGAGGGGTGCGCAGCCCTTGCGCTCACAAGCTGCCCTCCTGCATGCAACGCCCCTGCGTGAGCTAGCGTAATGCATTGGGCTGAATGTGAGGAGCATGTTTCTCCTTGCATTCTCTCCCATCCTATTCTTTGACTGGGACCCTCTCCAAAGTGAACCTGTTCCACTCTCTGTGGTTTGACAGAGGGTATGCAGTTTACAAGGGTTTTGGTCATGCCCATATGGGTGTATAGTAGGTGGCTGTTGTTTCTGTGATGTGGAGAAAGGGATACTTCCTTCAGCCGTGACGTCTGATCTAGGCAGGAGTCGAAATTGGAATTCATGGAGCAGGAGCTGGAAATAGCTCCTGGGTGACAGAATTTCCCGGTGACCAAGAGCAACATCTTTTGACCCAGGAGATATTAAGGTCCAGTCTCGTGGCGTGCCTGAAAGATGGCAGAGCTTCCTTTTTTCCCCAAACTGTGGCATGCACCCTAAATGCACATTCTTTGAACCCCTCTTTCTATTGCTGTGTTGCTCTGCCTTTTACATTACTGCTGACTGTTTCTGCAGAATCATTGGTCTCTCGCCATGTTGCTGTACATGTTTTCACTTTTTACATTCTCTTTAAATTGCTTTCCCTTTTATTTCTTTTACAATTCTTGTCTGTCAGATCTTCCTTCTTGCATCTCATTTAGTCATAGATATATGTGCGTCTATTTCACAACTCTGCCACCAAATCTGTTGCTGTCTCTTTACTGCCACAACATTTTCCTCTGTTGCTGCCTTTTTTGTGTGATACAGCCTTCCTCACTCTTTCCCTTTGCTGCACAGTGAGGGGTTTATACATGGTATGCAGCAAACCTCACTTCCAAATGAGATGCAAATATAACTTTGTGTCCAGTACATATTACCATTCGTGCTTTACATGCCTTCTGGAGGCTTTCTGTTTAACATTTTATGCAAATTCCCTGACGCATAATGTCAAATAGGTATATTTGTTTGGCATCAGTTGGCCTGGGTATCCAAAAGTAGCTCCTGGTAGCTGTTGGTGTCAAGCTAACCAGCCCCTGCGAGGCCCTGTCCAGGAGCTAAATAGCTTCCAGCGATTACAAACCCTGCCAGATTGGCGATGGTGTAGGACAGGAGTCTGCAACCTTTTTTCTTTGCAGATGTTTTGGACTACAAATCCTGATCGGCCTTAGCCAGAATAGTTAGTGCAGAGAGGTCATGAGCAGAGCAGGCGCCAGGCATAGGCAGTGTGCGCTGGCACAGGGCCCCGCTGTCGGAAGCTGTCAGAGGGGCCCCACAAGGCACCAGTGTCTGCCTCAACTGCTGCATAGCAGCTTCCATGTACGAAGCTCATGTGAGGCCACAGTGTCGCCTCCCAACCTCCTGTGACTCTCTAGAGAGACACCTGTTCCCAGTGGGCTATCAGATGCCGCAGGTCCTTTAAAGTCTGCTAATCACTTTCTTTTTTCAAGCAGCGCATTAAAGTGGGAACGATTTAGAAATTATGGCATACTTAAGAGACTGTTGTGTTAGAGGAGGTGTTTGCAATGTTTCTGTGTTAAGAAATGTAAATAGGCATTTTCATTGTGAAAGCACAAACAAAGCACCAGTTAGATGCCGAAATCTACGCTCTCCTCCAGGTCAATTACAATATATGAAGCAAAACAGTTTTAAATTAGCTGCATTATTTTCAGATGTTAATATTTAATGCACAAAAAGAGTTTTTGTTGGGTAGAATGTGATATTTTCATCATATGATATGTGAACCCTTCATTTGTCAAACATTGAAACACAATGGGGTAACCTTTTCACACATTACATGCTGTTATGCGTCTTGAAAATGCATCTTAAAAACCCAAAGGCCATTATTTTCTGTTATTTGTAGTCTCCCTGTCAAGAAGGGGGGATAATGCCACAATTGTACACTTTTTGCTTAACATATTTTGGTAATGAGTTATATATTTGAGTGGGTACTTTTCAAGACATCTTTATAAAGCAGAGTATTGTTGAAAGCCAGATGTGTGGTTGAAGAGGGGCAATGATAGAAGGGAAAGCAAGTCCTGAATATTTGCCCAGGATGTGGCAAGAGAGGTTGCAATCCTGGAGACGGGTGCAGTTATTTTTCCCCGATTGTGGCCATGTGCTGCTTTTCAGGGCACAAGTAAAGGATACATGTGAGTGGACAGCAGAACTTTTTTCAGAGGGCGGATACAACACCCTGCGGTGTTTTTGAGGTCGGCAAGCTTACTCAAGCATTTAGCTACCAGGATTTCACCCAGGTTGTCATGCTTCCAGTGCAGACACCCACAAGACTCATACATAAATTGATCATCAAAGCGCATGCTCGTATTGGGATTTTGTTTTCTAGGGAATATTTCATTACATATTGCCTGGTTAAAAAGGTGAGCACCTTTTATACTTGGCAAGCATATTTAATGACAAATGTCCTTTCTCAGGTTATTTTTCTGTTATTTATTGCAGTTTTTGAAAGGCCAATGCTCTTTTGTCCAGTGCACTTTCTTCTAAGGGAAAAGGTCGAGTGAATCAAATGTGTATCTTTACTTTAAGATATGTCCACTTACTGTGCGTATGTATATATGTATATTCTTGGGTGCCAGCTTTTGATTTTCGCTATGGGGGTACACGTTCCCACACTGAGTGAAGTGCGGGAGCCATACTCATCCCCATGTCAAAACACCACATTTTTCAGCACGTTTATTTATTTTGTTATTTTTACATTTGTAGAAAGCGCACAAAGCCCTGGGGCATCTAGGCGCTATTGCTGCAGGAATAGAAGAAGACATACGATTAACAGGAAGGTTTAAATGTATGTCCCAGCAACAGTCCCCGAACCTGCTCATTTGCCTTTGCAACTTTCTGCTATAGCCTCCCCTGCTATTGATCACCCGGCAAACAGTTTTGGCCTGCTCACGCCCTCCAATCAAGGCTGAGGGGGAGGAGGGGAGGGGAGGTGTGGCAGCACTTGATAAACCTAGTTATTGCTATTTTTTTACAGTCAAAATAATCCTCATCTGTAGCTTCTGAAATAAAATTGTATGCTCAGAAATGCACACAATGAAAACAATCATGAACATTATGCAAAAAAAGCAGTTGGTTTCAGAAAGCAAAACACAATCACCATATTTTTGCAATGACTTCCACAGAAAAGTGTTTTTAAACCAAAGTTTCAAAAGACCTTTGGCAAACAGTATTTCTATCAATTACATCTAGGAAGAGATGTGTTCAAGTAGCTGAATTGCAGACTGCTCTCAAATCCGGCCTTCGCCACTTGGACAAATTGAGTGCCCCCTGGCGAATCCATTTATCACACTGTCTTATCTGCCAAAATTATAAGTCTCTACAAGGTATTCGGCTGTCTTCTACTTAAAAAAAATGACATTGCCACAATGTATATGTACACATAGACAATTCATATACTGGGCGTTAGTGGAAATGTCTACTACTTTACACATGGCAACATAGTGCAACATCTTATGATATCTTTGCAAAGTAAAGACTCATTCTGTGAACTCACTAATATCACCATTTATGCAAATTAGGAGGCCCCACAAATCTTCTGCCGCCCAGGGCCTGGAAATCCTACAGCCGACTCTTGTCATGGGAGTTGTAGTCCAAAACAATGGGTGAGACACTGATTTTAGGCCTATGGTGTAGGGTGTGGCTTGTTTCTCTGCAGCTGTAACTGGTGCGTGGTGCTTCCCTTCCAAGTGGGCCACATTTTTATTAATGATGAGTTATTGATATCTTTGAGGTCTGTGTTATGTTTTTTGAAGAGTGGAATGTTTGGTAGTTTAAGGATCTGAAAAACGAAGTTACAAAAAGAAAACGCCTTTGTGGCAGGCTAGCCCTACGTCACGTGACGGCTAGCCCCACGTCACGTGACGGCTAGCCCCATTCAGTTCCGAAAAACAGTTGTTTCAAAAAAGCAGTAAAATACCTGACTTTCTGCAGAGCTCAATGCAGAATGCAGCTGCCGGCGAGGTTCTGTCTGGTTTCTGTTTTTCCATGGTGGGTTCATGCTCGGGACACGTTCAGCGGATGGACGCGTAAATCCTTCTCTCCGCTATGATTCAGCTGCTGGTGTGGAGGCGGGAGAGACTGGCGTGCCTCGTGTGGTGTTTGATGCAGGCCCTTTTGTGAGAGTAGAATGCATTGTGTACACGGGCAGTTGTCGTCATAGGGCTTGTTTGTATAGTATGTATAGAGAGCAACACATCACCTGCCCAGTTTAAGTATTGTTCCAATTGAAAACAAACCTTTACTAAAAATATTTTTTGACAGTCTGGTCAATACGTGTCATTATATAGCGAAGCAGATGCGTTTTGTTTCAATAAGTCATGCAAGAGGCCAGTATCGGTTCACACAGAGAACAGTGTACGGGAAAACGGTGTTTGCCCCGTTTATTAAAAACATAACCTAGTTAGCGATATATATGTACAAAAAAATGGCCCCCTTTCCTTCTGTTCAGGCAAGGTATGCTTTTTTGTCATAATGGCTGTCCCTACACCCGGTTGAGGAAACTACTGCTTTCCAGGCACGGCTTGTGTGAGGCATCGACCCACCCAGGTTGGAAGAGCCACCATGCCAGCCAAATTAAAACATGAAGTGCTCCCTCATCTGCTTGTTGCAGCTGAGGAAGCCCTCCTGAGCTGGCTTGAGCTGCCGAAGGGAAACGCGGCTTCCCTTTGGAAGTGCGTTACCCAGTGCACATGTCCAATGGGGCATGCAAGGCCAGTGGTGTTTGGCTTCCCCAGCCGTGCATGGTCAGTTACACGTGAGCCGGAGGGCCATGGCAGGATCTGGCGGAGCCGATTCTGGACAGGACTGTAGGTAAGGAAAAACATATGTGAATGTGTGCATGGCTGCATGTGTGATGAATGAGTGTATGTGTGGGTGCGCATATGGTGTGTGAGTGAATGTGTATAAATGTTTGAAAAATGCACCCTCTCCCCCGTACCACCAGTGACCTGCAGGACACAGCAACGCATGTGTGAATGGAGTGTTCAGAGTTCAGTTAAAGTGAATGGAGCGTACATTTACTGAGTGTGTTGTGCATTCCTTAAATATACTGTCACCCTAAACCCCACATTTATTCGTTTTCTGGATAACCATATAGGATGCATACAGTGTTGATAGGGCCCTGCACCTGGATGGCTGCGGCCAACAGAGCGTGCCCAAACGCTTGCGGCCAAATGTATAAAGCGCATGAACATTGCTTCGTACCGTCACAGACTAAGTTTGGAATGTACAGTCTGTACACCATGGTTATGGCTGTCAATTGGCTCTAAGTCATGCACGATGAAAGGCCCCATATTGTCGAGAGTGCAAAGTGCAAAATCGGGCGTGCCTTGAAGTGTCACCTTTGTTGAGGCTTTGGCACATATGCCTGTTGCAATGTTCCACCTCCATACCTATGCGGTGAGTACAGCGCTATTAACTGCACTCTGTGGATTACAAACCCTACAATGGTGGCATCTAAACGCTGTCATTAAATGTGTGCTGAAGGCCGGCCGTTGAAAGTCGCACACTGCTATGCACAGCTCGCAGTACTACTCTGAATATTAGTGCACAGGCAGCCCTGCGTTTGAGTGGTACAATGTCTGCCATTCAGTTCCTTTCAGATAGCACTTTAAATTCGACGTTTTAGGGCGCGGCCGAGTCCCGGCGTTCTCAATTAGTGTGTCCACAGTAGACTGTAATCAAGTCAAAATTGCATGACTGATTTTTAAAGTAATGTTTTTAATCAGAGTTTTAATTAGTTTGGAAACTCAAACACGTGGCTTGTAATGCCCAAACCTTGCCACGTGCTTTTTATTGTCGTTTGTTTTTGAAACTGCTCTCCTCTGTTAAGAGCGTGGAAACGCGTTAACTGTGCGATGC
Organism: Ambystoma mexicanum; assembly: GCF_040938575.1. Classification (NCBI taxonomy): domain Eukaryota; kingdom Metazoa; phylum Chordata; class Amphibia; order Caudata; family Ambystomatidae; genus Ambystoma; species Ambystoma mexicanum. Next base: position 536,153,704 of record NC_090928.1, on the reverse strand, counting down.
TGCCATCCCGTGGTGACTATGCGGCACAACTTGTGAACTAATCGCACCGTATAGATAAGGGGTTGCAGTCTTGATTTGGAAACTCAGGCGCAGATGTTTGCCTCTTTGACACCCTAGACGTGTTAACCACATATATTACAAGACATAATGTTATTTGAACCACCTTATGTTTCAACTATGAATACTCCTCTCCCTTATTAGAACCCTACAACATTTGACCAAACATTTAAGATGCACCAACCTTCATCTTGGATGTTCAGTTTTACTTAAAGCCCGAAGGTATATTTTTGTGCAACATTATTGGTATGGATGGTGTGGACACAAGGATGGCATTTTGAAAAGAGATAAAGTGCGCACGTGTCGTTAAACTGCTTTGTTTTGGCTTATCAGTGCTACTTTAGCAGCACCATTAGTTTTGGCTTCAAGGTGGTGCCTTAGCAGCCCCTTTTAGATTTGTGGATTTCATTTTGGCATGTGGCACTGTGCACTTTGTGTGATCAGGCTGTAGGCTGCAGGGAGGCACTGGGGTAGACTTCTGGGAGAAACAACCAGGGATTCTGCTCCCTGCCCCGCTCAGCTCAAATGCTGTCTGGTGCTCCAATGGGATTGGCCCTGATGGGCAAAAGCCCCAGCTGGCCACAGAACACGGCACCCACGCACGTTAGAGTGAGGTGTGAGATGGCACTCAGCTTACCAACCTACATAGTCAAGAAGTTGAAATGGATGTCTGGGGGTCGTTTTTTCTCAAGCAGCCATTTCTCTGGACCAAAAGTTCTTGCCTCTTATAGCCCTTGGCGCCAAGTTTATGGTAATGAGTGGAGTCTCCAGACTGCCCCCCCTTTCCTCAGCTTCTAATTTCAAGCTCTTTGTGGCACATGGGGTAAAATGTATCTATGAGAGACAGAGAGAGATGGACAGAACACATTGGCAATGTGAGAAAGTGAAAAGGGGCCTGTCTGCAAGAGGCCAGTGGTAGGAGCCTGGGTAGGATACCAGATTGTAAGGCCTTTCACATGTGCTATGACTTCCGGTGCTTTGTGACGACTCTCACACATTTTCACAAGCCTTTCTATGATCTGCTATATGTATTTTCAGGTTTGTTTGCCCATCATATTCTCAAACTCCTCCCACACTAACATACTCAAAGTCAACATTCCAGACACCATACACATGCCAAATAAGCCACCCACGAATGGAAATGAAACGCCCCTTGCAACAGATATCAATCATCAGTACACTACACCTATTCAGCCAACTTGCTTACCACACACTGGGCCAATGCATCCCAGCACGATGGGCATACAAGGCTCCCAGTCGGACACAAATGACACCTAGGAACGGACCCACACGCAGAGCTCAGGTTATTTCTAGTCTGCATGCAACAACACAACAGCAAATGCATCTTGCATTTCCCTCTCTTGCCCCACTAACCTCCCCCCACTCTTTAAGATACTGCAGAGAACTTGTAAGCCATGCAAAGGGCAGCACAGCAGTATACATCCTAATAACATACGTGGCACTCCAGCACATGGAATGTGACACACGACAGACATTCGCACTTAAAGACACTGAGAAGGTGGGCAAGGCAACGTTGCGGTGTTGCACTGTTCCTTCAGGCATGCGGTCAGTTTCCTTGGTCTCTGTCCCAGAGACCTGTGAGACAGCCTGTCTAGCAGGCAAAGTTCCCTTTATAAAGGCTGCATCAGTTCACTTTACCAGTGCTTGTGTTGTGTAGCACTACTTGTTGCATAGGCGCCTTACAAATATCCAATAAAATAAATAAATAAAATAGATGGAATTGCTCTCGTTTTAATTATCCTCATATCGCAAAAAAAATGTGACCGACCTTGGAGAATACATTGATAACTACGGTTTGCCAATGACCGTAAAAAAATGGCAATTTGAACAAACGGGGTGATGATGGAAAAAAGGGACTTGCTCAGAAGCCGGGATTACACGCCTGGTCTTCTGCCGCCGTATTTGTCAATGTATTTTACCACCAAATCTGTTTCCAGTCTGGGTCCAGAAAATGGTCAGATATTTTCCACATCCTTCTTCGCTGGTGGTGAAGAAGGGGTTCATAACGCCAAAAAGAAATATTACTGACGTGCTCGGCTGTAGAATGCGGGGTGGACATTATTTTAGGCCTCTGGGCCCCCCTGGCTCTTCCGTCTCTGCACCCTCACAGAATCCTGAACTTGGCTAAAGCA